>NC_054480.1:60950068-63350068 GCF_017639515.1 Carcharodon carcharias | reverse complement strand
CGTTTACAGTGCTATGGCTAGGTGAGCAAAGGTAGAATGCCTCCCCTCTTTTACCTCTCGGTTAACTACAATAGGTGTTTTAAAAGAAGTTGCTTGTCAATTTAGTGAATATTTAACTGTTTAAGTGCTGTGAATGTAAAGACACACAGAGACAGGTTTCTATGTAAGTTTTAAAACAAAAAGAAATAGTGTTTATTGTCCCTAACACCCAATATTATAAAAATAAGAATGCTCCAACTCACACTCACACATGTATCCCAGAGACTTAACTTATCAATGCATAAAAACATTCAAGCAAATAAGTGTGTGTATTGGTGTGAGTTGAAGAGAGGGTTAAAGAATATTACTACACAGAAGTAGGTTACAAGGAGGGAGGATAGGTTAAATTGTTTCAGAGTGTCCAAAAGAAAGTCAATCACATACGGATATTGTCGGTTGATGGTTTCAGGCCAGGTTGGTGATTTTTCCAGAACCTGTGCACAGACCATTTCAAGTCTTGATGGGCAATCTATGTCTTTTCCTCTAAAGACAGCAGCTGTTTGGTTTATGTTGAAGATGTTGCCTGCGGCCTTTGACTGGTTAGATACAAGCAGGGTACACACATGCAGAATGGCTGGAGAGAGAGAGAGAGAAAGAGAGAGAGAGAGAGGGCCCACGAGTTCTCTTCTTGCTGTTATCCACTCGTGGTCTGTCTGACTGACTCTAGGAAAGCAGTGGGTGGAATTTTACAGTCATGCCAAAGTCAATGGAGTTTAGAATAGCTCACTGCATTTTACGGACCCGTCGTAAAATTCTGATCCGTGTCTTTTCAACACAAAGGGTTAACCTCCATTCACAAACTAGCCAGTTACTAATTATGGTCATAGCAAGCTGGAGAACTCTCATTCCAGGTCCATTGTTTACAGTGATTAAATTAAATGGTCATCAGAGCCCCCTATTCCGTCGGGGACCATTGTCCAAAATGAGTGAGTTTAACAGCTGGTCCACACGCACCTGAATAAACAGATTATGCCTGGATATCTGTGAGTAGCTCAGCGGATGAGCCATTCACACTCATTTAAGCTGATTGTCCTGGTGGACTACTTCCAGGCAGCGTAACTCCTTTCTGATAGCTTTGTAGTTTGCAAGCTGAAGTTATGTAAATGTTCGGCTACTTTGAGAACTTCTGCTTAGGTCACATAAAAATACTGTTGTCAGTCTTTTTAAAACTTACCTTGTGGTTCAGCTCAGTCAGAAATTAAAGTCATTTTTGTTAAATTAAATTTGTTAAATTAAATTAAGTCAAGTTAAATTTCTGACAAATACTGACAAATTGATTTCCAGCAAAGTCAAATGTTAATCAATTGATTTCAGCTCATAGTAAATGATGGTGTTTTAGAAATTATGCAGCGATCAGTTTAACTATGGTGCAGTCCTGAACATGGAAGAAAGATGTTTGAAAGCTGAAGCAGTGTATTGGAAAACAATGGCGAGAGACACTGCCTATGTTTATAATTTTAGGTTGCCAACTTTTGCAAATTTTCCATGTGTGAGGGAGGAATGAGAGAGAAAACAGCTGCTTTACAAAATGAAGAATAAACAATTTTAAAAAGTGCAAAAATATGTGTTTGTACAGTACAGAATGTGCACTTGTAGTTTACAAAAGATTCTTACATCTAAAAAAATGTTAATAAAGCATTAGTATCATTTAAATAGATGCAAACCATTACTGGTCACGGAAATCAAAAAGTTAATTAGTACCTTGGGTATCAAAATTTTCAGACTGGATGTGTTGAGTCGAACTGGTATGTCCTTTGGAATCTGAAATGAGATGGAAAAATGCAATATCTGGATGAGGTATGGATACTGTATGAGAATTGATGAGGAATTCTTCCTGTTAGGCAACTTAATTAGGATTCTGACCCTGATGTTTTAGTTATCAATCATCCTGATGGATGAAATAGATTTTTAAGACTTGATTTGTACAGTGGGTTAAGAGCAAGTGAAGTGACACAACATTGAGGCGTTCTTGGCACATTATTTACATATATGAGATAGATGTTGTGTCACTTCATCAGGTTTTATTCTGTATTTTGAGACTGTAGATTGGAGAAAGAGGATTTCTGCACATACCCTTAATATGATATGCTATCCTCTGGTTTAATAGATTTTCAGGTATTGTTATAAAAACATTCTTGAGTTCTTCTGGCTTGCCCATGCAAATAGTCAAGTATTCTAATCTGTACATGCAGTTAGATATTTGTGCCATTGTATGACTAGACATACAAACTAGTAAAGAGAAGTGCTGAAATTAGTTATAGTATTATAAATGTGGCTATTGTCTGACAAATGCACTTTGTACATCTTTCTATATGTGAGTGGACACTGTTAGAATGGGTGCCAGCAAGAGGATTACAGAGCAGAGGTTATTAAACTAAAAAAGAGCATAGTAGAAAAACTGTATGAGTTGAAGAGTTACTGTTTAACTCCCTTCAGGTGGTTATTGTTGTGCGGTTTACAGGACACAGTTAGTGGTGAAGCCTGAGCAGCTCCCAAGGAAATTCCAGGCCCATGACCTTCATGTTACATTGACATAAAGACTGGGGAAGTAAACTCCATCATTGCACCAAATTTTGTGACATGAGATCATCTGGAGATGGGTTTCACACTAGCTGGAGTACGACCTCAAACAGCATTAAAAAAATACATCTCAAACTTTATTTCTAATGTTCAGAATGATCCCTGGCATAGTTCTTTGAATTTTTAATGTTATTAAAGAGCTGATATGACAGACAGATTTTCACTAACTTAAAAGATTGAACCAATGTTCTGAGCAGAAGTCCAACATATATTCTAGCATTCTTGTATAAGGCTTCACCTTCCCTGAAAACATACTGCTGCAGAACCATCAGTTTAATGCAATGTTGACAGGTTTCAATCAGGTGCCTGCAGTAAGAGATGTGACTAAAGATATAGGTCATCTAATTTATGGATGAAAATCATAAGGTCCACACATCAGGCAGATCAACTACATCTTCCCAGCCATGTGAAACTTGTTGTGATTGTTCTAAATAGGACAACATTAAAAAAGCATATATGAAAACATTGACCAGTCTTATCAATAAGCAGCCTCAGATTGACTTGTTTAGTAGACTGCACATATTTAGAATGGTTACAGTTTAAGCTGTTGACTTGGTTTCTTATCTGTGCCACAGGCAATGATAATCAGCACTGTGGACAACCATCTGTTTATCAACCATAGAATCATAAACTGAAATTTTTTGCCCTGGCCGGAGGCGAGGAAGGAGGCAGACCTGAAAATAAGGAGGGTTGGTGTTGGGACCGATACCTGACACCTTCCCGTCTCCTCCGGAAGTAAGTTCTGGTTGGTCGACCTTCCCGTCCCACCTCCACTTGAGTCCCTTAAGTGTTCAATTATTGACCAATTAAAGGCCTCTTCTCGCCTCAGCTGCAATCTTCCCAGCTCCAGGCGGGCCTGCTAATATGCGAATTGCATGATTGATAAAACTGTGTGTCTGCATGTCAGCTGTAGAGGTGGGATCCCTCAATGTTCACTAATCTGTGCATGATCGAGGGCATGGACATAGCACAGTGGGGTGGATACTGACAGCAATCCCCTTGCCTTGCTGCTGACCCTCATGGCACCCCTCTCCCTGTGTCCCTGACACTGCGAGACTCCACCCGAACTGCACTTAACTTTATCCTGGGTTGCTCTCCGATCCTGGAACTCCGAGCTGTGTTATTCCAGCAGTAGGCCCAGCCTCCTCCATGGCGCTGCTGAGTGCAAGAGTTGCAGACCTCTGATTGGCCAGCAGCTCTTGTTGGGCGATATGTAGTATTCCAGGGTCCTTAGTGAGGAGGAAGGACTGCCGCTATCTAATTAACTGCCTGATGGGCAGAAGATACAGTGGGCCTTCCTCCTAAGAGTCACGGAGGTGTCTGGCCACTTATTCAGACAGTGAGCGAGACTCCCGCCAAGAATAGGAGATTCCTTCCCATGGAATCATAGAATGGTTAGAACACAGAAGGAGGCCATTCGGTCCATCATGTCGACAACACCTCTCCGCAAAATAATTCACCCAGTCTCACACCCTGCCTTTTTCCTGTAGCCCTGCAAATTCTTTCTCCTCAGATAATTATTCAATTCCCTTTTGAAAGTAATTCAATCTTTCTCCACCACACTCTCAGGTTGTGCATTCTGGATCCTGGCCACTCATTTGTAAAAAGGTTTATCCTCATGTTGCCTTTGGTTCTTTTGTCATTCACCTTGAATTGGTGTCCTCTGGTTCTCAGCTCTTCCACCAATGGGAGCAATTTCTCCCTATCTACTCTATGCAGCCACCTCATGATTTTGAACACCTCTATCAAATCTCCTTTCAGCATTCTTTCCTCTCCTTCAATCTATTCACACAACTGAAGTCCCTCATCTCTGAAACTATTCTTGTAAATCTTTTCTGCACCCTCTCTGATGCCTTTACAGTCTTCTTAAAGTGTGGTGTCCAGAATTGGACACAATACTCTAGTTGAGGCTGAAATAGTTTTCTATAAAGGTTCATCATAATTGCCTTGCATTTTTACTCTATGCCTCTACTTATAAAATCCAAGATTGCATATACCTTATGAACCACTGTCTCAACCTGCCCAGCCACGTTCAATAATTTGAATACTTATACTCCTGCATTCCCTTTAGAATTATATCTTTTATTTTATATTGTCTCTCCGGAGAGTTTGTTCTAAAATATATCGTTTCACACTTCTCTGCATTAAATTTCAACTATCACATGTTCCACCATATCTTGAAGTATGTCATTATCCTCCTCACAGTTCGCAATAATTCCAAGTTTTTTGTCATCTGCAAATTTTGGAATTGTGCTCTGCACCGGAATCTAGATCATTAATACAGATCAAAAAAACAAGTGGTCTTAAAACAGACTCCCGGGGAACCCCACTATGTATTTTCCTGCAGTCCAAACAAACAGCCTACTTTGTTTCCTGTCACTCAGCCCAATTTCGTACCTATGCTGCCATTATCCCTTTTATTCCATGGGCTTCAACTTTGCTGACAAACCTGCTATGACAAATGCCAAGTTCATAACACAAAAGGAAACCACCAAGAAGATGTAAGGTTCAGAGGGAAAGTGATATTAATTAGTATTTTGCATCTGTCATTACCAAAGAAGGAGATACTAAACTTTATCAAGCACCTTTTGGAAGTCCACATAGACCACATCAATTGCATTACCCTCATCAACCCTCTTGTTTAGATGAGCAAAAAACTCAAGCAAGTTAGTTAAGCACAAATTGTTCTTATCAAATCCATGCTGGCTTTCCTTAATTAGTCCACATTTGTCCAAGTGACAGTTTAAGTTTGTCCTGGGTTGTCGTTTCTAAAAGCTTTTCCACCGGTTAAACTGACTGGCCTGTATTTGCTGGGTTTATCCTTACACCCTTTTTGAACAAGTGTGTAGCATTTACAATTCTCCAGTTCACTGGTGCCATCAGTTTGAAGATTATGGCCAATGCCTTCACAATTTCCACTCTTACTTCTCTCAGAAACCTTGGGTGTATCTAGATAAAAGCAAAACAGTGCAGATATTGGAAATCTGAAATTAAAACAGAAAATGCTGGAAAAACTCAGCAGGTCTGACAGCATCTGTGGAGAGAGAAAGAGAGTTAATGTTTTGAGTCCATATGACTGGGTGTATCTAATCCATTCTTGGTGACTTATCAACTTTAAGTACAGCCAGTCTTTCCAATGGCTCTGCTTTATCAATTTTTAGCCCATCCAGTGTCTCAACTACCTCCTGCTTCATTACAAGTTTAGTATTTTCTTCCTTGGTAACAACAGATGCAAAGTACAAATTAATACCACTTGCCCTCTTAACCTTACATCTTCAATGCGGTTCCCACTTGTGTTGTGAACCTGGCATTTGTCATACACACCTTTTTTCTTCTCCATCTTACTGTCTATCCTATTAGACATTAAAGGCTCCTTTGTTCTAATTTCAGTGAACAGGGGTCTGAGTTGCCCATGTTATCACTTTACTCAAACATGTAGGGACATTTGGATTAGACAATTGTCAGTGCCACTGAGAAATCAGCAGATGGCCCCAAGAGGCAGCTTAGTCAAGAACTGAAAAATGCATCAAAAGAGGGTAAGCACATTCTAATGACCAGGCATGGCTTGGGACTCTAACTTGTATTTCCTGGTGGGAGGAATTGGTCAATCACTACAGATTTGCTTTGAAATCAGTGTACTCCAAAAGAATAGCTCACTTACCATATCATCTGTGATGTTAAATTGCAAAGCTCCAGCTACAAAATACGCAAATCCTCCTGTGTTAATAAAATACTCCGACAGTCCAAGGATCAGCATATGGTCAGTGGTATTTGGAAGGTTAAATGATTGTGCAGTAAATGGAGACTCCTTGTGGTGTTGAACATCATACAATTCACCCTAAAGGCATCACAGAAGATTCTCAGTAATTCAAGAACTGATTGATTATAAACTCAGTGAAAAACATGAAAAAGTGAGCAGGATAGCATGTACCAAATAACTGAGTCCCCAAAGATAATGAGGTGGTGGTAGTAACTTGACACAGCAAATGTCAAATATTTTACAAGGTAGCATGGAATTATTGCATACTATTCAATGCAATTTGCAGTATACTTTAAAATTTTGAAGTTTCTTATCATTAAGGATATTGCTATCTTATTCAATGTATATCCACATTTTGCTGAACAAATACTTGTATAATTTTAAAAGGCTAGCTGGTCTCCTAAGGGGAGTTTTCAAGTTTCGTTTTCAGGCCAAGTTAGATTAGAGGTTGGAGGATAACCGAGCCATATCAGGATGGGTGTAGGGAGAAAATGGATTGGGACTTAGACGAAGGATCAGGGAGGCAAGAGGAGAGTGGGGCTGGAGTGGAGCAAAGAGGAGTTGGGGTTGTAAAGGAAGCAGGTTAAGATAGAGAGGGGGAGAGGATGGGAGGTAAAGAAAAGGGTAGGTGATAGAGATGAAGGGGAGGAAGGGATAGAAAGGAAGTAGTAAGATGGGGTCAGTAACTCAGTACATTTATAATAATTTATGGAGAACAGCCATCGTATGTTATTTAAAACCAGTAACCACAAGGGGTTGGAGGAGAGACTCCACAGAAAAGGGATATTCTGACAATTTTTAGAACAAGGCGGCTTTTTTTCTAAATGGCTTACGTGCTCAACTTTAAGTGAGATTGTTTGGCCAAATTTTTTTATGGTACTTACTGGAACTCTTAGAAGAGGATCAAAACAGCATGTAAATGAAAGCAGTAAGTGCATAACACTCTTAAATTTCATTGCAAATGCTGATTACAGTGGTAACAGGTGCAATTGATACTACATGTTCATGATTTCAAACTGGATTTTATCAGATACAAAACTTAATGATAATTTAAGTGCATATTGAAATGAAATGTTGCAACCTCCTCAGCATTTTTAATATGTAGTAAATATTCAACGTAAAAGATGCTTCAGTGAGAATTTTGGAAGAATGCAGAGCAAATTGGAAGAGCCATAGCATCATATTGCAGACAGAGCGAGAAACTGAAAAAGTCTTGTCATAGTGGGCAGAGAATGTGGAATGGTACGGCACATTACAGATAAGCATTTTGTTTATTGGTTCATGTTTTTGAGTGTTAGTGTAAGTATTGGCTATATTTTTGATGGTTGACATAAGTATTTAGTTTAACGGTTAGTTTAGTGTTCGTGGTTAGGATTTTAGTGGTCTTGTGTTAGCTAAACAGTTAATTGGCCTTAAGGCTGAAAAAAAGCAGTTAAAAATAAAGAATCAATTAACTAGCATAGCAGGAAAGCTGGGGCAGTAGCATGCATATTCTGTGTCCTGGAAAATCACATATGCAGGAAGTTCCACTAACTGCTCGAGTTCAAGCTCAAGCTTAGAATTTCTGAGCTTCAGGAACAGCTGGTCTCCTTAAAGGAAGTTGAGAGTGGTGGTCAACTGCAGCT
Source organism: Carcharodon carcharias (assembly GCF_017639515.1). Taxonomy (NCBI): domain Eukaryota; kingdom Metazoa; phylum Chordata; class Chondrichthyes; order Lamniformes; family Lamnidae; genus Carcharodon; species Carcharodon carcharias. Next base: position 63,342,064 of record NC_054480.1, on the reverse strand, counting down.
GCAGAGAACAAGAGTGAGTGACCACCATGCAGAATAGAGGAACAGGCAGGCAGTACAAGATCGACTGGGAGTGTGGTGCTCTCAAACCAGTATTAAATGTGGGAACGCAGTTGGAGGCAGATCCGTGGCACCGTAAGCGATTCAGTTGTACAGGGAGGCATGAGAAATTGTTGAAATGCAGTTGTTATAGGGAATTCAAGCATTATGGAAAAAGACATGCATTTCAGCAACAATAGACATGATCCCAAATGGCACACTTGCAGGTGTATATGGGTAGCTTTAACCAATGCAGGAATTCTGTGATGAGTAGGAGATCAACCAGAAGCTGTGATACATGTTTGAACCAATGACATAGGTAAGAAAAGGGTTGAGATCCTACAAATACAGTTTCAGGAGATAGGAAAAAGGTTAATGAGCAGGATCTCAAAGGTGATAAGCTTGTGATTTCTCCCAGTGCCACATGCAAGTGAGTACAGAAACAAGAAGCTAGTGCCGGTGAATGTATGACTGGAGAAATGGTGCATGAGGGACGGCTTCAGATTCCTGGGGCATTGGGACCAGTTCTGGAGCAAAACGGACCTGTACCAGTCAGACAGTAATAGTGGGCGACTTCAATTACCCTAATATAGACTAGGAAAAGGCAGAGTTAAGGGGAATGAAGGCAAAGAAACTCTAAAATATGTACTGGAGAACTTCCTTACTAAGAATGTTTCTAGTCTAATGAAGCAGGAAGCAGTACTGGATCCAATCTAGGCATTGAAATAGGGTGATTGGAGTGTGTTACAATGGGAGAACATCTGGGTAATAGTGATCACAATATAATTAGGTTTATGGTAGTTATGAAAAGGGACAAAGAAAAACTGAAGGTGAAAACGCTCAACTGGTAGAGACCAATTTAGTTTTTGAGAAGGGATCTAGCAAAGGTGGACTGGAAACAAAGATAGTCCAGGAAAGCAATGAATTAACAAAGTCTGGCCTTCAAGGTGGAGAAACCTTGGATACAAACGAGGCATATTTTCATTAGAAGGAAAGATTGGACATCCAAAAGCTGGATGTTTTTCTGACTGGAGAGTACTGTGCTATTGCCCCAGGGGGTGATATTAGGACCATTGCTTTTCTTGCTATGTATAAATGACCTGGATTTGGGTATAGGAAGTACCCAACCTGACAACCTAGTAAGCAGTGAACAGTATAGCAGCAGATTTCAGAAGGTCATTGCCAAACTGCTGAAATGGGCAGACACATAGGCCAGAATTTCCCAGCCCCTCACACTGGCGGGATCTTCTGGTCCCAATGATGTGAATGGAGATTTCAATGGCTCACTGGCCCCACCACAGGGGAACCTGCTGGGTGGGAAGGCTGGAAAATTCCGGCCATAGTAGATATTATTTAATGTGGCTAAATGTAAACTGATGTACTTTGGGAAAAACAACATAGGACAGGATTTCCCGTCAGCGAGCAGGGCCCGCTCACCGACGCGTAAAATGACACGCGGTGATGTTGGGCGGAACTCCCAACGTCACCGTGCCCCATTTAAATTTTCAGGTAGGTGGGGGGGCTCAGCAAAATCAGCTGTGCGCCTGCTGACCTGTCAACGGCCAATTGAGGCCAGTGACAGAGTCATTAAAGTAATTAATGGACCACCTTAAGGTTGGCGGGCAGGCCAAGAGCCTTGATGGGCTTTAGAAAAAAGCATAAAACCTCATCCACAGGTGGGATGAAGTTTCATGCAGGTTTTAAAAAATGTAATTAAAGTGTTTTTAAAAGCTATGGACATGTCCCAACTCATGCGAATTTGTCACATGAGGGGATGTGTCAGGGAATTTTTTTTCTATTTTTAATGGTTTTGACAGTACAGCTGATCTCCCTGAGGCAGCACTTATCCTCAGGGAGATGAGTGCACTCTTTTGGGCGCATGCCCGAAAGAGCACACTCTCAGCAGAGGGAATCCCCCTTCACCCGCACAGGGAGAGCATAATGTTTCTGTGTGGATGTCACACTGGGCAGGCCTTAATTGGCCCACCCACGTAAAATGGCGGCACCCCAGATTGGAGGCGTGCCTTTGTGCACCTCTTCTTTAACTCCCCCCATGATGGGGGGAAAATTCTGCCCATAGAGAGGCAGTATAATATAAATGCTGTTATATTGAGTGAGGGTGCAAAAGCAGGGGAGTCAAGAGGACTTAGAAAATCTCAATGCAAACAGGCAGAGTCAACATGGTTTTGTGAAAAGGAAAAAGTGTTTGACTAATTTATTACAATTTGCTGAAGAAGTAACAAACAATATGGGTAAAGGGGAACTTGTGGACGTGGTGTACTTAAATTTCCAAAAGGCATTTGACAAGGTGCCACATCATTATTACACAAATTAAGAGGTAATGATTAGGGAGTAATATGGATAAAGGATTGGTTAGTTAATAGGAAACATAGTGGGTATAAATGGGTCATTTTTGGGTTGCAAGATGTAACGAGTGGAATGCCATGTGGATCAATGCTGAGGCCTCAACTAATTGCAATCTATATTAATGACTTGGAGGAAGACACTGAATGTATAATTGCTAAATTTGCTGATGACTCAAAGATAGACAGGAAAGTCAGTTGTGAAGAAGACATTAGGGATAGGGATAACAAAGGGATTTAGATCAGTTAAATGAGTGGGAATAATTGGCAGATGGGGTATAATGTGGGAAAATGTGAACTTGTCCACTTTGGCAGGAAGAATAGGAAAGCAACAAATTATTTAAATTGAGAGAGATTGCAGAACTCTAGTACAAAGGTACCAGGGTGTCCTGGTACATGGATCATAAAGTTAGTATGCAGGGACAGCAAATGATTAGGAAGGCAAATGGTATTTTTTGCTTATTGCAAGGAGAATGGAATATAAAAGTAGGGATGTTTTGCTTTATTGTATAGGGCCTTGGTGAGACCACATAAGGGGTAGAATTTTCCGCCTGGTGGGCAGGCGGGCCCGACCGAATCTCCGGTGGACGGGGAGCTGATCCCCGCAGGGAAAGCGGGCCCTGCTGCCATTTCACGTGGGTGGGCCAATTAAGGCCCGCTCAGCGTGATGTCTGGTGGGAAGCACTATGTGCTTCCTGTGAGGATGGGGGATTCCCCAAAAGCGAGAGTGCACTCTTTCGCGCACGCGCACAAAAGAACGCACATCTCCCTGAGACTAAGTGCTGCCTCAGGGAGAGCACTGAAACGTTTAAAAATATGAAAATGGACAAAAAAATTCACTAACATGTCCCCCTCATGTGACAATGTCCATGAGGTGGGACATGTTCATAATTTACATAATAAGTTTATGAAACTTTTTAAAACCTTACATGAAACCTCATCCTGCCGGTGGATGAGGTTTCATGTATTTTCTATTTGCTGCCAGGGCTCCTGGCTTGCCCACCAACCTTAAGGTTGGACGGGCAGGTCCTTTAATTGTTTAAATGACCCTGTCAGGCCCCAGATGGCCATTGACAGGTCGGTGGGCCCGCAGTTGATTTTGCTGTGGGCCCGTCTTCCTGAAAACTTAAATGAACCGGGGTGATGTCAGGGGTTCCGCCCGATGTCATCCCGCGTCACTTTACACGTTGGCGAGCGGGCCCCGCCCCCCGGCTTGCCGACGGCAAAATTCTGCCCATGAATACCATGTACAGTATTCAAGAAAGGACATAAATGCATTAGAAGCTGTTCAGAGAAGGTTCGCTGAACTGATTCCAGGGGTAGGGTTGTTATCTTATGGGGAGAGGTTAGACAGGTTGGGCCTGTATTGACTGGAGTTGAGAAAAATGAGAGGTGATTTTATTGAAACATATAAGATCCTGAGGGGACTTGAGAGGTGGATGCTGAAAGGATGTTTCCCCTTGTGGGTGAGACTAGAACTAGAGGACACAGTTTAAAAATCATTTAAGGCAGAGATGAGGACAAATTTTTTCTTTCAGAAGTTTGTGAGTCTGTGGAACTTCTCCAGAGAGCAGGGGAGGCAGGGTCGTTGAATATTTCTAAGGCAGAGGTAGTTAGACTCTTGACGAACAAGGGAGTTTAAGGGTATTGTGGGTAGGCAGGAAAGTGGGATTAAGGCCATAATAAGATCAGCCATGACCTCATTGAATGGTGGAGCAGGCTTGAAGGCCCTACTCCCTTAACATGAGGCTACTAGGGATAAAGAACTTCAGTCATGTGCAGAAATTGGAGAAGTTAGGATTGCTCCCATCAAGCAGAGCAGTTTAAGGGAGACCCAAAAGAAGTATTCAAAATTATGAGGGTTTTTGATATAGCATGAAGGGAAAAATTGGTTCCTTTGGCAAACGGATCGATAAGCAGATTTTCCCATGTAGTGTTTTAACATTATTCCCAGGAGATTTTGTTCTTTTTACCCTCAACATTAGATTCTGACAAAAAAAATCACAGCAAAGTTTTGTATAACCATGACTTACATCATATTTTCCACAGGGTTAAGTAGAATACGAAAGATAAGCGGGAGTGTAAGCGAGCTTGTAAGTACTATTGATAAATTAATGCAGACTGTGAAAACAATGATTAAATGGTTCATAGAGTTCACTGTAGAATTGCAATACATTTCCAACTATTTTTATAAGCACAATTTCCTCTTTGTATCCTTAACTTGTGAACTTCCCTTTTGAATTTTGTCATTCAAATCCTGTTAACACTGATAGATTTTCTATTAACGTTGATATTAAGGTTTTGTGGCTTGAGGTTCCACTGAGTGGGAACTTGTGGTGAAAGCCAGGATCTCACATTTCCTCACCTATTTTTTGATCCTTTCATTGCACTCTCACAGGAGAAGAGCCAGGCAGTTTTAGCCCCATAAATATTTTCAAAATGTCATGGTCCTCCAATGGAATTTTTCAGAAGTTAGTTTTGTCCAGATTATGTCCATGGAGTTAACTCATTGTTAGCTATTTTAGATTATCCAGAAGCTCTACAGAAAAAAATAAATGTGACTGTGTTTGAAAATGTAAGTTTGGGGAAATTGAACCCAACTCAACAAAATTGCCTTCCTTCTCAAGGATTAATAGCTTTACTATTATGACTTTTGTCAGGCGTGGCAACCCTACCTTAATGGGAAGACCAACAGAATTAGCTGTGATCTCCGGCTCTCCAACCAACGAATAATCAAGTTCTACGTACCGATCCAGTTGCTGTGAAACTGTGAAACAAAATAATAAACTGTAAAACCCACGAAAGTCACTGACACAAAAACAGAACATTTCCTGCTTATTGTCTTATGGAGGGTACTTACTGCTCAGTGTCTGGATGATGGCTTCGAGCTTTCCAATCATATTTCTAAACTCAGAGCACAGCTGTATAATAAATACAATGAATAATTAAAATTATAAGGAGAAAGATATATGGAGAAATTCACCAACACTCCTTCCAGTACTTTTTAAAAAATAACATTAGGTTATAACTATCAGCTTTTGAATTTAATGCAATAAGATTTTGCAAGAGTTTACAAGTATGGAACAAGAAATAACACCAAATAAGCTCAAATTCCTTAGCTTCTCTTTACAACTCAATAAATCTGAGGAACGATTTGTGAATGCATGCTCCCAGCACAGGAAATCACACTTGTGCTCTCCGTATCTTAACCCGCACCCAGGTCCAGTTCACCCTTCACCTCTGAGTTTATTAACTTACAAGTTGGTTCCCGGTCCACCAATGTGTCAGTTTCAAAATTCCCATTCTTGTGTTCAAATCCCTCTGTGGCCGCTCCCTTTCCTTATCTCTGTAACAATCTCCAGCCCTATAACACCCCAAGATCTCTGCATTCCTCCAACATTGAGCTCTTCTTTATCCCCATTTCTTTTGTGGTCATGCCTTAGGCCACCTAGGCCCTAAGTTGTGGAATTATCTTTCCAAACCTCTTCACTTCTCTCACCTTTTTAAAATGATACTTAAACTTACCTAATTGACCTAGTCCTTGGTTACCTACCCTAATATCTGCTTCCTTGGCTCAGTATCAATTTTTCATCTAGTTATACTCCTTGAGTGCCTTAGAATATTCTATTACATTAGAGGAATTATATAGATGTAATTTGTGTTGCTCCCCATGATTTTCTATCTAGGGACAGAAGACTGTGGGGAGTGAGCCCATAATTTTATTATATGCACTCCTGGTGGGCATGGGGCCAGACTAGGAGGTTTGGGAACACTGGCCTTCTCTTGTCATTTGTGACTCTTTCAGTCTTTCCCAACATCTTTGTATCTTTTCTTAAATGCAGTTACAGTTGGATATAACAATTTACACATGGTTATACCAGTACTTTACAGACTGCACATATTACTTGCTTGCAGTTATATTTATGACCCAACAATAATCCCAACATTCATTGGGCTTTTCAATTTCTGCTACAAAAATTGTGTTTAGGTTTTCAAGTTATGGACAACTGTTATATCTAGATATTTTTATTGTCTCAACTTATTTAGTGCCATAATCTTTAATGTTATCTTGAGTTTTTTTCAAAACTCTCTTCTCAGGACTAATTGCCCTGAGAAGCTGGTCATGGGCCTTCATCGCGAACCACTGCAGTCTATGTTGGTAGTGATTTGATACAACTGAGTGGCTTGCTAAGCCACTTCAGAGTCAGCCACATTGGTGTGGGACTGAAGTTGCATAAAAGCCAGAGCAGGTAAGGATGGCTTCTTTCCCTACAGGATATTAATGAACTAGTTGAAACTTTATTACAAACTCACAGCTTTGTGGTCAGTTTTCCTGATTTCCATAACTGTAAAACTGCATTAAATTTCATAAAGGAACATAGTGGGACTTGAACTCATATTCTCTGGATCACTAGTCCAGTAGCATAACCATTAAGCTAACATACCAGTATCAGTATATATACTAGCATTTTTCAGAATAAGTATCATTTCCAATTTGCCTGTACAATTATTAACTCTCTTTGCATTCTTTGAATTTTACGACTTGAATCTTTTGAAAATCTAATGTCCTTCCATCTGATTATCCTTTAATATTTGCACGGGGGCTGAGCTGAATAAGCAGAGATGGATTGAGGTGACCAGCAATTCTAGTGAGGACAGAACTGGGAGGTGGGGAGGGGTGGGGGGGGGGGGCGGGGTGAAGCAGAGTAACTGATTAGGATGGACATGTATTAGTAGCTTTAGAATAGACAAATGTGGTTATGAGAGCACTTTCTAAGCATGATGGGAATATATAGCCAACACATAGGCATGATGGGTAAATAGCTAGTATTGTGGGAACCCAACTAACAATCACAAGTCATAAAACTTGACTTTCACAGGATGGATAAACAAATGTCAGGTTGATAAAAGCACAGACTGGGAGGCATTAGAACCGAGGCATTTCCCAGCCTCCCAGTGAGGTAACAGAGACATCTGCAGCCTGAATAATTCTGCTCATTAGGCATGTAACTGGCGGATGTACTAGGCAGTATAGTGAAATGTGATAACTAAAAGATGTAAATATGTTACTCAGCCTTTGTATCAGAGAGACACTCTGTAGAACCAGGCTGTGTCCACCCAGCATATGCTTGTAAATAGAAGTCCTTGGCTACGTGAAGAGTACAGACTAGAGAGTGGTTTCTTGAACATGTTGTGGGGGCTGGGTGGGGGGGAGGCATGGTGCGACGTGGTGAAACTGGTCTTCACTGGGAGAGTGAAATGCAGTCATAGCAAATTAACAGCCTGTTTTATGCTGCCTCCAAATTCTTTTCCCATTGACTTAATTGGAAAAGAAAATCAAGCATGGTCTAAAGTGGGCTGCCAATTCAATGTGGCTGTTTTTGTGCCACTGGTGAAGAATAATTTCACCCCACACCTCAGTTTCTGATGCAATTTTCATTTGTTCAAGTGAATGGATATCAATCTCCTTCTTGTAGGTGGTCTGTAGGAGTTGCCAGAAATTAGTTTTCTTTCTGTGGTGCCATTGGTTTCATTTGGACTGATTTGGATCTCATGTTACACAGAGTTAAATCCATTAATATGTGGGCTAGCACTTGATAATGGTCATTTAAAAGCTGATGGATTATTGTAAAAATCCACTGGTTCAATAACGTCCTATTTGTTCTGGCTTTCCTAACAGCACTGTAGGTGTCTCTATACCACAGGGCTGCAGAGGTTCAAGTTCGCCACCACCTTTTCAAGGGGGATTAAGGATGGGCAATAAATACTGGCCTAGCTAGTGAAGCCCACATCTGGTAAATGAATAAAAAAATCTACTGAAGTCCTCAGGGCAACTAGTACTGGCTTGTCAGTGTCACATCTCAGGAACAAATAAAAAAAGCCTATTATTAACTTATGCCTTATTAACAATGCTCTTCTTGTATTTCTTACCCTTTACCCACATATTGACCCCCTAACCTAATTCTTTATAAGCATTTTAAACTCAAATAATACGAAAACCTCTGGCCTTAACGAATCCTCCCATTTCTTCAGTTCTATCTATCTTATTGCACACATGGTCCTATGAGTAAATATCGCACAGTCTCTTGCATTTTACAAGCATATTTGGCACTACCAGTGATTATAACTTTGGACCCAAAGGGAAAAAGAACAATAGAGTCTCAGCTTACCTTCTGAGGAGTGATTTGTCTGATTTTATTTTTCACTTGAGGAAGAAACAAGTTGTAAAACCAGCTTTGAAAAGAAAAATAATATTGTCAAAAGTATAGTAACATGATGCAAGACAGTTACATTCTTTGCTACTAATCCATTATTTGCTTCTAAGAATGACTGAAATTGGAATTAGGTTATTAGATTTTTTTAATTAAGCTAGTTGTAAAACTACTGGTTAATCCCAATGACTTTTTCTTTATTTGCTCTTGAGATCTGAGCATTGCTGGCTAGGCCAGCATTTATTGTCCATTCCTAATTGCCATTGAGAAGGTGATGCTGAAAGAGCTTTGGTGAGTTGTTGCATGGCATTTTGTAGATGGCCCACACTACAGCCAATGTGTGCTGGTGGTGGAGGGAGTGAATATTTAATGTGCAGCTGAATGGGATGCCAATCATCTGGGCTGCTTTGTCTTAGATGGTGTCAAGTTTCTTGACTGTTGTTGGAGCTGGACTTATCCAGGTAAGTGTATTCCATCACACACCCGACTTGTGCCTTGTAGGTGGTGGACAGGCTTTGGAGAGTCAGGAGGTGAGTTACTTGCCACAGAATTCCCAGCACTTGGTTGATCATCCAGCGTTGTAATGAATTGTAAAGGCAAGGCAGGTCCCCAAATAAGTTAACTGACTTCAGCCAAGGTAAGTAAGATTATAAATAAATGAAATAGGTAGGTATAGGTAAGTGAGATTATAATTGTCAAGTTGTTGTTGGACTAGGAATGATGGAGGGGAATGAATGGACAACAAGAATTCTGCTCTAGATTCCAGTCCAGTTACTTCTTGTATAAAGTGCACACTATTAATGGGGTAAAAGAACCAGACTATGCTTGACTGCAATCCAATTCAAGGATGAAGAAAACCCACTGACATATGAAGAACTACCACTTGGTTGAGGCTGCCCAGCAACTGTGGAACTAACCAACAACATAAGTCAACGTCTTCAGGATAGGAAAGCAACTTTTCCAAATATAGCTACTTTCTTGTCTTGAAATCTCTTCGCGTTACATTCTCTGATCAACATAGTAAGGAGGCACATAAATTGCCCAATTTCTTTTCCATTGCATTTAATGGAAAGTAAATGCAGGAGAGGTTTATAACGGATGGTCATTCCACAAATGCCAATTTACAGCTTGCACAGAAAATGAAAATTGTCCCTACTATGAAGAAACCTGAAGCATCTGGTTACTGTGAAACCGACTGTCTATGAGAATTGTTATAATGTAATACATGTCTCACAATGCATATATCTTGGACGTCTCACATGTATACCCTGCATGCTTCACAACGTGTATTCCTTGGATGTTTTACATTCTATAATATTTCCATGTTGCCCAATAAGCCTACCTGCCTCCTCCATGAAGCTGAAGGTCGAAACTGTTTAAACTCGCACTGCAGTCTTTGTAACTCAGCACTGGTCGAGCGCTATCCTGCGAAATGTTGACAATGAATGCAGCTGAAAGATCGTTAATGTTCAGGTCAAAGGTTCCTCCATCTTTTCTATTGAAGGGTAATGCACATGTTACAATTGTTGATACATCTGCCACAATCATGAATAAATTAGTCAACCCTCATCAGTGCAGTATTTTCTTCCAAACTGTTACTTGTGCCCAGAACAAATCATCAATATACAGTAGCTTATAATTCTGGCACATGAATATATGATGTTCAAATACTTTCCTGATTGTAGCTGTCTGTCCTATGTACAGAATGAAATCATTCTTTTATCTCTTCAGTTAACTCTAATCACCTCCAGCACTTTAAGATCTTGCCAATTCACCCGGTCAAAAGCTTTTTCATAATCCACAAAGCAAGGGTACACTTCCTGCTGGTATTCTACGCTTCTTTCGCTGTTATACCCTTCCTGGTCCCACAATGCTTCCTAAAACCGAACTGATCACAGTTGATGTAATGGCTGGTTTTGGCTATTTAGCATTAGCAAAGAATGCATTCTCCAAACATAAAGGGCAGAATTTTACGGCCCCGTTTTAGCGGGGACGGGGCTGTAAAATGGGGCGAGACATTCTAAACCTCATAGACTTCAGCGGGAACGTAAAATTCCGCTGCCGTAAAATTCTGCCCAAAGAATTGCTCAGCATATGAAAGAGTAGGGACCTTAAGAAAATAATTATCAAGACTGATTTGGACCTTAAGAAAAGCAGATATCCCAGACTAGAAAGTTGTGGAATGTGGTTCTGGAAAATGATAGGTTGAGCAGGTCAGTTGGAAAGAACGCAACAGCAATGAAAAAGTTCTCAGGATGGTGGAGAAGGAAAGATTGTTTTCATCAAGAAAAGGCAACAAGGTTGGATTGGCTATATTCTAAGGCATGAGAGCTTGCTGAAGGAAGATTAGAAGATGTAGGCAAAAAGGGAGAATGAGAATAATAATATTAGGCAAATTGAATTTGGAAATGGAAGGCTCCAACAAGAAATTTAAGAGACAGTGCAAAATGCTTTGTGTGGAGAAATGAATAAGAGATCTGCCTTAAGCAGATTCTACTACTCCAATGTTGTTTACTCTAAAATAATTAACTGACTTGTTAAATGTTACAATAATCTTATGTCTCCCATCTGATCTTAAATCTCCCTTGCTGCAGTTATTCCCATGCACCTCTGTACATAGGTTTAATGATAATAGATGCACAGTACCACTGTTGACAACTATTCAAGTCCTTGCTGGGAAGAGCGTCCTGCAGTCAGCATCATGGTGAAACGGTCCGGGAAGAGCGTCCTGCAATCAGCATTGTGGTGAAACAGTCCGGGAAGAGCGTCCTGCAGTCAGCATCGCAGTGAAGCGGTCCGGGAAGAGCGTCCTGCAATCAGCATTGTGGTGAAATGGTCCGGGAAGAGCGTCCTGCAGTCAGCATCGCAGTGAAGCAGTCCGGGAAGAGTGTCCTGCAGTCAGCATCCTGGTGAAGCGATCCGGGAAGAGTGTCCTGCTGTCAGCATCGCAGTGAAGCAGTCTGGGAAGAGCATCCTGCAGTCAGTTCTTGTTGAAAATAACAAGCGTGACATCACAAAACAGTGCAAGAGAGCGGTAAAGAGATCAGAACCACCATGAGTGTGGGAAGCTTCAAAAAGTGACGTCAGCACAAAGGTGAGAGCTGATTGGTGAGTAGTGGTTAAGTGTTTTTTCTCCAGTTTAAGATAGTTTAAGCTAAGGAAAGGTAAGAGTTCTAGTTTTTATTTAAAGTACATAAATAATTTAACTTTTTTTTACTGTATTTAACTTAAAGCAAGGGTTTTTTCAACTAGAGGCATGGCAGGGCAGCTCAGTCCCGTGTTATGTACCACCAGCAACAAGTGTGAAGTCCTAGACGCTCCTTGTGCTCTGACAGACCACGTGTGCAGGAAGTGCCACCAGCTGCAGCTACTTGAGCTCCGAGTTTCAGAGCTTGAGCAGTAGCTGGAGGCACTGAGGTGCATCTGTGAGGCTGAGAGTTTCGTGGATAGCATATTTTAGACGTGGTCACCCCTCAGCTTACGGAGGTGCAAACAGAGAGGGAATGGGTGGCCATCAGTGAGAAGGAAGGTGTCAGGCAGGTAGTCAGGAAATCCCCAGGATGTATCTCATTTGAGAACCGTTTTTCTGTGCTGGAAAACAGTGAGAGTGACGGTTCCTCTAGGTAGTGCAGCCAGGCTCATGGGACTGTGAGTGGCTCAGCTGCACGGGGGTGGAGAGGGGGGGTGGAAGAGCAATAGTGGTAAGAGACTCAATAGTTAGGGGAACAGACAGGCGTTTCTGCGGCCGTAGACTTGACTCCAGGATGGTATGTTGCCTCCCTGGTGCCAGGGTCAAGGATGTCACTGAACAGCTGCAGGGCAGTCTAAAGGGGGAGGGCAAACAGACAGAGATCATGGTACATATTGGTACCAACGACATAGGTAGAAAGAGGGATGAGGTCCTGCAAGCAGAATTTAGGGATCTAGGAAGCAGATTAAAAAACAGGACCTCAAAGGTAATAACCTCTGGATTACTTCCGGTGCCACGCGCTAGTGAGTATAGAAAGAGGTTAGGCCAGATGAATGCGTGGCTGGCGAGATGGTGCAGGAGGGAGGGCTTTAGATTTCTGGGTCATTGGGACCGTTTCTGGGGGCGGTGGAACTTGTACAAGGTGGATGGGTTGCACCTGAACTTGAATGGGACCAACATTCTTGCGGGGAAATTTGCTCATGCTGTTGGGGAGGGTATAAACTAATTTGGCAGGGGGAAGGGATCCTGAGAGGAGGTTCAGCAGGGGGAGATGCACACCCAAAATTAGAAGAGAGAGCAAGTGAGTCTAGAAGGCATAGGCTATTTATGGCAGAAGGGAGTTTGGCAAGGTTGGATTGAATTTTTTTTAGTTCAAGGAGACTGACGAATAAGGCAAATGAGTTGAGGGCACAAATTAACACATGGAAGTATGATGTCATTGCTGTCACAGAGACATGGTTGAGAGAGGGGCAGGATTGGCAGCTCAACATTCCAGGATATAGGATCTTCAGGCGAGACAGGGAAGGAGGTAAAAGAGGAGGGGATATTGCAACATTGATCAAGGAATCAATTACAGCAGTAATGGGGTGGCATCTTAGAAGGGTCCTCAAATGAAGTCATATGGGTAGAACTTAAAAACAAAAAAGGAGCAATCATATTGCTGGGAGTGTACTATAGGCCCCCAAACAGTCAGTGAGAAATAGAAGAGCAGATATGTAGGCAAATTTCAGAGAAGTGTAAATAATAATAGGGTAGTAATAGTGGGGGATTTCAACTTCCCCAACATTAACTGGGTTAGTCATAGTGTGATAGGTTTAGAGGAAGTGGAATTCTTAAAAATGCATCCAGGAGAGCTTTTTAAGCCATATGTAGAAGGTCCTACAAGAGAGGGGGCGGCCCAGGACTTAATTTTAGGGAATGAAGCCGGGCAAGTGGTAGAGGTACCAGTGGGGGACCATTTTGCAGATAGTGATCATAACGCCGTTAGATTCAAGGTTGTTATGGAAAAGGACAAGGATGGGCCAGAAATCAGAGTTCTAAATTGGTGGAAGGCCAATTTTAATAAGATCAGATATGATTTGGCCAGAGTGGACTGGGAGCAGCTACTCTTATGTAAGTCTGCGTCAGAGCAGTGGGACTCATTCAAAAAGGAAATAGGGAGAGTACAGGCACAACATATTCCAGTAAAAATAAAGGATGGTACCAACAAATCCAGGGAACTCTGGATGTTGAGGGATATACAGGATTGGATAAAGAGGAAAAGGGAGGCTTATAGCAGATGCCAAGGGCTTAAAACATCAGAAGCCCTAGAGGAGTATAGTATGTGTAGGGGGATCTTAAAAAGGAAATTAGGAGAGCAAAAAGGGGCATGAAAAGACATTGGCAGGTAAAATAAAGGAAAATCCAAATTTATTTTACAAATACATTAAGAGTAAGGGGTTAACGAGGGAAAGAGTAGGGCCCATTAAGGACCATAGTGGTAATTTGTGTGTGGAGCTGGAACACGTAGGTAATGTTCTAAATGAATACTTTGTGTTGGAGTTCACAAGTGAGAGGGATGATGTGGGTATGGAAATCAGACAGAAGGACTGTGATATAATTAAAGAAATGAGCATAGAAAGGGAGGAGGTTCTAAGTATTATGGCAGGTTTAAAAGTAGATAAATCTCCAGGCCCAGATGAAATGTATCCCAGGCTGTTGAGTGAGGCAAGGGAGGAGATAGCAGGGGTGCTGGCAATAATTTTCAATACTTCTCTGGCCACAGAAGCAGTGCAAGAGATCTGGAGGACAGCCATTGTGGTACCATTATTCAAGAAGGGAGGAAGGGATAACCCAGGCAATTATAGATCAGTCAGTCTAACCTCAGTGGTGGGGTAACTATTGGAAGCAATTCTGAGGGACAGAATTCATCCAAACCTGGAGAGGCAAGGATTAATCAAGGACAGTCAGCATGGTTTTGTTAAGGGGAGGTCATGTCTGATCAATTTAATTGAATTTTTCGAAGATGTGACCAGGTGTGTAGATGAGGGCAATGCATTTGACGTGGTCTACTTGGACTTGAGCAAGGCTTTTGATAAGGTCCCAAATGAGAGACTAATAACGAAGGTAAGAGCCTATGGGATCCAAGGCAATTTGGCAAGTTGGATCCAGAATTGGCTGAGTCGCAGGAAGCAGAGGGTGATGGTCGAGGGATGTTTTTGTGACTGGATGCCTGTGTCAGTGGGCTCCACAGGGATCAGTGTTGGGTCCCTTGCTGTTTGTGATATATAATAAATGATTTAGACTTGAACTTAGGAGGGTTAATCAGTAAGTTCGCGGATGACACGAAAATTGGTGGGGTGGTAAAGAGTGAGGAGGATAGCCTTAGATTACAGGAGGATATAGGTGGGCTGGTCAGGTGTCAAATGGAAGTTAATCCAGATAAGTGTGAGATGATGCACTTGGGCAGGACAAACAAGACACGGGAATACACAATGAATTGTGGGACCCTGGGAAGTACCGAGGATCAGAGGGACGTTGGTGTGTGCATTTCTACCAGTCCCTTAAGGTAGCGGGACAGGTAGATAAGGTGGGTAAGAAGGCATATGGGATTTATTATCCGAGGCATAGAATATAAGAGCAGCGAGGTTATGCTGGAACTGTATAAAATGCTGGTTAGGCCACAGCTAGAGTATTGTGTGCTGTTCTGGAATCTGCATTATAGGAAGGATGTGATTGCACTAAAGAGAGTGCAGATGAGATTTACCAGTATGTTGCCTGGGCTGGAGAGTTTTAATTATGAGAAGAGATTGTATAGACTGGGGTTATTCTTCCTGGAGCTGAGGTGGTTCAGGGGGAACATGATTGAGGTGTATAAAATTATGAGGGGCATAGATAGGGTGGACAGGAAGGAACTTTTCCCCTTGGTGGAGGGATCAATAACCAGGGGGCATAGATTTAAGGTAAGGGGCAGGAAGTTTAGAGGGGATGTGAGGAAGAAACTTTTCACCCAGAGGGTAGTGGGAATCTGCACTTCACTGTCTGAAAGGGTGGTAGAGGTAGAAACCCTCATAACATTTAAGAAGTACTTGGATGTGCACTTGCGATGCCATGGCAAATAAGGCTATGGGCCTAGTGCTGGAAAATGGGATTAGAATAGGTGGATACTTGTTTGACCGGCGCAGACTCGATGGGCTGAAGGGCCTTGTTCTGTCCTGTAGACCTCTATTACTCCTTCTTATAAGTCCAGGTTCTGTCATATAATGCATACTATTATAGAACGAATTCTGTGGTAGATACAAGACAGGAAAATAAACTTGAAGAGCTTAACCTTTTTTTAAAATTAGAGCACTGCCAAATTAGATTTGACCAAAATCATAAATTAATTATGCATGTCAACACATTGTGAAACTAAAACCCTGTAGTATAACTCCAATAGAAGCTTTATAATGAAAAGAATTGCCCCCAAATTCCTATCTTGGAAGTCCCCATTCTTATCTCCAGTATTAAATGAGGTACCAGACTATGGCTGGCATTATGGGCTTTGCTGCATATAGGGATGGAAAATATAAAGGTCAATTTCCCTAAGCTGTTTCAGTGCACCCATTTACAGTCACAGCAGACAGCATAGGCAGAGATCTGTGTCTATAAATATAACTACATTTATAGTAACTACATTACTATAAATCAGAAAGACCTCACTTGCATACTGAATCCTGCTTTGGTTCCCAGATTTGTGGAAAATAAAGGCACTAAAACAAGTTTGGAACATGATGTCAAAGATGATATTGGATGATATTAGTGCTGCTACAGAAACTCAATGACAACCAGGACGTGATGAAGGAAATTCAAATAGCATGGCGAAGGAAATTCAAATTTCCTATGGTCCTCACAATGGCAACCCCGAACTTTGAGGAGGTGCATGCGAGGTTCACACTTGAGGGCTTCCTGACGCACGGAAAGGCTGCACAAAAACAGCAAGGGGGTTGGGATGCAAAGTAGAATTTGCATTCAAAAATCCTGAACTTTTTACTTATCGCGTCCCTTTCATGCTCCGATTGGGAGACAAAAATCCTACCCAGTGTGTTTCCAAACAATCCCAATGACAGAAAGAAAGAGTTTGCATTTATTCAGTGTTTTGCATGACCTCAGGATGCCGCAAAGCACTTTATCGTCAATGAAGTTCTTTTGAAGTGTAGTTACTGCTGTAGCCCAGAAAATGCGGCAGGCAATTTGCAGACCGCAAGGTCCTGTTGCTCTTTTTTAAGTGATGTTGATTGAAGGATAAATACTGGCCAGGATATTGGAGAATAATCCCCTTTTCTTCTTCAAAATAGTGCCATGGAATCCTTTATGTCCTTCTGAGATGATACATAGTCCCTCAGTTTAAAGTCTTGTTTGAAAGATGGCATCTCTGAAGTGCAGCATTCCCTCAATACTGCACTGGAGCATCGTTCTAGACATTGTGTTCTTGTACCCACAAACATCTGACTCAGAGTTAAGAATGCTAACGCTGGGCCACACTTGTAATCCTAATATCCTGCTTTTGGAGATGGAATTCTCAAATTTAATAATATTCTTTAAGGGTAATGCCAAACGCTTGCTCTCGGTGTTAATTTTAGCAAATATATTTACAGATTTGTTAAGATGTTATTTGTTAAAATAAATGCATGGAGGTACACATCAGGAAAAGTTTTCACATTGAAGTTATGGGAGTTGGGGTGTATAGTAACCCCAAAATGCTAATTTGTCTTTTTACACTTCTCAGCCAGATAGATTAGTATCTTATTGTATTTTGATAGTTCGTATTCTTCCATTGTCCATAGTAAACATTTGAAACTGGGCATTTGACATTTTAACAGAATATTGTACACTTAATCCTTCAACAATCTATAAGGAACATTATATAAAAACATACATCAGTCCAAATGTTACATGCCAGTTTCCACCTATGTCAATGTAGGCTTTATCCATTGAAAATTTGACACCGGAATTGGGGACGAATCGTATGTCAGAGTTAAGCAATCCAAAACTCTTAATGTACATCCTGAAAATACAGACAAACGTTAATTTTGTACCTTCATGAGCAAGGATGGAAAAATATTATTTGCAGATTGCTCTGAGGAAGAGTCATACAGGCTGGAAAGGTTAACTCTGTTTCTCTCTCTACAGCTGCTGCCAGACCTGCTGAGTTTTTCTACCGTTTTGTTTTTATTTCTAAAAATATTACCACAAGTTCATTGTACACATTGCACTACCAGAAACATTTCAGTGTGAAGGAAATACATGAATAAATTGGTAGAATTCATATCTATTTAGGGAATTATATTTTAGAATTGAGAAAATGGACACAGATTCATGGATAGCCATTTTTACCCAGAAGACCTCAAACATATACATGGGCAGCATGTATTGAACTAGAAACAAACGTGGCCTCATCCGTACCATCCGCTAGGTATCACTGGGCCTTTTTTCTATTTTGGAAATAGAGAAAAGCTTAACTGCCTCATCCACTAGCAAAGGAAATTTAGGGAAGATTAATGATGGCACAGCCTGGTACTATTATCTATTAAGGAGACATTCCTAAAACTTAGCGAATCAGAATTGGACATGATCAGATACCCGATACAAAAATAAATATAATAGGAATGCAGCTCAATCCAAGCTGGAGAACAAAAAAATAATTTTTAACAATCTCCATTTTTCTATTAAAATTTAAAATCACTTTATGAAGAAATGGAAACAATTGGAAGAAATCAGGAAGGATATTGGAACATATCATGTACAATGTTGACCAGATATCGGCTCACAGCGTTGATATAATAAAGCCATTTTAACAAATAATTAATGGTGAATTTTAAGAGCTAATCAAGAAGGAGGAGTTTAATCAAGGAGGCAGCACCCACAGCTGCTAAAGATGATGTAACCTGGTTTTAGAAAGGGATAAACGCTTAAGTTTCCCTTCAGAAAATCAGGGATATTGCAGAAGGGTATTGAGAACCCTCCAATATTTCTCCGATTGTTGAGGGGTTGGATATCTTAAATCGGACAGCTTTTGTGTCCAACTGAACCACTCGGGGATTTAAGGTAACATTATTTTGAATATTTGATAGATATCCATAACTAATTTTAACCATAGCATTGTATTTTAAAGTTTTATTCACTGGATTTTCTATTAGAACTAAGACTTTTAAAAATCTTTTTATAGTCATTAACATTGCAATGCAAGTACCCGCTTTAAAATGTTTTGTATGTTAAATGTTTCTTTAATAAATTTGTAAATAAATTAGTAAAGTTTAACTTCTCTTGTAGTCTTCTGTGTGCAGTTTAAGAAACCGCCTCTCTTATAAGATACAATTTTTTGAAGAGAGACCCCTGGATGCTTATAATATCCAGGTAATTATAACCTAGCCTGTTAAATAATTTGTTGGCCATCTAGAAGAAGGTAATTCTATCTCTTGGTAGTCATCTTGGAGGAGCTGTAGTTCACTTTCTTAGACCTAAAATAAGTGTCTGTGAGGGGGCTGCTTTGAACTCAAGTGAGGGTGATTGTAAGGAAGTGCTGCCGATCTACGGTAGTCCCCACTGGGGCTAGAGTTACAATCCACTTCATCAGTATCCTTGATTGTGACTTTAAATGCTTATTGAAACCGCAGCCACAAATGTAACAGGGAGAATGTAGTGCATCTTAAAAACACTGCATTGAAGATGATTTGTTCAGGAACTTTAATGAAAGACTCACAATTGATAAACACTATATCTAACAAAAAGACAAATGGTAGTTGTAGGGGATTCTATAATTAAGGGAATTGATAGCTTCCTTTGTAAGCAGGATCGAGAGTCCCGCATGGTATGCTGCCTGCCCGGTGCCAGGATGAGGGACGTCTCTGACCGGCTTGAAAGGATATTGGAAAGGGAGGGGAAGGATCCGGGGTGGCGGGGGGGGGGGTCGGTGTGGATTCAACTTCATGGAAAATTATAATTATGAAAAAACTGAAAAGAAAGAAAAGCCCAGGAGAGGCTATTAAAGTCTCCAGAACACAAAATAGGACAGTGTTTGGAAAGGGCTAGGAATCTAATTTCAAGCACATCAGATAAAGGGACGACAATGAGAAAGGGGACGGGAAATACAGGACTGAAGGTGTTGTATCTGAATGCACGCAGTATACAAAATAAGGTAAATGAGCTTGTGGCGCAGATTGAAATTGGCAGGTATGATGTGGTGGGCATCACGGAGACATGGCTGCAAGGGGATCAGGACTGGGAGCTAAATATCCAAGGATATACATCCTATCAAAAAGATAGGCAGGTTGGCAGAGGGGGTGGGTTTGTTTTGTTAGTAAGAAATGAAATTAAGTCGATAGCAAGAAATGATGTATGGTCAGATGATGTAGAATCTGTGTGGGTAGAGTTGAGGAACCGCAAAGATAAAACACCATAATGGGAGTTATGTACAGCCCCCCAAACAGTAGTCAGAATGTGGGGCACAAGATACACCAGGAGATAGAAAAGGTGTGTAAGAAAGGCAAGGTTACAGTGATCATGGGGGATTTCAATATGCAGGTAGACTGGGAAAATCAGGTTGGTAGTGGATCCCAAGAAAAAGAATTTGTGGAATGTCTATGAGATGGCTTTTTGGAGCAGTTTGTGGTGGAGCCCACTAGGGAACAGGCAATTCTAGATTTAGTGATGTGTAATGAGGCAGATTTGATAAGGGAGCTTAAGGTGAAGGAACCCTTCGGAGGAAGTGACCATAATATGATAGAATTTACCCTGCAATTTGAGAGGAAAAAGTTGAATAAAGGCAACTACAGAGGCATGAGGGAGGAGCTGGCCAGAATTGACTGGGAGATGACCCTAGCTGGAAAGACAGAGGAACAGCAATGGCAGGAGTTTCTGGGAGTAATTTGGGAGACACAGCAAAAATTCATCTCTAG
This sequence comes from Carcharodon carcharias, assembly GCF_017639515.1. Lineage (NCBI taxonomy): Eukaryota > Metazoa > Chordata > Chondrichthyes > Lamniformes > Lamnidae > Carcharodon > Carcharodon carcharias. The sequence continues at coordinate 63,321,567 of NC_054480.1, read as the reverse complement.
GAAGAAGAAGCATACTAAAGGGAGGACGAGGCAATCATGGCTGACAGGGGAAGTCAGGACAGCGTAAAAGCTAAAGAGAAAGCATACAACGCAGCAAAGAGCAGTGGGAAACCAGGGGATTGGGAAGCCTACAAAGACCAACAGAGGACAACTAAAAAAGAAATAAGGAGTGAGAAGATTAAATATGAGGGTAAACTAGCCAGTAATATAAAAGAAGATTGCAAGAGTTTTTTTAGATATATAAAGGGTAAGAGAGAGGCAAAAGTAGACATTGGGCCGCTGGAAAATGATGCTGGAGAAGTAGTAGTGGGGAACAATGAAATGGCGGAGGAACTGAATAGGTACTTTGCGTCATTCTTCACAGTGGAAGACATGAGTGACATCCCCAAAGTTCAAGAGAGTCGGGGGGCAGAGGTGAGTATGGTGGCCATTACCAAGGAGAAGGTGCTAGGAAAACTGAAAGGTCTGAAGGTGGATAAATCACCTGGACCAGATGGATTACACCCCAGAGTTCTGAAGGAGATAGCTGAAGAGACAGTGGAGGCGTTAGTGGTGATCTTTCAGGAATCACTGGAGTTAGGGAGGGTCCCAGAGGACTGGAAAATCACTAATGTAACCCCCCTGTTTAAGAAGGGACTGAGGCAAAAGACGGGAAATTATAGGCCGATTAGCCTGACCTCGGTCGTTGGTAAGATTTTAGAGTCCATTATTAAGGATGAAATTTCAGAATACTTGGAAGTGCATGGTAAAATCGGGCAAAGTCAGCATGGTTTCATCAAGGGGAGGTCATGCCTGACAAATCTGTTAGAATTCTTTGAGGAGGTAATGAGTAGGTTAGACAAAGGAGAGCCAATGGATGTTATCTACTTGGACTTCCAGAAGGCCTTGGACAAGGTGCCACACAGGAGGCTGCTCAGTAAGGTAAGAGCCCATGGTGTTAGAGGCAAGGTACTAGCATGGATAGAAGATTGGCTGTCTGGCAGGAGGCAGAGAATGGGGATAAGGGGGTCCTTCTCAGGATGGCAGTTGGTGACTAGTGGAGTTCCGCAGGGGTCAGTGTTGGGACCATAACTTTTCACTTTATACATTAATGATCTAGATGAAGGAACTGAAGGTGTCCTGGTTAAGTTTGCAGATGATACAAAGATAGGTGGAGGGACAGGTAGTATTGAGGAGGTGGGGAGGCTGCAGAAGGATTTGGACAGTTTAGGAGAATGGGCAAAGAAGTGGCAGATGGAGTACAACATGGGGAAGTGTGAGGTCATGCACTTTGGTAGGAAGAATAGAGGCATAGACTATTTTCTAAAAGGAGAGAGAATTCAAAAATCTGGAGTGCAAAGGGACTTGGGAGTCCTAGTCCAGGATTCTATTAAGGTTAACTTGCAGGTTGACACGGTAATTAGGAAGGCAAATGCAATGTTGGCATTTATTTTGAGTGCACTAGAATATAAAAGCAGGGATGTGCTTCTGAGGCTTTATAAGGCTCTGGTCAGACCACATTTAGAATATTGTGAGCAGTTTTGGGCCCCGTATCTCAGGAAGGATGTGCTGGCCCTGGAGAGGGTCCAGAGGAGGTTCACGAGAATGATCCCAGGAATGAAAGGCTTAACATATGAGGAACATTTGAGGACTCTGGGTCTATACTCAATGGAGTTTAGAAGGATGAGGGGTGATCTGATTGAAACTTACAGAATACTGACAGGCCTGGATAGAGTGGACGTGGGGAAGATGTTTCCATTAGTAGGAGAGACTAGGACCCGAGGGCACAGCCTCAGAGTAAAGGGAAGATCTTTTAGAACAGAGATGAGGAGAAACTCCTTTAGCCAAAGAGTGATGAATCTATGAATTCATTGCCACAGAAGGCTGTGGAGGCCAGGTCATTGAGTGTATTTAAGACCGAGATAGATAGGTTCTTGATTGGTAAGGGGATCAAAGATTACGGGGAGAAGGCGTGAGAATGGGGTTGAGAAACCTATCAGCCATGATTGAATGGCAGGGCAGACTCGATGGGCTGAATGGCCTAATTTCTGCTCCTATGTCTTATAGTCTTATGGAGATAGTCTCTGGCACTAGTGAAAGAATATCCAGAACTCACCTTAGGTTGCATGATATTCTGTTTACCTGTTGGCACACAATGCTGCAAATCTTAAATGTAAAATACACCAATCTATTTGAATCAATAAATATGTAACCTTTTAAAAAAAATTTGACTGTACAATGCTGTCAATTCTAGAAAATAAAGTCAGTATATCCAGTTCATGCCAAGGTTCAGGAGCAAGGAGATGATGGTAAAAGTCTATTGCAAGTAATTCCTAAACTCAGTGACATGCAATAACAGCTTTTAGATATTAAATCATGAAAAATAATTTTTTTTGGACAGACCAATGGGATAATTTTTGCATGAGTGGCAATCTGTTGGAACAGATTGCCAATCTACTAACCTATCCAATTTTCATTCTCCTGATTTCAGCTGGGAATTCAGTTGGACTAAAGGCAACATCACTAGATAAATAAATTATTCAAAGTTCATTTCTTCAGCATGGAAATGGGCTTCAAATAATCTTTTCACTTAACAGTGGCAGGTGTTTCAAAATGATTGTTTCTCCCTGCCACAGCCTTAGTGAGACCACATCTGGAGTACCGTGTCAAGTTTTGGTCTTACTTAAGAAAGGGCATAAATATATTAGAAGCAGTTCAGAGAAGGTTCACTTGACTGATTCCTGGGATGAAGGGGTTAGCTTATGAGGAGAGGTTGAACGGGTTGGGCCTATATCCATTGGAGTTTAGAAAAATGAGAGGCGATCTTATTGAAACATACAAGATCCTAAGGGGATAAAGACTCTTCTGAATTTGAGTCATACGGACTCAAAACGTTAACGCTGTCATTCCACAGATGCTGTCAGACCTGCTGAGTTTTTCCAGCATTTTTTGTTTTCATTTAAGATCCTGAGGGGACTTGACAGGGTGGATGTTGAGAAGATAGACAGAATTGTCCGCTCCCATTGGCAGTGGACATCAAGGCGGCTGTGAACAGACAATATGGCAAGAAAGCCAAAAATCAGTTTTATGCCATCATCAAACCAGTTTTCGGTCGCCCACTCCGCCCTCAATGGCGGGCTGCGTTTCCCGCCATAAGACGTCGGGAACTTAATTTTAATGTATTTGCATCTCATTATTGTACCCTCAGGCCAAAATCACACCCCACAACAAATTTACTGCCCACATCAGTGTGACTTTAGAATGATGTGTTTCATGGCTGCCTTTAAAAGGTGTGCACCTGGCGACCTTAGCTTCGAGGGGAACTTGGCGGTGAGTGCACGCAACCTGGCATAGCGCTCGTGAGTGTCGCCTGTAGGATATCAAAGAGGAGACACCATACATTTGGGGGGGTGGCATAGGCAAGTCGCTTTTTCCCGGGTGGCTTTCAGTATGGTGCCAGGGCAAGGTAGCACAGACTGATGGAAGTACACAAGCACATGCCAGGGTTGTATAGGGCGGGGGGGGGGTGCGGGCGGGATTGTGAAAGATGGCTATGGCACAGTCACTGGTGGAGGCACTCAGAACCCCTTGCAATGCCTTTATTAAGGTTTAGACCAATATCCATCATGGTTTATGCTAACAGCACAGCTTTGCAATGCGGCTTAGGAGAATGTCTACACCTAAGCTGAGAGCCAATAAGTCCAGCGGAGTTGGCTAGGGTTTTGGACAGCCATGAAGCGCACTACACACTGGCCATCCAGTACGTCAACCGCAGGGGCTTCCACTCGCTGAATGTTAAACTGGCCTGCGACTACCACAAAGGTCTGCGCACGATTCCCAGGGAGCATCCATGACTCCTACATCCTTAGCAGGTCTCAGATCCCTGACACCTTCCAGGGTGCACAGAGGCTGCAGGGTTTGCTTCTCGGGGAGAAAGGCTGCCCACAGAGGATGTGACTGATGACGCCAGTGCGGCAGCCTCAGACTGCAGTAGGGAGACGGAATAAAGAGGCTCATGTTGCAACCTGGATTTTCGTGCAGCAATTGACATATTGAAAATGAGGTTCTGGTGCCTCGACAGATCCGGTGGAGCACTGCAATAGAGTCCCTAGAGGGTGTTGCGCATCATCGTACCTTGCTGCATGCTACACAACCTGCTGCTGCAACAGGGGGAGGACCTGGCTGAGGAGGAGATGGTAGAGCTGCACATCTCCTCCACTGAGGATGATGTCACAGGGGATGATGGTAATGAGGTCTCAAAGACGAGGATGCCAGCAATGAGCCCATCACACTGGCCAGACAAGGCAAGCGCACTCGTGAGCCCTAATGGTCACAAGATTTGTGGAGATGATCATGAGATACAGTGAGGACAGTCATGACATCCTCACCTTGCATCTGTGAACGTTTGACTCCTGTGTGGCTGAAGGCAGTGCACATACCCTTAGTGCTCAGGCTCATGTCATGGAGACTGGGCAGAAGCTCTAATAGGCTCAAGATTCCAGGAGGATGATGACGACATGCAGTGAGGACACTCTATTGATCCTCACATTGCCTCTGTGAACGTCTGACTCCTGTGTGCCTGAGTGCAGCTCACTTGCGCTCTGTGATCAGGGTCGTATCATGTGATGCAGCCACGAAACTTTAAGTACACCTGATCTTTGTCAGCCTTCAGCAACTGTCTGCTTCAGGACCACACTGTCACGGGACACAGATGCTGAAGAGATGGGGACCAGCCCCACCTCAGAGGTGTTGAGAGCACACAGAGAGAATGACGAACTCTGTGATGCCTGCCCACGACATTCTGGTAGCAATGACAAGCACCATTGAGGTACTGATGTGTTCAGGAAGTGTGAGGCCGGACCATCACTTTGCTCTGAAGGTTACACTCTGCACAGGGAAGAGAACCCGGACTGAGACACGTCTTATCTTGTGCAGAAAGGTTTCACATCTGAGTGACATGAACACTGCTCATCATAACAAGGAGCCATAGACAAGGAGACATTCTCGAGAGTTTGTTTACAATAGTGAACAGTATGTACAAGTGATTAACACCCATGCCCAGGCTGTGCAACTACATCTTCTTAACCCTGCTGCTATGTCTTTGTTCCCCTCAGACATCCAAAGTGGAGGTGGAGGCAGCCTGCTGACTGCTATGTCCTGTCTGTGATGACTTTGGTGTGCGTCCTCTCGAGGGCGGAGACCTTGGGAGCCCCGGCCTGCTTTGAGTGACCTGGTGTGGGCCAGGTGCACTCTCCTCGGCCCGTGGAGCTGGAGATGATGGGGTCACAGGAAGAGGGGATTTGGAAAGGCCAAAAATTCCCGGAAACACCTGGGTGGACGGCCTCAGGGTGTCGAGCTACTGGTTCTCCTCCCTTTGGGTGCCCGAGGGCCCCTGTGTGAATCCTTGAGGAGAAGGGGAACCTGGAGTTAGATCGAGCTGCCCCGCACCCTCTCCGTTGATACTGTTGGAGGCCAACTATGGCATTAGTGATGGGGTGCAGCCCGCACAGCAGCGCAGGATCGATGTCCTGGACCAAGGTCTCCATGGCAGCCACCAGCCTTCCAGTGCTGACCTCGGTGCATCGGCATACCGGCGCTATCACTTTGGACTGAAGGCAGACGGACTCCTTCATCATCCCTTGCAATCTGAGGAGTGCACCAGAAATCCCTTCCTGATGTTCCCGTGATTGTCTTTGTAGGTCCAACAACTGATTGAGGACCGAGTCCAGAAGCTCATCAGCTGACTCAGGATCAGCGGAAGACAGCTGGAGGCAAGGATTCTAAAAACTGATGACCTCCGATGCCCCTGACTCTGCCAGCTGTGGAATAGATTGTGTGATGTGTTCACCAGATTGTGATCCCAAGTCTGCTCTACATCTAGGTCCCACTGAGGTGTGTGTCGTTGTGCTGGTGGAGGGTGTGGTGCATGCCGTGACGCGTCTTCAACGGTGCTGCCCTCAGGGTCCTGATCTGAGGTGCTCACAGCACTGGAGTTGGGGTCAAGGTTGCCTGAGGGCGACGTGTCAGATGTGTCTAGGAGACAAAGTGGAGATTATTAGTGCTTGGCAGCTGCATTATACACAGAACAGTGGACTCAGTTTAGCGTTGAGCCTGGCTGTTTGCCGTTAACCTCACCATTGCCGTTAAGAACTGTCCACATCCTGTCTGGCCAGATCCAATGCCTGACTCTCGAGTGGAGTGGGGACCTTGATGTCCGGCACTTCACCCCTGGTCTAGGACCTTTCCTGTTGATTATGCGTGATCTTGCCCTGCATAAAGACAATTGGATAGAGTGTGAGCAAGGCGCAAATGAGAAGGATGCCGGGCGTGCGTGTGTGCTGAATGGAGCCATGGACGGGAAGAGGAGGCGATTTTTAGAGGAATGAGGCCAGATAGAGATGTGAGGGTGTGTGTGAGGGAGTGAGTGGTGATGTCCCTTGAGTTGGCAGTGAGCGAGATGCCAGTGAATGTATGATGGGCTTGTGAGTTGAGATTGATGAGATGGTTGACTTACCCTAGCGGCATGAATGAGATCATTCATCTTCTTTCTGCACTGGATGGCTGACCTCTTTTGTGCAACGTTGGCACAGACCACCTTGCCACTGCCTCCCAAGCCAGAGTGGTGAGACTGATAGGTCTCCTTCGGATAAAGCGGCGGGCTTCCATGCAAGGGGTGCATCACTGAATCAGGGCGCTGCACTCCTCTTGGCTTTTGGAGCCATGTCTTCACTAGAGCAGTCCTGGGCTGCAAGCATTGAGAACTGTGCATGCGACTGCAGTTTAAATCTGGCGCCCGTCGCGAGGAAGTAATGAGGTAACAGCGTGGTGGCAAATCAAAGGCCGCCCTCCAGCGATCCTCTGTGTTTCCCATGGCTGCATAATTTATGAACCAGGAAGGGGACAATACAGTGAGAAAATCCACCATTGTGGCTGGCAGGTAAAACATATTTTTCATGTTCGTTACCGCACTTAGTGCAAATCTGGGACAATTCCGCCTGATGTTTCCCCATTTGGGCAAGTGTAGAACTAAGGGACACAATTTAAAAATTAGGGGTCTCCCATTTAAGATGGAGATGAGGAGAATTTTTCTCTCTCAGATGGTCATTAGTCTGTGGAATTCTCTTCCCCAGAGAGCAGTGGAGACAGGCTCATTGAATATATTCAGGGCTGTGTGAGACAGAATTTTGATCGACAGGGGAGTCAAGGCTTATGGGGGGCAAAAAGGAAAGTGAAGTTGAGGCCACACTCAGATCAGTCATAATTTTATCAAATGGCGGAGCAGGCTCGAAGGGCCACATGACCTACCCCTGCTTCTAATTCTTGTGTTCTTTTGATTTTCTCATGCTGGTTGTGTATGGTTTGCATCTAATATAGTATTACCCAAAGAGAGGAGGCGGATGTTTGATGACAGGCTCCTGGTTTGGAAATCTTGGGGCAACAGGGGCCGTGCACTTCCTTGTATAAGTTCACAAGATGATCCTGAAACTGACTGCATCACATCTGTAGGAGTGAACGCATTTACTTATATAAATCATTTGAGTGGGTTAGCTGGGTGTTGTAGATGTTGTATCAGCCTTGAGAGGCAGGTATCTGATCTGTTCCTATTTTCCTCATGCTCTTGCTGTTTTTTTTATACCCTCAACAAGTCCTGTGATCTGCATTGGAGCAGACTGCTGTGTTGTAATGAAAGTTGTTGAAATCCACACTAGGATACTGCCCAGAAAATCAGTTAGAATATTTCCAAAAGAACTCACAGCTGCGCTTAGAATCACACTATGATGGGTTCACCATCGAGGTGCTACAGCTCCACAATGGACTCCTGCCCTCAAAAGCTGTCAAACATCATTGAACAGATGTGGTTAGTGGAGTCCTCTACAACAAATGTCACATTTTACCAAATTCATCTTTTAATCTCAAATTGCTCAGTGCTCAGAAAACAACATTCTGAGAAAAAAGATTTTCTGCAAAATAATTGGGAGGATAATAAAACTCGAAAATAAACAATTAGAAAGCAGAAGGTAAAAGAGTACAAACATTTTTTCAATGAAAGGGAGATTGATGGCACATTCAGGACATATACAGGCAAATGATTAAGACAAAGAATAGATATGGACAGACAGAATTTTTGACTACAAAGTTGTTTTTTATTTCCTTAGCTTTTATGGTACTTTCTGATATGTGGTAATGGAACCATGGTAATAAAATTAAATCAGTTAGTATTTCATCCCTTCCTAAAGCATAGTTATATTTGGATATGCACTTGAAGTGAAAATACGTGCAGAACCCAGGCTATGGACCAAGAGGTGGAAAATGGGATTAGGCTGTGCATCCAGCACAGAGACAATGGGCTGTAAATTTTCTATTTTTATAGCCACCTTGCGACCTTACAGAGGGATTCAAGCTCAACAGGCTGTAATATAATGAGAGTCGTTGATATAATAAAAACGTGTTTACCTCTTATCATACATACCCTGTGATCTGATAGTCTATCCACCCAAGTAGGTCTATTGTCCCACTTATATCTGGCAGGTGAAACTCCTTAATCTTCTTCTCAGCATCAGTGATGGCAATTTGCCTGGCTAATCATTTTAAAACAGTGTTACCATCTGTAAACAGTGTTGAACCCCTACAATACATCTTAAATTAAACTTCCTGCTTTCTGCCAGCAGAAGCTAATATCAGAAAGCTGTGTTGTAAAATGTGAATGGGCACAGTAATGACTGCCGGCCAGAAAGCAGCATCACTGGCATTTCTAGAGAACATAAACTTGACCATATATTATAAATCTGCACATATTGAAAATACTAGAAGCTTTCTCTGAAAATATTCAAGGGGTAACACCAGGTGACATTTCCAAATCTTCCAAACTTCATTCCCACCATTTATCAACTATATGAATCATTTTAATCTGTTATTTTCTCCATAATTATCATATGCAGTTTACCCACATTAACCTGCAGAGTTAATGCAATTTTTTTACTGAAAACAAACAATATTTTAGGTAAAGGGGTACTTTCAAGTTTTCATGACAAGTTTTCGTTTCATTAGAAAATCTTAACAAGCACATTAACAGTTTCTTTCTTATGAAGTTAAGGCAAAACTAGTTTTTGGACAGTATGATATTTCATTGTGTGCTATTACAAAAGCATAATTTTCAAATAGGCCCAGATTTTGTGATTAAAAATAGCAGTGAGGTTATCAGTGCTCACCATTATTAAAGTTTAAATCAGGCAGCAACATGCAGCAACTGTAAATTCACAATTAAACGTGGAAATCAGGAAGTTGGTGCATGAAATGCTCTGTTTCTCCAGAAGCTGCACTGTACTGGCATCTCGACAAGTGACATAGCATTGAAATATATACAGTTGTGTGAAGTTGCTGTATTTACCTGATATATGCACACTAAACTCACCAGAAAAAAGTTAGTGCTGCACCATTCCAATGTAAAGTAATTTTTAAAGGCTTGATCAGTCTAAACTACTGCCAAACAGCCTCTCTGGCATTGAAATTTAAAATTTTCACCTGTAGAGTTCCATTTTTTCAGCTTTTAATTTTTGTTGGAGATTTAAAGATGTATCTAAAGTTTTAAAAGTGGGTGGCAGGGTGGTGCAGTGATAGTGCTGCTGCCTCACAGCTCCAGGGACCCGGGTTTGATTCTGACCTTGGGTGTGAGTGTGGAATTTGCATGTTCTCCCCAGGTGCATGTGGGTTTCCTTCGGGTGCTCCAGTTTTCCCCCACCATTCAAAAACGTGCTGGTTAGGTGGATTGGCTGTAGTTAAAATTTCCCTTTTAGAGTGTGTGCCCTGTGATGGACTGGCATCCTGTCCTGGGTTTACCCTGCCTAGCACCCATTGCCTATTGGATTAGGCTCCAGCTCCCCGCAACCCTGATTTGGATGAAGCAGTTCTGGAAAAGTGAGTGAGTTTTAAAAGTTATTTTTTCTTTTTTTTATTTCTCCCTCTTAAAAACATCTTTCATTCCCTCCCTTTCATTCACTTTCTGTACTTCTATTGACATTGAATTTAATATCCTGATATGTTCTGGTCAGACTCTGCATGCCACAGTAACCATTCTATAATCAGATTGGCTAACGATATACATAGATATTTGGTCTGTTCACATAGGTTATAGATCCACTGTAATGATTACGGTGTTGAAATGACTTTCTAATCGCAGAAAGTTCCAATGCAAATGCTCACAGAAAGTCCATGGGCAAATGTAAATGTAATAAATGGCTGGTGCAGTTCATTTGCTGCTGACTGCAAAATCTCAGCTAATACCCTCGTTTATCTAACTGCCAAAAATAAATGTGATATCGAACATCAGACTTTGTGCATCATCCTTGATGTCATGTGTGTTTATGTGGTGAAACTACTTCAGGTGAAGTCTGTATATAGACAGTGCTGAAGACTATCGACCAGCTTGATACTACATAGCTGTTCCTTTCATTGAGTTGTTGTAGTGCATCTTGTTGTAGATGGCATTCACTGCTGTAACTGTGCGGCAGTGGTGGAGCGAATCAATGTTTAAGATGGAGTGCCTATCATGTGGGTGTCTTTGTCCTTCATGGGCTTCTTAAGTGTTACTGGAATTGCACTCATCCAAGCAAGTGGAGAGTATTCCATCACACTGCTTTGTAGATATTGAAAAGGCCTTGGGGACTCAGGAAGTGAGCCATTTGCCACTGAATACCCAGCCTCTGACCTGCTCTTGTATCCACAATATTTATATGGCTGGTCCAGTTATGTTTGTGATCAAAGGTGGCCCCCACCAAGGATACCGATGTTGGGGGATTCGACGATGATAAGGTCATTGAATGCCAAGAAGAGCTGGTTAGAATCTTTCCTGTTGGACAATTTCCTGATTAATTGCATCTATTTCTTCAATTCATTATATATGTCTCTAGCACAGATTTGTTAAGGGCAAATCACGTTTAACTAACTTACAGGAAGGTATATAGGGGTTCCTCAGGGGATCATCAGCCATGATCTCATTGAATGCGGAGCAGGCTCAATGGGCCAAATGGCCGACTCCTGCTCCTTTGTTCTTATGTCAGTGTTACAATCACTGCTTTTCTAGATCTATATTAATTATTGAGACTTGGGTGTGCAGGTTGCAATTTCAAAATTTGCAGCTGACACTAAACTTGGAAGTATTGTGAACAGTGAGGATAGCGATAGACTTCAAGGGGACATAGACGGACTGGTGGAATGGGCAGACACATGGCAGATGAAATTCAATGCATAGAAATGTCAGGTGATACATTTTGGCAGGAAGAATGATGAGAGGCAATATAAAATAAAAGGGTAGAATTTTAATTCCTGAAGTAGAATAACCTGAGAGTGTATGTGCACAAAAACATTAAAGGTGGAAAGGCAGATTGTGAAAGTGGTTAATAAGGCATACAGATCATGGGCTTTATAAGTAGAGGCATAGAGTACAAAAGCAAGAAGTTATGATGAATTGTATGAAACACTGGTTTGCCCTCAACTGGAGTATTGTGCCCAATTCTGGGAACCACACTTCAGGAAGGATGTGAAGGCATCAGCGAGAATGCAGAAAAGATTTATAGGAATGGCTCCAGGAACTTTAGCTAAAAGCAAAACACTGCAGATGCTGGAAATCTAGAACAAAAACAAAAATACCTGGAAAAACTCAGCAGATCTAACAGCATCTGCGGAGAGGGATACAGTTAACACTTCGAGTCCAAATTACTCTGATAAAGAGTCATTTGGACTCAAAACGTTAATTGTATCCCTCTCCACAGATGCTGTTAGACCTGCTGAGTTTTTTCCAGGTATTTTTGTTTTTGTTCAGGAACTTTAGCTACGTGGATAGATTGGAGAAGCTGGGGCTGTTCTTCTTAGGGAAGGAGAGATTACAAGGAAATTTGATAGCAGTGTTCAAAATCATGAGGGTTCTGGATAGAGTAGATAGGGAAAAACCTGCTGGAAGGGTCAAGAACCTGAGGACACATTCAAAGTGATTAACAACAATGCAATGGTGACATGAAGAAAAACCTTTTTATGCAGTGTGGTTAGGATCTGGAATGCACTTGTTGAGAGTTTGGGTGAGGCAGATTAAGTTATGGCTTTCAATTGAGAATAGGATAATTATCTGGAGAGAAAAAACTTGCAGGGCTACGGGGTAAAGATAGAGTTGGACTAGGTGAGCTGCCCATGCACAGTGCTGGCATGGACACAAGGGGCTGAAGAGCTTCCTTCTGTGCTGTAATCATTCGACGATTCTATTCTATGAGCACGCATTAGCATCTCACAGCTTACCAAAACTTACCAAACTCATGTTGCAAAAGTGCCTGTTCAATTTCCTGAGCTGGATTTTCTTAAAATCTACAGCACAAATGCTTAAATAGACTGTCCTCTCTTTTGGCAGGGGTTTGGAAATGACACTTCAAACCTACTGCTAATACCTAGCTCCGTTCCGTGCCTTCAGTTTATCCTTCTTTTGTGACCTGTTCATTTTCTTGTTCATTAGATCTGGCTGAAACATTGGATCTATTTTACGATATATTTTTAATGTAAGTTTGAAATAGGGAAGTGATAAACTTTTGTCATTTTATATTTTCAGAATTCTGTTATGGCTCAAAATGAAAGACAAAGGATACATTGAGAGACAGTAATCATAGTATACGCACCATATTCTAAACCTTTCTGTGTAACTTTGCTTTGTATTCCTGGATTGGGGCCAGTCTCTCCAAGCGCAGTTCCAATCATAAGAAGAGCAACACAGATTGACAGGTACATTTTTGCTACAAGCACTCAATTTGGATCAGCAGGATACAGCTGCAAAATATTATGTTAAAAAACCAAGTTTCCTGTTCTTATGCTATTTAGGTTTTTCGCAGTTCACACATTTATCAGTAATGTTAACAAAATATTCAAGATTACGTTGTCAAAAGAAATTCTGCTTGGTAACGTCCCAAACTGGTGGTCTCAACAATCACCTGCAGTATTAGATTGTTATTAGGCATAATTTCTTGTGTAATTAGATACTTATAATTTACACAATTTGCTGTTGTTGGTTTCAGGTAATTTACCGAGATAATTTGATTTTTCAAAATAAAGTAACAGTTAAAAAAAAATCAAATGTCAACTTCAGAGCAAACATGCTTTCTAAAGCTAGATTCTGCAACACACAGCACAATTTTTGAAGGGATTAAACTTGTCAGGATCTATATTGTGTACAATAGCAGTGCACAAACAGTTCTGATGCTTACTCTTATAACTGCAAATTATTTAGAATTATATTTTATCAAACTAAGGGCTGCATTATTCTTTAATCATGATAAGCTTACCTTCACTGCATGGTTCAATATGAGCAAAATGTACTTCTCCAAAGTATTTTTACTTTGGTTCTACAGAAACAGGAAGAACTGTCCAGTCAACGACCGAACGATACTATCATGTTAGCCACATTATATTTGACTCATTATCTCCAAAATAAGAGCTTTGGTGAGAGCAACAAACAAATGCAAATTAATTAAGAATTGACGTACTTGTGAAGGAGCAGTGACTATGAAAGAAACAACAATGCAATGTATTCATTCATAATTAAGCTGAATATAAATATGCTACAATCACGCACCCCTTTTCTAAGGACTGACAATATTTGGGAAGTGGCAAAACACAGTGCATGTACTAGCCATTTCAATGTTTCCTTCCATTCTTGGGGATAAGTATATAAACTGAATCCCCTTTTCGACAAGTTTCTGATAACAGGCACACATCCCACTTATCAAATTTGCTAGACAGATGTCATAGAATCATAGAAATTTATTGCTTGAGACAACCATTCAACCCATTGTGTCTGTGCCAGCAGAGAAACCAACTGTGTTTCCAACTCTTGGTCCGTAGCCTTACAGGCTATGGCTTCGAGTGTATATCCAAGTACTTTTTAAATGCAGTGAGGGTTTCTGTCTCTATTGCCCTTTCAGGAAGTGAACTCAAGAGCCCTAACACCTTCTCGGTCTTTTTTCATTCTTTCACAGGAGTGGGCGTCATTGGCTAGGTCAACATTTTTATTGCCCATCCCTAATTGCCCTTGGGAAGGTGGTGGTGAGCTACCTTCTTGAACTGCTGCAGTCCATGTGGTGTAGGTACATCCACAATGCTGTTAGGAAGGGAGTTCCAAGATTTTGACACAGCGACAGTGAAGGAACAACAATATAGTTCCAAGTCAGGATGGTGTGTCGCTTGGGTGGAAACTTGCAGGTGCTGGTGTTCCCATGCATCTGCTGCCATTGTCCTTCTAGTTGGTAGAGGTCGTGGGTTTGGAAGGTGCTGTCAAAGGAGCCTTGGTGAGTTGCTGCAACGCATCTTGTAGATGGTATCCACTGCCACCACTGTGTCGGTGGTATAGGGAATGGATGTCGGAGGTAGTGGATGAGGTGCCAATCAAGCGGCTCCTTTTTCCTGGATGGTGTCAAGCTTCTTGACTGTTGTCAGAGTTGCACTCATCCAGGCAAGTGGGGAGTATTCCATCACACTCCTGACTTGTGCCTTGTAGATAGTGAGTGAAAGGCTTCTTCCCCTCTCCCCTCTAATTCTCCACCAATTGCTTTAAATCTATGCTGCCTGGCTATTAATCTCACTGCTAAGGAAAATAGATACTTCCCATTCATTCTATCTAGGCCCCTCATAACTTTATACCTATCAATTACATCTCCACTCAACCTCCTCTGTTCCAATAGAACAAACCCTAGCCCATTCAATATTTTCTTACAACTAAAATTCTCCATTCCTGGCAACGTTTGATGTGATCAGATCCTTCCTGTAGTGCCACCTTCAGGAATCTCTGGACTTACACATCAAGGTCCTTCTGGACCACTACATCTCTCAGTATCCTACCATTTATTCTGTAGGCCCTTGCCATGTTTGTCTTCCTCAAATGCATTGCCTCACACTTCTCTGGATTGAATTCCATTTCTCACTTTTCTGCCGCCTGACCTGTCCATTGCTACCTTCTTGCAGTGTACAGCTTTCTTCCTCACCATGAACTACATAGCATATGTTTGGATCACCTGCAAATTTCTTAGTTCAACCCCTACATTTAAATCTAAATCATTGATATATATTTATATCACATAAAGCAAAGGACTGAGGCCTGTGGAGCCCTACTGGAAACAGTCTTCCCTTTTCTCCTGCAGGCAGCAGTGAGTTCAGCTGATCACTGTCTAAGTCTCCACACAATGATCAGCTGAACACATATGCTGCGGGCACCCCATTGGCACATTATGAGGGCTCCCAGATGTCTCCTCCATACATCTACTCTCCTGGGACTTGGAGGGGCTGCCAATTGACAGACAATGCCTGTCATCCAGATACGTCAATACATCATCAGGCAGCTGGTGCTGGTGATCCTAAATGCCAGGGCCCATCTGGGCAATCCCTCCCCATGTGGCGATCCATCCTGTGTTGCTTATTGAAAGCATCAATAATCTGAGCAGTAAGTTAGACTTAACATCACAGAGTGGAGGAAGTCAATAGCCTATTTGTGACACTGCATCCATGAATGTTGCCAGGCCCCATGGCTGCTGATCTCTACTACAATCTTCATCCAGGCTTTCTTGCTGAGGCAGGAGGGCCTCTTCTTGTCCTTCCAAGGGAAGAGTACCTCCTGCCTTTCCTGTGCAACCTGGAGAACTTAAGAGGGTGGATCGCTGAACCGTGGGTCACCTGTGTCTTCCCTCAGACAGGTTGCTGTTTGATGCCTCCTGCTCCACTCCTGGATTGTCCTCTAAGTCAGGGGCAGGTGAGGGGGGGGGGGGGGGGGGGGGGGGGGGGGGGGGCAGGAGTTGAAGGATCCTGCACTGGAAACAGAGGGATGAGTGTCTTGCACTGGAAACAAGGGGTTAAGGATCTTGCACTGGAGGCAGGGGGACTTTACAGCGGTTGTTTTAACAATCTGGAAGAATCAAGGAGTACTGCATTCAGGTCTGACTGCTGTTTAAACATGGTGCCAGCACCTTCCTGTCAGCTGACACCAAGGTTGGTTTCTTGCTGCTCACCCCTTCACATGATTGGATTGGCTCCACGCCACCATCATGTTAATTTGGCCAGTTGCCACATGATCATGTTTGGCTGCTACAACACTCCCGACTGACGCCATCTGCTTCCCATCATGAGAGATTTTTAAGAGCATGGGATGAGGGTGTGGGCAGCAATCCTGCATGCAGCAGTTCCACCCATACCTACTCCATTTCAGAACCACAACCCCTACCCACGCCCAGCCTATTTCCATGAAGTTGAGCTAATTTTGGTGGACATGGTTCATGGAACCTCAGAGGGGTCATGCACCATGAAGGAAGCCTAGACTGGAGTCAGGATCCTTTTAACAAGTAAGTTCAAAAGGTGTTAACAACTTCACATGTCATAACGTAATAGTGTTTGATAAGTTAAATATGTTTTCAACATAATGATTAAAGATGGGGCTTTGTTCAGAAAAGATTTGAGCATTAAATTGTGTGTGTTCGGATGCATTTTCCAGTGTGTAAATTCTGCATTCAACAGAGTGAGGTACAGATTTTAACGTGTCAATTTCCCCCTGTGATTTAATAATTCCTATGATTGACAGTCTATCCATCTGTTGAACCTTTGAAGCATTGGATCAGATGGTCATTTGTTTCACTACTTAAAGGGCTTAATACATTCAGTTCTGGATGCTTTGTTGACACAGTTATGTAATGGAATCCATTATAAATGCTTGGCTGAGCTCTTAATCTCACTAATGGATTCAGCTCAGGGGTTGTTGATACAACGGTCAAGGGGACCGTGAACTTTGGTTTTGATTGACAGGCATAAAAGCCGTTAATAAAATTATGTTTTTGAAGAAGTTTTTGAATGGCTGTTTATTTTGTAAGTTGCATGGCCACTTCAGAGGAGCAAGTTCTTTTTCAAGTGGGGTTTAAATGTGTGTTTGATTGATAGCTTTATGAGCCAGGATTATTTTTTGTGGTTTTTGAATGGTTGTTTATTTTGACAGCTTCATGAGCATCTCAAAGACTTCCCAATGTCAAAATAAGGTTCATAAGTTCTGTTAATAATGGATAAGTGGGCCTGGGGGTATAAAGTAGACATCGGGGTAGGTGGAGGGTAAGGGCTAACAATCATGTACAGACCTGACAGATGGGCCTTCTAACCTGCCCACCTCAGCATCTGCCTGTCTCCATTCCCACCTCATGCCTGATCTGTAGGTAGTGACCCTGACTCTAGCCCATCCCTATCACCCAACCATGAAAGTATCATGGATGGGCACTGCCAGACTGGAGATGGGATTGCGACATCACAAAATAGCTGACTTGCAATTCCCACCTTGAAGATGAAAATCTGGGTCAAAGCTTTCATTAAGAACTATTTCCACATTTTCTGCCTCCACACAGAGCTTAACATTTTGGCCTCTAATAGACACTACATATTCTCTAGTTATCCTCTTGCTCTTTGTGTATTTATAAAACACCTTCAGGTTGTCCTTGATTTGACTTGCTAACATTTTTTTCCTTTCCTCTCTTTTGCTTTCCTAGTTTTTATTTAAAGTTTTATCTTCACACTTCCTAAACTACGCCAGACTTTTTGCAGTGTTAAGCCCTTGGTATTTAACCATAAGCTTTCCTTTTTTGCCCTACCTTACTGTGCTTGCTTCTTGACATCCAGAGGGCTATAGATTTAGGAGTTTCACCCTTCTTCTTTATGGGAACATATTTGTTCTGAACCAATTATATCTCCTCCTTGAATGCCTTCCACTGTTCTGATACTATCAAATGTAATGATAAGGCACAGCCAAGGAATATTGAATAGAATAATTTATAGAATATAACTATAGAATAGTCTACAGTCATCAGCAATGTAAACTTCATTTGAAGTAGTTTCGCCATACAAACATACACAATATCAAAAATGATAAAGACAAAAAACTGTGGATGCTGGAAATCCAAAACAAAAACAGAATTACCTGGAAAAACTCAGCAGGTCTGGCAGCATCGGCAGAGAAGAAAAGAGTTGACGTTTCGAGTCCTCATGACCCTTCAACAGAACTAGTTCTGTTGAAGGGTCATGAGGACTCGAAACGCCAACTCTTTTCTTCTCCGCCAATGCTGCCAGACCTGCTGAGTTTTTCCAGGTAATTCTGTTTTTGTATCAAAAGTGATAGTCAAAGCTTAGTGTCAGTGTTTCAACTCTCAATTAATTATTTGCCAATAAAATAGAAGCAACATCAAGCTTCATGACTAACAGCAGTCATTGTAAGCCATTCCTACAAACTAGCATAATTAAAGAGTATTAATATATTTGTAGACTGGCAGTAAGTTCAAAAATTGGCTACTTTCAAAAATCTAAGCAGGTTCCTCACAAAGAAGCTGATCAGGGCCACTCTGGATACAAATATTACAGCAAAGTCCTGCATTTTTGAATTACAATTGTATTCACAGTCATCAGACTGTTACAGATATACTCGTATTTTATATTGAAGTGCTTATCATGTGATATGAACCCTCCTTTGCATTGGGGTTCAGATTACTGTTGGCTCTCGGCATGCATTTTCTGGAGTTATTCCTCACTCTGAGCATTCATGATACAGTCAGAGGTTGATAATCAACAGAAAATGCTGGGAAAATTCAGTAGGTCTGACAGCATCTGTGGAAAGAGAAAAAGTTAACGATTCGAGTCTATGACCCTTCTTCAGAGCTCTGAAGAAGGGTCATAAAGATTTGAAATGTTAACTTTTGTTTCTCTCTCCACAGATGCTGTCAGGCCTGCTGAATTTTTCCAGTATTTTGTGTTTTTATTTCAGATTTCCAGCATCTGGAGTATTTCGCTTTTATCTTAGGTTGATAATCAACCTGTTTCCAACAGGCCCATGACAGGCAGGCAACCACCCCCCCCCTCCGACCTTAAACCAGCTTATATTTCACCCCTCTCCTTATATTCACTCAGTTCTGTGGAAGGGTCATGAGGACTCAAAACGTCAACTCTTTTCTTCTCCACCAATGCTGCCAGACCTGCTGAGTTTTTCCAGGTAATTCTATTTTTGTTTTGTGAAAGATTCCTTATCAGCAATGCTTGATGCTTAGTGGTGCCCCCTCTAGCTATAACCACGTGCCCTTCTCTAACAGAGAGTAATGCCTATGCTCCCTTGTGGAATATGGCTAATTACAGAGGGGTCTGTTAGTCCATAATTATAATACCCTTGAGATTTGATTTATTTTTCCGCCTTAAAAAAAACACTAAAGGCTACTTAATGCAGCAGGCACAACCTTTAGTCCTGTTTCTAGCCATATGGGACTTCAAATCACCCTTATGCTTTAATAAAAACAAAGTGCTGGAAAAATTCAGTAGGCCTGGCAGCACACATGGAAAGAGAAAGAGTTAATGTTTCAAGTCCAATACGACTCGTCTTTGGAACCAAGTTCAGACCTCCAGTATCTGCTATACTTTGCTTTTATTTCACCCTAACGCTATATCCTTTTTGCTATTACACCTCAGGTATAACAAACAACAGTTGTGTGCTATCGTTTGTGTAAACCTGCCACAATTGTTTGATATTAGAAAGATTATTTTTTGTTCTCAGTTCAAGAGTCAAGATATTGAGCAATGCAATCCGGAAAAAATAATCAAGTTTTGGTCAAGTTTACTTGGTGGGGGTAACCAAAGCAGGGAGTGGAGTTTTTTGATTCAATCATTTGAGGAAGGGAATTGGTACAGTCACAAATAAATTCAACAAGAACATGTTTACAATTTCATTATACACAGAACCATGCATTAGTCTTTGCCTTGGTCGCAATATAACAATGAAACTTTATAGCAGAGTCATCTATTACTGCTGATAGTTCTTGACTGGGTAGCCTTTAATCTTAATTTACTAACCCTCGCATCTAGATACGGAGATGAATCTAACCTTAGCAGTACTACAAATAAATGGAGAAGACATTAGCTGCATTTTGATAGTCAGAAAATATTTCAGAAAACTTGCAGTTTCTAAATTTCATATCTGGAACAGCAACCACTAAAAAACAGAAGAAAGTTAGTAAAAAGTTAAAAAAAATGTTCCAATGATTTCAGTTCTTCTTTTAGTGCAGTAAGATTAGTAGGATTTGTTTCTATTGAAAGTCTTCTTTCCTCAAATGAATGCCTCTCTAAATTTTTTTATTTGCAATATTGTACATCCTATTAGTAGTTTTGATCTTAATCTTCATTAGTTTCAAGCTTTAAAATAAAATCATTTCAATTCCTATTTTCAGTTTAGTTAGTAATTAGCTGTTCCAATTCTCATGCTCCTGCTGCAGAGTTTCCTTACCTCATCCTGATTCCTCAGACAAATCTCTGGCTTCCCTCCCCCATCGTGTCAACCTGCGAAATATTTGCTCCCTTGTGAACAAGGCCTTCCCCCTCCATCAATCTCAACGTGCAGGAGCACACACATATCCTGTGCTTGGCTTACCAACAGCAATGGCTTTGCCTTCACAAGGCTGTTCCTGCCCATACGATCACACACTCCCAAACCATAATGGTGTGAGCATCTTCAGATCCCAAATACCTACTGGCTCACTCTCTAAGATCCAAAACCTTACCATTTACTACACCTCCCTGGGATTCACTCCATCTGCCAATTTCCTCACTGCATACTCCACCCTCCTGTTTATCCTCAGTCACAACCCCAAAATGACTTCATTGTTGGTATTTTGATTTTTCCTCATCTGTAGAAGACACGTTTTATATTTCTATACCCTGGGTTGATCATCAGCAGCTCTGAGAGATCTTCCTCACCAGCGTGTTCTCTGCTCTTTAGTCGATGGCTTCAGATGAACTGAAGAGTTTAGAGATTCCAGGGTGGGTCACAAAGTTAAGTTCTTTTCATTATTGTTGCAAATGTTAATCAGAAGTTAACAAGCAAGTTTACTATATGATATTGTCACTACTTTTAACAAATCTGATTTGTAGTTGGCATGTTTATTTGTGCTGCCTTTCAAAGGCAGGTAAAGCACAAGCGGATTTGTAACAATTTGGTGAGATAACTGAAGTCACAGATTTCTATTTGATCCTGGCAGTGCTACATTAATAGGAATTTTGCCTACAAATTTGCATTCTAGTTTCTAGGGAGTGAGAGTTTGCTATCAGGAGCATTATGTAGAATATATGGCACAGAAACAGGCCAACCAATGCATGCTGGCATTTATGCCCTAATCAAACCTTCCCACATCTAAATGTATAATTGTAATCCTCTAACCTCTCCCATGTGCTTGTCTAGCTTTCCCTTACATGCACCCATACTCTTCATTTCAACCTCTCGCTGTGGTAGCAAATTCCACATTCTCACCATTGGATTTTAAAAAAGCTTCTTCTGAATTTCCTATTAGATTTCTTGGTGACTATCTTATACTGATGAGGGAAGTGTCTGCCAAACCCCTAAAAAATGTAATTGGTCAACTAGATCAGGCGATGGACAGGAAGATCAGTCACAGAACATGTGCATTTGAGTTGGATTCTCATATTTATTCAATGAGAGATCACCTAACCAATAATTTCAGCATTTCTCACACGGCTACAAAACAGGTTGACAGAAGCTTCAATAATAGAAGAGCTTGCAGAGCAGAGATGGAAAGATTAGAGCTTGCAAGGAAGTTAGAGCATTTTTTTTCCCCTCGGGGTGCAAGTTGAAAGCAAAGATGCTGGCATAGACCATAAGAGTATACAAGTTTTCAGAAAGAGCAGAGTTGATGACAAAGGCTTGAAAGATATTAAGGGCCCATGTAGTGATGAGACTGGGAAAATTAGAAACTTGCATCTCCAAAAGTGCACTTTCCTCCAGACTTCCGAAAGCACTACAGCCATTGAAATAATTTGTAATGCAGGGACCAACATTGTGCATATAGTAAGGTCCACAAAGTGCAAATGAGATAAATGGGCCAGACAATCTGCTTTAACAATTCTGGCTGAGACATCAATGTACAGCAGGACACAGGAAGAACTCCCTGCTCTTTGAATCGTGCCAGGGTTCTGTTAAATGCACCTCAACTCAAGAGGCAAGAGTGCTATCACTGAGCCAAGGTTGTGGTTTGGGAAATGAAGGATGAGCTTGAGGGAGGTAATAAGGTCAAGAACATTGAGACTATAATACCTATAATCAGGTGAAAACAGATCTCACAATAATTATAATTAATCAAAAGATTTCAACAAATTCAATATTTCAAAACTTGTCAGCTGTGATGAGCTTGATTGCAAAATGCCTTACCCTCAATGAAAGAAAACGATGTGCATACACGTGCAACATTACTTTTACAATTATACATCTCTAACAAAATAATTTGTCACATTTATTTTTTGCCAATGTTTTCACATTGCAATACCAACCAACCAAGTATCTGAAACTTTTAATCACATCTCAGATTTTAACTCATCGCCAGGATCTGAACTCAAAAAGACACACATGCACTGCTTCTTTGTATTTGAAATCCAAATGACATTTACTGTACTTCCTCTGTGGTGAAAGAATGCATCAGATTTCACTTTGCAATTCTCAGTAATATCCCAAGTGCAGAAGCACAAACTTGATACTTTTGCCGAATTATCTTTCGGCACAACTCCAGTCCTGGATATATGTTATTGTCCACTACTGACAGCTCGCAGCTGTTTAGCTAACAACTTTGCTGAATTGTTCAGTGTTGTATGGCAGATTGGAGTACCCTTTAAACTTTGTGAGCTGGCAGATGTTATCTGAAAATATAGGCACAAAAGTTGAATTAAATATATCCATTCATATATTTAAATATGTCATTTATTTTATTAAAAAACAATTTCAAGCTGTTTACAATAACTTACGTACCTGCAATTTTCAATGCGATGGTGGAAAGAGTAGAAAACAATATTTCAGCAGCTACATGAATCTGAGCTGCTCTCATGCACCTCCTAATGGGCTACTCAAGCACAGTACAGATAGGACCCTCAGAGCGTGTTGGGTCAAAAGCTCACAATTCCAGTCAAGTGCCATTAATTCTTACTTAAAATGGCAACATAATTGTCCTCAGAATTAATAGGCTAAGGACTTCATAAATAAAATCAACCAGGACTTCTCATTTTATAGAAGAATATTGGAGGTGGGTAAAAACTCAGCAGGTCTGTCAGCATCGGCGGAGAAAAGAGTTGACGTTTCGAGTCCTCATGACCTTTTGACAGAACTAAGTGAATCCCAGGAAGGGTTGAAATATAAGCTGGTTTAAGGTGGTGGTGGGGGGGGCAGAGAAGTAGAGGGGGGTGGTGTGGTTGTAAGCAAAAGCAGTGATAGAAGCAGATCATCCAGTGAAGCCCAACGCAAACTGGAGGAACAACACCTCATCTTCCGACTAGGCACTTTACAGCCTTCCGGACTGAATATTGAATTCAACAACTTTAGGTCTTGACCTCCTTCCTCCTTCCTCCATCCCCACCCCTCCCCCCTCTGTTTCTTCCCCCTTCCTTTTGTTTTTTTCCAATAAATTACATAGATTTTTCTTTTTCCCTCCTATTTCCATTATTTTTAAATATTTTTAAATCTTTTATGCTCCCCCCACCCCCACTAGAGCTATACCTTGAGTGCCCTACCATCCATTCTTAATGAGCACATTTGTTTAGATAATATCACCAACTTCGACACCTATGTGTTCTTTTGTTCTGCCGTCTGTGACATCTTTTGATGATCTGCTTCTATCACTGCTTTTGCCTACAACCACACCACCCCCCTCCATTTCTCTCCCCCAACACCCCCCTCCCCCCCACCACCACCACCACCACCACCTTAAACCAGCTTATATTTCAACCCTTCCTGGGATTCACTTAGTTCTGTCGAAGGGTCATGAGGACTCGAAACATCAACTCTTTTCTTCTCCGCCAATGCTGCCAGACCCGCTGAGTTTTTACCCACCTCCAATATTCTTTTGGATTTCCAGCATCCGCAGTTTGTTTTTATCTTCTCATTTTATAGTTACCCTTGTTGAAAATCACGATTGAACTGAACCTCTCCAATTAGGTTTCTGCTCCTGTCATGGCACTGAAACAACCCTCATCAAAATCAAAGTCAAAGTCATAGAGGCAGCGAGATTACAGTACAGGAAGCCTTTCGGCCCAAACAACATCCAATGTGACTGTTACAGTGGTAAACTGTTCCACCTCATTCTTCTTGACCTGCCAATAGCCTTTGACAGGTAATCACACCATCCTCCTTCAAAGGATCTCATCCTGTCATCCTGCTGGGTGGGACTGCTCTCAACTGATTGCATTCTTATCTATCTAGTCATTACAGAGAAATCACCTGCAATGGCTTCTCTTCCTAATCCTGCATCGTTACCATTGGAGTCCCCTAAGGATTTGTCCTTGGCCCTTGCTATTTTTCAACTACATGCTGCCCTGGCAACATCATTTGAAAGTGGTGATGTTAGTGGCCAATAGCTCTATGTAAGCACTTCAAAAATTCCATTGCAACTCCACAGCAAAATAAAGAATAGGGTTAACACTAACTGCTCTCACACATCACTGTGGTTGTGTTATCAATTCTACACTGGTAGACACAGTATTAGATGCACAAGTTGTTGCTACAATTTCCATACAATATGTTATATCCCCTTCTCTTCAGTCTCCAGTAACAATGTAAAAACTCTTTATCAATTACCATGTTTAAAAGGTTTCTTAGCAAGCCTCAAGAAGGTTGGCCTACAATATTCCTGCAATATTCTCTGTTGACTTAATAAAGTAAAGTTTAATGAAGAGAGACATAGGCTGCTTTCCACTATGATTTTGAAGAAAACAATCTCTGACCTGTAGAAACCATTATTGTATAACTTTTGCTTGCAATTCATACTTAGAATTTTGCAAAAATGTGACAATTTCTCAAATGTCCATTACACATTAAAAGTATTTCTGCAAAGTCTCAGTTATTCACTTACTTGCACTGATATATAGTCTCCGGGTCTGACAGGGACAAGCATTCCAGATGACGAGTCACATGGTACCTCCACATTGGGAAAAATTACTTTAATATTACCATCACTTCTTCCACACAATTCCAGCTTAGACCGCTTACTAGCCTGGTAATATACAACAAAATTAAATAATTGGTTTCTGTATTACTGGTTTTAAAACTAGAACACAAAATCTAAGGAGAGTTACAGACATAAAATACCAGTCATATATTAACAGGTTACACATTCAATAGCTAAGTTTTACATTTTCTACATCAAATTTACCTAGTTCTTCATTCTCTTATCACACATTCCATCAAAAGAGATGTTGGGAAAAGATCCCATACCACTAACTACTGAGGAAAAAAGAAAGAAAATCAGAATGGTCAAATGCTTAGGCAAACATTTAAAATGAAAAAGAAAACCTAAAATCAACACAACTGTGTAAGGATTAAGGAATAACTTCTCAAAGTACTTAGTCTATCCTGTGAATATCTTATTTATAGGGAAGGAAACACCTAAGAGTAATTTGTCATTTTTATGGAAGAATTTTCTATAAATTTATGTGACCTTTTTTTGAACACTGTCATGAAGAGATATTGAAGTCTATAATGTTACAGGAAATTAATTTTTAAATAGAGGTTTAGTGTGGTCTATGTATGTCTTAACTGGATTAAAGCCAGCTAGTCTGGGTGCTTTGATGTACAGTAGTTTTGGGATGTTAATTAGATAAAAGTAAGGAAGGTAAACTGTAAATTTGCAATTGTTAGAAGAAACCATTCATGATTGTGGGTGAAACCTTGGGCCTGGCTAGAACTCGCCAAGCAATGCGATTATTCTTTTCAGTTTACTAATAGAATTGGTGGGATGAAAGGATGTTATTAGAAGAGGTAAAATTAAAAGCCTAGTGATATGATGGAAAATTTACATTCAAAGAGAAAGATATGTATAAAGGAGATTGTGTGTAATGCACTTTAAGATTCAACAACTATGAGAAGCCTCCAGCCTGTCAGCCTCAAGGATGTCTGAAAGGATCCAGAGCTGTAAGAAACTCATTTTGAATGTGACTATCCAGGCTGTGTATTGCCAGGTGTCTCTTTAAATCTATGAGATTTACTGTTGCCTTGCAGAGGTCTAACTGAGAGTCAGATTAATTAGGGGATCTTTGTAGCTATTATAGTAGTAATTTTGTAGACATATGTATGTGTTTACAATTTTCCTGTATTAATAAATGTTTAATTTTGTTTTATAAAACCTTTTTGAGACTTGGTGGTCTTATTATCACTGAATTCAAAGTCGGCATCTCGTAACATACAAATTGCAAAAGATGGGTTATGACAGTTGCTTCATGTTTCTCTCTGGGATTTGAACAACTCAGCCTTTACCATCGGCTGTGTCATAATAAGCACATCAACTTAAACAAAGCCTCCCTAAATGTCAGTTAAGGGCAATATTCCATTAACTCTGCTTATTGCTTTACTACAAATAGCTACTCCAAAGTCACATGCAAGTCACTGTGGAGCTTTTTGGCTTTGGAAAATCACACTATCAGCTGAGGATGCAGTTTGCTGAAATACCACTGTTCTTTACATGACAAATATTATTAGAAAATAGACTGTTGAGGCTGTTCTCTTCAGCAGGCTTTACAGAGCAACCCTAAATAAATCAGTGTAAAAAAGGGGTACGTATATATGCTGACAGATCCTAGTGGGTCCATCAGCATGGGTTGCCTTAGAGCCAAAAATAACCATTTTATTTACAGTTACTGAATTTGAAAAGTATATATACTTTTAAAGTGAGTTTATGTTAAATATATCTTCTACCTGTAAACGTTTTGCTGGAAGAAGGTTTGAGATGTTGGCTAAAACCAAATTTTTTGGATTACTTTGATTGCTTTGCTGCTTTCAATTATCAGTAGGTTCTCCTGACTGGCTCTTTAGGATAAGGCTGTTTTCATATATCATTATTAATTCCTCACTTGTAGTCTTCTAGTCACTGTCCTCACTTTTGATTCATATGTTCCCTACTCCTCAGTTTTGATTCTTCCTGTTTTATGAATGTGACATTTAAACCAGTGAATAAAATCTGATAGACAAAAAGTGTACACAACTTTATCGATTACAATACTAGCAGATTCCCTATGGCAACTTGAGCAATGTGATAGAGATACCCTTCTGCTTCAGAGCATTATGCTACAGTGCACTGCTTTTACAATCTATATTATATTAGTGGATCTCTTTGATATTGCTCAGGGTAAGTCTGATGACGCACAGTTTAATAAGGAAAGGAGCATTTTGATTAATTATGAATGCTATTAATGCTGAAAATATTATTCTGCTGCTAAAGTGCAGGGATGAGAGTGGCCGAAGACAAAAAGGTTTGAAAATTTCTGACAAGAAATTACGTAATTATAGCACTTTTTATGATCTGCATGAAATGCAAATACGTCAAAAAGGTGGAATTATTAGACTTCAAGTTTTCCCTATGTTTATGTTCTATTACTGTCAAGACTGTGGGCCAATGCATTTCTATCAAATTACCAAAGTGACTTCAGCATTCAATGTAGTAAGTACATGAAATACAGGATGATGTCTATACTAACAACGGAATATAATTTTGCTGGGTTACGTACATGTGAAGCGAAGCAAAGGACTGCAACAGTGCTCTGCAAACTATTTTCCAATGAGACCCCATTTTAACTCATCACCATCTGCTCGAGGGCAATTAGGGATGCAATACAAATGCTGGCCTTGGATTGACACCCCCATCCCATGAACAAATATATAAAGAAGAACTCTTGAAAATTAACCTGGCCCCAGAAACCAGCAAAAACAAAACAGCAATAAAGCAGCATAATAACAGACAGTATATAATTAAAGTTCGTGTATCACATATATCATATCAATATGAATGTGTTTTTAAAGTACTTGTAAAAATGTTATCATTTTATGTTCCCATGTAGGTTTCAACCAAATTCTCTATATTTCTGCCAATGCAGATCCAAGTCGTGTTGGCTGAGGAGGAGCCTGATGGGGGTAATTGCAGCAAGAAGCCGAGTCCAAGCAAGATGGGGAATTCCAGGTAGTGGGGGAGGGTAGAGGGAGGAGGAGGGATGAGTAAGTGGATCTGGGTGGAGAGGGAGGGAAAGGTTGAGTGAGGGTGGGTGGGGAGAGAAAGGGCTTGAAAGGGAGAGAGGGAGAGAACACAGCCAGCTGGAATCTCCCATGCTGCTGCTCCAGCTCTTCCAGTCACAGGTTCCCTCTCTTCTGCCCTTGCTGCTCCTCCAATCATAGATTCCATCCCTCTTGTGCTCACTGCTCCTCCAGTCTCAGCTCTGGAGTCAGTTCCAGCTCTCATTCACTGACAACAGAGTTGCTTTTTTTTTCAAAACTCCCTACCTTGGACTAGCCCTGAAGGTCAGAACATATATTTAAAATGGCCAATTTCTAAGGTGCCAAAGTTGAAAATTTGCCAAATAGTAGAAATTTCTCATCCCTGTAAAGTGAAGCTGCATCCCCTTCAAAAAAGTTTAAGCTTTTTCAGTTCTGATAAAGTTATCTAGCTGAAACGTTAACTCTGTTTTTCCCTCTCAACAGATGCTGCCTGACCTGCTAAGTATTTCCAGCATTTCCTTTTTTTGTGATGCACAAATGAGTATAAAGTGGTGTGACAGACAGGAAATGCACACCAGATGCATCATTCTTAATTATGTTATTGATAGAAGTATGAAGTTGAAAAGGAGTCCATCATTAAGGTGCAAACGTTCATATGTGATCAAACCTAACATAACCAATTAGTACTAGCCAGACTATGATCTGATCTGGAACGTGTTACTTTTTCAATATTTGTTGATTAAATTTATTCCAAGTAATAAGCTCACATTTCAAACAGCTTTAAGATTCCTTCTACATACCCCTTCCACTAGCACAAGTTGCTCAGTTCCAATAAGCTCAGAGTTCAGTTTAGCTGCCTCCTCTCGGAACACAGTGATAAGTTCTTCCAAACGACGCTGCTTCACAACTGCAGGAATGCTGTCCTGTAGTCTATGATAGGAGTGTGTCTTCTAGAAAAGACCAATATTACTATGATTATTATTATTTTAGGCTTTTGTGGCTAATCACTGGCAGCAGAGAGGATCCATGGTAAATTGAGAGGTTTAGATGAAGATAAAGAATACAGTGAATAATATATCACATTAACTGCTTCCCTCAGAATAGTCCTTCGTTTTGACTGTAAATTTGACAGATGACAATATGATGGAATGGAATATGATTTATCTTTGTGAAGAGTTATTTTAACTGCCATTTGAAGCTTCTTGTAGTTTAGTAGAATAGTCTGAATTGTAAAATCAGAAAAGTAACTACTTGTGACATCTTCCTTTTCTCAGAAGTTAGTAGTTAATTTTCTCAAGTTATGACTTTCTAAATTACATGGTTTAATCACTAAGTAGCAAGTTATAAGGGCATGTTGTGCTAAGGAATGGATTGAGGTAAAAGAACGAGCAAGTTCAAGCATTTTAGAAAGAAGCCAGTTTTGGAACCTGATTTTGAAATAGGATACAGGTAATGAGTGATCCAAACAGTGTAGAAGTTACGTATCCCTAAGTTACATACTTCCTGTGAGTAGGCTATGTTAAAACAGAGATGAATAAGTAGCTTTCAAACAAAAAGAACGGTAGTAATAAGATCATGGGATCACAAAATACAAAGCTATGCCAACTCCATCTCTTTCAAATATATCAAGCAAGTTGATTACTCTGGGTAGCTCACCTTTCTCATACTGTAGGCAAAAAGATATCCCACGTTATATTGGACCTGTCTTAGAAGAGAAATGGTCTGCAGATGATCATCCTCAGTCTCCTCACAAAATCCAGCAATGAAGTCACTACTTAAGCTTACACCTGTTTTCATAAAGACATTTATAGAAAAAAGTAATTGACATGTTAACACAGTAAATTAGCTACAATAAATTAAAAAGCAAGCGGCCTCAGAATTGAGTAGTAGTGCACCTGCAGATGGCTGCAGAACTGTAACATTATACAAACAACTGGCTTCAATGGGATCAGACCCAACACCCGCCCATGACTTAACTACTTTACAGCCCATCATCACTCAGACAGTATTTGGACCGAATCCTGCCCACTCCACTAATTCAAATCTCAGCTCTTAAACTCTACAGTGTTTGACACCTGAGCTCAACAATTCTTCACATTTGATAGCAGTCTACAAATAATAAACAATAGCCTCTAAGGCAACCATAAATTCAACTACCATCTTTAACACAAAACTAATGTATCGTAACTAACCATCATACCACAAAAGCCTGCCCGCGACCATCAGACAAATTCTAACTTAACCTTATTTTTTTAAAAACAAATTATGTGATCTGCAGTCACATAAAATTAAAACAATTTCCACTTTGAAATACAATGGGACTTTGCTTCCGTCATGCACACTGACATGTCTCTGCTTTCAGCAAAAGAAAATAAAGAGATTTTAATGTACAAACCAATTCCAATAACACCACACAATCGAGCAAGCATTATTCTTAGAAAATCATGAAAGTGAAGTTACCTGGGATGATCCTGCGTATATGTTCAACGAGTTCTAAGTATGCTTCTCTAGTATACCTATGATGAAAACAGACAATTAAGGAACACAAACTATCAACAAAACTAGCATTCAGCACCTTTAAATGCCGGAAAGGAACTTTAGATAGACAAAAATCCATAGATTAGAAGAATAGGTGACTGCAGGTATGATCAAACATCTAGGATGGAATTTAATTCCCTCTGCCGTGGCAACACTGGTGGCAGGGGTAGCATTCAATTAGGCAGGAGGGTAGTGGGTGGGGAGACCACCACTTTGCCACCTTCACCCTGATTAAGTCTGGACGTAGCGGGAGGCCAGAAGATGGTCTTCCCACCCCGCCACCAATTGAGGCCCTTAATTGCCACTTCCATTAACCCACCGGCAGGCAGGGAGCTTGCCATGCAGAGAACACAACAAACAAACCTGTGCGGGGTTGCTTGTGAGCTCCCAGGGGAGGTCCCTCATTCAAAGGCACTCAGTGCCTGATCAACGAGCATTAGGAAGGGAGGGGCCAGCTGAGAGCCACCCCCCTGACCTTGCTGACAAGCCCTCACCTCCTCCTCTGTGAACCCCACCCTATGACCTCCTTCATCCATTTACCTGTGGCCTAGGATCCAGGGATGACCTGGGGCTCCCACTGGCTCTCCGGCTGGTGGGAGAGACCCATGTTGCCTCCATTAAATCCAGCCCCTGATTCGGAGCAGGTGGAAGAGGAGGTTTTTGAAGATGGGAAGAGATATTATAAGCTGAAGGAATCAGGCAGACTTCCAGAGAGTAGTTCCTCTGTCATAGAATGTGACATG
The DNA here is from genome assembly GCF_017639515.1 of Carcharodon carcharias. Classification (NCBI taxonomy): domain Eukaryota; kingdom Metazoa; phylum Chordata; class Chondrichthyes; order Lamniformes; family Lamnidae; genus Carcharodon; species Carcharodon carcharias. The sequence continues at coordinate 63,290,253 of NC_054480.1, read as the reverse complement.
GGGGATATAACAGAGGCCAAAGATAGAAGAACAGAGGGCACGTGTTGGTAGATATGGTTGAAGGCAATGGTGAGCCACCTTCTTGGAACTGCTGCTGTTCACAAAAGTCCCACAGTGCTGTTACGTAGGGAATTCCAGGATTTTGATTTAGTGACACTGAAGGAACAGTGATACATTTCCAAGCTCTTGGAGGTGAACTTCTAGGTGGTGGTGTTCCCATGAGTCTGCTGTCCTTACTCCAGGTAGTAGAGGTTGCTGGTTTGGGAGGTGTCACCAAAAATGCCTTGGTGAGTTGCTGCAGTGCATCTTCCAGATGGTACCCACTGCAATCACAATGCGTCAGTGGAAGAAATTAACATGTAAAGTTATGGATGGGGCGTCTCCACAATGAGCTGCTTTGTCCTGGATGGTGTCAAATTCTGTTGTGGAACTGCACTCACTCAAGCAAGTAGGGCATACTTGATCACACTCGTAGCTTGCACTTCATTGAAGGTGGAAAGACAGTGGAGAGGCAGGAGAATTGCAGAATTCCCAACCTCTTACCTGCTTTTGTAGCCACACTATTTGAGAGGTTGGTCCAGTTAAGTTTCTGGTCAATGTTAATGCCCAAGAAGTGATTTCGGGGGGGTGGGGCTGGTGGCGGTGATGGTGTAGTGATATTGTTGCTGGGGTAACGCTCTGGGGACCTGGATTCAAATCCTGCTACGGCAGATGGTGGAATTTGAATTCAATAAAAATCCGGAATTAAAAGTCTAATGATTACCATGAAATTGTAACATTGTCAAATGTTACAAAAACCCACTGGTTCACTAATGTCCTTTAGGGAAGAAAATCTGCCATCCTTACCTGTCTGGTCTACATATGACTCTAGACCCACAGCAATGTGGTTGACTCTTAAATGCTCTCTGAACTAGGGCAACTAGGGATGGTAATAAATGCTGTCCTGGCCAGGGACACGCACGAACCCATGAACAAAGAAAAAAGGATGTTGCTGGTGGATGATTCAGTGATGGTAATGCCATTGACTATCAAGAGGAGACGGTCAAGCCTCTCTCTTGCTGGAGGTGAACAAGTAGCCAGGTAGTGCAAGTAGAATATAAAATGGCTGTAATCTGTAACATACCTACCCAAGAATGTATCCTTAAATTGTAATAATGCTACTAATATTGAGAATAAACATCAGCACAGACTACTTAGCTGAATGGACTGTTTCTTTGCTGTATATTCTATGTAATTTCCGAATCAATAATAGTATGAATTTTATAGTATGAATGGCTCCTTCTGTGCTGTAATGACTCTATTAAACAGAGGACTATTGGTAGAAAATTGTTTACCCTCGTCTCATAGCTTTAAGGACAGCAGTGCTCCCACTCTGCGCTGGCAAATGGATCTGTTTGCAAATGTTGGTTCTCTCCTGGATAAGCTGTAAAACCTTTGAAAGTGGAAATGAAGAAGGGAAATAAATCAAAACGACAGTGCACTCAGTAACAAATTTTGAACTAAAAGAAAAAAGCAAAGACTTCAAACAAGCAGTAATCTGCAGTTGGATATAAATAGTAGATTCATAGAACTGTTTCTATAAATGACATAATGCTGCACAAATTTCACTTTCTAAATTTATTACTAGAAATAGAAAGCAAAATATGAAGAGTAATTGGAATAAAATATAAACAAAATGCAATCAGATTCTCCCAGCTTCTAACAGTCTGTCTAATGCTGCAATTGTGAACATTTTGTGGAGGTGGACCACATGGTAGATATTTCAAGATTTATCTGCTCGATATTTCCAACTGAATTTATCAATCTTATAATTTTAAAAATTTAATTTTGTCGTGGACCTGTTTCCCTTGGCTTCATGGAACATTGCTTCCACAGAGCTTCCAGTATCGACAGCTTCTTCAAAATTAAATCACTTAAGAGCATTGCTTTGTTGATGCACTGTTGTAAAATTTACTTATGCATGCAGAACTGCAGGAAGGACCAGTATACTTATGGAAACTTTGATACTTTCACTTGAACAGTGCAAACTGAACAGCATTTTACCTCATCTGGGAAATCCTTGGGGTGAGGAGAAGTGAAACGGATTCTCATCTCAGGATCGATTCTCGAGACCTGGTCTAGCAAATCAGCAAAACGCAAGCCTCCACCTTTATTCCTGTATATGGTACTAAAACCACGGCTCAGATGTGTAGGTTCCTTCATGTGAAACGTAACCTCCGATGTATCACAGTAACTGTTGACATTCTGCCCAAGCAACATAACCTCCTTTACTCCCTGAAATTAAAGGCAAAATTTAATTTAGTCAGACTCAGGATAATATTCAGCACAAACTAATAACGGCGAATCCTCCTACAATGCGAATGGCTCCTAGAAGTCCCTTTAGATGATCATCTCTCTTCAAAAGGATTGGCCAGTCTTCCATGTCTCACGAAAGCCATTTTATAATTGGCTACCTAGAGCTGGGACATGCAAAGCGTCAGAAGATTCTGCAAACGTCAGACTGAGAATTCACTGTGTACAGAATTTAGCACATGAAGTGGATTCCCATCTGTGAATATTCATTGGGTTAACTCCTAGTGCCAACTTATCTGATTTTTTTTCTTTCAAGAGAATTCCATGCCAATTATATTTATGGATTTGCTTAAGAGAACCAAGCATCATGAGTACAGTCATGAATTTCACAGAAAAATTTCTCAGCTGTTTCTTATTCATCTAATAATTTTTCTATATTCATTAATTTAAATTATGCATGCTCCATTTAAAAGTAGAGTCAGGTTATGTTACTGCAGACGTTCGGATTCCACATAACATGCATTATCCAAGACAAAAATTTCAATACTTTTATAATAAATAATTTTTAGCAGTCATTACTCCTTCTTTAATGCTCCCACGTGTGTATTATTTGTCAACTAAAAAGGTCAGCAAGGTAAAACAGCTTCAATATTTCTGACAATCTGTCCATGTCAATGAACATGGTAAGTACGCTACTGGTCAGAAATGTTTCTAGGATGATATAACACTATATATCTGTTTATTTCAATGGAATTGTCTGGGAAACCTAAACAGTGACTTCACAGCAGCTGAGTGGACAAATGGTCTGATCTGATAAGTTGCTTTAAAACTACTTCAAAAAAGTCAAGAACTATTTTTCTCAGCTTCACTTTTAAAAGGCCATCTATATACACATATAATATATTCAACTTTCCTACACTTTCCTTCCGTTTTAATGTCAATGCTTTATATGTCTTAAGCCTTCAAAACTGGAGTTACCTGATCTGAAAGCATTCTGATTTCTTGTACAATGGAAGAAATTGGTCTACTTCGCTCCCGTCCACGGGTAAAAGGAACAATACAATAGCTACACATGTTGTTGCATCCCCGCATGACAGATCTAGAGCAAGAGAAATACTTTCTTTTATATAGAGTCTGTTCAGTCTTACCCAAGCCAAGATAATTCACCCTTAGTCATTAATCCTCGAGAACAGCAACAATAACCACACACCTATTTAACAACATACTCTACTGCTGAATATTCAAACTACATTTAATAGAATGAAAAGTACACAAGCACTGAAAAATTAATCTTCACTATGGTTCGACACAAAGCAGTGATATACAGAGCTCACTTTTGAGGTTAATCACATTTCTCAGCCACTCCATGATGATAGAATAGCAGGCATAAACTAGACACTCCCTTATAAGAGAGGGAGGGAGACAAATCATGGAGACATTCTTCTGTAAGTCCTAGTGGGAGTGCTACCAACTGAGCCATGACTGACATTATCGGATTCAGTTATGGATATATAACTTCAAAGATGGCAAATTTATGATCTTATCTGTTCCAACTGAGATTTCCGAAGTGAAGGTACAGTGCTTTCCCTACAGTTCCCCTAGGTCTTTGTTTACCTCTTAATGGGCTGATTGGAAATGAGTGGAGGCTGAGGTCTATGAACAGCATGTCCTTTGACTGGGACATTACTACTTCCATCCCAAAGTATAAATTAGTAAATAGAGATTACACTTACACAAATGCAGACTTTGTCTCGGAGTTGACCTGAACTGGCATGACATCTGCATAGGTCTCATCCAGTGACAACAATAGATTCACAGCCTTTTGGCCTGTTTCAGCCACCATCAAGAGTCTAGGAAGGTCACGGTAAGAATCTGGTCCAGCAAGTACATCAACAAGTTTCTCTTTTTCCAGGATCTCCTCTTTCAGTCTCTCAGCCATACATCCTATTGCCAAATTACAGCAATAGTATTAGACCACTCCATTTCAGCTCTCGGACAATTAAAAAAATGAACCATCCACGTCAATATGCAAATGTATCTCTTCATTTCTAAGTTATAAATTGTTTTCATCAGAATGGATATGCTTTAAACAAACAGGGGAATGAAATGTTTTACATAATAATGTGCACTATTGGATGTTTCAGCAGTCAGGTATATTCTGATTCAACTACTGAAGATCACAAGTGTAAGCAAATGCTTTGCATTTTTCCATTACAATGCCTTGAAGTTAAAGAAAATTAAATGGTGATTTTTTGACAGAACTATGATCTCTTCTGTTTTTATATTAAGATATCACTATATGATCACTTTTAAACAATCAATTGCATAAAAGTTTAAACACAGTAAAAGTTTATACTGGGCCTATACTTGAATAAACAGTAGACCTGGCTGCATTCAAATTATATACTTTATTACTGTTGTATCCTGCGAAAATAATGCAGCCACAAACCTCAGATAAAGTTAATAAACAGTATGAAAAAGAACCAGTGTCTTTGAAAATATATATTATTCATGTTTTATTCCACCCATTTTATATATTAAATTCAGTCTATTTGGTCTTGTTGCATTGAAAACCCTGCCAACAATATCCCTTTATAAAATATGTTCACATTAGCAGAATAACTGTTAACACATAGCACCATTTATAAGTTTTTCAATGTTACAATTTTCCAGCAACAATGTAGAACATTTAGTGTGACACAAGTGTTGCTATTTTATAGTGAGAATATGGATTTTAAAAACTGCTTTGAGTCTACATGCAGTTGCAGGTCGTTGTGGCTCTGCAAAGCAGTTCCTCCCCAGCTTTGATTCTCCAGCATGATGAATTTCTGATTTGCAAGATAGTTAGTTGCTTTACTTTTTAAAATCCCCAACTTTTTAAATTTATACTTTAACTGCATAAATATTCCTAACCTTTCTTATTTTTCCTCTCCATGAGATTTTAGCCCCAATATTTATTAACTTGGTCATCTGCATATTTATTAACTTGGTCATCTGCGTGGATATCCATTTATTTTGTGCCCCAAAACATCCCAATTGTATTGTGCCTCTCAAGCCTCTCAGATGTTCCCTTAAGAGTTGAATATTCATAAGGGACAGACAGGCATAGACTCAAATGTTTGAAATAAAACCTCTCAAAGCTCCCTTATGTTAACAGGATCCAAATTGATTAGTGAAGCTGAAACCAAGACACAGAGCTTTTCTCTGTCAAGAGTTTATTGACTTAAAAACAAAAAACTGCAGATGCTGGAAATCTAAAACAAAAACAGAATTACCTGGAAAAACTCAGCAGGTCTGGCAGCATCGGCGGAGAAGAAAAGAGTTGACGTTTCGAGTCCTCATGACCCTTCGGTTCTGTCGAAGGGTCATGAGGACTCGAAACGTCAAATCTTTTCTTCTCCGCCGATGCTGCCAGACCTGCTGAGTTTTTCCAGGTAATTCTGTTTGAGTTTATTGACTTGTTCAGTCTCACAGCATTCCTCCCATTACACCCAGTGTGTCAGCTATATGTGCTCAAGACAACTAATATCCATCACCTGTGTCTGCAAACCTGAACAATGACGTTAACAAACTTTAAAGTAATTAACAAGACATTCACACCACACTGATGACTGACTGCCAAATCAGTTATCAGTCTGTTGTGGACTGGTATTTTTCTCTCATGTCTCTTCTAAATGAGGAGACTGCCCTATGGGCTAGTTGGCTGTGAGGGCCAGCTTGATAACTACTGTTTCCATTGGTCCTGGCATGAACATTTGCCATCACCTTCTCGACTGATTTTGCTCCCCACTCACATTTTCCATCCCACTGTCTGAATAGCACGCCATACAGATCAGATAATCTGAAGCTTGCAAAAGCTCCATGGAGTGGTAGAAATGTGCAGCCATAGGGGTGATTATAATAGACAGCTGGGCAATGAGGAAATTCTATTGAACTACTTTTAAAAAATATTCATTCATGGGATGTGGGCGTCACTGGCAAAGTCAGCATTCACTCCCCATCCCTAATTGCCCTTGACAAGGTGGTGGTGAGCTACCTTCTTGAACCACTGCAGTCCATGGGTTGTAGGTACACCCACAGTGTTGTTAGGGAGGGAGTTCCAGGATTTTGACCCAGCGACAGTGAAGGAACGGCGATATATTTCCAAGTCAGGATGGCGAATGGCTTGCAGAGGAACTTCCAGGTAGTGGTGTTCCCATGCATCCGCTGCCCTTGTCCTTCTAGATGGTAGTGGTTGTGGGTTTGGAAGGTGCTGTCTAAGGAGGTATGGTGAGTTCCTGCAGTGCACCTTGTAGATGGTAGACACTGCTGCCACTGTGCGTTGGTGGTGGAGGGAGTGAATGTTTATGTATGTGGTGCCAATCAAGCGGGCTACTTTGTCCTGGACGGTGTCAAGCTTCTTGAGTGTTGTTGGAGCTGCACTCATCCAGGCAAGTGGGGAGTATTCCATCACACCCCTGTCTTGTGCCTTGTAGATGGTGGACAGGCTTTGGGGAGTCAGGAGGTGAGTTACTCACTGCAGGATTCCTAGCCTCTGACCTGCTGTTGTAGCCACAGCATTTAATTGGCCAGTCCAGTTCAGTTTCTGGTCAATGGTAAACCCTAGGATGTTGATGCTGGGGGATCCATATAATGAACACATTACATATATAAATTTATATGTAAGTTACCCCTATTGAACCATCATCCTGCCTCTTTCAATACTTCTTCTAACATTTGATATAAATGCAGTGCTTTGCTTTCACCTAGACAACTCACATGGAAAAGCTATCCATTTTCTTAAAACAAAGAGTCCCATACAAATACAACCTCTATGACTGATCCGTTTGGACAAGGTGTAGGAGAATGGCACCAAGTCATAATGCTCATTCGGAAAGCTGGTGCAGACACGATGGGCTGAATGGCCTCCTTCTGCGTTGTAAAAATTATGAGATTCTGTAGAAAGGACTTGATGACATTCCCACAGATACAAATGGGATAGATAGATTATCTCCATGGTTACCCATATGCTTGCATCAAAAACATTAGATTATCTAACGTACCTAAAATTCCTATTTTAAGTGGAACTTGAGACTTTGTCCGCTTGGATTTCAGTGAAGCAAGCTGTTTCAGCCTGTTCCAGATGGTCTGCTCTGCCTTCTCCCTGAAATTAAAATTTTTTTAAAAAAACATTCACAGCTTTTTAAACATTCACACCTTATGCCTAACTAAACTTGTAGTTTTTCCCATATTTGCCTTACTATGATTTCCCTCCCTCATTCAATATTTAGGTAGCAGATAATTAAGCTGTCATTGGTTTCCTTTTAGTTGGATGATCAATTTAAGGAAGAACTCCATTTGTATGCACACTGGCAAGCACAGCCTTATTTTTCACTGCAAGATCAGCATGGAGAGGTTGGGGGTCTGATTTGTAACTGATGTCCTCAAGACTGTGCCAGAAACTGTTGCCCTTGCAAACTCTGCCTTGCAGTTCATTTGAATGAATTAAGTTAGGTTTGGAACCTGCAAAAACTCACTGCAGAAATAAAAAAAACAGAAAAATCATAGAAAAAGATGTTACCTGATTGAACAAGTTACTAGTAAAATCACATCGGCCTGCATCAAAAGAAATACAAGTCAGAGTGTTGATCTAATGATCTCCTGAGAAGTAATGCATAGAAATCTAAAGAAATATATATGAGTGTACTTTATTCAATTACATACAAAGTGTTGCAGCCATTTCCTGAAGCAATGAGACAACGAAAAGAATTGATTATTGTCGAACATACACATTCAAACCCAGACATGGTTCATGGCATTGCAACACACACACTAGCCTTTTACTGTGTCAAACACATACAGGTGAACTGAATGGTTTTATTCTGGTGTTGGTGAGAATTTACTCCCTTGTTGCTGATAAGGTTATTCAATGATTCATGGCAGGAACATCATGATCTTGGATTTTAAACGTCACTGAACAATCTATTATATGGCATATTGTGATACTGAAATTAACCTGACATGTTTCTCTCTCATGTATAAAAGGAAACTAAAGAGTCAATAAAACTTTTAGAGGGTTCTGCAAATACTTATTAACCAAAAAGTGCTTATAAGCTGAGGGCTTAGAAATCCTGACAATATTATGTTGTCAAATCAAAACGTTAAGTTTAACACAGAATTACTCTATTAGTACTGAGCAGCAAGATGAAAGGAAGAGTTTGGGGGAGGGCCAAGGTGTAATCGAAGAGAAGAACTTTAAGTTTAGAAAGCAGAAGACAGTTAACAAAGCAGAGATGCTACGTTCCAGAGAGCCAAGGTACAGGATCGGAAAGAGCATCAACTGATTGCAGAGTAAGGGGAAGAGAAGCAAGCAGAAAATACTGGAAATGTAGACGACGCATGCTGGAATGGGTTAGGTTAGGTGGGGCAAAGCTATGTAGGACAAGGATGTCAAATATCAATCTTCTGGGACATAGGAAGTAAATAAAGTTTACTGAGGTTGGAGACAATGGGAATGGAGTATTTTGTGCAGCTGGCAATGCAGTCAGTGGCATTTTGGACAAACTGAAATTTATGGGGGTGTGGAAGTAGGAAAACTGGCAAGCAGACCATTGGAGAAGTGAAGCCTCAATACATCTGTACAGATCAATAATGTGTGAATAATCAGGTAACTTTCAAGGTACAATTCAGAGTTTCTTCCAACTCTTCTTACTCATGTTAACTGCAAAAAAAACAATATGCAGCCATATTTGCTATGCTCTGTCATGTGAAATTCTGTTGTGTCATCCTTTCAGCTATTAACTGGAAGTCCAAACTTCTTTTTTAAAGTTATCAGTCTCTACCGGGATCGTAACACTCTGTCACCTGACATTTCCAAACAGCGTCCAGACATTTAATAAGCCTTTTGCTCTTGGCCAACCTCTTTTTACGTCAATAGTTCCCTATTCCTTTCAATCGCTCAATTCAATAGACCGATTAAGATCAATGCAAAACTCTCTGGATATTGCTGCACTGCCTCAGCTTGCTAAAATTGCACATTTCAACCCTCATTGGCAGCCATGTAACCTGTCCATTGCTCATGTACCTCAATTGTTTTGTGAAAAACGCACACTACCAGCTAAACAAAACCAAGTTCTTCACTACGCATCCTCTGTGTCACTAGATTCCCTAAGAAAATTGAACACAGTTGGACAACTGTTCTTCTGAAGGCTGGCCCTGCTTTCACAGCGCTTTACAGTGATACTACACTACAAATGCATTGTAATTTAGAGACACTTAGGCAGAACAGGAACAGTGAAAGTAATCAATGGTGGACTACTTTTCTTGTTTCATTAAGCAAGAGGCCCTTCAGCTTCCAGGTCCCTAGAAACCCGACAATTGAACTAAATTTTGATAAGCATAGTCACAGTCTGACTGATACGTGACTCCTGTTTAACAGCAACATTGATTTTCTTTGCTCAATTACGAACAGACACCAAATAGTGGTCTAAAGAGTGACAACCATATTCATATCCACTGCTGTAACTTTTAAAACAACTCAATATTATGTGGCTCAATAGCTGAAAAGCATCAATTCATCACATCTGTGGTTGATTCGGCACATGGCAAATGTATTGAACAACACTGGTCTAATGTAATAGCTGTAAGTCAACAATATTGATATAATTTACCTCTGTGCAGCTGCTGGCTTTCAAATAACCATTTTTCTGGAGGATGGACCAAGCAATTTCTGTGTCATTAACATTCATTTGGCACCCATAGGTTTCAAAATACACTAAAAATGACAAAAATGAAACATTAAATTGCTGAAAATAACCTTCCATGACAATTCTACTTTTCATTGTAAACAAGTCATATATATTGTCTGTTGTCGAAGGGATAGTTTCATTAGACTGTTCCAACACTTAGGATTTGAAAATATTAAAATTAGAAAAACTAATACTGGCCAAAATTACCAGAAACAGTCGATTTCCTTCTTCCTGCACCCCTAAAGATGCACAAATTAATAAACTCAATCTTAAGTAGAGCCAGAAATCTGAAGATATTGTTTAGCCAAGCATAAAACCGATGTTTTCAGGTCTAAGAAACAAGACTTTGACTGTATGATGATAGTAAAACAATGGTGTGGACTTTTCAATTGGGCCCCAAGTTAGACAGTCACTATTAGTATGCAGGTTAACGAACTTACATATCATGGGCAAGCTCCAGCCCATACTGGTCTTGGCATTAGGAGCACACCAAAAAGGAGTGCGAAAACTGTGCAAAAGTAACCCTTGACAGCTGAGGGAGGGTTGGAGGTGTGTTTGAAGTGACGTTGCCACTTGAAGGCAAACAGTTGTATATGACAAGAAATATATTCACAGCCATTTAAAAAAAACTGTGATTTCAGCTTTTATGAATGTTCGGCAAAACTATGTGGTTGCCACAAGAAATCTGAAGGCAAGAATCATATCATAGAATGGTTAAAGCACAGAAGGCCATTCAGCCCACTGTATCTGTCAGCTCTCTGCAAGAGCAATTCATCTTGTCCCACTGCCCCACATTCTCCCTGTAGTCCTGCAAATCAAAAATAAAAAATGCTAGAAAAGCTCAGCAGGTCGAACAGCATCTGTGGAGACAAATAGTTAACGTTTTGAGTCCGTACGACTTTTCTTCAGCTCTGAAGGACTCAAAAAGTTAACTGTCTTTCTCTCCACAAGTGCTGTTAGACCTGCTGAGTTTTTCCAGCATTTTCTATTTTTGTTTCAGATTTCCAGCATCTGCAGTATTTTGCTTTTATCCTGCAAATCAAATCTGTGCCCAAGTGACGGAATGGCACAACACTTTAACCATCTAATGGTTAACAAAGTTAAGGTGACACAGTTTGAGGTATTCATGAGGTTAGACAAGACTGCTCTGTAGCATAGCAGGAGACAGAGATAGGGACTTAACAGGATTATAACGTCTTAGAGATCTACAGCACATAAAAAGGCCCTTCAGCCCATCAAGTCTGCACCAGTCAAATGAGTACCTAACTATTCTACTCCCATTTTCCAGCACTAGGCCCATAGCCTTGTATGTCATGGCATCGCAAGTGCACATCTAAATACTTCTTACTGCCACAAGTTGTGCCAGCAGCTTGATCCATGTTAACCTCAGGCATTCTAAGAGCAGTTCTTCATAGGAATATAGGAAACGAGCAGAAATAGGCCATTCACTTCCTCAAGCTTGTTCCCTCATTTAGCTGGATAATGACCGATCTATCTCAACTCAATTTTCCTGCACTATTTCCACATCCCTTGATATCTTCAATAATTAGAAAATCTATCTATCTGTCTTGAATATATTTAATGATAGCCTCCACAGCCATCTGGGTAGGGAACTCTAAAGATTCACCATCCTCTAAATGAAGGAATTTCTCATTTTCTCAATCCTAAATGTCCTACCTTTTATTCTGAGACTGTGTCCCCTGGTTCTATTGTGAAAAACCCTGAAATAAATTGTACTCCTGATGGAAATAAGAGATTTCAAAAATTGGCAAACCTACAAAAGAATTTTGATGAAATTGGACAAGTTAGCACTCCCCTTATCTAAACCCTCTGCAGAATCACAGAGCTTATTGCATCGCCATATGTAGTGTGCCAGACAAGATGCACCCGCATCATTGTAAAGTCACTCACAATGCAATTAAGATAAAAACAAAAAAAACTGCGGATGCTGGAAATCCAAAACAAAAACAGAATTACCTGGAAAAACTCAGGTCTGGCAGCATCGGCGAAGAAGAGTTGACGTTTCGAGTCCTCATGACCCTTCGACAGAACTTCTGTCGAAGGGTCATGAGGACTTGAAACGTCAACTCTTTTCTTCTCCGCCGATGCTGCCAGACCTGCTGAGTTTTTCCAGGTAATTCTGTTTTTGTTTCACAATGCAATTAAGTCAGATGCGTTCTCAATAACCTTTAAAATGTATTCCTTCTCATTGAAATCGGCACTGTACTTCCTGCAAACGTGAACACATTTTATGGCACCAAAATGTTCACAATTGAAAGTTAAACTTCCACAGTTGCATAAGACCTATTGTGCCTCATGTGCATAAGACCTATTGTGCCTCATGTGCATAAATGGTCATTAATTTACTTCTTTAAGGAGGGACTCAGAAAACTCTCAGCCTTGTTTACATCAGGCTTTTAACGCTCTGACGTTAGCTAATGAATGTAGCGGTAAAATTTGGTTGAAGCATGTGAGCAGCGCAAAATCGGCGTCAATTGTAAGGAAATTCCGGGTTTGGACACATTGGAACCGCCAGTGAGTTGCGCCAATTTTGCAGCCGCTGATTGAAGGGTCTCTGCTCCCGTGTGGGGGCTGCTACGGGCGGGGACCCACCTCTCCTCCCGCCATCTGACACTCCAGCCCCGCTGAGGTAGGGCGGCGGCGCCTCCTCCTCGGCCGCTCCATCTTCGGGCGCCCTCCGGATGAACTCCCGGAGAGACGGTCCGGTATCGGCTTTCCTGCCGCCAGATGTCAGTATGTTGCCGCTAGGATGTGGCTCCAGCCTATACTGTCTATGTCTGACCACTGTCCCGGGCACTGAAGCACACAAGCCGGCCTCAAACTGCTCACGAAGCCGGGACACGCTGACATTTAACAGCTTGTTCACAGCCCGAAATGTCCTCATATCGAGCGCAGTAGGCAGCGCCACTGCGCATGACACGAAGCCCCGGGGCGCATGTCATCACGGGAGTTGGCAATGGGTCAAGATTACATTGGTGGAGACCTGCGTTCCCGCATGCGTGAAAGAGGAGTCAGGGCAATGTTCTGCCAAAAAAACAAAGAACTGCGGATGCTGGAAATCCAAAACAAGGGGGAGGGGCGAGGGGAAAGGGGAAAGGAGGGGGAGGGGGAAGGGAGGAAGGGGGAGGGAGGAAGAGGAGGGGAAAGGAGGGGGAGGGGGAAGGGAGGAAGGGGGAGGGAGGAAGAGGAGGGGAAAGGGGAGGGGGGAAAGGGGGGAAGAGGGGAAAGGGGAGGGGGGAAGGGAGGGGTATAGGGGGGAAAGGAGGGGGAGAGGGGCGAAGGGAAAGGGGGGAGGGGAAAGGTGGGGGGGAGGGGGTGAGTGGGTGGGGGAAGGAGGGTGTAGGGGAAGGGGGTAAAGGGGAAGGGAAGGAAGGGGAGAGGGGGAAGGGAATGTGGGGGAGGGGGAACAAGCAAGCAGTGATAGGAGCAGATAATCAAAAGATGTCACAGGCAAAAGAACAAGGAGGTGTTGAAGGTGGTAATATTATCTAAACAATTGTGCTGATTAAGAATGGATGGCAGGACACCCAAGGTACAGCTCCAGTGGAGTGGGGTGGAAAGACTAACAGTGCATAAAAGGTATAAATTTAAAAATAATGGAAATAGGTGGGAAAAGAAAAAATCTATATAAATTATTGGAAAAAACAAAAAGAAGGGGGAAGAAACGGAAAGGGGGTGGGGATGGAGGAGGGAGTTCAAGATCTAAAGTTATTGAATTCAGCATTAAGTCGGGAAGGCTGTAAAGTGCCTAGTCGGAAGATGAGGTGCTGTTCCTCCAGTTTGCTTTGGCCATCACTGGAATAATGCAGCAATCCAAGGACAGACATGTGGGCAAGAGACCAGAGCAGAGTGTTAAAATGGCAAGCGGCAGGGAGGTTTGGGTCTTGCGGACAGACCGCTGGTGTTCTGCAAAGCGGTCGCCCGGTTTACGTCCGGTCTCTCCAATGTAGAGGAGACCGCATTGGGAGCAACGAATGCAGTAGACTAAGTTAGGGGAAATGCAAGTGAAATGCTGTTTCACTTGAAAGGAGTATTTAGGCCCTTGGACGGTGAGGAGAGAGGAAGTGAAGGGGCAGGTGTTGCATCTTTTGCGTGGGCATGGGGAGGTGCCATAGGTGGGGAATGACGAGTAGGGTGTGATGGAGGAGTGGACCAGGGTGTCCCGGAGGGAACGATCCCTACGGAATGCCGCCGGAGGGGTGAAGGGAAGATGTGTTTGGTGGTGGCATCATGCTGGAGTTGGCGGAAATGGCGGAGGATGATCCTTTGAATGCGGAGGCTGGTGGGGTGATAAGTGAGGACAAGGGGGACCTTATATTTCTGGGAGGGAGGAGAAGGCGTGAGGGCGGATGCGCGGCAGATGGGCCGGACAAGGTTGAGGGCCCTGTCAACGACCGTGGGTGGAAAACCTCGGTTAAGGAAGAAGGGGGACATGTCAGAGGAACTGTTTTTGAAGGTAGCATCATCAGAACAGATGTGACGGAAGCGAAGGAACTGAGAGAATGGGATGGAGTACTTACAGGAAGCGGGGTGTGAGGAGCTGTAGTCGAGGTAGCTGTGGGAGTCAGTAGGCTTGTAATGGATATTGGTGGACAGTCTATCACCAGAGATTGAGACAGAGAGGTCAAGGAAGGGAAGGGAAGTGTCAGAGATGGACCACGTGAAAATGATGGAGGGGTGGAGATTGGAAGCAAAATTAATAAATTTTTCCAGGTCCCAACGGGAGCATGAAGCAGCATCGAAGTAATCATCGATGTACCGGAGAAAGAGTTGTGGGAGGGGGCCAAAGTAGGACTGGAACAAGGAATGTTCCACATACCCCATAAAGAGACAGGCATAGCTGGGGCCCATTTCCACCAACTCCAGCATGATGCCACCACCAAACACATTTTCCCTTCACCGCCCCCCCCACCAGGCAGCATTCTGTAGGGATCGTTCCCTCCGGGACACACTGGTCCACTCCTCCATCACTCCCTACTCCTCAACCCCTACCTATGGCATCTCCCCATGCCCACGCAAAAGATGCAACACCTGCCCCTTCACTTCCTCTCTCCTCACCGTCCAAGGGCCCAAACACTCCTTTCAAGTGAAACAGCATTTCACTTGCATTTCCCCTAACTTAGTCTACTGCATCGTTGCTCCCAATGCGGTCTCCTCTACATTGGAGAGACCAAACGTAAACTGGGCGATCGCTTTGCAGAACACCTGCGGTCTGTCCGCAAGAAAGACCCAAACCTCCCTGCTGCTTGCCATTTTAACACTCCACCCTGCTCTCTTGCCCACATGTCTGTCCTTGGCTTGCTGCATTGTTCCAGTGATGCCCAACACAAACTGGAGGAACAGCACCTCATCTTCCGACTCGGTACTTTACAGCTTTCCGGACTGAATATTGGATTCAACAACTTTAGATCTTGAACTCCCTCCTCCATCCCCACCCCCTTTCCGTTTTTCCCCCTTCCTTTTGTTTTTTCCAATAATTTATATAGATTTTTCTTTTCCCACCTATTTCCATTATTTTTAAAACTACCTTTTATGCCCTGTTAGTCTTTCCACCCCACCCCCACTAGGGCTGTACCTTGGGTGTCCTGCCATCCATTCTTAATTAGCACATTCGTTTAGATAATATCACCACCTTCAACACCTCCTTGTTCTTTTGTCTGTGACATCTTTTGATTATCTGCTCCTATCACTGCTTGCTTGTCCCTAAAACCCCCCCACTTCTACCCCCCCCCCATCCCCCCCACCTTAAACCAGCTTATATTTCACCCCCCTCCTAATAATACTCAGTTCTGCTGAAGGGTCATGAGGACTCGAAACGTCAACAATGTTCTGCCATGTTTATAAAGTAGTTTGAGTTCCGCATGCGTAAAGCAGTCATAAAGACAGCTCGTCCCCATTGTAGTAAAGGAATGCTCCCCCAACGCATGCGTAAAGGAACAATGGCAAGAATGCGATGGCACTTCAGCATAGGATTGTTAATCTGTGGAAGAGCCGTACGGGCTCGAAATGTCTGTGTCCTTGTCTTCATAGATGCTGTCAGACTTGCTGAGCTTTTCCAGCATTTTTTGTTTTCATTTCAGATTTCCAACATCTGCAGTATTTTGCCTTTATATTATTGTTTAATTATGTTCAATGGACACCAAATTTCATACTGCTTGAACTGCTGCTTCTCCCTAAACGTTTTCTAAAGCAAAATAAGGTTGGTCAGCAATGTTTGGAGAAATAATTTAACATGACGAGCTCCCAATTTTGTTATCATTCTGTTTGGGACCATTAAAGTTTAAAGAAGTAATTCGAAGACCCAGCAGCAATTAACTGACAAAGCTACACCACAAGAATTCACTTTTTCTTTTTAACGAAAGCAAACTTTATTGATGTTACTGCCTGCATCAAAGAATAGTATCATCCATAATATTGACCAACGTATAAAGATATTGAAACACGTGTAGTAACATTAAAATGTGTCTTTTGTCACCGTGGTCAAGTATTGCAGTTTTCACACAAAATTGAACCTTAATTCATCTGTTAAAAAGTCTGGGATTGCAACTATGATCTGCTTGCTGCCTCACTTCCCCCCACTCTCCTGCCGCCCTGCTCCCTCACTGTCTACAGGTGGCGAGCAAAGATGCCAAGAATTGGGAGTGGGACGCTGAGTGGAGTGGGGGTGAGTAACCAACAGGCGCACAACGACGTTGTCAGTGGCAGCACACATATGCCTACAGCAGATTAGGCGCATGTGCGGATTGTGTGCATGTTCCTGGCACTGACATCAGTGGCACTGACTTCCTGTTCCGGGGCGGTGGCAGGAAATTTAAAAAAGTGCCACTAACAACACTAAAGCTTATAGATTTATGCTATAAACTCAGATTTCTTTCTGCTTCCCCCTTATCTTATAAAATCTTGAAGGTTCATTCGCTTTTACGGGAGTTAACCCAAAAGGTATGCTGCAGCCCTCCAGAATTTACTTTAATTCTCTTTAGTACTCCATTTATTCCTCCGAGGTAATTTTCTGTGGGGGTCCCTCAATTAGAATTTTGGACACGTGACCTTTTCGTTATGGAGCTCAGGACTTTGGATGCCTCAGCTTCTTGTTTGGGTGCTGACTGATAGCTTGGGAAGCTGTGGGAAAGCAGTTGGCTGCAAGTTTCATTGAGGACCACTGTGGATTTCTTCCTCGAGCTTCAAACTAGGCAAATCTTTCAGCTGCTCTTCCTTCACGAAATTCAAACCAAGATACAGCCCCACCCACCTTCCACGTAGTGAACTATGAAGTTAGTATTTTCAATGTTTGAAATGCAGACCTAACTGACCTGTTTGCTCTCATAACCTGGTGAGGCGCAGGCTTCACCACAACAAAGTATACAACATCCTCTGTTTGTTGCCAAACTGAACTGCCTGCTTCTGTCAGCAAATACACACAGTTAAATTAAACAGAAGAACCTTCTGACCAAGGCTCCCCCCTGAATCACTATTTCTTGGAAATGTGACATAAACAGGCTGTTCCCAGGTAGAAATGTAAACTACCTTTTAATTCCTTGATTTTTGGGAATCCATATAAATAGTTTCTATCTCTAATGGAGTTTTACGACCCTCTTTCCCAGAATTGCTAGCTTAATGCTTCTTTCATGGAGATAATGATAGACACCCTAGCTCCGCCAAGAGATCCAGAAATGGGTTATCTATTATTCATTGTTTGCTCTTCAACTCTAACCTTGCAAGGTAAACATAGGTTAGCTTTGAACTATAATTAACTCCAAACTTGTTTGAATTGTATTTACTTCAATGTTGCTTATCAGTTTCTCAATCATATGCCCCAATTTTCTACAGTTAATCTTTAATTCCTAAAATTAAAAATTATATTCTGAAACATATAAATTATGAACTGAATATTCGCAACAAGGTAAATAGTGTAGGTGATAACAAAGTACAAAAAAACCTATGGGCAAGAAATTCAATTTATTAGTACCCATTTTTTTAGGCACTATGAATACCATCATAGCTTCAAAGTCACATCTGTGTTGTGCTATAAAACACCACACATCTGTAAGCTGTGAGTAACCAAGGATTTTTATTTACAGGTATATGCTGGGAGGACACATCCTGGTTCTACAGAGTGTCTGTCTGATACAAAGGCTGAATAACATATTTATATCTTCTCGTTATCACATTTCACTAAACTGCCAAGTACAACATCCAGTTACATACCTAATGAGCTGAATTATACAGGCTGCAGATGTCTCTGCTATCACACTGGGAGGCTGGGAAATGCTTCAGTTTTAATGCCTTCTATTCTGTGCTCTTATCACCCTAACATTTGTTTACCCAACCTGTAAAGGTCATTAAGATTTATGACTTGTGATTGTTAGTTGGGTTCCCACAGTACGATAACCCATCATGCCAATGTGTTGGCTATGTTCCCATCATGCTTAGAAAGAGCTCTCATAACTACGTTTGTCTATTCTAAAGCTATTAATACATGTCCATCCTAATCAGTTACCTCACTTCAACATACATGCATGGACAGTTTTGGAGTGAATTATGCTGGGCGATATATTCGTGTAGGTGTTACTGCATGTGCAGTGAATGTCCAATGGAATTATGCAAAGCAATTAGGCAGATCATGACGTTGATCTGTGTGTGATGCTAATTTGATGCCACCAACGCCATTTTGGAACTCAACATTGTAGTTAACACCCTCTCTGAATCTCATACATCTGAACATATGTTCAGCAGCAGGAAGGCCCCTAAGTGAATTGTTGCTTGATTTATCTGACTGTTACTACAATTCTACAACTGTTTAGTGCTTTCTATAGTTGTTTCAAGCTGTAAAAGTTATTCGTATTAGCATTAAAAGTTAACAGATGTGTTAACTTTTGCCATCCACTTTTATTTAATAGAGATCACTCTGAGACTTTCTATTCAAAGAGAGCTGATTGCATTTCATTCTGTCTTGCAGAGATAAGCAGGTGGATTGAGCATGCATCTTTAAGAAAGGCTTCTAAGAACTTCACTATAAGTATAAGCTAGATGACCTTCCACTAAACTGCATGAGACCTCTTTCTTAAACACATTCTTCTTCTTCTTTACCTGGCCCCCAGTAAGGCTTGCAGATCCTGCAACTGAGAGATGGCATTGAGAAGAGGGTGAGATTGAGAAGACTAAGACTTAATCCAGTGTGCAAATCTTTGTTGGCTGCTATAACCTGGTTGCCAATAGTGACCGTGCTTAAGTGTAAAGCTGAACCAAAGAGAAGTGATAAATTAATTACACTGGATGCGTCAGACACCATAATAATCTACAACCAAACAGTGGGGGAAAGATTAAAGGTGTTTTTAAAATAGTTTTATGCAGAATGTAAGTGAAAGTCACCTGGCTAATGCATGTAACTCTCAAAAAACTGCCTGACGCACCCCCTCCCCCAACCACCACCACTCCCCCATATTCTTAGTCAAAGATGATGTGCATGATAAAGAATTCACCTTCTCATGTCCTAAGGTGATCCTCAACGTGAATGAATAGTTACGAACCATGTGGAAGGAAGTTCTGATAGGGAAAATGATGATATAAATTAAAAGATGTATTGAGAGGACAACCAAATCCCTATGGATTTGCTAAGCAAATAGTCTGCGATATCCAGCAGTAAAATATAAGTACAGGATTGAGTGAGATGAAAAGGCAATGGCTGGGATTTTCCGTGCCTGCTGGCATTGGGCGTGTGAGTGGACACTATGGTGCGATCGGTTTCACGATGGCTTGAAATCAGTTTGTGATCATCTGCTCAGCCCTTGGATGGCAGGCCACATTTCCTGCCATCAGATGGCGGGAACCTCATTTTAATACACCTGCATATCATTATTAGGTCTGCCTGTCATAATGGGCCCCACCCCTTCTAGATCCTCTGCCCACGTCAACGGGAAAACACGCTGATGTGTTTCACAACAGCATAGAAAAGGTGAGCACTTGGTGGGTTGCACTTTGAGGGGAACTCGGAGGCGCATACACACTAACATTACGCAGCGCTCACCAGGGTCACCTGTTGGACTTCAAGCTTGAGGTGCTTTGGGTGGGGGGTGTGGGTGGGGGGTGGTGGGGGGGGGGGGGGGTGGGGGCAAGGGCAGACCTGCGATTGGGGTGTTTTGGTGGGGGGGTGGTGGTGGCTAGGGCTGCCCTGAGGTTGAATCTAGCGCAGAAGCACACGGGGTGGGGGGGGGCGTTGGGTGAGGGAAGTGGCCGTGCATAAGGGAAACCACTATAAAGTGACTATTCCTCTACAATGAGACAGTTCAGGTGCAGCTATTGATATGCTTGGAGTCGGGCTTCTAACCTATCTGCCCACTCAATCAATGCAGAGGCATCAAAGTGCCACCAAGTGCACTGGAGCTTTTCACTCCTCAAGCACAGACTGCAAAGCAATGAGCATTTTAGTGGACAGTTGGATGACTAGACACGCTGTACAATCTCCTTGCTAAAGCTTGCCATGGAGCAGTCACTGGTGGAGGCACTCACAGCTCCTTGCAATGTCTTTGTTCAGGTTTGGACTGTGTATCCCTTGTGGTTCAAGCTAACAGCGCTGCCTTGCAGCAAAGGTTAGGAGAATGCCTGCGCCTGAGCTGACAGCACAGCCTGCAGTCCAGTGAACAAAGCTGCCACCAATTGGTCTGGTGGAGTGAGGTGGAGGTGGATGGGGTTTCAGGCAACCATGCAGCGCACTAAACTCTGGCCGTCCAAGTGGTGGCCAGCGTTCTCTGCGGTATATTAAGGGGCCTTCACACTTAACCAGGACAGGTTCTTAGTACACCCTTTCTAACCCACATGTCTCTCTTTTTCACCCTGCAGGAGTACATCAGGATTATGGAGCCTGGTGAACTAGCTGTATGCCTTGTGGTGTACAGAGAATGAAGACGATGGAGGAGAGAGCGATTGAGGTACCTGGCTGCGCAAAGAGAGGAGCAGCAACCTCAGAAAGAAGGGGTGGCTGAGGTTTCTGGACCCACCTCCGGAGAGCCACAGTGAGCCGTCACTGGTCGGTGCCTAGCGACTTCCAGGGTGTATAGGCACCGCCTTTCATTCCTGCAGATGACCGAGAACCAGTGTCGCTGAAGACTGCACATGTCTAGGGAACAGGTCAGTCACATCTGCCACCTGCTGCAGGATTTGGTGCCACAGGGACATGGAGGGCATCCACTGCCAGTGGTCCCGAGAGAGACAGCAGGGCTCAATTTTTACGCCAGTGGCTCCTTTCAGGGCTCCACAGGTGACCTCTGTGGGATATCACAAGCCTCCAGCCACAAATGCACCCATGAGGTCATGGATGCCATCTTTGTGAGGGCACACAACTTTGTGCATTTTGCCCCAGAACAGGAGAGCCAGGATGCAAAATGATTGGATTTGCCCAGATCTCGGGTTTCCCACAGGTGCAGGATGCGATGGACTGCACTCACATGGTACTCAGGCCTCTGTAACAACACACAATCAACTATCAATCTCAACAATCTCAAGGGCTTCCATTCACTGAATGTGCAGCTGGTGTGTGACCACCAGAAACGCATCCTGCAGGTGTGTGCATGG
Organism: Carcharodon carcharias; assembly: GCF_017639515.1. Lineage (NCBI taxonomy): Eukaryota > Metazoa > Chordata > Chondrichthyes > Lamniformes > Lamnidae > Carcharodon > Carcharodon carcharias. The sequence goes on along the minus strand of NC_054480.1, from coordinate 63,268,645 downwards.
TTTCCAGGAAGTGTGCAAGACTCCTACATTCTCAGTCAGTCACAGATCCCTGACATCTTCCAGGATCCACAGACACTGCAGGGATGGCTCCCCGGAGATGAGGGCTACCCACAGAGGATGTGGCTGATGACACGCGTGCGACGGCCTCAGACTGCAGCTGAGCGAAGTATAACGAGGCTTATGCTGCAACTTGGTAGGGATGCTGAAAATGAAGTTCCTGTGCCTGAACCAGTTTGGTGGAGCCCTGCAATATGGTCCACAGGGAATGTCATGCATTGTCGTCACCTGCTACAACCTGGTGCTGCAATGGGGAGAGGAGCCAGCTGAAGAGGAAATGGAAGAGCTGGGGGTCTCCTCAGAAGAGGAGGATGCTGACAGGTCCTCAAAGACAGCAATGATGGGGATAAGACCTCACACTGGCCAGACGAGGCAGGCCTGCTCGGGAGGCCCTCATAGCTGCTAGATTTGTGGAGTATGATGATGACATGCATGGACAAATCCAATTGTCCTTGCAACCTGCTGCAACTTGGTAGAGCCTCAAATTGCATCTGTGAATGTTTGGCTTCAGTCTGGCTTATGGCAGCATACATATCCTCTGCGATACCCCTTCTGTCATGGGGACACAGTGGAGGCCCTGATCGTTGCTCAATTGCTGGAGGGTGATGACGACATGCAGTGAGGACACTCCATAGATCTTCACATAACCTCTGAGAATGTCTGACTGCTCACTTGTGCTCTATGATCAGGGTCATATCATAAAGATGCAGCCATGAAACCTTAGAAGCACCTGAACCTTTATCAGCCTTCAGCACCTGACCCCTTCAGGAGCACAGCAGCACCAGTCACAGATGCTGAAGAGTTGGGGGCCAGCCCCACCTCAAAGGCAGTGAGAGAGCTCTGAGAGAATGGCAGAACTCTGTGACGCCTGTCCACTACATTCTGACAGCAATAATGAGCACTGCTGAGGTGCAGGCATCAGTAATGTGTCCAGGGAGTGTGGGGCCAGACTGTCACTTTGTCTGAAGGCTGCATGAGCACAGGGAAGATGCCCTCGACTGAGACACCTGCCTTTATCTTGTACAGAAATGTTTCACATCTGAGTGAGCAAACACTGCTGATCAGAACAAGGAGCCATGGGCAGGGAGACATTCTTGGGAGTTTATTGACAATAGTGAACAGAATGTACAAGTGATTAACACCCATGCCCAGGCTGCATAATGACATCTTCTTAACTTTCCTAACCCTGCCGCTATGTCTTGGTGCTGTTCAGACATCGACAATGGAGGGGGAGGCAGCCTGCTGACTGTTACGCCCTATCTGTGATGACCTTGGCAGGCATACTTTGGAGGGCCGAGACCTGGAGGGCTCTGACCTGCTTTTGGGGTCCTGTTGTGAGGCAATGGTGCCCTCCTCGGCCTGTGGAGCTGGAGCTGCTGAGGTCACAAGAAGAGGGGATTTGGATGGGCTGGACACTCCCGGAGTCACTTGGATGGATGGCCCTGGGGGGTACACCTGCTGCTTCCCCTTCCTATGGGTACCTAAGGACATTAGGCTGACTCCTTGAGGAGAAGAATTAGCTGGGGTGAGCAAGATGCCCTGCACCCCACTCGTGTACACACTGTTGGAGGCCAACTGTGGCATCAGCGATGGAGTTGAGCCTGCGCAGCAGTGCAGGAGCGATGTTCTGGACCAAGGTTTCCATGGCAGCTGCCATCCTACCAGTGTTGACCTCAGTGTGTTGGCATGCTGACACTATCACCTCAGCCTGAAGGCGGACTTCTCTATCATGCTTTGCAATCCAAGGAGTGCAGCGGACATCCCTTCCTGATGTCCCTGAGCTTGCCTTTGCAGCTCCAGCAACTGTGACATGATTGGGTCCAGAGGCTCGTCATCTGACTCGAACTCAGCAAATTTCTGGCCCCCAGTAATCCTCTGAGTGCCGTACACCTGTGAAGTTCCTGCTCTGGATCAGACAGTGCAATGTGCTCACCAGACTGTGATCCCGAGGCTATTCTAAGGCTAGGTCCCACCGAGGTGTGTGTCCCAGCGCTGGTGGAGGATGTGGGTGAGCGCTGTGATGGGACTTCAAGGAGGCTGCCTTCAGATTCCTCTGCAGAGATTTCTTTGGGGCTTGATTAGAGGCGCTGGGTTGTGGACTATGTTGGCTGTTTCCCAGATGTGCCTGCGGAAGCAAGGGGATATAATTAGTGCATGGCAGTGGCCTGTGAAAGAGGACACATCACTCACAGCATGGTTGTCTGATGGATGTTGCACAGCTAGATCCTCACTTGGTAGACCAGTGCCAACATCACTGCCAGCACTGGACCCGTCCAGATCCTCAGCGGACAGCTGGATGGTTCTGTTTTCAAAGCCTGTGAGGACCTTGATTTCGAGCATTCCTCCACCAGCCTGCGACCTCTCCCTGTTGTTGTGTGCCAACTTGTCCTGCATGAATAGAGATGGAGAGAATGTAAGCAGGATGCCTGCAAGGCCTGGTGGTAAGTATACCTGGTATGTGTGGGTGGTGAATGGTCCCATGGATGGGATGAGGATGATGAAGGTGTGCATGAGAGAGTGAATGGTGATGTCCCTTGAACTGGCAGTGAGTGAGATCCCTGTAAGTGTGTGATGGGTTTGTGAGTGTGTGAGTTGAGAGCATGAGAAGAGTGACTTACCCTGGTGGAACGGAAGAGATCATTCATCTTCTTGTGGTACTGGGTGGCTGTCCACTTTTGAAGGGCATTTGCGCTGACCACAGCTGCCACCGCCTTCGAAGCCAGGTTGGTCACATCACTGCCCATCTTACATCCAGAGCAGGGGGGTAAAGGACGTTGCAGCAGGCCTTCACGCCGTCCAAAAGGCGTTCCAGTGACATGTTGCCTTTTGGGGAGTTCCTTGCAGCTGCTGTGGATGGAAGCATTGAGATGTGTGTGCGTGGCTGGGCTTTAAAAATGGCACCTGGCATATTTAAGCAACGGGGTGATGGTGTGGAGGGTGAATGACAGCCCACTCGCCATGGAAATGGCATGTTTCCTGGGAATGCACAAGTAATGCAGCGGGTTTGGGACAATACAACGTGAAAACCAACCATCGCGGCCAGTCTGCTACTGCACTTAGTGCAAATCTTGGACAATTCCGCCTATTTATTCAATTTACTGAATCAAAGTAAATAAATACATCAAAGAATCAGACACAAAAAATTATAGCCTTCATTACATAATTTCAAAAAAGTGGAACATTGTATGCTGCATGGACACATTTATTATCAGAGTAAAATAATACAAAGCATTAATGTGTTTACATGTAAAGCATTATTAAATGCAAGGAAAATCGCTTTAGGCAAATATCAAATATCTTCTTGTATGTTCCAGTTACAGTATCCATGATGTGCAAATTCTTTGATATTCAAGTGTAGGTGAAATCTGTGGCAAACAGCAGGAAATTCTAAAATATATTAATAAAAAAACCAAGTAAGCACCCAGAATAATGGTTTAGATGTTATGTTTACTTTTATCACAACCTATTTTATGCACCATGCAAACATCTGTAATTCAGGTAGCATATAAATGGTGACAAAACTGCTTGTACTGAGATGCAAAAAACAGTTGAGACTCAAGATACATATTTAAAACATTCAATGTGAGACCACTGAACTCTAGCCTGTATCACAAAAATTCTATTTCTAAGAAATCTGCAATCTAGCACAGAGCTCAGAATCCTTTCAGTGCACTAAGGGAGAAGGTTACCAAACTGTAATGACTTGATGGACCAGACAAGTTTCAACAAGAAACAGGTAAACTTTATTACAGAGAGCTTTTCAGATGCTACACGCTCAATCAGGACCCTTGTCAGGAAGCCCCACCTCCAAGATTACCTGCGCTTAGGGCTCATTGGTCAGAGTCTCCATGAACATCATGTGACCCCTGATAGACAACAAGAGAGGCTACACTTTTAGTTACTACACAAACCAATAAGAGGGCCCAACATAAAGGAGGAGGAAGCTTCTAGGCAGCAGGTGTCAATGGAAGTAAACTGGTTGGCAATGTAAAAAGGGCAAAGTATATCCAAAAGGCAGCAGCAATTACAACCAGACCAGCAGTTGACAGTGAGGTCAAACCAGCAGACAATAAAGGGCAGAAAAAAATCTGGAGGCGTTGGAGGTTGATGTAGGAGGCCAGAGGAGAGCGATCCAAGGATGTGATAAATGGAGTTGAGTGGCATCTATGAAAAACAGGAGCAATTTAAACTCAGAAACTGAGTTGGGCATAGTTAAGGAGAACAAAGAAGATGAAAAGATATTGTTGCTGACTAGAGGTAGGGAGATGGCTCTCCTTGATAGGGGAGCTTTGAGGAATCAAATCTTGGGCACCTGATATTTGAAAGAAGGATGCTTGAGTACAAAATTTATCCACAGGACTGGAGATGGTATCCCATGGAAAATTGGTAACCAGAGCTAGACACAAAATTCAGAGAGTGGTGCTCCCAGAACACAATACAGTTTAAGTATGACTACCTCCAATTTTTACTCTACTATTTCAAACATATGGTTCAGTATTCTCTTTTCTTTGTTGATTGTTGCTCTACAGAGATTGGGCATGTTGAGTATCAAATGTACTTATACCCTCTACATTATAATTCCTTATATTGTTGCACTTGGATTTATTGCACAGTATAATAGCAGAACCTTATTTTTGTTTGGGATGTCCATTACAATATAGCCTTTTTATGTAATTAATGTATTAAACCATATATTACTTCATAATGTCAGGAGGCTGTTCCTTACTGAACAACTCTATAACTAAGTAACTTTACCTTGTGTGCTTGCACAATGAGGTTAGAAAGTTTGAAGTGGTCGATCAGAGGAATTGGGTATCCATCAGCCAGGGCTGCTGCATAGAACAATAGTTTTCATGTCAGTTATAAATATTATGGGCATAATTCTTAAATTAACAGTAGGTCTTTATTCCCATCCCCACAGTGAACAGATTTTACATTTGATTTACTGCAAAAATTGCAGAATGCTGCAATGATGCAAAATTTAGAACAAGCTGTTGGATCTGTTCAACATCGGAAAGATGTGCTGCTATGCCATGGCTGGAATACACCAAGATGCATGCGTTGTGCTGAAGTGGAAGATCTCTAATTCCCAACTGTTAGTTTTGCTGAAATGTTTTTGAACCAACTTTTGGCTCCAATAAATTTTCTGCAATTTTTTATATAATATTTGAGCATTTTCTTTTTCGCCTTATTAACCTCTTAAATTTTCTTCAAAGTATTTTCCTATTTTAAAGCTAACAATTTCAGTTTAATGTATAATATGCAAGAATTTGCATTACAACATTTTTTTAATATAGTGAGATAAAAATGGAATGCTCTGCTTGAAGGGTGTTGGAAGAGGATTAAATAGCAACTTCCATAGGAATAGAAGTAGACCATTTAACAATTAGACCATGTTCTGCTATTCAGTGAGGCTATGGCTGATGTGTATCCTTACTCCATTTACACACTTATCTCCATATCCATTAATACCCTTGGCTAGCAAAAAATTGTTGATCTTAGAGAGTTAATAATTGAGCTACCATCTACTGTTTTTAATGGGAGTGGGTTCGACATTCCTATCCCACCATCTCTCAAATGGCCTGGCTCTTACTTAAAGGTTATGTCCCCTTGTCTTAGCCTTCCCCAAGCAGAGGAAAAGGTTTCTCCAGGAACATGAGTAGGCCATTTAGCCCCTCAAGCCTGTTCTGTCTTGTAATGAGACCATGCCTGATTTTCGACCTGACTCCATATACACACCTTTGCCTCATATCTCTCATTACCTAGGGTTGAAAAATACCTATCAATATCAGATTTAAAATTAATAATTGATCTAGGATCAATTGCCATTTGTGGAAGAGATTTCGAAACTACTCCCGCCCTTCGTGTGTAGAGGTGTTTGCTAATTTCAATCCTGAAAGATTTGGTTCAAATTTTTAGACAATTGCCAGACTCCTCAACCAGCAGAAATTGATTATCTCTACCTACCCTATTTGTTCACTTTAATAAGTGGGAAAAAAAAATTCAAATCACCCCTTAACCTTCTAAATTCCTGCGAATATAATCCTTGTTTGTGTAATCTCTCCTCATAATTTAACCCTTGCAGTTATAGTTTTGGTAAATCTATGCTACATTCCCTCCAAGGCAATTACACCCTTCCTAAGGTGTGATGCCTAGAATTGCTTATAGTACTCCAGCCGTGGCCTAATCAGTGCTTTGTTTAGCTGAAGCATGACTTTAATTCCCTCATAGTCTAATCCTCTAGATACAATGACCAACATTTCATTAGCCTTTTGGTGATTTTCTGTACCTGTTCATAAAATTTTAATGATCTATGTACCTGGATACTCAAGTCTCTTTGGATATTCGCTGTTCTTAGCTTTTCAGCATTTAAAAAAGTGCGCTGTTCTATCCTTTTTAGGTCCAAAGTGAATTACCTCACAGTTACCTACATTAAAACTCACTTGCCACAGCTTTTCCCCATTCACTGAATCCATCAATGTCTATTTTTAATTATATACCATCAGATCATTTCAAAATCCTATAAACCTCAATCAAATTTCCTAGTTTTCCGTATTCCAGAGGGTAGGAGACTGGTTTATCTAATCTCTCCTATGAATTTAATCCTTGGAGCATAATAACATTCTGGTGAGTCTCCATCTAAGGCCAATATCTTGTTTTTAATGTGCAGTGCCCTGACTGTACACAGTATTCCAGATGCACTCAAACCAAGTGCTGTGTAGGTGTAGGAAAACTTCTTCCTCTTTATATTCTAGCCCTTAGATATCAAAGCTAACATTTCACTCGATGCTTTGTTTTTTTTGTATCTGAGTGCTGCATTTTATAGTACATGGACCATTAAATCTCTTTGCAACTTCACTGTCCCTCAGAATAATGCTCAGATCTGTTCTATTTTGGTACAAGATGGATGACCTCACACTTAGCTGCATTGAAATCCATTTGTTTCATCCACTCATTTAATCTTTTTTTTTGGTAATTTTATGCTCCTGCCTACACTACTTGTTATGCCACTAATCTTTGTGTCATCAGAAAACTTGGATATATAACTCTCTATTGTGTTATCTAAGTTGTAAATTATAAAGAGTTACCACTTCAGCACAGATCCTTGTGGGACACCAGTACTCACATGCTTCCAATTTGAGTACATACCCATTATCCTACTTTCTATCTTCTACTACCTAATTAATCTCTTAACCATGTCAATAATTTATTTTCACTTCGATGACCTTAAAATTTAGATCATAGCCTCTTATTTGAAACCTTATTGTATGCCTTCAGGCAATTCATATAAAGTATATCCATAGGCATTCCACTGTCTTAATTATAGGTTCGATTATCTTCCTCCACACAGATGTTAGACAAGGAGGTTTATAATTTCCTGATTTATCTGTCTTGCTTTTCTTAAATAACGGAATTACATTTGTAATTTTCCAATCTAAAGGGACAAATCTGACTCTAGAGTTTTGGGAGATTATGTTAAAACAACTACAATTTTTTTCACCTAGGCCAGGATTTTTCCCTCATTGGGAGGGCTTGGCGGGAGTGGCTGGGAGCGGTCAGGAAGCTGACTGCGATCAGGGCTGGACCGCAATTTCACGCTGGTGGGCCAATTAAGGCCTGCCCAGCGTGAATTGCGTGTTTCAGTGCTCAGCGCTGCCCGGTGTGGGGGGTGAGGGCGCAAGTTTGTGCATGCGTACAGGTGCGCACTGGAAAAGCTTCTTGAGGCACAGAGCTGCCTCAGGGAGATGAAGAGTTTTGAAAATTAAAAATAGAGATTTTTAAACTGTTTAAAATCATGTCCCTTCATGTGACAGAGTCATATGAGCAGGGACATGTTTAGAAATTAGGATGAAATTTTTCTTTTACTGACGCTTGGCCTTTTTGCCTGCCTGCCAACTGTAAGGTTGGATGGGCAGCGAAAAATTTATTTCAATTACATTTTTAATGGCCTTAATTGGCCTTTTAATTATCAGCGGGTGTGCTGCCAACTCCAGCCTGCACCTGCTGACTGAAATATCATGTGTCATTTTACGCTCGAGCGGGTCAGGGCACATGCCCACACACTCAGAGAAAAATCCTGCCCCTAAATCTTTTAAAATCCTGGGTTGGAACAATCCGCTTCTGGGGACCTGTATTTAGTGCAATTATTTTTCTAATATGATGAAAGCAAAAAAACTGCAGATACTGGAAATCTGAAATAAAAACAAAATGCTGGAAAAACACAGCAGGTCTGGCAGCATCTGTGAAGAGAGAAACAGAGTTAATGTTTCAAGTCAGTATGACCCTTCTTCAGAGTCCCCCCCCTCACCGCCCCCCACACCGGGTGAGGTGTCAGAGGTTCAAGAGGGAGTTTAGAAGTCTGGGGATGCTGGAGTATGTTTGGTGGGGATCAGAGTTCTGGGACCGTTAGGGGTGGGAGGTAGGGGGGTTGGGGTTCAGAGGGGTGGTGTGTCTGCTGTTGGGGGGGGGAGTTGGAGGTCGGGGGTCTGGGGGTTCAGAGGTCAAGGATGTGGGGGTCGGAGGTTGGGGTGGGGAGATCAGGGGATGGGGGTGTGGTGGGTTGGAGGTCTGCGAGGTGGGGAGTTCAGATGGGTGGCAGGCCAGAGGTCGGAGTGGGGGGTAAAGATTGGTGGGGGTGTTAGAGGCCGGGGCATCGGATGTCAGGTGAGGTAAGGGTGGCAGAGGTCAGGGAGCTGAGGGGTGGAGTGTTACTTGGTGGGTGGGGGTGTCCCGAGGGAGGTGGTCAGGGGTTTGGGGGAGCCTCATGGGGTCACTTTGGGTCTTTACAATAGTTACCCAGAAGTTAGAAGAGTTTTTAGTTCTTCTACCTTTTTCTGAGTAACTATTGGTGTAATCCTGGTGGAACCATCCGAAGTGGGCAATTTAAGTCGCATTTTCGGACAGCTCCCAGAGCAGGGCAATTGTCCAGAGGAAGTGTGCACTTCTGGGCAATTGTCATGCAAACCGTTACTTGGGAACTTCTGAGAGGCATTTCCCAGCGCATCTTTGGGGTACCCCCAAATCTGACGCTGGGGAGCTCAGAAGTTATGGCCCTTGTATCCACTCTTTCAAAACTGTTAATAATTTTAAAGACATCCATTAGATCACACTTCAGTCTTTTTTTCAAGAGAAAAGAAACACAGCCTGTTAATCCTTTCCTGATATGTATACCCACACGTTTCTGTTAACATCCATGTAAATCTGCACCCTCTCCAATTCCTCTAAATTCTTTTTATAAAATTGCAACTAGAACTGCATGCAGTGTTCTAACCAAGGTTCGATACAGGTTTAGCCTAACTTCCCTCCTTTTCAATTTTATCCCTCAAGAAATAAAGCCTAGTGCCTGATTTGCATTTTTAAGTCCTTACTATTATGTGACGCAACTTTTAGTAATTGGTATATTTGCACCCTGAGATCCCTTTGTTTCTCTACCCTACAAAACCTGCAACTTCCAAACAATAAGTGAGCTCCCTATTCTTCCTACAAAATGTAATATCTTAGATTTATCTGCATTGAACTTCATTTGCCAATTATTTGCCCATTCGACAAGTTTAATGTCCTCCTTTAATTGTTGCAATTCTCCTCCATATCACCATTACTAATAGATGTCATTACAATGTTTGCAAGTTTTTGCTTTGACTTCTACTTGACATGACACTCAGGTTTTAGAACATTTCGTTGCTAGACCAGGTTATGTGAAGTGACCTGAGTAATATTGTCAAGAGAGATAGTCCTGTCTCTGTTTAAATTGTATGCTATGAATGTCTTTGATAACGTGGTTCCTACTTTGCTGTAATAAAATTAACAAGATGTGGTTAACTGTAAAAATAATATGGATATAAAACATGAATAATTGCAAATTAAGCCCTTCTGCATAGCACTTCCTCTATGTGTTACATTATCCCTTGGTAAAGTTATATATCCACTATGACTGGATGTGGGATAAATATTAACACATTGAAACATACCTAGATATGAGCATTTGAATACATTTTTCTCATTTATAATAATGTTTGTTACATATTCGATATAATTGCACACAATTTAGCCAGGTGAGCTGAATATTTTGTTACTTAGATCATTTTGAGTTTGATAAAGCCCTCACGAGACCTATACACATTCAGGACAGTTCCTGGCTCAGCAAACATGACCTGGGGAAAAAGTGCCCTGGAAGTTTGGATTTTCGGTCTGGGGCTTGGGTGAAAATGGGAATCATGGCAGGCAACCCTGGAAAGAGTTCAGAAGCTGCTGGGTGTGGAGGTAGGCTGGATGAAATGCCAGCATCAGTGCTCTCGCAGTTTGTCAAAGATATGATAAAACAACTAAAAGAGAAAAAGCCCTCCAGCCCTCATCACTCATACCCCCTCAAAGCCCACACACTCCCCATGCTCCATCCATGCCAATCTATGCACTCCACCCACCCCCCATGATGCTTCATTGCCTGTATATCATAGTGCCAACTAATGCCAAACCTTGCTCCCCACCCACAACTCTTTGGCCTTACAGCCTCCATGCCAACTCACCAGTATCCACCATGGGTAGACACCAGACCCATGCTGAGAATAAAGTTCTTAAGTGTTTATTTATGAATTCATTATTAAAAAAAAACTTCATTGATAAAAACTTATTCACTATATTTAACTTCCTTAAAATACTTAATCCCTTATAACAGAAAGCATTTATATTCATAATCCCACTTCAAAGACTTTATAAGCACTTAGAGCTGTCAATCAAACTGAACTGGCAGACACCCCACTGTGATAATGATAGGTTGTGAAATCAGTCACGCAGCACTGATCCTACAATGGTAGTCCTCAAAAGTCAGTGGTTGGCGCTGATTTTTTTTTTACAATGCAGACAGTTTTTTCAAATATTTAAAGAGCAAGAGATTTATTTACTTTGACAGTTCCATTTCATAGTTCCAATGAACTAGGCAGAGTAGATAGGGAGAAAGTGTTCCTTTTGGAAGAAGTATTGAGAACCAGAAGGCACAGATGGTTAGGATCTGGAATTTACTGCCTGGGAGTGTTGTGGGTGCAGGTTCAATCAAGGCATTCAAGAGGGAATAGATTATTTTCTGAAAGAGAAGAATGTGCAGGGTTGTGGGGAGAAGGTGAATGAGTGGCATTAAGTGAACTGCTCTTTCAGAGAGCCAGCACAGTCATGATGAGCCAAATGGCCTCATTCAATGCTGTAACAATTCTATCATTCTAGTTTATGCACTATTTATGCACATTCATGTATACTTTCAATAATCCGAAAGGGCACCTTACCTTTCCCAAAGGTGTCCTGGGACCATGTCCAAAAGGGTACCCTACCTTTTTAACAAGGCACCCTCCCACTCCAAATAGTGCTGCTAATGTTAGACTTTGTTCAGCCAGGTCTAAAGTGCACAAGTCGTTTATTGGATATCCCACTAGCCAAAATCAGAACAACCTGAAGGCAACTGCATTTTAACATGTGCAGTTGCCTCCATGAACCACAGATATACTTTTTAGAAACGACCTCCATTTCCTCCCACCCCAGCAAAAGTTGTAGGGGGGATGGGTTTGGGGGCAGGACATCTGCATCCGGGCCTCTAAAGCCATTTTCGCAAGGATGGAGAACCTTTCAGTCTGCATGGAAATTCAGGCCTAAGTATTTGTTACAGCAGTAGCTTATTGGCCTTAAAATAATTTTCGAAATTAAATCTGGCTTCCTCTCCTGTACCATACTAAAACACTCGGAGTAATTTTTTGAGTGTGTGCTAGCAGCAAGGAACCTCACCACCTGAAATGTGGTTTATCACATATTGCTATTCCATAGGTAGATGAGATTTATTTCTTTCCCCAATTTTTGGCACTCTCCTCTTCTGAAAACATTGTGGGGTAGAACTTCCGAGGAAGTGAGGTGATGCATATTGGGAGGACTAACAAAGCAAAGGAGTACATGATGAATGGTAGGATCGTAGGAAGTACCGAGGATCAGAGGGACCTTGGTGTGCATGCCCATAGATCCTTGAAGATAGCAGGAGAGGTAGATATTATGGTTAAGAAGCCATATGGGATATTTGCCTTTATTAGTCAAGGCATTGAATACAAGAGCAGGGAAGTTATGATGGAGCTGTATAAAGCATGAGATAGGCCACATCTAGAGTACTGAGTGCTGTTGTGGTTGTCTATAGGGAGGATGTGATTGCACTGGAGAGGGTGCAGAGGAGGTTCACCAGGATGTTGCCTGGGCTGGAGTGTTTCAGCTATGAAGAGAGACAAGATAAGCTGTGGTTGTTTTCCTTAGAGTAGAAAAGGCTGAGGGGGATCTGATTGAGATGTACAAAATTATGAGGGGCATAGATAGGGTAGATAGGAAGAAACTTTTCCCCTTAGTGAAGGGGTCAATAACCAGGGTGGCATAGATTTAAGGTAAGAGGCGGGAGGTTTAGAGGGGATTTGAGGAAAGTTTTTTTCACCCAGAGAGTGGGGGGTGTCTGGAACTCACTGCCTGAGGGGTTGGAGAGGTGGGAATCCTCACAACATTTAAGAAGTATTTAGATGAACTAGAAACACCATAGGATACAGGGCTATGGGCCAAGTGCTGGAAAATAGGATTAGAGTAGATAGAGACTTGATGACTGGTGCAGACACACTGAAAGAGGCCGAGGGGTTTCTATGTTGTAAAACTCTATGGGCAGAACTTTATGGCCCCGCTTCAGTGGGGACGGTGCAGTAAAATGCGGCAAGACATTCTAAACCTCATTGGCTTCAGCGGGAATTTAAAATCCCACTGCCATAAAATTTCATCCCATAACTCTGTGAATTACAGTTAGAAATCCACTCTGCTTCTTTTTTACTACCTTAGTTGGGAGCTCTCCTTCCTCATCTGACTTTCTGACCCGGACTTGGTAATAAATGTGCAGTGTACCTGGTTCCTGAGTAGCAATGTCAGAGGAAGTGAAGCCACACCTCTTTTTTATGGCACTAACTGCAGTAAACCAGGTAAGTTTAAGGTCCCTGTGTTTAACTGTCACTCTGAGAAGCCAGGGAGAAGATAGGTGTGTAAGGTAAGTGGGTGGAATGTGTTGGAGGGGATTGGTAGAATGGGTTGGGGAGGGGTGGTTAGGATGGGTCAGGGGGTGGGAGGATGGGTTGGGGAGGGGGTGAGAAGGTAGTCCGGGGGATTGGGGAGTGGTTGGGTGTGGGGAATAGTTGGGTGTGGAAGGGTTAGGGTTAGTCGAGGGGGTGGGAGGTAGTCAAGGGGCTGGAGCAGTGGTCGAAGGGGTAATTGAGTAGTCGGGGGAGCTGGGGGGTTATTCAAGGGGTTGGAAGGATAATCGAGGGTTGGGTGGATAGTTGGGGGTTTAGTTGGAGGGTAGGTGTAGTGGGGGGTGGGGGGGGGGGGTGGAGGTGGTTTGTCGGGGAATCCAGTGGGGCTTCAGTGGTGGTGGGGGGTGGGGTCAGTAGTATAGTTACCCAGGAGTTAAAAGTGGTTGTAGTCCTTCTATCTTTACCTAGGTAAACATTCTGCTAAGAGGATTGGAACCATCCGAAGCCTCCGATTTATATCAGAGTTTAAGATGTTGCAGGGTAACTGCTCATCAAAAGTTTAAACTTCCCAACAATTCCCACACAGTCCTTTATGTGGGGACATCCGGGGGACGGGTGTGGACCCCAGTGCAGCTGCTTGGGTACCTCCTGGTACCTGGAGATCAGGAGTTTTGGACCAACTTGCAGAACCTCAGGCAAGTGACCATAATTCAAAAATGAGCCCATTCTGTCGAGCAAAGTACTGCTGGATTGTGTTCAGAAATAGGAACCTTGTTTCATTTTTGTTTCCTTAGCTCCTACTGCTGTACTTGCTACAATCAGCTACTTTAGCGAAGACCAGGGATTGAAGCGATGAATTTCTTGGTCTTTATGGTTCAGGCTACTCCTTTGAGAAAATCAATGAGCCATCAGGAGAGCTAATGTTATAATTTAAAGCAATTGAGGGATGTTTGTATTTTTGGAAATTGCTGTCATTTTTGACGCAGAAAAACGCAAATGTAAATCATAATTTTTCATAACAGTTAATAATTGCAAATTCAGTTTTCTTTTCCAGGTTGACACTTACCATTAATGCGTGGTAAAATGACAATAGAAATCAAGAAATCAATTGCAGTTTGCAGACAGTTTACCTGTGAGAAGAAAGTATATTAATACAGTGAGGAAAAAGAGCTATATTCACACATGTATAAAATGATGAAAATGCTCAGTTTAGATCTGAGTAATTTATTAACTATTTTTGACTATGCCAAGTAAGAAACTTGGTTAAAAGCCACTTTGGAATGAAAGCCAGCATGTAATAAATCACAGCCTTTGCTGACTATAGCATTAATGGCTCCAGACATAAATTTTATTTGATTTACATTCCACTATTTAAGTAAGACAAAGAGATGTAGAATAAGATGTTTTATGAATAACCACATTTCACAGTCTCAAGGATTATTATCACTGAGTTCATTATCCTTGAGTTCATTACAATTCTTCAATTCTGCAGTTTTGACAGGAAATAAAAAGTGAAAGCTCCATCTCAGTGCAGCAGCACAACAGTTGCTTATGTCAAAGATAACATACTTCTGAGTCTGGAGAGAAAGAAATAAAAGATTTTCTCCATCACAGAGAGAAATATTGGGGGAAAAGTTTCCACTAGATTTCAGTACAATTGGCCAAACCAGTGCAAAAGTGCAGTGAATTTTCAATGTAAGGGAGGTATGACCAGAGTTATTTGTGTTGGTATCTTCCACAACCTTTTACAGTGGTTCAAGACTCAATTCACCCGAATCAGGCCCCATCCACAAAACTGGCCATGTCCCAGGTCAAAATCGTGAGATAAACCCCATAATGCAGTTTCGGGAAGGCTTTTTGAATTGCATTCATTTTCTTAGGCACTCAGACATCTATTGGCACATTTTAAAACTATTTTAATATCAAAAATATTTAACCTACAAAGAATTCGATGACTGTACACCAATGAAAGGATTAAATATTTCTGTATTGTTGTTTTTAAAAGTCATTTTCAATTATTTTGTAGTCAGGTTGCTTATAGGACAGTTAGTAAGATGCTTATTTTAGTTAATAAGCCCAATTTCAGCTGTATTAATAAAACTGAACCAGCCTGCTAATTTTAAATACATCAAATATTTCTTTTGATGGGAAAAAATAAATTACTTTTTGTAACATTGGCCAATTTTGCTGTCTCATGGGAAAGTTTAGGTTTGTGATGATACAAATACATTTTAATGGAAACTTTAACCCAACCAGTGCAATTTCAAGCATATTTTGGCTGTAATTTCCCAATAGTTTATTACTCTGCTGGCAAAAATTTAAAACGAGAGAATCAGAAAACATCACAAATTGCTCGCTGATTTTTTTCCTGGAAATAGGAAAAAAATCAGTTGCATTTCTCAAAGCAATATGTAAATTTAATAAAAATAAGAATACTTCTGCTTCTTATTGTAATTGTTAGGATCTTTCATTAACATTTACATTTATTATACTAAAGTAATAATAATACACAAATGTGGGAATCTGAATGCTGATCTATTGCCCCATTTTCAGCTATCCCCAATCCTGGCAAGATTGCTGGAGCAAAATAAAAAGCTTTACTTTTCACAGTCATTACAAGAGCCTTCTTTAAATGTTTTCTTCTATTTTGGAGCTAAATTTTTAATGTTCTTCAGGCAGAACAAAACCTTCAGGCATGTGACCTTTTCTTTATCCTGCTTTACATGAAATATCTGTTTCATTTATAAAATTTAATAACTGTGTATCCTTCTAATGACAGAAATTTATCTACTTCCTTTTTGAAATCCCTTGAAGTTGCTTGTTTGTTGAATGTGCTGGAACGTGTTCCATACTGTGTCATTGAAGATTGTCTGGCTTTATTCCCAATTTATCTTTTCCTTCTCTTAAGGCTATATCTCCACCATGTTCTGGAATTCTGTATTTTTGAGAGAAACTTATCTGTTTCCAGCTTATCAAACCCTTCATAACATTAAAAGCTTCAATTAAGTCTTTCCATAGCCTTCTTTGCAAAAATATGAATCCACAATTATTCTTCATTGTGAATTCTGATAATCTTAGAACCATATCCTTTACCTTCTTGAATAATAATGTCCTTTTTGAAGTAGGAGGAACAAAATCTGACAAGAAACGTGTGCTTTCTCACGAAGGCCAAATTCAATTGTAATATCACATCTTTCAATTTGTATAGATTGCCTTTTCCAATGCAATTCCAATTTTCTTGAGCACCTGGGAGCGTTGGGTGAAAGATGTTAGTGGTGTGTTTATGAATATTCCAAGACCTCTCCTGGTCTGATTATCTCTGGCATGCTCCCAACCAATGTGTTGATGCTACCTTTCATCTTACCAGATGTTACCTTTCGTCACTTCTTCTGTCTGCATAGAGCTACATTGTTAATTTTCTACCAGCTAACACAGCAGATTTTTCTTCCTCCTTGCCTCAACATAGGTTGGGCATTACACTTTTTTATAACATCAGAATCAATCTCAACTGAATTTCACAGATGCTGGGACTACCTGCTGGGAATTAATGTTCAAAGGTGAGCAACTGTGGCCCTTAAAGGCTTACAGCAGTGCAAATTCTAGGCATTTTGTGTTGCTGAGTGAATAGCTTCTGCCCTAACTATATAGAGTCAGCTCAATGGTATTTGTCTTTTCGGAGAGTACTAAAATGGGAAATGTGGCAATGAAGACTATCAATGTCCCAAACTTAGAATAACATAGAAATGCTAGGGCTAATTTTCTTCTACTTAAATCCCAATGCTTATTTTTTATTAATCATTCTTGGGATATGGGCATTACTGGCCATCCCAGCATTTGTTGCACATTCCCAGCTGCAATGAAGAATCAGGATAAAAGACTTAAAGTAAGCAGAGGTTGCTGTCTGCTCTTTACAGATGCTGGATATGAAGAGGTTGCATTTTAACTATTGACGACCAGTTTCAACGCATGTCATTTCAAACATTTCAATACATCTTTCCAGGCAGCTACCTGACGGAATCCCTTGAAAATGATGTAGAAAACATTATGATGCCACTTGCATCATTTTCAAACCATTTTAAAACTTCCCCTGGTCTCAGGTTAGAACTTCCCACACAAAATGGGTGTTCTCCCGGAATGTGTTTCCCTTATATTTCCTATCTGCCAGAACTGGTGTGCATTGGTATCTACATGACGCACTGTAGCAACTCACCAAGGCTCCTTTGACTGTAGCTGCAAAGCCCACGACCTCTACTACCTAGAAGAACAGGGACATCAGGTGTATGGAAACATCATCATCTCCAAGATCCCCTTCCAATTCGCACACCATCTCAACTTGGACATTAATTTTCACTCCTTTATGGTTACTGGGTCAAGTTTGTAGAGCTCCCTACCTAACAGCATTGTAAATGTACAGTTGCTACATAAACTGCAGAGATTCAAGAAGAGATCAAACCACCATTTTCTTCATTGCAGCTGGGAATGTGCAACAAATGCTGGGATGGCCAGTAATGCCCATATCCCAAGAATGATTAATAAAAAATAAGCATTGGGATTTAAGTAGAAGAAAATTAGCCCTAGCATTTCTATGTTATTCTAAGTTTGGGACATTGATAGTCTTCATTGCCACATTTCCCATTTTAGTACTCTCCGAAAAGACAAATACCATTGAGCTGACTCTATATAGTGCACTGCTAGCAGCTACTTCTGTTTTGTATGCTTTCCAGTTTACTACTGCTCATCGTTTCCTTTCAATTGGTTATTAAGTCAGTACAGCACCACACATGGAAGCCAGTTGGCCCTTCTGGGGATTCATTGAAAGAGCTGTCCAATTTAGTCCTACACTGCAGCTTTTCCTCCATTATCCTGCAAATTAATCTTCTTTAAGTAGATGCCCAAATGCCTTTTGAGAGTTATGAAGTCTGATTCCACCTTCCTTTCCGGTACTCCCACAGTTCCATATCTTAACAATCCTCTCTGTGAAAAAAAATTGAGGGACTCCTGTTAGGTGGAAAGATTGCAGAAGTTGTGATCATCCTCCTTAGAACAGCAAAGGCTAAGGGGAGACCTAATAAAGATATTCAAATTTATGATGGATTTTGAAAGAGAAAGTATGGAGAAATTATTTCCTCTGGCAACTGTTGGTAAACAATTATTATTGATTTAAAATAATTGGCAGAAGAGCCAGAGAGGAAATAAGGAGTTTTACTTTCACATAGAATGTTGTTAAGTTCTGGAATTGTGGGAGATCTTATGGATGTTTAACACCAGTCTGAAGGCAGGAGTTATGTTTGCTATTTTACATTCCTCTGGGAACCACCTCAAGCCCAGTGATCTAAAGGGATCTATAAATCGTTTGCATAAACTCCCTTAAAATGCCAGAGTGAAGATTAATTGGATCAAGTGCTTTTGTAAGAACAGTGCACTAACGATGTAAAAGCAGCTATAAAAATGGAAGCTTACTTGCTAGTAAATTGCTTAGTCCTACTGTCACTAAAAATTTGGCTGCGATTTAACAGACCTGCCTGTGGCGGGTCCTGCCACAGGTGGGATGGAAATTTTGATGAGCCAACAAAACACCCATTGACTTTCGGTGGGAATTTGTAGTCCTGCCCTCAGTTTCTGCTGTACATACAAAGTTGTGGAGAGGGAGGAAGCAACTCCAAGGTAATTCTTGGCCATGGTTTCTTATCCTCATTTTCCACATTTGACTGAACATTAAAAAAAAGTTTTGAATTGTTGCAACTGAAAATAAATACTTACTTGAAATGGACCAATGTTTGACTTCTTTAAAGATAATTGTACCCTTAATGTGAACAATAGATATCCATTATTAGTATTATCCAAAGTTACATTTGATATTAATTAGACATCTCACAGCTGGTCTTAGGAGGTGATTGAATAATTTGAAGTGGAAAGTCAGTAAGACATATTCTATATCTAATTATATTAGAGGCATAGAAAGATTTGAGTCTAATGTAAGTCTATGATGTCATTTATTTCAAAAGCATCACATCTTAAAGTTTTTTTTCTTTAATTTATTTATTGCCCATCCCTGATCACTTTTGAGAAGGCGATGGTGAGAAGCCTTCTTGAACCACTGCAGTGCAAATGGTGAAGGCACACCCACAGTGCTGTTAGGGGTTTTGAACCAGTGATAATGAAGGAACAGTGATATAGTTCCAATTAAGATGGTGTTTGATTTGGATGAGAACTTGAAGGCAGTGGCATTCCCATAAACTAACTGAGCTTCTTCTTTTAGATGGTAAAGACTGCAGGTTTGGGAGGTGCTGCATTGATCCTGCAAATGATACACACTACTGCCACAGTGCACTAGTGGGGGAGAGAGTGAATATTTAAGATGGGGTGCTGATTAAGCAGGATGCTTTGTTCTGGATAGTGTTGAGCTTCTTGCATGTTGTTGGAGCAGTACTTGCCCAGGCAATTGGAGAATATTCCATCACACTCCTGAACTGTGCTTTGTAGATGGTGGAAAGGCTTTGGGGAATCAAGAGGTGAGTCACTTGCCACAGATTTCCAGCCACAGTATTTATGTGGCAGGTCCAGTTAAGTTTCTGGTCAATGCTGACTTCAGGCTGTTGATAGTTTTCCTTTATTCTTCCATGGGATGTGGGCATCATAGGCAAGGACAGCATTTGTTGCCCATTCCTAACTGCCCTTGAGAAGTTGGTGCTTTATAGACATGCTATTGAAGTACAGCCCATGTGATTGAAGTACACCAAGGGCAGGATTGTCTCAGATTTGCACTAAGTGCGATAGCGGGCAGAAGAAATGCCATTTTACCCGCTGGCTGCAATGGCAGCTTCTCACGCAATATCGTTCCAATTTCACTGCATTAATTATGCATTGCCGGGAAATACGCCGTTTCAATGGTGGGTGGGCTCTCATTCGCCCACCACACTATTAATTCACCACTTCATTTAAACTGCAGCCACACGCACACCTCTCAGTGCTTCCAGCCTAGGACTGCTGCACAGAAGATATGGCCCCAAAAGGCAAGAAGACTGCAGTCCCCTGGTTTAATGATGTGTACCTCGAGCACTTTTTGGAAGCCGTGGAGGCCTGCCGTGATGCGCTCTAGCCCCCGCTCTGGACACAAGATGGACACCAACATCACCATTCGGGCTTGGGAGGTGGTGACATTTGTGGTCAGCGTCAACATCCTATAAAAGAGGACAGCCACCCAATGCCGAAAAAGGATGAATGATGTCCTCTGTTCAGCCAGGGTAAGTCACTCTCATTGCTCTCAACTCACATACTCACAAACCCATCACACATCCACAAGGCCTTCACTCACTACCAGTTCAAGGGACATCACTATTCACTCTCTCACACACACACCTTCATTGTCCTCATCCCATCCATGGGACCACTCACCACCCATATTTATCATCTGGCCTGGCAGGCATCCTGCTTACACTCTCTCCACCTTTATTCATGCAGGACAAGCTGACAACAAACATAAGGGAGATGTCGCAGACTGGTGGAGGAATGCCTGAAATCAAGATCAATGCCTGAAAATAGAGCCATCCAGCTGGTCAGCCAAGATCTGGACAGATCCTGTGCTGATAATATTTTAAATGAAAACCAAATCAACAAAATTGGGATAAATCAGGCACAGCCCCTAATTCAGGTCAGCTGTAAAACCAAGGACAAAGTTTAAAGGAACCTTACAAACTTTAAATCAAAATGTGATTAAAGGGGTCAACAAAACACCCCAGACCCCGCGGTGCCCACCAAGTACGGATGGCCTCGAGACTGTCAGCAGACACCACGTGCTCCCTCTCCAGGGACATCCGGCAGCGAACGTAGCCGCGGAAGAGGGACAAACATTCGGGCGGGACTCCCCCGTCGATCGCCCGCTGCCTGGACCTGTTAATGGCCAACTTGGCCAGGCCCAGGAGCAGGTTCACGAGGAGGTCCTCCTCCTTCCCGACCCCCTTCCGCACCGGGTGCCCATAGATCAGCAGCGTGGGGCTGAAGTGCAAACAAAACATCAATAAAATGTTTTTCAAGTAACTAAAAAGGGAGTGCAGCCTACAACACCCTATGTATACATGGTCCACAGACTCCACAAGACCGCAAAAAGGGCATGTGTCCTGAGAGTCTGTGAACCTATGCATCCTCTTATTATAGGGGACTGCTGCATGCAACACCCTCCAACCCAGGTCCCCGATAGAAAGGGGGAGGACACCTCCGTAGAGGGCCTCCCATCGGGGGCCTCCGCCGCCGGACAGCAACAAGGCACGCCAGGGCGTGTCCGGGCGACGGACAAGGGCGAGAAAATGGAAGGTGTGCAGCAGCAGTCCGTACAAAAAGCCCCTCTTTGCCGTGCCAAAAGGCACGGAGGCCATGTCCCCGAGGCGGCTCATATTGCGGGGCACCAGCACCCGAGGGAGGGTTCGGGGCTTGGGGCCAATGTGGAATTCTGTCCGGACAGGGGAACGTTCAGACGGAAGACCACCGCGCACCTGGGCCACCTCAAGACCCAAAATAACGTCAGGTCCGAGCACAACCGTTCTCAGGTCTTGGATGGCATCGGCTGCGACCTGGACACTCACAGACGCGCGTAACGCCAACTCCTGCGGGAGCATCCAGCCCAGTCCTCCGCCACCCAGCACGTCCCCGATCCTGGTCACCCCTGCGGCCACAGCCCTCCTCTCCGCCAACCACTGAAAAGGACGGAGGGGTGGATTCCTGAGCAGCGGCTCTCTGACGATAGCTGCTACTCCTGATGGGGGAGAGCTGCGTCGCGAGGCGACCACTTTCCAGACTTTGATCAGGTCTTGCTAAAAGACGGGCAACGCCTGCAAGGAGCCACCGAGGCCCAGCTGTTCTATAAACAGGAGCTGCACGTCATAATTCAGGCCGTGCACCTGACGGAAGAAATACGTCGTCAGGGCACACCATCTGGGAGGAGGCTCGACGTAGAGGTATCGCTGCAGGGCCTGAAGGCGGAAAGTCGCCACCTGTGTGCGTAGGCACACTAGCGCCTGACCACCCTCCCTAAGCGGGAGACTTAGAACTTCAGCAGCGACCCAGTGCAATCTTTTGTCCCAGAAGAAGTCGACTAACAATTTCTGGATTCTTGTGACAAAATCCGGGGGAGGGGTCAAAGTGACCAGTCGATACCACAACATGGCGGCGATCAGCTGGTTCATGACCAGAACTCGACCTCGGTAAGATAGCACTCGGAGCAGTCCTGTCCAGCGCCGCAGGCGAGCGGTGACTTTCGTCTCCAGTTCCTGCTTGTTCGCCGGCCAGGATTCCTCAGCAGGGCAGAGGTGGACCCCCAGGTAGAGGAGGCTGGTCCTGCTCCAGGTAAAAGGCCTGAGCTCCTCGGGTAGGGGATCCATCTGCCACTGACCGACCAGGAATCCAGAACATTTATCCCAGTTGATCCTGGCAGAAGAAGCGGCAGAGTAGACCTCCTGGCACTCGCGCATCCTCCGCAGGTCAGCCGGGTCACTAAACATAAGGAGCACGTCATCGGCGTAAGCCGAAAGGACCACCCCGATGCCCAGCCCGCGCAGAACCAATCCCGACAACCTCCTCCGCAAGAGGCGCAGGAAAGGCTCCACTCAAATAGAATACAACTGGCCAGACAGGGGGCAGCCCTGACGTACCCCTCTCCCAAAGCGAAGGGGCGCCGTCAGGGACCCGTTAACTTTCACTAGACACTCCGCGGCGGTGTATAGAAGACGGATCAGGGCGACAAAATGTGTCCCGAACCCGAACGCTCGCAGAGTTCCGAGTAAGTATCCGTGATCCACCCTGTCGAACGCCTTCTCCTGATCGAGAGACAGGAAGGCGCTCGACAGACCAGCCCTCTGAGAATGGTGGATGATGTCCCGGACCAGATGGATGTTATCATAAATGGTTCGGTCCGGGACGGTGTAAGACTGGTCAGGGTGGATCATGTGGTCCGGCACGGTGCCGAGCTGAGAGGACTTGTCTCGGGCGAAGATTTTGTAGTCCATGCTGAGGAGGGAGACCGGGCGCCAGTTTTTAAGAAGGTGGAGATCCCCCTTCTTCGGCAGCAGGGCAATCACGGCCCTGCGCCACGAAAGGGGCATCTCCCTGGTAGCAATGCTCTCCCCCAGGACCCCCGCGAAGTCGCCTCCCAAGACGTCCCAGAACGCCCTGAAGAACTCCACGGTCAGCCCGTCTAGTCCCGGGGTTTTGCCCCTAGAAAGACCGTCGAGTGCACCGGTCAGCTCCCCCAGACTTATAGGGGAGTCGAGCTTTCCGGCTCACTCCGGGCCGACCTGCGGCAGGTCCTCCCACAAAACTCTGCAAGCTTCCTCACTGGACGGATCCGGAGAGAACAGGGCAGTGTAGTAATCTCGGGCAATGGCCCTGATGCCCTCCGGATCCGAGACAAGGGATCCGTCGTCGGCCAGCAGCGTAAAGAGCTGCTTACGGACCCCGTGCCTTTTTTCCAGTGAGTAGAAGAAGGGGGAGCCGCGGTCCATCTCCTTGAGGAACCGGATCTGCGACCTCACGAACGCACCCCGAGACCCGACCAGTTGCAGGTCCCGCAGCGCGCCCTTCTTCTCATCGTACACCGACCGCAGGGCCAGGACCGCGTCGGGCTGACGGAGACGTGCCTCCAGGTCGAGCACCTCCTTCTCCAACTCCTCGACCCTGGATTTGCGTCTCTTTGTCGACCCCTTTGCGTACTCTTGACAGAAAACTCGGACGTGAGTCTTGCCCACGTCCCACCATAGCCTCAAGGAGGGGAAGCCTCCCCGCTTCCTTCTCCAGCTGGCCCAGAAGCGACGGAATGAGTCCAGGAACCGCTGGTCTTCCAACAACAGGTTATTAAAATGCCAGTACGCGGACCCCGTCCGAGCGCAGAACGAAGTGAGCTCCGCCCACACCAGATGGTGGTCCGTGCACGGAACCTGCTGTATAGAAGCAGCCGGAACGCAGGACACGTACGCCTTCGAAACGTAAAGGCGCTCGAGTCTGGACGCTCCGACTCCAGGTGACACAAAGGTGAACACGCTGGAGTCAGGATGGAGATTTCGCCAGACATCCAATAAGTCGAAGGACCTGACCAGGTCCCGCAACTTACTCACACCTCGCGTGCAGTGCAGGGTACCGTGACGGTCCCGGACCCCAAGGGTGCAATTGAAATCCCCCCCGAGGACGATGCACTCGCCAGCGTCGATGGAGCCGAGATGAGTGGACACTTCTTCAAAGAAGCTCGCTTGCTGCTGCGTGCCCAGGGGAGCGTACACATTCACAAAGTGAAGCACCGCCCCCCCCCAGACGCACAGTCAGGTGCAGCAACCAGCCTGGCACCGGCTCCTTGACCCCCAAGATCTCCGGCTGAAAATGCGGGTCCAACAAGATAGCCACCCCGCCCGAATTGGAGGCTAGGTGACTCATGTAGACCCCCCCTCGCCACTCCAGGAGCCACGTGGCTTCATCTCCCGGAACGGTATGTGTTTCTTGCAGGAAGCACAACGCATACTTCCCGTCCCTGAGGACCGAGAAGTTCTGGAACCTGCGCTGTGCGCCTCTGCTGCCGCGGATGTTGAGGCTGGCTATAGTCGTCTTCATTGTCAAAGGTACATCAAACCTTTACCTTAAGTAATTAAAAAGAAGAGGACTTTTTAGTCCTTCCTCTCCTTCAGGAGCCCAGCGAGAAACGTTTGGACCCTCTGCCGTGCGTTCCTATCCAACTCGGGAGACTTGAGAGCCTCGCGAGTGGACCAGAACACCAGCGGAAACGAATGCCACCGGTCCAAGGCCAACTGAACCCTGTCTCGGCGACCGCGGTGCCCCGACAAAAAGTCCCGGAGTTCCCTTGGGGGGATGAGGGGGGAGTCAGTGGAGGGCACCAGGGGATCCACCGCCTCGCTTGAGAGCGACTCCGCGTAATCCCCAACGCTCACCACCGATACCCCGTCCTCCTCCGGATCGTCGCCTCCAGCTTCCGACCCCTCCCCCACATTGAGTACGGGGGCTGATTCGGAGCTGCCAGCTGGCTCTATCTGTGCCTCGATCCCACCCCCAGGATCAAGGCCAGAGGAGTCCTCTCTGGTCTCCTCTAAACTTTTTGGGCCAGAGGGCAGCGGCAGTTCTGATGCCCGCTCTCCTCCCGGCACCGGGTCGTCCGGGGAGCTCAGGACAAGCTCCTGACCTAAACATAGGATGCCCGGTGTCAAGGTTTGGGAGGGAGCGGGAAGGCCCTCCTTTTCGCCGCCACCCAATGACCCATTAACATTTTTAAAAATTTCAAATCTGCAGTCCCCCGACGAGCCAGAAGGTACCTCGGGGGTGTTAAGTGCACTGGAGACGGACACCACCACAAGGGAGGTGCCCTCAGTGACCCCTGAGGGGCCCTGTTCAGGGGACTGCAGCAGGTTGACAGGGGTAATAGTGGTGGGAGTCGGTGCAGGGGTTTCGGGTTCCCCCAGAGGGCAGGGCGAGGTTTTACTGGGTGGAGACGCCACCACCTCTTCATCAGGGGAAGGGACACGCCCAACTTCTTCAGTTTGGGCGTCACCCACTTCCTCCTCTGAAGCGTGACGTCTCTTCCGGGTCAGGCTGGGGGCTAGGGAGACCTCCATTTCCGATGCCCCCTCCTCCTTGTCCAGCCCTCCCAGACACTCCACCCTCTGGGTTTTCAATGTTTGTTTCCCTGGCTCGGGGTCCCGGGTCTTTTCCCCGCCGGCCCTGGGAGCACGCGCAGGGACGACGCCGGGCCCAGCACTTGGCGCCTTAGCGCCCACGGACCCGGGAGCACACGCGGACACGACGCCGGGGCCGGATGATGTTTTTTCCCCCGAGCCGGTTTTTCCATGTGTTTGGGGGGTTGGGGCATTTCACGGACCGCCTCCAAATTTCGGGTCTTCCTCCGCGCCTTCTTACGGCGCGGGGGCTCTTCCCCCACCTCACCGGTAGCCGAGATGGCAGCTGCTGCCGGGGTCGCTTCCCCTTGTGGGGAGGGAGATGGAGTGGTGGCGGGGGGAGGAGGGGCGGTGCCAGCTGCGGCCGCTTGGGTGGGGCTCGTGGCCTTGGAGGCGGGGCAGTTCTTTCTTACGTGCCCCACCTCCTTACAGACATGGCACCGCACACCCTCCGCGGTCCAGAAGACCCGATAGGCGGTCCCCTCAAAATTAACTGAGAAGGCCCCCTCCAGGCACTACTCCCGGGCCAAGCGGACGAAAACCTGGCGCCGGAAGGAGTACACGTGGCGGAGGGCCGAGTCTTTGAGGCCGAGCGGGACTGGCGCAACCCCTGACCTGACCTCCCCCAGCTTATTAAGGTGGGGGGGGAGGAGCCCACATGGTATAAAGGGCGGGACATTTGAAATAACAATCTTCTGGGCGGTGGCCTCAAGGGGATCCACCGCCAGAAGAGTCCCGCCCACAGTGAGCCCCTTCTGCAGGGCGAGTTGAACCGCCCGCTCGGACCTCAAGAAAAAGATGGCCCTCCCATACATCTTTGAGGCCGTGACAATGGCTGAGGGGCCGACAACCCCAGCCATAGCCTTTACGCAGGCCTCAATAGTCATCTCAGGGTGAGCGTAGCATTTTACCCCGAGGGCCCTGGTGAGGAGACGGAATGGCGACAGGGCAGCGGGAGCAGCAGGAGCTGCAGAAGCAACCACCCCCGCATAGGTCTTTTTTGTAGGCCCTGCCACCGGTGACAAAGCCGCCTCCACATTAGCCCTTGAGGGCCCGGCCACAGGAGATGTTGAACTGGCCTTAGGGCCAGAGCCATGCCCACCCTGGGAAGGATTGGCCATTTTTTTAAAAATTATATATATTTTTTAATATATATATATATTTTTAAATATACAATGTTCCTCCCTAGGGAAAGAGGTAGTAATAACCTCCCCCTTTTGTACAGGAGAGGAGAGGAGGGGAGGGAGAGGAGTGAAGGACAGGGAGGCACAGGAGGGAAAAGGGAAGAGTCCAGGTGGGTGTCTCCAATGAAAGGTGGACGTTGGGTGGGGGCCTGATGATCTTCTTGCAGGGGGAGGCGATGTCTTCACCAGCCACCGCTGGCCTTACTGGGAAAGGGCTGGGTGGGGTGGGGTGGGGGGTGCGGTGGGGGGGGTAGCGGAAAGGTGGTTTTAATCACACACCCCCCTCTCTTCCTTCCCCAAACCTTCCTGCAGTCTTCTTTCCTCCTCCTACAAAACACAGTCCTTTATTGCCCCCACCTTACACAAACAATAACGTTGGACACCCACCTAGGATGTTGTTTTGAGACATAGTCCTGGCCTCCTGGCCTTCCTGTCCTGAAGCAGCAACAGAAGCTGTTCTTCTTCTCTCCCTCTCTCTCCTTTTGCTCCACAGGGGCAGGTCCAGCAGCAGCTGCAGCAAACACCCTCAAGTCCAGGAGCAGCAGCAGCAAACACCCTCGAGCGCAGGTCCAGCAGCAGCAGCAAACACCCTCGAGCGCAGGTCCAGCAGCAGCAGCAAACACCCTCGAGCGCAGGTCCAGCAGCAGCAGCAAACACCCTCGAGCGCAGGTCCAGCAGCAGCAGCAAACACCCTCGAGCGCAGGTCCAGCAGCAGCAGCAAACACCCTCGAGCGCAGGTCCAGCAGCAGCAGCAAACACCCTCGAGCGCAGGTCCAGCAGCAGCAGCAAACACCCTCGAGCGCAGGTCCAGCAGCAGCAGCAAACACCCTCGAGCGCAGGTCCAGCAGCAGCAGCAAACACCCTCGAGCGCAGGTCCAGCAGCAGCAGCAAACACCCTCGAGCGCAGGTCCAGCAGCAGCAGCAAACACCCTCGAGCGCAGGTCCAGCAGCAGCAGCAAACACCCTCGAGCGCAGGTCCAGCAGCAGCAGCAAACACCCTCGAGCGCAGGTCCAGCAGCAGCAGCAAACACCCTCGAGCGCAGGTCCAGCAGCAGCAGCAAACACCCTCGAGCGCAGGTCCAGCAGCAGCAGCAAACACCCTCGAGCGCAGGTCCAGCAGCAGCAGCAAACACCCTCGAGCGCAGGTCCAGCAGCAGCAGCAAACACCCTCGAGCGCAGGTCCAGCAGCAGCAGCAAACACCCTCGAGCGCAGGTCCAGCAGCAGCAGCAAACACCCTCGAGCGCAGGTCCAGCAGCAGCAGCAAACACCCTCGAGCGCAGGTCCAGCAGCAGCAGCAAACACCCTGGAGCGCAGGTCCAGCAGCAGCAGCAAACACCCTGGAGCGCAGGTCCAGCAGCAGCAGCAAACACCCTCGAGCGCAGGTCCAGCAGCAGCAGCAAACACCCTCGAGCGCAGGTCCAGCAGCAGCAGCAAACACCCTGGAGCGCAGGTCCAGCAGCAGCAGCAAACACCCTCGAGCGCAGGTCCAGCAGCAGCAGCAAACACCCTCGAGCGCAGGTCCAGCAGCAGCAGCAAACACCCTCGAGCGCAGGTCCAGCAGCAGCAGCAAACACCCTCGAGCGCAGGTCCAACAGCAGCAGCAAACACCCTCGAGCGCAGGTCCAGCAGCAGCAGCAAACACCCTCGAGCGCAGGTCCAGCAGCAGCAGCAAACACCCTCGAGCGCAGGTCCAGCAGCAGCAGCAAACACCCTCGAGCGCAGGTCCAGCAGCAGTAAACACCCTTGAGAGCAGGTCCAGCATCAGCAGCAGTAAACACCCTCAAGTGCAGGTCCAGCAGCAGCAAACACCCTCGAGTGCAGGGGCAGCAGCAGCACACAGCAGAAGCAACAACCCCAAAGGCAGCAGCAGAAACAGTTGAAACACTGAGGAGCAGCAACACCAACACCACACACCTTCTCTCCTCAGTATCAGGAAACAAACTGAATCCACAATTGCCTCCATGAGATTGTTAAGAAAATGAACTCTTGATAATCTTTTAAATGAAAACCAAATCAACAAAATTGGGATAAATCAGGCACAGCCCCTAATTCAGGTCAGCTGTAAAACCAAGAACAAAGTTTAAAGGAAACTTACAAACTTTAAATCAAAATGTGATTAAAGGGGTCAACAAAACACCCCAGTACCCGCGGTGCCCACTGAGCACGGAAGGCATCGAGAGTGTCAGCAGACACCACGTGCTCCCTCTCCAGGGAAACACGTTTCCATCCGTTTCAGATAAAGTTACATTGTTTCATAGTTTGCCATTGTGAGATTTGAACTCATGATAATCTTTTAAATGAAAACAGTTAAACCAAATCAACAAAATTGGGATAAATCAGGCACAGCCCCTAATTCAGGTCAGCTGTAAAACCAAGGACAAAGTTTAAAGGAACCTTACAAACTTTAAATCAAAATGTGATTAAAGGGGTCAACAAAACACCCCAGTCCCCGCAAGACCTCGAGAGTGTCAGCAGACACCATGTGATCCCTCTCCAGGGAAACACGTTTCCATCCATTTCAGATGAAGTTACATTGTTTCATAGTTTGCCATTGTGAGATTTGAACTCTTGATCTTGGGATTACAAACCCAGTACCATAACCACTTGGCTATTTAGGCCAAACATTAAGAAGTTGTAACGCTTTCGAGTACAAACCCATTTCCATCTGTTTCAGATGAGGTTATATTGTTTCATAGTTTGCCATTGTGAGATTTGAACTCTTGATAATCTTTTAAATGAAAACCAAATCAACAAAATTGGGATAAATCAGGCACAGCCCCTAATTCAGGTCAGCTGTAAAACCAAGAACAAAGTTTAAAGGAAACTTACAAACTTTAAATCAAAATGTGATTAAAGGGGTCAGCAAAACACCCCAGTCCCCGCGGTGCCCACCGGGCACAGAAGGCCTCGAGAGTGCCAGCAGACACCACGTGCTCCCTCTCCAGGGACATCCGGCCGCAAATGTAGCCGCGGAAGAGGGACAAACAATCGGGCGGGACTCCCCCGTCGATCGCTCGCTGCCTGGACCTGTTAATGGCCAACCTGGCCAGGCCCAGGAGCAGGTTCACGAGGAGGTCCTCTTCCTTCCCGACCCCCTTCCGCACCGGGTGCCCATAGATCAGCAGCGTGGGGCTGAAGTGCAAACAAAACATCAATAAAATGTTTTTCAAATAACTAAAAAGGGAGTGCAGCCTACCACACCCTATATATGCATGGTCCACAGACTCCACAAGACCGCAAAAAGGGCATGTGTCCTGAGAGTCCGTGAACCTATGCATTCTCTTATTATAGGGGACTGCTGCATGCAACACCCTCCAACCCAGGTCCCCGATAGAAAGGGGGAGGACACCTCCATACAGGGCCTCCCATCGGGGGCCTCCGCCGCCGGACAGCAACAAGGCACGCCAGGGCGTGTCCAGGCGACGGACAAGGGCGAGAAAATGGAAGGTGTGCAGCAGCAGGCCGTACAAAAAGCCCCTCTTTGCCGTGCCAAAAGGCACAGAGGTCATGTCCCCGAGGCGGCTCATATTGCAGGGCACCAGCACCCGAGGGAGGGTTCGGGGCTTGGGGCCAATGTGGAATTCCGTCCGAACAGGGGAACGCTCAGACGGAAGACCACCGCGCACCTGGGCCACCTCGAGACCTAAAATTACATCGGGTCCGAGCAGGACCATTCTCAGGTCTTGGATGGCATCGGCTGCGACCTGGACACTCACAGACGCGCGACGCGCCAACTCCTGCGGGAGCATCCAGCCCAGACCTCCACCACCCAGCACGTCCCCGATCCTAGTCACTCCTGCGGCCACAGCCCTCCTCTCCGCCAACCACTGAAAGGGACGGAGGGGCGGATTCCTGAGCAGCGGCTCTCTGACGATAGCCGCTACTCCTGACGGGGGAGAGCTGCGTCGCGAGGCGACCATATTCCAGACTTTGATCAGGTCCTGGTAAAAGACGGGCAACGCCTGCAAGGAGCCACCGAGGCCCCTCTGTTCTATAAACAGGAGCTGCACGTCATAATTCAGGCTGTGCACCTGACGGAAGAAATACGTTGTCAGGGCACACCATCTGGGAGGAGGCTCAACGTAGAGGTATCGCTGCAGGGTCTGAAGGCGGAAAGTCACCACCTGTGTGTGTAGGCACACTAGCGCCTGACCACCCTCCCTAAGCGGGAGACTCAGAACCTCAGCAGCGACCCAGTGCAATCTTTTGTTCCAGAAGAAGTCGACTAACAATTTCTGGATTCTTGTGACAAAATCCGGGGGAGGGGTCAAAGTGACCAGCCGATACCACAACATGGCGGCGATCAGCTGGTTTATGACCAGAACTCGACCTCGGTAAGATAGCACTCGGAGCAATCCTGTCCAGCGCCATAGGCGAGCGGTGACTTTCGTCTCCAGTTCCTGCCAGTTTGCCGGCCAGGATTCCTCAGCGGGGCAGAGATGGACCCCCAGGTAGAGGAGGCTGGTCCTGCTCCAGGTGAAAGGCCTGAGCTCCTCGGGTAGGGGATTCATCTGCCACTGACCGACCAGGAGTCCAGAACATTTACCCCAGTTGATCCTGGCAAAAGAAGCGGCAGAGTAGACCTCCTGGCACTCGCGCATCCTCCGCAGGTCAGCCGGGTCACTAAACATAAGGAGCACGTCATCGGCGTAAGCCGAAAGGACCACCCCGATGCCCAGCCCACGCAGAACCAATCCCGACAACCTCCTCCGCAAGAGGCGCAGGAAAGGCTCCACGCAAATAGAATACAACTGGCCAGACAGGGGGGCAGCCCTGACGTACCCCTCTCCCAAAGCGAAGGGGCGCCATCAGGGACCCGTTAATCTTCACTAGACACTCCGCGGCGGTGTACAGAAGTCAGATCCGGGGCGACAAAAGAAGAAGTTGTAACTCTTTTGAGTAGAAACCCGTTTCCATCTGCTTCAGATGAAGTTACATTGTTTCATAGTTTGCCTTTGTGAGATTTGAACTCGGGGTTACAAACCCAGTACCATAACCACTTGGCTATTTAGGCCAAGCTTCAGATGAAGTTATATTGTTTCATAGTTTGCCATTGGGAGATTTAAACTCTTGATAATCTTTTAAATGAAAACCAAATCAACAAAATTGGGATAAATCAGGCACAGCCCCTAATTCAGGTCAGCTGTAAAACCAAGAACAAAGTTTAAAGGAAACTTACAAACTTTAAATCAAAATGTGATTAAAGGGGTCAACAAAACACCCCAGTCCCCGCGGTGCCCACCGAGCACGGAAGGCCTCGAGAGTGCCAGCAGACACCGCGTGCTCCTTCTCCAGGGACATCAGGCAGCGAACATAGCCGCGGAAGAGGGACAAACAATCGGGCAGGACTCCCCCGTCGATCGCCCGCTGCCTGGACCTGTTAATGGCCAACTTGGCTAGGCCCAGGAGCAGGTTCACGAGGAGGTCCTCCTCCTTCCCGACCCTCTTCCGCACCGGGTGCCCATAGATCAGGAGCGTGGGGCTGAAGTGCAAACAAAACATCAATAAAAGGTTTTTCAAATAACTAAAAAGGGAGTGCAGCCTACAACACCCTACGTATACATGGTCCACGGACTCCACAAGACCGCAAAAAGGGCACGTTTCCTGAGAGTCCGTGAACCAATGGATCCTCTTATTATAAGGGACTGCTGCATGTAACACCCTCCAACCCAGGTCCCCGATAGAAAGGGGGAGGACACCTCCGTAGAGGGCCTCCCATCGGGGGCCTCCACCGCCGGACGGCAACAAGGCACGCCAGGGCGTGTCCGGGCGACGGACAAGGGCGAGAAAATGGAAGGTGTGCAGCAGCAGTCCGTACAAAAAGCCCCTCTTTGCCGTGCCAAAAGGCACAGAGGGCATGTCCCCGAGGCGGCTCATATTGCGGGGCACCAGCACCCGAGGGAGGGTTCAGGGCTTGGGGCCAATGTGGAATTCCGTCCGAACAGGGGAACGCTCAGACGGAAGACCACCGCGCACCTGGGCCACCTCAAGACCCAAAATAACGTTGGGTCCGAGCACGACCGTTCTCAGGTCTTGGATGGCATCGGCTGCGACCTGGACACTCACAGACGCGCGTCGCGCCAACTCCTGCGGGAGCATCCAGCCCAGTCCTCCGCCACCCAGCACGTCCCCGATCCTGGTCACCCCTGCGGCCACAGCCCTCCTCTCCGCCAACCACTGAAAAGGACGGAGGGGCGGATTCCTGAGCAGCGGCTCTCTGACGATAGCCGCTACTCCTGACGGGGGAGAGCTGCGTCGCGAGGCGACCACTTTCCAGACTTTGATCAGGTCCTGGTAAAAGACGGGCAACGCCTGCAAGGAGCCACCGAGACCCAGCTGTTCTATAAACAGGAGCTGCACGTCATAATTCAGGCCGTGCACCTGACGGAAGAAATACGTCATCAGGGCACACCATCTAGGAGGAGGCTCGACGTAGAGGTATCGCTGCAGGGTCTGAAGGCGGAAAGTCGCCACCTGTGTGTGTAGGCACACTAACGCCTGACCACCCTCCCTAAGCGGGAGACTCAGAACCTCGGCAGCGACCCAGTGCAATCTTTTGTCCCAGAAGAAGTCGACTAACAATCTCTGGATTCTTGTGACAAAGTCCGGGGGAGGGGTCAAAGTGACCAGCCGATAACACAACATGGCGGCGATCAGCTGGTTTATGACCAGAACTCGACCTCGGTAAGATAGCACTCGGAGCAGTCCTGTCCAGCGCCGCAGGCGAGCGGTGACTTTCGTCTCCAGTTCCTGCCAGTTTGCCAGCCAGGATTCCTCAGCGGGACAGAGATGGACCCCCAGGTAGAGGAGGCTGGTCCTGCTCCAGGTGAAAGGCCTGAGCTCCTCGGGTAGGGGATCCATCTGCCACTGACCGACCAGGAGTCCAGAACATTTACCCCAGTTGATCCTGGCAGAAGAAGCGGCAGAGTAGACCTCCTGGCACTCGCGCATCCTCCGCAGGTCAGCCGGGTCACTAAACATAAGGAGCACGTCATTGGCGTAAGCCGAAAGGATCACCCCGATGCCCGGCCCGCGCAGAACCAATCCCGACAACCTCCTCCGCAAGAGGCGCAGGAAAGGCTCCACGCAAATAGAATACAACTGGCCAGACAGGGGGCAGCCCTGACTTACCCCTCTCCCAAAGCGAAGGGGCGCCGTCAGGGACCCGTTAACCTTCACTAGACACTCCGCGGCAGTGTACAGAAGTCGGATCCGGGCGACAAAATGCGTCCCGAACCCGAAAGCTCGCAGAGTTCCGAGTAAGTATCCGTGATCCACCCTGTCGAACGCCTTCTCCTGATCGAGAGACAGGAAGGCGCTCGACAGACCAGCCCTCTGGGAATGGTGGATGATGTCCCGGACCAGATGGATGTTATCATAAATGGTTCGGTCCGGGACGGTGTAGGACTGGTCAGGGTGGATCATGTGGTCCAGCACGGTGCCGAGCCGAGAAGACATGGCTCGGGCGAATTTTAAAACCTACTGGTTG
Source organism: Carcharodon carcharias (assembly GCF_017639515.1). Lineage (NCBI taxonomy): Eukaryota > Metazoa > Chordata > Chondrichthyes > Lamniformes > Lamnidae > Carcharodon > Carcharodon carcharias. Next base: position 63,234,230 of record NC_054480.1, on the reverse strand, counting down.
GTGACTAATCACTGCCATGTTAGTGGTCCAATTGTCAAGAGTCCTATTTTAAATTGTAATTTTTGAAAGATACTTCATATCACATGGGATCTGATAATAAGGGTCTTGTAACTCTTTCAAGTACAAACACGTTTCCATCTGTTACTATTCAGATGTAGTTACATTGTTTCATAGTTTGCCATTGTGAGATTTAAACTCTTGATAATCTTTTAAATGAAAACCAAATCAACAAAATTGGGATAAATCAGGCACAGCCCCTAATTCAGGTCAGCTGTAAAACCAAGAACAAAGTTTAAAGGAAACTTACAAACTTTAAATCAAAATGTGATTAAAGGGGTCAACAAAACACCCCAGTCCCCGCGGTGCCCACCGAGCACGGAAGGCCTCGAGAGTGCCAGCAGACACCGCGTGCTCCTTCTCCAGGGACATCCAGCAGCGAACGTAGCCGCGGAAGAGGGACAAACAATCGGGCGGGACTCCCCCATCGATCGCCCGCTGCCTGGACCTGTTAATGGCCAACTTGGCCAGGCCCAGGAGCAGGTTCACGAGGAAGTCCTCCTCCTTCCCGACCCCCTTCCGCACCGGATGCCCATAGATCAGGAGCGTGGGGCTGAAGTGCAAACAAAACATCAATAAAAGGTTTTTCAAATAACTAAAAAGGGAGTGCAGCCTACAACACCCTATGTATACATGGTCCACGGACTCCACAAGACCGCAAAAAGGGCATGTGTCCTGAGAGTCTGTGAACCTATGCATCCTCTTATTATAAGGGACTGCTGCATGCAACACCCTCCAACCCAGGTCCCCGATAGAAAGGGGGAGGACACCTCCGTAGAGGGCCTCCCATCAGGGGCCTCCGCCGCCGGACGACAAAAAGGCACGCCAGGGCGTGTCCGGTCGACGGACAAGGGCGAGAAAATGGAAGGTGTGCAGCAGCAGTCCGTACAAAAAGCCCCTCTTTGCCGTGCCAAAAGACACAGAGGGCATTTCCCCGAGGCGGCTCATATTGCGGGGCACCAGCACCCGAGGGAGGGTTCGGGGCTTGGGGCCAATGTGGAATTCTGTCCGAACAGGGGAACGCTCAGACGGAAGACCACCGCGCACCTGGGCCGCCTCAAGACCCAAAATAACGTCGGGTCCGAGCACGACCGTTCTCAGGTCTTGGATGGCATCGGCTGCGACCTGGACACTCACAGACGCGCGTCGCGCCAACTCCTGCGGGAGCATCCAGCCCAGTCCTCCGCCACCCAGCACGTCCCCGATCCTGGTCACCCCTGCGGCCACAGCCCTCCTCTCCGCCAACCACTGAAAAGGACGGAGGGGCGGATTCCTGAGCAGCGGCTCTCTGACGATAGCCGCTACTCCTGACGGGGGAGAGCTGCGTCGCGAGGCGACCACTTTCCAGACTTTGATCAGGTCCTGGTAAAAGACGGGCAACGCCTGCAAGGAGCCACCGAGGCCCAGCTGTTCTATAAACAGGAGCTGCACGTCATAAATCAGGCCGTGCACCTGACGGAAGAAATACGTCATCAGGGCACACCATCTAGGAGGAGGCTCGACGTAGAGGTATCGCTGCAGGGCCTGAAGGCGGAAAGTCGCCACCTGTGTGTGTAGGCACACTAGCGCCTGACCACCCTCCCTAAGCGGGAGACTCAGAACCTCGGCAGCGACCCAGTGCAATCTTTTGTCCCAGAAGAAGTCGACTAACAATCTCTGGATTCTTGTGACAAAGTCCGGGGGAGGGGTCAAAGTGACCAGCCGATACCACAACATGGCGGCGATCAGCTGGTTTATGACCAGAACTCGACCTCGGTAAGATAGCATTCGGAGCAGTCCTGTCCAGCACCGCAGGCGAGCGGTGACTTTCGTCTCCAGTTCCTGCCAGTTTGCCGGCCAGGATTCCTCAGCGGGGCAGAGATGGACCCCCAGGTAGAGGAGGCTGGTCCTGCTCCAGGTGAAAGGCCTGAGCTCCTCGGGTAGGGGATCCATCTGCCACTGACCGACCAGGAGTCCAGAACATTTACCCCAGTTGATCCTGGCAGAAGAAGCGGCAGAGTAGACCTCCTGGCACTCGCGCATCCTCCGCAGGTCAGCCGGGTCACTAAACATAAGGAGCACGTCATCGGCGTAAGCCGAAAGGACCACCCCGATGCCCGGCCCGCGCAGAACCAATCCCGACAACCTCCTCCGCAAGAGGCGCAGGAAAGGCTTCACGCAAATAGAATACAACTGGCCAGACAGGGGGCAGCCCTGACGTACCCCTCTCCCAAAGCGAAGGGGCGCCGTCAGGGACCCGTTAACCTTCACTAGACACTCCACGGCGGTGTACAGAAGTCGGATCCGGGCGACAAAATGCGTCCCGAACCCGAAAGCTCGCAGAGTTCCAAGTAAGTATCCGTGATCCACCCTGTCGAACGCCTTCTCCTGATCGAGAGACAGGAAGGCGCTCGACAGACCAGCCCTCTGGGAATGGTGGATGATGTCCCGGACCAGATGGATGTTATCATAAATGGTTCGGTCCGGGACAGTGTAGGACTGGTCAGGGTGGATCATGTGGTCCAGCACGGTGCCGAGCCGAGAAGACATGGCTCGGGCGAATTTTAAAACCTACTGGTTGGTGACTAATCACTGCCATGTTAGTGGTCCAATTGTCAAGAGTCCTATTTTAAATTGTAATTTTTGAAAGATACTTCATATCACATGGGATCTGATAATAAGGGTCTTGTAACTCTTTCAAGTACAAACACGTTTCCATCTGTTACTATTCAGATGTAGTTACATTGTTTCATAGTTTGCCATTGTGAGATTTGAACTCTTGATCTTGAGGTTATAAGCCCAGTACCACAACCACTTGGCTATTTAGGTTAAGCGTTAAGAAGTTGTAACTCTTTCAAGTACAAACCCGTTTCCATCTGTTTCAGATGAAGTTACATTGTTTCATGGTTTGCCATTGTGAGATTTGAACTCTTAATCTTGGGGTTACAAACCCTGTACCATAACCACTTGACTATTTAGGCCAAGCGTTACAAAGTTGTAACTCTTTTGAGTTAAAACCAATAAAACCAAATTAACAAAATTGGGATAAATCAGGCACAGCCCCTAATTCAGGTCAGCTGTAAAACCAAGAACAAAGTTTAAAGGAAACTTACAAACTTTAAATCAAAATGTGATTAAAGTGGTCAACAAAACACCCCAGTTAAAGGAACCTTACAAGGATGTAACTCTTTGAGTACAAACCCGTTTCCATCTGTTTCAGATAAAGTTAAATTGTTTCATAGTTTTGCCATTGTGAGATTTGAACTCTTGATCTTGGGGGTTATAAACCCAGTACCATAACCACTTAGCTATTTAGGCCAAGCGTTAAGAAGTTGTAGTTGCACAGCCTGGGCACGGGTGTTAATCACATGGATATAATGTTCACTATTGTCAATAAACTCCCAAGAATGTCTCCCTGTCTATGGCTCCTTGTTCTGATGAGCAGTGCTTGTGTCACTCAGATGCGAAACCTTGGTTCCTGCACAAGATAGAGGCAGGAGTTTCAGTCCAGGACCTGCTTCCCTGTGCTTTGTGCAGCCTTCAGAGCAAAGTGGTGGTCCAGCCCCACACTCCCTGGAAACATTACTGATGCCTGCACCTTGATGGTGCTTGTCATTGCTGTCAGAATGTCATAGGCAGGCATCACAGAGTTCTGTCATTCTCTCTGTGTGCTCTCAGCACCTTTCAGAAGGGGCTGGCCCCCATCTCTTCAGCATCTGTGACCAGTGACGCTGTGCTCCTGAAGGGGTCAGGTGCTGTAGGCTGACAAAGGATCAGGTGCATTTAAAGTTTCATAGCTCCGTCTCCATGATGTGACCCTGATCATGGAGCTTAAGCGAGCTGTTCTAGGCCAGAAAGGAGTCAGACATTCACAGAGGCTTTGTGATGATCTATTAAGTGTCCTCACTGCTTGTCGTCATCATCGTCCTGGGCCTCCTACAGGGCCTCTGTGGACCCTGGAAGACGTCAGGGATCTGTGACCAACTGAGAATGTAGGAGTTGTGGACACTCCCTGGAAACCAAGCGCAGACCAGCAGGATGCATTTGTGGTGGCCGCACACCAGCAGCACATTCAGCAAATGGAAGCCCTTGTGGTTGACATAGTTGACCGCTTGTTGCGACAGAGATCTGAGCACCACATGAGTGCAGTCAATGGCACCCTGCACCTGTGGGAAACCCGAGATCTAGGCAAAACAAATCGCTCTTGCATCCTGGCTTTCCTGGCCCCAGGCAAAATGCACAAAGTTGTGTGCCCTCACGAAAATGTCCCTGTGATGCCAATCCTTGCAGAAGCTGGCAGATGTCACCCACCAGTTCCCTAGACATGCGTAGTCTTTGGCAACACTTATTGTCATTCATCTGCAGGAATGAAAGGCAGAGTCTACAGATCCTGGGTCTAGCCAGGTGCTGACCAGCGATGGCTCACTGTGATTCTTCAGCAGCATGTGCAGGAGCCCAGTCTTCCCTTTTTCCTGAGGGTGCTGCTCCTACTTCTGTGCAGCCAGGCACCTCTGTTGTTCTCTTCTCCATCACCTCCACTCTTTGTAAGCCATGAGGCATACAGCTCGATCATCAGGCTCCACGATCCTGATATACTCCTCCTGCAGGATGAAAGAGAGAAATGTGTGGGTTTGCTTAGGTCTTCTAAGAACCTCTCTTGGTTAAGTCTAAAGGCCCTGGAAAGTGCTGGCCGCCACTTGAATGGCAAGGGTTTAGTGCGTTGCATGGCTGCTCGAAACCCCACCCACCTCTGCCCCACTCCACCTGAACAATTGGTGGCAGCTTTGCCCATTGGACTGCAGGCTGTGTTCTCCTAGGCATTCTCCTAACCCATGCTGCAAGGCTGCACTGTTAGCTTGAATCATGGGGTAGACTGGTCCAAACCGGGATGATGGCATTGCAAGGAGCTGTGAGCGCCTCCGCCAGTGACTGCTCCGTGGCCTGCTTTAGCAAGGAGATTGTACAACATGCCCAATCATCCAACTATTGTGCAGTCAACTAAAATGCTCATTAGTCTGCAGTCTGTGTCCGAGGGATGAAAAGCTTTGGAGCACTTGGTGGCACTTACGTGCCTCTATGCTATTTGAGTGGCAGATAAGCTAGAGGCCCGACTCTGAGCATGTTAATGTGACTGTGCCTGAACTGTCTCAGCTGCAGAGCAAGGGTCACTTTATATAAGGACCCCTGATGCCTGGCTGCTTCCCCGCCACCCTGCATGTGCTTGTGTGCTTCTATCAACCGCAGGGCAGCCATTGCAGCTTTTGTCCGCCCCACCCTCACCCCATCTTGCCTTAATCGCAGCACAGTCCTTGCCTCTCCAACTCTTCTCAATCACTGTGAAGCCCTCCACCCCCCCAAACTCACTTTACTCACAGAGCAGCCCTTGGCACCCCCACCCCTCCCCAACAACTCGCCTCAACCTTGAAGTCCAACAGGCGAGTGCTGCGCAATGTTACATTGCATTCACCTCCGAGTTCCCCTTGAAGTGTACCCTGCCAAGTGCATGCCTTATATGTGAAACACATCAGAGTGCTCAGACAACCCAGCGTAGGGGGATGATTCCGGCTGCTGGCCTTATCATGATATGCAAATATATTAGAATGAGGTTCCCGACGTCCGACAGTGGGAAATGTGGCCTGCCACTGATGGGCAGAGTGGAAGATTGCAAACTGGTATCACGATATCGTGAAACCAATTTTTGGCCTTCTTGCCATATTGTCTGCTCACGCTGCCAAACATGCCCGACACCAGCGGGCACGGAAAATTCGGACCCCAGTGTTGTTAGGAAAGGAGTTTCAGGTTTTTGAAAGGATTTTTTGACATGCTGTTGAATGTCAAGTGGAGGTGGTTAGACTCCCTCTTGTTGGAGATGGTCATTGCCTAGCAACGTGGCACCTATGTTACTTGCTGCTTACCACTCCAAGCCTGGATGTTGTCTAGGTCTTGCTGCATGTGGGCACAGAGGGCTTCGTTACCTGAGATGTGGAATGAATGGAATTGAACACTGTTTATTCATCATTGAATATCCTCTCGTCTTTCCTTATAATGGAGGGAAGATCAATGAAACTTTTACTCTCTTTCACCATAGTCATTCCCTCGAACACCCCTAATCGTTACTCCCTTAAGTCCAAGCAGATTTGAATGTCTTTGGCAGACAGTTGGTTTAACCATTAATTGCCAGATTCCTGCAAGAACACAAAGAACCATTGGGTCTTGTTCTCTATTACTAAAACCGTTCACTATGCAAAGATCATCATGCGATGCCAAAATAACCCCTGACTTCTCTCCACCACTACAAATCATCCTGCTAATTTACCTTGCCCTGCCTCCTCCACCCTCACCTATAATAAGTGCAAAGATCTCAGGGACTTTCTTCCCTCAAAGATTGAGACTAAGCATTCAGTTGCATCTACCAATCCAATCTCTCTCCTAGTTCACCAGCGCAAACTTCCCTTAATGTTTCCTGCTGCCCAAGCCCTGAACTCACATCTTTTCCAGGTTTCATCCCATCTCCTGCCTTGCTGTCTCTGAGACCCATTCCAGCTTCCCTGATCTGGTGGAGGTGCTCAGAGCCCCTTGCAATGTCTTTATTAAAATTTGGACCAGTATCCCTCATGGTTCAAGCAGTGTGGGTTGGGAGAATGCCTACGCCTGAGCTGAGAGCACAGCATGCAGTCCAATGGACAAAGCTGCCGCCAATTGGTCAGGTGGAGTAAGGCGGAGGTGAGTGAGGTATTGGATAGCCATGAAGTGCACTACACACTGGCCATCCAAGTGGTTGCCAGCACTCTCCTGCATGCGAGAAGAGGTCTTGAGACTTAACAAAGAGAGGTCCTCAGGACACATATGCTAACCCAGATGTCTCTTTCTTAGATCCTGCAGGAGGAGAGCTTCAGGATTATGGAGGCTGGTGATGTAGCTGTATGCCTCATGGCTCACAGGGAGTAGAGAAGAGAAATAAGAGAGAAGTGGAGGCACCTGGTTGGGAAAAGGGAGGAGCACCACCCTCAAGATGAAGGGGTGGCAGGGCCTCCTGCACACGCAGCTGAAGATCCACAACGAGCTGCGGCTAGGTGCACCACTAAACCCAGGGTCTATAGGCAGTGCTTGTCATTCCCGTAGATGTCTGAGAACCAGTGTTGCCGAAGACTGTGCTTGTCTATTGGACTGGTTGGTCACATATGCCAGCAGCTGCAGGATTTGGTGCCACGGGGACATGGAGGGCATCCACAGCCAGTGGCTGTGCAAGTGACTCCGGAGATCAATGCTTACGCCAGTGGCTCCTTCCAGGGCTCCTCAGATGACCTGTGCAGGGTTTTGCAAGCCTCTACTCACAAGCGAATCCAGGAGGTCATGGACACCAACTTCGTGAAGGCACAGAACTTTGTAAATTTTAACTGGGATTAGCCAAGCCCGGAAGCAAGAGCACTGGGATTTGCGGTGATTTCTGGTTTCCAGCAAGTGCAGGGTATCTTTGACTGCACTCATGTGGTGTTTAGATCTCCATGGCAACAAATAGTAAACGATATTAACCACAAAGGCTTCCACTCGCTGAATGTTCAGCCGGTCTGCAACCGCCCCAAATGCATCCTACAGGTTTGCGTATGATACCCAGGGATTCTCCACAACTCCCACATGCTCAGTAGGTCTCAGATCCCTGAAGTCTTCCAGGATCCACAGAAGCTGCAGGGGTGGCTGTTCGGGGACAAGGGCTACCCACAGAGGATGTGGCTGATGACACCCATGCGGCGGATTCAGACTGCAGCAGAGAGATAGTACAATGAGGCTCATATCACAACCCAGACCTTGGTTGCAAATGATATGCATATTGAAAATGAGGTTCTGATACCTCGACAGCTCTGGTGTGGAGCACTGCAATACAGTCCCCAGTGTGTGTTGTGTATCATCGTAGCTTGCTGTGTGCTACACAACCTGGAGCAGCAAAGGGGGAGGACCTGGCTGAGGAGGGGGTGGAGGAGCTGCACATCTCCTCCAATGAGGAGGATATCGCAGGGATGAGGGTGGTGAGGTCCTCGAAGGTGAGGGTGCTGGCGGTGAGGCCATCGCACTGGCCAGATGAGGCAGGTGCACTCATGAAGCCCTAATAGCTGCTAGACTCGTGGAGAATGATGATGAGATGCGGGTGAGGACTGTCCTAACATCCTTACCTTCCATCTGTGAATGTTTGACTTGTGTGGGTGATGGCAGCACACATACCATCAGTCAGGGATATGTCATGGAGACGCAGTAGAGGTCCTAATAGTCACTAGATTCCAGAAGGATGATAATGACAAGCAGTCAGGGAACTCCATAGATCTTCACATAGCCTCCGTGAATGCCTGACTCCTGTCTGGCTGAGTGCAGCTCGCTTGTGCTCTGTGATCAGGGTCATATCATGGAGACACAGCCGTGAAACTTTAAGTGCACCTAATCCTTTGCCTTCAGCAACTGTCCGCTTCAGGACCACACCGTCACCAGACACAGATGGGGGTCCAGCCCTACCTCAAAGGTGCTGAGAGCACACAGAGAGAATGACAGAACTCTGTGACACCTGCCCATGACATTCTGGCAGCAATAACAAGCACCGTCGAGGTACAGGCATCACTAATGTGTCCACTGAGTGTGAAACCGGACCATCACTAATGTGTCCACTGAGTGTGAAACTGGACCATCACTTTGCCCTGAAGGTTACACAATGCACAGGGAAGAGGCCTTGGACTGAGACACTTGCTCTTTTCTTGTCCAGGAACCAAAGTTTTACATCTGAATGACATGAACTCTGCTCTTCATAACAAGGAGGCATAGACAAGGAGACATTCGTGGGAATTTATTTACAATAGTGAATATTATGTACACGTGATTAACACCCATGCATGGGCTGTGCAACAACACCTTCTTAACCTTCCTAACCACACTGCTGTGTCTTGGTGCTCCCCCGACGTCCACAGCGAAGGTGGAGGAAGCCTGCTGACTGCTCCGCCCTAGCTACGATGACTTTGGTGGGCATTCTCCGGAGGGCTGAGACCTGGAGGGCCCCAGCCTGCTTTGGTTGTCCTGCAGTGGGCCAGGTGCGGCCTCCTCGGCCTGTGGAGCTGGAGGTGATGGGGTCACAGGAAGTGGGCATTTGGATGGGCTGGACATTCCCGGAGTCACCTGGGTGGATGGCCCTGTGGTGTCGAGCTGCTGGTTCTCCTCCCTATGGGTGCATGATGGCCCCTGGTTGACTCCTTGAGAAGATGGGGAAGCTGGAGTGAGATCGAGCAGCCCCGCACCCCTCTCTCATTGACACTGTTGGAGGCCAACTATGGCGTCAGCGATGTAGTTCAGCTATGCAACAGTGCAGGACCAATATCCTGGACCAAGGTCTCCATGGCAGCCACCATTTTGCCAATGTTCACCTCAGTGTGTCGGCATGCCTGCACTATCACCTCAGACTGTAGGTGGACAGACTCCTCCATTGTCCCTTGCAATCCGAGGAGTGCACCAGACATCCCTTCCTGATGTTCCTGTGATTGTCTTTGTCGTTCCAACAACTAATTGAGGACCGAGTCCAGAGGCTCATCATCGGACTCCATGCCTCCAGCAGTCCTCCAAGTGCCAGTGATCTCAAATGTCCCTGCCTCTGCCTGCTGTAGAACAGATTGTGTGCTGTGATCACCAGGTTGTGATCTTGAGGCGGCTCTACATCTAGGTCCCACCGAGGTGTGTGTTGCTGCATTGGTAGAGGGTGTGGGTCAGCGCCATGACAGGTCTTCAATGGGGCTGCCTTCAGGTCCAAGGTACTTTCGGCACTGGAATCAGGTCAAAGTTGCCTGAGGGCGACATGGCAGATATGTCTAGGAGAGAAAGTGGAGATTATTAGTGTTTGGCAGCTGTGTTACACATAGAACAGTGGATTCAGAGTAGTGTTAGCAGAGGGATGATATAGTACAGAATCCTTAGGTGGATGCTTGCCGCCGACCTCACCATCCCTATAGAAACAGTCCATGTCATCTTCGGCTGGCTCCAACATGTGACCCTTGCAGGGATTGAGGACCTTGATGTCTGGCACTCCACCCCCCGCCTGGAACCTCTCCCTTTGATTGTACGTGATCATGTCCTGCATAAAGACAGATGGAGAGAGTGTGTGCAAGGTGCATGCCAGGCCAAATGAGAAGGATGCCAGGCACACGTATGTGCTGACAGGGTGAGGAGGCGATCTCCAGAGGAAATGAGGCTAGACGGAGATGTGAGGTGAGTGTGAGAGTGACTGGTGATATCCCTTGAGCTGGCTTGAGTGAGTGAGATGCCAGTGACTGTGTTATGGATTTGTGAATTGAAAGTGATGAGATGGTTGACTTTGGTGGCACAGATGAGATCATTCACTCTTTTTCTACACTGGACGGCTGACCTCTTGTGTGCAGCATTGGCACTAACCACCTCTGCCACCAACCCCCCCAAGCCGGAGTGGTGATGGGTCTCTTGTATCCAGAACGGTGGTAGAGGACATCGCGATGGGTCTCCACCTTGTCCAAACGGTGTCACAGGGATGCGTCACTGAACTGGGGAGCTGCCCTTTCCTTGGCTTTTGAGTCCATGCCTTCACTGGAGCAGTCCTGGGCTGTAAGCATTGAGAACTGTGTGCACAGCTGCAGTTTATATATGGTGCCTGGAGTGAGGAAACATCGGGTAATGGCGTGGTGGGCAAATTGGAGGCTGACCGCCTACGATCTGGCGTGTTTCCCGTGACTGCATAATTTATGAGGTGGGAAGTGGATGATGTGGAGTAAAAAATCCGCCTTTGCGGCAAGTGAGTAAAACGTCATTTTTCACGCCTTCTACTTCACTTAGTGCAAATCTTGGACGATTCCATCCTAAGTCTGGTTCAACCATTATCTGTGCTTGCTGATCTATATTGGTTTTCAGTCTGACAACACCACAATTTTAAACTCCTCAAACTTGTTTTCAAATTCTCCATGGCCTCGCACCTTCCCTACCTCTGAGGCCTCCTGCAGCCCTAAAAGCCTTGAAATCCCTGGGCTCCTTCAATTCTGGAATTCTGCACATTCCTGATTTCTAAGCTGCACCATTAGTGGCCATGCTTTCAGCTGCCTAGCCCTATGCTCTGGTGTTCCATCTCAAAACCTCTGCACCTCTCTACTGCTTTCTCCTCCTTTCAGATGTGCCTCAAAACACACCCCTTTGAACGAGCCTTTGATCATCTGTCCTGAAAACATCTTCAGTGGCTCAGTGTCATGTTTTTGATTGTGCAAGTTGTTGTTCTAGTTGATGAATATGATTGAATCTCGGACACTGTTCTGAGAAATTCTTGCAACAATGTCTGGAGTTGAGATGATTTTACAAGGGTTTCTTGATAATGCACTTGATAAAATGCTACCTTGATGTAAAGAGAAATCGCCCTCAGCTCATCTCCTGAACTAAGCTCTTATTGTCCACTTTTGGACCAATGCTGTAATGGAACTGAGTTGTTCTGGTGGAATCCAAACTGAGCACTGGTGAGCAGGTTATTGTTGAGCAAGTGCTATTTGATAGCACAGTCAATACTGTCCATCATTTTGTTGATGACTGAGAGTAGACTGATCGGGTGGTAACTGGATTTGTTCTGGTTTTTGTGGAGATGACATACCTGGGCAATTTTCTACTTTGTCAGGTAGATAGCTAGGTTATTGATGTACAAGAACAGCTTGACTAGAGATGCAAATAGTTCTGTAGTACAAGTCTTCAATACTGTGGCCTGGATGCTTTTGCTGCATCCAGTGCGCGCAGCCATTTCTTGATTCATGTGGAGTGAATTGAAGTGGCTGAAGGCTGGCATCCATGCTGGTATGAACTTCAGGAGGAGGCCGAGGTGGATCAGCCACTCATCACTTCTGGCTGAAGATGATTGTGAATGCTTCAGCCTTGTCTTTTGCACCTGCATGTTTGGCTCTACCATTATTGAGGATGGGGATGTTTATGGAGCCTTCTCTTCTAATTAGCAGTTAATTACCCACTACCATTCACGACTGGAATTGCAAGATATGCAGAGCTTTGATCTAGTCCAGTAGTTGTAGGGTTGCTTGCCCTGATTGTAACATTCTGTTTTCACTGCATAATATACATGGAGTTCTGCATGGTAGTTTCACTAGATTGGTACCTTATTATCAGTCACACTGGATCCAGCTCCAGACATGATCTCCTGTACTGCTCATTGAACCTTGATGGCAATAGTAGAGTGAGGGATATGGCTGGCTATGAGGTTACAGATTGTGGTGGAATACAATTGCGCTGCTGCCACTGATGGTCCACTGTACTTTGTGCTTAGCCAGTTTCAAATATTATGATCTGAATCTATCCCACTTTGGCAGTGCCACACACCATTATGGATGGTGTTTTTAGTGTGAAGATGGAGTTTCACTCTGTGTTGGTCACTCCTACAATTCTGGATGGACAGATGCATTTGTGATATGAAGATTGGTGAGGACGAGGTCAAGTAGGATTCTTTCACCACAATCAAATCGCTTAATTGTTTCCAAACTCTTGATGATCACGGCCAGGAGCTTACAGCCCCACTGTGGTGTGTCTCCCCCAGGTAGCATTTAAATCTCCATTCAGTTTAGCAGGACTGTAATATCCCACTGGATGGTAGAGGGCATGAAATCCTGGCCCATGTTGTTTCCTGAACCAATTAAGATATAAATCTAAAAACACATTTTATGACATAAGAAATATATGAAAAGTATCACAATTCACAAGAAAATGTTTTAAATTACTCGCCAGACGCTTGTAGGGAATTGTAGCTTGGTGCTTTTCATCAATATAGTCCTGAGAACTTGCATAATCTCATGATTTGTGTTTGTCCCATAGGCACTGTTTCCAGAGTTAGCAGTGCGAATGACAACAATAATTATAACCCAAATTTATACAGCGCCTTAACAAAGTAAAATGCTCCAAGGCACTTCAGGGGAATGTTATTGAATAAATTTTGACATGAGTCCACGCTAGAAGCTATCAAGTATCTTAAAGAAGGAAAGAGAGATAGAAAGGCTTTTATTTTTTTTTGGTTATCAGGTTCGCTTTGTCCGGCGAACTTTAGCTGCACCCTTGATATTAACATATTAGTTGGTGCTTGAAATGATATAGGCAGAGAGGCTGATTAACTGAACAAACACTGGTAGTTTATTGGAACTGAAAACAGAGCACTAATACTATGTCTGCTTCTTCAATCACCTCCAGCTCTAGACTTACAGTTACCCAAGAAGCCCGCGTAGTGTAGCAATTGGTCAATACAGTCACATGGTCAACTAACTACATTCTCTTAAAGGTACATAGCACTGCACTTTACTACAGAGGAGGAAAGGTTTAAGGAGGGAATTCCAGTGCTTAGGCAGCTGAAAGTGCTGTGATTAAAATCAGGCTTACACTAGAGTCCAAACTTTAAGGAGTGCAGGGATTTCAAAGGCTTGCAGGCCTGGGGGAGGTTACAGAGATAGAGAGGAGTGACATCCTGGAGGGTTATGAAAACAAAGATAAGAATTTTGAAATTAAGGTGTTACTGGATCGGGTCCCAATGTGGGCTTGTGAGTACAGGGGTAATGGGCGAACAAGACTCAGTGCATGTTAGGTTATGGGAAGTAGAAGTAGTAGAGCTCAAATTCATTTAGAGGTAACAAAGGCATAGATGAGGGTTTGCAGCAGCAGATGAGCTGAGGCAGGGACGGAGTGAGGTGATGTTATAGAGGTAGAAATAGGTAATTTCAATGGTGAAGCAGGTATGTGATTAGGGCTCATCTTGGTTGTGAATGGCCTCATTCAGCCTCAAACAGTTGTCAGGTTGAAGGATGGAGTCGTCAGCGAGTGAACAGAGTTCATGGTGGGGCCAAAGCCAATGGCTTTGGTTTTCCTAATATTTAGCTGGAGGTAATTTCTGTCCATCCAGTACTGGATGTCAGACAAGCACTGCAGCAAATCGGAAAAAGCAGATGCATCAATTTTGAGAAGTACTGAAGGGTAATGATCTGGGAAGTTAGTCTCATTCAACAAGTATTTGCAACTGAGTGACATGACCACAGATTGAGAATAGTTGATCAACAAATTAAGCTGAGTTCATTAATCATTTCTTTCAATCATTTTATTATCATATATTCTAATATTACCTATCCAACGTCAGTTGCCCAGTAATCTTGTCATCTTTTATACCTATTGTGGTGGTGATCTGTGTATTCTGTGAATGGAAATATTCAGTTGCCAGTTATCAACATAACTTGGAAAAATAATTTGATTTGCAAGTTACAAGAAGTCAAATACTCACCAGTTTAACATTGAAGAGTGGAGCTAATGTAGAATTTGGTAAGATGGCAAAAGCATAGACATCTCCAGATGTTGTGAGGGTGATTTTACCAGACAAAAAGGCCACAGATGGTGCTGAATCACTTACAAGGCACACCATCATCTTCATGATTGGATACATTTTTTTCACCTGAAATGATTGAACAAATAATTGAATGCATTTAATTTCTATGATTTTAAATAAGAGTACAAAACCCTTATTGCTTGGCCTAAATAGCCAAGTGGTTATAGTACTGGGTTTGTAACACCAAGATCAAGAGCTCAAATCTCACAATGGCAAACTATAAAACAATGTAACTTCATCTGAAACAGATGGAAATGGGTTTGTACTCAAAAGAGTTACAAAACCTTTATTGTTTGGCCTAAATAGCCAAGTGGTTATGGTACTGGGTTTGTAAGATCAAGAGTTCAAATCTCACAATGGCAAACTATGGAACAATGTAACTTCATCTGACTAGGAACAGATGGAAATGTGTTTGTACTCGAAAGAGTTACGAATTTAAGGTTTGGCCTAAATAGCCAAGTGATTATGGTACTGGGCTTGTAACCCCAAGATCAAGAGTACAAATCTCACAATGGCAAACTATGAAACAATGTAACTTCATCTGATAACAGATGGAAACGTGGTTGTACTCGAAAGAGTTACAGACGACAGTTAAGCTTCCACAGTTGTATTAAAAAAACTATTGCTTGGCCTAAATAGCCAAGTGGTTATGGTACTGGGTTTGTAACCCTAAGATCAAGAGTTCAAATCTCACAATGGCAAACTATGAAACAATGTAACTTCATCTGAAACAGATGGAAACAGGTTTACTCAAAAGAGTATCAAGAGTTCAAATCTCACAATGGCAAACCATGAAACAATGTAACTTCATCTGAATAGGAACAGATGGAAACATGTTTGTACTCGAAAGAGTTACAAGACCCTTATTATGCTTGGCCTAAATAGCCAAGTGGTTATGGTACTGGGCTTGTAACCCCAAGATCAAGAGTTCCAATCTCACCATGGCAAATTATGGAACAATGTAATTTAGTTTCAATAGCAACAGATGGAAACGTGTTTGTACTGGAAAGAGTTACAAGACCCTTATTAGGCTTGGCCTAAATAGCCAAGTGGTTATGGTACTGGGTTTGTAACCCCAAGATCAAGAGTTCAAATCTCACAATGGCAAACTATAGAACAATGTAACTTCATCTGAAACAGATGGGGCCATAAAATTCAGGACGGGCCGATGGCACAGTGATGCTGTTACTCGACAAGTATTACAGAAACCGAGAAAAATACTGTAGAACGATCTCGTGGAGGTAATTGTGGATTCAGTTGGTTTCCTGGTACTGAGGAGAGAAGGTGTGTGGTGTTGGTGTTGCTGCTCCTCAGTGTTTCAACTGTTTCTGCTGCTGCCTTTGGGGTTGTTGCTTCTGCTGTGTGCTTCTGCTGCTGCTCCTCCAGTGCTGCTGCTGCTGCCTTGCCCCTGTGCTGCTAAAGGAGAGAGAGGGAGAGAAGAGAACAGTTGCTACTGTTGCTACAGGACAGGAAGGCCAGGAGGCCAGGACTGAGTTGGAAAACAACACCCTAGGTGGGTGTCTGAACTGTGTATTTTTGTTTAAGGTGGGGGCAATTAAGGACTGTGTTTTTGTAGGGGGAGGCAAGAAGACTGCCAGAGGAGTTGGGGAAGGAAGAGCGGGAGGGTGTGTGTGTGTGCTGAAACCATCTTTCTGCCACCCCTCCCCCCAACCCAGCCCTTTTCCCAGTAAGGCCAGCAATAGCTGGTGAAGACATCGCCTCCCCCTGCCTGAAGAACATCAGGCCCCCACCCACCGTCCATCCACCATCGAGGACACCCACCAGGACATTTACCTCTTTCCCTCCTGTGCCTCCCTGTCTTTTACTCCTCTCCCTCCTCTCCTCTCCTGCCTAAAAGAGGGGAGGTTGTTTCTACCTCTCTCCCCCACCCCCTTTCCTCCCTATATTTCTAAAAAAAAATAAAAAGAAAAAAACAAAATGGCCAATCCTTCCCGGGGTGGGCGTGGCTCTGGCCCTAAGGCCAATTCACCATCACCTGTGGCCGGGCCCTCGAGGGCTAATGTGGAGGCGGTTTTGTCACCGGTGGCAGGGCCTCAAAAAAAGAAAACTTATGCGGGGGTGGTTGCTTCTGCGGCTCCAGCTGCTCCCGCTGCCCTGTCACCTTTCCGCCTCCTGACCAGGGCCCTTGGGGTAAAGAGCTATGCTCACCCTGAAATGACAATAGAGGCCTGCGTAAAGGCTATGGCTGGGGTCGTCGGCCCCTCAGCCATTGTCGCGGCCTCTAAAATGTATGGGAAGGCCATATTCTTCTTGAGGTCCGAGCGGGCGGTGCACCTCGCCCTGCAAAAAGGACTCACTGTGGGCGGGACTTTTCTGGCGGTGGACCCCCTTGAGGCCACCGCCCAGAGAATTATTATTTCGAACATCCCGCCTTTTCTATCCAGTGAGCTCCTCCTCCCCCACCTTAATAAATTGGGGGAGGTCAGGTCGGGGGTTGCACCAATCCCGCTCGGCCTCAAAGACTTGGCCCTCCGCCATGTGTACTCCTTCCGGCGCCAGGTATTTGTCCGCTTGGCCCAGGAGGAGTGCCTGGAGGGGGCCTTCGTTATCAATTTTAAGGGGACCGCCTATCGGGTCTTCTGGACCGTGGAGGGCGTGCGGTGCCATGCTTGTAAGGAGGCGGGGCACGTGAGGAAGAACTGCCCCGCCTCCAAGGCTACGAGCCCCACCCAAGTGGCCACGGCTGGCACCGCCCCTCCTCCCCCCGCCACCACTCCATCTCCCTCCCCGCAAGGGGAAGCGACGCCGGCGGCCACTGCCATCTCGGCTGCCGGTGAGGCGGGGGGAGAGCCCCCACGCCGTAAGAAGGCGCAGAGGAAGACCCGCAACCTGGAGGCGGCCCCTGAAACGCCCCAAAACCCCCAAACACCTGCAAGCACCGGCTCGGGGGAAAAGACAACATCCGGCCCCGGCGTCGTGTCCGCGTGTGCTCCCGGGCCCGTGGGTGCTAAGGCGCCGAGTGCTGGGCCCGGCGTCGTCCCTGCGCGTGCTCCCGGGGCCGGCGGGGAAGGGACGCGGGACCCCGAGCCGGGGTATCTAACACCCAAAACCCAGAGGGTGGAGTGTCCGGGAGGGCTGGACAAGGAGGAGGGGGCCTCGGAAATGGAGGTTTCCCTGGCCCCCAGCCTGACCCGGAAGAGACGTCACGCTTCGGAGGAGGAGGTGGGTGATGCCCAAACTGAAGAAGTTGGGTGTGTCCCTTCCCCCGATGAAGAGGTGGTGGCGTCTCCACCAAGTAAAATCTCGCCCTGTCCTCTGGGGGAACTCAAAACCCCTGCACCGACTCCCACCACTATTACCCCTGTCAACCTGCTGCAGTCCCCTGAACAGGGCCCCTCGGGGGTCACTGAAGGCACCTCCCTTGAGGTGGTGCCCGACTCAGAGACCCTCGATACCCCCGAGGTACCTTCTGGCTCATCGGGGGACTGCAACTTTCAAAATTTAAAAAATGTCAACGGGTCATTGGGTGGCGGCGAAAAGGAAGGCCTTCCCGCTCCCTCCCAAACCTTAGCACCGGGCGTCCTAGTTTTAGGTCAGGAGCTTGTCCTGAGCTCCCCGGACGACCCGGTGCCGGGAGGAGAGCGGGCATCAGAACTGCCGCTGCCCTCTGACCCAAAACGTTTAGAGGAGACCAGAGAGGACCCCTCTGGCCTTGATCCTGGGGGTGGGATCGAGGTACAGGTGGGGCCAGCTGGCAGCTCCGAATCAGCCCCCGTACTCAATGCGGGGGAGGGGTCGGAAGCTGGAGGCGACGACCTGGAGGAGGACGGGGTGTCCGTGGTGAGCGCTGGAGATTACGCTGAGTCGCTCTCAAGCGAGGCGGTGGATCCCCTGGTGCCCTCCACTGACTCCCCCCTCATCCCCCCAAGGGAACTCCGGGACTTTTTGGCGAGTCATCGCGGTCGCCGAGACAGGGTTCAGTTGGCCTTGGACCGGTGGCATTCTTTTCCGCTGGTGTTCTGGTCCACTCGCGAGGCTCTCAAGTCTCCTGAGTTGGATAGGAACGCGCGGCGGAGGGTCCAAACGTTTCTCGCTGGGCTCCTGAAGGAGAGGAAGGACTAAAAAGTCCTCTTCTTCTTTTTAATGACTTAAGGTGAAGGTTTGATGTACCTTTGACAATGAAGACGACTATAGCCAGCCTCAACATCCGCGGCAGCAGGGCCGCACAGCGCAGGTTCCAGAACTTCTCGGTCCTCAGGGACGGGAAGTACGCGTTGTGCTTCCTGCAAGAAACCCATACCGTTCCGGGAGACGAAGCCACGTGGCTCCTGGAGTGGCGAGGGGGGGTCTACATGAGTCACCTAGCCTCCAATTCTGGCGGGGTGGCTATCTTGTTGGCCCCGCATTTTCAGCCGGAGATCTTGGGGGTCAAGGAGCCGGTGCCAGGCCGGTTGCTGCACCTGACTGTGCGTCTGGGGGGGGCGGTGCTTCACTTTGTGAATGTGTACGCTCTCCTGGGCACGCAGCAGCAAGCGAGCTTCTTTGAAGAAGTGTCCACTCATCTCGGCTCCATCGACGCTGGCGAGTGCATCGTCCTCGGGGGGGATTTCAATTGCACCCTCGGGGTCCGGGACCGTCACGGTACCCCGCACTGCACGCGAGGTGTGAGTAAGTTGCGGGACCTGGTCAGGTCCTTTGACTTAGTGGACGTCTGGCGAAATCTCCATCCTGACTCCAGCGTGTTCACCTTTGTGTCACCTGGAGTCGGAGCGTCCATACTCGACCGCCTTTACGTTTCGAAGGCGTACGTGTCCTGCGTTCCGGCTGCTTCTATACAGCAGGTTCCGTGCACGGACCACCGTCTGGTGTGGGCGGAGCTCACTTCGTTCTGCGCTCGGACGGGGTCCGCGTACTGGCATTTTAATAACCTGTTGTTGGAAGACCAGCGGTTCCTGGACTCGTTCCGTCGCTTCTGGGCCGGCTGGAGAAGGAAGCGGGGAGGCTTCCCCTCCTTGAGGCTATGGTGGGACGTGGGCAAGACTCACGTCCGAGTTTTCTGTCAAGAGTACGCGAAGGGGTCGACAAAGAGACGCAAATCCAGGGTCGAGGAGTTGGAGAAGGAGGTGCTCGACCTGGAGGCACGTCTCCGTCAGCCCGACGCGGACCCGGCCCTGCGGTCGGTGTACGATGAGAAGAAGGGCGCGCTGCGGGACCTGCAACTGGTCGGGTCTCGGGGCGCGTTCGTGAGGTCGCGGATCTGTTTCCTTAAGGAGATGGACCGTGGCTCTCCCTTCTTCTACTCACTGGAAAAAAGGCACGGGGTCCGTAAGCAGCTCTTTACGCTGCTGGCCGACGACGGATCACTTGCCTCGGATCCGGAGGGCATCAGGGCCATTGCCCGAGATTACTACACTGCCCTTTTCTCTCCGGATCCGTCCAGTGAGGAAGCTTGCAGAGTTTTGTGGGAGGACCTGCCGCAGGTCGGCCCGGAGTGCGCCGGAAAGCTCGACTCCCCTATAAGTCTGGGGGAGCTGACCGGCGCACTCGACGGTCTTTCTAGGGGCAAAACCCCGGGACTAGACGGGCTGACCGTGGAGTTCTTCAGGGCGTTCTGGGACGTCTTGGGGAGCGACTTCGCGGGGGTCCTGGGGGAGAGCATTGCTACCGGGGAGATGCCCCTTTCGTGGCGCAGGGCCGTGATTGCCCTGCTACCGAAGAAGGGGGATCTCCGCCTTCTTAAAAACTGGCGCCCGGTCTCCCTCCTCAGCACGGACTACAAAATCTTCGCCCGAGCCATGTCTTCTCGGCTCGGCACCGTGCTGGACCACATGATCCACCCTGACCAGTCCTACACCGTCCCGGACCGAAGCATTTATGATAACATCCATCTGGTCCGGGACATCATCCACCATTCCCAGAGGGCTGGTCTGTCGAGCGCCTTCCTGTCTCTCGATCAGGAGAAGGCGTTCGACAGGGTGGATCACGAATACTTACTCGGAACTCTGCGAGCTTTCGGGTTCGGGACGCATTTTGTCGCCCGGATCCGACTTCTGTACACTGCCGCGGAGTGTCTAGTGAAGGTTAACGGGTCCCTGACGGCGCCCCTTCGCTTTGGGAGAGGGGTACGTCAGGGCTGCCCCCTGTCTGGCCAGTTGTATTCTATTTGCGTGGAGCCTTTCCTGCGCCTCTTGCGGAGGAGGTTGTCGGGATTGGTTCTGCGCGGGCCGGGCATCGGGGTGGTCCTTTCGGCTTACGCCGATGACATGCTCCTTATGTTTAGTGACCCGGCTGACCTGCGGAGGATGCGCGAGTGCCAGGAGGTCTACTCTGCCGCTTCTTCTGCCAGGATCAACTGGGGTAAGTGTTCTGGACTCCTGGTCGGTCAGTGGCAGATGGATCCCCTACCCGAGGAGCTCAGGCCTTTCACCTGGAGCAGGACCAGCCTCCTCTACCTGGGTGTCCATCTCTGCCCCGCTGAGGAATCCTGGCCGGCAAACTGGCAGGAACTGGAGACGAAAGTCACCGCTCGCCTGCGGCGCTGGACAGGACTGCTCCGAGTGCTATCTTACCGGGGTCGAGTTCTGGTCATAAACCAGCTGATCGCCGCCATGTTGTGGTATTGGCTGGTCACTTTGACCCCTCCCCCGGACTTTGTCACAAGAATCCAGAGATTGTTAGTCGACTTCTTCTGGGACAAAAGATTGCACTGGGTCGCTGCCGAGGTTCTGAGTCTCCCGCTTAGGGAGGGTGGTCAGGCGCTAGTGTGCCTACGCACACAGGTGGCGACTTTCCGCCTTCAGACCCTGCAGCGATACCTCTACGTTGAGCCTCCTCCTAGATGGTGTGCCCTGATGACGTATTTCTTCCGTCAGGTGCACGGCCTGAATTATGACGTGCAGCTCCTGTTTATAGAACAGCTGGGCCTCGGTGGCTCCTTGCAGGCGTTGCCCGTCTTTTACCTGGACCTGATCAAAGTCTGGAAAGTGGTCGCCTCGCGACGCAGCTCTCCCCCGTCAGGAGTAGCGGCTATCGTCAGAGAGCCGCTGCTCAGGAATCCGCCCCTCCGTCCTTTTCAGTGGTTGGCGGAGAGGAGGGCTGTGGCCGCAGGGGTGACCAGGATCGGGGACGTGCTGGGTGGCGGAGGACTGGGCTGGATGCTCCCGCAGGAGTTGGCGCGACGCGCGTCTGTGAGTGTCCAGGTCGCAGCCGATGCCATCCAAGACCTGAGAACGGTCGTGCTCGGACCCGACGTTATTTTGGGTCTTGAGGTGGCCCAGGTGCGCGGTGGTCTTCCGTCTGAGCGTTCCCCTGTTCGGACGGAATTCCACATTGGCCCCAAGCCCTGAACCCTCCCTCGGGTGCTGGTGCCCCGCAATATGAGCCGCCTCGGGGACATGCCCTCTGTGCCTTTTGGCACGGCAAAGAGGGGCTTTTTATACGGACTGCTGCTGCACACCTTCCATTTTCTCGCCCTTGTCCGTCGCCCGGACACGCCCTGGCGTGCCTTGTTGCCGTCCGGCGGTGGAGGCCCCCGATGGGAGGCCCTCTACGGAGGTGTCCTCCCCCTTTCTATCGGGGACCTGGGTTGGAGGGTGTTACATGCAGCAGTCCCTTATAATAAGAGGATCCATTGGTTCACGGACTCTCAGGAAACGTGCCCTTTTTGCGGTCTTGTGGAGTCCGTGGACCATGTATACGTAGGGTGTTGTAGGCTGCACTCCCTTTTTAGTTATTTGAAAAACCTTTTATTGATGTTTTGTTTGCACTTCAGCCCCACGCTCCTGATCTATGGGCACCCGGTGCGGAAGGGGGTCGGGAAGGAGGAGGACCTCCTCGTGAACCTGCTCCTGGGCCTAGCCAAGTTGGCCATTAACAGGTCCAGGCAGCGGGCGATCGACGGGGGAGTCCCTGCCCGATTGTTTGTCCCTCTTCCGCGGCTATGTTCGCTGCCTGATGTCCCTGGAGAGGAGCACGCGGTGTCTGCTGGCACTCTCGAGGCCTTCCGTGCTCGGTGGGCACCGCGGGGACTGGGGTGTTTTGTTGACCCCTTTAATCACATTTTGATTTAAAGTTTGTAAGGTTCCTTTAAATTTGGTTCTTGGTTTTACAGCTGACCTGGATTAGGGGCTGTGCCTCATTTATCCCAATTTTGTTGATTTGGTTTAATTTAAAAGATTATCAAGAGTTCAAATCTCACATGGCAAAACTGTGAAACAATGTAACGGAACAGATGGAAATGTGTTTGTACTCAAAAGAGTTACAAGACCCTTATAATGCTTGGCCTAAATAGCCAAGTGGTTATGGTACTGGGCTTATAACCTCAAGATCAAGAGTTCAAATCTCACAATGGCAAACTATGAAACAATGTAACTACATCTGAATAGTAACAGATGGAAACGTGTTTGTACTTGAAAGAGTTACAAGACCCTTATTATCAGATCCCATGTGATATGAAGTATCTTTCAAAAATTACAATTTAAAATAGGACTCTTGACAATTGGACCACTAACATGGCAGTGATTAGTCACCAACCAGTAGGTTTTAAGATCCACATTGGTAATTTCTGCCATTAAAATATTTAAAAGGATGTTTGCCATTGGGATGGATTCTAGTGCTAAGTGATGTATATTTTGGATGAGGGTCAAGGAAGGGTGAAATGTCAGACGGGTGAATTTCCATGCCATTGGTGGTGTATCTTCAGCGCGAAAATAATTTCCGCCCATGTTCCATGGGTAATTTGCTTCCCCTCCCCAGCCTCAGAGTTTCCTCACACTCTTTGGCTCATCTGTGATTCACTCAAGTCCCACCTGACATCGGCACAGCTCCAAGTTTCCTGCTTTTACACAGGAAACATGTTCAGAGTAATTTAGACTTGGATTTATAAGGTTTACCTGCTGCTAGCATTGGACCTGGTACAGGTGTAGTATTACAGAGCCTGGAGAGTTTTATTGTTTCTGAGGAGGGGGAGCTTCAGGGTCCAGGGGAAACATGACTTTTCCCCGAAGCAGCCTCTCTTCTCTTTAGCTGCGGGTTTCCTGAGGCCAGAAAATGCTGGCCGATCAGGATTAAACCTGTGAAGTTGCTTAAATAAGAGGCTTTTATCTTCAAGAAGTCCTTATTGGTCAACCTGTCTCCTGGGAGAGGATTGGTTGCCAGGCCCTTGTTCTGTCTCCTTTAAACATGGGAGTGGGTGGGTTAGTATCAGGTTTGAGATTTTTAAAGTTTTAACATTTCACCCACCCATGGTTGGTGCTAATAATACTCAGTCCATTGTCTGGCCCTCCTCCCAATTCCCATAGATTATCCAAACAGCACAGGTCACCTGAGGAACTTTACTGAGGAATTGTGCAGAAGAAGAATTCATTTCACCTTAGAGACAAGAGGGCAGCTCTATCATCTACCACAGTGACACTCATCTTCCCACACTGTTCTGTTTTGTGGCTTTGGGGATGATCACCACACTCAAATTTTACAAATAATAGATCACTTCAGACAGCCCTGGGTGTTCTCTTTAATATATCAGCCATGTTGCAGTTTGAGTATGAATTCATCAGATGCCCTTTACAGAAGAGCTGGGGAATTGATCGCCGTTAGCAACACAGAATAACAGTTGCACAAAAGGGCTGTCCAATTTTACAGTGTTCTCAAATGACAAGGGTGTAATCATTGGCACTGACATTGCAATGCTGCTCCTACAGAATACATTTCAACTACCTACAAAAACTACAGTTTGGTCTCCTTATTTAAGGAAAAAAAGCATTAAAAGCAGTTCAGAGAAGGTTCACTTGGCTGACTCCTGGGATGAATGGGTTATCTTTTGAGGAAAGGTTGAACAGGTTGGGCCTGTATACATTGAAGTTGAGAAGAATGACAGGTGATATTATTGTAACATATAAGATCCTGAAGGGACTTCATAGGGTGGATGCCAAGGAGATTCTTCCTCTTATAGGAGAGACTAGAACTAGGGAACACAGTTTAAAAATAAGGGCACTCCCACTTAAGTTGGAGATGAGGAGAATTTTTTTTCTCTGAGGGTCAGTAGTCTGTGGAATTCTCTTCCCCAGAGAGCAGTGGAGATGGGGAGGAGGGGGGGGGGAGTGGGGTCATTGAATATTTTTAAGGCTGAGTTAGATAGATTCTTGATTAGCAAGGGTGTCAGAGGTTATAGGGGGTAGCCTGGAAAGTACAGTGGAGGCCACAATCAGATCACCCATGATCTTATCAAATGGTGGGAGCAGGCCCGAGGAGCCAAATGGCCTGCTCCTCTTTATTCATATGTACGTAGTAGTAGGAATGGCTTCTGTTCCTACTACCTACAGATTTTACATTACAGCATGCAGAGGAGCCTGCATGACAAGTCTTGAAATGCTGAAAGTTGATCTGCTACTGGCAGTTCATTATTGGGAGCATGTTGGAGCTATGCTAATGATTTAAAATTAAAGCCCTAACCTCTTTGTGTTGGTTCAGGTCAGGCGCAGGGGCAAGAGGAACACCAAGCCTTATAACTGTAAATCTGCTTTACAGCTGTACTACAGCTGTGATGTGAAGGCACTCTAAAAACAGGAATTTCATTTAGAATGTTCTAAAGTAATTTGTTGAAATTTTTGCAGGTTAAATTTTAATAATTCTATTGATAATTCTGTATTTATAAGTTTTATGTATTTCAAAACTTTATCTTGAAGTATCTTGGAACATTAAATTAGGCAGTAGTAATTTTTGGTTTATGGAAGTTTAGATTGACTCTGGTGATAACTAATTTTGACCAGGAGGGGTCACTATTGCTACATTGATCAAAAAAACTCTTTTCTTAAAAATAGTTTAAACCCTGGGGTGTGCTGGATCAGCAACTTACAGCTGAGAAAAATGAAGGTTTGTTTAAAAGAACATTAAGAAAACTGCCTTTATTTTGAGTGAATTCATAAATATTTGGCCAAAATAATTTCTCCTTAGATCTGAACAATTCAACTGCACCCCTTGTTTTCATGTTTTCCCCTCTCTTGCATTTAAAAATTTTTTTTTCAAGACAGAAATTGGTAAATTTACTACCATGTGTCTCCACGATCATAATGGCTTCAGGGTCACATGGGGAGCTGTTTTATTCATCCAACTATTTTCACCTTTCCTCCCCCCTTCCCCCTCTTAATAAAGAAAAGTTTTCATGTCCAATAGGTGCCCTTTTGTACCTCAACCAAGTGGTCATTTCAGCTTAGACAATGAAAGTAAAATCGTGCATCTTAGCAGAAAGCCAGTGTAAAGTGTTGTGATGGATGCTATGCCCAATGGACTTGCTTACACTGACCTTAGCAAACAAGGACATAAAGTGCTAGTCATAATAGAATAATGATGAAAGAATGAGCTATTATCTTGTTGGGTAGGGGTAGTCAAGGATATGGAACTCAGGTGAGTAAATGATGTTGAGATACAGATCAGCCATAGCCTAATTGCAAAGTGGAACAAGCTTGAGGGGCTGAAGACCTTCTCCTGTTCCAATTTTCTACAACAGCCAGAATAACATTGGCTACTTTAATAATACAGGGTACAAGGTGTTCAGGAAAGATAAGGCAGGAAGAAAAGGTGGAGTGGCTGTAATGGCTAAGGAGACAATTGCTGTGCTGGAAAAAGAGGATGTACCAGAATCAATTTGGCTAGAACTAAGGAACAAAAAGGGTGCAATTACTTTGCTTGGTGTAGTCTATAAGCCACCAACTAGTGGGAAGGGATGTGGAAGAACAGATTTGCAGGGAAATTACAAAGGTGCAAACATTATAAGATATTTATAATGGGTGGCTTTACTTACCCGAATATGCTCCCCCACTTAATCTACTTGGCCCACCTCATTTCCAAGAATTGGGTCTAGCAGTGCCTGCTTTCTTGTTGGACTGGACACACACTGCTGTAGAAAATTCTCCTGACCAAACTCTAGGAACTCCTGCCGCTCTCTGCCCTTTATGCTATTGGTAGCGTAAAGGGCAGAGAGAGGCAGGAATTCCTAGAGTTTGTTCAGGAGAATTTTCTACAGCAGTGTGTGTCCAGTCCAACAAGAAAGCAGGCACAGCTAGACCCAATTCTTGGAAATGAGGTGGGCCAAGTAGGTTAAGTGGGGGAGCATTTAGGAGACAGTGACTACTGAATCATAATATTTAGCACGATGGTAGAAAAGGACAATGGGCAATCCAGAGTAAGAATAATTAACTGGGGGAAGTTGACTTCAATGGGGCAAGAACGGAGCTGGGCCGAATAGACTGGGACCACAGGTTGGCGGGAAAAACTGCAGCTGAACAATGGGCTACTTTCCAAGAAGAAATGGTTCGGGCACAGTCAAGATATATTCCATCGAAAGGGAAAGGTAGGACAAACAAATGCAGAGATTCCTGGATGAAAAAGGAGATAGAAATTAAAATAAAGAAGAAAAAGTATGCTTATGACAGGTGTCAGGTAGAAGATATAATTGAGAAACTAGCTGAATACAGAAGGTTCAGGGGGAGGTGAAGAAGCAACTAAGAGAAGTGAAGACGGATTATGAGAAAAGGCTGGCAAGCAGCATAAAGGGGAATCCCAAAGTCTTCTAAAGGCACATAAATAGTAAAAGCATGGCTAAAAGAGGGGTAGGGGCAATTAGACATCAAAAAAGGGATTTACACATTGAGGCAGGGGGCATGGCTGAGCTGTTAAATGAATACTTTGCATCTGTCTTTAACAAGGAAGCAGATGCTGCCCAGGCCATGGTGACAGAGGAGGAAACTTTATCACTAGAAGGGTTCAAAATTGATAATGAAGAGATATTGGATAAATGAACAGTACTTAAAGTTGACAAGGCACCAGGACCGGATGAGATGCATCCAAGGATATTGAAGGAATTGAGAAATTGCAGGCGCACTGGCCATAACCTTTCAGTCTTCCCTAGACTCATGGGAGGTGCCAGAGGACTGGAGAATTGCAAACATTATGCGTTTGTTCAAAAAAGGTTGTGAGGATAAGCCCAGCAATTACAGACCAGTTATTTTAACTTTGGTGATGGGGAAGCTTCTAGAAACAATTATTTGGGATAGAATTAAGTCACATGGAAAAATATGGGTTGTTTTGGAACAGCCAGCATGGATTTCTTAAGGAAAAATTATGTCTTATTAAATTGGCGGGGTTCTTTGAAAAGGTAACAGAGAGGGTTGATGAGGGTAATGCTGTTGATGTGGTGTACATAGACTTCCAAAAAGCAATTGATACAGCGCCACACAAAAGACTTGTGAAAAACATTCTAGCTCATGGAATAAAAGGGACAGTAGCAATGTGGATACAAAATTGGCTGAGTAATAGGAAACAGTGAGTAATGGCTAATGGATATTTTTCGAGCTGGAGGAAGGTTTGTAGTGGAGTTCCCCAGATATCGATATTGGGACCCTTGCTTTTCCTGATATATATTAATGATCTAGATCTTGGTGTACAGGTGGTGATTTCAAAGTTTGTGGATGATACAAAACTTGGAAGCATTGTAAACTGTGAGGAGGACAGTGCAGAACTTCAAAAGGACATAGACAAGTTGGTGGAGTAGGCAGGTAGGTGGCAGATGAAATTCAATGCAGGGAAGTGTAAGGTAATTCATTTTGGTAGGAAGAGCATAGAGAGACAATATAAACTAAAGGGTAAAACTCTAAAGTGTGTGCAGAAACTGAGTGATCTGGGTGTATATGTGCATAAGTCATTAAAGGTGGCAAGAAAGGTTGAGGGAGAGTGAATACAGCATACAGTTTCCAAGGCTTTATTGATAGGGGCATAGAATAGAAGAGAAAGGAAGTTGTGCTTAACTTGTATAGTTAACTAGTTAGACCTCAGCTGGAGTACTGTGCACAGTTGTGGGCACCAGATAATAAGAAGGATGTGAGCACATTGGAGAGAGTATAGAAGAGCTTTACAAAAATGGTTTCAGGGCTGAGAAACTTCAGTTATGAAGATAGAGTGAATGAGTTGGGACTGTTCTCCTTGGAGAGGAGGTTTGGTAGAGGTGTTCAAAATCATGAAGGGGCTGGATAGAGTAGATAGGGAGAAGCTGTTGCCACTCATAAAATGATTGAGAATGAGAGAGCAGAGATTTATAGTGATTTGCAAAAGAAGCAAATGCAATGTGAGAAAAAACTTTCATTCAGCAAGTGGTTTGAGTCTGGAATGCACTGCCTGGAAGTATGGTGGAGGCAGGTTCAACTGAGGCATTCAAGAGGGCATTAGATGATTAATTAAATAGAAACAATGTGCAGGGTTATGGGAAAAAGACAGGAGAATGGCACTGAGTCGTAATGCTCATTCAGAGACCCAGTGCAGACACGATGGGCAGAATAGCCTCGTTCTGCACCGTAAAAATTCTGTGATTCTGCAATACAAATTAAAAGGTGAAAACAGTAAAAGCAGGAACCTGGACAAGGGAAAGACCATTCTGAATCCTGAAAGAAGTCCCAGTTATCTGACTTATGAAGAATGAGTCTTTGATGCCGTGCTTCCAGTGGGGAGCTGTACTTTTATGAAGTGTGTGCCTGAAAATTATGGATACATTGTTGCAGCATTATATCCATCCCTACTCCGTGTTAGTCTAATTCCCGAATGGAAGAATTGTATAAATATTGATACAATGTAAAAAGTGCATTTTAAAATACCTGAGGTATTAGAGTTCCAATAGTCACTGTATCCAAATGTATATGTGAATCCTTGGGAAGCTGCAACGAGAAAAATGTACATTATCAGTTACACTTAATGACTGGAATTGTTTTAATGGAACTTTTCATAACCCCTGGGCAAAGGAATCATAGATGAATTGGCTATCACCATTGAAGTATGAGCAAGTTTTACCTCCCTTGTTACTGTTGTTGTTCATGGTTCATGTTAATATTTTAGAGGTTGTGTTTAGTTATGGGAAGTTTATTGTTGTAAAAGTAAGGTAATTAAAATGCTGAGAATTAGTAATTGCCATGAAGATTGCAAGAAGGTTAGCTATGTTTGTTTAATGGAGTCAGAATAGAAGAGATAGACTATAAGACAGCAGCTGGGTTTACTTAGGTGGAGAAATTGTAAATGAGGGATAATTAGCTTAAAGGTCAGTTTCAGGATAACCCAGAGCAAGCTATGACATCATGGGGCACAACTTTGTCCTTGGCGTGCAGGATTGGCGGAGGCGGTGGGGACAGTCGGGAAGCCGTGATCAGCTGCACTCCACGATTTTACATAGCTGGGCCAATCAAGGCCCGTCCAGTGTGTTCCACGGCTTGGGAATGAGCTCGAAGGGGCAGGCAGGGACGGGGGCTTGACGCCTGTCAATAGCAACCTGGCAGCTGATTCAAAGCGACCACGAGCCCCTGCAAGGCTGCCATAGAAGGACGCTGAAGTCTGTTCAATGGAAACCGTTGCGGGTGGACATGGCAGGTGGGAGGACAGGTCGCTGGGGCAGTCAGCCCTGCGTTTCTAGGACGTGTGCCTCGCAGCCTTCCTGGAGGAGGTGGGAGGAGAGAAGCCCTTGTCCCCAGGGACGGGAGAAGGAGGCCTCCCCACCTCATCAAAGAGGCCTGGGAGGAAGAGGAGGCATCCAGGATCAGCAGCCACGACGTTGTGAGGCGCACAGAGGTGCACTGCTGGGAGTGCTTTACCGACCTCCTGCGATCAAGAAGAGTGAGTACCGTGTTGGCATGGGTCACTTTGCAGAACAGGTAAGTGCTGCCCATCCCCCAAGGACCTCAGAGGTGTTACAGTGTGAGTGGCAAATTTCAATGAGGCAGGATCTGGCGAAGGAGGTGAGCCCTGGCTGCTTCGACTGAGTGCCTTCCAGCTCTAGGGTCATGAATGTGCTGAGCCCTGCGAGATGTTCCTCAGGTGGGGTTGGCCAGGCAGCAATGGTGCTGCAGGTACAGGGTGGACTAATCAATGCTCCTTTGCCCTTTCAGGAGAAAACATCCCATAACATTGCTGAGACATTGCGGACTGGCAGGGGATCCCCATACCTCCTCATCTTCATGCGATATGAGCAGTAAGTCCTGGAGCTGGAGAGGCGCCATGCACCTCGGTCAAGCGGACGCAGTGAGGTTGGGGTGCCAGTGGAAGGTAAGAGTGCAATATACTGGGGTGAGAATGTCAGCTATTGCAACCATTCCAGTGTAGTCTCTACATCGATGTGAGCCTCGAATCTAGAATCCCCATTGATAATCGAAAGACGAGGGCACCATGCTGCCTACCTCTGTCTCATCAAGGATCAAGGTGCCAGGCATGCACAGTGACAGTGTCATGACTTAAACTAATGACATGTCCTTCTTCTCCCTTTTAGGCTCACCAGCAGCTGATCGTCATGAGGAGCCTGAAGGCCCAAACTTGACCCCTGAGGACCACCATGCTGAACACGCACATGCATCACTCCCTGTCTGTTAAGCAGGCACCAGCACAGATACCAGCATCTCGGTGGGCATAACATCGCCATGTAGTCTATTGGTGCACATTGGTGAGGGCACTTCACACTCAGTTGAGGTGCAGGCAGAGGCAGAGAGTGCCCAGGGTGCCGGCAGTCGGAGGACTGCTGGTGACCAGGACAATGCTCAGTTGATGGCTGATGATGAGCCTCTGGAGTTGGAAATGAGGCAGCAGATGCTGGATGTCCAGCAGGGTCTGTGGGAGAATCTGACAGAGATACATTAGGGAATGTGTGTCCACTGTTTTGACCCTCATGGCTGAGTGCAATGCCTCCCCAATGGAGAAAGTGGTGACTCTCATGGAGTGGCTCCTCCAGGGACTCAATCAGGGGTACCTGGGGACGTGCTTGGACCTGCAAGCCCTCACACCGGCAATGACCTCAGCTGGTCAGTGTCAGTGTGGGAGATGGATTGAGCACCCAGTTTCCCAGCTGGGTGCCCATCCATCAATGATGAGCAGGGAGGTCCAAAGCGACCTGACGTTGGCGCACGAGCTGCTTGTCGTCTCTGCGGGCTCCTCTCAGGGTGCTCCGGATGATGGCAGCAGCTCCTCTACTTCTCTGCCAGTGATCGTGACATCTGATGAGGCTGTGGCGAATGGGGAGATGCCAGCCTTGGCACTGGCCGCTCCCTCCCAGGCGGGGCCAGCACAGGCTTGACAGATCAGAGGTCGCCCGCCAAGGTCATCAAGGCCAACAGACAGCAGAGTCAGCAGGCTGTCTCCAATGCTGGTGCCAATGAGGGGAGAGCACCTAGATGTAGAAACAGCAAGCAAAAACTTAAAGCACTTTAAGCACAACGTGGCCTTATCACAGGCGATATTTGGTTCCCCCATTTTTCTTTACATTTTTTAATGGTGTGATGGAAAAAAACTGGTTAATGTTAATTTCTGCAATGTTTTATATTCACAAGTAAATGAGGTGTTATTTTGTGTAATTGGCCTCTGTATGCTTCATTTGTTCTGTTGGTGCAGGGTAGGTCATGATGTTATGATGGACGTGTGTTGCCTGAAACTTTATTGCAGTGGCACATAATGTATGTTGTTGACCAAGGATCTGGTCCAGTCAAAGATCGAGTATGGAGCCTGCAGCTCTGGCATGTGTTGGTGGTTCTTATTTGGTAGTCTAGCTGAAGGAGTGTTGGATCAAAGCGTCCCGGGTTTTCCTGCTTCCCTGGAGGTTACCCAGGTCAGCGTCAGTTCCCTCAGTGTTCTCCTCACAATGCTTGTCCTCAGACTCACTACTGGACTCATCATCTGTTTGCTGTGCAGCTACGTCAAGATCTTCTTCCTCCACTGCGTGCCCCCTTTCCAGTGCCAGACTGTGGAGAGTGCAGCATGCAACCACTATCAGTGACACACCATCTGGGGGGTATTGAATTGCACCCCCTGAATGGTCCATGCATCAGGAACACATCTTGAGAAACCCTATGGTCCCCTCTACCACCACCCTTGTGGAGCCATGGCTCCTATTGTACCACTGCTCGGCCTCTGTTTTTAAGTGGGGCAGAGGAGCATCATGAGCCACCTTTTGAGGGGATAGTCCTTGTCACCTAGCAGCCATTCATTCATTTGGGCTGGAGCACTGAAGAGCCTCGGCACCTGGGAGGGTCTCAGGATGTAAGCATCATGGGAGCTGCCAGGGTACCTTGCACACACTTGCAGAATCTGCATCCTATGATCACACACTATCTGCACGTTCATGGAGTGGAAGCCCTTCCTGTTGATGAAGGCTCCCAGCTCACCTGCTGGCGCCTTGAGGGCCACATGTGTGCAGTCTATTGCATCCTGGACAGTGGGGGGAACCCAGCAATCACTGCGAAGCCTCTGGCTCACTCTGTCTGGCTGGCCTCACCTGTACAGTAATGAATGAACAGAGCATCAGTCACCAGTTTGATACAACCGTGGATATCTTATTGGGAGACTCTAGAAAGATCCCCCACTGAGCCCTGGAAAGAGCCAGAGGCATAAAGATTGAGGGCCGTTAGCACCACTAGCATGGGGTGTCCACCCACATAGTGGGAGCTGATCTCAGGGTCTATCCTCTGATAGATGGAGATCACTGTCTCCCTTGAGAGGCGGAGCCTCCTTTGGCATTGCAAGTTGGACATATTGAGGTAGCTGCATCGCCGACTATAAACCCCGGCAGCAGGATAGTGGCGTCTTCTGCGGCCCCTTCTGCCTTGCACTTCCTGTTAGCCTTGCACCCCTTGTGCCTGCACCTCTTTTCCCACAGGTTGCTCCCCTGGAAGCTGAATAGGGACACTTGGCCTCCTCCCCCTTCTAGCCCTTTCTTCCTCCTGAGAGGAGTTACCTCCAGCGGAGAGCACAATCCCCATTTCCGGGGAAAGCTATCTGATACCTGGAAGGGCCCATACGGTGTGAATCCTCCGGGGACCTGGAAAACAACAGAGTCCAGAACTGAAGCTTCGAAATTCCCTAAATGCAGCTGTGAAGCAAGATGAAGCTGTCCTGTTCACAGAAGCAACCAGCAGCAAGTGATATCCTGCACTCCTCACTAATCACTTTGACAAGGCCACTGACCCCTCTTACCCTGCCCGTGGATGAGATTTGGATAATTGTGGCTTCTCTGTCTGCCCATTATGCCATGCGACGGCCTAAAAATCGCATGGGCTATGTAAAGTCGGAGACAATTGGTGTCTCAAGGGCCTTAACTGGCCACTTAATTAATGGTGGGTGTGCCTCCGTCTCCATTGCGCCTCCACCTAGTGAAATATTGCGAGAGTGAGTGTTGACGTTGGCACTCTTGGCTGACGTCAGCGTGCTTTATTTAACGCTTGAGCGGGCTGGGCACACGCCCACTCACTGAGCTAAAAATTCTGCCCATGGACATAGGTTGAGCTTAGGAAGGCTTCCTGCTTTCAATTTATCTGGGTGTTTGCTGAGAGAGGGTTTTAGTTGCGGTTTGGACCTCATGTTGTTTGCAGCTCGCTGACAGAAGTTAGCCAAAATAAAGGACAGTTAGACAGATTTGTACTGTAAGCACAGTAAACCACAAACTTCATCATTGACTGCATGGAAGGTGGGTGAGTCCTTGAACCTTGTGAGAAACAGAAGCTGGAAGATTGCCCAGTTTGAAGTTAGTGGGAGAATCTACACCAGGCCTCACTGTGTCCTATTGCAAAAGAAAGTAACCAGCAAATTAGCTTAGAAGTTTTGGAGAAAGAATCAGAACACAGGGCTGAGGTCTCCACAGTCAAAAGCAGGTCAATGAAAATTTTATCTCAGAGAATATCTGGAGCTGAGGATTGTGCAATCCTTTTGTGTGGTCCCTACAGAAGTACATAACTTTAAGATTGTTGAGTCTTATAAGGGAAGTCTTGGGGGAGTAGAAATAAACCTGAAAGTATAAGATACATAGTTATAAGCCATATTGTTATGTTAATA
The DNA here is from genome assembly GCF_017639515.1 of Carcharodon carcharias. NCBI lineage: Eukaryota > Metazoa > Chordata > Chondrichthyes > Lamniformes > Lamnidae > Carcharodon > Carcharodon carcharias. The sequence continues at coordinate 63,200,002 of NC_054480.1, read as the reverse complement.
GAGCATGTTTTGTTTAATTCTTTTATATACAATAAAGTTTGTTTTGTTAAAAAAATGAAATCTTTGGTGTCATTCTATTGGTTAAAACGAGGTATTCAGATTTCTTTTTGAATGTTAATGGTCCCTAACCGGATTGTAACACTATCCGTATGTATATCAAAGGCATTTTCTGAACCAGTCTTTTTTGTAAACTGGGCCTTATTTATCATTTTCTAATAGTTACTGCATCTTCAGTACACAGCACAATAGTCATACTGGATGTTTTAGGATTGCTAGGTGTTTTTAAGCAAGTTAATTAAATATATAACAGGGAAAGATAAAGGAAGAAATGGAAACAATACCCTGTAATGGAAACACACTGTAGGTTGATGGGAGTTAAACGTTGTTCCATTTTTTAATGCTAGGTGATAACTAAGATATTTCATGGGTTAATTCCAAATCCAAATGTAAATGCTTCATTTGCCGATTCAGTGATAGTCATCTTCCATCTGAAATGTATTTGTGAAACGGGGTTCCACTTACAATCTAGGCAGTTATCCAATGCAACTTATTAGTACCCCTTCTATATAAACACAACAGTATTCCAACAAAACCAACAAGCTTTGAGATTTACATTTCACAATAATCAGCTTTCAAAAGACACTGGCACTTATACTGACCTTTCATGGTTTTGCTTCAATGGTGGACAATCTAGATGCATCCCTGGTCAGCCAGAAGCCCATCAATGATATATAGAGGACTTCTCCCTGACATTGTGAACTTTGGTGGGCCTCTAACAAAGGTCCAGGGTGCATATATTTTGGAATTTAGGGCTAGATGGGCAGTCAGTGCAAGTATGTTGTACTTTTTGCTGTATTCAGATTATTGGAAGGCTTCCAAATTTGAAATGATATTTTATAGGGAGCATTTCTAAAGGACATTGATGGAAAGGATTTGAAGTAGATCAACAAGCATTATTCTAAGGGTTTGGGCTATATTTGAAAGGAGAAATTCGTAGAACTGATATTGTTTACATTAGAGAAAAGTTTGAGAGGAGACATGTGTACTGAATTATAATAATGTAAGTCTAGTACAGAATTAAAGGATATAACAAAATCAACAAGCCTCAAGCAAGAATTGAAATTTCCTCCTGACAGAACAGTAGATACCCAGATAGTTGAGTATTATTCTCAAAATTCCAATAGTACAAGTAGAATGAGTGAGGCCTGGAATCCCATTGTGAGGGAAGATGGAAGTTAGAGTTGCACATGGAGGTGGACAGGAATCTGGGGAAGAACCTGCGTCCATTAGGCTTCCACTCCATTTGAGTTCCATTGAAAATTCTAAATGTGTGGAGGTATTCACATCAGCTCTTGCTGCCTCCATTTTTACAGCTAGCTTCGGGGAATTCTGTGGTACCCTGGGAATTTTGTCAGTATATCACTTAATGGTTCTACAGGATATGAGCCTACTGAGAGTAACAACAGCTTATGTTTATATCCAGCACTACCTTTTCTGTAATAAACATGCCAAGCTCCTTCACGGAGACGCTGTAAAACAAAATGATACTGAACCTCATTAGGAAATATTAGGGCAAATGATCAAAAGCTCGGTAAAAGAGGAATGTTATAAGGAGGTTTTTAAATGAGGAATTTGTGGTAGAGAGGTTTAAGGAGGGAATTCCAGAAATTTGGGCCTATAGATAGCTGAAGGCACAGCCACCAATATTGGAGGATTAAAATCAGGGACGCAAAAGAGGCCAGAATTAGGGGACTGCAGATATCTCAGCGGGTTGTATGGCTGGAGGAGGTTACACAAACAAGGAAGGACATGGAATGGAGGAAATTGAAAACTAGGACGAGAATTTTAACCAGGAACTAGCGTAGGTCAGTGAGTGAGTGAATGGGATTTGGTGTGAGTTAGGACACAGGGAGCAGAGTTTTAAATGGCCTCAACTTTACTGAGGATAGAATGTGGGAGGTCAGTCAGGAGTACATTAGAAAGCCAAGTCTGGAGGTAACAACGACACGGATGAGGGTTTCAGCAGCAGAAGTGCTGAGGCAGGTGTGGAGTAGGGTGATATTTCATAGGTGAAAACGCATGGTCTTGGTGATGGCATGGTATGTGGCTCAGCCTCAAAGAGGTGCCAGGGAGATGGATGGAATCGGTGGCGAGGGAGTGGAGTTTGTGCTGGGAACCAAAGACAATGGCTTCAGTCTTCCTATTATTTAATTGTAGGAAATTTCTGCTCAATAAGTATTGGATGCCAGACAAATAGTCTGACAATTTTGAGAGAGTGACAGGGTTAGGAGAGCTACTGGTGAGGGAAAGCTGGGTGTTGTCCGTATACATTTGGAAACTGATGTTGTGTTTTAGAATGATGTCTTGCTGAGGGCAAATGAAGAACAGGAGGGGGTCAGGGATAGATCATTGGGGGCCACCAGAGGTAAACGTTCAGAAGTAGGAGGAGAAGCATTGATGGTGATTATCCAGCTATGATTAGATAAGAAAGGAATTAGGAGTGTGCTGTACTGCCTGGCTGGATGACAGTGGAGAGGCATTGGAGAAGGATGGTGTGGTCAACTGTGCTGAAAGCTGCAGCCCAGTCAAGAAGGACGTGGAGGGATAGTTTGCCTTTATCAAAGGCACACAGGATTTAATTTGTGACTTTGTTAAGAACAGCTTACTACTATGGCAGGAATGAAACCTGGCTGCAGGGATTCAAACATGGAGTCCTGGTGAAAAATGGGCATGAATTTGGGAAATGACAACATGTTCAAGGGATTTTGAGAGGAAAGGAGATTGGAATATGATAGTATTTTCAAGGATGGTGGGGGTCAAAGGATGGTTTTTTTGAGGAGGGGTAAGGTGATGATGGCAGATTTCAAGCTGAGAGGGAGCGAACCTTAAGAGAGAAAGCTGTTAACCATGTTATCCAACATGGGAGACAGGAAGTAAAACTGGGTGGTCAGTAGTTTAGTAGGAATAGTGTCAAGAGAACAGAGGTCACTCTCTGAGGATGAGCTCAGAGAAAGCATGAGGAGAGACAGCACAGAAGGTGACCATTTGGCTCATAAAGTTAGGAAGGTAAATCCCCAAACAAGAATATTGTGTTCTGAAAGCAATAGATCAAGTGAGAACTGCCATCAATAAAGCCAGAAACCACCCCCATCATGGAAATCTCCTTTGTCTAGTAAAAATTGCACCATCCTATTGAGGCAAAATTGTCAATGCCTCTTCTCCCACATTCCATCCTCAAATCTTGTATCCAGCTGTTTAGATATTGCCAGTACCCTACTGAGATAATCCCCGTGCCCCTTCCTCATCATCTCCCTCTCTACCGCATCCCCTACAAACTTCCCTCTCCTCATTTCTCCACTCCTTCCTCGCTGAAGTAAAAATTGGACACCAAATGCACTTGAGCCAAAGTTTGCATGCTATCCCTGAACCCCACTGCAAAATACATAGTCAGCTATTCCAACCACCTCCATTCAGGCCAATCTATCCTTGCCCACTTCTCCCTTCCTTTCTTCTTTTGCCTCCTTTGTCCTTCTCTCCCTCTCCATCTACTTCTCTCCTTCCCATCTGCTCTCTCTTCTCTTTTCCTCTCCCCTCCTCTCTCCATTCTACTCACACCCCTCCCTCCTCTATCTCTCCCTTTTCGACCTTTTTCTTCTCCCTCCTTACCTTTCTATCCTACCTCTCATTCCCTGTCTTTGCACAGCCTTCCATCTTCTTCCTCTCCTCTCTCCTGTCTTGATTCACTAATCCTGACCTCCCCATCCCCCCACCACAATCGTGCTTGACCTGAAAAGTGCACTTAGCCTTGATTCTCGTTGTGGGAGATCAATTCGTACTTCATTAAAATTACAAACATGGTCACCAGCATCAATTATAAAATATATCAAAGTGATAACTGCTCCATTGATTTCTGGATTCAGTCCTGTGCTTAAGTATTAGCTTGCAGACAGTCTTATTCAGGCTGGAATTCCTTAACACAATTTTAAATTTAGGACTGTCTACAGAGATTATATGATTGAATTAATACATGAATCATATTCTACTCACCATGTCATCAGTAATGTTAATAGATAAATCTCCCACTGAGTTGAATACATGACCAGCAGTGTTAAAGAAATACTCAGAGAATCCAATGTAAAGCATGCGGTCATGGTCCACGAAAAAATCCAATGGTGGAGCAGAAAAAGGGACGTTGGTATGATGCAAGAGATCATAGAATTCCCCCTGATATAAAATTACATTTCAGTTAGTATTTTTCTGATGCATATTAGTTTTCTCAGTAAACCATTACAGTTGTTTTTCTTTGCATGTACTTTGCAGTATGTCCACAAGAATAAAATATATCCAAAGAACAAATACAATAAACTAAAAAGAAATACTTTGTCATTCTATATCATCTTGAAACATCATGAAGCATTTCATGTAATGAATTGCTGTTTAACATGCAACATCTGTTATTGTCAAGTCAAATGCAGCAGCTATCCTGCATCAATAATATCCCACAATGAGATGAAGAAGCAACCGATTTGTTTTTTATTCACCAATATCATTTAAAGATCAAAAGTTGGGTATAGGACAGCAGAAGAGCTCCCTGCTTTTTTTTGAACAATGTCTCCACCTGAGCAGGCAGCTCAGTTTAATATCTCATCCATGGGAGAGCACCTCTCAACAAAGTAGCTTTCCTTCAATGCTGCATTGGAGAAACAGCACAGTTTGTGATCAAGCCATGGGCTGGGATGTTCCATTTCAGGCCTAAGTCCCGTGATGGGGGCGGGAACCGGGAGTGTTTCTCGCTGTGGAGCCCGGTGGGAATTTGCACCGAATTGTGCGATGCTGGGCTCATTAATTATGCAGTCGGGGGTTTCCTTACGTATTGTACAGTGGGGCGACTGGATGATGTGCGCCCTGCCATTATATTTGGGCACCACATTTAAAAGGCGCTGCCCATCAACTTCTTTGTCGTGTACTCAATGTGGAAGGAGGAGATGACCTGGTGATCCCAGTGCATTCTGGCCCCCAGATTCAGTGATGTTTTCCTTGATGTGCTGCTCAATGCAATAGAGGTCAGGAGGGGCATCCTGTACCCCGAGGATGGAAGGAGGGGACCGAGCTGTGTGACCAACTCTGCATGGGAGGAAGTTGCCAAGGTGGTCAGTGCTCATGGCCTCCACCAGAGGACTGCCCTGCAGTGCTGGAAATGGATGAATGACCTCATCTGCGCCACCAGTTGAAGTGAACCCTCAACTGCTCACATTCACCTCACTGAATGATAGAGGGGACATGGGCCGCAGTGGCAAGGCATCCATGCCACCCATGAGTAAAAGAGCAACTCAATGTGTTAAGGTGATGCCTCATAGCCCCACTGTAGTCCATCTAGCCTGCAGGTGGAGAGACCACTGCAGGTCACTGACCCTTCCACACAGAGAGCTCAGATACTCTCTGGGGGGTTGGGGGGGAGGGGGTTAGGCATTGAGGGTACATGCCTCTGCAAGTCTTAACATTCTATCTGCATGGGCTCACCACTCTGGAGGGTGCTTGTGGAGAACCCGCAGTGCATCAATCTCATGCCACACAATCCAGTGGGTTATTTGTAAGGATGGAAAAGCATGAGAAAAATACCTAAAACATATTTGCTCTCAATCCTATCTTTTCTCTTTGCACAGGAAAAGTTACAGCACAACAGGAGGGAGAGGGAGATGGGAGGGGGGCCGGCCTGAACTGAGAAACCTTACAGAGGTTGAGGTGTGGGCAGCTGAGCTGGCAGTGGAGGAACCAGACCGAGCCTGTGCAGATGGCGAGGTCAACGGGCGGCCTCCATTAAGTAAGGATCCATGCATAATGTAGTCGCATAGAAATCTCAGGGTCATGTGTTCCTCCATGTCGGAGGCAGCTCATGCAGTCACTCGCTCGCTCCTCTCTCACTTACAGGTGCCAGCAGGAAATGAGGAAGGCCAGAAGACGAAGCCCTGTCCAGCAGGTACTCCGGCCCATGGAGGACTGAGAACATTGGGAGGAGGAAGAAATTGCACCTGTAGAGGCGTCACAGTTGTCATCTGCACCCCCCACCAGCCCACATTTCGGTGGGTACTAGATCTAGTTCAGGCACGGTCTCACATTCTGATGGTCACTGCACAGATGCATGTCAACAGCAGGAGGAGGCAGGGTCAGCCAAGCTCACTGGCACTTAGAGGACTGCTGGGGAAGAGGCATCAGCAATGTCTGAGTTGGATGATGAGCTTCTGAGATTGGCCCTGCCCGAGATCCTGGAGATGCCGCAGGAGGTAGGGGAGCATCAGGCTGAGGTGCAGGAGGTCCTCAATAGAGTGGTATGTGAGGTGGAGGAGTCCATCCATTTGCTCACTGATCTAATGGTTCTGCCCTATGTGTGTATGGAGGTCTCCATGAGGAAGATGGTGAAAGCCATGAAGAACCTTGTTCAACAGAAAGCCAAGTTTCTGTCGGAGATGCACGCAGACCTGCAGTCCATCACTGTAGCCATGGGTAAGATCTTGCTGTGGCTACGCGAGAGGGGAATGGGGCATCTTGACCTCTCTCCAGATGCTCCTTCTCCTCAAGGAGTCAGGTAGGGCCCTCAGGCAGCCAAATGGAGGAGGAGCGGCTGTTGGACATCCCTGGGACCACCATTTTGGGACTCTTTGAGGCTGTTTGGTCCTTCAGATTCGTCCTCTGTGACTGCAGAGGGAGCAGCTGTCCCACAGCAGGAGAGCCAAAGTAAGCTACAGCCCTCCAGGCCTCGGGTCTCCAGAGGACACCCGTCAAGATCATCCAAGACAACAGGGCCAACTGGTCAGCAGGCTGCCTCCACCCTTGCTGTGGATGTTGGGGGAGAACCTAGAAGTTAAAGGGAATGAAAGATTAAAAAGTTATAATTTCATATGTGGTTGCCCAGGTGCACAATAATTGTTAATGTTCTTGTACTTTTGTAAATGGCCTACACTTGCCTTTTAATGAGGTCTGATGTGGTTTAATTGTGATTCATTGTCGTTAAGGCTGTGCTGTGAAGAGGTCGATGGGCGGCCTCCATTAAGTAAGGATCCATGCATAATGGGGGACATCACAGGCTGGGTCTATGTCCCCCAGAATTATGCATATGCAAGAGGCAATGATCTTTATCAGGGCCCTTGTGAAGCCATGTGCAAGGAGCCTCCCGTTTACTTCCTTTGCCTTTCGTGAGCTCACATGTTGAAATGTATTAGCAATGTCAGTGCTACATGCGGGGGTTCCATTTCAGTTGTCCAGTTGAGCCAACCTGCCACTCTCCTCACCCCCAGTGACCCAACTCCTATGTAGCATCTCGAGATCTCCACCTCACCAATCTAGATAGTCGCAAGCTGCCATGGTATGTGTGACGTTTCACCTTCCAACCTTCCCCCGTGACCTGTACCCTCCACACCATAACCATTGACCCTCCTGGTGTGACCTTTGACTTCCCCCACAGGCAACCTACAACCGTCCTCCATCACACTCCATTCTGTGCAGGTGAATAGCCACATTGCCTATCTTCCCGAGGAGCCAACTCCTGTGACAATAGATATGCCGGTCCTCAAACTGCCAACCCCCAGAATCTGGCTTTACTTCTGTGTCCTCTCTAACAACACTAAGCCCCTTCACCCGTGAGGATCCCTCCCACCCTACTACCTCACACTGCTGCCTTTAACCCTCACCATCCCTTCCTGTCAACAATTCCCACAGTATGCCCCCCAGGACTCATCAGTTGACACCATGGACCCCTCCCTCTGAACCCCTTTCCCCTCTTACCCCCCATGCCTGTTCACACCTGCACACCAACCCTCTCTGCCCATACTCCACCATGGCCCTTCCCACCCTCCCACTAAATAAACCACCTCACCCATTCCACGACCCTCACAGCATCTCTCTCTTTCTGCTACTACCCCTAACCTCCCCTGCCCACCTCTAGGCCTCCACTCCCAACCACCTCTTCATTCCTCTCCATACTATCTAATCACCACCCCCCACTCAACATAGACCATTGCCACCCAACAGTACCTCATGCAGCCGAACCCTAGAGCACGAAGATCCACATCCTGGAAGCTCTAGCAGAGCAAAGTTCCACATCCTGGAAGCTCCAAGAGAGTGAAGATCCACATCCCAGGAAGTTGCTGCAGAGCAAAGTTCCACATCCTGGAAAATCTAGCAGAGCAAAGTTCCACATCCTGGAAGCTCTAGCAGAGTGAAGATCCATATCCTGGAAGTTGCTGCAGAGCAAAGTTCCACATCCTGGAAGCTCTAGCAGGCAAAGTTCCACATCCCGGAAGCTCCAGCAGAGTAAAGATCCATATCCTGGAAGTTGCTGCAGAGTGAAGAACCACATCCTGGAAGCTCCAGCAGAGTGAAGATCCACAACCCAGAAGCACCAGCAGAGTGAAGATCCACATTCTGGAGGTTGCTGCAGAGTGAAGATCCACATCCTGGAAGCTGCTGCAGTGTGAAGATCCACATCCTGGAAGTTGCTGCAGTGTGAAGATCCACATCCTGGAAGCTCCGGCAGTGTGAAGATCCAAATCCCGGAAGCTCCGGCAGTGTGAAGATCCACATCCCAGAAGCTCTGGCAGTGAGAAGATCCACATCCTGGAAGCTCCAGCAGAGTGAAGATCCACATCGTGGAAGCTCCGGCAGTGTAAAGACCCACATCCCGGAAGCTCCGGCAGTGTGATGATCCATATCCTGGAAGTTGCTGCAGTGTGAAGATCCACATCCTGGAAGTTGCTGCAGAGTGAAGATCCACATCCTGGAAGTTGCTGCAGAGTGAAGATCCACTTCCTGGAAGCTCCGGCAGTGTGAAAATCCACATCCTGGAAGTTGCTGCAGTGTGAAGATCCATATCCTGGAAGTTGCAGCAGTATGAAGATCCACATCCTGGAAGCTCCGGCAGTGTGAAAATCCACATCCTGGAAGTTGCTGCAGAGTGAAGATCCACATCCTGGAAGTTGCTGCAGAGTGAAGATCCACTTCCTGGAAGCTCCGGCAGTGTGAAAATCCACATCCTGGAAGTTGCTGCAGAGTGAAGATCCACATCCTGGAAGCTCCAGCAGAGTGAAGATCCACATCCAGGAAGTTGCTGCAGTGTGAAGATCCACATCCTGGAAGTTGCTGCAGAGTGAAGATCCACATCCTCGAAGCTCCGGCAGTATGAAGATCCACATCCTGGAAGTTGCTGCAGTATGAAGATCCACATCCTGGAAGCTCCAGCAGAGTGAAGATCCACATCCTGGAAGTTGCTGCAGAGTGAAGATCCACATCCCGGAAGCTCCAGCAGAGTGAAGATCCAGATCCTGGAAGTTGCTGCAGTGTGAAGATCCACATCCTGGAAGTTGCTGCAGAGTGAAGATCCACATCCTTGAAGCTCCAGCAGAGTGAAGATCCACATCCCGGAAGCTCCAGCAGAGTGAAGATCCACATCCTGGTAGCTCCGGCAGAGTGAAGATCCACAGCCTGGAAGCTCCAGCAGAGTGAAGATCCACATCCAGGAAGCTCCCGCAGAGTGAATATCCACATCCCGGAGCTCCAGGAGAATGAAGATCCACATCCTGGAAGCTCCAGCAGAGTGAAGATCCACATCCCGGAAGCTCCAGCAGAGTGAAGATCCACATCTTGGAAGCTCCAGCAGAGTGAAGATCCACATCCTGGAAGCTCCCACAGAGTGAAGATCCACATCCTGGAAGCTCCAGCAGAGTGAAGATCCACATCCCGGAAGCTCCGGCAGAGTGAAGATCCACATCCTGGAAGCTACTGCAGAGTGAAGATCCACATCTTGGAAGTTCCAGCAGTGTGAAGATCCTCATCCTGAAGCTCCATCAGAGTGAAGATCCACATCCTGGAAGCTCCAGCAAAGTGAAGATCCACATCCCGGAAGTTGCTGCAGTGTGAAGATCCACATCCCGGTAGCTCCAGCAGAGTGAAGATCCACATCCTGGAAGCTCCAGCAGAGTGAAGATCCACATCCTGGAAGTTCCTACAGTGTGAAGATCCACATCCTGGAAACTGCAGCAGGGTGAAGATCCACATCCTGGAAGTAGCTGCAGTGTGAAGATCCACATCCTGGAAGATGCTGCAGTGTGAAGATCCACATCCTGGAAGTTGCTGCAGTGTGAAGATCCACATCCTGGAAGCTCCGGCAAAGTGAAGATCCACATCCCGGAAGTTGCTGCAGTGTGAAGATCCACATCCTTGAAGCTCCGGCACTGTGAAGATCCACATCCCGGAAGCTCCAGCAGTGTGAAGATCCACATCCTGGAAGCTGTTACAGTGTAAAGATCCACATCCTGGAAGCTCCAGCAAGGTGAAGATCCATATCCTGAAAGTTGCTGCAGTGTGAAGATCCACATTCTGAAAGTTGCTGCAGTGTGAAGATCCACATCCTGGAAGCTCCGGCAATGTGAAGATCCACATCCCAGAAGCTCCGACAGTGTGAAGATCCACATACTGGAAGGTGCTGCAGTGTCAAGATCCACATCCTGGTAGCTCCAGCAGAGTGAAGATCCACATCCTGGAAGCTCTGGCAGTGTGAAGACCCACATCCTGGAAGTTGCTACAGTGTGAAGATCCACATCCTGGAAGCTCCGGCAGTGTGAAGATCCATATCCCGGAAGCACCAGCAGAGTGAAGATCCACATCCTGGAAGCTCCGGCAGTGTGAAGATCCACATCCTGGAAGTTGATGCAGTGTGAAGATCCACATCCTGGCAGCTCCAGCAGTGGGAAGATCCACATCCTGGAGGTTACTGTAGTGTGAAGATCCACATCCCAGAAGCTCCAGCAGAGTGAAGATCCACATCCGAGAAGCTTCAGCGGAGTGAAGATCCACATCCTGGAAGTTGCTGCAGTATGAACATACACATCCTGGAAGCTCCAGCAGAGTGAAGATCTGCATCCTGCAAGTTGCTGCAGAGTCAGGATCCACATCCCGGAAGCTCCGGCAGTGAGAAGATCCACATCCCAGAATCTCCAGCAGAGTGAAGATCCACATCCTGGAAGCTCCAGCAGAGTGAAGATCCACATCCTGGAAGTTGCTACAGAGTAAAGATCCACATCCTGGAAGTTGTTGCAGAGTGAAGATCCACATCCTGGAAGTTGCTGCAGTGTGAAGATCCACATCCTGGAAGTTGCTGCAGTGTGAAGATCCTCATCCTGGAATTTGCTGCAGAGTGAAGATCCACATCTTGGAGGCTCCCGCAGAGTGAAGATCAACATCCTTGGAGTTGTTGCAGAGTGAAGATCCACATCCTGGAAGTTGCTGCAGTGTGAAGATCCTCATCTTAGAATTTGCTGCAGAGTGAGGATCCACATCCTGGAAGCTCCGGCATCATGAAGATCCACCATGAAGCTCCAGCAGAATGAAGATCTACATCCTGGAAGCTCCAGCAAAGTGAAGATCCACATCCTGAAAGTTGCTGCAGTTTGAAGATCCACATCCCGGAAGCTCCAGCATATTGAAGAACCACATCCTGGAAGTTGCTGCAGCGTGAAGATCCACATCCTGGAAGCTCCAGCAGAGTGAAGAACCACACCCTGGTAGTTGCTTCAGTGTGAAGACCATATCCTGGAAGCTCCAGCAGAGTGGCGATCCACATCCTGGAAGTTTCGGCAGTGTGAAGATCTGCATCCTGGAAGTTGCTGCGGTGTGAAGATCCACATCCTGGAAGCTCCAGCAGAGTGAAGGTCCACATGCTGGAAGCTCCAGCAGAGTGAAGGTCCACATCTTGGAGACTCCAGCAGAGTGAAGATCCACATCCTGGATGTTGCTGCAGAGTGAACATCCACATCCTGGAAGTTGCTGCAGTGTGAAGATCCACATCCTGGATTTTGCTGCAGATTGAAAATCCACATCCTGGAAGTTGCTGCAGTGTGAAGATCCACATCCTGGAAGTTGCTGCAGAGTGAAGATCCACATCCTGGAAGATGCTGCTGAGTGAAGATCCACATCCTGGAAGTTGCTGCAGAGTGAAGATTCACATCCTGGAAGTTGCTGCAGTGTGAAGATACATAACCTGGAAGCTCCAGCAGTGTGAAGATCCACATCCTGGAAGTTGCTGCAGTGTGAAGATCCACATCCTGGAAGCTCCAGCAGAGTGAAGATCCACATCCTGGAAGCTCCAGAAGAGTGAAGATCCACATCTTGGAGGCTCCAGCAGAGTCAAGATCCACATCCTAGAAGTTGCTGCAGTGTGAAGATCCACACCCTGGATTTTGCTGCAGTGTGAAAATCCACATCCTGGAAGTTGCTGCAGTGTGAAGATCCACATCCTGGAAGTTGCTGCAGAGTGAAGATCCACATCCTGGAAGTTGCTGCAGAATGAAGATCCATAACCTGGATGTTGCTGCAGAGTGAAGATCCACATCCTGGATGTTGCTGCAGAGTGAAGATCCACATCCTGGATGTTGCTGCAGAGTGAAGATCCACATCCTGGAAGTTGCTGCAGAGTGAAGATCCACATCCTGGAAGTTGCTGCAGAGAGAAGATCCACATCCTGGATGTTGCTGCAGTGTGAAGATCCACATCCTGGAAGCTCCAGCAGAGTGAAGATCCACATCTTTGAGGCTCCAGCAGAATGAAGATCCACATCCTGGAAGCTCCAGCATTGTGAAGATCCACATCCTGAAGCTCCAGCAGAGTGAAGATCCACATCCTGGAAGTTGCTGCAGTGTGAAGATCCACATCCTGGCAGCTCCGGCAATGTGAAGATCCACATCCTGGAAGTTGCTGCAGTTTGAAGATCCATATCCTGGAAGCTCCAGGAGAGTGAAGATCCACATCCTGGAAGCTCCGGCTGTGTGAAGATCTGTATCCTGGAAGTTGCTGCAGAGTGAAGATCCACACCCTGGAAGCTCCAGCAGAGTGAAGATCCACATCTTGGAGGCTCAAGCAGTGCGAACATCCACATTCTGGAAGCTCCGGCAGTGTGAAGATCCACATCTTGGAAGTTGCCACAGTGTGAAGACCCACAGCCTGGAAGTTGCTGCAGTGTGAAGATCCACATCCTGGATTTTGCTGCAGAGTGAAGATCCACATCCTGGAAGTTGCTGCAGTGTGAAGTACCACATCCTCGAAGCTCCAGCAGTGTGAAGATCCACAGCCTCAAAGCTCCAGCAGTGTGAAGATCCACATCCTGGAAGTTGCTTCAGTGTGAAGATCCACATCCTGGAAGTTGCTTCAGTGTGAAGATCCACATCCTCAAAGCTCCGGCAGTGTGAAGATCCACATCCTGGAAGTTGCTGCAGTGTGATGATCCACATCCTGCAAGTTGCTGCAGAGTGAAGATCCATATCCTCGAAACTCCAGCAGAGTGAAATCCACATCCTGGAAGTTGCTGCAGTGTGAAGTTTCATATCCTGGATGCTCCAGCAGAGTGAAGATCCACATCCTGGAAGCTCCAGAAGTGTGAAGATCCGCTTCCTGGAAGTTGCTGCAGTGTGAATATCCAAATCCTGGAAGCTCCAGCAGAGTGACGATCCACACCTTGGATGGTCCAGCAGAGTGAAGATCCAAATCTGGATGTTGCTGCAGAGTGAAGATCCACATCCTGGATGTTGCTGCAGAGTGAGGATCCACATCCTGGATGTTGCTGCAGAGTGAAGATCCACATCCTGGAAGCTCCGGAAGTGTGAAGATCCGCTTCCTGGAAGTTGCTGCAGTGTGAAGATCCAAATTCTGGAAGCTCCAGCAGAGTGAAGATCCACATCCTGGAAGTTGCTGTAGTGTGAAGATCCACATCCTGGATGTTGCTGCAGAGTGAAAATTCACATCCTGGGAGTTGCTGCAGAGTGAAGATCCACATCCTGGAAGTTGCTGCAGAGTTAGGATCCACATCGTGGATGTTGCTACGGAGTGAAGATACACATCCTGGAAGTTGCTGCAGAGTGAAAATTCACATCCTGGAAGTTGCTGCGAGTGAAGATCCACATCCTGGAAGTTGCTGCAGAGTGAAGATACACATCCTGGTAGTTGCTGCAGAGTGAAGATCCACATCCTGGATGTTGCTACAGAGTGAAGATCCACATCCTGGAAGCTCCGGCAGTGTGAAGATCTGCATCCTGGAAGTTGCTGCAGAGTGAAGATCCACACCCTGGAAGCTCCAGCAGAGTGAAGATCCACATCTTGGAGGCTCCAGCAGTGCGAACATCCACATTCTGGAAGCTCCGGCAGTGTGAAGATCCACATCTTGGAAGTTGCCACAGTGTTAAGACCCACAGCCTGGAAGTTGCTGCAGTGTGAAGATCCACATCCTGGATTTTGCTGCAGATTGAAGATCCACATCCTGGAAGTTGCTGCAGAGTTAAGATCCAAATCGTGGATGTTGCTACAGAGTGAAGATCCACATCCTGGAAGTTGCTGTAGAGTGAAGATACACATCCTGGAAGTTGCTGCAGAGTGAAGATCCACATCCTGGAAGTTGCTGTAGAGTGAAGATACACATCCTGGAAGTTGCTGCAGAGTGAAGATCCACATCCTGGATGTTGCTATAGAGTGAAGATCCACATCCTGGAAGCTCCAGCAGTGTGAAGATCCACATCCTGGAAGTTGTTGCAGAGTGAAGATCCACATCCTGGAAGTTGCTGTAGAGTGAAGATACACATCCTGGAAGTTGCTGCAGAGTGAAGATCCACATCCTGGATGTTGCTACAGAGTGAAGACCCACATCCTGGAAGCTCCAGCAGTGTGAAGATCCACATCCTGGAAGTTGTTGCAGAGTGAAGATCCACATCCTGGAAGTTGCTGCAGTGTGAAGTACCACATCCTCGAAGCTCCAGCAGTGTGAAGATCCACATCCTGGAAGTTGCTTCAGTGTGAAGATCCACATCCTGGAAGTTGCTTCAGTGTGAAGATCCACATCCTGGAAGTTGCTTCAGTGTGAAAATCCACATCCTCAAAGCTCCGGCTGTGTGAAGATCCACATCCTGGAAGTTGCTGCAGTGTGAAGATCCACATCCTGCAAGTTGCTGCAGAGTGAAGATCCATATCCTCAAAACTCCGGCAGAGTGAAATCCACATCCTGGAAGTTGCTGCAGTGTGAAGTTCCATATCCTGGATGCTCCAGCAGAGTGAAGATCCACATCCTGGAAGCTCCGGAAGTGTGAAGATCCGCTTCCTGGAAGTTGCTGCAGTGTGAAGATCCAAATCCTAGAAGCTCCAGCAGAGTGACGATCCACACCTTGGATGATCCAGCAGAGTGAAGATCCACATCTGGATGTTGCTGCAGAGTGAAGATCCACATCCTGCAAGTTGCTGCAGAGTGAAGATCCACATCCTGGAAGTTGCTACAGAGTGAAGATCCACATCCTGGAAGCTCCAGCAGAGTGAAGATCCACATCTGGATGTTGCTGCAGAGTGAAAATTCACATCCTGGAAGTTGCTGCAGAGTGAAGATCCACATCCTGGATGTTGTTGCAGAGTGAAGATCCACATCTGGAAGTTGCTGCAGAGTGAAGATCCACATCCTGGAGGTTGCTGCAGAGTGAAGATCCAAATCCTGGAAGTTGCTGCAGAGTGAAGATCCACATCCTGGATGTTGCTGCAGAGTGAAGATCCACATCCTGGAAGTTGCTGCAGAGTGAAGATCCACATACTGGATGTTGCTGCAGAGTGAAGATCCACATCCTGGAAGCCCCAGCAGAGTGAAGATCCACATCCTGGAAGCTCCAGCGGAGTGAAGATCCACATCCTGGAAGTTGTTGCAGAATCAAGATCCACATCCTGGATGTTGTTGCAGAGTGAAGATCCACATCCTGGAAGCTCCAGCAGAGTGAAGATCCACATCCTGGAAGTTGTTGCAGAATCAAGATCCACATCCTGGAAGTTGCTGCAGTCTGAAGATCCACATCCCCAAAGCTCCAGCAATGTGAAGATCCACATCCTGAAAGTTACTGCAGTGTGAAGATCCACATCCTGGAAGCTCCGACAGTGTGAAAATCCACATCCTGGAAGCTCTGGCAGTGTGAAGATCCACATTTTGGAAGTTGCTGCAGTGTGAAGATCCACATTCTGGAAGCTCCGACTGTGTGAAGATCCACATCCTGGAAGCTCCAGCAGTGTGAAGATCCACATCCTGGAAGTTGCTGCAGTATGAAGATCCATATCCCGGTAGCTCTGGCAGTGCGAAGACCCACATCCTGGAAGCTCCGGCAGAGTGAAGATCCACATCTTGGAGGCTCCAGCAGAGTGAAGATCCACATCCCGGAAGCTCCAGCAGAGTGATGATCCACATCCTGGAAGTTGCTGCAGTGTGAAGATCCACATCCCGAAGCTCCAGGAGAGTGAAGATCCACATCCTGGATGCTCCGGCAGTGTGAGGATCCACATCCAGGAAGCTCCAGCAGAGTGAAGATACACAGCCGTGATTTGCTGCAGTGTAAAAATCCACATCCTGGAAGCTCCGTCAGTGTGAAGATCCTCATCCTGGAAGCTCCGGCAGTGTGAAGATCCACATCCTGGAAGCTCCAGCAGAGTGAAGATCCACATCTTGGAGGCTCCAGCAGAGTGAAGATCCACATCCCGGAAGCTCCGGCAGTGTGAAGATCCACATCCTGGAAGCTCCAGCAGAGTGAAGATCCACATCTTGGAAGTTGCTGCAGTGTAAAGATCCACATCCTGGAAGCTCCAGCAGTGTGAAGATCCACATCCTGGAAGTTGCTGCAGAGTGAAGATCCACATCCTGGATGTTGCTGCAGAGTGAAGATCCACATCTGGAAGTTGCTGCAGAGTGAAGATCCACATTCTGGAGGTTGCTGCAGTGTGAAGATCCACATCCTGGATGTTGCTGCAGAGTGAAGATCCACATCCTGGAAGTTGCTGCAGAGTGAAGATCCACATCCTGGATGTTGCTGCAGAGTGAAGATCCACAGCCTGGAAGCTGCAGCAGAATGAAGATCCACATCTTGGAGGCTCCAGCAGAGTGAAGATCCACATCCTGAAACTTGCTGCAGTGTGAAGATCCACATCCTGGATGTTGCTGCAGAGTGAAGATCCACATCCTGGATATTGCTGCAGAGTGAAGATCCACATCTGAAAGTTGCTGCAGAGTGAAGATCCACATCCTAGAAGCCCCAGCAGAGTGAAGATCCACATCCTAGAAGCCCCAGCAGAGTGAAGATCCACATCCCCAAAGCTCCAGCAGAGTGAAGATCCACATTCTGGAAGTTGCTGCAGTGTGAAGATCCACATCCTGGAAACTCCGACAGTGTGAAGATCCACATCCTGGAAGCTCCAGCAGTGTGAAGATCCACATCCTGGAAGTTGCTGCAGTGTGAAGATCCATATCCCAGTAGCTCTGGCAGTGTGAAGACCCACATCCCGGAAGCTCCGGCAGAGTGAAGATCCACATCCTGGAAGGTCCAGCAGAGTTAAGATTCACGTCCTGGAAGCTCCAGCAGATTGAAGATCCACATCTTGGAAGCTCCGGCATTGTGAAGATCCACATCCCGAAGCTCCAGGAGAGTGAAGATCCACATCCTGGAAGATCCGGCAGGGTGAGGATCCACATCCCGGAAGCTCCAGCAGAGTGAAGATACACAGCCTGGAAGTTGCTGCAGTGTAAAGATCCACATCCTGGAAGCTCCAGCAGAGTGAAGATCCACATCTTGGAGGCTCCAGCAGAGTGAAGATCCACATCCTGGAAGCTCCGGCAGTGTGAAGATCCACATCCTGGAAGCTCCAGCAGAGTGAAGATCCACATCTTGGAGGCTCCAGCAGAATGAATATCCGCATCCTGGAAGCTCCGGCAGTGTGAAGATCCACATCCCGGAAGCTCCAGCAGAGTGAAGATCCACATCCTGGAAGTTGCTGCAGTGTAAAGATCCACATCCTGGAAGCTCCAGCAGTGTGAATATCCACATCCCGGAAGCTCTGGCAGTGTGAAGATCCACATCCCGGAAGCTCGGGCACTGTGAAGATCCACATCCCGGAAGCTCCGGCAGTGTGAAGATCCACATCCCGGAAGCTCCGGCAGTGTGGAGATCCACATCCTGGAAGTTGCTGCAGTGTGAAGATCCACATCCTGGATGTTGCTGCAGAGTGAAGATCCACATCTGGAAGTTGCTGCAGAGTGAAGATCCACATCCTGGAGCTTGCTGCAGTGTGAAGATCCACATCCTGGATGTTGCTGCAGAGTGAAGATCCGCATCCTGGATGTTGCTGCAGAGTGAAGATCCACATCCTGGAAGCTCCAGCAGAGTGAAGATCCACATCCTGGAAGTTGCTGCAGTGTGAAGATCCACATCCTGGATGTTGCTGCAGAGTAAAGATCCACAACCTGGATGTTGCTGCAGAGTGAAGATCCACATCTGGAAGTTGCTGCACAGTGAAGATCCACATCCTGGAAGCTCCAGCAGAGTGAAGATCCACATCTTGGAGGCTCCAGCAGAATGAATATCCGCATCCTGGAAGCTCCGGCAGTGTGAAGATCCACATCCCGGAAGCTCCAGCAGAGTGAAGATTCACATCCTGGATGCTCCGGCAGTGTGAAGATCCACTTCCTGGAAGCTCCAGCAGTGTGAAGATCCACATCCTGGAAGCTCCGGCAGTGTGAAGATCCACTTCCTGGAAGCTCCAGCAGTGTGAAGATCCACATCCTGGAAGCGCCAGCAGAGTGAAGATCCACATCCTGGATGTTGCTGCAGTGTGAAGATCCACATCCTGGAGGCTCCAGCAGTATGAAGATCCACATCCTGGATGTTGCTGCAGAGTGAAGATCCACATCCTTGAAGCTCCAGCAGTGTGAAGATCCACATCCTGGATGTTGCTGCAGAGTGAAGATCCACATCCTGGATGTTGCTGCACAGTCAAGATCCACATCCTTGAAGCTCTGGCAGTGTGAAGATCCACATCCTGGAAGTTGCTACAGTGTGAAGATCCACATACTGGTAGCTTCCGCAGCGTGGAGAACCGCATCCTGGAAGTTGCTGCAGAGTGAAGATCCACATCCTGGAAGCTCCAGCAGAGTGAAGATCCACATCTTGGAGGCTCCAGCAGAGTGAAGATTCTACAACCTGGAATTTGCTGCAGTGTGAAGATCCACATCCTGGATTTTGCTGCAGAGTGAAGATCCACATCGTGGATTTTGCTGCAGAGTGAAGATCCACATCCTCAAAGCTCCAGCAGTGTGAAGATCCACATCCTGGAAGCTCCGACAGTGTGATGATCCACATCCTGGAAGCTCCGACAGTGTGAAGATCCACATCCTGGATGTTGCTGCAATGTGAAGATCCACATCCTCGAAGCTCCAGCAGTGTGAAGATCCACATCCTGGAAGTTGCTGCAGTGTGCATATCCACATCCTGGAAACTCCAGCAGAGTGTAGGTCCACATCTTGGAGGCTCCAGCAGAATGAAGATCCACATCCCGGAAGTTCTGGCAGAGTGAAGATCGACATCCTGGAAGCTCCAGCAGAGTTAAGATTCACATCCTGGAAGTTGCTGCAGATTGAAGATTCACATCCTGGATGCTCCAGCAGTGTGAAAATCCACTTCCTGGAAGCTCCAGCAGTGTGAAGATCCACATCCTGGAAGCTCCGGCAGTGTGAAGATCCACTTCCTGGAAGCTCCAGCAGAGTGAAGATCCACATCTTGGAGGCTCCAGCAGTGTGAAGATCCACATCCTGGAAGTTGCTGCAGAGTGACGATCCACATCCTGGATGTTGCTGCAGTGTGAAGATCCACATCCTTGAAGCTCCAGCAGTGTGAAGATCCACATCCTGGATGTTGCTGCAGAGTGAAGATCCACATCCTGGATGTTGCTGCACAGTGAAGATCCACATCCTTGAAGTTGCTGCAGAGTGAAGATCCACATCCTGGAAGCTCCAGCAGAGTGAAGATCCACATCCTGGAGGCTCCAGCAAAGTGAAGATTCCACAACCTGGAAGTTGCTGCAGTGTGAAGATCCACATCCTGGAAGTTGCTGCAGTGTGAAGATCCACATCCTGGATTTTGCTGCAGAGTGAAGATCCACATCCTAGAAGTTTCTTCAGATTGAAGATCCACATCCTGGAAACTCCAGCAGAGTGAAGATCCACATCGTGGAAGCTCCGGCAGTGTGAAGATCCACATCCTGGAAGTTGCTGCAGTGTGAAGATCCACATCCTCGAAGCTCCAGCAGAGTGAAGATCCACATCCTGGAAGTTGCTGCACTGTGAAGATCCACATCATGGAAGTTGCTGCAGTGTGAAGATCCATATCCTGGAAGCTCCGGCAGTGTGAAGATCCACATCCCGGAAGCTCTGGCAGTGTGAAGGTCCACATTCTGGAAGCTCCAGCAGATTGAAGATCCACATCCTGGAAGCTCCAGCAGAGTGAAGATCCACATCCTGGAAGTTGTTGCAGAGTGAAGATTCACATCCTGGAAGCTTTCATTGTGAAGATCCACATCCCGAAGCTCCAGGAGAGTGAAGATCCACATCCTGGAAGCTCCGGCAGTGTGAAGATCCACATCCTGGAAGCTCGAGCAGAGTGAAGATTTACATCCCGTAGCTCCAGGAGAATGAAGATCCACATCCTGGAAGTTGCTGCCGATTGAAGATCCACATCTTGGAAGCTCCGGCAGTGTGAAGATCCATATCCTGGAAGTTGCTGCAGTGTGAAGGTCCACATCCTGGATGTTGCTGCCGAGTGAAGATCCATATCCTGGAAGTTGCTGCAGTGTAAAGATCCGCATCCTGGAAGCTCCAGCAGAGTGAAGATCCACATCCCGGAAGTTGCTGCAGTGTGAAGATCCACATCCTTGAAGCTCCGGCATTGTGAAGATCCACATCCTGGAAGTTGCTGCAGTGTGAAGATCCACATCCTGGAAGCTCCGGCACTGTGAAGATCCACATCCTGGAAGCTCCAGCAGAGTGAAGATCCACATCCTGGAATCTCCGGCAGTGTGAAGATCCACATCCTGGAAGCTCGGCAGAGTGAAGATCCACATCCTGGAACCTTCGGCAGAGTGAAGATCCACATCTTGGAGGCTCCAGCAGAGTGAAGATCCACATCCTGGAAGCTCCAGCAGTGTGAAGATCCACATCCTGGATGCTCCAGCAGAGTGAAGATCCACATCCTGGAAGTTGCTGCAGTGTGCAGATCCACATCCTGGAAGCTCCGGCAGTGTGCAGATCCACATCCTGGAATCTCCGGCAGTGTGGAGATCCACATCCTGGAATCTCCGGCAGTGTGGAGATCCACATCCTGGAAATTGCTGCAGTGTGAAGATCCACATCCTGGAAGCTCCGGCAGAGTGAAGATCCACATCCTGGAATCTCTGGCAGTGTGGAGATCCACATCCTGGAAGCTCCAGCAGAGTGAAGATTCACATCTTGGAGGCTCCAGCAGAGTGAAGATCCACATCCTGGAAGCTCCGGCAGTGTGAAGATCCACATCCCGGAAGCTCCAACAGAGTGAAGGTCCACATCCCGGAAATTGCTGCAGTTTGAAGATGCACATCCTGGAAGCCCCAGCAGAGTGAAGGTCCACATCCCGGAAGTTGCTTCAGTGTGAAGAACGATATCCTGGAAGCTTCAGCAGATTGAAGATCCACATCACGGAAGTTGCTGCAGTGTGAAGAACCCCATCCCGGAAACTCCAGCAGATTGAAGATCCACATCCTGGAAACTCCAGCAGAGTGAAGGTCCACATCCTGGAAGCTCCAGCAGAGTGATGGTCCACATGCTGGAAGTTGCTGCAGTTTGAAGATCCACATCCTGGAAGCTCCGGCATTCTGAAGATCCACAAGGTGGCTGCTCCACCTATGCACTGCTGCACGAGTTGCTCCAGGGTCCACGATCACTGGAGGCCTCCATCTTCCACTCTCTCCAAGCTGCCCCAGGCCTTCTTCCAAGTGTGTTCTGATATGTCTGTATCATGTTGGTCCAGACCTCTTCTGGACTCGCGTGATATCCTGCTGGTGGTGTGCATAATTGGACAGGGAAGAACACTTTCAGTCAGGACTTCATCTGCATCCTAGTAACAGGATGAAAAATGGCTTCATGCTGGCCTCTGTCAGTAATGGCGACCTGCCATGATGGGCAGGAATGCACGTTGTCACTGTCAGTTAATGCTGGTGGGAAACTGATTTTTCATCTTCTGTTGCATTGTCCCCTTCCCCCCGCAACCCGCCATTACACCCACCACTGTCCAGCCTTGGTGTTGCCTTCTACCAACAATCTTCTATCTCACAAAAGGAGAAATAGAAGGATGCAGAAAGAGATATAGGAAGATTAGAGAATAGGAAAGAACAAGAAAGATAAATTCAGGAACAGCAACATTTATTTTTATGAGCTATGGCACAGGAGATCAGCTAATAAACGCTACTGAAATAGCATTCTCAGACTTAAGTAAAGCCAGAAGGAGTCAACAATTTCCAGTCAAAAATTTCACCTGAATACACAATTATAGATCCTAAATGAGTACCATTTATATTTTATCAGTTTTAATGTAAGACAATTGTATTGTTTGTGCAGTTCTGTAAAAAGATAATTATTGGAGAAACCCTTGCTTGCCCATCTTTTCATTATTCCATACTCTATCATACCTTGAGCGACAAAATCAGTGAATCTTTTGCCACTACTGGAGGACTGGTTAAAGAATAGTTGATCCCAACAAACTTGTCAATTTTCTTTGTCACTGAAAGAGTCAAGAGGTTAGAAAACATTAATATGTTAACAACTTTTAGAATAACACATAAAAACAGAAAAATGTGGAATGAGCAATGGTCACTTGCTTCACCAACCCACTCCTCCTTTGAAACTACCTAAGATTTATGTAGATTGAGTTTACCCAAATTGATTTAATCTGACTAGGTGAATAGGTACATAATATTACCTTGTTAACAGAAAATAACTTTAATGTCGCCTATCTCCAACCTGTTGCAATAGATTTCTATTGTCAGCATAGGGTCTGAAATTCCTATTACTATGGTTAAGCTATTTGGTCTATAGCTTGACTTGTTCTATTGCCCTTTTTAAATAGAGGGATCACATTAGCTTTCTGACAATATCCCCTTTTCTAATGATTTTTTCTACACATGGAACAGAGCCTATCTATCACTTCCTCAACTTATTTTGCACTGATGCAATCCATCTGGGCCAGGGGTTTAAACCTCTTCAAGTTTGGTTAGTTTATCAATAGCTCATTTTATGTATTTGCTTAAAATTGCTTCCTCCACCTTTTTTCAATAACAGGTGGTCTATTAGTGTACATCTGTTGAACATTTTAAATTCATGTGACCACTGACTGCATTCATTGTGTACCTTCTGTGAAAATTCCCTAGTGGAAGACTATGGAGGGAAATCTTATCCAGTGATTAATCCCTTTTTATCTCTTATTCCAATCCATATGGATTCTGTTTCTAACCTTCTGTTAGTTATGTCATTTTTTCTAATGCCATTAGTTTTTATCTCTAATTAGTATAGCTTCTTCACTTGCTTCTCGGTTTTCTATCCTTTCTGATTGTTATAACGTGCAATATGTAGTTGCCAGTCCAGTTCAATATGTAGCCATGCTTCAGTTACTTGTACCCTATTTAGTTCCTCCAAATGGACTTTTGCCTCCAGTTCTCCTGTTTTATTTCAGATGCTGTGTACATTGATGTACAGGCTGTTTAATTCACCTTTAATAGTTGTTCCTTTTGTTTTATATTCCTTTTATATTTCTGTTTAATAGCTGTAGTTATTTCATGACTGCTCATGTTAACCTTGTTTATTATCTTGGCTTGAACTTAATTCTCAAACACCACTATTATCTGCAGATTTATGTTATTTTCACCAGATCTCTCCCTCCATCTTACTAATTGAAAGTCCTATTTACAACCTTTTATATCCTCTATGCTGGGACATTGCTCAACTCTGGTTCACATGGAACCCATCTCAGCAGTACAGCTCTCTCCAGTATGGAAGTCACTATCCCATGAAATGGCACACCTCTTTCCCACAGCAAGTATTCCTTTTCCTGAGCTCACTAGCCCTATGTCAATTAGCACATAACTCATGTGATAATCTCGTGATTGCTAGCTGTGAAGTATTTTTATTTAATTTAGTTCATAACTTTCGATATTCCACATAGACCCTTCTCTCTTTTCTTCCCTATGTCATTGATCCTAACTGGATCTTACACCTACCTTTCCAAGTTTCTCTCCACTTGCACTGAGATATCATTTAGCTTTGCTCCAGGTAGGCAACATACCCTTCTGGATTCTCAGGCCCGACTGCGGAGGATACTATCCCTTTAATTATAGAATCCTCTTTGACCACAAATCTTTCTATTCTGCGCACCACCACCACCCACCCCACCACTTGCCAAACCTTTGCACTTCATGAACTGCCACTTGCTCCATGGTGCCATAGTTAACTTACTGGCCTATCTATTCCACAGCCTACATCCTTATCCTCACAGGCAACAAGGCAGCAAGTATACTGTACCTTAGATAAAAGCGAAAAACTGTGGATGCTGGAAATCCAAAGCACAAACAAAAATAAAAATACCTGGAAAAACTCAGCAGGTCTGACAGCATCTGCGGAGAGGAACACATTTAACGTTTCGAGTCCGTATGACACTTCAACAGAACTAAGGAAAAATAGAAGAGACATGAAATATAAGCTGATTTAAAGGGGGGGGTGGTGGGACAAGTAGAGCTGGATAGAGAGCCAGTGATAGGTGGAGATCGCCAAAAGATGTCATAGACAAAAAACAAAGAGGTGTTGACGGTGGTGATATTAGCTATGAAATGTGCTTATAGGTGACATTAAGGGTGGAAAGCAGGATGATTAAGGTAGAGATAGTCCTAGTGGGGGGTGGGGTGGGGGGAAGGGATCGACATAGGTAGAGATAAAACAATGGATACTGTACCTGTTGGATTGGATCATTGTCTCTGGAATTTTCTTCTCTATCTCCCCATTAGTTTCCTTTTCCAGCTGATTAAGTCACCATCACCCCTTATTGCATCTCGGCTTTTCTTTTGAGGTATGACTAAACTCTGGAGAAAACATTCAAAAGCTATTCCCCCACCAATACTCTCCATCCCCGACCCATTGCTTTAAGTGTCAGTGTGTCTCTAACTTGCTCTCCAGCTCAAAGTCTAAGCCTCAGTGTCTCCGACCAGAGACATTTATGGCAAATATGGCCTTATCCACATCCTCTCAAATGCTACAGATAGCCTGTACTCCCATTTTTGTAGTTTCCATTTATTTAAGATGACCATCAATTTATTTATTGATGAAGTACAATTAGTTGAGATCTAGATCATATTTTGTTGTTGGATTTAGCTTGATTTCAGATTAATTTGTGATTAATTAGCCATTTTCCTGTTTATTAGCTTCTTTATTATTTTTTGAACCCCCATTTATTATTTTTATATGTCAGATTTTAATTTAATGAAATTCAGAATCTTTTAATGTTCATATCCTCTATTTAGTTCATTTTAATTTTAAGCCTTTAATTCTGATTAATTACTTAAACATTTGACTTAATTATATCATAAATGAAACAAAAGTTGTAATTTTTCGGGCTCCACTTCTCTGCCTTTACTTTTTCACATTCAGAGGGTCATTGCAGCATAGAAGGAGGCTATTCAGCCCATGGAGTCCATGCCAGCTAGTTGTGTTATAATTTTGCAATTTGAGCATTTAATATTTTTCTCACACCTGGCATCGTTTGGAGAAATGGATTTATCTTTTCACTGAGGATTTCCTGCAATTCAAGACAGATCTGCAAAAGTAAAGGAAATTATTGCAATCACTAAAAACATTGTTACAGAACTTTACATGTAAATTTTTAAAGTAACATTAATGTTATGGTGCTCTAAAGGCACAATTTTTTTTTTTATTCACTCATGGGATGTAGGCGTCGCTGGCTAGGCCACCATTTATTACCCAACCCAAATTGCCCTTGAGAAGGTAGTTATGAGCTGTTTTCTTGAGACGCTGCAGCCCATGATCTGTAGGTATACCCACTGTGCTGTTAGAGAGGGAGTTCCGGGATTTTGACCCAGCAACAGTGAAGGAACGGCGATATATTTCCAAGTCAGGATGGTGAGTGGCTTGGAGGGGAACTTCCACGTGGTTGTGGTTCCCATGTCCTTCTAAATCATAAAGGGTGTGGGTTTGGAAGTCTAAGGAGCCTTGATGAATTCCTGCAGTGCATCTTGCAGATGGTACACACTACTGCTATTCTACGTCGGTGGTGGATGTGGTGCCAAACAAGTGGGCTGCTTTGTATTGGATGGTATCAAGTTTCTTGAGTGTTGTTGGAGTTGCACTCATCCAGGCAAGTGGGGAGTATTCCATCACACTCCTGACTTGTGCCTTGCGGATGGTGGACAGGCTTTGGGGAATCAGGAGATGAGTTATTAGCTGCAGGATTCCCAGCCTGCTCTTGTAGCCACAGTATTTATATGGCTGGTCTAGTTTAGTTTTTGGTTAATAGTAACCCCCAGGATGTTGATAGTGGGGGATTCAGCAATGGTAATGCCATTGAATGTCAAGGGCGATGGTTAGATTCTCTCTTGTTGAGGATGGTCATTGCCTGGCACTTGTGTGGTGCAAATGTTACTTGCCACTTGTCAGCCCAAACCTGGATATTGTCCAGGTCTTGCTGCATTTGAACATGGAATGGACATCTTCAGTATCTGAGGAGTTGTGAATGGTGCTGAACATTGTGCAATCATTAACAAACATCCCCACTTCTGACCTTATGATGGAAAGAAGGTCATTGATGAAGCAGCTGAAGTGTGAGTCTAGGACACTTCCCTGAGGAACACCTGCACTGATGCCCTGGAACTGAGGTGATTTGACTTCCAACAACCACAACCATCATCCTTTGTACTAGGTATAACTCCAACCAGCAGAGAGTTCTCCCCCTGATTCCCATTGACTCCAGTTTTGCTAGGGCTCCTTGATGTCACACTTGGTCAAATGCTGCCTTGATGTCAAGGGCAGTCACTCTCAACTCACCTCTGGAGTTCAGCTCTTTTGACCATGTTTGAACCAAGGCTGTAATGAGGTCAGGAGCTGTGTGGCCCTGGCAGAACCCAAACTGAGCGCCAGTGAGCCAGTTATTGCTAAGCAAATGCTGCTTGATAACACTGTTGATGGCCCCTTCCATCACTTTACTGATGATGGAGAGTAGACTGATCAGGCAGTTGCATTTGTCTTGCTTTTTGTGTACCGGATATACCTGGGCAATTTTCCACATTGTTGGGTAGATGCTGGTGTTGTAGCTATACTGGAACAGCTTGGCTAGGGGCGTGGCAAGTTCTGGAGCACAAGTCCTCAGTACTGTTGCCGGAATGTTGTCCGGGCCCATAGCCTTTGCAGTATCCAGTGCCTTTAGCCATTTCTTGATATCACATGAAGTGAATCGAATTGGCTGGAGACTGGCATCTGTGACGCTGTGGACCTCCAGAGGAGGCCAAGATGGACCATCCACTCGGCACTTCTGGCTGAAGATTGTTGCAAAAGCACAGATGTGCTTTTGCAATGCTCTGGGGGCCTGGGTTCGAATCCCACCATGGCAGATGGTGAAATTTGTGGGGGATTCAGTGATGGTAATGCCATTGAACATCAAGGGGAGAATGTTGGATTCTCTCTTGTTGGAGATGGTCATTGCCTGACACTTGTGTGGTTTGAATGTTACTTGTCAGTTGTCAGCCCAAACCTGGATATTGCCCAGGTCTTGCTGCATTTGGATATAGACTGCTTCAGTACCTGAGGAGTCACGAATGGTGCTGAGCATTGTGCAATCATCAGCGAACACCCCCACTTCTGACCTTACGAAAGAAGGAAGGTCATTAATGAAGCAGCTGACGATAGTTCAGAATTCTGAATGAATATCTTATTTTCAATGGTGGCATTTTTATGGGTATCATTGCTTGTGATATGTTGAACAAGCTGAATGGATTTTTTCTTTTACAAAATTTTCTAAACGATGCTGGGAAATTTGTCACGTCTTATTATGTCACGACCTGTTCAATCTTACCTTTTGGGGATTCTTTTCTGGTCTGTGCCCCTTCTCCACTTAAGCTTTCTATAGCTTGGGCTTTTTTGTTACACGTACAAATATAAATATTTTCGTCCTATTGCTCCTATATGTCATGAATGAACAAAGGAAGCTATTCCGGAGGCTCTATTGTTTACTTTTGACAATTGATACTCAGGCTTATAAGTAATAGAATATTATTTTACTGAAGGAAATAAATAGCAAATATTTATTAGAACAGCTATAAATATTTGTCCCAAAATAGAGTAAATCGCCTACCTGAATTTGATCCGATGCTCAGAACCAAATATAAAAATGTAAAATTTGTAAGAAGGGGCAGTGATTCAAGAAGGAAACTTCTTCTTCAACCTTCTGGTGCAAATTGATTTAAGGAAATTTGTATGGAAGATCTATTTGTATAGCACTCTTTGATCCCACCATCAAACAATTCAGCAGGAGCTAATACTATTTAGAATAATATTGGCTTTTCCACAATAAAGTTAACCCTTCCCCATTTATTAATGAAGTAAAAAATTGCTACAGACATCTTAGCTGAAATTTGTCCTTTTACAGGACTAAACAAAATCCCCCCTTATTATCTGTACTTTTCCAACATATTCTTTTTAGGAGATGCCTATTTATCAAGTTGCATATAATGTTTAAAATAAGTAATAAAAGAGTAAGCCAAATATGTATTCTTTCATTTCTACCTCGTTTCTTTCTTCTTCCTTGCATCTAATTCCCTCTTGAATGCCTGGATTGAACCTGCCTCCACCTCACTTCCGGGCCGTGTGTTCCAGACCCAAACCATTCATTGTGTGAAAAAGTTTTTTCTCATGTCATATTTGCTTCACTGCAAATCACTTTAAATCAGTGCCCTCTCGTTCTTGATCCTTTTACAAGTGGGAACAGCTTCTCCCTATATACTCTGTCCAGCCCCCTCATGATTTTGAACATCTCTATCAAATCTCCTCTCAGCCTTCTTCAGTCCCAACCTCTCCAATCTACCCACATAGCTGAAGTTTCTCATCCCTGGAACCATTCTTGTAGACCTCTTCTGCACTCTCTCCAATGTGTTCACATCCTTCCTATGGAATGGCACCCAGCACTGTACACAATACTCCAGTTGAGGTCTAAAGAGTGTCTTATATAAATTCAGCATAACCTCCCTGCTCTTGTACTCTATGCCCCTATTAATAAAACCCATGATACTATATGCTTTATTAACTGCTCTCTCTACCTGTCCTGCCACCTTCAATGATCTATGCACATATACACCCAGGCCTTTCTACTCCTGCACCCCCTTCAATTTTAGATTGTCTGTCCATGTTCTTCCCACCAAAATGCATCACCTTACACTTCTCTGCATTGAACTTCATCTGCCACCTATCTGCCCACACCACCAACTTGTCTATGTTCTCTTGAAGTTCCACAACGTCCTCCTCACAATTCACAATGCTCCCAAGCTTCGTATCATCTTCAAACTTTGAAATTGTCCTCTGCACACCAAGATCTAGATCATTCACAATATTCTCTTTTGTCACTAAATCTTCGACTTGCCATTATATTGTGTTACTTATGTTAACAGCATATAATGGTGGAGAGCAGTCTGGAGATGCTTCTAACCCACATGCTTTACATTGGATAAATTAGATATGTTTTATATCATACCTTGTCATTCAGATATCTTCTTAAGGATGGTTCATACCATCTGACGATTAGGTTGTACAACAAGCTGGACGTAAAAGTACAATTATGGAATATTTTAGATAAGAAATATAATTATTATTATGAGCATAAAATATAAGGACTTGGTTGTTTGATCTGCTCAGACACCCTGCAATCTGATTCTATTCTTTCATCTTTTATGCACATTACTCAGTCGAATTGATAAAATCAATGCTCAAAGTCAAGTCCAGTGACTAATAAAAGAAAGAATAGAAATAAAGAATTGCATTTATAGAACAGCATTCCCATTTTAAGGACATTCCAAATTGCTTTAAAGTCAACAAAGTACTTGTAAAGTGCAGTCATCGGTGGAATGTCAAAATTGGACAGTTTCCATTTATCCTCCTTTCATTCTGCTAGTGATGATCCAATTATGTCTCCATACTGGAAGTGGAAACTCAATTTTTTGAGGGGAGTTGCAACCTTTAGCATAGGGACATAAGTGCCCTTGGTGCTAGTAACAACTGGAATAGAGGAGCAGATTATATTTGGTCACTAGCCACTGGACTTGACTAAAGTGGGTGGGGTGGGAGGTCATAAAAATCCTGATTGTGCTTATTTGTATCGGCAAATATTGACATTGCTCAGGATTCCCAAATGCTAATGGTTGGCATATACACAGTTATGTTGGTGAAATAACTTCATCTTAAAAGATATTGGCCCCACTTTTCCTCCTTTCAGTCAAGTGGAGCACAGTCAAGCTCCTGGAATTTCAGGTTCGGATCATTTGCATATGACCTGATTTTCTCCAGGTGTAGGTATCCCCTATGGCAAGAGATCCAGTCATAGCCAAAAAACATCAGCCGGATGCCTCCAGCTTTGAGGAATTGGTGGAGCTCTTTGTATTGGGAGAAGGTCAGCTTTAAAAGCCTCTCTGACTTTGCCGTATGTCGCTTCTCAGACCAGCTGATTTGAGAAAGGGCCAGGTGCAAGACTTGCCACCAACTTCATCTGGTTCCCTCATGTTTGGGCACCAGCCTGGCTGAAGTACAGCAAGATGAAACTCTTTCCCCGGTGCATAGAAGACGACCACTGGGGCCAATGTTTCTGCTATTGTTGCAGGAATAATTCCTCTAACTTTGTCATTTACAACCAAGAGCTAAACTACTGTCAAAAGTTTTAGTGCAAGACAGTTGACAAAATACTTTTTCATTGTTTTCCAACACATATGACAAGACAGAAAAACATAATGGGCTGATTTTCCTGTTCCCTACACCCCTCATCTGAGCATTGCATGGGCAGAGTGCACTTTGGGGCATTCAGGGTGCCCAGGTTCCTGTGTTCCCCAATATTTGTAGGGTCTGGTCAATGAGATGGCTTATTTGCTTCCTGGCACTAGCCTATCTTGGAAAGGTCTTGGGCTGGGAATTGGGGACAGAAGGACCACCAAAGGCCTGAGAGGCCTCCTTAGATCTGCAATCTCAATGAGGCCCAAGCTGGAGGCCTATTGCCAGCAATCTTAGAACAATACTGGAAATGGTTGTAACCTTAGACACAATGACAGGAAATTAAAAGGGAAGTGGGGATGCCCCCTCCTGCCTTGTTACTATGGTAGCACTGGCCCACAACTATTGATGATGCATGTCTTGCTCTGCCCCCTTGGGGGTAACACCAGAAATTCAGGGCAACATAATGGGGGTGGAGATCTGATGTTAAGTGTGACCATTTTATTTGATTTTTTTCAATGGAGATATACTGATTTGTTTAGAGATTGACTGCAAGAAAATCAGCCTCATCTTTACTTGCCCATGATGTAATTCAGATGAAAGAGGTGGGTGGCTCTCTTGTTCCCCAGTGAAAAAACAAGATCTGTTTATCATTTATTTTTTTGGTCACAGTAACCTTTTAAGAGTCACAAGGAATGAAAAGTATGATAAATAGATCAATGTTTTTCATTAAATTAAGAACTGAGTGAAAAGCTAAGAATTCATGTTGGACATTATTAAGGGTGAAAATAAGATACACAATACACACTCTAACCCTCAAAGAATATGTGCATGGTCAGGTTATACAGCTGCAGACTTTTGGTGCAGGCTTGTAACCTGACCATTAAAATTTGGGATAAGAACAGAAAATGCTGGAAACACTCAGCAGCTCTAACAAAACTTTAAAAATCATAATCGAACAAAAGCATTTACTTGACACATATTGAAGCATGAAGGACAAATGTAGGATAGAAGCGCAAGAAAGAATATCGTTTACCTAGCTTTTCCTGAAACATAAATATGGAGTTTTGAAATGTAACTTGCACAATCCGTTATTAATACAGTAGGCCTGCCTGTATTATCTTTGCCAAACTTAAGGTAAAATGAGATGGCAATGCTGTTGATCTGTGCCTTTAACGTACCATGAGTCCTGCTGCAGAAAAAGGATCCAATATAAGTTAAAAATGATAAAAGTCAAATGAATATTAATGCTGAGACTAAATTATCTTGCAGGTTAACAGGAAAAGAAATAAACTCAATTACTCTGCTGAATAAATCATTAAATTACATTTGCAGAAAGATAGTAATATCCTGACATTAATATCTTTCTTTGCAAGCTATGTGTACTGTTGCACTCTCAGGTTACCTGTGAACTTCAAAGACTTGGCTATAAATTAAAAGAATTCCCTTGGCATTAAATCACAGCTCTGTTTATTCAGCTTTGATTCATATCTGGAGACTTAAATCCCATGGATTGAAAGTTTGTGAAACACAAATAAGTTTGTTGCACCTAAAATCTCTGTGGTACACAGATCTGTTCCTGGACCGATGGTCTGTGGGAGAGGAAGTGGCGGGCACAATATGGCACAAGGGCCTGGTTGAGCTCACCCAAGTTGGCGTTGATGATACCAAAGTTGCTTGGGCCATGGAGAAGTTTCTTAAATTAACTGCCAATGGTAGCTGAGTAAACCGCTGTTGTGTATCAAGGGTTGCCCACTTTCCCCTAGAGGTTTGAAAACTTTGTCGATGCTCCAACTAGAAACAAGTTCCTTTTGCAAAGGGCTTGTATCTAAATAACTTGAAAAAAAATTAATTATTTTCATTGGGGATCAAGGCCATGGTCCAGACTTGGATCTCTAGGTGGGCTCATTTTTGCATTTCAGCGATCTGGCAGACCACATCACCACCTATGGTTAGCTGGGCATCTGCTTGACTGGAGACATAGATATTTGTGGTGTTGGAATCACTAACTCCATCCCCACTGCCTTCCAAATCAGCGGTTTTATTGGGGTGGACAGAGACTTTGTTCATTGCAAGGCCATACAAACATTAACAGAATTACCTGGAAAAACCCAGTTCTGTTGAAGGGTCATGAGGACTTGAAACGTCAACTCTTTTCTTCTCCGCCGATGCTGCCAGACCTGCTGAGTTTTTCTAGGTAATTCTGTTTTTGTTTTGGATTCCAGCATCCGCAGTTTTTTGTTTTTAGCCATACAAACATTTCTAGATAAGGCTTGACCATGGCAAATCTGGATTGTGATCTATCTTACAGCCCTTCTGCTATAATTGCTCCAGATTTTCAGACCCAGTACTATTTTGCAAATGTGTTGGGAGAAGGTGAAAATGAGGCAATGCTGAAATCTGGTGTATTCAGTGTGTTTTTCAATGTATTTGGAATCACTTAATTCTACAACACTGTAAATAGATCTCCAAAATAAGCTACAATGGGCACCAGCCAACAGAAATGTTATAACTGTTTTTTCTGAGGTAAGGGGTACTTACAAAATATTTGATTTGATCCGCCAGTTACCATTCATCCCTATGTAACCATTGGACATAGCAACTTTCAGTCCCATGTTAGGAATTAAGATGATATTCATGTCTGGCAAGTTCACGTTACTTATGGTAATCCTGAAAAAAAAAATCTGCTGGATCAATTGTGTTTATAATTTGAGCAATATGGGTATGCAGTATACTCAGCCATGATTTCCATTTGAGCTGTGACACTTGATTAGAAAATAAACATGCATCTTTGCACAAGTAGTTCAATTAACATACTATATAGATATAGGGGTATGGGTGGTGGGGGGATGCAGAGGGTGGGGGGTTGGATTAGCAGTTGGCTTTGCCGCCCCAGGAATGAGTGCAAAGGATGCCGGTACGGAGGTGGGCTGGGAAGTAGCCTGGCCTCTGTGCTGCGGCACTTTGTTGAAGTTATTAAATAAATGATTAAAACAGACAGTCTTACAACCCTCACCCCTCACCTCCCACATACTTCCCATGCCCCATGCATGCCAAACTTTGTCACCTCATGCCCCTGACCCATGCTCCCATGACATCTTATACTCTCCATGCTGCCTTATGCCCTTCTGCCCATCCCCATGGCCCCTTATATCTCCTATGCCCTCTACCTACCCCCATGACCACTCATACACCCTATGCCAACCCTGACCCTTTACCCACATCTCATAGCCCCTCATATCCCTATGCTCCCCTATGCCCCTCCAACTAACCCTCTAGGGCCTCCACTTAACCCCTATGCCAACCAATGCCCTAAATCATCCCCATGATCCTTTTTAGCTTGTATGCCAACTTAGTGTCAATTCATGCCAACCCATGCCCTCCACTCGCCACCCTTTGCTCTTAACCCCTCATGGCAACTCACCTAGTTTCCACCACGTGCAAACCTGAGGAGCCACGCTGACACAAAATAAAATTATATGTCGATTGATGATGTCACTATGTAAAGGAAACTCCCACTGATAAAAAATTCAATACATTGAAATTCCTCCAACTAATCTCTTATGTAAACAAACATTTCACTTTAAGTACTTAATCTCTTATGAAAGGAAACATTTCTATCATATAACTACTTGCAGCTGTCAGTCATACTGCTCACTTATCAGGCACCTCACCGTGATGATGTTAGGTTGTAGGATCAGCCATGTAGCACAATCCTTTAATACTAAACCTTAGGCTTATGTCAACAGACAGAGTGAAATAGCAGACACGGATTTTTTAAATCCCATATTTTAAAAAAAATTTAAAGCCCAGCAGAGTTAAATAACTAGACACCTTTGGCAGTTCTAATGAGTTTTGACAGTGCTTTGACAGCTTGACACTTCTTTGACAGCTTGACAGTTCCAATGAATTTATTCACTTTTTATGCACAATCACACGTCTACTTCTGGAAATCCTGAAGGGCACCTGGGCTACCCCAAAGGTTGCCTAACCTCTCCCAAAGATGTCCCTGGACCATATCCAAAGGGGTACCTTATCTCTCCAAAAGGGTGTCCTGGCTATCCAAACAATTTCACAAGGTTCAGACCAGATCCTACCAGGACTAATCTGTACACTTAGGGTTTCAAACACTGACCTCACCAAAATTACACATGAGTGGAGGCAGCTGCTGATTTATATGGACAGCTGCCTCCGGGAACCACAGATGTGGGATTTATAACTTGCCCCCGTTCCCTTCCTTATGCCAAAATGGTGGGTGCTAGGTTTGGAGGCAGGACTTCAGGAATCGCGCCTCTGCTGACATTTTCGCACAGACAGAGAGCCTGATGAAAATTCAGGACCTTGTCTACAAATTTGCACGTGGCCTCACAACACCCCCACCACTTCCCCTGCCCACATTTGTTCAACTTCCTCTAGATATATGCTTTTCTACCCTTCAATTGTTTGACTTTGGTCTCCTATGTAACAATTCCTCCTTCAGCCCAGCATAGGTGGCAAAGGCTTGGTCCAAGTCTTTCACACTCCCTCCCTAAACCTCTACAACTTTGTACTTGTTCAAAACCTCGGAGAACCCATCTTTTCTAATCTTCTGTCACCTCTCTTAAGCTCTCCCCTGTGGCTCTGCAGCTGGCCCTGATTATTTATTGCACTTACACTGGAATATTTGGCACCATATAAATGCAAGTTGTGCTCTTTTTTCCGAATGATGATATTTTGTTTATGTTTCATCTTTCAGATGATATAGTTCTAAAGAAACTTTTCAGCAAAATTTGTCATTTAAATTGTGATACCTGAATGTAAGCAAGTTTAAGTCAATAAAACAATTATCCATGGTTAATAATATAAAGCAAACTATTACGGATGCTGAAATAAATACAGAAAATGCTAGAAATTCTCAGCAGGCAGGTCAGGCAGCACTTGTGGAGAGAGAAAAAGAGTTAATGGACTGAATTTTACTAGCTCTTCAGACATGAGCTGGGAGGTGAAGGAGGTGGGTGCGTAAAATAGTGAGGGAAGACAGGACCTGGAGTGCCCATCATTTTTCTGCCATCATGCCATCTTACCAATGATGGTGAAGGTGGCAGATGACTCTGTTGCCCAATCCCCCTGCCCTGAAGAGCTCTGAAAAAGTGTCATACAGACTGGAAAAGTTAACTCTGTTTCTCTCTCCACAAATGCTGCCAGGCCTGCTGAGTTTTTCCAGCAGTTTCTGTTTTTATCATAGCTAAGGTATTTATATGCTTGATGAATTAGTAGCTAAAGGGCATAATTCATTTGCAAAACAACAAATCATGAGGGAATTTTTTGTAATGTGTTATTAGAACATGAGAGTGCCCTGTAAGAAACAGAGTAGAGGCAGAATCATGGATAGCTTTTGAAAGGGGAATGGATCTGCGTTTAAAAATAGAAATAAAAGGATAAGGGGGAAAGGCCGGAGAATGGGATTATGTAGTATCTCAGAGAGCTGGCAAAGGTCCCCTACAATACTGTAAAATTTTATGAATACAATTTCAATTAAACATTTTACAAGAACTCCACATAAATTCAGAGCAAA
The DNA here is from genome assembly GCF_017639515.1 of Carcharodon carcharias. Lineage (NCBI taxonomy): Eukaryota > Metazoa > Chordata > Chondrichthyes > Lamniformes > Lamnidae > Carcharodon > Carcharodon carcharias. The sequence goes on along the minus strand of NC_054480.1, from coordinate 63,163,580 downwards.
TTGACACTAAATTATATATCTTAGATAGCTTATTAGAATGATTGGTATGGGAATTGAAAAATAAAATCACACTCGTGTTACTCTGAGATTGAGTCTAAGGCTTATTTGGACCAGATTGCAGGAAGGTTGATTTAACATCTTCACTTTATTATGCCTAGGCTAGGTGGTCTTAATGCTCTTCCTGAATGCCAAAAAGTAGACAGTATTTCATATTTCCAGCATCTGTAGTTTTTTTGTTTTTATTTTACTTTTGTTCTTTAGCATTAACATCTTCACTTTAAAGTCCAAGAAAAATTCTTATCCTCCACAAAAGAATGTTAACGCATGTGAACAGGAAACTTCTCCTTTAGTCATTAACAAAAAGGGCACTGAATCTGCACAGTCTGACACACATAACTCTGGTGGGTGTGCAGCGAACAGCCACACAAATGGACCTTGACCTCGCTATGCTCAATCCTGGCCATTGCTGGGAGTTTGCGGAGGCTTTGAGTGAGGAGGAACCTCTTAAACTTAAAACGTAGTTCCCTGCAATGGAGAAGAGGCATTAGGAGGTCCAACAGCCCCAATCTTGGTGACGACTGGAGGCTGGTTTGCTCAGAGAGGTTAGATGTACCTTCAGCCAGTGCAAGTGAAACCTATAGGCGAGATGAGAAAATTAGTTTCTCCGCGGGTGGTAAGAAGCAAGTGCCAGAGTTTCCAGCCTGTGGGTTAAAGGACGCCCAAGATGCAGCCATGGTGTGTGGTAGGTGTAAGGTCCAAACAAAGGATGTGCTCTCCCGCTAATCCCACATATTTTGGAAGTGTTAGCACTGGAGGGTATGATCATGGCATTAGGTGGAGTTCATGTCCTTATGCAACTTTGAGGCCAAGATATTTAAAGATGTGCTGGGATTTACAGAGACATTTGGTAAAAGACCAATCAAGAGCTATGAGCTCTGACTTCATTCAATACCCACTATCATTGTGAAGCCACCATTCACTCTGCTACACTAGAGAAAGGACACCATCTAGCATTTGCCTTGGAAGCGCTAATGACACTGTAAAAATGCCTCTTGGAACTTCAATCTTTGAACTTAAATCAGTTTTTGAGACACTTAGGTTTTAACAAATACAAAACAATTACAAATCAAAAATGGTTAAAAATAAATTTTGAGGTATGATGGTGATGTTGGAAACATGATTATGTCAAGCTTGTGCAGTAAGGGTATTTCAATATCTAGACAAAAAAAAAAATGAATAGTAAGGAGGTATTAATCTTGACTCAGTCCTTGAATCAGAAACAACACCAACAACTTTTACTACAACTTATATTGTTATTGAATCAGAAAGTATAAGATGTAGCCTTTGCTATTGTATTGTTGGAAAATGCTATTTCCTCACTAGCGCCATTTTCCTGAAATTGTCATGCTTGACAATACATATTTTAGGTAAGCTGAGTCTCTAATAATATATAATAACAAGAAATAATAATAAGATGCACTCACTTCCTTTAGACAATTATTATCAAAGAAACTATAATTAACATACCTGTCTACGGTGTACTCAATTTGATGTAAGGCATTCGTGTGTTTGATGCCTGAAATGCCTGGAATTTTCATATCGAACAATCTATTTTGCAAAACAGACATTATGACCTGGCAACCTGGAAAACAGTTGGATCCATTTTTTCAAGTAATTTGAAATGGCAAAGTTGACTTTAATCTTAATGGGGCGCTGTGATTGTCATAAGTCTTTACTAATTTTCATTTATCCTCCCACATAAAACCATGTGCTGATCTAATTTCTACAGTTGGCTTAATTATATCATCTTACTCCAGCCTTTGCTACCAGGCTCTGTGATTCAATGATCTTTGCATTGGCACCATCTCGGAGAACTTGTAAACTTATCGGATTTTGCAGTCGGTGGCTAAGGAACTTCAGTGTGGGTGTACCCTCACCACGTGACTGCAGAGGTTCAAAAAGGCAGCTCGCCACCACCTTCTCAAGGGAATTAGAGATGGACAATAAATGCTGGCCCAGCCGGTGACACCCACATCCCATGAATTAACACAAAAAAAATTGCTGTTCTCTATGTTGCCCACAATGTTCTTGTGGACTTTCCAGCATAAATTTGCTCTCATTGGGCACCTGACCCACTGCAACATTTAATGGTGATCTGTGGCATTTTTGAGGAGGGCTGAAACATCAAGGCTCTTCAACCAATTAGAATGAAATGTAGGGCAGAGTTTTAAACTAAAAAATAGATAGATTTAGGTCAGATGGTGGTGGGGAGGTTAAAGTCTTAAAACCCTGACCTATCCCCCAACTTCCCTGCAAAGTCACTTCCCACCTGCTCCCTGCTCCTAGGCCTAGGATCCCCTCTTCCTCAGGCCTTCAACTCAACAACAACAGTAACAGTTTTACTTAAAATCAAACCTCTACCAAATAGGGGTATTATGAGAAAATTTTAACACCAAACCACATAAGATATTATTAGAGCAGATGACCAAAACTTGGTCAAAGAGATAGATTTTAAGGAGTGTCTTAAAGGAAGAAAGAGAAATAGAAAGGCAGAAAGGTTTAGGGATGGAATTCTAGATATGAGAACCTAGGCAGCTGAAAGGCACGGGTCACCAATGGTGGCACAATTAAAATCAGGGATGGACAAGGGGCCATGGTTAGTATCATGAAGAGACGTTAATGTCTATAATGTTATTGGAAATTATTTTTTGAAATAGAGTTCTATGTCTATGTGTGTGCCTTAATTGGATTAAAGCTAGCTGGTCTATAGGCTTTGAGGTATAGAAAGAAGTTTGAAAAGGTAATTGGATGAACATGTGGAAGTTTAGAAACATAGGGCAGGATTTTCTCCCCGTTGGGGGTGAAGTTGAAGGGCGGGCGCGCACAGGCACGCTTCCGATCAGCGCCCCCAATCGGGGGTATTGCACCATTTTACATGGGCGGGCCAATTAAGGCCCGCCCAGTGTGATGCCCACACAGAAGCGCTATGTGCTCCCTGTGTGGTGGGGGGGAAGTGTGGGTGGGGGAGATTCCTAAAATCGTGAGTACACTCTTTTGTGCATGCGTGTGAAAGAGCGCACTCATCTCCCTGAGGTTAAGTGCAGCCTCAGGGAGATTAGCTGTAAATGTAAAAAAGTTAAAAATTGAAGAATAAAATTTTCCTAACATGTCCCTTCATGTGACACTGTGGATGAGGTTTCACACTTTTTCTAGTTCGTGCCGGGACTCCTGGCCTGCCCACCAACCTTAAGGTTGGACAGGCAGGTCCTTTAATTACTTAATTGACTCTGTCAATGGCCTTAATTGGCCATTGACAGGTTGGCGTGTGCGCAGCTGATTTCGCTGCTCCCCCGTCCACCTGAAAATATAAGTAGGACGTGGTGACGTTGGGAGTTCTGCCCGACATCATCGTGTGTCAGCAAGTGGGCCTCGCCCAGCTCGCCAATGTGTAAAATCCTGCCCAATGGTGTCAAGGGGGTAATTTGCATTTTTAAATAAATCATTCAAAAAAATGGGTGAAATTTTGCACCTAACTAGAAAACACCAAGCAATGTGTTTATATTTTTTTCAGCTTATTAATAAAATTGATGGGATGAAAGGATGTTATTGGTAGAAGAGGTAAAGTTACGGGATGCACGGCCGACATTACCATGCATAATGTTATGCATCAGAGATTCAAGCCTATGATTATTATAGTAATTTTGTAAATGTATGTGTATGTTTACAATCTTTCTTGTATTAATAAATGTTTAATTTAGTTTTATGAGAAAACCACTTGAGACTCGGTGGTCTTATTACTACTGAATTCAAAGTCTGCAAAAATGGGTTATAACAGTTATTTCAATTTTCCCTCTGGGATTTGAACAACTCAGCCTTTACCATCGGCTGTGTCATAATGTTAGATAAACATAGATATTTATGAGGGTTGTGGAACTAGGGGTGATTACGGATATAGGGAGAAGCAAGGTCATGGCAAAATTTGAAAGCAAGAATATGAACTTCAAAGCATTGCTCAACTGGGACCCAATATATATCAACAAGTACAGGATTATGGGTTGTTCCAATCCCCATAGATACTGATAATTTTAAAAAGATATTTGAATTCCCAGTGACCGACTTAAAGAAATCACGAAACACGGTTTCAAGTTTTGAGACTTTATCCTTATCAGGCTGGTCATCAGACAGAATTGGTAGCAGATCACATGCCTGTCTTCATTACTCCATTTTACCTTAAGGTAACAGTTTAGCGCATCGGTAAACCTTATAACAGGGTGAATAGGACTTAATTGGTGTGAGCTAGGATATGGGCAGCAGTGTTTTGGATCAGATCAAGATTATCAAGGAAAGAATGTGATTGGCTGATCCAGGAATGTTGAAATAGTCAAGAGTAGAGGCAATAAAAAGGCGTGAATAAGGGTTTCAGCAGATGAGCTGAGATGGGGTGGAGTCAAGGAAATATTACAGAGATGATAATGGGCAGTTTTAGTGGTAGCATGGAAATGAGGTTGGAAAATTACCTCCAACCTTACGATGGGTGAATCAGCCAGGCGGGCTTTGCATTTTTCGTCAAACCTCCAAGGTGGGATGAGATTTCCGTTACGAAATAAAATAAAAGTAAAAATCTGTAGACAGCATTTTCATGAGTTATATTTACAAGGGCTTGATTGTGATGTATGGACTTTTTTTTTTGGCTTTTTAAACCTTTATTTAATCATTTGAAGGTTTGCAGCCTCCTGAGGCAGCTGTCTGCCTTCAGGGAGTTCTCTTGCAGCGCTCAACTGTACCTGCAGTGATGTTATTGCCCACCCTCTTCCTGTCCCCACCCCGGCAGCTAGCTGGCTGGCTGTTAATTGGCTAGTCATTGTGAAATCGCGGTCGGGGCCGATTGTGGTCTGTGGTCCGTTTCTCGACTGCTCCTGGGTTCGCCATCGCGCCTGCCCGCCAAAGGTAAAACTCAGGCCATAAGGTTAGTGTGCAGATACAGCAAGTGATTAGGAAGGCAAATGGAATGTTGGTGTTTATTGCAAGAGGAATGGAATATAAAAATAGGGAAGTTTTACTGCAGCCTGTACAGGGCCTTGGTAAGATCACATCTGGAGTAGCGTGTACAATTTTGGTGTCCTTATTTTAAAAAAGATGTAATTGCTTTAGAAGCAGTTCAGAGGAGGTTCACTGGACCCATTCTTGGGATGAAGGGATTGTCTTATGAAGAAAGGTTGGACAGGTTGGGCCTATGCACATTGGAGCTGAGAAGAATGAAAGGTGATCTTATTGAAACGTATGAGATCCTGAGAGACCATGACAGGGTGGATACCCAGAGGATATTTCCCCTTGTGGAAGGTGATGCCGGGGGGTCAACAGTGATGGTGGAAAGGAAATGGGTGACTGGGGGAGGGGAAAGAACAGGGGAGCGAATGAAAAACTGAATCGCCACCATACTATCTAAATCAAAAGTGAAATGAAAGTCGTGGTAGGTGAGATCAGGTGCTGCATGGGAGTGTGATCAGTGGGTGGGCGGAAATGCAGATCTGCTCAGATGGACAACTGAAAGCAAGCCCCAGCAGGCAGTGTTGCAAATGCTTATGACCTTGAGGTGAGTGTTACGGGAAGGATCTGCGTGCATGGGAGTGTGCTTGCCCAAGGCTCCAAAAGGCCCTGCCACACACACACTTCTCCCTCCAGAATCACTTGTTGGCCAGCTGCTCCCTCTATGGTGACAAAGGACGAGGTTGAGGGGCTCAGAGGCAAAAGGGACTTGAGATTCCTGAGTGGATGATCCAAGGGTGTCCAGCTGCCATGCCACCCTTCCTCCCTTCGGGCACCCTGGCCTGACTGCTTGAGGGGAAGGAGCACCTGGAGGAACGTCGAGGTGCCCTGTTTCCCTCTTAAGTTGCCACTGCAGGAACTCACCCATGGCTCCCGCAATGGAATGCAGGTCTGCACACATCTCCATGTTCTGCTGGACTAGGTCTCCATGGTGTCCACCATCCTCTCCATGGATACCTCTATCCATGCACATGTGGGCATCCCTTCATCAGAGAGCAGGAAGATGCACTCCTCTGACTTGGAGACACTCTGCTGAGGGCTTCCAACAGCTCTGTGTGATGTTCCTATGCCTTCTGCTGACTCTCCAGGATGAGTTGGAAGGCCAAACCCAGAGGTTCATCACTTGACTTGGAACTCACAGATGCCTCTTCCCCAGCAGTCCTCTGAGTGCCGGGGAGCTTGGCTGAACCTGCCTCCTCCTGCTGTGGAAATGTGTCCGTGCAGTGACTACCAGATCGTGAACCTGAAACTGCTCTAGATCTAGGTCCCACTGAGGTGTGTGTCTCTGCTCTGGTGGAGGGTGTGGATCTTCCAGGCTGCTTATTTCTGGCTCTTCAATGGAGGAGGTGTCCTCTTGGCTGGAGATGAGGACATGGATGGAGCAGAGGAATTGGCTGGCTGAGGTTATCAGTTGCTCGGCAGAGCTCCTTGTGAACCAAAGTAGAGATAATTAGTGCATGTCAGCACAGTCAAAAGCAGGAAAGAGAGCGCTCACAGTTGCATTGAGCGAGGGATGATGTAGTGCAGGATCCTCATGAGGGTGTTCACTGCCAACCTCGCCATCGCCACAGGCAGGATTCACATCCTTACCAGTTGGTGTGATGGCACACTCTTCAAAGTGAATGAGGGGCCTAATGTGGGCTACTCCACACCCTGGCCAGGGACTTCTCCCTGGTGTTGTGAGCAGGCTTCTTCTGCATGAAAAGAGATGGAGAGAGTGTGAGCAGGACACATGACACTGCATGGAATGTTTGTGTGGTGAGTGGAGTCATGGACAGGATGAGGATGCAAGCTCAAGAAGAGAAGGGCCTGATAGAGATGTGAGGGTGTGTGTGAGAGTTAATGGCGTTGTCGTTTGAGGTGTGAGATGCCTGTGGATGTGTGATGGGTTTGTGAGGTGTGAGTTGAGAGTGATGGGAAGAGTGACTTACACTGGTGGAACGGGTGAGACCATTCATCCTGCAGTGGCACTGGGTGGCTGTCCTCTTTTATAGGGCATTGGCGCTGACCACCGCATCCCATGCTGGATTAGTGATCCCGCTGCCCCTCCTACGACCAGAGTGATGTCCAAAAGGCACTCATGGGATTTGTCACTAAACCGGAGGGGGCTGCAGTCTTTTTTTGCCTTTCGGGGCCATCCTGTGTTCTGTGCAGCAGTCCTGGCTGGAAGAACTGAGAGGTGTGCATACGACTGGACTTTAAATGAGGCGCCCGGTGTGTTGAAGCGGTGAGGTGGTGGCGTGGCGGGCGAATGAGATCCTGCCCGCTGTCAAAACGGCAGTTTCCCGGGAATGCATAATTAACGTAGCGGGTTTGGGGCGATACGGCATGAGAAGCCGCCACTGTGGCCAACGGATAAAACATCATTTTCCCCATCTGCTACTGCACTTAGCGCAAACCTGGGATGATTTCGCCGTTAGTATGGTGTTCTTACCAATTGGTCCATTGCCATAGTTACATAAATTCAGGGGACGAATGAAGGAGACCAAATGGAGACATGGACTGTCAGAGTTTCCTGATTTGTAAATAGAAATCTAATCACTGGGGAAAGAAATGGAGACTACCCAAAATTGATTTTTTTTTTGTTTATTTCTTTTTCTTTTAAAGAAAGAACCTGCATTTATTTATGACACATCCTCCGCAATGCTTTAAAAGCAATGAATTACTTTTGAATTGCAGTCAAAACTGTTCTGTGACTGTAATTGTAATGGCTAATTTGCATATAAGAAGCTCCCATCAAGCAAAAATGAATGAATGACCAGATTAATTGTTTTTTGGTAACATTGTTGTCAGGGCAGGACTTTCATACAGGACTGCTAAACCCTGTCAAGGTCCTGGCCCATCTTTTGTCAATGCAATCTCCTCCCCTTGAACCCTTGCCACTGTTGGCGCAATTGTGGGAGGTACTACAATGAGACTATTCAGGATGGCTGGAATGACTCCAAAAACAAGCAGATAATCAAATAATCTGATGAATGATCTTTCTTCGAGGCCTAGGCTCTGGCAGGAGACTGGCAGGAAAATCACCCGAGTTCACGATGTAATAGAAGTAAAAATAAATGAATGAACTCTGGTTGTTATGCCATAATGGTCTAGACATCACGCTGTGGGGCAGGCATCATGGACCAGCTGGTTTTGTCCTGCCCATCAATTTCCTATGCTCATATGAGTAATTAATGATACAATGAATGGATGATTTTGATGATAAAATTGAGGCTTCATTCAATGTGCTTCACAAGTGTAAAAAAACTCATCAAAATATGCAGTATAAAAGTTTGACAACTAATAATTTAAAGAATCTCATTATGTTGGCCTCAGTAAATAGTTTAAATTGTCACTGAGCTTTGGAACTGTTATTTTAAATGTTGATTTATTTGTACTTCCATATAATTTTATATGCGCAATAAATATAAATTAGTAGTTCACCCTGAAATATATGCTCAGTGATAATGTTGTTTTCTATTGAAGAGATCAGGACCATACAATAAACGGGCAACCCTTATAATTTCCTAGTGCTAAAAGGGTAGATCATCCCTGCAGATGCCACACGCCTTCTGCAAGTTATATAAAATCAAATTTTAGTTCATAGGTGGCATGATATTGCCTATGCAAGCTGCCTTTTTGTAGCAAAGCAAGTAAGGATTGTTGGAGAACAGAATTTACAGAAAGTGCAAGTTAAAAATGCAGAAAAAAACAGGCAGAAAAATGCTTAGGTACCACATTGGAAAATCTCATTGAACATTGAAAAGCATTCCTGACAGAATGGAGATTCAGTGCTACCTGGTTTCATCATCATCCCCAATGTGCGATATTGTTATTCCACTAATGAATACAAGATATGTGAGTGATGTTAGAGCAACTGTTTATCAAACTTCATACAAAGCTAATGTGAAAATTGTTATAAAAATATATGATATCCTAAGTCCTTCGACCTACCCACATACTTGTACAGACATTTCAATTTAAGATATAAAAGTATAAGGTTGTGGTAACATACCATACTTAATTCCCCTGGTGGTAATTTTCCCTTCAAATCCAGGATTAATTGTCCACACGCTGACTATTTGGGGAAAAAAAGCGCAGAATACAAGACCTCCAGCCCACTTCATTGTGTCCTTGAAGACTTCAATCTATAAGTGAAAATTAGAACAGCCACTCATGAGTTATCTTGTTCCAGAAATTAATTCCCCTTCTACCCAGTTTCACACCAAACTGCATATTTATCCCTCAACCAACATCGTTAAAACAGATTATTTGGTTATTATCATATTGCTGTTTGTCGGATCTTGTTATGTATAAATTAGCTACCACATTTCCTGCTTTACAACAGTAGTTACATTTCAAAAGTACCTAATTGACTGTAAAGTCTTTTGGGGTTCCCTGAGGTTGTGGAAGGCGTGATATAAAAGTAAATGTTTCCAAAGTGACCAACATTCTTGTCTGGCTCAAATTTTACGAAATTAATTCCAAGGGAAAATCTAAACGTTTGTCTAAAACAGTGAGATTGAATTTCCATGAATTGGTGAGATTTATATTCCCCATGATCAAAGGTGAGTTTACAGTTTATGTGGTTAAATTTCCATAAACCATTGTTTCTCAATGTATTGTAATTCTGAGCATCTGATGCATACTCTGATTCTAATGACTAGTTAAGCTTTATTATTTCACAAAACTGAGTAATGCGTTTTGCAACATTGAGCATGTAAAGCTAATGTAAACTGTATGGGGGCTAAATGGGTTAGGGTCCAAATTTGGGTGCAATTATTCTGCACCCGATTGAAGTGATGCAGGCAACAGGAAAATTTCATGCTGCCAGCACATTTTCATGATTTGGGTGTGCAGCCTAGCACTGAATACCCAACCAAGGCTGTGTGGCTAGCACCATTCAAAGCTTGCCTACACTGCTTAAAACTAGCCAGATCCACTTAAAACCAGACAGTATATCTTAAAGACGAGGTGTATTCTGGATGTAGCAGGGTCTGACATGGCTTGGGAAATACTGAAAGATCTGCAGGAGCAATCCAAAATGATGCAACAGACAATATAGTGACCTTCCAGGTTTTCAGATGTTGCGCTGTAGTCGCTGGTGCAGGAGAGAGGTTCTTTTCATTCAGGGGCTGGGAAGCCCTCCAGTTAACTGCTCAGAAGGTTGTGGGAGCTGTTGGCTGTGGTAATCATTGTTTATATTCTGAAACCTGGTACGTGGATGCAGTGATTCAAAAGTTTAATGACCTTACGTGGCTGGTCCAGGTCTTTGAAAGCATCCCGCTGAATATCTGGCATAAAAATTAAGCGCCACCGCCACCTTGACTGCCACTGGCAGCACTGCCCTCATCCTCCTTTGAGGCTGCAGGACAGGTTCCAAGAACATAAGAAAGACAATTTGGATCTTCGAATCTGCTCTGTCATTCATTGCGTTTGTGGCTGATCTTCTACCTCCAGCTTTCTGCATAATCTCCATGTCCCTTGATTCATTTAGTATCCAAATAACAAATGCAATTGTCCCATTTTGAACAAGTTGCCCTTTCCCTGTAATTCAACGCTCTCAGACCATATGGAGCATAAACTAGTCTCAATAAAGTGTCCTCTAACTGTTGTAGTAACATGCCTTAGACGCAACATCAGAAGAGTATTCCCTGCAACAAGTGTTACGCTCCTGTTTTGTACACCAGCTATGCTGTTTAAGAATGCCAGTGTGGGCTTTTCCACACCCGGCAAAGAGAAAAGCAATCATCTAACCTGGGTAGAAATAACTTTTAGAGGTGTATGTTGGATACAAACTGTGTTCAATCAATTCTCCCTGTGTTATTGTTTGAGCTACGTGAAGATCTTTTACCTCAATCTCACTATTTTTTTCTAGTTGTCACTGATTTTAATCAGCAGAAGTATTTCAAATTCCATCCGTGCCATTCATTTTTAGAAGGAAACCATAACTATGATATTTTTCACCCAAAACTTAATTTGTCCCATTGTTATGAAATACAGGCTGGCAATAACTTCAAAAAAAATCAATTGCTGTCAAATCTCTTTTGTAGCCATTTGGTTCTAATTTAGGAAGTTAGTAAATAAATTATGAAATTGTAGTCACGACAAAATATGTGCTAGGAGTGTTTGGTGTATAGCTGAAAGTCCACTTTGCTCACTGGCATGATTTTATGGGGTCAAGTCATTTGAACAAATAGGCATAAACTCCCAGCACATCCTTGTCTCTTTCGATTGGCAGCCATATTCATAGAAGATGTGGATGGTCCGTCTGTCAGCTCGAATTTAAAGGTATGTTCCCACTTGTAAGTAAGTTGATGGACATGAGAGCATTTATAAAGGTTCAAAATGCATTCAAAAGACAGAATTCTATATAATTTTGTGAATCAGTAGTGCGTAGCGGTAGTGCTGGGCAAAAACAAAGCAAAAAAGGAAAGCTGATGTGCAAGCGAGAAACTAAGGCAAATTGGATAGCCCCTGAAAATGGGTGCAGTGTTGTGATGTTTGGTGTAACTTTGTGGTGGCTGCTCATTACAATGATTGCTGCATGTAGCCAATGTTAACTGTTAATTGGCTGTATGCATCAGCAGGGGGCCTGAATATTGTTACTTGCTGGCACTACTTAAAGCTAGTTTACACTGCTTCAAGCTAGCCTGCACCAGTTAAAGGAGAGTAGCAATGTGGCTACTGGAGGTGCTGACATCATTGGGGAAAGCGGTGTGCAAAAATCTTCAATGACGACAGTGTGTACCAAAGTTTTCTGGTGATGCATTGGAGACCTTGGTGGAGCACGTGGAAAGGATGAGAGATGTTCTGCATCAGCAAGGAGGCAGGGGGCCCTCCAGATACATAATAAGAAGACACTGGGGACTGATAGGCACAAAGGTCAGTGCCAGGGGTTTAGCCCCAAGGACTAGGATATAGTGCTGCAAAATATTTAATGACCTCACATGAGTGGTCAAAGTCAAAGCAGTTGTCATATTCAATCAACAGCGCCATTAGCCTCAGACACTGCTCAATTCACCACAGCCCCATCAGTCACCTACCAACAATAATTATCAATGAGGACTCATATCCAACACTCAGATGCTTCACCTCACTCACAACTAGTGCTGGCAGCTATTCAACTATGTCAGGTGCATCACCCAAATATATTGAATGACTTTCACTGAGAAAAAAGACATACTATATAGTGCCTTTCACAACCACTGGTATTCCAAAGCACTTTATAACCAATGAAGTACTCTTTGAAGCATAGTGTGAGCTTTTACTGACTCCCAGGTGGCGGGCAAGGAGACAGGCGGGGAGTAAAATGCAGGGGAGCTGTGCAGAATGGCTCTGCGCAGTCCAGCCACCAGGGATGTTCAGCAGTGAGAATGGCAGCATTTCCACCTCCCAAGGGCCAGAGGCAGGCAGTCAGTTTGGCCAATTAAAGGCCCAATTTCCATGCTTGACACCCCAGAGTGCCAACCCTAAAGAAAGCAAATTACCTTTCCTGTTAGGAAGTGACAACTGGGCTCATTGTCCTATGCAATGCAAGTACCGCCTGTGATACTCTGTACTCTTGGAAACCCCGTAATCCAGGGAACATGTAGTGTGTCCTTTCTACAGAGAAAGCAATGGACACGATGCCGCTTGCAAACATTGACTGCCACTTTCTTGATACATCTGTGGAGAGCATTTTCAGCACATGTTCTTGGTGGTGATTTGGAAAGATTGTGACATAAAAGAAATAATGCTCACAGACTAATCCACCTATGTGGTGCAAGTTATCTGATGGCCAGTATTCAGGAAATGACACATTGTATAGCATTTGTAAAGAGATGAGTCTGAAGATAATTTTCTACATACATAGGGAAGTTTGTATGGGACAGTAAATGAGAGTCGGGGTGGGGATGGTTGAGCACATAATTCACGAGGTATGGATGTGACTGTCTTTTTACCCTTTAAAAGCTGTTCTTTCTCAACCAAAAGCAAAAGCACAACTGGAAGCCCCGAATTCTTCCATTCTGCCAATATTGGTTGCTGCAAGTGAAAGATTTAGTGGAATTTATCTCAATTGCTTCCATTGTAATATCAGGGCATAAAGGGAGAACTGTTTCTTTAAAAAAATTCATTTGTTCCTTTTAGTGTGACTTCTGCAGATTGACTGCTATCTATCTGCTTGCAGGACTTAAGCTTCTTGATGGAAAAAATTAGTCATGTTTATATTTCAGAAAGATCTCGCTTTAAATGCTTTGATACATTTAGAATGGAACTCACATGAATGTGGCATAAACCCATTCTGCCAGAGATTCAATGCTTTTAATTACCCCCATGGAAACTAGTTGAGCCCACAGCTTGACTGCACAGGCCTCATTATAGACTGGCTGTCGGCCATCTTATCACTGGTCTACTTTAAGCTGATTTTTTGGTATTTTTATTCTGGTGGTTAAAGGTGTGAGGAACTATTATAAACTTAAGCGCATCAGCATATTTTCTGGTCTGCACTCTATTTTTAATATGGATTGTTCTTTATTGTTTACTTAGGTATTTTACATTTTCCAGTGAATGCTATATATTGTACATTGATTTATTTTACAGATAAATAGTGGACACAATGCTTTTCTCTTCATGAAAATCTTTCGAGTGTTAGATTCTGAACAAGTGAATATGTGACTGTTGAAGTAATATTTGTTTCTTCCGTTCCAACCTTAGAACTTCATGCAAATGTTCGAAATCTTTGTCTTGCGAACACTAAAGTCAAAAAAGTACCTCCGTCTACATTCAAAGTTGTGTACGGGAACATGATAAATTGTGTCTCGGAGTTATTCATGTCTACAGCATTGTATGACAGTTCTTCGAGGATGTATTAACCATCTGCTTTGAGTAGTCTTCAGCAAAATGACCTGATTCAATTTTCCAGTTCAGCAGGGAGAAGCAAATACAGTGTGGGGTACTCTGAGTTTAATTGTTGATTGGTCAGGTAAAAGCCTGCGATTTTCCACTCATTAAAATTAATCCTGTGGGCTTCGCAGCCTGTTATCTAGGGACATATTTGTATCTGGTGTTCTGCATACTCGCAAGTTGGAAATTAGCATGTAGAATTAAATAATGTCATCCAATTGGGAACATCCTACCATCTTCTAGAAATTCACCAAATGCACAAAAGGGAAGGAAACTTAGCCGAACAGTTTCTGCCTCATTCCCTATTCCATATATGCCAGTTAGCAGTGATGATGGAGATGGAAACTGAGGTACTTAAGTCTAAATTTCATCCAACCGCAACAAAACTAGCCTGGACAAAGTGACTAGTGATATACCATGATACTTTCTTCTTCTTTGTTGTACTCAAACCTTCCGTGGTCCTCAATACATTTCATCATTCTATATTCCTACATCACCTCTCTTCTGTGATTAACTTCTGTCAATTACTTTCTCCTGATTCCATTTCTACTTTTCCCAAAGGATCTGGTGCATCACTTGCAATAGTTGTTCCTCCTTCATCTGCATGGCCACCGCCAATTCATTCCAATGTTATAGCTTGGAACCATTTAACCTTATATATGTGGACACTTAGCACCAATGCCTATAAAGTTATGATCATGTTGTTATTCGGGTTGATAACACACACATTTACCTCTCTGCAACCACCCTTGAATATGTGACTGTTGTACTGATGGCCCAACAATACGACATCAGCTCATGAGTGAGCCAGAGTTCTTCCTAACTAATCATTAGCAACACTGGCTTGTGTCAGAAATCTGCAACTTATCACTCAATTCCACTATCCTCCCAGGATGTATGTGACAATGTAGAACTTTGATCAGCCCTGATTAACTTGAAACTGGATGTAGATATTTACTCTAATGACAAAACCACCTATTTCAATCTTTGAAACTTTACCTCTGTAATAATAACACTCAGGATAATAAACAATTGATACAGTGCATGTAATGTAAGAACTATTCAAAGCTGCATCACAGTTGGATATTGTAAAAACCAATGTTGAGCCAGAGACCAGAAGTTAGGATGCAACAATTACCTTAAAGCAATGAGTTTTGAGAAGTAAATTCAAGGGGTTTGGAAAGGGAATTCCAGAGAGTAAAAGTCTTGCAGCTGAATGCTTTGCTATCAATGGAAAGCAAAGGATAAGAGAGGATACACAAAGTCAGAGTCAGTGAGGTAGAGTGCTCAGAGAGGGTGGGAGGTTATTAATGTAGGGTTGGAAGAAATTGCAGAGATAAAGTGGATAAGGTAATGGACAGATTTAAAGGGGTGGATGAGGATTTAAAATTTAACATGCTTGAGGGCAGCGAGCAGTTCTTCCAAACAGAATATTTTTGTGGGACAGGATGCACAAGGCCAAGTTTTAAGCACAATGAAATTTATGAGGAGTGCGAACATTGGGCCAATTAAGTCTGGATGAGACTAATGCAAGAATAGGGTTTCAGGAGCAATGGGGCTCAGGTAGAAATGAGGCAATAAATGTCCAGCAGGCACCTTGATAAAATGTTTGTGTTGGAGACTGAAAACGGTGGCTTTGTCCTTCCCAGTGATTTGAAAAACTGGATGTCAGATTAGCAGCATAACAGTAGTGAGGCAGTTGATGGGTCTAGAGATCTGGTGGAGAGGTAAAAATGTGGAATGTCAATGGAACGTAGCATGTAGCTAACAAAGTTGGGGGGGCCAAGAATAGATCCTTGGGGGACTGCAGAGGTGACTATCTGAGCCATGGGAAAAATATTTTTGCTGAAATTGTGCTGGTTATGTTTGGAAATATAGGAATGGAACCATACCTGGACAGTTACGCTGGATGATGGAGGTGATGCATTGGAGGAGAATGGCTAAAGGATTTCACTGCTGAGGAAAGGTCAAGGACTAGAGAAGAAAACAGCATCACAATCTTAGTCAGAGCATATGTCACTTGTAACTTTGATTAGGACTGTTTCAATGTTGTGAATTGGTTGGGAGTTGGACTGAAGTGATTTGTATTGTAAGTTGTGGGAGAGATGGGTCATGAAACAAAATAAATTGAAAGGGAAATTCGACATAGTGGGTATGGGATCACAGTTGAAATGTTATGGGGGGGGGTGGGGTTGTGTATGTGAAGAGAGCATTGATGATAATGATGGTTTTGAAGGGGTCACTTAAGGAGACGGAACCATTGATAATGTCAGTTATCATGGGCACTGAGAAGAGGAATGGTTAATCAGGTATTGTGTGATAATAGGATAGAGGGAGCTAGAGGTGAGTCTCGAAGGTGTGATGAGCTTGGATGAAAAAGAACAGGTGGGGTGAAGCTGGAGAGACATTTGACTTAATTTAATTTATTCTTTCATGGGATGTGGGCATCACTGGCAAGGCCAGCATTTGTTACCCATCCCTGGCCTATTTCATGGGCCAGTTAAGAGTCAATCACACTTTTTAAAATTCATTACTGGGATGTGGGTGCCGCTGGCTAGGCCAGCAATTATTGCCCATCACTAATTGCCCTTGACAAGGTGGTGATGAGCTGCCTTTTTGGACTGCTGTAGTCCATATGGCGTAGTACACCCACAGTGCTGTTAGGGAGGGTGTTCCAGGATTTTGACCCAGCAACAGTGAAGGAAGTCAGGATGGTCAGTGACTTGGAGCAGAACTTCCAGGTAGTGAAATTCCCATCTGTCTGCTGCCCTTGTCCTTCTAGATGGTAGCTTTGTGGGTCTTGAAGGTGTTGTCTAAGAAGGCTTGATAAGTTCCTTCATTGCAGCTTGTAGGTGGTACACACTGCTGCTACTGTGCATTGGTGATGGAGTGAGTAAATGCTTGTGGATGAGGTGCCAATCAAGTGGGCTGCTTTGTCCTGAATGGTGTCAAGCTTCTTTGAGTGTTGCTAGAGTTGAACTAATTCAGGCAAGTGAAGAGTATTCCATCACGCTCCTGACTTGCGCTTTTTAGCTGGTGGACAGGCTGTGGGGAGTCAGGAGGTGACTTTCTCACAACAGGATTCCTAGCCTCTGACCTGTTCTTGTAGCCACAGTATTTATATAACTAATCCTGTTCAGTTTCTGGTCAATGGTAACCCCCAGGATATTGATAGTGGGGGATTCCGCGATGTTAAGGTAATTGAACGTCAAGGAGTGATAGTTAGATTCTCTCTTGTTGGAGATGGTCATTGCCTGACACTTGTATGATGCAAATGTTATTTGCCACTTTTCAGCCCAAGCCTGGATGTTTTCCAGGTCTTGTTGCATTTGGACATGGACTGCTTCAGTGTCTGAGGAGTTGCGAATGGTGCTGACCGTTGTGCAATCATCAACGAACTTCTGACCTCATGATAGAAGAAAGTTCACTAATGATGCAGCCGAAGATGTTTGGGCCTAGGACATTACCCTGAGGAACTCCTGCAGTGATGTTCTGGAGCTGAGATGATTGACCTCCAATAACCGCAATCATCTTCCTTTGTGCTAGGTATGACTCCAACCAGCAGAGAGTTTTCCCAGATTTCCATTGACCCCAGTTTTGCTAGGGGTCCTTGATGCCACACTTGTTCAAATGTTGCCTTGATGTCAAGGGCAGTCACTCTCACCTCACCTCTGGAGTTCAGCTCTTTTGTCCATGTTTGAGTCAAGGCTGTAATGAGGTCAGGAGCTGAGTGGCCCTGGCACAATCCAAACTGAGCATCAGCGAACAGTTGATTGATCAGCAAGTGCCGCTTGATAGCATTATTGATGACCCCTTCCACTATTTTACTGACGATGGAGAGTAGACTGATGGGGTAGTAATTGGCTGGATTGGATTTGTCCTGCTTTTTGTGTACAGGACATACCTGGGCAATTTTCCACATAGCCAGGCAGATGCCAGTGTTGTAGCTATTCTGGAACAGCTTGAATAGGGGCACACAAGTTCTGGAGCACAAGTCTTCAGTACTATTTCCAGAATATTGACAGTGGCCCATAGCCTTTGCAGTATCCAGTGTCTTCAGCCATTTCTTGATATCATGTGGAGTGAATCGAATTGGCTGCAGATTGGCATCTGTGATGCTGGGGACCTCTGGAGGAGGCTGAGATTGATCATCCACTTGGCACTTCTGGCTGAAGATTGTTGCGAACGCTTCCACCTTATTTTTTGCACTACATTGCTGTGGATCTGGAGTCATATGTTGACCAGTCCTAGTGAGAGTGGCAAATTTCCTCCCCTAAAGGACGTTAGTGAACCAGATGGGATTTTATGACAATAACTGATAGTTCTATAGTCAATATTACTGAGACTAGGGTTTGAATTTTACATTCTGAGACCATTGCTACCGACATGGCAAAATTAAAACAACTAATGGAATATTGTGATTTCAGTGAAACCCTAATTGATATGTTCAGGGATTGTTTGCTCTGTGGTGTGCAAGAGGATGCTATTCAATGAAGATTGCTGGCTGAAGTGGATTTTGATTTTAAGGAAGCGTTAGAAATAGCGTTTGCAATGGAAAGCGCTGTAAGGGGTTCACAAGCAATTCAAGGTGTGCAAAATGGTGCCATTTTCCCAGCTGGGTGGGAACAGTCAGCCGAAAGTGGCGCGAAAAGCAGGGACTCTGCCACAAAGCGGAAAACAGCCCCTGCTAACTAAAAACTTAGAGGAAACAGCTTACCAGCAAAGTCAAAAACTAATTTTTATTGCTGTGGAAACCGTCACACTCCTAACGATTGGCAATTTAAAAAAGTGGAGTGTTACATTTGTCACAAAAATAGGCACATATTGAAACAAGATTTAAACAGGTTTCCAGGCAACAAACAAAGTCCAATGAAGTATATAGTATGGAAGAGCCAGAAACAACCAATTCTGACCTTTATTCTTTATTCAACATGAAAGTTGGGTAGACAGAGGCAATTACTGTCAGATTGCAAGTGAATGGTAAACGCTTAAAGATGGAAGTAGACACTGGTGCTTCTACATCTGTAGTAGAACACATTTTCAGATATTTAAATAAAGGCGCTCAACAATTAAATTTGGAACAAACCTCTGCCAAGTTAAAAAAGTACACAGTTGAAGAAATCCAGGTAAAAGGTATCACCAGAGTACCTGCTCATTATAGACACCAAACAGCACAACTACCAGTGATAGTGATAGAAGGTGAAGGACCAAGCCTTCTAAGTCACGATTGGTTGAAAGAGATTAAATTAAACTGGTCCGAAATCTTCTGGTAGAGTAGGGGGACTGCCAGAGCTGCTAAAAAATGACACAGTCTTCAAGGATGAACTGGGAAAATCCAAAGCCTACAGGCCAAGATTTATGTGGACCCAGACTTCTCGCTTCTTGAAAGCAAGACTGGTGCTATGTGTCCTGAGAGAGAAGGCTGACGCTGAGTTGAACTGGCTGGAGAGGTTGGGTGTCATAAACGTGGTTCAGTTCTCAGAGTGGGCAGCACCCATAGTTCTTGTCCTTAAACCAGACCAGACCAGACCATCTGGGTCTGTGGGGATTATAAACTAATGGTCAGCTAAGCAGCCAAACTGGACAGTTACCCTATTCCCAAGATTGAAGACTTCTCTGCCAAACTAACAGGAGGAACAACGTATACAAAGCTTGACATGAGTCATGCATATCAACAACTGGAACTGGATGATGCCTCCCGAGAATTTGTGACCATAGATATCCATAAAGGGTTATGTCAATACATATGCCTGCCCTTCGATGTTTCTTTGGCTTGTGCCATTTTTCAGAGGCCAATGGAGAGCTTGCTTCAAGGACTACTTCAAGTTGTGATCTACCTGGACGATGTACTGATAACTGGATTCACAGAAAAGCAACACTTGCTTAATCTAGAGGAAGTCCTGAAATGATTTTTAGAATCAGGAGTGTACCTAAAGAAGGGAAAATGCACTTTTCAGAAAAATATTTGGGCCACCAGGTAGATGCCCAAAGGTTACATGCTGTTGAAGCGAATGTTAAGGCAATCAGAGAGACACCTGCACCTACGAACATCTCTGAACTTAAAAACATTTTTAGGGATGGTAAATTATTATGGCCAATTTCTGCCAAATTTATCAATGGTTCTAATCCCTCTACATTCACTACTAAAGAAAAACCAACGTTGGGTTTGGAAGTCACCCCAAGAAGAAGCCTTCATGAAATTAAGGCAGATCTTGCACTCTTCAAATTTATTAGTGCACTATGACCCGACAATGGAACTGGTGCTAACCTGTGTTGCGTCCACCTATGGAGTGGGAACAATACTATCTCACAAGGTGGGCTATGGTACAGAGAGGATGATCGGCTATGTATTCAGGTCATTTACCACAGCTGAGAAAGGATATTCTCAAATCAGAAAGGAAGGTGTATCGATTATTTTTGTAAAAACATTCCACCAATACGTGCATGGGCAACATTTCACGATAGTATCAGACCATATACCACTTTTTGGTCTGTTTAGCAAGGAAAAGGCAATTGCTCCCATAGCTTCTGCACAAATTCTAAGATGGGCCCTTATTTTGGCAGCATATGAATACATCTTAGTGCATAGATCAGGGATTCATAAAGCCAATGCCGATACCCTAAGTTGCCTTCCTTTGCAAGAGGACAATGACCATGTTATTGAGCACAGACAGGTGGAAGGTGTATCAGTAGGGGAGCATTTTGAAGATAGTGACCATAACTCACTTAGATTTAGAATAGTTATGGAAAAGGATAAGGTGGGGCCAGGAATAAAAGCTCTAAACTGGGGAAAGGCTAATTTTACTAAGATGAGATACAATTTGGCCCAAGTGGACTGGGAGCAGCTACTTGCAGATAAAACTGTGTAAGAGCAGTGGGAGGCATTCAAAGAGGAAATAGCAAGAGTACAGGGCAAATATATTCCCATAAAGACAAAGGTGGGCAGTGGGGGGGGTTTTAACCTGGAGAACCATGGATGTCAAGGGACATAAAGGCTAGGATTAAGAAAAAAAAATAAGCTTATGGCAGATACTGAGGGCTCAATACGGCAGAGCCCCTACAGGAGTATAAAAAGTGGAGGGGGAACTTAAAAAGGAAATTAGGAAAGCTAAGAAAGTATGTGAGAAAGCATTGGTGTGTAGAATAAAGGAAAACCCAAAGGGTTTTTTCAAATATATAAAGAACAAGAGAATAACTAGGGAGAGAGTAGGGCTAATCAGGGACCATAGAGGTAATGTGTGTGGACCCAGAAGACGTGGGTACAGCCCTCAATGAATACTTTGCATCGGTCTTCACAATAGAAAAGGACAATGCAGGTATAGACATCAGGGTGGAGGACTATAAAATATTAGAGGAAATTAACATAGAGATAGAGAGGAGGTACTAGCGGATTTAACAGCCTTAAAAGTGGATAAATCCACAGGCCCGGATGAGATGGATCACAGGCTGTTGAGGGAGGCAAGGGAAGAGATATCAGGGGTCCTTGGCAGTAAATTTCAAATCCTCCCTGGTCACAGGTAAGGTGTCAGATGACTGGAGGACTGCTAATTCTCATTATTAAAAACGGAAGGAAGGGATAGATCAGGAAATTACAGGCCAGGCAGTCTAACCTTGGTGGTGGGGAAGTTACTAGAAAGAATTCTGAGGGACAGAATATATCTGCACTTGGAGAGACGGGGATTAGTCTGGGATAATCAGCATGGATTTGTTAAGGGAAGGGTGTGTTTGTCAAATTTGATTGAATTTTTTGAGGAGGTAACCAGGAATGTTTATGAGGGTAATGTATTTGATGTGGTCTACATGGACTTTAGCAAGGTGTTTGATATGGTCCCTCATGGCAGATTGGTCAAGAAAGTAAGAGTCCATGGGATCCAACGCAAAGTGGCACGTTGGATCCAAAATTGGCTGAGAGGCAGGAAGCAGAGGGTGAAGATAGAGGAATGTTCCTCTGACTGTAAGTCTGTTTCTAGTGGGGTTCTGCAGGACTCAGTGCTGGAACCCTTGCTGTGGTGCACATAAATGGTTTGGACTTAAATGTAGGGGGTATGATCAAGAAGTTCACGGATGACACAAAAATTGGTAGGGTGGTAAATAGTGAGGGGGATAGCCGTAAACTGCAGGAGCATATCAATGGGCTGATCAGGTGGACATGCATTGGTAAATGTCATTCAACCTGGAAAAGTGTGAGGTAATGCACTTGGGGAGGGCTAACAAGGCAAGGGATTACACTATGAATGGCAGGACCCTGGAAAGTACTGGAGATGAGAGGGACGTTGGTGTGCATATCCACAGATCCCTGAAGATAGCAGGGCAGGGTAGATAAAGTAGTTAAGAAGGCATATGGGATACTTGCCTTTATTACCCAAGGAATAGAATACAAAAGCAGCGAG
Organism: Carcharodon carcharias; assembly: GCF_017639515.1. Lineage (NCBI taxonomy): Eukaryota > Metazoa > Chordata > Chondrichthyes > Lamniformes > Lamnidae > Carcharodon > Carcharodon carcharias. The sequence goes on along the minus strand of NC_054480.1, from coordinate 63,141,276 downwards.
GTTTTGTTGGAATTGTATAAAACGCTCGTTAGGCCACAACTGGAGTACTGCGTGCAGTTCTGGTCACCACATTATAGGAAGGATGTGATTGCACGCAGAGGGTGCAGAGGAGATTTACCAGGATGCTGCTTGGGCTGGAACGCCTGAGCTATGAGGAAAGATTGGATAGGCTGGGGTTGTTTTCCTTGGAGCAGTGAAGGTTGAGGGGACCTGATAGAGCTGTATAAGATCATGAAGGGCATAGATAGGGTGAATAGGAAGGCACCTTTTCCATTAGTAGAGGGTTCAATAACCAGGAGCCATAAATTTAAGGTAAGAGATAGAAGGCTAAGAGGGGAGTTGAGGAGAAATTTTTTTCACCCAGAGGGTGGTGGGAGTCTGGAACTCTGCCTGAAAGGGTGGTTGAGTCAGAAACTCTTGTAACATTTAAGAAGCATTTAGATGCTCGCTTGCATTGCCATAGCCCCCAGGGCTATGGGCCATGCACTGGAAAATTGGATTAGTATAGTCAGAACTTTGTTGACCGGTGTGGACACAATGGGCAGAATGGCCTCCTTCTGTGCTATAAACATCTATGAGTATATGAGTCTCTAGGTCCCAGTTCCCCAAGAGCTCATATTAGTGATGAATTTCCTGGATTCTGTGCCAGGCAGATAAGAAACTGGACGAATCGTTATCCAGTCCTGTCTCGAGTGAGAGACCGAGTGTTACATGTTTGGTCCCAGGAACTGGTCTCTGATGATTTGAAGCCATTTTTCAACTGAAGATAGGAGATGAGCAATCAAGATGTTATTCTATTTTAGGGTGCACAAGTAGTAGCTCCTTCACAAGGAAGGGAACCACTCTTAGTACAGTTACACAGTTCCCATACAGGAATCTCACAAATGAGGATATTAGCGCGAAGTTATCTTTGGTGGTCGGGGATGGACAATGATATTGAGAAGGTGATAAAACACTGTGTACAATGTCAACAGCTACAAATGTTGCTGGTGGCAGCCCCATTACAACCATTGGAGTGGCCTGGTAGACCCTGGGTGAGATTGCACATAGATTACATCGGTCCTTTTCTTGCAACCATATTTCTACTGATTATAAATGCTCATTCCAAGTGGTTAGACGGTTATGAGGTTAAGCCGCCAATGTCAGGTGCGAGTATAGAAAAACGACGCCAAAATATTTCTATCCATGGATTGCTAGAAGTAATCATCTCTGATAATGGTACTGTGTTTATGAACACTGAATTTCAAAGATTTGTCAGCCTAAGTGGCATCAACCATGTGAAGACTGCACCGTACCATCCGTCATCTAATGCACTGGTGGATAGAGCAGTATAAACTTTTAAGGCAGGAATGAAAACGTTAACAGGTAAATCATTGGAAACCAAACTTACTAATTTTCTATTTCACTACAGAAAAAAACCCACACTATGACAGGTGCAACACCTGCAGAATTAAGGATGAGACACTGTCTTCGAACAAGACTAAGCCTGATGCTCCCCAGTTTGGAGGGGAAGGTGGAGAAAAGTCAAGGGAACCAAAACAGGACTCATGATTTGCATAGCCATGAGTGACAATTTACTGTTGGTGAAGGAATATGTAAGGAATTTCGTTGGAGGACTTAAGTGGTTACCTGGTAAAGTAAGCTCTGTGACCGGACCATTGTAGTACCACGTGGAAGTGGAAGGCCGGTTCACCGGTAAGCATGTGGATCATTTAAGAAGAAGGGAGATACCCGAACAAAGTGATGTTCCAACTGTAACCATTGTAACATTTGGTTCCTGTTGAAGTTGCTCAACCAAGGATCGACATACCCAATGTCCCTGTCAGAGTGGAAGACATTGAACTGCCTATGTCTAATGAGGCACCTGGAATGTTAATGCGATTCCAGAGAATGTGGTTCCTGCAAAAGAATCGAAAGAATGGAGCTATGACCTTCCATACGGATCAGGAAACCACTTGAAAGACTGAACTTGTAATTTCATGACCTGTGTAAACATTGTAATGTCATGAGATAAACATCCTTGTAAGTACAAAATGTACAGAAAAGTTAAAGAGGGAGGAATATAGTAATTATAGTTTTGATAAATGTAGGACTGCGGCTTTAAGAATAATCCTGTGTTGTAAGATCACATGATTGGTGTAAACCAATCAGTTAGCAGCGTGGGGAATACCTGGGGGAGAGTTCCTCAATTACATGTAGTTGCTGTTGCTGTCTTGTAAATAAACTTCCATGTTTCCAACAAGAAAAGTTGCCTGGTAAATCAACTCTATAACACCCTGGTAATGGGGATTGTGTACTCCACTGGTGGAACCTCCTCTGAAGAGGAAGAGAGGTGCAGAAGGGAGAGGAGGCCAGGTGTTCCATAGGCAGCATCCAAGGGAGCGACCTGTGGGAGGAGAGGCACAAGGGGCATCAGGCCAGCAGGGAGTCCAAGGCAGAGGGGGCTACAGAAGATGCCACTATCCTGCTGCCACAGTATACAGGCAGTGGTGCAGCTACCTCAACATGTCAGAGGTGCAGTGCCGAAGGAGGCTCCGCCTCTCCAGGGAGACTGTGGTTTCCATATGTCAGATGATTGGGCCCTAGATCACCTCCAACTATGTGGGTGGAAACCCCATGCCAGTGGCTCAGAAGGTCACAGTAGCCCTCAACTTCAATGCCTCCAGCTCTTTCCAAGGTTCAGTGGGGAATCTTTGTGGAGTGTCCCAATCAGCTGTCCACAGTTGTGTGAACTGATGTTCTGTTCAGGCGGGTAGTGACATTCATTCATTTCCGGATGCATGAGGCCAACCAGGCTGAGTGAGCAAGAGGCTTCGCTGCAATTGCTGAGTTCCCTCACATCCAGGGTGCCATCGACTGCACACATAAGGCCATTAAGTTGCCAACGGATGAGCTGGGTGTCTTCATCAACAGGAAGGGATTCCTCTCCATGAACGTACAGATAGTGTGTGACCACAGGATGAAGATTCTGCAAGTCTGTGCAAGGTACCATGGCAGCTCCCATGACCCTTACCTCCTCAGACACTCCCAGGTGCCGAGGCTATTCAGTGCTCCAGCCAGACTGGATAGATGGCTGCTGGTTGACAAGGGCTATCCATTGAAAGGGTGGCTTTTGACGCCTCTCCGGCACCCAAGGACAGAACCAGAGTACAGGCATAATCGGAGTCATGCCTCCACAAGGGCAGTGATTGAGAAGATGGTCTCAATAGGTCTGCTGAAGATGAAATTCAGGTGCTTGGACCGTTCAGAGGGAGCACTACAATATCATCCAGAGCGTATGTCTGGTAGTTGTATGCTGCGCTCTCCACAATCTGGCTCTGACAAGGGGGGATCCACTGGAGGAAGAAGATCTTGAGGCAGCTCCACAGGCCACAAATGATGACTCCAGTGGTGGATCAGAAGAGGATCCCAGGGAAGAACATGGTGAGGACGTGGAGGCAGACCTCTGGAACCTTCAAGGAGGCAGGGACACCAGGGAGGCCTTGATTCAGCTAGGCTACCAAGGCACTGCTTCCGCCTCACGCCAGGGGTGCCAACTCCTTACCGAATGTTTGAAATGACCCATTCCATTGAACCCAAAGTCCACTTTCCTGTACCTGTGCAACAAAGTTTAGAGCCACTCACGTCCAGCATGAGATACTGACGTGCCCTGCACCTAAAACACAAGTGAAACATACTCAGGCCATTAAAACAAAAGCAAAATTAATATAATGTTGACACTCACAGAAAATGAACAAAACAACATCTGGTGTTAATGGTCACACCAGTAAACAAATTAACAAAACATGGCAGAACAGAAGATCACCCATGAAAAGTCCCTCTTGTGCTCACGCTATTGGAGGCAGCCTGCTCACTGTGCTGTCCTGTTGGCCTCGATGACCTTGGCGGTTGTCCCCTGGCCAGTGGAGCCTGTGCTGGCCCCGCCTAGGAGGGAGGGTCCAGTGCCACAGCTGGGCACTCCTCAGTCATTGCAGTCTCATCAGATACCATGGTCACTGGCAGAGGGGCAGAGGAACTGCTGCCGTTATTCAGAGTGCCCTGAGAGGAGCCCGCAGAGATGTCGCTCTGGACCTCTCTGCTCACCATTGATGGACGGGTACTTGGCTGGGATACTAGATGCCTCATCCATCTCTCACACTGGCAGAAGCCTTCTGAGATCAGTGCCTGTGTGAGGGCTTGCAGGTCTGAGTGCAACATCAGGAGCCCCTGATTCTGTCCCTGGAGCTGCTTCTCCATGCGAGTCACCATTCTCTCAATAGAGGAGGCAATGTGCTCAGTGCTGAGGATCAACGCAGTACTCGTGCTCTGCATGGACTCCTCCATGGCATAGACCACGGCACACAAGCCCTCATTAATCTCTGCCAGATCCTCTCATGTATCCTGCTGGACACCCACCATCTGCTGCCTAATGGACGACTCCAGAGGCTCGCCATCTGCCTTTGACTCAGCATTGTCTTGGTACCCAGCAGTCCTCTGGCTGCCTGTGCCCTGAACATTCTCTGCCTCTGTCAGCTCCTCATGCAAGTATGCCATGCCCTCATCACTCAGCATTGACCTTGTAGCCGTTGATCTAATGCCCACTGAGCTACTGGTGTCTCCGCTGGTGGCTGGTGCAGAGGGCGGGTGTGATGCAGGTGCTTCTGACAGCACTGGTCCCCTGGCGTCAAGGGTGGCTCACTGGGGTCCTGCATTCGTTAGCTGTATGGATGGCAATTCTAGGGAGGAAAACAACATGTTAGTGGTATCAATCATCACACTGTCACTGTGCATGCTAGGCAGGCTGATGAGACAATGGAGATCTGCATCATGGTGCCATCGTCTTTCAATGACCAATGGGGATTCCAGGTTTGAGGTTTTCATGACAGATGAGACAACACAACAATATTTACTAACATCTGGCATTCTTGCATCTGTGCACTGCACTCTTACTTTCATCAGAAACTCCTGCCTCTTCAAGGCCAATGGACCAAGTGGGGCGTCGGCACTCCATCTCTAAGGCATCCATCTTGTACCTCGATAATAGGAACAGGTTGTGGGGGGTTTCGCCCATTCTTGTCCTCTCATCATGAAAGGACAGAGAAGCATTGATTAGTCCACTCTCAACCTGCAGTGCCATTGCAGCCTGGCCAACCCAACCTGAGGAACACCTTGCAGGGCACATCCGAGTCGTGGCCCTCAACCCGCAAAGCAAACAGGCCAAGCAGCCAGAGCTCACCGCCTTGGCCGGCGGTGATGTCAGTGACAGTTGGCACTCAGGCTCTTACACCCCTGAACACCATGGGGGGATGGCCAGCCATTAACACATCCCCACACAGATCCATGCCAACTCAGTACTCCTTCTTGCTGAGCGCAGCAGGTCATTGAACTTTTTGTGGCACTGCTCCCATGTGCGCCGCACAACATCATGGCCGCTGGCCTGGGCTGCCCTTGCTTTCTTGGTCAGGTGCGATGGCCTCCTCTTGCCATCCCTAGCAGTGAGGATGTATCACCTGGAACTGACCTCCTCTACGAGGATTCCCAGGCACCCATCCGAGGACTGGGGGTTTGAGTGCCCACAGGACTTGGCCTCCCGCCTGGCACGCTCAGCAGGTGCAGATGCCATTGCAGATCAAAAAAAAATGTTTCGTCAAACAACTCCAAAGCAACAAAGTGTCCCCTGGCAGCCTTCAGGGAGCTGCCTCTGCTGCTTTAAAATCCCCCACCGGGTCGCCATTGGACCCAAGGCCTAACAGGCTCCCACCCTATCCTGCTCTTCCAACCATTCAGCAGACGTTTCATTCTGGGTGGCCCCTAATTGGCTATTCAGCTTGAGATTGTGTTGGAAACGTGATCTCACCCGGAAGAGGATTATACATCCACTTCTGGGCTGCCCACTTGGTGTGCATGCCAAGCGTGAAATTCAGGCCTAGCTTTACATTCCAGATTTTATGAATTAAATTTAAATTCCATCAGCTGCCCTGGTAGAATATGAGCCCATGTCCACAGTAACCTGGACCTCTGAGCTACTAATCTAGTGACATTACCACTATGCCACCATCTCCCCACCATTTCTAGGGTGGATTGTGAAGGCTGGCACATGGTGCCAAAAAGAAAGGAAGAATACAATAGAGGCAGCTACACAAATCGTCTTGATGCTTGAGGTGAACCCCATAAAAATTGGTGATGTGAGGATTGATGTATTTGGCAACTGAAGGGTCAATGTAGGTATGGAATGGCAGGGCTAGGTATTGATGACATAACTGTGGAAGTTGACTCCATAGATACAGGTGGCTCATTTTCTACCAGGTGGTGTGTGTTGTAATGTGTCTTTAAGGGATTGCAGCATGACATCACTAGAAAGGAAGTGGGCCATACAATCCAGGTTTAGTTTCTCAGAGCACATACACACAGCTCTGCAGCTCTGATGTCTTCAAGCTTCATACCCATGTATATCTGCTCTCATGTGCCTAGTCTAAATAAATGAACCCACAGCGTGTTCACCAAATCCCTTATGAGTGATTGTTGCATTTATTATAAAAGCATGACATAGTGTGCACTCGTGGTTCATTATAAATGGCATGGCACTCAGCCTGGCAACATGGTGAACAGTCTTAGATCACGCTACATAGCAAGAGATGACCCTTGAAGTTCTGGTCAGACCGCAACAGAGTCGCAGTGTCAGAGTGTTGAAATTACAACATGGTGACTGCACAGCAAAGCTTTGAAGACACAGTGCTCAAATAAAAAACTGGTAAGCTGACGGATCCCTTGTGGTGAGATTGCAGCGCTTAGCCTGTCAGTTCAGTGAGTGGTACAGAGGACCAGAACTAGGTTAGCTCAGTTAGGAAAGGCAACTTACCAGGCCGGATTGATAGCATGTGAGGGTGAGTCAACCAAGCAAAAAAAAGTCTTGAAAAACGGGCCAGAGAAACTTGCAATTATAACAGGTGGAGCTTTGGAAATGTGCGTGAAAGTGGCCACAGCGACACTCATCCCAGGTACTATAGGAGAAGGAGAAGGGGATAGAGTCAAAATGTCCACAAAATTCCACATTCTGAATGGGGATGCAGCTGACCTACTATCTGAATTCAAAATGTTTAAACAGCATACTGAGCTATAGTTCTTGATTCATGTGTGTCTGAAACAGAAGAGAAAACCATAAAAATTTGCTTAGCAATTGGGAACGAAAGTCTACACAGGCTGAATATATCAAGATTAACAGAAGAAGAACCAAATAATCTCCAAAAGATATGGACCACGTAGGGAGACCAGTTCAGAATCAGGTTAAATTTCTGTATCCATTGACTAGAATTCATATCATTTCGGTAACAGCCTGCAGAATCCATGGACCACTTCGTTAGCAGATGCAGAGAAAAGGGTATGTCATGTGATTTTTCAAAAGCAGAGCTGGCAGAAAGAAATTTTGAATTGGTGATCATATCCATTCCCATGGAAAACTTCAGAAAGATCTACTAGAGAAGCCTAAAACATAGAGCATTGAAGAACTACTCAAGTATCGATGTAAGTATGAAATGATCCTCACAAGTCGATGAAGCTTATAGGGTCCTAAGTACAAACCCAATTATTGACGCACTTACTAGAACACCCAAACCTAGTAAGACATTTGGAAGGTGTGGCCTTCTGCATGCACCAAGGAAATGCCCAGCTTTCTAGCAATTCTGCAACGCAAGTGGCAGAAAGGGCCACTGGCAGAGGCAGTGCACTAGAGCAAAGGCTGATGCAGCTACAAAGAACCATGCACTGATCCAAGCAGACCGTACACAATGGGTAGCTTCAAGTGATAAGAATGTCCATCCAGTATCCCATCAGAAACATATGCATGAGGTACTTGACAATCCAGAAAATGACGAAGTTATGCATGATAAGAGGAAGAGCAGTGGACACGCTTCGCACCGTCAATATTGTGGAAAACATAGATACCATTTCACTGTCTGAAGTGTTTGCCAAGATTGAAAGTATCAGTCCTAAAAAATTTGGTAACTACTCATTACTGGCTAAGATTGACCGGAGGCAAGTGTCAATGTACTGCCCTGCGAATTCTAAAAGACATATCCACAGACATGGAGGGCCATGGTGAAACCTGCAGTTGTGAAACTCTCAACATACAACGGTTCACTAATTCTATATGCAGGTTCCATATCCTGGAGTGCAAGAACAATCAATCCTCCTGGGTGGCACAGATGTTCTATATCATGGAGGCTAAAGGCCTGGTGATCGCAGGTCTACCGGCATGCCATGACCTCATACTAGTGACAATCCATGGAAACAGTCAGACCTCATATGGAAGATCAACCTCAGAAACTACTATCACTTCACTTCATGACCTCACCTCAAAATATCCAGAGTGTTTCCACAAAATTTGCAGTTTCAAGGGGGCAGCAACATTACATTTACAGGAGAATGCAAGCCCATCAATTGATCTGGTACATTTTGTGCAATGCAAATTCCAGCAGCTGCAGGAAAAATGGTGAAAGATTCCACACTACAGCAACTGTGGGAAACCATCATTGAAGGATGGTCTGATTCAATTCAGCTTGTCCACGAACTCATGAGACCATTTTGGCCTTACCAGGATGAGCTAGGCATCTCCCGGGGCATCATTTTTAGAGGCAGGCAGGTCATCATAATGGACTCTTTACAACCTGATATTCTTCAACAACTTCATCACTCACATTTGGGCATAGATTGGATGAGAATACTTGCAAGAGAGACAGTCTATTGGCCAGGTATAAACAATGAAGTAATCGTCAAGAAGTACAAGGCTTGTCAAGAGCATAAGTCAAGTCAGCACAAAGAACTACAGATTCTACATGATGCTCCTGCCAATCCTTGGTCCAAAATCGCATCTGACCTCTTTCATGTCCATGGCACAGACTTTATCGTCCTCGTCGACTACTTTACCAAGTACCTCATTACTAGACAACTGCACAATATCTCAAGCCCAACTGTCACGCACACTCAATTGCTATTTGCAGTTTATTTGGTATGCCTAGAGAGTACATCATAGGTAACAGCCCTCAATTCATTGGTAAGCCATTTCAGGATATATGTGAGGTTGGAACATTGCCGACCCTACTTCTTCTCCTCAGTAGCCTGGATCTAATGGCCCAGCTGAATGAATGATTTGCAGAGTGAAATCCCTAATTCCCAAATGTAGCCAGACCAAAGAAGATCTACACATTGCTATGATGCACCTGAGAGCAACACCTTAAAGTGCAATTATTCCATCCCTGGCAGAGCTTGTGCTTGGCAGACCAGCATGTACCAATTTACCTACTCTTACACATTCTACTCTCCCAGAAACTAGAGAGCAACTTGTAAAACTGCAAGAGAAAATGACAAATGTGCATTGATAAAAATGCGGATACAGAATTGCCAAGTTTAGAGTTGGGACAAAAAGTTCACATCCAGGTTCCCACAGAAGACATATGCAAACCAGCCGAGGTGACAAGGATTTGTTCGGAACCAAGTCATTACACACGAAGGTGCAATGGTGAGGTGTAACTGAGAACAAATCAGATCCATTCCAGCTCCTCAACTACTGTATAGTCCTATTGCTTTGAGTACTAGATCCCAAATACAACCAGGAACAACATCCAAGAATGACAAGCCGACAGATCACTATGAGCCTTAAAAGAATCCTCCAGACAAGGTTACCATTTCAAGATCTGGGTGTATCAGCAGATAATCTCTATACTTTAGAGACTCATAGATTAATTAATCCTATATACTTATATAATGGTGACTAAACATGAACATATATTATAAATAGTTACACTTCTTTGGATGGGGGGAAAGTATCTTTAAAAAGAAAGGGGGTGTTGTAATAGGTCTTTAATGGATTGCACCATGACATCACTAGAAAGGAAATGTGTCATGTGATCTAGTTTTAGTTTCGCTTTTGCTTTCAGCAGAGCAAATATACACATCTCTGCAGTTCTAATGTTTTCAAGCTTTATATTCGAGTATATTTGTTTTCACATGCCTAGTCTCAATAAATGAGCACATGTGTTTTTCAAAACCCTTTTGAGTGATTGGTGCATTTATAATCTTCTAAAAACATGACAGTGAGCACTCTAATCCATGACCTTTGAAATGTGCACTGATGACTACTCCACAAAACAGCCTCAGATGTTCTTTCCCATTTATATTTTGGGGGACCAGGATGAGGAGCGCTCCTGCTGGCTTCACAACAATAGTGTGGCTTTCTGCTTGCCAGTTGTTGTAGAATGCGTTCCTTTCCCTATTCAAACCTGCTCTGATTAGGGACCAGCCCTCCTGTAACTGGCCAGCTGTGGTAGAGCAGCTGTTTGATGCCCGCAACTCGCCAGTTACATTCAACCTGAAAATGGTTGAGTGCCTCTTGACACTTCTTGAGGACGAAGCTGGCTTCACACCTATTTTGGACAGAGATCAGATGTTCCGCCTCAATCTTCATAATTATGGCAATATTTAGAATTATGCTTGATGCCTTCCACTCTGCAATGCAATCCATCTATCACAATCTGAAATTAGATACCATAATTATATAAAAGCTCTGGACAGTGACACTATGCATTCAGAGCACATTGAAGTGAACTCATAATTATAGCGTATGGCTTGTGCTGGTAGACTGGACTATCAAAGTTTGAAATGAATGGAATACTCTAATATTGGATGAGAAAACTTATGCCCAAATTTTCAAAACAATTTTAGATAATTTTGTTTCTTTGCTTAAGAATATAAGAAGGTTACAGAACTAGAAAACAGCTTGGGACGATTACTGTTACTCGTGCCAGCAAACCCAATCTTATTTGCATCGTCACAAACTCTCCCTATTTTATATTTTCTCCAGTGTTTTTTCTACTTCAATCTATGTGATTTACAAGTAATCACTCTGTGTCTATCAAATCTGGGTCTGATCCATAACAGAAGAAGGACAGAGTCCTAATTATGATGGATCGATTTAATCTTGCTTAGGATTTACAACGTACAAACTATAGGTGACTTTAAAAGTATGTGTGAGTTGAATTGCTAAGTGTCATTCATCTGAAGTGTGAAACTCAGTTTGCATTAAAATGTAATGCAGTTTGACATGTCATTCTTAAAAGTACACACAGGGTCACACACTCAAATTGATTTGCAAGCTCTGACTATTTGTATGTGTCGTTCCTAATATTACCCTTCTAATGACATCAGTGATAATATATGGAACTTGACACGCTCCTGATCTTTGGTCACCCAGTGTGCAGAGGCGGGGAAGGAGGAGGACCTTCTCGTAGGCCTGCTCTTGGGCCTAGCCGAGATGATCATCAAGGTGACCAGGCAGCGGGTTGTCATTCAGTCTGACTGTCTGGCCCTCTACTGCAGCTGTGTTCATGGCCAGGTAGCCCTGGAGAGGCAGCACACGGTGTCCACCGGTACACTAGAGGCCTTCTGCGATCGGTGGCCACCGCGGGGACCAGGGTGCATCATCACCCCTAATAACGATATTTTGATTTGATTTTGTAAGTTTCATTTGACGTTTTGTTTTAATTACAGTGCCTCACCAGGGAGGTAGTTGCTTGTTCCAGAGAGTTCCCATATTGATTTATTGATTTTAGTTTAACTTATTAATTTTTTTTCTCTAAAAGAGTCTATAAAAAAGGGATTCCCACCAAGGGCTGTCATCTCTGTTTATTAGTTTAAATTATTGATTTTTGTTTTCTTCAAAAGAGAATATATGGAATTTGAAGTTTGTTCCCTCCTTTTTACAGCTATTTTAATATGGAAATTATAAGTACTGATAATGGCATCTGGAGAACCGCCCATTTATTCAGATAGATGGGGCTGGAGTTTCAACTTGCAGTTAGTCAGTTAATGTCATGCCAAAGACTAGGTGAATGATATTCATCCTGCATAACTGGGATTGATTTGTGCTGAATATGTCTGTTATTTCCAAATATATTGTCTCTGGCTGTATTTTTGGCTAACTAATGTTTCACTTATTATGCAATGAATAGATGTCATTTCCTTCTATACATAACAATGATTGCAATTATCTTTCATAACCAATGCAGTTGCAGTCTTCTATTTGCAGAAAGAATGATTTTGTGCATAACATTAGTAATATTGTAACTTACAATGATGAAATTAATCTGAATAATATTTAATGTTGAAAAGTAACACATTTTATTTTTCTGAACTTCCAAGGGAATATCTACTACTAAATTAAAAAATATCATCAGTGTTATGCAGGTGGTATTTGCCAGGCTGACCAAATCCCATAACGAAACTTGGCTAACACAGCGATTTTGCAATTTGTATTATTACGAGAAGGTAGACGAAAAGTCAGAGGTAAAGAGTCCACTACCACCTTTGGAGATTTTAAAGATTAAATTAAAATATTTATTAACAAAAGAAAAGAAAAAGTTTAATATGCAAGATTACAGTTACACAGTTAAACTTAGTTTTATAACAGTTCCCAGAAAATTTCTACTTAACTAGACTTCCAACAACACACCCCTTTTCAGGCAACAGTCCAAATAGATTCTATAAAACATCCAGCAATATTACCTTAAGCACCCACTGTTGCTGTAAGGGAGGTATTTTACAGCTTCTTTCTCCCTCTCACTCAACAATGGAATTCCAAAGCTTTTAACAAAACCTTGCTCTCTGGATCAAGCAAACACTTCTCTGGGGTGGCTAGAAGCTGCTTTTTCACAGGGTTGTATCACACAGTCCACCTTTTATGATCTCAGATGGCCATTCCCCACACAGCTTTCCATCTTTCTTTAAATATATTTTCTCCCTTTTGATCTGTAAATTCCATGGTTTTACGCTTTCTTAGGAAGTTACTTTTCCCAGAATATAAAGATCTTTCATGTCATTATGGCCAGCACTTTTGGGAAAAATAAACTTAAGAACTCTGCCTTGTCTATTTTGCCAGCTGTAAAATATCTTATCTTGTCCATTTGAAAATCAAACAACCTGTCAACTTATCTACAAATGCAAATTCCTTTCACACTGCATCTACAAGGACTTCATCTTTGCTCACCTATCTCCATTTCAAAATATCTGTTTTTGCACTTAATCCCTTTGATGGTTCAAATGTCGCAGCCTGGCTGCCTTTTGTTCAATTAAATTAGTCATACACACGAACATACATACACAGCACAGCCCCACAAGCCTGCTTTAAAGTAATCCACAGTAATATTAGGAAAAAATATCATATTTCCTTTACATCAGAGCATCACACATCACACACTTGATAGGTTGGATGACCTTTATGATTCCTTTCTTATAATTTTATGCTCAGTTTCATCTCCGATTGAAGCTCATTTATGGTGTAAAATACATAACGTGAGTGAAGAAAACGTTCATCCTAATATTCACAGAATCACAGAATCACAGTGCAGAAGAGGCCCTTCGGCCAATCGAGTCTGCACCGACATGTGAGAAACACCTGACCTACCTACCTAATCCCATTTACCAGCACTTGACCCATTGCCTTGAGAGCAAGCCCATTGAAGGGACTGTGATAATGCATGAGCAAAATGGCCAAATGGCTGCCTTCATACTTTGTAATTCTTGTGGAGCAATTAACATATAATAGATATAGCCAACACCACCTCCACCTTCTGAACCTTGTAAATTTGTATTTCCCTATTGCTATTACGGTACATGGGAATTAGATGAAAAAAATTACATGAGTAAATAGTGCTATCATGTCAGGAGAAACCAGCAATAGTGTATTGTCTGCATTTGACACTGTGTTGAGAATCACTGCAGTATCAGTTGGCATCATTTTTGCTTCCAGCTTAGGAGATCATAAGTTCAAGCCCACTTTAGAATAAAAAAACTTATTTAGCTTGGTGTTCCATTTTGGTATCATCTGGAAACTGGAGAATGTTGTTACTGTCCTCATTCTAAACATCCTACAAGAAAATTCGGAAGTGTTACCATAGCAGTGAAAGTGAATAGAATAACAGTTAATAAAGCAAACAGGTTAGTGTCTTTGATAAAATAGTATACAAAGGAATTTCATATGGGATTGCTGATCACTGGGCCAAAAATAGCATGCATTTGTGCCTATCTGGTGTGGAATTTTGGCTATTGCTAATAGATGGAAATTTGGCTTTGCTATTATAATAGATTTTTGAAATTTAAGAATGTCTGAAAGATCCACAATAGTGAGATCAGAATTTGTACGTGACATTGTTTTTTCCCAGGTTGAGGCACGCTGTTCAATAAAAGATGTGAGATGTTTAGAAAAAAAGGCTGTGGTGGATTGAAATAAATGTATATTTTTTCACCTGAGGTTTCAAATAAGATAAAATACCTGAACATTTATCATAACCCTAGCTCTGCAAGTTTTCCAGATGGGGGATTTTTCACAATATCGTTTTGACTTATTTTAAAACTCATACCCGAAACCAGACAGTGTGATTTTAATTTGCTCATCTCAACAGAGACTGCATTTTTTCCAGCAGCTGTAAGATCTTTAAGTCTGCTGCATGCATGATTCACCTTCCTACCAGGTGGATAATGTCTCATCTCCAATACTGAGAACCTGGGCATCTGAAAATGTGGGTATGATTGTGTACAAGGTTGATTTGCCACTCCCTTCACCCAACACTTTTGCATTACATGGAGCTCTTCCAATTATCAAAATTACTATGCTGAATTTCTAAGAAGTTATGGCAGTGCTAATAAATGTAAAGGAAACCCAAATCTGTTTGGTATATATTTTTAACATATTCAAGAGTGAATATTGATGTTCCTTTCACAGAACCTGCAGAACTTTCAAGGGCATGTGAACTAATGGCAATTGTCATTAGATGTAATGCAATAATCTTGGGGAACCTTAATCTTGGAAGAGGCTATTTTAGAACTTGTCTTCTGTAATGAGAAAGGGTTAATTAGTAATCTCATAGTAAAGGATCCTCTGGGGAAGAGTGGTCAAAAAATGATAGAATTTTACATTGAGTTCAAGAGTGATATAGTTAAGTCTGAACCTAGAGTACTAAACTTAAATAAAGCTAATTATGTATATATGAGAGGCCAAGTTAAATTTAACCAAAAGCTGACACTAGAGTTAGGCACGGAGAAGAAAAGACAGAAGGCTGCAGGGGCTGGAGTCAGTACATTGAGCTAGCTACAGGACAAAATTTGACAAGTTATTCTGCACAATTCAAATTAGATGACCCAATGATGTGGGAAAGTGTAGCCTATGATAACATAACTGTCATTCTGTATGTTCATGTGCTGTGAGATAATGGAATGATTTGAATCAAGTCTTATCTCACCAGCTCTTTGCTCAGTCTGGAGATTGAGAGAGTAGATACAATTATCTGGTTCAGATTGCAGGGGTACTATTACCACACCTTTTGAATCACACTATCGTATACACAACTCCTACAAAAGCCGGATGCTTGGATCACTTACAGAAGTGACAAGTGTCACTGTGTGCTAGAAGATCCCTAAGGCAGATCCAAACAAAAAATATGGCAAGATTCTCAATTTTTGAAACAGTTTCCTGTTCATTTTTTTTATACTGCTCTTTGTTTTAAAAACATGGATGAGGAAGATGAAGGGAATATTCATTGGCCAGAATCTTCGGATCGATATGTGGGAGCAGGCCCTGCTTGCTGATGTGTAAAATGACGGGCGGTGACGTCGGGCGTGCGTCCTGACAAGACTGTGCGTCATTCCGATTTTCAGTTCGGCAGGTGCACACTGGAGTTGGCTGCGCGCCCGTCGAACTGTCAAAGGCCTATTAAGGCCATTTAAATATCAGTTAAAATAATTAACAGAGCTGCCCATCCAACCTTAAAGTTGGTGAGCAGGCGAAGAGCCCAGGCGGCCTTCGCATTTATCATGAAACCTCATCCACAGGATGAGGTTTCATGAAGGTTTTTGAACTTAATAAAAATTTTTAATAAAATTCATAGACATGTCCCAGCTCATGTGACACTGTCACATGAGAGGACATGTGTTAACATTTTTTTTTTATTTAAATTTTTCAAAATCAAACTAATCTCCCTGTGCCTCAGGGAGGTTTCTGTGCTCTTTTGCATGCATGCGCAGAAGAGCGCAGGCCGCAACTCAGCCTCTTACCCCGCCTGCAGAGGGAGTGCACAGCGCTTCCGGGTGCGCATCGTGCTGGGCAGGCCTTAATTGGCCCGCGCACATAAAATGGTGGTGCGCAGCAGATCGAGGGCGGTAATCGGCTGTGCACCTACCTGCGCCCACTCCCGCTCAGTGCCCCCGAAGGGAAGAAAATTCTCCCCATTATCTAAGTAGCATTCTTTGAGCTTGACATGTTGAGAATGAATTGTAGGATGTCAATTCTATTGTTAATGTTATGTCTGAATTCTTATCTCTATAATAATATGTACTTTTTTAAATGGGAAAAGAACTTTGGGCTTTTTAATTGGCCTCAAGCTCACTTAATTCACTTTATTTTCTCATGTGCTCAAGCATCAATGCAGAACTTGAGCACAGTGCAATAGTGAAAATGTGCACCATAATTAGTAGCGCTGTCTTTGGGATGGGCTGTTAAACGAAGGGTCTAAATGCTTGTAAACTAATGGAATAGAAGTTTCATATTGCCTTGGCCAATTTTTTTCATTCACTGTTGTTTATGGCACCTTGTTATGGACAAAATGTCTGTCAATTTTGACTTTTAAAATTATGCTCTCTGCAATTGATTGAATGTCAAGTTACTTGACAGAACTCTGAAAAAAGTAATGAAGTGCAAGGCTTCTTTGCATTGTCAATTCACTTATCCAATGTCCTTTCTTGGCAATATTGAAAGAAAATGTAGCAGTAAGATAATGATACTGGTCCCATGAGTTCTCAAATTGAAGGTGTTAGAGAAGTAGCTCTTAATATGAGATTCCTTCATGATTCTGAAATCCTTAAACAGTGACCCTTTATTAAGGACTGCAAAACATCTCACATAAAGAGAATTATTAGGTTCCTTAGCTCACATACTCTGTGCCACATTATTCTTGATGTAATTTTTACATATATATGTCATTCTGACTCTCAGTAAAACCTAAGTTAAGGTTGTGCCAAAGAGGAACATAAAAAATAAGTCCACTCAAACTGCACTTAAAAATACCCAATGTTTATCATTACACTTTTTTTTATTTATTCATGAGATGTGGATGTCACTGGCTGGACCAACATTTATTGCCCATCCCTAATTGCCCTTGAGAACAGAGTGGCTTGTTAGGCCATTTCAGCGGGCATTCAAGAATCAACCGCATTGCTGTGAGTCTGGAGTCACATTTAGGCCAGATCAGGTAAGGACAGCAGATTTCCTTCCCTAAAGGACATTAATGAACCAGGTGGGTTTTTACAACAATCAACAATGGTTTCATGGTCATCATCAGGCTTTTAATTCCAGATTTTTTTTTAATTGAATTCAAATTTCACCATCTGCCATAGTGGCAATCAAACTCAGGTCTCTGAAGTTACCCTGGGTCTCTGCAGTATTAGTCCAGTGACAATACCACTGCACCTCCACCTCCCGCAGGAGATCTAAAGGATTTTTAATGAACCTATAATAATTTTTTGGGATAAGTTGTAAAAGAACTAGAGGGGAGATGACATTTTATTTTACTCAGTGAGTTGTTATTATCTTTCAAGGATGGTGGAGACAGATTCAATTGCAACTGTCAAAAGGGAATTAGAAAAATAGCTGAAAAGGAAAAATTTGCAAGGCTCTTGGGAAAGAGTAGGGGATGGGACTTGGATAGCACATACAAAGATTCAGCATACACATGATGGGTTGAATGGCCTCTTTCTGCACTGTATGATTCTATAATAAACAAAACTAAAATAATAGTTCATGTTCAGCCAGGAGAATCCAAATTTAAGTGGGTGAGAAATAGTTTTGAAGCACATAATGGGAAGAATGTCTGCTGATGGAATAATTGAATGTTTTGAAAGATCTACTAAATGCTTTAACAGAGCTAAACACTTTAAAGATCTCCAAAGTAAGGATGGATACAACAGTCAGAAATTTACAATGATAGCTGAATTGCAGTAGGATGAATAGCTATTTTTAATCCTTAGTTTTTTTATGTTCTTATGGCTGGCTCAGTTACATGCTAGATAGTATGTTTATAACATAGCCACCAGGCGAGCACATTCATTCTTTGAATGAAGCTAGCATTAAAAACAACTTATTCCAAATCTGTAGTTCATATAGCAGCTGAACCAGTTATTTCTGTATATTACCAATTGGGATCATTGGATTAAGTTTATGTAGACTCCAATCTATTAACAACCAGGTGGTTTAATTTTTATCTGGTACCATATTGCTAACTAATTTGTTTAAATTCCTTCACTATTCTGACACAACTGCATTAAACTAATGCACAAAAGAATGTTATACAACTGCATTAGAAATGTGCTATCAGAAGAATCTTCTAAGTTCATTGTGTCTATTTTTGGATGGAAGCCTCACTACCCCTGAAATCTCCCTTGCAGTAATACTGCTTTAGGAGCTGACTGTCATGAAAGCCACAAGATTATTTTGTCATCCTAAGCATAGAAATCTAGAGGTCTTGTGAACTAATTAAATGTCCTTCTGTGTTTCAGGACAGACATGAGTAGCAACGAAGTACATGTACAGTGTGCAGGCAATCAATGTTTTACTAAATTTGAACTTCAAGGTCAGAATGCAATTCTTCTCTCCCTCCCATGCTCACAGTAAACTTCCAGAAAGTCAGACGCAGACACTGCCACAAGACTGCAAAGATTAGATACACACTGCCACAGGACTGCAGGGATTAGATACACACTGCCACAGGACTGCAGGGATTAGATACACACTGCCACAGGATTGCAGGGATGAGATACACACTGCCACAGACTGCAGGCATTAGACACACACTGCCACAGGACTGCAGGGATGAGATACACACTGCCACAGAACTGCCGGGATCAGCCACACACTGTTACAGGACTGCAGGGATTAGATACACACTGTTACAGGACTGCAGGGATCAGCCACACACTGCCACAGGACTGCAGGGATTAGACACACACTGTTACAGGACTGCAGGGATCAGCCACACACTGTTACAGGACTGCAGGGATCAGACACACACTGGTACAGGACTGCAGGGATTAGACACACACTGCCACAGGACTGCAGGGATTAGACACACACTGCCACAGGACTGCAGGGATCAGCCACATACTGGTACAGGACTGCAGGGATTAGATACACACTGCCACAGGACTACAGGGATTAGACACACACTGCCACAGGACTGCAGGGATTAGACACACACTGCCACAGGACTGCAGGGATGAGATACACACTGTTACAGGACTGCAGGGATCAGCCACACACTGTTACAGGACTGCAGGGATCAGCCACACACTGTTACAGGACTGCAGGTATTAGATACACACTGCCACAGGACTGCAGGGATCAGCCACACACTGTTACAGGACTGCAGGGATCAGCCACACACTGTTACAGGACTGCAGGGATTAGATACACATTGCCACAGGACTGCAGGGAGCAGCCACACACTGTTACAGGATTGCAGGGATTAGACACACACTGTTACAGGACTGCAGGGATTAGACACACACTGCCACAGGACTGCAGGGATCAGACAAACACTGTCACAGGATTGCAGGGATCAGACACACACTGCCACAGGACTGCAGGGATTAGACACACACTGCCACAGGACTGCAGGGATCAGCCACACACTGATACAGGACTGCAGGGATCAGCCACACACTGTTACAGGACTGCAGGGATTAGACACACACTGCCACAGGACTGCAGGGATCAGCCACACACTGTTACAGGACTGCAGGGATCAGCCACACACTGTTACAGGACTGCAGGGATTAGACACACACTGTTACAGGACTGCAGGGATCAGCCACACACTGTTACAGGACTGCAGGGATCAGCCACATACTGGTACAGGACTGCAGGGATTAGATACACACTGCCACAGGACTGCAGGGATTAGACACACACTGCCACAGGACTGCAGGGATGAGATACACACTGTTACAGGACTGCAGGGATCAGCCACACACTGTTACAGGACTGCAGGGATCAGCCACACACTGTTACAGGTCTGCAGGGATCAGCCACACGCTGTTACAGGACTGCAGGGATTAGATACACACTGCCACAGGATTGCAGGGATTAGACACACACTGTTACAGGATTGCAGGGATTAGACACACACTGCCACAGGACTGCAGGGATCAGACACACACTGCCACAGGATTGCAGGGATCAGACACACACTGTTACAGGACTGCAGGGATTAGACACACACTGCCACAGGACTGCAGGGATCAGACACACACTGCCACAGGACTGCAGGGATTAGACACACATTGTTACAGGACTGCAGAGATGAGATACACACTGCCACAGGACTGCAGGGATCAGCCACACACTGCTACAGGAGTGCAGGGATCAGCCACACACTGTTACAGGACTGCAGGGATTAGATACACACTGCCACAGGACTGCAGGGATCAGCCACACACTGTTACAGGACTGCAGGGATCAGCCACACACTGTTACAGGACTTCAGGGATCTGCCACACGCTGTTACAGGACTGCAGGGATCAGCCACACATTGTTACAGGACTGTAGGGATCAGCCACACACTGTTACAGGACTGCAGGGTTCAGCCACACACTGTTACAGGACTTCAGGGATCTGCCACAAGCTGTTACAGGACTGCAGGGATCAGCCACACATTGTTACAGGACTGTAGGGATCAGCCACACACTGTTACAGGACTGCAGGGTTCAGCCACACGCTGTTACAGGACTGTAGGGATTAGACACACACTGTTACAGGACTGTAGGGATCAGCCACACACTGTTACAGGACAGCAGGGATCAGCCACACGCTGTTACAGGACTGCAGGGATCAGCCACACACTGTTACAGGACTGTAGGGATCAGCCACACACTGTTACAGGACTGTAGAGATCAGCCACAACACTGTTAAAGGACTGCAGGGATTAGACACACACTGCCACAGGGCTGCAGTGATCAGCCACACAATGTTACAGGATGCGGGGACCAGACACACAATGATACAGGATTGTAGGGATCAGACACAAATCGGGCAGAATATCCCCCTTGTTGGGCAGGTGTGATGGGCGGTCCCGGGAGCAGCCAGGAAACTGACCGTCGCCCGCGATTGGACCCCCCTCCGCGATTTCACACTGGCGGGCCAATCAAGGCCCTCCAAGCTTGAAACGCAATTCTGCACTGGCCGGGAAGGGCCGTGCAGGGGAGGGGGTCTTCCCGCCACCGGGTCCAATGGCGACCCAGCGGCCAGTTTAAAGACGGCACAGGCAGCCCATGGAAGGCTGCCAGGGAAGGACGTCTGTCTGCTGTTGTAATGGTGGAGTCAAGTGTGGCTGCAAATGCCAGGTGGGAGGAAAGGTCAGGTGGGCACTCGGCCCCATCGTTTTGCTGGTGAGTGCCTCATGGTCCTCCTGGAGGAGGTGACTGCCATGAGGGATGGCTTTGTCCTCAGAGATGGGGGGAGGCCACTGCACCTCACCAATTAGGCATGGGAGGAGGTGGCAGCCTGGGTAAGCAGCCAGTGCACATGGGTGCAGCGCCGGAAGCGCTTCAATGACCTGCCGCCCTTAGGAAGGGTGAGTACCGTGTTGGCATGAGTCAGTGTGTTAAGGTCTGGCCATATCCCCGTGGACCTCAGGGGTGCTAGAGTCTGAGTGCCAACTGTCACTGACACTGGAGCTGGCCAAGGGAGGTGAGCCCTGGCTACTTGGACTGAGTGCCTTGCTGCTCGAGGACCATGACTCGGATATGTCCTGTGAGGTTTCTCAGCTGGTGTTGGCCAGGCTGCAATGGTATTGCACATACAAAGTGGACTAATCAATGCTCCTCTGTCCTTTCAGGAGAGTTCGAGCCATAAACAAACCTAGAGGGCACATACAGGTGAAGGACCGCCCGACCTGTTGCTGCTCTCCCGGATCAAGCAGGATACCCTGGAGCTGGAGAGCTGGTACACTCCCCGTGCAACCGGGCATGGAGAGGCAGGGGAGCCAGAAAAAGGCAAGAGCGCCGTGTACAGAGGTGAGAGTTTCGGATTGTGCAACCATTCCAGTGTAGTCTCTTCATTGATGGGAGCCTCAAACCTAGAGTCCCCATTGATTGCTGAAAGACGATGGCACTGTGATACAGATCTCCGTTGTCTCATAGGGTGCCTGCCATGCATTGGCAGTGTGATGGCTTTAACTAATGACATGTCCTTCCTCTCCGTTTTAGGTTTGCCAGCAGGTATCCAATATATAGACCCCGAAGGACCACCCCTGGGCATCATTTTCACCTGCATCACACCTGCTCTCTGAAGCACACAGCTGCACATTTAACAGCACGTCGGTGAGCATTAGGGCGGCAGCTAATATCTCGGTGCACATTGGCAAGGGCAGTTCACAGTCACTTCAGGTCCCGGGGTGCCGGCAGCTAGAGGGCTGCTGGGGACCAGGACAATGCTTGGTTGAATGCTGATGACGAGCCTCTGGAGTCATCCATTAGGCGACAGATGCTGGATGTCCAGTGAAATGTGCAGGAGGATCTGGCGGAGATCCATGAGGGTCTGCGTGTCATGGTTTCCGTGATGGCCACCCCTCATCTGTGGCCTGTGCAGCTGCGTCAAGATCCTCTTCCTCCAGTGGGTCCCCCCTTGTCAATGCCAGATTGTGGAGAGCACAGCATGCAGCCACTATCAGTGACGCCCACTCAGGGGTATTGCAGTGCTCCCCCTGAATGAAGCATCAGCACTGCATTGACCCTCATGGTGATTCTCATGGAGAAGCAGCTCCAGGGACAGAATGAGGGGTTGTGCTCAGACCTGTAAGCCCTCATACAGGCATACTCAAAACTTAGGTGGTCAGTGGCAGTGTGGGTGATGGATGAGGCACCCAGTATCCCAGCTAGATGCCCGTCCATCAGTGGTGAGCAAGGATGTCCAGAGTGACCTCACATTGGCTGTTGTCTCTGCAGGCTCTTCTCAGGGAGCTCTGGATGATGGTAGCAGCTCCTACACAGTGACTGTGGCATCTGACGAGGCTGCGATGACTGGGGAGAAGCTAGATGTGACACTGGCCACTCCCTCCCAGGCTCCACTGGCCAGAGGTCGACTGCCAAGGTCATCAAGGCCATCAATACAGCAGAGTCAGCAGGCTGCCTCCAATGTCAGTGCCAGCGAGGTAGGGGCACTTAGATATAGAACTTGCAAATGTACGTTAAAGGCACCATGAGCACAAGACAGAGAGGTCATGGGTGATTTTATGTCCATTTATATTTACTTTATCAATACTGGGCCTGGGAATGAAGACCAGAGAAGTTTATGTAAATAGTTTGGAATTGATAAAATGAGATAAATTTTGTTTTTGTTGTCATGGCTTGAATATGCTTTTTATTTTATTGGTGCGGGGAACGCAATATCTAACGCTGGCTGTAAGTGGCCTGAACTTTACTGCACAGGCACTGAGTGTTTTTTGTGTTCAAATGAAAGGATCCTTTCAGACATCTAGGGTGGAAGTGGCAGCCCTGGCATATGATTGGTGCTGATCTTTGGCAACCTAGCTGAAGGAGCATTGGATCAAGGCATCCCTGCTGTTCCTGCCTCCCTGGAGGTTACTGAGGTCTGCCTCCATGCCCTCAGCATTCTCCTTACCGTGCTCATCCTTGGACTCACCACTGGATTCATAATCTGTGGCCTGTGCAGCTACATCAAGATCCTCTTCCTCCAGTGCGCCCTCCTTGTCAGTGCCAGATTGTGGAGACTGGAAAATGCAACTATGATCAGTAACACCCGCTCTGGGGGGTATTGTAGTGCACCACCGGAAAGGTCCAGGCATCAGAAGCGCATCTTGAGAAGACCTATGGTCCTCTCTACCATCACCCTTGTGAAGGCATGACTCATATTGTAATACTTTTCTGCCTCTGTTCTTAGGCGCTGCTCTGCCTCCCGTGCGTGCCCACCAAGCGAAATATCGTACAAATGCGCGATGACATCAGGACGCTCACCTGACATCATTGCGCACTATTTTCTCCCTTTCGGGTTGGGCATGCGCCCGCCCGTGGGATGAAAAATTCTGCCCACTGTTACAGGACTGCAGGGAATAGGCACACACTGTTACAGATCAGCAAGGATCAGAGACACACTGTTACAGATCAGCAAGGATCAGAGACACACTGTTACAGATCAGCAAGGATCAGACACACACTGTTACAAATTAGCAAGGATCAGAGACACACAAATCAGCAAGGATCAGAGACACACTGTTACAGATCAGCAAGGATCAGACACACACAGTTACAGGACTGCAGGGAAAAGACACACACTGTTACAGGACTGCAGGGAATAGACACACACTGTTACAGATCAGCAAGGATCAGACACACACTGTTACAGATCAGCAAGGATCAGAGACACTGTTACAGATCAGCTAGGATCAAGCACACACTGTTACAGATCAGCAAGGATCAGACACACACTGTTACAGATCAGCAAGGATCAAACACACACTGTTACAGGACTGCAGGGAATAGACACACACTGCTACAGGACTGCAGAGATCAGACACACACAGTTACAGGACTGCAGGGAACAGAACACACTGTTACAGGACTGCAGAGATCTGACACACACTGCTACAGGACAGCAGAGATTGGATACATTCAGTTACAGGACTGCAGAGATGAGAACACACTGTTACAGGACTGCAGAGATCAGATACACACTGTTACAAGACTGCAGAGATTAGATTCACACTGTTACAGGACAGTAGGAATCAGTCACACAATGCCACAGGATTACAGGGATCAGATATCAACTGTCACAGGATTGCAGGGATCAGACACACTCTGTTACAGGACTGTAGGTATCAGACACACTGCCACTGGACTGCAGGGATCAGGCACACACTGTTACAGGATTGCAAGGATCAGACACATGCTGCCATGGAACTGATAGATAAATATGTAGAGGCTCTAGGTCTCTGAAAAACTGAAATAAATATCTTTACTTGAACATCTAATCAGATGTTTCTCTTAATCCATAAATTTGATCTTGTGTAATGTCCAGCATGTTCTCACCTTCCGGGAGTGGAGACAGCCAGACCTGTGAGTTTGATAAAAATCCAGGAGTGACATCACAGAAAAACTGTAAGTTTATTGGTTAGTGAGAAGCTGCTGTTAGAGGGTGTGTTTAAATAGCTTAAAACTAGAAAAAACATATTATTTATAAAGATGCAGCTGCTTGGATTTCAGTAAGGAACACCACCAATAGGGAAGTAAAGTTAAATCAAGTCAAGGTGAACTAAAGTAATAAAGTAAGCCAAAGTAAGAAAAAGTTAGCATAAGTGTAGTAAAATTAAGTTATCAGTAATTGATTCTACTTATTCTGCTTACTCTAAGTGGTATTGTTGCTGGACTAGTAACCCAGGGTAATGCTCCTGGGACCTGGGTTCAAATCGTGCCACAATGGATAGAGGAATTTGAATTCAATAAAAATCTGGAATTAAAAATCTGATGTTGACCATGAAACCATTGTTGTAAAAACCCATCCAGTTCATTAATGCCATTTAGGGAAGGAGATCTGCTGTTCTGGCCTAGATATGACTCCAGACCAAAGCAATGTCTCTTAAATGGCCTAGCAAGCCATTCAGTTGTATTAAACCACAAAAAAAGAATGAAACTGGACAGACCACCTGGCATTGACCCAGGCACTAGAAATGACAACAGCAATCTCAGAACTGTCAACCCTGCAAACTCCTCCTTACTAACATCTGGGGGCTAGTGCCAAAATTGGGAGAGCTGTCTCACAGACTAGTCAAGCACCAGCCTGACATAGTCATGCTTACTGATAATGTCCCTGACACCACCATCACCATCCCTGGGTATGTCCTGCCTACTGGCAAGCAGAGACGCTGGCACAGCAGTATACAATCTGGAGGGAGTTGCCCTTGGAGTCCTCAACATCAACCCCATGAGGTCTCATGGCATCAGGTAAAACATGGTCAAGGGAACCTCTTGCTGATTACCATGTACTGCCCTCCCTCCCTCAGCTGATGAATCAGTGCTCCTCCATGTTGAACACCACTTGGAGGAAGCACTGAGGGTGGCAAGGCCGCAGAATGTACTCTGGGTGGGGGATTTGAATGTCCATGACCAAGATTGGTTGGTAGCACCACTGCTGGCCGAGTCCAAAATGACACAGCTGCTAAACTGAGTCTGCGGTAGATGGTAAGGGAACCAACAAGAGGGAAAAACATACCTGGCCTCATCCTCAACAACCTGCCTGCTGCAGATACATCTGTCCATGACAGTATTAGTAAGCGTGACCATTGCATCGTCATTGCGGAGGCGAAGTCCTGCCTTCACATTAAGGATCTAGCAACTCAAGACTGGACATCCATGAGGTGCTGTGGGCTACCAGCAGCAGCAGAATTGTACTCAAACACAATATATAACCTCATGGCCTGTCATATCCCCCACTCTACCATTTCCATCAAGCTAAGTGATTAACCCTGGTTCAAAGAACAGGGCATGCCAGGACCAGCACCAGGCATACCTAAAAATGAGGTGTTAACCTGGTGAGCCTGTAACACAGGACTACCTGCATGCCAAACTGCATAAGCTGCAAGAGCTAAGCAATCCCACAGCCAACGGATCACATCTAAGCTCTGCAGTCCTGCCACATCCAGTCGTGAATGGTGGTGGACAATTAAACGACTCACTGGAGGAGAAGGCTCCACAAATATCCCCATCCACAATGATGGAGGAGCCCAGCACATCAATGCAAAAGGTAAGGCTGAAACCTTTGCTACAATCTTCAGCCAGAAGTGCCAAGTGGATGATCCATCTCAGCCTTCTCTGGAGGTCCCCAGCGTCACAGACGCCAATCTTCAGCCAATTCAATTCACTCCACGTGATATCAAGAAACGGCTGAAGGCACTGGATACTGCAAAGACTATGGGCCCTGACAATATTCCAGCAACAGTACTGAAGACTTGTGCTCCAAAACTTGCCGTGCTCCTAGCCAAGCTGTTCCGGTACAGCTACAGCACCGGCATCTACACGGCTATGTGGAAAATTGCCCAGGTATGCCCTGTACACAAAAAGCAGGACAAATCTGACCCAGCCACTTACCGCCCCATCAGTCTACTTTCCATCATTAGTAAAGGAAGGGATCATCAACAGTGCTATCAAGCGGCACTTGCTTAGCAATGACTTGCTAACTGATGCTGAGTTTGGGTTCCACCAGGGCCACTCAGCTCCTGACCTCATTACAGCCCTGGTTCAAACTTGGACCAAGAGCTGAACTCCTGAGGTGAGGTTAGAGTGAAGCCTTTGACATCAAAGTCGTATTTGAATGAGTGTGGCATCAAGGAATCCTAGTAAAGCTGCAGTCAATGGGAATCAGGGGGAAAACTCTCCACTGGTTGGAGTCATACCTAGCACAAAGGAAGATGGTTGTAGTTGTTGGAGGTCAGTCATCACAGCTCCAGGACATCACTGCAGCAGTTCCTAAGTGTAACGCCCACGGCCCAACCATCTTCAGCTGCTTCATCAGTGACCTTCCTTCCATCATAAGGCCAGAAATGGGGATGTTCGCTGATGATTGCATGATGTTCAGCAACATTTGCAACTCTTCAGGTGTTGAAGCAGTCCATGTCCAAATGCAGCCAAACCTGGACAATATTCAGGCTTGGGCTGAGAAGTAGCAAGAAACATTTGTGCCACACAAGTGTCAGGCAATCACCATCTTCAACAAGAGAAAATCCAATCATTGCCCCTTGATGTTCAATGACATTACCATCACTGAATCCCCCACTATCAACATGCTGGGGGTTATCATTGACCAGAAACTGAACTGGGCTAGCCATATAAATACTGTGGCTACAAGAGCAGGTCAGAGGCTAGGAATCATGCGATGAGTAACTCACCTCCTGATTCCCCAAAGACTGTCCACCATTTACAAGGCACAAGTCAAGAGTGTAGTGTAATGCTCCCCACTTGCCTGGATGAGTGCAGCTCCCACAACACTCAAGAAGCTTGACACCATCCAGGACAAAGCAGCCCCTTTGATTGGCACCACATCCACAAACATTCACTCCCTCCAACCCCGATGCACAGTAGCAGCAGTGTGTACCATTTACAAGATGCATTGCAGGAATTCACCAAGGCTCCTTCAACAGCACCTTCCAAACCCACAACCACTACCATCTAGAAAGACAAGGGCAGCAGGTAGATGGGAACACCACTACCTGGAAGATCCCCTCCAAGTCACTCGGCACCCTGACTTGGAAATATATTGCTGTTCCTTGACTGTTGCTGGGTCAAAATCGTGGAACTCCCTCCCTAACTGCACTGTGGGCGTACCTACACCACATGGATTGCAGCGGTTCAAGAAGGCAGCTCATTAACATCTCTTCAAGGGCAGTTAGGGATGGGCAATAAATGCTGGCCAAGCCAGCAAAGTCAGCATTCCGTGAATGAATTTAAAAATTATAGTTTTTAGAGTTACGGGATGGCAGGTCTGCTTGGCCAAGTGGAGTGTACATCCTGCAGTATGTGTGAAGTCATGGATGCACCAACATGGATGAAGTCATGTGTCCCTGACAAACACATCTGTAGAAAGTGTCACCAGCTACACAAGCTTGAGCTCTGAGTTTCGGAACTTCAGGCGGCGGCTGGAGCCCTGTTGTGCATCCGTGAGGCAGAGATCTACGTGTATAGCATGTTTAGGGAGGTGGTCACACGACAGCCAGACAGGGAATGGGTGACTGCCAGGCAGTCTAAGAGAACCAGGCAGGTAGTGCAGGAGTCCCCTGAGTCTATCCTGCTTGCTAATCGGTTTTCCATTTTGGATGCTGATGAGGGCGATGGTTCCTCAGTGGAGTGCAGCCAGAGCCAAGCCTGTGGCACCATAGGCTGCTCAGCTGTACGGGGATGAGCGAGGAAGAAGAATGAAAGAGCAATAGTTATAGGAGATTCCTTAGTCAGGGAATCAGACAGGCGTTTCTGTGGCAGTAAATGTGACTCCAGGATGGAGTGTTGTCTCCCTGGTGCCAGGGTCAAGGATGTCACAGAGCGGCTGCAGAACATCCTTTTGGGGAGAGGGGTATCAGCCAGAAGTCGTGGTCTACGTTGTTACCTACGACATAGATAGGAAAATCGATGAGGTCCTAAAAGCAGAGTTCAAGGAGTTAGGGAGGAAATTAAAAAGCAGGACCTCAAGAGCAGAAATCGCAGGATTACTCCCAGTGCCACATGCTAGTGAGTATAGGGATAGGAGGATTGATTGATTAAATACATGCCTGGAAGACTGGTGTAGGAGGGAGGGTATCAGATTTCTGGGGCAGGTGGGATCTGCTCAAGCTGGACTGGTTACACCTTAACAGGACTGGTGCTGAAATACTCACAGGGAGATTTGCTAATGCTGTTGGGATGGGTTTAAACTAGCTTGTCAAGGGGATGGGAACCTGAGAGGTGGCCCAAAGTGGGAGGATGCAAAGTTGGTAACAGTAGTGAGACTACGAGCCAGGAGAAGAAAAGCAGAGCATTGAGTATGCTTTAAATGCTGAATGATGTCAAAAAGATAAAGTTAAGGCACTCTACCTGAATATATGCTGCATTCGCAATAAGGTAGATGATCTAAAGGCACAAACAGGGGGAAATAGGTAAGATGCAATTGCCATTATGGAAACATGGCTGCATGGTGACTAAGACTGGGAACTGAATATTCAAGGATATTTGATGTTTAGGAAGAACAGACAAGAAGGGAAAGGAGGTGGAGTTGCGCTGATAATAAGGGATGGGATCAGTGCATTAGTAAGAGAGGATCTCAGATCAGAAGGGCAATATGTGGAATCTGTTTGGGTGGAGCTAAGAAACAGCAAAAGGCAGCAGACATTGGTTGGAGTTGTTCATAAGTCACCAAAAAGTAATGGTTATGTGGGGCTTGGTATTAATCAGGTGACGAGAGAAGCATGTAGCATGGGCAAT
This sequence comes from Carcharodon carcharias, assembly GCF_017639515.1. Taxonomy (NCBI): domain Eukaryota; kingdom Metazoa; phylum Chordata; class Chondrichthyes; order Lamniformes; family Lamnidae; genus Carcharodon; species Carcharodon carcharias. The sequence goes on along the minus strand of NC_054480.1, from coordinate 63,111,246 downwards.
ACAGTAATCATGGCTGACTTCAATCAGCATATAGACTGGATATACCAAGTGAGCACTTAAGCTGTGGAAGATGAGTTTCTGGAGGGTGTTAGGGATGTTTTTCTAGAGCAGTATGTTGAGGAACCGACTAGAGGATGAGCTATTTCAGATCTAGTATTATGTAATGAAGAAAGACTAATTAATAATCTTGCTGTAAAAGAACCTTTAGAGATGAGTGACCACAATATGATAAAATTTTACTTTATGTTTGAAAGTGAGCTAGTTCACTCTGAAGCAAGGGTGTTAAAGTTGAAAAAAGGAAATTATGAAGGCACGAGGGACAAATTGGCTGAGGTGGATTGGGAAAATATATTAAAAGGTATGACTGTACATAGGCAATGGAAAGTCTTTAAAGAACCATTACAGAGCTTACAACACCTATACATTCCTTCAAGGTGCAAAAACCCCAAAAAGGTCAGTCAACCATGGCTGACAAAGGAAGTTAAGGATTGTGTAAGATTAAAAGGCTTACACAGTTGCAAGAAGTAGTAAACCTAAGGATTAGGGGGCTTTTAGAATATAGCAAATGAAGACCAACAAACTGGTAAAGAAAGGGAAAATAGAATATGAATGCAATCTAGCAAAAGACATAAAAATCGACTGTAAAAGCTTCTTTGGTACGTAAAAAGGAAGTGTTTGGCTAAGACAAATGTGGGCCAATTACAGGCAGAGTCAGCAGAATTTATAATGGGGAATAGAGACATGGAAGAGAAGTTAAATGATAACCTTGTGTCTGTTTTCACTGAGAAAGATATAAGAAATCTCCCAGATTTAGAGATCCAAGGGACTAGGGAGAACAAGGAGTTGAAGGAAATTTGTAAATTTGGAGAAACTAATGGGCCTGAAAGTTGATAAGTCCCCGGGACTGATATTCCCAGAGTGTTGAAAGATGTTGCTATAGAGATAATGAATGCATTGGTGACCATTTTTCCAACATTCTGTAGATTCTGGAATGGTTCCTGAAGATTGGAAGGTAGCAAATGTCACCCCACTATTTAATAAGGGAGTGAGAAAAAAAACAGGGAACTATAGAGCTGGTAGCTTTATATCAGTGGTAGGGAAAATGCTAGAATCTATTATAAAGGATGTAATAAATGGATACTTGGATAATCGTGATCTGGTTGGGCATAGTCAGCATGGATTTGTGAATGGGAAATCCAAACTTGTTTGAGTTTTTTGAGGATGTTACTAACAAAATTGATAAAGGAAAGTCAATGGAAATGGTATACTTGGATTTTAAGAAGGCTTTTGATAAAGTCCCCCACAGGAGGTTGATTAGCAAAATAAAAGCACATTGGATAGGAGGCAATATACTGGCATGGATTAAAGATTGGCTAACAGGCAGAAAACAGAGAGTAGGAATAAATGGGTCATTCTTGTGCTGGTAGGCTGTGTGACTAGTGGATACCACAAGGATCAGTACTTGGGCCCAGCTGTTCACAATATATATCAATGATTTGGATGTGAGGACCAAATGTAATATTTCCAAGTTCGTGGATGATACAAAGCTAGGAGGGAATGTGTGTTACGAGGATGATGTAAAGTGGCTACAGGAGGATTTGGATAGGCTTAGTGAGTGGGCAAAAACATGGCAGATGGAATATAGTGTGAAAAAATATGAGGTTATCCACTTTGGTAGGTGGAACAGATGTGCAGAGTATTTCCTAAATGGTAAGAGATTAGAAAGTGTAGATTTGCAAAGGGACCTGGGTGTCCTTGTCCATAAGCCACTGAAGGCTAACATGCAGGTGCAGCAAGCTATTAGGAAAGCTGATGGAATGTTAGCCTATTATTGCAACAGGATTTGAGTACAAATGTATGAAGTCTTGTTTCAATTGTATAGAAGCTTCGTTAAACCACACCATGGGCACTATTTGCAATTTTGGTCCCCTTACCTGGGAAAGGATATTATTGCCATAGAGGGAGTGCAATGAATGTTCACCAGACTTGTTCCAGGAATGGCGGGACTGTCTTATGAAGAGATTGGGCAAACTGGACCTGAATTCTCTCGGGTTTTGAAGAATGAGAGTTGATCTCATTGAAACCTACAAAATACTTAAAGAAATAGACAGGGTAGATTGGGAGGTAAGATGTTTCCCCTGGTTGGGGAGTCTAAAACCAAGGGACACAATTTCAGAATAAGGGGGAAGCCACTTAGGACTGAGATGAGGAGAAATTTCTTTACTTAGAGGGTTGTGAATCTTTGGAATTCTCTACCCCAGAGGGCCGTGGAAGCTCAGTCATTGAGTATATTTAAAGTAGAGATTGATAGATTTCTGATTAACAATAACGTTAAGGGTTATGTGAATAGTGTGGATAAAAGGCATTGAAGTGTCTGATCAGCCATGATTGTATTGAATGGTGGAACGGGCTTGATGGGCTAAATGGCCTTCTCCTGTTCCTATGTTCCTATGTTCTTCTATTGATAATTATAACAGTGTCCATCTTTGGCTAACTTGTCAGCAAGTCAACTGAATGATCCAAGAAGGAATGTCATCTTTTCCCATAATTATTGTTCTCACAACACCCCCTTCCCACACCCCCCAACACCCCCCTTCCCACACCCCCCCACACCTTCCTTCCCACAGCCCCCAACACCCTCCTCCCATACTCTCTCCCCATCCAGGCTGCAAGTCCTGTCAAATCTTCATTCCTTCCTCTCCATTCATGCTCTCCTTTGGGTATCAGTAAAGACTGTAAGTACCAACTTGGCAATGTCCAATACTGTAAACGTGTTGCTGTTGGTGTTAAAACATGTGCGTAAGGCTAGCCTTTGAGCACAGTTTGAAATGCATCCTCTGGGGACTGAGATTGAACAACAGAACTTGTATTGTGCAACCTCAGTGAAAATGTCTTACAGTAAAGAATGTTCAATGTGGCGGTGGCTAGGTACATTTTCTATTTGAGAACCACACGGATTCGCTGCTGCTAAAAATATTCACCTTCCTCCCTTGTGACATATTTTGTAATACTGGTAATCTCACTATCCACTGCACATAAACACATCAGAAGAATAGATGCATACTGGTACGTGGATTTTCCTTTGTTAGCAAATGTCATGCATAGTGCCTATTTGATAATTGCTTGATTTATTGCCAATGTGCAATTAGCAGCAGTGGAAAAGCAAGAGGTAGAAATTTGTCTGAGCCCATTTTGGGGTACAGACATGGCTCTGTGCAGCCAACACATTTGTAATTTATGTGTGACCTGTTGGTGCCAGTTATGCTTTGACAGCGGCCCAGAGATAAGTCCCAGGCAGAGGGGACTGAAGCGGTCAACATAGGAAGGACTGTCTGGGGAACAGCCTTACTCCTCCTGCAGCTCCACAGGAAGGTTTAAAAAAGAATTAAATAAAAATAAATAGGGGTCACTGAAAAATTCTTTCTCTGCTCAATGCAAACACTTGCTCCAGAAGGGCCTTTCAACAGACGTTACGTCCCTAATTAAATATGCACGGAGCCACAAGCCTGTTGCAGACAGCTTCCCAGGACTCCTAAAAAATTAGGTGACTAATTTATCAATTCCAGATTGTATGTGCAGATTGGGCGTTGGCGATCTCACTGCTAAACTTGTCAATGATGTGCCCATTTTACAACCAAATAAAATGGATGAAGCACACAGTACCAATATATACCCATGAATGTCTGTATTAGGAGAGGGAGAGGCACAATTAATGTTGTGACTTTTAATACACCAAAGCTGTGCCAGATCTGTTCTTGATAGGCAGCAGTGTAACAGAGATTATAAACTGGTATTGGACAAATGTAAGCAAAGAGGTGACCTTTCTTTCTGTTTTAAAATAGGAACAGGAGCCCAGTCCTCAAACCTATGCTAAGGTCATAAGGTTAGGCGTCATTGGGTATGTCTATGTGTACTTTCAGTTCTGAAGGTTTTTAACAAGCCAATGAGAAGGAGGTTAAACAAAGAGAATTGACAGGAATGCATACTAGAGATTTATTAGGAGCGGTGTGGATTACATGCAAATTAACCATCGCCCAGTTGCCATGCACCATCTGTCCTGATAGTTGCACCAATATTCTCATACAGTTTTTGTGATCTCTTGCTGATGGTCTACAGTCCTCCACACAATTGTAATTTGGAGTACTACTACACAGAAAGGGAAGTCTGAATCAGCATGAATGTCCAAACTTCTCTTGAAAACACAGCGATCAAAAAGTATTTTCCATTGGAGTTCGCTTAACACCAGCACGCAAAGATCAAAGCGTATATTGAGGTATAAACTAATTTATTTGTGCTTTGTTTGCTGACTGTCAAAATGTGGAATAGGCTATATCTATACACTTTTGGGATACAGTATAAGATCAAATATTTACACCCAACATCATTCAAAATATACCAAGAGAGATCAAAATATGCTGAATTTAATTTTGTCTCTGGAAGCTTATTTGAAAAACCTGAAGTAATGGCCAACAAATGAGGTATGGTATATCTGAAAAAAACACATATTGGACTGCTAAGTTCCAGAAAGCTTATACCAGACATGTCTATAAGATGGTAGTAATCTTTTAACATGCAACTAAAGCTGTACTAATTGCTGCAAATCCCTGCTGTTAGTTGGATTCAAATTTATTCTGCTTTTAATATTCTGTTTAATGTTGCAAAATGACATCATATTGTATGAAAACTGCTGAACCAACAGCCTTTTGGAACATTAGCCATCCTGAATTGAGGAAATATTTGAGGCACTTCTTAATGCATATGTTTCTAAATCCAGTTTGGAATTTGGGAGTTCACTGCTTGTTAAATGATTGCATGTGCTTCATTCCTGAAGCTTATGAGCAAGAAAGTGAGTGCTGTCTTGCTTAATTATTTCTTTGGGATGGCTAATGTCTCATTTCGCAATTTCACTACAATGAAGCTTGTACTTTCAGTTATTTTTTACAACATTTTTACAGAGTAGGAGCCAACCATTCTGAAGGCTGTGGCTTCAAATCCCAATCAAAGATTTGAGTACATCATCTAGACTGATACCTCAGTGCTGAGGAAGCGCTGGTTATTCATCCTATTAGCTGTTTGTGGGATCATGTTGTGTGAAAATTGGCTGCCTTTTCTGCCAACACAACAACAGTGACTACACTTCAAAAGTAATCCTTTAGATATGAAACATTTTGGGATCCTGAGGATGTAAATAAATAAAAATTGTTTGTTTCAGTGGGGAGAAGAACAACAAAGTACAAGTTCCAAAAATACCCTCACAATCAGGGAATGGTTTCTCAGTTAGCAGATACAAAGATTCTGGCCTTTAGAATAAATCCAACACCCTTTGAATACTAAATGGGGCACTCAACTCAAGTATGTATGCTGTGGGTTTACATGACTGCTCTGTTTACACAAATGCTGTTATATCAAATTGCATGCTAGTGAAGCATTAGAGTAACATTTAGATGTCCAGGCATGTTAATTAAAAATAAATTTCTGGCTTTTTTGGGCGGATCTCAGAAAAGATACAGACCTCTATTATAGGCTTGTCAGTGCTTTCTTGGGTGGGTCCTTCTAAGGTTGCCTTTCTAATTTGACGTAGCTTTCTGTTGAAGAATCCTGGTTTGTTAAACAAAGGGCTGTGGGATGATGTAGTCAGTAAATGGATGATAACATTGAGACTGATCATTTGGTAGTCAACATTCATAATATGGCAAATTTGGCAACTTGCCTTATCTGCTCCATTGCGCAGACTGCTATATTATATGGTGGGGAAACTCCTGAGGTACTGAGTGCTGGTGCACCAGACACTAAAAATGTAAATGAGGTAATGGCTTCATAATTAGGTTGCTGCATTTTTGGCCTGTTGTCTCAGTTAGTTCCCTCTTGCTTGGTGCCAAAACAACTTCTGTAAATGAGTCTTTTCTTTCTATGGGCTGGAACATTTCTTTACATAACCAATAATTGGGTAGTGAGCCTTAGGGTCAAATACAAACTGCGGATGGGCATGAAGCTGAGTAGAAGGCAATTAGTGCTGGTGCTGCTGCTCAAGCAGTTGGTGGTGGTGTGGATCTTGCCATGGGATTGAGGTACAAGAATTAGGAAGCCTTGCTACAATTATATAGAGCTTTGGTGGGACCACACCGGGAGTACTGTGCAGAGTTTTGCTCTTCATATTTAAGGAAGGATATTCTTGCATTGGAGCTGATACAGCAAAGGTTCACGAGATCAGCCCCCAAGATGAGAGGCTTGTTCTATGATGTGTCAATTGGATGTATATCCCCTGGAGTTTAGAAAAATGAGAGGCAATCACAATGAAACATGCAAGATTCTTAAGGGGTTTGACCGAGTAGACACTGAGAGGTTGCTTCTCCAGGCTGGGGAAGCTGGAACACAGGGGCACTGTCTCAGGATCGCATTTAATCATTTTTGACTGAGATGAATATAACTTTCTTCTCTTAGAGGGTTGAGAAACTTTCGGATTCTCTACTCCAATGAGTTGCGGATATTCCATTGTTGAGTATATTTAAGGTTGACAGACTTTTGGACTCTAAGGGAATCAATGGAAGCAGACAGGAAAGTGAAGTTAAGGCAGAAAATCAACCATGATCGCATTGAATGATGAAGCAGACTTGAAAGATGCATAGTCTTCTGCTCCTATTACTTATGTTATATCCTGCAAAAACAATACTTTGCCACAGGACAACATAAGCCTGTGACCTGTAAGTTAATTGCAATTAACCATAATGATCATTTGATTCAGTTTCCCTCTGCTACCTGCATTTTCTTTAGGTGGAATAAATGCTTCTACTGGGGTGAGGTCATTTCATAACTGTGAGTTTAAATTTCAATTCAACTACCTTGAGTTATGTGACATGTGGGGATAATTATCTGCTCCAAGTAGCAAGTTGTGACATTATTAAAATTGTGCCAAATTTCTTTTGAGATCCTTCCACGAAGACATCCAATAGTCCAATAAAGAGTAAAGGGAGGCAGGATCCTGAGATAGCACTGCCTGCCTCAAAAATTTAGATAAAAGCAAAATATTGCAGATGCTGGAAATCTGAAATAAAAAACAGAAAATGCTGGAAAAATGTAGCAGGTCTGGCAGCATCTGTGGAGAGGGGAACAGAGTTAGCGTTTCAAGTCCGTTTGACTCTCCTGGTTCTCTCTGTCCACAGATGCTGCCAGACGGGCTGAGTTTTTCCAGCATTTTCCTTTTTTATTTTGTAAAACGTTAGGTCTGGGTCTGCTCCTACTTCCAATTGGGAAGTTCCAGTGAGTCCCAGGGCAGTGCTGTGGGGCTGGTGATTTGATGTAGAGTTCCTTAGAGGCAGCAAGGAGAGAAATCCCCCTTCAGATTTCAGCTACTTCAGCATAAGATCTCTAGGGCTGGATTTTGAATTCTGGGTCAGGAACCTGCCACCAAAGTAGTTCCAGGTCCCAACCCTGTTTCACACCTGTGTGACACAGTTTTCAAATACAGATGAGTTAATTGGCCCAGGGACGTGTTCAGAGCCCAGTCGGTGACACTGGGTGTGGGACGTGGGACAAAGAGCTGAAGAGCCCTTTGAAAAGGTGAACAGCAGCTATGACTGAGACTGCCGTTCGCTGTGGAAACATCTGCATCAGGAGTGGGTCAGCACTGCAAAGGAAAGAAAGGCACGGGCTGCACCAAGATTTATGGATGCCTCCCTGGAGGTCCTCACTGGGGCTGTGACTGAGAGCTGGAAGAATTTGTTCTATCCCTCCCCACTCTCAGTTTGGAAAGTGGCAGTGGAGGTCAGCAGTGGCAGAGTCACCAGGAGGACATGCGTGCAGTGCTGCAAGCACTTCAGTTACCTCATAAGTTCTGGGAAATATAGTACCAAGTGGTACCAGGGTAACTGGTCTCTAATTCTGTACTTAGCACCATGCACACGAGCTCAGCAGACAGAGTGCCCATAGTCCACCCTAACATTTGAACCATAGCACCATAGAAAAGTTACAGTACAGAAAGAGGCCATTCAGCCTATCATGTATATGCCAGCCAAAAAAGGGAAAATAAGAGAAACCAACTGCTCATTTTAGTCCCACTTTCCCATACATGGTCCGCAGCCTTGCAGGTCACAACACTTCAGATGCAGATCCAGGTACCTTTTAAATGAAACAAAAACAAAAATAGCAGGAAAAACTCAGCAGGACTGGCAGCATCTGTGGAGAGGAAGACAGAGTTAATGTTTCGAGTCCTTATGACTCTTCACCAGAACTGAAGAAGAGTCATACAGATTCGAAACGTTAACCCTGTCTTCCTCTCCACAGATGCTGTCAGACCTGCTGAGTTTTTCCAGCTACTTTTATTTCTGTTTCAGATTTCCAGCACCTGTAGTATTTTGCTTTTACCTTTTAAATGAGTTGAGTGTTTCAGCCTCAACCACCAATTCAGGCGGTGAATTCCAGATGTTCACAATCCTCTGGGTGAAAAAGTTTTTCATCATGTCCCGTCTAATCCTTCTACCAATCACCTTAAATCTATGGCCCCTGGTAATTGACACCTCAGCTAGGGGAAACCAGGACTTTCCTGTCTACCCTATCTAGGCCCCTCATAATTTTGTGCACCTTAATTAGATTACCCTTTAGTTTCCTCTGTTCTAAGGAAAACAACCCTAACCTATCCAATCTCTCCTCATAGTTGTAATTTTCAAGCCCTGGCAACATTCTTGTAAATCTCCTTTGTACTGTCTCCAGAGCAATTATGTCCTCCCTGTAATGTAATGACCAGAAGTGTACACAAAATTACAGCTGTGGCCTAACCTGTGTTTTATACAGTTCCAGAAATGCATCCCTGCAGCCAGACCTCATCCAATAAAGGAAAGCATTCCATATGCATTCTTTACCATGTTATCCACCTGTCCTTCCACCTTCAGGGACCTGTGGACACGAACGCCAAGGTCTCTCGCCTCTTATATCCCTCTCAATACCCTCACGTTTATTGAGTATTCCCTGGAGTTTTTTCCCTCCTCAAATGCATTACCTCATACTTCTCCAGATTGAATTCCATTTGCTACTTGCCCACCACTCAGCCAAACCATTGATATAAGTCCGGAGACAACAGCTATTCTCTTCACTGTCAACTACACAGCCAATTTTTGTGTCATCTGCAAATTTCATGCCCCCCACATTTAAGTCCAAATGATTAATATATACAACAAACAGAAAGGGCCCCAACACTGAGCCCTGTGGAACACCACTGGAAACCGCTTTCCATTTGCAAAAACATCCATTGACCATTACCCTTTGCTTCCAGTCACTGAGCTAATTTTGGATTCAACTTGCCACCTTCCCCTGTATCCCATGGGGCTTCACTTTTTTTGACCAGTCTGCCATGTGGGACCTTGTCAAATGCCTTACTGAAATCCATGTAGACAACATCTACTGCACTACTCTCATCAATCCTCCTTTTACTTCTTCAAAACATTCAATTAGGTTAGTAAAACATGATCTTCCCTTAACAAAACCATGCTGACTATCTCTGATCAATCCGTGCCTTCTAAGTGACAGTATATCCTGTCTCTCATAGTTTATTCCAATAATTTGCCCACCACCGAAGTCAGACTGACTGACCTATAATCATTTGGCCTATCCCTTGCACCCTTTTCAAATAATAGTACAATGTTTGCTGACCTCCAATCCTCTGGTACCTTGCCTGTATCTAGTGAGGATTGGAAGATGATCCTCAGAGCATCTGCTATTTACTCAATGTTATCAGAGCGAATATCCGTCCCATCGCTGAGAGGTCAGCCACCCTCACATGTGGGGTGGAAATGATAAGGGGGCACCACTGAGGAGCACAGCAGCTCATGTCAATGTCCTGCTGTGAGCATTAAGGGAGAGCAGCCTACTCATAAATCATTCTCTCCTCATCCTGCCCGAGAAGCGCAGGTGGACCACGCTAATTCAGCAGTATTTCAACTCTGAGGCATCCAGGCCTAAGGCAGGTGAATGAAAAACTTAACTTCCATCTGAGAGGTAAATTATTGAGCAGGATCATCCCATTGCCACCCAAAGAGATGAAGCAAGTGCTCTCCACCACCTTCATCACCCACATCACAGCCCAGGCACCCACAAAAGGCCAAAACCCTCTGCCGGCCTCCTGCCTTCCTTGTTGGCCTTCTTTTCAGTCACCAACACAATCTACTAACACAGAAGACTGATTGATATCATTATTATTGTAAGAATAAATCAAATGAGAAAAGAAACAGAGATAGCCTCTCTCAGGTGACCCATCAAATGTAACTAACAGCATGGTGCCCAGTGCTCTTGCTCACTCCTACAGGGTGGAACCCCCATGGCTGAGGATGAGGTGGAGTACGCCTGCTCCATTGTACTTGCATCTAGTTGAGATGCCCATGGCTTCCATCCTTAACTTGGTTGTGCCCATTAGGCTACTTTATAGGCTGCTGCACCTGAGTCTTTTCATGGGCAGCCTCTTTCACAGGGCTTTGTGGCAGGAATCATTTCTGTGTCCGAGGGGCCAAGGAGGCAAGGGATGAAGAGGGTACTTATCAAGGTGCAGCCCCCTCATCAGACTCTTCGACTGCCTCAGCCCTTTCAAGGTGTGTTAGGAGATGCCGCTGGTTGTACTGGCTCTCTACCTTTGCATCTGGGTACCGAATGGGTGTCAAGAGGCACCTGTTCAGGGGTAACCCTTAATCTGCAACAGTCACTCACAGGCTCTGGATGTTGACCTGAAGAGGTGTGGCACCTGGACATCTTACAGGCTGAAGGAATCATGAGAGCTGTTGGGGCCTCCAAAATGTGCTGCCTTTGGTCACAGGTCAACTGGATATTCAGTGAAGGGAATAAGAATTTGCTTGCCTGATCTGTCCAGACCTTGATGGCTACGTGAGTACAATTGATGACCCCCTGAATCTGGGGCAATCCATCGATGGTGGCAAAGCCCAATGCCCTCCCTGCTGACACTAGCCCATCTGTATCAAAATGTATGAATTCCCCCTGCTCTCCAGAATAGGGCATCTGTGACCTGCCTGATAGCAGGATGAGCTACCAACTGTGAGATGCCAGCCAGAATCACAGCTGATCCCTGGAACACTGGCTGAGCAGCTGTGCATGATTTTCCATCTTTGACCAGTGCCTCCATTATCCCTGATGGCTCCCTTCTGTGTTCATGCACCCTGTTGTGTTCCCAGACACAGGGGTCCTCATGTCTGTCAATAGAAAATTCAAAATTCACCCTTTGAGGCCTTTTAATTAGCTCCAGCTTTTCTTGAATTGCATCTATACCAGTTCCCAACCCCCACTGCAATTGAAAATCCAGTCCTTATCATCTAATACAAAAACAAAAACAGAATTACCTGGAAAAACTCAGCAGGTCTGGCAGCATCGGCGGAGAAGAAAAGAGTTGACGTTTCGAGTCCTCATGACCCTTCGACAGAACTTGAGTTCGAGTCCAAGAAAGAGTTGAAATATAAGCTGGTTTAAGGTGTGTGTGTGGGGGGCGGAGAGAGAGAGAGAGAGAGAAGTGGAGTAGGGGTGTGGTTGTAGGGACAAACAAGCAGTGACAGAAGCAGATCATCAAAAGATGTCAACAACAATAGTACAAAAGAACACATAGGTGTTAAAGTTAAAGTTGGTGATATTATCTAAACGAATGTGCTAATTAAGAATGGATGGTAGGGCACTCAAGGTATAGCTCTAGTGGGGGTGGGGAGAGCATAAAAGATTTTTAAAAAATTTTTTTAAAAATAATGGAAATAGGTGGGAAAAGGAAAATCTTTATAATTTATTGGAAAAAAAAAGGAAGGGGGAAACAGAAAGGGGGTGGGGATGGGGGAGGGAGCTCACGACCTAATGTTGTTGAATTCGATATTCAGTCCGGAAGGCTGTAAAGTGCCTAGTTGGAAGATGAGGTGTTGTTCCTCCAGTTTGCGTTGGGCTTCACTGGAATAATGCAGCAAGCCAAGGACAGACATGTGGGCAAGAGAGCAGGGTGCATGATGCCACCACCAAACACATCTTCCCTTCACCCCCCCTATCGGCATTCCGTAGGGATCGCTCCCTCCGGGACACCCTGGGCCACTCCTCCATCACCCCCTACTCCTCAACCCCCTCCTATGGCACCACCCCATGCCCACGCAAAAGATGCAACACCTGCCCCTTCACTTCCTCTCTCCTCACCGTCCAAGGACCCAAACACTCCTTTCAAGTGAAGCAGCATTTCACTTGCATTTCCCCCAACTTAGTCTACTGCATTCGTTGCTCCCAATGTGGTCTCCTCTACATTGGAGAGACCAAACATAAACTGGGCGACCGCTTTGCAGAACACCTGCGGTCTGTCCGCAAGAATGACCCAAACCTCCCTGTCGCTTGCCATTTTAACATTCCACCCTGCTCTCTTGCCCATATGTCTGTCCTTGGCTTGCTGCATTGTTCCAGTAAAGCCCAACGCAAACTGAAGGAACAACACCTCATCTTCCGACTAGGCACTTTACAGCCTTCCGGACTGAATATTGAATTCAACAACTTTAGGTCGTGAGCTCCCTCCCCCATCCCCACCCCCTTTCTGTTTCCCCCTTCCTTTTTTTTTCCAATAAATTATAAAGATTTTCCTTTTCCCACCTATTTCCATTATTTTTAAAAAAATTTTTTTAAAAATCTTTTATGCTCTCCCCACCCCCACTAGAGCTATACCTTGAGTGCCCTACCATCCATTCTTAATTAGCACATTCGTTTAGATAATATCACCAACTTTAACTTTGACACCTATGTGTTCTTTTGTACTATTGTTGTTGACATCTTTTGATGATCTGCTTCTATCACTGCTTGTTTGTCCCTACAACCACACCCCCACTCCACTTCTCTCTCTCTCTCTCTCTCTCCGCCCCCCACACACACACCTTAAACCAGCTTATATTTCAACTCTTTCTTGGACTCAAACTCAAGATCTGTCGAAGGGTCATGAGAACTTGAAACGTCAACTCTTTTCTTCTCCGCCGATGCTGCCAGACCTGCTGAGTTTTTCCAGGTAATTCTGTTTTTGTTTTTGTTTTGGATTTCCAGCATCCGCAGTTTTTTTGTTTTTAACCCTTATCATCTAATGATCAACTAGTTGGGGTTGTAGGAAAAACATGTAGGCTGGAGAGCTGTGGCTGAGTGAACTCTACCTATAGTTTCAGCAGCTAAGCACTGACATATTGAACTTTAAAGAAGATGTATTTTTAGATAAACAAGAAAAGACATTGATCAAAAATTGGATGCCACAAGTCACCTGCAGACCTGTTGCGCGGAATTTCACACCTGGGCCGTGTCAAGGTCCACTTCAAACTTCTCTCAAAAGGAAGGTATTAAAATGCAAATTGCTGGACTGTGATCAACTGTAGTTCTATCAAGGCAATGGGAACTGCTAACCAGCCAGATACTTGTCAGATATTCAAAAGGGGATAAAATAGCTCAATCTTCTATTGATTTCTATCTTGAAATGTGTTAAAGGTTTCAGAGATGAAAATATCAAAATAAGGGATTACTTGGTCTGCAATAATGACTGCAAGACATTCTAATTGAATTCCTTTCTGGAAATATACAGACAGAAGTTTTAAAAACTAGTTGTGCTAAGCAGAGTCAGGAGGAGGAGAAGGAAACATCACAGTCATCTGAAAACACTGCTGGAAGAGAGCAGTAAAGATCTCTTTCTCTGTCTCTCTCTCTCTCCATCTCTGAAGCTAAAAGAATGTCTTTAACAAAGAGCAGATCTGAACCAAGTCAACTCCAGAATTCTGCAGGAAACCAACTAACTTCAAATGGCCACAAGTTTCAACAATCTACACCCCAAAGACAAGCAAAGGGCTTAATTCTATGTTATTTTAATTTTTTATTGGACTCTACTTTCTTATTTCTGATACACATATATATACGTGCGTCTGTGTGTGTTTGTGTCGTCACATCTTTAATATTTTTTCTCGGGTTTAGTAACTAATTAACTTACTCTTTCTTTGACTCAACAAAACTGGTTTGATTGGCTCCATTTTGAAAAAAAAATACATTTGGATTGGAAAAGGCATTTACAGGGAAAAGAAATTTAAAATCTTTGTTGCAACCAACTGAAGTGCCTGAATAGAGGGGCAGCCAATTCATTCCTCCTCACCTGGTCGTTACAAGAGATATCTCACTGGTGTAGGTGTAACTCCAGGGTGACATGACTGGAGAATGAAGTTGAATCCATTCCAAATGGTTTGCTTGGCAATCTGATATCCTATACCAGGTAATTCTTTACTGCTCAAGGCTGATGATGATCATTGGCCAGATAGCCTGGCTAATTATTTGAATCTGAAGGAGTAGACCAGGCACAGGATTTGGGATTCTTAGCAGCCCGCTCCAGAATCCCATGAACCAGCCCTGTTAAGATACATAGCATTGTTTTTATCTACGAGGGCAAATTAGGTATGTAAACTCTCAGACCACATATCAACAATAGTGTGTAAATCATTTGCCAACAAAATTGAAATAAACAGCGAAGTTTTTTTAAAAAAAGCAGTCACGTTAACCTGTGATGAACTAAAATAAAATACAGCAAGGGAACTGTTCCACCAAGATTTCCTATAGTCCAAATAGCCCAGGGCTGCACTTATCAGCACTGTAATGCAACTCTCCAACTCAAATATAAAAACAAAAAACTGCGGATGCTGGAAATCCAAAACAAAAACAGAATTACCTGGAAAAACTCAGCATGTCTGGCAGCATCGGCGGAGAAGAAAAGAGTTGACGTTTCGAGTCCTCACGACCCTTCAACAGAACAGAACAGAACCGTTCTGTTGAAGGGTCATGAGGACTCGAAACATCAACTCTTTTCTTCTCCACCGACGCTGCCAGACCTGCTGAGTTTTTCCAGGTAATTCTGTTTTTGTCTCCAACTCAAATCCTTGACTTGCATATAGACCAGTGCTCAAGGTAAAATGTAACCATCAACAGTGTATCAGGGTCAAAATCAAAGTCACAAGCATATCATTGTTAACATCAACATTCCCAATATTTTTTCTTTGTCACACACAGCCAGTTTATTGAATTGTGCAATACATTCAAGACTGCTGCACAACTGCACGTGTGTGCATCTTAAAGGGAGCATTGGTTGTGCACGGCCTGTTGGTTATACCGCGTGGTACATTCCAACACCCGGGCAACATAGAGGAGACATTGGTTAATACCTGTTAAAGTATCAATTTCTACCTGGTACGACTACAAAATTTTACTGTTTAACTTTTAAGCAAAAACTGAGACAGTAATTGAAATTTTTTTATAGAAGAAAGAAAATAGAAGAAAGCAATGTTGTCATTAAAATTATTTTGTCAGTTTCATGTTTATTACTCACTTGACTCGGAAACTTACATGCTGCCTATTTCAGTCAGTATGATATGTTATCTTAAATTCTGGTTGTATGCAGTTTCTTTGTCCTGGGACGTGCCAGTTGCCCTTTATTTCTGAGGCTGAGATTCAAGTGGGAAGAGTTGTGATGTGTCTCCTGAGATGTCTCTCCAGATCACTCTGAACTCCACAATCAGAAAGATAAGCTCCACCTTCGACAGCCGCAGAGTCCTTTGTAGAGCTTCCCTGCATCAGCATTCTAGGCATTCCCAAACATCTTACAGTGAAGTTTAGAAATTCTTCAACAGTGAATGACTAAATTAGCAGGTTTAGCATAGCCCATTATCATCTGTAGTTATTAGGTCTGTCATTTTGCTTGACTCCACTCTGTGTCTTCCACATCAGTTTCCTTCACCTCAGGTTAATCTATTTTAAAAAAAAGATTACTTGTAGTATCTTTTTTGCTGATATAAACAGTAACAACTACAGACAGTAAGAAACCAATGTTTTGGAACCAACTTATAAATCCAAACAGAAAAAAAAGCAATCAAACCATTAACAATTCACAACAAGCAGCCAAGATTGCAAACATTTACATAGTAATTATCAAGATAACCCTAAAATCAATCTGGAGCACTCCCTAAAAATAATGAATACAGCAGAGTGTGCAGACTAGTTATGGAAAGTTAAGGAAAGAACCTGAAGATGAAACAGAGCTGCTGCCAAGTAAAATGGACAGTATTGAATCTCATTATCACAAGGCAAATAGGAGGCAAAATACTCTTACTATTGGTTGGAGGTTAGGGTGGGGGTTGGAACAGGGTGGCTGGGTGTGGGGAGGGATTGAGGGTGGTTTGGAGGCAGTGACATTGATGCACAAGAACAGGAAGATGTCACAAGGTAAAATCAGAATTGTTAGGTATTCCATCAGTACCCAGAGCATTTGATGTAGTGGGCTGAGCTCAGTTGTAGGACTATTCATTAAGTATCATTGACATTTGTGAGATGATCACTAACTAGACCTTCTTACCTTCTGGCTGAAATAAAGCTGCATGATAAGGAGAATCTTCTGGAGGAAATAAGAGGAATTGTGATTCCTATAATTTCATGTAAAATAACTCAAATATTCGGAGAAGCAATGACATGCATATAAAATGTGCAAGGTGATGTTAACTTTGCCATATTTGCTTTTGTCCAATGAAAAGTTTTGGCAAAAAATGGTGGAAAAACTCAACAGGCCAGGCAGCATCTGTGGAGGGTAACAGAGTTAAAATTTGAGGTCGATGACTTTTCAGCAGAACTGAACAACATTCACCATATGTTGCTTTTAAGAAGTTTAGGCTTTTGGCAGTGCTACAGAATTCCTGCAAGGAGTCCATGGGGTTTACTTGTACCTCATGCAGGCAATTACATGTACAAATCCTGCAAATAGCCTGGCATAAACCTTCTGAAACCTTCATCAATGTCCATCTTAGCAACAGTCCGCCATGTTTCTTCATTACCTAATAGGTCCATCAAAAACAAAACAGAATTTCTCCAGAAATTCAACTGACAAAATTGACCAATGTTATTTTTCTGCTTTTGAAGATAGGTGATATTACAGCTTTACTCATAAGAACATTGGAAAATAAGTAGGCCATTCAGCCCCTCTAAACTATTCTGCCAATCAATTAGATCATAGTTGATCTGCAATTTATCCTAACTTAGGTCCATTGACCCATCTTGGTTCCCATAACATTCAATACCCTTAGCTAACAAATATCTATCAATCTCAGTTTTAAAATTTTTATTTGAGCTAATCTCAGCAGCTTTTTGATGGGGAGAGTTCCAGATATCCACTACATTTCCTGTGAAGAAGTGTTTCCTTACATTGCCCTGAAAGGCCTAACTTTAATTTTAAGGTTATACCCAATGTTCCAGGCTCCCTTCCAGAGGAAATATTGTGTATCTATCTCAGCAACTGATTTAATGATCTTAATTCACTTACATGACCTTTTAATATTCTAAAATTGAGAAAATACAAGCCTAGTCTATGTAACCTGTCCTCATAATATTTTTTTATTCATTCATGGGATGTGGCGTCGTTGGCTAGGTCAGTATTTATTGCCCATCCCTGATTGCACTTCAGAAGGTGGTGATGAGCCGTCTTCTTGAACTACTGCAGTCCATTTGGTGTAGGTATACCCACAGTGCTGTTAGGAAGGGAGTTCCAGGATTTTGACCCAGTGACAGTGAAGGAACAGTGATATATTTCCAAGTCAGGAGTGACTTGGAGGGGAACTTCCAGGTGGTGGTGTTCCCTTCTATCTGCTGACCTGGTCCTTCTAGATGGTAGCGGTCATGGGTTTGGAAGATGCTGTCGAAGGAGTTCCAGCATCTTGTAGATGATACATACTGCTGCCGTGTGCATCGGTGGTAGGGGGAGTGAATGTTTATGGATGCAGTGCCAATCAAGCGGGCTGCTTTGTCCTGGATGGTGTCAAGCTTCTTGAGTGCTGTTGGAGCTGCACTCATCCAGGCAAGTGGAAGATATTCCATTATACTCCTGACTTGTGCCTTGTAGACGGTGGACAGGCTTCTGGGAGTCAGGAGGTGAGTTACTCATCACAGGATTCCTAGCCTCTGACCTGCTCTTGTATTCATGGTATTTATATGGCTAGTCAAGTTCAGTTTTTGGTCAATGGTAACCCCCAGGATGTTGATAGTGGGGGATTCAATGATGGAAATGTAATTGAATGTCATGGGGTGATGGTTAGATTCCCTCTTGTTGGAGATGGTCATTGCCTGGCAGTTGTGTGGCATGAATGTTACTTGCCACTTGTCAGCCCAAGCCTGGATATTGTCCAGGCCTCGTTGCATTTGGACATGGTCTGTTTCAGTGTCTGAGGAGTCACAAATGGTACTGAACATTGTGCAATCATCATCAAACATTCCCAGCTCTGACCTTGTGATGGAAGGGAGGCCATTGATGAAGTAGCTGAAGATGGTTGGGCCGAGGACACTATCCTGAGGAACTTCTGCAGTGATGTCCTGGGAATGAGATGATTGACCTCCAGCGACCACAACCATCTTCCTTTGTGCTAGGTATGACTCTAACCAGTGGAGAGTTTTCCCCTGATTCCCATTGTTTCAGTTTTGCTCTGGCTCCTTGTTGCCACAATTGGTCAAATGCTAATTGATGTCAAGGGCAGTCACTCTCTCCTCACCTTGGGAGTTCAGCTCTTTTGTCCATGTTTAAACCAAAGCAGTAATGAGGTCAGGAGCTGAGTGGCCCTGGCAGAAACCAAACTGAGCACTACTAAGCAGTTTTTGCAAAGCAAATGCTGCTTGATAGCACTGTTAATGATGCCTTTTATCATTTTACTGATGATGGAGAGTAGGCTGATGGGGTGGTAATTGGTTGGGTTGGATTTGTCCTGCTTTTTGTGTACAGGACATAGCTGGACAATTTTCCACATTGCCGGGTAGATGACAGTGTTGTAACTGTACTGGAACAGCTTGGCTAGAGGCGCAGCCAGTTCTGGAGCACAAGTCTTCAGTACTAGTGCCGGAATATTGTCAGGGCCCATAACCTTTGCAATATCTAGTGCCTTCAGCTGTTTTATGATATCACGTGGAGTGAATCGAATTGACTGAAGACTGGCATCTTTGATGCTGGGGACCTCCGGAGGAGGCCGAGATAGATCATTCACTTCTGGCTGAAGATTTCTGCAAATGCTTCAGCCTTATCTTTTGCAGTGATGTGCTGGGCTCCCCCACCTTTGAGGATGGGGATACCTGTGGAGTTGCTTCCTCCAGTGAGTTGTTTAATTGTCCACCACCATTCATGACTGGATGTGGCAGGACTGCAGAGCTTAGATCTGACCCATTGGTTGTTTAGTTCTGTCTATCACTTGCCGCTTATGCCTTTTGCCACGCAAGTAGTCCTGTGTTGTAGCTCCACCAGGTTGACACCTCATTTTTAGGTGTGCCTGGTGCTGCTCCTAGCATGCTCTTGTAGTCCCACTAGCATTCTCTTGAATCTGCACTGCATTTTCCCCAAGGCTAATATACCCTTTCTGAGGAGTAGTGCCCAGATCTGAATAGAGTACTCTGAATGGGTTTGAATGTGCTTTATATGTGTAACAGAACACAGACATGGAGACATAGGAAATACAAGCAGGAGTAGGCCATTCGGCCTTTCAACATTCAAGATGGTCATGGCTGATCCTCTATCTCAACGCTGTAGCCCTGCACTCACCCCTGACCCCTTGATGCCTTTAGTGTCCAGGAATCTATCTATTTCCTTCTTTAATATATTCAGTGACTTGGCCTCCACAGCCTTCTGTGGTAGAGAATTCCATAGGTTCTCCACCCTCTGAGTGATGAAGTTTCTCCTCATCTCAGTCCTAAATGGTCTACCCTGTATCCTGAAACAGTGACCCCTTGTTCTAGGTTCCCCCCACAAGCCAGAGGAAATATCATCCCTGCATCCTGCCTGACCACCCCTAACAGAATTTTATACATTTCAATCAGATCCCCTCTCATTCTTCTAAATTCCAGTGAATACAGGTCTAGTTTGTCCAATCTCTCCCCATACGACAATCCTGCCATCCCAGAAATCAGTCTGGTGAATCTTCGTTGCGATCCCTCTATGGCAAGTATATCCTTTCTTAAGTAAGGAGACCAAAACTGCAAACAATACTCCACGTGTAGTCTCACCAAGGCCCTGTACAATTTCAGTTAGACAAGTTTGCTCCTGACCTCAAGTCCCCTCGCAATGAAGGCCAACATACCATTCACCTTCTTAACTACTTGCTTTATCTGCAAGCTTGCATTCAGTGATTGGTGTACAAGGACATACAGGGCCCTTTGTACATCAAAATTTCTCAATCTATCTATCTAGTTAAATAATACTCTGCCATTCTGTTTTTCCTGCCAATGTAGATAACTTCACACTTATCCACATTATACTGCATCTGCCACGTATTTGCCCACTCACTCAATCTGTCTAAATCACTTTGAAGCCTCTTACTACCCTTCTCATTGCTCACATTCCCACCAAGTTTCGTGCAGTACCATTACTTAAAGTGACTGGCATCCAAATTGCAGTTATGGTAATTTTTGACAATTGTTTCCATCACTGGAAGAGCCCCAGAACTAATCAATCATAGAAGACCACCATTGGTCTTCTGCATTGAAAGTTTGCAGCCTTACATCAGCCATGTTGCAACCATTGGCGTAGCATTGTATTGGAACACTAAGGCAGCCAAAGGCATACAGAAGACAGGCAATAAGGGAATAAACGAGGGTGATTATTGAAATTTACATGCAATCTGGGACAGAAGTTTTCCCTTGGGCTTTGAGACACTGATTTCAGGGTCAAATGAGAATCAGAAGCCTGCACTGCATGGATAATAGTCTCCCAACAGTGATTTTCCATGAATTGGCCAATTGTAGGCAGAAGGGAGGCTCGACATCCATCGGTGAGCAGGCAAATTCAGTTGTTGAGGGCAGCCTGTGTTGCAACTGAAGAGAGGTCCTATTAGCCTGCTTAGAACACTGGCCATCCTCAGTCTGCCACCAGAAGGCTGTATCCAGGCAGCTGCCCTGTTTCCTGACAACTTGAGAGACCTGGAGGCCAGCTGGAAAAATTCCGGTCAGCCTCTGATAATAGGCATAATAGGGCTTTTAGAAGCCTCAATTGGTTACCTGCCACATGCTGATGGGTTGCCCTGCCACCGTCCATCCTGCCTCCATGGAAATGGACTACCACAGAACGAAGATATCACGACTGCTGCCAGGATGCTGGGCATTGACCTGAATCATTCTCCGCATATGGTCACCTACTAATTGCATGTTGAGGGAATGCGAGTCCTTTCAATTCCAGTTTAGAGCAGAGTTGACATGCAGCGCCCGCAAAGTGATGTGTGTACAGCCAGTGACACTCTACACCATGGGGAAGACTTTAATCTTAACAAAGCCATTTGCTCCTTTAACCTGCCCCAGTCTGGCAAGAGAGAATTAAATGTATTTAGCTCTCATTGAGTACAGAGCCTCAATGATCGCCCTTACGCAACATTGGACAGAAAATTGTGAGATGTTGCAAATATTCCCAGGTCCAACCTGGAAGGAGCTAGGTGCATAAAAATTCAACACTATATTCACCTTCATAGCCACTGGCAATTCAGTCCTTACCCCGTTCTGAGGCTGCAGTTATGACTGCAGCTGGTGCCAGGTTTAAGTGAGAACATCTTTAATGAAGTGCAAAGGTCTCACACAGTGTTCTTTGCTGAGGTTTAGGTAGGAGAAAAAAATCCCTGGGGAAATATGGCCTCCTGCCGAGAGTCTTTCTCCCGCTCCTTCTCCCTCTTCCAGTAGCTTGTCCTGCTCTGTGTGACCTCTATTCATTCTCCAAGTTGCAATGTATTTGAAGGAAAAGGCCTACTACTGCACTTATGGCTGTGAACAATTGTGCAGAAAATGTCTTTCAACAACTGGCACACTCCCAATAGACGATTGCAAATTTAAACAATAATAAGTATCAAACCCCTGCAAGCCACTCAACATCCTGGCTTGGAAATATATCACTGTTCCTTCACTGTCGCTGGGTCAAAATCCTGGAACTCCCTTCCTAACAGCACTCCGGGTGTACCTACACCTCATGGACTGCAGCGGTTCAAGAAGACAGATCAATCCCACCTTCTCAAGGGCAACTAGGGATGGGCAATAAATGCTGGTCCAGCCAGTGAAGCCTACATCCCGTGAATGAATAAAAAAGAACACTTGTAAAATTGAAACAACAGCCAGAAGAAATCAATTAGTTATTGGCCTGCAAGTAGTTGTTGATCCTTTAAAATAGCAATGATGGGGCAGTCCTATCTTCTGCTCAATGTGTGTTCAGCTGTGCAAGGTTAAGAGAGGGCATTAGCTGGAGTGCTGAGCTCCAAAACTGCTGGCAATAAATCAGTGTTGCAATCTGATTGATGTGGTGATCTATCTGTTCTGTATGCTTCCGGTGGCCATTCACAGCACATGTGCTAACCTTCCCACCACTATAGCACCCATGCCATTTGCTCCAAAAAGTGTGTACATGTTACAGACACCATTTCTGATCTCCAAAGGCACTCATAGTGCCCAAAAAATGGGCTCAAATGATTTTAACTTTCATCTGTTGTTTGATATCTTAACTTTAATAGGAAGATGTCTGACAATTAGATGAAAAATAATATCTAGTCATCAAGGTCACCAGAGGAAGCTTTTAATATATGGAGTTGGAGAGTAAAGTAGATTCAATGTTTTTCATCAAAACAACAAAAAGGTGATTTTCCTTCCTGCTCCATTCGAAAATTGTGTTCAAGATTCTGAAGGGTTTTGATAGGGAGGAACTGTTTCCACTAGCAGAAGGGTTGGTAATTGGATTCAAGGTGATTGCCACAAAATCCAAAGGAGAGATGACAGGGATTTTTTTAATACTCAGCAAGTTGATATTATCTGGAACGCACTGTCTAAAAGGATGGTGGAAACAGACTCAATCGCAAAATGAAATTGATTATGTACTTGACAAATAAAAATTTGCTTTGGAGAATAATTCTTTCAAAGTGCTGGTGAAGACATGATGGGCCTATTGGTGTTGTATGCTGCATGGTTCTATGATTTAAAGGTATGATTGTCCTGCTCCTGGTCCTGCGCCAGTACTCAGTAAGTGACATGGATTCTATTTTTAAGGAAGCCTTAACAGTGCACTTAGAAAAGCATAGTATGATTTGAACAATTCAACATGGTTTTACAAAAAAGAATCCTGTTTGACAAAGTTATTAGAAATTTTTGAAGATGTAACTAGTCGGGCAGATAAAAGGGAACCTGTTGGTGTAATATACTTGGATTTCCAAAAGGCATTCAATAAGATGCTACACAAAAGGTTAGTACACAAGATAAAGGCTTGTGGAGTTGGGCATGATATATTAGCATGGATAGAGGATTACTTAACAGACAAGAAGCAGGGAGTAGGGATAAATGAGGCATTTTCAAATTGGCAAGCTGTGACTATTGGACTGCCACAAGGGTCAGTGCTGGGCCTCACTATTTACCATCTATATTAATGACTTAGATAAAGAAACAGAGACTAAGGTTTCTACATTTGCTAATGTCACAAAGCTAGGTAGGAAAGCAAGCTGTGAGGAGGACATAAAGAGATACAGGCACGTTAAGTGAGTGAAAAACAAGGTGGCAGATAGAGTATAATGTGGGAAAGCATGAGGTTATTCACTTTGGTTGTAAGAGTAGGAAAAGCAGAATATTTTTAATAGGCTTGAAAGTGTAAATGTTGATGTTCAGAGAGACTTGGGTGCGCTGATACAATGAACACAAAAAGTTATTATGTAGGTACAGCAAGTAATTTGGAAAACAATGGGCTTGTTGACCTTTGATCTGTTCTGTTGTTGCTACCCATAATGGTAGTGCTTGGACACCATGAAGCAATCTTGTTGAAGTTACAAAGAAGTATTTATTTACAGTACTGAACTAAGTACATATTTACAGTAGAAGGGAAAGGTATGGAGGTCATTCTAGGTCCTTACGTGTTGCTAGCTATCTCTAAACAGGCCTTAGCTCTAGGTCATGTTCCTTCTTACATCACTGTGTGTTCGGTACTGTACTCAGTCCCGTGTTAACCCTTTTCATACCAAAGCCTTCGTTGCAAGAACACAAGACAAGAAAACAAGAGTTAAGGGCAGGAGTAGACTAATCGGCCCCTTAAGCCTGCTCCACCATTTAATAAGATCATGGCTGCTTTGATTGTGGTCTCAATTCCACTTTCCCATCTGCTTCCCCATAACCTTTGACTCCGTTGTCGATCAAAAATGGCTTGGAGTACAAGAATAAAGATGTCTTGCGACAATTGTACTGGGCTTTGGTGAGACTACATCTAGAATACTGTGTGCAATTTTGGTCTCCATATTTAAGGAATGATATACTTGCATTGGAAGCAATACATTGAAGGTTCACTAGCTTGGACCCTGGAATAAGAGGGTTCTCCTATGAGAAGAGGCTGAGTAAATTGGGTTGATATTCTCTGGAGTTTCGAAGAATGAGGGGTGATCTTATTGAAACATACAAGATAATGAAGGGGCTTGACAGGGTAGATACTGAGATGTTGTTTCCCTGGCTGGGGAATCTAGAACAAGGGAGCACAGTTTCTGGATATGGGGCCAATCATTTGGGACTGCGATGGTGAGAAATTTCTTGACTCAAACGGTTGTAAACCTTTGGAATTCTCTACCCAACAGTGTTGTGGATGTGCTATCATTGAATATATTTAAGACAGATAGACAGATTTTTGGTCCCTCAGGGAATCAAAAGATATGAGGTGTAGGCGGGAAAGTGGAGTTGAAGCCCAAGATCAGCCATGGTCATAGTGGATGGCAGAGTAGGTTCGACAGGCCTTATGCTTTTCTCTTGCTCCTATTTCTTATGTTCATCTGTAATATTTTGCTTTTGTATTAATATTAGGTTGACTTACTCTCAACAATGCCTTCATGCTTTGTTCACTAACCATATATAGTAGTGACCCCTCCATTTGTCTGTCTTGATCCAGAAGTGTCCACATGATTATTTTCTTCAACATTTTTTGTGTGATTTTGATCCAGGTTGTAATTGTACTGAGTTGTGTCTTTGGAGTGCATTGTCTGTATACTGTTTTAGATGAGAGTTTCAAAGTTTCCTTTCTAAGTTAAACCGTGCCTGGTGATTTGAATTTCTGACAAGCTGCAGCTTGTTACTCTGGCTTTGTATAACCACAAGACCCTCTTGTGTTCTTAACTGAAGTAATTACAGAAACCATTGTCTGGATTCTTATCATTACAAAGCATTTTAACTCACTCGGCACTTGCTTCCACTTCATTTTTTGTAATACTCATCCTTGCTCATTGAGAAGACGATAACACATTTCTCCTTGAAACATTGCAGTCCTTCTGATTCCCACAATGGTGGTAGTTTCAAAATTCCAATATTTTGACCCAAGTTGATGAAGATGCATCAGCTCAAACCAGGATTGTCACTTGGAGGGAAACGCACAGCTGATACAGTGGTGTCTCTTGATCTTGCTGTTTTTGCTCCGATACAAGCTCTATTGACTAGCAACTGGCTCCTTCTCCTGTCGACTGTCTGAGCCTGGCCCAGATTACTTGTAACCTTGGTTTTGAGATGAGCTTTCAGCTATATAATTACTCCTTCATTAAGAACATCTATTTCCACAAATCAACTCCACACCTGCTTCAGTTCGTTTGCTGCTGAAAAGCTTATCCATGCCTTTTATTACCTCCCGACTTGACCATTCCAATGCCGTCCTGGCTGGCCTCCCAAATTTTACCCTCCATTAACTTAAAGTCATCCAAAACTCTGATACCTGTGTCCTTACTCACACCAAGCCCCAAGCACCATCATCCCTGTGCTTACTGACCTACATTGGTTCCTAGTCAAGCAATGCCTTGATTTTAAAATTCTCATCCTTTTTTTCAAATCCCCCCCTTGGCCTCACCCACCCTTCCCCCCTCCCTATCTCTGCAAACCCCACAACCCTCCAAGATATTTGCGCTCCTCTAGCTCTGGTTTCTTGAGCATTCCTGATTTGAATCACTCCACCACTGGTTCTTATGCCTCCTGCTGCTTCGGCCCTAAGCCCAGCTGTATTTCCCTACCTAACCTCTCATACTCTCTACCTTGCTTTCCTCCATTAAAATGCTCCTTAAAGCCTACCTCTTTGAACAAGCATTTGGCCAAATGTTTGAATATTACCTTTTGTAGCTTGATATCAAATTTTGCATTAAGATTCTCCTGGGAAGCACCTTGGAACATTTTATTATGTTAACAATACTATATGAACACGAGCTGTTGTTAATGATAGAGGTTGCCAGGCTGTAAGATGTTTTTGAAGTCAGATTGCCGAGTTGTTGCTGTGCATTCTATTGACAGTGCATACAGAGTGCTGGTGACTGAGAAGGTGCATATAGAGTCCACTGAATGAGCTGCTGATGAGATGGCCTGCTTTATCATGGATAATGTTTTGCGGCTGCACTCATCTCAGAATATACTCATGATGCAAGCCTTATAGTTGGTGGCAAGACTTTGAGGAGTCAGTGATTAGCTACTGATCACAGAGTACTTAGTTCTTGTAACCATGGTGCTGTTATGGCTGGTTTAGTTAAGCTTCTAGGATGCTGATGGTGAAGGAGTCAGTGATGGTCATACCATTGAAAATCAGGGGAATGGGAATTTTTGGATCCTTCACTTCTGACGGGCAGCATTCATGGTAATCTTGTAGGGTTCTGTAACCCTGAGATACCTGTTCTGCATGATCTATATATTGGTCTGTGTGCTGATTGGGAGACTCCACGCAGATCATCCAGTGAGTCTTGGAATAGAAGTTGAAGGCCACTGGGTCCTTCAGAGCCATTGGCTTGGGGTGTCCACCCATAAGGTTGGAGGTGATTTCAAGCCAAATCATCTGACAAATGGAGATCACTGTCTCCCTTGAGAGGTGGAGCCTCCTTCGACATTGCACTTCTGACATATTGAGGAACTGCATCACCACTTGTAAATCCTGGCAGCAGGATAGTGGCACTTTCTGCGGCCCCTTCTACCTTGGACTACCTGCTGGCCCTGCGCCACTTGTGCCTGCACCTCCCCTCCCACAGGTCACTCCCCTGGAAGCTGCATTGGGACACCTGGCCTCCTTACCCTTTTGCCCCTCTCTTCCTCCTCAGAGGAGGTGGCTCCAGCAGAGACCACAATCCCCATTACCACAAGGCTGTCTGATACCTGGAAGGATCCACATGGTCTGAATCCTCCAGTGGCCTTGGAGACACTAAAGAGACATGAAGTGAAGCCTGGAAATGCTAAGAATGAAGCCCCGAACAGGGATGAAGCTGCCAAGTACCAATAAGTCACCAGCAGCAAACTATCTACCAAGCTCCTCACTACTGACACTGGGAATACTGCTGAGCCTTTTTATCCCACCCTTGGATGAGGTTTTGCAAATTGTTGGCTGGCCGCCTGTCTGTTTTTCTGTGTAATGAGCGCTAAAATACATGAGCAACATAAAATCTGGGTCAATTGCCTTTTTAATGGCCTTAACTGATCTCTTAATTAATGGTGGGCGTGGCTCTGGCACCCATGCCCGGCCCCTGACCAAAATACTGCTTGATCACAGGATTACGTTGGGAAGCTCATCCGACGTCATCTCACGTGATTTCACACCCGATTGGCGTAAAATTCTGCGCAATGGGTCTGTTAGCTGCCCCCAATCAGCTCCCAATAACAGGTTTTTAAACTTATCTGGGGCACACTGCATAATCTTAAAGAAACATTAATGTTCAAAAATAAACTAATGACTTGCAAAAAGTATCTCACTCTTCAGCTAAATTTATTTTTTCACCAGATCTTTCTTCTCCTGATAAAATGAGGGAATAATGATCTGTATGTTCACTAACTTTCCTCTCAGAATGAGAAAAGATACCTTGTCAGAAGTACTGGACTGTCCCTCATTGCCACTCAGTTTAACTGTAAAAGGTAACTTAACTCTACTTTTCAGAGTACCGACCACATTGATCCCTCCCACCTGCAGTCTTTTGTTCTGAGTTCTAGCCTGACTGGCAGAACAGCAGATGAGCTTTGGAGACATGCTGGACTGGAGAGCTGTTTCTGAAAAAATGAGTGCTGTCAGCCAAGGGCACCAAATCTGGAGTGTAGCTTCAAGGAAAACATAGATTAACAGTAAGTAGAGTACCTGTGGTTGCTGATGTTTCCTGCTTTAGTGGCAATCTTCATGAATGTTTAACTGTGTTGCATATGTATTAAAATGTGCATTTCTGTGTTTTTAATGGGCCCAATTACTAATTCTGCTGAAGTGAATATTTGCTCAGGCACGAGTTCAATTATCTAGAAGCTGAAGATAAAACTATGGCTCTATAAAAACAGTTTAGACTGGAGTTTTTTTTTTAACCTGGCCTCTGTAACCCCTTGACTGTTGGAGCATGTACAAGACAGCTATGAAAGGTCAGCTTACATTGATTTTTCTTTATGTGAGGACAGTATAACTGCAGCCTATATACCTGCCTCATCATCTGTATTTAAAGCATAGACTGCAATTCAAGCTTCTGACTGAAACTAAATGACTGCTGACAGTGTGCCTCATGCATTTTTCAATAGGTATTCATTGAATGGCACAATGAATCATATTTCATGCATAAAAGCGCCTATTTGGCAAACTAGTTTTTCCTACCTAGTCATTTGGGAGTGTGACTGGGCAATGTAACCCAACATTCATTGCTCAGGCAGGTACAAATTGAAGCAGATGCTGAGGCACAGAGTCAGTATAAAAGGTATGAACCACTCCTTCAATTGATAGAAGAATGATGGACTTGCATTTGTATAATTCCTTTCACAACCATATAATGTCTCAATGTGCTTTATAGCCAATGAAGCACTTTTGAAATGTAGTCACTGTTATAATGTAGGAAGTACGCATCCAATTACAAAAAGTCAAGCTCCTACAAACAGCAATGTAAAAATTAACAGATAATTTGTTTTGGTGTTGTTGGTTGAGGGATAAATATTGGCCAGTACAGTAGGGATATCTCTCCTCTCCTTTGAAATAGTGCCGTTGCATCTTTCACATCCAGCTCTGGGAGACTATGGAGCCTCAGCTTAACATCTCAACTGAAAAGTTACACCTCTGACAGTGCAGTACTCCTCTGGAGTCTCAACCTTGACATTTGTGTTGAAGTCCTGGTATGGAGTTTGAACCCACAACCCTCTGACTCTGAAACAAATGTGCTACCAACTGGACCACAGCTGATCCTTCTTCCTGTGTGATAAATGCATCTTGATCCAAATGCAAGTCAACTGGATTGATGCACATTGTATAGGGGAACATTAGATTCAGTTTATCTATTTGGGCCTAGATAATCCAGGTGCTTAATACTTCCTCAACAGTCATAGGAATTGTTTCAGTGAAGTCGAAAACAAATAATTCCAATGCGCAAAAGCTTAGAAATTCCCGCGCCATCATTGTGTGACCATAGGCACCCCCATTTTTCAACCATATTGCCATGAAGTTGGTGAGCTGTGGAGAGTAAGAAGCAGCCCACTTGGTGAAGTGTGGTTGTAGATCTGTAGGTAAGTGAGGGAGAG
Organism: Carcharodon carcharias; assembly: GCF_017639515.1. Lineage (NCBI taxonomy): Eukaryota > Metazoa > Chordata > Chondrichthyes > Lamniformes > Lamnidae > Carcharodon > Carcharodon carcharias. The sequence continues at coordinate 63,081,744 of NC_054480.1, read as the reverse complement.
GGGTTTGCAATTGGTGATCAGTAATCTGGTTTGGGGTGGTGGGTGGAATTGGTAACTGGAGCAATGGTGGCCCACATTCTTGCAACGAGGACTCTCCCTTTCTGCTCCACATTCAGGTTAGGATGTTTTAAAATATTACCTTGCCATTTGTTGCCAGTTGTTTTCACAGATGGCTTGTTAGGCTGTATGTAGATCACCTTGCAGTGGTGGCATCAAACAAGCGAGAGCAGCTCTTCATTTGCATATACAAAGGAGCTAATGTCTGGTTTAGGCACGACCCCGCCGCTGACTGTTTGGCCTTTCCCAATATGGCAGCCAGCTCATAATGAGCAGATTCTACCTACACACAAGATTGAAGCTTTTATAGACTATCAAGGCCCAGAAAGATGGCCATTTCTAAGCCAACATGTTTGTGACATGACACCTTCCATCTTTGTCAACACACCAATAAGGAGCAGTCAGAGGAAGGTCCTTTAGCTACCCAGAACTAGGCAAGAAGGAAATCAGAAACACATATGAGGCAAAAAGTTCGTAAGTTGGGACAGTCTGAACTTTCCTTGTGGGGCATGAATGATTCCTTCTACTTTTGATCCTCTTCTGAGATGCTTTAATCGATAGTAAACCTGCCCTGGCTTCCCTGCTAAGGTCAGAGGTAACATTGAGGAGCTGTAGTCAAGGTAACTGTGGGAGTCGGTAGGATTGTAATGGAAATCCATCTCCTTGGGCAGGATTTTACCGTAGGCAAGCGGGGGCGGGGGCGAGGGTGGGCCTGCGTACCGACGTGTAAAATGATGTGGGATGATGTTGGGTGGAATTCCCGACGTCACCACGCCCCATGTAAATTTTCAGGAAGGTGGGGGTGCAGCAAAATCAGCTGCGCACCTGCCAACCTGTCAATGACCAATTGAGGCCATTGACAGAGCAATTAAAGTAATTAGTGGACTTGCCCATCCAACCTTAATGTTGGTGGGCAGGCCAGGAGCCCCAGCAGGAAGTAGAAGAAACATGAAACCTCATCCACAGATGGGATGAGGTTTTATGTAGGGTTTTAAAAGTTTTAATAAAGTTTTTTTGGAAATTATGAACATGTCCCATCTCATTGTCACATGACGGGACATGTAAGAGAATTTTTTTTTTCTATTTTTAATATTTTTGCACATAGAGCTGATCTCCCTGAGGCTGCACTTAGCGCATACACAAAAGAGATACACACTTTTGTGCGCATACACAAAAGAGATTGCTCTCAATTTTAGAAATCCCCCCCTCCCGCATAGGGAGCGCATAGCACTTCCCTGCGGACTTCACACTGGGCGGGCCTTAATTGACCTGCCCATGTAAAATGGCGCCGTGCCTACAATCGGGAGCGCTGATCGGAAGCACGCCTGCACGCGCCCACCCATCAACTTCCCCCCCAATTGGGGGAGAATTCTGTCCCATGTATTTAGCTAACTGTTGGTCTCTGAAAAATTGGTCTTGATTGGTTAGAAACATCAGCTCTAAAGCCTGTTCCACCATTCAGTGAGAACATGGCTGAAGCCTGACCTAACTTCATGTACTGGCCTTTGTCCCATTACCCTTAATACTTTTGGTTAACAAAAAGCTATCAACCTCAGATTTAAAATTTTAAATATCAACTGACCCTGTATTTGCAGAAAAGAGTCCAAAACCCCTACCACAATTTGCATGCAGGACTGTTTCCTAACTTCAGTCTGGAAAAGTGTGGCTCTACTTTTTTAGGTTATGTCCCTTAATTCTAGATTCTCCAACCAGAAAAAATACTTTCTCACTATCCACCCTCTCAGTGCCCCTTAATATTTTGTACAATTCAATCAAATCATGCCCTAATCTTTTAAATTCCAGGGAATACAATCCTAGCTTGTGTTATCACTCCTTGTAATTTAACCCTTGGAGTCCTGACATCATTCTGGTAACTCTAATTTGCTCTCCCTTCAAATTCACAACATCCTTCTGAAGTTATGGTACCCGGAACTGAATGCATTACTCCAGGTGTGGTTGAACCAGGGCTTTCTATTGTTATAACATGACTGCTACCGCCCTTGTATTCTAATCCTCTTGATATCAAGGCCAGTATTCCATTAGCATTTTTTATTTTTTTGTACCTGTCCATGACATTTTAATGATCTATGAACCTGGACCATCATGTCCTTTTGGATCTTCACTGCTTCTATTTTTTTTACCATTTAAAAAGCACTCTGATCTATCCTTTCTAGGTCCAAAGTGGATGACCTTTGCCTATATTTAAAACTATTTGCCACAGATTTACCCATTCAGTTAATATCTCTTCATAATTTATGCTTCCATCTACATTGCTTATTATAATGCCATCTATCTTTTTGTTATCAGTAAACTTTTTTATGTGGCTCCCTATCCCATTATCTAAATCATTAATACATTTTAATACATTAATACATCAACCCCTGTTGATCTCCACAAGTCACATCCTGACTTTTAGAGCACCTGCTATTTATTCTTACTCTGATTCCTGCCACTTAGCCAGTTCCTTAAATAGGTGAATAGCTTGCCCTAAATTCCATGAGCATTAACTTTAGCTAATAGCCTCTGTGAGGAACTTTAACAAATTCCCTCTAGAAGCCATATAAATAACATCCTCCTGTCCACTACTTTAAACACGTCTTCAAAAAAACTATCTGGCCATCGAACATGACCTATTCTTTATGAACCCATGTTTAGAATGATGATACAAAACTTGGAAGCATTGTGAACTGTGAAGAGGATAGTGTAAACTACAAATGGACAAAGACAAGTTGGTGGAATGGACGGACAATTGGCAGATCAAGTTCAATACGGAGAAATTTGAGTGATTCATTTTGATAAGAAAAAATTGGGGAGACAATATAAAATAAAGGGTACAATTCTAAACGGGGTTCAGGAGCAGAGGGACCAGGGTATATGCACATATCATTGAAGATGGAAGATTGAGAGAACAGTTAATAAAGCACATACCATCCAAGGCTTTATTAGTAGGGGAAATACAGTATAAGAGCAAAGAAATTATGTTGAACTTGCATAAGACACTGGCCAGGATTTTTCCCTTGGCGATTTGGGACGGGGCCCGGTCGCGGAGGGGAAAATGACACGGGATGACGTCGGGGGTTCCTCCCGACGTCATCCTGGCCCCTTTAAATTTTTAGGAAGGCGGGCGGACAGCGACATCAGCTGTCCTACCTGATGACCTGTCAATGACCAATTGAAGCCATTGACAGGCTAATGAAGATAATTAAAGACCTACCCATCCAAGCTTAAGGCTGGCGGGCAGGCCAGGAGCCCCGGCGGGCTCCAGATTATTCATGAAGCTTCATCCACTGGCGGGATGAAGTTTCATGTCCGTTTTTTAAAAATTTACTAAACTTTATGTGTTTCTTATTAACATGTCCCATCTTGTGTGACATTGTCACATGAGGGGGACATGTTAATACTTTTAATATTTCTCTATTTTTTGACTTTTCTCACCTGTCAGTAATCTCCCTGAGACAGCACTTTGCTTCAGGGAGCAGTGCGCTCTTTCGTGCGCATGCACGAACGAGCGCACTTTGACAGATGAGGATTCCCTCTACCTCCCACACAGGAGGGCCGCTAGTCAGGCCTTAATTGGCCCGCCCACTCAAAATGGCCGGCCCTGTTTCGGTGGCGGAGTTCGGCTGCCTGCCTGCCGCTGAGCCGTTGGGGCCCGCCCGCCATCCAAGTGCAAAATTCTGCCCACTAGTTCGGCCTCAGCTGGAGTATTGTGTCCGGTTCTGGGCGCGCACTTTAGGAAAGTTGTGAAGGCATTAGAGAGGGTGCAGAAAAGATTCACGAAAATGGCTCCAGGGATGAGGAATTTCAGTCATGAAGACAGATTGGGGAAGTTGGGACTGTTTTCCTCAGAGAAGAGAAGGTTGAGAGGAGATTCGACAGAGGTATTCAAAATCATGGGGGTTCAGGACAGAGTAGATAGGGAGAAACTAATCCCACTCAAAATGATCGAGAATGAGAGGGCACTGGTTTAAAGTAATTGGCAAACAAAGCAATAGTGACATGAGGAAAAGCTTTTTCACACAGTGAGCAGTTAAGGCTTGGAATGCACTCTCCGATAACGTGGTGGAGGCAAGTTCAATAGATGCATACAAAAGAGAATTAAACTGTTATCTGAAAAGGAAGAATGTGCAGGGTCATCGGGAGAAGACAAGGGAATGACACGAGGTAAAGTGATCATTCGGAGAGCTGAGGCAGACATAATAAGCCGAATAGCCTCACTCTACACTGTAACAATCCTATGATGTTGCCTCTCTCTGATCAGTTGGAAATTTTCAAGGTGTTCAATCACTTTATCCTTAACTATAGACTCTAGTAATTTCCTACAACAGGTATTAGGCTAGCTTGTCTATAGTTCCCTGTTTTCCCTCGTCACCTTTCTTAGCTAATGGAGTGATATGTACAATTTACAATCTGAAGAAATGGGTCCTGAAACAAGAGAACATTGGATAATTATAATTAGGGCATCAATAATATTTTCACATACTTCTTTAAAACCTTGGGATGAAAATCATCTGTTCCTGGGAGTCTGTCACGCTTTAGGGCCATTATTTTCCCATTACTGTTAATTAACTAACATTAATTATGGTGAGTTCTCAAAATTAGTATTAATGGTCTTTCAGGCATATTCTTCCTCTATGGTAAACACCGAAGCAAAGGAGTTCTTTAATATGGCTGCATTTTCTTATTTCCATTTATTATATCACTGTTATTAGTTTTTAGGGATCCCACATTGTTCTTAACTATGGGCTGCAGTATGGTTCCAGTGAAGCTCAATGTAAGCTCAAGAAGCAGTACCTCTTCTTTAAATTAGGCACTTTACAGCTTTCAGAACTCAACATTGAGTTAAACAATTTCAGATAATAACCTCATTCTTTTAATTCTTCGTTGGCAGTTGTTGCTGATGATTCTATTTTCCCAATTTGTGGCACTTAATCTAGACCCATCTTCTTTTTTTCTTGGAAAAACTCAGCAGGTCTGGCAGCATCGGCGGAGAAGAAAAGAGTTGACGTTTCGAGCCCTCATGACCCTTCGACAGAACTGTTCTGTCGAAGGGTCATGAGGACTCGAAACGTCAACTCTTTTCTTCTCCGCCGATGCTGCCAGACCTGCTGAGTTTTTCCAGGTAATTCTGTTTTTGTTTTGGATTTCCAGCATCCGCAGTTTTTTTGTTTTTATTTCTTTTTTTCTTGTCCCATTGCCATATTCTTTTGCCTTGCAACATCATCCCTTTATCATTAAATCTCTTCTACCTTCCGCCCTATCACACATCTTCCCTTTCATTCTTTCCTCTCTCCCCTCTCTCCCCTCTCTCCCTCCCTGTGTGCCGTCACCTGTTTAACCTTGTCCAGTTCTGATGAAAGGCCATTGACCTGAAATGTTAACTCTGTTTCTCTCTCCACAGATGCTGCCTGACCTCCTGATTATTTCCAGCATTTTCTGTTCTTTTTGCTCTTCACCATTCTATTTTCTTCATATAGCTGTCAAAAGATTTAGTTAAAAGCAAAATACTATGGATGCTGGAAATCTGAAACAAAAACAAAAGTAGCTGGAAAAACTCAGCAGGTCTGACAGTATCTGTGGAGAGGAAGACAGAGTTAATGTTTCGAGTCCATATGACTCTTCATCAGAACTAAAGAAAAATAGAAATGAGTTGAAATCTAAGCTGTTTGAGGGCGGTGGGACAGGCGGAGCTGGATAGAGGGCCAGTGATAGGTGGAGGCAAAGAAGGAATTGCCAAAGATGTCACAGACAATAGGACAAAGGTGGTGATATTAGCTAAGGAGTGTGCTAATGGTGACATTAAGGATAGAAAGCAGGACGAGCAAGTGACAGATAGCCCTAGAGGGGGTGGGGTGGGGGGGAAAGGAATCGAAATCGGCTAAAAGGTGAAGATAAAACAATGGATGGAAATAAATTTTAAAATAATAATAGAAATAGGGGGGAAAAATATATATAAAAAATATATATATAAATAATTAGAACAAAGAGGAATTGGAAAGGGGTTGGTTGTGGAGGAGAGGGTTCATGATTTGAAGCCGTTGAGCTCAGTGTTAAGCACAGAGTGCTGTAAAATGCCTAATCGGAAGATGAGGTGCTATTCCTCCAGTTTGCGTTGAGCTTCACTGGAACATTGTAGCAGGCCAAGGACAGAAATGTGGGCATGAGAGCAGGGTGGTGTGTTAAAATGGCAAGAGACAGGGAGGTCTGGATCATGCTTGCGGACAAACCGAAGGTGTTCCGCAAAGTGGTCACCCAGTCTGTGTTTGGTCTCTCCAATATAGAGGAGACCGCATTGGGAGCAGCGAATGCAGTAGCCTAAATTGAGGGAAGTGCAAGAGAAGCGCTGCTTCACTTGAAAGGAGTGTTTGGGCCCTGGACGGTGAGAAGGGGGGAAGTAAAGGGGCAGGTTTTACCTTCTGCGGTTGCATGGGAAGGTGCCGTGAAAGGGGTGAGGTGTAGGGGGTGGTGGAGGAGTGGACCAGGGTGCCCGGGAGGGCTGGGGGTGGGGGGGTGAAGGGAAGATGTGTTAGGTGGTGGCATCATGCTGGAGTTGGCGGAAATGGCGGAGGATAATCCTTTGAATGCGGAGGCTGGTGGGGTGATAAGTGAGGACAAGGGGGACCCTATCATGGTTCTGGGAGGGAGAGGAAGGTGTGAGAGTGGATGCATAGGAGATGGGCCGGACACAGTTGAGGGCCCTGTCAACCACCGTGGGAGGAAAACCTTGGTTCAAGAAGAAGGAAGACATATCAGAAGAACTGTTTTGGAAAGTGGCATCATCAGAACAGATGCGAAAGAGGCGAAGGAACTGAAAGAATGGGACGGAGTTCTTACAGGAAAGAGGGTGTAAGGAGCTGTAGTCGAGGTAGCTGTGCAGCCTTAACCTAAATCTAGAATCTTAGTAACTGTTTCACATTTTTCTCTTTCAGCCACAATATTGAAGTCAATCATATATTGGCTACTACTGGATTAATAATATTTATTCAATCTAATATCGCCTGATGCCTTGTTGTTTCTAGGACACATTATTGCAGAAAATTGCACTAAAATTTGCTGCCTTTCTTACATGAGTTTGTCTGTTTATTTGAACCTATATTGAAGTTAAAATTCCCTATCTAAACCACTCTGCCTTTAGTACATGTTTGTCTAACCTGTGTTAATACATTCTGCCACTTCACAGCTGCTGCCAGTGGGCTTAACGAAACTCCACAGTCTTAAATTATTTTCTATTTCTTAATTCTTCCTATAAAATATCCACGGCCTGCTTACCTCTCATCATGTCATCTATTACCATAGAAATAATTTTATCTTTAACCACTAATGTTGATCCTCCCATCTACCAAATTCCCTATCCTTTTTATAGATCTAATTGCCTAGTATGTTCAGTTCTCAGTCTTGACTGTATTGCTGCCATGTCTTAGTAATGGCTAACACGTCATCCCCTTTAAGTTGAATTGGCACCTGCCTTACGTAGCCTCTCTTCATTTTATACGTTTTGTGCCCTCCTGTTTAGCTGCATTATCTCTTTTTGAATTTGCTACTGTAATTGCAAGGGATGGGGTGAAGTCACATCAGCCCCACTGCATTAAAAGCTTTCACTGAATCTGTATTTGAGCTGTAAAGGAGTAATTGCTTACAGCTGGAACCAATCCTTTTCCCCATAAATTTGCAGCTAACATGCTAAATTTCTATATTTGTCCAGTGCAGGGCTATTTTGTTTACATCCTTAGTAAGCTTGCAAGGGAAAATAGTTCGAAATGATAGAGTGGCCACTTTTAACTGCTATGTGTGGACTGTGTGCATCTTATAATCCAACTTGACAGTTTCCAAATATCTAGACATTTATCTATTTTACTGAAACATTTCTTGCAGGCTTTATGGGATTTAAAAAAAAATAAATCTTACATCCCTTCACACAGTCAGTATGAGGAGGATAAATCAGAAAATATCATAAAGTAATGCTTCAGTTCAAAATAAATTAGGGACTGTTAGCTAAAAACTTGTGTGCAGATGTACGGCTATTGGGGAAAGAGCTGTGGAGCAGGACCAATTGAATTGCCCTTTCAAAGGTCCAGCATAGGCATGACGTGTCAAATGGCCTTCCCTGTGCTCTATGATTCTTGGTGGGGAGGGGGCTGAAAATCCAAGGCCTAAATTTTTCAATTGGTGGCCGTGCTCAGTGGGAGCAGGCTACCTGTGCGGGCGGGGGTAGAGGAGGGAGAGCTGGGTCCAGTGTTCTTTCGCGCATGCGCATGAAAGAGCGCTTCAATCTCCCTGAGGCACTGAGCTGCCTCAGGGAGTTTGAAGCGCTTTTGAAATTATTGAATAAATAGATAAAAAATTTAATTAAATATGTCCCATTCATTTGACTGCGTCACATGAGATGGGACATGACTTTGATGTTGCAGAAATATTTTTATTTAACTGATAAAAGCTTTAGGAAACCTCATCCAGCTGGGTTGTCTGTCCACATCAGCAGTGACACGTTTCACAACAGCATATATAAGGTGTGCACTTGGTGGGCTGCACTTCAAGGTTTGTTTCCCTACCTTGCTTCAGGCAGCATTCGTGGTCATCAGTGCCAGGCTTCACAGACAGCAACACATCACTTTTAGGGGGGCTCACGGGTAGGTCTCTACCTACCTGATCAGCCATATCTGGTTGATTTTTCAATGGCTGCAGGGCTAGGGCTTGCTTGGGAAAGGGGGAGAAGTAGCCTCAGGCAAGGGAAGAGGCAGCAGGATGAGAGCTGTAATGGGAAAGGAGGGTATCCCAGGGTGTGTTTGGGGGCACATGTTGATCTATGCATATGGCCTCAAGATGGTGAGGGCTGAGGAGGCAGTCTCCAGAGGAGATGAGGCCAGATCGATACATGAGGATGTGTGTGTGAGAATGGGTGGTGATGACCCTTGAGCTGGCAGTGAGTGAAATGCCAGTGAATGTGTGATGGGCTTGAGTGTGAATTTAGAGTGATAAGATGGCTGCCACATCCAGGCTGCATGGGTGAGATCATTTAACCTCCATCAGCATTGGATGGCCAACCACTTCTGTGCAACATTGGCATTGATCACCACTGCCATCGCCTACCAAGCCAGAGTGGTAATGGAGCTGCCCCACCTGCGGCCAGAGTGGCGTGAGAGGGCATCACAGTGGGCCTCCATGGCATCCAAAAGGCACTCGAGGGCTGCAGTCTTCTTGCCTTTCAGGACCATGTCTTCTTTGCTGCAGTCCTGGGCTGGAAGCACTGAGCTCGACTGTACTTTAAATTTGGTGCCTGACGTGATGGAGCGGTGAGGTGACGGCATGGTGGGTGAATGAGAGCCCGCCTGCCTTGGAAATGTTGTGTTTTCCGGGAATGCATAAGTAATGTGGTAGGTTTGGGACAATATGGCATGAAAACCCACCATTGTGGCCGGCGGGTAAAACGTTGCTTTACCTGCCCGCTACCGCACTTAACGCAAATCTGGGACGATTCTGCCCATAGACACAAGCTCAAATTCCATCATGACATTTAGGGAATTTAAATTCAGTTAATTAACTAAATCCAGAGTAAAACATCAGTATCAGTCACGGTAACAATGAAACTACTGGATTATTCATTAATTCCCTTTTGGGAAGCGAAGCGACTGTCCTCACCTGTTCTGGTCTCTAATGATTCCAGACCCACAGCAATGTGGCTGACTCTTAACTGCCTTCTGAAATGACCGGGGAAGTTGCTCAGTTGTATCAAAAACTGATATGACAGACTGCAGAAGTACAAGAAGGCATCTCACCACCACCTTCTCAATGTCGATTAAGGATGGGTAATAAATGCTGGCCTAGCCAGCGGTGCCCACATCCATGTTTGAATAAATAAAAAGAACTGTGTATTTGGGCATAACACAGAAGAAATTCAGTGTAAAGTGCTTTGAAATGTCTTGATGCAAAAAGGTGATACATGAAGGCATCATTTCCCACAATGTGACCTGACACAATAACTTGTGCTTCTCTGAAAGTGGGTGAACTTGCTTTTAGGTGTTGAATAAAATTTTGGGTGTCAAATAGGCATCTGTATGACACTAAAACCAATAATCCTGATAAAACCTTCATTGAGGTTGTGGATGGGCTTCGTGGGAATGTTACTGGCCAGGATTTCTCGGTCGGCGAGCAGGGGGCAGGGCCTGCTCACTGATATGTAAAATAACGCGGGATGATGTTGGGCGGAACTCTCTGTCACATGAGGGAACATGTCAGGGAAATTTATCTGTTATGTATTTCAAATGTTTCCGGACAGAAGCCGATTTCCCTGAGGCAGGACTTTACCTCAGGGAGATGAGTGCACTCTTTCGTGTGAATGCATGAAAGAGCACAATCTCGGCTCAGGGAATCACCCCCCCGCCCGCACAGGGTGCGCATAGTGGACGTCATGGAAAATGGCGGCGCGCCCCCAATCAGGGGTGACGATCAGAGGTGGGCTTCCACCCGCCCGCTCCTAAACATCCCCCCCCAACCCCGACGGAGGAAAAATTCTGCCCACTAAATTCAAAGAATTAAGGTGTTGGCAATACAGCTATTGGGAAATGTTTTCTGTCTAGTGAGTAACTGGAACTGTTGGGAAAACATCCCTGTAAGTACCTTGCTATTTAAAATCAGTATAAGGGCTGAACTACTGGTTTATCCACATGGGCAAATTTATATGAGGAGCAGTAGCTATTTGAACATTTATACTCCTGGATATTCATTGTGGTTCTTTGTTACTTTCAGATTCAGAGTCAGAGGTTGTGGGTTCAAACCCCACTTCAGAGATTTCAGCACCACATCTAGGATGATACTCTCATGCAGTACTTCCAAAGCGCTGTGATGTTGGAAGTGCTATCCGTGCTATAAAAAATTAAAACAAGGCCCCATCTGATCTCTCAGGGTGGAAGTAAAAGATCCAATGGTAGTGTTTGAAAAAGAGCAGGGGCGTTCTAAATTTGTTTCTCAGCCAACATCAGTAAAACAGAGCTTCTGCTTATTATCTCATTGTTTGTCAGGCCTCGTAGTATACAAATTGGCTGTCATGTTTCCCACATTACAACAGAGACTACACTTTCAAACTGTTTAATTGGCTGTATCATGAAGCAATTAATGTACATAATATGATTGGAAAATATTTTTCTTTTAAAATAGAGGTTTAGTCTGTGGGTGTGCCCTAATTGGATTTAAGCCAGCTAGCCTGGGTGCTTTGATGTGTACTATTTTGAGATGTAAACAGAGAGGTAGAGTGCATTTGCATTTTTTGTATAAAACATTCAAGAAGTGGGGTGAAAACTACCACCTAGCTAGCAGATACCAAGCAATATGTCTATATTACTAAAAAAAATGGTACTATGAGAGGGGTTTTATTGCTAAAAGATGGAGTTCAAAGAGGCTGGAGATACAATGAGAATGTATATACAATGAGTGGTGCTGGGTATAACTTCAGCAGTTTTGTGTGTGTAGAGCAGAGGCAATGGTCGATCAAAAGGTAGCTGTAAGCCTCCAACTGTCTCCACAGGAACCAAAGTGAAAAGGACCCCATTTTGAATTTGTAAGGTGAAGATGTTTTGCCTGGTGTTTGGTTAAGTCTATGGGTTGCTGTTGCCTTATTGGAGATTAATTTGGGAATTTATTAAAAGTTATGATCATTGTAATTTGTAGCCATGTATTTAGCTTGTGTAGATATTTCATTTAGCTTAATATAAAACCTTTCGAGAACTGGTGGTATGATTCCTGAATTTAGAGTAACATCTCAAACATAACACTTAAAATTATAGGTTATGACGGTTGTTTAAAGATTCCCTCTGGGATTTTTAAATAACTCAGCTGTTATGTGCATGGTCATAACAGCTGTGAAATCAATGTATCCTGCAGTCATTAAAGGCATTTTATAAATGAAAGTCGTTCCTTCTTCTTCATAATCAGTTACATGACTAAGATCCAATGGGAAATAGTGATCATAATACAACTGAATTCCATGTTAAGTTTGGAAGGGACATACTCCAATCACAAATGAGAATCTTAAATTTAAACAAAGCCAATTACATAGATCTGAGGGAAGAGCTGGCTAAGGTTGATTGGATAAATGAATTAAAAGTTATGATGGTAATAAATTTAAAGACACAACTCAAAATCTTCAACTAAAGTACCTTTCATTGAAAAATAAAAACTCAGCAGGAAAGATCCATCCATGGCTTAATCAGGAAGTGAAGGATAGTATTGGATTAAAAGAAGAGGCTTATAATATTGCAAAGAATGAGGATTGGGAGTGTTTTGGAAATCAGCAAAGGGCCAACAAAAGGTTGTTAAAAAGTTAAAAAATAGAATTAGAATAAACTAGCCAGGAATATAAAAACAGATTGTAAGAGCTTGCACAAGTATATAAAAAGGAAGACAGTAGCTAAAGTTAACTTGGCCCCTTCATGCGCACATCATTGCTCTTACCTGAGCTATTTACAAGCTATATAAATGACTTAGATGAAGAGGCAGAAAGTAATGTATCTAAATTTGCTAATGATACAAAGCTAGGTGGAAATGTTAGCTGTAAGGAGACACAGAGAGGCTGCAAAGAGACACAGACAGGTTAAGTCAATGGGTAAAAAGATGGCATATGGTATATAATGTGGGGAAGTGTGAGGTTATTCACTTTGGTCATAAGAATAGAAAAGCAGAATATTTTAAAAAGTAAATGTTACTGTTCAGAGAGACCTCATTACAAGGGATGCATAATGTTAGCGTGCAGGTGCAGCAAGCATTTGGGAAGGCAAATTACATATTGGCCTTTATTGAAAGGGGGTTGGAGTTCAAGAATAAAGAAATCTTGTTACAATTTTTAAAAATTCATTTATGGGATGTGGGCATCGCTGGTTAAGCCAGCATTTATTGCCCATCCCTAATTGCCCTTGAAGGTGAGAAGGTGGTGGTGAGCAGCCTCGTTGAACTGCTGCAGTCCATGTGGTGCGGGTATACCCAAAATGCTGTTATGGAGGGAGCTCCAGGATTTGACCCAGTGACAATGAAGGAATGGTTTTGATGAGATCACACCTGGAATACTGTGTGCAATTTTGGTCTCCATATTTAAGGAAGCGTTTACTTGCATTGGACACAGTACAGCAAATGTTCACTTGCTTGATCCTTGGAATAAGAGGGTTGTCCTATGATGAGAGGCTGAGTACATTGGGCCCATATTCTCTGCAGTTTAGAAAAATGACGGGTGATCTCATTGAAACCTTCAAGATTCTGAAGGAACTTGACAGGGTAGACATTAAGAATTTGTTTCTGCTGACTGGGGATAGGGGGACGATCATTTAGGATTGACTTGAAGAGAAATTCCTTCACTCATAGGATTGTGAATCTTTGGAATTCCACATCCCAGAGGGTTGTGGATGCTCCATTGTTGAATATATTTAAGGCTGGGCTGGACAGATTTTTGATCTCTCAGGGAATCAATGGATATGTGGAATGAACGGAAACGTGGAGTTGAAGCCCAAGCTGAGCCATAACCATTGTTGTAATGTGCCTTTAAGGGATAGTAGCATGAGTGATTGGTGCTTTTATATCATTATAGAAATATGACAGCCAAATTGAATGACAGAGCAGGCTAGACAGGGCGTATGGTCTACTCCTACTCTTTTCCTTTGTGTTTGTATGACTGGCATGGGAGAGAAATGAACAATTAAAGCTGAGTCCATTTTATTAATGTGCAGTTAGTTTAGGTGGAAATCCCCTTATTCTGTATATCTGTTCCATATATCCACGAAGCTGCTTTCATTATATGACAGTTCATTTTTTGAGCCCTTATGACTCAGAACCACATATTCAGATCGTTGACAATCAAGTGTATTCCCAGTAGTTGTGACTGATGTGTCCTGTAAGGTCTCTACAGACAGTGGGAAAAATCAACAGATGCTTTGAGAGAATTCTATTATTCTGATATGCGTTTGGCAGCCTTCTGTTTTAGGGTATTGAATACCATTTGGTAGGTCTTAGTAAAGTCTTTGTAGTCTTAAGTAAGTTAATTTATGTTTTTATTAACTACAAGAACTACATACATATTTACAGTAAAGGGTTTAAGCGAGGAGCTGTGCCCATGCTTGCCTGTGCACATGGCTCTGTCCAATACTAGAATGATCCCTAGGCATGGGTCATGTGTTTTCTTACACCACTGTTTGGGTGTTATTGCACTCAGCCCCAAATTAATACTACATGTGTCAGACTCTTATACTACACCTCCCCCCAAGTCTTTATCCAGTGTATTTCAAGTTATTTTAGTTTGCCCCATATCTTTACATTGTTATTACTACCCCATCTCCCCCCTCCCTTCAAGCCTCTGAGTTCATAGGTTCAGGTGGCCTGGAGGCCTTATAACTCTTCCCTATCTTGTTCACACTACTGTCGGAAGAATGTTAGGCTCTGTCATTGCAGGTAAACTCTGTTGATTTGGAGGCTGTTCTCAAATCTGGCTATCTTTCATCCTCTTATTCTATTCCTTGGTATTGCATTGCTCTTTGTCGATTTAGCAGATATGGTAATAGATAGTTGTTAATTTATCCCACTTTTTCCTGCATGGACGAATGCTGTGCGCATCCCCATAGCGTTTTTTTCCCTCTTCTTTTGTCGTGCAGTTCACCACGACACATATAGAAGTTCGCATTTCAACGATGGAACCTTAATTTCCATTTGTTTCACAATTTTACCCAAATTTTTTATCACTTTCTTCTTTTCCAGTTTTCTTTCGCGCTTATGAATCTTTACATTCAGCTCAACAACAACTCTGGTAAGTTGAGTCATTTTTGTTTCAGAGTTATTTATGGAACGCTTATAAAAGTTTAACAATTTTGCGTGGTCATTCAGTTCTTTTCAGAATCCTCCTTCCATGGTCACTGACTGCTTCTTAGGCTCTTTCAATTCATTTTTCAGATCTTCAATCTGTTCTGTAGAATTCACCTTTTCTACTTTAAAAGTCTGATTTGCTCTTCCATACTGCAAATCTCATCTCATCCTTCATGTTGTTCAGATTAGACCGAAGTTCAAGAAAATCATCAGTTTTGGTTGTGAATTTTGCTTTCAACCAACTGTTCTGATTCATCAGCAATTCCTTCTCCTGTTTACGGCATTTTGCATGACGCTGACTAAAGACTTCTGATGCTTGAAGTTCATCAAGTTTTAATTGAAGATTCGTTTTCGTTGATTTGTTTCTATATGTTCATCACTTAAGCATTTCAAGTCCTCTTTCAAGTGTCCTACTTCCTGTGAGCGACATTCCAGTGTTCTCATTAGTTCCCATCTTTCCTTATCAAACGTATCTTTTGTATGTGAAAATTGATTCTTTACACTGATCAGTTTTTCCTTGACAAAGTATAATTCCTCTCTGCTATTGTTTAAGCTTGCATTCTGTAATTGAGCTTCTGCTAGTTTTATGAGAACTCCTACTTCTCTTGCCATTCTAGGTTCTTGATTTTCATCTCTTCATATCTCTCCTTAGAAAAATGTAATATTTTTTCCAAGTTTTCTTCGAAATGTTCAACTATTTTATTCAGCTCTGTAGTTTGTTCCTTGTCCCCTGTGACACCTCAAAAATTTGTTTGTTCAGATCTTGAACAGTTTGGTTTTCATGAGTTTCCAAGGGTATATATTCAGCTTGAATCTTGAGTTTAAAATCTTCAAATTCGGTTCCAATATGAACATTTTTGAACCTTATTTCATTTTCCTTTCGCAAGATTTGTTTATTTTGGGTTTCATCAGATAGCTTTCTTTCATTCACGGCCAAATGCTTGCTCTGTGCTGTCACCTGCTATTGCAGTTCAGCTAATGTGTCAGGTTTTCCAAAAAGATATATTTTTGAGACTTCTGGAACGTTCCCTGCCTCTCTTGTGGTTTACTCAAGCATTGTCTTTTGTCCTTTCGGTGCTTAACTGGGTGTTTACTGTGCCTCTTTTTAAGCTCTGTGCACTCCACTGCTTGAAGATCAAAATATTCATCAAAGGCTTTTATTATTTCATCCAGGCTGGCTGAGGATTCATCAATGCACTGCATTATGATTATGTCATCAGCAAGTTCACCAAATCAGTATAAAAAGGTATCAATCTGGACTTCTTCTGACTTTCTACTTAGATCTGATGTACTTCTGTAGTTTAAAAATTCTCTTCTCCAGGCTGCTCAATTTTCTGTTAGGTTTGGTCCTTAGATGAATCCAAACTGATCTGGTAAGTTGCATTTTTGATCTACGCTTAAAAATTTTAACGTGTAGGTTCAGCTTTAAGAAGCTGCAGAAATTCAAGATGGCACCACTGTTCACTTCAAGGCAAAAAGTTTTCTCATACTTGCTGGTTTTGGTGGGCTGCTGCTGTAATGGCGTTCGCACTCAGCCTTGGAAAAATTTTCAACAATGGATTGACTAACTGCAGAATTCTCCGTTTCAGCATTATGCTTTAGGGTCACAAAAGTGTTGAATCCTGGCCTTTGCTGGTCTTTAAATCTGATTCTTTAGTCTTGATTCTTCCAAATTAATTAATTATTTTTCTTTTGCAGTGAACTCGGATGCCATGCGTTCAGAAAGTGCCGAGTCAGGAAACCCCTTCTTCTGATGGAGTTTTGAAATGACAATTTTGGACCACTGAACTATTTAAAAGTTTCTCAGGAGTTGCTGTATCCCGGAATGTAACAGTTTTAGCTCACCCCTGCCAAGTCTGCTGACTCTGCGCTCTGGGAATTGAAGCTGGACTTCCAAGCAATTCTATGGAGTCTTCTGCTGCAGTGAAGAATTTTAAATTTCTGCCTTCAACTTCCAAGACTTTCTTTGGAGCTTTTCCCTGGTGAATTTTGCACTGTGCATCTGCTTCTTGAGCTTTACTTCAGGTCAGAATGCTTCTTTGAATTTTTCCTGAGTCTTGCAGGATTTTAGTTTTTTTCCACATTTTTGCGAGGTTTTGGGTTTTTCCATTCACTGCTATCATATTGTAGGGTGTTTGAGATCAATCGGTAGGTCTTAATGAAGTCTTGTAGTCTTTAGTAGGTTAATTGTATGTATTCATTAACTACAAGAGCTCTGTATATATTTACGATAAAGGGTTCAAGCCAGGAGCCGTCTCCATGCTTGCTTGTGCACATGGCTCTGTCCAACACTAGACTGACCTCTAGGTGCAGGTCATGACTCTCTTACATCAATGTATGGGTGGTACTGTACTCAGTCCCACATTAATCCTATATGTGCCAGCCCCTTATACTGCACCTTCCATCCTTCATAAACATCAACTCAGCCAAATCTCTCCCGTCTCCATACAAAACCTCACTTGCCAATTACCCTTGTCTTTGTTGATCTACGTTGGCTACTAGTTCCCCATAGCCTCCAATTTTAATTCTCCCGTTTGTATTTAAAATCCCTTCATGGTCTCACGCTTTTCTATTTATGTAACCTTTTCCTGCACTCGTCAGAATCCTTTGTTCTTCCAATCACTTTGAATTCCTCTCTGACCAGGTTCAAAGTAATGGTGTTCCCTCCTAAAAGCTCTCTGCCTTTTCATTTCTTTCATCTTCTTAAGACCTCCTTAAAACCCACCTTTCCGATCAAGCTTTTGGTCACCCCTTCCTAGTATCTTCTTCTTTGTCTCAGCATCCATTTTTGTCTAACACACCTCAGTGAAGCACCTGGGACATTTTAACGGCACTATAGAAATTGTTGTTGTGTTTGTTCTTTTAAGCAAATGGTTAGAGGGGTGGCTAAAGATCTGGTTGCTGAATGAAGGACAGTAAATATTTAAAATGTGAATAAAGCACATTGGGACAGACAGTAGGCTAGATTCGCCATGCTCTTAGACATATTGGATTGCCTGATAGTGTTACCAACCTTCCAGGATTGGCCTGGAGTCTCCAGGAATTGAAAATCTATCTCCAGGACACTGCCGTGTGCAATCCTGGAGAAAAATCATTGGGACTTTGAAAAAGATTTTTTTTTTGTCATTTTCTTTGAACATTTCTCTTTACCGGGTGATAAAATGATGAAAATGGGAGGGAAAAAGGCTCTTTGGCTGACAGTCAAGCGTTATCAAATTGGGTAACGAGTCTTTTTGCTTTCCAATCGGTGTAGGAAGGCAGTGTGTCACCAGCATGGGTGTGTTAGCTGGCGACTGGCTGAGCATGTAGGCAGGTCATGTGATGAAGCCTCCAGGAATACATTTAATCACTGTTGGCAACCCTATTGCCTGAGTGCAAAGAATAGAGGAAAATGGAGAATCACATGCCTTCAAAGGCATAGTCAGATCCCAACTAATTACATAGCTGTTCCCATGGACTCCCAATGAACCTAAAGTGAGAGTCTGCTGGGATTCCTGCAAATTTAAGGCTTTAATGTTTAGCTCCATTGCTAAATATTTTTCCAAGCAGTATGCTATTGTGCAGTTGGAACCCAAAAGTATGAAGTAGAATCAAATGTCAAGGAAAGGGAAGTTTTCACTGAACCTGTTTGTAATTTCGACTCAAGAGTAGTGAAAAGAAATCTTGCACTGAACATTTTTACAGCTAATGACATAGCTCTACCTGATCTGAATGCCAGTGCGAGGCAAAGTAATGTTTAAAGCTGGAATATACATCAGTAAACATTCAAAATGGTTTCCTATGTGGCTTTTATGAACTGGTTAAAATAAAATGACCATATACATGCCTTTTGAAATAATAATTGAAAACATTCCACAATTTGGCTAAAAAGTGCAGCTTGAAAACAAGTAGACTTGGTGAAAAATAGCAACATCAAGTGTTGAGGTGAAACGTAAAACAACTTTGAATTGTTCCTTTTCTTTTGAAGATTACTAAAAAACACCTTCCACGTTCTACGGGTTGGATTTTACAGCTTCCCTGCCAGCAGGTTTGAAGGCTGGGGGAAGGGGAATTGAGGTAACCCGTAAAATCCAGTGAGCGGCCTGTCGACCACCAAGCCGCCCACCCTCAGCCTGTCTCCCATTTTATGGGGGTGGGAGAGGCATCGGGCAGCCCCCCTGAGTGCTCTTAAATAGCCAAGTAATGGTCACTTAAGGGCCTCACCCCCCTGCTGCTTGTATGTGCCTGTGATTGAGGAAGGCCCATGGCATGTGGTAAGTCTGGCAGCTTTAACTGCACAGGTTGCAGTTGGGCAAGGGTTGTCGGGGAACCTCCTTTGGGGGCCGCCTGGGCCCGTTGCGGACACTCCCCCTCACCAGATCGTGCCTTCCCCCTTAACCCTACCCTTAACCCTAACCCCCCCCAACCCTGGACTTACTTGGACCCCTTGGCATGGCGGTGCCTGTAGTCCCAGCAGTGGCCAGTGTGCCCATCCGGCGCTGCTGGACTAGAGAGCTGCTGGCCAATTCAATTGGGACTGATTATTTAGGACCGAGATAAGAAGAAAATTCTTCTTGCAGAGGATTGTGATCTTTGGAATTTTCTACTCCAGAGGGTTCTGGGTGCTCCATGGCTGAATATATTTAAGACTGAGATCAATAAATCTTTGATCTTTCAGGGAGTCAAGGGATTGGGGAGGAAAGTGGAGTTGAGATAGAAGATCAGCCATGATTGTATTGAGTAGAGCAGCCTCAATGGATGAATGGTCCATGTCTGTTCCTATTTCTTATATTCTTATAGTCGGGACATGTATTTAGACTTCAACACAATGTACCATAAAATGGTAAAATGCATCTTTACCCTACCCATGGCTGTCCATCTATTTAATTCTCAATCTCAGATGAAGTACAAAATGAAGGCTCAGATATTAACTCAATGTTGTCATGATGAAAAGTTAGGGTGGACAATAGGTGATAGACCTGCATAAGATGGAGGAAAGATTGACTTACAGTCAATATCATGAACCCATTTTGACCAGGATCAAATTGGCAGTGGACTGCAAAAAAGTAATCCCCTTTCTAGCCACCAGCACCACCCATCCCCACCACCCCCAACCCCAGCCTCACAGCAGCTGATGAACAGTGTATTTCATGGATGAGGAAACCATAGTGGAAGCAAAAATTTAAATAGATCTGAAAACACTTGTGTTAAGTTTGAAACAAAAACAAAAATTGCTGGAAAAACTCAGCAGGTCTGACAGCATCTGTGGAGAGGAAGACAGAGTTAACATTTCGAGTCCATATGACTCTTCATCAGAACTAAAGAGAGATAGAAATATGGTGAAACATAAAATGTTTAAGGGGGGTTGGACAGGTGAAGCTGGATAGAGGGCCAGTGATAGGTGGAGGCAAAGGAGAGATTGTTAAGTTTGAGTTTGAAAGGTAACCATATAGTGCAGGCAGGATCGCATTCTGTCTTTGTCTTGTGGGCAAAGCTCCTAAAGATAGACATAGTGGAAATAAATCTAGATTTAAAACATGATGTGAAGGCAGAATAGTTAATAATGAAATGTCATGATCGAAAAAGTGCTATTTGTAATCTCAGCAAGTCCAGACGTTGAGCTGTTTATGATATCTAGGCATTGTTGTGATGTCTCCCACCTGTCTTTTAGGCCCCTCAATAAAGTTAACTTGTTTCAAAATATTTCTGCTGTTTATCTGTTAATTGACTTTCCTGCCACATGAAAGTTGGCTGTGTCATGTCAATGGACTGGAAATGTTGACTGAACCAGACTTGGACCAACTCAATCTGAAAGGAGTTTGACCTGCTTTGCTTGAATTGCTGATTTCCTGATTAAAGTCATGTTGATCTTTTCAGTATTCTTTTGATGAAAAAGAAAACAGAAAGGAAATGAAAGAAGTTGTTAATCGTGACAAAATAATAAGCAGATGGATGAAATCTAAAACCAGATCAATGGGAGACTCTTTGCTGGCAGCAGAGGACAAGCTTCAATTGATACTGAGCATTAATAACCTTTAGATTAAACTTGTGGATGAAAGTATGAGGAAGGTCTTTATTGTTCTTTTTTAATGGTATTTAGCACAACAGATCACTCATATCACAAAGACACATTCATACTCTGAAAAAGACATCAGACTGGACTTTCTCTTCACAACACAGGATGGCCCCCATTAAAGAGGTGTCACCACAGTGAAAGAACAGTATCATACTATGTTTATAAATGGAGGAAGATGTGGTGATCCAGTTGATTTTGTGTTTTTACACATTTTGGCCCTTCACAGCTCTATCCGTTGAGTCCGGAATGAGCTCATTTACATGTATTAGAATGAGGGCCAGTTCCCAGCTTTTACTTTACACAGCACTCGGGGTCAATTGGACTGTGAATGTTAAGATACAGTTGTCTTAGGAAGTGCTGAGAAAGGCAGAAGTGAGGAGTTTGTGAGCCTGAAGAGATTCAGCAGTGGTTTCAGCAATTAGAAATGGCATTCTTTTACACTGAATAGTTAATTTTTAATCTGGCAGTCTGCCTACACAGATTTGGTCTTTGTGTCTCTTTGCTTCTGATGAGGTAAGATCGCTGGGAGAATTTCACTTTCTCCACCGCCCATGGTAAGAGCTTTATAAGAACAGATATGACGTTATCTATTAAGTGCCTGGCAATGACCATCTCCAACAAGAGAGAATTTAGCCATGTCCCCTTGACATTCAATGGCATTACCATCACTGAATCCCCCACTATCAACATCCTGGGGGTTACTATTGACCAGAAACTGAACTGGACAGGCCATATAGATGCTGTAGCTACAAGAGCAGGTCAGAGTTTGGAAATTCTGCAGAGAATAACTCATCTCCTGACTCCCCAAGCCTATCCACCATCAGCAAGGGACAAGTCAGGAGTTTGATGGAGTGCTCTCCACTTTCCTGGATGAGTGCAGCTCCAACAGCACTCAAGAAGCTCGTCACCATCCAAGAAAAAGCAGCCCCCTTGATTGGCACCCCTTCCACAAACCTTCACTCCGTCCACCACAGTGGCAGCTGTGTGTACCATCTACACACCGACTCACCAAGGGTCCTTCGAAATCACCTTCCAAACTCATGACCTCTACCACCCAGAAGGACATGGGCAGCAGATACATGGTAATACCACCACCTGCTAGTTCCTCTCGAAGTCACACGCCATCCATTTGATAAAGTGCCACATCAAAAGTTATTGCAGAAAATAAAAGCTCATGGTGTAGGGGGTAATATAGTGGCATGGATAGATTGGTTAGCTAAAAGGAAGCAGAGAGATGGTATAAATGGGTGTTTTTCTGGTTGGCAGAATGTGACGAGTGGTGTGCCACAGGGATGAGTGCTGAGGCGTCAATTTTTTACAATTTATATAAATGACTTGGATGAAAGGACTGAAGAAATTGTGGCTAAATTTGCTGATGACACAAAGATATGTAGGAGAGTAAATTGTGAGAGAATGCAAGAGCCTACAGAGTGACATAGATAGGTTAAGTGAGTGGGCAAAGATCTGGCAAATGGAGTATAATGTGAGCAAATGTGAAATTATTCATCTTGGCAGGAAGAATAAAAAATAAGCATATTTTCTAAATAGTGAGAGATTGCAGAGCTCTGAGATTCAGAGGGATTTGGGTGTCCTAGTGCACGAATCACAAAAGCTTATTATGCAGGTACAGCAGATAATTAGGGAAGCTAATAGAATGTTATCATTTATTGTGAGGGGAATTGATTACAAAAGTAGGGAGGTTATGCTTCTGTTGTACAGGGCATTGGTGAGACCACATCTGGAGGATTGTGTACAGTACTGGTCTCCTTATTTAAGGAAAGATGTAAATGCATTAGAAGCAGTTCAGAGAAGATTTACTAGGCTAATGTCAGGAAGGGGCAGGTGTCCTATGAGGAAAGGCTGGACAGATTAGGCTTATATCCACTGGAATTTAGAAGAGTAAGAGGCAGCTTAATTGAAACCTTTGAGATCTTGAGGGGTCTTGACAGGGTGGATATGGAGGATGTGTTTCCTCTTGTGGGAGAATCTAGAACTAGGGGTCACTATTTAAAAATAAGGGGTCGCTCACTTAAGACAGAGATGAGGAGAAAGTTTTTCTCTCAAGAGGGTTGTGAGTCTTTGGACTTCTCTTCCTGAAAAGGCAGTGGAAGCAGAGTCTTTGAATATTTTTAATGCAGAGCTAGATAGATTCATAATTAACAAGGGGTGAAAGATCATTGGGGTAGGCAGGAATGTTAGGTTGAGGTTACATTCAGGTCAGCCATGATCTTATTGAATGATGGAACAGGCTCGAGGGGCCAAGTGGCCTACTCCTGCTCCTAATTTATGTGTTCCTATGTATTCTGACTTGGAAATATATCGCTGTTCCTTCACTGGGTCAAAATCCTGGAACTCCCTCCCTAACAGCACTGTGGGTATACCTACACGACGTGGACTGCAGCGGTTCAAGAAGGCAGCTCACCACCACCTTCTCAAGGACAATTAGGGATGGGCAATAAATACTGGCCTAGCCAGTGATGCCCACATCCCATGAATGAATATAAAAAATAATCTAAATGTATGCCATTGAGGGAGCATCATTATCATGGAGAAGGAGCAAGATATCAGAATGGACCAAAGGAAAGTCAGACTGTAATTAAGCGGGGATGCAGCCTCAGATATTATTTCCTCCTCATGCCACCCACACCCCTCACCCTGCAAAATATAAAGACAGCACAGTCATATGTGGACCTTAGTTTTTTCCCTTCTTTCATAGGGTGTGGGCATCACTGACTAGGTCAGCATTTATTGCCTATCCCTAAGTGAGGATTTGTGTATAAGAAGAATGTTCATCTTTAAGAGAGGTAATCAAGGAGCTCTTCCACCTACTGTATGAGGAACTGCAGGCATGGTCATGCACCCTCATTATTCTCGGTGTGTGTGTGCAGGAGACAATTGTGCTCAGCTTTTGTGGTGCAGACATAGCGGGTTTCTGTAATAGCAGCTAATATGCATTGTGGTCACGGGGAAATCATCACTTTTGGCATCACATCAAGGTGTCGCATTCTGAGCTTTGTCACAAAACTCCTTCGGCAATTTCGGGAAGTGTTTTCACTCCATGCACAGATTGTGTGTGACACTGCAAGTAATCTGACATATCAATGTGAAATAAGGTGGAGGTTGTCACGGTGTATTCATCATTCAAATGAAGCCTCCTTCACCCCTTCTGGGAAGGAAACCAGGACATTTGATGACTTGGGGGTGACATTTTTATTTTATTAAATGTTTTGCACTATTGCCAAGGCTTTGTTGACCTCCCAAACCAACAACCTCCGCTACCTAGACACATTAAGGTTGTAGGCACATAGAAGCACTGGCATCTCCTGGTTCCCCTCCAGCATCCCAACTTGGGCATAAATTGCCATTCCTTCATCACGACTGGGTCAAGATCCTGGAGCTCTCTACCTAACAGCATTGTGAGAGCACCTTTGTCACACAGATTACAGTGGTATAAGAATTCTGGTCACCACCTTCTTGAGGACAGCTAGAGATGGGCGAAAAATGCTGCCCTTGTCAGTAGCGCCCGCAACCTGAGATTGAATTTTAAAAAATCTTCTCTTCCTTTTCAGATGATCTTATTTTACCCCCAATCTCATAGCAAGTTCTACCTACATTTTGTTCAAAAAAAGACTGTGTAACCTTGTGGTAACCTGATGTGTAATATACCTTTAAGAAGAATGTCATAATGGATGATCACATGATCTTAGTATCCAATAGAAGAGTAGCGCAGGCAACCTCAGTAATCAATAGTCTATAGTTCGAGTGTGTAGTGGAGAGACAGGGTTTGAGTTGAAAGCATACAGGTCTAGCTTTGTAACTAAACAGAATGTGCTCTGTCTAAGAAGTGTCTACTAATCTACTCTGTCTATTGTACCAACTCAGCCATCCCAAAACAACCGTGCAACTCGGATCCATAAGTCCCAACAAACCGGTGACCAAGATCCAACAAACCTGCTCTTAGACCTCTGCCAGTGTCACCATGTATCCAACAGCAAAGAGGTACATGTAAGATGTTTGAGTTGGCTTGCCTTTTGACTTTTCTAGCACTCTGCCCAATGAGATGCCTTAATATCAGCCCTAGAAGAACACAAAACACTAAAGAGTTTTACATTTCTATTTCCTGTATCACTCATTGTCCAACAGTTGAGCGGAGTTGAAATTCTAGCCCCAAATACAAGCTGAATATGTGGCAACACACTGTGCCACCCAATCCTCTAGTGTATTAAAATATTAACTGCAGCAACATATGAAATGAGCAGTATTGCTAGGTTTCAAACTGTTGAAAAGTTAAGCATATTCAAATATGTGTATGCAAATCTTTAAGATTTGTAACATTCTACATGTTAGACCCACAGGAGCACAGAGAGGCAACTGTAATTCTGGAAGAACACCAACCAACCTTGTTCACTGTTGAGATTCAAGAATATGATGCACAGAAAAATTAGTTATTGGAAAAGATAAGATTCAAATAGGCCTTGGCAGAATCCAATCTGTGGATTTTGTTTTTTTTTTGCTCTTAAGACTGCTTGTCGTCTGAGGAACAATTATTTTGGCATTATTGCATGAATTAGTTATTCATGGAATTTTTTTTAAACACTATAGTCTAGTGGCAAAGATAGGGCTCTTTCTTAGTGACAATGACTGCATACAGATCTGAGGATTATGTACAGTGCTAGGAGATTTCTTTGGAAGTATTGGAATGCTGTTATGAATGGGTTCCCACTGTTTTCCAGTCATTAAATCTGCTGATTTAGAGCCAGTGAACTGCAGACAAGCCTACGCTTGTAGACATTTCAATCTTTCTTCAGCTGTTGTTGCCCTTCCATTAATATGATCAAATACAACTCTGGCTAAAAATACAGGATATACTTCATTGGCACTAAATCCTGCTATTGTTTTCCCAGCTGCACAGCCTTTGAGGTTAGCTGGCTGATTTATCATTCTTACCATGGAGGAACCACTTTAAAAAGGCAGCAGTGCTATGCTGTTGTCATGTGTACATTGAAGTTCAAAATGAGCAAGAAAACAATCCACAAAAAACTCCATTTAACTCTTTAACTCCTACTAAATATGTTTGTTTTGTCATAGTTGTTGTTTATACTATTCCTCTTTGCATTTCCCTCATGTTATACCTCATTCTTCACCTCAAACAGGGACAGAGGCCCTTCACAGGACAGCTACTAGATAATAAGGACATATAACATAAGGTTTGTGTAACGAGTTGGTGGTGGCTGGTGTCACGGACAGAATGTATCTTTTCTCTTACTGCCCATAATCAATATGTTTTGTGTGGAAAGCCTTTTCTTACCCTTGGAGTGAGTATTCCAATTAAATAATTAAGCTGTAAGCTTTTGTGAGTTTAAAATAAAAGTTAGCTATTCTCACACACTTAGCCCAAATTAACACAAAATCACACACTTGGTCACACACACACACACACACACACACACACACAAATACACATATACAAAGATTGGATGCAGTTAAAGATTGTGCACTTTTACAGATTACAGTTAATTCAGTCTCTGATTTACGATTTCCGGTCTCCCATGTGGCAGGCCTGTGGTTTCTTGAACAGATTCAGTGATTAAAGTTGAAGTGAGGGTCTTATAAAGGGAAATGTTCTCAGCAGGTTGTGAGGTTTCTTGTAGTTGAATATCAAGGTGGTTGGTTCTTAGGTGAACTTTGAAACAGGAACAGGTTAAATCCTTCGGCTGCTTGATAACTTGTAGACAGTTTCAGAGTCTAGTTTTCAGATTGGCTGATGACTGATGGTTCTGATGGATATTCTGGGTCCTGGGGTAATAAGGTGCAGTCCCTGAAACTAGTTTTGATCACGTGACTGCAGGGTTAACAATTCTGAAGCTCACCCAGTCTAGTTTGGAATGGGGCAGGCTATTGTGATAAGTTGATATTGGTCATTGATCTTTCCTTTTGTCCAGCTTGAAACATGGAGACAGGCAGTCTGGAAACTCTATAGTCTTTAGGTGTTGGCCCATCCTTAAACAATGAGGTGTTTGAGAATGGCTATGAGGTACTCTCACCTATGTTCATATTTAATTAGGTATTCACCAGAGACTTGATACTCTCTGTAATCCAAATGTCAAAAATGATTTGCAGCAGCCATCTTAACAGCTTGTTTGTGTACAATTTTTAAAAGTATTGACTGGAAGTTCATAATATGACTTGCCTGTACTGGTGCATGACTCTGGTCTTCTTCATTTTTGTCTCTCTTCTTCCGGCAAATGACTGGCCTTTTCTCAGTGCCTCCCACTGATGCCATAGTCATGAGGGAGAGTTTTCCATGGGGTGATCACAGGATCAGGATGTGTTCTTTTCCTTTTTACTTTTACATTGGTATTTGTTAAATGCCTCCTTTTCTTTTAATCTTCTCTGCCTGTCTGCAGCTGAAAGGCCAAGTATTCTGCCTGATACAAGACTATTAGCAACATACGATGTAGCTAAGGCATCAAGTGTGACACAGTGGTAGTAGCCTCTCCTCTGACACTGAAGGTTGTGAGCAGAGAATTTCGGCTGACACTCCAGTACAGCACTAAGGCATTGCTGCACTCTTGGAAGTGCTGTCTTGCAGATGAATGTTTATGCACCCTCTCGGGCACATGCAGAAGATCACACAATAGTATGTTGAAGAAAAGTAGGCAAGGGCCAACTATTGGCCTGGCCAATATTTGCCCATTGACCAGCATTTCAAAAACAAATTATCTGGTCGTTATCACATGGGTTGTTTTTGGGAGCTTGCTGTGCTCAAATTGGCAGCCACGGTTCCCACATCATAAAAATGACTACATATCAAAAGCTCTTATTTGTTTTTAATGTACTTTGGGATGTACTTTGATGTTGTGCAAACGATATAAATGCAAGTCTTTTCTTTCAGTTAATAACCTTGGACCTCCCACCCCACCATAAACATGACTCTCTCCACTGATGTTCTTCTTCACTTACTGGGAAATGCAACATAGAGTTAGAAATAGGATAGCTCAGTTATTTGGGCACGAGAGTTATGATTTGCGATCATATGATTTGTGTACCAGTTGAAATTAAGGTGGACAATACACAAAATTCCTGTACTCACCTCAATTAGCTGGTGCTCTTTCAGCACTGCTGTCTGCTGAGGAATGCAGCTGCCAAACAGGAGGCCCTGGCAGTGTTGCTTGCAGACCCCATGGTGCGCCAGCTTGCTCCTCTTAAAGACCGTACTGTCCCTTAAAGGGAAGCTGCACAAAAATATTGCTGCAATGTAAATTCTAGCAAACTGAACATTAGGACAGACAGAGGGATCCATAGCAATGGATATGGTGTTCAAGACATTAGTGGCACAAGTGGGCAAGAAGAGAGATTCCATGATGCCATGCGGTCAGGAGACCTTCAAGCGTCCCAACACCATTGTGCACTTGCGAGAAATTTTGGTCGGCGGGAGCTGGCGGGTGTCGGAGCTGTGCCCGCCATTAATTAAGAGGCCACTTAAGGCTTTTAACAATCCAATTGACGGCGATTTTTCGTTACCCATGCGATTTTGCGCTCGTCTCATGGGCAAAACGGGCAGGTGGTCAGCTGATATTTTCAAAAACCTCATCCACGGGTGGGATAAAAGGGTTGAGCAGCATTGCCAGGGTGAGTAATGAGGAGTTTCATACATAGTTTGTTGCTGGTGACTGATTGGTACTTGGCAGCTTCATCTTTGTTCGGGGCTTCATTCTTAGCATTTCCAGGCTTCATTTCAGGACTCCTTGGTGTCTCCAAGGACCCTGGAAGATTTAGACCGTGTGGACCCTTCCAGGTATCAGACAGACTTCAATCACCCTGGTAACGGGGATTGTGGTCTCCATAGTTGGCACCTCCTCTGAGGAGTGAGAGAGGGGCAGAAGGGAGAGGAGGCCAGTTGTCCCTATGCAGTATCCAGGAGAGCGACCGGTGGGAGGAGACATGCAAGCCAAGGGGTGCAGGGTCAGCAGGAAACCCAAGGTGGAAGGGATGACAGAAGACAGCACTATCCTGCTGTCAGGGTTTACAGGTAGTGATGCAGCTTCCTCAAAATGTCCGAGGTGCAATGCCGAAGGAGGCTCTGCCTCTCCAGGGAGAGTGTGACCTCCAGTTGTCAGATGATTGGGCCTGAGATCAGCTTCGACTGTGTGGGTGGACAGCCCATGCCAGTGGCTCTGAAGGTCACAGTGTCCCTCAACTTCTATGCCTCCGGCTCTTTCCAGGGGTCAGTGGGGGTTCTGTGTGGAGTGTCCCAATCAGATGTCCACAGTTGCATCAAGCTGGTGACAGAAGCTCTGTTCAGGCGGGTACTGACCTTAATTCTTTGCTGTACGGACGAGGCCAGCCAGGCCGAGAGAGCCAGAGGCTTTGCAGTGATTGCTGGGTTCCCCCATGTCCAGGGTGCAATTGACTGCACACATGCGGCCATCAAGGCACCAGTGAGTCAGCTGGGTGCCTTCATCAATGGGAAGGGATTCCACTCCATGAACGTGCATATAGTGTGTGATCACAGGATGCAGATTCTGCAATTCTGTGCAAGGTACCCTGGCAGGTCCCATAATGCTTATAACCTCAGACACTCCCAGGTGCCGAGGCTCTTCAGTGCTCCAGCCCGACTGGATGAATGGCTGCTGGGTGACAAGGGCCGTCCATTGAAGAGGTAGCTCAGTACACCTCTCCGTCACCCAAGAACAGAGGCAGAGAAGTGTTACAATAGGAGTCATGCCTCCACAAGCATGTTGGGAGAGAGGACCATAGGCCTTCTCAAGATGTGCTCCGATGCCTGGACCGTTCAGGGGGAGCACTACAATGCACCCCAGAGCAGGTATCACTGATAGTGGTTGCATGCTGCACTCTCCACCATCTGGCATTGACAAGGGGGTGACCCACTGGAGGAAGAAGATCTTGACACAGCTGCACAGGCCACAGATGGTGAATCCAGTAGTGAGTCAGAAGAGGAGCACGGTGAGGAGAACGCTGAGGGTGTGGAGGCAGACCTCAGTAACCTCCAGAGAGGCAGGGACACCAGGGACGCCTAGATCCAACGCTTCATCAGCTAGGCTATGAAAGCTTCAACTGTATGCCAGGACTGCCACTTGCATCCTGGATGTCTGAAAGGACCCTTTCATTTGAACCCAAAGAACACCCAGTGCCTTTGCATTAAAGCTCATCCAGCATTACACACTGGCATTCCCTGCACCAATAAGAGAAAAAGGTGAAGCACACTCAGGCCATCTTGACAAAAATAAAATTTATCTCATTTTGACAATTCCAAACAATTTACATAACCTTCTCTCGTCTTCATTCCCAAACCAATATAGATAAAGCAAACATAAATGAACATAAAATCACCCGTGAACTGCTCCTCTTGTGCTCATGGTGCCTTTAACTTATGTTTGCGAGTGCTAAGTCTTGATGCCCCTCCTCTCACTGGCACTGGCATTGGAGGCAGCCGGCTGACTCTGCTGTCTTGTTGGCCTTGATGACCTTGGTCCTCTGGCCAGTGGAGCCTGGGCTGCCCTCGCCTGGGAGGGAGTGGCCAGGGCCACGGCTGGCATCTCCCAACTCATTGCCACTAATCAAACGGTCACTGGCAGAGGGGCAGAGGAGCTGCTGTCATCACCCAGAGCGCAGAGATGACAAGCAACTCGTGCACCAACATGAGGTTGCTCTGGACTTCCCTGCTCGCCATTGATGGATGGGCACTTAGCAGGGATACTGGGTGCCTCAAACAACTCCCACACTGGCACTGACCACCTGAGGTCATTGCCTGTGTGAGGGTTTGCAAGTCCAAGCGCAACCCCTGGAACCCCTGATTGTGTCCCTGGAGCTGCGTCTCCATGAGAGTTGCCACTCTCTCAATGGAGGAGGCATTGCGCTCGACCATGAGGGTCAACTCAATGCTCACACTCTGCATGGACTCTCCAAAATGGAAACCACGGCATGCAATCATGGATTTTTGCCAGATCCTCCCGCACATCCCACTGGACATCCAGCATCTGCCCCCTATTGGCTAACTCCAGAGGCTCATTATCAGCCTTCGACTGAGCATTATCCTGGTCCCCAGCAGTCCTCCAAATGCCAGCGCCCTGGGCACTCTCTGCCTCTGCTTGCTCCTCAAGTGAGTGTGAAGTGCCCTCACCAATGTGCACTGAGATACTAGCCTCCAACCTAACTCCCACTGAGGTTCTGGTACCTGCGCTGGTGCCTGCTTCAGAGAGTGGGTGCAACAGAAGCTCGGTGATCCTCCGGTGTCAGGGGTGGCCCTTCGGGGTCCACAGAGCGAACACCTACTGGTGAATCTGAAAGGGAGAACAAGGACATGTCAATAGTTAAAGTCATCACACTGTCACTGTGCATGCCAGGTACCCTGGTGGAGATCTGATTCATAGTGCCATCATCCTTCAATGATCAATGGGGACTCCAGATTCAAGGCTCACATCAATGAAGAGATTACACTAGAATGGTTGCACAAGCTGAAAGTCTCACCCCTGTGCTCTGCACTCTTACCTTTGTCTGGCACCCCCGCCTCTCCATGCCCGTTTGCATGAGGAGTATGCCGGCTCCTCAGCTCGAGAGTGTCCTGCATGAACCTGGTGAGCAGCAGCAGGTTGGATGGGCGTCCGCCTGTACATGATCTCTCCAATTAGTTATGGCTTGTCTTCTCCTGAAAGGACAGAGGATCATTGATTAGTCCAGTCTCTACCTGCAGCGCCATGGCAGCCTGGCCAACCCCAGCTGAGGAACCTCACAGGATACATCCGAACCGCAAGGCACTCAGTCCAAGTAGCCAGGGCTCACCCTCTTGGCCAGCTCTAGCATCACTGACGGTTGGCACCTCTGGGGTCTACAGGGGGATGGCCACACCTTAACAATTCTGCACACTGACCTGTGCCAACACAGTACTCACCTTTCCTGAGCACAGCAGGTCATTGAAGCACTTCCAGCATTGCATCCATGTGTGCCGCACCACGTCATGGCTGCTCACCCGGGCTGCCAACTCCTCCCATGCCCTTATTGTGAGGTGTGGTGAACTTGTCTTCCCATCTTTGGTGACAAGGGTACCCCTCCTGGTGGCGAGGCACTCGTCCGAAAAGCGGGGACTGGGGTTGGCGAGTGCCCACCCGACCTGCCCTCCCGCCTGCCATGCCCAGCCGCACTCGACTCCATAACTTCAGTTTGGGAATGCAGAGGGGATGTCCTTCCATGGCAGCCTTCCAGGGGCTGCCTGGGCTGTTTTAAACCAGATGCTGGGTTGCCATTGGACCTGGCAGCCAACAGACCCCCACCCCTGCCTGGCCCTTGCCGACCAGTGGGGAGCAGCCTTAATTGGCCTGCCAGCATGAAATCGTGGTCAGGGGCCAATCGCAGGCAGTGGCCTGTTTCCCGGCTGCTCCTGGGCCCGCCCACTGCGCCCACCCAATGAGCTCAAAACCCTGCCCCTAGAATCTGGACCTGAGACCGTGGCAGCAATGCCACAGCGGTCTAATGACTTCACTTGAGTGGTCAAGGTCAGTGAATTCATCTTCACATGACATCTCCTATTTACCACACCACCAACCTCTCTTGCTATTCAATGTACTACACTCCCAAAACTCACCCAGCAGCATTCAGGACTCCCGCCTAACACATATTCCAATGCTGCCAGCCTCGCACAGCATACAGGTCACTGATAGGCATGCACTCTGGAATGCTGGGTAACTGGGCTGTCCTACCAGATAGCCTCCTGTTATCTTGAACAAGCATGGAGGAGTCTGGCTCCAAGGTGATAGAGGGCATCATGCAGACCTTGCCCTCACTGCAGCCTCTGTTGCATCTCCCTGTCAAACTGCAAACCCAGAGGCAATGTCACAGCAGCCCCCATACTTGTTGCTGCCTTTGTGTAGACAGGTCATGTTCTGCTCTACCAATTCTGTGAGGATCATAGAATAGAACCAGAATGATTACAGCCCAGAAGGAGGCCATTTGGCCCTTTGAATCCATGCCAGCTCTCTGAAATCAGTCTGGCTCCAAGGTGATAGAGGGCATCATGCAGACCTTGCCCTCGCTGCAGCCTCTGCTCCATCTCCCTGTCAATTTCCTGCCATTTCTCTGTAACCCAGCTTATCCAATTCCCTTTTAAATGCCACAATTGAATCTGCCTCCATTACTACCTCAGACAGTGCATTCCAGATCACAACTACTTGATGCATATAAAAATGTTTCATGTACCCTTTGACCCTATTGACAAGCACCTTAAATCTGTGTCCTCTCGATCTTGACCCATCTACCAAATGGAACAGTTTCTCTCTATCTACTCTGTCTAGAACCCTCGTAATGTGAAATGCTAGTATCAAATACCTATTCACCCTTTTCTTCTTTAAGGAGAACGACCCCAGGTTTTCCAACCTACTCTCGTGACTGAAGTCCCTCATCTCTGGAACCATTCTCATAAATCTTTTCTGTTCCCCCAACTCCCCACCCCAAGCCTTTACATCCCTCCTAAAGTGGGGTGCCCAGAATTGGACAATAATCCAATTGAAGCTGGGTTTTATGACGGTTCATGATAACTTGCTTGCTTTTGTACTCTAGGGCCAGAATTTTACGGCCCCTCCCGCCCTGTGGGATATTATGGTTCTGCCAAACTGAATGGAGATTTAAATGGTTTGCCGGATCTGTCGGGGTAGAGACGCTGTGGCGGGGCCATAAAATCTGGCCTATGCATGATTTGTAAAGCGCAGGATCCCATATGCCTTTTAACCACTTCCTCAACCTTCCCTGCCACCTTCAACTATTTGTGCGTATAAACCCCAAAGCCTTTCTGCGCCTGTGAATTATATCTTTAACTTATATTGCCTCTGCTCGTTCTTCTAACAAAAATGTATCACTTCACATTTCTCTGCATAAATTTTATCTGCCATGTGCCCATTCCTGTCTATGTCCTCTTGGAAGTCTATCACTACCCTCCTCACAGTTCATAACATTTCCAAGTTTTGGGTCACCTGCAAATTTAGAAATTGTGCCTGTACACCCAAATCTAATTTTTAAATATATAACAAGAAAAATGTGGTCCTGGTGCTGACTCCTGGGGAACCCCACTGTATACCTTCCTCGAGTCCAAAAAACAATTGTTTACCTCTACTTTTGTTTTCTGTCACTTTACCAACATTGTATCCATCTCTGCCCCTTTTATTCTATGGGCCTTAACTTTGCTGACAAACCTATTATGTGGCACTTTATCAAATGCCTTTTGGACGTCCATATGAACCACATCAACCACATTACACTCATCAACTTTCTCTGTTACCTCATCAAAAAAACTCAATCAAGTTAATGAAAACTCAGCCAAGTGTCTGGGTAACACAATGCTCACTGGCAAATCTAGCAACTCACCAAAATGTCCCATAAACGCTCCAGAGTACAGGTACTTCCAGGCATGTTGCAATAGAAAAAAGTTCCAAAAATTTAACTTACCAGCAATCAAAATGCCTGTCTCTTTACGTAGCATTGTTTCTTCTTTCATGAGCAGAGAATGCAAGCCATATGCAGGAGACATTGTGTACGCCTCTCAGCAAGCGGCTGATGGTGCAGCAAGTGGCCACTTATACATTCTTCCCCAGGAAACAAAATTAGGTGTACACATAATGTCATGTCTATTCTCATCAATAGCCTCCCATCAGTACTTTATCATTAGTTTAAACCCTTGACTATCCCTGCTCTGTGGCACTGAATGTTAACTTGTGTAGATGCTCAGAGTCAGTGTGCCTTCCTGAACAGGTTGTTTTCATTTTAAAGAAAAGGGTTAAGAGATTTTTTTGAAAAGTAGAGTAAGTCCAGGTCATTTATACTAATGGCAGCATAAACCGAAATTATTTTATCGAACACAATGCTGGAAATAAAAACAAAAAATGGTGCAAAACCCTACAGGTCAAACAGCTTCCGGAGTGAAGAAAACAAAGTTAATCACCCTCATCCTTTAAAAGAGGCAGGTGGGATCTGATTCTGGGATTCATGCCCCGTTCACAAAAATTGCCAGCACACAGCACGCGCACCCTTGTCCTCTCCTTTGTAGGATGGGCAGTTTAAACCCTCCTTCCCACAATTTTAATGAAGTTGGGGCCCGAGCCCATAAGTGTAAGTAATTCAGTATCCTCTCAGAAGAGATGTGAACCACAGAGAAATCCCAGCTCCAAATAAAATAGAGTTACCTACTCCTGAACTTCTATGTTTGACAGACTTTGACACACAGACACACAAAAAGTTGTTCTTTCAGTTTCAATAGTTAGATGCTGTATTGTAAGTTAGAAGTGTTTTTACTGCACTGATTGATTCTAAGGGCTCTGTCTTGCAAAGGTAAGTTGGCAATTAAATTCATCAGCAGTGTGTAAGTGTTGAAGTGCATTAGAGTAATTTTCCCATTTGGAAAGGTGCTCTTATGCACTTAGTACTGTAGAAAACACTCCTTGGGGATTCTAAGGCCTAAATTTTTGCCCCTGGGTTAGGAGCATGGAGTCAGAACAATTCCTGGCTCTGCAAGCCCAATCAGGGAGGAAGTGCCCCGGAACGTTGGATTATTGGTCCTGGTGGTGCTGGGGGGTGGGGGAGGTGGGGTGGGTGAATATTGAAGAAGTGGAGAGCGATGCCAGAAAGAGTGTGGAGGCTGCTGGGTGCCCAGGGAAAGCTGGGAGGAAAGCCTGCCTCGGTGCACCAGCACTTTTTCCAAAATTTTTTTAAAAAGCAATAAAATAAAAATAAGCCCTCCAATCCTCATCCTTTTTTGGGAAGGTATAGGTTGCAGAACAGTATATCTTAAAGAAATCTCTGTAGTCTTCAATAATTTAACTGTAAGTCTTTACCAACTACTAGAACTATTTACATATGTTCAGTAAAGGGTATAAGCTAGGAGCTATCTCCATATTTAGGTCTTTACATGTCTCTGGTCAACACCACACTGACCCCTAGGTCTAGGTCATGTGCCTTGTTACATCAGTGTGTGAGTAGTACGAAGTCGCATGTTAACCCTATATATGCCAGACCCTTATACTACACCTCCCCGCAAATATTTATCCAAAGTGTATGGAGTTATACTAGCTTGGTTTATGTCATTCACTGTTATCAGTCTCATATATTTACATTTTACATCTTTTTAATGATCATTTAAGAAACACCCTGAAGTCTGCCAAGAGTGGAATCTGTGTGAATGGCTATGGAGGATATATGCAAAGCATGAAGCGGGCATGTGGGATATGAAGGGCCATGGGAGATATGAAGGGGCACGGAGAGTAATTGGGGATATGAGGGGGCATGGAGTATATGAGGAGGCATGGACTGGGCATGGGGTCATGAGGAGGCATAGAGAGGACATAGGGATATGAAGGGGCATGAGGGATATAAGGGAGCATGGGAGGGCAACGGGATGGGTGGGAGTGAGGGGTAAGTGGTGGTGAGGGGGTGAGGGTTTGAGAGCCTGACATTCATCTTTAAAACTGGGCTGATGTCCCAGTAAATGGAGTTGGACATTCCAGTCTGTTGGCCTGGCAATTTGCTCACCTCCGTTACCATCTCAGTCCTGCTTCTGGTTCTGCTTGACACCAACCAGTCAGTGCTGGCTTGACTCCAACTCACCTCCACTTCCCTGGAATGAAAATATGGTGGAAGAATCCTTTTTAAAGGAAACTGGTCTACCGGGTCGTGAAGTTTCCTGACTCAACCTCCCTGCCCCCTGCATGAAAATCCGGCCCAATGTTTCTGGTCATGGCCTTTCATCAGAACTAAGAGGTTAAACTTAATGTAATCTGATTGTATATTTGTGGTAAATGGGCACTTTCAGTGCCACTTAGACGTATTATCTGAAGTCTTGTAAAGTTATCTAGCAGCGGTCAGCAAACGGTGTAGTTTTATATTAATGTTATGTATACAGCATGATTTGTAGGAGATGATTCAGTTAGCAAAACATATGCTTGTTGAAATATAATTCTGCCTAATTTACTCAAGGATTCTGATTATCCTTAAAAAAATTCAGTGAGCGATGTTTCATTGGGAGTTCCAGACACGAATTTGGAATGGGTTCAAATCTGGAATGCAAGCTTTGTTCTCAATAGAGAATCTGAGCAAAACAACAGCATGAGGTCTGCTCCATTAATACTTGTGGATAGTTCCAAAGTTTTATTTTCACCATGTTTTGAATTACACTTTATACATCTGTGGATATCAATATATCAGTTAGCATGTATGTGTAGTGCGTAGGAGAGAGAGGGAGAGAAAATGACGGTCATAGGATCATTGAAACTTTCGGTGTAGAAGGAGAACATTTGGCGCAATGCTTGTGCTGGTTCTTTGAAAGAGCAGTCAACCTACTTTTTCTCTGTAACCCTGTAAGTTCCTTATCCTGAAATACCGGTCAAAATCCCTTTTAAAATGATTTAAGCAATCAG
The DNA here is from genome assembly GCF_017639515.1 of Carcharodon carcharias. Taxonomy (NCBI): domain Eukaryota; kingdom Metazoa; phylum Chordata; class Chondrichthyes; order Lamniformes; family Lamnidae; genus Carcharodon; species Carcharodon carcharias. The sequence goes on along the minus strand of NC_054480.1, from coordinate 63,044,385 downwards.
CTTGTCTCTGCCTTTTCAGGTAGACCATTCCAGATCCTGACAATACACTGAGTGAAAAAAATTCCCTTCATCTTCCCTCTTGATCTTTTGCCAATGATTTTAAATTTATGATCTCTGGTCACTGACCCATTTGCCAGGTGGAATAATTTCTCTCTAGCTACTTTATCAAAATCTCTCATAATTTTATAAACCTCTATTAGTGATGTGTTATATCTATATTTAAGAAAGGATAAAATGTCCACGGAACTATAGACAAGCCAGCTAAGCATTGGATTTTGGAAATATAATAGAATCCCCATTCAAAGAGAAAATAGAAAACCATCTAGAAACCAAAAATATACAAATAAATACTTAGTATAAATTTTAAAAGAGAAAGTCTTGCTTGACCAACCTCATTGAGTTCTTTGAAGAGAGAGTAGACAAAGATAAGATAGTAAATATAATTTATCTAGATTTTTTAAAGGCCACCAATAAAGTACTACAAAAGGGACTAAGGAATAAGGTCAGAGCATGTGGAATCGCAGATAAAAGCAATATGAATAACGAGATCGCTGAAAAACAGAAAGTAGAGAGTACGGGTAGATATTCAAAGTTGTAGGAAGTGGGAACTGGGGTCCCACAAGGAGCAGTGCTGGGACTATGGTTATTCACAATTTATATTAATGCTTTAGACTTTGGAATGAAAAACACAATTCTTTAAATTTGCAGATGATGTCATATTTGGCAGGAATAGTTAATTATGAGGAGCACTACAACAAATTACAAGAAGACTTTAATAAACTCCCAAAATGGGCCTATAATTAGCAAATTAATTTGAACATAGATAAGTGTGAGGTATTACATTTTGGTAAGAAAAATATGGAGGTTATTTATTACTTGGAAAAAAGAATCTTAATGAGGTAGAGGAGCAAAGGGATTATCAGGGAGTAAACAAACATGCATCACTAACAGTAGTGTTAATAAAAAGAACAAACTAAACAAGTGGGGTGGAATCATCCCAGATTTCCACTAAGTGAGATACCGGGCAGGAAAAAGGATGTTTTACCCACCGGCCGCAATGGCGGGTTTTGGTGCCTTATCATCCCATTTCTGTCTCATTAATTATGCAGCCACAGGAGAAACGCTGTCTCTCTGGCGGGCTGCGTCCAATTTGCTGCCACATCGTTACCTCACCGTTTCCTCATGCAGAGCACCATATTTAAGGTGCAGCTGGGTGCACACTTCTCAATGCCTGCAGCCCAGGAGGGCACCGGTGAAGACATGGCCCCAAAAGCCAAGAAGAGTGCAACCACCCAATTCAGTGATGCATCCCTGGGACACCTTCTGGATGCTGTCGATGCCTGCAGAGATGTCCTTTACCCCCACTTTGGCTGCAGGAGGCCCGTCAGTCTCACCAGTCTGGCTTGGGAGGTGGTGGCAGAGGTGGTCAGTGCCAATGCTGCACACATCCAGTGTGCAGAAAACAGATGAAAGACCTCATCCATGCCATCAGGATAAGACAACCATTTTATCACTCTAAACTCATACACTCACAAGGCCATCACACATTCAGTGGCATCTCACTCACTGGCAGCCCAAGGGACATCAGCACTCACTCTCTCACACACACCCTCACATCTCCACGTGGCCTCATCCCCTCTGGAGCCTGCCTCCTTAGCCCTCACCATCTTGAGGCTGCTTGTACAGATCAACATGTGCCTCTACACACATCCTGGAATACCCTCCTTCCCCAGTACAGCCCTTGCCTGAAGCCACTTCTCCCTCTTCCTGCAACAAGCCCTAGCCTTGCAGCTGTTGAAAAGCCACCCCTGCCTTACAGCTGGTCTGGGAGGTGAACACCGGCTCCTGAACCCCCCTAAAAGTGATGTGATGCTGCCTGCAAAACCTGGCGCTAATGACTACATGTGCTGCCCAAAGTAAGATGGATAAACAAACTTTGAAGTCCTGAGTGAAGAGCAGCTTACCAGGTGCACGTCACTTATGCTCAGTTGTGAAACATGTGGGTGTCCAATCACGTTGACATGCCCGGATGATCCAGCATGGGGGGATGATTCCGGCGAGCTATACTTATACTGATATGCCGATGTATTAAAGTGAAGTTCCTGATGTCAGGCGGTGGGAAACGTGGCCCGCCGTTGATGGGCAGAGTGGATGATTGCAAACTGGTTTCTTGATGTTGTGAAACTGTTTTTTGGCCTTCCCACCATATTGTCCACTCATGCCCACCATGACACCCGACGCCAGCGGGCATGGAAAATTCTGCCCTCAATCTTAATTTCTAGAGGACTAAAATTGAAACGGAGAAGTTATGCTAAACATATATTAAATCTTTGTTAGACCATACTTGGAGTACTCTGCACAGTTCTGACTATCATATTATCAAAAGCATATTATCAAGACAATGGACAGGGTGCAAAAAAGGTTGATACTTAAACTGTGAAGTTATAGCTTTTCAGAAAGGAAAAACTGACTGGGTCCCTTTTCTTTTGAAAAGTGGAGGCTGAGGGTTGACCCAGTCTCTAAAATTATGAAAGGTTTTGATAGAGTGGACACAGATAGTATGTTTCCTCTTGTGGGGAAGAGCAAAATTAAAGGCTTCCAGTATAAGATAGTCACCAAGAAATAAAATAGGGAATTCAGTGGAAATACTGTGGTAACTGCATATATTTTCCCTCCTTCTTGTCAATTGTGGGTCATGTGATGCATTGCGGGGGCTTCGACCAGTGAGCTCTTAGCACAGGCAATCCGGTGGAGGGTGGGGGGGGTGGGGGGAGTATTCCGGACGAAGGATCAGCTCTAGCGTGCAAAGCACTCCTAGATGTCTCCGTAATAAACTTTTACTGTTTCTTTACGAAACCTGTCTGCTCCATTGAGTCATCACGTTTGGTGATGAGGGTAAAATCAACTTTGACTGTGCACCTTGTCCTGTTACTGTGAGTAAATCAAATTTGAAAAACCACTTACCGGTCATGCAGCTGTTTGGATGAATTGATCCATATGATGCTAATATTGAAGATTGGAGCCAGTATCTTGAGCGCCTTAGGTTTTACTTTGTAGCAACTTAAATAACCGCCGAAGAAAAGCAGAAAGCGATCCTCTTAAGTTCATGGGGCAGTAAAATATGCAACCTGATTCACAATCTGACTGCCCCAAGAGCGCTCAAATCCAAGTCATATAGTGAGTTAGTGGACCTAGTGAAAGCACACTTCCAGCCAAAGTTGCCCTTGATAATGCAACGCTTTAAATTTAACTCAAGAGTTCATGCCCTGGGAGAGTCCATTACAACCTGTGTGGCGAACCTCAAGCAGTTAATGGAATACTGTGACTTTGGGGACGCATTAAACAATATGCTGCGGGACCGACTGATATGTGGAGTCAAGGACGACACCATGCAGCAGCGATTGCTTGCCGAAATCGATATCGACTTTAAGCGTTCCCTAGAAATCTCCAAGGTCATGGACAGTGCTGTGAGGGACTCGCAGGCTTTGTAACACATGGATAATGGCGCCGTACTTCACCTGGGGTGGGAACCTGCTATCAAGCATGGCGCGAAAACCAGACCTGCAGAACTATAGCACGATTCAATGTCCACTGTAAGAAACATTAAGAAGCCTAACAGAAAAGCTTCATGGACAACTTCAAGGCAAAATTGTTATTGATGTGGAGGTGACCACAGAGCAGATACTTGTAAATTCAGAGAGGCAGAATGTCATTATTGCCATAAGAAGGAACACGTGGTTAGGCAATGCCGAACAAAGATGAGGCAGCCTGCATGACAAGAAACAAACATAATTGAGTTAATTGGTACAGCAAAGGCTGAAGCTGCTGATACCGATGTAACTGCTGTGAAAACTGAGCCTATTACGGGGACAGTACAAGTAAATGAGAAGCCACTGCATATAGAAGTGGATAATGGTGCCTCAACTACGGTGGTTGGAGAGCATACTTTCAGATATCTTCACGAAGGAAGAGAGCCAATAAATTTGAAGCGGACAACTGCTAAATCAAGAACTTACACGGGACAATCTATTCAAGTCAAGGGTACTGCCACTGTCCCAGTCAGTTATAAGCAACAGACAGCCCAGCTGCCTGTGATGGTCGTAAAAATGGGAGGGACCCAGCCTTCTAGGTCAAGATTGGCTACTGCAGATAAAACTCAACTGGTCCAAGATATTATATCTAAAACCAGATAGTATTGTAAATACTCCCATTCCGCAAGAATTAGTGCTATTATTGAATTTCTTCGATTCTACGCCTGTGTGTGCAAAACAAATTAGAAATTGGACGAACTGAGATCCAGTGTTGTCGAAAGTCAGGAACGGGCAGGATGAGGTTTCCAACAGGAAATAAAAGTACAATAAAAATGTTCGAATCTCATTTATAACATGTCCCTGCTCATATGACAGAATCACACAAGTGGACATGTTTTTAACATTTTCAGGTTCTTCATTTGTGTTTTTAAAAATCTTCATCTCCCTGAGGCAGCTCTGTGCCTTTGGGGAGCTGTCAGTGCGTGCACCTGTGCTTATGCGCAAACTTCCATGCTCGCCCTCCTCCCACCCCCACCCAGGCAGCGCTTAGTGCATGATTCACGCTAGCTGGCCATTAATTGACCAGCCAGCATGAAATTGAGGTCGGGGCCCGATCACGGGTGGTGGTCATCTTTACACCCAGGCCTGCCTAACAAAGTAAAAATCCTGCTCATAAAGATTAGATACAGATTAATGTCATGCACTTCTACAGATTATACTTATCTCAGTGCCTGTTTTGTGATCTCTGGTCTCCCACGTGGTAGGCCTGTAGTTTCCTGGATGGTTTTGATGTTGTAGGGAGGGTCTTGTAAAGGAAAGGGTTCACAGTACGTTGTGAGACTTCTTGTAGTTAAATTTCTAGGAGGTTAGGTCTCAGGTGAAATTTAACTGGAACAGGTTACATACTCTGGCTGCCTGATGTCTCGCAGCTTATTTCCGAGCCTAGTTCACAGGCTGCCTATATTGATGGTTCAATGGCTTTGATGAAACTGTCTGCAAATAGCTCTTAGCTGATTTTAAAAAATGGACAAAAACATGGCTGCCTCACCATATGAATTTCCACAAGTTTAAGTCCTTTTCCAAATAAAGGGTGGTGTTTATGTTGATTACACACCCTGTGTTGTGGGTTAATGCTTCTTGAGGGTTTGAGACAGTCAGGCGGGGATTTTCTGGCCTCGATGTTGCAGCTTCCGCATGGTGGGCATGGCAAGCCATTGACCTTGGCAGGGCCAGAAGATCCCACTGGTGGGAGGAGCCGGAAAATTCTAGCCTTAGTGTCTTTGCATTAGAAAGACCTGTTCAAGACCTCAATTTCATGCTGGCTGGTCAATTAATGGCCAGCTAGCGTGAATCATGCACTAAGCGCTGCCTAGGTGGGGGTGGGAGGAGGGCGAGCATGGACGTTTGTGCATACATGCGGGTGTACGCACTGACAGCTCCTCAAAGGCACAGAGCTGCCTCAGGGAGATGAAGATTTTTAAAAACACAAATAAAGAACGTGAAAATGTTAATATCCCTTTGATTGGTTTCAGGGAAGGGCATCAACTCACATCAGTATGGAATGTTCTTTTTATTACCCCTTGAGACAGGGGAGTGGCTCTAATCCACAAAAAAGTCAGATGACCTCGGGCAGCTACCTTTTCCAGCCTTTTGTGTCCAGTTTTAACATATAAAGTTAGATTGTAGTTCAGAATATGACATGCTAGTAGCATGACAATGTTCTGACCACGGTCGCACGCCAGCTGCATATTCAGAGAGTGAAATTCTTTGTTGCTGTACATCTCTGAATTTACATGCAGTGCCCACAAAGTGATATGCCTACACCATGAGGAAGCCCGCTTTCTTTGTGAAACCACACGAATCTTCAGCCTATTTCTCTTTGGAAAGAGACATGGCAATGTATCCCCTCTCTTTCCATACAGTGTCTTTGCATACAATGCTTCAGTTGAAGGGAAACTGGGAGATGTTGGAAATGTTCCTTGCTCCAGCCTAGAAGGAGCCTGATATGAAGAAGTTCAGCACAGCTACAGTCAGAACAGCATTATGCGCCAACTGTCATTACAATCTGTCTACTTTGGATGCTTCCCATTCCAGGGCTTGAGCTCAAAGATCAAGGCTGCCATTCCAGTGCAGTACTGAGGGCGTGCTGCACTATTGGAGGTGACACCTTTTGACAAAATGTCAGACCAAGGTCCCATTTGCCTACTTAGGTGTATGTAAAAGATCCCATGTTAAAGAAGAGTAGTGAAGTTACCACCTGTGCCCTGGCCAAAATTTATCCCTTAAACAACATCACAGAGAAACAGATTATTTGGCCTTTATCATATTGCTGTTTGTGGAAATTTGCTGTGAGCAAATTGACTGCTATGAACTCTTTGTTACAACAACGATCACTTTTCAAAAGTACTTAATTGGCTGTAAAGCACTTTGAGACATCCAGTGGTCGTGAAAAGTGCTATATAAATGCAAATTATTATATTTTTTGGTGCACAGTCCCAGCACCCATGCTACTGACCTACCCAAAATGGCACCTAGGGGGCAGAATTTTGCCCTTGATCGGCGGGCAGTTGCTCTTAACATTTATCATCCTTTCTCCTTTCTCCGTTTTATTTTCACATTTATTTCCTTCAACATCCATCATGGATTAGTTTTGGATGCTCCCTTCAAAGAAAAATGCCTAATTTGTACATGAGCTATTTTCTCCCTGAATCCCTTCCATTGGTTTGTTATTGCCTTACCCTGCAATCATCTTTTCCAATCTTCCTATGTGAGGTCCTTCTGAAATCACTGAAATGAGCTCTTCTACAGTTGAGCCTTTTTATCTATGCTTTTTCCTGGTCTGTTTCCATAATTACTCTAAATTTGATTATAATGTGGTCACTATTATCTAGATGATCTCTGACTTAACACAATCCACTTGCCCTTCTTTATTTCTCAGAACCAAATCGAACATTCCTTCCTTGTTGGACTGGTGACATATTGATCAAGAAAGTTTTCCTGTACATATATCCAAAGTTTTTCACCTTCCTTAATGTATGTTTTTCCTAGTCTATAATGAGTATTCAAGTCTTCTAATATTATCACGCTATTTTTGTTACACCCTTTTGAAATTTGCTAATACATTTGCTGATCTATCTTCTTCTCACTGCTTGGAGCTCCATAAAAAAAGCCAAGCAATGTAACAGCTTCCCCTCTGTTTCTTAACTCAAGCCAAATAAATTCTGTTGTTGAGCCATCTGGTATCCCTTTCTATTTAGAACTGTAATATCACCTATTAGCAGGGCTGCCATGGCCCCTGTTCTCTTTTTATTTCTCTAACATGCATGAATAATTGGTAACCAGGAATATGAAGACCACATCCTGTCCTTGTTTAAGCCATGTCTCTGTTAATGCAGCCATGTCATAATCCCATATGGTACCAAGTGCCTGCAACTCACTGACTTTATTAGTTACACCACAGATAGCAGTGCACTTACAATTGAATGCTGGGTTTATCACTTTTGCTCTTAACCTCCATCTGGATTCAGCAGTTTTTGGGGTGTTTCTAATTTTACTCTGTTCAAATTTCTCTGTCCTCTGAACTCATTTCTGTTCCTTTCCATTTCTTCCTTTCCTTGCTATTTTCTGGTTTTCCTCCTCCTCCTGCCAAATTAGTTTAAACCATCCCCAACATAACTAATTAAGGTCTCAGTGAGAACATTGTTTGTGGCTTTGCTCAGATGCAACCTGTCTATGTCGTACAAGTTCCCTTTCCCCAGAATAAGTACCAATACTTCAAGTATCTGAAACCCTCCCTCCTGTACTACTTCTTCAGTCATGTACTTGCCAGCATGAGAACATTTGCATATTCTTTTTAGGCAAGGGAATCAAAGGTTATTGGGTTAGATGGGAATGTGGAACTCGAAACACAAACAGATCAGCCATGATCTTATTGAATGGTGTAGCAGGCTTGAGGGGCCGAATGGTCTACTTCTGCTCCTATTTCATATGTTTATATGTTCGTAGAATGTGGCAGAAATTTTCGTTCAATCCTTTGTCCTCTGAAAACATGGGATGGGAAGTGGTATATGGTGATGGAAAAGAGGGATGTATGCGTATGTGGTGGGTGATAAATTCATTGTTATTTTACATACTTAAATCAACAGCAGTTTGCCTGCTATCTCATGGGTACTGGTTTATGGGGATGATGATTGAGAAACCACAATCTTGGACAGTGTGCAATACAGTGCCTTATTACATTTCTCAAAATGTTTCACATCTAATTAATTACTTTTGCTAATTCAATTATAGTTATTGTTGCTGTGTGAATATATGTAGTAGTCAATTTCCACACAGTAAATTAAAAGAAAACAGCAATTAGGTAAAAGGTCATTTATTTTGTTTTCGGTGTCATAATGCAAGATATAAATGTAGCCAGGGGAATCCCATGTTTGTGTTTTCATTAGGCCCATGGGATCTTTAATATGCTCCTTAAAGTTTTACCCAAAGCCTGCTATGACACTCCAATACTCCGTCTGTACTGCTAGATTTATTTTAAGCCCATCAAAGTTTGTTTGGCACTACGGTTGAGCACCCTCCTCTGATCAGTAATTTGCTTCAGATTGAACCCTGACCTCGAGAGCACTTTGTATTACCAGTGTGATTATTTTTCTATTTTTCAAATGCCCATAGCAACAATTCTTACAAATGAGGGCAATGGATGGAAGGCTAGTGCTTAATCTCTTGCACTTTCCAATTGCTTGTTGCCTAGATTATCTGCTTAAATCCAGTTTGAACTGACAACCTTCTCACTCAGAGACTAGACTGAGCCAAGGTGACTCAGCGTTAAAGTTAGTGTCTTGAACAAATTTCAGCTACAGATTTATGGTGTCGGTTCATGATGTCCAAGAGATGTAAGAGTGAGCCAGGAAACAAACCATTTCATTAAAATTGCTTTTCTTATTAAGAAGCTAAGACAAGCAACAAGGCTTATAGCACATGATGTATCTGACTGTTTAAGGAACAATTGGAAAATAGAGCATTGTCAGTTAAAAAATAAAGTTTCTACTATAACACAAAGAAAGTTAAAGGTCTGTTTCTCTTGCAGTGGTGTTGTGGTTATTAATGTGGATGTCTTTTCATAAGGCGTATGCGTGTGAGAAAATAATTTATCCAAGCAATTCCACATTCAGGCTGATCAGAGCTGGGAGGCGTTGTACTGTGGAGAACTCTCATGTGAAATTGAATCAAATCTTGACAATAGCTTGCTCTGAATTCAGCGTGAATCAAACACAATTCAGGTTGGAGCTGTTTAAATAGAATTCCTTCCCCTGTGGATCTACACACTATTTTTAAAAAGCGCTATTGTTCATTATTCTGTAAAACAATTTACATGGTTTGATTGTGTGGTTGGTGATGAGATGCTATCACCATTTCACCAGATTACAATAAATTTTCAGACATAGACCTAACAAAATGCCACACAGGAATGTTTAATTTCAGGTAATTTCACATTTGATCCAGCCTCTAAATTCCAGATGACCAGAAATGGATGACTAAACAAGCCAGTTACCTGCAAGCCACTTTATTAGTTTTATCTCTGGAATTTTGAGTTGACTCCAAATCATCAATAGATTAAGTATTGTTGTAGAACACTCAGTAGGACTGCTTTTGTATTAGGAAGTCACATTTGTTAATTAAACAGCAGATATTTGGAGTCTTAAATCATTGAACAAATTGATTCAATCAGCCCTTCAGTGTGGTTAAACAGTTCTGAAACTTTGGATTATTATTAGCATCCATTAATTAATTGATACCTTTCCTTTATTCAAGCCAGCTGCCAAATTCCTCTTTGATCATCTTAAATAGGCGTTGGCTTGCAGAGCATCTTACTAATTATATGGTGTGGTGCAATGTAGTTTCAGTTTAATTTTGCCCCACCTCATGTCTGGGAAGATTTTGTTCATGTTTTAGATTCCCTTTTAAAAAAGGCACCCTTTGAAAATTACTATGGGCATATGAATTAAATTTTTGTGAACACTTATACTAGTTCAGTTTTAAATGCAGGCAAATCATTGTTACATTTTGCCTTCAGGTTCTTATTTATGCGCTTGGGTCAAGCAGCCTTTTTCTGCCTTGTTCCAATTGTTTTAGAATGTATAGGCTTCTTGCAACATGTCAGTGTTCCTACTTATTCTGTTCATGCTGAGTTAGCTGGTTTTATGGTTAGGATTTTAGAAGTGGGTTTTAGGATTAGGGTGGTAGGGTTAGGATTATTCTTTTTGGATTCAGGCTTTGGGGTTAGGGTTAAGGGTTAGCATTAGGAAATGCTTTAATTGGCCTCAAAGCCCACAGCTATAGAAATTACAAATCCTTAAGATACCTGTTCCTGAATGCTATCCACTGGCCCTTCTACAGAACAGTAGAAAGAAGTTGGGGCTTAAGTATTGAAAAAAATAGGCTTTTTCTCTGAGGTTAGCATTGTAATATGAATTGTGTTGTTCAGTATGAGAAGCTCTGACCCTTTAGATTGCCCTTTCACCAAATGCTACAATTTAATACTGTATTGCCCATCAAATGCCCTGGAGAAACTAGGCTTGAAGTTAAGTAGTAAACATCTGGAGATTGCTGATGTGTACTTGTGAGAAATTAAGCCAAACAGATGTTTTTTATTCCTGTTCTGAACTGTCCATAGGGCCATTAAGAAATTATAAACCAGTGAGCTATGGGTAGCTATAGGTTCTTTACCAAATGTATGTTTAATAACTGTGGGGATGGAACACTGGGCAGAATTTTATATGCCATGGGTAAACGCGCGCCCGAACCGGCTCTGGCGTAAAATAGTGCGTGATGATGTCAGGCGAGTGTGCTGACATCATCGCGCACTTGTATGATATTTCGGTCGGCAGACGCGTGCGAGATTTGGCAGTGTGCCTGCCGACAATTAAGAGGTCTATTAAGGCCATTAATTTATTAATGAAGAGAGATTTTTTGCTGCCCGCCCAATGTTACGTTTGACGGGCAAGCGAGTCGGCCAGGCAGCCTTTGCCATTTGAGGAAATCTTATCCGTGGGCAGGATCAGGTTTCTGACATTAATAAAAAAAAATGTTTTGACATAATTTTTATTCCGTTTATGTTCATGTGAGTGTGTCTTATATGGGGACATTTTTTTCAGAATTTCCAAATCTTTATTTTAGTTTTTAAAATTCTTCAGCTCCCTGAGGCAACTCTGTGTTTTCAGGGAGATTTCATTGCACGCTCCCCCACGCCTGTGCAGATTTCAGCGCTTGTCATCCTCCCACCCCTACCCTGGCAGTGCTGAGCCATTCAGCACGCCTTTCAAACTGGCTGGCCATTAATTGACCAGCCAGCATGAAATCGGGTCCGGGGGCCAATTGCGGGCAATTTCCCAGCCACTCCTGTGTCCGCAAACCGTGCCCGCCCAACGATCCAAAAATCCTGCCCACTGCTTTCCTGAAACAACTCCCTCGTTCTGTTTTCTGCTTTGAATTGTCATGGCCCTAGACTTCACCTGTGCTGTAAGTCTGGTAATATCTGCAACTGAACAGAGGGGTTGATTTTCATATCGGAGGATGTTGAGTGGACAATAGGTGAAGTGATTTGAATTCCTGCCCAGTGTCATAAGTGCGAGGCCCTAACCATCTTGATGGTAAGATTTGTATTGTAAGGGTCTGGCACATATAGGGTTAATGTGGGACTGAGTACAGTCATGCCCACACAGTGATGTAAGAAGGCACATGACTCAGGCCCAGGGGTTGGTGTGGTGCTGAGCAGAGACATGTGTAGACCTAAGCATGGAGACAACTCCTAGCTTGTACCCTTTCTGCACATGTGTAATAAAGACTTAGGGCTGAATTTTGTGGTCGGTGAGCAGGGGGCGGGGCCCAGTCGCTGACACGCAAAATGATGCGGGATGATGTCGGGGGGAACCCCCAACATCATCCCGCCCCATTTAAACCTTCAGAAAGGTGGGGGCGCAGAAAAATCAGCTGCAGGCCCGCCAATCTGTCAATGGCCAATTGAGGCCATTGACAGGATCACTAAAACAATTAAAGGACCTGCTCGTCCAACCTTAAGGCTGGCGGGCAGGCCAGGAGCCCCGGCGGGCTTCTGAAAAAACATAAAACCTCACCCGCCGGCGGGTTGAGGTTTCATGTAGGATTTTAAAAAGTTTAATAAAGTTTTAGTGAAACTTATTAACATGTCCCATCTCGTGTGACATTGTCACATGAGGGGGACATGTTAAGGATTTTTTTTTCTATTTTTAATGTTTGTACAACTTTCAGCGATCTCCTTGAAGCAGCACTTAGCCTCAGGGAGATGTGCGCTCTTTCCCGCCGGGCGTCATGCTGGGTGGGCCTTAATTGGCCCGCCCACTTAAAATGGCGATGTGGCTCACTTCTCCGGCGGGGATCAGCTCCCCACCCGCCAGAGATTGTGTCCGGCCCGCCCACCCGCCCGGTAGGCAGAAAATTCTGCCCTTAGAGTTAACCTACAGAAGACTATGGAGACTTCTTTAAGACATACAGATCTGTAACCAAGCCCCCCCAACAAGCCTCATTTGAATTCTATAGGTTATCTATCCATACATTTCCACTGTTGATGGGCACACCACCGTTTGCGGGGGGGTGATGTCCAACATCATGGATTCATATTTAAAGTGAGCTTGCCCTTCTTTAAGCAGAGGGATCTTTTCATTTGTACTGCTTCTGAGGCACACTTTTTCAAGATTTTTCAGAAGAATGATCACTCCCAGGGCTCTCTGTTTATGTGATGCTGCAACAGATATATTAGTGGATCTGACCTGAGCCGGGAAGATGGCTCTTCATCACCCCACTGTATTGGTATCCTTGATGTCTGAGTGGGAAAGGAATGAGTAGTTCCCCTGCTCTATTTTAACTGCCCTCCCATCCTGGTTTCCGCCAATTGTGGGGACTTAAAGTCAAGACCAGGGTTTCAGCAGATAATATTACGGGGCAGTAAGTATGGCCAGAATTTTACCTTCAGTGTGCGGGCAAGCGCCTGACACGCCAGAATGTAATATGACACACGATGATGTCAGCTATGTGTCCCAACATCACCGTGCACTCGCGCAATATTTCATTCGGTGGCCTCTTAAGGCCATTCAGGACCTAATTAACTTGAAATTTACGCTGCCCATCCAACCTAACAGTTGGTGGGCAGGCGAAAAGGCCAAGCAGCCTTTACATGCGGGATGAGGTTCCTAAAGCTAATACAAATTAAGTAAAACCTTTATTTTGAAAATAAAAACATGTCCCATCTCAAGTGACTGTCACATGAAGGGACATTTTTAATTAAATATTTGATGTCTTTATTTATTTTTTTTAAAAAGCACTTCAATCTCTCTGAGGCATGTAGCTGTCTCAGGGAGATTGAAGCACTCTTTCGTGCACATGCGCGAACTGCGTGCTAGACCCAACTCTCCCTACTCCCCCTGCCCGCACAGGCAGCACTGAGCGCTACTGCTCACGATCCACGCTGAGCGGGCCTTAATTGATCCACCTGTGTGAAATTGCGGTGCGGAGCTGATTGCAGGCGGCAGTTAGCTCCCTGACCGCCCCCGCCGGCCCCCGCTGAGCCCACCTATGTGGGAAAAATTCAAGCCTATATGTTTCTCTGTGATTGAGAGGATGGGAAGCTAAGTTGAGGACAGAATAGTATTTCAAGAATGGCAGTCATTTTTATCACTCACAATGCCAAATTAGGCATTTGACTTTATCAATGGCTTCACTTATTTTTGGTACAAATATACAATCCTCCTGCTGGGAATTTTCTCAGAGGTTCTCTCAATTCACCACTATCTCTTCAGCAGAAGATTGGCAGAAACAAAACAAAAAAAAAGCCTGCTGTTTGTTCATTGGGTAAAATACACTAATTGGGCTATGTGTAAAATTTATAAGCACTTTTCAAACACAAGGGAGCCTTTCTGATCACTTCAGTGCTTGAATTGTTGTGGTAGTTGTTAAATATATTTTGCACACAGTAATAACCTAGCGGTATTCCCTTATAGAATGTATAGCTATGAACATTGCTGTCCTTTAGGGGCAGAACATTAGGCTCATCCCACATTTGAAACCAATTCTTCCACATTTGTTATTTCAATTATGATAATGTCAAAAAGGAATAGAGATCCCTGTCTGCCTAGTTTCCAATGCACAAAATAATGTTTGCATTTAAAAATGAGATCACAGCGATTGTAAACTATGGCGAGCCCGTGTCTAGGCGAGTTGAAACTTGGGTGGTCTCCCAGCAACCAAACAAAGGTGGCAGCTCCAAATAAAGGGCATAACTATTTTTCTTAGTGATAAATGGAAACTAAAGAATCACTGATTAAGTCTAATTTTAACAATTTCGGAAGAGGAAATTGGTTTGACTTCAAAAGACATCAAGCATTATAAAACATGTTGGTTTAACAATTTAGAATTTTGTTCAAAAATCCTCAGGTAATAGTAACTCTTTCAAAAAAGCCTCCTAGAAATAGTGGAAGGGTAGCATTTTCTGACAATAGCACCACAACAGTATTCCGACTTGACTGCTGTACACACCTTGTACTTCATAGTCAAGTCTGTCCCCTGATTACCTGGAGCTGATCATTCTCTATTTCTGCTTAATAAAGATTCATTGATAATCAATAGCTCGTTACACTTTCTCCAGGGAAAATAATAGGGTTGGGGGAGAGGTGGTTAACTAGTCTAAAGATCTCAAACTCCTGTTCTTCCTTGCAGAAAAAGAATAATTTTCTTTAAATCTAAATACTGTGAATACTGCGAACCTGAAATAAAAACAGAAATTGCTGGAAATACCCACTGGGCAGGATCTTCCATTCGGCGAGTGGGGGCGAGGCCCGCTCGCTGACGCTTAAAATTATGCGGGATGACGTTGGGTGGAACTCCCGATGTCACCCCGCATCATTTCCATTTTCAGGTTGGTGGGGGCGCAGCCGAGTCAGCTGCGTGCCCACCGACCTGTCAATGGCCTATTGAGGCCATTGAGAAACTAATTTAAATCATTAATGGACCTGCCCATCCAACTTGAAGGTTGGCAGGCAGGCTGGGAACCCTGGCGGGCTTCAGAAAAAGCATGGAACCTCATCCATGGGTAGGATGAGGTTTCATGAGGTTACTTAAATTTTTAATAAAGGTTTCAGTTAAAGTTATGGACATGTCCCAACTCATATGACAGTGTCACTCGAGGGGACATGTCAGGGAAATTTTTCTATAATTTTTATTGCAAATTTTAATTCGGAGCCAATCTTTCTGAGGCAGCACTTAGCGTCAGGGAGATGAGTGCACTCTTTCGTGCGCATGCATGAAAGAACGCACTCCCGGCTGAGGGAAATCCCCCCCATCCCTGCTCGCACAGGGAGCGTGTAGCTGGGCGGGCCTTAATTGGCCTTCCCACATAGAATGGTGGCTTGCCCCCAATTGGGGGCACCAATCGGAGGCGTGGCCGTCTGTGCCCGCTCCCGAACTTCCACCCCAATGGGGGGATCATTTTTTCGAATTCAGGCAGCATCAGGGAGAGAAACAGAGGGGGGCAGTTTTAATCCCAGAAGTGGGAAGGCTTGGGTCCAGTGGAGGTCATAAAGTGTTAAAAGCTTCAATCCCGACACCAACCTGCCTCCAAGTCCCCACTTCTGGTTTCAGCGGAGGCGGATGGGGGCGCGGGTGACAAATAAATTCCAAAGACGTGGGTTGACTCTTTAACTATTACAGGGAGGTTATGTGTTGCATTTCTATTGACCATTTGAAATTTAACTGTAGTCAGCCAAATTTGCAAGGCCTTGGTAACCCCTCGGCTAAACCAAGACAATGAACTACAATGAATCAGGAGGAAAGTGGCTTTCCACCCATCTGCTGGATCCTGTGTGCCCGCCAGGCCAACCCCCTGCACTGGCAAACCCATCCTTCTAACCTGCTGATCTCCCCCACTAACCTCCCCAACCGAGGCCTTCAATCACAACAATCACCCCCCTCACCACCACCCGGTTCCCAGGATTGGATACACTCCAGCAGCATTAGAACAATCCGTGGGTTTGATCCTGGCCCCATTTTTAGCCTAATTGCACTAAGAATTGCCTCCCAGCTCGCAGGACTGGCATCGCACTTCACTGGGGTGTGCACTTGCCTGCTCCTGGGGACTCTTCCTGGCGGCTCCCTGCCTAAGTGGGAGTCAAGCCTGTCAATAGCGTCACAGGAACATGACACCGGAGAACCCAGATTCTGGGTTTCCCATGATTTCCACAGGTAAAGGGCGCATATATTTTGCCTTTGTGCAAAATATGGCAGGCTGGGATTGTGTGCATGCTGCTGCTCACCATATGCTGGCTTTAGTAATCCAACTCCTGCCAAAAAGAGGATATTGTGAAGACCAATTTCCAGGCTGAGAAGTCTCTAAAACAATTCCCCCGTCACCACACAGCCAGAGTAGCGGAGACAGGAGCATCAAAGTGGGCTGCATTTTGAGGGATGTGGTCAAGTAGGCCTGTACCAGGCCTCTCAGGAAGCTTGAACGTGTACCCTTTCCAAACAAAGTAAGGTTGGCATTTTCCGCTCCTGTTGGCAGTGGGTATCATGGCAGAAATATGGCGAGAAGGCTAAAAATCGTTGTTATGCCGTCGTGAAACCAGTTTGCAATTGTCTGCTCTGCCCATCAATGGGTGTCCAACATCCAAAGTGGGAATATACTTTTAATGCATTTGCATCTCACCACTGTGCCTGCACACCAGAAACATCCCCCACGTCAAATTTACCTCCCACGTGGGTGTGACTTCAGAACAGTGTGATCTATGACTGCCTTTAAAAGGCGTGATGCTGGCAAGCTGAACTCTGAGGGGAACTTGGAGGTGAGTGCAGGCAACGTTGCATAGCGCTCGCGAGGATCACCCGTAGGATGTCAAGGAAGAGGTGCCACAGTTTCATGGAGAGGGGGCACAAGCAAGTTGCTTTTTCCTGGCTGGCTTTCAGTGTGGTGCCAGGGCAAGAGCTCCAATGCAGGTGGGTCTGGGACGGGTGGCAGGGGGGGCAAGGTGGCAGAGACTGAAGGAAGTACACAAGCATATGCCAGGGGGGCCAGCAGTAGAGGTGAGGGGGATGGTGGAGGGTGAGGGAAGTGGCCACGCAATTGGAAAAGCTTGCCAAAAGTAAGCATTCTTCCGCAGCTGAGACCGTTCAGCAGCAGCTCCCTTGACATGCTTGGAGTTGAGCCTCTGAAGCATTTCTGCCCACTCAAGCAACACAAAAGCATGAATGTGCCACTGAATGCCCCAGAACATTTTGCCCCTTGGGCACAGCCTGAAAATTAATGTGCATTTTAGGTGGCAGCAGAACAACTGGGCAAGTTGTAGAATCCCCCTGCGAAAAGTGGCCATGGCACAGTCACTGGTGGAGAAGCTCACAACCCCTTGCAATGTCTTTATTCAGGCTTGGACCAGTAACCCTCATGGTTCAAGCTAACAGCACAACCTAGCAGCGTGGGTTAGGAAAATGCCTGCGCCTGAGCTGAGAGCACAGCATGCAGTTTAATGGCCGAAGCTGCTGCCAATCGGTCAGGCGGAGTGAGGTGGAGGTGGATGAGGTTTCGGAACAGCCATGAAGTGCACTACACACTGGCCATCCAAGTGGTGGCCAGCACTGTCTCATAAGCAGCCGGAGCTGGAGACTTAACCAAGAGAGGTCCTTAGGACGCATATGCTAACCCATGTGCTTCTCCGTTTGATCCTGCAGGAGGACAACATCAGGATCATGGAGATTGGTAATCTAATGGTATGCCTCATGGCTTACAGGGAGCACAGAAGAAGGAAAAGCATTCAACAGAAGTGCCTTTTTCGGCAATGGGAGGAGCACCACCCTCAAGATGAAGGTGTGGCAGAACTTCCTGCACACGCAGCTGAAGATCCACAGAGAGCTATCGCTCGTTGGCATCTAACTAGACCCAGGGCCTATAGAAGGCGCTTAGCATTCCTGCAGATGACTGAGAGCCAGTGTCGCCAAAGATTATGCATGACTAGGGAAGTGGTTGGTCACATTTACCAGCTACTGCAGGATTTGGTGCCATTGGGACATGGAAGGCATCCACTGCCAGTGGCTGTGAAAATGACCATGAGACTTAATTTTTAACGCCCAGAGGGCTCCACGGGTGACCTCTGTGGGATATCGCAACCTCCACCCACAAATGCATCTGTGAGGTCACGGATGCCATCTTCGCATGGGCACACAACTTTAAGCATTTTGCCCAAGACCAGGAGAGCCAGGATGCAAGAACGAATGGATTGCCCAAATCTCAGATTTCCCACAGGTGCAGGGTATCATTGACTGTACTCATGTGGCACTCAGATCTCTGTCGCAACATACAGTCAACTATGCCAACTGCAAGGGGTTCCATTTGCTGAATGTGCAGCTGGTGTGCGACCACCACAAATGCATCCTGCAGGTCTGCTCCACAGGTGACCTACATAGAAACATAAAAACTAGGAGCAGGAGTAGGCTATTTGGCCTTCGAGCCTGCTCCACCATTCAATATGATCATGGCTGATCCTCTATCTCAGCGCCAAATTCCCACTTTCTATCCACACTCCTTGATGCCCCTAATATCCAAGAATTTATCAATTTTTTTCTTGAATATACTGAGTGACCTGGCCTCCAAAGTCTTCCATTGTAGAGAATTCCACAGGTTGACCACCCTCTGAGTGAAGAAATTTTTCCTCATCTCAGTCCTAAATGGCCTGCCCCATATCCTGAGACTGTGGCCCCTGGTTCTAGACTCCCCGACCAGGGGAAACATCCTTCCTGGATCCAGTCTGTCTAGCCCTGGTAGAATTTTATACATTTCAATCAGATCCCCCCTCATTCTTCTAAACTCTAGTGAATACAGGCCCAGTCAAACCAATCTCTCCTCATACGACAGCCCTGCCATTCCCAGTATCAGCCTAGTGAAACTTTGTTGCACTTCCTGTGTGGCATGTAAATCCTTTCTCAGGTAGGGAGACCAAAACTGCATCCAATACTCCAAGTGTGATCTCACTAAGGCCTTATATAATTGCAGCAAGACATCCCTACTTCTAAACTCAAATCCTCTTGCATTGAAGGCCAACATATCATTTGCCTTCCTAACTGCTTGCTGCGCCTGCCTATTTACTTTCATTGACTGGTGTACAAAGACACCTGGATCCCTTTGTACATCCATATTTCCCAATATATGACCATTTAAACAATATTCTGACTTTCTGTTTTTCACTCCGAAGCGTATAACTTCACATTTATCCACATTATGCTGCATCTGCCATATGTTTGCCCCCACACACAACTTGTCAAAATCGCTCTGAAGCCTTCTTGCACCCTCCCCACAACTCAACCCCACTCAGTTTTGTGTCGTCAGCAAACTTGGAAATATTGCATTTGGTTCCCTCATCCAAGTCATTTAAATATATTGTGAATAACTGGGACCAAGCACTGATCCCTGCGGTACATCACTAGTCACCGCCTGCCACCTGGAAAAAGCCCCATTTATTCTCACTCTCTGTTTCCAGTCTGTCAATAATTCTCAATCCATGCCAGTATATCACCCCCAATCCCATGTGCTTTAATTTTGCCCACTAGCATCTTATGTGGGACCTTATCAAAAGCCTTCTTGAAATCCAAATGCACCAAATCTACTGATTCTCCCTTAACTATTCTGCTAGTTACATCCTCATAAAACTCCAGTAGATTAGTTAAGCATGATTTCCCTTTCATAAACCCATGCTGACTTTGTCTAATCCCGTTAAAGCTTTCCAAGTGTTCTGTTACTACATCTTTTATAATAGACTCTAGCATTTTCCCCACTACTGATGTTAGGCTACCTGGTCCATAATTCTCTGTTTTTCCTCTCCCTCCTTTTTTAAATAGGGGGGTTACATTTGCCAACCTCCAATCTGTGGAGCTACTCCAGAGCCTATAGAATTTTGGAAGATGACCACCAATGCATCCAATATTCCCAGGGCCACTTCCTTTAGTGCTCTGGGATGTAGATTACCAAGCCCTGGGGATTTTTCAGCCTTTAACACCATTAATTTCTCTAGCACCATTTTTTCACTAATACTGATTTTCTTCAATTTCTCCCTCTCACTAGACCCTTGGTTCCCTAACATTTCTGGGAAATTATTTGTGTTCTCTTTTGTGAAGACGGAACCAAAATATGCGTTCAATTCTTCTGCCATTTCTTTGTTCCCCATTATAATTTCCCCATTTCTGACCTATATGGATCTCACATGCCTCCACCCACAAGTGCATCCAGAACATCAGAAATGTCATCTTCACTAGGGCACAGAACTTTGTGTATTTCCACCAGGATCAGACAAACCAGGAAGCAGGAGTGCTAGGATTTGCGGTGATCTCCGGTTTTCTACAGGTGCAGGGTGCCATTGACTGCACTCACGTGGCACTTAGATCTCCATGGCAACAAGCAGCCCACTACGTCAACTGCAAGGGCTTCCACTCACTGAATGTTCAGCTAGTCTGCGACCACCACAAATGATTCCTAGGGAGCATCTATGGCTCCCACATCCTCAGCAGGTCTCAGATCCTTGACATCTTCCAGGTTTCACAGAGGCTGCAGTGTTGGGTTCTGCCACAACCCGGACTTTGTTGAAGCAAATGATAGGCATATTGAAAACGAGGTTCCGGTGCTCAACAGGTCTAGTGAAGCACTGCAAAACAGTCCATCGAGGTGGTGATGCATCATTGTAGCTTGCTGCGTGCTATACAGCCTGGCGCTGCAACGGGGGGAGGACCTGTCTGAGGATATGGAAGAGCTGCATGTCTCCTCCGATGAAGAGGATGTTGAAGGGGATTAGGGTGATGAGGCCCTCAAAGTGGAGGATGCCGGCGATGAGGCCATCGCGCTGGCCAGATGAGGCAGGCACGCTGCAAGGTTCATGCAGGATGATGACGAGATACAGTGAGGACAGTCCTGACAACCTCATCTTGCACCTGTGAACGTTTGATTCCTGTGTGGCTGAGTGCAGCTCACTTGCGCTCTGTGAGCAGGATCATATCATGGAGATTCAGCTGTGAAACTTTAAGTGCAACTGATCATTTGACAGCCTTCAGCACCTGTCCCCTTCAGTAGCACACTGTCACCGGACACAGATGCCGAAGAAATGGTTTCCAGCCACACCTGAAAGGTGCTGAGAGCACACAGAGAGAATGATGGAACTCTGTGACTTATGCCCATGACATTCTGGCAGCAATGACCAGCACCATTGCGGTACAGGCATTACTGATGTGTCCAGTGAGTGTGAAGCCAGATAATTACTTTGCTGTGAAGGTTACACCCTGGACAGGGAAGAGGTCCTGCACTGAGATGCTTACTGAGACTGCACTGAGATCTTGTGCAAGAACCAAGGTCTCATATCTGAATGACACGAACACTGCTCATCATAACAAGGACCCATAGGCAGGGAGACATTCTTGGGAGTTTATTGACAATAGTGAACATTATGTTCAAGTGATTAACACCCATGCCCAGTGTACTGTCAAAGAGTTTGGAGTATGCGCAGTGTTACTGATGGCCTTGCGGGAAGAGGCGCCTGTTTGTCCTGGAGAAGCGGAGTCAGAGCGAGGCGGGTATTAGAAGAATGCAAAACTCAAACCAAACATCACATCGAGATCTGGTTGAGTCACTCGATTAATCAGGGCCTGAATATCATCCGCAGTTGAATGTGGAAGGAAAAATGTTTGTCTGTACTGTCTGTAGAAAAAGATTTCGAATACATCTTCTCAACTTTCCTAACCCTGCCGCTACTTCTTGGTGCTCCCCCAATATCCACAGCGGAGGTGGAGGCAGCCTGCTGACTGCTATGCCCTGTTTGTGATGACCTTGGTGGAGGTCCCCTGGAGGGCCAAGACCTGGAGGGCCCCAACCTGCTTTGTTATCCTGCTGTGGGTCAGGTGCCATTTCCTCGGCTTGTACAGCTGGAGATGATGGGGTCACAGGAAGAGGGGACTTTGATCGGCCGGACATTCCTGGAGTCGCTTGGGTTGATGGCCCTAGGGTGCCGAGCTGTTGGTCATTCTCCCTATGGTGCCCGAGGGCCACTGGCTGACTCCTTGAGGAGAAAGAGAAACTGGAGTGAGATCGAGCAGCCCCGCACCCCTCTCACGTTGACACTGTTGGAGGCCGACTATAGTGTCAGTGATGGAGTTCAGCCTGTGCAGCAGTGCAGGAACAATGTTCTGGACCAAGGTCTCGATGGCGGGCACCATCCTGTCAGTGTTGACACTGGTGCATTGGCATGCGAGCGCTATCACCACAGACTGAAGGTGGATGGACTCATCCATCGTCCCTTGCAATTTGAGGAGGGCACCAGACATCCCTTCCTGATGTTGCTGTGATTGTCTTTGAGCTCCACCAACTGATTGAAGACTGAGTCCAGAAGGCTCATCAATTGACTCAGACTCAGCAGGTTCCATGCCTCCAGCAGTCCTCCGAGTGCCAGCGACCTTGGATGTCCCTGCCTTCCCCTGCTGTGGAACAGATTGTGAGCTGTGCTCACCAGATTGTGATCTCGAAGCTGCCCTTTATTGAGGTCCCACTGAGGTGTGTGTCATTGCACTGGTGGAGGGTGTGGGTGAGCGCTGTGATGGGTTTTCAACAGTGCTGCCTTCAGGATCCTCATCCGATGTTCTCTCAGCGCTAGGGCTGGAGTCAAGGTTGCCTGAGGGCGACATGGCAGATGTGTCTAGGAAAGAAGGTGGAGATTATTATTCTTGGCGGCCACATATCACACAGAACAGTGAACTCAGAGTAACATTGAGTGAGGGATGATCTGATGCAGGATTTTCATGTGGGTGTTTGCCGTCAACCTCACCGTCGCCGCAGGAATGGTCCAAGTCCTCTCCGACCAGATCCAAAGCACGAGTCTCGAATGGAGTGAGGACTTTGATGTCTGGCATTCCACCCCCGGTCTGGGACCTCTACTGTTCATTATGCGTGATCTTGTCCTGCACGAAGACAGATGGAGAGAGTGTGAGCAAGGCGCGTGCCAGGCCAAATAAGAAGGATGCCAGGCATGTGTGTGTTATGAGTGGAGCCATGGATGGGATGAGGAGGCGATCTCCAGAGGAGCTGAGGCCAGATGGACATGTGATGCTGTGTGAGGAAGTGAGTGGTAATGTCCCTTAAGCTGGCAGTGAGTGAGATGCCAATGAATGTGTGATGAGCTTGTGAGTGGGTTAGTTGAGATTGATGAGATGGCTGCCTTACCCTGGCAGCTTGGATGAGATCATTCATCCTTCTTCTGCACTGGATGGCTGACCTCTTGTGTGCAGTGTTGCCACTGACCACCTATGCCACTGCCTCCGAAGCTGGAGTGGTGAGATTGATGGGCCTCCTGCCATCAGAGCAGGGATAGAGGTGGACCTCCATGGCATCCAAAATGTGTCTTAATTAGACCAGTGATCACCAGTGGGGTAATTAGGTAATTATGGTGTGTGAGGAGGATTCCTGCAGGAATTTGTGAATTGGAGAGGGAGGTACGGCACTCTTCTTGACTTTTGAGGCCATGTCTTCACTGGAACAGTCGTGGGCTGGCAGCATTGAGAACTGTGTGCACAGCTGCAGTTTAAATATAGCGCCCGGAGTGAGGAAGCAGCAATGTAACAGCATGGCGGGCAAATCAGAGGCTGCCCACCAGCATTCCAGCATGTGGCTGCATAATTTATGAGGTGGGAAGGGGACGATATGGTACAAAAATCCACCATTGTGGTCAGTTCTTCATGCCCACGACCGCACTTAGTGCAATTCTTAGACGATTTTGCCCTAAGAGTGCTTTCGCTCCTAACACCATAATGGGTAGAGATAATGACATCTCATGTTAATCGCATAGTATGGATTTTTTGAAGTTAACTTTTGATACCATAGTCAACACTCATTGGTGAGAGAATAATGTCAAATGGAACATAAGGTTAGATCTCACGTAAAGAACTTGTGGGCCAAGACCTGGCTTCATGAAGGAATTGCTAACCTTTTACAACACCTTCTGGAACCAATACCACCATCCACTGCAACTGATCTAACTGGTGACCTTTGGATTGTCTGACCCACAAAATCCTGCAGGAATCCTCCCCACATACCATAACTACCTAATTATCTCACTGGTGATGACCACTGGTCTACTTGATTTTCAGGCCCAAAGTCTATCTCTCCAGCTTTACACATGTAAGTGAAAATTCCCTCTTAAATGTCTCCTATGAATTTATAATCTCATTATTTTACGAAATAGTTGAGAACCTGTTGGAAAATCATACAATTTGTGTGCAAAACTGAGGGAGGGGCTAAGTCTGAAGGAAGAGGTCCTCTGTGGAGAAATCAGAAATACAATATTTATATAGATAATGAGGCAGAGCTTTTTTGGGCACAGTCAGTGAAATGGACATAAATTGTGGCCAAAAATGTGTCCATTTTCAGAAGCTATTTCTTCCCCTTGATTCTCTGCTGAAATTCATTTTCACATCCATGGAGAGACAATATAAAATAAAGATTACAACTCTAAAGTGGGTGCAAGAGCAGAGGGACCTGGGTGTAAATGCGCATAAGTTATTGAAGGTGGCAGGGCAGGTCGGGAGAGTGGTAAAGCATACATTATCCTAGGCTTTACTAATAGGGACATAGAATATAAGAGGAAGGAGGTTATATTGAATGTGTATAAGACACTAGTTTGGCCTCAGCTGAAGTGTTACATCCAGTTCTAGGCACTGTGGTAACACAATAATGAGAAGAAAAAGGAGTGAGGGAACTTTACAGATGGTTTTAAGATAAACAATTTTACGATACAATTGAAATGGTAAATGAAAAAGAAAGTGCACAATGAATGAAAACACCTTATCTGCACATCACCACTTGGCATTATATTATAAATTTATTGTTCATAATTTAAATAAAGACGGAAGCAATTCAAAATAATTTAAATTTCTGCCACAGCTGTTATCCAAACCTGTTACATCATGTACATTTTAATTTGCATTTTACATTTTACACCTCATTGGTAACATTACTTCAAATATCTGCATAATAATCTAGGATTCTTAACTATGCTTTAAAGGAAACATTAGCTGCACCAGCACGTTATAAAGTTTCAAGACATTCCTTAATTGCTTGCCATTAAAACCAGGGATAATAATTAACTGGAACTAAATTTGAGTTTATGGTATTTAAAAGACAGCCCAACTTGCCTGTTCAGGTAAACATAAAAGACCCAATAACGCTTTTGCAGTTTAATTTTCTTTGTTCACAGTTTTAGGCAAAAAAGGAATTGGACATGGATGAAAAGCAGGTTTGACTACTTTATGCTCACATTTATTATTTTGTTAAACTTAATCAAGGCAGGCTTTTTAGTCCCTTTGTTCTTGTGCCATTCTTCATGAGAATTCTTCATTGGCTGGAGCAGTAAATGGTAATGTATGATTAATTGTTGATTAATGTTATCCAGTGAAAAAGTAATTAATATCTAACGCTTGAGCCAATGATTGGTGTTTAAGCCAAAAGCAACAGCAGCTGATTGCTGGAATGATCTTGCGAAGAATAAGACACAGGCCTCATTGCTAAAGGGAGATGATTCTGTATGTGGGTGGTCCAGTGTGATTGATGCATAAAAAGACAAAATCTATCCTAAGGCTTTTAATTGTCAATGTCTTAAAGTGGAATTCTGACCCTTGTGCCCCAGGAAGCATTTTGTGTGTGCGATTTTTTTTGTTGTTGAATACAGAGATACTCTCAAACCTATCTTGCTAATGATATTTTCATATGGGGCTAATGTAAAATCAGTTAGCCCCACAGCTGTTTGTTGAAAGGCTGTATTGATAGTTCACATCACTTCAAAGTTTCACATATGACCCATTACAGTATGGACTGCAATACCTTCTATTAAATATTATATAGTTTTATACATATTATATATATTATGTGTGCATGTCTATATATAAGTCAATATGTAAATATGGGGTGTAAATTTGTTTCTCGCCACCTGAAATCATCAAATCAGTGTAAAACATTGTGGACTTTTAAACATAAGTTACGTTGAGCATAGGTCAAGTTTCTAAAATCTCTGACACTGGTTTAAAAAACATCATAATGGAAGATGGACCCACACTCAAAACTGGCCATGGGCCAACATCAAAATAATGAGAAAGTGAGTTTCCACTGATTGCACCTGTTTGTGGCTGTTTGAGGAGGTTCTTGAAAATAAGCTCACTTTTTTCAGGCAGAAAGGCATTAGTAGGAATGTTTAAAAGTTTTTAAATTTAAAAAAACATATCTAATTTACTAAGAAACTGACTAGTGTACACCAATGAAACCAACAAATAGTTCTGTGTAGTTTTCTAAAGTCATTTTCAGTGATTTTAAAATCCAGTTACTCAGGTTAAGGGCTAGAAACTTACTAAGAATGCTTATATTTTGTGATAAACCCATTTTCAGATGTATTAGTAAAAACACAGCAGATTGCTACTCTTAAATACATCAAGGATTTCTTTTTAATGCAAGTAAGAAAGATGAACAATTGCTTTCAATTACACTAGACAGTCGCATTGGTTTGTGGAAGATTTTACATGTGCTGTTATACAGATCAGTCTGGGCGAGAAACATGAACCAGAGCTTTGCTTCTGAAAACCAGCAACATTTCAAGTGCAATTTGCACCCATTTTGCCAATTGCACCCAAAGCGGAAAATCTATCCCTAAATATATGACAGATCCAGGGTCAGTGTGAGCACCGTGTGATTTGCACAATACCACAGGCCCAGGAGTGAATCCATGGTTTCTGATCAGCAGCATCAACTATACATTCAAGGTTGGTCTCACTGCCCTAAAACTCTACTTTAGTTGACAGACCCACCTACAAGTAAGTGCCAACATCAATTTGCGTATAAAATGTGATACATTCCAGATGGGACATGTTGCTGACATATTGGTTCCAGACTGGATGCATGGAGAAGCTGCGTTATCAGTGCATACAATCCTCTTGTCTCCACACAATCATAACTAGCAATCACTAGCATGCAATAAGATTCAATTTCTGCAGGTATGTGGAGTTAATTTTCAAGTTATCCTCCCTTCCACCTTCCCCTCTTCACTCCCTCTTTCTGTCCCTTCACTCACTCTTTCTGATTCCTCCCTTTCTTTCTCCTTCCTTTTCCTCCTTCCCTAATTCCCTTCACTTCTCTCCACCCCCTCCCATTCTCCACCTAGGCCCCTTTCAATTAAAATGTCTCTAAAAATGAATCAAACTATAAAAAATTGCAGGTGAGTTAGAACTCAGTTCTTTACAGTTAAAATAACAAATGCTGGACTTTATGCAATAGCTTGGTCATGATTTGAAATGGCAGCTTAGTATTTTAATAGAAACCTATCTACAGAGTATTTTACACTTCTCAGACACTGATGCAGATTTGACACCAGATTTGGTTGGCAGTATTTAATATTGTTGTGTTGAAAAATGTATGAGCCCAAAACCGAACTTTTGCACAGAGTCCCCACAAAGCCAGTGCCAGCACTGTGAAACTTTACCATTGTTGTACCAATGCAAGCTCTGCTGCATTATTTATCATTTAGACATTTTATATCTTGTTTTCATGTGGCATTGTAAATAATACTATTCAAAAATACCTCATTAGATTGAATCCTGCAATCAATTTATACTGTCATTTGGGTAAAATTATATAATGGTGAGTGTTGGCATTCCTTTGAGAAGCTGGATAACTGGATAAATATTAGCTGCCACATTGCTGCTCATTCAACTAATTCCACTAGAAGAATAGATTTGAAATGAACTCTTCATCTTTCAGATTTAACCAATACATCTCCCCCATGTTACCAAATATTTTGACACCCATTCCATGAATTACTTAAAGGCAACCAACACAATAGTTAATTCATAATTACAAATTTGAACTCTGACATCCAGGTACACAGAATGGCTCAGGTTTTTGTGGAGTCCTGGAGACCCCGTGGAGCTCCGAAAATGCTGACCAGGACCTCATTTCTGACGGATCCAATTTTTACCAGTAGAGGAAAGGGGGAGGGGCATGATTAGCAGGAGGGAAGCACAAAGCCAGCAAGGCCATTTGAACTCAGTTTTGAGTTCAAACAGACCCCATTTTGACTGTAGTAAGGGCCTTAACTTGCAGTGTGGGAGTCATGAATTTATGGGATGGAGGTAAAAGCTCCTTAAGGTGGATAAGTTCTATATAACTATCATGATGCAAAGTTTTTTCAATTCCCAGCCCTTTAAAATTAAAATAAAACAGATTGCCGGTGTCAATGGGAGTTGAAAAAATTCTGTTTTAGCAGTTACATTAGCGGCCTGTTGACATTTTGCTAAGGGCTGTTTATGAATACTTGGTTGATTTTACCAAGCTATAATTATCTCAACAGGGGGAATCTAAGTTCACAGTTTGATGGACAGCTCAAAGAGGTTATTAAATGATTAGATGATTGTCTTTGATAAGGACTTGCGAAGAAAAGTTTCTTCTACAAGAGTTTAAGCATTAGAAGAGATTTAACTGTTATGAATGGGCTTTTATGAATGAGGGTATTTTTTTAAACAGTGAAGGCTATATTAGATTTTTAATATTAGCACGGCTCCTGGGGTCTGCCTATGCTAGTGGGTTGACATGGAGGGTATAAGGGCCAAGGATGGTGGGTGGGTTGGCATGGGTGGCATGAGTTAGCATTCAGCTGACATGGGGCTATAAGAGGCCATGGAGTAGGTGAGGGCATGGGTTGGCATTAATTTGGCATGGGAGCATGGAGGTAGCATGGGGAATGTCTAGAGATGCTGGGGTGTTACTTGTGAAGGCTGGAGGACCTAAAATTTTAATAGAACTGGATGAAATCCAAGATTATTGAAGCGGGCCTTTTAACCAGCCTGCCTTGGCCGACCCCCCGCGCCCCCCCAGAAGTGGAAGAGGAGATGAACTCGGAAGAGGTTTGCAGGCCAGGTTAAGATGGAAAAGTAAATGACTTAGCTGGAGCGTTCTGAAGGTCAAGTGTATAATGACTAAAAAACCAAGGGCAGGATTTTCGTTCTTGGCGCAGGGACATGCCTGACTCAATCGGGCATAAGATAGTGTGCGATGATGTCGGGTAAGTGTCCCGACATCATCGCGCACTCACATGAAATTTTGGTTGGCGTGCATACACGAGAGTCGGCAGCGCACCCGACGATAATTAAGAGAGCTATTAAGCCCATTAATCAATTAATTAAGTAATATTTTTTCCTGCCCATCCAAACTTATGGGTGAATCAGCCAAGCAGCATTTGGATTTTTTTAGGAAAACTCATCCACGGGTGGGATGAAGTTTCCAATATTAATTAAAAATAAATTTAAACATAATTTTTAACATGTCCCTCTTCGTGTGACTGAGTCACATGCAGGGACATGTTTCCCTTATTTTAAAATCTTTATTTTTGATTGTAAAATTCTTCAACTCTGCTCTGTGCCCTCAGGAAGCTTTCAGTGCACGCTCCCCCGTGCATGCGCAGACATTTGCGCTCATGCTCCTCCTGCCCTCACCCTGGCAGTGCTGAGCTCCTCAGCACCCCTTTCACACTGGCTGGCCGTTAATTGGCTGTTCAGTGTGAAATCATGGGCGGCGGTCCATTTTATGGCCACTCCTGGGCCTGCCTGCTGTTCTTGCTCGACAAAGGGAAAATCCTGCCCCAACTTCCGATAATGCCGTGAAGTGAGCAATATACCAGAATCCAAACATATAGTGTAAGATGTTTTTATATATGTGCAATAGATTTAGCAAATAGGAGTTGTGAGGTCACTTGGGGATTTGAAACCTGAATTATGGATCTTCAAACCAATTCATTGGGCTACAGGAAGTCAATGGATTTTGGTTAATACTGGGACAATATAAGTGTAGAACTTTGTGTGGAAGAGGAGAGTGACCATGAACTCCTGCTTACCTGAAGTTTGTGAAAACTGGAACAGGATGGCTGGTGAGCAGAACATTAGAGAAAATGACTCTTGAAGTGATGAAGACATGGATGAGGATTTAACAGTAGCGCTGGGCTTAGGGTAGTAAGTAGTTAGTGTTCCACAAATGAAACAGGATGGCCTCAATGATGGACTAGACACAAAGTCAGTTTGGGGCCATCATAACTGGGTTTTACACCACCTTGTTCAGCCAGAGCAGGTAAC
Organism: Carcharodon carcharias; assembly: GCF_017639515.1. NCBI lineage: Eukaryota > Metazoa > Chordata > Chondrichthyes > Lamniformes > Lamnidae > Carcharodon > Carcharodon carcharias. The sequence continues at coordinate 63,014,152 of NC_054480.1, read as the reverse complement.
CAGGGAGGTTTTTTGAGTCAAAGCTAAAGGCACACACATGGTGATATGAATTGAAACAGATGGCTTCACTTTTGCCAACAATATGATATTACAAGAAGTTACCATTCATCCATTTCGAAATCTGCATTTGATAAGTGGGGTTACCTGCACTCCTGATGACTTGCCTCTGTAGCAACAATATCCAAGCTTAAAAATTAATTGGCTGTGAAGTACTTTAGGGCTTGTCAGAGCATGAAAGGCGCAATATAAATGTGTGGTCAATCTGCTGACATTCTCTTAAAGGTGTATTGCATCTCAGATTACACTTTTTAAGAGAATGTGAGTTGATTGATCCCGAAATGCAAATTATTTTTCCTTTGTTACCTTTAACTTTGTTTTGAACCTTACAACAGTGCTGTCCAATACATTAGCTATTGACTACTTGGGCTAATTGGGACTCCAGATGTAATTAATTGTATTTCTGACACCTAGATAAAAAAATGAATAATAACCACTGTCTTTCCACATGTGATCTGAATTCTTATATTCACATATGTGAACTTTAAACTTTGTGTGTGCTTCTTGGTGAATAAGAGAACATGCAGAGACTCTGTGTGCTTTTTGATCATTGTGATTATTTCCTTGGTTACTGAATGGAGGTAGACATTTATTAAGTAATTTAACCCTTGTGAATATATGTGCATTGTGTAAGCTTATGTATGACCTTTTTTTTACTAAAATTAACAAATGTAACTAAAACGTTATTACTGTGTCTCGTCAGTAATTTTTATTAAACCATGCCTTCTTAGAACACGTAATTCATCTACTTCATTTACTTCGTAATTAATAAAACATTGGGTACAATTTTCCTAACTTTGTCCCTGGCCAAACGATGGGACCAGTAGTGGGTTGGTGCCTCCTGGTATGTTCTGTCTCCCCAGCCAGTCAGGGAGGATGGGTGGAATTTCTAATTAAGGGGATCCTTGCATGGGTTACAATGAGGTCACTAACACTTGGATTTGCAGCAAGCACAGGAATGGAGAGGAGACCTGGTAAGGCTGCTCCCCCGGTCTCTCACCTCTCATATAGAGGCCCGCCTGTGACATCTGAGGGATTGAAGTGAGATAAACTCTTCCAAGAAAGGGAAGAAGAAGACAATCTCTAATTAAACAGTCATGAATAGAAGGAGCAGTGGAAGTCAGCAGCAGGAGTATGATTCTTCCAACCTGGATACAGTGCACCAAGAAGTTGCAGGACCTCAGAGGGCATGACAGGAGAGTGGCATAAGACTTCCCAATGCCAAGCCCCACACTCTGACTTTCCCAGCTTTCTCCTGCACAGCTCCCCTCCGAACAACACACCTTGCAGCTCCACTCATTCCTCTCTCTCCAGGCACCTCACATCCCCATCTGAGCAGCCAACACTCACCATCAGCCTATTGACCTCTTGCACCCATGACTTACAGCCACCCTCCACAAATGTTGCTTTTAGCTGCTATCTGCTGAAGCCATTATAAACACTCACACCTCCCTAGTTTCTCTCTTTGCAGAAGTAGAGAGTTTTCAACCTCAGGGAGAAGTAAGACCCTGGGGGTTGCCCTCCAGTGATAGGCACCTTGCCGGCCACTGGCAGTGCATGTCCATGTGCTTCATTGGCAGGGGGTCTTGTTCCAGGAATCTGTAAGTGTTCCACCTGAGGCACTGATTCTCAGTCTTGTCAAGAGAGCAGATCCTCTACTTGTAGACCCTGTGGTGGGGGCCTCGCCCCCTTCCAGCTGAATCTCTGTGTCTATTCCCATTGCCCTGCGGAGGGACAGCTGATGTGGTTGCTAGAGCTGTTGGCAGTGATATGGCTTCTGGTCTTGCCTCTCAGCAGAGGTGGATGGTGCAGCTGCAAAAGCTACTCCCATGCATGATGAAGACTGGCAGCAGGCAAGTGCAGCTGAAGGTGAGTGAAGTGTTAGGTAAGTGAAGTGCTTTCCAAGAAGTTGGCAATCAACAGTAAAGCAGCAATTGCACTCTCTGAGAAAAGAAGTGCTTTGAACAGCAGTCTCACATTGAAGGGTGGAGCCCTTCGCTTTCAGTGATCAAAGCTTTCCCAACTTTTCAGCTTCACTGAAGAATCTTTTCCCAATGCATTCACCTTGGTGCTCCTGGCAAGTTACTGAAAGGTCGGGAGGCAAATGTGCTGGTTGTTAAAGCCAGAATACTAGGTTAAAACAACAATTAAGTACCTACTAGAATTTTTCAATGCTTCACCTGACAGCTGCACTTTCAGTTCCCTGCTCACCCTCAATTCCACCCCCATGACACCCAGAAGTGGGTGGAATGATATCAAGATCTCGAGCCGACAACACTTTTAGTGGATTTAATTATTGCATGCACCTAAAGCTGCCTTCTGTTGCTTGTGAAAATTCTACCCTTTAAACAATGAAAAAGAATTTTGTTAGAAGTATTATTGATTAAAAGATGCAGAATAACTTAATTATCTTTCTGGGTTAATTGCAGAAACATGAGCATCACACCTTGCCAATGACAAATTCACAATAAAATGTATAGGCTTGAAGAAAATAATATATTAAATGCTTTCACAAGGAGGAAATGTTTAAGAGATTGGGGAGTGACACATACCAGTTTATCATCATTAGATTATCTATGAGGCCATAACAATATACCGATAAAGCTGTTGAAGTTGGGCTGTGAATTGTTTCAATTTCTGTTTAATGTCATGTTGTGTGATAATCATTATACTGCCTTGTGCAAAATGTACAAAATGCTTAATTCTTAATGGGCATTTTGCAATGTAGGTGGTATCTCTTTTAACTTTTGTAAATCGTGTCTTGTCTTTTTCTCTGCAAATTATTTTCTTTTTTTTCCCCTTTTTTTACATTCAAATCTCTCCTCACCTTCCTGGCCGAGATGATATACTGGAGATTTGTTTTCTGTCACTGCTCCTCAAAACTGACCACTAGGTGCTGTATGAGACATGGTTTCGCCTTTCTGTTTGTTTCGTCTTTCTAATGGGAGGATTTTGCTTTTGCTACTATTCTGCTGTAATCTCATGTAAATCCAATGTGGGACAGATATATCAACTTTGTTATAGAGTCCGACGAACAGAAGACTAGATGGATCTAAAACCGGAAACCGAGATATTTTGAAATGTTTCTTAAGGGAAAAAAGTAATGGAGCAGCAATGATGAATCAGACAATTAGCTTTTACTCTTAGTAACATCTCATTACTCTTTTTTCTGCTGTTTTTGTACAGGTGCTGGCATGTTCCACAAGAAATGTAGAATATCTCATTACCTAGTCTCTATTGTGAACTCCAGCAGACACAACACTATTTAAGATCATGTAACTGAGTGATACAGGCAGAGTCTGGCCAACCTGGCCTTACACTGAATCATGTCTAGTGTTAATAACTAATGTGTTGTGTAATAATCCACAAAAATAATCATACCCAAAAATCTAGGTAGGGCTGTAACAGTCATAATTTCACACCTCCACAGATTGGACTATGGACCAGTGTCTGTAAGTAACAGTTGATTTTTTTCCCCCTTTGAATGTGAAAATGAGTTGTAGAACATTGCAGTCATTACAAAGTGATTCCACAATGACTTGTCAACTTTTGTCAACTCATTTTATGTTATCCAGTTCCAGTGCTTGGCTTGAAAATTCTTTGCCAACTATTATTTATTATTTGCTGATGAGTGTCTTAAATCAATAACCAATATACAACAGATGCTTAATCAGAAAGTTACGAGATTATGATTACCCACTTATGCGGTCAATCTTAATGTAGACTAAACAATGAATACTTACAGGCTGTTTGATATCACAGAGTTGATTTCAGCTTGTATCAGCTGAATGCCAGCCCAGGATTAAAATCGATGTTGGCATGTCAAATCCAATCCTATTCTTGATCGAGTTACATTCATGTGCATTTTCCAACAAAGGTCACAGGATTGGGATAAGGAGTTGGAAGTCGGGCTATGTTTCTCCACCTCTTTAGCCCAGGGTGGCAGAGGCCAATTGCAGAACGACAGCATCTGTAACAATAATCCACACCTCTTTTTAACAAGGGCAGCCAGGGAATCCCTCAGAGCTGTTAACATTTCACTTGACCTTACTTTGCCTGAAGAGGTATTGCTGCATTGCCACTGATCGAATGCCAGTGGAGCTCTGAGGAATTTCCCAAGAAATAACCCTTGAACACTTTCCCATAAGAACTGATTTCACCAAAATACATGGTCTAAACATTAATACTTTTGATTTTTTAAAGAAAATAACCACAACATTTAGGATAAGGTTATGCAAAAACATTACCAAAGTGTTGTGACATAATGGTAAATATCTCTGAATATTGCAATGCTTCCCAGTGAGGATCATATAATTTCTTTGCTAAGTGGTTATAATACTTAGTAAGCTACAGCTAAAGTAGGTTTAGCCAGAAGAATAGTAAGAAATACTATTCCTTCCTGCTCTCTCTTGACTTTTACCGCACAATGTTTGTGCGCTCAGTGACCATGTGGAGATTCAAGTGAACATTTCATACAATAGGAATGTTCTCTACTGAATTAAAAAGGATGACAAGCCAAGCTACTAATGTTTGAAATTCGGCAGCTTGTCTTCTCAGAGTGTAAGGCTGCCAGGCTCATATAAAGTTTTGACCTTCTTCTGGTTCATGTTTTTAAGAGTTAATTAAAGCCAGAGCAAAAAAAAACGCATTCCTGAACAGTGGCTTCATCTTCTTCTCATAACACATAGACCATTGCCCAACTGCAGCCCAGAATCTGATTGTTGTCAACACAAAGAACAGCTGCTAAAAATAGGAGATGAGACTTGAAGAAGCATTCCTCAGGAAACCTTCATTCAGAGCCAATTTTGCAGCTTCTACAAAGTTTCTTTCACTGTGTAATGTTTGAAAATGTCAAAGTTGCCATAATTTAAAATAAAGTTGACTTTAGGATTGATGTTATTTACATATATGGCTGTGTAATAAACTCTAGGTTACAGGCTAAATTCATAGCTATTGGGAAGTTAAGTTTGAAGAAATCGCGATGTAGCTCTGAGCCACACTACCTTCGTGTGTGACTGTTCTGAGAGGATTATCGAATTTACCCTTGTTACTCAATAAACTTGTAGCGTTTATAAATTCTTCTGTCAGCACCTCATTACATCAACAATCTGCAACATCCTGGATGTGATGTTGTTCCCATACGCCTACTGCCCTTGTCCTTTCAGGAGGTAGTGATTGCCGGTTTTGGAGGTGCTATGAAAGAAGATGGAAATAGTTGCTGCAGTTCATCTTTTAGATGGGACACATTGCTGCCACAATAGAGGGAGTGAATGTTTAAGGTGGTGGATGGGGTGCTGATCAAGTAGGCTTTGTCCTGGATGGTGTCAATCTTCTTCAGGGTGAAGTAGTTGCACTCAACAGGCAAGTCTACTTAGAGTATTCCATTACGCTCCTGAAATGTATATATGGAAAGACTTTAGGGAGTCAGGAGGCAAGTCACTTACAACAGAATACCAAGCTAATGACCTGCTGTTCTAGCCATGGTATTTATGTAGTTGGTCCAATTAAGTTTGTGGTCAACGGTGACTCCCAGGATCCTGATGCGGCATTTGATGATGGTAATGCAATTGAACATCAGTTGGAGTCAGTCAGACTCTCTCTTGTTGGAAATGGTCATTGCTTGGAACTTGTGTGGTACAAAAATTGTTTGTCAGTTATGAGCCCCAACCTGAAAGTTGTTCCGATCTTGGTGCATGTAGGCATGGATTGCTTCATTATCTGAGGAGTTGTGAATTGAACTGAACATTCAGCAATCAACAGCAAACAATTCCACTCCTGACTCTATGATGGAGGGCAAGTCATTGATAAAGCAGTAGCAGCTGGTCACCAAGTACATTACCCTGATGATCTGACAGGATGGGGATACTTGCTGAGCCACCTCCTCCAGTTAGTTTAATTGTCCACCAGTGTTCATGACTTGCTGTGGCAGGTTTCCCAAATTTGATCTGATCCATTGGTTGCAATATTGCTTAGCATGCTGTAAATCGCATGTTTCTGCTGTTTAGCATGCATATAGTCCTGTGTTGTACCTTTAGTAGGTTGCCATCTAATTTTTCGATATCCCTAGTTTACCCCTGGCATGCCCTCCTTCATTGAATTAGGGTAGGTCCCCTGACTGGATTGTAATGAGAAAAAGAGGGATATGCAGGGCCATGAAGTTACAGATTGTGGTTGAACACAGTTCTGCTGCTGCTGGTGGCCCACAGTGCCTCATGGATGCCCTGTATTGAGTTGCTTTATTATATTTAGCATGGTGGTAGTGTACCACAATGGAGGGCACCCTCACTCTGAAGACAGGATCACCTGTAGGTCTGATGGTCATTCCTAGCAACACTCTCGTGGACAGACATATCTGCAACAGGTAGATTGGTATAAGCAAGTAGATTTTCACTTTGTGTCAATTCCCTCATCAATCTCCACTACTGCTTCCCTCCTTCCCAAGCTTAGTCTGGATGGTATGTTCTTCTGGCCTCAGCCAGCAGTGATGCAACAGACCCACACTTCAAGAAGGTATTGGAGTCTCCCACCCAGTGTTCTGTGCCTTTAATACTCTGAAGTTAAGCTCAACCTGGAGGAGCACTGATTCATCTGCTGGAGGAAGGGTGGTGGGTGGTGTTCAGCAGAACGTTTCCTTGCCTATGTTTGACCTGATGATGTGGGAGTTCATGTGTTCCTGAGTCAATGCTTAGGACTCCCAGGGCAACTCCATCCCGACTGTATACTACTGTGTGCCACATCTGCTTGGACTGTCCTGCTGGTGGCAAAGGATATACCCAGAGATAGTGATGGAGGAGTCTTGGGCATTGATTGTAAGGTATGGTTGTGTAAATTTGACTATGTCAGATTATTGCTTGTCTGGTCTGTGGGACAACTCCCTTAATTTTGGCACAAGTGACCAGATAGGGGCTTTGCAAGGTCAACTGGGTGTGCCTTTGTCATGCCTGAATTTGATGTGTCGATGCCAAGTGATTCGTCCAGTTTTATTCCGACTGTTCTTTTCTGTGAAAGCTTGATACAACTGGTTTGCTAGGCAATTTCAGAGCTAGTCACATTGCTCTGTGAGTGGAGTGTGAGCTCTTGGCCAGACCAGGTAAGAATGCTGGTTTGCTTTCTCTAAAGGACATTACTGAGCCAGTTAGGTTTTTTCCAACCATCTTCATGGTCACCATTGCTTTGTATTCCAGCTTGTATTTTAGTTAATGGAATTCAAACGTATAAACTACTGTGGTAGCTCTTGAACTCATGTCTCTGAATTATTAGCCAGGCCAGAGTTACTTGTCCAATAACATGACCAAAACGCCGCTGCATTTGTTACTGTTGTCCTGACTTACTTTAGCAAGTCTGTAGAGTGCAAAATAAAAAATATAACTGCTACAGGTATTCCCCGTTTAAAATGTGTTCTAATAACATGTATTCATTTCAGTACGGTTTGTAAATTAGGGAAATTCCCTGAATAGTGCTGCCTCCATTTTCGTTTGAGGGCAGGTTACTGCACACATTCAGTTTTTTTAAAACAAACCATCCCTTCATTTGTCTCCTCTCTCAATCCCTTCGCTTCATCCCGCTCATCGCCTCCCTCTCCTGACCCTTCAGCTCACCGTTTCCTTCTCCGGATCTTTCTGCTCACTGCTCCCATCTCCTGACTGTCCCAACTCCCCCCACTTGTTGTTTCCCTCTCTTGATCCTGCTGCTTGCTGCTTCACTCTCCTGACCCCTCACTACTTTCGCTCCCCCTGACTCTCCAGCTCACTGTTATCCTCTCTTGAGCCTCCCACTAGCTGCTTCCCTCTCCTGACACTCTTGCTTGCTGCTTCCCTTTCCTGAACTGCCCATTCACTGTTTCCTTCTCCCGACATTCCTGCTTGCTGCCTCCCTCTCTTAACCCTCCCTCTCACTGCTTCTCACTCCCAACTCTCCCACTCACTGCTCTCCTCCCTTGACCTTGTCGCTCGCTGCTTCCCTCTCCCAACCCTCCAGCTCCCTGTTTCCTTCTCCCGACCATCCCACTTGCCGCTTTCCTCCCTTAATGTTCCTGCTTCCTGCCTTTGTCTCCTGACTCTCCTATTTGCTGCTTCCCTCTCCTGATCTGTGCACTATTTTTCCTTCTCTCGCGCTTTCCACTCGCTGCTTCCCTGTCCCAACTGTCCCGCTCGCTCTTCCATCTCCAACTCTCCCGCTCGCCGTTTCCTTCTCCCGACCTTCTCGCTCGCTGCTTCCCTCTCCTGAACCTTCAGCTCACTGTTTCCTTCTCCCGACCCTCCCACTCGCCGCTTCTCCCCCCCAACTCCCCCCACTCGTTGCTTCCCTCTCTTGATCTTCCCGCTTGCTGCTTCGGTCTCCTGACCCGTCCCCGCTCACTGCTTTCGCCCCCCCACCCCCACAACCCTCCAGCTCACTGTTTCCCTCTCTCTACCCTCCCACTCGCTGTTTCCCCTCCCCCAACCTTCCTGCTTCAATCCCCCACCCCTCCTGCTCACCACCTCTCTCTCCCTCTCCCAGCCCGCCCTGCACCCCCATAAATCCTACCGCTCACCATTTCCCTCTCCCTCTCCTCACCTCTCTGCTTGCCACTTCCCTCTCCAGAACCCTTGCAACTTCCTGCTCGCCACCTTGCCCGCTGCCCCTATCCGTCTTGCTTGCCGCCCATCTTCCAAGACCTTGCTGTAAGTGAGGGCTCGGGAGAGGGATGGCAAGAGGAATGGGGTGTGTGAGGCAGTGAAGGGGATGGTGAGTGGGAAGGAGGGAGCAGGAGAGGAGTAGGTGATCGGATGTGGTGAGCATGAGCATTGGGGTGGGAAGCAGTGAGCAGCAGGGTCAGGGAGATGGCAAGCAGGAGGGTTAGTGGAGGCAGGAAACGGAAAGGGCGGGGGAGGGAAGTGGCGAGTAGAGGGGGTCAGGAAAGGGAAGTGGCGAGCAGGAGGTAAGTAGGAATGAATTAGTTATTAAGAATTAGTAAGTTAGTAAGACTTAGTAAGAGGTAGTGAGTTAGTAAGTTAGCAAGAGGATTTTTGGGCCAGTTAGGTTCAAGGCAGGTTTTTAATGTAAAAATTTCAGGTCATGAAAGTAACCCACCCTTATTACATGTTTTCTTATGGGAAAGTGATTTTTGTTTAGTACGTTGTGTTTTTACGAATACATTAGGAGTGCTAAACTCCATATAATTAGAACACTGTCACCTCTCACTTTCTCGCTGAGTTTTGGCTAATTCGGAAGGGATCCATGCCTTCTAATGGCACCGGAGCCCAGAGTCCATAGGAAATGCCCCCAAACCTGGCACCCACCATTTTCTCTGGAGGTGGTGGGGGAGCAGGGGTGGGAGGTATTTCATACACCTGCTGTTCATGGAGGCAGCTGCACATTTAAAAGTGCAGCTGTCTTCAAAAAGAAGCAATTTTTGTCATGAGCATTTCAGAAACACGATCCATGGGCTTTAGTCTTTGAGAAAAAGGTTTGCATCTACCAGAGTTCTTTGGAGAGCTAAGTTATCCTTTTGGAGAGCTCAGGTACCCCTTTGGGAGACATCTGATACCCCTTTTGGGACTGTTAAGAGTAGACCGAAATGTGTGTAAAAAGTGGATAAGTTCTGTGGAACTGTCCAGCTATGAATTCATTTAAATCTCCTGCTCATTAAATTTTGAAAAAAACAGCCTGCTCTGACTCTCAGTTGCTCTGAGAGGGGGGTTCTCAGTTGAAAAATAAACAGCATTTGCCATTTCAAGAAATGTTTGGTGACATAAGCCTGAGTGTTATCATTGTAGGATTAGTGCTGCTTGCCTACTTCTACAACCTATAATTATCACAGCAGGGGCTTGTAAATTGACAATTTGATTGACAGTTCAAAGTGGTTATAAACAGATTAGCTGTCTTTGTTGTGGGGCTATGAAGTCAAATGTTTGTTTTTATAAGGGATTATGTACTTGAAGAGTTTTAAATATACTGAATGGGCTTTTGTCATTGATAAAATATAGCAACATCTGTAATAGATATTTAGGCCTGGATTTTCACTCCCAGCTCAGGTGTGCAAACTCAGGACATTTTCTGGCTCCGTGAATCCAACCTGGGAAAAAGAGGCCCAGAAGGTCAGATTTTCATTTGGGGGTGGGGTAGTGGGGGTGGGGGGGGGGGGGGGGGGGGGTGGGGGGTGGAGGAGGTGGTCTGGATTAGAAGGTGAGCCCGCCACCCCCCTAGAATGAGTGCAGGGGCTTCCGTGTACGAAGGCAGGCTGGGCAGAAGGCCTGCCTTGGTGCCCGATACTTTGTTGAAGTTATTAAAAAAATGAATAAAACATAAAAAGCCCTCCAGCCTTCACTCCTCATACTCCCACACACCCCCACACACCCCCTATTCCCCTCATGTCACCTTACGCTCTTCTACCCACTTCCCATGGCCCCTCCTCATATGTCTTATGTCACTGTATGCCCCTCTATTCCCATGGTCCCTCATACTTCCATGCCATCATATGCCCTTCCACCCTACCCCATGGCCCCTCATTCACCCTCTGTCACTCCATGCCCCTCTACCCACATCCATTGCCCCTATAACCCCTATGCCAAATATGTCCTCCACTTATTCCCTTGGCCCTTTATAGCCCCATACCAACTTAATGCCAATTTATACCAACCTATGCCCCTCACCCACCATCCTTTGCTCTTACCTCCTCCATGCAAACTCACCTAGTGTCCACCATGGGCAAACCTCAGGAGCTATGCTGACATAAAATAATGTGTCTATTGATGATATCATGATCTAAAAAGAACTCTATTGATTAAAAAAGATTGAAGTTCCTTCAACTAATCTCTTATGAAAACAAACATTTCACTTACATCCTTCATCTCTTATGAAAACAAACTTTCTACAACCATTTGGAGCTACCAATCAAACTGCTCACTTAACAGGCACCCCACTTAGACAATGTTAGGTTGTAAATCAGTCATGCAGTGCAAATCCTATAATAATAGTCCTTAGGCTTATGTCAACAGAGTGAAATATCAAGCACTGATTTTTTAAAAATTCCACACTGTTTAAAAACATTTAAAGTCCAATAGAGTTAAACCCCTTGAGAGCTTTGATAGTTCCAATGAGTTTTCAGTTATCTGATGGCTTGACAGTTCTTTGACAGCTTTGATATTTCTTTGACGGCTTGGCATTTATGCAATTTATGCACACAATCATGCCTACTTTTAGCCAAAGGGGTACCTTACTTCTCCAATGTGCACCATGGCTATCCCAATGAGTCCAAAAGGTTCAGACCTGATCCAACCTAGTCCAATTTGCACATTTTGCGTTTCAGACATCTACCTCCCTAAAATCACGAGTGGAGGCAGATGCTGATTTATATGGGCAACTGCCTCCGTGAACCATGGATGCACATTTTAGAACCTGCCCCACCCTCACCCTGCATCCCCCGCCCCCTGAAAATGGCAAAAGCCAATTTCAGGGGTAGGACTTCCAGATTCGGGTCTCTGCCGGTATCTTCATGCAGATGGAGAGCCTCTACATCTGTACTAAAATCCAGGCCTTAGAACTTTATTTTGTTTCATCTCACTGTGACTCTTCAGCTCTGCCCATGGTGGATATTGGCTGAGTGGGCATGGAGGTCATGGGTTGGCATGAGTTGACACGAGGTAGGCATAGGGGCTCTGAAGGGCCATGGGGATGAGTGGGAGTCAGACATTGGCATGATTTGGTGCTAACTTGGCATAGGGGCTATAAAGGACTATGGGGGAGAGGGTAGAGACGCATAGGTTAACATGGAGGGTATGAGGGGCCGGGGCTGGCAGAGGGCCTTAGGTTTGCAGGGAGCAATGATGTGGCATGAGGTAGCCTGAGTTGGCATGGGTGGGGCATGGGGAGTATGTGAGGGCATGACGGGGAGGCTAGAAGGCATTTTTGTTGTTTGTTTCTATTACAACTGGGATGAATTCCCAGAGTACTAAGGTGAGCCTTTTAAACAAAGACAAAATACTGCGGATGCTGGAAATCTGAAACAAAAAAAATGCTGCAAAAACTCAGCAGATCTGACAGCATCTGTGGAGAGAAAGACAGAGTTAACATTTTGAGCCTGTATCAGCTCTGAAGATGAGTTATATGGACTCAAAAGATTAACCCTGTCTTTCTCACCACAGGTGCTTTCAGACCTGCTGAGCCTTTTAAACAGCCTGCCTTGGCACCCAGCAGCCCCTATGGCCTCCTCCACTTTGTTTCCAGGTGGCAGTGGGCCTGACTCCTGTTAGCACTCCCCCCCTCCCCCGGAACGTAAATTCTTGTCCTAAGTCATAATGTTGAAGGTTCAGGTACCACTCCAGAGCTTGAATGCAGAAATCTATGCTGACTCTCCAGTGTGGTATTGAGGAGAGTGCTTCACTATCAGGGGTGTTGTCTTTCAGATGAGACATTAAACTGAGGCCCTAGCTCCCTGCTTAGATAGATGTGAAAGATCACATGCACTGTTTAAAAAGAAAGCACAGGGGGTGTCCTGACTAATATTTATCTCTCAGTCAACATCACAAAAGAAAACAGATTGTCTGGTCTTCATCACATTGCTGCTTGTGGGAATTTGCTTTGCACAAATTAGCGCTCATGTTCCCTATGGGCACGATCTTCCAGTCGGTGAGTGGGAGCGGAGCCTGCTCGCCAACGCATAAAATTATGCGGGATGATGTCGGGTGGAATTCCCAACGTCACCCCGCGTTTTTCCATTTGCAGGTTGGCTGGGGTGCAGCTGAGTCAGCTGTGCGCCTGCTGACCTGTCAACGGCCTATTGAGGCCATTGAAAAACTAATTAAAATCATTAATGGACCTGCCCGTCCAACCTTAAGGTTAGCGGGCAGGCCAGGAGCCCTGGCGGGCTTTGGAAAAAGCATGAAACCTCATCCACGGGCAGGATGAGGTTTCATGAGGGTTTTTAAATATTTAATAAAGGTTTCAGTAAAAGTGATGGACATGTCCCAACACATATGACAGTGTCACATGAGGGGACATGTCAGGGAAATTTTGCTATCATTTCTTTAACATTTTTAAATTTGGAGCCGATTTCCGTGAGGCAGCACTTAGCCTCAGGGAGATGAGTGCGCTCTTTCACGTGCATGCGTGAAAGAGCGCACCCCACCCCCCTGCCCGCACAGGGAGTGCATAGCACTAACTGGTGTCATCACGCTGGATGGGCCTTAATTTGCCTGCCCACGTAAAATGATGGCGCACAGCCGATCTGGGGCGCCGATTGGTGGCGCGCCTGCCCGCTCCTGCACTTCCCCCCCCCCAACGGGGGGACAACCTCTCCCTATATTACGGCAATTACTGCATTTCAAAGATACACCATTCGTTGTAAAGTGCTTTGAGACCTCTGGTGGTTGTGCGAAGTGTTTTATAAATGCAAGTCCTTTTTAAATATATTATAAACATAAATAGCAGTTATTGCCTGTCACACGGTGTGATATCTTTAACGGTAAAAATAGTCCTCATTGCATCCCCAGAGCAGCAGCGGATGCATGGGCTTTCAATGCAATGCATTAGCACTTCAACATGCGCCCACATCTGGGGTCATCCAAAAGAGGGATGTTCAGATGTTATAACTCATAACTATGGTCAGAAATAATTATTCTTCTGATAACAAGTTCTTCCGCCATCACCAAGCATGGCATTTACAATAGAAAGTTCTGTGCATTCTGCAGGAACATATACATTGGGGGCAGGATCTTTCGGCGAGCTGGGGCAGGGCCCATTTGCCGACGTGTAAAATGATGCGGGATGTCAGGTCCACCCACGTCATTTCCATTTTCAGGTCGGCGGGGGCTCAGCCAAATCAGCTGTGCGCCTGCCGACCTGTCAACGGCCTATTCAGGCCATTGAAAAAGTACTTAACGTCATTAATGGACCTGCCCGTCCAACCTTAGGGTTGGTGGGCTGGCCGGGAGCCCTGGTGGGCTTAAGAAAAAGCAAGAAAACTCATCCAAGGGCAGGATGAGGATTTTTAAATATTTAATAAAGGTTTCAGTAAAAGTTATGGACATGTCCCAACTCATGTGACAGTGTCACATGAGGAGACATGTCAGGGAAATTTTGCTATCATTTGTTTAACAATTTTTAATTTGGAGCCGACCTCCCTGAAGCAGCACTTAGCCTCAGGGAGATCAGTGTCTTTATCGCGCGCATGCATGAAAGTGCACACTCCTGGCTGAGGGATGCTCCCCCGCCACTCGCACCAGGAGCGCATCGCGCTTCCTGGTGGATGTCATGCTGGGCGAGCCTTAATTGGCCCACCCACGTAAAATTGTGGCGCGTTTCCGATCGGGCGGGCCAACTGGAAGCGCACCTGCCCATGCCTGCTCCTGCACTTGCCCCCCAGTGGGGGGAAAAATTTTCCCTGGGAAATAATGTATAATTATTTGTAATGTTGCTACCAGATAACATAAAGCTTTTGCTTTGTGAAGGATACTGGAATAAAATTTGAGGTTTTGCTCCATTAGGAATCATATTCAAGGTGGTCACCTTTCAGATGAGGCAGCTGGTTCCATTTCCATTAACACTATATGAACCACCCACAACAGCATCAGCAAAACTATACATGTTAGTAATATTCATTTGCCCTTTGCTAATATACTCAGTTTCAAAATACATTAGCAGAAAAAGCTATAAGATAAAATATACTGTGAAAAAAACATTAGATCAGCTTTATTTGAATAAATTGAGATTGAGGCTCCCACACCAAGCCCCATCTCCATTTGGCTTTTTCATTACCTGACTGTATTTGTTCCATGTATTTGCTCATGCTTATATTTTTTTCCATTTAATAGTTATGTTCCATTGAATCATTTGAGTGGCATTGGTGGCACAGAGTTTGACTTCAGAACAGGAGCTCATGGATTCAAGACTTAGGGCTGTCACCTGCAACTTTCAGCAGTTAGCTTCCTCAGTTGGCAGACCAGCCACTAGAACACCTACTACTTCACTCCTAATATCATTTTTTGCTTGGGTGAGCTTGAATGGGCACCCATGGCCAGCAAAACTACATATTGCAGTCTGTTTTATCTTTAAGCTTGAAACGTTGGAGATAAACTTCACCAAGCCGCTGTCACATAGCAATTGTGAAAAAGCATTAAATTTAGATATTTGCTTGAATATTGAATATTAAGGGGTTTTTGTGGTGGTTAAGTTGACCAAAGGAGTTGATAGGTTAAATAGAAAGAAACTAGTTCCTTTGATAGGAGACTGCTGAAAAAGAGGACATAACTTTAAACTTAAGCTAGATCGTTTAGGGAAGATGTCAGGAAGCATTTCTTCACACAAAGGATAGTGGAGATTTGGAACTCCGCTCCCCCAAAACACTGTTGAGGCTTGTTCAATTAAGAAATTAAGAACTGAGATTGATAATTTTTTATTTGGCACGAGTATCAAGAGTTACGGAATTCAGCAGGTAGTTTGAATTAAGGTGGAAGTACAGCCATGATCTAATTGAATGGTGGAACAGGCTCAAGGGGCTGAATGTCCTACTCCTCTTCCTATGTTCCTTCCTAGATTCCTTTTTCTGCATGCACAAGCTTTACAAGGGAATGATAAGGAATGACCTATAATGGTGGAATATTCTGTCTTGAGAAAAGCAAAATACCTGTTGTGATGTACAGTGTTGCCATCTCACAATGTAGAAAGTGCAATTTCCCTTTGACCAGTTACACGGGGGGTCGAGTTTAGACTCATCCATTCCTGTGGTAACAGAGTCTGTGCCACAGACTTCATTCTGAGTGTGTTACCAGCTCTTGTAGGAAGATAAGAAGAAGATTTTAGTAAGATAGTGGAGTTAATGAAACTTGACTGGTTGAGAGAAATTACAAGGTTCATTCTTCAGGCTCAGCCTTACGAAAACAACCATTACGATTTTAAGAATCTTTTAAAATGCTTCTTCACCTTTCATTTTTCACAATTTGAGCCTGTAATTATGCTTGTGTTGTGTATGGACTTCAGGGGCAATTTACATTTTACTGTTGTTCATTTTTCACTATCTATCGGTGAAATAGTGAGATGAACATAAAAAAAAACTTACAGTCATGCTTCCATCTGGGGCTTATTTGATGCAATTTTCAAGTGGATCTCAAGTTAGAAATCTAATAGATCATTGAAGGCCCTCAAACAACCTGATGATTTTTTTTGGACTATTTTGTATTCCTCCTGGCCTCACATATTACCAATGTCCCTGCTACCTGACCCTCTGCTAAACCCCTCCATGGCACTTTTGCCATTGACTGATTCCACCCCAATCCCCTTTCCCCACCTCCGCTCCCTGCAGCCCCCTCCCCCCCACCACCTGACCCCCTGCCCCCCACCCCCCCACCCCACCCCCCCCCCACCACCCCCAACCTCACTAAGTTCTCCCTGTTGGCTCAGCTCTGTGGATATGCTGCCGGATTTCTGAACCATTAGAAATGATTTAGTGCTGACAGCTGGCTGATTTTATTGGAATGAGGATGAATCACCATAATCGTCCTCCTCCCGGTAAAATTGGGTGAGTTCACCTAGCACTGTCTGAATGCAAGCTCTAAATAAAAATCATCTTCTACTTTTATACCTGAACTTGCTTGTGGTAATTCCAGTAGAAAACAGCCGTTACGTATAAAGTTCCAATTTTCCAGCTATATTCAACTTTGTAATACCTCATGGGAGATAGACATTGTTTAGTTCTGTAAATTATTAAAGAAATCCAATAAGTTGTATCCTTTTCCGCTTTTACGCTTATCTCAAAGGCTTAGTTGATCAATGACCTTCTGCAAATAATGCTACAGGTTTGTTGTGTAATGACTTTATTTAGTTAGATTAAATCAACAAATACATAACTTCCTCAGAAAGTAATACAAAATGGTCACCAGGGAATGCACTTAGGAAATGTCGCTACAATTGAATCTACTTGTGTTCAAAAAGGCTCTTTATGTACACCCTGTTTTATCACTGCAATTACTGACTCATTGCAACCTTTTCCTTTGTTGTATTCCTTAACTTTTAAGGGTCGCTATTAATGACAAACTACAATTCGAGAACATATCTTCATGTAACATTTTTTGTGCATGGAAAGGTGGCTTCTAGCTCTTTATGAGACAGAGGAAAAGAATGAACACTGAAGAGAAAAATAGGAGGGTTGATGTTGTTTGTGTGTGACAGCGAAAACTAGCTGATAGCAAATCAGCAACTCATTATACATCTCTCTCCATTTATGATTACCTCATGGAAATAAAAATTGAGATTGAAACATGGTTGCCAACTCGTTATCACCTGCTCTACATTTTCGAATAAAGTCAAGAGCCTCATTGCGTTTGGAGGTGGTGACAAAGATAAAGATGAAGCGTAAGGTTTTTAGGAGACTTTTGAAATCAGGGAGGGAGATAGTGTGAAAAAGAATTAGAGAGTTGAGATTTGGATAACTGGGGCATAGTGACTGATAGAACAGTAACGAATGGGGAATTGGAGGATGAGGAATAAGTTAATGCTGGAGGAGTGGACGACAAAGTGAGGGTAAGAATCTTGGATAAAAACAAAATACTGCCGATGCTGGAAATCTGAAACAAAAACAGAAAATGCTGGAAAAACTCAGCAGGTCTAGCAATGTCTGTGGAAAGAAAAACAGAGTTAACATTTTGAGTCCGTATGACTCTTCGTCAGAGCTAAAGAGAAGAAAAAATGCTATGAAAGTTATACTGTTTAAGGGGGTTGTGGAGCAGGTGAAGCTGGATAAAAGGCCAGTGATAGCTGGGGCAAAGGAGAGATTGACAAAGATGTCATGAACAAAAGGACAAAGGAGTGTTAATGGTGATGGTACTGACTAAAGAAGATGTTGATGGTGGCATTAAGGTCAGAAAGCGGAATGTGGTAATAGCAGGACAAGGGTAAGCACTCTGGAAAGAACAACATGAACAAATGACAGGTGGCCCTTGTGAGGGTGGGGTGGGGGAAGGGGACAATGGGAAAAAGATTGAAAATAGGATAAAAGGTGAGGATAAAACAATGAATAAAAATGAAAATAAAAAAGGGGGTAAAAAAGAGGTGAAGGTGGGAGAGAAGGTTCATGGTCTGAAGTTGTTGAACTCAATGTTAAATCCAGAAGGCTGTAAAGTGCCTAATCAGAAGATAAGGTGTTGTTCCACCGAAGCCTAATGCAAACTGGAGGAATAGCACCTTATCTTTCGATTAGGCACTTTTCAGCCTTCCGGACTTAACATTGAGTTCAACAACTTCAGACTATGTCCTGCTATTATCACATTCTGCTTTTTTTACCTTAATGCCACCATCAGCACCTCCTTTAGCAAGTACCACTGCCATTAAAACCCCTTTGTCCTTTTGTTCATGACATCATTGTCAATCTCTCCTTTGCCCCCACCTATCGCTGGCCTTCTATCCAGATTCACCTGCTCTACCCCGCCCTTCAACACTATAAATTCCATCACATTTTTCTTCTCTTTAGCTCTGAAGAAGAGTCATATGGACTCAAAACGTTAACTCTGTTTTTCTCTCCACAGTTGTTGTTAGACCTGCTGAGTTTTTCCAGCATTTTCTGTTTTTGTAAAAATCTTGGAGTTACTTTCTGGGCACTGATGAGCCAAACAACTTGGGATAGATCAGAATAATAGGTATGGGTATTTTGTGTGTGAGATGACCCTACAACTTCTGAGTTGTGATTAGGGGAGGGTGGAAAATGGGATGCCAGCTAGAAGACCCTTTGAGAAGTTGAGCCCCTCGGTCTCAGCAATGTTGGGAGAAAGATAGGGATGGGACTGGAGACATTTTGTAGTTGGAATAAAATAGCCTCAAAGACAGATCAGATGTGGGGAGAAAACCTTACTGTGGGATCAAGGAGTGCACTAAATTTCCATGCCTCTTGCCGAATCCTGAGGGAGTACCTAGAAAGATTGTGAGATTCATAACAAAGGCATTCAAGTGCTACGGGGAGCAATAAAGACTGGCTTCAGTTTTGCCCATAATTAAATTGGACAAAGTTACTTCTTATCCAGGACAGGCAGTTGGAATATGCAGCACTTACTTTGGGAAAATATGAGTAGTTTTTATGAATTTGCACTTCCAGCAAGGAGCTTTGTGCATTGGTGCACACATCCAGGCCAGGAGCACAAATTAATAAAACTTATCCTGTAATAACTTTGTTATAATGCATCACTAGAACCTTGATAGTGTCCAGGTCTTGCTGCATTTGAACATGGACTGCTTCAGTATCTGAGGAGATGTGAATGGTGTTGAACATTGTGCAATCATCAACGAACGTCCCCACTTCTGACCTTATGATGGAAGGAAGGTCACTGATGAAGCAGCTGAAGATGGTTGGGCCGAAGCCACTACCCTGAGGAACTCCTGCACTGATATTCTGGAACTGAAATGGTTGACCTCCAACAACCTCTGTGCTAGGTATGATTCCAACCAGTGGACAGTTTTCCCTCTGATTCCCATTGACTTTGCTGCCACACTCGGTCAAATGCTGCCTTGATGTCAAGGGCAGTCACTCTCACTTCACCTCTGAAGTTCAGCTATTTTGTCCATGTTTGGACCAAGGTTGTAATGAGGTCAGAAGCTGGGTGAACCCAAATTGAGTGTCAGTGAGTAGGTTATTGCTGAGCAAGTGGCGCTTGATAGCACTGTTGATGACCGCTTCTAGCACTTAACTGATGATGGAGAGTAGACTGATGGGACGGTAGTTGGGAAGGTTGGATTTTTCCTTCTTTTTGTGTACAGGTTATACCTGGGCAATTTTCCACATAGCCGGGTAGATGCCAGTGTTGTAGCTGTATTCCATCAGCTTGGCTAGGGGTGCAGCAAGTTCAGGAGCACAAGTCTTCAGTACAATTGCCGGAATATTGACAGGGCCCATGCATAGCCTTTGCTATGAAGGCATAGTGCCTTCAGCCGTTTCTTGATATCACGTAGAGTGAATCGAATTGGCTGAAGACTGGCATCTGTGATGTTGAGGACCTCTGGAGGAGACTGAGATGGATCATCCACTTGGCACTTCTGGCTGGAGATTGTAGCAAATGCTTCAGCCTTATCTCTTGCACTGCTGTGCTGGACTCCTTCATCATTGAGGATGGGGATGTTTGTGGAGCCTCTTCCTCCAGTGAGTTGTTTAATTGTCCACCATCATTCACGCCTGAATGTGGCAGGACTGCAGAGCTTAGATCTGATCCACTGGTTGTGGATTTGCTTAGCTCTGCCTATCACTTGCAGCTTATGCAGTTTGGCATGCAAGCAGTCCTGTGTTGTAGCTTCACCAGGTTGACACCTCATTTTTAGGTATTCCTGATGCTGTTCCTTGCATGCCCTCCTGCACTCTTCATTGAACCAGAGTGGATCCCCAGGCCTGGTGGTAATGGTAGAGCGGGGGATATGCCAGGCCATGTGGTTACAGATGTGTTCGAGTACAATTCTGCTGCTGCTGATGGCCCACAGCGCCTCATGGATGCCTAGTTTTGAGTTGCTAGATATGTACGAAATCTATCCTATTTAACATGGTGGTAGTGCCACACAACACAATGGAGGGTATCCTCAATATGAAGTTAGGACTTTGTCACCACAAGTACTGTGCGGTGATCACTCATTATGATGTTGCTATGGACAGATGCATCTGCGGCAGGCAGTTTGGTAAGGATAATGTCAAGTATGTTTTTCCCTCTTGTTGGTTCCCTCACCACCTGCCACAGACCCTGCATAGCATTTAAGTCCTTTAGGTCTCAGCCAGCTAGCTCTGTGGAGGTGCTACCAAGCCACTCTTGGTGATGGACATTGAAGACTCAGAGTACATTCTGCGCTATTGCTATGCTCAGTGCTTCCTCCAAGTGGTGTTCAACATGAAGGGGTACTGATTCATCAGCTGAGGGGAGGTGGTGGGGGATAGGGGGTGGCGTTGTGTGGTAATCAGCAGGAGGTTTCCTTGCCCATGTTTGACCTGATGCTATGAGACTTCATGGGGTCCGGAGTCAATATTGAGGGCTCCCAGGGCAACTCCCTCCCAAATGTATACCACTGTGCTACTACCTCTGCTGAGTCTGTCTTGCTGGTGGGACAGGACACACCCAGGGATGGTGATGGAGGTGTCTGGGACATTGTCTTTAAGGCGTGGTCCCACGGGTATGATTCTGTCAGGCTGTTGCTTGACTAACCTGTGAGACAGCTCTCCCAATTTTTGCAAGGAAGAGTTTGCAAGGCTCCCTGAAGGAAAAAGGCAGTTCAGACCGGTTCTCTTATTTCCCAGTTTTTACTGGTGTTCCATTTTAAGGTATACAAGACCAGTCCAGACCAGCATTCCTATTTCCCAGTTTTTGCTATATTTTTGTTCTGGGCTGAGTTTGCCATTGTCATTTCTGGTCCCTAGGTCAATGCTGGGTGGCCCGTCCGGTTTCATTCCTTTTGGAGTCACACGTCAGCCAGACCAGCTGAGGACAGCAGATTTCCTTCCCTAAAGGGCATGGTGAACCAAATGTGTTTCTACAGCAATAATTTCATTAGACTTATAATTCCAGGTTTTTTCTTAATTGAGTTCAAAACCCTGTTGTGGTGAGAGCATTACCCTGGGTCTGGATTACTAGACCAGTGACAATACCACTACGCCATCACTACTATGCAATGGGATGGCCTGGGGAGATGAGGAAAGCCAATGTTATTCCTGATTTACTGTGGCAAAGGCTGGAATTGATGAGATAGTGAGAGGTATTTTGAGGATGCAAATGATGACAATGTTTTAATGAAGTGTTATGTTCCTTCTGTCGGGTCACTTTGCTCGTGAATACAAGTTGGCAAACAATATACTGCAGATGCAGAGACCAATATAATATGAAGCACATGCTGTTTATTAACACAAACAACAGAGCACTAACACAATGTGTGCTTTCTAAACCAGACCCTATTCTAAACTACTGATTAACCTTGTAGCCCATGCTACACAGCCATTGGGCAATACAGTTACATGGTCAATCTGCTCACATTCTCTTAAAGGTGTATTGCACCTCAGATTATCACATTCCTCCCCCTTTTCTCGAAAGTACAATTTACAACCTTTACAATATATCAACTATTTATATAAATAAACTATTTATAAATTCAGTCTCTCTGGGGGGCTTTAAACATGTCGATCGTCATAGTTCTAGAACTTTGGATGGTTTATCCGAGGCCTCCCTCTTTGGAGTTATCTGTCCACTCGGCTCTCCAGTAGGAACTGTAAGTTTGTCTCTTCAACTCTCTCAGTCTTAACAGATCCTACAGGTACTTTCAAACCAAGTGGAGTTCCTCCCACATGTGGTGTAGAATCCAACGGGAATGCTTGGCGCTTTCTTAAAGATCTGTTTCCCTTTTCCTGAGATGATCTACGTGTCTCCTGATTATCCTACCTTCGACCGATATGTGATAGGAAAGGGGTCCTGTCACTGCACTAACTTCACCTGATAGCCATTTGGGCCCATCTCCAAAGTTCTCTGCAAAAACTATGTCTCCAACAGTGAAGTTTCTTTCATGACTGTGGTGATTGTGTGCATTTTTCTGAGCCACCTGAGTTCTTTCTACCCTCCCCCCTAAATTCACCCTTATGAGGCTCAATCATGTCCTGAGCCATCACTACATCAATAACTCTGCGGGGGCAATGCCATTGGTCATGGTGGCGTAGTTCTGTAGCGGAGTAGGAAACGTGATAATCTAGTTGCAATAGATTTGCCATCCAGTTTTTTCATTCCAGACTTGAAGGTCTGGACTGCCCTCTCAGCCATACCATTGGATGCAGGGTGGTATGGTGAGGTCTTACAATGTGTTATGTTATTGAGACTTGTAAATCTTTGGAATTCCCCACTGGTGAAAGCCGTTTCATTATCAGACACTATTATTTCCGGTAACCCGTGTATCGTAAAACTCTGACGCAATCTGTCTATGGTGATCTCACCTCCTATACATCCATCCACTTCGAGTGAGCATCTATAATCAAGAGGAACATTGTGCCCAAAAAAGGTCCCATGTAGTCAATGCAGAGGTGGACCCATGGCCTTCCTGGCCATTCGTAGGGATGCAATGGAACAGAAGGGGGTGATTTCTGTACCTGTTGGCACTGTGTGCAACTCTTGACCAAATTTTCAATTTCTGAGTCCATCCCTGGCCACCATAAGTAGCTGAGCACCAACATTTTCATTCTAGAGGTGCCAGGGTGAGCACCATGCAATTCGGTCAGTAATGGCTATCTTCCTCTTGGAGGCACAATGACTTTTGCTCCACACAGCAAGATGCCATCCTAGCAGGTGAGCTGGTATCTTCTATTAAAATAGGGCTTCATTTCGTCAGACTTTGGCTCATTAGACCATCCCTGAAAGACATGTTCCCTCACGTGAGACAAAACTGGATCATGGTCTGTCCACTCTTCTATTTGTTTGGGATGTACTGGTGAATCCAGAAAGTTTAAAAACAAGACAAGGTTTTCAGGAAGATCACATTGCTGTCTATTAAAGGTAATTGGCTCAGTGCATCAGTGCAGTGCCATAAAAAGGGGGCGTGTTCTGCTTTTCTCATCTCTGCTCCACTGCAACAGAGTTTCCCGATGGACGCTGCACATTTCTGGGAAAGCCGGACTCAGGAGGTCCCGGAAGAAATGCGGAGCAGCATCGAGTTGGGGGATTTTGCAAGCACAGCGGCAATTGGACCATCATTGCTGCTGCTCAGAAGATCTGGGCCGAAAATTCAATATCATTACTCCAGGGAGGCATCAAATTACATTTTAGCTGCTTTACTACCCAATGCTCTTATTCATGTTTTTGTTCAATGTCCCTTTTCCCCACTTGCGTTTTCACTTTTGTTGTCTCATTTCCTGATTCAATTTTTATTGATCACATTTTTGCTTGTTTCTCTTTCCTTTGATCTTACCTCTTCTTTGTACTTAACTATTCCCTTTAATAATTTGGGGAAATTACATCACATTTCACTTTGCTCTTTCATTTAACCTTCAGCTCCCTTTATGTGCTCTTCTTTTGTCTTTTTAATTAGTTTGTTGTACCTTATCTTTTAATACTGCAGTTTTCTGAACTCCCCACCGTACTCCTTACTCCCGTTTTCTCCTTTTGGTTGACTCTTCTCATTGGTCCACTGAGGATACGCAGACCCGGCTGAAAAACACTTTAACCCAGAAAGCAATAGTGTGAGGTAAAGAAAACAAAAGGATCGAGGTAAGTAGTTAGCTGAGGGAGCCAATCAAATCCAGAGCAACATGGTGCGGAGGCAGCAAAGAGCTTGAACTATATGCAGAGACAAATGGAAACAATTATACAGAGGCAAGAGCGGGGAGATTTACTATGTCAGTAAATATGAATGTGTTGTACACTGAAGTTTAACCTCTATGCATAAATTTTAAGTATTGCACAAAAAACTGCCCTAGCCTTTAATTCATGTTGTAAAGTGATAATTATGGAAGTACTTTTGCCAAATTATTTTGAATTTTATTCAATGGTTTGTGCTCACTATTTGTCCAGGAACGCAAGCATTTTGAACACATTTCTTCCCTCCCCATCTTCCCCTTCTCTTACCTCTCACTGTCCTTGACGTATCAGTGATGCTGGCTACACGTTTTCCCCCGAGGTACATTTCGGATCATTCAGTTTAGTACCTATATCATGCAACTGAACAAATAGTGATCGTTCACTATCACGTTTCCAGAATACTGCTATATCAGCACAGCAGAGTTAGAGGGAATAACCGAGCATAATGATAAGGGTGAGTGTCTCCCAAAAATGGAATTAATGGAGTGGTATGTATGTAAATGTATAAAGCATTCTGAACAAAATTAAAGTTAAAAGAATTAATAACTATGTGACTTAGATTGGCACAGGATGGATTTAATGTTCCTAGTTTATAACACTTTCAGAGAGGTAGGGAGAGAAACAAATGGTTGGGGTGGCAGAGTATTTAAGGATCATTTCACAGCAGTAGAATTTAAGGGTGGTGCTAAGACAGAATTCATATGGAGAGAATTTAAAAATAGGAAGTGAAATAGTTCAATTCTCATGTGCATTACAGAACACCAAACATATGGAGATGAGCTAGAGGGGAGATCTGTAAACAGTTCAGAGAGATATGCAAGAACAACATGGCAATAATATTTGGTGATTTTAACTATCCCAAGATAGCCTGTGGTCAAGATGGGGTGTACATTTTTAGAATGTATCCAACACTGCTCCTTGATTGGGGAAAACATTCAACTGCTGGCTGCATGTTTCTCTTCTGAAAAATTGGAGGCCAGCAACTGAAAGTCTAATGTGGATATTATGCATCCATTTTCTGTCTGAATCAATTTTCATGATTGCCA
Organism: Carcharodon carcharias; assembly: GCF_017639515.1. Lineage (NCBI taxonomy): Eukaryota > Metazoa > Chordata > Chondrichthyes > Lamniformes > Lamnidae > Carcharodon > Carcharodon carcharias. Next base: position 62,988,786 of record NC_054480.1, on the reverse strand, counting down.
TTAAATGGATGCCCAACGCTTCCACCCAAAGCATGTGAGAGACTGATTAGATACGCAATCTGGGATCCAATGCCTGTTACAGGAGAGTGATAGCAGTTTTTAAAGAGAAATGAGTGAAGGAAATACAGTTCATGCCTGTCTCATTTCTCTAACTGTTGAAAGGTCTCATTAACGATCTTCAATGGGATTGCTCGAGGCTGCTCCAAGAAGCTAAGCATTTTGTTCACCTTTATAGGACCTTTGGGAGAGCAAGAAGAGTACTATTCTTCCACAAAAATCAGCTCATTCTTGAAGCCGCACCTCATTCACATCCCCAAAATGCCTTACCTGCCAGTTTAGGAAACCAAATGTTTTGCATAAAATGCATTACTTTAAATTTAATTCGAGGTGTTGTGCCCCTGAAGAGTCAGTCGCTTGCTGTATAGCAGCCTTAAAACAACTGACAGAGCACCGTGAGTTTGGGACGTCGATTAATGACATGTTAAGAGACCGATTAGTATTTGAGATTAATGAAGACGCCATTCAGAAAAGAAACAAATTTAGACTTCAGCAAGGTGCTGGAGTTGGCACTCACAATGGAAAGCACACCAACAACATGTTAATAAGACCTGAACCCAAAAGACTATCATGACCAGTATTTCATAATTCCTCTGTTTGCTATATTTCCCCTTTACACCATTTTAATTTCAGTCTGACCTTCCAGCATTCATGAAATTTATGTCAATTATGTGGCCCTCACCTACATTCTCTACTGCTTCCCCCCAGCAACCCAACTTTTCTGTTGCAGCCCCACCATCGATCTGTCCCTATTTCCTGTCTTTTATTCTATCTTCTTGTGGTAACCTGAAGTGCAATACACCTTTAAGAGAATGTGAGCAGATTGACCACATGACTATGTTACCCAATGGCTGTGTAGCATGACCTACAATGTTAATCAGTAGTTTAGAATAGGGTCTGATTTAAGAAGCACACATCATGTTAGTGCTCTGTTACTTGTGTAAATAAACAGCATGTGCTTCATTTATATTGGCCTTTGCGCCTACAGTTCATTGTTTGCCAACTCACCCACCAGTAGATAGGCTTGCAACCATGTTCGTGAGAAAAGCGACCTGACAGAAGGAACATAACTGGTGCCGAGGCAAAACACAACCAGTCAATGACTTTAAGGAAATCAGCAAAAACTCAACTGTAGTGAATCAGCCATGCCTTGCAGGGTGATTGTAAGTACAGCCCTCAGCATAGCCATCGAAGTTACCTCCCTCAAATATGCCACAGTTTAGTTGTATCGAACCATTTGATCAGACCACTGATGACTGGTCACATTTCTTCATTTTTGCCGATGACATATCGGGGGAGGAGAAGAGGCAGGGATTCCTCTTATTGACATGTGGCAGTAAAACATACAGCCTAATTCGTAATGGCACCCAACGTCCCAGATTCCAAGAGCTGGCAATTCATGTGAAAAGCCACTTTCAGCTGACCTCCTCAGTAACAACACAACATTTTAAATTTAATTCGAGGTGTCGTGCCCCTGGAGAGACAGTCACTTGCTATGTAGCAGCGTTAAAACAATTAACACAGTACTGTGAGTTCGGGACAACAATTAACAACATGTTAAGAGACCGATTAGTATGTGGGATTAATGAAGACGCCATTCAAAAAAAGGTTGTTGTCAGAAACAAAGTTAGACTTCAGCAAAGCGCTGGAGATGGCGCTCGCAATGGAGAGCGCAGTCAGGGATTCAGAAGCAACCAAGGGAGCACAAAATGGCGCCTTCCTTCATGTAGGGAGGGAGGCACCAGTTAGAAATGGTGCAAAAGTGCTGGGCTCCACGGAAAGGTGGGAAACAGCCATCATTAACAGACAAGCAAAAGTTTAACAGAGAAAATCCACATTAATAATGGCAGAAATGGAACCAGACAGCTGCAAACGAATGACAATTTAAGAGGCTCGAGTGTTTCTACTGCCATCGTAATGGGCACATTTTGCGATATTGTGAAGACAAATTGAGACAAAATTTTAAACAAAATGGTAGAAAGAATAAAAGAACCAGAAGAAACAGAGCTAGATATTTACTCATTATACAAACTTAAAAATGGGTAAAACAGAGCCAATCTACGTGATAGTGGAAGTTAATGGAAAACTCATCCAGATGGAGGTGGATACAGGGGCATCCACGACAGTTATAGGGGAACATACATTCAAATATCTGAATGGAGGAGACCACTCATTAAATCTGGAAAATTCAGATGCTAATTTAAAGACTGGTGAAGGCATAGGAGTAAGAGGTATATGCAAGTATATGAAAGCCAGTCTGTTAATTTACTCCTAACAGTGGTAGCAGGGAGGGTCCAAGCCTACTCGGTCAGAACTGGCTTAAGGAAATAAAGGTGGAGGGGACCCAGATTTTTCAACTCAGAATGAAAGATCTGCAAGAATTATTACTGAAATATGCCTCTGTTTTAAGGGACGAGCTTGGGAAGATTCAGGGGCTGCAAGCTAAAATCCATGTGGATCCAGGGGCAACCCCCAGATACTTGCATTGCGAGAAAAAGTTGATGTTGAATTTGACAGGCTAGAAAGGTTGGGATCTTACAACCTGTACAACTTTCCAAATGGGCAGCACCTATAGTTCCAGTGCTAAAGCCTGACTCGAGTGTTTGAGTATGCGAGGATTACAAGTTGACCATTAACAAAGTGGCCAGTCTTGATAGGCATCCGAAAATTTATAAATTGTACTTCAAACTGGCAGGGGGATCTGTATATACGAAACCCGACATGAGCCATGCTTACCAGCAAGGCAAGCTAGAAAAGGCCTCTCAGGATTTTGTGAGTATCAACACAAATAGGGGGTTATACCAATATACCAGATCACCCTTCAGAGTCTCATCGGCTTGTGCCATTTTCCAATGGACCATGGAAAATTTACTTCAAGGTCTACCCCATGTGGTAGTTTAACTCGATGATGTCTTAGTAACAGGACCAACTGATGAAGTCCACCTGGCTAACCTGGAAGAGATATTGAAGCATTTCTCACAAGCAGGAGTACGTTTGAAAAGAGAAAACTGTATCTTCCAAGCAAAAGAGGTGGTTTACCTGGGGCATAGGGTCGATTCACAGGGAATTCACCCAGTAGAAGAAAAGGTGAAAGCTATTCGTGAGGCGCCAGCCCTGAACAATGCCATAGAACTCAAGACCTTCTTGGGAATATTTAACTACTATGGTCGTTTTCTCCCAAATTTGTCAACAGCACTGGCTCCATTATATGGTTTACTCAAGAAAGACCACAGGTGGACTTGGCAAGCCCCACAACAACAGGCTTTTATGACAGTAAAGCAGTTGCTACATTCATCAGCCCTGTTGGAACTTTTCAACCCAAAGAAAGAATTAATTTTAACCTGCGATGCAACCCCTTACAGAGTAGAGGCAGTACTCTCCTGCCGGATGGAGGATGGCTCCGAACGGCCCATTGGCTATTTCTCAAGGACACTCAGTGTGGCAGAATGATTATTCATTAATCCATTGGCTGGGAAGCCAGATTGCAAACTTCCATAACGTGTTTAAACGTCCGGCCTTTGAATGTTAGTGAATGGGTGAGTGGATGAATGAGGGAATGGGTAAGTGGGTAGGGTGGTGAGGTAGGTGAGTGAGTGAGGTGGGTAGGTGGGAAAGGTGGGTTGATTGGTGAGTGGGTAGTTGGGTCGGGAGGGTATTCGGGGCTTTTGCGATATAGCCACGGCGTTGCGAGGGTAATCTGGAAGGTAGTTAGGGGTGTAGTCAGGGGGTTGGGGTTTAGTCGGGGGGTCAGGAAGGCATTAGGGGTGTCAGGGGGTAGTCAGGTCATGTCAATGGGTAGTCGGTGGGTCGGGGGTATAGTCAGGAGGTCAGTGTGAGTGATTGGGGTGGCAGTTCTGGTTTTAATCTAACAACTCCTGGTTAACTTTCCAGGTAAGCGTCGTGGAACTGTCCAAAGTCTCCGACCAACTCAGAGTCAGAGATCTTCACGGAGGGTCCCAGGGAGCAGGGGAATTTCCCCTCAGATGTTGAAACTTCCTGAGAAATTTCCAAGTAGCTCCACGCATCAGGTCTTCCACAGGGTCTTGAGTGCATTTTTAGTCCTAGAACATACACGTTGAAACCCTAGTTTGTATTGAGTTTGCAATGGCTGAAATTACCCGAACCATCATCAGAATAGGGATGGAAATTCACCAAGGGTTCCTGATGCTGGTCATTAGATAGGATAGTGGGATTTTGAAGTTGTCTTGTGCCCACACAACTAACTTGCCAAATGAGCCAAGAAAAATATCGCTGCCAATTTTCTATTACCCAGGACTGATTTCACACTCAATGCAAATACGTGTTGCGGTTGCTTAGTTCCCATATGACTGTGAAGAGGCAAAAAATATGGGCCAAGCATTCAGTAGTTTTTGTGGGCAATCTCCCAATCGTCCGCCATAACTTCGGTGGATGTGCCATATACACAGATGTAGAATTTAAACGCAGAAACAGGTCATTCAGCCCAACTGGTCTATATTGGTATTTCACACAAGCCTCTTTCCACACTAATTCATCAAACCCTATTCACATATCCTTCTATTCCTTTCTCCCACAAGTATTACTGGGGACGGGTGCCAACATTGAGAGAGCTGTCTCATAGACTAGTCAAGCAACAGTCTAACATTGTCCGACTCAGCAAATCATACATTGCAGCCAATGTTCCAGACACTACATTACCAACCCTTGGTATGTCCTGTCCCACCAGCAGGCCAGACTCACCAGAGAAGGGGGCACTGTGGTCTACAGTCAGGAGGGAGAGGCCATAGGAGTTCCCAACATTGATTCTGGACCGGATGAAATCTCAAGTTATCAGGTCAAATGTAGCCAAAGAAACCTCCTACCATTTACCACTTACCACCATCACTATTACAACATAAGAATTAGGAGCAGGAGTAGGCCAATTGGCTCCTTGACCTTGCTTTGCCATTCAAGAAGGTCATGGCTGATCTGACTGAGGTCTCAACTCCACATTTCTGCCTGTCAGTCATAACCCTTGACTCCTCCTTAGATCAAAAATCTGCCTAACTCAGCCTTGAATATATTCAATGACTCAGCCTCCATTGCTGTCTGAGATAGAGAATTCCAAAGATCATGACCCCCTGAGGGAAGAACTCCTTCCTCATTTCCATCTTAAAAGAAAGACCCCTTATTCTGAATCTCGTTCATGATTTCCCCATGAGGGAAAACATCCTCTCAGCATCTACACTGTCCAACCTGCTCACAATCTTATAGGTTTCAATAAGAACAGCTCTCATTCTTCTAAACTCCAGTGAGTATAGGCCCGATCTGCACAACCTTTCCTCATAAGACAACCTCTGCATCCCAAGAATCAACCTAGTGAACTTCACTGAACTGCCTCGCATCCCAATATATCTTCCTTAAGGAGACCAAAACAGTACACAGTTCTCTAGGTATGATCTCAGCTATGCTCTGTACAGTTGTAGCAAGGCTTCTTAGTTTCATACTCCATTGTCCTTGTAATAAAGGCCAACATTTGATTTGCCTTCCTAATTACTTGCTAACTTTTGTAATTCATGTACGAGGGCATCCAGATTCCTCTAAACCACAGCATCCTTTAGTCTTCTTCATTAAAATAATACTTTGCTGTTCTATTCTTCCTACCAAAGTGGACAACATTATGTTTTCCCATATTATACCCTGTCTGTCAAATTTTATTCCACTCACTTAACCTGCCTATATCTGCTTACAGACTCTTTGGGCTGGATTTTAACTAACAAAGCAGAGATCTCGCTTCAGACAATTTCCCGACTTGGCAGACCCTGCCTCTATATACATAGCCCCTGCAAGCACTATGTTTGCTTCAGGGAGGTGGGTGGAGGTGGGGGGTGGAATTGAGCCAGTTTGGAGGTGGTCACAGAGGTGGGTTGGTGCCGAGGCCATGGTTAGAAGGCCCGCTTCGGTTATTTGGGACATCAGCCTTGTTGTATTAAAAGCTGTTAGGTACTTTAGCCCTCACTCCTCACACCCCCTCACCCACTCCCCATGCTCCCTCTGTGCCTCCCATGCCAACTCATATCTCCCCTACCCCCTCCATGCACCTGCATCCCCCATGCCCCTCACCCAGCATGCACTATGTACAGAAAGAATGAGCTGTATAATGGCAATGGCAAATCTTGAAATGCTCATAGAAAAAACACCTATTCAGAAATCTGCTTTGAAAAAAAACCTGCTGCACTTGCAGCATTATAAAAGTGTCAATCAGACACTGCCATTCCTAGTTTCAGTAATAAAAGCTTTGCCCCACTTCACACCTCTTAATCTTACCCAACTTACATAGAGATATTGGAAAAAAAATCAAAAAAGGATAACTAATAATAAACTTATAAAGAGGTAAAATTAGTTAAAACTAACACTCCACCTCAATCTGTGTAAGCATATCCCTGTTGAACTGATCCATTATTGAGCCTTGGAGTTCAGGCAAGCATTCATAATGAGGCTATCTGGAAACTGTATCAGTAGAAACAGGTGGCCAGACATCTCCTGGATAATGGATTCCAGCATTTCCCAAAGACAGAAGTTAAGCTAACTGTCTTGTAGTTTCCTGCTTCCTGCCTTCATCCTATCTTGAATAGGGGAATTACATTTGCGTTTTTTGAGTCTGATGGGACCTTTTCAGAATCTCGCGGATTTTAGAAAATTAAAACTCATCTATTTAATCAGTATATTCTCACACGTAAAGCCCAGTATGCATTCTCACATATAAATTCCAGGATATATTCTCACACATATGATGGAATTTAATGCCTTCCTCTTGGTGAGTTTGGTTAATTTATTTGAGTGGGATGGTGCTGGTTGGGGATTCTGCTACATTTGTGCTTCCACCTCAATTAAGTCTGTGGTGGGAAGAATCTTGGGTGTCCTCCCACCCACTGACTATTGAAGCCCTTAAGTGGGTAATTAATACCTATGTAAGGGTCTGATCCCACCACTGCTGGTATTAACCCAATGGTGAGCAGGGTGCTTATCATGTGGAGATATTGACAAGCAAACCCTGGCCTGTTTGCTTGCGGGCTCCCAGAGGAATCCGTGGTTCAAATGTACTCAGTACTTGATTGAAGGACTGGGCGTTGGGAAGTGGTGGCCCATTGAAAGCTACCCGCTGTCAATCCTGCTGAATTCCATCAGCCACCCTCTCCCACGAACCCCACCCCACGACCCCCCTCCTGCTATCACTCACTTGTGCCTAGGTCGCTCCTGAACATGAGGCCTTCAGTGGGTGTTGTCCCAGCAGCAGCCACTGCCTCCCTGGTGGTGCTGTTAATTACAGGAGAGCTGCTAGCTTCTGATTGGCTAGCAGCTCTTGGCGACGGGACTTCTGTCCATGGGGTCCCAGGGGAAATCTTGTTAACTGCCTGAGTGCCATAGGATACAGTCTCAAAAAGAGGTGATGTGAAGGTCTTGCTGGCTCTCCAGCCAATGGCCAAGACCCCCATTGCCACCACAAGATTATAAACCCTAATACACATTCCCATACATGAAGGTCCATAACAGATGCACAAATGTAAAAAAAAACAATCTATCGTTTGTTTTTCCAGGATTCTTGTGTCTGTTAGATTATAGGAATAAATTTGATGATTTAGCAGTCCAGGCAAACCTATTCACCTGACAGTGTTGCATGTCCAAGAACGCAGGCACTAATTGGGCACACTGACAGTCATGCACTTCTGTGCCAGGATGGCTAAGTTGCAAAATGTGAGGTGTGTGTGTTCTGAACAAAGTTGAAGAGGTCATCAAAATCAACAATTTGTCAATGTTCTTGGAAATTGTCATTTTTAAGACCAACATCCGAAAGCATATTGCTTATCCAAGGAGATAGAAGCTTCTAAATTTTGATTAGATTCAGAGTGAAAACAACCTTGACAATTAAAGACAGACATCTGGCAAAGAATTTATGGAAAATAATGTACCACATTCGAGATCCACAGGCAGGCACTGAAGACTTAAAGCAGACGTAAAATAGTTGAACTAGTGTGGAGGTGTTCAAGGTGTCTGTTTGTTGACTGAATTAATCTAATGATGCAAGTGGAACTTGCATTTGTCTGCACTATTCACATGTGCCAGCTAGTTTATAAAACATTCAGCAGTTAATAAAATAGTCATTTTATCTGCTAATTATGAGTGAGGTCTTACTGAGGAATTTTCTGGGAAAGAAGAGTTGATGTTATTATCATCCTGTGCTGTTCAAATAATGAATACAGAAATTCAATACTCTGCATTTGACTCAGCTTTCACATAGTGTACTAATTCATTGGGCAAGTTTTAATATGGCCAGCATGGGATCTCTATCACCAGCTAGAGAGCTGGTGAGGGTCCAACGTGACTATTTTTCGGGAAGGCTGCCACATTAGGTTAAGTGTAACCAGGCACTTAACTGGGCAGTGGCAGGCCTTCCCCGAGATTAAGGGCCTCAGGGGCAGAGGCCCCGCCCACCAAGAGCTGCCAGCCAATTAGGCCAGCAGCTCTTCATTGCTCAGTAGCACCGTGAAGATTCTGGCTGCTACTCATTTTGCACCCACCTGAGGTCCAGGGTTGCTGAGGGACCCAGACTGTAGGAGGGGCATTGCGGGTGGGATTCATTGGAGAAGGGGGTAATTGTTTGGCAGCAAGAGAAGGGGTAGCTCTCAGTGTGCATCCCCCACCTTCCCAATGTTGGACCCCTCGATCAGGCACTGAGTTCCAGGCAACATGGGATCCCCTCTCAACCTTTGCTTTTGGGCTTCCCTATGCGAGTCCCCTTGGATTAATACTTGCAGCAATGGGATGAGTCCCTCAAGCATGCATTAATTGCCCACTTAAGGGCCTCAATAGGTTTGAGGGCTGGGATCTGGGGCTGGGGGGCAGGGTGCATGAAAGCTGATCAGGGGCCTTCCTGCCATTGACTTAATCAGGTCCTCACCTGCCACCCCCAACCTGATTAAATGCACCCCCCCACCAAACTAGCTGGTGGGGAGGGCATTAAATTCAGCCCATTAAGTCTGTAATGTTAAAGACCATTTTTGGTGTTAACTGGCCCTATGTTATCACACCCCAAATTTGAAGCATTTAAGGATAAATTTTCTTCGACGATATGTGAAAAACACTCTATAGTCCAGTGGTTGGAAAGTGCAGTTGAGGAAGTTAGTTGATAGCATGGTATTGTTGAATCATACAGCATTGAAGGATGCCATTCGGCCCATTGTGCCTGTGTCAGCTCTCTGAAAGAGCTACTAATCCTCTTACCCCGTATCCCTGGAAAATTTTTCCCTCTTAAGCATTTAACCATTACCTTTTGAAAGTTACTGTTGAATTTATTTCCACCACCCTTTAAAGCAGTGTCTTCTGGATCACAACAAACTTTGCAAGTTATCTTAAAGCTGTGTCCTCCAGTTACCAACCCTCTCCTCATTTGACTATGACAGTAGGATGCCCAGCTGTATATCAGCAGGTATGTTGTACATCAAATGTCGCTTCCAGCACAAAATCAAGACGAAGTAAGAATGGCTGGGTCCCAGTGTCACTGCCTGTTTATCCCAGTGTCGCTGCCCGTCAATCCCAGTGTCGCTGCCCGTCTATCCCAGTGTCGCTGCCCATCAATCCCAGTGTCGCTGCCCGTCTATCCCAGTGTCGCTGCCCATCTATCCCAGTGTCACTGCCCGTCAATCCCAGTGTCGCTGCCCATCTATCCCAGTGTCGCTGCCCGTCAATCCCAGTGTCGCTGCCCATCTATCCCAGTGTTGCTGCCTGTTTATCCTAGTGTCGCTGCCTGTCTATCCCAGTCTCACTGCCCACCTATCCCAGTGTCGGTGCCCAGCTATCCCTGTGTCACTGCCTGTTTATCCCAGTGTCGTTGCCCGTCTATCCCAGTGTCACTACCCATCTATCCCAGTGTTGCTGAAGGTTCGGTGATGGAAGGGCAAAAGCCTCCTAGGGCGGAATCGTCCCAGATTTGCACAAAGTGCGGTAGTGGGCGGGAAAAAAGTCGTTTTACCCGCTGGCCACATTGGCGGATTTTCGTGGCGTATCGTCCTATTCCCACCTCATTAATTATGCAGCCACAGGTAACGCGCTGTCTCGCTGGCAGGCGATCTCCGATTTGTCCGCCACACTGTTACCTTGCCACTTTTTATTGCAGAGCGCCATCTTTAAACTTGTAGCCACACACACACTTCTCAATGCTTGCAGCCCAGGACTACTCCATTGAAGACATGGTCCCAGAAGCCAAGAAGAGTGCAGCCTCCCGATTCTGTGACGCATTCCTGAGACCCCTTCTGGATGCCATGGAGCTCATCACGATGTCCTCTACCCCTGCTCTGGCCCGCAGGAGACCCATCCGTCTCACCAGTCCAGCTTGGGAGGTGGTGGCAGAGGTGGTGGCACAGGTGGTCAGTGCCAGTGCTGCACACAGAAAGTAGGCCATCCAGTGCAGGAAAAAAGATGAATGATCTCATCCGCGCTGCCATCTCATCAGACTAAACGCATACACTTACAAGGCCATCACACATTCAGTGGCATCTTACTCACTGCCAGATCAAGGGACATCACCACTCACGCTCTCATACGCACCTTCACATGTCCATCTGGCCTCATCTCCTCTGGAAACTGCCTCCTCAGCCCTCACCATCTGAAGGCCACTTGCACAGATCAACATGTGCCCCCACACACACCCTGGGATACCACTCTTCCCCAGTACAGACCTCCCTCTGCAGCCTCTTTCCTTACTTGAGGCCACTTCACCACCTTCTCCAAACAAGCCACAGCCCTGCAGCTGTTGTAAAGCCAACCCCGCCTTATGGCTGGTCTGGTAGGTAGAGACCTACCTGTGAGCCGCCCTAAAAGTGATGTGGTGCTGCCTGTGAAGCCTTGTGCTGATGACTGCGAGTGCTATCAGAAGAAGATAGGCAAACAAACCTCGAAGTCCTGAGCAAAGTGCAGCTTGCCAGGTGCATGTCGCTTATACACAGTTGTGAAACACCAATGTGTCTGGATGATCCAGCATGGGGGGATGATTCCAGTGAGCAGGGCATATAGTTAGATGCCAATGTATTAAAATGACATTCCTGACCTGCAGTAACAGGAAACGTGACCTGCCATTGATGGGTGGAGCGGGCGATTGCAAAATGCTTTCACGTCAGCATGGAACCAATTTTTGGCCTTCTTGCCATATTGTCCACCCCTCGCCCACCATAATGCCCAACGCCATTGGGCTAGAAAATTCCAGCCCTAGCTTTGTCATTTAAGAGTCCTGCATGAAGAATAATACCCTTGAGCGATATACCTAATGGCTGCTGATGCCCCTTGAACTGTCCTCCAGTGATAGTCACTGAAGGAAAGAAAAAATTGGAAAAATGGGAAGATAAGACAGTCAACATATTTAAAAAATAATAACATTCAAAACAATTAGGCAACTGTGGTAAATATATTTGTGCATCTAAATATTGTGTCCTCCAAGCCAAAAATTCAAAGAGCTTATAAATATCATAAATGCTGATTTTCAGAAAATCAAGCAAGCACTGGTGAACATCAGCATCACCCTATGTCTTTAGGCCATTTAAAACTTGCACAGATCATGTTGCCAACTTCTGTGCTCATTGATTCAGGGGCTGCTAAGGATACCACAGTAGGTCTGTCACAATGTTAACAGCCTATACAGTACAAAGTTGTTCCATACCTCACACGAATGCCATAAAGTGCCAGGAACTTGGCAAAAGGCCATTAAAATTCTTGAGGACAAATCCTTTCGAGGGTGTGTTTAACAGTTTGATGATATATCTTACAAGAGGGAGGCGTTCCCCGTCAGGAAGACCAGGCACGGAAGTCTAGAGGCGGGGTTACTTGATTAGTGAGTGGAAAGACTGGACTGTACAGTGGCAGAGTGAGCTACAGTAGCTCAGATGGAGCTGCCGGTTCAGGCAGTTCTAAACTTAGTGCTGGATATTCCAGAATTAACTTGAGCTTTATACAGCTGTGGGACACAAAATAAAAGTCAGCCGTGTCACATGAAAGGGGCTTTGTGTCTGAACAAGCTGTAAACCTATTTACAATGTGGAAGAGAGAATTTAACACATTTTTTTTCTGGCTCTCTGAGCACCATAAAGCCGTCTGAGAGAAGCATGCTCTCTCCATGGCAAGTGCAAATATTTGTTGTAAGTTTATAGTGTCCTGTGAATTAAGTGACAAAAATGAACTTCTGCTTAATAGAATGAGGTAACGTGAATTTATTTGAGCAGGAGATCTTTCATGGAACCCTTTACGTTTGGAAATCTTTAAAGAACTATGATTCTTAACTGGTACTTCAATGCTAATTGAAATGTTCAGTTGAAGTGTTTTTTTGAACTGGTAGAGAGGCTTCAAGCTTCGGGAATTTCTGAAGACAGGATTTATTTTCCCAGACCTCCTCCACTCCCTCCCCTTTTTATCAACCTACTTGTCCACTGAAGGAGTCACATTCATGCATTACTTCTCCCACTGCTAATCACTTTTCCGAGTTCAACAGAGCTCTGAATTCATCGGGTCATGCTGCATTCTCTGAGCTTGCTGCTCTGGAGAGACCTTACAGTGTGTGCAGCTGAATGCAGAACTTTGATCGTTATGAGTGGGGAGTGCTGACCCTTAGCACAGGCTTGTTCTTCTGAATACAGACGGTGTAGGCGGATCATACATCCTGAAGCAATGCAGTTGTTCAATGGGGTGTCGGCTATACTCTGAGGAAGATGGTAAAGCACTTTTTTTTCAATGTTTAAACGCTGGCTTAGAGAAGTTTATAGCTGCATACTTAGCTGGATATGTAACACTAAAGTACCGAGGACTGGAGTAACATTTGTAAACTTAAAAAAATCTAGAACAAGCTTGCAATTATTAACATATTAAGAAATATTCTTTGGAGCATTATTCAGTATTGGAAAAGTACAGGAAGGAATGTTCTGGGTATTATGTGTAAGAAAATTGCTTACTAAGCCCTTGATTGACTGCAGATATCCTGTATTGTATTTTTGTCTGCTAATGTTAGACTAAAATTTTACCTTTGGTAAGTAAAAAAAACTGTACATAAGTAAAAAGTGATGACTACCTCTGGCAGAATTATTTTGTGCATAATGTTGGAACTATTTAAATTTCAAGATTAATAGAGAGTTAATTTCTCTTCCATATTTGGCTTATTATTTTAATACCATATCCAGACACATCATGGGAATTGATTAATTTATCTTTGGGGATGTCTTGTGCATCCAGAATATGTCACACATGTGCAAATTAAAGCTGTTTATTGCCAATGACCAGCAGAACATTATTCTCAGTAGCCTTTGGCATTGCTTATAGGATTTCATAAAATCGATAGGATACAAGTAGAATAGATTATAGAAACCTGAGTATTGGATGCTAGCAAAGAAAACATTGGCGTAATCTGGTCCGGATCATGATTTTTTTTCTATTCATTTGAGGGAATATGGCCATCACTGCCAAGGCTAGCATTCATTGCCCATCCCTAATTGCCATTGAGATGGTAGTGGGGAGCTGCCTTCTTGAACCACTGCAGTTGTGTGGTGTAGGCACTCCCATAGCGCTGTTAGGTAGGGAGTTCCAAGATTTTGAAACAACAACAGTGAAGGATTGGCGATAAATTTCCAAGTCAGGATGATGCATGACTTGAAGGGAAAATTGCAGGTGTTCCCATGCACCTGCTGACCTTGTCCTTCTAAGTGTAGAGGTCACGGGTTTGGAAGTTGCTGTCGAAAGACCATTGGTGGGTTGCTGCAGTGCATCTTGTAGATGTTACACACTGCTGCCACTGCTGCTGGTGGAGAGAGAGGATGTTTAAGGTGGTGAGTGGGGTGCTACTCAAGTGGGCTTCTTTGTCCTAGATGGTGTGGAGCTTCTTGAGTGTTATTGGAGCCACACTCATTGAGGCAAGTGCAGAATATCCCATCATTATCTTGATATGAGCCTTGTAGATGGTGGACAGACCTTGGGAAGTCAGCAGGTAAGGTACTCACCTCAGAATTCCCAGTATCTGATCTGCTTTTGCAGCCATAGTATTTATATGGCTGGTCCAGTTAAATTTCTGGTTAATGATTGCCCCCTGAATGTTAATAATGGGGAATTCAGTGATGAAAATGCCATTGAATGTCAAGGGGAGGTTGTTAGATTCTCTCTTCCTTGAAATAGTCATTGCCCGACACTTGTTGGGCTCAGTGGCAAATTGACTGAGGTAGGATTGAAAGTGGGTGATGTTACAGTGGCGAAAATAGTCAGTCTGTGATGAAGAAGATTTGGGGTGGAATTTTCCTAAATCCCTGGTTGTCTCGCCACAGCGACTGAAAGTGAATGTTAAACCCAGGTGGACGGCGGTACTCTGGGTGGAATATTTTTGGCAGCAACCAATTAAGAGAATTGTTTTGTCACAGTGGAGAAATTTGACATTCCACAAATATAAAATCTGTTTTTCAGGACCAGATAGGCCGTTCATCAATAATTATAAGCTTAGCTTGTTGCTAAAAACTCAATTACACCTCATTCAACAAGGCTTAACCTTTTCAAGGGTTTTTACAGTGAGATTAATGGTGCATAAATGGAAGCTCACACTAATTCAAATGATTTCAAAAGATTTCCATCTGTGGGGACCTGAACAGTGCACCCTGTGGATAAGAAGGAAATCACTGACAGCAACCTCTGGGTTGCTTGTGTTTAACTGTGTATGAGTGGATGTCTGAAATTGCTGTCAGCTTCACAGCTGTAATGACAAAGAACTGAAACAGTTTTGTTGCCATTACAACTGCAAAATCCAGGTCATTTGCCACTGGACTATTTCCCCTCAGAATGTAACTATTCATTTGGTGAATTACTGAATCATCTTAAATCTGTGTCCTCTGGTTACTGAACTTTCAATCATTGGAAACGGTTTCTCTTTATTTATTCTTTTTAAACCCATCATAATTTGAAACAACTCTATTTAATCCCCTCTTCACCCTCTCTGCTCTAAGGAGAACAAACTCAAGTTCTTCAGTCTACCCATGTAACTGTAATCCAAAACCCCTGGAACCTTTCTAATGTAACTTGGGGGAGACGGCCTTTCAATGGTGCACCAAGGTACAACTTTGGCATTGGCATTAACAGTCTCTTTAATGATCAGTTGCTGAATTCACTCAGTATCACTGAATTGTTACAGCACAGAAGGAGGCCATTCAGCCCATCATGTCTGTGCTGGCTCTCCAAATGAGCAATGCACCTAGTGCCATTACCCCACTTTCTCCCCATAATCCTGCGCATTGTTCCTTTTCAGATAACAATATAATTCCTCCTTGAATGCCAGGATCGGTGGAAGCTTTTCCTGTATAAAAACAAAAACAAAATTGTTTGCTTTGTTTTAGCAAAAAGCTGAAATATTTTTAAAAAAATCCACACCAATGTTTGTTTGCCTAATATACTAGAAGCTTTGATTATGCTACAGGAGCAAAGAGTTGTAATGACAACTCTCTCCTTGCTACATCCTGTATCAGTCCAGCTGATGTGCTTCTCTTAACACTTTAGTAAACAAAGTGTGTCCAAGTCCTCATGGGAGTTTCCATATACCATACTGAGTCAGACCAAGGACTCAAGAAGAGTGAGAATGTTCTAGGTTCAATGCTTTATCCAAGATGATCTCACATAGTATCGGAGAGACTCCTTTAAATGGCCTCAGCATCTCTAATGAGAAGGAAAAGGACTGTAGTTGCTGAATTTTTGGTTTTAACATATGTAAACGTCCACTGAATGTTCAAATCTTACCATTGCAGTTTGAGAATTTGAATTTAATTTTAAAAATCTGTAAAAGTAGCTTTGAAGCTATCAGATTCTCGTAAAATCCCAGCTGGTAAACCTGCAATCTTTACCTGCCCTGGCCTATATGTGCTTCCAATCCCATACAAAAGTGGTTGGCTCTTAGCTGCCTTTTGAAGTGGTCGAGAAAGTCATACCATCAAATTAAACCACTATGAAGAATGCCACATAGTTCAAGAAGGCAGATTTCTAATGTTTTATTAACTATGATCATAGCATTATGTAACGTTTAATGCTTCTTAAATGAGGCAAAAATTGATAAGAATTACTTATTTTACTTAATAATCTCTACTATACATATAATGCAGTGTGAAGGTGCCTTGGGAGTTTTTACTAAATTAAAGGGGCCTACAAATGCAAGTTGTTGCTTTACCTCTAAGCTTCTGTGGCTATGTTTATTTGTCTCACTATTATTAGTTCACTAAACTTAAATACCCCTAAGAATCCATCTGTATTGTCCCATTTTAAGATTTGGTATAAGGTTTAGTTTAATAAATTTATTAGGCATAAATAAGTATGAATAAGGGGCCTAATTTATTGGACCTACATCCAATAATCTTGCAAATGTCTTGCTTTGTTCTGTCAATAAAAGTTCATGTTATTGCTTCCTGTTTTCCTCCACTTCATATCTGCAATGTTTCATCAGTCTTTTGCAAGTCAGCTTAATTAATTCTCACTTTCTTTTAGCCAATCTTGCAATTTGGGCATCGCTGGCAGGGCCAGCATTTATTGCGCACAAAAAAATAAATTATAGTGGATGATGGAAATCTGAAATAAAAACATAAAATTCTGGAAATCTGAAATTAAATGGAAAATGCTGTAAATGCTCAGCAGGTCAGGCAGTATCTAAAGAGAGAAATAGAAAGTTAACATCTCAGGTCAATGACCTTTCAACAGAACTGGAAAACAGGGGTGTAACAGGTTTAAAGTAAGTGTGGTAGCAGGAAGGTGGGGGAGAGTAGGAAAGAACAAAGGGGAAGACTTGTGATAAGAGTGGAAGTCAGTAAAGGAGTACATCGGAAGGAGTGTAAAAGGCAAGGGATGATGGTGCAAGGTAAAGAGGGGTAGGTAATGGAAAAGTAAAAGATGTGTCTAAGGGTGCTGAAAATGTCCACGGGAAAATCATTAGCAACAGCTACTGTTAGAAAAATGGGAGCAGTTGTTATGACTGAAATTGTTGATATTAATGCTAAGTCAAACAAAAACTGTAAAGCACCCAGTTGAAACATGAGGTGTGGTTCCTTAAGCTTCAGTTGAGCTTCATTTGAACAGTGTAGGAGGCCAAGGACAAAGAGGTCAGAGTGGGAGCGAATGGAGAATTAAGGTGATAAGCAATTGGAAACATGATTGCTTCACTCACCCAATCTTGCACTAGTTTCCCCAGTATAGTGGATTTATTGTCAATTTCCAGTTTCCCTTGAGAAGGCCTTCTTCTTCAACCATTGGTATCCGTGTTGTGATGGTACCACCACAAAACTGCTAGGCCAGGAGGTAAAGAGCCCTTCTTCTTTTCTCTATCCAGAGCCAGTTTGCAACATTGAATCTCATCTTACTGCTTGAACTTCTTCTCAAGTTTGCAATCTTCTGATCCTTTCCCATTCTGGAAAATTTTCTTCACAAATGGTGTTGGACATCCCTTGCTGCCAGTCAAACCATTGCTAACTCTTCTTGTACCATTAGCATTTCCATTTCTTCAGTTTTTTTTTGATATCCCCTTTATCTGGAAGTGATGTATATTCCAACAGCTGTCACTAATTATTGCTAGTTTCTGTAAGTGGTGTAGAGCTCATGATCTATATTGTTGGGTTATTTTGCTTCTTGTTCAAGCAGGCACATACATCTGGGGATTAACAGTAATCCAGTTTATGATATTGCTATTGGATTAAGTGCAGTCTCAAACCACATTCCCACATTCAGTTCAAATCAGTGCTAATACTTACACAAGCTCCAGATTCCTCAAGATAAGACAACTTTATTTATTTTGTAAAACCAGGAACAGTTTTAAAATGCAAAACATTTGACTAATACTAAAATAGACATAAATAATTTGTAACATGCTGTTCATTAAAGCCCCCACCAAATAGAATGGTCTCTTGAGATGAAATAAGCAAAATACGACAGCATCAAGTTTGTAACTTTTATATAGCACCTTTAATATAGTAAAACATACCAAGGATCCTTCACAGGATCATTATCATCAAATTTGATACTGAGCCACATGAAGAAATATTAAAGCAGATGAGCAAAAACTCATCAAAGAGGTAGGATTTAAGGATTATCTTAAATAGTCATTTAATAGTACAGAATTTGAGGATTTCTGAAAAAAGAGACATGTCAAAGCTTTTCATCTTGCACACATCCGCATAGCTCGTAAGAAATCACCAAACTGTAATGGGGGAACAATGATTTATACTGCATGAGAAGAGAATGCTGATTGATTGGTAAGTAGACTCTGATTGGTGGAAGCTTCCAGTTTGGTAATTTCTAGCAAGCTATCCTGATGAGTGCAAGACAAAAAGCTTAAATAGCATGTCTCTTTTTTCAGTGATCATCTTAAAGTAGGAAAGTGAGGTAGAGGGACAGAGAGGTTTCGGGAAGGAACTTCGGAGCTTAGGGTTCAGGCAGCTGAAGGCGCAGCCACCAATGGTGGAGCAATTTAAGTCAGGGATGCACAAGAAGCCAGAATTGGAGGATATCTTGGAGAGTTGTAGGGCTTGAGGAGATTATGGAGATAGGGAAAAACAAAGTCATGCAGAGATTTGAAAACAAGGATTTTAAAATCAAAATGTTTAGCCAGGATCCAATGTATCCCTGACATGGAAAATGCTAACATCCAAATTTCCCACACTCCTTGATAACTGAACAGTGTCTTCCGCAGTATATCTTAGATAGGAATGTTCATGTGTAAAATGTAAGTTAAAAATTCTTGCAACAGTTCCTTCTGAACAGCTTTCATTAAGAAGCAAAAATATAGGCAACTTTGAAGACTTAGCCACTTAATTGAATTGCATTTCCTTAGTTTTGAAATATAAAGACAATGAAATCATCTTTGAGCTTGATGTTACTTAATGATGACATTCATGTAAACAATTCTTGATTTTGAACTGATTGGAAGGTACCAATTCACAAAGTTGCTATTTTAAAAGGAGTATTAAAAGCATTTATGTTAAAGAGAATAACACCAATGCTAAAATAGCAAACCGAGGAATGTCACAGAAGTGCATTTGCTAATTTAGGCAGTATTATTTCTGGTGTTTAGTTTCCCAAAAGTGACTTGGACGACCTTGAACTTGGTTCTGGTTAGTGCCAATGTTACCATGGTGCTAGCTACTGCGTTAGTGCACGATAGGGATTTTGTTTATGGTACCTACTTTGTGTTGGGTGGAATTTGTTCCAGATGCTTAATGTGAAGCTTTGAATAAATAGTGGCTGGAATTTTCCAGCCCCATTGGCATCAGGCGTCATGGCAGGCGAGGATGAACAATGTGGCAAGAAGGCCAAAAATTGGTTTCACGCCGTTGTGAAACCAGTTTGCGATTGTTTGCTCCACCCATCAATGCCGGGCCGTGTTTCCCGCCGCCATATGCGGGAACCTAATTTCAATACTTTAGCATCTCATTATAAGCCCTGCTTGCTGAAATCATCCCCCTCTGTTGGATCATCCAGGTACCTGGCAAGCTGCACTTCACTCAGGACTTCGAGGTTTGTTTGCCTACCTTGCTTCAGTCAGCACTTGCAGCCTTCAATGCCAAGCTTTGCAGACAGCACCACAGAACTTTTAGGGGGGCTTACGGGTTGGGGTCTACCTACCAGACCATCTGTAAGGCAGGGGTGGCTTTTCAACGGCTTGGGAAAGGGGGAGAAGTGGCCTCAAGCAAGGGAAGAGGCTGTAAGGCGAGGGGTGTTCTGGGGAAGTAGGGGATCTCAGGATGTGTGGGAGCACATGTTGATCTGTTCAAGTGGCCTCCAGATGGTGAGGGCTGATGAGGCAGTCTCCAGAGGAGATAAGACCAAATGGAGATGCGAAGGTATGTGAGAGAGTGAGTGGTGATGTTCCTTCAGCTGGCAGTGAGTGTGTCAGTTTAGAGTGATAAGATGGTTGACTTAACTTGGCGGCACGGATGAAATCATTCATCCTTTCTCTGCACTGGATGGCCAACCTCTTGTGTGCTCCATTGGCACTGACCACCTTTGCCACCACCTCCCAAGCCGGAATGGTGAGACAGATGGACCTGCTGCAGCCAGAACAGGAGTAGAGGATATCACGGCGGGCCTCCATGGCATCCAGAAGGCATCCCAGGGATGTGTCACTGGATTGGAGGGCTGAACTCGTCTTGGCTTTTGTGGCCATGCTCACCGGAGCAGTCCTGAGTTGCAGGCATTGAGAAGTATGCATGTGGCTGCAGTTTAAATATGGCACCCTGCCTGAGGTAACGGCGTGGCAGGTAAACTGAAGGCCACCTGTCAGCAAGAGGACATGTTTCCTTTGGCTGCATAATTAATGAGGTGGGAATGGGATGACACGGTGCGAAAATTCACTATTGCAGCTGGTAGGTAAAACGACTTTTCCCCGCCCACTACCGCACTTTGTGCAAACCTGGGACGATTCCTCCCAGTGTCACAGTGACTTAGCCATCAGTAAGCTATGGTATGGAGAACCGTTGAATTCAAGAAGCTTTCCAAGTTGAACTTAATGGGATGTATCTTTTTATTTTAATAAGATCTTTTGAATAATGCTTTCATATAAATTGACTGGGTGCCAGTCCTCCTGCTGCCACCTGCAGTGATGGGTTTGGTCCTGTTGAAGTCTAAAACAGAGGGAAAGCCCACAAACAAACCTGCAAGAGCATGCTTGCTGATGATTTTGTCCATCATGTCCATTTAAAAAAATAACAGTTGTGGAGTTCAGGGTTAATTTTATTATCCACACCCAATGCTTTCAGAGTGCACAGTGCCCTATATTTGTAATAGGAACGCATTTAGCTCAGTGCAGCAGAATTGTTTCTGCAGTGCGATTGTCTGTTGATCCTGTTACTGTTTAATTTGTACAGTAATGCTGTTTGCCTTCTATAGTAGTCAGATCCCATTTTAAAACTGTGGAAACTGTAATTATTTCCTAAGGCTAGCATGCTTCACAATGACTGGCACAGCTCTGTACAGGCCAATGGGAACATCCTAATCTGTTTGGGAAGAAGTTGAAACTTCACCCGCCCAAACTGCTGTCAAAAACAAAACAACCTCCGGTCCAACTCCACATTGAACTAACTGACATTTATTCTGCAGGAGATTGCAGTGTCAGTGATGCCTCCTGACTCAACTTTCTTCAGCGATGTATGCTATCCCCTGTGGCTAAAATTGTGTCTCCTGCATCAATGGTTTGTCACTATTATGATGGATGCAGCCCCAGCACCACTCAACAACCTCAGGACAGAGTAGTTTGCTTGATTAAGCAGTCATTTAATTCAATGTGACACCCCCCCCCCACCCCACCCCCCACCCTGCCACGCCCGCCACCCCAATTTTCATTACAAGTGTGCTGTGGCTAGTGTTAGTACTACACTGTGGCAACTCACCAAGGTACCACCACCTTCCTGCATTAAGATCTTGATCATTGACAAGAACAGAAAGAGCTTCACCTCCAAGTTGATTTCCAAGTCTCACACCATCCTGACTTGGACGTATATTGCCATAGCTTCATTACCGTTGGATCGATATGGAATTCCCTATCTGACACTATTGTCGGAGTAAAATCCTAAAGGACAGCAATGGTTCAGGAAGGCCCACCAACACATTCTCAGGGCAACTAATGACGTACAATAAATATGTATTCCAATATCGCTCACATCTCTAGAATAAGGTGTTCATGAAAATAACTCTAACCATTGTTACATTTAAGTTTTGAAGTCTATTTTATTGATTGTTCTCTGCTTATCCCATTAGTTACCTCTACTTCAATCTGATCTACAAGTTTACTGTCCTAAAATAATTAAATAGTGAATACAAGATACATTTTAGAATTTGTTACTATTGGGTAGAATGTGCTGAAAGAAAATCCATTCTCAAACTATGAAAATTGGTAACTTAGCAACACAACTGACTCAACATATTGGTGTAAAACGTGTGGGGAGGGAAGGGACTGTATTGCCATGACATCCAGCACTGCATATACCTTAGCACAAGAAATACAGTGCAGTTGGCCAGTCTTCCATTTTAGTTGCTATCCATAATGGCCAGACACTGGAACGGAAAAGGTGCAGGAAGAAATTTGGAGAATTTCTTTTAAAACAAATACAAAGGATTGTTAAAGCCTTGGGCTGGACTTTTTGTCTCAGCCAGTGGCAGGAAGAGGCAGGCGTGGAATTTCCCAATGCCAGCCTCCATACTGATTCCCTGGCTCTATCCCACCATTTGCTCAAGGACAGGTTGCAGATGGTGGCAGTGTTACCCATCCACAAGTGGTGCTTAGTCTATTAAGCTAATTAAAAGCCTATTGATGTCAGTTAACGGAGGCCAACTGGGATTTACCAGTCGTCCTCCAAATCCCCGCAGGCAGTGGGGGACAGTTTACCTGCTTGGAGGGGGCCTCCCTTTGGCAATACTCCTGGAAGGCTTAGCGGCCAGACAATAAGGAATAGGTCTTCTTAAATTAGTGAGAATATAAGAAAGGCAAGGAGGGGAGGATAGGCAAAAACATCTGATTGAAACAGTAAAGTCTCAAAATGTGAGTTTGGGAGAACCCTGGACTAGATACTTGTGCATTCAGAATGTGTAGATCCCCTCTGACATTTTTGATCGAAAATATGAAGGATTAACCAAGAGAACTTAGGCAGATGCAAGTGCACCTGAGATGTACTAAGCCCATCTGCTGCTACCCACATACCTATAACGACTGATCAAGAACTGGACATTAGATGTGCTAGGCAACGTCATCTAGTCCAATTGATAGTTCTGAACCAAGAACTTAAGAAACAGTTGGCCAATCTGTTTCATTTGAGCTTATCCAAAACTCTGCTGCCCATGTGCTCCCAATGCCTTCATTGTAAAATTATGATCCTTGTTTTCAAAATCCTCCTTGACCATCCCCTTTCTATCTCTTTAATCTCCTCCAGCCCTACAACCCTCTGAGATACCTGCGCTCCTCCAATTCCGGCTTTCTGACCATCCCTGCTATTCATTGCTTCACCACTGCTGGCCATGCCATCATCTGCCTGGGCCCTCAGCTCTGGGATTGCCCCATTAAACAATTTTGCCTCTCTACCTCACTTTCCTCCTTTGAGACACTCTTTGACCAAGCATTTGGTCATCTGTCCTAATGTCTCCTAGTGTGGCTTGGTGCCAAATTTTGTTTGATAACACTTCTGTGATCCACCTTGGGACATTTTGCTACATTAAATGCAAGTTAGTTAGTATTTTGCCAGGGCCAAAAGTGAATGATTCCCCCAGTGTATTTTTTTCATATTCAGCAAATTATTAACAATTTTACAGTTTCCATACTTGGCATGTTTTCACATACAGGAATGTAGAGAGATACATCCAGGAAAATGATTAACTGTATGAATGATAAATGAGAAAATATGAGCTGTAGGCAGGAAAAGCTTTCTCATAAGCTGGGAGTAGTAAGCTAACCTGAAGGTAGTTAAGTGTTCAGGGAATGGCCGATAAACACAGATAAGGCTGTTGACTGACATTGTAGCAACTAGATTATGGATTTTCCTCAACAGAATCACACTTTGTGCAGAGAACTGAGTGAGTTTGTGTACATTTCATGCCAACCATTGATTTAATGCTTGATTGAAGTATTGTACATCCTGCCTTGCCCTCAGCTTCTTCTGTGAGTCCATGACCCCATTCTGAGACTTGTGTGCTGGGAACTGATTTAGTCATCTCTCTCCACCTCACGAAAAACATGGGTAGTTGAAACGGTTTGTATAAATAATCATTTTTTAACAAACCATGTTAGAATTTTAAATTGGCGTTTCTGTTCACAATGGTAGGCCTAATTCCTGGAAAACCCAAGCAGACTGCCAGGAGGTCATCTGTGCTACAACAGAGCATCAAATGTAGTGTACATATTTCCATTGTAGTTATAATTTTGTTTTAAAATAAATGAAAAATACTATTGTTTTGTGCACCACAAGGAACTGGGCCAATGGTTTTGTTTATATCCCTTCATGGGATGTGGGTGTTGCTGGCCAGGCCAGCATTTATTGCCCATCCCTAATTGCCCCTGAGAAGGTGGTGGTGAGCTGTTTCCTTGAATTGCACTGATGGTGCTCCATAGACTGGTCAGTAAAAAAAGAAACAACTAGCATTTATATTGTACTTTTTCACATCATCTGGATATCCCACAAAGTGCTTTACAATCAATGAATTACATTTGATTACTGTTCTTAAGCAGGGAAACATGACAACCAATCTTCCAGAAACAGGAAATGTGATAGATAATGGTATTAGTTGAGAAACACTTTGTGGTCAGTAGACCTGGAGGATAACCTGTTTATTTTTTGAATAATGCCTTGGGATCTTTTATGTCCACCTGAACCACCAGAACACACAATAATGCCTTATTTGAAAAATGGCATTTCCAACAAATGCACTGAAGTGTCATATGGGCTTAGTTTTGAAGTGGGGATTGAATTCCAGATGTTAAATTCACAGTCTCAACATGAATGTATTTTCTCTGTATGTGAGTGTAACATCTTACACTACCATGATTGTGAACTGATCTGATCCCTACTCACAGATTACAAAGTTTAGTGGTATTGAGCTGGATTTGCATGGAGTGATGGAGACTCCGTGGAAGTGAAAATAATGGTGGCTGGAACCCAATGCTGGGATCCCAACTCCATTCCCAGTTCTCCCAATTTTCACCAGTGTAGGTTAAGAGGGTGGGCTGGCTCCATAGCAGGAATATGCATCTCCTAAAGCCCCACTGTTTTCAGTCAGGCCAGCTTTTAAAGGATTTGTGGTTCATGGTCCTCAGAGGTGTCACGAACCATAGTCTGGATGAGGAAACCTTTTTAAAGGTAAGTTTTAAAGGTCTTACCAATGCCACCATGATAAGCTATGCCCCTCCACCTAACCCCCTAAGCCCCTCATAGCCTCCAAGTCAAGCTATGGCACCCCCATGCCCATTCACCCACTATACCTGTAGAAACAATTAGATGTGTGAATAAGCTTTAAAAAACACATTCATTAATTTGTAACTTCTATATTCTTAAAAAGAACCCTATGAAAGTGTCAATAATCCAGACTCTTTAAAATATCAATAGCAGAAATGCAAGCACTTGACAACTCTTTATCTTGTGTAAATAAATATTGTGCAATTAACAGAATATATCACAGAGCAAGACCTGTCAACCAAGCAATGTTTTCCCTCAGTTACAGCTGTTTCTACAGATTAATAGATGTCTGGGCTCTTAGCCGAGAATGCAAGTAGGTTTGGCTGACAGCCTAGACATCCATTAGTTTGTTGAAACAGCTACACCCCAGGGAAAACTTAGCTTGATTGATAGCTCTTGCCTTGTAATCTATTCTGTCAATAACAAACTGTTTATTTACACAAGATAAAAAATACTTTCTGCTGTTGGCACTTTAAAGGGTCTAGATGATTAACATTTTTATAGGGCCATAGTAAGAAATTTTTAAAAGAAAGTTATGAATGACTTTCTTAAAGCTTTCTCGCACATCCTATCATTAGTATAGGGTTCATTGATCTGTACAGAATGTATAGTGGACGAATGGGCATGGCAGTGCCATAGCTTGGCATGTGGTTTATGAAGGGCCATAGGGGGTGGTGGAAAGGCATGGAGGGTCTGAAGGGTTATCAGGAGGGTGAAGGGGCATGGCTTGGCATGGAGGGTATGAGAGGCCATGGGTGGTGGTAGGGGGTATGAGGTGGCATGAATTGACATGGATAGGGCATTGGGAGTGTGAATGTTGGGTGACGGGATATGAGGGGTGAGGGCTGGAGTGATTTTTTTGTTTTATTGATTTTATTATAACTGGGTTGAAGTCCCAGAGCACCAGGATGGGCCTTTTAAAAAGCTCGCTTCTGCACCCGGCAGGACCCTGTGACCATCTCTGAACTCCATCAGGGACTGGTGGGCCCAACTCCAGTTATCACCCATAATCCCCCCACTCACCCTCCCCCTAACCCCCGCTCATCTGGAACAAAAATTGTGTCTTTGCAGGCACTTCTTCCCAACGTGGGTCCGCCTTCACAGAATCACAGAATCACAGTGCAGAAGAGGCCCTTTGGCCCATCGAGTCTACACCGACACTTGAGAAACACTTGTGCAGACTTAACTTTCTTTAATGCTTATAAGGTGACTGCAGCAAGAGAGTTCTCACCAGCTAATCTGATCTACAGGTGAATCCCATCTTGAAGAAGTTGCATTGTTCAAAACTCATACGTGACAGGCAGCCAGTGGATGAGTGTTATGATAGAAACAAAATCAGATACTTCTAATGAATTCTGTTTGTGTTAAGTAGAATTTTGGCAACCAGCACTCGTAAAATGGAACAAATCTATTGATGCTTTCTGCTGGTCCCTTAAAAGATGGTGAAAATACCCTTTCACCTTCCAGGTTTCCCCATTGGAATTAAGACTAGAGTCTCACTTGGGATGCAATGAAAATCTGAAAACATATTCTGAATCTCATTTCGATCATTTTAGAACTCATCCATTAGCATAGCATGCTTTACTGCTTTTTGAATCATTGAATTCACTAATCAACTCAGTATAAAATGTGCATTAGGTAGACATTTCAAATGTCTCTGTGGATGGTAGAAGTTTATAATAGTCACATATAAAACCCTCCTGACATTTAAAAGCAATGCAAGCACAAATGCTTTGTCCTGGCAGAAAGCTTTCTTTAGTTTGAGGATTGTTGATTGCTTAGATTGTGGGATTGGTATTCCTAGATATGAATATTTCTGAATTGCAAACCCTGATAAACTGACATAGAGGAGCAGCCAAATTTTTAAACTTTCTCTGGACATTATTTCATTTTTAAATCATTTGCTCTGCTGCCTTTATCCTGCAATTTTTCAAAATTTGTGTCATCATCTTGAACCTCAAGGCATCCTACTATCATGTGTTGTTCCTTACTGAAACCCAGGTCACACTGGTTTCTGACTACTCTTTCCAATATTAATGTCAGATTTTCAATTGAAGTTTCAATCCTAAAGAGATGTCTCTACTTCAATTCAGTCTGACATAGTTTCCTTGAATTATTTGCCCAGCATTCTTGCTTTCTTTTACTCTTCTGTTCTTTCTCTCTGTGCCTGTGAAGCAACTGATGTTACTCCAGCTAACATGGAAGGTTTCATATAGCAACATTCTCCTGTCATATCTAGTACTAACCTTGATTCAATCAGTCTGCCATTCAAATGTGTAATAATATGTATTATCAGGCCTGGAGAGTGGTAATGCTTTGTTTAAGCTGCTTAAAACAAAATCAAATTTAATGTAATACCTACATTAAAATAACTCATAAAGAAATTTTACACAAAATTGTTAACCAGTGCATTATCAAAAGACATTAAAGCCCTGGCATATGTGTCAGTCTGAAACAAGTCAAGCCAATTTTTTCTCAGCTTATATCCCCTCTAAACTCACCATTAGCTCCCAAATGTAACTTTATTCAGAAGTTGTGTCAACTGCTTTCTTCTTGTCTATCCAGCAGCTATCACCTCTAGTCATTCAGCAAAATTGTCTCCGGTAACCTCAATAAATCAGCAACAATAACTTGCATTTAAATAGTGCCATTAGCATAATGAAACATTGCAAGGCATTTCAAAGGGGTGTAATCAAGCAAAAAATTGTACAGAACCAAAGAAGGAGACATTAGGTCGGTGACCAAATGCTTGGTTAAAGAGGTAGGTTTTAAATAGTTTTAACAGGGTCTGAAAGGAAGGCAGAGAGTGAAGGGAGTGGAATGGGGGTGGGGATCAGGTGTGAAGGAAGTCAGGGAATGCTCAAGAAGCCAGTGTTGGAGGAATGCAATGCTCCATGAGATTTGTACGGTTGGAGGGTGTTAAAGTGATCAGGAACAATGGAGCCAAGGAGAAATTTTAAGGGCAGAATTTTCAGCTGAGCAGGCGGGCGTGCGCCTGACCTGCTTGAGTGTAAAATAGCACATGATGACGTCAGGCGAGTGTCCAGACATCATCGCACACTTCCATGATATTTCGGCCAGCGGGCGCGTGCAGGGGCCGGAGCCGTGCCGGCCATTAATTAAGAGGCCAGCGAACGCCATTAAAAAGGCAATTAACGCCGATTTTTCATTGCCCATGTGATTTCACACGCGTCACATGGGCAAAACAGGCAGGTGGCCAGCCGACAATTTCAAACCTCATCCACGGGCAGGATCAGCAGCATTGCCAGTCTGAGCAGTGAGGGGTTTGGTAGATAGTTCATTGCTGGTGATGTATTGGTATATGGCAGTTTCATCTCTGCTCGGGGCTTCAATGTTAGCATCTCCAGACTTCAGTTCAGGGCTCCTTGGTGTCTCCAAGGACCCCGGAGAATTCAGACCATGTGGACCTTCCAGATATCAGACAGCCTTCTGTAATCCTGGTAATGGGGATTGTGGTCTCCGCTGGTGGCAGCTCCTCTGAGGAGGAAGAATGGGGCAGAAGGGAGAGGAGGCCAGGTGTCTCAATGCAGCTTCCAAGGGAGATACCTGTGGGAGGAGAGGCGCAGGCACAAGAGGTGCAGGGCCAGCAGGAAGTCCAAGGCATTAGGGGCCACAGAAGATGCCACTATCCTGTTGCCAAGGTTTACAGGCGTCGATGCAGTTACCTCAGTATGTCCGAGGTGCAATGCCAAAGGAGGCTCTGCCTCTCAAGGGAGACGGTGACCTCCATCTGTCATATTGGGCCTGAGGTCACCTCCAACTGTATGGGTGGACATCCCATGCCAGTGATTCTGAAGGTCACAGTGGTCCTCAACTTCTATGCCTTCGGCTCTTTCCAGGGCTCAGTGGGAGATCTGTCTGGAGTGTTCCAATCAGCTGTTGACAGTTGCATCGAGCTGGTGACAGACATTCTGTTCAGGTAGGTAATGACATTTATTCATTTCCATATGTTCGAGGCCAGTCAGTCTGAGTGAGGCAGAGGGTTTGCAGCAATTGCTGGCTTCCCCCGCATCCAGGGTACAATCGACTGCACACATGTGGCCACCAAGGTGCCAGCGTGTCAGCCAGGTGCTTTCGTCAACAGGAAGGGCTTCGACTCAATGAACGTGCAGATAGTGTGTGACCACAAGATGTAGATTCTACAAGTCTGTGCAAGGTACCCTGGCAGCTCCCATGACGCGTACACTCTGAGGCACTCCCAGGTGCCGAGGCTATTCATCCCAACTGGATGGATAGCTGCTGGGTGACAAGGGCTATCCATTGAAAAGGTGGCTTATGACGCCTCTCTGCCATCCAAGAACAGGGGCAGCGAAACATTACAATACGAGTCATGCCTCCACAAGGGCGGTGGTGAAGAGGACCATAGCTCTTCCTAAGATTTGCTTCCTATGCCTAGACCATTCAGGGGGAGCACTAAAATACCCTCAGAGTGGGTGTCACTGATAGTGGTTGCATGTTCCACTCTCCACAATCTGGCCCTGGCATGGGGTGGGGGGGCCCACTGGAGGAAGAGTATATTGACACAGCTCCACAGGCCACAGAGGATGAACATAGTAGTGAATCAGAAGAGGAACTCAGTGAGGAGAACGCTGGAGGCAGACCTCTGTAAACTCCAGGGAGGTAGGGACACCAGGGGTGCTTTGATCCAACGGTCCTTCAGCTAGTTTGCCAAATAAGCCCTACCACCTAATGCCAGGGCTGCCGCTTCCATCCTGGATGTCAGAGTGACCCTTTCATTTGCCCCCAAAGTCCACTCAGCACCTGAGCAATAATGTTTTGAGCCTCCCAAATCCAGCACTATATACTGGCGTACCCTACACCACATTAAATAAAAAAATGTTGCATACTCAGGCCATTACGACAAAAGGAAATTTATCTCATGTTGACAGTCAAAATAAATTGACAGAATCTTCTCTGGTCTTCAACCAGTTAAAATAAACAAAACATTGCACAGCAGAAGGTCACCTGTGACCTGTCCCTCTTGTGCTGATGCTGCTTTGTTTGTGAGTGTTACGTCTTGCTGCTTCCCCCCTCGGTGGCATCGGCATTGGCGACAACCTGCTGACTCTGCTGTCCTGTTGGCCTTGATGACTGGTGGCCATAGGAGTTTGTGCTGGCCCAGCCTGGGAGACAGTGGCCAGTTTCATTGCTGGCATCTCCCCAGTCACCGCATTCTCATCAGATGCCATGGCCATGTGCAGAGGGGCGGAGGAGCTGCTGCCGTCATCCAGAGAGCCCTGAGAGGAGCCCGCAGAGATGAAAGGCAGCTCATGCGCCAATGTGAAGTCGCTCTGGACCTGCCTGCTCGCAATTGATGTGTGGGCACCTAGCTGGAATACTGGGTACCTCGTCCATCTCCCACACTGGCATTGATCACCTGAGGTCATTGCTTGGGTGAGGGCTTGCAGGTCCGAGCACAACCCCAGGAATCCTTGATTCTGTTCCTGAAGCTGCCTCTCCATGAGAGTCGACACTCTCTCAATGGATGAGGCAGTGCGCTCGTCCAAGAGGGTCAACGCGGTGCTCATGCTCTGCATGGACTCTTCCATAGCGGAGTTCATGGCACACATATCCTCATGGACTTCCGCCAGATCCTCCCGCACATCTCACTGGACATCCAGCATCTGCTGCCTAATGGACGACTCCAGAGGATCATCATCTGCCTTTGACTCAGCATTGTCCTCCAACTGCCAACTGACTGTCCTCTCTGCCTCCACCTGCACCTCAAGCGAATGTGAAGTGCCCTCTGCTGTGCACAGACATTCTAGCTGAAGGTCTAATGCCCACCAAGGTGCTGGTATCTGGGCTAGGGCTTGGTTCAGAGAGCGGGTGTGACGCAGGTGCATCTAGAGCCTGGAGGTCCTGTGGTGTCAAGGGTGAGTCTTCAGGGTCCTGCGATTGGGTCCGTGATGGTAAACTTAAGGGAGAACCAACAACATGTCATCAGTTTAAGTCATCATACTGTCACTGTGCATGCCAGGCATCCTGGTGAGACAATGGAGATCTGCATCATGGTGCCATCATCTTTCAATGTTCAGTGGGAAATCTAATTTTGAGGCTTCTATCAATGGTGAGGCTACACAAGAATGTTTGCACCATCCAAAACTCTCACCTCTGTGCACTGCACTCTTACCTTCACCTGACACCCCAGCCTCCCCGTGGCCAGTTGACCGAAGTGCATGGCGCCTCTCCAGCTCCAAGGCGTCCTGTTCAAACCTGGATAGGATTAGGAGGTTTGGGCAGCCTCCACCTGTTCGCGACCTTTCAATGTTGTTATGGGCCATCTTTTCCTGAAAAGACAGAGGAGCTCTCTACCTGCAACGCCATTACAGCCTAGCCAATCCCACCTGAGGAGCACCTTGCAGGGCACATCCAAGTCCCGCCCCTCGGGTCGCAAGACACTCAGTCCAGACAGTCAGTGCTCACCCCCTTGGCCAGCTCTGGAGTCATTGACAGTTGACACTCAAGCTCTAACACCCCTGAGCTCCATGGGGAGACGGCCAGACCTTAACGCTGCAACACACTGTTCCATGCCAACATGGCACTCGCCCTTCCTGAGCACAGCAGGTAACTGGACGCTGGTCTGCCGCATTATATCACGGCTGCTGATTAGCACTGCTGCCTCCTCCCACGGTTTTTTTCTAAGACGCAGTGACCTCCTCCTTCCATGCCTGGGGACAAGGGTGTCTCTCCTGGCAGCCACCTCCTCCAGGAGGACCACGAGGCACTCATCAGAAAACCAGGGATTGGAGAGGAGTTGAGTGCCCATCGACCTGCCCTCCAGCCTGTTGTCTGTAGCTGCATTTGAATCCATAATTTATAATCTGCTGATGACATCATCGAAGATGTCTTAGTCACTGGCAGCCTTCCAGGGCCTGACTGTGCCAGTTTTAAACCATCTGGTGGGCCGCCATTGGACCCGGCGGCCGACAGGGTCCCTTTCCCCGCCGGCCCCTTCCTGCCCATTAAGGAGTCGCTGTTCACGCTCGGCGGGCCTTAATTTGCCTGCCAGCGTGAAATCACAGCTGGGGTCCGATCGTGGGCAGCGGCACCTTTCCCAGCTGCTCCCGTGCCCGCCGATCGCGCCCGCCTGCCGAACTCAAAATTCTGCCCTGAATGTGAGGCATTGCTAAGCCAGGACTCAGTGATGGTCAGAAAGCAGATGGGTGATGGGTGAACGTGGCTTGGTACGAGTTAGACCAGAAGTCTTTAGCATTCCAGATCAGATGTAATTTGTGCTGAGTGCCCGGATAGAGAGACCCCGGGACCTAAGTAAATTTGTCCTTGTGCTTCATCAGAATAAATAAAGTGAATTGTAGGCAGCAAGCATTATCTGTCCAGGCCTCATGAATTTCAGCCCATATTGAGGCCCTGTCTGGGCGAAGTGAGAGGAAGAGCATGGGTAGTTACATAGATCAGGAAGGACAAAACTATGGAGTGATTTGAAAAAAAGGATAAGAATTTTAAAATCAAGGCACTGCCAGACCAGGAGCCGAGCCGATGTAGATCAGTGAGATGAATCAGACTTGTTGTGAGTTCAAATGTGGACAGTTTTGGATGAGCTCCAAGATTATAAGGGACGAATGTGGGACTTTTGGTGAGGCTGCTGAAGTCTGGAAAGGCTAGGGCTGCCTCTGGACTTTAAATTGGTTATTGTTGTGCCCTTTTGGGCTTATAAAATAGTTCAACAATGTTATGACTAGGATCCTGGGTCAGAATTTAATGAGATTGGTGGGATGCCTGATGTCTGCCACCAAAACAGGTTGCACCCCCACCAACCAATCTCTGGGAGCTCTGAGGGAAATATACCACAATTGGCAATGGGAACGCTGCTATGTCGGCTCCCACTTTAGGGGTACCATTTAATTGCAGGACTTCACCCCGTAGGGTGGAAATCCTGCCCCTGAGAGCTGCCAGCCAATCAGAGGCTGGCAACTCACCATTACTGACAGGCCCACCAGTTATGATGGCCACTGCTAGTAATTCACTTGGGCCTTCACCAAGAATCCCTGGAGAAAGGTAAGTGAGGGTGGGATGCGAATTGGTGGGATTCCCCTTCCCCCTCTTCCTGATTCTGGGCCCCTTGATGAGAATGCTGAATGCCTTTGAGTATGGGATGCCCTCCACTCCACCGACTAGGCTGTAAGCAAATTGGATAGGCTGTGGAATGAGGCCATTAAGTGGGCATTAATTGCCCACTTAAGGGCCTCAGTTGGCATCTGGGAGGGAAGGCTAACCACAAGCCTTCCTGCTGCCAACTCAATTGGGCAAAAGTGGCACACGCCTCCAGGGGGAAGAGTGGTGGGCATTAAATTCCACCCCTAATATTTCATTTGAGAAATAAAAGCATTTGTTAAATATAAATTCCTTGCTCTTCCTTTGGATTCCTTCATTCTCTGTGTTGGGAAAAGGCTATCCAACAACTAACAGTAAACGAAGAAGGTGGGCATAACAGTCCTGAACTGAACCTCTTAAAACAAAGCTGTTAGTGTATGGGCTACCAAAGACATTTTCAGCATGAAAAGCGTAACAGTTTCCAACAATTCTGTGAGGAGAATTTTTATTTACTCAGTGGATTGTTGTCTCTTGAGATCTGCAGCAGGGTTCTCTGTGCAATGTCATTAATTAAAAAGTTGGCCTTTTCCACTACATTCAAAGACGTTAAGCGTGATCTTTGGATTCATTTTCTTCACACTGAATGAAGCCATTCACATGGAAACTCAGGCTCACCAGGTTAATTCAAACAGGCTTTTTAATTTAGTTTATTTCCTGTTTACACTGCAGTCTACATTTTCACAGGGGAGTTGCCAAAGTGTAGTTACAGATCTATAAGATCTTAGTTATTCTACCTTCAGCAATATGAAAGAACAGATAATTTCCTTCGTCTGTTACTAGGGAGGAGTAAATGTGAAATGAGAAGAAATATCTCACAACGAACAATTTATTTTAACAGCAAAGTATTTATCAGATATGTTTTATTTCAAATATACACTGCAGCAAACAGTCTACAGAGTCTACTTAAAAAGAACCTCTACAAATTGTAGCAAAGAACTCATGAACCAAAACGTAACAGTATCTCCTGATGGCATAAGATGATTTCCACAGCAAAATGCAGTGAATAGAGGATAGTTACATAGAAATTATGGCCTGAATTTTTCAGCTTGGCAGACAGGCACAATCAACGGGCCCGGGAGTGGTCGGGAAGCAGACCGCTGACTGCAATCAGCCCCTGACCACGAATTCACACTGGCTGGCCAATTAACAGCCAACCAGCATGAGGTGCATGCTGGAAAGCTCTGTGCTGCTGGGGTGGAGGCGTGAGGAGGTTGGGCAATGACATCGATGCGGGCGTGGGTAAGCGCTGACAGAAAGCTCCCTGAAGGCAGAGTGCTGCCTCAGGGAGCTGAAGACCTGAAACCCAGGAAATAAAGTTTTTAAATTCAGGAAAGGAATGTCCAATTATCACAATCAGGCACCTGTACATAGAGGTTATGAAAATGCTGTCCATAGTTTTCTATTTTAATTTTATTTAATAACAGAAACCTCTGGCGGGATTTTCCGCACCCGCCTGCCACCACGATCTTCCGGTCTCGCCGCAAGTCAGTGGACTTCTGGCTGGGGCATCGCCTCACCTGTGACTGGTCCTGCCTGCGATGGGGCCGGAAGATTCCGGCCTTCATCCCGCCCTTGGATGAGGTTTGCTGAAAATAGTAATGGCTGCCTGGCCAATTCGCCGTCCACCAACTGTAAGGTTGGACGGGCTATGTAAAATGGCAGACAATTGTGCCATTAATGGGCTTAATTGGTCTCTTAATTGTCAGCAGGAGCGCCTCCAACTTCTGCATGGGCCTGCTGACTGAACTATCGCATGAGCGTGGGGTGACATCGGGACGCTCGCCCGAAGTCATCTCACGCAATTTCACGCCAGCTCGGGTCGGATGTGCACCCACCCGATTAGTGTAACATTCAGCCCTATGTGTGTAAAGTCAAACCCAGTCACTTACAACAGTGATTGACCCCAGTAGTGTTTGATGGGGGATTTTGCAATCTTCTCCATTCTCATTAGGAATATTGGTGTCATTATTTGCACCCTTAAAGTTAGGCTTCCCTTTCTTTAATGACCTAGATGTTACAATGATAAACCTGCACCTTAATTTCTGTGATATAAATATCCAAAAAATCCAATAATAATGTAGTTACTATAAAAGCCTCAATTACTGAGTCAATAAAATTGTTTGAGTCAATTCAACTGAAATGGAAAAATATACCAATACACTTAGCTTTTCTTGATATCCCTGTCAAAATGCATCAACAATTCTTAGAATATTGACTCAATACTGGAATATCCTGTCATCTACCATATACTGGACAATTAATATCTGCCACAAACATACACTGCAAATTAGTTTTCATAATTTGTCAACACCACAAGCCTCTCTGTTTCAATTAAATGTAGGTTTACATTCAAACACATGTATTGAAACTGTAGAATATTTTGGTTTCATGGTGATTGTTGTGAAGTACGATTGGTGAGTTGGCATGGTTGTGCATGGATTGAGTGCTTAGCAATTAAATGAATTAATTTAAATTTGACCCTTGGGATTTGGCTGGGAGAGCATTGTGGTATTGGTCTACTTTGATTTTTTAAAAATTTGTTCATGGGATGTGGGCTTTGCTGGCTGGGCCAGCATTTATTGCCCTTGAGAAGATGTTGGTGAGCTGACTTCTTGAACCACTGCAGTTTCTGTGATGTATATCTACCCATAGGGCTGTTAGGGGGGGATTTCCAGGTTTTTGACCCAGCGACAGTGAAGGAACCGCGATATATTTCCAAGTAAGGATGGTGAGTGGCATGGAGGGGAACTTCTAGGTGGTGGTGTTCCTATTTGTCTGCTGCCCCTGTCCTTCTAGGTGGTAGTGACTGTGGGTTTGGAAGGTTCTGTCTAAAGAGCCTTGGTGAATTCCTGCAGTGCATCTTGTAGATAGTACACACTCCTGCCACTGTGCATCATTGGTAGAGGGGGTGAATGTTTGTGGATGGGGTGCCAATCAAGCGGGCTGCTTTGTCCTGGATGGTGTCAAGCTTTTTCTTGAGTGTTGTTGGAGTTGCACTTATCCAGGCAAGCGGGGAGTATTCCACCACAATCCTGACTGGTGCCTTGTGGACTGTGGACAGGCTTTGGGGAGTCAGCAGGTGAGTTACTCGCCACAGGATTCCTAGTTTTTGACCTAATTGATGATGTTGCTTGAGAGAATAGTTGTTCATAGTTGGCGTCTGGCAGGGAAGGATGTTGCTGTTAGTTCGGCTTCTTTTTTTGGGAAAATGGTTTCAATAACCAAACCAAACTGTTTCTGTTTCAACTGGAGTTTTGTGTCTAGATTGGGTTTCTTTATGGTTTGCTTGGTTCCCTAAGAGAGCTACTTTAGTCTGTAATTCATTAAAAACATTCCTCTTTATTTACAGATTTATGGCCTGAATTTTAATCTTGGCGTCTGCGTGTGATTGGCAAGCCCAGGACCGTTCGGGAAACAAACCACTGACTGCAATTGGCCCCCGACCGCGATTTCACACTAGCTAGCCAATTAATGAAAAACTCAGCGCTGCCGGGGTGGGAGCAGGAAGAAGGTTGGTGATGACGTCACCGCGGACATGGGTGAGCGCTGCGAAAGAGCTCCCTGAAGGCAGACAGCTGCCTCAGGGAGCTGCAGGCCTTCAAATTATTAAATTAAGGTTTAAAAAGCTGCCAAAATATGTCCGTGAATCACAATCAAGCACTTGAAAATATACCTAATAAAAATTATGTCCACAGATATTTATTTTTATTTTATTTCATAATGGAGATTTCATCCTGTCCTTGGATGAGTTTTGATAAAAAATGCAAAGTCCGCCTAGCCGATTCGCTTGTTCACCAATAGTAAGGTTGGGCAGGCCGCAAAAAAATCAGAGACAATTGCGCCTTTAATGGGCTTAATTGCCCTCTTAATTTTCGGCAGGCACACTTCTGACTTTTGCGCGCGCCTGCTGAGTGAAATATCGCGCGAGTGCGCAATGATGTTGGGATGCTCGCCTGATGTCATCTCGCGCGATTTTGCATACGATCAGGTTGGGCGTGCGCCCGCCCACAGGACGTAAAACTCTGCCCTATGTGTATCTCAGTAACCTTACATGAGGTTGTACTTCTGCTTCCCTCCAGATCTCAGTTACTTAATCATGTGACAGTATGTCATAGTTACATCGTCGTTACATCAGTATCAGGTGCTTCTGTGGTTAACCTTTCAGTCTACATCTCCCCGCAAGTCTTTACCCCAACTATATACATACATCCCCACATCTCCTCCCAAAGTCTTAAGCTTCACAGGATTAGCCTCCCTGGTGCCTTGATAAATCTCCCTGATCTGGTCATGATTTAGTTTTGAGGTTGGGGATGAACAGCACTCTCTTGGAGTGTCTTCCACCTGGGTGGCTGTAGAGTTTCTACTTGTTTCTGGTTGCTTGTCTCCATTCAGACCTAACTAGTATATCCTAGGTTCCATTGATTTCCTTCCCAACAATATCAAGCCCCCTTGGTTCCTTCTGATATTTCTCTGCTCCGTCTCAGTTCTATAACATCTTGGCTGTGGAATTATTTCTATTACAATGCCTTCTGTCTGCTGATCTTGTATCCATTCTCTCTCCCTGGGCTCATGCTTTGTGCCTGAAGTTGAAATTACGATCTTGATTGTCTCTAAGTTGCTCCTCATGGTTCCTAACCTTCTCACAATCATCTAAGGTGATATTAGGTTGTAGTGGTTTTTGTCGAGCTGGAAGATGTGTTCACAGCCATCAATAGTTCTGATGGTGAGAACCCCTTTTTATAGTGAGGTTCTGTAGTTAAAAAGGGCTAAGTTAATATCTTTGTTCTTTTTCATCAAATCTTTGATTGTTCAGACTGCTCTTTCTGCTTCTCCATTTGACTGAGGATATCTAGGCAAACTAGTCACATGAATGAAACCATATTCCTGTGCAAGGTTGTGGAATAGTTCCTTAGCAAACTGAGGACTATTGTGTGACTTGACAATATTTGGGATGCCATGAGCAAAGGGTTAGCATTAGGAGCATGTCTACATTTCTGTCCAAACACCCTCTAGGAAATTATTCCAATTGCCTGGTTACTCTCAAATTCAAAGTGCAGTCTGAGGATCACACATTTTTAATCATCAAATCCCAAACCATTGATTCATCAGGCAATTATCGATATTTTGAGGACAAATTTTGACACATTCCTGATCTGATTAACCAAAATGATTAATGCCCTGTTGTGACTGTGTAAGGAAGGGTAAAATGGCTCCCCTATTCTACCACTCTAGGTCTTACCATAACAGTGTTTTCTGCGAATTTCGAGAGGATGAGCTTTGCCAAAACAGCAGGAGCCCCAGTATTTACGCTTTCAGATTGCAAAGTATTAGTCAGACAGGTTTTCTTAGGTTAAATAAAGAACACAATAAGTTATAAAAACAAAAAACTGCAGATGCTGGAAATCCAAAACAAAAACAGAATTACCTGGAAAAACTCAGCAGGTCTGGCAGCATCGGCGGAGAAGAATAGAGTTGACGTTTCGAGTCCTCATGACCCTTCAACAGAACTAGGTGAATCCAAGGAGACGGGTGAGATATAAGCTGGTTTAAGGTTGGGGAAGGGGGGGTGGGTTGGGTGGGGGCCACACACACACACACACACACACACAAACATACACCCCCCACCCCCCCCACCTGACACCAGCTTATATCTCACCCCTCTCCTTGGATTCACCTAGTTCTGTTGAAGGGTCACGAGGACTCGAAACGTCAACTCTTTTCTTCTCCGCCGATGCTGCCAGACCTGCTGAGTTTTTCCAGGTAATTCTGTTTTTGAACACATTAAGTTTATTGGAATTGTTTCCTGCATTAAAAAAAACTAGATAAATCGCAATCACCTTTCATATGTCACACACATTCCTTGGGACCACATACATACTGGTACAGATGGTAGAATAAGAGGATAGGCTTAAAGGTTTTTTACAATTTGTGAAGAAGGTCAAAGGAGTACATGGTTAGCTGTCCTTTGGCTGGTCTCGATGCAGTGTTTCCACATTGCGGCCATTTTGTTCAGTTGTCTTCCTGGGTATAATTGTACGGAGCGGATTTCCACATTTTATTCCCAAAGGATCTTATTTTGCAGTTGATTTCTCTTCTTAGGATAGTTACTTTACAAATCCAGGCACAATACTTTTGAGAGAGAGAGCTAACAGCTTTTAGCAGCCAGTTTTAGTACAGCATTCTGATCACTGATCTTTCTCCTGTTTGGTAGCAGCCTCATAAAGTACTCTGCTGCCTGTATATTCCAGGGAAACTCTATGCATCCATGTTTGCTGTAGTTATTGTTTGTAGAACAGGTAATTGCATTTTGATGTCTCAATTCAGAATCTTTTGAAAAATTTCAGGGTAGTGTAAAGCCAACAGGCAATGGGGCCTTTCATAATCCCCAGGGGGTTGAGTGTCTGTTATGTTTCATCCCACTTGGTGGAATGCAAGTTTGTCTCATGTAGCAGTCTGGCTGTCTCCAGTGTCTTAAGAGGATTTCAGTTTATTTTTAAAATCCAGCCAGAAAAAAGAAAACATAGGAATAGTATCTTTTTGAAAAGAACACATCTTGTAACAGCCCCTCTGCCATTACATCATCTAACCCAATGAACAAACTATTCAATCTCTAAAACCAGTCAAGAACAATTGTACATCTAATGACATCCTGAGATAAGCTTAGTTTAAGATAATATTTCAAACTAGTTTGTGTTGACAGAAGGAACAGCTCAATTCCCTGCTTTGTTTACCTTCAAACCTTTTCAGCAATCATTCAAATCTTGTGGCATGACAGGGAAAGGCTGAATGAAGCACTGAGACTACATGCAGGTACATGAGAAAAAGAGTTGACAGGTTGTGCTAGATTCAAGCTGTGAGTTCTTGTCAACAGCAAATATAAATATTTTAATATATTCTTTGTGTTTAAATACTATTGATTTTCTGCCTTCATAGAGAACTTTTATTCCAGGTCTTAATCCTAGCAGAACCGCTGCACTCATGTGAGGTATGGAGAGGGACCACAAGGCAAGTATGGTTCCACTTATTTTAATGAATTTGAACATTGGGCAAGTGTAGGAGTTGCCTGAAGCTACCTGTTCCAAAATTGATTCCTGCCAGTTGAATTTACAGCAAACACAAGCTTTGTACAGACAATCATTAAATGGCTACACATTAAATGGGCTAAGACGCTTGTGCAGTTCTTTGACTTTACTATTATTTAAAGGATTCTTTAAAATCATTTTGCTAAACAGCTCTATAAATGGTCATCTATTTTGTACATACATCAATGAACATCATCTTGATTTAATATTTAATTCTGGAGCTTGTAGTATAATGGTCTGGCACATAAAGGGTTAATGTGGGACTGAGTATGGCACTGCCCCACAGTGATGTAAGAGAGCACATGGTTCGCACCTACTGTCATTTTACTGTTGGATCAAGCTGTGTGTACCAGGAAGCACGGAGCCAGCTCCTAGTTTTTACCCTTTACTGTATATTTGTAAATAGTTCTAAGAGTCAATAAAGGCATACAGTTAACCTACATTAACCTACATATGACTGTGAAGACTTCTTCAGACCTACCAAACTGTATCCAATGCCCTACAACAGTGTTAAACATTTTTTATTAATAGCAATGTAGGTTTAAGATGCCTTGAAGGCATTTTTCTTGAGCTTGTAAATGTTGATGTAAGGGATTTGATGACAGATTTATTTTTAATCTCTGGGGTTGTTACAGTATGACAGAAAATAGATCCCCTTGGGGAGAAAATTCAAAACCAATGGAGAAAAAAATTGCCACATCTAGATATGTGTAGACGCATTCATAAATATTTTAACTGGTTGGTATTGCTAGTAAAATTAGAATTATATTCTTACCAAACAGTGGAAATCTCTGTGAATACATGTACCCATGCTGCTATAAATAATAACTGTAGCAATTATTTTCTCTGTCCTAACACCCGATATTCATAAGTGTTGAAAAGCTTAATATTTGATGCAAGTTCATTTTCACGCACCTACAAAACTCAATGGGCAGAATTTTGCCGTCAGCGAGCAGGGGGTGGGGCCTGCTCACCGACGTGTAAAATGACGTAGAATGACATCGGACAGAACCCCCGATGTCATCCCGCCCCATTTAAATTTTCAGGAAGGCGGGCCTGAAGCAAAATCACCTGCGGGCCCACCGACCTGTCAATGGCCAATTGAGGCCATTGACAGGATCATTTAAACAGTTAAGGGACTTGCCCATCCAACGTTAACGTTGGTGGGCAGGCCAGGAGCCCCAGCGGCAAATAGAGAAAACATGAAACCTCATCCACAGACGGGATGAGGTTTCATGCAGGGTGTTAAAAATTTTAATAAAGTTAATCTGTAAATTATGAACATATCCCATCTCATGTGCCATTGTCACATGAGGGGGACATGTTAGGGAATTTTTTTTTCTATTTTTAATATTGTTCAAAGTGGAAGCGATCTCCCTGAGGCTGCACTTAGCCTCAGGGAGATGTGTGCTCTTTTGTGCGCGTGCGCGAAAGAGCGCACTCTCGCTTTTAGGGAATCCCCCCCTGCCCACACAGGAAATGCATAGCGCTTCCCGCCATGCATCACGCTGGGCGGGCCTTAATTGTCCCACCCACGTAAAATGGCAGTGTGGCCCGCTTCGCTGGCAGGGAACGGCTCCCGGCCCACTGGAGACTGGGTCGGGCCTGCCCGCCTGACAGGCAGAAAATTCTGCCCAATGTGTTCAGCGGCTTCTAATTGTCATAATTATGGACTGTTGGAACATCCAAAGGCACCCTAGATTAACACTTATTTTCCTTGGTTTCAATATGTAGAAAATCCTGATGGCAAGATGAAACCTTAGGATTCACACCAAAAAATGAACTGAATTAACTTTTACTTTTGTCTTCTCAATCTATTTGACAAACTAAAGGCCAATTTGTATACAGTTGCAGTTATTATCGGGTTTATTTGGCCGGGATGAACTCACCAGTCCATGTGTTCATGCCTGGCCTGTTATTTTTAATGAGTCATGTTAGTGATTGATTTTAGAAGAGCGGCTGACAACCTAACCATGAAGTGTCATCGTGCATGCCTATGTTTAAGGAAAAATGCACAAAACATTAGAGCAGATTCACTTTGGGTCTATTAAATGTCATGCAACACGCAGGCTGATGTCTAACATTAACAACTGGCCTCTTAATTCACTCCCACAAATTTATTTCTTAAAGCTATAGAGTTTCATTTTTCAGT
Organism: Carcharodon carcharias; assembly: GCF_017639515.1. NCBI lineage: Eukaryota > Metazoa > Chordata > Chondrichthyes > Lamniformes > Lamnidae > Carcharodon > Carcharodon carcharias. Next base: position 62,946,427 of record NC_054480.1, on the reverse strand, counting down.
ATTGAGCTTCTTCAAGTGTCCAACATAAAATATGATAAAGGAGGGAAATTTGCAGATTTTTACACCAGTGAGCGGAGGTAGTTTTAACCCCAAAGAAGAGGTTGATTTGGGTTGGGTGTGAGGTTAAAGTGTTAAAAACCTCCTTCCTGACCCCAACTCACCTGTAACCAGTCCACTTCTGGTTTTAATGGGGGGGGAACCAGAGGAGGGCATGCCAATCCCTTCCAGGGAAGGAAACTTAAATAATTATAATGAGGCTGACAGCCTCTTAATTTTGCACCATTCTAAATTTAGCTCTGGATAGTCGGGTTTCTTGAGCTGTTGGACCCAGTGGGTAAATGCATTTCCACTTATCTGCTGGATCCAGCAAACATTCCTTGCCAAAGTCCTAACAAATCCCTCAACCGTCCTTATCTTTGCACATGTCCCAGCCAGAAGACAAGTAGAAAAGAAAAAAAAAATGTATATCTATGTCAACCTGGCTACTTTATAAAATTATTGGCCTGAATTTTACCTTCGGCTGGTGTGCGCTATTGGTGAGCCTGGGAGCAGTCGGGAAATGGTCCTCCAACCACAATTGATCCCCGACCGTGATTTCATGCTGCCTGGCGAATTAACAGCCAGCCAATGTGAAACATGTGATGAAAATGTCAGCGCTGCTGAGGTGGGGGCGGGAAGAGGGTAGGCGATGATGTTTCTGTGAGTGTGGGTGAGTGCTGCAAGAAAGCTCCCTGAAGGCAGGCAGCTGCCTCAGGGAGCTGCAGACCTGGAAATTATCAAATAAAGGTTTAAGAAGCTGCAAGAAAATGTCCATGCATCATAACCAAGCACCTGAAAATATAATTGATAAAAATGCTATCCATAGATATTTATTTAAATTTTATTTCATAAGGGAAATATCATCCTGCCCTTGGATGAGGTTTAATGCAAAATGGCCGCCTGGCCAATTCGCCCGTCCGCCAACCTTAGCATTGGACAGGCCACAAAAAATCAGAGACAATTGCGTCGTTAATGGGCTTAATTGCCCTCTTAATTGTCAGTGTGCGCGCTTCTGACTTTTGTGCATGCCTGTCGAGTAAAATATCCCGTGAGTGTGCAATGACATCGGGATGCTCGGCCAACGTCTTCTCTCATGATTTTACGCCTGATTGACCCGCGGGAAGTAAAACTTTGCCCATTATCTTTATTTTCAAAGTCGACAAGTCTTTCCCCATGAATATTTCCATGAATAATACCAGAGGAATTTCTAACCTTCAGAAACAAGCAGGGACTTCATTATCTTTAAAGTGGTGTTAGTGCCCTCTGTGACTGCCGACAATCAATTTCCAAAGAAATGCACCAACCAGCTTTGCATTTCTAAGGCAGAGCTCTGGCCAACAGAGACAGTTTGTCTACAAAGGACAAAAGGGACCCTGACTTCTCTGTTAAACACCTCAATGAATCTTTTGTTCAACACCCAGGAGAAGAAGTGGGAGGTTCACATGACCTCCCCCAAGCTGCTAGAACCTGTAATATTCCCATGTGGAACTGAACCCAGACAGTCTACCATTTTATCATTTAACAGGTAGCAGCAGAAAGAGCTCTGTCCAGGTGAAGTGCCTGGCTCTCATGTACAATGTGAACCATTGGAACATTGGAACTTCTGTATCTGTGCCTTCAAGACTAATTCAACTCTATGTGCCTTCTCCCATTGTGGAAGTCCTCACTTCTGGTCTCCAGCAGTCCTCCGACTGCTGGCGCCTTGGGCACTCTCTGCCTCCACTTGCTCCTCAAGTGAGTGTGATGTGCCCTCACATTTGTGCTACTACATTCTAGCTAAGGATCTAATGCCCACCAATGTGCTGGTATCTGCGCTGATGCCTGGTTAAGAGAGTGAGCGTGATGCAGGTGCATTTGAAGCCTGGCAGTCCTCTGACACCAGGGGTGGCTCATTGGGGTCCTGCGTTTGAGTGTGTGCTGGCGAATCTAAGGGAAAACAACAACATGTCATTAGTTAAAGTCATCACTTTGTTGTTGCTGTGCATGCCAGGCACCCTAGTGAGACAATGGAGATCTGCATCATGGTGCCATCGTCTTTCAATGATCAGTTTTGAGGCTCCCATCAATGATGAGACTACACAAGAATGTTTGCACCATCTGAAGCTCTCACCTCAGTGCACTGCACTCTTACCTTCGTCTGACACCCCAACCTCTCTGTGGCCAGTTGACTGAGGTGCATGCCGACTCTCCAGCTCTGAGGCGCCCTGCTCAAATCTGGATAGGATTAGAAAGTTTGGGGGGCCTCCGCCTGTCCACGACCTATCAATGATGTTAATCATCGTTTTCTCCTGAAAGGACAGAGCAGCATTGATCAGTCCACTCTCTCCCTGCAGCGCCATTGCAGCCTGGCCAGCCACACTTGAGGAACATCTTGCAGGGCACATCTGAGTTGTGGCCCTTGAGCCATAAGGCACTCAGTCCAAGTAGCCAGGGCTCACCCCCTTGACCAGCTCTGGGGTCATTGACAGTTGGCACTCAGACTCTAACACCCCTGAGCTCCACGGGGAGGTGGCCAGATCTTAACACTTCAACACACTGATCCATGCCAACACAGTACTCACCCTTCCCGAGCGCATCTAGTCATTGAACTTTTTGTGGCACTTCACCCATGTGCACCGCACAACATCATGGCTGCTGACCTGTGCTGCCACCTCCTCCCAAACTCTTTTTGTTAGGTGCAGTGGCCTCCTCCTTCCACCTCTGGGGACAAGGGTGCCCCTCCTGGCAGCCACCTTCTCCAGGAGGACCGTGAGGCACTCATCTGAAAACCAGGGGGGCCGAGTGCCTGCCCGACCTGCCCTCCCGCCTGGTGTCTCCAGCTACACTTGATGCCATAACTTCAGTTTTCACAAAGCAGAAGATGTGTTCTTCCCTGGCAGCCTTCAAGGAGCTGCCTGGGCCATTTTTAAACCTGCTTCTGGGTCGCCATTGGACCCGATGGCCGACAGGCCCCCACTCCTGCCCATCCCTTCCCGACTATTGGGAAGAGACGTTTCATGCTGGGCGGGTCTTAATTGGCCAGCGTAAAACTGCGGCCGGGGGCCGATCATGGGCGGTGGCCCGTTTCCCACCAATCGCGCTCACCTGCTAAGGGTAAAATTCAGGCCCTGGATTTCCAGGTTTTCAACTCACGACCTGCACATCCTCTCCTCTCCTCCCCTGTTCCTGGCGAGTCAAAATTCTCCCCGACTCTTAGTGATGATATTAATTAAGAGATTGGATGTTAATCCATGGTAAAAGTTACCTTAGTTTTACATACCATTTTTGTCTTTTGTATTGAATTAAATATTGACTGAAGACTGAGTTATACTTACTGGGCACTCTCCATAACTATGCTAAAATACCCATTATTAATGTGTGAGTCTTGACAGTAAGAGTTAGTAAGCTATTTAATCACAGCTGAGCCCAATCTTGCCCTTGTTCAATGCCCACAAACATGCACATGAGTATACAAAGACATGCACACACACGTAGACACACACACATATATATATATATATATATATATATATATACACACACAGGCACATGCATGCACACACATATACACACACACACACACACACACACACAGACACACAGGCACATGCACACACACACATGCACATATACACGTACATACACACATAGACACATACGCACAGACATATACACACACATGCACACACACAGAGACACATACACACACATACACACACACACATACATACGCACACACATACGTACACACACACACACACATACATACAGACCCACCTACATATACACACACATACGTACACACGCAAAGACACATTTACACACATACACACATTAGAAGTGGCTGTCCAATTTATCCCTCGCACTGGCAATCAAAACAAGTCAACTGATCGTTCAGCAATAAAGCAGAAGTAATACAGAAGCATTGCAAGCTCAAATGCGAGTGCTGGCATCAGCTGGTATATCACATGTAGCTGTTCTATGGCCCGCGGACAAAGCTGCTACTCCTTCACTAGTTACTGCAGATGACTCTTGTAATGCTGTTCCTATGTTCCTATTAAATTGTCGAAGTATTTTGTCTTGCACTCATCAGGACAGATTCACAAGAATACCAAATCTAACGAGAACAACAATTTACACTGCATGAGAAGAGGGTGCTGAATTGTTGGCAAGAGGGCTTTGATTGGTAGAGGCATTGCCATAGAGAATGCACAAGGGAACAGTTAACTGCCAAGTTTTTGTTTAAACTTAAGCCATACAGGTTGACTTTGATTGGCCAAGGCATTGCCATGGGGAATTCTGTAATACCAAGCTACTATTAAATTGTGCTCTGTGGTGATTACTGCTGGCAGATTAGAGCTGATCCTATTTTTCAAGTTGAAGCATCCTGCATAAAGTCTTAAATACCAAATTATGCCAAATTGAATTGATTGCTCTGGCAAAAGGAATATTTGTCTATATTATTTTCAAAGTATTTTTACAAAGGAGTATCAATGGTTGTTATTTATATGGACTTGCAGAAGGTATTCAACAAGGTTCCACATAAGAGACTGTTAATTAAATTGAGAATGCATAGAAATAGAGGCAACCTGTAGATTTGGATAATAAATTGATTAAGAGGTAGGAGGCAGAGAGGAGGGAAAATGGGTGTGACCTCCAATTGGTTGTATATGACTGCTAAGTTCACCATGGATCTGTGTTTGGGCTTTGGCTTTGCAGTTGATTTTTGAATGACTTGGATGAAGGAATAGACAGCTACGTATCCACGTTTTTTGATGGCATTATGTTAGGTGACATTGTAGATAGTGTAGATGGAAGCAGAAAGTTGCAAAAGGGCATTAGTTGATTAAGTAATGAATAAACAAATCTGTGGTAGATAGAGGGCCATAACTTCCGAGCTCCCAAGCATCAGGTTTGGCGGGGTACCACAAAGGTGCACTGGGGAATCTCTCTCAGAAGTTCCCAGGCAAAGGTTTGCATGACAATTGCCCAGAAGTGCACACTTTCTCTGGACACTTGCCCTGCTCTGGAAACTATCTGAAAATGTGGTTTAAATCGTGAGCTTCAGATGGTTCTGCCAGGGTTACACCAATAGTTGCTCAGAAAAAGTTTGAAGAATTAAAACCTCTTCTACCTTCCAGGTATCTATTGCAAACACCCAGACCAACCCTCAAGGGACTCTCCCCATACCCCCGACCACTCCTCACAAGGATTCCCTTCACTGCCCTGACCTCCGAACCCCCCAACTCTACCCCCTGACCTCTGACCCCTCCAATCTCCCTGACTTCTGACTCCCATACTCTCTGACCTCTAACCCCCGACCTCCAACTCCTCTATCCCCCACCCCTAACCCCCTGACTCTGAGCCCCCAACCCCCTCAACCCAACTCCTGGCCCCCTCACCCTGACCTCTGACCCCCAACCCCTGATCTCTGATTCCACCCACCCCCTGCCTTCAGATATCCCCATGCCCCCCGCCCTCTAATCCCCCCAAATCCCCAAATCATATCCACTTACTTTAGACACTTACCTCCTCCCTGCATGACAATTTCACTTGGCCCTTTAAATTTACCTGGGCATTGCCTCTCGAATCCGCTGGAACTGCACTTCACTGGGGCCTGCGAGGAGCCTTTCAATGCAGGCTCCAAGCAGCTCCAGTGAACGGAAGCATCGGGGTAATTTTCAAAGGCAGTTAAGTATGTATTTATTTCTTCTAATTCCTGTGGGCCATCTCTTTCCGATGCTATTTGGAAGTCACAGCCCAGAATTAAATGTGGGAAAGTATGAGTTTATCCACTGGCACTGTTTTAAAATTAGGGGTCGCTCTTATAGGACAGAGGTGAAGAGAATTTTTTTCTCTCAGAGGATTGTGTGGCTTTGGAACTCTCTGCCTCAGAAGGTGGTGGAGGCGGGGCCATTGAATATTTTTAAGGCGGAGGTAGATAGATTCTTGTTAGGCAAGGGAATCAAAGGTTATCAGTGGTAGATGGGAATGTGGAACTCAAAACACAAATAGATCAGCCATGATCTTATTGAATGGCGGATCAGGCTCAAGGGGCTGAGTAGCCTACCTCTGCTCCTATTTTATATGTTACGAAGGGTGAGCCATTGAGAGCTCTGTGTTGCCTCCTTTTCGAAGGCTCACCAAATTGATTGCCAGTGGGCAGCGACAGGCCTTCCCCGGGATCAAGGACCCAGGAGGTGGAAATTCCCCTCCCCCAATCAGAAGCCAGCAGCTGTGCATTTACCAGTGAGCTGGTAGCAATACGCCTACCTGAGGCTCAGGATCGCTGAGGGATCCAAGCCACAGGTAAGTGATGGTGGGATGTGGAGGGGGGAGGGCAGTTGGTAGCAAGGACAGGGGTTAGCTCTCAGTGGGCCTCCTCTTCCCGATGCCAGGCCCTTGATCAAGTACCGAGTGCCTTTGAACAAAGGAATCCCCATGAAAGCTCACAAGCAAACTCGACAGGGCTTGCTTTTCGGCTCCGAGCATGACGAGTCCACACTGGGTGTATACCAGCGGCTTTGGGATGAGGCCCTTAAGTGAGCATTAACTACCCACTTAAGCGCCTCAATTGGCTGTCCACAAGCCTTCCCATACCAGACTTAGTCGGGGCAGAGGCAGGAAGGGGCAGGGTTCCCAAGTGCTACCATCCCACTCAATTAAATGCTGCCCCCTCCACCACCACCAAACTCACTCCAGGGCAGAGCATTAAATTCCATCCAAACAGTGGTGGAAATCTGAAACTGTGTCCCCAAAAGACTGTTGAGGCTGAGTTAATTGTAAGTTTCACAACTGACATTGATAGATTTTTGGCGGATAATGGCATTAGAGATTACAGAACCATGGTGGATGCTTGGAGGTAAGATACAGATCTGCCATGACCCAGCTGAATGATGGAGCAGGATTAAGGGACTGAATGGCCTATTCCTACGTTCCTATATTTTTGTACTACTAATAGCAGCATCTAACTTGTTACCACCCAAAATCACACAAAGTATTCATGTCAGCAGAAGTGAGCAGTTGGGATCAGACAGCTGTCTGAGGAAGGCAAATTTGTTTTGGCTCAAACAATGATAGTTTGCAGTGTTTATTGGTTAATCACCCTGGGTGGGGGGCCCATTCTTTATAACCATCTCGTGTTATGGTCAGACATGACCTATTGTCTCACAGAAATGTCATTCATTGTGACAAACAGCTGATTTATTTGATTTGCCTAGTACAGTATGAAGTCAAAAGCAAAAATCAAAATACTGCAGTAAATCTGAAAATAAAGTAGAAAATGCAGGAAACACTCAACAGGTCTGGCAACATCTGTCGAGAGAAACAAATGTTTCAGGTCCTTTCATCAGAACTCTGGTCGTTCATCTGAAATGTTATCTCTGTTTTTCTCTCCACAGTTGCTGCCTGATCTGTATTTCTAGCATCTTATGTTTTTATTACAGTCAGTCACATTTCTGTAAGCTAGTCATGTCTTCAAGGAACAACGACCAACTGAGGGACAGAGACGAAATGGAATAAGGTCCTTAATTAGCTGGGGCCCTCTGTAATTGACAGCTCATTGTGGGCAAGAGCACATGGGTTTAGGTGCAGATAGAAGTTAACATTGAGGAAATTGGCAATGTGTCAGGAAGATGGGTCCAACTTGCCAACTTCTGCAATTGAACAGCAGTGCATTAGGCTGCGTATAAGCAACTTCCTTGGGAGAGGTCAGTTGTCAATTTCAATATGTTAAAAGCTCACTTAATGTGTCGTTAACATGGCTTTTACTATTTAACTGTGGGTCTAGGGGTTTCGTGGACTTCCTGGAACCTGCCAGTAAAAGTTAGGTGAGAACACAGTGGCAGTTGATGGGATTGAAGACCTGTCAGGGAAGCATGGTAAAAAATGCTGAAACCTCACAGCTGCTTCCTTGCCTGGTTGTGTGAAAGGCATTGTTCACAGTGCTTGTGCTGGAAGGTTACTTTGATAGCTTTGGAGATTTGTATGCCTGATCTCCATTTGGGAGCTCAGATCTATTCGATCAACAGAGGTGCTGCTTAGGTTGTCCAGCTTTGGACCTCAGATGATAACCAAAATGACCAGCATTAGCAAAACCAGCAGGAGCATTAGTAATTTCAGTAGGAGCTTCAGCAGCACCAGCAGGAGCATTAGCAGCACCAGCAAGAGCATTTGCAGCTTCAGCAGGAGCATTAGCAGCTCCAGCAGGAGCATTAGCAGCACCAGCAGGAGCATTAGCAGCAGGAGAAATGCCAACAACATCACCACCATTAGGAGCAGGAAGAAGTAGAAACCATGGCAGTGTGTTCTGCACAGATCTGAGGCACCACAGGAGAGGGAGAATCAGCAGAGAGGTGCAGATGAAAGGAAGTGACAATGGCCATACAGGATGTACAGACAGAGGATAAGCTTCCTCAATGTGTCAGAGCACCAGTGGCTCAGGAAGGCTCCAGGTCTCATGCCAGATGGTGAGAGACATTAGCAGTCTGCTGGAACAAGACCTGCTGTCAAGTGGACCTGCTGGTTGTGCTTCACTATTGACTGTCAAAATCACCACTGGCCTCAATTTCTTTACCTTTGGTCTTTGCAGGGCTGTGATGAAGATATTTGCAGGATCTTGCAGTCGGCGGCTGACAAGACTGATGGCTGAAGGCTTATTTGCTAGGGTGGGCTGTTATGTCATCTTTGCCACCGATGATGCCAGTCAGAATGAGCGGGTGCTCGGGTTTGTAGATCTGGTTGGCTTCCCATAGGTGCAGGGTTTCATCAACTGCTTGTTTGTGCTTCCTTCCTTGCTTGCTTGTGCGAAAGACTTTGTTCACAGTGCTTGTGCTGAGAGGTTACTTTGTAAACTTCTTATCCGCCTTGTCAGCCGCTGACTGCAAGATCCTGCAAATGTCTTTATTACAGCCCTGGAAGGATCTAAAGGTGGTGATGTAGCTGGCATGGCTCCTGCTGCTAATACTTGTGGAGACTAAGCCACCCACAGATCATCCAGGAGTGTTAATCCACTCCATCATTGTGAACCTAGTGTGAAACCACAAAAAGATGCTCATGCATGTGTGAGAAGGATTCCTGATCCTTTTGTTCTGATGCAGTTCCCCCTCCCTTATCTCTTTGCATACTGAAGCGGGTTTACCAGCTGGCTGCTTGGAGGCAAGGGATACCTACTTAAAACGTGGCTGATGACACCTATGAGAATCCCAACAAATGAGTCACAGGAGTGATGCAATGAAAGCCATATAACAGCCAGGTGTGTCATTGAACAAGCCATAGGCATACATGCTTAACCTGCCTGGACTGATCTGGAAGCATCCTTCAATACACACCAGCCAGGGTCTCCAGAACGTTCGGGGTGTGCTGTCCACTGTGTTACATTGCATAGCAGTGAGGGTTGTACATTCAGGCGGGGCAAGGTTTTGAGTACAGACCATCTTCAGATGATTCTGAGGAGGAGGAGGAGGTGGAAAGTGATGTGGTCAGTGCACCAGCAGTGGCACATGTTGCTGCGCAAGCTGCCTTCATTATTGTACAGTTTAGTTAGGTTCCATAGGTTCACATACCTGACAGCCACACGCACTTCCCCCTATCACCCTCGGCTTTGCAAACCTCCACATTCTGCGAATACCAAACGGCCCTGCAAACATCTAGGCATCACCCTCCCACACCCGCAATTCCTGTCTGCTCATTCATCACAAGTGAAAAGGCCACTTGACGTCAGCAACCAAAACCAGGCAAGATGGGTAAGTGGTGGAAAGAAATACTATTCTGTTGCTCCCAAAATAAAACACAAACTCACAAATCTAACATCATGTGACATGCCCATGTGCATTCCCTTGGGTAAATCTTTACCCTCCCAGAAGGAAAAAATAGTAAAAACTGGGAAAGAAGAGTACTGGTCCAAACTGTTTTTTCCTTCTGGGCTGTTTCTTCTGAGCACCTCCAGGTGGTGCAATCTCTGTGACATTAGCAGAGATAGAGACAGGCTGCTCAGGACCCTGCCCTCTCTGAGGAGATGCTCTCGGTTGATGTTTTCTGAGTTTTGGTGATCGTGAGAACCCCATCAAAGACTGTTCCACCTGCACCTGTGAAGGAGCAGATTCGATGATCAGGAGACAAGGCAGCATGTGTTGTACTGACTGGCGGTGTGGGAAGTGGAAGCTTTTTGTGCCGAATCTCCTTCGCCATGCCCCCTTTCACCATTATCCTTCTTGTGCCTCACACACACACACACTTCCCTGCTAGCAGTGAGCTAGAGAGCACTATACTGTAGATCAGTGGAATAATGAACAGCCAAACAGGCTAGCCTATCATGCCAGGGAAACAAAGGAGTGGCTGCAGTTGTCCTTGAGGTCAGCAGCAGCAACGTGGTGCCATGCTCATGCATTCAATGCTGAATCAGGGCAGGGAAGATAAGTACAATGGCACATTCAGCGATCCTGATATGTGCACCCTTTTCCTGATGGAAGGCCATGTGGACCATGCAGGAAGCGCTGGCAGTGCATTGTGCCCCAGTGAAGCAACACACTGTCTCCATTGAATTGCCTCCAGCAACACGGTGTCGATGAATTTTGCACCCATTGTGTCTTCAAAATGGTTCAGTGCCACATCTCGATTCAGCACAGAGATGTGTCCAGGCTGTTGGTGTATGCTGAAAGGAGGATTCACCTAGAGGCATCTGAGACCTTACAGTAATTGGTAAACGGAGGAAACTTTCTTCTTCAATTGTGACCTTTGGCACATTCTCAATTTCTATCACCCCATGACTGACGCCTTTTTTGAAATACCTAGGCTCTAAGTTCTGGAATTCCCTCCTTGAAGCCACCTCTCTACCTCTTTCTCCTCTTTTTGACAAATCTTTGAATCACATGTTCTGATATGGCTTTATGTGGCTTATTGTCTTTTTGTTTGAAAGACTCCAGTGAAGCTCCTTGGAATGTTCTACTATGTTAAAGGCACTATATAAGTGCAAATTGTTGTTATGATTCTGGGGTCAGGTTATGATTTATCTAGATATCAGTTAGTAAAAGTTGCATTTTAATTCACAGAGGCAATGAGGCTGCTTGCAGGATTATCCAGCAACACTGAATCTGAGTAATTATCAATTGTAAAAATTGCTAAAAAAATGTCACTTAATAATGAATGTTGTAGTTGCTTCACAGTGTTAATATTGATTGCCACAATTTGCCAATCTAGTCTTCTATTGGATTGATCTGATCATGTGAAATGATTGCTAAGCACTCCTAGACAGTGCTACTTTGCAGGTAGGCATTGGGACCGAATGATCTCAGCCAATATTAATTTGTTACATTATCAGGCGTGTTTGCCAATTTGAACAAGGATTGTGTGGGGGTGGGGGTGGGACTGATGTCGAATGAGTCAAAGACATGTAACAACTCATGTTCTGAGGATTTAGCCACTGCAACCAAATGTTTTGATTATTTGTCTGCAAGGAAAAGATATCGAGGTAAGTACTTAGTTTTGTTTTCACACAACATGTTGTTTAGATAGTTTGTTGTAAAGATGACCTTTCTATATTTCCCTTTATGTTTGTTATCAGCTCACTCATGAATGGCAACATTAATTTACTTCCTGTAAAATTGGGGTTAATTTTGGGCTACGATCCAGCTTGCCATATAGAATGTCATAATATATCTTTGCATTGTGGCTAGTAGATTGCGGGCTTCCATGCTCATTTCATTTTAAATATTTTATTTTTAGTTAAGATTAGTATTAAAGCATGCATTCATAAGATATTGTCCAGCTTGATTGAGTTTTAATTATCACAGCCATCAGAGTGGGATCAGAGGTTCGGTTTGTTCAGAATGGAATTGGTTTTAAACTCTTGAGTATTCCATCAATGAGGCACAGGTTTCACTTACTTTATGCTTCAATACAACTCCAACCTATCTAATCATATATTTGATGCATCTATTTTGTGTAATGTTAAATGAAATTAGAGGATTAGGAGAGTAATATATTATATATAATATGACTTGAGCTAGATAACTAGCAGACAATCCTCATTGATTCAGAGGTTCAAAGTGATTTTTTTTTCCCCTGCTGGTTAGGTTCAGACTTTTTCAAGATAGTTATACATATAGTGCTCATGGACCTTATAGGAAGTAATACTGTAAATCTTGTGTGTTATACTAGGATCTAAAACTTGTAGAAATTTCTCAAGAGCTTTATTTATAGTAATCCTTCACTGGCCAAAAGCAAACTCATTTTCTTAGAGAATAATCCAATAGAATATCAGCCAAAGGGCAGTTTCCTGAGTACTCATTTATTTGAGCTGCTGAAAGTAAATTGTTTATCTGTGTGCTGACCTCTTGAACATTTATGTAGATAAAGAATTAAAATTATAAACATTACATGAATGGTATTAAACGTAATGGCATGAATAAATATCAGTAATCTCTAATATTGAATCAGTAGGTAAAGATGTGCTCTGGTACAATTTCTCTTTGAGTGTGTTTGCATGGAATTGCTTTGGCACAACTGGGACAGGCAGTGGAAAACAGCGTTATGTTATAGGGTAGTGAATAATTGAAGGGCTAAGGCACTTCTGCATCTCTTGCTGTATACTCAGGAAGTGAAGAGGTGCTACTGTTTTGCTGTGCTGGTGCATTTTACATTACACCAATGTGCTGAAGCAAAATTTTATTTTAATTGTGGTACAAATATTACTAAGTACCCTGTACGTAGTCTTGCAAAATATCACTATATGCTCACAGTGCCCATGCTCAATGGCAGCATCACTAGGAAGGCTGTCTCTGCTGCCAGTACGACACACACTCAAGGCCCAGGATTATTACTGGATCCCAGGCCAGAGGTGAATCATGGTGGGAGATGGCTGTGGCTTGGGGGTCGCAGGGGAGGGGTGGAGATGGGGGTTGGCAGCAAGCACAGGGGTGGGGGGGGGAGGGGTTGCGGTCGTCCTCAGGGTCTTCCCTTCCCAATGCTGGGTCCCATAATCAGGCACTGAGTTGCTGCAAATGAGGGACACCCCTGGCAGCCTGCAAGCAAACCTATCAGGGTTTGCTTGTTGTGCTCCCCATATGGTGAGTCTTTCGCCGATTCATTGGCCGCTTAACATTCTCAATTGGCAGCGGCGGGAAGGCTGTCCACAGACTCAATTGGAGTGGAGGCTGAAAGGTGGAGTCCCTACCTGCTACCCTCTCACCTGATTAAATATTCCACCACCAAACTTGCCACAGGAAAGGGCACAAGGTTCCACCCTGTAATTAGGCCAAGGGACTTTGTCAGCATTGTGAATTTTGGAGGTTTTCACATTGGGGCAGATTTAATATTTGCTGCTGTGTGAATTTCTGTCAAGGTTCTACCAGACTTTTCCAATAATATGAGGATTGTCAATATTCTCTCTAGCTGCGCTAAGATACTTGGAAGAGTCTGGCAAACCAGCCCCAAGGATTCAAAACCCCATCTGATTTGAAAAGCAATTTTATTACTGGGTTCATGGTTATTGGACTCTATCATGAAAAACTTTTAATCTTTTAATAGTCTATTGCAGTTGCATGCTAGGTTAGTGAAGAGATGTCTGTTGATATATAAATCATGCCGCAATATTAAGAAATGCTAATTTGGGTTTAGGCTTCCAGTCTGTCATGGTTCATATATATATAAAAGAAATAAATAGACTGTGTCTAAATGTCACAGACAATATTCACAAACCAGCTGAAATACTATCCTCACCAATGCAGAAGGACCTGGACAAAATATTTTGTCTGGAAAAACTTAGCAGGTCTGGCAGCATCGGCGGAGAAGAAAAGAGTTGACGTTTTGAGTCCTCATGACCCCTCAACAGAGGGTCATGAGGACTCGAAACGTCAACTCTTTTCTTCTCCGCCGATGCTGCCAGACCTGCTGAGTTTTTCCAGGTAATTCTGTTTTTGTTTTGGATTTCCAGCATCCGCAATTTTTTGTTTTTATCCAAATATTTTGTCTGTTGGCTGGTGGTTTTAATTTTAATTTTTAATTAAAATATTTTAATATTTGCTCTTTATCTAAGATCTATTGTTGAGTAAGGCTGGCGCCAGTTGATGTTTTAGCCCTAAACCAATCCATTCCTTCTGACACTAGAATCCATACCTATCCGGACTTTGTCATTCCCATGATTGCAAAGCAATAGTACATTGTCGAGCTTACTGAACTTGCACTTCATACTCCAGGTTCAGTTGTGGGCTTTGACAAATGTGAAAGATGGCAGGCTTTCATCCCATTAGTCCAAGATTAGTTACAGAGTTAAAATTAAAACCTTTAACCACCTACATCATTCAATCTCCTGAGATTAAGTTCATCTTTAGGAACTAAATGATACATTTGAAACACACATTACTATTTGTGATACTTGGAAAGATACAATGGTGCATTTGGTCTCAATAGTTTCATACAAGGTTGGTGGTTGGTGCCCATTTTGCTTTAATGTTCAAATAACTTTGCTTGACTCATATCTCCTCTATGTAAACATTTGTGAATATAGAGTACTATGGTTGGTGCTGGGCATTGAAGCAGACTAATGCAAACTTCTTAGAAAAGCTAGTTGCTAACTGTGTGCTGAAATTTTTGGCCTCTCGTAACTAACTATATGTCTCCTGTCAATGCTGTTCAGCTAAAATATTGATGTTAATGTATGATAATACCACTGCATGGGAGAAATAAAAACTAAAGATGCTTAAGTGTGTATAACAGTTCAGATCAGCTAAAGAGTGTGAAAGAGATCAGTGCAAAAACAGACAGCTTCCAGTATAATATTGGAACTGGAATTTACAGGCGTATCCCACTTGACTAAAGCTGATTATATCCATTACCTTTCACCCCTAACTAAAACCCAGGAATGAGATATTTTTCACCAGTTATATTATCACAGACCAGGTGTAGGCTACTTTTTCTTGTGTCCTCTCCTTCTACAAAACTGGTGGTAAATCATGAGAGGTAATACCTTTACCAGGCACACAGGAAAAGCCACCATCATTATCCATGTTGAGTGCTCCAGAGATCAAATGCACAGCTCCTCTCAAAAAGGGATTGCAGGGAGAATATCTGCAAAGCAAAAACCTTGAATACAATCCATAGACAGTCATATTCCTCACATTTCCCACTTCCAGTGGCAGAGAAATGTATGTTTTAAGGCAAAATAACATATGCATAACAGAGAAAACCAGCATGTGCCATAAGACATATGGGACTGAATTTCATGCCCTTCTCGAGTTTGGTGATGGGGTGGCATTTAATCAGATGGGAGGGTGGCAGGTGGGGATGTCACTACCATCCCGCCTCCACCCTACATAAGTCTGTTGCAGGAAGGCCCGTGGATGGCTTTCCTGCCTCTCTGCCAATTAATGCCCACCTAAAGAGCCATGTTCCGCCGTTGCTGGTATTAACCCAGTGGCGGGTGGGGTTTCGTCAGGAGGAGCACAGCAAGCAAACTTCTGCAGGATTGTTTGTGGGCTGCCGATGGGGTTAGGAGCATGGTGTCCCCTATTGTCAGGCACACAGTGTCTTATTGAGGGACCAAGCATCAGGAAGGGGAGCCCACTAAGAGCCACCCTTCTGCCCTTGCTGCCGACTCAATGTAGCCTGCCGCACTGCCCCTATGATTCCCATCTCGTGATCCTGCACCCGCCATCCTCACCTGTGGCCTGGGATCCAGCCACTGCCTGTCTGGTCACACTGATCTTCAATAGTATTGTTGGACTCTTACTGGCCAGAAGCTCTTGGCAGGCAGCACTCCCACCTAGACCAACACGTCCTTGATCTCGGGGAAGTCCCACTGCTGTTCAGTTAAGTGCCTAGATGACATTTGATTTTTGATGTATTTTTTTCAATAGTTTTTCAATTGTTATGGGTTAGAACTTTTTTTGTTGAAGTGATTAGGTTAACCACTGGAGGTTGGAATATGAAATTTTTTTAACACACATCCCAGAATAAAACAACAGTAAGGCCTTTCAGTGTGGTTAAATTGTAAGATGTGGCCTACAGTTGGCTTTTGCTGAATAGCCTATTGATCTGTAGTAAATTATGTTTTTCAATGACACTTAGGGTTGCCAACCCTCCAAGATTGGCCTGGAGTGTCTAGGAATTGAAGATCAATCTCCAGGGGACTGCTGTATGCAATCCTGGAGAAAAATCATCAGGACAATGAAAAAGTATTTATCATTTCTTCAAACATTTCTATTCGCCAGACTTAAGAATATTGAAAATGGGGAAAGAAATAGCTGTTTGGCTGACAGTCTTTTTGCTTTCCAAGTGGAGTAGGAAGGCCGTACGTCACAAGGATGGATGTGTTGGCCAACTAATGGATAGAATGTGGGGCAAGTCATGTGATGAAACCTCCAGGAATACATGTAATCACAGTTGGCAACCCTATTGATACTTCACACAATACTGTAATAGTGCAAGTTTGTTACTGATTAAAATGCTAAGTAAGCTGTAATTTGAACAAACTTTCTACAGGATTTATATAAGAAAGTGTGTCCATAACATAACATTTCACTGAGGTTTAAATTTTGTTCTAAAGCAGCACTGGGGCAGAAAAAACAAAAGTTGAGATCCCAGTAGTTATGCTTAGTGATACAGAATCACAGTGCAGAAGAGGCCCTTCTGCCCATCGAGTCTGCACCGACATATGAGAAACACCTGACCTACCTACCTAATCCCATTTACCAGTACTTGGCCCATAGCCTTGAATGTTATGACTTGCCAAGGGCCCATCCAGGTACTTTTTAAAGGATGTGAGGCAACCCGCCTCTACCACTCTCCCAGGCAGTGCATTCCAGACCGTCACCACCCTCTGGGTAAAAAAGTTTTTCCTCACATCCCCCCTAAACCTCCTGCCCCTCACCTTGAACTTATGCCCCCTTGTGACTGACCCTTCAACTAAGGGGAACAGCTGCTCCCTATCCACCCTGTCCATGCCCCTCATAATCTTGTATACCACGATCAGGTCGCTCCTCAGTCTTCTCTGCTCCAACAAAAACAACCCAAGTATATCCAACCTCTCTTCATAACTTAAATGTTTCATCCCAGGCAACATCCTGGTGAATCTCCTCTGCACCTCCTCCAGTGCAATCACATCCTTCCTATAGTGTGGCGACCAGAACTGCACACAGTACTCCAGATGTGGCCTCACTAAGGTTCTATACAACTCCAACATAACCTCCCTACTTTTGTAATCTACAGGGTGGAGGGAGGGTTTGATCAGGCCCTGTTCCACCTACCCCCCCCACCCCACCCCACCCCAAAACTTGGTAATGGTCTCCAAGGCCCACTGTGCTAGAAGTTCAATCTTTTTCTCAGTCTCCAATCTGCTTCTCTGGCTGGACCCCACTGGTGTGAGGCCCATATTCATTTAAGCGGAGACCAGTATACCTCACCTCACTCAGTGCACTGCCCCTCTTGTAAAACATGACAGCCAATTTGCATACACCAAGTTCCTACAAACAGCAATGATTGGGTATTTTTTTAATGATGAATAAATATTGAGAGATAAATATTGGTCAGGGCACTGGGGAGAACTCCCTTACCTTTCTTTGAAAAGGGCCAGAAGCCCACCTGAGAGGGTAGATGTGGCCTCAATTGAACATCTCATCTGAAAAACAATACTTCTGACGGTGCAGCAATCCCTCAGCACTACACTGTCAGCCTAACCTTTCTGGTCAAGGGCTGAATTTTTGTTAGGAAGGCAGGAAAGAGGAGCTGTGTCTTTTTTTGGGTCAGAACCATTGCCACTGATTAAAGTTCATATTTTTGTGTAGGGAAGCCCTTAATTGATTTGGAGATGAAATGTGGGACTCATTTAACCTCTCCACAGCAGCCATCTTTGATGTAATCCACAGTTTGAGTCAAAGTCTTCCGCTTGTGAAGTACAATGGTCTACAGCTATTTGTGAGATGTCACTAAGGTCTGCAGCTGATCTTTGGAAGGATCCAGGAGTGAAGAAGTTCAAGGCCATAGTGACTGTGATGGCCGCTGGCAGGGCATGGCGGCTGATGCTGCGAGGTGTGAGTTCTTTGGTGACAAGGGCACAGATGACAGTGACCATCTTTCTGGAGAGTCACAGTCTCCTTCGGCACTGGGTCTTGGTCATATCCAGGTAGCTCCATCTTTGGTAGTAGAGCCTATGATGGGTTGACCTCCTTTGCCTTTCTGTGGAGGGTGTTTCCCCTTATTGCCACTAAGCCCAAAATCTGACAGCTGTGTCCCCATTGCCAGCTGCAGCTTTCTTTTTAGACAGGGTGGCTGTCCTATTGTAATTGATGTCCTGGGGCAGCTTTGGCTGGCTCCCCATTGTCTACCCTCCTCCCCTCAACTGTTCTGAAACTAACAGCTTCTGAACCCTGTATGCTCCTTCAATGTTCCACACTTCCACTTTAAAGAGCTTTAACAAGTTAAATTGACCTCGATGGGGAGGAGGGCGGGATTGTTGTCCCACCTTTCCCCCACCCTGGTGATTATTACCGGCACCAGGATTGGCACCTTGAAATTTATATGATGCCTGGTATTTGCAGGGCTAACCTCGGCTTCATTCCTATCTTTGTGGGGCCCCGAAAATTCAGTTGCAAGTGTCTGGAGTGTGATTTGGATCCATGACTTTCTGACTCAGAGGTGAGAATTCTGCCCACTAAGCCAAAGCTTTATGCAGCTGGCTGCTCATGATAGACTCAATTTATGATTTCTGCCCCTCCCAGTCTTGAAAGCACTTAACTTACCTTTGGTGCCTCATTCAGACATTTGGTGAATCACAGGTGAAAACTCATTCCTTGGGGCATTGGATTGTTACATCAACATATAAAGTGAAGTTTAAAGAACTTACTGAGTCCAATTTTCTACTAGAAACATTTGTCAAGCTTATCCCACTGTTGTAGCCTTTCAAAGTTAAACTATTTGTAAAACTCATTGGACAAGATGATTCCAATAGTTTTGGGACTGCAGGAGAAACTGTTGCCTATGGAGGGCAGCAGAGTAGGGCAGGAGGTAGGTAATTTGGAATTACTGCTTGATTACTATTGGGATCACAGAGTATTTATACAGCACCTCAAGAGATTCTGTAAATGGAATTGAAGCCACAATCGTGCAAAGTATATGTGGTGTGTAAAAGGAGGAGGAATAATGAGCTGAATGCTTTTTGCTAAAATGTATGAGAAACCATTTTGTATTATCTGATTTTTGGTGAATTTATTGCTCTTTTCTACTTCAAAATTCACCTCTTGATTTTGGGTCCATTCTGTATTGACAAAAAAAAAGTAGATGACGGCAGTGTTTCTTCAAAATGGGAATCAGCCCAAAATATCACATGCAAAAGAAATTGGGATCGGAAATTCTAATCTAATTTTGATTTTGTCTGTTTTGGGGGAGGTAAGAGCCAGGTGATGGATGAGAAATGTAAAAACTAGCACCTGTGTATATGAAACACAGTAAACTGATAAACACTATCAGTAATAGTATTTGATGATATGTGTCATTTGGCAGTAAGATAAATTGTATAACATGATAGGATTAGATGAAGTGGGAGGAGGCTCATGAGGAACATAAAGATCAGCTGAACGAGCTGTGTGCTGTAAATTCTATGTAAATCTATAAACAATGTAGAGCTTTTATTTTATATATTTAGAAATGCAACAATTTAACTCTGTAAGTACATTTCTCCCAATTGCAATTTATTTATACTATATATATATGTTATGAGGTGGGAGCATTAAGGTTTTACATTAAAAAAGTAATTGCTTATGAGCGTTATCGTGTGAAAAAATCTAGGTTATCAGTGAGGATGCCAGAATCCAAAGACATTTTTGTGGCATGGATCAAAATTGCCTTAAGGCAATATTGTAACACTCTTGCAAATTGTTGCAAATAGTGTTTCAAAATACTGAGTCAGAATGAATTGCATATAATAATCGTCGTCATGGCATTAAAAGCCAAAGGTGTGTTAGTGTACATAAGTATGTATCATATCCATGTGCAGCTTTTACTTTGTTATATCGCAACTATACTTCCTATGCTGAATGGCTAGTCATTAAATTTCTATTAGTCACCATCATAATTATTCTCTAACCTCTTCTCTTGCTCTCCTCTCTCGCTCAAACCAGTCCTGCCAGAGCTGTAATGCCCCATTTCCCGTTGATGACATGCCTGGCCCTTCCTCCTTCCCTTTTGTCCTTCTCCCTCTTGCTCGCCAGTTCCCTGACACTTCAGATCCTTTCCATCATCATACCAAGCCCCAGCACCTGGCCCCTAGATGACAAACTCCAGAATCCCCTCTATGGTTCTGCAAAACTCCCAGTAAAATCATCCCACTGTTACCATTCTAATGCTATACCCTCCAGAGCTATAACCTCCCCTTTCAGTATTAAAAAGTATCAAATGGCTACCTTCAGTAGATATTTCTTCTGTACCATCTTGCTGTGGATCTTCAATATGGATAATGAGTAAAAATTAAGTGCAAAGATAAAGGAAGGTAGATATTAAAACATTTACAATGGAACAATAATTTGTATTTATATAGTGCCTTAAATGTAATAGAGATTCCAAGGTGCTTCACAGAAGCATGGTAAAGCAAAATTTGACACTGAACAAGATAAGGAAATATTAAGGCGGATGACCAAAAGGTTGGTCAAAGAAGAAGTATTTTAAGAAACAGCTTAAGGGAGGAAAGAGAGGTAGGGAGGTGGAGGGGTTTGAGTAGGGAATCCCAGAGTTCAGGGTCTATGGCAGATGAAGCCACAGCCACTTATGGTGGAGCAATTACAATGGAGAATACTCAAAATGACAAAATTAGAGTGGCTCGGATATCTCGGAGCAATTTGAAAACAAGAATGGGAATTTAAAAATTGAAGTGTTTTTAATTGATAGCCAGTGTAAGTCAGCGAGCTTGCTACGAGTTAGGACAGGGACAACAGAGATTTGATGATCTAGTTTATGAAGGGTAGAATGTGGGAGGCCAGCCGGGAGCACGTTGGCATAAACATGTCTAGAGGTAACAAAAGCATGGTTGAGGGTTTCACCAGCATACGAGCTGAGGCAGAAGCAGATTGAATGTTGTTAGGGAGGTGGAATTACACAATCTTAGTGATGGAGTGAAAACATGGTTGGAATCTCATCTCAGGGTTAAATGTGACACAGTCGAGTATGATTCCTTATCTTCCTGCCAAATAACATCAACTTCTGTTTCCACCTATTGTGTGCATTCAAAGACTTCTAGGCTGCTGGATCTGTTTTAGATCTACTATGACCATAGCCTGGTTCATTGCTGTGACCTGATGCTTGTTGGAAACCTGCAGCTTGACTGCAACCTGCTCACTGTCTGGATGTAACCAGCTTTCCCTCAGGCACAGCACTTTGACTGGAAATAAAGGCATTTAGATGGTTGGTGGCTACCATGACAATCATATAACATCTAAATTTCTGACTTTGAGACAGTGAATTTGGCTGCTGTGGCCTTGATCCCACTGAAATCTGATCTACCTCTCTTGTCAGCTCAGGAACAGAACTCCCTTGCAATTTGCAACTATCTCTTTCTGCCATTTCTAAGACTATGGCCACATCACAGGCTTCTTTCCATGTTTTGCCTTTGCTCAAAAGCCTGGCTGGGATTTCGTTGTTCTTTAGGCTTCCTAAAAAAGTGTTTCTAAGTTTACGCCATACCCACGATGGTGAGAGAGTTTCTTTAGCTCAAGAATGTAATCTGCAACAGCCTCACTTGGCAACTGTTTCCTTAGATGGAGCGCAACTGTCAGTGCAATTTCATTCTTAGTCAGGCTCAGTCCAGGATCTTATTAATTTCAGCATTTTCCATCGTAGAGGTGTCTCGCGGGCAACAGTGGTTAAAGCAATCTTTATGACAAATCTTGATTGTGCCACTTTCTTAGTACATTCCCCCAACCGTGGTATAGGAAATGAATCCTTTTTGGTCACCGCATTCACCTTTTGATAGTCTGCACACAGCCTTTGTGTCCCATCCGGTTTCTGTACCATTACAATAGGCGAATTCCAGTTACTGCAACTAGACTCAACAATATTTTGAAGCATGAAGCTTCGAAGCAGTAAATTTCTTTCTGTACTTGTGATAACTTTGCCGATTTAATCTATTAGGATGTTGCCTTATCGAAGTTGAATCTTCTACAGAGATGCCATGTATAGCTAAATCTGTCTTCCCCAACTTATTTCCACAAATAGCTTTGTGTGATTGCAGTAGCTTTTCCAAATCACTTTGTGACACTTATCTGGAAGGTAACTCAAAATTACATTTAAGTTTTCAAGTACCCCCTCATTATCCAATTTAATTAGAAGAAAACCAATTTTAGAGTCTTGCATTTTTACCTCTTTCTCATTATCCACCACCACTAACATCTCCTTTTGATCCTCTTCCCTGTCAAAGTACTTTTTAAGCATATTTACATGACACACCCTCTGCTTCTTTCTTCTATCTGGAGAGTTTATTGAATAGTTTACTTCAGTCAATTTCTTTTCAATCCTACATTTAATGAATCACCTAGTACTGGTAACAAAACTAGTATTTTCTCTCCAGAAACAAAGCTGCAAGTTTTAGCTTTCTTATCTGCTTTCACTTTCATCACTTGTTGTGATATCTTTAAATGTTCCCTAACCAACTCATATGCTCTGTCTAATCTCTCTCTGAAGTTTGATATGTAACCCAGGGGAGTACTTTCTGGATTTTGACTCACCAATTTGTCACAAATCATTTTCAGTGGTTGTCTTACCTCATGACCATAAACTAGTTCAAAGGGGCTAAAACCAGGCGATGCATTAGGAGTGTCTCTAACAGTAAATAACAAGAATGGAAGTCCCCTGTCCCAATCCTGTGGATAAGCCTGGCAATATGCTGTCATCATAGTTTTTAAATTTTGATGCCATCTTTTGAAAGTCCCTTGTGATTCAGGATGGTAAGCTGTTGATTTAAACAGTTTTATCCCCAAACTATTCATTACTTACTTAAACAGCTGTGACTTAAAATTTGAACCCTGATCTGATTGTATTTCCTTAGGTAAGCCATATCTTGTAAAAAATGTAGTTAACTCTTCCACAATCTTCTTAGTTGTAATATTTCTTAAAGGTATCACTTCAGGAAACCTAGTAGATACATTCATTATTGTCAGTAAATACTGATTTCCACTTTTAGTCTTAGGGAGGTGTCCTATGCAATCAATTATAACCATGGTAAAAGGTTCTTCAACTGCTGGTATTGGGATAAAAGGTACTGTCTTAATCACTGCTTGTGGTTTCCCTATCACCTGACCTGTGTAAGATGTTCTACAGAATTTGACTACATCCCTATGCAATTCTGGCCAATAAAAATGTTTCTGTACTTAGCCCTTTAATTGATAAATCTGCAACTCCTCAAAGACAGGTAAAAGGAGGATTTCTGCAAGCATTTTTTTTTTATTATTCATTCATGAAATGTGGACATTGCTGGCCAGGACAGCATTTATTGCCCATCCCTAATTGCCCTTGAGAAGGTGGTGGTGAGCTGCCTTCTTGAATCGCTGCAGTCCATGTGATGTAGGTATACCCACAGTGCTGTTAGGGAAGGAGTTCCAGCAACAGTGAAGGAATGGCGATATATTTCCAAGCCATTGGTGAGTGGCTTGGAAGGGAACCTCCAGGTGATGGTGTTCCCAAGTATCTGCTGCCCTTGTCCTTCTAGATGGTAGTGGTTGTGGGTTTAGAAGGTGCTGTCTAAGGAGCGCTAAATGTCACCCCATTGGAATTTCATGTGCAATCTTCAGAATCTCATTTCTATATCCTAATGGGATAACAATCTGATGTACCTCCATCCAGCTTTCACTCACTGAGACATGATCCAACCTCCATTTTCTCATTAAAATATCATCATTCTGGAATACATTTTGTTTCTGTTTCGGAGTAAGCTTTCTGATATAACTGTTTTAATTGCAAATATTTTTGCTGCAACTCAATTAACTGCCTTGCGTTAAACACTTCAGCTAAATGGTCCTCTCCTGTGTCTCTCTGAACAATGTTATCAAAGACAGTGCCTGCTAATTGGATTTCAATACCTTCTTCCTGCCTTTGAACTGGCTGTCCTCCTTGTTTTCCTTGCTTCAACCTCTGTGCCTGTGATCTTGTTATCACACAATCTGGAAACTATCCAGAATGCTTCTTCTGTAACACTTCTGTTGAAGACACTTCTACAGCCTGCTCATTTACCATAGGCATCACCCATATTTGTGATCCAGTTATATCATTACCCAGAATAGATTGAATTCCTGCAATGAGCAATTTTTGCACCACCCCAACAGTCACTTCGCCAGTTTTCCTCTAACTCTTTAGATTTTCCTTCCATAATGGAATAGGTTTAGCATCTCCATGAACCTCATTTATTATCATCTGTTCCTGCAATACTCCCTCTGAAAAATATATATCGCTATCCCAAAACATGAAGCCTTGAATAGCTCCTGTGTCTCTTAAAATTTTAACTACTCCACCCTGTACATATGGAAAGACTTTACCTTCACATACAAAACCCTTAAACATTTCTGCAACATGCTCCTCAGAATTCTCTTGAGTAAACTGTGAACACATTCCCTCTTCTTTATCTATCACTTATTCTTCCTGTTTTACTTGTGCACAAACTGTTTGTTTCTCCTGTGCCTGAATATCAGAACCCACAGTACTTTTACTTCTAGGACTTTTCAGCATCCCAATAATTCCAACAGATTTTCCCTGCAATTTTCAATGCTCTGAACTCATGTGCCCCACTTTAGTACAATGAAAACATCTCAACTTTCGAATGTCACTTCTACCCTCAGCACCTTCCTTTTTATTCTGAGAAAAAACTTCCTGGGAATTTCCAGCTATTCCTCTTCCCTGACTCTCTACCTTCCTTTCACCTTCCCAGTTTCTATCCATTTCAGATTTAAAAAGGTGACAAAAAATGGTTTAGCTCTATGCACTAACTCATAATCATCAACTATCTCTGCTGCTTATCTTACAGAATCAACCCTCTGTTCCTCCACATGAGTTCCCACTACCGAAGGGATTGAATCTTTAAGTATTTTCAAAAGAATTATTTCTCTAAGAGCTGCATATGTTATCTCTGTTTTTAATGCCTGTATCCACTGGTCAAGATTATTTTGTTTTATTTTCTCAAACTCAGTATGAGTTTGCCCAGGCTGTTTTCTCATATTCCTAAATTTCTGCCTGTATGCTTCAGGAACCAACTCATATACACTCAAAATAGCTTTTCTTACCACATCATAATTCATCGCTATTTCTTCTGATAGGGAAGCATATACCTCATGCGCTCTGCCCACCAACTTAGACTGTAACAATAATGTCCAGTTCTCCTGTGGCCATTTCATCTGTTTAGCTGTCTTCTCAAATGAAATAAAGAATGATTCAATATCTTTTTCCTCAAACTTTGGAAGAGCTTGTACAAATTTAAACATCTCCCTGCTGGGTTCTGCTCTGGAGGTAAATCATTCCTCACCCCCTAGCGTCTCATTTTTAACTGCCAGTATTTTCAGTTGGAATTCTGTCTCCCTCTCTCCTTTTCTCTTTCCTCCTTTTCTATCTTCACAATTACTAACTCCTTTTCCTGTTTTCTTTCTCTCTCCTGCCTTTCTACCTGTACCCTTTGGAATGCCCTTTCTCTTTCCTTTTCTTCCAATTCAATCATTTTCATTTGCAACTGAGTTTGAGCCCATTCCAATGAACCACCCCTTGGAGAACTCTATCTCTCAGATATTCCTTCCAATTTCAAATGCTGTGCTATCACTTCAATTATGTCTGATTTCCTAGTCCCCGCAGGTAACCCCAATTGTAATTTATCCACCAACTCTGTTAACTTATTCTTGGATACTTTTTGCAACCCAGTTAGAGTTATATCTTCCACTCCCAACAAAGGTTTAGCCATGGATACAGCCATTTTTGCAGTCTCACCACTTCAAAAATACCTCACACCCATTCCTAAATTCAAAGTGCTTCTCGTACTCGTAGCCTTAAGATTCACCAATTCCAAAAATATCAAGGAATTTCAAACAAACCCTGCAAAGAGCCCCCAATTATTATGCCGATGGTAAAGGCTGAGTTGTTCAAATCCCAGAGGGAAAATTGAAACAAGCGTCATAACCCATTTTTTGCAATTTGTATGTTTTGAGATGCAGGCTTTGAATTCAGTAATAATAAGACCACCGAGTCTCCAAATGTTTCTCGTAAAACTAAATTAAGCATTTATTAATGCAAGAAACGTTGTAAGCGCATATGTATGTCTACAAAATTACTACTATAATAACCACAAAAATCCCCTAATTAATCTGATTCTCAATTACACCTCTAGTAAGTCAACAGCAAATCTCATAGAGTTAAACAGACATCCGACAAAGCACCCCCTGGACAATCATGTTCAAAATAAGTTTCCTTCAGCCCTGGGTCCTTGCAGAACAGCAGTTCAAGGCTTCTCACACTTGTTGGATCTTAAAATGCCTC
The DNA here is from genome assembly GCF_017639515.1 of Carcharodon carcharias. Classification (NCBI taxonomy): domain Eukaryota; kingdom Metazoa; phylum Chordata; class Chondrichthyes; order Lamniformes; family Lamnidae; genus Carcharodon; species Carcharodon carcharias. Next base: position 62,919,925 of record NC_054480.1, on the reverse strand, counting down.
TGCCGTACCCACAATCTCATTTCTCTTTTATACATATCTTTCTCTTTGAATGTAAAATTCCTATTGTATCACTAGGCTTTTAACTTTACCTCTTCTAACAATAACATCCTTTCATCCCACACATACATACACAGGTAGATACAGACACCACTAACTCTATTTTAAAAAATAATTTCCAATAACATTATGGACATTAATATCTTTTCATGGCACGAGATATCTATGCTCCTCTAATTTTGTGTATTTTGAGTATTCCCAATTGTAATTGCTCCACCATAAGTGGCTGTGGCTTCATCTGCCATTGGCCCTGGACTCTGGGATTCCCTCCCCAAACCACCTCCCTACCTCTCTTTCCTCCTTTAAGGTGCTTCTTAAAATACTTCTTAAAACCTCCTTCTTTGACCAACCTTTTGGTCATCTGCCCTAATATTTCCTTATGTCATTCAGTGTCAAATTTTGCTTTACCATGCTTCTGTGAAGCACCTTGGGATCTCTATTACATTAAAGACATGGAAAATGAAAGTAATAGGGCTGAAGGTATAATTTCAGTGCCCAAGTAGAAATAAAAGTTGGAGATTCACAACTTACTTTCATCATTGATACAACTGCTGAAGTGTCTGTTATCTCAGAGCAAAATACAAGAAGCCCCTAAGTCACATTCCCTTATACAAAACTAAAGTGAAACTGATTAGATATTTCAATAACAGTATTTCACTGTTAGGTCAAGTTAGAGTTAGGGTAGAATATGATAATACATGCTATTACTTGCCACTGATAGTAATAGGAGGGAACAAAGTCTCCCAGATGGGAAGAAATGGGCTCAAAAATAAGGTTAAATTGGGCTGAGTTATTGATAGCAGGGATTAGTAAGAGTACATCTGACATTGAGAAAGTGCTAAGAGAGCACAAAGTGGTCGTTGAGCAAGGGGGACCAAGTAATCAAATTGGACATCACAATGCTGAAGTCAAAATAAAGGACAATGGACAGCCAACAATTTGCAAGGCTAAGCCAGTGTTGATGCACAGTTAGAAACAATAAGAATTGGATAGATTAATAAGGTGAGGAGCAGTGAATGGGCTGCATCCACTGGCGGTAGTTCAAAAATCATACGTTATTTTGGATTTGTGAAGATTATAAGCAAACGGTTTTTTAATTTAGTCAATGTAAAGGTGTTCAGTAAGACAGATTTGTCAAATGCGTATTTGCAATTAGAATTAACTGACAAGAGCAAGGAACTGTTGACCATTTGTACACACAAAGGGCTGAATTTTCTGTTGGTCGGGCGGGTGGAGCTGACCCAATTGTGGGCGGGCGCGGACCCAATCTCCGCCGTGCTGCCATCTTACGCAGGCTGGCCAATTAAGGCCCGCCCAACATGACGTCTGCAGGAAAGCGCTATGCGCTTCCTGTGCGGGCGGGAGGAATTGCCTAAAATTGAGTGTGCACTATATTGCGCATGCGCACAAGAGAGCACACACATCTCCCTGAGGCTAAATGCTGCCTCAGGGAGATCGGCTCTACTTTCAACAATAGTAAAAATAGAGAAAAAAATTCCCTTACATGTCGCCTCATGTGACAATGTCACATAAGTTGGGACATGTTCATAATTCCCATTACAACTTCATTAAAATTTTAAAAACCCTACCTGAAACCTCATCCCCCCAGTGGATGAGGTTTCATGTTTTTTCTAGTTGCCGCTGGGACTCCTGGCCAACCTTTAGGTTGGACAGGCAGGTCCTTTAATTGCTTAATTGATCCTGCCAATTGGCCATTGACAGATCGGTGGGCGTGCAGATGATTTTACTGCACCCCCGCCTTCCTGAAAATTCAATTGGGGCGGGGTGACGTCAGGAGTTCTGCCCGATGTCATCCCGCATCATTTCATGCGTCGGCGAGCGGGCCCCAACCCTGCTCGCCGACTGTAAAATCCTGCCCATAGGGTTGTACCAGTTACTAAAGGTTACCATTTGGAGTGTCTACTGCATCCACAATGTTCAAGAGCATCATGGGATGAAGAAGTGTGCTGCTTCTTAGATGACATTCTAATTAGCAGTAAGACAGAGGAAGACACATTGTAAGGTTGAACAAAGTCTAAGATCAGCTTCAAGAGTATGGCATCAAAGCTAAAAAGCACAAGTGTTGCTTTATGGTGTCAAGTGTAACCTACCTGGGTCACCAAATAGTTGGTGAAGGTAACCACCCCATTCAGGGGAATTTTGAAAGCAAAGAGACCAGAGAACAAAGAACTTAAAACATTCATAGGAATTGTTGTGTGTTATTCTAAGTGCATCCCTGATTTAGCTAACACAGATGCGCCACTGTATCAACTGCTGAAAGCTGGAATAGATTGGGAGCGGTCTGTGGAGTGTCAGAAAACATTTTAAGGAGTGAAGAAAGCATTGACAAGTGATGTTGTTTTGACCCACTATGATCCCAAGAAGCAACGGGTTTTAATGTGCGATGCCTCACCACAAGAATTTGGTGTGGTGTTAACTCACACAATGGAAGACGCTGCAGAGAAGCCTGTACGCATCACATACTTTATCAAAACTAGAACAAAATTACTCACAAATAAAAAAGAGGTATTAGCGATCATTTGTGGTGTTACAAAATTCCACAAATACCTTTACGGATTTATTTGATTAACTGAACACCAAGCCCTTGCAATTGTATTTGGTTCAAAGAAGGGAAGCAAAATCGCAAGGGAAAGCACAGCTTCAGAGATGGGCATGGATATTGATGGTCCATAAATCAGTAAGTTAACAGATCATGCAAATATAGGTGTTAGACTTATAGGCGTAGGCTCATAGATGTTTACAGCACAGAAGGAGGCCATTCAGCCCATCGTGTCCACGCCGGTCAACAAAGATCTGACAACATTAATTCCATTTTCCAGTGCTTGGCCCATAGTCCTGGAGACTATGGCAATGCAAGTGAATATCTAAATACTTCTTAAATTTTACGAGAGTTTTGACTCGGCCACCCTTTCAGGCAGTGAGTTCCAGAATTCCACCACCCTCTGGGTGAAAAAAATCTCTCCTCAACTCCCCCCTTAGCCTTCTACCTCTTACCTTAAATTTATGCTCCCTGCTTTTGATCCCCCTACTAATGGAAAAAGTGCCTTTCTATCCACCATATCTATGCCCCTCATAATCATAAAAACCTCTATCAGGTTCCCTCTCAACATTCACTGCTCCCAGGAAAACAACACCAGCCTATCCAATCTTTCCACATAACCCAGACCTTCCAGCCCAGGCAGCATCCTGGTAAATCTCCTCTGCACCCTCTCCAGTGCAATCGCATCCTTCCTATAATGTGGTGACAGAACTGTACGCAGTACTCCAGTTGTGGCCTAACCAGAGTTATATACAGTTCCAGCATAATCACCCTGCTCTTGTATTCTATGCCTTGGCTAATAAAGGTAAGTATCACATATGCTTTCTTAAACACTTTACCTATCTGCCTTGCTACCCTCAGGGATCTGTCGATATGCACACCAAGGTCCCTCTGACCTTCAGTACTCTCCAGGGTCCTACCCTTCATAGTGTAATCCCTTGCCTTGTTAGCCCTCCCAATGCATTACCTCACATTTTTCCAGGTTGAATTCCATTTGCCACTGCTCTGCCCACCTGATCAGTCCATTGGTATCCTCCTGCAGTTTACAGCTATCCTCCTCACTATTTACCACCCTACCAATTTTTGTGTCATCTGTGAACTTCTTGATCATACCCCCTACATTTAAGTTCAAATAATTTATATACAACACAAACAGTAAGGGCCCCAGTACCAAGCCCTGTGGAACCCCACTGGGAACAGACTTCCAGTCACAGAAACATCCCTCTACCATCACTCTTTGTTTCCTGTCTCTTAGTCAATTTTGGATCCAACATGCCACTTTGCCTTGAATCCCACGGGCTCTTACTTTCTTGACCAGACTGCCATGAGGGACCTTATCAAAAGCCTTGCTAAAGTTCATGTAGACCACACCAAATGCATTACCCTCATCAACATTCCTGGTTATCTCCTCAAAAAATTTGATCAAATTTGTCAAACACAACCTTCCCTTAACAAATCCATGCTGACTATCTCTGATTAATCCGTATCCCTCCAAGTGTAGATATATTCTGTCCCTCAGAATTCTTTCTAGTAACTTCCCCATCACCGAGGTTAGACTGACTGACCTGTAATTTCCTGGTCTATCCCTTCCTCCTTTTTTTAATAATGGGACAACGTTAGCAGTCCTCCAGTCCTCTGGATAGAGGCCATTTGTGGCCAGAGAGGATTTGAAAATTACTGCCAGAGCCCCAGTATCTCTTCTCTTGCCTCTCTCAACAGCCTGGGATACATCGCATCTGGGCCTGCGGACTTATCCACTTTTAAGGTCACTAAACCTGCTAGTACCACCTCTTATTCTATTTAATTTCCTCCAGTATTTCACAGTCCTCCAACCTGATGTCTATACCTACGTCATCCTTTTCCATTGTGATCGACACAAAGTATTCATTTAGGACTGTACCAACGTCTTCCGGGTCCACTCACAGACTACTTCTATGGTCCCCAATTGGCCCTACTCTTTCCCTAGTTATTGTCTTGCTCTTTATATATTAAAAAAAACCCATTTGAATTTTCCTTTATTCTAACCACCAATGCTTTCTCATGCATTTTCTTAGCTTTCCTAATTTCCTTTTTAAGTTCCCCCTGCACTTTTTATACTCCCCTAAGTACTCTGCCTTATTCAGCCCTCAGTATTTGCCAGAAGCTTCTGTTTTTTTCTTAATCCTAATCTTTGTCTTTTGACATCCAGGGTTCTGCAGACTTGTTTCCACCCAACCCCACTCCCCAGCCCCTTTGTCTTTAAGGGAATATATATGTCCTGTACTCTCGCTATTTCCTCCTTGAATGCCTCCCACTGCTCTTACCCAGTTTTATCTGCAAGTAGCTGTTCCCAGTCCACTTGGGTCAAATCATATCTCATTTTAGTAAAATTAGACTTTCTCCAGTTTAGAACTTTTATTCCTGGCCCAACCTTATCCTTTTCCATAACTATCCTAAATCTAACTGAGCTATGGTCACTATCTCCAAAATGCTCCCCTACTGATACGCCTTCCACCTGCCCGGCCTCATTTCCGAATATTAGGTCCAGAACTGCCCCCTCCCTTGTTGAGCTTTCTACCTACTGGCTAAAGAAGCTGTCCTGGATTCAATGTAAGAATTTCGCTTCCTATCCTAGCTAATATTTGGATAGTTAAAAATCCCCTGCATACTGCCTTATTGTTCTTACAATTCTTTGAGATTTGATTACATATTTGATCCTCTAACTCTCCCTGATTTTTGGGGGCCTATAGTACACACCCAACAGCGTATTTGCCCTTTTATGTTTTTTACTTCTACCCATAAGGCCTCATTTGATGATCCTTCCAAGATATCAGCCCTCCTCACTGCTATAATTGATTCCTTGATCAATATTGTGACCCCCCCTCAACTCCTCTTCTATCCCCCTCTCTATCTCATCTGAACATCCTATAACCAGGATTGTTGAGCTGCCAATCCTGCCCTTTTAGCCAAGTTTCAGTCATAGCTATGATATCATATCCCATGTGCCTATCTGTACCCTCAGATCATCTCTCTTATTCTTCAGGCTCTTTGCATTAAAAAAAATCAATTTAGCTTTGCTAAACTCATTTCTTTCTTAGCTAGCCTATGTTTCCTCTGCCTTTCAGACTGACTTACTGGTGTTTTAACTCCTAATTCCATCTTAGCTTCTCTCCCCTCTGAGCTACTTTTCAGGATCCTGTCACCCTGCTAATTTAGTTTAAATCTACCCCAACAGCCTTAGAAAACCTCCCCGTGAGGTTATTGGTCCTGTTCAGATGTAACCCGTCCAATTTGTACAGGTCCCACCTTCTCCAGACATGGTCCCAATGCCCCAGGAAGCTAAGGCCCTCCCTCCTGCACCATCTCTCCAGCCACGCATTCATCAGCTCTATCCTTCTGTTCCTATACTCACTACTGCGGGGCACTAGGAGTAATCTGGAGATTACCACCTTCGAAGTCCTGCTTTCCAATTTCCTACTTAGCTCCCTAAAGTCTGTTTACAGGACATCATTTCTTTTTATTCTTATGTGATTAGTCCCAACATGGACCACGTGTTCTGGCTGTTCACCCTCCCTCTTCAGAATGACCTGCAGCCATTTCATGACATCCTTGACCCTGCCACCTAGGAGACAACATTCCATCCTGGAGTCATGTCTACAGCCGAAGAAGTGCCTGTCTACACCCCTCATTAATGAATGCCCTATCACTATTACCCTTCCACACATCTTCCTCCCCACCAGAGCGGTTGGACAACCCAGTGCCATGACCTTGGCTCTGGTTGGCCTCCACAGAGGAACCGTTGCTCTCACTATTTTCCAAGGTTGAAAAACTGTTTGCAAGCAAGATGCACCTCCTTGCTGCCAGCCTGGTCTCCTTCTTCTATCTGGCAGTCACCCATTCCCTCTCTGCGTGTGATTCCTTGAGCTGCAGGGTGACTACATCCTGAAAAGTGCTATTCATTAAACTCTGAGCCTCGTGAATGCTCCAAAACTCGGAGCTCGAGTTGCTCTAGTTGGAGGCTCCTCCTGCACACATGGTCATCCAAATTGCCAAGAATGTCTAGGATTTCCCACATTGTGCAGGATGTGCAAATCAAAGGACTGAGCTCCCCAGATAAATCTTAACTAAATAGAATATGGACCCTTGCTTTTATTTTATCCTTAATCCTACTTGAGTCTCGCTGTTTTAGCCTCTCTCTCCTAAGGTCTCACTGTTTTAACCTCTCTCCCGAAGTCTTGCTGTTTTAACCTATTTACCAAAGTCTTGTTTTACCCTTTCTCTCCTGAAGTCTCTCTGTTTTAATCTTTCTCTCCTGAAGTCTCTCTGTTTTAATCTTTCTCTCCTGAAGTCTCTCTGTTTTAACCTCTCTGTCCCGAAGTCTTGCTGTTTTAACCTCTCTCTCCTGAAGTTAAACTGAAGTCGCTTCAGCTCTCCGCACCCTTTTTAAACTGAAGTCTCCGCCAGTCTCCGCGTCCTTGTTCTGTCAAGACTTTCCATGAAGCTTGATTCACTTTGAGCCACTGAGTTACTTGTGAATTACTTTACATACGCAAATAACCTGTCAGAGAAATTAGTGAAGAATTTCACCATTATGTGATGCTCAGTAAAGTGTTCAGTTATGTCATGAATGGCTACCCTAAATAGTGTGATAATGGGAAACTACAGGAGTATTTTACACATATAATTGAACTGAGTGTAGATCAAGATTGTTGCCTTTAGGGTTTAAGAGTCTTTATTCCGCCCAGATTGAGAAAGCAGATTCAAGCCAATGGAAATGGGAAGAAGATAAGCAGACAGAGAGAGAAAGAAGCCAGATAGGTTAATTGCAAGTATGTAGGAATGAAGAAAAAATAAGTTAGCTGGTAGTGCAGAGCTTGTGTATTGCTGAAAAAGGGACATGCTATTAAAGCCTTTCATCTTGCACTCATCAGGACAGATGCAAGAATGCCAAATTTCAAAGAGAGCAACAACTTATACTGCATGAGAAAAGGTGCTGATTAGTTGGTAAGTCAAATCTGATGGTCATGGTGTCCCATGGAGAACATACCAGGGAACCAGTGTCCCCATGCCGCTGTTTAATTCAAAAAAGGCACAATGCCTGGATATTGCCCTTCAGAGTGCATATGAATATATATAACTTTTAGCAAGCCATATTGCGAGCCCAACTAATAATCTTAAAATGGTTGTTAGTGTCATTCTTAGCACACTCGGGATTGTTCAGCAAGTGCTGCCCAATTATGGAATTACATCTAATGTTAGATGTTATGTTCTCAGTTTTGCAAACCTGTGTAGGTTGAGTACGGTTAGACTCTGCCGGTTGTGAGTAGCTGAAAGGGCAAGCTAAGGCCTGATCCTAAGGCTGCCACCTTCAGACCTGAAAAGTGCCCAGGCTACCTCAAATTACCCTGGAAGTGTAAGGTACCTCAAAATGTTGAGCAACAGGGGAAGTTAACATTTCATGCTGCTACTATGCAGTAGCAACATGAGTAGTATTTTCCACTAACAGGATGATGCCATTAAGCTAAAACGAAGTTCTGCCTACCACACAATGAGTAATGTGGTATATGAATTTCAGTGCCAGTGCAATGCCAGGGTACATAGGCCATATGCCCCAATGCCTGGTGGATTGTATCAAACAACAATGGCTGCTTGCAGTGAGTCCACATGTTGGGTCTTTTCTCAGAGCATTACACAGTAGGTTGCACACTGCCTGGTTCAAGCTCAGACAGTTGCCAGGAAGATGCATAGAGTCATTAGCTAGGAAATGGAGATTGGAGATTGTAGTGGGGACCAAAGACAATGGAAATTTCTGCTTATCAAGTACTGGATTAGGACAGCAGCCTGATAATTTAGTGGTGGGTCGAGAGAAGTGATGCCAAGATAGAACTGGGTGTCGTCAGTATATATGTGAAAACTGATACTGTCTTTTTAGATGAAGTTGCCAAGAGGAAACATATGGATGAAAATAGGATAGATTCTTGGAGGACACCATAGGTAATGGTGTGGGAGCAGGAAGAGAAGCCATTGCAGGTGAATCTCCGCCTACGATTAGATAGATAAGAAGGGAATGAGGTAAGGGCAGTAGTATCCTGCTGGACAACAGTGGAGAGGCTTGCAAGGGGATGGTGTGGTCAACTGGTAAGGCTGCATACAGGTCAAGAAGGATGAAGAGAGATTGTTCAGCTTTACACAATCACATAGCATGTGATTTGTGAGTTTGATAAAAGCAGTTACAGTACGCTGGCTGGGTGGGGAGCAAATGTGCTTGAAGGTAAAGTTGGGAATGGATTTGGGACGTGACAATACATTCAGGAATTTTGGAGAGGAAAGGATGGTTGGAGCTGGGATGGTATTTTTCAATGACAGAGGGGTCAAGGGTTAATTTATTTTAAGAGGAGAAGTTTGATAATGTCAAATTTGAAGAAGACAGTACGTGAACAGTGGGAACTGTAAAGAATATTAGCTAACATGGGAATCAGGAAGGGAAGTTGGGTGGTCAGCAGTTTAGTGGGAATACAGAATCGGGGGCAAGATTTGGGTCTTCTGAACTCGAAAAGGGCAGAAGGAGAGATACATGAGCAAATAGAGATTGATGGGAGTTTAGAGTAGGCCGGGAGGTAATGTTAGAGGACCTTTGGCTTGGTGGACTAGGGGAAGGGAGGGAAGTGGCAGAGGCAGCTGATTGGATGGTATCAACCTTAGGCCGAGATTTCTGGCCCTGTTGGCACAGGCATCATGGTGGGCGGGGAAAAATATGGTGAGAAGGCCAAAAATTGGTTTCACACCATCGTGAAATCAGTTTGCAATTGTCCGCTTCACTCATCAATAGCGGGCCGCATTCCCTGCTGCCGCATGTTGGGAACTTAATTTCAGTACTTTAGCATTTCGTTATAAGCTCTGTTCACCAGAATCTCCCCCCACACTGGATCCCCTTGGCACATTGGCTTGATTGCATGCCGCTGTGTTTCACAACTGTACACAAGTGACGTGCACCTGGTGAGCTGCACTTCACTTGGGACTTAGAGGTTTGTTTGCCTACCTTGCTTCAGGCAGTACTCGCGATTATCAGCGCCAGGCTTCACAGACAGCATCACATCACTTTTAGGGGGGCTCACAGACAGGTCTCTACTTACCAGATCAGCTGTAAGGCAGGGATGGCTTTTCAATGGCCGCAGGGCTAGGACTTGCATGGAGAAGGGGGAGAAGTGGCCTCAAACAAGGAAAGAAGCTGTAGGCTAGGGCTGTACTGGGGAAGGGGGTATCCCAGGGTGTGTGTGGGATCACATGTTGATCTGTGCAACTGGCCTCAAGATGGTGAGGAATGAGGAGGCAGTCTCCAGAGGAGATGAGGTCAGATGGAGATGTGAGGGTGTGTGAGAGAGAGAGTGGGTGGTGATGTTCCTTAAGTTGGCAGTGAGTGAGATGCCAGAGAATGTGTGATGAGCTTGTGAGTGTGTAAATTTAGAATGATAAGATAGTTGCCTTGCCCCTGGCATCATGGATGAGATCATTCATCTGTCTTCTGCACTGGATGGCCGACCTCTTGTGTGCAGCATTGGCACTGACCACCATGGCCACTGCCTCTCATGCCGGAGTGGTGAGACTGATGGGCCTCCTGCAGCAGAACGGGGGTAGAGGCAATTGCGGTGGGCCTCCTTGGCATCCAGAAGGTGTCCCAGGATGCATCACTGAATTGAGGGGCTGCACTCTTTTTGGTCTTCACCGGAACAGTCCTGGGCTGCAAGCATTGAGAATTGAGTGTGCGGCTGCAGTTTAAATCTGGCGCCCTGCATGAGGAATCAGTGAGGTAATGGTGTGGCGGGCAAATCAGAAGCCGCCTGCCAGTGAGACGACGTGTTGCCTGTGGCTGCATAATTAATAAGGCAAGAATAGGGGTGGGAATGGGACAATACAGCGTGAAAACCCGCCATTGCGGCTAGCAGGTAAAACAACCTTTTTCCCCATTCACTGCTGCACTTTATTCAAATCTGGGACAATTCTGCCTTTGGTACTGGTAGACCAGACAAAGGAGAGGGGTTTAAAAAGTTGATTTGGGTAACAGAAAAGAACCTGTAGGTTATCTTTGTATTACAGAATGATTGTCTACTAGATAGGAACAGGAGTAGACCATTTGGCACCTCAAACCTGTTCTACCACTCAGTTAGGTCATGGTTAATTTGTATCACATCTCCATTTACTTGACTTTGACCAATATTGCTATACCTAACAAACATCTATCAATATCAGTCTTGAAAGCTTCAATTGCCCCAGCATTCACAACCTTTTTTGGGAGAGAATTCCAAATTTCCACAGCCGTTGTGTGTAAAAAATATTTCCTGATTTCCCTCCTGAATGGCCTCACTCTAATGTTAAGATTGGACTCCCTTGTTCTGGATACTTCCTCTCTCTATATGCAATTCTTTTAACATCTTAAACACCCGAACTAGGTCGCTGCACAACTGTCTAAACTCAAGTTTATGCAACCTGCCCTCATAATTTAACTCTTTGATTCCCTGCATCAGTTTGCTGAATATTCTGTTATGTGACACCCTCCAAGACCAAGATATCCTTCCTTTGGTTTGATACTCAGAACTGAATGCAGTTCTCCAGAGGGGCTCTGACCAAGGCTCTCGACAACTGAAGCAGCACTTCCTCTCCTTTGTCTTCTATCTCATTTGAGATAAAGCGCAACATTCAGTTAGTCTTTTTGATTACTTTTTATATCTGTGCACTAGCTTTTAGTTGTTTCTATACATGGATAACAACATGCCATTGCTTCTCTTGTTTCTGTTCTCTTGTCATTAAGAAAATATTCTGATTTGTCTTTCTTGGATCCAAAATGGATTACCTCACGTTGAACTCCTGCTAGTTTTCCTACTCACTTAATTTGCCTATTGTTTTGTTGGGTTGCCACTACTTGTGACGCGTACTGCTTAGACACCATTAAGCAGACTTGTAGAAGTTATCAAGAAGTCTTTATTAATATTACTGAACTATGTACATATTTACAGTAGAGGGTACAGATATGGAGAGGACTCCATGGCATGTCCTTACATGTTGCTACCTAGCTTTATACTCCTGAGCTAAGATGCCTTCTTACATCACCGGTGGGCGGTACTGTACTCATTCCCAGGTTAACCCTTAATGTACTGGATCCTTCCACCACACCTGTGCCCCTTCACAACTCCATCTACACAACTTACTGCTCCTCCTAACTTAGTGTAAACTTCAAACTTGGATAATAATCTCTGTATTTGTTCATCCAAGTCATTGGCATATATGATGAAAGGCTGAGACACTGATACAGTTCCCTTGGCAACACAACATATCACACGCCCTTTATCCCTATATTGTCTACTACCTCAAAACCAATTATCAACCCCTTTCCAAAAGTTACCTCCAATTCCATAATTCTTACAATATAATCTTTCAACATCTACCATTGAAAATTTAAATATGGTTTGTTCCAACAAATGAACATTTGAGTTTAACAGATCTGATAAAAGACTGCAACCCTGAAATGTTAAATTTTACAGCAAGTGAGATCAGTGAACCAGGGCACCGGGAACATGAAGTGACAGGCTTCTGTACGCCTATATAATCTTTATTGGACATAGTTAATTTAAAAAAATCTTCCAAATCCAACACACCTGTGTTTCCTAGGAACTCAAATTGCTACTAAGTGTACTTGGCAACTCAAGTCCAATTATCCTAATCCTGTTTGCTTTCTGCCATCTCCTCCCATGTCAGCTGCCTCTGAAACCTCCAGCTAGAGTCTTTGCCTCACTACTGGAGCCATATCAGAGAAATTCCTTCTGCGCCATTTCAGACTACATAGAGGGGTTTCCTGCTCAGGTTACCCCTGCACACTGTCCACCCCCTAGTCTCATGTCCAGACACATGTCAACTTGCCATGGAGCAGAGGGGAATGATTCTAGTGAAACATTCTTTAAGCAGGAGGCCCTCTATGCACCATTCAAGATCCGAGATGCAAAGAATTCCATGTGAATTTTGTGGCCTAGAAGAGTCCGTGGCTCACGTATCTATTCATCGTGAGAGCCCCTGTATAGTTACCTGATGGGGCTACTCTTAACTTTACTTACATGTTAGCTTCATGCATTGAATCTTTGGCTGTCCAGTGCGGATGGGGTTTGGGGTTAAGTCAGAGAATCTTCTCATGGGCCTGGCTAAAACAGCAATTTCTAAATCCAGGATGGGCGGGATTGACGGCAGAGAGTGGGGAGGGGTATTACTTTGACTGGGCACCTCTCTTTTTTTGGCTTTTTTTAGATTGATTAGACCATAAGTATCTTCCCTAAATTAGTGATGCCCTAAAAGGGGCATGTGCTTTGATGACTCTTGTTTGGTGGCCTTGGGACAGCCCAATGTTACCCTTATTGGTCCATTAGAAAAGGCCCATACTGCCCCACTAAGCACTCCTGGGGCTAGTTATTCATTAGCCCTATATTCAACTTCCTTCCTATCCCTGACTCCTTGCAATAACACTTCCAGAGCTTGCATATTAAACTGTCTTCCCTCACTCTGTAGCACCCCATTCTTCAGAACTTCTGTTCAAAATAGTTGTATAAATTCATAGCTGTAATGAATTGATAGAAGGCCAAAGGGTATAACTATTAAAGATAATAGGTGCTGTTCGGACTAGCAGGAGATATGAAGAGCTTGAGGCCAAAATTTCAAGTTCTGCAACCACCCTTGCTTTCTGCAGCATATCTTCAGAGAGTCTTTGCAGTAAGCATTTGTCTTTTCACTGCAAGACACCTAGCACTGTTTGAATTGTCAACAGGTAGTAACTGGGATCTCCTAAGCCTCTGCTGCAAGTACATGTGGTCCACCTCCATCATCACATTCTCTGGCTTTGTTGTGGACTGTGAAACAGCCCATGGCAATGCCAAATCCAGACAATCTGTATCACTTTGAGTTAAGCAGTTTGGACTGGTAGTGGAAATGATAAAATTTGTGATGAATGGGCCAGTTTCTGCTGGCAGTGCCAGATGTAGAAGGTTTTGACATTAGTTCCTTTCTCTCTATCTCTTTGTCTCCCTCTTTCTCTGGTTTTTGCGGAGAAAAGGAGGAATGGAGGAAAGCCCTGATTTTTTTGGAAAGGCAGGGAGGGTGCAAGGAGCAAGCCTGGAGGGGAACCTGGAAATTCTGGGATCTGATTTGGCAGGACTTCATTTTCATTTTCTCTTCTGTTTCTTGTCTGGAGCTGGCTGATTAACAGACTGATCAGCTGCTGGGCGGGATAGCCAGCTTTGAGAGTGATGTTAGAAGAACAAAGAGTCACTGGATGAATTTACTATTTCTGCATCCTCAGCAGGAAGCCATGCTCAGAGAATCAGGGCTACAATGCCAGCATTTATTCACACTACCTCCGAGTGTGGCTCCCTAAGGGTTCAGTGACCAATGTTAGCATCTTACCTTCCACCTACGCTGTCCGCAAGTGTAATCCCCACAGTAACAATGAATGTAACTACCTGAATGCAAGTGCACAGTTTTGGCTTGTAAGGGGGAGCGATGTTACTAATGTGGATAAAGTGGGATTTCCATTCGAGATTAGAAGAGATCTATCTCTGGTAGGACTGAGCCTGAAAGACAAAGCAGTTCTTGTTATACATGTATGATATTCATTTAATAGAGGTAAGAACAGTTCAAGGTGTGTTGTAAAGATATTCTGGAAATCTCTAGATATTTTGGATTTTAAACCTCAAGAAGATTGGTAAAGCATCTTTAGCTTTAAATCTACAAGCTATTCTCAGTTCTAAAATGCAGCAACTATCATTCATGTGATTGGCATTTTATTACTTTCTTAATGGAAGCAGTGTCTTTGTGGAAAAGTATTCATCATTTTTTTTTTATCTATGTCATAAATTTAATTGAAAATATCACTATCATACCAGCTAATAAAATGATTGTTTTTTTCGAACATACGAACATATGAATTAGGAGCAGGAATAGGCCACACAGCCCCTCGAGCCTGCTCCGCCATTCAATAAGTTCATGGCTGATCTAGATGTAACCTCAACCCCACATTCCTGCCTACCCCCAATAACTTTTCACCCCCTTGTCCCTTCATACATAATAAAAAAGCTAATAATAAAAAAGCTAAAAGAGAATTGTGAGCAATTTCCTATATATTTAGTAGTTTGTTAAAGATTTTATTATGGGAGAAAATTTACTCTGTGCACTCTTTCCTCTTTCCTCTCCAAAACCTTAAGCATATTGCTGCCTCCCAAATCCATGCCCATCGTTCCTGGAATTCCATGTTTGAATCCCTCCAATCAGGTTTCTGCCTCTGCCACAGTATTGAAATATCTCTTATCAAAGTCACAAACGATATCCTATGTGACTGTGACAAAGGTGAGCTTTACCTCCTTGTCCTGTCTACAGCTTTTGACATGGCTGACCATACCATCCAGCTCTAATGCTTCACCACTGTTGTCCAGCTGGATGGGGCTGCTTGGCCTGGATTCCATTCTTGTCTATCTAATCATATCCAGAGTGTCTCTTGCAATGGCTTCTTTTCCTGCTCCCCTGGTTACCCCTGGTGTCCCCCAGAGAGCTATACTTTGCCCCCTCCTAGTTCTCATCTACATGCTGCCCCTTGGCAACATCATCCGAAAACACAGAGCTGAATCTTGTGCAGATGATGGGCATCTCAGCTGCCAGCTAGAGTGCCAGCAAGACCACTGCATCACCTCTTTTGGGGAAGGCCCGCCCCATGTTGTGCAATTCAGGCACTTGGTAGGCCAGTGGCGAGCTTTCCTTGAGATCAAGGACACCGGGGGCAAAAGTTCTGCCCACTGAGAGCTGCCAGCCAATCAGAGGCCAACAGATCTTCTATACTCAGCAATGCTACCAGGGAGGTGGTGGCTGCTGGTACTACACCCACCCAAGGCCTTGGATCGAGGAGGGGCTTATGCACAGGTGAGTGATGGCAGGAGGAGAGTTGTGGAGTGGCAGTCATGGGGGAAAGGGAGGGTTGTTGGCAGCAAGGGCAGGGGGTCACTCCCAGCAGGCCCCACCATTCCTTTGAATGAGGGACCCACCTTAAAAACCCACAAGCAAATGCCCCAGGGTTTGCTTGTCATGCTCCCTGCCTGGCATGCCTTTCACTCATCGCTGGGTTAATACCAATGGCAGACAAATGAGGCCCTTTAGTGTGCATTAATTGCCCACTTTAGGGTCTCTGTTGACAACGTGGCAGGCTGTCCATTGGCCTTTCCACCACAGACGTAATCGAGCTGGAGGTGGGAAAGTGGAGGGATCTCCACCCACTAGCCTCCCAGCCCATTACAAAGCCGCCTGCCACCATTTGCCACAGGAGACTGCTTAAGATTCTGGCCACAGTGTTAGTTTTCACATGTATGCTGACCACCACCTCTCTTGACTCTTCCACTGTTGCTAAATTAACTGACTGCTTATCCGGTATTCAGTACTGGATTAGCAGAAATCTGAAGCCATGGTTTTTGGTCTGGCCAAAGCTGCGTTCCCTCGCTCCCAACTCCATCCATCTCCCTGGCAACAGCCTGAGATTAAGCAACCTGTTCAGAATCTGGATGCTACATTTGACCCTGAGATAAGCTTCAAACCAAATTTCTGTGCCATCATCAAGACCGCCTATTATCACCTCCGTAATAAAAACAAAGAACTGCGGATGCTGGAAATCCAAAACAAAAACAGAATTACCTGGAAAAACTCAGCAGGTCTGGCAGCATCGGTGGAGAAGAAAAAAGTTGACGTTTCGAGTCCTCATGACCCTTCAGAACTGGGTGAATCCAAGGAGAGGGGTGAAATATAAGCTGGTTTAAGGTGGGGGGGGCGGTGGTGGGGTTGGGTGGGGGGAGAGAAGTGGAGGGGAGTGGTGTGGTTGTAGGGACAAGCAAGCAGTGATAGGAGCAGATAATCAAAAGATGTCAAAAGATGCCACCTCTGTGCCTGACTTTGCCCCTATCTCAACTCATCTGCTGCTGAAATCCTCATTCACAACCTCTAGACTTGACTATTCCTAACTGGTCTCCTACATTTTACTCTCCATAAGCTTGAGGTCACCCAAAACTCTGCTACCCTCATTTTAACTCACACCAAGCCCTGTTTACCTATCACCCCTGTGCTTGCTGACCTACATTGGCTCCTGGTCAAATAATATCTTGATTTTAAAATCTTCATCCTTGTTTTCAAATTCCTCCATGGCCATGTGTCCTCTCTATCTGTGGCATCTCTTCCAGCCCCAAAACCCTCTTGAGATATCTGCACATATTTAATTCTGACCTCATGAACATCCCCGATTTTAATTACTCCACCACTGGTGGCCGTGCCTTCAGTTGCCTTGGCCCCAGGCTCTAGAATTCCCTCCCTACACCCATCCACCTCTCTACCTCAGACCACTTAAAACTTTCCTTTTTGACAATGGTTTTCGTCATTAAACTAATATTTCCTTATGTGGCTTGGTGTCATATTTTGTTTTTTAATACTCCTGTGAAGTGTCTTGGGACATTTTATTACGTTAAATTTGCTATACAAACATAAGTTGTTGTTTTTGAATTCATAACCATCTTCTTCATAAACAGTTTTCTTGCACAAGTGGCAGTATGCAAGTGATTAGGAAGGCAAATGGAATGTTGTCGTTTGTTGCAAGGGGGATGGAATATAAAAGTAGGGATGTTTTACTACAGTTGTA
This sequence comes from Carcharodon carcharias, assembly GCF_017639515.1. Lineage (NCBI taxonomy): Eukaryota > Metazoa > Chordata > Chondrichthyes > Lamniformes > Lamnidae > Carcharodon > Carcharodon carcharias. Next base: position 62,902,631 of record NC_054480.1, on the reverse strand, counting down.
CGGAGCGTTGGTGAGATCACATCTGGACTACTGTGTACAGTTTTGGTCTCCTTATTTAAGAAAGGATATAAAGGTTCACTTCATTGATACCCGGGATGGGGATGAGGGGGTGGGAGTGTTATCTTACAAGGAAATATTAGACAGGTTGGGCCTGTTTCCATTGGAGTTTAGAAGAATGAGAGGTGATCTTATTGAAATATGTAAGATCCTGAGGGAACTTGGCAGGGTGGATGCTGAAAGGATGTTTCCCCTTGTGGAAGAGACTAGAACTAGGGGATACAATTTTAAAATAAGGGGTCTCTCATTTAAGGTGGGGATGAGAAGATTTTTTTCTCTCAGAGGGTCATGTGTCATGCGAACTCTCTTTTCCAGAGAGCATTGGAATCAGGATCATTGAATATTTTTAAGGCAAAGGTAGATTCTTGACCAACAAGGGAGTTAAAGGTCATCAGTGGTAGGCAGAAAGTGGAGTTGAGGCCACAATCAGATCAGCCATGGTCTTATTGAATGGCAGAGCAGGCTCGAAGGGCCAAATGGCCTACTCCTGCTTCTGGTTAGAACATAGGAACATAGGAACATAGGAACATAGGAACATAAGAACTAGGAGCAGGAGTAGGCAATTCAGTCCCTCGAGCCTACCCCGCCATTCAATACGTTCATGGCTGACCTCATTTTGGCCTCAACTCCAATTTCCTACCCTCTCCCCATAACCTTTCAACCCATTACTAATTAAAAATCTTTCTATCTCCTCCTTAAATTTATTCAGCGTCCCGGCATCCACTGCACTCTGAGGTAGTGAATTCCACAGATTCACCACCCTTTGAGAAAAGTAATTCCTTCTCATCACTGATTTAAATCTACCACCCCTTAGCCTAAAACTATGGCCTCTCATTCTAGAATGCCCCACAAGGGGAAACATGTCTACTTTGTCTATCCCCTTTAGCATCTTATATACCTCAATTAGATCTCCTCTCATCCTTCTAAACTCTAGTGGGTATAGGCCTAAACTGCTCAATCTCTCCTCATAAGACAAGCCCCGCACTTCTGGAATCAATCTAGTGAACCTCCTCTGAACCGTCTCCAATGCAATGACATCCTTCCTCAATAAGGGGATCAAAGCTGTGCACAGTACTCCAGGTGCACCCTCACCAATGCCTTGTGCAGTTGCAACAACACTTTCCTATTTTTATACTCTATTCCTTTAGCAATAAATGCCAAAATTCCATTTGCCTTCCTTATTACCTGCTGTACATGCATATTAACTTTCAGGGATTCATACACAAGGACACCCAGATCCCTCTGCACTGAAACATTCTGAAGTTTCTCTCCATTTAAATAATAAGTCACCTTTTTATTCTTCTGACCAAAATTGATAACCTCACACTTATCCACGTTAAACTCCATCTGCCAAATTTTGGCCCATTCACCTAACCTTTCCAAATCCATTTGTAAATTTCTTATTTCTTCATTGCAACCTTCTTTCCCACCTATTTTGGTGTCATCTGCAAATTTAGCTATAGTACCTTCTATCCCTAAATCCAAGTTATTAGTGAAGATTGTAAATAGTTGGGGCCCAAGGACCGAACCCTGTGGCACCCCACTAGTTATAGCTTGCCATTCAGAAAAAGACCCATTTATCCAGACTCTCTGAATTCTGTTGGTTAGCCAATCTTCTATCCAAGCTAATATATTACCCCTAACTCCGTGTGACCTTATCTTGTGTATTAATCTTTTGTGCAGCACCTTATCAAAGGCCTTCTACAGGATCCCCATCATCCACCTTGCTTGTCACATCTTCAAAGAACTCTACCAAATTAGTCAAACATGATTTACTCTTCATAAAACATGCTGACTCTGATGGATTGCATTTTGACTTTCCAAATGCCCCATTACTACTTCCTTAATAATGGGTTCCAACAATTTCCCAATGACAGACGTTAAACTAACTGGTCTATAGTTTCCTACTTTCTGCCTCCCCCCTTTTTGAATAAGGGCATTATGTTAGCATTTTTCCAATCCACTGGAACCTTTTCAGAATCCAGGGAACTTTGGAATATTATAGCCAATGCATCCACTATCTCCGCTGCCACTTCCTTTTAGACCCCAGGAAGTAGGCCATCAGGTCCTGGGGACTTATTGCCCTTTAATCCCAATAGTTTGCTCAGTACTTTTTCTCTAGTCATGGTGATTGTTCTAAGTTCCTATTTCTCTACACCCTCTGCACTACCTGTTACTAGTGGGGTGGTGCTCGTGTCCTCCACCTTGAAAACCAAGGCAAAATATTGATTAAGCATCTCTGCCATTTCTGCGTTCCCCACTGTTAACTCCCCAGTCTCATCCTCCAAGGGACCAATATTCACTTTAGCTACTCTCTTTCCTTTTATATAGTTGTGGAAGCTTTTGCTATCAGTTTTCACATTTTGCGCTAGTTTTCTTTCATAATTTACCTTTGCTCTTTTTATTATTTTTTTAGTAACCCTTTGTTGATCTTTAAAAGTTTCCCAACCTTTCAGCCTGCGACTGACCTTTGCAATTTGCTAAGCCTTAGTTTTTGCCTTTATGTTATCTTTAACTTCCTTGGTTAGCCATGGATGCTTTTTCCCCCTCTTACATTCCAAAGAGGAAGAAAGATGATATTTAACTTGGGAGGAATTGAATATCTCCTTAAATATCTGCCACTATTCATCAACTGTCCTACTTTGTAGTCTTCCTGCCTAGTCCACTAGGGCCAAATCTGCCCTCATACCTATGTAGTTACCTTTGTCTAACTCTAGGACACTAGTGTGGGACTCAAGTTTCTCGCTCTCAAACTGAACTTGAAATTTTAGCATGCTATGATCACTCTTCCCTAGAGGATCCTTTACTATGAGATCATTATTTAATCCCATCTCATTACACAAAACCAAATCCAGAATAGCCTGCTCCTCGAGGCTACCCTTGCCAATTTGATTTGTTAGTATGTTTGTATGTAGGTATGTATGTACAAAACTCACCGAAATATGTCTCTTAAATGTTCTCCTGTAACACCAGTCTCTGTTTTTGTCTAGAGTTCATAATTAGTCTGTCAAATTGAGCAAATGTAATTTTGTATGTGTTTGGAAGAAGTAACTGATATATTTTTCTTCTTTTACTCAGAATTCACAATCGCTGGACACCTGTATTCAACGCATCCTCTCTGCTTTGTTTCCTCCGTTCGACGCCACTGCTCCCACTGTCCTCAGTCAGATCTTCAGGGTCATCGACACAATATACAAGGGAGATGGGCTTTGCTGTTTACTGGATTTCCTAATTCCAGCAAAACGTATCCTGGAGACTGTACAACAAGAGGCTTGTGTAAGTGTGGTGAACAACAACCTGTATATTTGTTAGTCTTTTAAAAAAAAAATCATCGCCAGAAGAAGTGGGAGGACATTGTTGTGATCTGAATTAATATCAACCTGTTTACTGCCTTTCTTATGTGTTCTCTTTATAAAAATAATCTGGGTCTCCTGTGCTTTACACTGTTTGGTGGACCATTCTGCTTAATGCTCAACTTGTAGAATTCCTGGTCATTGCTTAGACCATTGAATCCATCTGCATGAGGCATTATTTGGTGGAGTTTCACTGTTTGAACCAAAATGTCATAATGCACTCTGTCTAGATATAAAATAAACTAATTTGACATGCAACTGATTCATGTATACATCTGGCTGGATCATGTCAAGCACTACCAGCCTTCAATTTTCTTTGATAAAACCATTCATCACTTCAGAATCATCAGAGCAAAGATAATTCTTGTGTCATTTTCTTCATGATCGACACCCATATCCCCTGTCCCAACATGCAAGGAACTCATGGACGTCTTTGTCAGTAAGATTGAGATCATTATTGAGTTGCATTTAATGGCTTCTATCCAATTTTCCCAACCACCTCCAACCCAACCCTGAACCCACATCTTTTTCTAGTTTTTTTGCCGTTCCCCTCTTGTCTTTCAACTTGTCCATGAGACCCACTTCCAGCTTCCTTGACCCCAATCCCACTATGCTGCTGACCACCCAATCCAACATGTTTGAATCCCAGCAACACTACTAAATAGGCTTTAATCAAAGACATTTTCTGTGACTGTTACCATGTGTACTATCCTTACTTGTCATCCTCAACAACTCTTCTGGTCTTTGACTTGATTGATCTCATCATTCTCATTCAATGCTTCTCCTTTATTGTCCATCCCAGTTCTGCTCTCACTTTGTTCTGCTCTTGCCTATCAAATCATAGCCAGACCATCTTCAGCAATAGCTTCACTTCTAGACCCAACATTGCTCCCTCTGAAGATGTGCAAACATCTATTCATGGCCTCCCCCTCTTCCTTATCTATGTGCTACTCTTATGGTGGCATCATAGGTCATTTTCCACATGTAACTGACAACACTCAGCCCTAGCTCTCCATCACTTGCTTGTTCAGTATAAAGCTTGGATGAATCACAGTTTCCTCCAGTTAAACACTGGGAAGATCAAAATCGTCACCTTCGCCCCTGTCACTAATTCTGCTCTGTTGCCATTGACTATCTCCCTCTCTCCAGACACTATGACCAGGAGTAAGACAGTCGGCAGTGGCCCTACCCACTAGCTGGAAAGTTGCGGGCAAACCTGCTTCTGCCGGCACTGGAAGCCATGATGCTATTTGCTTAAGGTCATGGCTTTCACACCCCTGAAGCAGGATTTCCTGCTTTCAAGAGCTGCTGGCCAATCAGATGCAACCAGTCCCAGACCAAGCCAATGGTGGACACTGGAGAAGTGGGTAAATGGGGTGGGGGATCACTGGCGTTAGTCAGGCAGGGGGAGGATCCACTGGGAGGCCATGCATGGGGCATAGGGTGCTCAACCAGGATGCACCCTTCCTCACCTGAGCCCTCAGTCAGTCAACCTGGTTATATCTGGCAGTCTTGCCACCTGGCGCAGGCATCCCCCACTGCTGGTAAAATACCAGCGGTGGCAGGAAGAAGTTCTTAAGTGACCATTAATTGGCTACTTAAGGGCTTCAACTGGCCTGAGGTGGGTGGATCATCCAACACCTACCCCATCACTCAAAAATACCATCTGAAAGACAGCACATCTGACAGAGCAGCAGTCCTTTAGTACTGTACAGTCTAAATTCTGTGCTCTGATCCTGCGGTGGGGCTTGATTCTTTGACTTTCAGCCACTGAGACAAATATAGATTGCTGCACTTTCGGAGGTGCTGATACTTAGGCACAATATCATTCACTAAACATTCTCACCTTCGGAAACTCTCAGTTATGGATCAGAAGGTTCTGAGTTTGAGTTGTACCCAAGGATTTCAGAATATACTCCAGTGAAATGCAGAAAGTGCTTCCATATCTTGAAATATTAAACTGAAGCCTTGTTTGCTTGGTCAGATGGATGTCAAATTTTTCAAATTGCCTTGAGATTTTGATAGGGTAAAATGCTTTATAAATCAAGGCATGATTATTTAAAATATAGTAAAAGATGTTAGGATTACTTAAAGATTCTAATAAATATTTACATTTCCAAGATTTTAGTGCTTAATGAATAATAAGCTAATAAATTGGGTCAATGAGCAGTTTGCAGATTATTATTTAAAGTGAGGTTACTAATCTATTACTTCAGTAGGTTCCAAAGCTATACATTTGAGTAATTTCCTGCTTACTATACTCTGTGTAGAAGATTAAGGAACAAATTGATTAAATCAGAAGCTTTGAACATCTACCTGGACTGAGCTGCTGCAACTCAGAGATCCTGTTTAAGAGAAGATGGAAACCAATGATATTTCAAAACCTTTGTGGAAGCTGTAGGAATCTGCAATAACTTCACGAGCTAAACAATCATTAATCATTATTCTGACATATGAAAAACTCAAAAGGAAGTTGAAATTAGCTTACAGGGAATGGCTTATAACAATAATGATTCAGTGTGTGCTATGCATCACTGTGGAAGTCAGAGGTTAGGTCTATTCTTCCCTGAAAGTAGGTGAAGCAGCTAATTGATACAATAGAAGCAATTTTCAAGATGCAGCATCAGAGACCTTAATGTTTTACTGATTGTGATAAGCACGTAAGTATTGTAGATATAGCAGGATATTTAACATGTGCTGTAAGCATAAACTTAGAGGCACAAATGCAAAATTATTCAACCTGATGTGACACTAGAGATTCAAAGGGGTAGTAGATGTTAATAGTGGACAGTAGAGTGTTTTTCTCAAGTTGTCCAGAGTTTTTTTTTCTGTTTTTTTTTTTACCTGTTCTAAGAGAATGTAGGTTTGTGTGGGGGTAGCCAGGGAGTGATGGGATGGCGTGGTGGTGTGTGAAAGTTATATCATGCCAAAATGTAACAAGCTCAATGGAGCAGTTGGTCAGTTCCTGTCATTTTTCATTAGTTTGTTGGTTAGAATAGGCTCCCAAGGCTGTGCCAATTCAACTCTTTTATAAAAAAGATAAATAGCTGATCACAAATGGGGCTGAAGATTAAAGGGTTAAATTTAGACTAAGTTAATAATATTATCATGGAACACAATGGTTACTCTGTTGCTTTGGGACTGAGGATATATCATGTATATGAAGCAACCAAATAGAATTGAATAATGGAGATGAGTAGGTCGTCTGAAGTTTCACTTAATTACCTCTGAAGGCCGTGGAGACATTCTTAAGAGCCTTCCATTAGAAGATTCAGCATGTGCATAGAATCAGTTAAGTAAGCATATGCAAGATTATACACCTTCTGTAGAAGAGAGACTTACAGCACTAAACAACATTTTATGCTTCCCTCTATCCAACATTGTGGGATGTTCTGGTAATCCAGGGTTGGGTTGAAAGGCAGTTTTTCAGTTGCACAGGGAACCAGCTAATTTCTACTCGGGATTATCACACAACTTTGAGCGTTGGATGGAAGAACAGACATAAACTATATATATATATATATATATATATATGTTTATACACATACATGCAGAATCATTTTATTTAAAAAGGTAGGGGCCATACAATTCAGTTGTGTAGCTACTGTTCTTTCAGTGGTGTTTTTGTTCCAAAATGTTGTCCACAGTGCGCATTTATACTTCTGGTGTGACCGCACTGAATACAACCTTATGTAGTGCCATCTACTGACCAAATGGTCACTGACTCAGGTCTGGCACCCATGCATAAGTGGGCAGCATGCATATACCAAAAGCCATGTTACAATACAAGATGTCACGGGATAGACCATTGGGGTGCCGAGCAACACTTCTGCTGTCTGGACCACTCTGAAAGAACTCTTCTGTACTCACCAGAGCACGTGTTAAAACTCAGAGATCTTTGCTACATGCTGTACAACCTCGCCATCATGAGGAAACAGACCTTGCCACCAGCTGAAGATGAGAGAAAGTGGAGATTGAGGAAGGGAGGAAGAAATCAACACACCCCCTTTCTCATATTGAACAACTTCTCCTCTAACTCTACTCACTTCCTCCAAATAAGTTGCTATGGGTACACGCAGTGGTCTTAGCTATGGAGGCCCTTTTGTGGAACATCTTTTGTTCCAGTCTCACTGGGGCCCTCTCCCTCACCTCTTTTTGCAGTACTGACAACTGTATTGGTGCCGTTTCCTGCTTTCACCCTTAACTGGAAAATTTAATCAATTTTACCTCCATTTTCCATCTTTCACTGATGTTCACAAGATCTATCTCTGACTTTTCCCTTCTCTTCCTTGACTTCTCTGTCACCATTCCTGGCGATAGGCTATCAACCAATATTTATTATAAGGCCCTTGACTCCCACAACTACCTTGACTACACTTATTCATACCCTGCCTCCTATAAGGAATGCATTCCCAGTTTCTTCATCTCCTTCACATCTATTCTGACAACACAACTTTCCATAATGGCACTACTACCCCCACCATGGTTGACAAGGCCCTCGACTGTGTCCATTCTATTTCCCACACTTCTGCTCTCCCCCTTTCCATCCCTCCCAGAACTATGATACATTATCTGGCCCTCATCTTTCACCCCACCTGCCCATAATCAATAGGTTATCCTCTGCCATTTCCGCCACCTCCAGCTTGATGTCATCACCAAACACATCTTCCTGTCCCCTCTCCTTTTAGCATTCAGAAGCGACAGTTCCCTCTGTGACACCCAACCTGGTCCACTCCTCAATCACTGCCCTTCTCACACCACCTTTCCATGCAAATGCAGGAGATGTAACATCTGCTCTTTTACCTCCTCCCTTTCACCATCCAAGGGCCCAAACACTCCTTCCAGCTGAAATAATGGTTTACTTGTACTTCTTTCAAGTTAGTATCCTGTATTCGCTGCTCATTATGTAGTTTCCTCTACATTGAAGGACGCCAAACACAATTGGGTGACCACTTTGAGGAATGCCTTCATTCTGTCCACTAGTGTGAATCCTAAGCTCCTAACTGCCTGTCATTTTCGCTCTCCACCTTGCTCCCACTCTGAATTTTCTGCCTTTGGTCCCCTGCAATGTGTCACTGAAGCTCTGCACAAGCTTGAACAAGAGAACCTTGTCTTTCTGTCACATCCGACATCTTAACTTCCCTCTGTCACTGACCATTGCAGTGTCTGTTTGGGCACAGTGCAAAAATAAAAGGTACCACAGAATAAACATTTATAAAATTGTACATCAAACCATCCAATATTTCATACAGAAGTCAAATAATCACACTTGTGCATTCTCTTAGTGCCTGTCTTCCATGTGCCTTTGCCTGTCCCAGTACTGCTATGCAGTGCTACCCAATTGGTTGAAGCACAGCTGGCAGAAAGCAGTTAGCTTTCATTGGGGGATTCTGCAGATGACCTTTCAGGACCCCCTTGAGCAGGTCTGGTCCAGGAAAACCCAGCTGCAAACTGCATCATCTTGGCATGAAGAGCAGCAGTCAGCATTGGCTAGCTAACAGTAAAGAACCAGGGGACTGGCGGAGTGGCAGTGATGGGAACAAAAATACTGTGAACAAGCCTGTACTCCATGCTGTCAATGCTGTCCTAAAGTGACACCTCAACAATCCTCACAGCGCCTTAGAGGACAGATTTCTGGATTACTGTGATACCCAGTAGGCCTTGTTTGAACACTGGTATCCGCAGCTATGATGGCAGCAATATGAGCTGGCATAACCTCAGTCTAAGCTTCCACTGCAGCACCCAAATGTTGGGCGACTTGTGCTTGTGCTTGTACTTCGATGGAAGTTGAGATGTCACATCAGACACTGCACTGTGGATGGGTCTGTACCTTTCTTATGATGGTGGCCACTACTTTCACGCTGGAGACTAATTTGGGTGCCTGCTGAGTCATACAGCCACTCAAAAGCATGGTTGGCACAGGGCTGCATGCTACAATTATTTAAATGAGCAGGCAGCATGGCATTTGCATGGAGCCTGCATTGGAAGCAGTGGGTGTGGGTTCAACATGCACCATGAACCAAGAACCCATTTTTGAGAGTTGTCCAATTTTGACTCCAAGCAATCAGAACCAGTGCAGTTGAGCCAAACGATAATTTGTGGTGGGTTTTTTTTCCTGAATCACCCCAATTCCAATTAACTCTGATTTAAAAATCTATTTGGAATTCATTCTAGAAGAGGAAGAGGTCAGGTACTGTATGAGATAGTGCTGAATTATGATCAGATTTGTGCAGTGGACTGCATGCAAACTAATTTTTACTGACACACTTGACAGCCAGTGGGAGAAAGACAATGGTTTAATTCTACCTATTCGTTGGAATAACATAACTCAAATCTCAGGCGTGATAAGACGTGTTCTAATGAACTCAGTCTTTCAATTAAAATTTCTGTATTTCCCCCCTCATACCTGTGGCTGTACTTTCACAAACAGAAGCAGTTCAGCCTTTGTTATAGGTTTCATCTCTAATCCCCGAAGATCCACTGGGAAAGTTGAATCTACTCCATGTGATGCATATTCTAGTCACATCCTTGTTTGGAAAGTGATTGCAGGTTGTATTATTTGCATTTTGAGCTGTTTTCCCCCAGGACTCCAGTAAATCTGGAATTTATTGTTGATCACATAATCACATTTAACTTTTAAATAGTCACAACATTCAGATAATGTACACTGTGGGAGATGGTAAAGCATTTATTAAATTGAAATGCAATAAATAAACAAATTGTTGTGCTGTTTGAAATAAAAACCTCACATTTGATCTGATAGAAATTTGGGAAAACAGAACATATTTAAAACTCTACACCCTTGTTTTTAAATAAATGTATCTTACGAAGGTACAAGAGACACCATCAGTTCACCCCAACGGTGAGGCCTGAGGCCTTTAGGCCTCTCTGCGGTTGCATGTGAGTTAGGCCTAAAGAAGGACACCAAACTAATTTGTATCTGTGCTGTTGGTCCCAGTAGGGAGCAGCTCTAAGTAGCAGCATTGGAACACAACAGAGGAACAGAGGAACTGTGCCCCCATAGTTTGCTGTAATGTGCTCTCTCCTTCCTTACTGAGAGTACAAAATCAGACTGATATTACAGAAATAGAGTAAGCTTTCCATGCCACTGACTGAGCCATCTATACAGCAGGCAATGTCCTCCTGATGGTGTGTGGCCTCAAAGTTCAGCACAGAGCCACCAAAGACACCCTAAATCAATATGAAAGCTTAATTTTTCAATTAATGCAGTTAAGTTTTCAATTAACACAAGTCATCTACACAGGGGAGGTGATGGCGCAGTGGTATTGTTGCTGGACTAGTAATCCAGAGACTCAGGGTAATGCAGTGCTTTCTGCAGTTGCAGTACTCCTTCTTCGAATCCTACCATGGCAGATAGTGGAACTTGAATTCAATAAAAACCTGGAATTAAGAGTCTAAGTGACCATGAAACCATTGTTAATTTTTGTAAAAACCCATCTGGTTCACTAATGTCCTTTATGGAAGGAAATCTGCTGTCCTTACCTGATCTGGCCTTAATGTGACTCCAGACCCACAGCAATGTGGTTGACTCTGAAATGGCCTAGCAACCACTCAGTTGTATCAAACCACTACAAAGTCTCAAAAAAGGAATGAAACAGGACGGACCACCTGGCATCAACCTAGGCACCGGAAACGACAACAGCAAACTCAGCTCTTTCGATACTGTGAAGTCTTCCTTACTAACATCTGGGGGCTAGTGCCAAAATTGGGAGAGCTGTCTCACAGACTAGTCAAGTAATAGCCTGACATAGTCATCCTCACGGAACCATACCTTACAGCCAATGTCCCAGACACCACCATCACCATTCCTGGGTATGTGCTGTCCCACCAGCAAGGCAGGCCCAGCAGAGGTGGCGGTACAGTGGTATACAGTCGGGAGGGAGTTGCCCTGGGAGTCCTCAACATTGACCTCAGACCCTATGAAGTCTCATGGCATCAGGTGGAACATGGACAAGGAAAGTGCTGATTACCACGTACCGCCCTCCCTCAGTTGATGAATCAGTGCTCTTCCATGTTGAACAACACTTGGAGGAAGCACTGAAGGTGTCAAGGGTGCAGATTGTACTCTGGGTGGGGGACTTCAACGTCCATCACCAAGAGTGGCTTGGTAGCACCACTGACGGAGCTGGTCGAATCCTAAAGGACATAGCTGCTTGATTGGGTTTGTGGCAGGTGGTGAGGGAACCAACAAGAGGGAAAAACATACTTGACCTCATCCTCACCAACCTGCCTGCCGCAGATGCCTGTATAGGCAGAAGTGACTACTACACAGTATTTGTGGAAACGAAGTCCCACCTTCACACTGAGGAAACCCTCCATCAAGCTATGTGGCACTACCACTGTGCTAAATGGGATAGATTCTGAACACATCTAGCAACTCAAGACTGGGCATCCATGAGGCACTGTGGGCCATCAGCAGCAGCAGAATTGTACTCAAACACAATCTGTAACCTCAAGGCCTGGCATATTACCCACTCTGCCATTAACACCAAGACAGGCGATCAATCCTGGTTAAATGAAGAGTGCAGGAGGGCATGCTAGGAGCAACACCAGGCATATCTAAAAATGAGGTGTCAACCTGGTGAAGCTATAAAATAGGACTACATGCATGCAAAACAGTATAAGCAGCGTCATAGACAGAGCTAAGTGATCCCACAACCAATGGATCAGATCTAAGCACTGCAGTCCTGTGGCATTCAGTCGTGAATGGTGGTGGACAATAAAAAAGCTCACTGGAGGTGGAGGCTCAACAAATATCCCCATCCTTAATGATGGGGGAACCCAGCACATCAGTGCAAAAGATAAGGCTGAAGCATTTGCTACAATCTTCAGCTAGAAGTGCCAAGTGGATGATCCATCTCGGCCTCCTCTGGAGGTCCCTAGCATCACAATCTTCAGCCAATTCAATTCACTCCACATGATATCAGGAAAAGGCTGAAGGCACTGAATATTGCAAAGGCTATGGGCCCTGACAATATTTCAGCAATAGTACTGAAGACCTGTGCTCCAGAACCCCTAGCCAAGCTGTTCCAGTACAGCTACAACACTGGCATCTATCCGGCTATGTGGAAAATTGCCCAGGTATGTCCTGTACACAAAAAGCAGGACAAATCCAACTCGGCCAATTACCACCCCATCAGTCTACTCTCCATCATCAGTAAAGTGATGAAAGGGGTCATCAACAGTGCTATCAAGTGGCACTTGCTTAGCAATAACCTGCTCACCTATGCTCAGTTTGGGTTCCGCCAGGGTCCCTCAGCTCCTGACCTCATTACAGCCTTGGTTCAAACATGGACAAAAGAGCTGAACGCCTGAGGTGATGTGAGAGTGATTGCCCTTGACATCAAGGCTGCACTTGACAGAGTATGGCATTGAGGAGCTGGAGCAAAACTGGAGTCAATGGGAATCAGGGGGAAAAGTCTCTACTGGTTGGAGTCACACCTCGCACAAAGGAAGATGCTTGTGGTTGTTGCAGGTCAGTCATCTCAGCTCCAGGACGTCACTACAGGAGTTCCTCAGGGTAGTGTCCTCAGCCCAACCATCTTCAGCTGCTTCTTCAATGACCTTCTTTCCATCATAAGGTCAGAAATGGGGATGTTCACCGACGATTGCACAATGTTTAGCACCATTTCATGTCCAAATGCAACAAGACCGGGAGACTATCCAGACTTGGACTGACAAGTGGCAAGTAACATTTGCGCCACACAAATGCCAGGCAATGACAATCCCCAACAAAAGAAAATCTAACTGTCGCTCATTGGTGTTCAAAGGCATTACCATCACTGAATCCCCAGCTATCAACATCCTGGGCATTATCATTGACCAAAAACTGAACTGGACTAGCTGTATAAATACTGTGGCTACAAGAGCAGGTCAGAGGCTAGGAATCGTGTGATGAATAACTCACCTCCTGACTCCCCAAAGCCTGTCCGCCATCTACAAGGCACAAATTAGGAGTGTGATGGAATATTCCCCACTTGCCTGAATGAGTGCAGCTCCCACAACACTCAAGAAGTTTGACACCATCCAGGACACAGCAGCCCACTTGATTGGCACCCCATCCACAAATATTCACTTCCTCCACCGCCGACACACACTAGCAGCATCTACAAGATGGACTTCAGGAACTCACCAAGGCTACTTAATCAGCACCTTCCAAACCCACGACCACTCCCACCTAGAATGATGAGGGCAGCAGAGAGATGGGAACACAGCCATCTGGAAATTCCCCTCCAAGTCACTCACCATCCTGACTTGGAACTATACTGTTGTTCTTTCACTGTCACTGGGTTAAAATCCTTGGAACTCCCTTCTTAACAGCACTGCAGATGTACCTACATCACATGGACTGCAGTGGTTCAAGAAGGCAGTTCACTACCACCTTCTCAAGGGCAACTAGGGATGGGCAATAAATGCTGGCCAAGCCAGTGAAGCCCACACCCCATGAATGAATAAATAAAAAATCTGAAATTTTTAACACAATAATACCTAGTTGAGCGCATATAAGCAGATTAATAATGACTGCTTGCAGGTTTTACACAAAAGAACTAAAAGTGTTAATTAGAATGTTTGATTACCAGATGATAAAAGTAATGGCATTATGAAAAATAGAATTCAGTTTTTCCTGTTAGCCCTAGTGTCTGATCAATAAATGAGGTAAAAGCAATACTTGAATCTGAGGAATGCACTTTAGATTTTACCAAGTTTAATTTTCTACTTGAATAAAGAAATTGCTCCAGCCCCTTAAGTTTTGCTCCAAATAAGCCTTGACATGTTCGTGGCCAGAACATTCCTGTAAAACAAACTGACAGAGTCATCACTAAATGCTGAAAAAATTCACTTAGTGAAAATTGTTTTGATAATGCAATCCAATTCAAGATATTTAGTACTTCCATGTATCTGTTATTGCTGTAAATAAATGTGTCTTATTTTTTAAAGCAAAGAGTCATGAAAAATATTAGTACTATTAAAATATGATATGAAAATAGATGGAACCTATATCCTCCATCTAAATTACACTGTGCATATTGTTAAAGTCAATGCAAATTAAACAGCTGGTATTTCACAAGGAAATGTTTAAGATCTTGGAACAAAAGATTACTTGACAAGCTCTGCTGATACCTTATTAAATTCCAGTATAAGGCGAAGATTGCATTGTAGGAATATGCATATTGTTACATCCACGTGAGGAGGGGTGAAATGACTCCTCGATTTACCCTCCCCTGGTTTGACCTTAACAGTGTTCTTTTTAGTGTATTTAGAAAAAATGTGCTTCACTATTTCTGTAAGATTCCCACTATTTATCCTTTTATTTGTAACAAATTAGTTGGACAGGTTTTCTTAGGTTAAACAAAGAACAAGTTTATTGAAAGTATTTCCCAAACTAAAGAGAGCTGTCACACACAGAGCTGTCCTCCTGGGTGTAGTTGTATGATGCACATTTGCACATTTTTTTCTGAAAAGATCTCAGTTCATAGTAGATTTGTCTTCTCAGGATGATTACTTTGCAAATAGGGCACAACAAGAGAGGGAGAGAGAGAGAAGGAAGTTACATAGCTTCAAACAGCCTGTGTTCAGCACAGCATTGTCCTTTGTCCAGCTCTCTTCTGCTTGATAAGGGCCCTTGAAGTACCTTGCTGGGTGTATATTCCAGGAAAAATTCTATTAGTTCATACCTGCTGAAGTTATTGCGTCAGAACGGATAATTGCATTTTGAAGTCTCATCTCAGAAACATTTGAAAAGACACAGGATGATGTTAACTGACAGGGGATGGGATCTTTCATGCTTCCAAGGGAGATGAGTGTCTGTTTTCATCCCACTTGGTGGAATGCAAACTTGTTTGTATTGCAGCAATCTGGGCAGTTTTGTCATTTCCACAGAGGGTCCCAGTTTTTTTTTAAAGTCCAGCCAGAAAAAGACAAAGTTAGTAACTGTATCTTCAAAAAGCACATCATCGTAATAGTACTCAACATGATGCAATGTAACCATCAACAATACTGCATTGTCATACCAGGAGGCAATGTTGCTTTAACTCTTCCTTTGCATGCAGAAGTGACAGATAATAGTGATGAGCAACCAGAGCCCTTTTTACACTTTTCATCCTTACAGTGACGTTGTCAATTCAGTTCTGGCACAAGCCAAATGCAAGGAGAGTGCACCCACACATTTTGCTAACAAAGTGCTTCTCCTGCATGTAAACAACTTTCACTGCAAGCTGCTATTTCCTTTTCTCTCAGTCTCTGCATTGTGACCTCTTTAACCATGCTTGTCAAATTAGTGCCAGACTTGAAATTAGCTTTTCTTTTGTGTTGCTGATGCATAACTTGATTGAGATTGACTGAAGCTAATTTTAGTATTACGATCCTTAACATCTATCAGAGGGAAAAATGTTTAGCTCCAAAGTGACCAACCTACAGATTTATTATCTCCTTTACCATACACCCTATTTCTTTGTGAACAAGAGGTGGGTGTGTTAGAAAAGCACTTGCGTTCTGGCCCATGACCAAGGGAATGCTGAATGCAGACATTGTTGGTGGGATACACAGCTGGTCACTTGGAACTGAATTTCTACGCTGCTGCTACCCAACAGGAGGATAATAACTGTGTAGCATCCATATGATTCATTTGTTTTTCTGCAGAAATATAACTGTTTAGTATGAATATTCAGTCCAAAGCCACCCTCAACTATAAGAAGGTGAAAGTTTATTTGCTGTGTATGTTGGAAAGAGGCCTTACTTCTTTTTGGAGAATATTAATTAAATGCTGTGAATAGGAATGTTGCCAAATTTTCAAATACAGCAGAACTGAAAAGCGTAGCTCTAAACGATTCTTCAGTAATTCCCAGTAATTCTTATTGACTGAACATTAGCTCTGCCTTTTCCCTTATGGAAGCAAACATATTTCATCTATGAACAGTTGAGTTCATGTTTGCCTAAATCCTATAGATTAGCGGAACTTTATATCGTATTCAAGAGAAAACAAGCATTGCATTTGCATATTAATTCTGCTCAATCTTGCATCTGTTTGATGCATTAGGCACTGTGGTCTGTTGAAATGTGCCAGGAACCCACTTTGGCACAAACCCACCTCAAACCTTCTGGCTTCTGATGAAGGCTCCATTTATTATGTTAACTTTCTTTTATTTATTCAGACGCTGATGAATTTGCACTGTATTTCCAGAACATTCTGTTTTGATGCCCTATTTCAGGGTCTCAATCCTTTGCTCTCAGACCTCAACCAGTTGAGAGTGCAGGCCACAAATGCGAATTTGGCTTTAAAGCCCAACAATGATAACAATTTGCATATATTGTGCTGTTAATGTAAGGGAACATCGCAAAGCACTTCAAAGGGGCATTATCAAACAAAATTTGACACTGAACCACATAAGGAGACATTAGGACAATAGTCAAAAGAGGTAAGTTTGAAGTAAACTAGGTGGTCTTCTGGTAGCAGAAACACATTTTTGTACAAATTCATCAAATCTGTTGTCTAAATGTGCTACTAAAAATATTATTTTGCCAGATGGGACAGATATTTGGATACAATGTTTTCTCTCCTTATAGTGTAACCTGATTAGTAATAGGGAAAATGGCAGTAGTTGAGTTGCACTAACAATTCTACAATGCAGATTCCTTATTCAGTTTCAGAGCTGTGTTATTTATGGAGATCCCTCCTTGAAACTGTTTAGAATATTTTTCGTGAGCTCAAAGGTTTATTTCAGTCAGGCAATCATCATAAACAAACTGGCCACAAATGCCACAAGACTTTATTATTATGTGTTCCCTCTGTCAGTTCTTGTGGTTGTCTGTCCATTGTCTGTCTTAAATTCATGTCCTTTCTTTTAACGTTTCACTGCATATCATTTCAGATTTGATTTTCTATCTAGTCGTTTTGCAATTGTGAGAAAAGTGCTCAGAACGTGCAACTCACTGGCTGGGATTTTCGGTGCCCGCTGACGTCAAGCATTTTCGGTGGCGTGAGCGGACAATATGTCTAGAAGGCCAAGAATCGCTTTCACGACGCCGTGAAAACAGCTTGCCATTCCCTGCCATCAGATGTCGGGAACCACATTGTAATATGTCAGCATATCATATATGGCCAGCCCGTCAGACTCATCCCCTACCCCCCTGCCCTGCCTTGGCGGGAAAATATGCCAACGTGTTTCACAACAGCATATATAAGGCGTGCACTTGGCAGGCTGCATTTCGCTCAGGACTTCAAGGCTTGTTTGCCTACTTTGCTTCGGACAGCACTTGCGCCAAGCTTCACAGACAGCAACACATCACTTTTAGGGGGGCTTACGGGTAGGTCCCTACCTACCTGATCAGCCATTGTGGGTGACTTTTCAATGGCTGCAGGGCTAGGGCTTACTTGGGGAAGGAGGAGAAGTGGTCTCAGGCAAGGGAAGAGGCTGCAGGGTGAGGGCTGTACTGGGAAAGGAGGGTATCCCAGGGTGTGTGTGGGGGCACATGTTGATCAGTGCAAGTGGCCTCAAGATAAGAGGGCTGAGGGGGCAGCCTGCAGAGGAGATGAGGCCAGATGGACATGTGAGGGTGTCTGTGAGAGAGTGAGTTGTGATGTACCTTGAGCTGGCAGTGAGTGAGATGCCAGTGAATGTATGATGGGCTTGAGTGTGTGAATTTAGAGCAATGAGATAGTTGACATACCCTGGCTGCATGGGTAAGATCATTCATCTTTGTTATGATCCCCAGCTGAGATTCCTCTGGACAAGTCTAATCTCAGAGTGGAACCCAGCTTGAAAGATGCTAACTTTGTTTGTTTAGATACGTGGAGAGTAGTTACTGAACAGTCACAGGAATCAGCTAATGAACGTTTTACAAAAGAATAAAACATTTATTCAACAAGAAAAGATAAACTATATTACAATAGTACTTTACCAACAACTATACCTTTATAGACATATACAGATTTGTAAGGATAACACAAGTCACAAAAGCTATCTTATACTTTAATGTTCACAATCCATGTAAACCTATAGACACACCACACTCTGAAACCAAGCGACAGATGCCACCTCAAACAGATGCTATGGATCTCTCCTCAACTCCCCCCAGAAGATTGTCACACCGTGAGCCAACCACTCTCACTGAATTCCGTCCTTCACATGAGGGTTTCCAATCTCCACTTTGCAAGACCTCACCTTGGAATCTTCTGCCAAACCGACGCTTTCTCTCAGATGCCTTCCGTAAGGGTCCGCCTCCAGGGTTTTGAACTCTCCTTCTGATGTTCTTCTTCCCTGGGTCACCACATGCATTCAAGCTGTTTTCCACGCACTCTGCCTCTCTGTCTCAGCTGTCAACAGTACGCTGCTACTTCACATGCCCATAGCAAAGAGTTACAGACCTTCAGCCATCTCTTTGGACCTTCTTGCTTCTTTCAAGCTGTTCTCACTTTAAATCTGAAGCTTGGAGCCTTTCTCTCTGGCTCTCACTCTTAACTTAATAAACAGGACCTTTTCTAGGTTCCTGTCCTTTCTTTGACTACAAGGTCTCCTTTGGACTTTCCCCTCTTCCACTCTCCTGGATTTTTTGGGGTTTTCTTTAGCTTGGGGCTTCTATCTGTCCCCTTTGTTCCAGTCTCTCCTGGCAGCAACTCCAAAACCAGCTGAACTCCAACAGCTTCTAAATAATAACAGAATTACCTGGAAAAACTCAGCAGGTCTGGCAGCATCGGCGGAGAAGAAAAGAGTTGACGTTTCGAGTCCTCATGACCCTTCGAAGGGTCATGAGGACTCGAAACGTCAACTCTTTTCTTCTCCGCCGATGCTGCCAGACCTGCTGAGTTTTTCCAGGTAATTCTGTTTTTGTTTTGGATTTCCAGCATCCGCAGTTTTTTTGTTTTTAGCTTCTAAATAATAACTGCTGCCTTTCTTCTTCTGTATGTATGTCTGTGGGACGGCCCTGCCTATCTGGCCCCTTGTTGCTAGGCAACAGCACTGTTTTTCTACTCTTGTGTGTTTACCTTTACCTTATAGCCATTGTAAACTGCTCATTAGAAATGAAAGCAGCCTTTTAAAGTGAAACTATAACTTCATTTGTCCTCTCTTAACACACATAGAGAAATACAAATCAAACGTAAACTTTAAAGCTAAAACTCATTCCTAACACCCAAAAATAAAATATAACATACTTAAACTATCTCTATTTCCTAACATCCTCTATCGACATTGGATGGCTAACTTTCCCTGTGCAACATTCACACTGATCACCTCTACTATCACCTACTAAATCAGAGTGGTAATGTAGCTGCCCCTCCTGCGGCCAGAGTGGGGAAGAGGACATCACAGTTGGCCTGCACAGTGTCCAAAAGGTGCTCAAGGGCTGCAGTCTTTTTGCCTTTTGGGGCCATGTCTCCTTTACTGTACTCTTGGGCTGGAAGCACTGAGCACGGCTGTACTTTAAATGTGGTGCCTGGTGTGATGAAGCGGTGAGGTGATGGCGTGGTGGGTAAATGAGAGCCTGCCCACCACGGAAACAGCATGTTTCCCGGGAATGCACAAGTAATGCGCGTGAAAACCTGCTATCGCGGCTGGTGGGTAAAATATCATTTTACCCCTTCGCTACTGCACCTAGTGCAAATCTGGGATGATTCCACCTGCTCTGTCTTAAGACATGAAGCACAGATGCATTTAAGAGGAAGCTAGGTAAGCACATCATGGAGAAAGGAATAGAATATGTTGATTGATTTAGATGAAAATTAAATAGGGGGAGGTTTGTGTGGAACATAACTGCAGCACAGACTAATTGTGCCACATGGCCTGTCTCTGTACTGTAAATTCTATGTAAATCTATGTACAAAGATACCTATGTATCACCTTCCAAAGGTAGCTATCTCGATATATCCCTTAATACTCTCTGGTATTGGACCAAGATCACCACTCAATATTTCAACGTTGATAGTTCTGCTCCCTCGGCTTATACCCCAGTGCATGGTGAAACTCGAGGGGCTGGATTTTTGCCAAGTCAGGAAGACTTGGGAGCCTTTTAAAAATGGCAAGTGGATCCTGATTCCATGATTCCCATTCCCAGAGTTTCTGATTTTTGCAAATTCCTTTTAAAGGTGCAGGATGGCTTGAGTGGCGAGCCCACGCCCTGCACTCGCAATCTGGCTGGCTCCATTGTGGGCATAGTCATGTCCTGGTCCTCCACATGGAGTCAGGCCAGCTTTTCAAAAGGTCATGGTTCAGGGCACCTCAGAGGTGTTGTAAACTATAGTCAGCATGACCAAACCTTTTGAAAGGTAATTTAAGAAGGTCTTTATCATACTCCTCATGCCAAGATATGCCCTCCAAAAACCTCTATGGCCCCTCATGCTCCCTATGCCAAGGTATGCCCTCCAAACAATCCCTCTGGCCCCTCATTACCACTATGCCAAGGTATTCCCCCTGCTCCCCCAATGGCTACTCATGCCCCCATGCCAAGCTATGGCACCTCCATGCCCATTCAGCCACTATACACTGTATAGAAGCAATGAACCATGTAGCGACAATAGAATGTGTTTAAAAAAAAAGCTTTTAAAAGAGAACAGTTATTCATTGATAATTTTCCACTTAAAAAAACTCATTTTTACTACAGACTAATAAAAGGTCATCCAGACTCTTTGAAGTATCAATAGCTGAAACTGCAAGCACTTGAAACCCCTTTAACTTGTGTAAATAAATATTGTGAAATTGACAGCATAGATCAAAGAGCCAGAGTTAAGAATCAAGCAATATTTTCCCTGGGTGGGGTGGTTAAGATAGTGAGGTAAGGTGAGTGAGGGGATAGGGTGGCAGCTGGATAAGGTTTTGAGATCAGGTCAGGAGGAGAGTCAGGTGGTGTGGTTGAATCAAGTCAGGTTGGGGGAGTTGGGTGTCAAAAGGGGAGTCAGGCAGTCAGGAGGGAGTCGAGGCGTTGAAGGGGAAGTCAGGGAGTCAAGGGGTGTATCAGGAGGTCAGGTGGAGTCAGGGCATTAGGAGAGGGGGTTGAGAGGTCGAGGGGGATGTTGGGGTGTGTCAGTTCACGCAAGTAAGTCGGAACTGTCTGAAGTCTCCGACACTAACTCAGATTTCTTCATGGAGTTACGCATTGGAGTTCACAGTTCCTGGACAATTCCCATGGAATCATTGCATTGGGACTTCTGAGAGGCCCCGTAGTGCATCTTGGGAGGTACTTTTGGTCTCTGACTATCTGGAGACTGGAAGAACTGGGTCAATGTTATAAGTTTCTGCTCAACCTCATTTACTAAAACACAAATGTAAAATCTTCCATCAGTCATTCTGCAGCATAATAGAATGTAATTGTTTATTGTTTCTTTGGAGAAAATATATTTCTTGATATATTTAAGAGAAATAACCTGATGCAATTTAATGAACGCATCCAAAATGTAAACATTTTTATTAAGCATGTCCAGTATACTGAATCACTGAAAATGACTTAAACACATTATACTGAATCATTTACTAGTTTCAGTGTTGTAGAATAGCCAGTTTCTTAGTAAATTAAATATTTCCTAATATTTAAGAACTTTTGAAATGTTCCTGTCTGTGAATCTAAATAAAAGCTTAATTTAAAGAACCTTCACAAATGATTGCAAACGGGTAGAAACTTGCCATTCTTGTTACTTCGAACTGGGGGCATGGCATGGTTCCATAGTTGAGGGATGTCTTCTCATGCAACGTTTTTTAAACTAGCCTTAAAGATTGCAGAACTCGATTTCCACTCAAAGTAAATGAGCACTTAAAATTCCTTGATAGATGGATTGGCCAATTTTCTGACGAAAAGCACTGGTAAAGCCAACACAGAGTGGTGGAAACTCCAGCCTTATAGAAAAAAAAATTCAATTGAAACCAAGGGTTACAGACATTTTTAAAAGAAAAAGCCCAGAGCTTTTAGCTGAGAAAAGCTTTTGTCTGTTTAATTAGGTCTTGTCTAATAATTAGGTGCATCAGTAGTGCAAATACTGCTTCATTTGAACTGGAGAAACAGAGCTGAAAGCACAGGGATAATTACACTATGGTATAAGAGCCTCCCATTCAATGATCAAAGGTCATATGTTAACATTTTGTTTTCATTAATCAATAATAGCACCATGCACTCATGCACCAGGAATAGGGAAATTGCCTGAACCTCCAAATAAGCCTGATTTTCTTTTTCTTCTTCATCCTGCCTGTCGGTCACACTGACTAAAAACAATAATGTATATATCCACAAGCACATATATGCCTTAAAATTAAGCTTGTTAAACATTAGCATGTGAATGTGTAAAATCCTCATGTTCTCAAGTGCTGTTATCTTACTAAATCAGCTCGCGTACACAGACATCACAGGCTAGCTGAGTTTAAAATGAATAAAATCAGCCAAAAACCTGTCGCAACAGTTTCCTCATTCAGGCCCGTGTAAATGCAGTTGGAACCCAGTTGACATTTCAGAATCCTTTAGGTTAAGATCTCAGATGGTGGGAATTGGGTGACTCTGAAATGAATAGTAAGCCCCTCTGTTTTAACTGACAGGCAGGATTAATATCTATCTCCATATTAAGAATAACTTGCTTAAGTAGCTCACAGCCAACATTACTTATAAGTATTTTACTCTAAGTTTCTTATTAATGCAGCTTGTATGTTCTTTCCCCTCAGGCGAGATATTCAAGCCTCCTGTTCCGCCACGAAGGCTGGCCTTTGTGTCTCCACGAGAAGATAGTGATACAATTGTCATCATTCAACATCTTTCTTCTGCGACCTGGTGATTTCTATCTGCAAATTCTACCTGTTGGAAGGCAGTCTACAAGAATTGTACTGAAATGCCTGGGCAAAGACCTCTGCAGTGTGGAAGAAAAGCTTGTACCAGAAGTCTCCTACACCAATATTTTTACAGCAGAATGGTTGGGAATGATAAACCGTGATCGTTCTGGCACACCATTGCACACTTGCTTGTTAGCCACAGAGAATGGGGTTGTGAAAGTGCTTTGGACTAAAATAGTAAACCCCGAATTTGTAACTAAAGTCAAAGTAGCACCAGCATCTGGACTCAAAACTTGTTCCACTCAGGAAACGCAAAATGACTATGGTTCTGGTAGGATGACATTACAGACTGGTATGGAGACTAATTGTTTATTTAAGGCTTCCGAGCCAGACTCTGATGCTAAAGATGATAAAAATATGTCACCTAAATTGACTCGGATAGAAGGCGCAAAATGTCTGAGCCACCAGCCTGTGATATTGGGAATGGTCTCCCCAAATTTATGTGAACTCTCCAATGAAAATGTCGAAGGGGATTACGTAGATTTAATGATGTTTTCTAAAGAAAAATGTTCTGATAAGAGGACTGCACGTCCTCCATCTAAGTATAGAGAATCTTCAGTTGTTCCAATGAATGGCACATGGGCATGTGGAGGGTCAATAAGATTTGCTGCAGAACCTTGCACACCATGTTTAAATAGAAGGTCAAACAGAGATTTAGAACACAAAGAGATGAAATGTCGCTATCGTGAATCTTACATAGAAGCTCTGCAAAACCCTTTGAACTTTGGATTCAGTTTTCAGGAGACAGAGCCTTCTGAAAAGAACAAGGAAGAAGTCTTGACTAACTACAAGCTTAACAGTGGTTCAAAAAATCCAGCCTGCTGCCAGCAGAACCTGGAATCTAAGAAATCCAGTAGGCCTAAAACTCCATCACCATCTAATTCAACAAATGAGGACAGATTATTGGGACATCCCATTCCACATCGTGCCTCATTCAAGGAACCATATCGATCTACAGTCAAACATGATCCTCATATATCGTCACCATCTTCAGACATTACCAATAGACATTCACTTCCTGATGTTCAAAGGTCATGTTTGCCAACTGGTGACACTGTGTTCTCAGAAATTGTGACCAGCAGGAAAGCTGTGCAAGTTACAAAAAAGTGTTCAGTTGGTTATATATCTCCAAGAATCCGCAGACATAAATCCCAGGGAAAAGGTAAAAATATACAGAATATTGCTTATGCGTAACATCCAAGAGTATATAATTATCATGGCTATTGCCTCAACCAGGGGTCTTCAACCTATAGCTCTAGAGCCACATGCAACACTTTAATATCTCATTTGCAGTTCCCAACCTTTTCCAGTTGGTTCGCATTAAAAAAAAACAAAAGAAAATCAAGTAAAGTATAAGAGGTATTTTTATTGTGGGGTTTAAAAGCTAATCAGCATTCTGCACTTTATAGTTACACATGATTTTTTAAATGAAAAACATTGTTGTGTTATAAATAAACCTGTTCCATATAGCTGCTTCATATTTATAAATAATCCCTTTGATTCGAGGAATAAGTTTTGTGATTGCGACCATTATTGTTTCTAATGCAGCTGCAATGGTAAATTATCCCTAATGGACTATTAGAAGCTTTTTGATTACAAGAATCAATAACTGAAAAAAATGTCTTAATCTCATACATATTAAGTTAGCTTTTGTTTTAGAGATGGTTTTACATACAAAATTATAGTTAAAAAAGTGATAATTCAGAGTTAGGTATATTTTAATTTAGAGTTTTTCTCTGTTGATACATGGCCAGGATTTTATGCCTCACCACAACCCCCCCCCCCCCCACCCCCATTCGGCAGGTTCTGAGGTGGTGGGGGAGTGTGAAATTGCACGGACGAGATTCCGTCCGGATTCCTGTCTGCCCTGACATTGCAGCGATTATACGCTAGGGTGGGCAGGGCCTCGGACAGGAAGCCTACGCTTGCCCCAATGGCCACTTAAGGACCCTTTCCTGCCCAGCCTCAATTTTTAGGCTGGCGGGCAGATGAAAGCTCAGGAGGCGAAACCCGGAAATAAAGGAAGTTCGATCTCGGGCGGGACTAGGGGTACCCTCACCTAGCGACTCCCAAGCCTTCCCTAATCTCCCACCCTGGGATCCCTGATGCCTACTTTTTCCCCCAGTTCCCAGAACTTAGTCTCAGGCAGCTCCATGCAGTACCTATTCAGGCCACTGCAGCGCTGTTACTGGAGGGACTGGAGAGCTCTCCAAGGCAGGACTTCCTCCCGAGTGAGGGACGGAAGTCCCACCTTAAACCAATTAACACTCATTCGTGTAAAATGTCAATAGGGGCCCCCGATTCGCCACCCGCCATCCTAAAAATTCAGGCCATAAATTCAATGAAGTTATTTTATTTATCATATATGCAAATTGTGCATGCTACCAGGGGCCAAGCAATTTGGCATGCAGCAGTTTTCCAAGTATTCGGTTTAGAATTTCGGTCAAATTTTTGTCTTGCAGCTCCCAGTGATTTTTATTTTAGGCATTTTTTTAAAAAAGGGGTTCTTCAGGTAAAATAGACTGCCAACCTCTGGTCAGAGCTGTTACATAGGAATAAACAAAATTGCTATGTTTTCCTTTGTTTGGAAAAACTAGTTGTAATCAGGTCATCCTTTCTGAAAAGAACATTAATTAGCATTGTGCAGAGTTATTTTTTGCAAACCATTAGATGAAATAATAAGAAAAACAAGCACTTATTAATATAAAAAGTGGTGATATTCAGAGCACTCAATCTGTAATTTAGGTGGGAATTTGCTGGAAAAAATCAAAATTTTGGCCACGACGTGCTCCCTTGCAAATTGCCATGACCATTCAGCTTCATTTTGGTGTGCTTTGAAAGCATTTGAATTGTAGTAGTAATATATTTCTCACATATAACATTAATGAATGTATAATATATATTTATCAAAACCATAAATAGTTTTGTGGTGCATCTCAAGTTCTGATACTTAGCATGAAACAATATTGTACATATTTTCTAGTTAATTCAATAGAATATTAACATTCATAATAGGATTGTTTTAAATTCTAATATTCTAATATATCAATGTACTTCATGATTGCATTTTAGATTATTTATGAGAAAATTTACGTAATCTTTATCTTGCCTTTCATGCTAAGTATCAGTAATTGAGATGAAGAGTTCGAATATTTATAAGGTTGACTTTGCTTGGGACTGTTCTTATGCTGTTGTAACTTTAGTGCCAATGAGATTTTTGCTGAACATCTGAAATTCTGGTGATGGAGTGGGAGGAGCCACATATTTTTCGACAATAGCATAAATAAGGAAGAATGTCTTATTGGGCGTAACAAGTCCTTTACTGTTCCTAATCATTCCTATGTTTTTAGAATCAGAGGATCATGCAGCACAGAAAGAAGCCATTCGGCCCATCAAGTCTCTCCCAACTCTTTAAAAGAGCTACATCTTGTCATGTTCCCCGCTCTTTACCTATGCCCTGCAAACTTCTCCTTCTTAGGCCCTATGCTTGGTCATATTCACTACTTGAACAAACCATCATAGCAAATTTGTTATGAGGTTTTGAAAAAAGACATTGTTCCTTTTGGGCCGTGCATTTTCTGTCATATTCATATTGTCCCTTTTATGTTGTGCTTTATATTGGAAGAAATTTTATGCTCCCATTCAAATGCAATGTTGAACCCAGTCATTTGCTGTTGCGGCATTAGATTTACACCCAACATTAAGAAAGCAGATACCATGATTTTAAAGGGCAGTGGAGGGCTGGTGGTGCTGACATGATACCTGTGAGCCTCAAAGTGGCCAGTGAACACAGAGAGTCTGGGGGCATGAAAGGCAAGCTGATCATAATGGCTACACCTCATTGCCTTAAATTTTGTTGGTTACTTGCCTGAATGCAGGCCCATTGCAGCCAAACAAGGGTGAGAATGCTTTGAAAATTGTGCTCATGGATGGCATATCAGTGTCCTGATGCCTCTGGCATGTGCTGGAATTTTCAAATTGACGACATGGTGACGGGGAAGCTGGTGACCTGCTCGCCTCCAATTAACAGTCCATTAAGTTTCTTGAGGAGCTTGTTAACAGGCTGGGGAGGGCAAGAAGATGATTTTCAACCTGTAAATTGCCATACCCAGTGCACATTATTGTACAGCTCTCGGGTTCAATGGGAGAATAAATTAAGGGTTTTTTAATGATGGAAACTCATTGGCACTCGGGGATTGTGTTGCAGATCATGTGTAGTACCTTACAGTTGGCTGTTTGGCCATTTTTATGCATGTGAGGTTGTTGGTCCTCCAAAGTGCTGCCTTTGCTTTTCTGCAAGGCAATGTGGCAGGCCCCATTATGGCTGCCATCTGCTTTTGCTGCTCAAAATCTGCAGGCAGCTCCCATCTCCTGGTAATGCTTGGCACACACTGACTGGGTGCTGAGCTCACCACTGGGTCAGTTGGGGCATATATATTTGAAGATTGCATCAAATATGTAACACTGATGTGGTTCAGGGTTGGGAGCCAGAAATTATTGGTTTCTTGATCGCAGATTGAATAGTCAGATTCAAAAACTGGCCAACAGGCGGGAGTGAGAATTTGGCAGCAGGAAGTTGCAGCCAAAGCCCCATGGCAAGGATCCTAACAGTCAAGTAAATTGTAAATCTCAGGGATTTTTCCTTTTTTTAATTGAGCTATGAGCAATTTTGTCCATCCCTAATTGCCTTGAACTGAGTGGCTTGCTAGGCAATTGCAGAGGGCAGTTAAGAATCAATTACATTGCTGTGGGTCTGGAGTCTCATGTAAGCCAAATTTAATAAATTTCCTTCCCTAATGGACATTAGCAAGCCAGGTAGGTTTTTACAACCATCATGGCCACTTTTAGTGTTTCACTTTAGCTTTATATTCCAGATTTATTAATGGAATTGAAATTCCACTGGAGCATTAGCCTGGGCCTCTGGAATACTAGTCCAGTGACATTAACACTACAACATCATCTCCCCATGATGCAATGAATGCCAGGTTGTGATTGGAAGGAGTGGGGAGACTAGGACAAGGGAGGCTGAAGGCATCTGCCCCTCTGGGCATGCAAAAAAAAGTGAAAATGTAACAGATTACCTGCCTGGGCTTCTTCTGGCCATGTGAAGTTTGTCCTAATGTAGAAAACATCCTGACTCAGACATCCAATTAAAATTGTAGATTGGGTGCAAGTGACATCATCTGAACCCAATCTGCACATTTAAGTAGGACTACATTTCCTTCCCGTGGGTGGCAAGGAAAAGAGTAGATTAACATAGCAGCACAAGAGAAAGATTGCTGGATTGAGGGTGGTGGTGGGATTGTATAATAAGTCATTGCCCTCTTTTTAACTGTCTGTCCCCCCCCCCGCACCCCCCCCCCCCCCCCCGACCAGTTTCCACTAGGTGATGGGTGTTAAGATCATGGTGTTAAGGTTGTGATATCAAAGTTTGTTTCCCTAGTCTTCACAGCAGTATATTGTTTGGTCGGTGATGTCAGAAGCAATATTTTTGCCAAGAGCCTATTGCCCAGCTGCAGTCTGTACACAACTTGTTGTCCCATGATGCCTAACATATTGCACTGCGATGCAGTTATCTTAGTCATGCCATTGAGCAGGAAGTACTAAACAAAAACAAAACATTGGCCAGGATTTTATGGCCCTTCCCACTCAGGATATTATAGTCCCGCTGAGCTGAATGGAGATTTAAATGGCTCGCCGCATCCACTTGGGGGGAGACACACCATGGCGGGGCCATAAAATCTTAGCCATGTTATGATGGGAGAACTGCTTTCAATAAAAGTTGAAAACATAAACTCTTATCTGTCACCTTGAGCTACATAATTAGGTTTGCTGAACACCTCTGTCAGGAAGTTGATAGGGAATAAACATTAAAGTCTTCAAACAGTTAATCCATTTCTCGGTGAATGAAACTTCATGAACAAAGCTGACACAAAATTTAGACAAGTTGTAGAGGCACTTAGGAATGAGAGGCCCAAGTAATAAAATATGTGAGCTATCAGAACAATATTGCGCCTCTTCTGAGCATGGGTTAAAAGCACATTATGAATGTAATTTACATGGTGGAATGTTGCTTGGTATAGTATCAATATCCTTACACAAACTAGGAATACTCCGGGTACAAATTGGATAAATAGTTCACTTGTTCCACTCCTCAGTGCTGTCATCAAGCAATGGATTAATCTTCCATTGTTCACTGATTTTGTAGAAAACACTTTGATGCAAAGCCATAGACTGTTATGCACACCTCAGACTTTAGTAACCTTTCATCACTTCTAAAGCTGTCTTAAATTTTCTAAATCATAACAGAGCAACAGTGATTTATAAAGCAAGATACTGCAGTATGCACCTTATTACCAAACACCCTAGCCTTAGGCCATTAATTTGCACTCACACACATTGCCTAGAATCGAACTACCATATTCTACAGTGGCAGCATCCAGCCAACGCCCTAATGTTCTTCCTACTTGGCCATGTCCCAGTTCTTCAGTACACACGTTTCAGGCTGCTGCAAGTAGAGACAATGGTTTAGAGCGACAAATGCACAAAGTCCCTTCTATGTTTCAGTTTTCAATTGTTCTCTACCATGCTTGAACCAATCTTTTATAATACAAGCAGCCAAAACAGAACTGTTCCATAAACAGACAATTGACTAGCGTTTTACTCCTTTCACGTACCATTATCTTGAAAAATGAAGGCAATGTTCTTGTAATGTAAAATTAAGCCTATCACAATATTATTTTAGTGTTTCCTTCATATGATTAACTGGGATAATCCTAATGCATCCAGTTGCATTTCTGGCCCACAAGTGAAAATAGTGCATCCAGAGGATTTTTTTTTTCTCCATAGAATTTTAGTTCCAGTTCATTTTTACAAAAGACATTAACTGTTGCCCTAGTATGCTTCCGTGGAAACCAACTATTTTCCAGTACCTCACTGGCCATCATCATATATGAATCTAGACAAAGAGTACAAATAAGCTATTGAACTGCTGGAGGCATTCCCTACATGTGCTCAACTGTAACCCCAAGCATATACACTTCTCACTTGGGTCATTGGATAGTAAGTGAAAACCCTGGCTGATGTCTCCTTCCTGTCCTGGGGGCTTTAATGTCATATATCTACTATCATCTCAGCTAAATTTGGCTAATTCATCATAGCCTTGGGAACACAGAAGTTCTAGGTGAACATGCAGAGCTTAATAATATATTTTTGGAAGTCATGTGGCCATTTAATCCTATTGCAGATGTCTCTAGGCTTCAATGGCAAACAAGGAGGAATGGGAGGTATTCAGGATCTCTGGGAGCAAGTGTAAAAATAGTGTGCTGATCATCTTCAGGATAGTGAGCATCACATTACTACCAGAGTGAGACACACTGCTGTCAGTGACCTGTGCCCCACATTAAACTTTTGATACCAGTACCATACCAAAGCCATTTTTGGAGCAATGAAGAATTACATATTTGCTCACACCACTTCTTAATTAAGGAAAGAACTCTGTGCTCCCATACTTAATACAGATACAACCTCCAATTGTTAGTAAATACTTAAATTTAGGGTAGTCAGCTATATTTCTATTACTGGAAACTTCAAACCATTAAAATTGTTTTGAGAGATAAGGTTAAAAATTCTGCCACGTGTCTGTGGTTGTTATACCACAGGCAAGGGCACCTCTATTATGTGGTCACAAACAATCCAAACAATGTGAGTTTGGTAGGAAATCCAACATTTATACTTGACATTTTTCAAGTGAAAACTATTTTGCACTAGTTCAAGATATGCAGTATAACTACCATATCATATTGAATGTACAGCACAGAAACAGGCCATTCAGCCCAACAGATCCCTGCAGGTGTTTATATGTTCCACATGAGTTCCCTCTCATCCCTTACCCCTAACCCTATCAGCATATCCCTCTATTCCTTTCTACCGCATGTATTTATCTAGCTTCTCCTTAAATGTTTCAATAACTGCAGGACATTTGGTAATAGTTTAGAATTAATTAATGGTGTCAGAATACAACAAGGGAGTATTTCCATAAATTTTACCTCAGACCAGATGTTTCAGGGAAATATTTAAACATTTCATTCACATCTTTATATTGTGTACGTACGGAAGCAATGACCATGTGTTGATACAGTATACATAAAAAATGTAGCTCTTTCATTTAAGTGGTTCCTTTTCAATGCTCAACATTTTTAGCTTGCATTCCAGCCACTGATGAATTTTTGTGAGTGAAGTTGGCAACCAACTGTTTCATCATCCCTGCCCTCAGCTTCCTGATCATCAGTCTTACTTACATTGTGATCAATTTTGCCAGATGAAAGAGAATTCACCACTGACAGTTTTATTCTGCAGTGTAAATGTGGTGCTTTTGATGATGATAAATGCTAAGCACAGTGAAGCAGTAGCAGCCCTTCATCTCAGACCATAGAAAGATGGATTCAATGGCAGAGGTCATGTCCTGAGTCTTGCGAAACAAGAATAAGAGATACATTTCCAATCCTGGCATTAGAGTGTGTCCAGAGCAGACAGGATCAAATAGATGATGATTGCATGTACTATAAGTGATGTTATCCACAGTATCTGGTGCATAAATACTATACAACCTTAAGATGAAATTTTGCTATCTTGAGAAGTGCAATAGAAGAAATAATCAGAGCCATAACAGAAAATGGAAACTCACCCACAATACTTTAGCCAGCCGAGATATCTCTGGGGCAGAGATTCCACTTTGGTTGCAATTTCCCAATTGCACCCAACATATGCTTAAAATTGGACTGATTAGGATACATTCAAGTTATTGCTAAAATAAATTAGCAAAGTCATAAACATAAGACCTTCCACCATATCAGCTCAATCAGGCAGCATAACAGAGTGTAACTATTTTTTGTTCCACTTAAAACTATTCCTTAATGTATTTACATGTGACAACCTGGTGCTGTTTTGTTAATCCAGCTAAAAATAGGTTTATCAATACAAAGATGCAGTTTTAATAAGGGTGTCCTGTCCTCCCGCTGCCATTAATTTGCCTGAAAAATTGAATGCAATTCTAAGAGCCTTCCCAAACTAGTGCCATGGGAGGAATCTCGGATTTTTTGGCTATCGGGGCTTGATTCATGCAAATTAAATCTTTCACCAATGCAAAAGATCCTGGAAAACATTAGGGTAAATAGTTTTGGGTATAACTCAGCTATGTTTTAAATTCCCTAAGCTTTTGTAGTGATTTCGCCGATCGCACCCGGTTGCGCTGGAATCCGGCCTCAAATTGGAATGGAAACAAGCAGGAAACTCCCCTCTCCCTAC
The DNA here is from genome assembly GCF_017639515.1 of Carcharodon carcharias. Classification (NCBI taxonomy): domain Eukaryota; kingdom Metazoa; phylum Chordata; class Chondrichthyes; order Lamniformes; family Lamnidae; genus Carcharodon; species Carcharodon carcharias. The sequence goes on along the minus strand of NC_054480.1, from coordinate 62,870,095 downwards.
CCATCCTCCCCTCCACCCCCAACAAATCTTCTTTTAACAGTTTTTAAGGTGGGGAAGGTATTTTTTCCTCTTCCAATTTAACAGTGTTTCTGGCAGTCAAATTGATTGTGCACTCTAGTGTACAGACATCTGTAGACCCTCCAGACTTTAAACCCTTTATCTCAAATGACCTGGCCAAGGCTGGCAAACCAATGTTGCTGAGGCAGCCCAAGTATAAATGACAATCTGGACTGGGGAAGAAATTAGGCTCCGGTTACAGGAAACACCCTGCCAGATCTTGGCAGCAGCCCCATGTAGTCAGCAAAGCATCTTACTCAGGTGAATGCTAATATTAATTACTGTCCTGAACCAAGGTCAAATTTAACACCAAAAAAACTATCTTTAGATTTGCCCCTCTGCAACTCAACTTTATTGCCAAACATACACTCTCAGTTGGAAATCTGTAAAGTTGATTCATCAAAAAAGATCCTTGCGAGTAAACTCTGCCCTATTATTTACACTCCTCCAACCTTGTCAATAGCACAAACTGGAGAAACAACACCTCATCTTCCGACTAGGCACTTTACAGCCTTCCGGACTGAATATTGAATTCAACAACTTTAGGTTGTGAGCTCCCTCCCCCATCCCCACCCCCTTTCTGTTTCCCCCTTCCTTTTTTTTCCAATAAATTATAAAGATTTTCCTTTTCCCACCTATTTCCATTATTTAAAAAAAAAATTAAAAAAAAAACCCCACTAGAGCTATACCTTGAGTGCCCTACCATCCATTCTTAATTAGCACATTTGTTTAGATAATATCACCAACTTTAACTTTAACACCTATGTGTTCTATTGTACTATTGTCGTTGACATCTTTTGATGATCTGCTTCTATCACTGCTTGTTTGTCCCCACAACCACACCCCCCCCTCCACCTCTCTCTCTCTCTATCTCTCCACCCCCCACACACACACCTTAAACCAGCTTATATTTCAACTCTTTCTTGGACTCGAACTCAAGTTCTGTCGAAGAGTCATGAGGACTCGAAACGTCAACTCTTTTCTTCTCCGCCGATGCTGCCAGACCTGCTGAGTTTTTCCAGGTAATTCTGTTTTTGTTTTGTCAATAGCACATCCAGTCTATCACTCCTATTTTCTGGCAGGTTTAGTCCCATTCCTGTCACAAAGTCCTGTTTGTATTTGGTCGTGATGCAGTAAAGCAGGTGTCATTTGTTTATGCTTTCTGCACTATTTGAAGCCATTGACAACATGCAGATTGTAAAGCATGCAAATAACACGGGCAGGAGATGATTGAAAATGAGATTGACAATGGATGATTTGGAGCTGCCATTGCAGTTACTTTTTTCAAAGTTTTATATAGAAAATGGGGGCTAAAGGTTGTTCCAATTGTGTTTTATTGTGCTCTCTTCACTCACTGCTTACTGACTGAAGGTGAAACAGCATCAGCAACAACAGTGGACTCAAACTATTATTTTCCCAACATTTGTTGGTGGTGGGGTTTATTCTCTCGTAGCTGGAGAAAACTAAGAGCAAAAACAACCTAGAACCCTTCCTCATTACTAAACAAAACACATTTATTCAATGTAAGGTTGATAGGAGAGGAATCATCTTAATCTAATCCAGTTTTGCACATGGACTTCAATGACAAGACTTGTTTTCCTCACTCCTCCATTCTCATACAGTTAATGTTCTGCAGAGGATCACTTGCATAATACAAGTTACATGAATGAAAATCTTTCTTAGTCAGAATTTATCCAGTGCGTGAATTGTTTGAACAACTAAATTAAACAAAACTAAACCTCAACTAACTGCAGAATGTCAAAGGTTCACTGAAATACAAAGAAGGGGATTCAGAACTGCTGCACTCTACCTGATTAATAGGTATTGCACCAGTACATCATTACTGAATATTCATGCTCACAAACCTTTGGTATATCTATTTAACATGTGTTTTTTCATTGTAGTTTGTTTCTAATAGATGTCTAGACTTATGAAAATAGTATTTGGCTAAGAGAATACAAAATATATTTAAAGATACGTATTTAGTTATGTAATTTGCTCCCAACCTCCCCCCCCCCAACCCCTGCACTGCCACCAATTGTGTGTGTGTGTATATATATATATATATATATATATATACATACATATATACACACACACTCTTTCTATGTAACACAGCCCAAAGATTGAAACAGAACTTGTCCAGGTAGCTCTGCCACTGACCACCATAAAGTCTTGGACTGTGAGATGAGTTGACTTCCCCTTACTTTTGTTTGCCCTTTCCTTCCTGCAAGAATTTGGCTTCTGTGCTTTGCAGCAATGGGAGCTTCGAGCTCAATTGAGAAACCTAGATGAAGTTCAATGATCATGGCATGGGTACCAAAGTTGAAAAGAGTAGAAGCGAGGACAAAGTAAATCAAGAAGTAATTGGCTGACTCTAAAGCTTATTTTAAATGTCTTCAGATTATTGATGCAAGTGGAGGACAGAATTCTGTTTTTAGTCATTTATGTTGTTCCTTGGGGGTTCCATTGTTTTTTGGTCAGAGAGTCCCATGAAATTTCAGCTGCATCTTCAAGAAAGTAACAGCAAGTAAAGTTGTGATAAAATGAGAAAGAGCGGAGGCTGGAGGTGGTCAGACAGGTGCCTGTCAGACTACAGGCAATCTCCTTGTAATAAACACAGAAAACGGCACAGCAAATCTGTCAAAATCTGAAAGGAGGAAAGATGTGTTAGCGTTAGATCCTTCATTAGAACTGAAGAAACTGTTTCTTGAACTTATCCAAGCTGTAGGAGGTGTTGGGACAGCCACTTCATATTGAAACCAAGCGTGCAAACCTGCAATCTAATGCTACAGCTTTGCTTTCTTCTACTCCCCAGCAAAGTTAAAACAATCTCACTTTCAGGTATGTGGAAATTTGAAAGGCATGTTTAAATAATATTGAGAGTAAATATTTCCTCAAGGCACAGAGAGATCTTCAAGATTAAGCTCACCCATAACAGAAAACACCAAGCTTGGTATTCAAGTTACTACTAGATATCGCCTGCACTTCTTTTAAATAAACATCTATCAGGTCACCATACTCTCTTTGTAGATTGCAATATAAAGGACGATATGGCATCTGATAAAAAACAGCAATCCTTTGAACAGGTCAGGTAATATCGTAAACTGCAAGAACAAAGGTTAAACCATTTGTTCACATCTGCTGTTCCTCAAGATGGGTTTCTACCATAAACACACTCCGGCCTGTGTTTGTTTCATAAGAACAGCAGATCTCCAGTGTTGACTTTTGATGCTTAGGTGCCAATACAACCTGTCCTTTTAAAGTCACTACTTAAGTTCTCCCTGTGCAAATCCAAATATTTATGAATGATTGTAAATTCCTGCTTGTAAACTTAAAGCTTCCACCTAGCTTTCTTCATTTTTTAAAAGATTGTTTTACATTCATAATATATTGTGCCTTCTGAATGTGACTAATGTGTGCTAGATGCAACACTTTCATGTATGCACCAGTAGATCTTCATTGTGCCCTTCACTGTACTTTGAATGATACATTGCTTTATAAAGGACAACAGCAACAATAGTTGCATCTATATAGTGCCTTTAACATAATAAAATATCCCAAGGCAACAGCAATATCACTCATTATAGTATTCTGCTGCTGCAGTAGAATTGCATGTAGTTTTGTGTGTTATGTTAAGGTCAAAAAGCTTAACTGTTGTGCATTCTATTAGTTAATTTGTTAGACAGAGCCATAATCCAAAAATTTTAGTTTTATTATATACATAAAAATGGGTCGCCTGTTACACATTTTTGTCCTTCACACTTCAAGCATCAAACTTAGGCATTACGTCTTTCCACACACAAATTCTGCATCACACTTGTACTTGATTATCTCACTTTAATTTCATAAAACAGCTCACAATAAGTGAATAAGGAAAATACTGACTAGCATGTAGCAATCAGGAAATTGAAAAACTATCAAGACTGGACTGTCAACAGTACACTACTATAAGGTGAATGTAAACCAATCAATTCAGCCCAGAAGTTTGGTAATGTTGACTTGAGCCAACACCATTGAGTTTTCCCCCAAACTTATTTACAGCTGACAGTAAAACTTCACACAAAAAGCCGATAAAAATTTAACCCATTCTCGTGCTTATTCTTATTTATATTCTTGTCACTGTCACATTATAAATCCCTGAAAAATGTTTTCTCAGGTGCTTGCTCTCTATTACGCACCTAAATAATTGATTAGAGCTTGAATTAATGGTTTGAGTTTTGTTTGCAACACTTTTCATAACTGTTTTGGTTAGTTCTAATTGGCTAGCTGTCTGTGTCAATCCAGGCAAGACTTCCCCTCTTCATTTTGGATCCAAGTTTAACTTAAGGCTCCCTTTGTTTAGAACAAAGAACAAAGAACAAAGAAAAGTACAGCACAGGAACAGGCCCTTCGGCCCTCCAAGCCTGCGCCGATCATATTGCGCATCAACTAAAACATTTTGCACTTCAGGGGTCTGTATCCCTCCATTCCCATTCTATTCATGTATTTGTCAAGCTGCCTCTTAAACACCACTATCGTACCTGCTTCCACCACCTCCCCTGGCAGCGAATTCCAGACACTCACTACCCTCTGCATAAAAAACTTGCCCCGCACATCTCCTCTATAGTTTTCTCCTCTCACCTTAAATCTATGTCCCCTAGTAATTGACTCCTCCACCCTGGGAAAAAGCTTCTGACTATCGGTCCATGCCACTCATAATTTTGTAAACTTCTGTCAAGTCAACTTCCTCAATCTCCGTCACTCTAGTGAGAACAATCCGAGTTTCTCCAACCTTTCCTCATAGCTAATAACCTCCAGACCAGGCAGCATCTTGGTAAACCTCCTCTGCACCCTCTCTAATGCCTCCATATGCTTCTGGTAATGTGGACCTGTACACCCAGATCCCTCTGCCCGTCGATGCACTTAAGGGTTCTGCCGTTTACTGTATAATTCCTGCCTGTCTAATAAAATTCCAATAAGGTCATTTTGTCTCGGGCTAGTCAGGTAGGATTCAGGAATTAGCAGCTGAAGCAGGCTACTTTTTAACACTTTGAACCCATCAGTCTGTAACTAAACCGAATGAGTTTTAGTGTTGCTTTGGTATTTATTCACATAATTCATCTTGAGACTCGAGGGGGAAAAGAGTTCTAAGAATGACCTTAGCCTTCTCCTTGCTACTTTATTTAGCGAATTCATATCTCCAAAGCCAAGCAATTGCCGCCTCATTTGCTGAGTTTAAGGATTAGTCCGCCACTTAGTCTGTAGAGGGGGCACTCTTTGGTAATGTGCAGCATTGTTTGTGTCTTTCCAAAAGTGCTCAAGGGGTTTGCTCTGAGTTCCAGGTGGTAAAGGTTGGCTGCAAAGGGGTCCTGGCCTGTCCTGACCCTACTTAGCAAGGACCACTGTCGCCCTGGTGGTTCAAAGCCTGTCATTTGACAGATGAGGTTTGTCACAAGGAACTTGTTAGTGACTTCACGTGTTTCCCATTCCTTGATCCAAAGGATGTCTGCTGGTGGATGTTGTTCAGGAAGAGTGCTCCATATGGGGCACCGAGATGGAAGGCTGGCAGTGGGTGTGTTCAACAGGTCATCATGGGGCTGTAAGTGAGGTGCAGCACAGATGGTTTCAATCATCTGGTGGATTTTTTGTCAGTTGGCAGGTGTGTGGCAGAGTGATGTGTGCAGGGGACAGATGTTGACCAGAAAGCTCCAGTTATGATGCGCATTGTTGCACTCAATTGAGTGTCAACAAAATGTGTGTGTGTGATCACCTTTGCCAGACAGATGCACAGTACCCTACTGCAGAGTACGATAGGGCAAGTGCTGAGGTCCGGAGTGTTGTGGCAAAAGTGCCACGTTGATCCAACAAGGTTGGATAGTAGGTTGTTTCTGGTTTTGACCTTTGCTGCTGTTTTCTTCAAATGTTCCTGGAAGGACAGAGTCCTATCTAGAATCACATCCAGTTATGTTAGGTTGGGATCATGCTTTAGTCTCTGGCCATCCATATGGATATGCAATTCATTTTTGGTACTGGCATTGTAGAGGTGGAATACACCGGATATGGTTTTAGAGGGATTTAACATGAGATGCCATGTGCTGCAGTGATCCGTCAACTTTGCAACATCTTTGTTAAGGATCTGGTCCAGAATGCATGGATGGAGTTTGGGTGGCACAACAGATGACATCAGCATAGATTAACTTGTGGGATGTGGTTGTTGGCAGGCAGTTTATATATACATTGAACAGGATTGGGGTTAGCACTGAGTCCTATGGTAGTCCATTGGCTTGCTTTCTCCATGCACTTCTCCCTTGCCCAAGGTGGACTCTGAATTGTTTGTTATGAAGGAGGGTTTCAACAACTGCCCTGACCCAGGTTGGAAGCATTCTGGAAAGCTTTAAGAGCAGGCCAATGTGCCATACTGTATCAAAGGCAGCTGTGAGCTCCAGTAGCACGATGCCTAACTTCAGCTTCTTTTGGAAGCGATTTCCGTTGCAGGCGCTGAATGCCAGAACTTGATCGCATGTGCTGTGTCCCTTACAGAAACCAGCTTGGTCAACAGTAAAGATGGTCTCTACTTCCAGAGGTATATGTTGCAGGATAAGACTTGCTACTGAAGTTTGATTTGAGAACAGTCGGATCCTGATGGGCATATAACTAATTTAACAAGGAATTTTCTGCTTTCGTCAGATTGAATCTTGAGAAACAGAAGATATGCATCAGGTTTATGTAGAATAAATTGCAAATGGGTGCTCTCTACATAATAAATAAGCAGCATCATTTGTTTAAATTATGTTGTGCAATATATAAATTGGTTATTCTTTGGAACTAACAGCCTCAAATGTTTATTACGTTAATTGAACTTTTTATATTTGCTGAAAATATTTAGAATTTAAATACGTTTTTCCTATCCTCCTAATTAACATTCTTTCTTATGGTAACTAATCATATTTGGTTTTCATTGTTGCTGGCTATTCTCTGGTACCTCGCTGAAGTAAATTTTCTTCACGTGTGAGCTTAAAGAGTTGTAGAACTGTGAGAGGCACCAGAGACAAGCCTGATCTATCCTTCCTTTTGTTAATAGTTACACATTCCATTGGTCTTAAACAGATGGAAATCTGGAGTGAGTACCCTTCCAATTGTTTTTAAAGTGAATTTTTGTGTGTCTCTCAAATCAACTGCCTCCAAACAGGCCAGGGGGTAACCTTCTCTTTAGACCTAAGTTAGGGGTTGGTGGTTATGAATGGTCTGCCCCTTATACAAACAACTCTGAATCAATCTTCCTTTCTACTGCAGTTGATCTATGACAGCTAGTCTTCCGCCTACATATGAGTGAAAATGACCCCTTGGGTCATCACCATCACCATCATCACCATCACTATTACCACCATCACCACCACCACCATCACCATCATCACCAACATGATTGCCACCATGAAAACCACTACCACCACCACACACATCACCACCGCCACCCTCACCACCATCATTGCCATCACCACCACCACCATTAACAACACCATCACCATCATTATCACCACCATCATCACCCTCACCACCACCATAACCATGCCATCATCACCACCATCATCGTCGTCATCACCACCACCATAACCATGCCATCATCACCTCCATAACCATTACCACCACCATCACCATCACCACCACCATCACCACTGCCATTGCCACCATGAACATCACTACCACCACCACACACATCACCACTACCACCCTCACCACCATCATTGCCATCACCACCACCACCATTGCCACCATGAATGCCACCCTCACCATCATCAGCACCACCATTACCACCACCATCATCACCATCATCGCCACTATCACCATCACCATTATCACCACTGCCACCATCACATTCCAAGGGGAACTGGTTCATAAATACCAGCCTTGCCAGTAGTGACTACATTAAAAAAAAATTGTTTGCATGAAAAATAGCTGCAGTCAGTTGTGTGTTTGCCTGGGGATATTTTACTCTGTAGGGAAGATAATTTAATTCTGTTTTATCCATCTCAAAAGAAATCTTGTGTCATGTCGTACAATTTGTTGCAAAAACACTTCACTCTTATCTTTTGTCCAACAGATTTCAGTACAGAGGTCAAGATGCAATCAGATGCTCCCCCCTCATTGAGTCAAAGAGCTGATATAATCTTACCATCTCCTGGTTCACATTTACCAATCAGTGACCTCTCCATATCAGAACATCACCAGAAGAGGTTTGCTGCACGGTTGCTAGATCTCAACAGTGATCTGCTACATTCAGGAGCCGCTTGTTTACCAGGTATCCTCCTTTCCAGTCAAACTGTCAGCAATAAATGCAAAAGCACAGACAAATTGGAGCTGAATTTTCCAGCAGCCATCAGGAAAACATGGGTGCCCTGAAATGTGCATGTCTTCAGGGTGCCTGCCGGTGTAACCTTCTGGGGGTGGCCTCCTAATTGGCCACCTATGCATTCGCTGTCCAATTTAGGATAGTAGGTGGGTTCCCGAGATACGGGGCCCAGAGAGCTTACAGCACAAGCTGGCCAGCTAGCAGCCACACCAGGAGATGTCATTGCTTCTGATGCAGGTAGGAGAGCGCGAGGGAGTGTCAAGGTGGTGGTGCTCTCTGAACAGTTCAGCAAAGTTAAAAGTGAAGAATGCCCACAACTGTCAGGCCATCATTGTGAATAGTGGAGCTCCTGCACAGGGTTGCTTGTGGCTGTGACTGTGGCCTTCTGATTCCCCCAGCACTGTGATGGGATGAGTCATAGAAGGTGTCGACAGCCCCCTGGTCTACCTCTGTTAGACCACCTCCAGGAACCTGCCAGGCTGCAGGGTGGCCCATCTGACATCAGGAAGATCTGGGCAGCTTCAACAATTTGTCCCCAAGTGGGCACTTAAGTTTCCTAATTGACTACTCACCGCTATTGGGTGGGTACCCATTGCCAGTTTAACCCAGCCTTTGGCAAAATCGCTCAGAGGCAAGAATGCATCAAGGAGGTAATGCAACACATATTTTCCCATCTTGCACCTGATCCTGCCTCCTGACCCATCTTTGAAGGACCTTTGAAAATTTAGCCCATAATCTTACGTATGAATTACAGCGTGATAACATGTTTAGAATAATGTGAAGAACATTGGAGGCATCGTTTTCCAAAAGTAGCTGTTTTGGAGCCGGAAGTTCTCAGGCCTAATGCATCTTTAAATCTCTAAGGCATATGTTGTTATTTTAATAAGAAGAAAATGTTATTCAAAAAAAATTTCACAAAATTAATCAATAGATTATTCATCTTTGATAATTCTGGGAAAAGCAGTTGCTACAGTGCAGTAAGATTACCATATACAAAATGCATTCCATAATTGTAGCCCAATAATTGAAATATGCTCCTAGATATTTTAACATGGAAATACAGGTGAGGGATTAACCCAGGAATTATAAACCAGTCAGCCTAACATGGAAAACATTTTGGAGATGATAACTAGGGGTAGAATTATTGGGCATTTAGAAAGCTGTGGTCTGAATAGCGAAAATCAGTTTCTCAAACTGTGGGTCACAACCGCCAGTGGGGTTGTGTGATGAGATTTTGGGGTTTTGAGCTCTGAGGCAGCAATGGCTACCATCGAGCTCGGACTTGTTTCTTATATCTGCGAGGACCCTTTAAATCTTTGCTTTTTTTCTATTGCTGGGCCCGGCCTAATGGACAGACTGTTGAGGCCTAATTGCTGCTACAAAAAAAGCCTGTGAAAAGCTAGGTGTTTGAAAAGCCCTGCAGTTTAAACAATCCCTACCACGCTACACATCTCCAACCTGCCCCCCCGCTCCCCCTGACCCATCCCGCACTCAAGAGTGGAGAATGGTGGTGAACTTTTCAGACAAGAGGGAGGTCTACAGTGGTGTTCTCCAATGGTCAGTAATAGGACCACTGCTCTTTTTGATACTAGGTTCACTAGATTGATTCCAGGGATGAAGGTCTTGCCCTATGAGGAAAGGCTGGGCCTATACTTGTTGGAGTTTAGAAGAATGAGAAATGATCTTATTGAAACATAAAAGATTCTGAGGGGGTTGGACTGGGTAGATGCTGAGAGATGGCAAGACAGTTTGAGAAGGATGTTAGAAAGCAGGTGGCATTTTCAATTTTGTGAATAGGGCTATAGAGTACAAAAGCAAGGAAGTTATGTTAAATCTTTATAAAATGCTGGTTCAGCCCCAGCTGGAGTATTGTGTTAAATTCTCGGCACATCACTTTAGGAAAGATCTCATGGCCCTAGATGTTAAACTTCTTCCAGCTCGTTGGTGAAGGAGACCGGAAGTCAATCTTTACTCAGTTTTAGATTTATTCACAAAACATGACATTACAAATGTACAGCTGCTAATTCTACACCCCACCATTAATATTAAAAATTTATTGTGGTTTTCAATACTGAAAGATGGCTCATGCTGAGTGGCTGAGACTTCCGAGGCCGGCTTCGTGGTCTGGGGCCAATGAGAAACTCTGTCCGATTGGGGGTCAGCTCTGATTGGAGTGCTCCACATGATTGAGCCACCTCGACAACACAAATTCAGTCAGGGCAACCCCCCCAAAATGATCACTGCCACTTTCCCTCTCTCTGACAAACTAATTGTGGCCTTGAGCCCCCTTGCTGGGACCTGCCTGACTGACATTAGCAAAACTGCCTCATTTCACCGTGGTGTCCAACCTCCAGCAATGATCTTCATGGGGAACCGGCTGCAATCCTGATAGTGGCCACCACTCCCGATGGCACTACTGGGACTGCAGAAATGCCTGCAATCTGATTGGTTATAAAATCAGCTCAGGGCTTCCTGGCCTGGCGGAGGCAGACTTGTTCCTGGCTTTTCAGCCAGGGCAGGGCCACTTTGTGTAAAATCTTGGCCTACTTTTTTGGTTACCTACCTCCCCTACGTAGAGCAGATAAATCACATTAGCACCAATATACTTGCTATAAACCATCAAGGTTGTGGCAGATTAGTCGCGCTAAGATAATAAGATAATTTTTAAAATTCGATACTGAGGAGTTTAGTACTTTCCGTAGGCATTAGAAAATGCCTACATGTATGGAAAATGAGCCAAGAACCCAAAAATTAACAGTTTACTTTCATGGATAATGGAAATGCCTCCTCCTCTTGGCAACAAAGCAGCCATGGAGAAGTTTCTCATCCTGTGACTGGACATCATAGGAGATGTGGAGAAATTGTCACTCAGTGACCGGAACTCGCATTATAAGTAAATGTTTTCTGTATACTGAAAATATATATTTGGTGCAACATGGTATTAAGCAAGTGCCAATAGTGCCAATTTAATTAGAGAGCTGGATGAATGGTGTACCAAGAACTTATTAAGTAACTTTACATTCTTTTCTAATCTCTCCAGGAAGCAGGGATAAGGCAGGGAGAGCTGTGTTACAAGTCTGCAGTGATAACAAGTTTTTGCAGAGTCAAACCTGCACCAGTGATGACCTTGCCAGACTTCTCCTGTACTTGTACAACATCCCGAGGTGAAACTTTCCTTCTGTATTGTTGCTTGATGACAGGAAACCATTGCAAACTTTAAGGAAACACACCTTTTTCAGCTCCTATTTCAGGTTTGCAAAAATAAAGCCCAATTCTGTATCGGACAGATTGCAAACAGATTGATGTGTTTAATAGCAGGAAAATCACATCTAGTCATAACAGTGGTAATGTGTTGGCCAGCCAAAAAAAAAGCAGCAGCTTCACTCAGACTTGGCTGGACTGTGCAGACCAGGCAGGAAACGAGCTTTAATCGGCTTGGTTTGGCTGGATTTAGATTCTTGCTTTAAAGAGAATGTTCTGTGGTTCAAGAAGTTCAATGCTGAAACAATGAGAAACTCAAAGTTGAGGCATGTTATAACTTATGCTTTTGACTTAGAACTCAGCACTTTCAGTGCTTACTTGTAAGGAATGGGGTCATGGTAGCACAGTGGTAATGTTACTGGGCTAATAATCTAAGGGCTTGGGAAAATGCTCTGGTGACATGAGTTTAAATCCCCACCATGAACTTAAGAGAATTTAAAAGCAGTTACTTAATAAAATCTGTAATTAGAAAAGCTTATCTATTAATAATGATCATGAAACTACCAGATTGTTGTAAAAGTCCCTCTGACTCATGAAGGTACTTTGGGGAAGGAAATCTGCTATCCTTTCTTGGTCTGGTCTACATGTTGTTAACTCTTAACTATCCTTGGAAATGGCTGACCAGTTGGATGAAGCACTGAGGATAGGAAGGTGTAGTCTGGGGACCTCAGTGTCCATTATCAAGAGTGACTTGGTAGCACTATTGCTGGCTGAGCCCTGAAGGACAAAGCTGCCAGGCCATGTTCTGAGATTGGGACCTTCTATCTTGGACTCTAGGTGTGGAACTTGGTTCTTAGACAGATTATAGATGTACTCTGGTACCTACTTAACACTTGTTTCTTAGTACTACTTCTAAACAGGTTACAAAGTAAGCACGTAGCTCTTAGACATGATTCCTACCTCTCGAGCATCTAACACATGACTGACTGGCATCAGTGGTACATCATACATTAGCACATCCCATGTGTTAACCCTTCATACTACAGACCAGGCTTCCAATACATGCTGAGGTAACCACCAAGAGGGAGAAACCTAAGTGACCTTGTCCTCACCAATCTACCGGTCACAGATGCATCTGTCCACGATTATCAATGTTAAATGGGATAGATTCGAAACAGATCTAGCAGTTTAAAACTGGGCAACCATGAAGCACTATGGACCATCAGCAGCAGCAGAATTATTCCACCATAATATGTAACCTCATGGCTTGGCATATCCCTCACTCTACCATTACCATCAAGTTAGGGGACCAACACTGATTCATTGAGGAGTGTAGGAGAGCATATTAGGAGCAGCACTAGCCATCCTTAAAAGTGAGATGCCAGCAGAGTGATATTACTTCACAGGACTATGTGCATACTAAACAGCAGAAGCGGAAGGGCAATCCCACAATCAACCAAGCTGTGCAGTTCTGTCACATTCAACCATGAATGGTGGTGCACAAATAAACAACTAACTGGAGGAGGAGGCTTCCCAAACATACCCAGCCTCAGTGATGGAGGAGCCCAGCACAACATTGCAAAAGACAAGGCTGAAGCACTTGCAACTATGTTCAGTCAAAAGTGCAAAGTGGATGATCCATCCTTGCCTTCCCTCAGGTCTCCAGCATTACAGATGCCAGATTTCAGTCAATTTGATTCACTCCACATTATATCAAGAAATGACTGAATACTGCAAGGTATTGGGCCCTGACAACATTTCAGCAATAATACTGAAGACATGTGCTCCAAAGTTGGAAATGCCCCGAGCCAAGCTCTTCCAGTACAGCATTTATTCAATAATGTGAAAAATAGCCTCAGCATGTCCTGTCCATTAAAAGCAGGACAAATTTAATTCTGGCTATTACCACCCTATTATCATACACCCAATCATCAGTTATCAAGCGGCACCTACTCAGCAATAATCTGATCACTCAGTCTCAGTTTGGGTTCTGCCAGGGCTAGTTGGTTCCACACCTCCTTACAACTTTGGCCGAAACATGGAGAAAAGAGCTGAATTCAAGTGGTGAGATAAGAGTGACTGCCCTTGCTATCAAGGTAGCATTTGACCGAGCGTGGCATCAAGGAGCCCTGGCAAAATTCAAGTCAATGTGAATCAGGGGGAAAATTCTCCACTGTTTTGAAACGATACCATGCACAAAGAAAGATGGTTGTGGTTTTTGGAGGTCAATCATCTCAGTCCCAGGACATCGCTGCAGGGGTTCCTCAGGGTAGTGTCCTAGTTCCAACCATCTTCAGCTGCTTCATCAATGATCTTCCCTCCATGATAAGGTCAGAAATGGTGGGGTTCTTCGCCGATGATTGTACAATGTTCAGCAACATTCATCACTCCTCAGATACTGAAACACTCTGTGCACACAGCAAGACCCAAACAATATTTGGGTTGGGCTGAAAGTGGCAAGTAACATTCGTACCACATAAGAAAGAATCCAACCATCTCCTCTTGATGTTCAACAGTCCCATCACTGAATTCACTACGATCAACATCCTCAGGGTCACCGTTGACCAGAAATTTAACTGGACCAGCCATATAAATACTGTGGCTACGAGAGAAGGTTAGGGGCTGGAAATTCTACAGAGAACTCACCTCCTGACACCTCAAAGCCTGTCCATCATCAACAAGGCACAAGTCAGGAATATGATGGAATACTCTCAGCTTGCCTGGATGAATACAGCTCCAACAACACTCAAAAAGCTCAGCACCATCCAAGACAAAGAAGCTCCTTGATCAGCACTCCATCCACCACTTCAGACATTCACTCCCTCCACCACTGATGCACGGTGGCAGCAGTGTGTACCATCCACAAAATGTACTGCAGCAACTCACAGGGCACCTCTGACAGCACTTTTCAAACTCACAACCTCTGCCACCTAAAAGGACAAGGACAGCAGATGTGTGGGAACACCACCACCCGCAAGTTTCCTTCTAAGCCACACACAACCCTGATTTGGAACCATATCGTCGTTCTTTAACTGTCGCCAGGTCAAAATTCTGGAACTCTCCCTAAAACCAGGTGTACCTGCACTAGGTGGACTGCAGTAGTTCAAGAAGGCAGTTCACCACAAATCCCCAGGGCCATTAGGGATGGGCAGGAAATGCTGACCTTTCCAGAGATGCTCACATCCCATGAACAAATAGAAAAAAAGGTTGCAGCCAAGCATAACTACTTGAAACTCAAAAATATTAAGTTGTCCATGTACTAGGTATGATTGTTGAGACATGGTGGGTAATTAGTACAGCAAGGGACAGTCAGTGGCAGAATGGGGTTGTAATGTTTTAAAAGTAGACTTTGTTTTATTTATTTCATTCAGTTACAGGAAAAGTGCTCTTAGTAAATACTGTCAAAATGATGCAGAAAACTGGTAAAATTGCAACGATGATCCTGGTGTGCCAACTTTATTCTGTATCCTTCTCCAAGTGCCCAGTTGCTCCAATTGTCTGTTATCTGTACCATCATTTGCAGTTAAAAAAAATCAACATTAACTATTTGGTACTGCCACCTACTGGCAATAAATTTATAATTTGGAATTTAGTTCCCCATTCGATTGTAAAGACAGATTTGCTTTTATATGTCTTTCACAGCCTTGGGATGTCCCAAAACACTTAAAAATCAATTAAGTGTTTTTTAAAGTGCTTAAAGTTTTTTTTTGACATTTCTGTAATGCAGGGAAACGTGACAGCAAAGTCCCCCAAACAGCAATGTGATAATGATCCGATAATCTTTTTTAGTGATATTTGTTGAAGGATAAATATTGGCCCCCGCACTGGGGAGAATTACTGCGGAGACTTTGAAATTTTGCCCCAGGTGCTTTAATGTCTCATCTGAAAGAGGCACCTTGAGCATGCAGCAATCCCTCAGTGCCTCACTGAAGTGTCAGCCTGGATTATTTACTCAAGTCGCTGGAGTGGGACTTGAAACCAACCTTCTGACTTAGAGGCGAGAGATATATTAGAGACCATAAAGTCACCTCCCATAACTTATCCAAACATTCAACACCAACACTTTTAATCTGCAAGTGATATTTTTATGTCTATTTGTTCACTAGATTTGGTAGCGCTGACATGATTATATTTTTTTATTAACCACCCTTGCTTACCAAGAAAAGGTGGTAACGAGTCTTTTCCTTGAACTACTGCAGTCTCTCCAGTGATGATGCTGCCATAACAGTATTAGGCAGAAGATTCCATGGTTTTGACCCAGTGGCAATAAATTAACAGTTATAAATGCCCATTAAAATGGTGTGTGTCTCACACATGATGGTGTTCTCATCATATTTAATTTCCTTTGTTCATCTAGTGATTAAATGTTTCTAAAGACCCAATCTTTAACTAATGGTTGAAAAACAAAAGGGTGGAAATTTCTTCTATTTCTTGCGAAGAGAAAAGATTCCAGCCAGGATCCCCCTACCCACCTCCCACATTTATTTGAACATCGTACCTCACTTCAGTCTTTTAGACATCCGTAGTTAATTATTCCAGTGATTATAAAAGGTAATCAAAAGCTGATGTGCAAACCTGTTTGCACAACAAAGATTCTTTAATTTTATTCTTAACCTTTCTTATCACAGGAAGGAAGTTCGGGATCTGGGATTAACAATCATTGTAGATGCCAGGAGACGGCCACCTCATGTTGCATTATTTAAAGCTTTTGGATCTCTTCAGGTGAACATAGAGAAATATTGGATATGGAATGTGCCCAGGCTATTTTTAAAGACCTCACCTCTCTTTATTTTTATTGCTATGAACATACAAATAATGACAGACAGAAAAAGACTAACTAGCTCATCCATCTTGACACACAGAACAGCGATGTGCTTCACAATGTATACACTCCCCACCTCACACAGAAACTACGTGATCTCTTGGGACAGGCAACTAATGCTAAAGAGATAAGAAATTGTTTGGGTGGGCAAATTGTTTCAAGTAAATAAATTAGGGAGGACCAGTGATCACAATCCCAAGTGGTGTAAAGGGAGAACTAGGTTAGATGTTAGGAGAAGGTGCTTCTATTTCCAGAGATTGATGGATGCATGGATTAGGATGTGTAATGAACAGAGATGAATTCAGGGAAAAAAATCTGGAAAATTCCTCTCCGACTTGAGACGATTGAAACTAGCCCAGGAGATCACTCTGGTCCTGATTTACGTTACAGGACCTTGGCTCTTGCATGAGGTGCATTGGAATCCAGCCAGAAACTAGTCCAGTTCTTGCACGAAGGAATTCAGGATGTCTCTGTTCACTACACATCCTAGTCCACACATCCATCAATCTCTGGAAATAGAAGCATCTTCTCCTAACATTTAACCTAGTTCTCCCTTTATGCCACTTAGGATTATGATCACTGGTCCTCCTTAATTTATTTACTTGAAACAATTTGTCCAAACAAACATTATCTTGTCTCTTCATCATCTTATAAATCTGAAATACATTGAGGTAACCTTCATAAATTCAAATTGAATCATTTATCTAAACCAAAGGTTCCCAGCAGTAGGGTGTGCTGTGCAATCTACTTTGACACTTCTATGTAAAGGTTGTCACCAAATTCTCTTTCTCCAATCACTTCAACCAGCTTCCCACAACTTCAAAACATTTTTTAAAAAGTGCATTTATTATATATAAAGCAAAAATAATTTGTCGTGTACAGGCTCTGAATTCCAATCTGCCAGCTGAATCTTGCAGTCAGCTATCGCCTTGTACGTCATTCCCATAATCTGCCCCGAGTTCCAATCTTCATTCCAGTCTGTTCTCCTCCCATGCAGCTGTGTGAATAATACATAAAATTGGTCAAAATGTGTTACAGAGAAAACCAGCAGAAAGAAAGAAATCAGGAGAGCAGTGAAAAGATGTAAGCAAGGAAACTGAAAATATGAATGAAGGATCGAAGAGAGGAAAATAGAAGGGAAAGAAGGCTGAATTTTATGGGGCAGGAATGAATGAAGATTTGTACCATCAGATGTTTGCCAGCATCATCCTGTCCCTGGGCCATTTTCCCAAAGGTGAAATGGGGGTGCTGGAAGGGATACCATCTGCAATTCGCGACTAACCAATTAAGTGGAGTTAATGGCCTAATAAGGCCTATTGACAGAAGTCGACTAGAATTCTCCAGTCGGCCTACAGATTCCTCAGGCATCAGCGACTAGGTCAGCTGCCTGGAGGTGACCTCCCAGCAGCGGACCAGGGTGCCAGCGTTGCAGGCAAGCTTTTAGGCATTCCCTGCCTGCTTGGCCACAGCTGTAGCTGTAGGTCACCCCGTGGAGAGGCTCCCCATCCACAATGGTGGCCCGGCTACTGAGACCATTCATTATTTTAAAACTTATAAAAGCTGCAGAGAGGGCCCCTCAAGATGGAGCTGCTCTTCCCCTCGCTCTCTTACCTGAATTGCAGGCAAGTTGCAGTAAGGTAAATTAGATGACATATCCGTAACAGAATCTGTCCTCTTTTTCTTCTATTAATGTAAACACAAGGTAAATTAGATCATCTCCATTATGGCCCTGTGATCCTCACAGCCTGATTTTCCTACTTGTGCTCCATGCAGATGAAGCTTTCAACCCATGCAGTAAAAATGAACCCTACCCCATTTAGGAAATGCTTCAGTAGCAACCAGAGGACCACCAAAATGAATATTTGACAACCTGAGTTGTGTTTGTTTATAGTTGTTTGTAGTAATAAGGCATTATTGCATAATCTCTAAATATATATTGTATTGATGTTTCCACTACTTCAATCACTTTGTTGTTCAATTCTGCAGGAATTTGCTCCCCACTCTATTCATTGTGTCCTGATATTGACAGAAAAGGAGACAACTCTCAAACTGGAGAAATATCCAGGAGTACCTGTAAGTGCTATTTATCCCACTTGAGAAATCCAAGTAGAATGGCAGAGTGATTTTAACTTGATTTCATCTGTGTCAGAATGTTTCTTCAAATCGAAAATGGTACTGATTTGTTCCATGTGGAGCAGTTATATTGGTGTTTTATGCTTTCCCATTTACACATATCTGCCCTTTGCCTGGGAGCTTGTCTGAGTCATGCCATAGCCACTCACTGCTTGTTCGGGGATGCTTGTCAGGATGGCAGCGACTTTTTTTTGTGCCAACTTCTCTACCCCATCCCATCAATGTTAGGTACTAGGTTGAGCAATACAACCAAAAAGTGCCCAGGAAAGGGTTCTTGAAGCAAGGCTTAGGACTTAAAGGAGGACCCTGGATGAAACATTATACTGCAATAACACTAAAGCAAAATGCTGCGGATGCCAGAAACATGAAATTAAGACAGAAAATATTGGAAACACTCAGCAAGTCAGGCAGCATCTTTGGAGGAAGAAAAACAGAGTTAACATTTCCAGCCTGTGACCTCTCATCAGAGCTGGAGTTAGAGGTGTAGCAGGTGTTACATCGACAGAGGCAGGGCAATGGTTGGGGGGGAGGGGGGGGTGCGCAAAGGACAAAACAGAAGGTCTGTGATAGGGTGTTAGGCAAGAGAGACAAAAGGTCTGATGGTGCAAGCGAAAAGGGAATGACAATGGAATAAATAAAGTTGTTTCTGAAGGTGATGTAAATGATAAAATGCCTATGGCAGGTGACCCAAATCTCATATAAGAAAAATGGTGTGACAACAGCAGCATTACAAACTAAAACCTTTATTCTCTAATGGAGATCTCTGTTATGAAGACCCGGTTGTGCAATCTTTAAAAAGCTGTGCGGGCACAGCTGATTCTGTGCTGGATCTGCACTTTGATGGTGACCTTTTGAGAAAGGTAGCTGCCAAGATATGGGAATGACATATATATATAGATATATGGCAGTGTGACTTGTGTCACCTCCCAAATGTACCTCCAGTGCTAGAGGATTTTCCATCAGAGCTACTTCGCAGGATACTCCAAGTCAAGTGGAAAGACAGGTGAACAAACTCCAGCATCCTCACTGAAACCAATTCCTCTAGCATCACAACCATGATCATGGCAAATCAGCTGCACTGGTTTGGAAACTGTACCTGCATGCCAAAAAGAGAAAGAGGATTCTCTTTTCACAACTTAAGGATCTCAAGGAGGGCAGTGAAGACATTGTAAGGACACTCAGAAGGCTTCATTGAAAAGGAGACAAATTGACATGGGTGTAAGGGAGGAACTTGCCAAAAACTGGCGCCTCATCCAACAAGTTGCAACATAGTCAGAAACTGACACCATAAACTCTGCTGTGGAGAAGTGATGAAAGCAGAAGGAAAGAGATCAGAACCCTGCTTCAAGAACTCCCCCTACCTCAGATCAACTTTTGTGTTCTCTGCCCAATGATCTGTGGCTCCAGGATTGGCCTCTGAATCACCTGAGGACACACGCATTGTGAAGCCTGGCAGACGTCATCCTCATTTTGACTGTATTGTTATTATCTCAGCTGACATTTCTACTAGGCAAGTCAGACCCCATGGTGGAATCCGGCTTGATTGATACTAACTTCTGTTTTTTTTGTATAGAAACGTGGAGGACGGCTACTGAACAGAGTCACAGGAGTCTGCTGATGAACATTTAACAAAAAAAAACTATTAATTAAATAAGAATTGATGAACAATATTACCCTACTCCTTCATCCTAATTCTACCTTTATAGATGTAGAGAGAAATTCGTAAAGATAACACAAGTTACAAACCCTATCTTATATTCTAATATTCACAATAAGTATACAGCCCAGGTAAACCAACAGGTGAATTGCAGACGGACACACCGCACTCCAAAACCAAGCTTCTATGAATTTCTCATCAACTCTCCAGACGTTTGTCACACCATAAGCCAACCAGTCTCACTGAACAAACTTTGGAATGCCTTCTCAAATGATGCTTTCACTCGGATATCTCCAAAAAAGATCCACCTCGAGGATTTCAAACTCTCCTTCCAATATTCCTTTTCCTTGGATCTTTACGTGCATTCAGGCTTCACCCTCCACACACACTCTCAGGTATTCAGCTGTGCCAAGCAGGACATTACTGCTCCAACTCCCGTAGTAAGGAGTCACCAAACTTTTACTGTCTCCTTGGATCTTCTGGCTTCTCACAAGCCCGCTTTGTTCCAAGTTTGCTCTCTGCAACTCTGTCTCTTTAATTTGAAGCCTTTTCCTCTGCTTCTTAATAGTAACTTCATTTAATACAATCTGTTTCTGATTCCTGTCCTTGTTCCTTGACTTAACTATCCTGTTGGGACATCTTTCTGTCACACTCCCTGGTTTTGGGGATTTTCTTCTTTTCTTTGGGACCTGCTCCCTGCAGCCCCCACCCTGCTTCGTGTGGCACTTTCTGTGGAATGGTATGTTCTTCTGGGTCACCACAGCCTCTTTATGCTGTTTCACTTTTATTTTATTTTTTTTCTGTGTAAGCAGAGAGCTGGCTTCCAAACCTAAAAAACAAAAATTTAAGATGAACTGCGCATGTGTGTAGGGCCATTTACCGGCTTGAAGATGTGACCATGCACAAACTGCTGAGGATGTGATGGCAAAGTGGTATTATCACTGGACTAATATTCTAGCAACCCAGGGCAATGCGCTGGGGACCCAGATTCAAACTCCACCATGCTAGATGGTCAAATTCAATAAAAGCCTGGAATTAAAAGTCTAATGGTGACTATGAAACCATTACTGTTTGTCATAAAGACACATTTGGCTCACTAGGCTGGTATTATCTAGAAGAAGAAGCCAAAGAATGCTGTGTGGCCATTCCAGGACTGGTGTATGCACAGAGACTGTTGGGCCCAATGGGAACTGTAGTTTCCAAACTCCAAGGCCTGATCTCTGTCTTTAATAGGAATGGCCTGAAATGGTTGAATTCAGTGTTGATTCCAGAAGATTGTTAAGTGCTTAATTGAAAGATAACACATGTTTCCTTGAACTTATATTGAACTTCATTAGTATAAGAGAGCCAAGGGCCAAGAGATCGAGTGGGAGTTGGGTGGAGGGTTATACTACTAATTACTAGTTTGCCCCACAGAGGAATCTTTTAGATATATGCAAAATCCTTACTAACATCTGGGGGCTTGTGCCAAAATTGGGAGAGCTGTCTCACAGACTAGTCAAGCAACAGCCTGACATAGCCATCCTCACAGAATCATACCTTAGAGCCAATGTCCCAGACACCACCATCACCATCCTTGGGTATGCACTGTTCCACCAGCAGCACAGACCCAGCAGTGGTGGTGGCACAGCGGTATACGGCCAGGAGGGAGTAACCCTGAGAGTTCTCAACATTAACTCTTGACCCCATGGAGCCTCAAGGCAATAGGTCAAACATGGGCAAGGCAAGCTCCTGCTTACTCATTGTCCTCCCTCAGCTGATGCATCAGTGCTCCTCCATATTTAGCACCACTTGGAAGAAGCACTGAGGGTAGCAAGGGCACAGAGTGTACTTTGGGTGGGGACTTCAATGTCTCTCACGAAGAGTTACTTGATAGCACTGCTACTGACTGACCTGATCGAGTCCTAAAGGACATAGCTGCTAGACTGGGCCTGCGGCAGGTGGTGAGAGAACCAACAAAGGGGAAAAGCCTACTTGACCTCATCCTCACCAATCTACCTGTTGCAGATGCATCTGTCTGTGTCAGTGTCAGTCAGAGTGAGGCATTACAACCTACTGCTAAATGAGATAGATTCAGAACAGAACTAGGAACTCAAAACTGGGTATCCATTTTGCACTGTGAGCCATCAGCGGTAGCAGAATTGCATTCAACCACAACCTGTAATCTCATGGCCCAGCATATCCCTCACTCTGAGATCCGTGTGTGTGTGTGTGTGTCATCACGTCTTTTATTATTCTTTCTCAGGTTAAGGAACTAATAAGCTTACTCTTTCTTTGACACAAGAAAGCCTGGTTTGATTGGCTCCTCGTTAGAAAGTTACATTTGGATTAGAAAAGGCGTTTATGGGGAAAATAAATTTTAAAAAAGCTTTGTGCGACCAACCAAGGGAGCTGAATAAAGGAGAGCCAGTTCATTCCTCCTCATCCTGTCGTAACATTTTCATTCATTTAAATTGATGAAATCTCAATGTTTGTGGACCCACTATTTTCTAGCTCAGTCCAGACTTAGGAACTGGTCCTTATAGGATAAGGACCTTGTCTGAAGAAAAGATGAGTTATGTTCTTCAATCTATAATTGCTCTTTAATATATAACTTGTATTTATATGGTGCATGTTGTTTTTGTTTTATTAGATTGAAGTTTTGACTTCCTTGAAAGCCCTGCATAAGTTCATTGACAGCAACCAGCTAACTGAGCATCAGGAGGGGACATTTCCTTACAATCACTCTGAGTGGATACAATTCCGTGCGGTCAGTAATACATCACTAAGAAACTTCATTAGTTTTAATAGAGCATAAACATGTAGATTATGTTACATTTTGTGTTCATGTCAAAGATCCTAAAAAATGATGATAATGCTTTTTATTGATTATGCCTCTTTAAATGTGAAGTCCTATTTTTTGATCCATAATTCAGTTAAATATGTACCTCTGGTACCTCTCACGCACCTTCTTATGTTGTCGATATTGGGCCTGCATTGGGTTGATTAGTCTGGGCTATGAAAGATCATGGGAGCATGTGTCAGGGATGTTTATAGGCTTTGGGTGAAAAAGGCCATGCAGAATAACGTATTTGGAACAATTACAAGATGACATTTTAATTTTTTTTCTTTTTATCTGTGGGAGACACAGACAAGGTTATATTTATTCCCCATCCCTAGTTGCCCTGGATACATGTCTTCTTGAACCACTGCAGTCCTTAAAGTGACTCCCACAATGGTGTTGGGTGGACAGTTCCATAATTCTGATTCAGTGACAATGAAAGAACAGTGGTGTGGGCCCAGGTCGGGCTGGTGTGTGACTTAGAGGGAAGGCAGGAGTTGTGATGTTCCCATAACATTGCTACTCTTTTTTTTGGTATTAGATGCTGCAGAAGTGACAGGTGCTTTTGAACTAACCTTGGTGAGTTGCTGCAGTACATTCTGCTGATCATACATACGGCAGCCATCAGTGCACTAGTGATGGAGGATATGGATATTGGGTGGAATTTTCCATGCCCGCTGGTGGTGGGCTAAACAGGTGACGTGTGCAGACAATATGGTGCAATCTGTTTCACGATGGCGGGAAGGCAGGTTGCGATCGTCCTCACATTTTCTGCCAACGGTCGTCAGGGAGCTCATTGTAATACATCAGCATATCATTAAAAGGCCATCCCGTCAGGCTCTTGCAACCACGTCCATCAACGTTGGTGGGAAAGCACAGGCAACGTGCACTTAGCGGTCTTCACTTTGGGGGAACAGGAGGTAAGTGAGCAGCATTGTTTTGTAGAGCTCGCCAGGGTTGCCTGTTGCTTTGCAGGCTTCAGGGGCTCCAGGAGTTGGGGTTAAGTGCTGCCCTGACACAGAGGCGACTGTTATCGGGTGAGGGTGTGCGGGGGCAACTGCTTTTCAGCCTTGAAGGCGACTGTTGTTGGGGGGCAACTGCTGCCCTGCTGTTGGATCTTGCGCATAAGAAATTGAGGTTGGGGGTGCAGGGTAAGCGAGGGAAGTGGCCACACAGTAGGGGCACCTGTATAAACTGACCATTTCTCTGCAACTGAGACAGTTCAGATGCAGCCACAGTGATATGATTGGGGTTGCGCTCCAAGACTGCCCACCCAGACAAGAAATACAGAGACACCAAAGTGCCCCAAGTGCTCCAGATCTTACCTCCCCCTCTCCCCCGCACAGACTGCGAGTCCACGCCCACTTTACTGGACCGCGGAGCAGTTGGACTACACAAGTTACACAATCTCCTTGCAAACGCTAGCCGTGTAGCAGTCACTGCTCGAGGCGCTCACAGCCCCTTGCAATCTCAGCATCCCGATTAGGAGCAGAGTCCCCCATGTTGCAGGTTGACAGGGCAGCCATGCAGCGCACTTATCACTAGCCATCTGAGGGGCTACCAGCAATCTCTGGGGAACATTAAGGGGCTGTAACGCAAGGCCATGAATGGTGTTAAGTACACCCATGATAACCACTTCTCTTTCTCTTTCATGCCGCAGGAGGACCACATCAGGAGCATGGAGCTTGGTGACCTAGCTGTATGCCTGATGGCCTACAGAATGTGTAGAAAATGGAGGAGAGAGTGATTGAGGCTCCTGGCTGCGCAAAGGCAGGAGCAGCAATCTCAGAAAGAATGGGCAGCAGGGGCTCCCGCACATGCTGCCCAGGAGTGACAGCGAGCCGTGGCCAGTTGGCACCTAGTGACACCCAGGGTCTATAGACAGTGCCTGTCATTCCTGCAGATGACCAAGAATCAGTGTCGCCGACAACTGCACATGTCTAGGGACCTGGATGCTCATACCTGCCACTTACTGCAGGACTTGGCACCAAGGGGACATGGAAGGCATTCACTGTCAGTGGTTGTGAAAGTGACAGTGGTGCTCAATTTCTATGCCAGTGGCTCCTTTCAGAGCTCCACAGGTGACCACCCACAAATGTATCCATGAGGTCAAGGATGCCATCTTCTCAAGGGCACACAACTTTGTGCATTTCACCCGGGACCGGGACAGCCAGGATGTAAGGGCCATTGGATTCTCCCAGATCTCAGGATTCCCACAGGTTCAGGGTGTGATTGACTGCATCCATGTGCTGCTCAGGTCTCCGTCGCTGCACACGGTGGACTATATCAACCGCAAGGGACTCCACTCACTGAACGTGCAGCTTATATGCGACCACCGGAAACGCATCCTGCACGTATGCACACAGTTTCCAGGGAGTGTGCACAGTGCCTACATCCTCAGTCGGTCACAGATCCCTGGAGTCTTCTAGGTTCCACAGAGGCTGCAGGGATGGCTCCTCAGGGACAAGGGCTACCTGCAGAGGATGTGGCTGATGACACTCTTGTGGCAGCCTCAGACTGCAGCAAAGTGACGCTATAATGAGGCTCATGCTGCAACTCACAACTTGGTGGAGCATATCATTGGGATGCTGAAGATGAGGCTCCAGTGCCTGGACCGGTCTGGTGGAGCCCTGCAATATAAACCACAGAGGGTGTCACGCAATGTCATCGTCTGTTGTGCCCTTTACAACCTGGCGATGCAATGAGGAGAGAAGCTGGCTGAGATGGAAGAATTGCACGTCTCCTCGGATGAGGAGGACGCTGAGAGGGGTGAGGGTGAGGAGGTGCTTGGAGGTGACGATGATGGGGATGAGGCCCCCGCACTGCCCAGATGTAGCAGGTGCACTTGGGAGGCCCTCATAGCTGCTAGATTGGTGGAGGATGATGATGACATGCTGTAAGGAGACCCCATAGATCCTCACATCACATCTGTGAACGTTTGATTCCAGTCTGGTTTATGGCGGAGCACAAACCCTTTGTGATAATGCTCCTTCAACCTGGAGACACAGTGGAGGCCCTAATAGTTACTCGATTGCAGAAGGATGATGATGACATGCAATGAGGACACTCCATAAATCATCACATAGCCTCTAAGAATGTCTGATCCTGTCTGCCCAAGGACAGCTCGCTTGCACTCTGTGATCAGGGTCATATCATAGAGATGCAGCCATGAAACTTTAGAAGCATCTGATACTTTGTCCGCCTTCAGCACCTGACCCCTTCAGGAGCACAGCATCACTGGTCACAGATACTGAAGAGATGGGGGCCAGCTCCACCTCAAAGGTGCTCAGAGCACACACAGAATGACGGAACACTGTAGCGCTTGCCCACTACATTCTGGCAGCAATGACAAGCACTGCCGAGGTGCAGGCATCACTAATGTGCCCAGGGAGTGTGAGGCTGGGCCATCACTTTGGTCTGAAGGCTGCACAAAGCACAGGGAAGAGGCCCCGGACTGAGACACCTGCCTTTATCTTGTGCAGAAAGGTTTCACATCTGAGTGATAAGAACAAGGAGCCATAAGCAGGGAGACATTCTTTGGAGTTTATTTACAATAGTGAACAGTATGTTCAAGTGATTAACACCCGTGCCCAGGCTGTGCAACTAATTCTCCTTAACTTTACTAACCCTGCCGCTACATCTTGGTGCTCCCTGGATATCCACAGCAGAGGTGGAGGCAGCCTGCTGACTGCGAGACCCTGGCTGTGATGACCTTGGCGGCTGTCCTCTGGAGAGCTGAGACTTGGAGGGCCCCGGCCTGCTTTTGGGGTCATGCTGTGTGGCAGTGGCACCCTCATCGGCCTGTGGAGCTGGAGCTGCGGAGGTCACAGGAAGAGGGGATTCGGATTGGCTGGACACACTTGGAGTCACCTGGTTGGGTGGGCCTAGGGTATGCACCTGCTGATCCTCCTCCCTGTGGTTGCCCAAGGGCCCCAGGCTGACTCCGTGAGTGGAAGGCATAGCCGGAGTGAGACCGAGCTGCCCTGCACCTCTCTTGCGTATATACTGTTGGAGGCCAACTATGGTATTAGCAATGGAGTTGAGCCCGCGCAGCAGTGCAGGAGCGACGGTCCTGGACAAAGGTTTCCATAGTAGCCGCCACCCTACCAACATTGATCTCGGTGTGTTGGCATGCCGACGCTATCATTTAAGCCTGAAGGCAAACGGACTCCTCTATTGTGCCTTGCAATCTGAGAAGTGCAGCGGATATCCCTTCCTGATATTCCCGAGCTTGTCTTTGCAGCTCCAGCAACTGTGGCATAACCGAATCCAGAGGCTCGTCATCTGGCTCGGACTCAGCAAATTTCTGGCCTCCAGCAGTCCTCCGAGTGCCAGACACCTGGCAAGTCCCTGATGTGTATCAGACAGTGTGAAGTGCTCAACAAAAACAGAATTACCTGGAAAAACTCAGCAGGTCTGGCAGCATCGGCGGAGAAGAAAAAAAAGTGTGAAGTGCTCGCCAGGTTGTGGTCCCGGGGCTACTTCAAAGCTAGATCCCACCAAGGTGTGTGTCTCTGTGCTGATGGAGGGTGTGGGTGAGTGCTGTGATGGGACTTCAGGGAGGGTGCCTCCAGATTCTTGTCCAGAGGTTTTTCCGTGGCTTGCTTGGCGGCCCTGGGTTGTGGACTCTGTCGGCTGTTTCCCAGAGGTGCCTGCGGAAGCAATGGGAGATAATTAGTGCATGGCAGTGGCCTGTGAAAGAGGGCACATCACTCAGAGCATGGTTGTCTAATGGATGTTGCACTGCTGGATCCTCACTTGGTAGAGCAGCACCAACCTCACCGTCAGCACATCAACGGTCCTGATCCTCGCCGGCCAGCTGGATGGCTCTGTTTTCAAAGTCCGTGAAGACCTTGGTTTCGGGCATTCCGCCACCGGTCTGTGACCTCTCTCTCTCTTGTTGTGTGCCAGCTTGTCCTGTATGGATAAAGATGAGGTAAGCAGGATGCCAGCCAGGCCGGATGAAAAGTATGCCTGGCCTGTGTCGGTGGTGAATTGTCCCATGGATGGGATGAGGGCAATGACGGTGTATGTGAGAGAATGAACGGTGGTATCCGTTGAACTGGCAGTGAGTGAGGGTCCTGTGGATGTGTGATGCGTTTGTGATTGTATGAGTTGAGAGTGGTGAGAAGAGTGACTTAAACAGGCGGCATTGGGTGGCTTCTCCTCTTCTGAATGGCATTGGCGCTGACCACTGTTGCCACCGCCTTCCAAGCTGGATTGGCTACGTTGCTGCCCATCCTGCCAGCAGAGTGGGGGTATATGACATCGCACTGGGCCTCCATGGCATCCAGCAGTTGCTCGAGGGATCCGTCGTTGAAGCGGGGGGCTGTGGTCTTTTTTTCTTTGCTGGCCATGTCTCCCAGGCAGCAGTGATGAGTTGGGAGCAATGAGTGCTGTGCTTGCAGCTGGACTTTAAATATGGCAGCCGGCGTGATGCAGCAGCAGGGTGATGGCCAGGAGGCAAATGAGAGCCCTCCTGCCATGGAAACGACGTGTTTCCCAGGAGTGCATAAATAATGAGGCAGGTTTGTGATGATACGGCGTGAAAACCCACAATCGCTGACAGTGGGTAAAACGTCATTTTACCCGCCCGTTACCGCACTTCGTGCAAATCTGGAACATTCTGCCCATTGAGTCCAATGGTAGGGCATAAATTAAACAAACTGCTCTGTCCTGGATGGTGTCAAACTTATTGAATGTTGTTGCAGCTGCACAGCCCATCCAAGCACTGACATCACACTCCTGACCAGAGTCTTGTAGATGCTCAAGGGGCTGGCAAAGGTCACTGGGTGAACCACTCATAGTGGTGTACTTAGCTCTGTCCTGCTTTTGTGAACATGGTATAGATATGGATGGCCCAGTTTAGCTTCCATTGACCCTCCGAGAGGCACCTATACTCCCAAAATAAATTGATTGGTCATGTATTACATTGTGGCACCTTGCTGTGTGTTATGACCCATGCAGTTGGTAAAGCAGAGTTATTTATAAGTCCCAGAGGAAAGCTTTAAACAACTGTCATAACCTATAATTTTAAGTGTTATGTTTGAGATGCGACTCTAAACTCAGGAATCAGGCCACCAGTTCTCAAGGTTTTACATTAAACCAAATGAAACATTTTATTAATTTACACAGGTTAATATATACTCATGGCTACAAATTACTACTATCATAACTTTTAACAAATACCCAAACTAACTCCATAAAGGCAACAACAACCCATAGACTTAACCAAACACCAGGCAAAGCATTTTCACTGCATGAATTCAAAATTAGGTTCTTTTCACTGTGGAGCCAGTTGGAGGCTTGCAGCTGCCTTTTGATCTTACATTGCCTCTGCCTGCACACCCTAAAACTACTGAAGTTATACTTACCACCCCCATTGAGTGTTAATTCTCACTGTATCAACAACTTCTTTAAACTTTACCTTTTAACAATGGAACCCTTTTCATAGTACCAATTTTATTAGTAATATAAACATGTTGCTTGGTAGCTTTTAGCAAGGCGTCAATTTTCACCCCACTTCTTGAATGCTCTATTCAAAAAATGCAAATATACGCTATCTCTCTGTTTACATCTCAAACTAGTACATCAAAAGACCCAGACTAGCTGACTTTAATCCAATTAAGACATACCTGCAGTTTTTTTTAAAAAGAAAAATATTTTCCAAAATATTACATACATTAATAGCTTCATGACTCTGTGCCGAAATTTGCTATCCATTTGCTTTTAAAACAACAGTGCCTACAGTTCACAAATTCATTGAATGTGAAGAGCTTTGGAACAGCCTGGGAATGTGAAAGGAACTATATGTAATTTGTAATTATAGTTACCAGAGCAGTGAGGCCACATAAAGCCTCAGGGAATTGTCCAATTACGTTGCAGCTTTTATTGCTAAACCACATAGTTTCTGCACCCTCCAATTCACTTGCACAAAATATTCCATCAATAGTTCCCCTAAGAAATGTTGTGGAAGTGAAAGGCTTTTCTGTCAGAACCAGGTTAGGAATCAGCATTGGGAGATCAACTGGGTCCTGACCCTTCATCGAGATGGAAGTGAATCTCTGATGTGATTTTTTAGCGCAAGGCCACTTAAGGGCCGAGGGCGTGCTTGTTGTTCAATTGGTGGGTGAGCTCCTAAGGCTGGAGAATCTATAGGAGAATTACAGCAATGTTGGAGAGGGAGAGACAGTGTTGGGGGGTGGGAGTGGAGACGGTGGGCGGGGGGTGGGGGGCGCGCATGAGGCAGGTGGTGTCTCTATCTTGAGGAGTCCTCCGAGCACTTCTTCAAAATATAAAAACAGAAAGAGCACACAGCTACCAGGTAATCTGCTGCAGAGGGCAGCCTGCGGTCACACTTGTCACCATGGTAGCTGTCGGAGGAAAGAGTCACTGGACTGCTGGATCCCTGCTACCAGGTGGCACCCTCCTCTCATTACTGTGTTTTGGCCACCACAGGGGACCTGCCTGCCAAGTGGAAAATTCCAGTTGGCATGGGACAGGGGCCTCAACAGGCCCCTTAGTTACTTTCATTGGTTATCTGCTGATGTTGGAGTGCAGCCATTCTATCCTTACCCAGCCTTTTTGAAACCGTGCCAGCAAACCAGTACGCTGTTCAGCGGCAAGAATTTCCAGGCCCATCCCTCCAGTTCTGTCCCCACTGGGCTTCGGAAATCAAGCCCAAGGTGTTCAGAACACTTAGGAAAGGAAAGAATGGGGTATGGTGAGGGTGGGGTTGGGAGGGGTGGGGGATGGTGTGACAGTGTGATGAAGGAGAATATTTGTGTGCTTAAGAAAGTAGGTGTTCTGGACGGGTCAAGGGCAGAATCTATTTGGTTAGAATCAAGAAACAATAATGCAAACTGGCAATAATTTTCAATACCTCGCTGGCTCTCTGGCCACAGGAGAGGTGCCAGGGGACTGGAGGACAGCCAATGTGGTACTGTTATTCAGGAAGGGAGGAAGGGATAAACCAGGGAACTACAGGCTAGTCAGTCTAACCTCAGTGGTAGGGAAGCTGTTGGAAGCAATTCTGAGGGACAGAATTATCTACACTTGGAGAGGCAGGGATCGATCAAGGACAGTCAGCTTGGCTTTGTTAAGAGTAGGTCATGTCTGACCAATTTCATTGAATTTTTCAGAGAGGTGACTAGGTGTGTAGATGAGGGTAATGCATTTGACGTAGTGTCCTTGGACTTCAACAAGGCTCTTGATAAGATTCCACATGGGAGACTGATAATGAAGTTAAGAGCCCTTGGGATCCAAGGCAATTTGGCAAATTGGATCCAGAATTGGCTGAGTGGCAAGAAGCAGAGGTTGATGGTCGAGGGGTGTTTTTATGACTGGATGCCTGTGTCCAGTGGGGTTCCACAAGGATCGGTGTTGGGTCCCTTGCTATTGGTGGTATATAGAAATGATTTAGACTTGAAGGTAGGAAGGTTGATCAGTAAGTTCGCGGATGACACGAAAATTGGTGGGGTGATAAATGGTGAGGAGGATAGCCTTAGGTTACAGGAGGATATAGATGGGCTGGTCAGATGGGCTGATCAGTGGCAAATGGAATTTAAACTGGATAAATGTGGGGTGATGCACTTGGGCAGGACAAACAAGGCACAGGAATACACGATGACCCTGGGAAATACTGAGGATTAAAGGGACCTTGGTGTGCATGTCCACTGGTCCCTTAAGGTAGCAGGACAGGTAGATAAGGTGGTTAAGAAGGCATATGGGATACTTGCCTTTATTAGCCAAGGCATAGAATATAAGAGCAGAGAAGTTCTGCTGGAACTGTATAAAATGCTGGCTAGGCCACAGCTAGAGTATTGCGTGAAGTTCTGGAATCCGTATTATAGGAAAGATGTGATTGTACTAGAAAGAGTGCAGAGGAGATTTGCCAGGATGTTGCCTGGGCTGGAGAGTTTTAGTTATGGGGAGAGATTGGATAGACGGATCATTTTCCCTTGAGCAGAGGAGATTGAGGGGGGACATGATTGAGGTGTATAAAATTATGATGGGTATTGATAGGGTAGACAGGAAGGAACTTTTCCCCTTGGTGGAGAGACCAATAACCAGGGGGCATAGATTTAAGATAAGGGGCAGGAGGTTTAAAAGTGAGGAAGAATTTTTTCACCCAGATGGTCGTGGGAATCTGGAACTCACTGCCTGAAAGGGTGGTAGAGACAGATACCGTCATAACATTTAAGAGTTATTTGGATATGCACTTGCGATGCCATGGCATACAAGGCTATGGGCCCAGTGCTGGAAAATGGGATTAGAATAGTTAGGTACTTGTTTGACTGGTGCAGTCTCAATGAGGCAAAGGGCCTTTTTCTGTGCTGTAGACCTCTATGACTATGACTCTAATAAGCATTATCATTGCATCACTGAATGTATTCTATAGGCCCCTAAATAGTGGGAAAGATATAGAAGAAAAACATTGCAAGGAAAGTACAGAGAGGTAGGAAAACTATAGAGGAATGATAATGGGAGACTTCAATTATTCCAATATAGACTGGAATAGTAATATCCTAAAGGGCAGAGAGGAGGGATAGTTTTTGAGTGCTTTCAGTGGGGTATTATTGATAAGTATCGTTTCTGGCCCACTTGAGGGTGGATGCATTGCCAAACCTGGTTCTGGATGAATGAGGTGGGTCAAGTAGGTCAAATATCTGTAGAGCAACATCTTGGAGATGCTGATCACAGTATCAGAAGGTTTACGATCAATCTTAGTGTAAAACTATTTAATTGGATTAATTGGATCGGGGCAATTTCAGTGGGATGAGAATGGATCTGACCTGGGTAAAAGATTGGCAGGCAATTGTAAAGGAACAATGGATGCCTTTAAGGGGGAGATGGTTCAGGTACAGTCACTGTTCATTCCCATGAGTGGGAATGGATGCAGCATCCAAAGCCCAGGGCTCCCTTGATGATGAAAAAGAGAGTTAAATGGATGTGGCAGATGTCAGGTTGACAATACAAATGAGAGTCAGGGTGAATATAGAAAATTCAGAGGGGAAGTGAAAAATAAAAAGGAGAGGCAAAGAAGGAGTGTGAGAAAAGTCTGACAGCCAACAGAAATGGGAGTCCAAAAGACATCTATAGGTGTATAAAAAGTAAAAGTGTAGTGAGAGGAGGGATGGGACCACCTGGGGATGAAAAGGGGACATATGTATGGAGACAGAAGATGGCTGAGTACTTTGCATCTGTTTTTACAAAGGAAGAAGTTACTGCCTAGGTCATAGCAAAAGAGGAGGTAGCTGAGACACTGGAAGGGCTAACAATTGATAAAGAGGGTATATCAGAATGGCTGGCTGTACTTAAAGTTGATAAGTCAACAGGATCAGATCAGGTGCATCTGAGGATACTGAGGGAAGTTAGGGTGGAAATTGCGGAGCCATGGGCCATGATCTTCTAATTCTCCTTAGATACAGGGGTTGTACCAAAGGACTGGAGAATTGCAAATGTTACACCATGTTCAAAGCAGAATTTAATGATGAATCCAGCAACTACAAGCCAGTCAGTTTAATTTCAGTGGTGGGGAAGTTTATCATCTGGGACAAAATTAACAGTCGCTTGCTCAAGCAATGATTCATTAAGGAAAACCAGCATGGATTTGTTATAGGCAAATCATGTTCAACTAATGTGATTGAGTTTTTTGATATGGTAACAAAGAGGTTTGATGAGGGGAATGCAGCTGATGCAGTGTGCAAGGACGTCCAAAAGGCATTCTATAAAGTATCACATAATAGGTTTGTCAACAAAGTTGAAGCCCATTGAATAAAACGGACAGTGGCACTTGATGCCACTCAACGCCACTTTGAAGTAGATGATCAGCCATGATCTAAGTGAATGACAGAGCAGGCTCGACGCTTTGGGACACATCAGAAGTCCCAATGCACTGACTTTGTGGGATTTGCTCGAGAGGTTTGAACTTCCAAGGTTAATTCCCCTGCTCCCTGCGACTTTCTGAAAAAGTCTGCAACTCTGAGTTAGCCAGGAAATGTTAGATAGAAAAATCCTAGTCTACCTCCTGGGTAACTACACAACTGACCTCCCCACCGCATCCTCATCCTGACTACACTACTACCTCCTGACTCCCCTCTCGACTTCCCCCAACCCAACCTCAAACCCCAATTCCCCCCTGACCTGGCCTCACCTTATCGGTCCACCCACCTGCCACTCTGCCATCCTACCAACCTGCCACCTTACCTGCCTATCACCCTATCCACCTGCCACTCTACCCACCTACTACCTCACCCACCTCCTGCCCTACCAAACTGCCTCCTATCCACCTACCATCCTACCCACCTGCTACCCTGCCCTCCTGCAACCCTGCCCACTTCCCTCACCCACCCTATCTCCTTACCTCACCCAGCCTACCCACTTACCTGACAAATTCTGCCCCCTTACCCACCTACACATTCATCCATGCACCCAGGCACTCAGACACTAACACACTGAAAAGCTATGATTTTCAGTGGGTTAGTGAACACTACAGAATAGGGCAGTTTTTGCCAAAAAAAAGAGGGCATGTCTTGACTTCCCCCGATGAAACAGCACTAGGATGGAGCGGATGGATTGAAGTTATTTCTGAAGAAGCCAGGATCAGAAGTCCTGGCCAGAAATGCGGAGCTCCAGCATGGCGCAGCAGAGTGGCAGTCCAATGGGGATTGGTGCTTCTTGGCAGATTCGGCCCATTGAGTATTGCAATTGTTTTGAGGCATCTCAGAGTGGAAATGATGCATGAAGAAAAGTTGAATTTTATTGCACTTTCTGTAATATTCAGTTTGAAATGTTTTGGAATATACTTTTACAAATTTTCTGAACCAAGTATATTTTTGGGAAGAAAGGCTACCTGATTAGGCAGCAACAGGATCCTGAAAATCTGATTGGGCCTCCTTTCGATACAGGATCCTGAGGCTGTGATGTGCACTACAGGAGTTAGTGATCATAGCAGTGATCATGTCAGCTTTTAAAGAATAGGTTAGCTAAGTAGTTCAAGGAACATAGGATAAAGGGATATGGGAATACAGCTAGCCACTTGGGATTAGGACAACTGCTGACTTGGAAAGTAAACACCAACACGGGTTGTGCTAAGTGGCCAGCTTCTGCATTGTAATTCTATAAAAGACTGATTCCTTGACGTTTATCTTGTATCCTTCACCTAAGTGAAAAATATCACTAAAATGTTAAGAAGCAAAAGCTAGTAGCTATACACTTTACTACGCATGCTTTCTCACATAGATTGTTCTGTATTTGACAAGAGATGCAATTGTAACAGTTTGCTGATAATCGTTAGTGAACCACATCATGGAGTAAATTACAATTTTACAGTATTGAATCTTCAATATAATGATGCCAGATGTTTCCATTCCATCATACTGAGTGCAACAGTTTGCATGAATAAATGTTTATTGAATCAAATAGCTACAGGGTAATGGTTTTAATAGAGCTCTTTTAATTAATGCCAGTACAATACCTTCAGTAATGCAGCCTGGTGTCAAAGGCTTCAGTACGACCGTGCCAGATGTTATCGTTTCATCATGTTGAATGCACTACAATCTGTATGAATAAACATGCGCTGGAAAATATATCACCGCTGGCTTCCCCTTCTTTACTCATGTTGACTACTTCGCTGTGATGAAAGATTCAAACACCAGGGCACATAAGAATAAAATTAATAAGTTAGGAATGGAAGAAAAATCATACATAACTTCTTCATATAAATAGTTACAACATTGTGAAATAGATTTAAGAGACTTTAAGGAACGTAAGGCAATCCTACTCCTTGTATGATCGATTTGATCTTCTGGGCTAGTTTTGGTTGCTTGAGAGGAATTTTCCACTCTCCCCCAACCCCACCTCCCACCCACATGGTTGTCCATGTTTTTGAGTTTTTCCTGCCTCCCTCAGAGAATTCATCCCTGTGGGGGATGAGGGTGCAGGCGGCTTTAGAAGGATTTAATTATAATGCAACTGGCATTATGAGTGTGGGACAGGATTGAGGAACCAGATGGCCTTTTCCTGACCATCATTTTTTTTGATACAAGAAAAAAAATTGCAAAAGAAAGGCGGTTTGATCAGTCGAAGCACAACCCTTTGGTCCTCTGACCCTCCTCTTTTGGAGAAAGGGCTTGTTCTGATCATCCCAAGGCCTAAGACTTTACCACCATGCTAAAGGATTTGTTCCAAATGTTCATCATTGAATAGAAATATTTCTTTCAAACATCTGTTTTTAAACCACTTCAGTCCAATTTCAATCTCTTGGCTCTACTTTCCCAACTTGAAGTAATCTCATTGACTTGTCCTATCTTTACCAATAGATATTTAATACTTCAGTGAGATCTCCCTTAAGCTCCTCTAATCTTACTTTATATTTCAATTCCTTTTTATTTGGAAAGAGTTATATTGCTCTTTTGGCATGTGACCAAAATTCAACACTGCATTCCCAGTGTGGTCTGACCAATGCATTTAAGTGTTCCAGTATAACTTTATTGCCCTTTTATATAATCCAGTCACATTGTCATGAGGTTGAAAGTGATGAGAGAACCATCAATCTCAAGTCCCTTAGTAAGCCCCTCTGTAAATTCACTCCCAGTTGGTGTATTCTTGAGATATATATGTCTTAAATAATGTGCAATACTTTATATTTACCCATGTTTAATTTTCCAATTATAGTGTTGCCAGCAAATTTGATAAACTTGCCTTTAGTGTACAGATATTTAATGTGAATTGGGGGAACAAAGTTTCAGAAAGTGCTGACGCTTGTTCTGCTATTAACACATTCTGCTACCTGACCTTTATGCCACTATTAACACCTGCTTTAGTCTTTAACACTATCATTACCACTCTATTTGCCTTGTGTTCATGACATCCTTGTTATTTAATTTCTAATGATGTCCACCCCATCCCTGACCTATTTTGCTCTACCTGCCCCAACCCCTCTCTTCAATAGCGTATAACCCATCACATTTCTGTGTCTCTTCAGCTCTGTACAGATAGTGTACAGATATTTAATGTGAATTGGGGGAACAAAGTTTCAGAAAGTGCTGACGCTTGTTCTGCTATTAACACATTCTGCTACCTGACCTTTATGCCACTATTAACACCTGCTTTAGTCTTTAACACTATCATTACCACTCTATTTGCCTTGTGTTCATGACATCCTTGTTATTTAATTTCTAATGATGTCCACCCCATCCCTGACCTATTTTGCTCTACCTGCCCCAACCCCTCTCTTCAATAGCGTATAACCCATCACATTTCTGTGTCTCTTCAGCTCTGAAGAAGTCATACAGTTTCGAAACCTTAACTCTGTTTCTCTCCCCACAGATTCTGCCAGATCTGCTGAGATTTTCCAGCATTTCCTGTTTTTATTTCAGAGTTTGCTGTGGAATCCCACTCAGCAGCTAACTCAAGTCTGAGGTGCTTCCTGCCCTGGATCCCCCTGCTTTCCTTTTATAATCAAGTTCTGATCCAGTTGCTGTGGGAGTAGCGCAGGCATTCATTTATTTACTGGAGATGTAGAGTGCTAATACACTAAAGAATTAGAGAGATTGTACACTAGTATATCAATGTATGCTGGTATATTAACATGCTGCAGAGTTAATGCAGGGACACACTAACAGGGGTAACTTTCTAGCGCACTATTGCACTGAAGGGTAGAACTTTTAAAAGCAGATTCTACGAATGGCTGAAATATTCAGCAGGACCTACTGACATTAACCTCTGAATTCTAACCATGCACCTGTGGGCCAAGATTTAATGAATAATTGGTAGCTTTGCCCATTGCCCACCTTGGCCAGCCCTGGAAGCCATGACTCTGTTTTACATTGTTTAGCTAATTAATTGCCTGAGGTAGTGGCTTCCACCACACTGAGGCAGGATTTCCCTCCTCCAAGAGCCATCGGCCACTTGAAAGGCTGGCAGCTCCTCAGTCCCAGCAGCACCACCAGGGCAGGTGGCCACTTTTGGCACTGCAGAACACCCTGGTTCTGAGGCATCACAGGAGGCCTGGAAGGGAAATGAGTGGGATGGGCTTATCAGGGAATGGGTGTCCATCGCAAGGCAGAAGCAGAACCGATCAGAAAGGCATAACCTCCAGCCCACAGGAAGGCTGCCAGGGAATACCTGGTGGCTTCACCGTGTGGTGTGATGCCATCTACCTTTAGCAAAATACCAGCAGCAGTGGGATGAGGCCCTTAAGTGGCATTTAATTGGCACTTAAGGACCTCAATTGGTCAGAAGGTGGAAGGCTGTCTACCGCCTCCCTTGTCTCTGGCAGTGAGCACAGTGCCCCCCACCATCCCACCTGATTTTACACCTCTCCTGCCTGCCTGCCAGCCTGGAGGGGGTTGGGGTGGTTGGGGAATAAAGGCAAGATCTTGGTCTGAAAAGTTCCATGCTGGGAAGGTGATTTTTTGAAATCTTTTCGCTGATTTATCCAATGAATTAGTTAGGTAATTTGTGATGTTTTGGGTTTTTTTACTCCCCAATGCGACAATCCAATTTTAAACTTTGTGAAACCTAATTTATGATCTATCCAGCTGGAAACATCAAATGAATGAACTCTCATTCTTTTAAAAATTGACAGTATTGAGTTTCTGCCACCAGGTGTCAGTCTTGTACTTTGTAATACTGTGACAAACAATTGAAACAATGGAGGCACACTATAGCAAATAATTCATATAAAGAGGAAAGAACATATAATCATATAGCACCTTTCACAACCTCAGGACTCCCAAATCATTTCACAACCGGTAATATCTTTGTGATGTAGTCACTATTATAATATTGGAAGTTCAGCAGCAAAGTTTCACACAGCAAGGGTTCATAAACAGCAATGAGACAAATAAAATTGCTCTACTGATGTTGGTTTAGGGATAAATATTGGCCAAGACATCAGGGGGAATGCTACTGCTCATGGAATGCCTTGAAATCTTCCCCATTCACCTGAGAGACACTCAGTTTACCATCTCATCTGAAAGACAGCACCTTTGACAGTGCGACACTCCTCAGCACTGTATTGATGTGCCAACCTACCTTATGTTGAAGTCTGTTAAGTGCAGCTTAATCTATGACTTTCTGACTCAGGCTGACACGTATGGAGGATCTTGTCCACTGGCACGTTAGCACTTCAGACTCTCTCACTCTGCTGCTCTCATACTGCAGTCAAAATTTCAGGAGGAAACTGTGGTCTCACTTCAAAGATAGAATCCAGCCACTACTTCCCAAACTTGCTTAAAAATAAAATTTACTCTGATCCCTCCACTAATGCACCATGTTCCAGGAGCATCAAATGTATCTGCCCAAAATTTCACTCAGCGGGTAAGCAGGCAAAGATTTACAGTTATCTATAAACTTAGTGTTGCATTTAAAGGGTTTTTAGATAAGGGGTAAAGATGCTGATTGAATTTTATGCGTGGCTCCAGTGAGTAACATTTACAAAGGATATTTGTTGAACATAAATTGTACTTTCTGTCATTGCAGAAACTCGAGTTGTTTGTCACAAACTGCAGAGAAGCTTCCACTTTGTTGCTGGACACCATTAGAACATTTGAGTCTAACAAACCTGGTATCAGTGCACAGGTACATATCAAACAAAAGACAAAACAGAATAGGAATGTGCCAGAAAAGACAAAGATGAAGCAGAGATAACATTGATTACAACACTCTCTGAGGAGTTGTCAGCTACTTCGGACTGTATGATGGCCCAATTCTGGCGAGTGTACTTGCATCTAACATGGGGACATTGACTATTGATGGAAATGGGTTAAAAATTCACAAAACTATTTAATTTATCCATTATTTGATGTGGTCATTGACCATCCAGCCATAGGTAAATGATGATGGAGTCAGGTTAGTGCATTATCGGGCAATACAATGATGGCAAGATATCTATTTTCTTTTGTAGAGAGAAAGTTGATGATCAGTCATTGTAATTGCCTGAGCATTACTGCCCAGGCCTAAAAACAGTTTTGTGGATCAATTACCCTTTGTATAAATGGTCCGATTTTCATATACAATAGATTCAAGCTGAAACCGTCCCTCAATGTTTATTTGATTGAAAATTGGTTCCAGTATTAACTTGTTAGACTCAGTTTCTCAGATTGAGGAATTCAAACCACTAGTCAACCTTATAATGAAGACATTAACTCATTTAAGTAAACAGCTTCACACCTGCATTAAAATAGTATCTGGAAGAAAATTAAACAAATAAATTGTTTACATGCTTACGAGGATTTTGTGGATATTTGAGATAACCCAAGAGGATCTTAATGTTGAAATATTAAACCTGTCTCTTCTCTAGCTTTTATGTTCACATGTTTAAATTTTGCACATTGATCCTTCCCTACATGTGTTTGCATGAAGTTAGGGTTTTAGACAATTCTCTCATCAGTTGACAGTGGGGAGGGGAGGAGAAGCAGCAGTAGCAGAGAGAAAATAAACGTCTTGCATTTGGACACAAATCAATCACAGATCACATTTTCTGAGTGCAAATTGAATTGTGATTGAATTGTGTAGGGATAATTACATTAATAAAGCATCTTAATTGCCATTTTACCCAGCTGCAATATTATTGAAGGTCTTCTATTCTGATTGTAAACGTGAGGTGTCCATAGTATTATTGGTTTATGACAACTTCCATTCTGCAGCTGTAATTTTATCTTTTCTTTGTTTAAAGGAAGTTATTGATTGCATCAGTAAGCACAAGACAATGATGAAGCATGTTCTGCAAGATGCCCGATTGGTTACTTTACAGTTGGAAGGTGGAGCAATTCTTGCCAGGCTCAAGAAAGAGGAATCGAGATTCAGTTTCTCTGAGGATTACAGGTGGGAACCTGAATGTTTTTGATTCTAATTACCAAGAGTACCATTGTATTGGCATCAATATAATTATCAACTGCATATTCATTGTTTGAAACTACTTACAAACAACGAATAATGCATAGAATATTAATGTAGTGTGCACTGCCACCGAAGCCCTATTTCACACTTCTATCACTTCTGGGTTCAACTTATCATTTATTCCTTGTCAAGTTTCCAGGTTCTACCCTACAGAAGTTGCAACTTGTACACAACTGTGTGAGCCGCCTTCTACCCCATACCTGTTCAGCTATCACCTCGATTCTGGGTGACTTCTACCAGCTTCCCAATCTCCAAAGAATTGGTTTGAAAATCTGACTTCTTGTTTACAAATTCTTCCACATCCTCATCCACCCTCCTTCTGTGGTCTGAATGTCTCAGCTCACTCCCGCTGCTTTTCTCATGCAATCTACTGAGCATCCTACTCATCATCAATGACAAAGCCTTCAGTCAACAAGGCCCTGCACTTTGGAATTCCCTTCCTAAACTCCTCCATCTCATTCAATTATGCTTGACTTTCAAAAGCATCCTCAAAATCCAAATCTTCATGCATATCTTCAGTCACTTACCCTAATTTTAGTTCCATTCTACAAAGCCATCTTTATGAAGTGTCATAAGATTTTTTTAGGGCTTTATAGAAGTACACCAAGGATAATTACATTCTATGGATGTCCACTTGTGATTTATCCTTTCTTACCCACTTGCCTCTGCCTTTGACTCTTGGTGCTTCTTGTGCCTATAATATCCCCTGATCCTTCCTCAGTGCTCACCTGATCTTCCCACTTAGTTCTTTCTTATCAAATCTTCCACTATGTTGCCTATCTGCCTGTCTCTTCCACAATCTGCACTCATGGTGGCCTATTCAGTCATGCTGTTGTTCTTGCTGTGAGAGAAAAGGATTGATACTAGACAGTTGGGTTTTCTCCAATGGATGCTGGGCTCTGAAACTACTGTAGAGAAAAGACAGCTTGATAGCACGATGAAGCTCCACTTCCCAGATCCTCCTCTCAACCTTTCCCGACTCTGTGAGACCATTTTTCCCCCTTTTCCCTCCTAATTTCATATTATGGATAAAATCTAACAGAAAGAATGACTCTAAACAGGGTAAGAACACTCAAATTTTAGTCTTGAAATGTTTAGATGAGAATAATTCTTATGTAATTTTCCCCAAAACACCAACAACTCAGGAGGATTACTAGTGATTTCGGGAATATGATCGGGATTTATCGTTTATTGATGAAAGGAGTTAATAATTGTGGAATGTAAGTTAACTTTGGTGTAACAGAGGATTTATCATGAACAAGATGGTTTGAAACAAAACCCAATTAAAATAGGTGATCATCTGCTTGATCTATTAGCCTCTTCTTTCAGATGCATACTTATTTATTTCCTTCTTTTAGCTGAGAGTGTTGGTCAATGGATTACTCCACGGCCACACCAGTGACAATTCACAGCTTTGCTTGTAGGCATGGAAAGCAATTTTTATGACCTTTGCCCTGGGGAGTACCCATTCACTGTGCACAGGTGTAAACCATCTCACCTGCCACAGGTTGTATGTCTAATCTGTCTATTTTGATTTTGTGTTGTATTTGAACAGTCACTTCTTAATAAACTGCGTTAAACCACTTGTGACTCCTTGACCCTCTTTTGGGTAAACTGTGGCCCTTGATAACATCATTCATCTCTCCCACCACCGAGGCTTCCAACCTCACCTCGAAGCCCCTCCTCCCCTTTCCTCCCTCCTCTACCTCCCCGCCACCCCTTTCATGGACTCTGCGGTCGGAATCCTCTCTTTCCCAGGATTGGGCTATCTCTCCCTGGAACACAAACTTAACTTTGCCCCCTGACCTTCTCCACAGTGTTTTCTGATCAACTGGAAGTCAAGCCTGCCAATCAGGCTAGGGGCTGGGCATGGCACTTATCGCTGATGGCACGTTAAGTGCTGTACTCCACAGAGTGTGGGGGATACTAAATTCCAGATTCCTTGCCCTCTGCCAGCTCCCCTACCCCCACCCTCAATTCCCAGAAGGTCAGGTAAGTTAAAGTAACCCCCCACCCCAATATTTCCACAAAGCAGAAATGCCTTTTTCCACTATATCATCCACCAACCAATGAAATTTGGAGTAACTGATATTTGTTTACAGGGATATAATTTCATGTTCACTAACTTCTTACTGGTTGTTTATTATGTAAACCCTCTTACCATGATAGTACTGTAAATGTATATGATTTAAATCTTCTCACTTGCATGATTTATAACCTTTCCTCCTTTTATTTGCAGGGACACCATTGATTCAATAACGCCTCTCTACAATATAGTGGAGGAGAATGTCCATACTCTAGTAATGAGGTCCAACCAGTGTCTGCAGCACCTAGAGTTCTTGCTGGATTTGAGGAGACTGGAGGACAAATTCAAACAGGTTTGGGATTAGCTTAGTCAAGGTACAGTCTCCAGCAAGATAATAAGACTTGAGGCTTAGCATCCTTTTATTTGATTGTTGTTTTAATTATCAGTGGTAGCATTGTACCCTTACATGCTAGTGCAATAGCAAAAACCATAGAATACTGTTTTTCGGTGTGTCTATTTCTTATCAGTGAATTTACATTGTTGTGAAGGGAGTTAATCATGTGGTGTTTGCAAGCTAGTTTTGACTCCAGTTAAAATACGTTTTACTATAAGTTTACCCACAGTAACTTATAAGCTAATATTCCTGTATTAATTCCATATTATTTGACCCTTAGTCCTTTAGGCATCAGCACCCACAGAATGGGTTTTTTCTCTGCGTTGTTATAAATGTGATACATCAAATTTAATAGAGATGACTGATTTGATGGATGAAGGAAATACAATAGATGTGGTATATTTGGATTTTCAGAAAGCTTTTGATGAAGCATCTCATCACAAACTTGTTAGAGGTTTGGCCAGCAGTGAAAAAGATTTTAATGCAACTTACTGTGGGGAAGTATAGTGCATTTGGAGGAAAATGAAGGATAGCACTGAGAAGATGCTGCGGAAATATGGATGAACAGAAAGACTAAGGATTATATTACACATTTCCATGAACAAAGAAAAGAAAGACTTGGGGCGGAATTTTCCATTTCTCGGGCATGCCTGACCCAATCGTGGGCGGTCGTAGAGCCGATAGCCAGCAGTGATCAGAGCTGCACCTCCATTTTAAGTGGGTGGACCAATTAAGGTCCACCCAGCGTGACGTCTGCTGGGAAGCGCTATGCACTCCCTGTGCAGGCGGGGGGGATTCCCTAAAATCGAATATGCACTCCTTCGCATGTGCACGAAAGAGCACGCTCATCTCCCTGAGGCTAAGTGCAGCCTCAGGGAGATCGCCTCGACTTTTATAAAAATTAAAAATAGAGAAGAAAAAAATCCCTTACATGTCCCCTCATGTGACAATGTCACATGAGTTGAGACATGTTCATAATTTCCATAACAATTTTATTACAATTTTTAAAACCCTACATGAAACCTTATCCCACCAGTGGACGAGGTTTCGTGTTTTATTTATTTGCCGCTGGGGCTCCTGGCCTGCCCACCAACCTTAAGGTTGGATGGGCAGGTCCTTTAATTGCTTAACTGATCCTGTCAATGGCCTCAATTGGCCATTGACAGGTCGGCGGGAGCGCAGCTGGTTTTGCTGCACCCCCGCCTTCCTGAAAATTTAAACGGGGCGTGTCAGGGGTTCCGCCCGACATCATCCCTCTTCATTTTAC
Organism: Carcharodon carcharias; assembly: GCF_017639515.1. NCBI lineage: Eukaryota > Metazoa > Chordata > Chondrichthyes > Lamniformes > Lamnidae > Carcharodon > Carcharodon carcharias. The sequence goes on along the minus strand of NC_054480.1, from coordinate 62,825,481 downwards.
TAGCCAGTGAGCGCGCCCCCCCACCCCCACTCTCGGATGGTGAAATTCTGCCCTAGAATTGAAGTGAGATTAGAAAAGTCATGAAAAGGCCAGAAACGATTTAAATTTTATGAATAGGTGCATTGGGTTCAAGTTCAAAATTGGAATGATAAATTTATGCAAGGCACAGGTTAGGCTACTATTACGGGTACTGTGCACTTTGAGGCAACCAGCTGTAAAAGGAACATCAATGCCTTGGAGATTCAGCAAAGCTTAATTAGAGATAAAACAATCATATGGGGAAGAGGAGACTTCAGACACTACGGCTGATTTTAACAATGTTGGGGGTGGGGGTGGTGGTCTAGAACCAGGGGACGCAATCTCACAGTAAGGGGTAGGACATTTAGGAACATAGGAATTAGGAGCAGGAGCAGGCCATTTGGCTCTTTGAGCCTGCTCTGCCATTCAATAAAATCATGGCTGATCTGGTTGTGATTTCAAATCCATTTTCCTATCTGCTGCTCATAACCCTTGACTCCCTTGTCTATCAAAAATCTGTCTAACTCTGCCTTGAATAAATTCAATGACCCAGCCTCCACTGCTCTCTGGGCAAGAGAATTCTACAGACTAATGATCCTCTGAGAGAAAAAATTCTCCTCATCTCAGTCTTAATTGGGACCCGTTATTCTTAAACTGTGCCCCCTAGTTATAGTCTCCCCCACAAGTGGGAACATCCTCCTGGTATTTACCATGTCAAGTCCCCTCAGGATCTTTTATGTTCTGATTAGCTCATCTCTCATTCTTCTAAATTCCAATGGGTATAGGCCTGACCTGTTCAACCTTTTGTCATAAGATAAGCCCTTCATTCCAGGAATGAGTCGAGTGAACCTTCTCTGTACTGTTTCTAATGCCATTACATTTTTTTTCAAACTGTACAAAACTGTTTTCCAGATGTGGTCTCACCAATGCCCTGTACAGCTACAGTAAATCTCCCTTACTTTTATATTCTTTTTATATTTTATATTTTATATTCTCCATGCAATAAATAACAACAATCCATTTGCCTTCCTAATCACTTGCTGTACCTGAATACTAACATTTTGTGATTCTTGTACCAGGACATCCGGATCCCACTGTACCAGCAATTTCTGAAATCTCTTTTCATTTAAATAGCGTACTGTTTTTCTATTCTTCCTGCCAAAGTGAACAAGCTCACATTTTCCCTCTTGATATTCCTTCTGCCAAATTTTTACCCACTCACTTAACCTGCCTATATCCCTTTGCAGACTCACTACCTCCTCTTGACAATTTACTTTCCTACCTTTCTTTGTGTCATCAGCAAATTTAGCTGCCGTACATTCAGCCTCTTCATCCAAATCAATGATGTAGGTTGTAACTAGTCAAAGCTCCAACACTGAACCCTGTGGCACTCCACCAGTTGTAGCTTGCCAACCTGAAAATCCCTACTCTCTGCTTAAGTTAAATTGATTATTGGAGAATGTTTTGCTTATGATCTTATTGTTTTATTTTACAGCAAAACAATTGGCTTCTTTGTGAAGGTGAATCATATTTGCAGGATTTAGTTACAAATGGAGAGTCACTCAATACCATGCAACAAACACAGCATAATTTCTCTGGATTCTTTATGTTGGCCACAGTAAGTCATATTTAGCACTGCTTCATTTGACTATATCTGTATGTTTTATTGTACAGTAGGCATTTTCCCAATGAAAAAACTCTTAAATATTGAATGCTTATTCACCATCCAGATGGTGTATAAGGCTGGCCAATATTTACTTGAAATGGGTTAATACCTGCATTAAAAATGAATAGAGGGATTTAAAACAATCATATCATGTGTTGACATAGAAGCAGGACCGATCAGAAAATATACCCCTGTGTATTTTCACTGAATAGCTTCTTATAATCGTGCATTTTTAGTTGTTAAACTCAAGAGATAATCCTCAACATGAAAGATTTTCATGGAGTTACTCCATGTATAGAAGAGTTCGATTCCATTTGTTGTTTAAAACGGAAGTAGTTGCTGTCAGTTTATGTGCACAGTACACAAAAAGAACATTTATTAAACAATAAAATACTCCTCAGGTAACCAAACTGCCAAGAAGCAATGCAAACATTAGGACAGGAGATAAGAACTAGCCAATTAAATGGTCTCCTTTGTTAACAGGATCCAAGCTGGTTGGTGAAGCTGAAACCAAGACACAGGGCACCATTTACCCCTGGTCGGGAGTGATGTGCGGGACTAGGCGTGGGTAGGCGGGTTCCCGATTGGCGCCCCCGGTTGGGGGCATGCCGCCATTTTATGTGGGCGGGCCAATTAAGGCCCACCCAGCATGATGTCCACCAGGAAGCGCTATGCGCTCTCTGGGTGGCGGGGGGGGCGGAGGGTGCAGATTCCCTGAGCCAGGAGTGCTGCCTCAGGGAGGTCGGCTCAAATGTGAAATGCAGTTTAAATAGAATTTTTTTTTTGCCATATCCCCCCATGTGACACTATCACATGAGCTGGGACATGCCCATAACATTTATTTTAAAATATTCTGAAATTTTTAAATCCCTCATGAAACCTTATCCCGCCTGTGAATAAGGTTTCATGTTTTTTCTGAAGCCTGCCAGGGCTCCTGGCCTGCCCGCCAACCTTAAGGTTGGACTGGCAGGTCCATTATGATTTCAATTACTTTTTTAATGGGCTTAATAGGCCGTTGACAGGTCGGCGACCTAAAAATGTAAATGATGCGGGATGGCATTAGGACGCCCGCCTGACGTCACCCCGTGTAATTTTACACATCAGCAAGTGGGCCCCGTCCCCCCGCTCGCTGACCGGAAGATGCAGCCCACAGAGTTTTTCCCTTGTTGAGGGAGTTTATTGACTTGTTCAGTCTCGCAGCTCTCCTCCTATTACACCCAGTGTCCTAGCTCTCCCCTATTTCTATTTTCTCAAAGATAATTAATACCCATCACCTGTTTCTCTTAACCTTTACAATGTAATTGACATTAACAAACCTAAAGAGTGTAACTGATAAGATAGTGACATCTGCAGCCATGGCTATGACATAAATTACAATTTGTGAGATCTTCCTTGATGCTATAATGTTTTAATGGACAGCAACCGCAGAAATCCACTGTTTATTTTATGCATATTTCATTTAATTTAGAAAATTCAGAATTCTGATAGGCAAACTTTATGTGGTAACTCAACTTTCATTGTACGAATTATTGAGCTGATCTGTCAGTTCTGCACACACTGTATTCAATATGTTTACAGTGTTAAGACTTATTTCAGGTATGTTACCACTTAGATCCTGAATTACAAGTAGCTCATCAGTGAGTGGATGAATAACAGCTACATAAAAGATGTTGATAATTTAATAAAGGCACAAAATGAATGGAGGGAATAGGGCAAAATTATGTTTAATAAAGCTAAAATTTTGTTCTAAGCTCTGGAATTCCAGCTTTGCCCCCCTCTGTATCTCGAGCTCTTGCTCCTCCTTTAAGACACTGCTTAAAAACCTGCTTCACCTATACTAATATCTCCTTATGGGGTTTGGTATCAAACTTTATTTGGTGGCACATCTGTGACAGGCCTTGGGACATCCAAGGTGCCATATAAATGCAGTTGTTTTTCTTGAGTCCAGCGATTAGTAATTTTTCACTCCTCAATTTCCCTGCAATTATATCTTACAGCAGGAATATAAAAAGGGCTTGGAGCTGTTGAAAGAAGCAGACCTACTGGATGGTTTTTCATATCCTGAGTTTTCAGTGTTCAAAGATATGGTGGAAAATTTCAAACTACGACTGAACAACTTTCACATTAGAGCTAAGAGGCGTCAAGTAGAATTGGAGGCTCTAGTTAACTTATACACCTACTGTGATAAGGTTTGTATCAAGATAATCGTAACTCGAGGAACTATAAAATAAGTGGTTTGCTTATGGAATTTCTTCCTATGATGTTACAAAATGCATGAGCTAAATAAAATATACTAAAATCCACACTTGCCATTCTACATTTTTCCTTAACAAGACTGACTGGCACTTGAAAAATAAACTTTCAGGTATTTACACTAACCAACATATAGAATTAAGGAGAGAATTTGTGGGGCTGATCCTCATTCATAGGTTCTAAAAGATTAAAAGTGATGCTAATCCCACCAAAATGGTCAAGCACAACAGCACTTAATTTTCCAATTTGAGTTAAGAGAGATAATTATATGGGATTTCAGAAGTGGCGCTAGTTAAATTGCTCTTGCAGAGTGACAGCACAAGCTCAATGAAAACTAAATGGGCTCCTTCTGTGCTCTAATCATTCTATGACTCTATGAATTCCATCACTATCCTTCTCTCGGTTCATTATACCCCCAAGTTTTGTGTCACCTTCAATTTTTGAAACGGTGCCCTGTATACCCAAGTCCAAATCATTAATACATGTCCAAAAAACAGTTGTTCTAGTGCCAACCCCAGATAGACCCCACAGTTTACCTTCCTCCAGTCCAGTTTACCACAACTTGCTGTTTCCTGTCACTCAGCTGACTTCGTACGCGCTGTCCCTTTTATTCCATGGGCATCAACTCTGCTAGCAAGCCTATTTTATAGCACTTTTTCAAACACCCTCATAAACTGTTTGTTACCTTATCAAAAAAATCAAGCAAGTCAGTTAAATACACTTTGCCTTTAAAAAGTCTGTCCTGCTTTCCTTAATTAATCTGCACTTGTCCAAGTAACTGCTAATTCCGTCCTGGATTATCACTTCAAAAAGCCTTGCCCCAAGATTAATCTGACTGGCCTATAGCTGCTGAGTTTATTCTTATGCCACCTTTTAAACAACTCACGCCTCGCAGAGACACTCAGTGTCTCTAATTGGGTGTTGATCTTCCCTCTAGGCCAATTAGGTCATTTACATTCAAATATTACTTTGGAATTCATCCAGGTGTTGGGTTCCCAGTCCCACTTTGAAAATCCAGGCCACAGAAACTCTGGAGAAATGTGGTAAATTACTTTTACCTCAATTCTCTCATATTTCCATGAATCCCTTGCCAAAGTTAAAGTGGTCAATCGGGGGAACCTTCTTGAGGTTAACTGATGTAGGTCTACTTGTTTCTCAATCTGTATATTTTGTTTCATACATGTGGTGAGTAAGGTAAGTTACAGCCCCACCTTACATGTGTCTGTAGTTGAAATCCATTCTTCCTCAGACTTCAGACTGCAAATATATACACAAATAGCTAAAAGAAGCCCAAGGAAAACTGTTAAGGATGTAGGCTCTATAATTTTGTCATGCATGATTAATATATATTGAATGCAAATAACAGAAAATGCTAGAAGTATACAGTAGGTCAGTCAATGACTTGAGAGAGAAAATAAATGGGTTTCTTTAAGCCTGGTCATCTGTTCTCTCCACTGGTGCTCACTAATGTGCTGTTTTTCTTTCAGGTTTCCAGCATCTGCTGTATTTTCCTTTTTACTAATTTATATTGCATGTTTGTCCTCTTTTATTAGGCCACAAAGTTTGCAGAGGAATGTAAATATTACTTGAACCAGTCGGGAATGTGCAATGAAGCAATGTTGGAACATCTTGAGAGTTATCATCAGAAGTTTACAGAGTTCTCTGTTGAAAAATTTCAGCAAATGAAGAGCCAGGTTCATAGCCTAAACAGTACTAAAGGGATGAAGATGTGGAATGTCACCTGGTTGAAGTGTCAGGAGGTCAGGCAACTCCTTGAGGAAAAACTGGAATTTTGTAGGAAGACCCTAAAAGCCGATAGAACTCCTTCGTTGGACATTAATGGAGAGTCAAAGGGTACTGGTCAGAAGTGTAATAAGGATATAATCACAAGTTGCTCTCATGTGTCTGGGAGCTCAAGGCCAGAAAACTATGCAATCTGGCAGAGAAAGGAAAATTGTAAGCCTTTGTCTGCCAGGAACATTCAGAGCCATAAAGAAAGTACAACAAATAAACCAAACAGAGAACCAGCGAACTCTTCAATGTTTAACTGGCCCCTGTGGCTGCACTCAAGTGAAGTTTCCAGTGATGAGAACAGATCACAGATCTGTTCTCTTCCTTCTTATTCAGATCCTGTCTTCTCTCCTCCTATTCGGCACAAAGGTTACCCTTCAAAGAAGATCATGCAGGCAGCACAGGGTTTCCAATTGTCACGGCATGCAAGCTTCTACTCCGAAGACAAAGGTCCAAAGAATACGACAACTAATAGAAATAGCAGCGGTGCTACTCCAGTTATGAGTCCTGTCCTAAGTAGAATTCCAGGACCAAGTTTGAAACATGGAACAATACAGGAATTGAAAAAGGAAATAAAAACAACTTCCTAGTAAGGATATAACTTTGATATTTGGGATGCAACTTGTCCCTTAGATGTTAATATAAGAAACCAATTACATTTTTTTTCCTCAGATGAATTTTCAGACAATTAAGTTTCAACTCCTCAATTCCTAAAGCTTCTCCACCACCTAAAAGGCACAAATAGCAGCATCATAAATACTCTCCGCTTGCCTGGATGGGTCCAACTGCTGCAACACTGAAGAAGCCCAGCACCATCCAGGATGAAACAGTCCACTTGATTGGCACCATATTTGCCAGCTTAAACATCCGCCTGCACCTTTACTCACTGGGGTGAGAGAAGGGATGGGAAACCAGTGCGACTGGATCCCTGTCCCAAATACCTCTGCTGTATCCCTAGATAACCAGATGGCAGAAGTTTCAATATGGCTGAAATCCATATTGAGATGCATAGATACACCCTTTCAGGGCCTCAGACATTGGCCCAACCCAAGACCACAAAGTCTTGGGGAGACCCTCTGCTTTATGTTCCAGTGGGAGTGTCTGTGGCATTAAGGCTTTAGAAAAGAAGTCATAAATTCTGGTATTTAGGCATGGTGATTCTGTCCTTGAAACCAAAGCAAAACTGCTCCTAACAGCTCCCTTTGCAAGGTGGTTACATTCACTTATAAGTTGGAGATCGGGTCATGATCCCAGCTTGAATTGCTCTGGTGAATCTAATTTTTGCTGGTGAATGGTGCAGTACGTCTAGTCTTACTAGGTGCTAACATTATGTCAGGTTCAATGTGGGAATACAGGAACTTGCAACATATTCAAGTCTGGGCCTAATTTTCAACCATTGCACTGGAAGCTATAGCAGAGCTGTGTCGGAGGGCCATGAAAATTTGCAATTTCCTTCAACTATTTACTCATCATCCACTATTTATCTTTCCTTCACTCTCTGTTTACCTCCCATTTTTTCTCCCTCTCTCTTCCCATATGCCTCACAGACATTCATCTGCTTCAGCTGTGTTGGCATCAGAGTCTAACATCTATATTCCACCAACATTTATAAATGTGGTTAACAATGTTATAATTACCAGATAATTTGTTCCTTGTGATATTAGTTGAAGGACAGATATTGGCCAGGACACCCGGGATAACTCTCCTGCTCTTCTTTGAATGGAGCCATGGTGTTTTTTACATCCACCAACAGGCAGATGGGACCACGGTTTAATGTCTCACCTGATGCATCTCCAACAGTGCAGCACTCCCTCAGTACTGCACTGGAGTGTCTGCCTTGATTTTTATATGTTCCAGCCTTGGACCGGGAACTTGAACTTGGAACCTTGTGGTTCAGAGGCCAGAGCGCTACCAACTGAGCAGCAGCTGACACTCTCATTGCCTTCCATTATTCTCTTAATTCAGGATTAATTTAAGGGTATTTTGGGATTGCACTGAGTTATATTTTACTCTTTTAGGGCACCACTATTTTGCTGTATTTTGTTTAAGCAAATACTGTCAAATTCTTATATGTGTAGTATTTGCACCACAAAAATGCCACACAACGACCATCTCCAACAAGGGAGAACCTAACCATCATTGAATCCCCACTATCAACACCCTAGACTAGCTATATTAATACTGTGGCTACAAGAGCAGGTCAGACACTGGAAATACTGTGGCGAGTACCTCCTGACTCCGCCAGTGTCTGCCCTCTATTTATAAGGCACAAGTCAGGAGTGTGATGGAATGCCCTCCACTTGTCTGGATGAGTGCAGCTTCAACCACACCCTAGAAGCTCAGAACCATCTAGAACAAAACAGCCCGCTTGATTGGCACTCCATTCACCACCTTAAACATTCACTCCCTTCACCACTGATGCACAGTGGCAGTAATGTGTACCATCTACAAGATACACTGCAGCAACTTGCTAAAGCTCTTTTGAAAGCAGCTTCAAAACTGCATTCTCTGCCACCTAGAAGTACAAAGCCAGCAGATGCATGGGAAACACCACAACTTGCAAGTTCCCCTCCAAACCACACATCATTACTTTGCTTTCAGATGAAATCTGACAAGATAAAAATATCAGTATCTTTTTTGCTGGTTATTTCCTTGGCGAATATTGAAGATTATAAATATTGAAAGTACACTGTTACCACTTGCGTTTCTGTAGTTTTGCTCAGCTAATCATACAGTTATAATCACACTTATTTAAGTGGCACATTCTACAACTAAGGAAAATTGCATGGACATTTAGCTCTGAGGACAATTGGGCAGTGTTCTTTAATACTACTAAAGCTAGCGATGTAGAGTTGATTGACTCTAAATCTGGATGTACATGTGGTTAAACTTGATGCAAGGCTAGGATGCCACTGGGTAGGAAATACGTGAAGATGTTAGAGTAACTGGGATTCTGCAAGGAGTTAGAATAATCTTCGGAATGTGAAACAGGTGGGGTGGGGGGTTGGAGGGGGGGGGGGTCGGGGGTGGGATGCTGCTATCAGTACTTTGAGTGAAAAGCACCAGGATACTAGCTAATTCTTTGGCTGAAGCATCCTGTGTATTGTGGGGCAGAGCCCAAGGGCAGAATTTTTCCGTTGGCGAGCTGGGGGCGAGGCCCGCTCGCCGACATGAAAATGATGCAGGATGACGTAGGGGGGAGCCCCCGATGTCATGCTGCCCCATTTAAATATTCAGGAAGGCAGGGGGATAGTGAAATCAGCTGTCCACCCACTGACCTGTCAATGGCCAATTGAGGCCATTGACAGGGTAGTTAAATCAATTAAAGGCCCTGCCCGTCCAACCTTAAGGTTGGTGGGCAGGCCAGGAGCCCCCGCGGGCTTCTGAAAAAACATCCACCGGCGGGATGAGGTTTCGTGTCGATTTTTAAAAATTTTAATAAAGTTTCTGTGATATTTATTAACATGTCCCATCTCAGGGGGACATGTTAATAATTTTTTTATTTTTCTATTTTTAAACTTTCAAAAACTTTTAACACTCTCCCTGAGGCAGCACTTAGTTTCAGGGAGATGTGTGCTCTTTCGCAGGGGCCCGTTTTGGCGGCGGTGATCGGCTGCCCACCCGCCGCCGAGCCGGTGGGGCCCGCCAGCCCGTCAAGGGCAAAGTTCTGCCCCAAGTGGAAAGCCTGTGGAAGGGTCAGTGCAGAAGAACATGGGGTGATCAGATTGAATACTGGAAGATGGGGATCAACTGACACATCAGTATATCGGTCCACTGGTCATTTGTATGCATCAAGCTGTAGGAATTCTAGTCTGATTTGAGCTTTGTGATTCTCCAAAGAGGGAAGGAGATATCAAATTTACAGAGGAGTTTATGGAGAATTTTGTGATTTTTTTTTTCTTTTATCCCCTTTCGACACGTTGATCTCACCCCCTACTCCTCGGGCAACTTTTCATCCTTTGAGCACCGTACTTTCTTCCATTTCTCTTTTGAAATTCTAATTCTCTATCACTCTTCCAAGCCTTGTCTCTATCTGGTTGGATGAAGTGACAAATTGAATGGACACTGAGCCCTGATCTTTGCTCCTGAGTCAGGTACTTGGGAAGTTTTTTTTTATTCATTCATGCGATGTGGGCATTGCTGGGCAAGCCAGCATTTATTGCCCGTCCTGAATTGCCCTTGTTCAGAGGGCACTTAAGAGTCAACCATGTTGCTGTGGGTCTGGAGTCACATGTAGACCAGACCAGGTAAGGACAGCAGATTTCCTTATCAGTGAGCCAGATGGGTTTTTACAACAATCAACAATGGTTTTTTGGTCGTCATTAGACTATTAATTCTAGATTTTTATTGAACTCAGATTCCACCATCTGCCATGGCAGGATATGAATCCAGTCCTCAGAGCATTATCCTGGGTCTCTGGATTACTAATCCAGTGACAATGCCACTACGCCATTGCCTCCCCCTAATCTCCTGGTTTGCTGCACCCATCTTGAGAGAAACTCACTGGGTACAGGATGGAGTCAGGCCTTCCAACTCTAGATGCAAAGGCCACAGGTGCTGCCAAGTGCCAAGACAGGCTGTTTAATAGGGCCACCTTGGTTCTCTGGGACTTTGGCCTAGTTGTTTGGTTAAATATTAAACCTTCTAGCCCTCACTCCTCACATGTCATCACCCCCATCCAGTCCCATTGGCCCATCCATGCCAATCTATGCCAACCCTCATGGCCCCTTATAGCCCCTATGTCAATACATGCCAACACATCCACCAACCTTTCCTCTTGCACCCTCGATGCCAATTCATGCCTTATCCACCATGCCTCAGGAGCCATGCTGAGATGAAATAAAATAAAGGTTTAAATATCTATTGTTGCCTTTATTATATTAAAACACACTCACATTTGTGAAAGCCGATTCAAATCATTTAAATCCCCTCAAGCACTACAATCCCCTCAAGCACTACAAAAGCAAACTGTATTCGTAACTCCACATCAAAGACAGCTAATCCTTTTAGAACCTCTTTGAGCTGACAATCTAACTGTGAATTTTGGATCCCCTACTGAGACAATGATAGGTTTTGGGAAACAGCAAAGCACCTAATGATAGCACTTGAGGTAATATCAATAGCTATTGTATATGCTAGATTTTTTTCTACTCTCACTGACACAGACAGCCTTTTTTTTAATTTTTAAAGGTCTAGGGATTTAAAGAGCTTCAGAGTGTTTTTAATCTCTCACTGACACAGGCAGGCTGTTTTTATAAATTTTTTGAGGGCTGGGGATTTAAATAACTTCACACCATGACAGTTCTACTGATCTTATCCATCCTTCAAAAGCATTTGTGACTACTACAAAAATTCATAATTCTGACAGTGCCTGCTAAGGCCCTTGGTACTGTGAAAATGAGCACTGAGTTCAAATGGCGCTTCTGAATTCGGGTTTTCCTCGTGTGCAAATCATGCCTCACTACCTTTCCCCTACAAATGAAAATGGGCTGTCGGAAATGACGGGTGGGACCTCTGGGTCTCGTCCATCATTTTGTGCACTCTGTGGAGTCTCCACAACTCTGCGAGAATCTGAACCGAAGTACTCAAAGTGCAAAGATCTTCAGTTCCCCTGCAATAACATTTTTCACCTTAAAAAGCACATTCTGAATAATGAAATATGAGCTGGCAAAGTTAACATGTTGATCCATAAATATTTTGATGTGATAACTTTTTAACATAAGAATCAATAGTTAAGATTGTTCATTGGGTTTTCTTTGAGACTTATTTTTGCTTTCTGTTCCTTGCTAATTCGAAGTAATAAGCTGCAGCATATTATGGAAGAGATATTAATCACTGAGAGAGAGTATGTCCGCTCCCTTGGTTATATTGTTGAACACTACTTCCCTGAGATGGAGCGCCTGGATCTCCCCCAGGATCTGCGGGGACAGCGAGGGGCTATCTTCGGAAACCTGGAGAAGCTGTATGATTTCCACAGCCATTACTTCCTGAAGGAGTTGGAGAGCTGTGCAAGGGAGCCCATCAGAGTAGGACGCTGCTTCATCAGACATGTGAGTTGGTAACAAGATTTATTTTATCTTGGCTCCTGATATACTAGCTGACTCTCCTTAGCATTATTTATCAGCATAAACACTGTGGTTCCTCAGCTTATCTCCTAATTTCCAATTCTGCTATCTCCCTTTCTTCACCCTGCTCCTGTATTCCTCCATTCTATTTTTGTTATATATGCATCAAGCCTCTTCTTAAATGCTATTGCTTCAACACTCCAGGTTTTCCCACTTCCTTTAGTATTTTAGTTTTATTTTGGCCTACATAGGTCTCTAATTTTTATTGCAGCTGGGATGTCTTACCAGTTCTGTTTTCTGGACTCTCACCCAATGTAACACATTATAACAATACCAACAGCAGGAAAAACTCAGTAATCTTTAGTAACATTATTGCTTAATTTGCCTCCATGAAGTAACTCATGCCTTGAATCTCTAATTCTACCACATATTCTAAAAAATAGTGATAAAAACAAAGCTTTGTTTTCTTTAGAAGCAAAACCGATATCTGTTTGATTATGAAATTCAAAACTGAATGCTGAGTAGAATAAATGGGCAAAGTTTTCCCCCCATTGTGGGGGGATGTGTGGGAGCGGGCGTGGACAGGCAGCCTTCTGATCGGCCGCCATTTTTTGTGGGTGGGCTAATTAAGGCCTGCCCAGCGTGACGTCTGCGTGGAAGCGCTGTGCGCTCCCTGTGCGGGTGGTGGGGGGGGTGGGGAGGGGGGTGCGGGTGGGGGGCGTGGAATGGCAAATGCGGAAGTGCGCTCCTTCGCACATATGATTCAGCTGCACCTCCACTAACCTGAAAATGCAAATGACATGGAATGACGTCGGCAGTCCCACCCGGCATCATTCTGTCATTTTACACATCGGCAAGTGGCACCCCCACCCCCCCCCCCCCCCCCCCCCCCCCCCCCGCCCCCTCCCCGCATGCTGATGGGAAAATTCTTGCCAATGAGTCAAAAGAGATAGCTTCATTCTTCACAAGACTTTTCATCTACTCTCTTTTATTCTAGGAGGACCAGTTTGGACTTTATGCGTTGTACAGCAAGAACAAACCGCGATCAGATTTCCTACTCAGCAGCCATGGGATCAGCTTCTTCAGAGTACGTGGTCCAATTATGTAGGGCCCTTATATTAATGAGGCCCCAACTATTTTCAGGATCCTGACAGCCCTCCTGAAAATTGCTTAATCCAATATGGCACACTTCCAGGCATAGACTGGACATTGGGGATTGCGTTTCAAAGTTTGCCTCCCTAACATCAATGTTACTTCCAAACAAGGGAGAATCCAAGTTCAATTTCTCATTTCCATCCTCCCAACTCATGCTTTGCACTATTCAAGGCTGTATATCACACAGCCTGATGTAAGCTAAACTCTCCTTTATGTTATCCATCTCCCAGAGCATCAATTTGAAAATTTCTATATACTATACAAATTATAATTGTTGACTGTATGAGAAATTAATAATTTAACACTGAATTGAGGATTTGAACTAAGGCTTGCAAAATTAATTTTACTGAGGAACTTAGTAAGCTTTCTTGTGTCGGGAATAAAGGAGTTATGATGATTTTTTTTTATCCTTTACAATTACTCCTTCCACCTTTCCCTAAGGTTTGCAACAGCTCTAAATCTGAGCAGAAAGTCTGCTTCTAGAGTTTTGCTAATCCCATCTGGAAACTAGTTATTGGAACATATCGGATAGAAATCAGGAAATGACTTATATGCTGTGGGGAAGGGTTTTGTAAAGGTCTCTGATTACCTTTTCAGTTTTTGATAGGCGAATATGTGAAGTTTTCAACACAGGTTCAATGTATTGTTTTGCTAAATTTGTTCCCAGAACTTAGTTCACACAAGATATTTTGCGTGAGTGTGTTGGCATCTCAGGATGGAGAGAGTAAAATATCTTAATATATTGATAACCAAAAAAATGGTTGCTTTCTAAAGCATTTCAGCACATCTCTTGGAAATGCCACCTCTTCCCCGCCCCACTCCCCCAACCCCACCCAAGGCGTTTTGCCTGATATGGCCATTCCTTCAATGGAAAAGGAAGGCAATGAGAAAAATAGTAATCTGGCAGATATTTTACTTGTGATGACAATACTCTACATCTTCAGTAATCAGAGGAGGCTTGGTTAGTAAAATGTTTTCGAAAGCACAAGTGATTAGACTAATATTGTCAGCACTTTTTTTTACAACGCTCATCAAACCAGGGTGCTGAATTGGGGGGCTTAAATAAAATCATTTAATTTTATAATGACAAAACATGCCTACAACGTATAGAATTTAGCCCAAGATTTCGAGCATAAGTCATGAAAATATCACGGTCAGAACCACTCAACTTCCTTCAAAGTGGGGAACCTGCAAGAGTACAATGGAATAAGTTTTCCATTATATCATGACCAAGCTTAAGACCATTACAGCCTTAGTAAAATTCACTGGGTGGGTAGCCAAAGCTTTGCCAGTAACATCTATCAAGATGGGATTCAGAAATATTTCTACCTGAACCATTGCACTGGCAAATTCAGCAATGAAATGGCTTAAACTTGTTTTCTTTCTCCTGGCATAGGCCAAACAACTGGAATTAGGCGACAAGCTGGACCTGGCATCCTACCTATTGAAACCTATTCAGAGAATCAGCAAATACAACTTACTCCTGAGAGATATGTTCAAAGAGTGCAGCACAGCCCAGGAGAAGGAGTGCAAGGAGCTCCAGGCAGCCCATGAGATTGTATGTTTCCAGCTCCGCCATGGAAATGATTTACTTGCTATGGATGATATACAGGAGTGCGATGTAAGTTTAGATTCACTTTAGAATGGTGAAGCTTTTTACTCTTCTTTTGAAATTCAGACCTTTTTTTAATTACATGTTCAACCAAGAACAAGAATACTATGAAAATTACAACATGGTTATCACCTCCTCTACAATTTATGACTGTTATAAATTCCCCAGTATTTCAAAATTCTGAGAATGTCTGATTTATTAATAATGTAAGGGTACGATATGATTATTTGCAATACTCTGTCATCCAGATGGGATGATATATTTTGTGTTGTCACTTTGCATTTTTCCACTATCTGCTGAGTACGCAAATGAGCTGTGACAGTAAGTGTCAGTGTACTATTTAATTGTGAGCGTGTAACATCCAAACTCAGTGTTGTCCTCAACAAAAACAGAATTACCTGAAAAAACAGTTCTGTTGAAGGGTCATGAGGACTCGAAACGTCAACTCTTTTCTTCTCCGCCGATGCTGCCAGACCTGCTGAGTTTTTCCAGGTAATTCTGTTTTTTGTTTTGGATTTCCAGCATCCGCAGTTTTTTTGTTTTTATCTCAGTGTTGTCCTCACCCAGTATCCATCTGGGTGGATGAGCGGAATTTAATGCTGGCTGAGGGAGTGGAGAATGAGGTGGGAGGGGCATTGAATCGCACGTGTCAGTTCTCCAATGTCGGGATAAAAGGCCCAAATTATCCTGGCAGCAGGGAGAGAGTGGGACAGCAATATCAACGCAATGCGGCAGGAAGGTAAGTTTAATGGTTTTGCGTATTATTATAATCCATTAACGTGGAATCTTTTGCGATTAAATGGTACATTTGGGTTTAAATGTGAGGTAAATGGGGATCACGGGCCTTCAGTTTCCCAGCTGTTTAAATCTGGCAGTGTACAGATGAGTCTGTCTATGTGGGGAAGGTGAGTCACTTGGATCTGCCTGCCACAACTCAGCCATTTTCTTTGAAAAGAAGAAAGAAGGCTGTGGTCCATCGTGGGAAGGAATAGGAGCAGGAGTAGACCTCGTGGCCAATCGAGCCTGCTCCACCATTCAATACGATCAAGGCTGATCTTGGGCTTCAACTCCATTTTCCTGTCTGCTCCCCATATCCTTAATTCCCTGAAAGATCAAAAGTCTGTCTATCTCAACCTAAAATGTGTTCAACAACATGAGGGGCAAGGTTCACTGTGGGGAGTTTGAGAGTTACTGCAGAGGGGCAGGGTCACTGTGGGGAGGTCAAGGGTCAGCCTGGGGAGGACAAAGGTCACTGCAGGAAGATCAAGGCTCATCTCGGAAAGGACAAGGGTCACTGCAGGGGGTTGAGGGTCATCTCATGGAGGGGCAGATTTAACTGGCTGCAGTAGCTTGGTGACTGTGAAAGAGATGCAGCAAACATAGACACCAGATGTTTCCTGAAGACCAGGGACCCAGTGGAGGACCCATCCTTGCCAGAGTCTTTACATCTGTAGAGCTTTTGGAGCCAATAATGGGTCTTGTCCACCCATTGATCCTGGGACTCCGGGTGGAGGAGTGATGCACCGGGAGGCTGATACTGGGTCCAGAGGCACAAATGGCAGCTGGTTCAAAAGTGGAGCTTGGTCATTAATGTTCATTTGGTGCATGACCGCAGGAGACATATCCTCTAGGTGTTTGCTCGCCGTTCCCAGGGAGCTGTCATGATCCTTACATTCCTCACCACTCCCATGTATAACAGTTCTTTGAGGCCCCTGGATGCTTGCAGGGATGGATTCTGGGTGACAGCTCAAGATCTGGCTGATGATGCCAGTGAGACACCCTTGGATTCCAGCTAAGGAGTGTTTTAGTGAATCTCATGGATCCACAAGGGCGATGACTGATCAGACCATTGGCTTGTTAAAAATGAGGTTGCATTGCCTGGACTGGCTTTACAGTATACTCTTCAGAGGGTCACCCGGATCATCATTGTCTGCTGTGCGTTACACAACCTCACGCAGCTGGGTGGTGTGGGGGGTGGTGGTTAGTGGAGGAAGGGGGTGAGGGGTGGAGGCCCTTGCTGACTACTGAGCTGGAGGAGCCACACTCATCATGAGCAAGATGGGGAGAAGGGAGCAGAGCAAGCAGCTCAACACATCGAGTTTCCTGCACCAGATATGAGAGTAATAGAAAGATGCGAGTCGGAGCTCCCCGAGTCTGTCGTTCAGATCAGATTCCAGTAGACATTATGCCTTTGGCAAGCCCTACACTTTAGACTTTTCACCAAAGGGATACCTGCATCTCATCTCAAGAGCAACTCACTATTGTACATTGATAAACCACTCCACGCTTGCCACCCCAACCATGGAGAGGTGACTATAGCCTTCACCCATTCAGGCTTGCTACTTATTCTGCTGGCACTCACATAGCTAGCTAGGTGACAACATTAAGACCATCCAATACACACTACCATAAACTATCACATGAAGATTGAACTCCTGCATCACCCTGGGGCACCGACCTGCTCATTCTCATACGTTTAGAAACACTATGACAGGGTGCAATCCCAACATCTGCAGCTAAGCTGGAGACTGGCTGTTGTGTGTGATGCCCCATTACCTAAGATTACCTTAACTGCTAATCTCTGATTGCCTGAGCCTAGAGAGCCCCGGTATGTTGCACAGGCACAAGGGCATCATCTTTGGCCACGGCTAGTCAAGGCACTGGGGTCACTGACAGAATGGATGAGGAGTGACTGCTCACTCTCAGAGTGCCCTGAGAGGAGCACCCATTAGTGACAGACTGGCATTCCCACTCCTGCTCAGTGGCTAAGGATATCTCCCTTAATGCCAGAAGAGGAGGGACACCTTGCGTGGTGTCCAGACATGTCGCTCCTCTCACCTGGCCACTGCTGTTTAGAGATTATGACCAGAGTGATGGTATGCAGATCCAAGTGCATACCCAGCAACCACTGAGAGGTGCTGAATCTGGCTCTCCATGACGGTCAGCACCATCTCCATGTAGAGAGCCATTCACACTCATACCTGAGACATGGCAGAACTCGTGGCCTGGATAGACTCTTCTGTGTCCGCACATGACTGTGCATAGTATCTGGCAGCTCTGTCAGATGTTCACCTGCCTGTTGCTGCACCTTCAGAAGGTTTCATGTGGCCGTGACCAGAGGCAAGGCATCAGCCTGGGGCTGAGCATGGGCCTGGTCTCCAACAGTCTTTTGACCATCAGGCCCCTTGGCTGTCACAGCCTCCGTCAGCTCCTCCATATGCCTGTGGTGTGCTCACCAGATTGTGACCCTGATTCTAACCACCATCACATGCCCACCAAGGTGACTAATGAGTGCTGCTGGAGGGTGCGGGGGAAAGATAATGTTGCGCCCTTTGAGGCTTCAACATCCTCCTCCCTAAAGGTGGACTGTGGGGTCACAGACCATGGAGCAAGCCCTCTGCCTGGAATACGAGGACTTGCATTGGAGAACACAGAATTAGGTTCACATTATTCATAAATCCTCTTCCAATCTCTCCCCGACATGCATCTCCTGTCTGCTCAGTGGATGACACCAAGCATGAGGCCTCCTCACTCTCTTCTCTCTGCAATCCTACTTTCCCATCCACAATTATCGGGCTCTCCCTGCTCTCCAGCTGGTTTCACTGCCTCCTCTTCAGCAACTGTTAACATCTTAATGTTGGCACTTCCCCGCCTGGCTTTGCCCGTTCTCTGCTGTTGTGTGCCATCTTTCCTTGCAGAAAGTAGGGCAGAATGAGTTTATGCTTAATGGACAAGTAATACCTTTATCAGGATACACTCCTCTGACAGGTAATGAGGCCTCCCAGATAACTCGTCCACACTCTCACTCCCACAGTGTTTACACTACAATGAAAGCAAAAGTCTGTACCTTCCCTCCCACATACATCCATGCCTCATGATGCATCTGTTGAGGAGTATTATATTTCTTTTGCCCTCCTGCTTGGTTCCCCACTGCGCTGAGACCCATTGCTTGTTGCCCTAATGAGAGCCACATTGTTCTAATGGCACTGTCTTACTTACCATGGTGGCGTGGAGGAGGTCATTGATCCTCTTTTCACATTGCCCCCAGGTGTGTCAGTGGGCCCCATGACTGCTGACCTCTGCTGCAATCTCCGTCCAGGCTTTCTTGGTCAGGTGGGAGAGTCTCCTGATGCTGTCTGTGGGGAAGAGCACTGATGATTTTGGGGTCCAGTGACAGGGGGGAAGGTTCAGCCAGGACAGTTGACCATGAGTTGGATCCCTTTCAGCCTCTGCAACACCGAAGCTGCTGCCTTGTAGCCACTGCAGGCATGTCAGGGTGCTGCTTAAAAATGGCGCCTGGACATCCGACCCCAACAGATAATGGCGGACCCCAATACTTCCATCCCTCCCCCACTGCATAATTGTCTGGGTTTTGTGCCTCTGCTGCGTTTTTGGCTGTCCACCTCACAAATGTGGTCAGCCAGCAATTCCTGCCACGTTTGGGTCCGCCACGAGGACCCACACTGGTACGACTAAATTCCATCCTATGAATAATGATCAAGAGTGAGGATCATAGCTGAATACTCTTCTTGAAGCTTGTTGTGAATCTGAGCCGACACCAACTAACCCAACACAAACTCAGAGTGCATAGCTAGAACTTTTGTGATCTGTAATTTTCTGCATCCCACCAGAGACTGCACATAGCCACTGATCCATAGGAAGTTCTAATGCATCTCATTTATCAGTTAAGTTTAAATGTTGGGCTCATAACAACATCATGGCACAACTGAGCACATCTTTATAGATTTTCAAACTTGCTAGAAGTCATTTTACCATTTAGAAATCGCGCCACTCTATCAATTTTCCATTTTATCTAAATTTGAAACAGCTGATTCAGTATAAGAGCAAATAGCAAAAAGGAAAATCCAGCAGCCTCTACAATGAAATGGTCTCATTTTCTGCTTTAAGTAATCAATTCCTGCAGCAAGGAACAGAGGAAATCAGAGTGCTAATGACAAACATCTTGTTCCTAGGTGAACCTAAAGGAGCAGGGCCAGTTATTACGTCAAGATGAATTTGTTGTATGGTGTGGACGAAAGAAGTGGTACAGACACATCTTCCTCTTTGATGATCTCATACTCTTCAGCAAGACCAGAAAGACAGAAGGAAGCAATGACATCTACATTTACAAACAATCCTTTAAGGTGCAGATAGTACATTTTCTTGTTTTTAAATTTTCTCCACTATTTTGTTTTATGGAAACTTATCAAAGGTCCAGTTGGGAATTTTTATATCTGACAGCTGGGAAAACATTTAAAGCGTCCTTTCAAACTGTGCAAGATTATTGCCAAGATATCTTATGAATTAGTTAGGTAGCCTTATAGGTAGCCTTTTCAATGTATTAGCATGAAAGCATGAATTAAAAAGCAAAGTTATGATGTTATAACAATACTACTGATCTCATGTTTATAAATTTTTGTGCACATCCCATTCTTCTGCAAGAACTATTTACAGGGACTTTAAGGAATCTGGCTGAAATAAAACTATTTTGATGAAGTAGTAACTTCACTTTTAAAGACCATAAATAAATTATGGCAAAATTATAATTAGTTAGCATTGGCTAAATTCTCTTGCCTTTTCGCATGAGAAGCTGAATGCTGTGTTTTATAGCAGGTACAGCAGGTTATGTTTTTTTTGGCTAAGTTAGAACCACTGCAACTTAAGTTTAGTTTCTGTTAGTAAGATTAAGATCAGAGTTTAAATACAGATTGTAAAGTGCACGCTCATTTCAATGTTAGATCAATCATTAGCTTGCTCAGTTTTTATAGATTGTTCTTCCAGCTGCATCTGTAACAAGATGGTGTGGGACTTTTGCAGCCTGATCATATATTGGCAGATCTTCCACACAGTTTTCATAATAACATATATAATATGTCATGAAATAACATAAAATACTCAATATATTATTCTTCTAACCTATCAATAACCAGCACAACACCAACTCTTCAGTATCCACTTGAGTAGAATCTAAAGATGGAAGGGATGTGTGGGTGGAATAGGGAGCATACATTTTCCGACCTCTTGAGTAAAATCAATTGTCAACTCTTTCAAAAATCCAGCGCAGACACAATGGGCCAAATGGCCTCCTTATGTGTTGTCAGGTGCTATGAAGTTTAACTGTGCTATGATTATCTCTCTTAAGGGTCACAAGTTTCACTGTTCAACAAATATAGACCCAGTTAGTTAGAGGTTAATTGCTTTTGCTTAGGGAACATTGCAGATTGGAATATATTTGTCAGTCTCAGGTTGCAGGACAGACGTTCAGGCGGAAAACATCCATTCACTTTAAGGCTGTTATATATCTGCAACAAAGCATGACATCTGAATTCTATCCCACACACATAGATGAAGAAGTTTTTAACATATAATTTCTATGTATCTGTCTGTCTGTTTATCTATCTCTGACCTCATTGAAAGTTACAAAATTCTTACAGGATGTGACAGGGCAGATGTAGATAGGATATTTTCCCTGGCTGGTAAGTCTAGAACCAGGGGACATAGTCTCAAAACAAGAGGCAGGCTATTTAATACTGAGATGAGGAAGAATTTCTTCACTCAGAGGGTCGTGAATCTTTGGAATTTTTTACCCCAGAGGGCTTTGGAAGCTTAATCATTGAGCACTTTCAAGACAGAAATTGATAGATTTCTGGAGACTAATGATTTCAAGGGTTCTGGAGTTAGCACAGGAAAGTGGCTTTGATGGAGCTGATCAGCCATCATCTACTTGATGTACTGTTACCACAGCATGTGAATTAAGTGCACTGATTTTTACTCAACTGTGAACTGTTATAGTGGAGTCCAGTCACAACTTGGATCAGATTGGATCCCTGTTTGCTTTAAGTCTAACAAAATGAAGTAATATTAGTGCTGTAATGTCCTGTACATTAATTAAATGCAGCTACATACTATTGGGAATATTTGTTAACCAGTAGGTGTACCATATCATTGCAAATTTAAAGTCTGGAACACAGTTGCGATGTTCAGTTGCTAAGGGAGAGTTTTGTCCAATTTGACCTCTGCTCCTACTGTCTGTGGAGAAATAGTCTATAACTATGGAAATCTGAGGGCAATCAGAAGACTACTGTAGCAGCTACTGGCTCCTGATCCAAAAACTGACATTAATTTGATGAAAGATTGTTTTGCAATAAAATAAAAAATGAAACTGTGAAATGTGATGCCTTGACTTTGATTTGTGGAGTGTGATAGAAGCAAGGCTTTTCTATATTCCATACATCAGGATTATATATGTTTGCTTTAGGATTAAACAGCAAATATAACAGATGATGATTCTGTTTAGAAGATGGGCAAGTAAGTCTTGAGCTCCCAATGGATAAATAAATACAACGCAAACTAAAATGCATTGCTGCGTGATTGACACAATTAATGTTGACGTATTGTGTGATATGTAATACTATTTTGCATTCCAGACTTCTGAAATTGGACTGACACATAACTCTGGTGAAAGTGGGCTGTGTTTTGAAATTTGGTTCAGAAGACAGAAGTCCCGGGATACTTATGTCTTTCATGCTCCAACTCCAGAGATAAAACAAGCATGGATAGATGACTTGGACAAGATATTATGGAACCAAGCTGTGAGGAACAGGGGTCAGTAAATTAATAACAATTAATAGAAAAGTAGGTGAATGCTGCAAGGCCTGTAATAATCTTGAGTGTAAATTCAAACCCCTCTATTTATATTAACTTCATTTGTGTTGTTGTATTCTTTGTTTTTCCATAACAGTGTCATCTTTTTTGGCATTTTGGTGATGTCTTGAACACATTTTGTGTGATGCCATTGAGCACAAGATACATGCTTTTGTAGCTATTGAAAGCAAGATGCCAGTAACATGACTGGCAGAAGAAAATTACAGTTATCTGGTGATTAGATAATTCAGTGTCTTGGATATTTACAACAATATGTAGAGGGCCAGCACAACCATTACCTTTATTCTTAACAATTTACTCTGAAAATCATGGATAGTAAATGTGTGGTCCACCACTTCATTTTCTTACTGGGTATGACTACTGAACTTCACAAATCTAAATTTAGTTTTGTTGAATCAAGCTTGTTCAGACTTGGGTTATTGTGAATCTTTTGCAGCAAATGTCAACAGAAAGAAAAGAACTTAGCAACACAACCACACAAGAATCTTAGTTCAGTTGCATGAGGTTGGTTAGTGATGTGTGTTATGGCTAGCGGATGGTAAATGCTGAGCTGTTCAAATCCCAGAGGGAAACTTGAAACAACTGCCACAACTATTTTGCAATTTGTATTTATTTTGAGATGCGTGCCTTGAATTCAACAGTAATAAGACCACCAAATCTTCTAGGTTTCTTACAAGATAAAAGTAAACCTTTATTAATAAAAAAAATATTTTAAGCACATACATAGGTTTACAAATTACTACAATGATAACTCCTAGCTTTCCTAGTTAATATAACTCCCAGTTCCACTTCCGTTAAGGAAACAGTAAAACACATAAAAGAACCAGGCAAAGTAATACGATACCCTGAATAGTCAAATTCAAAGTGAGTTTTCTTAACTTTAGTTTGTGTAGGCAGCAACTTGAGGCTTAGAGGTTGGAGGCTTTTCATATTTGTTAGATCTTAGACTGCCTTCCACTTACACATAAACTCATCTCCTTTATACAGGTTTCTCCCTTTTTAATATAAATCCCATTGTCCTAATATGTCTTTTCAACTCTACTTCTCTAATAATAAAAATCTTTCATAGTACCAATTTGAACTGTAAACTTTGGGAAAAATAAACACACTGGCTTCTTCTGATTAATGTAACATTTCACCACCTCTTTTGAAATTCAAATTGCTGTGGTTTATCTAAAAATGCAAATTTTCCCTTTACATCTCATATTCTAAAACTCCAGCCATGTTTACCTGTTTAACATTTCAAACCTAGCTTCTGTACTGATACATCAAATTCTCCAGACCAGCTGTCTTTAATTCAATTAAGTCCCACACTCACACACACAAACAAACACTTTTCCTACCTTACAATAAATTCCAATAACATAATGAAGATTATTATATTTTCCCAACAATGTGTCAGTTTAAGTGGCTCCTACTGAAAGTATTGCACCTTGTGCTCTTTGTGGTGACAATGTAGTCTGAATGATCTCTAACATTGGAAACCATCTGAACAATTTTGAAATCTCCTTAGCCCATTTTAGCCTCTGCACAAAAAGGCAGAGCATATTCCTTGACTGTGTGATGTGGTCTCCTTACTAAACATGCAGTCTATTTTTTTTAAAACCTGGCTTTGATGCTTTTTTTTTATCTCCCTTTTTCAAATTGGTGGCTGTGCCTTAAGCTGCCTAGGTCCAATGCTCTTCCTTCCCTAATTCTCTCCAACTCTCTACCTCGCTCTACTTCTTTAAGTCTCTCCTCAAAACTTACCTGTTTGGCCAAGCTTTTGTTCACCTGTGCTAATAACTCCTTATACGGTTCAGTGCCAAATTATGTCTGACAACGTTCCTGTGAACACCTTGGGATGTTTTCACTATATTGAAAGTGCTACAAAAGTACAAGTTGTTGTTGCTGTTGTATTAGTCTGTCCCTTGCTTCCAGGAGAGGCTCTGTATGCTGTTTTATAATTTGTTTGCTGGAGCTCCATTGATGATTCAGTTGGTGATGTTTGTGCTGAGTTAACTGGCTTAACTAAGTAGTAATTCAACACTTAGCCCCCGAGTCCCATAGACAGGTGATGGTGGTGTGAGGGTGGGGGCGCAAGGGTGTACTAGGGGGAAATCAGCCAGATTGTCAGTTCTACTTGCAACCTCGTGAAGTTTACTGTAAGTGCTGATGTGGGGATATCAGGGGAGTTACTGGGTCAAACTTGGCTTTGACACTGCCATGATAAAATGGCTTGTTGACACTGCCTGTCAAGGCACATATTAGGAACAGTCAGTGGGTTAATTCGAGGATTGCCAGCGATTGTATCCAAGCATGAGTCATTGCTTGAAACAGAATAATAAGGGAAGGAAAAACAATTGTCAGCTTTTCTTAAAAAAAAATCTTTTATTTTTCCATAATTGTTCTGGCAGCATTAACTAACTGTTCAAGCACAGGATTCAGTCAGTGATTAAAATATTCAAGTATGGTAGTATACATCCTGATACCTATTCTGAACTGTCAACCTAAACATTAACACATTAAATTAATAATTAATTTGATTACTTAAAATAAATTCTCAAGGAATTCCAAGTTAAAATGGAAAATCTCAGAATTCTGTCTACCATAGATGGACCAACGTGCAGTATTGACAACCAACAGAGAGTTGCAAAACATTTGTGATCAAATTAGGATCTTTACTGCAACATTACTCTTTAAATACAGGACTCCTCGGCCTGAATTTTTAGCTCAGTGGGCGGGTGCGATCAGCAGACCCTGGCACGGTCAGGAAATGGACCGCCGACCCTGGTCGCCCACCGACTGCGCTTGAAAGCTCAGCGCTGCTGGAGTGGAGGCGGGAGGAGGGTGGGCGATGATGTCAACATGGGCAGGGCAAGCACTGAGAGAAAGCTCCCTGAAGGCAGAGTGCTGCCTCAAGGAGCTGAAGACCTGAAAACCAGGAAATAAAGTTTTTAAAATCAGGAAAAAAATGTCCAAGCATCACAATCAGGCACCTGGACATATAGGTTATGAAATTGCTATCCGCAGATTTCTATTTTTACTTTATTTAATAATGGAAACCTGATCCCGCACTTGGATGAGGTTTGCTGAAAAATGTAAAGGCCACCTGGCCGATTTTCCTGTCCGCCAACCGTAATGTTGGACGGGCTACGTAAAGTGGCAGATAATTGCACCATTAATGGGCTTAATTGCCCTCTTAACTGTCAGCAGGCGCACTTCTGACTTTTGCATGCTCCTGCTGACCAAAATATCGCAGGATGATGTTGTGACACTTGCCCGATGTCATCTCGCGCAACTTCACGTCCAATTGTGTTGGGCGTGTGCCTGCCCGATCAACATAAAATTCAGCTGCTAATTTTTCTTTCAACAGACTTTAACAGAATCAAAACGTCTCAGTCTGGAAAAAGCAACGGGGCTGTCTATGTGTAAAAACAGGGCTAGGAATTTAAAAACAAAATTTATCAAGAGCCTGGGTTTGTGATAATTTTATAGTCATAGTATATGAAAGTTTAATTGGGAACTTTTTTCTCCTGAGTTGAAATGACAAGTTTACATCTGATTCGCTCAATATTATTCAATGAATAAACACTCTATTTCCTTGAAATCTTTCTCTGTAATAA
The DNA here is from genome assembly GCF_017639515.1 of Carcharodon carcharias. Classification (NCBI taxonomy): domain Eukaryota; kingdom Metazoa; phylum Chordata; class Chondrichthyes; order Lamniformes; family Lamnidae; genus Carcharodon; species Carcharodon carcharias. Next base: position 62,799,651 of record NC_054480.1, on the reverse strand, counting down.
TCTCAGCATCTATCATTGAAGAACATTGTTTCCTAACTACTAATCTTGTTCCATAACAAAGTATTTGGTTAGGATTTAAGTTTCAGTAGCAACATTACACCTGCTCCTTCCTTGGCCTGAATTTTCCAGCACCCCCCCACCCTGCCCACCCCACCCCCACGGTGAGTAGTTCCCCCATGGTGGGACCGGCGAGCCATTGAAATCTCCAGTCATTTTGGCGGGAACAGAAGATCCCACCAGCATGAGGAGCTGGAAAATTCTGGCCCTTCGGTTTAAGTTCGGGCAGTGGCCTGCCCATTGGAATTAAACTATGTAGAAACTCTGGAGGGCATAGACTGTTATCGCCTTCATTTATAGAACCAATGCTGACGTATTCTCTTAATTCGCCTGACAGCTTTTCTAAAACCTCTTCAAGTTTAGTGAATCTTCATTTTTGGGGCAGAAAATGGCTTTCGAAGAATAACTTTTATCAAGTAATTGTCTCCGCTATTTTGCCAAACATAGCCAATTCCACCATCTCATCCACCCCTCCTCTCCCATCCCCAACCCAGACCATTCCATCCTTCCCATGCTGTCACTGTCATTCCATCTTCATCACATTCCTTTCATCCCTCGAATGCCATCCACGAGAGAGGATCTCATTCAAACACACAAAATTCTTATAGGGCACGACAGGGTAGATGCAGGAAGGATGGGGGACCTAGAACCAGGGGGCACGTAAGGGGTTGGCCATTTAGGACTGCGATAAGGAGGAATTTCTTCACTTAGAAGGTGGTAAATATTTGGAATTCTCTTCTCCAGAGGACTGTGGAGGCTCAATCATTGAGTATGTTCAAGACTGAGATCGATAGATTTCTACATATTAAAAACATCAAGAGATACAGGGATAATGCAGGGAAATTGTATTGAAGTAGAAGGTCAGCCATGATCTCATTGAATGGCAGAGAGGCTCAAAGGACTGAATGGCCTACTCCCACCCCTATTTTTTATGTTCTCATGTTTATCTCCATCCTGCTATTGCCATCCACATCCCTCCCATCAATCTCATCTCATCCTGCATGGAAACAATCTCCCCAACCATGGTAACTTTCTTGTTGGGCTCCCCTTACCTTCCACTGTTTCTGTTCTCTGCAAAACCCCTATCCCTCATTATCTTATTGGTGACGATTTGTGCATTTTCTGAAAGAGTTAAGGAAATATACGGAACCAAGAAGACTTTTTATTCATAATACTTGATGAGTAATTGTAAAACAAAGCCTCAGGAGATTCCAAAAGACCCTCTGATCCACTGTAAGGTTTTATGATTCCATGTAAGAAATCAGATTGTAAATCAACCTGGAATGCTTCTACCGCAGACAACAATGGGTTAATTCAAATATTGAAATAAATACAAAATAGTTAAATGGAACTAATTGGACAACAGAAGATGGCAGACATACATTTGCTCACATTAATGAAAGTTTAGTATGACTGTAAAAATGAGCTTTTCCACTAAAATTCATCATAAGAGGAAAATATATTCCAGGAGTCTTTAATTTCAAGCCACTTAAGTTCTGATGCTTTTGTCTGAAGTACTTTCACCGGCAAATCTAGACATAGATCTGTTGTGGCACTGGCCACAAATCATCCCTGAAAAGAAACTTCAGTTCAAATGCTTGCATTAAAACATCTGGACATGCATTGGAAAGTACATGGAATTGGTGCGTGCTTTAACTCTCCCATTATAACAGGATGTCCGCTAACTGGCATGGATTGTGCTGCTAGTTCCAAGTAGCTTATCTTTACATCACTCTTCAGAGTCTGAAAATTGTTTCTCTTCATCAGTTTTTTTATAAGCTTATGTATTAATAAAATGTAAAACAGCCCCTATCAATGTTGAAATTCCTTCTTTAGAACTCCAGATGCAGGAGAGGGTGTTTATGGGCATTGGCAGTAAGCCATTTATGGACATCAAACCTAGCGAAGCAGCCATCAGTGACAGATCGGTTGACTGCGTCACAAAAGGGAAAGGTATGAGCTTAACTTGGAGGTTAGCTGAACTCTGTGAGGGACTGGTTTCTGCAGTGTGTCAGAACATTGTCCTTTTGCCTTTGGGACCTGAGTTCAAAGCCTTCTCCCCAAGCATTTTCAGGAAAAGGAGCTTTGGTAATCTCAACTCGTAAAACTCCAAAGATGCAAAAGAAATTATTTTAATTCAACAATAACTGGTATCAAATTGAAAACTTTCTTCAAGATCACAAGAACAGAATTTTAGAAATTGAAATGCTCCTCTGTGGTTAAGTTTAAGGTACCTTATGCATAGGGAAGTTGGAATGGATTCGACCTTTGCCACGGCTAGCCTTGATGCGATTGTTGCCATCACTAGACACATAATAGAAACGTGTTTTATTCCTTGCCATTCATTATGTGCTGTTATATCTTGAAAAACACACATGTCCAGTAAAATATATAAAGCACAAAGTTTTATTCATAATGGAGAAATTATAGTATTTTATAGCTATGAAAGACTGCACTATTACAATTGACTGATGTGGATGTTTGTTAAATACTAATATTGTTTTCATGGTCATTTTTTCAGTATTTTTTTTCTTAAACCCTCTTATAATATCAAAAGGGACTTTATGGCCAAGAGAAAATGTATTATTTTACATGCATTGTGCATATTTTCTGTTTTTAACAGCAGCCTTCACACATTATAGGAGTTAATCCAATCCTGGAACTATGCGCTTGCTGTGTTTTTATAATGATACTTGGAAGTCAGACACTTACGGTGGTGCTACATGAGACATGAAACTCAGGTTATATATATGTATTGGTCACCCGGGAGCTCACTTCCCCTGCCAGGAATACCTTTCTCTGTTATTAAGCCTTGCCATCCACATTGCTCCCTTAATCTCATCCCATCCTCCATGGAAACAATCTCCTCAGCTATGGTTAAGCTCTAGTATTCCAGCTAAACTTGAAGATTGAAATAAAGTGTTTATAAAACTATTGTTTTTAAAATTGCTGTTTCTTTATGCTGGGCTCTGATCATTTTATGTGGGTGCCATTGGTTGGCTAGCATTTATTGCTCATCCCTAAATGCCCTTGTTCATAGGGCATTTAAGAGTCAACCACATTGCTATGGTCACATGTAGGCCAGACTAGCAGATTTCCTTCCCTAAAGGACATTAGTGATCCAGATGGGTTTTTACAACAATGGCTTCATGGTTATCATTAGACTTTTAATTCCAGATCTTTGTTGAATTCGAATTCCACCATCTGCTGTGGTAGGACTTAAACCCAGGTCCCTAGACCTTTACCTTGCAGTCTTTGGATTACTGGTCCACTATGCCATCATCTCCCCCTGGATCAAAGGGGAAGTACCACACCCCACATGTTGATATCACAAGATCTACTGGCATCTAATGAGTACCGAATCTACACTCTGCCAAATGCTTCAAGCATTATATCAGATCAACTAGTCTCATTATCATCGAGATAATTCTTTATATTGTTTGTCATCAAAGCTCAGCACTGCTGCATGTCACATTTGCCTCAGACTTTTGGACCTTGCTCACTATAATGCCTAAGTCAGATCTGCCATGTTTGACAAAACAAAATGATTTGTAAAGCAGGATTACAAATTGTACAAAAACCACAGTTACTTCTGGTCAGGATTACCAATCCAAATATATTCAGTCATTTCCTTTCCAAGATCATCAAGGATTTAACAGTACTGAGCAACAAAAATACTATACCATAAACATCAGCAGGGCAAATTGGTTATCTTCCCAATGCCACCTCACCCATGCAGAAAGATTCTAACTTTGACAGTACCAAGCCTCAGATGGTATAGGTTAATGTCACTGCCTGGGACTGCAGGGGCATCATTCAGCCTCACCTAGCCCTTCCTTTGTCTTGATGGGTGCTGAAGAACCAAGGAATCTTGGTACCCTTTAGCTTAATGGATCTCCCATTGGAAAGCTTTGGAAATTTGTGGAGGGCCCCTCAAAAAGTTCAATATTAACTAATGCAATTTCTGTTTTATGAGTTTGATTTTCCTCTCATGTCTTCCTGAACAACTTTGGTACACTTATCTGAAAATTTTGAAGAAGATTTATACAATGCATCTTATTTCCTGGAAGTAACAGAGACCATCAGGCACACCTTCACTTGCTTGTAGCTCTCTGAGTGATTCAGTCCATTAGCAGGGAGCTTCACTTTATAACATGCTCGGACATACATTGTTGGCCTTCAAAATGTCCCAAGTGAAAGTGACAATCAACCCATGTAGACATTGTGAAGCATTGTCTTGCTGTGTAGAGCATTTCCAATCCCTTTGAAAGACTAAGCAGTTACTTATTTTGTAAGTTTCTAGATCTGGAGCAAACCACTGTTAGAACAGTAACAGTAACAGATGTGAAAATAGCACATCAAAGATCATTCCACCCATTCTAAATTAGGTTCCAATTGATAACATCTATAAAGTACTACGTGAAAAAGCACCATTATGTTCCTTCCACATTATTACCGAAAACTATCCTACTGGAAGTATGTTCCTTTCTTCAAATCACTGCATTACTTTTTGAGCATCTTACAATGTGTACAGGATGTTAGATGAAGGAAAATGAATTATTAACATTGTAAAATTTTCTTTGCATAAATAATATACGTCATAAATTGCAGTTGCTCCTGAATTCCCCCCTCAGACCTTGCAGTTGATATATTGTTATTCCTATTAGGATAAGGATCTTGATTGATTAAGTACCTGATTGAAGATTTCTAACAGGCTTTTGATCTAGGTGTATATAATGCCATAGCAGCAGGCTGCCAAATGCATTACACCCAAAGTATCCAATGTCAAAATATTAAAATTTACCTAGTACATGGTTTCCCCAGAACCAATGCAAACCTGGATTAACTCCTATTTTGCATGGAGGATGCATGTTATTCATAAAATGAAGAAGATTTTGCAAGGTAGATAGTGTAACGTTTTGTGCTGATTACATTTTTGCCACACAGTGTATTTTTGATTTCCTTTCGAAAGCCAACATTGCTAGTTATATCTATTCCAGAGGACACCAAGAGACCAAATTCCATAGGCTCCAATGGCAGTGCCTCCTCCTCGGGAAGCCAGACTTCCTCATCATCTTCTGGCATTGGTTCCCTCAATGTGCCCATTTGCTCCTCTTCACCATCGACTTCAAGAAGCAATGCTGGCATCAACAACTGTCTTTATAGTACACAAACACGCATTGAGGAAGATGACCTGGAGAATGACCCTAGTGGAAGACCTTTTATGAGTGAGTGACAAAATCATAAGCATTAATAAGACATTCAGCATCGTTTGATGCATTCTTTGTAAGGAAGGAGGTTAACCTTTTAAGGCAATGAATGTTGTTAAATATCTTGGTAATAAGACACCATGCTGTGCTTTTGACCAAGCACCCTCATAGGTCGAACCATGGATTGGCAAAACGAGGGTGTTTGCTCTGATGCTGTGGTTAAGCTGACAGTTTAAGTAGAACTGCTAATCACATCTGGAAAGCAGAAATAAAGGAGTTTGCAAGAAGGGATGGTCTGGTTATATATCTTAACACTTCATTACATTGCAAGAGTTCACATACCTTTTTGGTTGAGCAGTTGAACGTGAGGTGTAAAAATTAAACAGGGATATAGAGATATTTCCAAAAAAGGGGAATGGGAGGTGCGAAAAGTATGACAGTATTACATTTGATCACTGCATATTTTTCTACAGGAAGGAGGAAAGGTTTGTGGAGATCTGCTTATCCACGAGTCAACAGCTGGTGTTGCTAAGTGGAGAATGGCAGACCATTTCCAATCTTCCCTCCTGTCAAGATGGAAGCCCTCATTACTGGGCTGTAGTCTATCTAACAACCCAAGGCTGAGATATGAGGAAATGGGAGTGTCAGATAGCTGGAGCTTTTAGACTTGAACCCTTCTTTTGGAGCCAAACCAGGAGCTGCTAAGTTACCCTTCTGTCAGTTTTCTCAAGGGTAATTTTGGCTTTGGGCAATAGTGTAAAATGGGTGATTTTGGACCAGCCTGATCCGACTTCACTTCTTTAAATATTGTTCAAAGCCAAAACGATCTCCATCATGTTCTCTTCAGATTCCATCTGCTTACAAGAATCCCATTTGTACACAGCTCACTATTATGTCACATAATACAGCAACCTAGCAGCATAGTATAGCTGATGTCACTCTTAGGGTTGTCAACTGTGATTAAATATATTCCTGAAGGTTTCATCAGTGACTTGCCCCCACGGTCTTGCCATTAGTCTCCAAGACATCCATTCTTGTGATGCATTACCTTCCTACACCAATTGGAAAGCAAAAAGACTCATGATGCTTGCCTATCAGCAAAACAGCCTTTGTTTCTCCATTTTCAACATTTTTATATCTGGTGAAGAGAAATATTCAAAGGAAATAACAAAAAAAACATTTTTTTCATGTCCTGATGATTTTTCTCCGGGTTTGCACACAGCAGTGTCCTGGAGATTGATCTTCAATTCCTGGACATACCAGGCCAATCCTGCAGGGAAGGAAACCCTAGTCACTTTGATACTCCTGGCCCATCGAATCACCAGTTGACACAATTCACGTTAGACACAAATCAGGAATGGAGGGAAGTGAGATTGGCAAACCAATCAAAGGCAGAATGTGTTTGGCAACAGTATTGTGAAGGTAGCTTTTCTCTGCTCAGGGCTTCCCTAGTTCATGTAACATGGAGTGACAGTTTAGAAGTTGCAGCACAGATCCAGGCTATTCTAGACAACTAGTCTTTGTATGTGTTTACTGTCTAAATAATTCTAATCACAAGTCTTGTACCACTTGACTCCATGGTGCTACTTATTAGCAGTGTAGTATAATTTTTCAAATTCACAGATACTAGTTATTCTTCAGGGGTTTCATATTTTTATGCAGTGGAAATTATCAATTGTTTATTAATCCGTCTGAAATAGGAGGTGAATTTCCAGTTGGAGATGAGGTTCTATCAATCACCTGCTATAACCTTGGTGGAAGAGTCAGAGTCACACAAAAATGGTGTAAAGACCAATAACACTGTGTTTCTGGGTCTTACATTGCTCACTCTTCAAGATTGCAGCAGATGAAGGGGGACATTTACCCTCATAATAATAGGTTCCTATTCCAGTAAATCCCAAACCAGATGGAGTAATCAATGGAAATGTGTGAAAAACATTCTCATCATCTTCGTCGGAAGAACTTGCTATGTGAGGAGATTTTGCTGCGTACTCCGTAGGCAGCTTGAAGGACCGAGTCGATGACATTGTGACTTAGCTTTTCTTTTCATTCACAGCTGAGAGTTCGGAAACATCCTCCCAGTGTAACTCCACAGAAAGTGTTAGCGGTTTCAGCAGCTCTGAACAAAGCAGCCTTTCCCTAACTGGAGGAGAGACAGAGGAAGTGACTACTCTCTGCTCAGCATCATACAAGCCCAGTCCAGATCCATGCTCACTCTGTGCACCTTCATTGCTGCCAAAGGAAGAACTACCATTTGGAAATTTGATCAAAAAAGTAAGTGTATTATCTCAGATGGATTTTTGCATTATCTTTTCCTGTCTCCCATGCACTGGACCTAAAAATGCTGCCAAATCCCCATACAAAATAAAGCAAATTGATGGCAATTTTATTTCTTCCTCCAGTTTTCTACCCTTCATTCTTATAGGATGTTGGCTGATCCTGGGGTACAATTGCAAGGCCAGAATTTTTGGCTCGGCGAGCGGGGGTGAGGCCCGCTCACTGAGGCGTAAAATGACACAGGGTAACGGCGGGTACGTGCCCGACGTCATCGTGTGATATTTAGTCGGCTGCATGCCCGCCGGTCAATAGCCTATTAAGGCCTGTTAAAACTAAACTAATAAACTGAGCTGCCCGTCCAATCTTAAGGTTGGCGGGCAGGCAAAGAGCCCAGGCAGCCTTCTCATTTTTCATGGAATCTCATCCACGACCGGGATGAGGTTTCATGAAGTGTTTAAAAATTGAATTAAAATTTTTATAAAAATTCATTGACATGTCCCTGCTCATGTGACACTGTCTTAAATTTTTTTAAATTTTATTTATTCAGATGTTTAAAGCTTAAGCTAATCTCCCTGAGGCATCTCTGTGCCTCGGGGAGATTTCTGCACTCTTTGGCGTGCATGCGCAAAGGATTGCAGGCCCTGGCTCAGGGAACCCCTTCCCGCCCACACAGGGAGTGCTCAGCACTTCCCGGCCCGCGTCACGCTGGACAGGCCTTAGTGCCCATCCGCAGCTGCTCCAGACCCGCCTGCCCGAAGGGGAGAAAATTCTCCCCTTGATCTTCATGTATGGCCTTGTTCTACAATGGCCATTGCTTTAAATCGTCATCTTTTCCTGGGAGCTTAATGAAACATCTGGATACTTTCAGCGTAAGATTTTGTTTCAGATTAATTTTTCTGTTGTTTTTATCTAATATTTTTAGAACCTCATCTTTAATTTTTAATTATTGTTCCAGCATTCCACTCTGTAAATTTTCTTTTTAAGAGGCTTTTGTACTTAAAGGCGAACTTCACCTCGACAAATAAAACGGGGCGTTTAATGTCATTTATTCAAACACAATAACACAGTTTTGCTTCATGAAGTTGTGGTAAAATATTCTAGAGTTACAGGTGCAAAAATAATATAACTGGAGTAAAACACAATGGCATGAGCTACATTTGGGGTTACATTTTACATGCCCTCGCTGGGTGTGTTTTCGGCCGGGGGGGGCATGTAAAATAGAGCAGGTGCCTTCCCACCCAACTCCAAGCTCATCCCCATAATACGGGGGGTGGGCAGGCACCAAAATCAGCTGCTGACTTTGCTTCAGGGGCAGAAAACCCTTTTCCCCTACCACCCCTTATTATTCAGCCTTGGCTGAATCAATCTAATGTCGGTCAACTTGGGGCAGGATTTTTCCGCAGGCTTTGAGACCCCATTTTCAGGCTCAAATGGGGCTGGAAGCTTGCACTCTCTGGGAAGCAGCCACTCACCTGTGATTTTCCACAAAGTAGTGGCCAGAGGGCAGGTTTGCTGTCCAATTAAGGATGCCAGACTGACTCTCGAAGTTAGACGGCCAATAGGAAGCCCTCCAGCAGTGAAGATGCAGGAGTTGGTTTTTCAAGGTATGCAAGGGAAAGGGGGCAGCCATTTTGAGATGTTCTGTTACCAACTTTTTTAAATATGAAAGTAAAACCCATTTTCAGCCAGGCCATCATTGTGGAGATGAGGCCTGTGGCTGCAGATGTAGCCAATCAGGATCGGAAGTCCTTTATGCCTACCTGTGGAGCGCTGACCCCTGGCCTCTAGGCAGCTGCCCTGTTCCCCGATGCCTTCAGGGACCTGGAGGTTGATTGGAAAATTTCAGTCAGCCTCTGACCAATAGGCCTTTAACAGAGTCAATTAACTACCTGCCGCTCACAGGTGAGTAGCTTTGTTACTCCTCAACCTAGTTTCTGGGCTGGAGCTGGAGAACTGGCACACTGGTTGGCAGCATAAAATTTTGTACCTGCCCACCTCTGTGTCCTCCCCCAGTCTCTATCAGTTTTGTAGGCAGGCCTAAAGTGGGTGTGAAATATTTACCTATAATTAGCTGTTAAGTATCCCATTAATAAATATTTTGTTTTGTTCTGGTGTTGAAAGTAACTTGAGTGTTATGAAGACAGAAGCCAGTAGCCTTCTCCAGAACCACTTCTGTAGGAAGTCTGTGGGGCTATTTTCTCTCTGTGATCTTTGGTATAGTTGTGTTGATCAGAGTAGATTGGCAATTCTTGCAGTTTATACTCAGTAGTAGCATCAATTACTCAATGCCAAAGTATTTATAATGAGCAAGGAGTGGATGTCAAGAAGGAAATGATTCATGCCTCACAACTGTCGTCCCACACTTCTTACTTAGATTAAAATGTATTTCACTACAGGTTGACCTAAGTGCAGTGGATGGCAAACACAATGCCACCTGTATGGCTGCTCCATTTCTTCTAAACTTCATACGAATCAGTTTTAAAAAGTCTGTTTGATTCAAGCTGTATTCCGCTAGGCTGAAAAAAGACATGGGGCAGCATCTTCCCCCCATTGGGGGTACATGTGCGGGAGCGTGGGCAGGCGGTTTCCCAATACTGGGGGCACGCTGCCATTTTATGTGGCTGGGCCAATTAAGGCCCGCCCAGCATGATGTCCGTTCGGAAGCGCTGAGCACTCCATGTGCGGGCGGGGTGGGATTCCCTGAGCCGGGAGTGCGCTCTTTCGCACACACACGCGAAACAGCGCACAGAATTCCCTGAGGCAAAGTGCTGCCTTAGGAACTTATAGAGATAGAGAACCCAATTATAGAAGGCCTCACACACCGAGTGTTTTGAAGACCTTTACATTGATACTCTGGAAGATCTTGGCTCATGTATAAAATTGAGAGATTGAATCAGCATTTTCTTTTTCTCTAAGTTTAGTTAAAACACTACTTCCTTCCATAATTTTAGACCAACATTTTGGACCATAATCGCCTTGTGTATGTTCACATGAGTAGCCATGTAAAATCCCTAAGGGCATGTTTAAAGCATGGGTTGACCATTATAAGTCTGATTATATTTAGAACTTAAATTGACTACTTTACTTTGATCTAGGATAAATCATCAGAAGTGCATATGAACCGTTCAACAGATGTCTGATGCTCTGAAGAACCAATTTGGTAAATATTTTCACCTAAAAAATCATCACGGTTGGGATAGCTCCACAGACATAATTTATTCATTATTTCTAGAGACTAGAAGAACAAAGAATAGTTCATAAGGAGCACCATATATGTGTGCATAGTCACAAATAGCAATAATCCTTTGCAGAAACATTACTGCCATCTTCTTAAGGGTTAATACTACATATTTTAAGAGTGGGTAAATGACATAATTTAAAATGATTACGGTGGAAACAATAATTATCAGTAAGATGTATCAATGTGGCTTTGAGGTGCAGCATATGAAGATACCTACATGTAACTCAGTAAACAATAGAGCAAGACATTGCCTCCACCATTATTATCAGAGCATTCATTATCAGACATACGACACAGGGTTTATCCATGCAAACCATCTGCTTCATATAGGCAGCAAGCAGTTTCGGATCAATGGGTGAAAACTGGCACTGACTCCAGTTCCCCTCCTTCAGCAAAGTGACCAGTTTCCTCTTCAGTGCTACTTTTCATTCCTCCCCTCGGTGCTGCTCCCAATTCCTTTTCCCTGTGGACAGGAACTCATTTTAGTTTTATAAGATAATTCCTGACGACATGCGCAAGGGCATTCAATCTCTTGGAGTAGCCAGAGCCCAGAGCGGCATTGAGAGGAATTAGGAGAAAGATTGCTAGCTTGAACTGGTGAGGGCGATCAGAAATTAGGTGAAAATTTAGTGCCAGCTTAATTTGGAGAGCACAAGGTGTACCAGCATAAACTGATCTGAGGGGAGAGAGAAGTGTGCCAAAATGAAAGGGAGGTGGGTGTGGATTGGGGTGCGTGGTAGTCTGATGAAGGAGAGAAGACAAGAGTGTGAAGGTGAACTCCGATTGGATACCTGGGTCCCAGTGACTGGACCAGGGGAGGACAGAAGTATCACTTTGACAATCATAAATTAGTCGTTTGGTAGTACAAAACTTGAGTATTGCTGAAAAAGAGAAAGTTTTTGTCAAAGCTTTTCATCTTGCACTCATCAGGATAATTCACTAGAAAAATACCACTGTCAGGGGAAACAACATATTTATATCATATGAGGAGAGAGTGCTGATAGGTTGGCAAGTGGACTCTGATTGATAGAGGCGATGTCATGGAGAACGCACCAGTTGATGGTGACTGACAATTAACTGCCAAACATTGTTTGAAATTTAAACAAGACAGGTTGACTCTGATTGGTTAAGACATTGCCCTGGGGAATGAACATGCAAATTGCTGTCACTTATTTTGTTTAGCTGAAACAGGCGCAGTGTGTGTACATGTTCTTTCTATCTGCAAAGAACAGGGCCCTGTGCATTAATATACGTAGCTTTCAGTACACGCAAATACACCATATTGTGAGCCCGACTGACAATCTTAAATTGGTTGACAGCATAATTCTCAGCGCATTGAGGATTATTTAGCCAATATGTCCAATCATGGAATCACCTCTAATGCTGGACGCTGTTTTGAGTTTTGCAAGCACAGGCTGGTTGGGTATGAACTGTATCCTGTCCATTGCAACCAGCAGCTGGGAGATGCTGTTTGATATGATCCGCCAGTCTTTGGGGTGTACGGCCTACATATCTAGCATCACACTGGCACTGAAATTCATATACCACATTACTCATTTGGGTGATAGCCAGAAAGTTTTTTCAGCTTGATGGCAGCAATCAGTTCGTGGTGAATACCATTTGTGTTGCTCTTGCATTGTAGCAAAGTGAAACAGCTAGCTTCACCTGCTGCTCAAATTTTTGAGATACCTTGCCTTCCCAGGGTAGGGCCGGAGCCATTTGCTCATTGTGCAAGTTTTATGCTGAAGTAGGGCACGTCAAAGACATCCTGCAGGATAATGGCTACCCTGCTCAAATCATTTTGCACTGTATATCATGCAACCTAAAGAACAGGACCAAGGCCGTCACCTTCGGCCCTGAAAAGTGCCCAGTCTACCTCAGATTACCCTGGAAAGGCAAACATCTAAAAAATTTGAGCAACAGGTGAAGCTAGCTGTTTCACAATGTTACTATGCTATAGCAACGTGAGTGGTATTCGCCACTAACAGGATGCTGCAGTCAAGCCAAAAAGACATTCTGCCTATCATGCAAATGAGTAATGTGGTGTATGAATTTCAGTGCCAATGTGATACCAGGTATGAGGAACATATGTCCCAAAGACTGTCGGATAGTATCAAACAGCATTTCCCTTCCACTGTTTGCAATGGGCAAGGTATAGACGTGTGGTAGCCCATGCTTTCAAAATTCAAAACACAGTGCTCAACATCAGACATGATTGTGCAATTGGACAAGACTTGCTAAATAATCCTCAGGCTTGCAGTTTCATACATTTCCAGAAGCTACATATTTTAATAAACAGGGCCTTGTTCTTTTCAGATAGAAAGAACATTTACACACATTGTGCCTGTTTCAGCTAAACAAAATAAGTGACAGCTATTCACTGGTTCATTCCCCAGGGCAATGTCTTGACCAATCAAAGTCAAGCTGCCTGGTTTAAATTTCAAACAATGCTTGGCAGTTAATTGTCAGTCACCATCAAACTGGTGCATTTTCCATGGCCTCTATCAATCAGAGTCCACTTGCCAACCAATCAGCACTCTCTTCTCATACAATATAAATATGTTGTTTCCCCTGACATTGGTATTTTCTCGCAAATTGCCCTGATGGGTTCAAGATAAAAAGCTTAGACAAAAAATGTCTCTTTTCAGCAATAACAGCTTACAGCTCCTTTGCAAAAAATGAAGGGAAATCCCCTGCAATATTATTCACAATCATTGGATAAAAGCTGAAATGTTGGATGCACCTTTCGCTTAACCTTCGACAGGCCTATCCCTTGTTGGGATTTCCATGTAGCTGGATAATTGTAGATATATTTCAGGTCATTTTTGAGTTGACAGCTTTTTTGACTCTGAGTCAACTTTTTCTAATTTCCCAATTTGGCAAGTATGAGGAAGAAGGGAGAAAAAGGAAGTGAGCAGAGGTGAGACTAAATTATCCTGAAGAGAATGATTCATAAGTATCCTCCAGCTGACCCCACAGCTGGATGAGAAGAGGCATTGCCAATGATTCACGAAGTGGTCATCATCCAGCTCTTTCGATGAGGAACTGATGCAGAACTCACAGGTTGTAAAGGAGAAGGAAGAAAAGATGAAAGAAAGCAGCAATAGACTAATTCTAACTAGTCAGCAACAATCAAACTTAATAATCAAAAGAAAAGGACTCTTTAGGTGGCTGCATATATTTTAGCTATAAATTTATTTTATATTGAACCAATTAGGTTGTTGATAATTTAACCACACTAGCTTAATCTCCAGATCAGAGTAACCAATGTGATAAGACTCATCCTGGAACAATTGTCATTGAAGGGACACAGTTCCTTAAACAACTAAATGCACACTATTGCCAAAAAATGTGTTGTATTAGACCTGTTATCCCTTGCAACGTATCAATCAGGCAGTACTTTTTGCGTGAAGACACAATATAATGTCATTGCTCAAACATTCCAGCGGTTCGCTAAGCATGTTGAATATATTTTATACAAAGGATAATGCATTGCCTTGTCATTTAATTGGTATTGTATGTTCACATGAGTAATAGCACTGATCAGATTGTTATAATACAATAATAACACTGATTGACAGCCTCTAAAAATATAACGTAGGCACCAGCTTCATGGGGTAATAGCCCTGTGCTCTTTAATATGCCCTATATTTTAAAAGAATATTTAAAAGACAATTTTTGCTTCTGCTATATTTTGTATCTTTTGATATATGAGTTCTAATGTGTTCCTGTAGAATATACTTTGGAAAGCTAATGATGACATAAATCATTTGAACCAATGCTGTCCTGAGTTATGCCTTAGGAGCATAATGTTCCACCCTGGCGGATAGTCCTGGATTTATAAGAGGTGCATTTGATCTTCTGCACTCCCTGGTCCATGGTTTTCTGTCCTTTAATGGGTGGAAAATTGTACAAATCTATCAACCCATTTCCTCTCTCTCCATGTTTCGATTTTAAAATTTAGAACTGACCACTGAGTAGACCTCATGTAATGCAGCATGCATTTTGAACTGAAAGTGGCCAGTGAGAATTTTATAAAGCAGCTCGAATAAAGACAACCTGCCCATGTCTTATGTCCTGAACCATTGTACTCCAGACTCTAGTCTTGCCTGCATTGATGGAGTGAAGATGAATCATTAGCCCTTGCAGAATCCATGTCCTAAGAGATGGGTGAGGAGGAACTGTTAATTTGCCAGTAACCTATTTCCATTATAGCCAAGTAAAAGTAATGGAACCACAGACAGCATCATCACTTTTGAAACAAAAAAGACACCAAAGATGCAGCAACAGTCTGCCATTTTTCCTCAGCCTGTAGTTTAACAAGTCCTTAGTCTTAGATCTTGACAAATGGGAATTACTAGGGGAATATAATTCCCTCTCCAAGCACACGTTAACTTATCGTTAATTTGTTGCTTGCTAATCTCAGACTTCTAAAGATGAGCAACTCAGTTGTGTAGAAAAGCTAGAGAAGATGGGGTTGTTACAACAAAGTTTAATGGGAGAATTAATAGAAACATTCAAAATTATGAGGGGTTTTGACAGAGTAGATGGGGAGTAATTGGCAGAAAGGTTGATGACCACAATAGATTTAAAATAGTTGGCAAAAAAAGCCAGGGGAGAATCTTCACTCAGTGATCTGAAATAGCCTGAAAAGGAAGCATATTCAATAGTAACTTTCAAAAGGTAAGTGAATACATATCTAAAAAGGAAAAAAAAATATACTGGGATACAGGGACAGAACAGGCAAGTGATACTAATTATATAGCTCTTTCAAAGAACTAGCATAGGTACAATGAGCAAATGACCACCTCCTGTGCTGTATAATCCAATGGTTCTGCATTCAGTTCATAAAGCATTTGGTATCCTGGGCTTTATTAATAGGGGCATAGAGTACAAGAGCAAGGAGGTAATGCTGAATTTATATAAAACACTTGTTAGATATCAGTTGGAGTATTGTGTGCAGCTCTAGGCACCACGTTATAGGAAGGATGTTATCGCATTGGAGAGAGTGCAGAAGAAATTTACACAAATGGTTCCAGGGATGAGAAACTTCAGTTACAAGACAGAGTGGAGTGGTTGGGATTGTTCTCCTTGGAGAAAAGAAGGCTAAGAGGAGATTTGATAGAGATGTTCAAAATCATGAGGGAGCTGGACAGAGTAAGTAGGGACAAGCTGTTCCCACTCATAAAAGGATCAAGAATGAGAGGGCACAGGTTTAAAGTGATTTGCAAAAAAAGCAAATGTGACATGAGAAGAAACTTTTTCACACAACCAGTTGTTCGGGACTGGAATGCACTGCCTGGAAGTGTGGAACCTGGACGCAGGTTCAATCGAGGCTTTCAAGAGGGGATTAGATGATTATTTGAATAGAAATAATGTGCAGGGGAAGGGGAAAAGGCAGGGCAATGGCATTAGGTCATAATGCTCATTTGGAGAGCCGATGCAGACATGATGGGCCAAATTGCCTCCTTCTGTGCAGTTAAAATTCTGTGATTCAAATTGAATCATCTGTTTGGATATCAGAGTGGAGACTCATGCATTCTCAATGGGAAGCTGCACTGCACCAGAATTGAATGCAAGTTGCACTGCTTCTCCTCCATCTTGTGGTGGGAGAGTGTCATCAGTGAACTTACACGCATTGGTAAAGTTGAGGGTGTGTGGTGATTGTTGCTTTAAGGTCAGCCTTACTGAGTAAGGGTCACATGGTCAGAACAGCCAATCAACACTCAGCGTGAGGAAAGGCGTTTTCCTAGTCTACAGAATTTTAGCGTTGCTAGAGGCATGCAGCTAATCCAGCAGCTCTGTAAATAAACTTCGCTGTTCAACTAAAGCCCCATGGTAGTACATCTCTATATCTGGCAATGAGGTTAAATGCTCCTGGCACTGCATCTCACCCTACAACTGTGAGTTTCTCATTTTCAAGAAAGGAAAAAATATATATATACTCACCAGGCTGTCTCTCTTTGGGAGGATCGACCCATTTGACTCCTCCACAGAGAACTGGACACAATGCCAATATTTCCAGGCCAATGAAATAGGAGAGGAGGCAAAGCGCAAAGCAATTCTCTTGAGTGTCTGTGGGAGTCAAACCTACAACCTCATCCACATTCTCACAGCCCCAACTCATTCAGTGGGCTTGTGGATTTAATGAAAGGCCATTTTAAGCCCAAACCATCAGTCGCTATGCAAAGATTCAAATTTAAGACAAGGATGAAGGCCCCAGGCATAGGATCGTGACTTATATTGAAGCAATTGTCAGAGCATTTTGGATTTTTGATTTTTGGAGTGACCTTGAATGGCATGCTACAGGATTGGTTAGTTTGTGGCATCCGCGACGATGCCATTCAGCATTGATTGCTGGCAGAAGTCGACATATATTTCAAACGAGCAATGGAGATTGCACTGGCCACGGAAAGTGCTGAAAAAGATTCTTGGGAGCTATAGAGCTTGCAAAATGTCACCGTTTGCCAGTTAGGGCAGGAACCTGCTGCCAGGCATGGTGCCTAAACCGCAGAAGCAGCCACATGGTGGGAATAATTTCCAATCACACAGAAATCAAACAAAATACCAGAGACAATCAGACAGGGATCCTGAAGTTGAAATATTACCGATGTGGGTGTAACCACACCCCTGAAACATGTAGATTTAAGGAGGCCGAGCACTATTACTCTTGCAAAAGAGAACATTTGATAAAGCAGTGCAGAGCTAAGTCCAGACTGACAAGTAACTGGCCGACAATGATGTTAGAAATACATAATGTGAAAAATTCTGAAATAACTGATTCTGACATTCACTATCTTTTTAATCTTAAAGCGGTCAAGGCAGATCCTATTACTGTTATACTCCATGTAAATGGGAAGCCTGTAGTTATGGAGGTGGATATAGGAGCATCAGCCACAGTAATAGGTGAGCACATATTTCAGTACCTGAGAGAAGGTACCCAACACTTAGGCCTGGAAAGAACTTCTGCCCAGTTGAAGACTTAATGGGAGAAGCCATAAAAGTAAAAGGCACCGCCATTGTGCCTGTGAGCTATGGGCAGCAGTCAGCCCAGCTCCCTGCAATATTAGTGACTGAGGAAGGACCAAGCTTCTGGGCCATGATTGGCTAAAATAAGACAAGTGAAACTGGTCTGAGACTTTTCAAGTGTGGCAGGAGGACTGCTAGAATTGTTTAAAAAAATGACAGCATCTTTCACAATCCATTAGAAAAATCAAAGGCTTGCAAGCCAAGATTTATGTTGATCCAGAGGCAACTCCCCAATTTTTTAAGGCAAGACCGGTACCATATGCCTTTAGAGATAAAGAGAATGCTGAGTTAAACTCAGCATTGGTTGAAAGAACTAGGCATCTTACAGTGGTTCAATTTTTGGAATGGGCAGCACCTATCGTGCCCATACTGAACATGGATAAGACTGTCCGCATTTACAGCAGTTATAAGCTAACAGCTAATCGGGCCACCAAGTTGGATAAATATCCAATTCCAAGAATTGAAGATTTGTACACAAAGCGGGCAGGAGGTCAATCCTATATTAAGTTGGATATGAGCCACGCATACCAGCATCTCGACTTAGATAACTCATCCCGGGGATATGTCACAACAAATACATACAAGGGCCTATTCCAGTATACATGCCTTTCTTCTGGCATGTCCTTGGCATATTCAATATTTCAAAGGACGAAGGAAAGTTCGGTACAGGGATTACCTTGGGTTATACTATACCTTGACGATGTCCTCATAACTAGATCAACAGAGGCCGAGCATTTAGCAAATTCAGAGAAGGTATTAAAAAGATTTATGGAGTCTGCCTAAAAAAAGGAGAAATGCACTTTCCAAGCCACCAAGGTTACCTATCTGGGGCACCGTGTAGATGCACAAGGATTACACCCCATGAAAGCAAAGATTAAGGCAATAAAAGAGACGCCTTCCCTCACAAATATCACCAAACTCAATTTATTTTTACAGATGGTAAACTATTACGGGCAATTTTTACCCAACTGATCAACTGTACTGGCCCCCTCGCACATACTGCTGAAGAAACACCATCATTGGTCCTGGAAGGCTCCACAGGAGGAAGCCTTCAACAGAGTAAAACAACTGCTGCACTCCTCAACCTTGTTAGTGCACTTCAACCCATCTAAAGAATTGATATTGACCTGCGACGTCTCTCCATATGGCATTGGTGCAGTGTTGTCCTATGAAATGGACAACGGCTCTGAGAGGCCAATAGGTTACATATCAAGATCCCGCTCAGTGGCCAAGAAAGGTTATTTGCAGATCAGAAGGAAGGACAGTCAATAGTATTTGGAATTATAAAATTCAACCTGTAAGTACATGGCAGGCACTTTACTATCATCTCTGATCATAAACCGCTTTTGGGCCTTTTCAAAGAAGACAAGGCTATCCCACTGATAGCCTTGGCAAGAATTCAGTGATGGGCATCAATTCTGTCCACCTATGAATACACTTTCAAGCACCGACCTGGGATATACATAGCAAACATGGACGCTCTTAGCCACCTATCCTTGCAAGAAAGCATCTCATGTACCCCAAGAAATCATTCCTGCATTGAATTTTTTTAGACACATCGCCCATCTGCGCCAAACGGGTCAGGAACTCGACCAATTGAGATCCACTCCTGTCCAAAGTGAGAGACTAGATGTTTACAGGATGGTTAAATGAGTCAGTCTCTGAGGAAATGAAACCATTTTTTTACCTACAAATACGAATTAAGTTGTCAGGATGGCATCATAGCCTGGGGAGCAAGAGTAGCCACTCCTTTACCAGGCAGGAACTGCTCCTAATCGAATACACAGCACTCATCCTGGCATCTCTAAATTGACAGTGCTCACCAGGAGTTACTTGTGGTGGCCTGGTATAAATGCAGATATTGAGAAGTTAGTCAAGCACTGTCAACAGTGCCAACTGCATCAAAAGTTGCCAGCCGCAGCCCAAATATACCCTTGGGAACGGCTTGGCCGGCCATGGGTGTGGACCCATATAGACTACATGGGTCCATTCCTAGGCACAATGTTTTTGATCATAATTGATGCACACTCAAAATGGATGGAGATTTTTGAGGTGAAATCACCTATGTCACATGCTGACATCGAAAGGTTACGCCAATGCTTTCCGATTCACGGATTGCCCGAAGTTATTGTATCAGACAATGGAGCCATATTTACAAGTGCTGAATTTCAGAACTTCACCAGTCTAAACAGTATTAAACACATCCAAACTGCACCTTACCACTCAACATCAAACGGACTAGCTGAGAGAGCCATCCAAACTTTCAAATCAGGACTAAAAAATTGTCGGGAGGAACCTTAGAAACCAAAATCTCATGCTTCCATCTTAGCTACCACACAACTCTACATGCAACAACTGGAGTTCCACCAGCAGAACTGCTTAGGCATCGTCTCAGAATGAGACTGACCCTCGTAGTTCCAGATTTGTCAGGGAGGGTAGAGAAGAACCAAGGTAATCAGAAAGCAAGCCACAATTCGCATGCAGAACCCAGAAATTTATAGTAGATGAAGCCATATATGTAATAAATTTCAGTAGCAGTCCAAGTTGGACCCAGGAATTATTGTCTGTGAGACCGGACCCCTTTCATACCAAGTGGATTTGGAAGGCTGGATTGTGCGTAAACACTTGGATCACCTGAGGAGCAGGGAGACAGTTCCACAGTCAGTTTCCATCAAAGAATGTTATCGAACCCATAAGCACCGCAGTACCTGATCGACCTGTTATAGACATAACTGATGTCTCCATTGAATCAAATAGCGATGAACTGCCTGTGCCAAAAGAGGTACCTGTCGCAGTTCCTGTTAGTTCAATCCTGTAGGAGAGCCTCAGGCTACAGAATTATGGCACTCTGCCTGGAACAGAAAATCCTCTCAACAACTTGATTTGTAATTACTGGACCTATCTATATAACTGTATAATTTGAATTCATGACAAAGTGCAGGTATGATTGTTTCTAAGATTTTTGATATTGTTTTCTATTCACCTGTGTAAAGTAATTTGTGTAAATAAAGAATGTAAAACAAGGAATTAAAGTGGGGTGGGGGGGGGTAGGTGTGGGGGATGTGGTGCTTGTTGCTTGTTGCATTAAGGCCAGCCTACTGAATAAGGGCCATGTGGTCAGAACAACCAATCGACACTGAACGCAGGGAGACTTATAAGGGTGAAGTTTTCCTAGTCTAGACCATGTATTGTAGCCTTGCTAGAAGCATGCAGGTAATCCAACAACTCTGTAAGTAAAGTTTGCTGTTCAACTAAAGAAGCCTTGGCAGCACATCTCTACAGAATGTGTGTGTGTGCATGTCATTTATCGATGCCAGCTCATGTACCCCATTGTTTTATGAATGCACAATTTTGTAAAAGGAGAATTTTGTGGAATGTGCAATAGTCATATTATAAAGTGGTAGTATATAATTTTAATCTTGTTATTTTCCTAGGCCTAAGAATCAATGAATCACTGGTGAAACAGGCTGGTTGTTGGTATTCCAACTGCTGCTGAGCTCTGAAATGTAATTCCAGTTCAAGTTGCAACAAATAATAGATTTACAGGAGGTTGCTGTGCCATCTGGGCTTTGTCCTGACAGATTGTTGTTTTTGCTTGCTGGAAAACAGATGCTGCTGTATAGCAGAATTCTAAAATAAAAGCCTCTTTACAAAGGTACATAGATACAGGTGATTCTCAGGTGGTTGCGACATAAGCCTTGGCCAAGAAACTTCCCAAGGTCATCGTATCGAAGAGGGAATAATTCTCCCTGGACAAACGCTAGGAATTTTCAGCGCCCTCTTCACAGTACGTGAACCTGTAACATAGCATTTCGTCATGTTTTCCATCCTCAATGTCGGCTCCATGAGGTTCAGAATCACAAGTCCCAACAAAAGAAGGAAGATCCATCAATTAAAGGAGGGACATTCATCCAGGGAAATTTGATTTTGGAGAAAATGGCCCTAAGGACAGGTTTAAAGAGGGAGGGCATAGTAACATTTTCATTTAACTATTAAATCATATATAAATATATTTTAATATCCATTAAAATGATCAATTAATATTACTTTGTATATTGTACTATTGTCTTCTATTGCATACCTGTTCGCTTTAATCACAACATTGTTGTAAAATATAGACAAGTGTAAGTTAAGTTGTCAGTACTTATGTTTCCTATTTTTACATGTTTACCATATTAAAAAGAACCATGGATTTTCTTGATGTTGATGATCTTTTGACCCCAGTTTGTCTTTTTATTTACTATTCTAACGTGGCCTCATTCTTAAATATGTTTTTCAAATTTAATTCATGCCCCAGTTCTACCGCAAGTGTCTGCTATAAAGCAAAACAGAATCAGCAGACCTGAGTTATACCGCTGCCTCCATGGACTTGCTGACGAAACAAGATGGTGCTCCATGCATATGTGATTGCATGAATGCACTGTACACTCCACCAAATGGCACTGAACTGGTGGCTCAACCTTTATTATCACGGAAACTTGAGTTTTCAAAACAGCAAAAAATTCCCTAAAACAATTCAATTGATTGTCTGGTTATCTTAGGATTAATTCTAAACAAGCCATAGTTAAACTCTGGTGGATACGCAGCCATAGCAATATTTGCCAAGCTCTTGTCACAATTTTTCACAGTTGGCCTAAATTTGACATGACTCCCAAGTTATCCCACACAACTTGGGCAGAATTCTCTGCTGGACTGGCACTGGTTCCTGGTTTGGTTCAAGTGGACTTGGATGAGAAATCAATCTAGGAATTGCTTTGCTGGCATTTCTGGGATTCTCCCCCTAATATGAGCGGGAGTCTTTAAATAGCAGGGAGGAAAAAACTGTGCAGCATATTTTACATCTTTTGCTTTCTAACACTGCTGGGCTTAAGGAATAATGTTGTGTTTCTAGCATAGGGGTTACTATGGTGATGGAAGAACATTTAACATTTTAAAGAACCGCAGAAATCAGGCATAGGATGATCACACAAGAATCAATGCCTAGGTTAAAACGATGATTTTAGGAAATGAGAAAGTAATTTTGAAAACATTAATGCCAGGCCTAGAGGCTATTGGTCAGGCAACTCTGCAGCCAAGACCCACTGCCACCGTTTTCCAATTCTTACCTTGGTGGGCACACTGACCTTGGTAATTCAGCTGGAAGTGCAACCACAGAACAGGTGGAATGCCCATCTGACCAACTGGGTACCAGTGTTCCACTGGAAATGGTTTCAACCTCACATCGATGAAAACTGTGCAATACAATTGCATTATTATTCTTGCTTTAAGTTATTCCAAATCCCCATCAAATGTCCCCCTGTCCTTGAGTTATTTGCATCACAATATTATCTACTGTAAAATATTCAGGTAATGATTAATATCCTTTGGTATAATTTCCTCTAATTTTATCAAAAAGATGTGAGTGTAAATTATATAATTTTGTACTCATGTCAACTTTGTGTTAAAAGTAACAAGTAGAGTAAAAGACATCCCTTAGTTGCTGTACTGTGTCTTTTTCATGTAAATTAGAATTAGTCTGTTAATAACTGCTGAATTTTCTGGAGTTACTAAGTAATTTCCATTCTATGCAGACTGTAACATTGTTGCTACGCAACTGAAAATGTATTAAAGGTTTAATTCAAGCCATTTGGTATTGGAAGCTGTGTCCCATTTGTGTTTCTCTTCTAAAATGAATCGTTCAGTTGCAAACTAACCTGGAGACAGCAAACGTTATGAGTGTTCATTGAGATTAATGGTACTGGAACATCAAATGGTCCCAGAGCTGTCTGATCCCTTCAACACATTTGATGAAAATGCATTTGAATTAAATTGAGTTTACTAAATTATTGTGTTGCGGCAAATGCCTCAGGAATACACAAATATGTAAAAAAAATGTTGCTTGTGGTGCAGGCAGTGCTTATCAAATGTGTTGTAATAGTCTGACACACTTTGGAAGTAGTATGCCACCAATAATAGATGTTATGCTTTGATAATCATGTACCGCACCAGGTAACATTAAATCCACAATAGGATGTTACCAAAATTACTCAATAATAAAATGTTTTGCCTAAATAAAGGAAACACTTACTCTCTGTAATGTTTCATAACCTCAGGACATCATCGAGCCAATGCATTTGAAGGATTGTACTATAGGTGAGGCAGCAGCCAAACTGTACACAGCACAATCCCACAGACAGCAATTAGATCATTTCTTTTTTAGTGATGTTGGTTGAGGGATAAATACTGGCCAAGATATTGGGGAAACTACACCTCTTCTAAATAGTGCAATGGGACTGGAGTGCAGAGGCTGGAGTGCTTCATCATCCCCAGAAACGACATTTTGATTTAATTAAATAAGTTTTCTTTGGCGTTTTGTTTCTGTTACAGTGCTCCTTTAAGGGGCTGTAGAGTATTAAGAGAAACTGGGTTAGTCGGTAGGAGGCAGACATATATAATGCTGCATTCTGTAAATAAACTAGTTTCCATCTAGTTTAACAGTTTATATGGCATGGGATCTAGTTAACAATGGGATCTATTGTATTCACCTGCAAGGACAGACAGTGCTTCAGTTTAACATCTCATTTGAAAGATACCTCCAAAAGTGCAGCACTCTCTCAGTGTAAAAAAACAGGATGTCAGTCTAGATCCTGTACTCAAGTTTCTGGATTGGAACTTGAACTAAGAGCCTTCTGATTAAGAGGTGAGAGTGCTATTAACTGAGCCACAGCTGACACCAATATGGTTTCTTATTTAGCTTAAAGTTAGTATTCATTTTTATTTTTTAGAAGATTATATATGCCCATTTTTTATTGGTCTGTCTGTCCCAAATTTCTCCCACTTCATTGGTCTACAAAGTTCATTAACAGAATTAATGTTGGATTAGATGGGCTAGGTGACAGAGCTTGGACAATAGGAGGGGCATTGGATTAAAGGAAGCTGGTTGGAGCTGAGGTCATGATGATTTTCATTGTTTTAGAGTAACTGTAAATAAATTATCAAAAAAATGATTTCCATCTAGTTTCACACTTATTAGGGCATGGGGCCTAGTTAACAATGGTAGCTATTGCATTCATCTGATAGGACAGACGGTGCTTCAATTTAACATCTCGTTTGAAAGATATGGCACCTCCAAAAATGCAGCACTCCCTCATTGCTGAAGTGCCAGAGCACTTGTGTTTTGTTTTAATGAAACTTCAACTGTGAACTGAACCCCAGACTTCGGCTGCAACACATGTTTTCTTCAATCACCAAGGGTAGGTGATAGCAGCAGGCCCTGGTGCCAAATCCAGTTACCCAACTGTTTGAACAATTTGGTGAAACACTTTAATTGTCCTATAAATGGGCTAACACAAACCAGATTCCCAGTCCTTGGTGATGGGAGAAAACGTGTGTTGCTGCCAAAGTCTGGGGTTCAGTGCACAGTTGAAGTTTCGTTGAAACAAAACACAAGCGCTCTGGCACTTCAGCGATGAAACAGTATTGAGACCAGCTGGCATTAGCTGAGCTGGAGAGAGAATTTAGAGGTAGACACTCCGCCTGGCCAGGGAAGGGAGGGAGAGCCTCAAGTAGTTGATAGTGACTGGCTCATTCAGAGAGAGGAAGTGGTTCACTGGCACTCGGGCCTCTGCAGTTGGGAAATAAACACAATCAACTTGAGGGCAGGGAGGGATTGGTAAAAGCATGAACAGTGAAGACAAGCAGTGTATGTAGAGATAGGACAAAACACACTCCCAGCATCCAGTTTTACCAAAGAGAAAGAATATTCAATTCAAAAATATTCTGAATGTTCTAAACCATGTAGGAAAGATGTAAAAACTGAAACTTGTGGCCAAGTCAAATGTATAATATTTACAGAACCAAATAGGAGACACTTTGAGATATGAAGCTTTAGTCCCAGCCTTATTTTTTTGAATTGTGCAAAATTGAGTGTATCAGTAAAGTGAAGGATGTCAAAATGGGCAAGGAAAAATAAAAGAGATCTGAAATGAAAAAGAAATTAAATTAGCTAAGTATGGAAAAATGTTCATAAGTCCAGTTGAATTTGAACTAATTATGCAAATTAATGAGGAAAGCAGTGTATAGTTTTGACATGCGAAGCACCGTCAGTGACACACACTGAGGAAGTGAATTAACACTGAGGAGATTTTGGCAGATTGGAAAGAGGCAAGTGTAGTTCCAGTATTGAAGTATATGTGGTCGCAACAGGTCATTTAGCCCAGGTCCCATGATTCAATCAATAATCAGAAACAGGATGGAATGGTACCTGTATATGAGTACAGCAAACACTGCTTTAGAAGAGCTAGATCTTGTCTGACCAATTTCACAAGTTGTTGAGGAGATAACACCCCAAACTGATGGGGAATGGAGCCAGATGATTTGAGAGCTGATAAAGCAATATCTTTTTATCTGTGTGCACCATATGCAAACCCTGATTATTCTTTGAGTCCTGTTGAATATGATGCAGCCCAATGCATTGGGCATGTGTGTGTTTTGAGTCACACATGGAATAATTTTGTTCTTTGACTTTGGGTGATAAAGTATAAAGGGCAATATTGGAACAGTCATGCCTTAAACATCTCAGTCCCGATTCTCATTTCCATTTATGTACTTCAAAATTATGCCAGAATATGTACAAGGTTTACCATAACTTAGAACTTTACTTAAAGAGGGCATCTCTCTATAATGTGATGAAGGAGGCAGGAGAATTAACTGATGGGCTGACAGAATATTTGTTTAAATCAGCTGTTTGTTGTGACGGGCAGTTCCCTTCAGTTTGGTCCTTGTTCTTGAAGGGATACTGTTGTCATTTCTATTTTTGTCTTGTAATGCAAAATAATGTATTTAAAATGCATGGAGTTTTTTTGCGGCAATGCATCTTTTGTCAGTGTCTGTTTGGCTGTCGCTTTAGGGAGGTCACTCCCTCCAGGTCTGCCCATTGGTGATGATTATTATTTGCTGGTTCTGGAATTAAGATATCAAGTTGTATGAACGTCACTCCATCTGGACATATCCTCGTGTCAACACCCATATATACAGGGCCAGGATCTCTTACCTTAACCAAAGTGACAAAATCTCCAAGCTCAGACTTACGTTTTGAAAGAAGCTATCCATAAACTCTATAGGCTCTTGCAGCAAGACTTAGGGGGCAGTTCCCAGACAGGGCTGTGCAAATAGCTGTCAAAGATACAACTGCATTGAACTTCCCCAGGTCAAAATCCTTCCAAGCAAATGTCCCTCCATTGCATCTCCTAACATTTAGTCCACAATTGTAGTAAGCAGGGTGTACTGTTTTCCAATATCTCAACTTCCATCTTATTTCTTATTGAAAGGAAGAATGTGCCTCCCACTTCTTACGTAGGAGGGTTCCGATATATGCATGACGTCTTTAACTGCACCTGTGGCCATACGTGTCTTTAGCCCAAAGGTAACACCATTCATGAATGGGAAAGGTAATCACTGTAGAGATGGCCTGAGGCCAGATGAGCAGAATTGATTACCAATTGATTTCCTTGGCAACTCCCAAGATTCATTCTTCCTCTACTAGCCAATGGGGGAGAATTTATTTACATTCCCTTCAAATCTTCAAGGATAGTTTCATGTAAATCAAGGATATGCTTTGAAATCTGTGGCTTATGACATCAGTACAGACATAAACTGAGGAGAAATACAATGTAGCTCATGCATTTATAACCTTGGTATACTGAAGCAGTGCACTGGCTGAGCAAATGCTGTATTACAGCCCAGTCCAGGTTTATAAGGTTATTGTGCTTACTGTGTCATTCATATGCTCTGTAAAATGGTAATGTAACAATGAAGTGAAGAAAGGCAGCAAGAAGTTGAAGAAGCAAATGAAGTCAACCAACTGAGCAACCTATCAACCTGCTTGCGGTCACCAAACACAAATTAATTTGCAAACATTTCATTCATAGTCTTTTCCTATCAATCTCCCTCTTGTTGCTCAGTCTCCACAACAAATCAAATTTTCCTTAGGTTAGAGTCCAGTTGTATATCAGTACATACAAAGTGAACTTTCCACCTTACTATCAATCAGTGGACCTTTGCATGGCCCACCGTGCAAGTTTTTTCAGTGGGGAAGATTTTCAACTGGCCTCCTGGTGTAAAACTGCAACTCAACTGTCCTTTATAGAAACTGCCCAATTTTCATAAGAATAGACAAATGTTTTCTATAATAGGTGGCCAAGACACAGTAGCAGATTTATGGTTGGGCCATAAATTAAAAAGCTGTCCAAATGTCTTTAGGTTAAACATACTTCTGATAAGTACCTTGCTGCAAATGTGTATTTGTGAATATTGGGTGGAAACAGAATTTGTCTCAGCTATGAAGGCAACCATAGTTGAGTTAAATTTAAAGCAAAATTCTGCAGATAATGGAAATCTGAAATAAAAACTGAAAATGCTGGAAAAGCTTAGCAGGTCTGGCAGCATCTGTGGAGAGAGAGACAAGAGTTCACGCTTCGAGACCGAAACACCCTTCTTCAGAGTCGTTTCTCTCTCCACAGATGCTGCCAGACATGCAGAGTTTTTCCAGCATTTTCTGTTTTTATTATCATAGTTGAATAACCTTGGAGCACTCGTCATTCAAGGCTCACACATGAATAATGGTCACTTGAATGAATTACTAGTGGGTGTGTGACACTGGTGAAATCTTAATCCATCAACAATGAGCCTGGTGGAAGGGGACAAGGTTCAAAGAGGAAGATTGTGAGAAAAACAAATGCAGATCTGGAGTAAGTTCCTAAATGTTGAATCCATTTAAAGATAGGCTTTTCATCACACTTCCACTTCCAGCAAGGTTTATTCCCTGACTTTGAGAGTCTCACTGTATTTGAGCTGTCAAAATGCCTAATCTCCCAAGACGATGTTGAAACCATATCTATTCCACTTATTTACCCAATAATTTAAACTCAATGGAATATGTTCAGGAACATGTTGAGTTTTTATAATTGAACAACTGTGGACCATCCATCAAATATCTGTGACATTAAAACTGGTGATTTGTTAACTGCACAAAAAATAGCATTTTAACTGTCTCTGACACTTTTCATGCAGATCAGGCTGCATGGGGCAAGTCTAGGGGTTCGCAGGATTTATCATATCAAGTTGTGTTCTGCCACATCATTTAACCAAATCAGTGGAATTGTTATGGCAGGGGGATGGTAAATACCAAGCTGCCCAAATCCCAGAGGGAAACTTGAAGCAACTGCCACAGCTATTTGCAATTTTACTTATTTTGAGATGCAGGCTTTGAATTCAGTAAAAAGAAGGCCACCAATTCTTATAGGTTTCTTACAAAACTAAATTAAGCCTTTATTAATAGAAGAAATGATTTTGAGCATATACATAGATCTACAAATTGCTACTATGATAACTTCTAAATCCTCTAATTAATCTGAACCCCAGTTATACCTCCATTAAGGCAACAGTGAGACACATAGGACAGAATTTTGCCATCATTGGGTGAGCTTGGTGGGAATGGGCGGGAACAGTCGGGCAGCTACGATTTCACACTAGCCGGCCAATTTAGGCTTGCCCAGCGTGAAATGCAACTCATCACTGGCCGGGAAGGGCCGAATGGGGCCGGGGGCGGGGACCCGTTGGCCGCTGGGTCCAATGGCAACCCAGCAGCTGGCTTAAAAATGGCCCAGGCAGCCCCCGAAAGGCTGCCAGGGAAGGAAATCTGTCTGTTGTTGTAAAGATGGCCTCAAGTGTGACAGCAAGCACCAGGTGGGAGGGCAGGTCGGGTTCGGGTGGGCACTTGGCTGCCACACTGCCCTCCTGGAGGAGGTGAGTGCCAGAAGGGACACCCTTGTCCCCAAGGATGGGAGGGGGCCACTGCACCTCACAAAGAAAGCATGGGAGGAGGTGGCAGCCCAGGTGAGCAGCCATGACATGGAGCGGTGCACCTGGGTGCAGTTCTGGAAGCACGTAAATCAGCTGCTGTGCTCAGAAAGGGTGAGTACCATGCTGGTATGGGTCAGTGTGTTGAATTGTTTTGTCTGACTGTCCCACCCACCCCCACCCCCACACACAACCCCCACCCCGTGGAGCTCAGGGGTGTTAGAGTCTGAGTGCCAACTGCCAAGGGAATCAGTCCTGGCAGCTTTGATGGCTCGAGGGCCACAACTTGGATGTGCCCTGTGAGGTGCTCCTTTGCTGGGGTTGGCCAGGCTGCAATGGTGCTGCAGGTACAGAGTGGACTAATCAATGCTCCACTGTCCTTTCAGGAGAAGACATCCCATAACAATATTGGGTGGCCACGGACTGGTGGAGGACCCCCACACCTCCTCATCCTCTCCTGGTATGAGCAAGAGGCCTTGGAGCTTGAGAGGTGCCATGCACCTTAATCAAGTAGCCACAGTGAGGCTGGGGTGTCAGATGAAGGTAAGAACGCAGTGCACTGACGTTAAAAATTTTGGCTTGTACAACCATGCTAATGTAGTCTTTTCATTGATGTGAGCCTCGAACCTAGAGCCTGCATTGATCATTGAAAGATGAGGGCACAGGTCTTCGTTGCCTCACCAGGGTGCCTGGCATGCACAGTAACAATGTGATGACTTTAACTAATGCCATGTCCTTCTTCTCCCTTTTAGGTTCACCAGCAGGTGTTCACTCTCCAAACACTGAAGGGCCACCCCTGACCTCAGAGGACCACCATGCTCCCCAAGCATCTGCGTCACACCTGATCTCTGAATCAGGCACCAGTGCAGATGTCAGCACCTCGGTGGGCACTAGTTTCGCAGCTAGTATCTCGGTGCATATCGGTGAGGGCGCTTCACATTCGCTTGAGGTGCAGGCAGAGGCAGAGAATGCCCAGGGCACTGGCAGTCAGAGGACTGCTGAAGACCAGGATGATGCTCAGTCAAAAGCAGATGATGAGCCTCTGGAGTCATCCATTAGGCAGCAGATGCTGGATGTCCAGCAGGGTGTGTGGGAGGATCTGGCGGAGATCCATGATGGTAAACGTGCCATGGTCTCCATTGTTGAGGAGCCCCTGTGAGCGTGAGCACTGCGTTGACCCTCATGGCCAAGTGCAATGCCTCCTCTATGGAGATAGTGGCAACTCTCATGGAGAGGCTGCTCCAGGGACAGAATCAGGGTTTCCTGGGATTGTGCTCAGACCTGCAATCCCTCACATAGGCACTGACCTCAGCTGGTCAGAGTCCGTGTGGGAGATGGATGGGGCACCCTGTATTCCAGTTAGGTGCCTGTCCATCACTGGTGAGCAGGGAGGTCCACAGCAACCACACATTGGCACACGAGCTGCTTGTCATCTCTGCGGGCTCCTCTCAGGGCACTCTGGATGATGGCAGCAGCTCCTCCGTCCCTCTGCCAGTGACTGCCACATCTGATGAGGATGCAGCGACTGGGGAGATGCCAGCCATGGCACTGGCCACTCCCTCCCAGGTGAGGCCAGCCCAGGCTCCACTGGCCAAAGGATGCCCGCCAAGGCCAACAAGACAGCAGAGTCAGCAGGCTGTCTCCAGTGCTGGTACCAGCGAGGGGGGAGCACCCAGACGTAGCACTTGTAAACATAAGTTTAAAGCACCTTGGTCACAGGTGATTTTTTGTTCTCCCATTTTGTTTTTCTTTTTTTAATGGTGTGACAACCAACACCAGATATTGCCCCGTTCAAGACTATGTGAGTTCCAACATTAAATTACATTTGTTTTTGTGCTATTGGCCTGAGTATGCTTCACTTGTTTTATAGGTGCAGGCTACACCAGTATGTAATGTTGGACATGGATGGCTCGAACTTTTATTGCACTGACACTGAGTGTATCTTGGGGGTAAAAGAAAAGGGTCATTTCTGCGATCCAGGATGGTGGCGGCAGCCCTGGCAGGAGGTGGTAGTTCTTATTTGGCAGCCTGGCTGAAGGAGCGTTGGATCAAGGCATCCTTGGTGTCCCTGCCTCGCTCGAGGTTACCGAGATCTGATTCCACGCCCTCAGCATTCTCCTCACTGTGCTCCTCTTCTGACTCACTACCGGATTCATTATCTGTGGCCTGTGCAGCTGCGTCAAGATCTTCTTCCTCCAGTGGGTCCCCTCCTTGGCTGTGCCAGTTTGTGGAGAGTGCAGCATGCAGCCACTATCAGTGACAACCACTTTGGGGGGTATTGTGGTGCTCCCCCTGAACGGTCCTGGCGTCGGAAGCACATCTTGAGAAGACCTATGGTTCTCTCTACAACCGTCCTTGTGGAGGCATGGCTCCTGTTGTACTGCTGCTCCGTCTCTATTCTTGGATGGCAGAGAAACATTAGGAGCCCTTGTCACCCAGCAGCCGTCCATCCAGTTGGGCTGGAGCACGGAATAGCCTTGGCACCTGGGAGTGTCTGAGGATATAAGAGTCATGGGAACTGCCAGGGTACAAACTTGCAGAATCTGCATCCTTTAGTCAAGCACTCTCTGGACGTTCAGTGAGTGGAATCCCTTCCTGTTGACGAAGGCACCCAGCTGACCCGCTGGCACCTTGATGGCCACATGTGTGTAGCCAATGGCACCCTGGGCATGGGGGAACCCAGCAATTGCTGCAAGGCCTCTAGCTCATTCAACCTGGCTGGCTTCATTCGTACGGAAATGACTGAAAGTCAATGCAGCCTGAACAGAGCTTCTGTCACCAGCTTGACGCAACTGTGGACAGCTGATTGGGACACTCCACACAGATCCCCCACTGACCCCTGGAAAGAGCCAGAGGCATAGAAGTCGAGGGCAGCTGGGGCCTTCAGAGCCACTGGCATGGGGTGTCCACCCACACAGTCAGAACTAACCTCAGGCTGATCATCTGACAAATGGAGATAATGGCCTCCCTTGAGAGATGGAGCCTCTTTCGGCATTGCACCTTGGACATATTGAAATAGCTGCATCACTGCCCGTAAACCCTAGCAACAGGATAGTGGTATCTTCTGCGGTCCCCTTTGCCCTGGACTACCTGCTGGCCCTGCGCCTCTTGTGCCTGCACCTCTCCTCCCACAGGTCCCTTCCCTGGAAGCTGCACTGGGACACCTGGCCTCCTCTCCCTTCTGCCCATCTCTTCCTCCTCAGAGGAGGTGCCTCCAGCAAAGACCACAATCCAGGGTGACAGAAGTCTGTCTGATACCTGGAAGGGTCCACACGATCTGAATCCTCAGGGGGCCTGGAAGGCACCAGTGAGTCCAGAAATGAAGCCTGCAAATGCTAAGAATGAAGCCCCGATCAGAGGTGAAGCTGCCAAGTCTCAATAAGCCACCAGCAGCAAGTTATCTCCAAAACTCCTCACTACTCACATTGTCAATGCTGCTGACCCTTCTTATCCCACCCGTGGATGAGGTTTTGCAAATTATGGCCTGCCCGCCTGCCCGTTTTGTCCATGTGATGAGAAAAAAATCACATGGCAACGTAAAATCGCCATCAGTTGGGTTGTCAAGGGCCTTAACTGGCCTGTTAATTAATGGCAGGTGCGATCTGACTCCTGCATGTGCCCGCTGAGCGAAATATCACGCAAGTGTGCAATGATGTCAGGACACTCACCCAATGTCATTGCGTGTCATTTTATGCTCGAGGGGGTTGGGCACACGCCCACCCGCTCAGTGAAATTCTGCCCATAGATTTTAAAAGACCCAGGCAAAATAACACACAATACCCTGAACAGTTGAATTCAAAGTGAGCTTTTCTTAGTTTCAGTTCCTTGTAGACAGCAGCTTGAGGCTTAGATGCTGGAGGCTTTTCACACTTGTGTTAGATCTTAGAATTCCTGCCTTTACGCACAACCTTTGCTCCTTTATACATATTTTCCCCTTTGGATGCAAATTCCCATTGTTTCACTATGTCTTTACCTCTCTAATAATAAAATCTGTCATTGTACTAATTTTACCAACAATTTTTGGGAAAAATAAATACAGTGGCCAGAATTTTCTGCGTGACGCGCGGTGACGTCGGGCGAGCGTCCTGATGTCAACACGCGCCACCACGATATTTCACTGGGCAGGCGCGCGATGAAGTTGAATGTGCATCCGCCATTAATTAATGGGCTAGTTAAGGCCCTTAAATCGTCAATCGACAGTGATTTTCAGTTGCCCATACAATCTTCGGGTCAGCGCACGGGCACAACGGGCAAGCGGGTAACAGACTTTTTAATCCAACTCATCCATGGGCGGGATGAGAAGGCTCAGTGGGGTTGTTGATCTGGTCTATGAGTGTTTATTGCAGAAAGTTTTTTAAAATTCTCTGTGTGATCTGTAGCAGTTCAGAATGAACTCAGCAGCTTTCTGTGTACTTTGAACTTTCAGGTCAGCACGCTGCAGTCAGTAATCTTTCTCGGGCCTGCAGCTTTCCGGAGGCCTCCCTTTAGCTTGGGTGTGGGTTCTGACCAGTCCACTGGAGGCAGCTCCTCTGAGGAGGAAGGAAGGGCTAGAATAAGGAGGAGGTCAGGAGTGCACAATCAACCTCCAGGGGAGCCACCTTTGGGAGGCCAGGCGCAGGCACAAGGGGCACTGGGCCAAGAGATTGTCCAAGGTGGAAGGGGCCACAGAAGATGCCATTATCTTGCTGCCAGAGTAAACAGGCGGCGAAGCAGCTACCTCAATATGATTGAGGTGCAGTTCCAAAGGAGGCTCCAACTGTCAAGGGAGACAGTCAACTGCATCTGTCAGATGATTGGCCCTGAGATCTTTCCTAACTGTGTGTGTTGACACCCCATGCCAGCGGCTCTGAAGGTCACAGTTGCCCTGAACTTCTGTGCCTCTGGCTCCTCCCAGGGCTTGGTGGGTGATCTTTGCAGTGTCTCCCAATCAGCTGTCCACATTTGTGTCAAGCAGGTCACAGACGCTCTGTTCAAGCATGCATTGACCTTCAACCACTTCTGCTGGAACCAGGCAAGTCAGGCACAGCGAGCCAGAGGCATCGCAGCCATTGCTGGCTTCCCCTGCGTCCAGGGTGCAATAGACTGTATACACATGGCCATCAAGGCGCCAGCAGGTGAGCCCGGTGCCTTCGTCAACAGGAAGGGCTTCCATTCCATGAACGTGCAGATAGTATGTGATCACAGGATGCTGATTCTACAAGTCTGTGCAAGGTACCCAGGCAGCTCCCATGACACCTACATCCTCAGACGCTCCTAGGTGCTGAGGCTCTTTAGTTCTCCAGCCTGGCTTGATGGATGGCTGCTGGGTGACAAGGGCTATCCCCTCAGAAGGTGGCTCATGATGCCTCTCCGCCATCGAATATCAGAAGCTGAGCAGCGGTACAATAGGAGCCACGGCTCCACAAGTGCTGTTGTGGAGACAGACACGGGTCTTCTCAAGATGCACTTCCGATGCCTGGACTGCTCAGGGGGCCCAATCCAGTACCCCTCAGATCGTGTGTCGCTGATAGTGGTTGCATGCTGCGCTCTCCACAATCTTGTGCTGGAAAGGCGGGATGCTGTGGACGATGAAGATGTCGACGCAGTGAATGCGGCTGCACATGATGAATCCAGCACTGATTCGGAGGATGAGGAAGCATAGGGCAATGATGAGGGGCCGATTGCTGACCCAGGACTACACCAAAGAGGCAGGGACACCCGGGAGACTTTAATCCAAAGAAACATCAGCTAGCTGCACACAAATGGATCAGGAGGACCAGCCTTGCCTGGTGCTTCCATATTCGCCACTTAAGTGCTAAATCTGCCAGGTCATCAGCTGCAACTAAGGGCTTTGGACATAAACTTCCACTCAAACACACAAGACATGTATGTAAAACATACAAATGCAGAACAAAGGAGGCTCCTTCAGCCATGGTAACATATCTGGATTTACTTCTCACCATCAGAAGTTCTCACAAAGTCAAAACAAAACTTTAATCAAGCAGAAACAAATAATAACTCCCTAATCTAGGGCCAACAGAAAAGCACCAGTGAGAAACCCGTGGTGTGCCTAAGGTGCCTTATGCTTACATTTATGGGTGCTACGTCTTGGTGCCGCCCCATCACAAGGAGTAGCATCTGAGACAGCCTGCTGACTCTGCTGTCCTGTTGGCCTTGATGACTTTGGTGGTCATCCTCTGGCCCGTGGAGCCTGTGCTGGCCCCACCTGGGAGGGATCTGTCAGGTCCACAGCTGGCATCTCCCCACTTGTCACAGCCGCACCGGATGAAGCGGTCACTAGGAGACAGGCAGAGTAGCTGGTGCCCTCATCCGAAGCGCCATGAGAGGAGCCTGCAGATGTGACAGGCAGCTGCTCCATCGATGTGAGGTCCCCCTGGATCTCCCTGCTCACCATCAATAGATGGGCAACGAGCCAAGAAGCTTGAAGCCCACACCATCTCCCACATTGGCACTGACCAGCTGTGACCACTGGTGCTGTGAGGGCTTGCAGGTCCAAGCGCAACCCCAAGAGGACTTGATTGTTCCCCTGGAGGTGCCTTTCCACAAGAGTCGCCACTCTCTCCATGGAGGAAGCATAGTGCTCTGACATGAGGCTCATTGCATCAGTGATGCTCCGCGTGGATTCCTCCACCACCGACACCAAATGAACCACAGCCTCATGTATTGCCCCCAGATGTTCCTGCACACCCGGCCGCATTTCCTGCAGCTGCTGCATCACAGACGACTCCAGAGGCACATCATCATGCACCGATTGAGTGCCTGGTCCCATGCAGTTCTCCGATAGCTGGCGCCATTGGCACGCTCTGTCTCTGCCATTTCCTCCAGCGATTGTGAAGTGAGTGCCCTCTCCACTATGCCCTGGGACACCAGCCAATGTTACAATGCCCACCGATGTGCTAGTATCTGCACTGGTGCCTGCGTCGCAGAACTGGTGCGACGCAGGTGAAAGTTGAGGGCCCTCAGGTGTGAGAGGGGGCATTTGCAATTGCTTCTGGTGGCCATGCTCTGAGGTTGCTGAAATTAACAAAAAGGACAGTGGATCAGTTGGTGTCCACACAGTGACACACTTCATCCCTTTCCCCCGGCTCATTCTGAGCTCAACCTTCCAGAACCTATGGACACAAATATTGGTGGGGTGGCAAATAGTCTGGAGGATACACTTACATTACAGGTGGATACAGACGGGCTAGTCAAGTGGCCTAAGGAATGCCAAATGGAACGTTATGTGGATAAGTGTGAGATGAGGCACTTGGGCAGGAGAAACAAGGTACGAGAATACACGATGAATGGTAGGACTGTGGAAAGAAAGGAGGATCAGAGGGACCTTGCTGTGCATGTCGACAGGCCCATTAAGGTAGCAGGACGGGTACATAAGGTTTTGAAGAAGGTAAATGCCATATTTGCCTTTATTAGCCGAGGAATGGAATATAAGAATAGGGAGGTAATGTTCCAAGTGCAGAAAATGCTGCCTAGGCCACAGCTATAGTCCTGCATGCAGTTGTGAAATGCACTTCACGGGAGGGATGTGATTAGAGTGGAGAGTGTGCAGAGGTCGTTGACCTGGCTGGGCTGGAGAGTTTGACTTATGAGGAGACATAGCATAGACTGGGGCTATTTCCCCTGGAGCAGAGGAGATTGAGGGGTGACATCATTGAGGTTCATTACATTATGAGGGGCATGGATAGAGTTGACAGAAAGGAACTTTCCCCCTTGGCGGAGGGATGAGTAACCAGGTGGCATAGATTTAAGGTAAGGGGCATGAGGTTGACAGGTGATGAACAACTTTTGTGCGCAGAGTGTGTTGGGAATGTGAAACTCACTGGCTGAAAGGATGATGGATGCAGAAACCCTCCCAACATGTAAAAAGTTTTTGGATGTGCAGTTGCGATGTCATGACATACAAGGCCATGGGCATAGTGCTGGGAAATGGGATAAGGAACAATTTGTCTATGATCCACACCTCTGACTCTATCACTCTGTGACCGAGAAATGCTGCGACAATAACAAATTTAACAATCATTAGTGCTATGGATGTTGGAAGGATCTCACTGTTGGCCTCAAATACCTGGCTGTTCCACCCCAGTCTCACCGACACCAGTTGACCTGGATGCATGGCGCCTCTCAAGCTCCAGAACCTCCTGTTCGAAACGGCTTAATATCATGATGTGAGCCTGGCCACCTCCAGTCCTCGACCACTCAACATTGTGAGCATTCTTCTCCTGAATAACAGAGAAGACCATTCGTTGCGCCAATTTGCACATGGACCCTGCACGCGCACACCACACCCCAACCACAGTGGCCCATATCAGGCCTCCAGTGCCTCCTCTTCCTACTACTGCTCCCAACCGCACACCCACCCCCATTCCCCCGCCAGGGCCACCTTGGACACATACTGCGTTCTGCGTCCATCACTTTAGGAAACACACAGTCTTAGCTCCCATAGCAAGGAGGCACAAATACGTGCAGCATCGAGGGCAGCAGATGGTTCTTGGCCATGACACCTTGAGGGTCCTCTCCCCCAATCTCATCACCGTGAATAGGACATGTGTTGGAGTTCTGAGTATGCACCTAGCTACATCTCCTGCAGGTTGCCCCCAAACTAGTCATGTGCATCTAAGAGCAACACTTGGTGCGGGGGAGAACTCATCTCCTCATGAACCACTCAGCCTGACCTAAGCATGGGTACTATCTGCTAGCCCACCCAGTGTACGAGAAATGCCCAACATGATTCAATGCAGTCACGACAGTAAGACTTGGGGTGCGGGGGCCTCAAAAGCTAAGGCTACCTGCTGGGTTAAATGCCCCATGCCAACATGGTGCTTACCCTGCCAGAGCGTAACAAATCGTTGAAGCGCTTGCAACACTGGATCCAGGTGCACTGCACCACATTGAAGGAGCTCACCACCTCTGCCACCTCCTCCCAGGCACGTTTCGTCACATGGGGGGGGCCTCCTCCTCCCATCCTGGGGGAACAACACCTCCCACCGTGCTGCCACCTCCTCGAGGAGAGCAGCAAGGCAATCATCAGAAAGGTGAGGAGTATATTGTTCCCCCGCTGGACTTGCTGCAGCTTGCCCTGCTCAGCTGACCCCCTGTGGTGTGATCTGGAAGTAGCCATTGTGAGCACCTACAGGAGGCTGCCAGGCCTTCCTTTAAACAGACTGCCAGGTCACCATTGGACCCAGCGGTCAGTGCACGCCCGCCGCCGCCCGCACATTCCCGCTATTCATGGAAATCGTCAAATACACTGGGCGGGCCTTAATTGGCCCACCCGCCCAAAATGGCGGCGTGGCCCCGATCGTGGGCGCCGATTGGATCCCGGCCCACCCACAGGCGCTCCTGCTCCATCTGCCCAACAGGCTGAAAATTCTGCCCACTGTCTCTTAACTTGTCCTGGCTAGGAGAAGCATTTCATTCCCTCTTTTGAATTCAAGCTAGCTTGGTTTATTTAAAAATGCAAATGTTCCCTCTATCTTTTTCCTAAAATTTCCCCATGTTTACCTACTTCACATTTCAAACCTAGCCTATCTTCTGATACATAAAAGCCTTCAGATCTGCTGTCTTTAATTCAATTAAATCACACACACACACACACACACACACACACACATATAGACACAGACCCCACTCTTACTCTGCTTTACAATAAATTCCAATAACATTATGAAAATTATTATGTCTTCTTGACAGAAATGTAGAGCAGAGAACCAGGCCCGTCAGCCCAAATGGTCCATACCAGTGTTTATGCTCTGCATGAACCTCTTCCCACCCTGTTTATCTAACCCCATCAACATCCTCTTATATTTCACCTTTATTCTGAATCTAACCTTCTAAAAAATAAAATGCATCAATAAAAAGTTGACCATAAATTGAAGGAAATATAGCATAGGAGGAGGCTAGTGGTCCATTGTGCCTTAGCTGGGGTGAGCTCTTTAACAGGAGTTACCTCTTCAATTCCATTTCTTGCATTCGTGCTATATCCTTTTATGTTCTTCTTTATCAAATATTTCATCCAATTCTCTTTTTTTTATAGTTTCTGCCTTATGAGGCACTTGTAGAACATTCCATTTAATAAGAATCCCGGGTTAAAGGATTTCCTCTAACTTTCCTCTTATTCTTGTAGTGATTGTTCCAGTGACTCTTCTCTGAGTCCTTTCCGTTCTTCTAACACTCTTAATATGTAGAATTGCCCAGAAGCGAAGGCATCATTCACACTGTGGCCTACCCAGTATGAAATTATCATACAGTTTCTTACCTTTTTATTCAAAGTCCCTATAAGCGTGGTCTGGTGGTGCAGTGGGTAGCATCCCTTCTTCTGAGCTAGGAGCTTTGGGTTTGAGTTCCACTCCAGCACTTCATGACCAAGGAAAGTGCATTCATAATGTGGCCAAACAGGTCGAGTGTCAACCTATAAATCCTTCCAACACAGGCAGTAAGAGTGGGAGAGATTCCTGGTCATGTGATGGAAAGAAGATTGGAGCCTGTGCCATCACTATCCACTG
The DNA here is from genome assembly GCF_017639515.1 of Carcharodon carcharias. Taxonomy (NCBI): domain Eukaryota; kingdom Metazoa; phylum Chordata; class Chondrichthyes; order Lamniformes; family Lamnidae; genus Carcharodon; species Carcharodon carcharias. The sequence continues at coordinate 62,759,497 of NC_054480.1, read as the reverse complement.
CTCTAGACTACAACATGCATGTTAAAAAGTGCATGATGTCATAGCAACTCAGACTCCCACGCCACCTTATATAAAAGCACAAAACCTTATTCACCTTTTTGTGGCCTTATACTTGCACTCCCATCTTTAAAATACAATGGACAGAATTTTCCGAGCTTGCTGGCAGCGGGCCTGATAGGTGGCATGTGCAGAAAATATGGTGCAGCCTGCTTCACGACTGCGTGAAGGCAGCTCACGGTCCTCTGGTCAGCCTGCTGACGGTGGGCTGCATTTCCTGCCATCAGTCGGCAGGGAGCTAATTGTAATACATTAGCATATAATTAAAAGGCCATCTCGCCAGGCCCTTGGAAGCCTGCTGCCTAGTCCGTCCATGTCGGTGGGAAAGCACGCTGACGTGTTTCACAACAGCACGCAGGCGACGTGCACTTGGTGGCCTCAATTTGGGGGAACTGAGGTGAGTGAGCAGTAGCATTCACCACAGCTCACCCATTGTTTACAGGCCTCAGGGCGCCAGGGGGCAAGGGGGGGTGGAGTGGGTGGGGGGGGTGGGCGGCAGCAAGTGCTGGCCAGCCTTGGAGGCAATAGCTGAGGGAGGGGGTGTCTAGGGGCAAGTGCTGGCCAGCCTCAAGGCGACTGCTGAGTGGGGAGGGGGTGCTGTCTGTGGGCAAGTGCTGGCTCGGAGGCAACCATTGTCGGTGGTGGTGGGGGGCGGTGGCGGTCAAGTGCTGCCCTGGCACTGCATCCCGTGCATCGGCAATCGAGGTTGGGGTCAGGGTAAGCGAGGAAGTGGCCACACATTAGGGACACTTGTATAAACTGACCATGCCTCTGCAACTGAGACAGATGAGGCACAGCCACAGTGATATGATTGGATTGTCTGATGGATGTTGCACTGCTGGGTCCTCACTTGATAGAGCAGTACCAACCTCACAGTGAGCACAGGACCGGTCCTGGTCATCACTGGCCAGCTGGATGGCTCTATTTTCAAATTCTGTCAGAACTTTGATCTCTGGCATCCCTCCACCTGTCTGTGACCTTTCCCTCCTGTTGTGAGCCAGTTCGTCCTGCATGGATAGAGATGGGGAGAATGTATCAGGATGCCTGCCAGGCCAGATGATGAGCATGCCTGGCCTGTGTGGGTGGTGAATGTTCCCATGGACAGGCTGAGAACAATGATGGTGTGTGTGAAAGAATGAATGGTGATGTCCCTTGCACTAGCAGTGAGTGAGGACTCTGTGGGTGTGTGATGGGTTTGTGAGTGTGTGAGTTGGGAGTGATGAAAAGAGTGACTTAACCTAGCGGAACGGAAGAGATCATTTGCTGCACTGGGTGGCTGTCCTCCTCTGTAGGGCGTTCGCGCTGACCAACACTGCAACCACCTCCCAAGCCGGGTTGGTGACTTTGCCGCCCACACTGCGGCCAGAGTGGGGATAGAGCACATCTCATTGGGCCTCCACGGCATCCAGCAGTCGCTCGAGGGACCCGTTGTTGAAGCTGGGGGCTGCAGTCTTTTTTCCTTTGCTGGCCATGTCTCCTAGGCAGCAGTGGTGAGCTGGTGGCGATGAGCACTTTGCTGGTGGTTGCCTTTTAAAGATGGTGGCCGGTGTGACACAACAGCAGGGTGATGGTAGGTGGGCGAATGAGAGCCCGCCCTCCTTGGAAACGGTGTGTTTTGTGGAAGTGAATAGATAATGAGGCGGGCTCAGGAAGATATGGTGTGAAAACCCGCCATTTTTGTTGGTGGGTAGGAATCCATTTTACTTGCCCACGACCACACTTAGTGCAAATCTGGAAAAATTCTGCCCTATGTATCAGCACCGCTTAATTTCTGCTATTACACTCTGTTAAGAGCCTTAACTTCTAAGAGTATACACCTTTTTAATGCTCTTTTTCCCAAGTGTAATGCTTTATCTTTCTCTGCATTCAACTACATCCAGCATCAATCCATTCTTTTGCTGACCATCCTAATTTGATATCATCATTAAACTTAATATTCACCTTGTACTTATTTCCAATTCATTTAAAAAAGAATAAAACAATTAGAAGCAATTCCAACACAGATCCCACATTGGACCAAACTAAAAAGGGAAACATCTTTCGCAACCATATACAAATGTTTAAGGAAAAATCTTAAAAGTTTTAAACTTTAAGGGTAGTAGCCAAATGGAATTAACCCAAGAATCCAGTGACAGCTTTGGTTCTGATTCCAGAACAGATCCTGCTGGGATAAAATCCCAGCCAAGTCTTGTTTCCTTCTGCCACAGAAATGTTGAACAACTTTCTGATTGCCTGGACTGTTACCTTTAAGGTTCCAGACTAGGCAGTCTGATTTTTGAGGTGCTTTCTGAAAATTTCTAAAGTGCAAATCAGTCATCAATCACTTACTTCTGTGCCTTGTGATGTAGTGTTATTCCCTATTAAAGTTTCCGATTAATTTTCACCTGCTGTACACCAAACCTCAGAGATCAAGTCACAGTCGCACTCCCTCTCTCCCACAGCTCTCAATTTTGTCAATAAAGGCTAGTTCTATTGTTCACGCCATAAAGGAACCTGGAATAATGTTATCTATTGAGTCCACTCCATTCAAACCCAACATGAATGTACTGTCAACCATTTCCATTAACCTACTGCCAATTGTTGATACTGTAAGCAATCTTCTTCCTCTACCTCCCCTGGAAAAAAAAAACCTCTCAACCTATCTTCTCGACAAATATTGATCTGGTTCCCTTTTACAACGACTAATTGGTCCCAAATGAATGATCCTTTCTCTTTTATTCCACAAGGACAGCAAGTTTTTCCTAATCTTTATGTCGGTGGAATGTACACTTGTGTTCCCCAGTCTGATACGCAACGCTCAACTTAAGTAACTACCTGATTGACATTAGTGGAATTGGACCTTCAACCTCATCTACAGTTTTCACTATTTTATGGAACTGTATCCTTGTCGTTTGTCTCTGAATGCACCTATATCTTTTCTTGGTGCTTTTCTGATGTCTAATTTGCCTTATTGATACCAGTTTCAAACTGACCAGATTTAATACTGCCTCCCTGAATTATCGAAACTGCCACGTGCCTCTTGTGCCTTCAGTAACCCACCCAGTGTAAGCTGGCAACACTTATATGGCTTCCTCGACACACAGTGAGAGTTCTTTTAACTTCCAGCAGTCAGAGTCCTAGATTTTCACAATGACAGGGAGCAAAAATGGCAGAGGAGGCCAAAATCCAGAAGCCTCATCCCCAAACATGGCACCTACCATTTTCACAAGCGTGGGAATGGGGACAGGTTACATGTCATACATGTCTATTTTATGGAGCTGCCCATGTAAATCAGCAGCTGCCTCCACTCATATATGCTTTTGGTAACCCAGCTATGTGAAACATGATGTGTGCAGATTAGACCTGGTAGGAGCAGGCCGGAACTTTGTGGATTTGCTTGGATAGCTAGGATACATTTTTGGTGAGGTGAAGGGTCCTGTTTGTAATTTGCTCCACAGTTGAATTAACTGCCCCAGAAATGGCAAATATTCAAGAGCAACTGTCTACCTTTAACCCAACAGAGTAGGAGGCTGGGGCTGCTGGACATGGCATGGCAATTTTTTTGCCCATGATTGACTCATGCATCTAGGTGGCAGGAAGAACAATGCACTTGAGAAGGGCGCATTGTGTTTTGCGCTAAGGAAGATGTAAGATGGGTATGTCAACCTTGCATATAGCTGCCATAGAAACAAGTCAATTATGTGAGCAGGTAGTGACCAGAGGGAGGGCACAAGAGCAGGAGGAAGAGGCAGTGCCATGCGCACCTAGAAGGAGGAGGAGGATATGGGGGACAAGCAGGTATTACCCTGTGGGAAGGGTGTACCGACCTTGGATGTCATACCTCAATATGATGGAGACCTGGTGCCGAAGGTGACTGAGGCTAAGCATGAAGTGGTCACCAAGGTCCAGCAACAACGCAAACCACATTCCATCGACTGCCATGCCCTACCAGTGGCTGTAAAGATAAGTATCGCTCCCAATTTTTATACCTCACACTCTTTTCTGAGATCATCAGGAGAGCTGTCTGGTAAATCCCAGTTAGCAGCACACAGCTGCTTTAAGGTTGTAACTGATATCCTCTTTGCTCGTGTGGAGGGTCACATTAATTTCCCTACAGATTTGGTGTCTCAGATGCAGAAAGCTACAACCTTTGCCCAATTAGCAGGCTTCCCTCAAGTACAGGATGTTATTGCTTGCATCCATGTTGCCACAAAGACTCCAACTCAACATTCAGGCACCTTCATCAACCGAAAGTCCTTCCACTCACAAGTGGTTTGTGATCACAACAAAGTCTTCCTTCAATTCTTTGCAAGGTTCTCTGGCAGCTGGGGCTCCTTCATACTGAGGAGCTCCCAACTCCATCAGCTACTTTAGCCACCAATGCAGACCCGTATTTGGCTTCCAAGGGACAAGAACGTCACCTTAAGAATTTGGCTAATGACCCCCTTTAGAAGCCCTCACGTTACCAGGGCTGGTTCTGTGCAGGAGGGGCTTATCGCCAGGTGCTTCCTTGTGCAAAATGGATACACATAGGATCCTGTGATCTCACATTAACATCAGGCAGTCCCTGGTGAACAACTTCCAACTAATGAACCTTTCACATGGGAGCCACACTTACTCAGGGGATTGCCCATCCCCAAAAACGGGAGAAAAAAAAAATCAATTACTTAAATTCAATAAATGCTGATTTGATTGTAAGTGTCAACATAGAAGCAGGATAAGGCCACAACTGGCAACAACAGCACATTGATTGAACATACGTAGACTCCTTTCTAGCCAATGGTCCAGTTCCTGGAGTGGAAGCCATATGCAAAATTATTAACTTCCATACCTCAGCTACCCTCACAAAGCACATCCTCTGCCAACGAGAAAGCAAAAGCACCCAAAGCAGTGGGGACAGCAGAGGGCAATATTTGCTGGAGTATACATGCCATCCCAACCAGTGCTTCCTACACATAGGCCAATGTGTAACTCTGACATGTGGATGACTGCTTTGTAACCAATACTCTTGCTTGAGATTCACCTGTTGACCTCCATCTGTCTGTGGAGCCGGATCATAGAGCTGAAAGTCAAGCATAGATGGACAATGAATGATGCAAGGAGCATCATTAAGCATTTGAACACTGCAACCTTATGTGAAAGACCAGAGGAGGAAGAAGCCTTCCACTGCCTCAAAGATGTATTAACATCCTTGTTCCTGATGATGTCAATGTGAGGTAGACCTCAGCTTGCCAGCCTCAGTGTCACTGGCAGGAATGTCACTCATTATGTTAACATTCTTATTGAGTTTTGTAGTGTACAAGCACATACTAAGACAACCACGAGTGTATGTAAATATATTTAAATAGTGCTCAATTGTGATATTTAGAAATTGAAAAGTGTAACCATGGTGAGCCCGTTGGTGCTCTAGGCTAGATAGTGCCCTTCACTCTTGCACACGCCTATGAAGTTCCCTTGTGTTGCCTTGGAGGGGATGGAGAAAGACTGCTCACCTCTTCTTCCATACGGTAACGAGAAGCGTGGTGACCTGTGTCATTGTGCATGCATCTTTTGGGACCCCCTTCAGACTGCGGCCTCTGCATTTCTGCATGAGCGGCAATGGTCACTTGTTGAGTTGACTCTCTGAGAGGGCAGACCCTCAGGCAGGAAATTCAGAACCCAAAAGCACTGGATCCAAATTTAAAGGGGCAGTGCGCAACTGAGGTGCAGAGGTGCCATCCCTTAAAGTGGTATCACAGATCTGAGTTCCTAAGGGGAGATCACTTAGGAGGCTACCTGCAAGGAAGGGGAGAGGTAGTGGCAGCATGGGCATCATGCACTCAGTCCTCCTTCATCTACGAGCTCTGGAGGATATGCGTCAGCTGGGACTGTGACATCTCAGACCTCTGTTGAACCCATTGATGCCACTGAATTATTATGACAGCGGAGGAACCTTCCTCCCTGCACTTTGGGGCATCTTTTCGTGCTGGAGGAAAATAAATTCAGATGCTGGAGATTCAAACTGCAGAGCTTTCTTAAAAAATTTGCAAGATGACTTCTAACCCTAATAAAGAGCTGGGTGCCCTTTCAGCATGTTGGCAGCTCTTGCCTGGTCACTAGCTGATGGAGGCTTCCTGAATTCAAAGCTGTCCCCACCATGTGACCTGATGGCAAACGCGCGTCACTTGCATTCATGAGCCTGTTGCTGACCGCCTCAGACATACACCAGATCCCTGATAACTTTCAGGCCCACAGGCAGGTGCCAGGACCAGAGGACCGAATCCAGCCCTTTGCTTCTTTTGGTCCTTATTCTTCAGACAAGATGTTAAACTAAGCTCCAATCAACGGTGATGTTTTATAGGGAATAGACATCAGTTTCGGCAGCTTCAGGCTCTGCTGAATTTTTCATTCAGTCATGTTGGTTTGCTGCTTTATGGGCTGTTTCAACTTCACCCTGCATTATTTTACTAAGTGACCTTTCTAATGGCAGTAATGACATTCTGCATCCTTGAATCTGCAGGTGTCTGATATGTGGTCCCTCCCTACATCTATAACAGATTAACCTTGGAGTCGCTGCTGAAGTGTTTCTACAAGGCCTTTTCGTGTTTGTAACAGCAGACATTACATCTCGCTTCGATGCTGTGGGTTTGGTTTTTGTGCCATGTTCGATGGTAAGTTCCCGCCCCACATGAAGAACGGCACCATGTTGTATGTGTTGCAAAGGCTGTGAGTCTTTCGCAGCACTTTCCATGGTGAGGGAGATTTCGAGGCCGCGCTTCAAATCGATGTCAACTTCTGCCCGCAAACAGCGTTGAATGACACTGTCATGAACCCCACAAACTAATCGGTTACACAGCAAATCATTTAGTCTGTCCCTGAAGTCGCAGCGTTCAGTCAATTGCTTCAACTTCACTATATAGGTTGCAGTGGACCCTCCCAAGGTCCTAACTCTGGAATTAAACTTAAACCTCTGCATTATTACAGATGGCTTTGGCTGTAAATGCATTTTCATGCGGCTTACTAATTAATTAAAGGACTTAGAATTTGAGTGCATTCAGGGCCGTCAGGCTGCGGACACAATTGTATGCCATGCTACCACATACATTCAAAAGGATGGCTTTCTGTTTTTCCTCTGCAGTAATTTTGTTCACTACAAAATAAAAACCAAGGTGCTATACAAACTGGCTCCAGTCTTCCATAGTCGCATTGTAAGGATCGATTCTGCCGAAGTGTGGCATGACTAATGAGCCTTCTTTTCTTAAGATTCGATGTACTCACATTAACAAGGCAAGGGGCTGTGTCAGAGCTATTTTATCCTGGCCGCTAAATGTAATGACTTGATGGACTGGACAGGTTTCAACATGAAATGGGTAAACTTTATTACAGAGGGTTTTTCAGATGCTACGTGTTCGATCAGGATCATCGACAGGAAGCCCCACCCCCTGGTTACATGTGCTTAAGACTCATTGGTCGGAGCCTTCAAGGACATCACGTGACACCTGATAGACAGTAGGAGAGGCTATAGCTTTAGTTACTAAACTTGGAAATCTTTACTCTAGAGGCTTGTGGCTAATCGAAGATTTAGTATATTCAAAGCTGAGAGCGATTGATTTTTGGACACTCAGGAAATGAAGGTATATGTGCATAAGATGGGAAAGTTGAGTTGAGGTAGATCAGCGACGAAGCAGGCTCAATGGACCATATATATGGCTTACTCCTACTCATGTTTCTTATGTTTTCATGTTCTTAACACCAAAAGACACAGGTTAATGGGTGACACATCTACTTGTTATTTGCTCTGTGTAAAATGGCCACCATATTGAACAATTTTAATGATGTTGAAACAATAATGTGAACACAGTTCTATGGTTTTGTTAATCCTTTATTTTTCAATTTAATTGCTGACCAATTCAAAATTTACCTGATACATATCGAAAGCAATCTATGTTCCTTAAAAATCTTCTGGAAAATTGGGTGCATAGAAATCATAATATATGAAGTCAGAAGGATCTCAATTCTGAAAATGAAGTCACACCAGAGGGAGCCAATTTACAAATGAGTGAATGCACATTTTCAGAGCTGTCCAGCAGATGGTAGCAAAGCTCAGCTTCAGTCTCGAGCAGGATTCAGTAAATGGAATTCTCTCCGAAAAGGGCAGAACCCAAGATTGCTCATTTACGAGTAGTTTCAAATCTACTGTTGATGTGTATACTTGCACATTGTCATCTGGGAAGGATGTCAAACATAAAAGCATTAAAATGGAAAGAAACCTGATGTTTTTGCAATTAGCTTGGGAATGGATAAGGAACTGGCTGAATGGTGCTGGTTAGAGGAGCAATGTCAGCTGGCTGAAGTCTTGGAATCATTGAATGGCTGCAGCAGAGAAGGAGGCCATTTGGCCCACCGCGTCCACACGAGCCCCCTGTAAGAACAATTTAGCTACTCCCATTCCTCTGCCCTTTTTCTGTAGCCCTGTAAATCCAGGCAAGGGGAGAGTATTCCATTACACAGCGGCAGTGAAGGAACAGCAATATATTTCCATGTCAGGATGGTGAGTGGCTTGGAGAGGAACTTCCAGGCAGTGGCATCTGTTTGCTGCCCTGTCCTACTAGATGGTAGTGGTTGTGAGTTTGGAGGATGCTGACTTAGGAGCTAGTGAGTTCCTGCAGTGCTTCTTATAGCTGGTACACACTGCTGCTACTGTGCGTCGGTGGTGGAGGGAGTGAATGCTTGTGGATGGGGTGCCAATCAAGTGGGCTGCTTTGTCCTGGATGGTGTCAAGCTTCTTGAGTGTTGTGGGACCTGCACTCATCCAGGCAAGTGGAGAACATTCCATCACACTCCTGACTTGTGTCTTGTAGATGCTGGACAGACTTTGGTGAGTTAGGAGGTGAGTTACTCACCACAGGATTCTTAGCCTCTTAACTGCTCTTGTAGCCACAATATTTATATGGTTAGGCCAGTTCAGTTTTTGGCCAATGGTAACTCCCAGGATATTGATAGTGGGGGATCCAATGATGGGAATGCCATTGGATGTCAAGGGGTAGTGGTTGGATTCTCTCTTGTTGGAATGGTTATTGCCTGGCACTTGTGTGGCATGAAAGTTACTTGCCACTTGTCAGCCCAAGCCTGGGTATTGTCCAGGCCTTGTTATGGTTGGACATTGACTGCTTCAGTTTCTGAGGAGTCGTGAATGGTGCTGAACACTGTGCAATCGTCATTGAACATCCCCACTTCTGACCTTATGATGGAAGGAAGGTCATTGATGAAGGAGCTGAAGATAGTTGCATCTAGAACACTACTCTGAGAAACTCCTGCAGTGATGTCCTGGAACCGAGATGGTTGACCTGCAACAACCACAACCATCTTCTTTTGTGCTAGGTATGACTCCAACTAGTGGAGTCTAATTCCCATTGACTCCAGTTTTGCGAGGGCTCCTTGATGCCACACTCAGTTTAATGCTGCCTTGACATCGAGGGCAGAAACTCTCACCTCACCTTGGGAATTCAGCTCTTTTATCTAAGTTTGAATCAAGACTGTAATGAGGTCAGGAGCTGAGTGGCCCTGGTGGAACCCAAACTGGGTGTCAGTAAGCAGGTTATTGCTAAGTATATGCCGCTTGATAGCACTGTTGATGACACTTTAGTGATGATGAAGAGTAGACAGATGGGGCAGTATTGGCTGGGTTGAATTTGTCCTGCTTTTTGTGTACAGTACACACCTGGGCAATTTTCCACATAGCCAGGTAGACGCTAGTGCTGTAGTTGTACCGAAACAGCTTGGCTGGGAGCATGGCAAGTTCTGGAGCACAAGTCTTCAGTACTATTGCTGGAATATTGTCAGGGCCCATAGCCTTTGTAGTATTCACTGCCTTCAGCCGTTTCTTGATATCACATGGAATGAATCGAATTGGCTGAAGACTATCATCTGTGATGCTGGGGACATCCGGAGGAGGCTGAGATGGATCATCCACTTGGCACTTCTGGCTGAAGATTGTTGTGAATACTTCAGCCTTGTCTTTGCACTTATTTGCTGAGCTCTCCCATCATTGAGGATGGGAATATTTATGGAGCCTCCTCCTTTAGTGAGTTGTTTAATTGTCCATCACCATTCACGATTGGATGTAGCAAGACTGCAAAGCTTATATCTGATTTGTTGGTTATGGAATCACATAGCTCTATCTATCTTTCGCTGATTATACTGTTTGGCATGCAAGTAGCCCTGTCTTGTAGCTTCACCAGGTTGACACCTCATTTTTAGGTATGCCTGGTGCTGCTCCTGACATGCCCTCCTGCACTCTTCATTGAACCAGGATTGATACCCTGGCTCGATGGTAATGGTAGAGTGGGGGATATGCCAGGCCATGAGGATACAGATTGTGGTTGAGTACCATTCTGCTGCTGCTGATGGCCCACAGCACCTCATGGTTGCCCAGTCTTGAGTTGCTAGATCTGTTCGAAATCTATCCCATTTAGCACGGTGGTACTGCCACACAACACTACTGCTACTGACACTTGACCCACCTCTTTCCCCAGAACCAGATGCAGCAATGCCTTCTTCCTGGTTGGACCGGAAACATACTGACCTAGAAAATTCCTCTCACATGCCTTTGGGCTGGACTTTTTCAGTCCCGCCACTGGTGGGCAGCGTGGTGAGTGGGACAGGAAAATTTGGAGTTTGGCCAAAAGTCAGTTTCCCGCCAGCATAAAAATAGTTTGAAATTTCCTGCTGCTGACTTTCATGGTGAGCTGGGTAGCCCGCCGTATCATGTCGGCAACTATACTTGAATGCATTTGAATATCATGAATACTTATTAAAAACCCAGCTCACTGGAATCACGCCCCCACTCCAGAGCCAGCCACACTGGCAGATATTTAGACGCGTAGTTCACAAGCGCATAAAAGTGATGTGTACCTGGTGAACTGCACTTCACTCGCGGCCTCGAGGTGTGCGTGTGCAGTGCTCGCCTACCTTTCCCTATGTTGCGCTAATGGCTGCTCTGACTCCGTGCCAAGGCTGCTCAGGCAAGACCAGCAGGGATGCAAGTTTTGGGGGAAGAGTGTAGCACAGCCAAGGCTGCTTAGTCAAGACCAAGGGGAAAGCATAGGGTGTGGGGGGAGGAGTGGGTTAGTGTTGAATGGTGAAGGCTTAACTTTCGGTGGGTAGGGTGTTTGCTGAGGCAAGACAGAGGCAATTGAAGGGGCTGGTTGGCAATGATTTGACTGGGGGTGGGGAAAGCAGAGCCCAGGGGAAAAGATGCACAGAGGCAATGACTGGGGGGCTGTGGGTGATGACTGGGCATAATGAACTCTGATACTTACCTTGAGTTTGTGAGTCACAGTTCTGGAACTACAGTTCTGGCTGGCCTCGTGACTTCTGCGCATGCGCCAGCCAGGAATTGGTCACACATACGTAGTTTGTCCATTTTCATGCCTTTAGGCCAGGAGCCAGCCCTGTGAAGATGCGCAGAAGTGAAAAAAGCAAAGAAGTGCAACAGTGCAAAACTGCAGGCCAGGTGACCTAGAGCCAGAGCACCCTTAAAGAGAAGGTGTCCCAGGGAGCAGCACTTGGGGAGGGGTTAGGGAGAAGGTCCCAAATCAAGAAGAAGGTCCCAAACCAGGAAATGGGACAGAAACAGGTCCCAGAAGAAAGTCCCAGGCAGGGACAAAGACAGGAATCAGAGGTAGATCCAACTGAGTCAGGATAGACAACAAAGGCAGAGAAAGAGGCTCTGAGTTAAAGAAAGAGCTATGAAGAGCAGACTTGAAGCAAAGTAGGCTTGAGACAAGCCAAGAAAACTGAGAGGGAAGCCAAAGGTTGATGACTCTGTGCTGTGGGCCATAAGGGCAAAGTAACCTTATGGAGCTGTGGTGTTCCGATTGGCACGGCCAGAGATCTAAAAGTGTGTTTGGTAGATGAAGTGTTAGTGTACTCAGATGTTCATGAGAAAGGAATCTTAGGAGGAGAGATTGAAACCCTGGAGGTGGATCCTGGTTAAGCCATCCAAGTGGAAGCAATGTTTGGAGAGAATTCCAAGGCAAGTTCTTCAAATGTGGAGATTTAAAACCCTCATGAGAAAATCAGAGTTTCAATTAGACCAGTTGGTTCATGGTGTGACAGGCGCCCGGGTAAGTTGTTGAGAAATCCATAGAATCTGCTTTGGTTGCATCTGTCATGTACTTTGGAGTGTGGTGTGTCTAGCCACACTTCACCAGTTGGTTCACATGTACTGCATGCTTACCCTGAATATTAGAGTATAAGAGAGTTATGGTAAATTGCTTTATCTTTCTGAATTTGTATGTACCTGTAAAGATATGGCTGGGGTGAAAGAATAATAAATATTTAAATCATTTTCTTGTGTTCATATTGAGATCTTTCCAACCTCTTTGTCGGGTGTAATATAGTTCATTTTTTTAATAAATTTTTTTTTGTGTTAAAAGTTCATCAACAGATTCCTGTGAATTTATTCAGTAACTTTCCTCCATTGTTTAAGTAAAAGTTAGGATTTATCAGGCCAGGTTCCCCTCTGGAATCTGACTTGTCCAGTAGTGACATGAGCTGGGATTATAACATTGGAGAAGAGAGCACAGAGTCACAGAGATACATGATGGGTGAGGCGGGCGGGGCGGAGGGTGTTGACTGGGGAAGAGAGCACAGAGACACATGCAGGTCTGGGAGGTGGGTGGGGGGGCGGGGAGTTGGGTTGTGGCTGGGAAATTAGTCATAGCAAGAAAGCATAGTCAGCCCTGGGCAGAAGTGCCACACTTAGAGGGCTGTGCATGGCACGTCTGTGCTGGCCCCAGTCCAGGGAGAGGGAGAGCTTGTCGGTGCTGTGTCAGTTGTGCTCAGCATAGTGTGCAGGACGTGGGCATTCCCTCACACACGTCGGCCCTGGGGGTTGGTGGCTTGATACTAGGCCACAGATGGCACAATCACAGTCTGGGAAGGCAACTGGAACCTGTTGATGGGGAACAAGTAATGTAGTGGGGGGGCACTTGGTGGTCTCAAGGGGGCATCTCGGTAAGTCACAGTGCAATATGGGGAGGGATCAGGTCTACATGGGGCATTGAGATATCAACACCAACCAGTTTTGGGGGGAGGAGAGGGATATCAACCACAATCACTATGGGCTCCATGATTAGAGGGGGACGGAGGACAGTGATCGGAGGGAGGAAAACCTGCACATTATGCTTTTCCAGCACAATGGGAAGAACTTTCACGGTCACAAGGGGATTTGGAAGCTGGTCTCATAGTAAAACCACAGCACCACCATTTTTCAAGCTCATACAATGACGCAGTTGAAAAACAAGCTATGAAAAATGTCGCCAGGGGACGACTATCAGGCCTGATGGGAAAAGTCAGCTACTGAACCTTTAGGTCAATTGAAGGGGTACCCTAATAATTTCCACTTTACTAAATGGAGAGTGTGACACACCTGAAAAAGGTTAGGAACATTCAAACGCCACTTGAAACATTGGGACTCCCTAGCTCAAGTTGCACATTCTTGCAAGAAACTATTCCAGTTTGATGCCAAGTTTTGATTGGGTTCCAATGATCCTTTGTCCCTCTCATGGGAAAGTGCAAGGGTCCGAAAGATCCAACTGTAAAGGTGCAATGGGCAAAGTGCATAACCCTCATGCCCCAAAGACCTCAATACCTCGCAGTAGGCAGATTAAGGCTTTGGATGCCACCCCCTGCCCCTGATTACTGTCATGATATTAGTGCAAGTTTGGGCTGTAGTCTAAAATAAGGATTCAAGCTGACAGTTCCTTCACTGAGGCTGCTATTGGCTGGCAGCACTCAGTCATTTTGGGGAAGACGGGGAGGGGAGTCTCTACTGGTGATCCTTAAGGCACTGCTACCACTGCAAGGGCTGATTTAGGGATGGAATGGCTGGGACAAGTGCAACCCATGGGCTTCACAATGACTCCCCAGCTTGCGAATGGAAGGTAAACATGCTTATGTTCATTCATGTCTCTGTTCAATGTTTCACAGAGATGAGCAGGAGTGGAGAATTAAGAGAAGAGGCAGCATCGCATTTTTCCTGGCAACCAGGCAACTGAGAATAGGGAGAAGGAGAAGGGCCCGTCGCCTTCAGGTTAGGCAAAGGGAAATGCCTTACCCTGATGCACAGGGGCCTACAGGTCTCCCTGGAGACCCTGAGGATGAGGCTGATGGACTACAGAGGGTGTGACAAAGATGCTTCTCATTCCTCCAGATGAGCAAGAGACAGTACTGTAGACATCTTTGCTTGTCAACGGATGTGGTGGCTCACATCTGCCACATTCTGCAGGAGGAGTTGACTCTGCAGGGACTTGGAAGCCATCCATTGCCAGTGGCTTAAAGCTGACCACTGCTCTGATCATTTTTGCAAGCAGCTTGTTCCAGGGTTTCACTGGGGACCTCTGTAGGCTATTTCAAGCATCTTTGCGTAAGTGCATCATCCTCTGGTACCATGTGCTAATTGGGCATTGGCGACCATGGACTCCCATTGGATCAGTCCGTGATTACACTTGGCAAAGTACTGCCGTGTTTGCCGTTGCCTTCTGCAGTATGGCTGACCAGGAAACTCTCCCGCTCTTACCACCTGTCATCAGGTGTATTCGGAGGATTTACAAGATGAAAATCAACCCGTTTGGCCACAGTGAGAATGCACCTTCCACAGCTGTCAAGTCCTGAAGTGGAACTTGAATCCGAAGCATCTGGCCCTGAGGCTGGGACATTTCCCTGCAAACTTGTTCCTTTATATCCTTCCGTTTTCTGGCTTACAGAATACAGTCAGCAGTGTAGTGGCATCTTGGTTCTTTCTTATCTCTAACAAAATCAATTCTGTCCTTGACTCCTTGTGGACATCATCTCTTCCCAGAACTGTAACATTCTCCTTAATCAGTGAAGCACTGAACTGGTTTTCCAGGAGTCTCTGGAACCACTCGGGTTTGCCAGTGGCATACTGAGCCCTGTTGACTCTGCAAAGCCCTGTTGACATCTGGGGGTTTGTGCCAAAATTGGGAGAGCTATTCCACAGACTAGTCAAGCAACATAGAAATATAGATAAACAGAAGCAGGAGTAGGTCATTCGGCCCTTTGAGCCTGCTCCGCCATTTAATGTGATCATGGCTGATTCTCCATCTCAATGCCATACTCCTGCTTTCTCCCCATACCCCTTGATGTCTTTCGAGTCCAGAAATCTATCTATTTCCTTCTTAACTATATTCAGTGACTTGGCCTCCACAGCCTTCTGTGGTAGAGAACTCCTCAGGTTCACCACCCTCTGAGCGAAGAAGTTTCTCCTCATCTCAGTCCTAAATGGCCTACCCCTTATCCTGAGATTGTGACCCTTTGTTCTAGACCCCCCAGCCAGAGGAAGCATTATCCCTGCATCCAGTCTGTCAAGTCCTGTCAGAATTTTATACGTTTCAATGAGATCCCCTCTCATTCTTCTAAACTCCAGTGAATACAGGCCTAGTCAGCCCAATCTCTCCTCATACGGCAATCCTGCCATCCCAGGGATCAGTGTGGTGAACCTTTGCTGCACTCCCTCTATGGCAAGTATATTCTTTCTTAGGCAAGGAGACCAAAACTACACACAGGATTTTTCGCTCATTGAGCGGGTGCGCGCCTGACCCAAACAAGCGTAAGATGATGCGCAATGACTTCAGGTGAGCACCCTGATGTCATCGCACAATATTTCGGTTGGCAGGCATGCGCAGGAGTCAGCAGGGCGTCTGCTGACAATTGACAGGCCAATAAGGCCATTGAAGTACCAACTGAATTAATTTTTTTGCTGCCCATTCAACCTTACAATTGGCGGGCAGGCGAAAAGGCCAAAAAAAACGGCATTTGGGTTTTTTAGGAAATCTCATCCATGGGTGGGATGAAGTTTCCAACAGCAATTGAAATTAAATTAAAATTGTAACATTTCATTAATGACATGTCCCTGCTTATGCCCCTGCACAGTGTCACATGAGGGGACAAGTTTTTTAACATTTTAAAATTCTTTATTTTTCATTTTTAAATCTTCTGTTCCCTGAGGCAGCTCTGTGCCTCAGGGAGCTTTCATTGCATGCACTCGCCTTCCCCATCCCCAACATAGGCAGCGCTGAGTGCTGCAGCGTGTGTTTCACACTGGGCGGACCTTAATTGGCCCACCAGTGTGAAATTGTGGTCACGGCTTGATTGCGAGCGGCGGTCAACATTCCAACCGCTCCTGCTTGCCCCCATCTTGCCTGCCCAATGTGGGCAAAATTCTGCTCTAGGTGTGGCCTCACCAAGACCCTGTACAGCTGCAGTAAGACATCCTTGTTCCTGTGCTCAAGTCCTCTCTCAGTGAAGGCCAGCATACCATTTGCCTTCTTAACTGCTTTCTGCACCTTGCTTTCAGTGATTGGTGTACAAGGACAATCAGGTCCCTTTGTACATGAATATTTCCCAATCTATCACCATTTAAATAATACTCTGCCCTTCTGTTTTTCTGACCAAAGTGGATAACTTCACACTTATCCACATTATACTGCATCTGCCATATGTTTGCCCACTCAAAAACAGAATTACCTGGAAAAACTCAGCAGGTCTGGCAGCATCAGCAGAGAAGAAAAGAGTTGACGTTTCGAGTCTTCATGACCCTTCAACAGAACTGGGTGAATCCAAGGAAGGGGTGAAATATAAGCTGGTTTAAGGTGTGTGTGTTGGGGGGTGGGGTTGGGGGGGGGGTGGGTTTGGGTGGGGGGAGAGAAGTGGAGGGGGTGTGGTTTTGTTTTGGATTTCTAGCATCTGCAATTTTTTGTTTTTATTTTTATATTTGCCCACTCACTCAACTTGTCTAAATTGCCTTGAAGCCTCTTAACCTCCTCACCACTTACATTCCCACCTAGTTTTGTGCCATCAGCAAACTTGGAAATATTACATTTGGTCCCCTTACCCAAATCATTGATATATATTGTGAATAGCTAGGGCCTAAACACTGATCCCTGCAGTACCCCCACTAGTCAACGCCTGCCATTCTGAAAAAGACCCATTTATTCTTACTCTCTGTTTCCTGTCTACTAACCAATTCTCAATCCATGCCAATATATTACCCGCAATCCCATGTGCTTTAATTTTGCACACTAACATCTTGTGCGGGACTTTATCCAAAGCTTTCTGAAAATCCAAATACACCACATCCACTGGCTCTTCCTTATCTATTCTGCTAGTTACGTCCTCAAAAAACTCCAGTAGGTTTGTCAAACATGATTTCCCCTTCATAAATCCATGTTGACTTTGTCTAATCCCATTGATATTTTCTAAGTGTCCTGTTGTCACGTCCTTTATAATAGACTCAAGCATTTTCCCTACCAACAGCCTGACATAGCTGTACTCATGGAATCACAACTGGTGTTAGCTCCCAGGTGTGTAGATGAGGATAGTGCAGTTGATGTAGTTTATATGGATTTCAGCAAAGCCTTTGACAAGGTCCAACATGGGAGAATTGTGAAGAAGGCAAATGCACATCGGATACTTGGTAATTTGATAAGGTGGATTCAAAATTGGCTTAGTTGTAGGAGACAGAGGGTGATGACAGAAGGAAGCTTTAGTGACTCGAAGCCAGTGTGCAGTGGCATACCACAGGAATCTGTGCTGGGTCCCCTATTATTTGTCATTTATATAAACACCCTCACCGACCTGCTTAACCAGGACAAGTTATTGCCTGACGTGTCCTCACTGTCTCTGCAGCGAGGGGAGGTGGGTTATGGTCTGCTCACCCCAGCTTCTGCCCTTTACTATGTGGGGGGTAGGCTTAGTAAGTTTGCGGATGACACAAAGATTGGCCGGGTGGTTAACAGTGAGGTTGAGTGCCTTGGGCTACAGGAAGATATAGACAGGATGGTCAAATGGGCAGATAAGTGGCAGATGGAATTTAACCCTGAAAAGTGTGAGGTGATACACTTTGGAAGGAGTAATTTGACAAGGAAGTATTCAATGAATGGCACTAGGAAGTTCTGAGGAACAAAGGGACCTTGGTGTGTGTGTCCATAGACCTCTGAAGGTGGAGGGGCATGTTAGTGGGGTGGTGAAAAAGGCATATGGGACACTTGCCTTTATCAATCAAGGCATAGATTACAAAAGTAGGGAGGTGATGTTGGAGTTGTATAGAACCTTAGTGAGGCCGCAGCTGGAGTACTGTGTGCAGTTCTGGTTGCCACATTATAGGAAGGATGTGATTGCACTGGAGGGGGTGCAGAGGAGATTCACCAGGATGTTGCCTGGGATGAAACATTTAAGTTATGAAGAGAGGTTGGATAGTCTTGGGTTGTTTTCGTTGGAGCAGAGAAGACTGAGGGGCGACCTGATCGAAGTGTACATGATTATGAGGGGCATGGACAAGGTGGATAGGGAGCAGCTGTTCCCCTTAGTTGAAGGGTCAGTAACAAGGGGACATAAGTTCAAGGTGAGGAGCAGGAGGTTTAGGGAGGATGTGAGGAAAAACTTTTTTACCCAGAGGGTGGTGACGGTCTGGAATGCACTGCTTGGGAGGGTGGTGGAGGCAGGTTGCCTCACATCCTTTAAAGCACTTGGCATGTCATAACATTCAAGACTATGGGTCAAGTGCTGGTAAATGGGATTAGGTAGGTAGGTCAGATGTTTTTCACGTGTCGGTGCTGACTCGATGGGCCGAAGGGCCTCTTCTGCACTATGTGATTCTGTGAAAGGGCCAACCCTGTGGTTATGTGACTTGGAGCAGCTATCCTTTTTGGTTCAGCAGAAAATCCATTTTAAAAACCAGCAATAAGAATAAAGTTTTGAACATACAGTGTTGGATTTCTTTTCATATCATTGCAGCCCAACAATAGGAATACCCAAACCTGCAATTTCCCCTGCAAGCCACAAACCATCCGGATTTGGAAATATATCATCGTTCCTTCACTGTTTGCGAAGTGGGCCGCACCACCATTTTATGTGGGCAGGCCAGTTAAGGCCCGCCCAGCGTGACGTCTGGCAGGAAGTGCTATGTACTCCCTGTGCGGGCGGGGGGGATTCCCTAAAATCGAGAGTGCGCTTTGCCGCGCATGTGCATAAAAGAGTGCACATCTCCCTTAGGCTAAGAGCAGCCTCAGAGAGATCGCTTCCACTTTGAAAAAGATTAAAAATAGAAAAAAAAACATTCCCTAACATGTCCTACTCATGTGACTATGTCACATGAGATGGGACATGTTCATAATTTACAGAAAAACTTTATTAAAATTCTTAAAACCCTGCATGAAACCTCATCCCGCTGGTGGATGAGGTTTCAAGTTTTCTCTATTAGCCACTGGGGCTCCTGGCCTGCCTGTTAACCTTAAGGTTGGACGGGCAGGTCCTTTAATTGTTTAAATGATCCTGTCAATGGCCTCAATTGGCCACTGACACGTCGCGGGTGGTCAGCTGATTTTGCTGTGCCCCCGCCTTCCTGAAAGTTTAAATGGGGCGCGATGATATCGGGGGTTCCGCCCGACATCATCCCGCGTCATTTTACATGTCGGCGAGCGGGCCCTGCCCCTTGCTCGCCAACGGCAAAATTCTGCCCCTAGTTATTGAAACAACACTTCCTTCTGCACTGCTAGTACTGGAAAATTGCACAGTAAATAATCGGATAATTGGCACTGCTTCATAACATTTAAATTGTTGCCTGGTGTTGTTAAAATGCATTGATCTTGACCTTTAATTGTTATGCTCCATTAGATGCCACATCATGAGATGTCACTGCACTCTCAATATATCACAGACAGATAAAGCCATAAAGTATTAATTTTTGAGATGAATTATATTGAACAAACTTAAGCAGAATCAAGATAAGCTTTTAATCCTGCAGTCGTTTCTGACCTGTAGTACCACACATATGGACACACACACTAAGGAATTTCAGAACTGGAGTGGACATTCAGCCCCCTGAGCCTGTTCCAGCTTTCAGTTAGATCATAGATGATCTGTTGCTAAATCCCACTTGTCCACACACAAGGCTTGTTGGCTTGACTTATTTCAATAAGCACTTTTTCTGAAAAAAGAAGAGCAAACATAGGAAAAAGAGTGATTGTCAATGATTAGTTCATGGAGATGGTTCCCTTTAAAGGAGGAGACAGCTGAAATGCTCAGTTGAATTTGTGTGGAACATAAACACGAGAATGACAATATATTTATATAGCACCTTTAAGCTAATAAAACATTCCAATGTACTTCACAATAACATTATAAACAAAAGTAAGACTCCAAACCACATAAAGAGATATTAGATGAGATGACTAAAAGTTTGGTGAAAAGGGTAGGTTTTAAAGAGTGCCTTAAAGGAGGAAAGTGATGTATGGGAATGATCAAGAGGCCAGAATTCAAAGAAAGTATAAATTTCAAAGGATTGTGTGGTGGAGGTTATACAGATAGGAAGGGGTGAGGTCATGGAGAGATTTAAAAACAAAGACGAGAATTTTCAAATCAAGATGTTGCTTGATCAGGAGCAAATGTAGGTCAGCGAGCACAGAAGTGCTAGGTGAACAGGACTTGATGTGAGTTAAGAAATGGCAGGAGAGTTTTGGATGACCTCAGGTTTACAGAGGGTGTAATATACATTGAAATAGTCAAGCCTTGAGGTACTGAAAGCTTCCTGTTTCAGCAGCAGTTGAGCTGAGACAGGGACAAAGTTGGCTGATATTATGGGAGTGGAAAATCTGCACGAATGTCACTTGCTACTTGTCAGGTCAAGCCTGGATATTGCTGCATTTGAACATGGAGTGCTTCAGTATCTGAGTATATGAACATTCTGCACACATCAGTGAACATTGCCACTTCTGACTTTATAATGGTAGGTCATTGATAAAGCAGCTGAAGATGGTTAGGCCCAGGACACTACCCTGAGGAACTCCTGCAGTGATATCACAAAGCTGATAAGACTGACCTCCAACAATCACAACCATGGTCCTTTGTGCTAGGTATGACATCAACCAGCGGAGAGGTTTCTCCCTGATTACCAGTTTTGCTAGGGCTCCTTGATGTCATACTCAGTCAAATGCTGCCTTGATGTCTGGGCAGTCACTCTCATCTCACCTCTGAAGATTAGGTCTTTTGTCCTTGTTTGAACTAAGGCTGTAATGAGGTCAGAAGTTGAGTGACCCTGGCATGACACAAACTGAGCATCAGTGACCAGGTTATTGCTAAGCAAGTGCCGCTTAATAGTGCTGTTGATGCCCCCTTCCATCACTTTACTTGAAGAAGACACCCCCTCCAATCCAGCAACTATCACATAGGCCAGTTGAAGAGGAGAAGTTACAATCCCCAATCACACAGTGACCACAGAGACTCAGGCTTCCTTTAACTGGTTTTATTCAAGCTTAGGCAAGGGAGCTGCAATCATTCCTAAGAATGAAGACCCAGCTCCCAGATTGATTATATTTCATTACTTTTCTACTTTTTCTTAACATAATACATTTGAGTGCATTTGAATACATCCAATCGGTAACTGACACACAGGTCCCATGTTAACACTATCCTATTGAGTGCATAAACATGTGATTTTGCTAACCAATTATTCTAAAGGATGTATACATAATTATATTATCCAATCAAAATTAAAACAAGTTCGCAAAGACCTTGATTCTCACACCTCAAGACTGTTTGTGTTTCATCAAAGCCCCCTCTTTGTCTATTGTATGTCCTCCCATATCTAAACTAAAACTATTTGCCCCTTCCCTTTCTGAGAGAGGAGTACACTGAATCTAACTTTATGTCATGTTTTATCTCCAGTCTCGCTCTCAAGGCTTCACCGCATCATTGCACCACTTGAATTGTCCTGCCTGTTACTGGACATTAGCTCATCTCTTGACTTCTGTGTAAATCACACAAAAATTCAAAGCCTATTTGTGTGCAATGTCCATCTGCTTATCCTCAACTGTTAATATGTTTAGCATCAATGGCTGCCTGGAGATTTTAGGTGTTTTTCAGTAAATTCTTACAGTATTCTCTTTCAATATTTTTAATTTCCCCCTAACAGTCCCCCTTTTTGGCCCTTGGCAAAGCCGAAGCTCGCCACACCTTAAGTTGAGAATTCCTCTTCTGGTCCTTCGGGTGGCCAGTCATCCAGACTGCTAGAGGAATCCTAAACCACATGGTTGTATAACATAATTTTCCCTTTTCCTGTCCTCCCCTTCAAATATGCACAGGTCGGGGAACTGATGTGCACCTTTGGTTTGTTACTGCGCCTGGTGAGTCTATTACATATTTACATGTTTCTCGACAATGTTGTCCCTCAGGACCCGGTTCCCAAACAAAGGGAGGTAGGTCTGTCCATCCAGTGGTCACATTAATCTCTTGATGCATTCAAATGCTTGTTGATGAAAAACTGGTACATCCCCCATTCCACCAACCCAGTCCAGTTCTCGTTGTTAGACTCAAGTTTTGTCAATCAAACTGGCTGCCTTGATGCTGTTAAATGTAAAGTACTCTCACAACTCTTTGGGTCCTGTTCCCAATTGTTCGTTTGATGTGTCCCAGTAGTGACTAGATCCATAATACAGGTGTTGGGCTTTCTAATCCATTCCCCACTTCCTCCTTGGGGAAGTAGTACGTACTGCCCAGGGTGAAGGCAGGTGTCATTATTGACTTTGACTGTTGGTGCTTCCCACGCCAGCGCTGACATGCCCATAGCCAGGATCATGTGAAAACATTAACATTGGCTCCCGTTGTCAGGGTAACCGCTTGGTGATTCATCATATATCTTCAACTGTGTGTAATGCTTCCGTTTATTTCCCATTTTCATATCTACAATTGCGCGCATATCACCTGTCATAATTACCTCATATGGTCCATGCCACCTGGGGCAAACCCTGTTCGCTCAGGGCTCACCCTGACCATCATCTTATTCCCCACTTGGCTCTTTGGATTTGCCTGTTTCCATATCTTTAATCATCTGCCAGTCCCTAACTTCCTCTTCAACTCATGTAATTGCTTACTTAATTCCCTTACATAGTCCCATATTTTTCCTTTCAGTGGCCCTACACCTCCTCCTCCTACTACAATGCCTTTGGGTAATTGCATGGCCCTTCCTGTTATCAATTCAATGGAGTGTACCTGGTAGTCCTATTTGGTGTAGCCCTAAGGCACATCAGAATGCTGGGTAATATGGTGGCACAGCTGTTCCCTGTCTCCTGAATTGCTTTGGCTATAAATGTTTTTAAAGTTCGGTTCATCCTTTCCACCATCTCTGAACTCTGGGGATGGTAAGGAATATGGAATTTCTGTTTAATCTCCATAAGATTACACATTTCTTTAATGATTCTCCCTATGAAATGAGTTCCCTGATTTGAATCCATCAGGGTAGGCACCACAATTCCTCCAGTTTACTATCTCTTGCTGCTGTCTCATGTCGGACCTCAATTCCTTAAGCTGTCTTCACAACTCTACAATACACCTTCTTATCCTATCTTTCAATGGCTCACTATCTTCACTTCCAGTGGCAGTTCTCCCTGAGAGACGCTTAACTCTGCCTGTCATCAAGGTGTTAATCCTGTGATCTTACTCTTTGTAACTCGCAGGCACGTTAATATAGTTAGTAATACATCTATTTAGCCTTTTCCCAGCTTTCCCTTTACCTGTATCCATCTTGTGGTAAATTGTTGTTTCTCCTTACCCTTCAATTGCTTCAACTACAGATTCCGAATAGTTTTACCTTTAAGGTTTTTTTCCCTGACCACGATCATCCTAAGATTCTCTTGAGTTCAGTTTCTCTATTGTCTTGATTGTTTAAAATGTTTCCTTACTCTTTCGGCCATACTAACTATTCCAAGTCAATGGGGATCTCTGTCTCTAGATCTTTGCTTATCTCCCCATGTGCAGTTCCAATGTCTCAGTTGATGGCCAGATTATCAAATTAATTTCTCTTAAAGCAGTTTGTACATTATGTCCTCTTTCCCTACTTTCCTTATACCATTTTACACATGCAACAGCCACCATCTTATCTCGTTCAGGTTGTCAGGGGAGATTTTTCAGTCCAATAAAGTATTCTCATAACAGTTTTAAAACATAAATCAAGCATTGACATGTTTTGCTTCCTTATCTTTTTCTCAAACAACATCTTATTGTCTCAAAAGTAACCCATTAAATTATATCTGACCTTTTTTTAAATATTGTCCCAGATTCATTAATTCGGCCGAAAATTGGATTTCTGTCAAACTTTGTCAAGGTCTTGAGCTTAACTTCACATTTTGGGAACAGACTTACAAATACAAAAGCTTGCAGCATTTGAATTAATGCCAATTGTTGTCAAAAACCTTTTAAAATGAAAATTCCCTTTTGAGAACTTTATCAAGAACCAAACTTCAACACTTTAAACTTTGTAAGAATTGTAATTTACACAATCAAAACTAAAACAACCTCTTTTTCATGTGTAATGATTTGTATCCAGATTAGAAGTCCCATATATTTATCGACACATTCTTTAGCTTTGGATAGCATCCTCGTTGTTCAAAGTAACCTGTTAAATTACACTGTACTTTACATCTCAAGGTTATCCCAAATTCAAATTACAGTGCTGTTGGAATGCAGATTTCCTTTAATATTTAATTCAGCTCTTCAAAAGAAACCCCTTTTTATCCATTGGAACCACCTAGACCCTGTGTTTATGTCTTTGGGTTTTCCTAGAATCGTTCTTAATTTCAGGTAATTTTTTTTCCCCTCAGAATTTTAGAATACCAACTCATATGTATCAATCCCAATCAGCTTGGAAGCTGATGATGAGGGTTATTCCCTACTAGTCTGCAAGGGGGTGGTACAAGGGTTGGTTCCTCTCAAACAAAGGTAAGACCTGTTTTATCATTACAATACCTTCAAATTGCGATTTTTGCCAGAAATCTCAGCTCAAACCTTATGCTCAAAACTTTGGAAGTTCTTTCATCTAGAATGGGGCTTTTGACTCTAAAGTGCTCAATTATACACACAAATGACAATTTAGGGATGAAAACACATTAAAGCTCACATGCAAATGCTTCCTTGCACATAAACAAACACATCTATAAAGGTATGTATTTATATTCCTATTATATTGAACTTAACTCTAAATGAAGCTTCAAGTAGCGGGGGGGGAATAAAGGGATCTTGGAGGCTCCATCTATAGGGACCTTCAAACTAACTGAAGCTCACATTTTCTCTGCTGCCACCTGTCACTGTTCATTAACCCCCTAGGTGTACCCCCTTTCTCTCTCTCCTCAGCACAAACAGATCTTGAAACTTAGATCAATTCATTTCTTTTAAGCTACAAAAATTCAGTAGGGGACCTTTCAGGTCCCCTGCTGCTGCCACCGGCACAACTCGACTGAGATATTTCTGTACTAGTTTAGCTTGTTGCAGATACAGAGTCAGAATGAGCACTGTAGCTTTATCAGATTTATCATTAGTCTGAGCTTTCCACCATTCCATGGAGGTGAGTCCGTCGACTGCCAAACTTGTTGTTTCATTTTGCTAATCAGCTTTTATGCTTCCTGGTGAGGTAAAGGGACATGGTTCCTTCACCTCCCCATTCCACAACGAACTCAAGTTCATCCTTCTCAGTCATACTGACATTCACACATTGAGCAGGGACCCCCAGGTCCCTGAGACACTCCGTCACCACCAGGCTCACTTGCCTCAACTGTCCATCTGAGTCTCCCTGGCCGAAACATTTCGATTCGCCCTATTAGAGCTCCAGTCTAGTCTGACGCGAACAACTGGAGAATATCTTTCAAAATGAAAATACTCACCAGATCATTGTTCCATCTTCACAGAGGCCCATGTGAACCCTGCCGACTACGCCACTGAAGAAGATACCCCCTCCAATCCAGCATCTACCACATAGGCCAGTTGAAGAGGAGAAATTACAATCCCCAATCACACAGCGACTACAGAGACTCAGGCTTCCTTTAACCGGTTTTATTTAAGCATATGCAAGGGAGCCACAATCATTCCTAAGAACGAAGACCCAGCTCCTAGACTGATTACATTTCATTAATTTTGTACTTTTTCTTATCATAATACATTTGAGTACATTTGAATACATCCAATTGGTAACTGACACACAGGTCCCATGTTAACACTATCCTATTGAGTACATTAACGTGATTTTGCTAACCAATTATTCTAAAGGATGTATACATAATTATATTATCCAATCAAAATTAAAATACATACGCAAAGACCTTGGTTCTCACAACTCAAGACTGTTTGTGTTTCATCAAAGCCCCCTCTTTGTCTATTGTATGTCCTCCCATATCTAAGCTAAAACCATTTGCCCCTTCCCTATCTGAGAGAGGAGTACACTTAATCTAACTTTATGTCATGTTTTATCCCAGTCTAGCTCTCAAGGCTTCACTGCATCATTGCGCCACCTGAATTGTCCTGCCTGTTACTGGACATTAGCTCATCTCTTGACTTCTGTGTAAATCACACAAAAACTCAAAGTTTCTTTGTGTGCAGTGTCCAACTGCTTATCCTCAACTGTTAATATGCTTAGCATCAATGGCTGCCTGGAGATTTTAGATGTTTTTCAGTAAATTCTTACAGTGTTCTCTTTCAGCATTTTTAATTTCCCCCTAACATTACTGATGATCGAGAGTAGACTGAAGGGATGGTAATTGGCCGGGTTGGATTTGTCCTGCTTTTTGTGTACAGAACTTACATAGGCAATTTTCGAAATAGCCAGGTAGATGCCAGTGTTGTGGCTGAGCTGGAATAGCTTGGCTAGGGGTGTGACAAGTTCTGGAGCACAAGACTTCAGTGCTATTGCTGAAATATTGTCAGGCCTCATAGCCTTTGTAGTATCCAGTGCCTTCAGCCGTTTCTAAATGCCCCTCAGAAGTGATATGGATCTCAGTACTTCCAGAGACACAGTTATGATATATGCAGCATGTTAGATGCAAAACAAAAACAGAATTACCTGGAAAAACTCAGCAGGTCTGGCAGCATCGGCGGAGAAGAAAAGAGTTGACGTTTCGAGTCCTCATGACCCTTCGACAGAACTTGCGTTCGAGTCCAAGAAAGAGTTGAAATATAAGCTGGTTTAAGGTGTGTGTGTGGGGGGCGGAGAGATAGAGAGACAAAGAGGTGGAGGGGGTTGGGGGGGTGTGGTTGTAGGGACAAACAAGCAGTGATAGAAGCAGATCATCAAAAGATGTCAACGACATCTGCTTCTATCACTGCTTGTTTGTCCCTACAACCACACCCCCCCAACCCCCTCCACCTCTTTGTCTCTCTATCTCTCCGCCCCCCACACACACACCTTAAACCAGCTTATATTTCAACTCTTTCTTGGACTCGAACGCAAGTTCTGTCGAAGGGTCATGAGGACTCGAAACGTCAACTCTTTTCTTCTCCGCCGATGCTGCCAGACCTGCTGAGTTTTTCCAGGTAATTCTGTTTTTGTTTTGGATTTCCAGCATCCGCAGTTTTTTTGTTTTTATCTCTATATTAGATGCAATGTTTTTTGTGCTGTAAATTCTACGTAAAAGTGATGGATGGTCAGATCAAATGCAACCACTACCAGTATTGCTGTAATTTGCCATGTACTGGAAGAAATCAGGGCTGTGTCAATAACTCTTTTGCCCACAGAGTTCTCACAAGCTTACAATGTTGAATTGGGTGAGGTGCTCAGTGCTAAGGTCTGATTATGGGAGAAGGCAGTGATAGAAAGAATTATCCATATACTGGGCTGGAATGTGGGCCAGAATTTTACAGTCGGTGTGCAATTAAGGCCCGCCAGGTGAAAGACGCGACAGCAGTAACAGGGAGAAGGGGCAGGCGGGAGCAGGAGCTCAATGTTTGCCGGGTCCAATGGCGACCTGGCAGCCGATTCAAAAATGGCCCCGGCAGCCATGCGAAGTCTGCCAGTGAAGCACACGCACCTTATCATGCAGCTCGTAACTGGTGAGCACGGCAGGCAGGAGGGCAGGTCGGCGGGGCAGTCTGGCCCACGTTTTTCTGATGAATGTCTCGCACACTGGTGAGGGCACTTCACACTCGCTTGATGTGCAGGTGGAGGCAGAGAGTGTCCAGGACGCCGGCAATCAGAGGACAGCTCGGGACCAGGAACATGCTCAGTTGGTGGCTGATGATGGGCGTCTGGAGTTGTGCCATGGTCTCTGTTGTGGAGGAATCCTTACGGAGCATAAGCAATGCAACGACTCTCGTGGCCGAGAACACTGCCTCCACCATGGAAAGAATGGCAACTCTTATGAAGAGGCTCCTCCAGGAGCTGAATCAGCGGTTCCTGGGGATGCGCTCAGAGCTGCAAGCCCTCACAGCAGCAATTAACTCAGGTGGTCACTGTCAGAGTGGGAGATGGATTGGGCACCCAGTATCCCAGCAAGGTGCCCATCCATCAATGGCGAGCAGGGAGGTCCAAAGTGACCTGACATTGGTGCATGAGCAGCTTGTTGTCTCTGCGGGCTTCTCTCAGGGCACTCTGGATGATGGCAGCAGTTCCTCCACACCTCTGCCAGTGACCGTGGCATCTGATGAGGCTGTGGTGACTGGGGAGATGCCAGCCATGGCACTAGCCACTGCCTCCCAGGTGGGGCCAGCACAGGCTCCATGGGCCAGAGGACGTCCACTAAGGTCATCAAGGCCAACAGGACAGCAGGGTGAGCAGGCTGTCTCCAATGCCAGTGCCACCTAGACAGAGCACCTGCAAGTGGAAACTTAAAGCACCTTACGCACACCAAGGGCTTATCACTGGTGATATTTTTTTCCCCCACTTTTATGTTGTGTTATTTGGTGTGATGGATAACACTTTTCAATTTAATTTGTATTATGTATGCCAGGCACCACAGCATTAAATGTGTTTCTGTTCAACAAGCCTCTGGGTGCTTCATTAGTTCTGCAGGTGCAGGGTAACCCATGATGCTATGAGTCACTTGTTTGTCATTGAGCTTTATTGAAATGGCACATGGTACATGTTGTTGACTAAGTAAATGTTCCTGTCAAGTATCAAGCATGGAGCCTAAAGTCCTGCCATGTGCTGGTGGTTCTGATTTGGTAGGCTAGCTGAGGGAGTGTTGGATCAAAGGTCAGCGTTCTCCTGACCGTGCTTGTCCTCAAACTCGCTACTGGATTCATCGTCTGTTGTCAGAACAACTGCGTCAACATCTCCTTCCTCCACTGCGTCCCCCCTTTCCAGCGCCAGGTTGTGGAGAGGGCAGCATGCAACCACTATCAGTGACACACGATCTGGGGAGTATTGCAGTGCACCCCTGAATGGTCCAGGCATCGGAACAGCATCTTCAGAAGACCGATGGCTCTCTCCACCACCGTCCATGTGGAAGCATGTCTCCTGTTGTACCTCTGTTCTTGGATGCTGGAGTGGCATCATGAGCCATCTTTTGAGGGGATAACCCTTGTCACCCAGCAGCCATCCATCCAGCCGGGCTGGTGCACTGAAGAAACTCAGCACCTCGGAATGTCTCAGGATGTAAGCGTCATGGGAGCTGCCTGGGTACCTTGCACAGACTTGTAGAATCAGCATCCTGTGAGCACACACTATCTGCATGTTCATGGAGTGGAAGGCCTTTCTGTTGATGAAGGCACCGGGCTCACCTGCTGGCGCCTTGATGGCCACATGTGTGCAGTAGATTGCAACCTGAATGCAGGGGAACCCAGCAATTGCTGCAGAGCCTCTGGCTCGCTCTGCCTGGCTGGCCTTGTCCGTGTAGCAGTGAATAAAAATCAATGCATGTCTGAATGGAGGGTCCATCACCAGCTTAGCACAACCATGAACACCGATTGGAAGACTTCACAAAGATCACCCACCGACCACTGGAAATAACTGAAGGCATAGAAGTTGAGGGCCACTGTGACTTTCAGCGCCACTGGCATGTGTTGTCCACCTACACAGTTGGAGCTGACCTCAAGGCCAATCATCTGACAAATGGTGGTCACTGTCTCCCTTGAGAGGCGGAGCCTCCTTCAGCATTGCACCTCAGACATATTGAGGTAGCTGCTTTATTGCCTGTAAACCCTGGCAGCAGAATAGTGGTGTCTTCTGCGGCCTCTTCCGCCTTGGACTTCCTGTTGGCCCTGTGCCTCTTGTGCCTGCACCTCTCTCCCACAGGTCGCTCCCCTGGAGGCTGAATCGGGACACCTAGCCTCCTACTCCTGTCCCTATCTTCCTCCTCAGAGAAGGTGCCTCCAGCGGGGTCCACAATCCCCATTACCACGGTAAGGAAAAGCTGCCTGATACTTGGAAGGTCCCAAGTGGCATGACTCCGCTGGAGTCCTGAGTTGAAGCCTGTTATTTCTGTCAAAGTAGCTCTGAAGCAAAATGAAGATGTTCTGTTCACACTAGCAAGCAGCAGCAACTTACAAGCTAAAGTACAAACAACTCGCATTAGGCAAGCCCACTCACCCCTCTTAACCCACTTGTGGATGAGGTTTTTGAAAATGTGGCCTACCCGCCTGCCTGTTGTGCCCATGCGATGCCCTGAACATTGCAAAATCACAGACAATTGGTGCTTCAGGGGCCTAAACTGGCCCATTAATTAATGGTGGGTGTGCCTCCATTTTCATTGCGTGCCTGCCTAGCGAACTATCGTGAAGGTGTGCAGTGACATCGGGACGCACACCTAACATCGTCGTGCGTCATATTACCTTCCAGCATGTCAGGCGCATGCCCACGTCCCGAAGGTAAAATTCTGGTTGTGGTGTATGGCATGGATAGAGCTGAGAGAGCAGTACAGAGGGAAATGCAAAGCAGCTTACCAACACCCAAAACAACAGCAATGTTCCAGTGTTCAAGTTCCCAAAAAACACTCTGATCATTTGGCTTTTTACCAATTTTATTTTTAAGTGGGATTGGCTCTTCCTGTTCACCTTTATTTAGGAAACAAATTAGTCGATCAGCTCACTAACAAGAGGGCATTCATTCATTCATTTATGCTTTTACACATTCACAAAACAGCCACTGTTTCATGTTTTCCACTCTGTTGCTCCATGAATGCTAACCATGAGACCAGATGATGTAAGTCAGCTTTAAACCATTGATGAACAGCAAACCCACCACTGAAGGTAAATAGACCTGTCTGTAAGTAGACTCTTGAATTGCTGTTTTAAAGCTCTAATAGAAAACGCCCTGTAGAAGTCAGCTGGTGGTAGGTGGGTGTGGCAGTTCAACAGCAGGGCAAATGTGGTAGGAGAACTGGAATTTATTGGGGGACCCAGCTCCATTTTGTCTCTGCTATTATATGAATATATCAATCTTAGGCCAGTTGGTGAAATGTATAAACACTAAGGCCTAAATTTTCTGGTCCCGCCTGCTATAGGAATTGTAACAGGCCGGACAGATAATTTGACGGGCCAGCAAAATGTCCATTGACTTTGGGCGGGAATTTCCGGTCCAGCAGTGGGTGGGATAGGAAAATCCCAACCAAATACTTTTCTGATAACAGGTTTATTCACAGAATACAGCATTACCCATTCCTACCTCTGACTTAACCCACCCAGTCTCCCAGCTGTCCCTTTTTATACTCTTTAGACAGACAGCCATGAATATAAAACAATTAAACAAATGGTAAACCCTTAATGGAGCACTTTACATCATGGCAACAGAATCAATAAAACTTTAACACAAACTTATCAAATTAGAATGTCACTTTGGGGCTGTAGCTTTCTATTGAGAACCAAATAAACAAATGATCAACCCCTTTTAACCAGCTACTTACATATTATTGTAACTAAAACAAAATCATCAAATTAAACTTCTCAAATTCAAATTTTTTGAGGGATGGAGGTGGGTGTACCTTTCAATATTTGCACCAGACACTTAATCAATACCTTCTACCTGTTTATCATTACCTTAACAATACAATTAACATTTACCTCTTTTTAAAAATGTTCTGCCATTAGAGGAGCCAGCAACAGCTCTTCTGCTCTCTGTGGGCAACAGTAGAAATGCAGGACTGCTAGTATGGTCTCATCTGTCAGACATCCTACCATTGTTGCCTGACATGGCCCAGATGCTAAGTGAACCTGCAGGGATAAGTGTTTGAGGCAGAGGAAGACACATGGCTACAGGGAGGAAGTAGGACAGCGGGATTACTTTTGCATTACTCTGGAGATGTGCAGGCACAGGCACAATGGGTTGAATGGCCTCTGCTTGCACTGTAAACTTCTATGCTTCAACAACTCACCTGCGCTTGGGGCATTTACCAGAGCATCTCCCAGTCAGCCAAGCCGCAGGTCTATAGGGAGGGGGGGCCTTTGAATAGTGAACATGAGTGATTTCCTTTCAGCCAACTCCTGGAACAGCAGCACCATTGCCAATGAGGTATTCATTGCTTTTACTGCTCAGTTCAGTGGAGAGATTGCCAGGTTAACTGGGATTTTCTGAAGTTAGGAGGGCTGCCAATGGGTAGGAGGGAGGGAGGACTTACAGTCATCTTCAGGACTGTTCTGGAGTTGGAAGGATTGCTTCTGCTCCTCCTGACTTCAGATTAAGGCATCTATCAAATAAAACAATGCACCATTTTGATGGAGGCCCCAGTGTTCCCTTTAAGGACAGGTGATTAGACTATGTGCAGGCTGGATCGACTGCAAATATAGCAGCCCAGTTTCGGGAAAGGGGTCTTTGCAAAGGGCCTAATGCCAGTTTCAGAGCCTGGACCATGCTGGTGCCATTACCACTATGACAACACAGTGCCCACCACCCACTATAATTAGGCATCAGTGATACATTCATAACCAGCGACTCCTATTTGGAGGCCAAAGACCAGTGTAAAATTGGGCCTGGTTTCAATAATTTCACCTGGCTGCTAATGCTGGTTGCCCCTCCACAGGCAGCTCAACTAGTTGAGAAATGAATATTGGGTTACCCAATAATAACTCTCGGGGGTTTGTGGGGCATGGAGCAGCAATAGGTTAGGACCCAATCGTGAGTGCTGTGGCCTTGGGGAAACACTCCAGTTCCTCTGAATCAATAACAGCGATTACTCATGGATTTGAACTTAAAATTACAGTGTGTCAGTGGCTGAAGAATTCTAATCAAAACACATCTTGCATTTGTTCCAATCAATTTCAACATGGGAATCTGAAACAGGGCATTATGATTAGGCCCTCATTTATGTATGTAAGAATAATAAAACTTGTTCAATTCAACTGCTTTGACCACTTATGCAGTTGCCTACCTCAATACAACACAGAGAGTAACTCAGGTCCTGGTTCAACACGAGATGTTACACTCCAAAATTGACCCCTTTTACCTCCATTTTCTACATGAAAAACAGAATCACAGAATCAACAGAATCTTAACAGCACAGAAGAAGGCTATTTGGCCCATCATGTTTGCACTGGCTCTCCAAATGAGCATAATGACCTAGTGCCATTCACCTGCCTTTTCCTCATACCCCTGTACATTGTTTCTATTCAAATAATCATCTAATGTTCTGTTGAATACCTCAATTGAACCTGCCTCTACCACACTTCCAGGCAGTGCATTCCAGACCTGAACCACTCATGTGAAAAAGTGTTTTCTTACATCACAGTTGCTTCTTTTGCAAGTCACTTTATCTGTGCCCTCTCATTCTTGATCCTTTTATGAGTGGGAACAGCTTCTCCCTATCTATTCTTTCCAGCTCCCTCATGATTTTGAATATCTCTATCAAATCTCCTCTTAGCCTTCTTCTCTCCAAGGAGAACAGTCCCAACCTCTCCAATCTATCCTCATAGCTGAAGTTTCTCATCCCTGGAACCATTCTTGTAAATCTCTTCTGTACTCTCTCCAATGTGTTCACATCCTTCCTATAATACTGTGCTCAGAACTGTACACAATATTCCAGTTGAGGTCTAATGAGTGCCGTATATAAATTCAGCATAACCTCCCTGCTCTTGTACTCTATGTCCCTTTATTAACTGCTCTCTCCACCTGTCCTGCCACCTTCAATGATCTACGCACATATACACCCAAGTCTTTCTGCTCCTGCATCCACTTCAAAATTTCACCCCTTATTTTAGATTGTCTGTCCTTATTCTTTCTACCAAAATGCATCACCTCACACTTCTCTATATTGAACATCAGGCACAACAAAGATCAATTCTCTAGCCTGAAGCGTGGTTTTATTCTTCAAGTGTTTCCTTGGAAGAGTGGAACACTTCAACAAGCTGTGTCCATGGTCTGTACATCATACATTATTTAAGGAAGAGAACTATTAACTATTCAAATAAACTAATCTTATTACCATATGGGTATATGCAAACAATACTATGGAGAAGTCACAAAGAATACACCCTGTACGTATATCCTTTCACTGTATTATTATCCATTGTATATTGTTTTAATGGAGTAATTAAAAATTATAACAATGCATTTGAAGAAAGACCAGCTGAATAGAGATCCATAATAGTATACAACAGAGACCTCAAATTAGCCAAATTACCTTGCAGAGAATGGACGATCAACCATATGATAGGTGATTGGATGTTCTTGATCCAGCCCATAACTTTGTCCAAAATGAGTTTACCAAATAACCAAGTTATAAAGAAGGAAGTTTACTTCAGAGCTTTTTGATTTGTTAGTAAACCACCAACCATGCTTTGAATAAGTTTGGATGAGAAAGTTCATGATATCTCTAGTAGCGGTGACCTGAGAAATGGGTGGGAAGGCATATGTTCTACACTTAATGACCGGTGGGTGACTCACCAAGCTAAAAGATAAGCCTGAGTTGTGCTAGCCTGGCCAAGCACATCATTGTTTAAGGGTAAATCAAATGTAATGAATGCAGTACGATGACCCAGAACCCATACAATTACTGGTTGAAATGAGATTCTGGAGCAGAGCCTGATTGATTGAGCGCTGCTGTGAGCTGGTAAGCAGATCAGGGTGGTTCCAAATACAAGGAATTTGGTGCAGCATTTACACTTAATCATGGGGAACAACTAGCTATTTTGCTGGTGCAGCCATATCTCGTGGGTGTGATGAGTATATTGAGAGCGTATGTGTTGCCCACATAATGAGAATGATACCTGCCTTTGTTCAGTAAGATTTCAGCTAGGCAACAATCACAACTCTTGCTGCATAATGTACAATACTGTGACAAGCCTAATCTGCAGAGACTGAGAGATAGTTTCAGTGTGCCCTTTGGACAGATTCCATGCACCCTATGGAGCCTTGAATTTGGAAGATTTATTAGCCTGAGCCAGATACTGGCTCAGCAGTTCTTGTTCACCCGTATACATTGCACTTGTGAGCAACATCTTCAAGGGAGGGGAATGAAAGGGGTACATTGCTGCTTCAGATTACTAGCAGGTTAAACCCTGCCTACAAGATAAAAATTTACCTTTTAGTATAAAACACTAACTCTAGTGAAGAAGGAGTTGTTTTGTGAATGGAGCATGTTTGGTGATGTTATGGAATAAGTGTCTGTCCTGGACAAGCTCCAGCTTTCAAAGAATGTCATAGTTTATTTTCCTAGAACAGACACTCACCACTGAAGCCACAGATAAACGCTTTGAGCAATTTATTCAGGTTGATATCTCACTAATTTAGAAATACTTTGGTTCACTGCCCTTTTGGTTTTGGAAAATCTGAAGTGCTGTTTATACCCAAGGTAAAAACAAAATATTGCAAATGCTGCAAGTCTGAAATAAAACAGAAAATGCTGGAAACACTCAGCAGATCCAACATATGTGGAGAGAGAAACAGAGTTAACGCTTCGAGTCCGACTCTGTTTCTCTCTCCACAAATGCTGTCAGACTGGCTGAGTTTTTCCCGCATTTTCTGTTTTTATTTTTGTTGTTTATACCTTATAGTTTGGTGTGATTTTTTCTAATATCAGAAGGATGTGAATTTGCTGTGAAATGATTTACTCGGATGGAAGTCTGAGTTCAGGGGCTGGATTTTGGGTTTTCGGTTTTGAGTCAGGAACTTGACATTGGTTAAATAAGAATCACAACCCAACGCTGTGTAGGGGACAGCCAGCCGGCAGTGATTTTTCCAAATTCCTTTTCATGGGATGTTGGCATTGCTGGCAAGGCCAGCATTTATTGCCTATCCTGAATTACTCTTGAACTGAATGGCTTGTGAGGCCACTTCAGAGGGCAGTTAAGAGTCAACCACATTGCTGTACATCTGGAGTCACATTTAGGTTAGTAGATTTCCTTCCCTAAAGGACATTAGTGAACCAGATAATTTTTTGCAACCATCAATGATAGTTTCATGGTCACCATTACTGAAACTAGCATTATATTCCAGATTTATTAATTGAATTTAAATTCCACCAGCTACTATGGTGGGATTTGAACCCATATCCACAGGCTGTTAGCTTGGGTTGTTGGATTACTAGCTCAATGACATTACCAATACACCATCTTCTCCCCTAAATTGGCCAGTTAGTGATCAGAGGGTGAGTTTGCTTCCCAATTAAGGACAGTGGGCAGGGGCTCTCAAAGTTGGAAGGCGAATAGGGAGGCCCTCAGCACAGAATTCATAGGATTCTTGCAGGGCAGGAGGAGGCCCATCTTGTCTGCATTGGCTCTCAGAATGAACAATTCACCAGGTGCCATACTCCTGCCTCCTCCCTGTAACCTCCACATTGCTCTTTTTCAAATAACAATCTAATTCTTTTGAATGCTTTGTTTGAACCTGCCTCCACCAGACTCTCAGGCAGTGCATTCCAGACCTTAACCACTTGCAGCGTGAAAAAATTGTGAGGTGTCCTGGTGAGTGCAAGACAAAAAACTTAGATATGTCTCTTTTTTCAGCAATATTAGTTAGAAGGATCAGTCATCATTCAGTCATCTTGAGACACAAAGGGGCTGAGTCCCTTTGTTGAGTTCCCCCTCCCTAGGTTTTGAAACAGAGATACTTAAAAAAATTATATAACAATATTGGATTTTATGAGTATAATTTTCTTTCATGTATTTGTTTGAAGATCCAAACTTTGCTGGGAAGGTGGAATCAAAATTGCATGTATCTTTATTACATTATTGACATGTTCTGATTAGCTTTAGTTCCTACCCATAACCTCATGTATAAGCTGCAATCTATAATTGACTTCAATAAAAGACATGCATCTTCCAAACATACAAATGGTGTAGCCTAAAGTGTCTTATCTCGAGAATCCACACATAAACACGTTACTTTAGAAGTCTTGGTTAGGTTTCTAAGAGCTGGTATTGGTAAACTTTCAAAGAAGTTGATCTACTAAGACACGCCTCAACATATGTCCCATCCTAAGAAAACTTTGTTGGCTTTGAGACTCCTGGAAGAGAGGACTTTTATTTGGGACCCAGACTTAGACTTTGTTCCTTTAGTTGAGATGCTAAGCTAGCAATAAGTTCAAGGGACTTGACTTAACTTGCTGCGGGGTAAAGATAATAGAACAATTAACAGGAACAGTTTATCCCGATCTATTCTATCCAGGCCCCTCATCATTTTGAATACCTGTACCAAATCTCCTTTTAGGCCTTCTCTTTTCCAAGGAAAAGAGTCCTAACTTCTCCAAACTATCTTCATAACTGAAGTTCCACATCTCTGGAACCATTCTCATGAATCTTTTCTTCACTGTCCCCAAATGCCCTCACATCCTTCATAAGGTGTGGCAGCCAGAACTGGATGTAATACTCCAGCTGAAGCCAAACTAGCATCTTATACAAGTTCAGCATAACCTCTATGCTCTTGTATTCAAAATCTTATGGATAAAGCCTAGGACACTGGATGCTTTATTAACCACTCTCTCAATCTGTCCTGCCACCTTCAATGACTAATGCACATATACAGCCCAGTCCCTCTACTCCTGCACTCCCTTTAGGATTGTACCCTTTATTTTATGTAATCTACATATATTTTATATTATAGAAGCCCCAGCCTTTTCATTCAGCTGGAGTTCCCCTTACTCCAAATTTTTAAACTTTAAAGTAAGAAATAGACTCAGCAGCTGGCCACCATTTATGGAGGAGTGGGACAGGACTCCCTCCATGTGGTAGCCTGTGACTGGAGCTGTGACCAAACAAGTCGGACGGGCATCAAAGTCTGCCTGGAGCACTGGTCCCCACCCCAACCACCCCCTAATCTCTGCACCCAAGCCTCCAGTGTGCTGCTGGGAGATTGTCTCTAGGCACTGGACCTAGTCCTGATGCTTCAGGCCAACTGGAAAATTCTAATCAGCCTTTGACAATAGGCCTTCATTGGCCTTTAATTTCTATTGTTTGGCTACCCGCAGCTTGAGGGTGGTTTGCTCTGCCAACACCCGCATCCTGAACTCTGGGAAAAATGATTGGGGATGGCACAGTGCCAGGAAACTTGCATGCTGGCCTTTAAGACCATAAGACCATAAGACATAGGAGCAGAAATTAGGCCATTCAGCCCATCGAGTCTGCTCCGCCATTCAATCATGGCTGATAAGTTCCTCAACCCCATTTTCCCGCCTTCTCTCTGTAACATTTGATCCCCTTACCAATCAAGAACCTATCTATCTCAGTTTTAAATACACTCAATGACCTGGCCTCCACAGCCTTCTGTGGCAATTAATTCCATAGATTCATCACTCTATGGCCAAAGAAGTTTCTCCTCATCTTTGTTCTAAAAGGTCTTCACTTTACTCTGAGGCTGTGTCCTTGGGTCCTAGTCTCTCCTACTAATGGAAACATCTTCCCCACGTCCACTCTATCTAGGTCTTTCAGTATTCTGTAAGTTTCAATCAGATCCTCCCTCATCCTTCTAAACTCCATCGAGTATAGACCCAGAGTCCTTCAACGTTCCTCATATGTTAAGCCTTTCATTCCTGTGTTCGTTCTTGTGAACCTTCTCTGGACCCTCTCCAGGGCCAGAACATCCTTCCTGAGGTACGGGGCCCAAAATTGCTCACAATATTCTAAATCTGGTCTGAGCAGGGCCTTATAAAGCCTCAGCAGCACACCCCTGCTTTTATATTCTAGTCCTCTTGAAATAAATGCCAACATTGCATTTGCCTTCCTAACTACCGACTCAACCTGCAAATTAACCTTAAGAGAATCCTGGACTAGGACTCCCAAGTCCCTTTGCACTCCAGATTTCTGAATTCTCTCCCCATTTAGAAAATAGTCTATGCCTCTATTCTTCCTACCAAAGTGCATGACCTCATACTTCCCCACGTTGTATTCCATCTGCCACTTCTTTGCCCATTCTCCTAACCTGTCCAAATCCTTCTGCAGCCTCCCCACCTCCTCAAAACTACCTGTCCCTCCACCTATCTTTGTATCATCTGCAAACTTAGCCAGAATGCCCTCAGTTCCTTCATCTAGATCATTAATGTATAAACTGAAAAGTTGTGGTCCCAATACTGACCCCTGCGGAACTCCACTAGTCACTGGCCGCCATCCTGAGAAGGACCCCCTTATCCCCACTCTCTGCCTCCTGTCAGACAGCCAATCTTCTATCCATGCTAGTACATTGCCTCTAACACCATGGGCTCTTATCTTACTGAGCAGCCTCCTGTGTGGCACCTTGTCAAAGGCCTTCCTAAAGTCCAAGTAGATAACATCCATTGGCTCTCCTTTGTCTAACCTACTCGTTACCTCCTCAAAGAATTCTAACAGATTTGTCAGGCATGACCTCCCCTTGATGAAACCATGCTGACTTTGCCCTATTTTACCATGCACTTCCAAGTATTCTGAAATCTCATCCTTAATAATGGACTCTAAAATCTTACCAACGACCAAGGTCAAGCTAATTGGCCTGTAAATTCCTGTCTTTTGCCTCACTCCCTTCTTAAACATGAGGGTTACATTAGTGATTTTTCAGTCCTCTGAGACCCTCCCTGACTCCAGTGATTCCTGAAAGATCACCACTAACGCCTCCACTGTCTCTTCAGCTTTCTCCTTCAGAACTCTGGGGTGTAATCCATCTGGTCCAGGTCATTTATCCACCTTCAGACCTTTCAGTTTTCCTATCACCTTCTCCTTGGTAATGGCCACCATACTCACCTCTGCCCCCCGATTCTCTTGAACTTTGGGGGTGTTACTTGTGTCTTCCACCGTGAAGACTGATGCAAAGTACCTATTCAGTTCCTCCACCATTTCTTTGTTCCCCACTACTACTTCTCCAGCATCATTTTCCAGCGGCCCAATGTCCCACCCACTTCTGTGTTCGTCTCCATCAGAGATTAAAGTCCTGGCCCTGTTGTGTACCTTCTATACTTCTACATAACTCTAGCATTCATATGGGCTGTGATTTGAAGCAAAATGTTTTACAAGGCTTGTACAAACACTGTTGCAAAACTGCTGCAGTTTTCTACTGATCCTGCTTTGAGCTGATAACATAATCACTCTCATAACATCAAAGGCTTTAGGACAACCCAAGTGTGAAAACCCTAGAGGCCATCTTTTTAATTTTCAGATTGTCTTGATCCAAATGGAATGACTGGTGGTTCTTTAAAAAGGAAATTAGTTTGTTTCACAGCAAAATGAAAACAGAGAGTCAACTGAAAAACGGTCCCATTTAAACAAATGATATGGAGGTACCTCACTTCATGTTGGCCTTCCTACTCTTCTCCTTAACCTGTCATGGAGCTTAGATTGCATAAATGATTGGGGGAGACGGTGGGGTAGTGGTAGTGTCACTACTAGTAAGCCTGGAGCCCATGGCAGCTGGTGGAATTTAAATTCAGTTAATAAAATCTGGAATTGAAAGCTAGTCTCAGTAATAGTGACCATGAAACTATCACTGATTGTTGTAAAAGCCCATCAGGTTCACTAATATCCTTTAGGGAAGGAAATCTGCCTACATGTAACTTCAGATCCACAGCAATGTTGTCGAGCCTTAACTGCCCTCTGAAATGAGTAGTAAGCCACTCAATTCAAGGGTAATTAGGGATGGGCAGCAATGCTTACATCCCATGAAACAATAAATAAAAAAATAATGAGAATCAGCATCAGGTGGTAAGGGAATGGTGAACAGAGCTCACCAATCTTTCAGTTACCACTAAAATAGTTAGGAGAGATTAAGAGAATATTCTTCACTCAGTTGTTGCAGCATGGGATTCAGTTGTCATGGGCAATTGGTTGAGACAGAGACCAAGGCCTAGAATCTTAGGTCAACAGTGAAGCAAGGGGACTTGCCACTAAGCTCAATGTTGCTGAAAGGTCTGGAGATGCCTCTGGCAAGAATTTCCTGTCTATCACCTACACGGGTCCTGCAATTGATTGCAACATTCTTTACTGGGCATTTCCAACATGCAACTGGAGTGCTGTCATCAGGCTGTCAAGCAGCCAATCGCATTAAAGATTTTCACAGACCCCCCACCCCCAAGCAGGAAACAAAAGCACTAAAATAAAACCACTTAAAAAAAAAAAATGTTTTAAATTGAGCAAATTAAAAGATTGGGATATACCACACAAGGCGGAGGTAAATGCTTAAATATTCAGAAAAAAACAACTATTATTAAAAAAATTAGCTTAAAAAATCTACTAATCATTTAGCAGTACTCCACAATTGTAAAAGTAATTTTTCAGGGCCAGTTCATTAAATTTTATGAATCACATCGCTGCTAAAGCTCAATTACACCTGACTGAAAAAGTTTAACATTTTATAGGGTTTTTAATAGTGGTGTGTGAGCAGGAAAAGTGATTTCAGTTATTGCTAACCTTGGAATGAGCCACAGCACATCCTGTGCTGAAGCCCGGTGTGACAGACTGGGGCTTCATAATTTCAGTGCTAACCTACCCATGCCTAACACCCTGAAGTTGCATTCGGTTTCAGAATCAGTTCACCATCAATGCTAAACCTAACCCTGCAACATTTGACTCCATTTAAGGAAAATTAGGAAAGTATTCAATGCCATTCATCAACACTGGCATTCACCAATTTTTGTAATTTTATTTCTGCTTTACTTTGATTTTTAATTTGGCCAGAATTTTCCAGCCACTGTGGTCGGGCCGGCGAGCCTTTGAAATCTCCGTTCACGTCGGGTGTGATTGTGCTTTGATTATTGATCAATTATATAATCAGTAATGTTATTAACTAGGTTTGGACCTTTCCCCAAGGACTTTTCCTGGGTGCCATATTGACATCTGCTGTTTTGACTGAACATTTTTTTTTTAATAGATGCACCGCTGCAAAACAAAGTTGTTTCTCCATTGTTTAAAAAGAAGAACTGTTCTTGCTGTATTGGCCCCGATGATCCTTGAACTACAAGCCAGGGCAATGAACGGCCGTACACTTGGGATGATCAACAAGATGGAAATTGAG
The DNA here is from genome assembly GCF_017639515.1 of Carcharodon carcharias. Taxonomy (NCBI): domain Eukaryota; kingdom Metazoa; phylum Chordata; class Chondrichthyes; order Lamniformes; family Lamnidae; genus Carcharodon; species Carcharodon carcharias. Next base: position 62,717,307 of record NC_054480.1, on the reverse strand, counting down.
TGTGGTTGAATGATATATATGTGTATATATATATATATGTGTGAGAGACACCATCAAGGAAGCAAAATCAGCCTGAGTTCTGTGAAGCCTACAGACTTTGTAAAATCCATGAGAAAGGTTGATAAAGACTCATGGTTGCTCAGACCTATATTTTAGGAAAGTCTGAACAAGGCCTTGAAAGACTAGAATGGAGCCAGAAATTTGGCATAAAGGGACCCTGCTTTCAGGATTCTGTTGCAGCCAGAGTGGCTTAGTTAATCATTGAAAACTGCGGAGGAAGGGACATCGATGTGACTGGCCGAAGGGTCCATCACCGTGTAAGGTCATTCAGACTTGGTAATTTATGTGCCAAGGGGGAATTTTACCAAGTTAGGTCCTGTCGTGGACTAATTAGGGGTTTTTCACTTCGGAGTATTGTCATGGAACAGATCAGTTCGGGGTTATTGTATATGCTGTTAAAAAAATGTCTTTCTTTTTCTCTTCTGATATATTTATCTATAATATATATGAGTTTCAATAAAGTTAGCCTTCCTTTTTTCTTATTACTTCTTTCTCTTTATATTATCAGTTATAATTGTTATATCATCATTATTATAATTATCATTATTCAATAATGTTATTGTTTAAACATTACCTGGCATTGTCATTCATTCCTGTTATGTCCAGAGTAAAGCTCCCAACCTAAGTGAAACTCTGCAAGGGACTCTCACACCCTTATATCATGACAGATCGAAAAGGGGCAATGGAATTATTTTTGGATTGCTTTAACAAAAGGCCAACACAGATATGTTGGATCAAACGAACTCCTACAGTGCTGTAATAGCTTCTGATTCTATGACCTTACACCAGCATTATATTTTCAATGTGGAATGGAGGTCAGTTTATCTGAAACATGTGTTCAAGTCAATAGCTGACGAACTGATATAAGATTATCAATGAGCTCTATTGCCACATCAGTAGCATAGAGATCGGACGTTATGCTAAAGTTGCTGTTCAGGTAGGACTGCACCTTGCATATTGTGCTGTCTTCTGGCCACTGAGGCAGGTGGGAGATATCCAACCACTGGAAGCTTTGCAGAGAAGAATGGGATCAGTGGATTCTCCTTTGATTATAGATAAGAGAAGATGGAGCTAGCCTGAAAAGAATCACTATAAGAAGCATAAAAAACATTAAACAATGTAGAGAAAATAAACCTAGAGCATTACTTCACGCTAAATCAAGAGGGTTCCAAATGATGAGGGTAAACTTCAAACTAATGATAGGGAGACTTATTTCATATGAAGTGTAATCAGCACTTAGAATAAGCTTCTAATACAAGTACTGGAGTTGAAAACGTGAATGCATTCAGTTTCTTTTTTAACATGCTTGGTTATTTTTGAATTGATTAAGATGGGTTAAATAGCGTTTCTCCCCTATACTCATCTTATGATCTTTTCCTGCCTTGCGATCGATTCTGCATACCTTCTGGCTCTTCATTTCCATGGAAACACTTCTAACAGTGTGTCCTGTGATATTCTACCCTGCAAGTAGCTCTTGGACTTGTTTTCTCTCCACTTCTGTTTCCTGTAGATACTCAAAGCTGGCTCCCCCGCTACCGATATCAAGTTTACCCTGTTGCAGAGCTTATGATTTTAACTTTAGACTCCCTCCTAATGTGTTTTCTTTTTCTCTCTATTTCCCATTATTACCAACACATTTTTTATCACTAAGACATCCTCCTCCTCTGAGGAGGATAATGATAAACTTTTAAGATGACATAGGTTGGCCAGTGGAATGGGTGGACAAGTGACAGGTAAATATTTATGCAGAGAAGTGTGAAGTGATTCACTTATCATGTAGTAATTGAATTGGTCCATTATTAATACGCATAAATCTATTATTCAACTTCTGCAATGACATGAAAGCAAATGTTGTGGATGCTGTAAATCTGAAATAAAAACAGAAAATGCTGGAAATACTCAGCAGATCTGGCAGCACCAGCGAAGAGAGAAACAGAGTTAATGTATCGAGATGAATTGACTCTTCTTCTGAACTCTGTTCAGCTTCTGCAGTTGTTTGAAATGCCTCTCTTACTGAATCTGTCTTTTGGTTGAGAAGTTAAATCTACTTTCTGAGATGCACATAAACGAACTTTTGGCACCATTTTGCAGTAAACCAAGGATCGATATTTATCCCTTAGCAACATCACTAAAATGGATATATTATCTCATTGCAGTTTACAAAATCTTGCTGTACCCAAATTGCCTGTTATATTTCCCAATTTACAACATTGACATTTTGTACATTACAAAAGTGCTTCATTGTCATTAAAGTGCTTTGGAACGTCTTGACATTGTGATAGGTCCTATTTAAGTGCAGTTAGGTACTATATAAATGTAGATAGGTACTGGTTAAATTTGGATAAGTACTGTTTAAATGTAAATAGGTACTATATAAATGTAAATCTTCCTTTCTTCCTAACAGATTAGCATCTTAATTCTAGTTCTCATATTGAAGGATGATGGAGATTGTGAATTCTTATGCCTGCACTGTGTTCAATGCTGTAATAAAGAAACCTCCTAATAGCAGTCTCATCAGTAGCAGTCAGTTTTTAAAACTGGAAAAGCATAATGCTCCATGTATATGGGTTGCTCTCTTTCTATTCCTGTTTATTTAGCAAATATATTTTGTTTGGACAGTGAGCATTAATGATATCATTGGGGAAACTGGCTAGGAGAAGGTACTGAGCTCAGCAGTATGACAGAGCTTGGTTACCACAAGTTAATTAGAGGGATGTATCAAAAGTTAATTAAACTCCTACATGCTGGGGGACACAGCAATTTTATGACCCAGGTCCTCTAATATTCAATAAAATATATCCCTCCCAAAGCAAAGGAAGCAAAAGGGTTGGGTTATTTTGGCCAGTTTAGTGCATGACACACTTGGAAATCCTTTGACCATGTTTAAGACTCCAAATAAACCATTGCAAAATCCACAAAGGGAGCATTTCTTTTTGCCAGTATGAAGTCCACATAGGAACACACCCCAAGTGTAAAGAGCTTAGACAGAGATGGGTTCTTGCCCACACGTACTGCTGGAGTTTGAGCAGCTAAAACTGTTCAATTTGTTACTGGAAAATTTTCCACCGCTTGCTCAGCTGAAACTGTTCAACCTATCAGCACTTTGACAGGCGTGCCATCTGAATCTGAGTGGAAGGATGACAATTCCCAGTGACAGGACTACTTTCCCATTAGTGAGCCAGGTTGCCTTGTTAATCATCAGCAACCTTCTGGATTACCTCTTTATCTTAGATTACCACGAGTACCATAGAGATTTCTAATCTTAATTTGTTATGTATTTAAACTTCATTCCACTGCAAGCCATCTTCCACAAAATGCCCTACTGGTAAGAATTCTCAATTAATAGATCCGGGGCGGGTGAGAATTGAGCATTTAAATGGAAGAAAGAAAGATTTGCATTTAGCATCCTTCCCAACCTCAGGATGTCCCAAAGTGCTTTTTAACTAATGAAGTGGTTTTGAAGTGTAGTCACTTTTTGTAGTACTTTAAGGAATGCAGCAGTCAATTTGTGCACAGCATGATCCCACAAACAGCAATGAGGTGAATGACCAGATCTTCTGTTTCTGGTGTTGGTTGGGGAATAACTATTTGCCAGACCAAAATTTCCCTGCTTCTCTTTGAAATTGTGCCATGGGATATTTTGCATCCACCTGAGATCCATGGGGCCTTGCTTTGATGTCTCATCCAATAGATGGCACCTCTGATGGTGCAGCTTTCTGTTAGCGCTGCACTGGAGTGTCAGCCTGGAATCTATTCTGAAGTCTGGATTTAGCGTCTGAGATTTCTTCTGCCTGTGAAGATGAGGTAGACATCAGAGGCAGATCTTTCTCAACAAAATTAAAGTTTCTGATTGCAGTGTATATGTGTGGCTAGAATCGTTTTTACTGCCAAATAACTGGTAAGACTCCAGCTTCTCAGCTCACCAAAGTCTTTCAAATGGTCTTTTCATTTCTAAAGTTGCAGTGAAAATTCAGGAGGGAGTGATGTTTGCAGAAAACCTGCCCGGATTCAATTGGGACAACTGTGAGTGTCAAATGGTGACTTCAAATTGAGAGCAGTCATGCAGCTTGTTACCTTATTAGCTGGCCAGAATGGGACCTTAATGTCTTCGAGATGATATCACCCATCATTGTTTTTTTAAAAAAGAAGGGGCCTAAATGCAAACACTGCTTAAAAACCTGGCTATTTCCTATGAGCTGCTCACATTCACTCTCTATAACATTGTCTTTATTGCAGTGGAAAGTAATTGGAGTTTCTGTTGCACTTCTAGTGACGATAGAAGTGTTGATTTTTACCGATGGACAAAAGACAATCTATTATTGAACTCTCATTAAATTTTCAAATTAACAACTCTCTAGATCAAATTTGATTTCTTTCAGGAATTAGATTTGAATTCAACTTCAAAGGCCAAAATATCATAAAGCAGAACCAAATTAGATTCTAGCAATCCTCAGAAGTAACTAGAATGTTAGTGAAAAAAATGCATCCTTGTATTATTACTGAATATGTACATATACTCACCTCAATGCCATCAGTAAGTGGATGCCTCATTCCTCACCTCTGTTGTCAACCACTTATACTGCCAGTCATAGCATTCACATTCGAACTCTGGGGATTAGAACAGGTGTGATGAAGAGTCTGATGTGAAATACTTGCCAACCTTTCTTTCTCTGATGCTGATCTACTTGTATTTAAAATTGGATCTGTCGAGTAGGGACCCACAGTGAGAGGAAATTGTCACTGAGCTACAGATCAATCATCAGTTGTTGAAGGGTATTGCATATACAGTAAGGTTATGTTAGCTGGGCAACACAAGGCAGGGAGGATTCGGTTTGAATTTCAGTGTGAAAGACAAAATCAGTCTATTCAGCAATTTGTGGTCAGGAGACCAGGAGAATAACTGATGCAATAGATCTGCTGGCTCTGTATGAAGAACAGTAGTAACGTATTTATTTATAGTCAGCCAAGACCATATGGGTTGTGTGCTATTTCATAGATTCACCAAGGGAGTAACTATACAGCTGTTTGGCTTTGGTTTTGGATTCCAGAAATGTCAATTTGCTTAAGTTGTTGATTTATTGATAAGTTCCGTAATCTACATGCATGTGGTAAACATTTAGTGTGATATTGATGTAAAATGGAATGGTGACAAAAAGATGCAACGGGTTTATTGAAATAACACATAGCCAATAGGGCTCTAAATTCAGAAGATTATGAAAATAATGATAAATTTGTTCAGATAACATTGGTCGTAATGAAATTTAGCTCAGTGATGACTGTGTTCGTTGCAGACTCATTAAACTTTGCAATGTTGGATAGTACTCGCACTTAAACAGTATGTAGAACAAATTAGCTGAAAAGTTATCTTGATTCACTATGTAGTGAGGATTGATGTAAGCCAAATAATATAAAAATACCACTTGCTTTAAGTTTGGTGATAACCTGGCAAAGGTATTCCAGAATCATCCTGAAAGGCAAAGGCAACAATGGTTCATTTTCTCTACTAAAAACTGCTTTCGTCAACCCCTTTTCCCTATTGACTCTATCCTCACCTTGTCATTAAAATTGAGACCATCTGATCAACAGACCAAACCACTTTCCTCCCGTCCTTTAGCTCACTGGACCAAATTTCCTCTAAGCAATCCATCACCCACTCCCCCCGCCCCCACCCCCCCCCACCCCCGCCCCACCAACACCCCCTCCCTACCCCTTTGCATTAGCCCTGAGCTTGCATCTTTCTCTTCTTTTCTCCTATCTTCCCTCATGGTCTCTTCAACTTAACTTGTTCGTAAGACCAACCTTCTGCTTCCTCCTCCCTATTCCCAATGAGTTATTGACCACCCAGTTTCTGTTTCTGGATGCCAAATGAGCTGATATGGTTATTGGTTCACTCTCCTCAGGGACTGTCCCTCTCTCCTTCAAATCTGCCATCATGAACCCTCTCTTTAAAACAAAAAAATGACGCTTAGCACATCCATTCTTGCAAACTACCACTATATCACCAATCTCCCTTTCCTTTCCAAAGTCCTTGAATGTGTTGTCACCTCCCAAATCCATGCCTATCTTTCCTGGAAACCCAGGGTTCAATCCCTCCAATCAGGTTTCCACCTGTCACAGTATCAAAATAACTTTTACCAAACCATAAATGACACCCTATATGACTGTAACAAAGGTAAACCACTCCTCCTTACCATCTTGTTCTGTCTGTAACCTTTGTCATGGTTGACCAGCACCTCTCCACCATTGTCCAACTGGGTGGAACTGCACTTGCCTGGGGCTATTCTTATCGATCTACTCATAGCTAGAGATTCATCTGCAACTGTTTCTCTTCTCACTCCCACACCATGACCTCTAATGTCCACCTAGGATCTACCCTCGGTGCCTCTACCTCACCATCACTTTTCTCAATTTTTCCACTGTCTATAAATTGTCAGACATTCAGCACTGGATGAGCAGAAATTTCCTTCGGTCAAACATTGGGCAAACCAAAGCTATCATTTTCGGTCCCTACAACAAACTCCATTCCCAAGCCATGGCTTTCATCCCTCCCCCAGGCAACAGTCTGAAGCTCAACAAGACTGTTCTCAACCTTGATGTCATATTTGACCCCAAGATGAGCTTCCAATCGTGTATCAATGGTGTCAATCAAACCACCTATCTCTACCTCTGGTACATCACCTGACCCAACGCCTCCCTCAGCTAATGATGCTTTTGTCATCTCTAAATTTAATTATTCCAATGCGCTCGGGTTGGCCTCTCACATACCACACTCCATGAACCTGAATTAATCCAAAATTGTGCTCCCATGTCCTAACTTGCACCAAATCCATTCATTCATACCCCTGTGCTTGTTGACCTACCCTGGCTCTCATCTAATCCACTTTCACAATTCTGTTGAATTTAATAGTCCCTAACCTTATTAAAACCAAACCCTATCACCATTCAATGTATTAAAAACAGATATAGCTTATCATACAGTGTTTCCTTATGATATGTGAAGTTGGCAACACTATTTGCCAAGCAGCTTCCCACTCCAAACCAGGCCTTCCCCATGATTCATGGCACCTCTGAGCAGGCGTGAACAATGTCACCTTCAAAAACTCATCTAATTCAGTGAAAACTGCGCAAGTCTGAAAATCTCACCTCTGCAATGGAGCTGGCAATGTCAGGACAGCTGCATGCAGGCTTGTGACCCGACCTCTCCCCCTCCCCAGCCCCCAACCAGCTTATCCTGTGTCATTCAGAATTGCCTGCAATGGGAATGGGGTGGAAATCCCGGAATTGGATCCTGTGCACCATTTTCTAAGCCTGTCCAACATGGGTGGGTCCCGTGTTGGGACAGGAAAATCCAGCCTAACATTTATTTGTGCTTTGTTTTTGACACTGTTTTGCTGTATGAATATTATCTATGCTGGATTAGCAGCAAAAGAGTTAAGTAAGAAAGAAAAACTTACATTATATAGCATCTTTCACAGCTTCAGGACAACCCCAAGTACTTTCAGTCAACCTTTGAAATGTAGTCATTATTGCAATGTAGGAAACACAGCAACTGATTTGCACACTAGGTTCAACAAACAGCAATGCAATAATGCCCAGATAATTTGTCTTAGTGCTGTTGGTTGAGGAATTAACTATTGGCCAGGTTAGAAGGTGAACATAAAAACAAAAAACTGCGGATGCTGGAAATCCAAAACAAAAACAGAATTACCTGGAACAAATCAGCAAGTCTGGCAGCATCAGCGGAGAAGAAAAGAGTTGACGTTTCGAGTCCTCATGACCCTTCAGTTCTGTTGAAGGGTCATGAGGACTCGAAACGTCAACTCTTTTCTTCTCCACCGATGCTGCCAGACCTGCTGAGTTTTTCCAGGTAATTCTGTGCGTGTAGAAGGTGAACATGCCTGTCCTTCAAAATAGTGCCATGGGATCTTTCACGTCCGCCTTAGAGGGTATCTCATCCAACAGGTGGCACTTCTGGCAATGCAATACTTCCTCAGTATTGTACTGGATTGCAAGTGAACTTGAACACACAACACATCTGACCCAAAGGTGAAAGTTCTACCACTGAGCCATGGCTGACATAAAATATGACAAAGCGACAGCTGAATATGCCAGAGTACCACTCGTGTGCTGTTAATTTATACTTATTGTTAACTAATTTCACCATCGACTGGTGCCTGTTAACCTAAGCTGACCCTCACCAAACCACAAACTATTCTCTGGCAAGGAAAAGCTGTATTTACAAATGTTCATTCACCGATGCCCAAGTACATGTTTAATGTCAGTTATTGACAGATGCTACTGTCAACCCCCTGATGTCGAAAAATTATGTTTAAAACGTTTCCAGATTGCTTGCCATATTGCAACTCATGTGAGATTGAAGCAGTGTGAGACCACCTCCTGAAGCAGGTCAATTTGCGTGATGTCACAGCTAAATTATACTGCGGACCTCTGCAATAGTGCAAAGCCAAAATCCTGTTCCGTGTTGAAAAAAATTAATCAAATCGAACCATTAAATGTTCCTTGGACAGAATCTTTTAATGGAGGTCACACAATCTCCAGATCTTATTATTTTCTGCACAAGCTGTTCATTTGCATTGAATCATTTAGGTCATCCACATAACATAATTCTTAAGGTAAAAACAATGACACTTGGAAGCACAGACCAAGGCAAACAACAGTAGTTATGCAAAGAAATTTCTAGAGGCCAGGCAGCTTCAGGAATTTTTTTTTTGTTTACACTATAACAATAAAAGTGTGCGATGATTTCAGACATCTGTTATCAATTACAATAACAAATATTGACATCTGTCCTCATTTCCAATTCTTTTTCTTGATGGTAGAATGCCACAACTTACTTAATGGAAATGCTAAACAATGGAACCACATAGTGCTCTAAGCACTGGTTCTACTATAAGGTCCTACCTGTATGGAATCAAAACATATATCCATTCTGCCCGTGATATTCAAGAATCATAATATGCAATCCATGTCCACCTAGCCATACCTGTGCTTTTTCATTCGCCGCTCGGGCCAGATTTTCATCAAGGAGATGGGTATCGGGAGTCAGGGAAGTTCCCAAATCCCTAAACTCATTTCCATTAAGGAGGCCCTCATCCACCATATTTTAATTCTGGGGAGATGGGGCAAGATGGAATCAGGGCCACTGCCTCCAGAAGCAGGCCTGAAGTGGCACAGAGGAGGGTGATTGGCAAGGCTGGCAGGCCAGAAGGCCGACCGCTGTTTACTGGGACATCAACCTAGTTGTAAACCTGAATATCAGTACCTTAAGCCATCACACTCCATGCTCTCTCCATATCTCCAATGACCCCCATCCCCCATATGTGTCCTCCATACACACACTCCTAGAATCCATTATGTACGGAACAGTGAGTCTTTGGAAAGTCTGGCAGTGCTCATGAAACTAACACAATAAGTAAAGAGGCTTTGAAAATCTCCTTTGAGGAACAAACTGCTCAGTTTACAACCGCAAAAACGTGTGAATCAAACACAATCTTTCATAAGATCAATGACAAAAACTCATTGCCCTCTTCACACCTCTTAATCTAATGAAAATAAGCACACAGGCATTGAAAAAAACATCAACAGAGGAATAATAACTTATTACAAGGTAGTAAGGCTGTCAATCAAATAAAGCTTGCACTCCCCTCTGTAGCTGTATCAACATTTCCTGCTGAGTTAAGTGGACTCGTCATTCTTGGAACTCAGCCAAGCATTCATAATGAGGCTTCAGGCCACTGTATCAATACGAAAAGTAGAACAGAAGGTCGTAACATCTGTGTTTCCAGAAGAGCACTGACATTGTTGAGGTGACTAAAGCATGGATATGGGTGTCAGTGACAGATGTGCTCCAGTAGGAACAGAAGCAGACTACGTTACAAGGTTAAAGTAGGTGGTCTTTGTGATGGAGAAGATATGGGGTCGGAAGCTTAGTTTGGAATTGTATAAGATGAAGTTGTGAACAACCTGGCCCAGCCTGATTCTGTGGATGGAAGAGGAATAGAATCAATTGTAATGGTACGGAGTTTCTGGCGAGCTTAAGTGTTTTCAATGTTTAGCCAAAGTTATATTGTGAGATTTGGAATAAACTGTAGAAATTCTAGGACCTGAGCTTTGTGTTCCGAGGTCAGGCACGCAGCCGACCCAAATGCACGTAAAATTGCGTGAAAAGACATTGGGCATGCGTCCCAATGTCATCTCACACGTGTGCAATATTGAGGTCGCCGGATGCACGTGGGAGTCAGAGCATCACCCACCAACAAGTAAAGGGCTAATTAATGTCATTAAAAAACTTATTGACCATGATTTTACATTGCTCATGCGATTTTTAAGCTCATTGCACATCTAAACAAATGGGCGAAATTCAGGTTTTCATAATTTCCTCATCTGCGGGTGGTATAAAAGGCCCCTGGAGCAGCAGCACTTCTCTGTTATTGCCAGTCCTTTGCTGTGTGAGTACAGAGTTGTCCCAGAGTTTCTTAGCATCTCGTTTGATCGTCAAGCCTGCCTTTCAGCATCACAGGTCCTCATCTTCCCTGGAAGGTTCCTCTGAGCATTGCAGCACAGTGCTCCCTCATCTTCAAGACACTGCTCCTCTGTATGCCATCTAATAGGGATAGTGTATTCCGCCAGTGGAACCCCATCTGAAGAGGAAGAGAGGGGCAGGAGTGAGAGAAGGCCAGGTGGGCATGGGCAGCGTCCAAGGGACAGAGCTTTAAGAGGAGAGCAGAGGCACGGGCTCAGTTGATGCAGGGTCAGCAGGGAGGCCATGGCAGGAGGGCATGCTGAAGACACCACTACCCATGTCTCAAGTGTTCAGGCAGTACTCCAGCTACTTCCAGATGTCCGAGGTCCAGTGCTGCAAGAGACTCCGCCTCTCCTGGGACACAGTGACAGTAATATGTCACATGGTAAGTCCAGAAATTACCTCCAACCCCGTGCTGGTGGTTTTGAAAGTCACAGTAACGCTCAACTTTTATGCTTCCAGTTCTTTTCAGGGCTCAGTGGGGGATTTCTCATTCAGCTGCACACAGTTGTGTCAAGCTGGTGACTGATGCTATCATTAGACACGTCCGCACATTCATCCACTCCTGGAAAATGAGGCAAGCCAGATGGAGAGAGCACAAGGCATTGCTGTGATAGCTGGGTTCACCCTGTCCACGGTGTAATAGGTTGCACTCACGGAGCCATCAAGGCACCAGCAGGTGAGCCTGGAGCTTTTGTAAACAGAAAGGGGTTCCACTCAATTAATGCTCAGATCATCTGTAACCACAGGACACACATTCTCCAAGTTTGTGCCCATTACCCTGGGAGCTGACACAATGCTTATGTCTTGCGGCACTCACAGGTACCAAGGTTGTTATGGCTCCTGCATGAGTGGATGGATGGCTCCTGGGTGACAAAGGTTATCCCTTGAAGAGGTGGCTGATGACCCCAGGACTGAGGCCGAGGAGAAATATAACAGGAGTCATATCTCCACAAGGCTGGTGGTGGAGAGGACCATCGGCTGCTGATGATGTGCTTCAGATGCCTGAACTGGTCAGGTGGAGCATTGCAGTATCCTCCAGAGTGTGTCTCCCTCATAGTTATCACATGCTGCACCCTGCACAACCTGGCTCTGGCAAGGGAGAACCCACTAGAGGCTGAGGGAAGTGAGGCAGCTCCATAGGCCACGGAGGATGACTCAAGTGATGGCTCAGAGAAAATGCCTGGGGAAGCGCAGGGTGAGGACCTCGAGGCAGAGGACAGGAACCCTCATGGAGGTAGGTACACCAGGAATGCTTTGATCCAGCAAACCTTCTGCTAGGCATCCAAGGCCCCATCAAGCCAATAGCACTGTCTCCTTTGCTAACAATTAATAGATGAGGACCCAACTCATTACACCTGCATTACACAACGCCACACTTTTACAAGCCTGTGCTGCAACTGGCATCTGTTCATACCATCCAGCCAACTCAGCCCATTTAAGTCAAATAAATGTTTATGTTACTTCACATGGACAAAGTGTCCATCCCTAACACAACAGTCAAAATAATTAATGCAAAAATGCCACCCATGACACATCCCTGCTGTGCTCAAGGTGCTTTAAACTTACATCTGCGGGTGCTGTGTCTTGGTGCCCCCTCCCTCGCTGACAGTGGCATTGAAGGCAGCCTGCTGACTCTGCTGTCCTGGTGGCCCCTGATGACCTTGGCGGTTGTCCTCTGGCCACTGGAGCCTGAATAGGCTTTACCTGGAAGGGTGCATCCAGCCCCATGATTGGGCACTCCACAGTCATCGCAGCATCATCAGATGCAGCGGCCACTGGCAGAGGGGCAGAGGAGCTGGTGCCCTCGTCCAGAGCACCCTGAGAGAAGCCCATAGAGATGAGAGGCAGCTCTCTGACAGCATGAGGTGCATTTGCACCTCCCTACTCACTGTTGAGGTCACTGTCTGTGTGAGGGCTTGCAGGTCCGAGTGCAACCCCAGGAACCCCTGAGTATGCTCCTGAAGACTCTCCATGAGAGTCACCACTATCTCAATGGAGGGGGCTGTGCACTCAGTGTTAAACGCAGAACTCATGCTCTGCATGGAATACTCCATGATGGAGGCCATGGCATGCAGACCCTCATGGATCTCCGCCAGTTCTCCCTGCACATCCTGCTGGACTTCCAGCATCTGCCGCCAGATGGACGACTCCAGGGGCTCGTCATCTGCCTCAGACGCAGCATGGTCCTGGTCTCCAGCTGTGCCCCCACTATCGGCTCCCTGGAATCTCTCTGCCTCTGCCAGCTCCTAATGCTGTGCATTACCCGCAGAGCTGAATAGCTAATGCCCACCAACGTGTGAGTATTTGCGCTGGTGCCTGGTTCAGAGAGACAGTGTGACACTGGTACAGGTCTTCCTCAGATTTCAGTGGGGGTCATTGGGGTCATTGGCAGCTCCTGCGGATGGCGCATCTGCAGGAGGAAGGCAAAAGATCAGTACATTCAATATCATAGTCCCTATGCATGTTAGGCGGGCTGAGAAGACAGTGGAGACCTGCTGCATGGTGTCTTCTGCATTGGAGCTTCAATGGGCTCTCTGGCTGTGAAGTTCAGTTTCTGATGAAAGGAGCCCTTAATGTTTCCAGTGCCCACTGCACAGGCTTCTGTCATCTGCACACTTACCTTCATCCGAGACTCCTGCCTCATTGAGACTGGAGGAGCGAGCTGGCCAGTGGCATTCAAGCTCCACTGCATCACTTTCACACTTTGTGAGGATGCACTCCTCCACCAGTTCTGCAGCACTCCACATCATTATGACTGCTCTTCTCCTGACAGGGAAAAATAGAAAGCCTCATTATTGCTCTGTCTCCCTGAAGGTCCTTTCCTGTTTCCCAACCACTCTCGCACATGGGCATTGAGGGGTATCACACCCTGTAATGCACTGAGGCCAGTCATGCTGACATCCCAGCCTTAGCAGGGCAGGCTTAAGTGCCAGTTGGCATACACACACTTAGATCCCTGAATGTTCCATGCAATGGGCACCCAACTAAAGTTCTCCACACAGGTCCATGTCATTTCTGCACTTACCCTTGCTGACCGCAGCAGACCATTGAACCTTTTGTGGCACTGAAGCCACATGCGGCGCACCACGTCGTGCCCACTGACCTGGGCGGCGGCCTCTGTCCAGGCCTTCTTGGTCAGCATGAAGCTGTAATCTCTTGCCGTCCCTGGACATTAGGATATGCTGCCCTGGCACTGACCTCCTTGACCAGCACTCCCAGGCACTCATCTGAGAAACGAGGGACAGAGTGCCCACCCAACTTGCCCTCCCACCTTCCATGACGATCAGGTGCCGTGGCCATGGCTGCAAACCAGGACATTTGTTGGATTGCTTCAAAACAGCTCCCTCAGCCTCCCCAAACAACTCCTGGCAGCCTTCAGGGAGCTGCCTCTTCCGTTTTTGAACACTTCGCCATGTCCCCATTGGACCTGGCGCCCCACGCGTTCCCACCCCCACGCACGGAAATCAAATCTAGCAGTGGCGTTTTACGCTGGGCAGGCCTTAATTGGCCACCCAGCGTAAGATCACGTCCAAAACACGAACTCAGTCAGGAGCAGGTTTTACATCCCCTTCTGGCCTTGCTAGCTTCGGGCGCACCCCAAGGGTAGAATTCAGGTCTAGGTGTATAACCCAATTTATTCATTTTCCACTTCTGCCCAGTTTGCAATCGAATTGTACATTAGATTAGGTTCCGCCAGATTACCATGCAGACAGTGAAGATGAAAATTTATCTTTATATCTGCCGAGTTTTCAATCCGTTAAATTCAACGAGTTTATCTCCCAAACTTTTAGCATTGCAATACATGAACTTAGCTTTCTTTTTGTCCATGTTTAAAGCAACTTCTTTTTTCTTGACTATTTTCCACCAAAACCACCTCATTTCATTATCTCAGCTCTTTTGCACAGCTTACAATTAGTTGATCTAATTTTTCTCCTGAACTTTTTTATTCCTTCTGGTCACTGTAGCTTTTTCTAAATCATTCTTATTTGCATACCAAAATTATATTTCTACATGATCTTCCTGGTTGTTTTTGTTGCTCCCTCCCTCCCTAGTTAAAGCGGTTCTTCATTTCCCTATTTATCCATTTTGCCTGTATTAGGCAACCTCCCTTTTAACTTCAAAAAGTGCCAATCAACACCTGCCTTTCATAGGATCAATGACAAAAATCTATTATCCTCTTCACGCCTTTTAATCTAGTGAAATTAAATACACAGCAAAAACCTGAACTCCCTTTTTCAGTCATAGTCCATCCTTACCTGCTCTCCGACTTACATTTCCGGCCCCTAATTTCCAGAACCAGTCCCAATTCCCCATAAAGTGGGGAACCACTTCTTGGACACCACCCTTTTTAGTCACTTATTGCACTCCCTAATTTTCCATTCCTTCCCTATTTAAGCAGCGCTGTTTGAATTCTTACTTCTAAATTTCCTAAACCTCTCTTATTAAACTTCAGATCATTCCTTTTTATATCTATGGGGAGAACCTTCCCCCCGTCAGTGGGGGTTGTGCGAGGGTGGGTGGGGGCGGGCGTGAAACCAATCGGTACCCCCGATCGGGTTCGTGCTGACATTTTATGTGGGCGGTCCCATGAGTTGGGACATGTCAATGAATTAAAAAAAATGTTATTCAATTTTTAAACTCTTCATGAAACCTCATCCTGCCCGTGGATGAGGTACCATGAGAAATGCAAAGGCCGCCTGGGCTCTTCGCCTGCTCACCAACCTTAACGTTGGATGGGCAGCATTCTTAGCTGCTTCAATTGACGTCTTAATGGCCTTTGTTGGCCGTTGACATTTTGGTGGGCATGCAGCCGACTCTGGCGCGCGGCTGCCGAACGAAATATCGCAATGACGTTGGGATACACACCCGACGTCATCGCGCATTATTTTACACGTCGGCAAGCGGACCCCGCCCCCGCTTGCCAACCTGAAAATTCTGCCTTATGTGTCTCATGATGGCTGTCTGCTCTCTCTCCCCCTTACATAATTTTATACAGTCTTCTTGAAATGGTCCTTATCCTAAATACCTGGGAGGTAATGGATATCCGGGACTTTGTCTCTAAACCACAAAATAACATCCATCCTCTAGATAATGATCTCTGAGTTCCTTTGCATTGCAAGCTGAAGTGCTAACCCCTCTCAAGTCATTTTGTGCACTTTGGAGCCTGTATAGTCCACTTGATGCTCCAGCTCAGTGTCCTTACCTTCGCACCAGGAGGCCAGTGCTTCAGATTTGTTGGAGATAATAATTTACTCAAGTTTTTTTTCTCTAGTCAGTCACTTCTTGGCTAATGGATAGTCACCACTCCTTCCTCTACCACTGCCAGCTCCCTGCCTCTTATCAGAATGGCTACCTCTGAAATTCCCATTCCAAAAAAGCCTCACTCCTTTCCCAATGTGTGGGCTATCTCCAACTCTGTCTGAAGTTCTGTGATCTCAGGCTTAAGTAATTTCGGTTGGAGATACTTCTCACATATATGCTTGTCTGACTCAACACATGTTACTCCAAATTCCCACATCTTCCACTTACACATCACTGTTCCTTCCTGTGCCATCATTTTTATGGAGGACCCTCACCCATAGCACTCTATCCTAGGCAGAAACTGTACAGTCAGGAAGTGAGAAAATAGGTCAGAAAAGTACTACATTGGGGAAAGGCAGCGAACAGTCATCAACAGGTATTTAATTCTGGCACAAATACTTGAAGACGCTTGCTGGCGATATCCTATAACATTGAAAGTTGGTGAGGCCAGGAGGATTTCATCTAACTTCATGATCTGAGTGGCTGCCTGCGCCGCCAAGAATGCATGTCAGGAACTCATCATGAAAAGGAAGCTGGAATTTATAACCTAGAGTTTTGCCATGACCTCCCTCATTACTTCAGGAAAGATGTCCAAATTCCCACCTTATCCAACATTGGGATCAATGGCACAATTTAAGCCTAAAGTACCCACTCTACTTCTGACAATATTTGATGTCAAAAGAAGGAAGCCCCAGTGGAACCAAGCCCGACCCCAAATTCTCCCTATCATTGATTAATACAGCTGCAGCTCAGCTCAGGAATTCCAGGCCCTATGGCTTCCTTGAGTTTGTTGTATTTATTGAACTGTGATCAAACCTGGTGGAGAAAGCTGCAGTAGTTCCTATAGTTGCTGCATTCTTTTGTACTTATGTATGTTTTACATATATTTGTACTATTGAACTAATTTCAGCAGCAGGTTAATCCTTGGATCAATGTGTCTATGCATGAAAATCCTGAAAAACTCATTAGAGTACCTTAGACCATCACAAACACTTTGGTTTTGTTCATCTATATTTACCATTTAGTATATATTGATTTGTCAAATAATATATATAAAACAAACATTGTACACTCTGTCAATGGGAGTGTATTGTAGAGATAGCAGAGCTACAAATACATAAGTGTGATATTAAAAGTAAACTGAGCACAGAAACTGTTAAATTGTTACTCTTGTGAAAGTTTGTGGTTTTGTGCTAAAATAACCTTTGCATGACCCAGTACTTCAGCCTGGGATCTGATTTGAAACAGAAGGGAAACTGCCCTGGAACAGCGAAGTTGAAAATGAGAAAACTTATAAAGAATTCCGGTAACCCAAGTCATTGGAGGCAAACATCCAACTGAAACATGGGCTTTTTTACTTGGAAAACAGGTTTATGATTTGAACCAACACTTGAATAAAAGCCTGCTGTAGAATTTTTGAGTGATTAAAGAAAAATGAAACTGTGAACACAGTTCCTCCCACTGCATTGATTGTATCCCACAAAATCAGTACCAACGCTGGGTTGATTGCAGGTCATCTTGACTGAAGCGCAACGTGGTCTCTCTGTTGCGAAATGGGCAATAAAAATTTTCCAGAGTACTTGCAAGCTTAAATTTACACAAATAACATGAAGGGAATCTCGTGTTCCCTAGCCCAGTCGCATAAAGCCCATTTGTCTCTCCATCTCTACATGGCTAGAGTTTCAACTAGTCATATTTGGTGCATATATGTTAATTACCCCATAAAACGGACTATTATCATCTGATTCACCTGCAATTGAATAACACTGCTTATTTAAATTTAAATACAATAATCTTCTTGGTGGATTTGTTTTTAGGGATGAATTTCCAAATTGTTTCTGATTCTACGGCCAGAATTTTATGACAGAGAAAAGGATGGCAATGGAGGCGGGGATGGGGGGAGGGTTTGGGCGGGGAGGGGGGCATAAAATTATGTGGGATGTTGTCAGGTCAGGTCAGTGGCATCATCGCAATGGACCATGCAGCTTGTGATTCAAGAACGAGCAACTGAGGTTGTTTGTGAGGCAATTAAACCTGATTTTATGGGCCCCTCTGAATTTTTCAATTGTGGGGTGGTGGTGATGTTCGAAGCCTTGGCAGCTGTTAACAGGCAGCAACAGGGCAGGAGCTGTTGTTATCGCTGAACTAGGCAGCCATGCAGTGATGCCTTTCAGTTTATTTCTCTGGAGCAGGTAGGGGTTGTGGAATTGCTGGCAGCATTGCATCACCTAGTGGAAGGGTGTTCCAGTTAGGCCAGTAGTGCCCAGCTGGCATGGGCATCATACATTCTGCAGGAGGTTCCTCCAATAAGGAGAAAGTGCATGCACATGGATCAGGACAGCACCAACCTCCTGGCCACCTGCAAGGGCATCATCTTGATGGGGAAACGGGGGAAGACTGCAGAAAGCACTGTGAGCAGGTGCCAGCATGGAGATGAGTTATCCAGGATACAGACAAATGATGAGTAACCTGAAGAGATAGTATCGAAGATTGGATCTGTTCTGACAGACCGTGTTTGATCTGTGTGCCAAGATGGTGGAGGGAGTGAGCTCTGATTGCACTGTTGGGCATCCGATGCCAGTGGCTCTCAAGGTCACAGTGGCCCTGAATTTTAAACCTTAAGTTCATTCCAGGGCCTACCACAGACATGAGTGGCATCCCAATTAGTTGCACACCACTTTATCAAGATAGTGACAGATGCCTTCTTCAGGAGGCCCAACATGTACATCAATTTCCAATCTTATGTGGAAAGTCAGTCTGAGAGCCAGGGGATTTGGCGCCATTGCTAGACTCCCCCTAGTGCAAGGACTCATAGACTGCACCTGTGGCCGTAAAGATGCAGGCCAGCCAAGGCCTTCATTAACCAGAAGGGATTTAATTCCCTCAATGTTCAGCTTGTCCATGACCACTGGAAGTGGATCTTGCAGATGCCTGGGAGTTGTCATAGTTCTTACATTCTCCAGCACTCTCAGGTGCCACAGCTTTTCACATCCACTCTCCCATGTGCCAGCCCCTGCACAAACATGGATGGGTACTTGCTGACAAAGGTTGCCCGCTGAAGGGACTGCTGGTGCCACCACTGAGGAACCCAAGGACTGAGATAGTTGAATGCTATAACGTGAGGCATACTGCAATCTGAACCACCATCGAGCAGGCCATCGGTCTCCTCAAAATGAGATTCAGGTGCCTTACTGATCAGGTGGCATTCTTCAATACATCCAGCAAGGATGATTCAGATTGTGTGATAGACAGCATGGCATTGCAAAGAGAGAGGCCCTGACTACTGAAGACATAGGGATGAATTTTACATGGGCCCAGTGGGTGTGTTTCCTGCAAGGGTGGCGGGGGGAAGGGGAATGAAAATAGGTCAGGTGCACACCCCACCACCTTCCTACTCCAGACCCCAAACTCACCTCCATAATATGGGAGACAAGTGGGCACTGAAATTGGCGGCCCACCCACCATATTTAAATGAACAATCAAGGGTCAATTAGGCTTGTTATCAAGCCAAGTGACCCTGAGAATATACTACCCATACTGTAAAATATTTGGCATAGGCAGCCAGGTGGAAGCATGTAGCCCAAATTTTTCACTGAAATGTTTGAAGGGCAGGAAAGAAGTGGGGTGAGGGGTTGCCCTTAAGGGGCTCTCCTTTACTGATAATGGGGTGGCCCCCCCCAATAAGTTTGAATCCCCTCCTTCCCACCTGCTCCCTCCAAGCCCCCTGCCCCTCTCCTTAACCCACCCAAACCATCCTGGCCTAAACCCTGGACTTACCTGCTCCATGGACCTTGATCTTCTTCTGCAGTACTGGCAGTGGCCACTTTTGCCTCCTGGTGCTGCCGGGACTGATAGAGCAGGCAGCTCAAAATGGTGGGACTTCCTCCTCAGTGAGGGGCAAAAGCCCCACTCAGCCCTCGTTAATCCACCCCGCTGCATTTATGGCTGCGGAGTGTGTCGGTGTAGAGCATATAGGCCCCATGCCAATGTTATTTCTGGGGGTGCATGCCATCTGCACACCCCTCCCCCCACCTTATTATTCCACTCATAATGGAGCACAAGGCATCTTCAGACAAGGAGGGTGATAAGGAAGTCAAAGAGTAGACACACATCCTGTTAGGCATTAGGGACTGCTTGGAGGGTACCAAGGTCAAGGTGCAAGGGAGGCCTGAGAGGTACTTGCACTCAAACATTTCTCATGACCCTTACTACTTCAGCCATCTAAACAAATAAAGATCCACTTACCAAGCACAAAAAGCCACACACTTTTGCTGGAAACCCAGACACACTTGGCCACAAGCACCTGTTGCTTCTGCAATGTGCAAATGATGAGCATTAATGCCATAGTCATGCCCATGACTTGGGTCGAAACATGCTGCTCTTGCAGTGTGGGAGGTCCACTAATATTAGATGGAAGCTTTCATAAAGCAACTCAAACTTGTATTATATTAATCCTCACACACAAGCAGAGAAGCTTTAACTTGTCTAATCACCAGTGAGGCCCAGTGCATCTAGTGTGTTTTCCAAATTCTTTTCCATGTTCTTCTATGTCATGCTGCCTCAGCATAAACAGCTGAGGTGAAGGAAGCTCATGGTCTGGGATGACCTTGGTGGTCATCCTCCGGCTGCTTGAGGCCTGGAGTGCCCCAGCTTCCTCTTCATCATAACAATGAGAGGCTTTGGTGTCACTGGCAGAGGAGCTGAGGAGCCACTGTCTATAGGAGGAGCACCCTGAGAGGAGTCCCCAGACCCAGAGGTTTTCTTGAAGTATGAGTTTTGTGGGTTGTTCAGGTCCCATTTAACTTGGTAATCATAATTCAAATTGTGTCAAAAGCCTTATTCGTTCTAGCAAATTTCCTTGTATCTGTGGGTTTATTTTACCTATTGGCCAATGTTATGGTGCACGTGGGGAAACTGTAAACCAAAGTGACCAAATTCACTGAATGACCCCCCCCCAAAGCGAAGAAATTAGCAACACAGTTTCTCTTTTTGTCCCTTTTAAATTCATAAATCAGAATCAACGCAAATTAAATGCACATTTACAGGCGATTCATGGTTGGTATGAAATACAAATTACACATGGATAGCAGACAGCAGAGATTATCTCACTGAGCAGTAGGTAGCTCACTCTCCCTGACAGTCCCCAGTTGAATTACATAGGTCTTCCAAGCTGAATTCTTAATCAAGTTGCAATTTTAAGTGCCTTAAAGCAGGAAATAAGGAGAGAGCTGGAGTGAGGGGGGAATGTAAAACAAGAAGTTGTGACCCATACCATGTGTGGCATGCATTGGACCACGCGCTGCAAATCATTGTATTGAGGAGGCAGCCCAAAGTAGCATCCTGCCTGTCTCAACAAGACCGTGTGTGCAAAAATCACCAATTGTGACCCCCCCCAAAAAACCTGAAGAATGGTGTGAACAAATTTGTAGTTGAAGATCCGTGGACATAGTAACAAGAAAGGGATTGAATGGATGTAACTTTCAGCTGTGAAGGGGTGGAGGGTCTCACTGCAATTGCCCTCAGTGTCCCCAGGCTCAGATGGGGAAAAGTCAGAAAGGATCTCTAGTCTGAGCTGTTTACTATGACTCCCATTGGAAAGTGCACATCGATTGATTTCAGGGGAGAGTAGGGCCAGTATTTGCTCAGGTCAAATATGAATGGCCTATCATTACTCACCAATATTGTACTCAATACTCCAGATGTGGTCTCACCAATGCCCCGTATGGCTGAAGCATAACTTCCCTACTCATGTATTCATTTCCCCTCGCAATAAACAATAATATTCTATTATCTTTGCTAATTGCATGTATATCTGCACCTTTTATGATTCACACACTAGTATACCTATATCCCTCTGCATCTCAGAGCTCTGCAATCACTCACTGTTTAGATAATATGCTTCTTTTTTATCCTTCCTGCTAAAATGGACAACCTCACATTTTCCCACATTATACTCCATTTGCCAGGTCTTCGCCCATTCACCTAACCTATTTATATCTGATAGACTGTCCACCAATATCCATTACAAACCCACCGACTCCCACAGCTATCTCGACTACAGCTCCTCACACCCCGCTTCCTGTAAGGACTCCATCCCATTCTCTCAGTTCCTTCGCCTCCGTCGCATCTGTTCCGATGATGCTACATTCAAAAACAGTTCCTCTGACGTGTCCTCCTTCTTCCTTAACCGAGGTTTTCCACCCACGGTCGTTGACAGGGCCCTCAACCGTGTCCGGCCCATCTCCCGCGCATCCGCCCTCACGCCTTCTCCTCCCTCCCAGAAACATGATAGGGTCCCCCTTGTCCTCACTTATCACCCCACCAGCCTCCGCATTCAAAGGATCATACTCCGCCATTTCCGCCAACTCCAGCATGATGCCACCACCAAACACATCTTCCCTTCACCCCCCTTATCGGCATTCCGTAGGGATCGCTCCCTCCGGGACACCCTGGTCCACTCCTCCATCACCCCCTACTCCTCAACCCCCTCCTATGGCACCACCCCATGCCCACGCAAAAGATGCAACACCTGCCCCTTCACTTCCTCTCTCCTCACCGTCCAAGGACCCAAACACTCCTTTCAAGTGAAGCAGCATTTCACTTGCATTTCCCCCAACTTAGTCTACTGCATTCGTTGCTCCCAATGTGGTCTCCTCTACATTGGAGAGACCAAACGTAAACTGGGCGACCGCTTTGCAGAACACCTGCGGTCTGTCCGCAAGAATGACCAAACCTCCCTGTCGCTTGCCATTTCAACACTCCACCCTGCTCTCTTGCCCACATGTCTGTCCTTGGCTTGCTGCATTGTTCCAGTGAAGCCCAACGCAAACTGGAGGAACAACACCTCATCTTCCGACTAGGGACTTTACAGCCTTCCGGACTGAATATTGAATTCAACAACTTTAGGTCGTAAGCTCCCTCCCCCATCCCCACCCCCTTTCTGTTTCCCCCTTCCCTTTTTTTTCCAATAAATTATAAAGATTTTCCTTTTCCCACCTATTTCCATTATATAAAAAAAAACCCTCACTAGAGCTATACCTTGAGTGCCCTACCATCCATTCTTAATTAGCACATTCGTTTAGATAATATCACCAACTTTAATTTTAACACCTATGTGTTCTATTGTACTATTGTCGTTGACATCTTTTGATGATCTGCTTCTATCACTGCTTGTTTGTCCCTACAACCACACCCCCCCCTCCACCTCTTTGTCTCTCTATCTCTCCGCCCCCCCACACACACACCTTAAACCAGCTTATATTTCAACTCTTTCTTGGACTCGAACGCAAGTTCTGTCGAAGGGTCATGAGGACTCGAAACGTCAACTCTTTTCTTCTCCGCCGATGCTGCCAGACCTGCTGAGTTTTTCCAGGTAATTCTGTTTTTGAGTAGGAACAGTGTCTGCTCTGGTCAAATGTAAATGGCCTGTCATTATGCACTGGTTAAACTCACAGGTATTACCTTGAGCAGACACTATAGGATCCCAGCTGAGGAAATTTTATTTTAAAGTTTCAATCCAGTTGTTCTTTAAATCATAACAGCCCTTCAACAATTATGAAACCATTTATTTCTTATTGAGACTTCTAGATCAATGGTTCTCCAAGGATCAGTGTTAACATGTAGCATTTCATAGGTTATGAATCATCGCTCTCAGTTACTTCCAGTAAATCCTGTGATATACAGGATTGGTCATAATGATTATAAATACATTTCTCTCAATTAAAAGCAAAGAACTGCAGATGCTGGAAATCCAAAACAAAAACAGAAACAGAAATAGCTGGAAAAACTCAGCAGGTCTGGCAGCATCGGCGGAGAAGAGCACAGTTGACGTTTCGAGTCCTCTTACCCTAGCATTTATTTCCTGTTCTGACTGAAATCAAATGAAAGTAAAGTTCATTCGTTGCTCAGAACTGGATGCTTTTAGAATGTTTCATTCCTCTTGTTTTTCATAATCATGACTGTATTCTGTTGGAGTACACTAGAGTACACAAGTATTTTAAATAGTTTTCTTTATACTAATATAAAATTCTGACATTGTCAGTTGTGGTAAATCCAGTTTAAAGCGCGACAGCAAAAAGTAGCCTGTCGGTGAATGCAAAGCCTGAATCAATGGAAATGGTCTCAAATAGTCTGATAACTTTGACTAAATATGTGCATGCAGTTTCCTATGAGGATGAAAGATCAAGTGCCCAAACATGGCTTAAACTGATGGGAAATACAGGAAAATGGTGTGCTAAATGCAAAGCAAACACCCCTTATTTCAGAGAAAATTTCATATTTTATCAACTATTTTCATCAGAGAAATAAATCCTTGATAGCAGGAGTTATCGCTTTAGTTAGAGAGGAGCAATGTTTAATTTCACTTATAAGTGTTAAAAATTCACAATGAAACTTTCAAGCCCTGAACACAGTCAAAAACTGAACAAGCTACAGATAAAAAATGTAATTTAAAGATCAGCATTTGAAGTGGAACCTGAAGACTGCATTGTGCTTAAATTATTATCTTTTAATTAAATTAGAAATAGTAATTTAAAGTTTGTGTTTTGCAATAAAGCTACCTATACATGATTACTAATGTGTATTTATATGTGTGGATAAAACGTATGTGTTACAAAATAACACAAAACAGATTTTTAACATGACCCACACGTCTGACTCTATCAGTCTGTGAAAGAGCAGTGTTGCTGCATTAACAATTCCAACAATCAGCAGTGCTTTGGATGGTGGGAAGACAGAGCGGATGGGACTGTGGACCTCAGATAACTGGCCATTCCACCCCAGCCTCACTGACACCCGTGGACCTGGACAAGACCAGGGCCTCCTGCTCAAAACTGCTCAATATTACCAGCTGGGCCTGGCCGCCTCCAGTGCGCAAACACTCATAAGCATTGTGCACATTTTTCTCCTGCAAAACAGAGAAGACCATTCATTGGAGCTAAAATCGCTCATGTATTCTGCACGCCACACCCCAACCATAGTGACCCATCTGAGGCATCCAATACCTTCTCTCCAAGCTATTGCTGATTGGTCACAAAAATATAGTATGGCTGCTCCCAGCGCCACCACCCCCCGCCCCTCCCCAACAGCCACTTAGACACATTCTGCGTCCAGCACTTTCAGAAACACACGGTCTTAGCTCCCATGGCAAGGAGTCGCAATTAGGTGCAGCGCCAAGGGCACCAGATGGCTCTTGGCCACAAGACCTTGAGGATCCTCTTCCACCATCTCATCGCTCTGAAGAGGACATGTGTTGGAGGTCAGAGTATGCGCCTAGCTGCATCTCCTGCAGGTTGCCCCCACACTAGTCACGTGCAACTAAGACAAACACATGGTGCAGGGAGAACCCATCTTCTCATGAACCACTCAGGCTGACGTCAGCATGGTCACCATCTGCTTGCCCATCCAGCGTTTGACAAATACCCAACGTGAGTCAATGCAGTCGCGACAGAAATGTGTTTCTGGAGTGTTTGGTCTCACAAACAATGAGGAGGATTTATCATATTCTTTCCTGAGCAGGAAGCATACATTGAGTATTACTTTTAGCAGCTGCTCTCTGTCATTGTTGAGTATTCCTTCTTTCTCTTGTAGAGAGCTGGAGGAAGAGAATACAGCACTCAATCAAAATCAGCTGTATATTGCCGATTTGTTCATATTTCCACTTCTTCTGAGTCATCCAATAGAAACACGTTTAAATGCGTTGTTAATTCCTCGACCTTGCAAATGAAATGGCAAAGTCATAACCAGATAACCAACAATGTCATTTGTTAACTAATTGTGGATTTTACTGGAAGGGATAAAAATACTTTGGAACCAAAGAATTGGAGGAGTGGAGTCGGCATAACTGAAAATCTTAGTAATACTTTATTCCAGGTTGGTTCCAAAGCAAAATAGTTCAGTAAACCAACCTCATCTCTCATTTGGAAAGAGGAAATATATTGATTATTTATACAAGTGCTGTTAACTTTGGCATGTAGAGGTATTGTAGCTCATTTCCTCACAGTACCTGATGAAGGGAAATAGAGAAGTGAAGATGAAACGACTGGAAATCTTCAGCTGTTATTGATTCATTTATTAAATAGCTCACTGCCAGAGGAAGACAACTCTAATGTCTGAACATGTAATCTTTGTATAACCTTTAATTATTTAGGAAAAGTGCCTGGTGTAACCTATAGAATCTAATTCACTCACATTAACGAACATTTATAATCCAACATTGGTTTATTTTGCTAAAAAGATGTGTATGTTCATAACTGGTCTGATGCTAAAGGGTTCTTTTGGGAGGTATTATTTTGGAACATTGTGGTTTTATTGCTGATTTTGCCATAAATAATAAATTAAATTCAGTATAACAAAGCAAGGGGAAGTAATTGGACTTTTTCATGGCTATTTTAAAATAACGAACCAAAACGTGCACCCAGTCCACGACAGGGGTATGGGTTTCACCATAAACACGTAAGTAGCTTTCCAGGGGCCTATGATGTCTGCCTGAAATATGCATTAGGCCTCACAATTACATAGAAATGAGAAACCTATTTTCAGGGCCCCTGCACTAAATTTGGTGAGCAATGAGCAAAGTAGGCCAGACTTATTCAATGTTTGCTGAGGCCTAAGAAGCACCCACCACCAAAAAGCATGTTTATTTTTGTGGTCAGAAGAAGCAAAAGTTCTCCACTCAGCTCAACAGTACTCCTGAATGCTGCTACCTCCTAGAATTGGCCCGTGGAGTGCATGGTCTGTGCACAGGGAAACAGGCTGCAACCAACCAACTTTTGTCCCTAAATCTTCCTCACATTTTCACTGTCTGAAAACTCCTAATTCTAGCTTTCAAGCACCTGTTCCAGGTCCCGAAAGTGACAATAATTATCTTGCAGCACAGTATCTTATCCCAGGATACAATTTCAGATGGTGCAGAGTGGAGGCAGTTGCTCTTCCTTCCTTAAAGATGTTGACTCTGGCTGGGACTAATTCCATGGCCAAAATTTTCCGTTAGGCGGGTGGGCAGAGCTGGTGCTGATGCGGGCCGCACCACCATTTTGTGCGGGCGGGCCAACTAAGGCATTTCCGACTCCCCTGGAGAGTGGGAGACTGAAGTTTGTGGTGGATGTGTACACACCACCGGGTCCGATGGTGACCTGGCAGTCTGTATAAAGAAAGGCCAGGCAGCCTCTTTTAGGCTGTTCACAATGGCCAGCTGCAGGTGGCACCGCAGAGGGTCTACTCAGCAGGCCATCATAGAGGGAAGGCCAGAGGCGGAGGGCAGGCTGCAGAGTGTGGGCCAGAAGCAGGACAGGCAGCAGGGTAGGCCAGCAGGGGGCCAATGTGCCCATCGCTTTTCTGATGACTGCCTTGCTGCCCTCCTCGAGTAGGTGGCAGCACGGCGGGAGGTGCTGTTTCCCCAGGATGGGAGGAGGAGGCCCCCCCCGCCACGTGATGAAACGTGCCTGGGAGGACAGAAACGTGGCAGAGGTGGTGAGCTCCCGCGACATGCTGCGGCGCACCTGGATCCAGTGCCGAAAGTGCTTCAATGATTTGTTGCACTCTGGAAGGGTGAGGACAATGTCAGTGTTGGGCATCTAACCCAGCAGGTAGCCTTAGCCTTTGAGGGTCCCCCCCTCCACCCCTACCTCTCCCCCTCCTCCCTTCCAGTAAAATCCACAATTAGTTAACAAATGACATTGTTGGTTATCTGGTTATGACTTTGCCATTTCATTTACAAGCTTGAGGAATTAACAATACATTTAAACGTGTTTCTATTGAATGACTCGGAAGAAGTGGAAATCTGAACAAATCGGCAATATGCAACTGATTTTGATTGAGTGCTGTATTCTCTTCCTCCGGCTCTCTACAAAAGACAGAAGGAATATTCAACAATGACAGAGAGCAGCTGCTAAAAGTAATACTCAATGTCTGCTTCCTGCTCAGGAGAGAACATGATAAATCCTCCTCATTGTGAGACCAAACGCTCTAGAAACATATTTCTGGCTCATGTTGGGTATTTGTCAAATGCTGAATGGGCAAGCAGATGGTGACCATGTTAGCATCAGCCTGAGTGGTTCATGAGAAGATGGGTTCTCCCCGCACCATGCGTTGGTCTTAGTCGCATATGGCTAGTGTGGGGGCAACCTGCAGGAGATGCAGCTAGGCGCATACTCAGAACTCCAACACATGTCCTATTCATGGTGATGAGATGGTGGAAGGGAAGCCTCAAGGTCTCATGGCCAAGAGCCATCTGGTATCCTTGGTGCCGCACCTAGTTGTGCCTCCTTGCCATGGGAGCTAGGACCATGTGTTTCTGAAAGTGATGGATGCAGAATGTGTCCAAGGTGGCCGTTGGGGAGGGGTGGGGGGGGTGTGGGGGTGGAGGGGTGGTGGTGTTGGGACCAGCCGTACTATATTTTTGTGACCAATCAGCTTGGAGAGAAGGTACTGGATGCCTCAGATGGGTCACTATGGTTGGGGTGTGGCATGCAGAATACATGAGCGATTTTAGCTCCAATGAATGGTCTTCTCTGTTTTGCAGGAGAAAAATGTGCACAATGCTTATGAGCGTTTGCGCACTGGAGGTAGCCAGGCCCAGCTGGTAATTTTGAGCAGTTTTGAGCAGGAGGCCCTGGTCTTGAAAGGCGCCATGTGCCCAGGTCCACAGGTGTCAGTGAGGCTGGGGTGGAACGGCCAGTTATCTGAGGTCCACAGTCCCATCTGCTCTGTTTTCCCACCCACCAAAGCACTGCTGATTGTTGGAATCATTAACGTAGCAACATTGCTCATTCACAGACTGATAGAGTCAGACGTGTGGGTCATAGACAAAAGTCCCTCGGCCCTTCAAAGATGCACATGTCCAGCACCTTCCAAAGTCACCTTATCCCATTTCTGCCCACTATCCCCATGGCCTTATATGCCATGGCATCGCAACTGCACATCCAAATACTTATTACATATTAGGAGGGTTTCTGCGTCCACCACCCTTTCAGCCAGTGTGTCCCACATTACTGTGTGCAAAAGTTCCTCATCAACTCACCTGTCAACCTCATGCCCCTTACCTTAAATAAATGCCACCAGGTTAGTCATCCCTCTGCCAAGGGGAAACGTTGCTTTCTGTCCACTCGATCTATGCCCCTTATTATGTTATGAAGCTCAATAATGTCACCCCTCAATCTCCTCTGCTCCAGGGCAAATATCCCCAGTCGATGCTATGTGTCCTCATATTTCCAACTCTCCAGCCCAGCATGCATCCTGGTCAGCGACCTCTGCACTCTCTCCATTCCAATCACATCCCTCCCATGAAGTGCTGATCACAACTGCACGCAGGACTATAGCTGTGGCCTCAGCAGCGTTTTCTGCACTTGCAACATGACCTCTCTGTTCCTACATTCTATTCCTCGGCTAATAAAGTCAAGTATGGCATTAACCTTCTTAAACGCCTTATGTACCTGTCCCGCTACCTTAACGGGCCTGTCGATTTGCCTAGCAAGGTCCCTCTAATTGTCCTTACTTTCCACAGTCTTACCATCACTCGTATATTCCCGTACTTTGTCCTGTCCAAGTGCATCACCTCACACTTATCCACATAACATTCCATTTGGCATTCCTTAGGCCATCTGACCAGCCCATTTGTATCCGCCTGTAATGTTTGGGCCTCTTCCTGACTATCTGCCACCCCACCAATGTTTGTCTCCTTAGGTTCTGGAAGGTTGAGCGCATTATGAGCCTGGGGGAAAGGGATGAAGTTTGTCACTGTGTGGACGCTTACTGATCCACTGTCCTTGTTGTTATTTTCAGCATCATCTGAACCTGGCCACCAGGGGGAATGGCAGATGCCCCCTCTCACACCTGAGGGCCCTGAACTGTCACCTGCATTGCACCATTTCTGTGAGGCAGGCACCAGCGCAGAGACGAGCACCTCGGTGGGAATTGGAACATCAGCTAATGTCCCGGGGCACAGTGGAGAGGGCACTTCACAATTGCTGGAGGAGATGGCACAGACAGAGAGTGCCAATGCCACCAGAAGCCGAAGGACTGCAGGGGACCAGGTACGTGCTCAGTCGGTACATGATGATGTGCCTCTGGAGTCGTCCGCGATGCAGCAGCTGCAGGAAATGTGGCCGGGTGTGCGGGAGCATTTGGGAGTGATACATGAGACTATGCATCATTTGGTGTCTGTGGTGGAGGAATCCACGCGGAGCATGAGCGATGCCATGAGCCTCACGTCAGAGTGTCATGCTTCCTCCATGGAGAGAGTGGTGACTCTCCTTAAGAGGTGCTTCCAGGAGAACAACCAGCTTCTCCTGGGGTTACGCTCTGATCTGCAAGCCCTCACAGCACCAGTAACCACAGCTGGTCATTGGCAATGTGGGAGATGGTCTGGGCACCAAGTGTCCTAGCTCGGTGCCCATCCATCTACGGTGAGCAGGGAGGTCCGAAGTGACCTCACGTCGGCGCAGCAGCTGCCTGTCGTCTCTGCGGGTTCCTCTGAGGACGCTTCAGATGAGGGCGGCAACTCCTCCACCCTTCTGCCAGTGACCATTACTGTGACTGTGACGACTGGGGAGATGCTAGCTGTGGAACTGGCCGCTCCTTCCCAGGCAGGGCCAGCACAGGCTCTACGGGCCAGAGGACATCCGCCAAAGTCATCAAGGCCAACAGGACAGCAGAGTCAGCAGGCTGTCTCAGAAGCCACTCTGAGCGATGGGGCTGCATCAAGATGTAGCACCCATAAATGTAAGCATAAGGCACCTTAGGCACACCATGGGTTTCTCACTGGTGCTTTGGTGTTGGCCCTAGATTAGGGACTTATTATTTTTTGGAGTTGTAAAAACGTTTGGGATTAATTTTGTTGAACCATATGATGGATCAAAATAAAATCCACAAGTGTTAACGTGGCTGCGGGTGGCTCCTTTGTGCTGCATTTGTAGGTTTCGCAGACATATCATGAGTGTTTGAGTGGAAATTGAGGTTTATGTGCAAAGCCCTTAGTTGCAGCTGATGAAGTGGCAGATGTAGTATTTAAGTGGACACACCTGGCAATGCTAATCCTCCAGATCCATGTGTGTGGAGCTAGCTGAGGGTGCACTGGATTAAAGTCTCCCGGGTGTTCCTGCCTCCTTGGTGTAGTGCCGGGTCAGCGTTCAGCCCCTCATCATTGCCCTGTGCTTCCTCATCCTCTGAACTACTGTTGGAGTCGTCGTGTGCAGCTGCAACCCACTGTGTCAAGGTCTTCATTGTCCACTGCGTCCCCCCTTTCCAGTGCAAGATTGTGGAGAGCACAGCATGCAACTACTATCACCGAGACACGATCTGGGGGGTACTGGAGTGCACCCCCTGAGCGGTCCAGCCATCGGAAGCGCATCGTGAGAAGACCAATGGCTCTCTCCACCACATCCCTTGTGGAGGTGTGGCTCCTATTGTAGCGCTGCTCAGCTTCTGTTCTTGCATGGCGGAGAGGTGTCATGAACCACCTTTTGAGGGGATAGCCCTGTCACCCAGCAGCTATCCATCAAGCTGATCCGGAGCACTGAAGAGCCCCGGCACCTGAGAGTGTCTGAGGATGTAGGTGTTGTGGGAGCTGCCTGGGTACCTTGCACAGACTTGTAGAATCAGCATCCTGTGATCACACACTATCTGCATGTTCATGGAGTGGAAGCCCTTCCTGGTGACAAAGGCACCGGGCCCACCTGCTGGCGCCTTGATGGCCATGTGTGTACAGTCTAAAGCACCCTGGACATGGGGGAAGCCAGCAATGGCCGTGAAGCCTCTGGTTCGCTGTGCCTGACTTGCCTGTTCGCAGAGGAAGTGGATGAAGGTCAATGCCCATCTGTAACCTGCTTGACACAAGTGTGGACAGCTGATTGGGCGACACCGCACAGATCACCCGCCGACCCCTGGAAGGAGTCAGAAGCATAGAAGTTGAGGGCATCTGTGACCTTCAGAGCTGCTGGCATGGGGTGTCTGCCCAAACAGTTAGGGGAGATCTCAGGGCCAATCGTCCGACAGATGTAGTTGACTGTCTCCCTTGACAGTCGGAGCTTCCTTCGGCACTGCACCTCAGTCATATTGAGGTAGCTGATTCGTCACCTGTATACCCTGGCACCATGGTAGTGGCGTCTTCTGCTGCCCCTTCCACCTTGGACTACCTCTTGGCCCAGTTCCCTTGTGCCTGCGCCTGTACTCCCAAAGGTGGCTCCAATGGAGGCTGATTGTGCACTCCTGGCATCCTCCATATTCTAGACCTCCCCTCCTCCTCAGAGGAGCTGCATCCAGTGGACACGTCAGAACCCATGGCCAGGCTAAATGGAGAGCTCTGGAAAGCTGCAGGCCCGATAAAGATTCCTGACTGCAGAGTGCTGAGCTGAAGTTTCAAAGTACAGAGAAAGCTGCTGGAATTCGTTCTGAGCTGATACAAATCACACAGGCAAGTTTAAAAATCTTTCTGCAATAAATACTTCACAGACCAGATTGACAACCCTACTGAGCCCTCTTTTCCCGCCCGTGGATGAGTTTTATTAAAAAGTCGCTTACCCGCCTGTCCATTGCACCGAGCTGAAGATTGCCAAGTTAAGGCCCGTTAATTATTGGTGGGCGTGCGTTGCACTTCATCGCATGCCTGCCCAAAGAAATATTGCAATGGTGCGCGATGACGTCGGGGAGCTTGCCCGATGTCACCACAGGTCATTTTACACACTGACATGCGGGGCCCGCCCCCTGTACATCACCCAGAAAATTCTGCCCCATGGATTGCAGCAACTCTTATCTAAATATCTATCCTTCATGTATAGTCAGTAGTTGATAGACTGCAGTGAAACAATCGAGTCCTACGTTATCCATACACTTATACATGGCAGTAAAGATTAGTTAAGAGGAACAGGAATTTAGTCCAGATCAGACAGATACGGATCAAATCCAGAGCCTCTTAGTTGCATGGTTCAATACTACAGTAAGCAGTGCTTTTAATAAGTGAGGAGCTTAGGGTGCTCCAGAGAAACAGCAGTTGATAAGTTATCCATGAAGTTAATTAAAAACAGTCGAAGGAGCACAATAGTTTGTTTCTGCTCCCAAGAAGCCTTGTTCCCTTTGTTATAGTGTACGAGCATAAAGGTTCCATGGGAATTAGGAAACAGAGACATGATTGAAGCAAGAAGTCATATCCAACTGTTCTGGCATACTTGACTCCTGATCCATGTAAATTATCAGGAGGTAACTTCCTGGGTCCACTCTGCTGAAGAATCACATATCATAACGGCCTGAATTTACAATTTGAACTGCCAGCTGGTAAAATTACTCCCACTAAAATACAATATGAATGTAATAAAATAAACCAAGTCACACAAAGCTATATTTTAACTAATAAATACCAGCTCCTGAAGTCTAAAAAAATCCTTTATTATTAGGGCGAAAAATGATGCAAGAAAATTCCTTTTATTTCAGCATGGACAGCACTTGGCAACCCAAAATCTGCCATAATTTCCAAGACACTCGTCTCATTATACATTGCCAAAATCTAATTAGTTAGACATTAGGCAAGAATATTTATTCAGATTAATCTGTGATTGCAAGCTGACATCAATGCAGTACTATTAAAAGATCCTTCCTTTATTGAGTCAGAAATGTACTCATTGGCCAGAATTTTTCAGTCAGCGTGTGGGGGCGGACCCAACACGCCGACGTGTAAAATGACAGCGCAATGATGTCGAGCGTGCGCCCTGAAGTCATCACGCTCTCTCGCGATGTTTCATTTGGCGGGTGCACGCTGGAGTTGGCTGCGTGCCCGCCGATAATTGACAGGCCTATTAAGGCCAATAACAAAGTAATTAATGTCATGTTTATCCTGCCCGTCCAGCCCTAAGTTTGGCCGGCAGGCGGAATGGCCAAGCGGCCTTCACGCTTTTTAGGAAACCTCATCCAAAAGCGGGATGAGGTTTCCTAAAACTTTTGCTACTTAAATAAAAAGTTTATATGAAAAATAAAAACATGTCCCATCTCATGTGACACAGTCACATGAGGGGATATGTCTCATTAAATTTTTAATGTCTGTAAGTTTTTTTTAAAAAACTGCTTCAATCTTCCTGAGGCAGCTCCATGCCTTAATTGACCCACCCATGTAAGATGGTGGTGCAGAGCCAATCACAGGCAGCGGTCAGCTCCACAACCACCGCCGCCCACTCCCGCCGAGCCCGTCCAACATGGGAAAAATTCAGGCTGTTGTGTTATTAATTAATTTCCATTAAACACGCTATTCTATAAACATACAAACCGCCTAAGCAAAGGGATTTTGGAGCCAATATCACTGCTAAAAAATCTGGTTTATTGAGAAATGTTTTTCTCCTCCAGAACATAGTTTGTACTGAGGAATTACAGCTGCATCGGCGTTAGTTAATTGTAAGTGAAAGATTGTGAGAATTAAGGATATTATTGAGCATGCAGAAACAAACAAAAGATAGTTCTTGGCACACGGAATATTTCCTTTGCTGTAAATTATTTATGTAAATAGCTCTCAACATTTAGACTTTTCTTGCCAATGCCAGCTTACTGCAAGATCCAAGCATAGAATTAACTAAAGATCTGACAAAGCTGGCACCATGGCTTTTTATTGAAAGAGTTCTCCTGTTCACATCACACAGAGGAAGATTGACTTGACTAATATGAAAGAAAAAGAGATAATAGGTGGAATTTAATGTCCTCCCTGAGATGGGCTAGGAGGCAGGGGGTGGCCATTTAGGGACAAAAAAACCTTCTAAAACTACAGTCCTAATGCTGGAAAAATACTAACCCGCAAAACTAGTCGACATCAGGATTTATGCTAGAAGAAATTCTATTGCATTCCTTAACTTAAAGTCCACTGTCAATTACTTCTACGGTTTTCCCATAGCTCCTGATTTGAGTAGAATAGTTTATTAATCCGTTCGACGGTATTCACCAATCTGAGCAGAATAATTAAATTCAGAACTAATGGCCATTATAGTGCCTTGTGGTATAATGGATTTGTGTATAAGGTTAGCTTGCTTTACATGTAGTCATTTGATTTGCACAATACTGAATTTTGCTACGGAATTGTTCTCTAAATTTCAATACTGATGCGTTCATTAGATTTTTATTTTTTTCCATTTTCTGTATTTCCTTTTGCATTTCTTGCCTTTTATAAAAATGGTTTCAGATTTCAGATTTAAGTCTGCATTGATTTCGGGCTCTCACACATTTTAAAATGAGGACAAATGCCCGCGTTTGTTATTTTTTTCTCACAATCAATTATTTTATTTAAAGCCTCCTTTTATTTTCTGACTGGGAAACCAGGCTGGGAAATCTACCCTCTTCTCTGATATATTTGATTAAAATTGACTTTGGGAAACATTCCAAGATAATTTAAGAGATGTTAAGAGGAAATCCTTGCTGGTTTTAAAGTGGTAAAATAGATGCCATGACTTGACAAATTATAGTATTGTCTCAGGATATGTGGTTGTAGCAACACTCGTAGGCCTTAGCTGGAATGTGAAGCCAACTAAAATAGGCAACATTTTTATTTGGCTGTGCTCATTTAATCAAATATTTAATTTGGTAGGTTATTGGTTTTAAATAAGCTCCAGCTCCTGACTCCTAATTCTCAAGAGTAACTTTTTGAGGCTATGTTTATTTTTATTGATGCTTTTGTTACAGCTGTCAATGTAGTGCGCGCTTAAACTTCAGCAAATTGAGGAAAAGTCATTATATTAAATCATGTGCTATCAGCAATAGAGAAAACACAGTTGTCTTGTGGCGGTGCAGTTCTCTATCTCCGGTAAAACAACTTTGCCTT
Organism: Carcharodon carcharias; assembly: GCF_017639515.1. NCBI lineage: Eukaryota > Metazoa > Chordata > Chondrichthyes > Lamniformes > Lamnidae > Carcharodon > Carcharodon carcharias. Next base: position 62,681,617 of record NC_054480.1, on the reverse strand, counting down.
TCTGTTTCTTGTGGGTTATCGTAGTATCCCTGTGCAAAACGACCAAATCTGCGTAAGAAAATAGATTTTAATGGTCAGGCGCTATCAAAATGTAAGGGCTTGGTCAAGAAAACATAATGAAATTCATTTTTGTAATATTTGACAATTACCTAATTTACAGCAGTTATGGCAGCACATTAAGTGCTAACATTATGCCAATATGCCAAACAATCATTCTGCTTTCCCAAGATTCCAAGATCTTGGCATCTTCCAAGATTACTTCTAATTTGTCACAAAGGACATTTTGGGGCATATGTGTATTATGGCCATTTGTGCCAGCAGTCTAGACTTAGATTTTGATAACAGCACAAAGTCAAAGAGAAGATGTAGACATCAATTTTACTGCTGGATCAGGGAAGTTATTTTTGAATAGAGGTATGTTAGTCTGGTGGCTATACTGAATCCAGAGAACGTGGACAGTATTTTCGATCTCTGGGGGAGGCACAGTAGGAAGTGGGCAGGCTCACAATTTCCTGACAACGCTGGTGTGCCAGTTTGCCGGCATGCCCTCCACCCTCTGGGCCATATCAGAATTTTCCAGTCAGCGGGCAGGTCCTCCTTGACCAATTTGTGGTGTCTGGAACACTGCTGGGGGATGGAGGCAGCCTCCAGAAATCACCTTCTTGCCCAATTAACTTGTCCATAGTCCTTCACATTATTTTAGTTTTCTCCTTTCAGCTTGCTTTCAGACTTAGCTTTGTATCATCAACAAACTTGGATACATCACACCTCATCTCCTCATCCAAGTCATCTAATATAGATTGTACATAGCTGAGACTCCTGCAATGATCAATGCAGAACCAGCTAATGATAGCCTGTCAATCCGAAAATGACTCCTCTTCATCAACCAACCCTCAACCCATACAATTACCCCCAATTCCATGAGTCCAAATTGTATGTATAACCTCTTTTGTGGTATCTTATAGAATGCCTTTTGAAAATCCAGTTACCTGGAGGTTTTTTTGTATCTTTTACTGTGAATGCAGATACAAATTAATTGTTTCAGGTCTTTGCCATTTTTTATTACCCATTATGATTTCTCTTGTCTCGGCCCCAAAGGAACTCGCTATATTTATTGCTGGACTGATGGCCTTGTTTGAACCTCTGCTGATTTCTGAGTTGAACGTAATTCAGAGATGCCCAAGGATGTCCTCGCTGAAATCTGCCACAGCTGCAGCCACATCTACAGCCTCAGAGCAGGGACAGATGATATTGTCAGTAGCTGTGAGGGTGACCAAGGCAGTGAATCTGTACACCTAGTTTCTTCCAAACCGGAGCATGCGGCATTTACAACATCCCCCAGTTTGTTATCCACTGTTGCATAAGAGAGGTCACTGGGGCTCTGTATTCCAAGATAGCTGAATACATTTCATTATCTCTTGCCAGCGAAGGCATAGCGAGCATGGGGCTTCATGGGGATTGCAGATTTCCCAATGCTGCAAAGTGCCGTTAACTACGCACATGATTGATAGAGGTTGTTGATAGATTAGTGAAGGGAAGTGGCATACAGAACAGTGTCTGAGGCAATTGATATGGTAGATGAAATATGGCATTTGAAGGTAGATTCATGAAGCACTACATCCAGGTCCTCAGGGTTGGATTCCTGGCATTGTTGTCTTCCTTTGAGGGCTTCCTGACCTTCTGTGGCATCAATCCTCCTTTTCACTTTCTGCACCTAAGCCTCCAGTGCAGCATTGGAAAATCTAGCAGTCCTCTCTCTGCCATGGTTTGTCCTGCTTGTGTATTCCTCAAGTCAAATTCACTTTTACAATGATTTCCAGCACCTACTCCAGTCAGAGTTGCAGACTGGCTTGAAGCAGAACAGGGTAGCTTCAACTCATGTTAGCCTTTCATGACTTTGCACCCCAACCCCAGGCCTGCAGCTACTCAACAGTGTGCATAGTGCTGGCTGCAGGCGATAATCATTTAAATCAGCAGGCAGCATAAACTTTCTGTGCTGCTTACATCAGAAGCAATGGCATGGGTTAATTACACATCAGCATCCCTGCATCCATTTTCAGGGGTTAGCAATTTTTTGGTGCCTATGAATGTTCACACAATAACTAGGTCAATGCAGATGGGGCAGGCCAATCAACACATTTCAGTTCCAGTATCTAATTACTTCTGAACTCATTCTAAGAATATAGTCTCCACTAACTGACCTGCAAGTTAATTCCACCTTCTGATCACTCTGCGTGAAGAACTTTGAGATGAGTCCTAAATTGCTAGTTAGAACTTTCCAGCTTAGTTTGAAGAAATTTTCTGGCTCTACCTTTCCACCTGTTTCTTTTCATAAACTATCATAAGAACACCTATTTTGAGGCTTTCCTCGTAACCTTGCGAATTGTCTCTGAAGTGCCCCTAATAGTTGAATGTCTCCTTATGGCTGAACCTGGACAATACTAAATGAATACGCCTTTTGGGTATGGATGCTACAGCTATGTAAAGATTCAGTTTGGTTTAATGATTACTGAGCTTGGTATTTTAGTCTATTGGAATCATCAGTTCTTTCTCACCATCAACTATTTCAGCATTATTCATAGAAGATGTGTTGCCTATTTTTTCTTCCCACTTGCAGCATTTTACAAATTAAAACAAAAATCTAACACAAAAACAGATACCACAAACACGCATCAGGTCCATCAACAAAGCAATTAGAAGGTTGAACAATATAGTCAAAACAATGGAGCATAAAGTCATAGAGAAATTAGGAGGTGAGATACAGATCTGCTGTCTTTGAGCGATTCTGTGGTTGTGACCTAAAAGCAGAACATGTGCCTGCTTTCTTAGGTCCAAATGTCAGTTCAGATAGATAGACAAAGGGGAAAGAAAATACAAAAGTAAAGAGGGGGAAGGGTTTAGATGAACAACTCAACTCCTCTTCCACCCCCTCCCACAATACCTCCCCAAAACTCTCCCACCAACATGTTGTGATGAAGTGCCACTCCAATTTCCCTGGCATGCTGTGGGAATATGCCCAGGAAGTGGCAAAAATGGCACAGGCTGCTGCCCTCTTTGGATAAATGAACCCAGTTTACACAATTTGGGACAAGTTTAAGACTGGGGCAGCGTTGGCAACTGGAAGACCCATCCTGATGCACTTGACGGAGGCCTGCAGGAGTTCCTGAACCTGGAGTTCAGAACCTGGAAATAAAAAGCTAATGCCAGTAAAATTGGTCATGAGGTTGTTGGATTGTCGTAAATAAATAACTGATTCACTCGAGTCCTTTACAGAAAGAAACCTATTGCCTTTACCTGGTCTGATTTATATGTGACTCTAGTCCCACATTAAAATAATTAATTGTCCTCTGAAGTGGCGCATCAAGTAGCTCAGATGTATTTTTTTTTATTCATTCATGGGATGTGGGTGTTGCTGGCTGGGCCAGCATTTATTGCCCATCCCTAATTGACCTTGAGAAAGTGGTGGTGAGCTGCCTTCCTGAGCTGCTGCAGACCATGTGGTGTAGGTACTGGAATAATCATCAACTTCTCGGCACAGCTAGAGATGGGAAATAAATGACAGTGCTCCCCAATACCCCGAAAATTAATCTTAAAAACATCCTCATTTTTAAATCAGAATGTGGCAGGCTGCAGATGTAGAAAGAAGTTGCTGAGAAAAGTGATCCTAAGAGAAAAATTCCTACTACTACTTCTGTTTTTTGTTAATTTTGTTGTGTGTTGTTGTATAGATTTAGTCCTGCAGAATGGAATGCTTTCCATTTGAAACACTCAAGTGTTAACATCAAACACTAGCAGTTAAGCATAGCATTATTAAATGCAGAGTAAATCTCCGAGTCATGACTACAGGTGTGCAACCCCTGCTGTACTTTCCAAAGCAGTCACCTTCTAGCCTCTCTGAGCTTGAACACAAATTTAATATCAGTTTTTTTCTTTCATCTGCAATATGAAAGCTGTGATAAGAATACAAAGCTAATGTAACTGATACTGCCATTCACATAATGGGATAGAGTTTTTGTGAGGTTGCTCTTGATTTAACTAGTATTATTAACAGCTCTCTCTCCACAAGTATTTTGTCCAACTCCTTTAAATTTACTGTTGTCATCCCTCTCCTCAAAATACCAATCCTTGACCCTACTATCCTTGTTTAACTACCATCCCATCTAAATGATCAGACTGCTTTTCCAACATCCAGCACTGAGCAGAAATTTTCTCCAATTATATATCAGGAGGAGTGAAACTATTCTCATTGTCCATCATTATAGATTCTGTCGCCTAGCTACTGGCTCCATCCCTCTCCTTGGGCTGAGGTTGAACCAAACTGTTTGCAACCTTGCTATCATATTTGACCCCCAGATGAGCTTCTGACCACATACCTGCACCATCACTAAGAGAGGCTATTAGCTGGAGTATTGAACTCCAAAATTGCATCACTGGCTTACACGCTCCCAATGCATGTCCTAACATCCTATCAAAGTTAACATCCAGTGAGGCTCACACAGAAGAGAAATGCATGTCACTGATACTATTTTGGAGGCAAAATAGTATCCATGGAGTTGAAAAAAATGACATCGGTGAGCTGAGTTTTGCAGCTTATAACTCGAGTTCAAATCAATCTCACTGGCTGGGAATCTATGGTATATCTTACTTTAAATAGAATTAAGATGAGGTTCGACTATATCTGTTGTAAATAATAATACAGCTTGGGGACTGCTTCAAGAATGTAATGCAACTCCTAAACTAGACACAATCGTACAGCATAGAAAGAGTAAATCAGCCCATCCTGCTTGTTCTGGCTCTTCAATTCTTTCTTCATATCTACGCAAAATCTTCCTTTCAAATATATACCTAGTTCGCTTCTCATAGCAACTTGCTGCATATAAAAAATCTCTTTATCTCCCCTCTGGTTCATTTGCCAATTATCTTAAATCCATGTTTTTTGATTACTGACCTTCTCTTCAATAGAAATAGTTTCTCAATTATTTTGTCTGAGCCCTTCATAATATTGAACACCTCTATTAGATTTCTCCTCAAACTTCACTGCTCTATAATTCTTACCCTAACCCTTACCAGTCGCTCCATACACCTAAAGTTCTTCAACCCTGGCAAAATTCTGTTAAGTCTCCTCCACACTATAATTTCTGCTCAAATTGAGGTCAAACAAGAGTAAGTGTTACAATCTGAACATGCCAAATGAAAAAATAATATTTTTCCCTCCTAATTTTCTTCTCTTCACTTCTGAAGTTAGTGGAGTACATATTTCCTTCAATGAGCCAGACAAGTGTGCAGTTCCCAGGTCCAGTGAAGAGAAAATGGGATCTGAGACCATTTGTGTCTGATTTCCATCTTCATTTTTTGTGCTTTGGCATAATTAAACCTGCATCTGCAGAAGCCACAGGCTCAGTGTAGAAAGGCTATGGGTCGTGACAACATCCTGGCTGTAGTACTGAAGACTTGTGTGCCAGAACTATGTACATCTCTATCCAGTGCAGCGACAGCACTGGCGTCCACCCAACAATGTAGAAAATTGCCCAGTTATGCCCTGTCCACAAAAGGCAGAACAAATCCAACCCAACCAAATACCGCCCCATCAGTCTACTCTCAATCACCAGCAAAGTGATGGAAGGTGTCTTTGATAATGCTTTCAAGCTGCTCTTACTCACCAATAACCCTCTTACTGTTGCACAGTTTGGGTTGCACCAGGATCACTCGGTTCCAGACCTCATTACAGCCTTGGTCCAACGATGGTAAAAAGAGTTGAATTCCAGAGGTATGATGAGAGGGACTGCACTTGACAACAAGGCAGCATGGCATGAAGGAAACATAGTAAAATTGAAGTTAATGGGGATCAGGGCAAAGCTCCCCACTGGCTGAAGTCATACCTGGCACAAAGGGAGGTGGTTGTGGTTGTTGGAGGCCAATCATTTCAATCCAGGATTTTGTTGCAGGAGTTCCTCAAGGCAGTTGCCTCAGTGCAACCATCTTCAGTTGCTTCATCAGTCAGCATCGCATCACCACCTTCTCAAGAACAAGTAGGATGGACAATAAATGCTGGCCTTGTCAACTATATGTCCATCCCATGAATGGGTAAAAAAGGAATAAAAAAGAACATGGTGATCATGCTCAGTGTGCAGTTCTTGAGTAACAGTGCTTCTTTTGCTTTGTCCAAAAAGTGTTTGCTCCAAAGCTTAGGAGTGAAGTGGATCCCTCCACAGACTGGAGGCTCTGCAGAGGTCCAGGAAGCATCCTGGAAAAGTTGTATTTCCCAGCTTCAGTGGCTGGTGGGGCATTGGTTCAATTTCTCTACCTTTCTGTTCAGCAGCACAGACATTTAGAGCTATGGAAATAGTGGGATGACATCATACATCCAAATTCCTCCCACTTGCACTCAATCTTATCTACAGCCAATTAAAAGAGACATTGTGGCTTGTCAGGATCAGTTCATCCCTTTAGAATAGTTAACTTTAAAGGTGCCTGCTGATCAGACAATACTTACCCATTAGTATTTTTTTGGGAATCCTCTGTTGCCAAGGGAAGCTACTGAGATGGACTTTAAACTGAAAAAATTGAAGGAACCTGCTAATCTTCAAAGTTATGAACCCCCTTCCTCACAGTAAAGGAACTTTAAAGGAGCATAGAATTCAATGTAGGGATTCCTCTGTTTGCAATCTTGGAGAAAGAGGCCAGTAAAGGGCAAAGGAGAATGAAAGAGCATTGAAGAAAGATGAAGTCAAGGATAAAGGAATTCATCCAACTTGGGAAATGTTCACAGCATGAAAAAGTTAGTCAATTCAAACATGTTGCTAACTTTTCCAGAATTCAAAGGGTGATAGATGGGAATCCCATTGCATTGTGGGCCCTCACTGCAATCCTATTGAACTTCCTGAATGGAAAGGGTTTCCACTCCCTGAATGTTCAAATTCTTTGTGACCAGCAGCAAAAAACTCACCACGCCAGTGTCAAACCTGGAGGGATTAGACAGTATTCTTGTGGCTTGAAGATTTATTCTGGTCGAAAAAGCATACCCTGAGCTCTCATACATTCACTATGAATGCCATCTTCACCAATTGAACATCAAACATCCAGTGGAGTTGTCATTGAGAAGACTGTTGGAGTTTGGAAGAGTCCATTTTGTGTGATAGATCAGGAAGGCCAATGCGGTCAAACACTGTGATTCCTTGCTGTGCCCTTGAAGAAGGAATAGAAATAGATTCCCCAGATGCAGAAGGTTTGGCTGTTATCAAGACTATGAACCTGAGACATAGGCCAAAATTTTTCCTGCATCGGGCGGACTTGGCAGGAGCGGGCGGGGGCAGTCGTGGAGCCGACCGCCTCCTGCGATCGGCTCCACACTGCGATTTCACGCGGGTGAGCCAATTAAGGCCCTCCCAGCATAAGACACAACTGATGGCACTCAACGCTACCTGTGCAGGCAGGGGGAGGAGGAAGAGTCGGGGCCAGCACTCTTTCACGCATGCGTGTGAAAAAGCGCTTCAATCTCCCTGAGGCACAGAGCTGCCTCAGGGAGATTGAAGCGGTTTGTAAAAACATTTTTACAGACATAAAAAATTTAATAAGGCATGTCCCCTCATGTGACTGTGTCATATGAGATGGGACATGTTTTTAATTTTCATATAAAATTTTTATTTCAGTAGCAAAAGCTTGAGGAAACCTCATCCCGCTTGTAAATAAGGTTTCCTAAAAAATGTGAAGGCCGCTTGGCCTTTTCACTTGCCCGCCAGCCTTAAGGTTGGACGGGCAGCATAAACAATCACATTAATTAATTCATTAATGGCCTTAATGGGCCTATTTTATTGGCGGACGCACAGCTGACTCCGATGCGTGCCCACTGAATAAAACATTGCGAGACAGCACGATGACATCAGGACGCATACCCGATATCATCACGCTGTCATCTTACAAGCCGGCATGTTCTGCCCGCCCCCACACGCCAACTGAAAAACCCTGGCCATGAAGATCCTGACTGGAAAGAGAATACTATTCTGCCTAGCATGGAAATTTGTAGGGTGAATTGTTAGTGATATGTCTTCCTCTGTTTAAAACCGTCTTCTGACTAAACTTCCACACCCCATTTCCCGAAATTACATGCCTCTTCCAACCATTCTGTGATTCCTATGAGAGAAAAGCTTTCTTGCTAAACAAACATGCCACTTCATTTGAAAAACCACACAAGACCTAATAAGATCTTCCAACAATGAAGACAAGCAAATCACTCACATCTGGTTATTGTTTTCAATTACTGTTTAACAGATGGACTATAAACCTGTGCCAAGAGTTATCATTCTTTGCTCAATTGTAATAACTCACTGATTGTGCTGGTCTTTATTTCTTGAGCACTAAGAAAGAATTTCTGAGGGCATTTGTTGCTTTCTGACTGTTAGAGCTGCCTGGATCAACCTCCAACATATACTTTGAATTGGCTTTGAATGACTAGACCAGAAGCTTGATATGTGTTGCTTTCCTGAGGTTAAACGTAATTCTGACCTGAGGTTCATCATGGCCACTGGTTGGTGGGAAAGCAGTTTTAGTGGATCTTGAATCCTCCGAGTGGATAACATTTGTTGACTGGGCTCAAGCAGCTGAAGGCCCAGTCAACCCTATCCTGCAAGGCCTTAAGGCCTGCAGTATGTGCTTCTGAGTAAGAGGGACTCTGATCCACCTCTATGGGGTAGGTGCATAATTTAATCTTCTTATGGCATCATCTCTTTTATACGTACCTGCCCACTCCTGGCATTGTGCATAGTTCATTTCCTGGATTGAGCTTCGCAATATTAGATAAAGACAAACATGTGAAGGAAATCTCCCAGTTGATAATACAGAGGAAGGGTTAGGGTGAAAAAGTCCAAGTCACATGAGAGGTTGGAATTGTAAGGGGCTGCATGCAAGAAAACTTGTGAATAGAGTTCTAAACACAGGTTCCATGAGAAAGAGTTAAGGAGCCACTGAAACACGGTTCTCTGTGCAAGATGACTTGTTCCATTTATGGAATGAAGTTGAGCAATGGAGAGGGTCCTGCAGTGCAAAACTGAGAAGAAGAAAGTGATGGTTCTCTCACCTCATCTGCCCTCATACAGTTCTGACACTGGCCGAGGTTCTTAAGGTGAAAGGGCTGTCAGTGAGCACTACTCCATTTCTAACTGCAATGCACAGGCAACTTGCTTGATTGGCTTTTTTCAGATGATCTCAACAATCAGCTTATCCTCATCCTCATTTGTCCCATTAGGACCTCCAGGTCAGGACCTACTATCTCAGCCTTGGAGTTGCCTGGCTACAGGTTGGGGCTGCTGCATTTTGAACTTTCTGGTGCCTATCTTCAAGGAGCCTTGAAAAAGCAGAGCAACCCCCTGTACTGAACTATGAACAGGCTGGCAAAGCCTGGAGGAGAAAGCACTGAGCTGCAGCTCTTACAGGAACTTGCCACTACTTTAAGTTGCTGCTTGCTTTGAATTCCTGCAGCAACAAGTTTCCCTCCTGCCTCGAACACTTTCCTTCTAATCTACACATGATTTGCACCCCTGGACTGTCATGAAATTGAGTTAATCCTGTGAAATCTGGAAGGATCAACAATGCACTTCCCTGCCAGAATAAAGTCCCTCCAGCATAAGTGACCATGAAGAACTTACTTTATAAATTGAATGTAAGTTGCAGTTCTCAACATCTTCATTCACTACAAATCTCACACCATCATATTTTGTAAACTAAAATCGCTTTTACTCTGATTTATTTTGGATTTTCAAAAGATTAATCTTTCTGCTTTTTTCTAAAGCACTGTATAAAACATCAAACATGCCCACTCCATGATTTTCTAGCAAATCACAGCAAATCACCCCTTTTATAAACTGTAGGTTGTGGCACTAAATAACTACTCGGAAGGGTTTTGGATATTGGTTTTCTGTTTGGTCTGATGTAACTTGACATTTGTGGTATATTCACAGTCCATAGTGATGTGAATGTGAAGGGATTTCAGAAAATGCAACAGTTAGGGAGAGTAGCCATAGCTACGGAACCATTCAGTTCCGCGATGTCCAGTTTTTCATCACGACACCTTTGCCCCCAAAGTGGAATTCATGGCACACATGTACATTTCTGGTGCCAGCTGCAGTGGACACCATTTTGGTTGTTAGCACAAACATGTTTGAGCACGTTAGCACAAACAAAGGTCCATTCATCAGAATAATGCAGAAAATAAATCAGCACGTATCACTGATCTTGGAGCATAACTTTGCAGCTGATGCCCTCTCTTAACCGTGCACATGTGAATACGGGTTCAGCAGTGCAGGGAACCCTCAGAGGCATGATATAAAGCAATGGTCAACTGCTTACTGGTTAGCTGGTAGATTTCTAGTGGCTCTTGCGGTGGTTGTAAAGGTATTTGATAATTTCCAGGACTGTTTAAAGTTGCTGAAGTGGGAGTGTTGGGGCATGTAATGTAGGACTTTGCCCTGACTTCAAGGATTCTTCACAAACTACTTGCTCCCACACATGGGTGCAATAGTATGCATCCCTCTTGGTGTACAGCATGACAAGGAGAATAAGCAGAGGTCACACAGAGTAGGAGAAGCTGCATTTCAACTCTGAGATGTGCCTTAACAAAAATTTCCCACTCCCTCAATGTTGATGTGTGACCATACTTAGCATATCATGCAGGTTAATACCCAGCATCCTTACAGCAGTTATGATGCCTTCTTGCTGGAGCAGTCCACTGCACCATCTGCTTTCGAGCCACCACGTCGAACCAGAGAGTGGCTATCGGGTGATAAGGGCTATCCTTTGAAAATCCCATGCACAATCTATGCACATACATACATGTAATGAATGCCATGCTACCAAGTGAAATGTGATGTACAGACCACTGAGGTGCTGAAACAATATTTCTGGAGAAGCCCTGCAGTACTTGACAGAGCATGTGTTACGATTTGTTGCGGTTTGCTATATTCTGCACAGCCTTGCTGGCTTGTGGGCACAACCACTTCCATTAACTTTACGGAAACCAGCTGAGGAGGAGGAGAGAAGGAAGGGAGGAGGTCATGAACATAGCTCCTTTCTATCCAGACTATCTGTGATTGACTCAGTTGCTTGCGATAAAGAACTCTGCTGACCAAGATAAGGAAGAGACAGTTGGAATTTCTTGGCCATAATAAGAAATCATGATTTAGAAAGTGTGATACTGATGGGAAAGATCGAAAGTAAAAGAGATTGAAGTCGACAAAGGACTATCTTTTTAAACAGCCTCATAAACTGAACGAATGTGCCACCAACAAAATGATCCACATTTCCAGAGCAAAATTAATAAGATTAACATGGAGGTCCATGATCGCCAATTCCCGCTTAGGGCACGGTACCTGAAAAGCGAGAGAGAACACCAATTCCCCATTGGTCAACAGTTTAGTATCTTACCTTTCCTCTGTTAATGAACATTGCACCATACGCTTGACCACCACACAATAAACATGCCAAACCAAAATTATAAATCAAGCCATGCTATATTATGTATAATTGTCAATGGATCACTGTTGTGCATTCCATTAGTGTCTGTCTCCCACATGCCTTTATCTGTATGAGTGCTACTCCAGTAGTTGCGGCATGGATGACGGAAGGCTGTTGACTTTCAGTGGGTGAGGTTGCAGCTGGCTTTGCAAGACATCTTGAGCAGCTGTAAGCATAGAAGGCGTCATTTTGATCTCAGCATGAGCAGCTACAGTCTGGTTTGGCTGGTTGATCCCAACAACAAGGGCACTGTGGGAGTGACAGTGGTGGAAGGACAAATGCTGTCCTGCTGAGAGGGGACAGCAACTTTGTGCACCACGGTGCGATGCCACTTCCCTGAAAAGTGGGTTATAGGGCAGGGCTATTGCATGTGTCAGTAAACAGAGCAATGTGTTGGAGGAGAAATTTCTGGATAAGTATGGCACACTTGTGAAACTGCACTTTATATCAAAGAATATTTTTGAATTTACAGGCTGGAAACCATGAATTGAATTTCTTAAAAAGACTAAAGCCACACTCCATTGACTTGGTGGTCACTGTCAAAGATGTCTGCACATTTGCATCACTGTACCATTTGCAAAACTACTGAAATGGAAACAATGGCCCAGATGTCCACTGCAGCAGAAAGCTTCTCCCTCCTGGTGAAAATAGAGGAACTGGACAAAAGTCATAAATCCCATCCCCAACAATGGCACTTTGCATTTTCACCATTAAAATCACCATTAACATCCACTCTAGTCAGCTTTTGGTAGCCCAGGAGTGTGGTACCAGAAGTATGCAAAATATACCCTGTAAAAGCAGATCTGAGCTTGGTGTATTTCTTTGGGTAGCCATGGGACCCCTTTGGAGAGGTGGGGTATCCCTGTTGAACTTACTTAAAAATTTATTTACAGCCCAAGAAATGTCACAAAATAAATTCCAACTGCCTTACCTAACCAAGGCATTATGGAGGCTGGGGCTCCTGGTATCATAGGGCAACTATTTTTGAACCCACTGACCTGTGCATCCAGGTGCCAGGAAGAAGGATGGAGATGGGCACATGGTGCTTTGTGCAAAAGGACATATAAGATGGGTATGGCACCCTTGCACATAGAGGCCATGAAGGCAGTCACCATGAACAGCCAGAGGCTGGAGAGAGGACAGAAGGTCAGGAAGAAGAGGCTCTTGTACGCACAAAGGAGGAGGAGGAGGGGCAGGACAACCAGGTACTGCCCTGTGAGAAGGACATACATACTTAGGGCATCATGCCTCAATATGACAGATAGCCATTGTCAAAGGTGACTGAGTCTAAGCTGTGAGGTGGTAACAGACATATGTCACATGGTACAGCAGCAATGCAAGCCACAATCTATCGACCCCCCCATGCTCTGCCAGTCACTGTGAGATTAACCGTTGCTCTTAACTTCTTTGCCTCAGATCTTTCTAGGGACCTTTAGGAGACCTGTCTGGTATATCCCAGTCAGCAGCACTCAGCTGTATTAAGGCAATAAATAATGTCCTGTTTGTTCATGTGGGGGATTACATTGATCTCCCTATAGATTTGGTGTTCCATATACAGAAAGCCAGCTATTTGGCTTTTGCCAAATTCACACATTTTCCTCATGTGCCAGGTGTTACTGATTGCTCCCATATTGCCATAAAGGCTCCAACCCAACAGGCAGAGACCTTTGCCAACTGGAAGTCCTTTCACTCACTCAATGTACAAATGGTTTCTGAAAACAACAAGGTCTCCCTTCAGGTCTGCGCAAGGTTCCCTGGCAGCTACGATGACTCCTTAGGAGTTCACAACTCCCTCAGATATTTCAACGACCAACACAGATCTGTGGTTGGTTGCTAGTGAACAAGAGCTACCCCTTAAGAACTTGGATAATGGCTCCCCTTTAGGGACCCACAAACAGAGGCCGAGTGCAACTACAACAGCAGTCATGTCATCACCAGGAGTACCATCGAGCAGACCATTGACATTTTAAAGATGTGCTTCAGGTGCTTTGGTCACTCAGGTGGAGCTCTGCAATATTCCCCAGCAAAGATATTAAGAATAGTGGCATGCTGCATGCTGCACAAAATTACACAATGGAGGGGCTTACAAATCAATGCTGATGATGCCATGGGAGGAGCTCCAACCTCTGAGGAGGGGGAAGATGAAGAGGAGGTCCCTGTTCATTTGAAGATTCTGAAATGGATGAGGATGAGGAGGTCGCCAATGGCAGAGCAGCTGGGAGGCATGGCCATGTAGCCAGAGTCGGCTTTGTGCAGGATTGGATCATTGCTAGATAAGTCCTTGTGCAAAATAGATTCTCATCAGGTCCTCCCATATCACAATTGCCATCAGCCAGCCCCTGGTGACACATGAATGCAAATAACCGTAAATGAAGGGGCCATGCTGCCAAATTCCCCATCATCATGCCCATAATGCTGAGAGTGACATGACGTCATACTCTGCTGGGAGGATTGGGTGTTGTAGCATATACGCAGATGAGGTTCCTCCTGCATGAGGAGCCCATAATTCTACAACAACAGCTCTTTGAAAGAACTTCCGCACTATCAATCAGGCAAATGGTCCAGTTTCTGATCTGGGTTCCACATGCAACATTCCTGGCTTCCATATACTTCTGCTTACCACACAAACACATCCTGTGACACGTGGAATGCAAACACAGCCAAAATAGTGGACACAGCAGATGATCATAGTATTTGCATGATACATGGCCTCTTGAACTGCAATGCCTACACCTAGGACAATGTGTAATACTCATCCTTGAGATGCACCTGTTGCTCAGCATCTGCTTGTGGAATCTGATCATTGACCATCCCTTTACGTTGAGCTTGGGTGGACAAGGAGCATCTGAGGGCTTGAACTTTTGAACTCTGGAATCTTGTGTGATACAGCAGAGAAGGAAGAAAGCTTCCAAAGCATCACAAATCAGCCAACAGCCTTGATCCTCTTGATGGCATGTCAAGATAGATCTCAACATGCCGCCTTCATTATTACTGGTAAGAACTGTCTTCATATTGTTACCATTCTTTTTGAGCTCTCTGGTGTACAAACACACAGAGTCATGTACAAATGCAAGTAAATATATTCAAGAAATGCTCAAATGTGCTTTATACAATGTGCGAAGTGTAACCACGGTGAACCCAATAGTGCACTTGGTGAGATGGCACCAATCGCTCTCGCACACTCCTAGGAAGTGCACCCCGCCACCGCACCCACCCCCCCACCGTCCCCATGTTGCCTCGGAGGAGGTGATGGCAGGCTGCTCACTTCTCTGTCTAAACAGCAATGAGGAGCGTGGTGGCCGGCCTCGTCATGCAGGCATCCACTGGGGACCTGCTACAGACCGTGTCCACTGCATTTCTGCATGGGCAGCCGTGGTCACTGGCACATGTGGAGCAGCCGAAGGCTTTGGCAGAGGGGCTGGTGTAGTGGAGGAAGATGAGGGTGCTGAGGGACTTCACCCTCCTCAAATACCTCCACAGCCTTGGATTGGCCTTCGGGTGCAGTTGATTGGACTGGCTGCTGGACCATCATCCCACTGCCCACTGGAGCATCATCATTCCTCCCACCTCCGAGGTGGACTGTGCACAGATGTCTCTGACTCTGACACCTCCTCCTGCACTCTGGTGTGATGACTGTGCCACTGATTCTACACGTGCGCTATATCCCTCCTATGGCTGAGTTGGTGAAGTGTAGGTTAGAATGATGTGAAGCTGCACCCTCAGACAGCTCTTCCTCTTCTTGGTGTCTGAGGGATGATCAGGCCTGGGGGGGATGGGGAGGTGAACGAGCAGAGCCGGGATTTGTGTGAAACACAAAACGAGCTATTTAGGTTTCACCCCTCACATGGTGAAAGCACGCTCTGCTGCACACTGTTGCCTGTGATCATGCTTACATTGTCCACATAATGCAACCCCATTTTTTCACTCCCTCTCATGTGAATGCCCCATTGTACTCAGAGAACGAACATCATAGCCTCCACCATTACCAACATGTGTCAAGGTGATTTCAATACGTCCTTTATCACCTGCTACCAGTGATTCACCATTACCAATGGACAGCTGCTCAGGTATCCTGGCAATCTCTATGGCCATTTATTAAATGGAGTCTATGGATATCAGGAAGGCTGACCCACCCCCATCTCAGCCATCTCCATGGCGTTTTTCACCCTTTTGGTCTGCAACGACAACATGAATTTACATTAGCCTGATATATAGTACATGGAGGGATATTGCTCTTCACTGCGCCTGTGCATCACAGTCTCATTCATGTATATTCCGTGTGCACTTACATGAGCTGTGTACACATACAAGCCTCAATGCTGATGCAGAGGTATCCTCTTGCACCTTAGCTGCAGCAAGCAGATCTGACCCTTTCCTTGGAGCTCTGTGTGGATGAGCCAAGCTTCTCAACTTGCCAGAAGGCGGCAGGTCATTGAACCTTTGTCTGCACTGAATCTTTGAGTGCTGATGCTCTCCTGCTGCGATCACCAGAGCCGCTATCTGAATCCAGGCCTTCTTGGCTGCTGCAGGGGTATTACAGTGGCCAGCAGGGTTGAGCGCCTCTTTTGGACCTCTTCCACCAAAACTTGATGGCCCTTGTCAGAGACCCATCCCTTTCCCTGCATCTCCTCTGTATGACATTCTGTGAATAAAAATTCAGATTACAATGCTTTCATTCACCCCTTTGTGCTTACATGCACTAACCGTTTTCACCATATCATCAATGATTACTATTAAGGTTTGGTGGTGAAGCTGGCTCTGCATAAATGCCTGGAGTCATGTATGCTGCAGCTGTGACTCCAAGCTAGCATGCTGCACTCTGCAACCACTGACAGCTGTACTGGTTTCCCCACTCTAAGTCACACTGTTTTGACATGACAGCGTGAATCTGTGATGGACCTGGTGAAAGGCCAACAGTGTGGGCAATAGATACAAGGCAAGAGAGCAATTGAATCGAATAATGAATATAGCACTGTTCATCATTCATCCGCTCACTGAGTCTTGGCAGCTAACCACATGATAACATAATATCTGTGCCAGCAAGTTCCAGAATCTCCCATGATGGGCCATCCGTTCCAGGGTCAGCTAACAGTTGGACAAAATTTGCAGCTGAGACACTCAGCTGACCAGGCAATGATGTCTCCTCTGAAGCACAGGGACTTCAGCATTGATGAACTACATCTCAAATTACCTTTCTGAAGGCCCATTTTGTATCTGAACCCAAGTCACCCAAACCATGCTGGGGCCACCTCTGACCCCTTACGACTTAGGGGATCACCTGCCCCGGCTCCTATTCCAGCCCGCACCCTCCAGACTGAAAACCAGAAGTTCAGGCAGCCATTTTTAAAGGTTGGGTTTGCAGAGCCAGGAATTTTCCTGTCTCTGTGCGCATGACTTGGGAGTGAAAATCTGGGCTAGCCCGCCTGCAAAGCCACACCAGGAACAATGGCCTTAAAAGAGATTAACGGGGGGCCATTTTCTATCCCATTATCAAAATGTCCAAACAATCACCTGGGTACTCAACTGGGTGGAGGCAAACAATTAGACATAATCACTTGGACAACGAGGCCCTGGCTGAGAGAGGAATGCCCAACCATGATCTCGCCAAAATAACTGTAATACACTAATCATGACATAGGACAAGTCAGCCGGCTTTCTCCGAAGAACAGGATAAGCAACCGAGACACTCAAGGAGCAAGACTCAGAATGAGTTCCTTCCCTCTCTCTCTCTCTCTCCATACAACTTACAAGTTTTGAGCCCTGTCTTCTGATTTTGACTACCCAGCTGCTGCACACAGAGACTTAAAAAAAAACTCAACCCAGTGCTGCTGTCTCCAGAAGATCCATCTACATCTTTAAACAACCCTGATGCTGAAAGCAGCAGGACCACTAAATTCAGCCTGAAACCACCCAAGTCACTAACCTTCAAGAGCCGCAGAACCCTTTAATTTTACATACTCTAAATTACTTAACCTATCCTCCCTCCTGCTTAATCTATCTATGTGTGTGTGAACTTCCAATGTGAGTTGTAAAAGTTGGAGCATTTTTTTTTCCTTAGGCCAGGTTAAGTATAATAAAAACTATCCTCTTTTCTTTTTAAAAATTCAAGAAAACTTGTCTGATCACGTCTTTTATGGTCAGAGCAGGTAACCAGTTAAATACTTAGGAATTGGCAAGTACATCCTTTTTAAAAAAAAGGCTATTGCAGTCAAACAAGGAGAAGGAAAAGGTGGGAGTGGGAATCATTCGACACATCCTCACATGATTGTAACATCCTGCAAACTCCTTTGAACGCTGGTGCACAGGAAAATGATGGCAGCAAGCTGACCTTGCATGACCTCAGCCTGAGCTTCCATTGCAGCACCTAGACATTGCGTAACATCTGCCTGTGCTGCAATGAAAGCTGAGACATCAGCCATCAGACATTGCATTATGGTTGGGTCTGCAACTGTGCCAGTGCTCTTGGCAAGCACTTCCAAGCTGGAATAGATGGACTTCAAACTCTGCACAAAGCCTTGTGTCAAATTGGTGCTGGGCTCCTTCATGCTGCTAGACATTGACTGCCAGCTTTCTGGCCAGCCTGCCAATGCTGTGAAGAAGGCCCCCCTCCAAACCAGCACCTACCACATAGGCCAGTTGAAGAGGAGAAGTTACAATCCCAGTTTACAAAGCGACCACAGAGACTCAGGCTTCCTTTAACTGGTTTTATTCAAGCATATGCAAGGGAGCCACAATCATTCCTAAGAATGAAGACCCAGCTCCTGAACTGATTACATTTCATTACTTTTGTACTTTTTCTTATCATAATACATTTGAATACATCCAATCGGTAACCAACAAACCGGTCTCTAACTCTACTCCATTGAGTACATAAACATGTGAATTTGCTAACCAATTATTCTAAAGGAGGTATACATAATTATATTATCCAATCAAAATTAAAACATGTTCGCAAAGACCTTGGTTCTCACAGCTCAAGACCGTTTGTGTTTCATCAAAGCCCCCTCTTGTCTATTGTATGTCCTCCCATATCTAAGCTAAAACCATCTGCCCCTTCCCTATGTGAGAGGGGAGTACACCTAATCTAAGTTATGTCCTGCCTGTGTCTTCCAGTCCGACTCTCACGGCTGTGCAATGTTCACCTGGTAATCTTCAACTCTTAATATGTTTAGCAGCCATGTCCACCTGAGGATTTTAGGTGTTTTTCAGTAAATTCTTACAGTGTTCTATTTTAGCATTTTTAATTTCCCCCTAACAGCTGCAAGCAGTTAATTATATGTACCCATGACCCTTCTTTAGTTGGTTGCTTCGTCTGAATCCTGTGCAGCAGAACCCGTGTGAAGCCTCACCCTCCAGTGAGCTGGAACCTCTGCTACCCTTTTATTCCCTGTTCTGGCTGGAGCACACTCAAGTCTGGCATTGCAACACGCCTCTATAATCTAAAACATGCACAATGACAGTATTTAAACTAGTGGCTGTGAGTGCGAGAGTGAGTGACAATATTCCCTTTCCATCACCGTCTTCCTGCTCTGGTTCTTCCACCACTGTCTAGTCAGGCTGCATTTCTTGTGTATCTGAAAGAAGAGATACACAAGGCTAAATTCCTGCTGAGAGAAGCAGGTGATAAAGGGTGCTGAGGAAATCAAGTGGTACATGTTAACACCATTAGCACCTAGTAAATCGGAAGACATTATGGGATGTCAGGAACTAGGATGTGAGAAATGGATTAGATTGGAGTATGCCATCATCTTCGATGCTTTCAGGCCTGCCACTGGCCACTACCCATGACTTCAGTCATACCAGCTGTAATGATAGTCAGCCCTGCATCCTCCATTTGGGTGAGGACAGGCAGCCCTGCCCGCTCCCACCAGCTAGGAGCTGCTAACTCTAGTTGTGTACCACTGTTTCCTGTAAGAGAGAGGAAAGTGTGCCAGTGAATGTGGTGCAATGCTCCTGGGCAATGTGGCTGTCTTGACTGAATAGCTGGAGTGTGTGCAAGCTGTGAGATGTGGGTTTTAGGCTTGCAACTTTGCTCACAAAAGAGTGAAGTAAAGCTAAGAATATGAGGTATGAATTGTGATTGGACATTGCTGATAGGTGTGTGATGGGGGTGTTGGTGAATTGTATGTGAGCCTGGTGATACAATTAATGGGATATGGCGTTTGAAGATACGATGACTAATCTTGACCACTCACGTGAGGTCATTGAACTTCTTACGGCACTGCATCCAGGTCTTTTTGGTTTTACTCCTGGCATTGACCACCACAGTTATCTGCTCCCACTATCTTTCCAAAGCACATCTGGAAGCCCTCCTGACCCTACCACCCACCTCCCCCCACCTCATCTCCATCTCCTGCATCAAGGTCTACAATGTGGTGTAGCATCAGAAAATCTTAGTGCCTCTCTCGCCCATGTTGTGCCAATCTTGTGCACATAATTACATGTGATATATCTAGTATTGAACACTTTGTGATGATGCTTGATTTCACACAGTATGAAGAAATTTTCTGTAATTCTTCCAAATAGATTGCAAAACATGTTTCGGTACAATGTGCTGAATTATGACTTTCACTGGGAGATTGACGCATGGACTACTTGTTGAAAGGAAAATGTTATTATGAAATGGCTGAATCTATTAAGAAGATTAACATCTTGGCTTGGCTTTTAATTTATTTTCCTGCAATATCAATCACTGAAAAAGTGTGTTGCAGATATTCCAGTGAACATTGTTCAGACCATTTAGAAGTGGGCTGCAAAACTGTCAGCAGTAAAGATCGGAATTTCCACTTTGGGAAACTCAGCCATAGAAAATTGTTCCTGTTACTTCTTGAAGTTTGACTAGGTTTTAAAAGCAGAAGCAGATTTGTTTTGATCTAGAATACAGTAGCAAAAGTTCTGAAAGTAACATTCAAATAGGAATTGATAAAGGAAAAAAGAATGAAGGGCAATAGGGAAAGAGGAGGGGAGTGGAACTATTTAGATTGGGTTTAGGTCAGGCAGGAAGTTAAGATTTTTATGATTTCAAACCTGAACCCAACCTACTTTGAACTCATGGACTTCCAGTTTTAACACTAGGGGCTTGGGAGGCAGGTGATCAAACAGCTCTGTGGAAACAGATTGATCTTTGGGAGCTTTTTAGGAGGCTGCGTGTTTCCAAATTTTTACTTCTAACTAATGTTGACCAAGTTTCCCAGATTTTGGGAAGCCTGGCAGGTGAAAGGAGGTGAGATGGGCTAGACCCACAAGATAAGAGCCTTTACAGCACTTCTTGTGGACCAGGTTGAACAGGAGTGTTTCCTTCAGGCCAAATAAGCTACCCTGTTAACTTACCCCCCTCTCATCTCCCTGCCCCCTCCCCAACTTTGATCAGTCTGACCACCAACTGCAATCACCAACTTCTTCCAATACCCCCATGATCACCAACCACTCACTACCACCATTCCTCCATGCTGTGTCCTGATTTACCTCCTGTAGCCTTGTGTTGCAGGCTGTCCTGCCAGGCAGAGAGCCAACTTGTCAAACAGTCTGGCTGGTGGGGATGTAATTGCAGGAAATTCAATAAAACTGTAATCCTGGGTTTCCTGTTTATAACTTCCCTTCCCGGATCCAAAAGCATGGCTTGATAAAAGAACTGGATCAGGCAAGATGGGCTGAATGGTCTCCTCTGCTGTCAGATTCTATGAGACCCAAGATTGTATCATCCATCTTGTCCTGCAGATAATTATGAGTTTATTTTCTAATCTGGTGTGACCTGGTTCTTCCAACAGGGAGCCAAGTTCAAATGGAGTGCAGGTTAGAAACAGAATTATTATCTGTTGATATTTTCCAAACACTGAGACAAGAACATCCCAATTCTTAAATGCACTTCATTCTGAGGAAACGAATCATATGGGCCAGAAAGGTTGCAGGTTCAACCCAAGTCTGTGCTGACTTAGCTCATTGCAGCCATAGTACCAACGCGTGAGCTACAATTAGCTATCAAACTTGTAAGCCAGACAGACTGAGGTAAGATCCTGAATGCTAACCATGGCTGGGTTGGAAGGTTTGCTTAAATGTACGTAGCACTGGGTTCAGCTGTGCGGCCTCCAGTGGTTGCTGACACTCACTGTTTAATTTACTCATGCAACCGGCCAGTATCGGGGAACTTGTATTACAACATGGGTCAGCATCTTCAGGAGAGGAGGGAAAAGAATAAAATATTCCTTCTGCTCCCTTGATAAGGCTGCTGTTGAAAAAGGCACTCAGTATTGAGAACAAAATATTCTTGAGTACAAGGGACAGAATTTTACGCCACATGGGCGGGCACCTGCCCGACCTGATTGGGTGAAAAATAGCAGGAGAAGACATTGGGCGAGAGTCTCGACGTCATCCCACATGTGTGCAATCTCCAGGTGGGCAGCCGCGCTCGGGAATTGGAGCCGCACCTGCTATCATTTAAGAGGTCACTTAAGGCCATTAAAAACCCAATTGAACCCAAAGTTACATTGCCCGTGTGATTTTGCGCTCATTGCATGGGCAATATTAGCAGGCGGGCAGCCCACATTGTGCAAAAATTCATCCAAGGGCAGGATAAAAAGGGTCAGCAGCATAGCCAGTGTGAGTAGTGAGGAATTTAGGAGATAGTTTGCAGCTGGTTGCTTATTTGAACTTGACAGCCTCATCTCTGTTCTGAACTTCAGTCTTAGCATTTCTAGGCTTCATTTCAGGACTCACTGGTGTCTCCAAGGTACCTGGAGACTTTGACTGTGTGGACCCTTCCAGGTATAAGAGGGCCTTCTCCTACCCTGGTAAAGGGGGTTGTGGTCTCCACTGGTGGCACTGCCTCTGAGGAGGAAGAGAAGGACAGAAGGGAGAGGAGGCCATGTGTTCCAATGCAGCTT
The DNA here is from genome assembly GCF_017639515.1 of Carcharodon carcharias. NCBI lineage: Eukaryota > Metazoa > Chordata > Chondrichthyes > Lamniformes > Lamnidae > Carcharodon > Carcharodon carcharias. The sequence goes on along the minus strand of NC_054480.1, from coordinate 62,659,232 downwards.
CCAGGGGAGCGACCTGTGGGAGGAGAGGCGCAGGCACAAGGGGCGCAGGGCCAGCAGGTAGTCCAAAGTGGAAGGGGCTGCAGAAAATGCCACTATCCCACTGCCAGGGTTGACAGGCAGTGATACAGCTACCTCAATATGTCAGATTTGCAATGCCAAAGGGGCTTCGCCTCTCCAGGGAGACCGTGACCTCCATTTGTCAGATGATTGGGCCTGAGATCAGCTCCGACTATGTGGGTGGACACCCCATGCCAGTGGCTCTGAAGGTCACAGTGGCCCTCAACCTCTATCCAGGGGTCTTTCCAGGGGTTAGTGGGGGATCTGTATGTAGTCTCTCAATCAGCTGTCCACAGTTGCGTCAAGTTGGTAACAGAAGCTCTGTTCAAGTGGATAATGACATTTATTCATTTCCATATGGACGAGGCCAGCCAGGCTGAGTGAGCCAGAGGCATGGCAGCTATTGCTGGGTTCCCCTACATCCAGGGTGCGATCGACTGCACGCATGTGGCCTCAAGGCGCCAGCGGGTCAGCAGGGTGCCTTCGTCAAAAGGAAGGGCCTCCACTCCATGAACATCCAGATAATGTGTGACCACAGGATGCAGATTCTGTAAGTCTGTGCAAGGTACACAGGAGCTCCCATGATGCTTACATCCTGAGACACACTCGGATGCCAAGGCTGTTCAGTGCTCCAGCCCAACTGGATGGATAGCTGCTGGGTGACAAGGGCTATCCGTTGAAAAGCTGGCTTATGACACCTCTCTGCCACCCAAGAACAGAGGTAGAGCAGCATTACAATAGGAGTCATGCCTCCACAAGGGCAGTGGTAGAGAGGACCATAGGTCTTCTCAAGATGCACTTCCAATGCCTGGACCATTTAGAGGGTGCACTACAATATCCCCCAGAGTGAGTGTCACTGATAGTGGTTGCATGCTGCGCTCTCCACAATCTGGCACTGGCAAGGGGGACCCACTGAAGGAAGAGTCTTTACACAACTCCACAGGCCATGGAGGATGAATCCAGTGGTGAGTCAGAAGGGGAGCACAGTGAAGAGAACGCTGGAGGCAGACCTCTGTATCCTTCAGGGAGGCAAGACAGCAAGGATGCCTTGATCCAACGCTCCTTCAGCTAGGCTGCCAAAGATCTGCTTCCATCTCATGCCAGGGCTGCCGCCTCCACCCCAGATGTCTGAAATGACCCTTTCCTTTGAACCCAAAGTCCACTCAGTGCTTGTGCAATAAAGTTTAGAACCACTCATGTCCAGCATTACATACTGGCATGCCCTGCACCGAAAAAATACAAAGGTGAAGCATACTCAGGCCATTACAACAAAAACAAATTCATTTCATTTTGACAATTCAAAAAAACAATGAACATCACCTTCTCTGATCTTCATTCCCAGACCAGAAAACATAAACAAAACATTAGACCACAGAAGGTCACGCATGACGAGTACCACTCGTGCTCATGGTGCCTTAAACTTACCATTGCGAGTGCTACGTCTGGGTGCTCCACCCTCGCTGGCAGCGGCATTGGACGCAGCCTGCTGACTGTGCTGTCCAATTGGTCTTGATGACTTTGGTGGTCATACTCTGGCCAGTAGAGCCTGTGCTGGCCCTGCCTGGGAGGGAGTGGCCAGTGCCCTGGCTGGCATCTCCCCAGTCACCGCAGCCTCATCAGATGGCACAGCCACTGGTGGAGGGGCGGAGGAGCTGCTGCCATCATCCAGAGTGCCCTGAGAGGAGTCTACAGAGACAACAAGCAGGTCATGCACCAACATGAGGTCACTCTGAACCATCCTGCTTGCCATTGATGGATGGGCACCTAGCTGGGATACTGGGTGCCTCTTCCATCTTTTACAAGGACACTGCCCGTCTGAGGTCAGAGATTGTGTGAGGGCTTGCAAGTCCAAGCGCAACCCCAGGGACTCATAATTCTGTTTCTGGAGCTGCCTTTCCAAGAGAGTCACCACTCTCCCAACGGAGGAGGCAGTGCGCTCGGACATGAGGATCAACACAGTGCTCATGCTCCACATTGGCTTCACCACAACAGAGACCATGGCATGCATACCCTCATGGATCTCTGCCAGATCCTCCCGCACATCCTGCTGGACATCCAGCATCTGCCTTCGACTGAGCATCATCCTGGCTCCCAGCAGTCCTCTGACTGTCAGCATCCTGGGCACTCTCTGCCTCCGCCTGCACCTCAAGCGAGTGCGAAGTGCCCTAACCTCTGTTCTCCGACATTCTAGCCTAGAATCTAACGTCTGCTGAGGTGCTGGTATCTGTGCTGGTGCCTGGTTCAGAAAACGGGTGTGACGCAGGTGCATGTGAATTCCGGCAGTCCTCTGGCGTCAGCGGCAGCTCTTCAGGATCCTGCGATTGAGTGCATGCTGGCGAATCTAAGGGAGAACAACAATATGTCATTAGTTTAAGTCATCACACTGTCACTGTGCATGCCACGTACCCTAGTGAGTCCATGGAGATCGGCATCATGCTGCCATCATCTTTCAATGATCAACGGGGACTCCAGTTTTGAGGGTCCCGTCAGTGATGAGACTACACTGATGAGTTTGAAAAAGGGCGCGGAGAGCAGGAGAGACTGCAGTTTGAAAAAGGACACGGAGAACGGGAGAGACTGCAATTTGAAAAGAATGTGGAGAGCAGGAGAGACTTCAATTTGGAAAGGAAGTGGAGAGCAGGAGAGGTAACAAAAATACAAAGCTGAAGTCTCTCTATCTGAATACATGTAGCATTCATAACAAAGTAAATGAATTGATGGCCTACATTGAAGAAAATAAATATGATCTGATAGCAATTATGGACGTGTGGCTGCAGGACGACAAAATTGAGTTCTTAATATTGAAGGGTACATGACATTCAAGCAGAATAGAAGCTAGGTAAAGGTGGAGGGGTAGCAGTGTTAATCAAAGAGGGCATAGGCGTAATAGTTAGAGATGACCTTGGTTTAGTAGATCGGTTTGGGTGGAGATGAGGAATAGTAGGGGAAAAAAGTCATTAGTGGGAGTGGTCTATAGGCCCCTTAACAGTAGCCACAGTGTAGGACAAAGTACTCAAGAGAAAATATTGTGTGCTTGTGATAAAGGGACGGCAATTACCATGGGTGATTTTAATCTGCACATAAACTGGAAACATCAGATTGGCAGTAATAGCCTGGATGAGGAGAATTTAAGGAGATAGTTTCTTAGAGCAGTATGTTCTGGAACCATCCAGAGAGCAGGTTATATTAGATTTGGTATTGTGTAACATGACAGGATTAATTAATGACCTTCAGAGTAAAGGCACCCCTAGGTAGCAGCGGCCACAATATGATTGAATTTTACATCCAGTTTGAAAGGGAGCAGTGTGGGTCCAAGACTAATATTTTAAATTTAAATAAGGGCAACTATGTGGGGATGAAAGCTGAGCTAGCTGAAGTGAGCTGGGAAACTAGGCTAGAGGATGGATCAATAGAGAAATAGTGGCAGATATTTAAGGGGATATTTCAGAGTATTCAGAATAAGTACAATCCTACTATAAATAAAATTCTAAGGGGAGGACCCACCATCTGTGGCTAACTAAAGAAGTTAAGGAAAGCATTAAATTTAAGGTAAAAACATACTACTCTGCAAAGATGAGTGGCAGAACAGATGATTGAACAGAATATAAAGAACAGCAGAGACTCAAAGGTTAATCAGGAGAAAGAAATTAGAGTATGAGAGGAAACTAGCTAGAAATGTAAAAATGGATAGCTAGAGTTTCTACAGGTATCTAAAAAGGAAAAGAGTAAATAAAGTGAGTGTTGGTCCTCTAGAGACTGACAGCGGGGAGTTAGTAGTAAATAATAAGGAAATGGCAGAAGAAATGAACAAATATTTTGCTTCTATGTTCACCATAAAGGATACAAAAAACGTTCCAATATTGGTTGCAAATCAAGAGGTGAACGGGACAAAGGAACTTTGTGAAACTGAAATCACTAGGGAAACGGTACTGAACAAATTGATGGAGCTGCAGGCTGGCAAGTCTCTGGGTCCCGATGGACTACATCCTAGGGTCTTAAAAGAGGTGGCTAATGAGGTGATTATTGCACTGGTGTTAATTTTCCAAAATTCGCCAGAATTCTGGAAAGGTCCCATCAGACTGGAAAGTAACAATTATAACCCCTATTCAAGAAGGGAGGGAAGCAGGAAACAGGAAGCTATCGGCCTTATCGTCTGCCGAGGTGAAGTTATTAGAATCAATCATTAAGGAGGTTATAGCGGGGCGCTTAGAAAAGCTCAAGGTAATTGGGAAGAGTCAGCATGGTTTTGTGAAAGGAAAATCATGTTTAACCAATTTATTGGAGTTTTTGAAGGAGTAACTTGCACAGTAGATAAAGGGGAGGCTGTAGACATACTTTACCTGGATTTCCAGAAGGCATTTGATAAGGTGCCAGATCAAAGATTATTACAGAAAATAAAATGCTTGGTGAAGTGGGTAACATATTAGCATGGATAGATGATTGGCTAGCTGGCAGAAAGCAGATATTATTCATAAATGGGTCTTTTTCTGATTGGCAGGATGTGACGAGTGGCTTCCCACAGGGGTCTGTACTGGGACCTGAACTTTTTATGATTTACATCAATTACATAGATGAGGGGAGTGGAGACATGCTAGCTAAATTTGCAGATGACACAAAGATAGCTAGGAAAGTATGTTGTGAAGAGGACATGAGGAGGTTGCAGACGGATGTAGATAGATTGAGTGAGTGGACAAAATCTGGCAAATGGAGTTTAATGTGGGAAAATGTGAAGTTGTTCACTTTGGCAGGAAGAACAAAAAAGCAGAGTATTACTTAAATGGAGAACAGCTGCATAATTCTGAGGTGCAGAGGGATCTAGGTGTTCTAGTACATGAGTCACAAAAAGTTAGTATGGTTTTGCAAGTAATTAAGAAGGCTATTGGAATGCTATCCTTTATTATGAGAGGGATTGAACATAAAAGTAAGGATGTTATACTTCAGTTATACAGGGCATTGGTGAGACCACACCTCAAATGCTGTGTGCAGTTTTGGTCTCCTTTTTTAAGGAAGGATATAAAAGCATTGGAAGTGGTTCAAAGGAGGTTTACTAAATTGATACCTGGAATGAGTGGGTTGTCTTATGAGGAAAGGTTAGACAGACTGGGCTTGTTTCCACTGGAGTTTAGAAGAGTGAGGAGTAATTTGATTGAAGTATACAAGGTCCTGAACGGCTTTGACAAGGTAGACATCGAAAGGATGTTTCCTCTTGAGGGTGAGTCCAGAACTAGGGGGCACTCTTTTCAAATTAGGGGTAGCTCTTTTTGGACAGAAATGAAGAGGAGTTTTTTCTCTCCCAGGGTTGTGCAACTTTGGAATTCCCTGCCTCAGAAGGTGGTGGAGGTGGGGTCATTGAATATTTTTAAGGCAGAGGTAGATAGATTCTTGTTAGGCAAGGGAATCAAAGGTTATTTGGGTCAGATGGGAATGTGGAAATCAAAAAACAAGATCAGCCATGTTCTTATTGAATGGCGAAGCAGGCTCGAGGGGCCAAATGGTCTACTCCTGTTCCTATTTCTTATGTTCTTATGTATACAAGAAAGTTTGCACCATCCAAAACTCTCATCTCTGTGCGCTGCACTCTTACCTTAATCTGACACCTCAGCTTCTCCACAGCCAGTTGACTGAGGTGCGTGGTACCACTCCAGCTCCAAGGCATCCTGCTCAAATTTGGATAGGATTAGGAGGTTTGGGGGCTTCCACCTGTCCACCACCTTCATTGTTGTTATGGGTCATCTTCTCCTGAAAAGACAGAGCAGCATTGAATAGTACACTCTCTACCTGCAGCCTCATTGCAGCCTGGCCAACACCACGTGAGGAACACCTTGCAGGACACACCCGAGTCGTGGCTCTCAAGCCACAAGGCACTCAGTCCAAGCAGCCAGGGCTCACCCCCTTGGCCAGCTCCAGCATCATTGACAGATGGCCCTCAGATTCTAACACTCCTGAGGTCCACGGGGGGATGGCCAACCCTTAATATTTCTCCACACTGATCCATGCCAACACTGTACTCACCCTTGCCGAGCGCAGCAAGTCATTAAACCTTTTGTGGTACTGCGCCCATGTGAACCTCACATCTTCATGGCTGTTGACCTGTGCTGCCACCTTCTCCGAACCTCTTTTTGTTAGGTGCAGTGGCCTCCTCTTTCTATTTCTGGGGACAAGGGTTTCCCTTCTGGCAGCCACCTCCTCCAGGTAGACCATGAGGTGCTCATCCGAAAACCGGGGGGCCAAGTGCCCACCCGACCTGCCCTCCCGCCTGGTGTCTCCAGCTACACTTGATGCCATAACTTCAGTTTTCACAAAGCAGGAGATGTATTCTTCCCTGGCTCCTTCAAGGAGCTGCCTGGGCCGTTTTTAAACTGGCTGGTGGGGTGGCCATTGGACCTGTTGCCTGACAGGCCCCACCCCTGCCCCCACTGGCCCCTTCCCGACCAATGGGAAGAGGCCATTCACATTGGGCGGGCTTTAATTGGTCAGCCAGTATGAAATCGCAGTCAGGGACTGATCACACCCACCCGCCAAGGGTAAAATTCAGGCCAAGGCATTCAGAAAAGATAGGGGAGGAAAGAAAGAAGGGGTGGCATTATAGATTAAGGAAAATATTACAGTAGCGGAAGGCAAATAGGTCCTAGAGGCCTCAGGACAGAATCTATTGTTATGACCAGTCCCTGCCAGGGTTATGTAGGCCGTACATCCCAAAGGCTGGCGGGTCGTTTCAAACAGCATGCCCCAGCTGCTGTTCGCAATGGACAGGGTACAGACTGTACCCAAGGAGCCCGTGCTTGCAAAACTCAAAACACAGTGTCCAGCATTAGATGTGATTTTGCAATTGGACAACATTTGCTAATTAATAATCCTCAATGTGCTAAGAATTACACTGACAACCAATTTAAGATTGTCAGCTGGGCTCGCAGTGTGGACCGTTTGTGTGTACTGGAAGCTACATATATTAATACACAGGGCCCTGTTCTTTGCAGACAGAAAGAATATGTACATGCATTGTGTCTGGCTTGCAAAATAAGTGACAGCCATTTGCTGACTCATTCCTCAGGGCAATGCATGACCAATCAGGGTCAAGCTACCTGGTTTAAATTTCCAACAATGCTTAGCAGTTAACCGTCAGTCATCATCAGTGATGTATTCTCCATGGCAACACCACTTGCCAACCAATCAACACTCTCTTCACATACAGTATAAATTGTTGTTTTCCTCATTATATTGGTATTCTTGTGAGTGTTCTGATGAGTGCAAGATGAAAAGCTTAGACATGTCTCTTTCCTCAGCAATATTCAAGTTCTGCACTACCAAACAACAACTTGATTGAGTTTTTTGATGAGGTAACAGAGAGGGTTCATGAGCAAAATAAGGCTCATGTGGTGTACATGGACTTCCAAAAGATGTTTGGTGAAGTGCTACACAACAGGCTTGTCAGCAAAGTTGAAGCCCATGGAATGAAAGGCACAGTGGCGGCATGTATATGAAGCTGGCTGAGTGACAGAGAACAGATAGTACTGGTGAACACATGTTTTCACATTGGTGTAAGTTCCTCAGGGTTGGTACTAGGACCACTCCTTTACTTGGTCTATATTAATGACCTAGATGTGAGTGTGCAGGGCACAATTTCAAAATTTGCAGATGACACAAAACTTGGGAATATTGAAAACTGTAAGGAGGATAATGATGGACTTCAAAAGGACATAGACAGATTGGTGGAATGGGTGGATACGTGACAGATGAAATTTAATGCAGAGAAGTGTGAAGTGATACATTTTGGTAGGAAGAATGATGAGAGGCAATATAAAATAAAGGATACAATTCTAAAAGGGGAGCAGGAACAGAGAGACCTGGGGGTATATGTACACAAATCATTGAAAGTGGTAGGGCAGGTTGAGAAAGTGGTTAAAAAGGCATTCAGGATCCTAGGCTTTATCAGTACAGGCACAGGGTACAAAAGCAAGGAGCTTATGGTAACCTTTATAAAATGCTAGTTAGGCCGCAACTGGAGTATTGTGTCCAATTCTGGGCACCACACTTTAGGAAGGATGTGAAGGCATTTGAGAGGCTGCAGAAAAGATTTACAAGAATGGTTCTAGGGATGAGGGACTTCAGTTATGTGGATAGATTGGAGAAGTTGGGACTGTTCTTCTTAGAGAAGAAAGTGGGAGGAGATTTGATAGGTGTGTTCAAAATTATGAGGGCCCTGGACACACTAGATAGGAAACTGTTCCTATTAGCAGAAGTGTCGAGGATCAGAGGGCACCAATTTAAGGTGAATTGTCAAAGATCAAAAAGAGGCATGAGGAAAATCATTTTTAGCAGTGAAGGGTTAGGAACTGGAATGCTCCGCCTGAGAGTGAGGTGGAGAGGGATTCAATCATAACTTTCAAAAGGGAATTGGATAAAAATTAAAAAAAAAATATAGGGCTATAGGGAAAGGGCTGGGGAGTGGTAATAGGTGAGTTGCTCTTGCAGATAGCCAACAGGGACACAAAGGGCTGAAAGGCCTCCTTCCGTACTGTAACCATTTTATGATTCAATTATTATAAGTGAAGATCAACTGGGTTCCTGAAAAGAAAGCAGAATCTCACAATTAGAGTCCTTGCCATTCTGCCAGATCCTTCGGACCCTCAGACCTGAAGAGGATCCTGGTCAATGGTTGGCCCTATTTACTGGGGGCAACATTGAAAGTGCACTGCAGTGGGAGCAAGTTAAGTTGGAAGCCCAGGAACACCCTCTTCTATGGACTTTGTGCTTGTCACATATGCAATCCCTTCTCCATCAATGTGAGAAATCCCTGAAAATTCTGGGACAGTAGAAAGAGGATAGAGACCCAACATAATGGGCAGAATTTTGCCGTTGATGGGCGGGTGGGCCCCATTGGCTCGGCGGCGGGCGGGCAGCTGATTGCCACCACCAAAAAAGGCCCTGCTGCCATTTTGAGTGGGTGAGTCAATTAAGACCTACTTAAGAAGCGCTATGCGCTTCCTGTGTGGGGGGAGGGATTGCCCAACTGTCAAAGTGCACTCTTTCGTGCATGCGTGCGAAAGAGCGCACATCTCCCTGAGACTAAGTGCTGTCTCAGGGAGAGCGCTGAAAGTTTTATAAACTTAAAAATTAGAAAAATAAAACATTTATTAACATGTCCCCCTCATGTGACAATGTCACATGAGATGGGACATGTTAATAAATAAATATCACATAATGTTTATTAAAGGTTTTTAAAACAGAATGGAAACCTCATCCTGCCAGTGGATGAGGTTTCATGTTTTTTCAGAAGCCCGCTGGGGCTCCTGGCCTGCCCGCCAGCCTTAAGGTTGGATGGGCAGGGCCTTTAATTGGCTTAATTATCCTGTCAATGGCTTCAATTGGCCGTTGATAGGTCAGCGGATGGACAGCTGATTTTGCTGTCCACCCGCCTTCCTGATTATTTAAATGGGGTGGGGTGACATCGGGGGTTCATTTTCGCGTTGGCCCAACTCGCCGGCAGAAAAATTCTGGCCAATTCTGCACTCTTTTTCACTCTTTCCCTTGTAATTGAATGCTTCTGAGGTTCCACAGAGAGTAATAGTATGGTTGGTTACTTTATTCCACTGAAGTGTGTGGTTACTTGATTCCACTGTAATATGTTACTGTAGATAACCACAACATGCTCCAGGGTTAGAACATCATCTGGACCTCTCAATGCAATGACTCATACTTATTCCCCCATGTCAATTGTTCTCAATGTATTATGCAACAATGAATTTCAGTATTAGTCATATATCCTACAAAACTCATCCACTCACAAACTTTACAATCATCTAGCAGCCATATAAATTATTTTTAATCTAAATAATTGAAGTACTGACCATTTCTTTTGGGCCCAGATATCAGGGACCAAAAATATATCTTTGGTCAGGCCTGAAACAATGTACCATTATGAAGGTATTTAGCTGACATTGACCAGTGGGACGACAGCTGCAAGCTGTGCTCTTAAATTGAATTATAAAAGCAAGATCTGTCTAAGAACAAAATTCTCATGTTCTACTGATGGTCAAACTCTAGATTTCTGCTAGCACCAAATGGTAATTTTCCTTGCAGTTCTCATGTCCTTATGATGGAGTGACCATTTAGTAAAGCCAAAGAGTTAATGAGTTGTTGGATTTGTGCTGTATGGATTTTTGTCTGAGGATATTCTTCCAGTTGTGAAGATTTCTATGTACAGGTGATGTTGCATCAAGTTAGGCCTTTCAAAAATTTTGTCCTTGCAGAGCTGATGTGAAAGATTTTCTAAGAATTTTCTGCAAGTAAAATAGAGGATCTCAGAGAGAGTTAATTAATTTTATGTCAATCGTTCCTGTGTCCATCTGACACTTGTATTGTGGAAGTGCACATAAAAGTGAAACAGGGATGTGAAGAGTGGGAATATTGATGTACTGGGAGTTACTAGCTAGTTTCTCCGGATGTAAAAGCAAAATACTGTGGATGCTGGAAATCTGAAACAAAAACAGAAAATGCTGGAAAAATTCAGCAGGAATAACAGTGGAGAAAAAAAAGAGTTAACATTTCGAGTCCGTATGAATCTTCTTCAGAGCTCCTTTTCCAGCATTATCTGTGTTTGTTCTCTTGATGTAATCCTTGCAGCTAGGCTCCTGTTTTCCTAATAGCAGGGCAGACCGAGTTTCATCCTAACACAAGCCTTCTTTGCAAACATTCATTAACTATAGTGTGTAACCGTGTCAGTAACTTGCTACAATTTCCCAATACAGCTCCAGTAATGATCAGAAAAGCTACAAGATGTTTGATGTGGGGAATAACTCACAAATATTGCAATGACCTTTAGAATATATAAAGAAAAGACTATGGCCCTGACAATATTCTGGCAATAGTACTGAAGACTTGTGCTCCAGAACTTGCCGCGCGCCTAGTGAAGCTGTTCCGGTACATCTACCCGGCTATGTAGAAAATTTCCCAGGTATGCCCTATACCCAAAAAGCAGGACAAATCCAACCCGGGCAATTACCGCCTCATCAGCCTACTCTTGATCATCAGTAAAGTGATGGACGAGCTCATTAAATGGCACTTCCTTAGCAATAACCTGCTCAATGTCACACAGTTTAGGTTCTGGCGGGGCCACTCAGCTCCTGACCTCATTACAGCCTTGGTTCAAACATGGACAAAAGAGCTGAAATCCAGAAGTGAGTGACTTCCCTTGACATCAAGGCAGCATTTGACCGAGTGTGGCATCAGGGAGCCCTAGTAAAACTGGAGTCAATGGGAATCAGGGGGAGAACTCTCCACTGGTTGCAGTCATACCTAGCACAAAGGAAAATGGTTGTAGTTGTCGGAGACCAATCATCTCAGTCCCAGGACATCACTGCAGGAGTTCCTCAGGGTGGTGTCCTGGGCCCAACCATCTTCAGCTGCTACATAAATGATCTTCCTTCTATCATAAGGTCAGAAGTGGGGATCTTCGATGATGATTGCACAATGTTCAGCACCATTCGCAACTCCTCAGTTACTGAAGCAGTCCATGTCCAAATGCAGCAAGATCTGGACAATATCCAGGCTTGGGCTGACAAGTGGCAAGAAACATTCGTGCCACACAAGTGCCAGGCAATGACCATCTCCAACAAGAGAGAATCTAATCATCACTTCTCGACATTCAATGGCATTACCATTGCTGAATGCGCCACTATCAACATCCTGGGGGTTACCATTGACCAGAATCTGAGCAGGGCTAGTCTTATAAATACTATGGCTACAAGAGCAGTTGAGGGGCTAGGAATCTTGTGGAGAATAACTCACCTCCTGAATCCCCAGAGCCTGTCCACCATCTACAAAGGCACAGGTCAGGAGTGTGATGGAATACTCTCCACTTGCCTGATTGAGTGCAGCTCCAACGAAACTCAAGAAGCTTGACACCATTCAGGACAAAGCAGCCCACTTGATTGGTACCCCATCCATAATCATTCACTCCCTCCACCACCAACGCACAGTGGCAGCAGTGTGTACAATTTACAAGATGCACTGCAGGAATTCACCAAGATTCCTCAGACAGCACCTTCCAAACACACGACTGCTACCATCTAGGAGGACAAGGGCAGCAGATACATGGAAACACCACCACCTGTTAGGTCCTCTCCAAGCCACTCACCATCCTGACTTGGAAATATATCGCTGTTCCTTCACTGTCACTGGGTCACAATCCTGGAACTCCCTCCCCAATGCACTGTGGGTGTACCTACACCACATGGACTGCAGCAGTTGAAGAAGGCAACTCACCACCACCTTCCCAAGGGCAATTAGGAATGAGCAATAAATGCTGCCCTAGCCAGAGACAACCACATCCCATGATTGAAATGAAAAGAAAAATGCTACTGGACCCTCGTCTCTAACTCATTGATATCAGTTTCAGTTCACAGAATCACACATAATCACAGAATCACTGTATAGAAGAGGTCCTTTGGCCCATCAAGTTCACACCGACTGAGTTATTTGGGGAATCTTAAATTTGAAGGTTCATCAATTTTGTGACTTTTTAAGGTTTTCTGGTGGCTTACGCTGGGTTAAAAGTGTCTAAGTGCAAGCTGTCACAGAACAGTTTTGCATTGCTTTGTGATAAAGTTACCATGAAATCAACACAGTGATAGCTTAATTATGTTCCTCCAGGGATAGTGAGGCATTTCTGGCTATTATAGATGTATTATAAATACTATGGCTACAAGAGTAGGTGAGAGGCTAGGAATCTCTAGGCCAGTTAACTCAGTTGACTAGGCAGCCAGCATGTGGCTCAGAATAATGCCGGCACTATGGGGTTTGTTGCCTGTTCTGGCTGAGGTAGTCCTGTCTCCGTGCCTGCTCTGTAGTAAAAATCATAGCATCAACCAGATGAATTGGTGACCCTTGAATAATTCAGGATGCTACCTCAAGAAAAAAAAAGTTAACTAAAGGCATATCACAGGTGAATTTAAACATGAGAATGATAGTTTTTACTTGGTGAGAGAGTGTAAAATGGGTGATGGCAATTTTAATGGAAATAAAAATCAGGATAGTTGTAAAATGGGCTACGATTATTACCCATTTTACACCACTGCACAATCAAAATTACACCCATTGTATTCTGTACACTTATTGGCTGTTCCAACCGAATCAGAGAGTTGTGGTTTAGAGCTCCACTTCAGGACTTGAGCACAGCTAGGCTGACATTCCAGTGCAGTAGTGGGAGTGCTGCACTGTGAAGATGCTGTCTTTCAGGTGGAATGTTAAACTGAGACCACGTCTGCCCGCTCAGGTGGAAGTGAAAGATCCCATGGCACTGTTTTGAACAAGAACAGGGGAGTTATCCCTGAGTGTTCTGGACAACATTTTCCCTCATCAATGTAACAAAAAACAGCCATTATCACATTGCTGCTTGTGGGAGCTTGTTGTGTGCAAATTGGCTGGTGTGTTTTTTAATATTTATTCGTTCACTGGATGTGGGGGTTCCTGGCTGGGCCAGCACTTATTGTGCATCCCTAGTTGCCTTTGAGAAGCTGCCTTCTTGAACCACTGCAGTCCAGAGTGGGCAGCCATGGTCTCAGTTTAACATTCCACCTGAAAGACAGCATCTTCACAGATTATTTGGTCAATATTGTCAGTGCACAGATATCACAAATATATCTTTGTATTTTATATAAGTTACTTCTTTTATAATTGGGTTTATTCATTAATATGAAGTCCAATATTTACATTCCCATTTAAACCAATAAAATCATTAAACAGCAGAAACTAGTATTTTGACAGGCATCCTTTATTGAACATCTCACACCCTACTCAGTACGCTTAGAAAACCCTTTGAAACACTATGGCATGGTTCAAGCAAAACCAGATGTGCTGAATAGTCCCTTTCTGACCCATTTAATTCATTTACCAATGAAACAGAAATGAAAAAATGGCACAGTATTTCTTTGAAAATTCAATGCTTGTGCTGTTTATTTTTGTTAAGTTTATATCTCCCACTTATACAAGGTTCAACATTTAATGGCTCTTATCCTCTAAATGGTTGAGAATAGAGGTTTAGAGTTTCAAAACTTAAGTTCCAAATTAATGTTTTTTTTGTATTACTGGTGTGTAGGACTTGAAGTCTGTTGGAAATGGTGGGCTCCATTTTGTGATCAATTCATAACGCAGACAAAATATGTTATAAAATTACAGGGGTTAACACTGAAGTGATTCCTTACTAATGAAGAATAGCTTGTGAACCTTTCATGGCCTCCGGATGTCCCAAAGCATTTTACAGTTAATTAAGCACTTTTGAAATGCAGTCACCATCATTATGTCACTTGGTCAAAATCCTAGAATTAATTTCCTAACAGCACTGTGGGTGTACCTTTCATCGAAGAAGAAAGACTAAAATCCCTTTCCACCGAATGCAGAATGCTAAAATCAGAATGAATCAGCAATTTAGAGATTCTCAGTTCAGGATTTACTGGATTTGACTCCCCTTGCATGACCTGTACCCCCAGAGGGAGCTCTTCTGCGTTGTCTTCAAATAATAGAAAAAGACTTTTTCATCGCCTCAACCACCCTTCAATTTGCATGTGTCGAATGCCACGCTTCGCGGGTCTGGCGTTCTTTCGCTTCACAAGAAACTTTAGCGTGACGTATTGGGTTGACTATAAAAGTTTGCAAACTGCTCAGTGAAAATGCAGAGTTGGAGCAGAGGGCGGTCGACGTGAGAAGAGCAGAAAACCTTTCGGGAGAGAACATGGCACAAGGTCAGAGAACTTCAGGAGCAGCGAACAAAACCTGTAGGAGTGAATGAATGAAGTTGTTGTAGCGGCAAAAGTGCATGAAATAATATGTGAGGAAGACATCAGGGCTTTTACTTAAAGTTTAGTCACGCAATAAGTTAAAAAGTCCTGAAAAGTAACTATAAATATCTCTTTAGAGTTTAATATTTTGAAACTTTTATTGTTACTGATCCAATTTATTGCATATTAGGTTATTAGAATATGCTATTTTGTAAGCAAATGAAGCGAATGGGATCATTAATATTTGTGATTTGTGAAACTGAACTTAAGAATTATAACATCAAGTTTGCGGATTCCACTGACTGAGCATTTCTTGTTGGTTCCTTCTCAGCTTTGGCTGTAGCAGGTACAGATTTCCAGTGTGAAGTCAACAACAAAGCCCACAGGACAGCCGATTTCGGTTCCAACCGATTGATTGTGAGGCGGGGGGATCGCTTCACCGTCACCGTACATTTCGCCGGCAGGGGCTACCAAGGGGCAGAGGATCAGATCTCCGTTATTGTGGAAACAGGTGGGAAGTCACTTGTGTGTGAGGTAAATGGATCAAGGATGCATTCAAACACAATTTGCCGTATTTTGTGAGCCGGTTGTTCATATTTTAGAAAATAAAAAAACTTGTCCCCAGGACGTTCCAAAGCCTTTGAAGCGCAGTCACTTGTAAAATGTAAGGGGAATTCGGCAGCCAATTTGCGCACAAGCGCCAATGAACAGCAATGTGAAAATGACCCAGATCATCGGTGTTAGTTGATTGAGGGATGAATATGGGTCAGGCCACTGGGAGAACGGCCTCGCCCTTCTCCGAAATAGTGCCGGGAGGTTTTGTGGCCCCCCCTGAGAGAGCAGACGGGTTAAGTCTCATTTGAAAGATTGTTATGATAAATACTGTCAGTGATGTGAAGTTAGCACACAATGTACTTCAAATTCCTTTAAATTAGTTAAATCATCAAATAAAGTAGCAGAGGGACTTCTGATATGATCATTTGTTAAACATTTGTACTATATCTGCCCAAAGTGATTTCTAGAGGACAAATTCTTTACATTTTGCTAGTCTGGTTGTGCTTTAGAAGGGTTCTGAGGGAAATAAGTGCAGAGTTCCCATGTGCACACAGCATAGCTGTCCCCAGATTCCCAACATTGAGCATCATTAGACAGGATTCAAAGGTGGGGAATCCAGGCTACATTATTCAGGTCCTATCTCCAATCAGTGCTCCACGTCAGACAAGGCTCATTACTGGGAGAGCTGAGGAAATCCGTTTCTGCAATGACATTGTAAAGTTGTTTTGAAAGAAAAGGTTTGTGTATACTCAACACAACAGAAAGTGAAAATCTCTTGCCAGAATTAGTTTATGTCCATTGTTTATAAAGCCATTTTGAACAAAATTGCCAGTTTCCATATTGAAGGGCTGTTTACTAAGATGGAGATTCAGAGTAGTTTGAAACATAGGATCAGTCAGCCTACACACTCCCAACCTGTCCCAGCAAAGTTCAAGAATTCAAAATCCACAGCCCACAGGAAAATTGGGGATATATATCCACTAGACCTGCAGAGCAATCAAGTAATAGTCAGATCTATGGGGAAATGGGGATGAACACAGTGAACTCATTGCGTTTCAGTGCTGTTATCCTGGCACTTTTGCATCATTATGAATTCGTTTTCAGAGCCAGATTCAGATCTGAGTTTGGAGTGAAACAGAGTGCTGAGAGACTAAAAAAGCAAGTTTGTTTAAGTATTTAGGAAGATATTAAGAGCGATTCCAAGATTTGGAAGGAGGGAAATATCACTCATGCCCAAAGAAACAATGAATATGGGGTGCACACACATTCCCTTCTCCCAGCATTTACTCTGAAACTGTGTTACTCACTTAGACTTGAACACTATGTGCAGTACAACTACTTGACCTATAGTTAGAGTTGCAGGCTATGAGAGGAAATCATGGGTACTTACATCTTTAGAGCACCAGAGAAACAGACAGATCTGATGAACGCTTCCCAGTCACCACCCACGTGAATGAATAGGTTTCAACTTTATTTCTGTCTGGTGCTGTGCTTCAGCTCTTTCAGGATAATTTAAGACCATAAGACATAGGAGCAGAAGTTAGGTCATTTGGCCCATCAAGTCTGCTCCGCCATTCAGTCATGGCTGATAAGTTTCTCAACCCCATTCTTGATTCACTACTTATGATGTGATACTTGAAATTTACAAGCAGAGATGTTAGAAGTTATGGAAAATATCTTACGAAATATACGCAATCATTAATGGAGCTTGTGGCTATCTAACAAGTGTGTTTAGCAGGAGAAAATGTACTAAATTATGAGGGACCATGTCGATTATTGTGAGGTGCTTGGTTTCGGAAATAGTTTGAGATGATTTGACAGATTGGCAACATGACCAGAAGGGAACAACAGTTCAAGCAGTTGGACAAATGCATTAATCATTTTGTGGCCCTCATGAGCACCAGTAAACTGCTCACTGATGGGAAATTGGGTATCTTATCCTGATAATAGGAGAAGCAGACGTTGGACCAGTAGTTCAGCCCATGCAATGTGAGTCTGTGCCAGTGCAATTGTGCAGGATGCAGAGGGCAAGGCAGAGAGATTTGTTGTTTTAAAACGTGACAAAGTGGGTCACAAAACCAGCACATTTTTTACCAAAGGTCTGTGGGAGTTGTAAAATTAGCAATAAAATTAGGAATAAAGGCCTTATGGGTACATAAGGCATTCAATAGTGCCAGCTTTCTGCCTCACCGATGTTGAAAGCTCTGTCAACTGTCTTTGGTCACTTGTGGTCTAACCTGGAGTAAAAAGTGCCACCGCTGCATTATTCTGCACAGATTTGTCGGAGTTACTAAAATGTATCCCAAACATTTCTAATAATGTTTGCTGATCTGCAGAGCAATGTTGCACAAAATCAAATAGCCTGTTGGCACTTTCTAGTCACATTACATTCTCTTTCATTTACACCTTTTCTTTTGCTATAAAAAGAATGCAGCTGCCAAGCCTTTCACTGTCAGTTGAAGTGGTTGTATGAAAAGTGGTATAGATGAGTTGGGCTATTATACATTTAGGATTGCGATTTTGATGCCAGCATTAAATGCAATAATTTTCCATTATACAATCTGAAATACAAACTCTGAAAGATGTACAAGTCAAGAAGCAATGCTTTTTGTCAAATTCTACAGATAATGTGAAAAATTATTTCTGTGCTGTTGATTCTGTGTATTTTTTTTGCTTAGCTTGTCTGCTCACCTACCCTTTTCAATCTTTGTAGTGCAGTAATTGTGTTCTACACAATCAGTTTTGATGTTTTTTTAAACCACACTGCCTAAAGGGGGTAAAAAGGTTTGAGATAACATGAATAAAGAGCAATGTCATCGGATCTCTTCCAACATTAAAAGGACTGAAAATGAAATTTGAAAAATTTCAAGTAGCCCATTAGAACATTTCAAACTTTGCTTGATACTGGCTACAGTCAGAATGAAGCCAAATATATGGAGGATCACCAAGTTTGGCCAGATTCAATTCTGACAAACATACACTGTGGGCAAGGTCTTCCGGTTGGTGAGCGGGGGCGGGGCCCACTCACTGATGTGTAAAATGATGCGGGATGACATCAGGCAGAGCTCCCGTTGTCACCCAGCATCATTTCAATTTTCAGGTCGGCGGGAGTGCAGCCGAATCAGCTGTGTGCCCGCCGACCTGTCAATGGCCTATTGAGGCCATTTAAAAAGTAATTAAATCATGAATGGACCTGCCCATCAAACCTTAGGGTTGGCAGGCAGGCTGGGAGCCCTGGCGGGCTTAAGAAAAAGCATGAAATCTCATCCATGGGTGGATATTTAAGTACTTAACAAACTTTTCAGTAAAAGTGATGGCCGTCCCAACTCATGTGACAATGTCACATGAGGGGACGTGTCAGGGAAATTTTGATTTCGTTTCTTTAATGTTTTATAATTTGGAGCCGAGCTCCCTGAGGCAGCACTTAGCCTCAGGGAGATCAGTGTGCTCTTTCGCGTGCATGCGTGAAAGAGCGTACTCCCAGCTGAGGGAATCCCCCTCTCCAGCCCGCACAGGGAGCGCATCACACTTCCTGGCGGGCCTCAATTAGCCTGCCCACGTAAAATGGAGGCCTGCCCACAATTGGGGGCACTGATCAGAGGTGCACCTGCCTGCGCCCGCTACTGCACCCCCCCCCCCCACCCACCCACCCACCCAAACAGCGGTAAAATTTTACCCAGTGGCTTAAATGGGAAACCACCTTATCAATGCAAAATGTATATAGAACTGATCTGGAACTAGAAAACACAAGAGTACATACGAACATAGGAATTAGAAGCAGGAGTAAGCCTCTTGGCCTATTGAACCTGTTCTGCCATTCAACAAGATTATGGCTGATCAGATTGAACCTCAACTCCACATTTCTGCCAACCCCCAGTAGCCTTTCATCCCCTTGCTTATCAAGACTCTATCTAGCTCTGGCTTAAAAATATTCAAAGACTCTGCTTCCACTGTCATTTGAGGAAGAGAGTTCCAAAGACTCATGGCCCTCTGAGAGAAATAATTTCTCCTCATTTCTGTCTTAAATGAATGACCCCTTATTTTTAAACAGTGACCCCCTAGTTTTAGACTCTCCCATCAGAGGAAACATCCTCTCCACATTCACCCTGTCAAGATCCCTCAGGATCTTAAAGATTTCAATCAAGTCACCTCTTACTCTTCTAAACTCCAGTGGATACAAGCCTAGCCTGTCCAACCTTTTCTCATAAGACAACCCACCCATTCCTTGTATTAATCTAGTAAACCTTCTTTGAACTACTTCTAATGCATTTACATCCTTAAATAATGGGACCAATACTGTGTACAGTACTCCAGGTGTCGTCTCACCAGTGCCCTGTACAACTGAAGCATAACCTCCTTACTTTTGTTTATTGCAAGGGGAATTAAATACAATAACATTCTATTAGCTTCCCTAATTATCTGCTGTACTTGCGTACTAGCCTTTTGTGATTCATGCACCAGGACACCCAGATGCCTCTGAATCTCAGAGCTTTGCAATCTCTCACTATTTCGATGATATTCCTCTTTTATTCTTCCTGCCAAAATGGACAAATTTACATTTGCCCACAGTATACTTCATTTGCCAGATCATTGCCATGCACTTAACCTATCTATATCCCTTTTATAGTCTCCTGATGTCCTCTTCACAATTTACTTTCCTACCTACCTTTGTGTCATCAGTAAATTTAACAACCATACCTTTGGTCTCTTCACCCAAGTCGTTTATATAAATTGTTGAGGACCCAGCACTGATCTCTGTGGCACACCACTCGCTACATCCTGCCAACAAGAAAAAGACCCATTTATGCCAACTCTCTGTTAGCTAGCCAATCTTCTATAGATGCCAATATATTACCCCCTACACCGTGAGTTTTTATTTTCTGCAATAACCTTTGATGTGGCACCTTATCAAATGCCTTCTGGAAAGGAGCATTGAGCTGAAATCACAATGTGACATTAGGAACAAATCTATAAGTGCATCATAAGTAATTCCTTCATTAGCCATCTTAATTAAAAGCAGATAGAGGAAATTTAGATAAATGTATGACAGCTTTTTATTCCTAATATCGCACACGCTTTTAAGATTTTAGGCTGAATTTTCCTGTTCCTGTGGTGCTGGGCATGGAGGCAGGGAAGCCAGTAAAATAGAGGGAAGCCATCTTGGAACAGCTCCTCGATGCATTCCTGCCACTGGGGATGTTTCCCTGGGGTGACCTGGGAAGTGGATTGGCTGCCCATTGCATATGGCAGGGCAGGCAGTTTATATGCTTCAGGTCATAATTGGGGCAATTTTGTGGCTCAGCTGGCATTTTATCAATGGCGGAGCAGCCCCCTACCATATTTGAAGACAGCCACCTCCATGGAGGTGATCTCCCTGTGGTGGGCTGGGCGACCATTGGAGACCGAGCTCCATGTCCCAAAGAGACGAACGTTATCAGGAGATGATGCACCTGGGGCCAGAATGCTTCTGCCGGATGGGTTTCCCCTCTAATCTAGGGGGCCAGTTGGTTTGGCTCGTCTGAAATGCTCACTTAGATTTATGCCTCCAAGAGTGCCCCCATATTGAGTCTCCCTTGTGTTCTCCTGTGACTGGGCTGGCAGCATTGGGAGTCACCCACTGTCCTTAACAGGATGGCGAGCATGGAGGTGAATAATTAGGAGCTCCCCGCTGGGAAGATTTTTCGGCCGATCTCCTTCCCTGCAAAGTTGGGCTGGGATCTTCAACTTGTTTAACCCGTGGGAAAATTCTGCCCTTTCAGATAAAAATTATATGTGTGTTGTAGAAAAAATTGAAATCTATTCTATTGTCACTCCCGCATCAGTCCATCTTATTCATTTGCATCATCATTTTAACTCTTTGTGCACAATAACACTGCATTTGAGAAGGAAAGTTAAACAATTGAAAAGCTTTATTAGCTTTTGTGCTAGTAATTTTATAGTTTAAAATGATTTGGAATTAATCTTTTATTCATTATCACTCCAGAAAGATGATAGGTGTTAACTTATTATTTACGGAGGGGCTAATGCTTTAAAGTTGGAGTAAGTCAAGCAAAATCTAAAAATAGGAACAAAGCCAAAGCAGTTACAAAATTACTGGACAAAATGACAATCACTACTTTGAACCAGCACATTGGCAAACTGCTTTCGTATATCCAGAGGATGAGCCGGGTGCTACAAAATGCAAGTTTTCTTTTTCTTTCTTTGATGTCAGAACCACTTTGGTACTGGCTGCAAAGTGGAATGGGTATGTTTCTTTAAAGCAAGATCGATTATGCTTAATACTCGAGGAATAGCAATCTACGCACTCAGTAGTGAGGGGGCAACATTTTAGATCCAGCTGAGACTTTGTGATGATATTGCAGAGGCACACGCATGCGCCTCATTGCTGGCATTTCTCAAGTGATAAAAAATTGGTCATGAGCTGAAGGAGTAGATTTTGACATTTTACAAGCATGTAAAATGTGTAATGACAAATTAACAGACCATTTTCTATCTCACACGATTTTTATTTTTATTGAAGCCAATGGAATCTTGGCAAATTTCGCACAAAGAGAAAATCTACCCCAGTGTATCCATCTTAAAGTCATTTGCCAATGGAGCTCAAAATAAATGGTCTAAAAATAGTCGAAGTGTCTGAAGCTGCTCATTCTATTACTCACTAGTAGTTTGTGATTAATCCTTTCTAATGTCATGTGTGTTGTCAGTTATATATTTAGGAAACTTTTGAAGCTCCTAAGTAGGGTAAAAGGGTCTGGAGTGTAACTGGTAAAATAGGTTGTATTCCTAGGAAAGTAGAGCAAATACACAGCAGATCCAAATTGACCTTTTGGATATAGATGCTTTAACAGAGCTGAAAATTGAGCTTCTTGATATGATAATCCAAACCCCTGCTTTTACCCAACATCCCTGTAATTTTTCCCCCATCAAGTACTTATCCACTTCCTTCTTGAAAGCTACTATAGAACCATAGCAGACAGTGTATTCCAAATCCTAACCACTCATTGTGTAAAAATGTTATTCCTGCAGTCACTCCTTCTTCTCTTGCCAATCACCTTAAATCTGTAACCTCTAGTTATCACTTCTTCAACCATTGGAAACAGTTTTATCTTTTTTACTCCATCTAAACACTTCATAATGTTAAGAACTTCTATCAAATTTCTTCTTTGCTTTCTCTGCTCACAGGAGAACAACCCTACCTTTTCCAGATAAAAACAAAAAACTGCGGATGCTGGAAATCCAAAAAAAACCCACCTTTTCCAGTCTATCCACATAACTGTAATCTCACATCTCTGGAATCAGTGTAAACCTTTTTCTGTGCCATCTTTAAAGCCTATATCAGACAGATGATCCTAATATCTGCATCAGCTATTTTGGGCAGTTCAAGCAGCTGTTCACACCTCGTTAAAGTGTAATTCCTTTACAGTCTGGGTTATCTGCTGTGACAAATTCAGGCTGTGATTTACAATCGGGGTTGTTATGACCAAGCAGTTGGTAAAACTGAGTTAGTTTTCCAGGGTGAAACTTTAAACAACTGTCATAACCCATAAGGTTAAGTGTTATGTTTGAGATGCAACTCTAAATTCAGGAATCATACCACCAGTTCGCGAGAGGTTTTTATATTAAGCTAAATGAAACATTTTATTAATTTACACAAGTTAAAGATATAAACGTGGCTACAAATTACTACGATTATAACTTTTAACAAAGTCCCAAACTAAACTCCATTAAGGCAACAGCAACCCATAGCTTTAACCAGATACCAGGCAAAGCATTTTCACCTTAAAAATTCAAAATTAGGTTCTTTTCACCTTGTTCCTGTGGAAACAGGCTTACAGCTGTGTTTAATCTCAAATTGCCTCTGCTGTACACACACAACACTACTGAAGTTATACCTAGCATAGTCTATTGAATGTAAATTCACATTGTATCACCAGCCTCTTTGAACTCTGCCTTCTAACAATACAATCACTTTCATTGTACCAATTTTATTAGTACTATAAACATACTGCTTGGTCTTTGCTAGCTAGGTGATAGTTTTCATCCC
The DNA here is from genome assembly GCF_017639515.1 of Carcharodon carcharias. Taxonomy (NCBI): domain Eukaryota; kingdom Metazoa; phylum Chordata; class Chondrichthyes; order Lamniformes; family Lamnidae; genus Carcharodon; species Carcharodon carcharias. The sequence continues at coordinate 62,635,802 of NC_054480.1, read as the reverse complement.
AATTCTTGAATGCTCTATTCAAAAAATGCAAAGCCACTCTACCTCTCTGTTTACATCTCAAAACTAGTACACATCAAAGCACTCAGACTAGCTGGCTTTAATCCAATTAAGAAACACCCACAGACAAAACCGCTATTTTAAAAGATATTCCAAAAATATATACATTAATAGCTTTATGACAGGGTAAAATTTGGTTCTTCACACATTATGAAATTATCTGTTGCCGGAATCAGTTTTGGCAAAGACATTTTGAGTAAAAATCTCAATAGGGTCACTAAGTTGTGAAAGCCTGAACTTTAAGGAATGCTGATGACTGTCATGAAGATGGCTTGTATTTTTTTTTTGAAAAGCTGAAAGCTAGAGGATGATGTGCAATGATCATCAAAATGAAACAATGAAAAGCAACTAAAAGAGCAAAATGGTGTGAAAGTAGCTAAAAAGGCAGGATAAATTTATAGGAAAAATCCACATAAAATGCAGGATATATGAAAAGAAACAAAAAACTTGTCACTTCTCTCTCGACTTTTCCTCTCATACTACAACAACCAATGCTGGCAGAATTGACACTTAACATTAATCTGTTTTACCTAGGTGCAGATGCTGACTGGTTCACTGTGTGGTTCCCACATTCGCTGTTTCTGTTTCCAGTTTGCAGCATTTGCAAATTTTCAACTTTTTACCTGCACCCTTATTCAGGGAATGTGTCTTTTAAAAGTAAAGTAATTTTAAAAAGGATTACGTTTAATGTTATTTTTCTCTCTAATTTTGTGGTAATTTTTCAAAACATTGTGAAAAAGCAATGAGTGCTGATAGAATATTGAGGACACTAGATAACAAACAACAGTGTATTCATCTGGTTAGTCCTAGAAAGTGCATCTATTCATTTTAATTGGGTTTTAACGCACGCCATTGGGCCTACTTGTCTCCTCTAGTTCAGTGATGAAGTCATCAATTTAAAGCATAAATCAGTTCAAATCACCCAAATACTGAGCACAATACTGAATCAATTGTTTCCGATCTTATAATCGTTATGAAGTATTCAATTTATGAAATACATTTGAGTTGCAATATTATTCACACTTGAGTTGAAATGAATCTTAAACATTTCATTGTTTGTATTGTAATTTTTCATGTATGGGAACCTCATACAAAACTATCTCAAACTGGTGGTGAATGACTCAAGAATTCCTCTTTATCATGGCCAATAGGAATTTATAGCCAAGAGGCACTAGAAAAGAATATAAAAGATTTACAGGAGCAATATCAGAACCAAGAGGTTATGAGATTCAACAGGCTGGGATCTTTTCTGTAGCAAAAAGAAGGCTGAGGGGTGACCTAATAGAGGTATGAAGGAATTCGCTATGGTAGTTGTTGATATGTTTCCATTTGTGGAGGAGTCCACAGCCAGGGACCATAAAGTCACTAATAAACCCAATAAAAAATTTAATGAGGAACTTCTTTATCCAAAGAGAAGTTAAAATGTGGAAGGTACACCACATGGAGTGGCTGAGGCAAAAATCATTAATGCCTTTAAGGGGAATCTAGATAAGCACATAAAGGAGAAAGGAATAGAAAGGATATGCAGAGAAGGTTAGATGAAGTAGGATGGGAAAAGGCTGATGTGGAGCATTAACACAAGCAAAGTTGGATGGAATGGGCTGTTTTTGTGCTGTACATTGTATATAATACTGTGTAATGTTAACATAAATAAGGCAGATGACTAAGAATGTTAAATACTTTCTGTTTTGATAGTTGGAAAAGAAATTGTTCTAGTTATGGCTCATCTCAGCCAGTGGTGTAAATAGAACATATGACATAAACAGAAAATAGTTAATCGATTCCTGGTGGGAGACCCTTTGGTGAAATGTCCTCATTAATGAAATATGTGGTTTTAATCTTCCAGTTCGTTGTTCACCCCCTTGAAAACAAGCCCATTACATTAAATGTTGCGAATATTCACTTGTACTAGTTCCTACTAAAACACTCGGGTATCCATGTAGAACTTCCAGCTTCAGCACAAAACAGGCGATACATCAAATGGAAGTCAAAAGGAAAGTTGGATAAAGTATATATAACAGACAATCCAAGATTGCCACACAAAAGTTCCACTCAGTGATTCCACTGTCCATCATCTTAAATAAGTTATACCTCTGTAAAAAAAGCAGACAGATCACTGTTACACTAAAGGTATTATTTATTCACGCACCAATAGCGCAAACAGTATTCTGGTTCTTGTGTTTCTCAGTACTTGGGTTAGGCAGTGGACTAACTGCATGATACAGGTCAAAAGCAACTCTCATATTGTACTGGTATCACTATTCACGATTCCTGGGTTCTACAGCATCAACAGCAAAAAGTAAACTCGCCAGATTCGTAAATCCTAGCACCCAGGAAGGCTTGTATCATTGGTGCCACAGGTTGCGTATCCAGAACTGACAGCATAAGCATAGATGACCAAAGATGACTAGCTCTCCACCTTCCAATTCACTGACCATTCATTGACTCTACTCAAGAGAGATGACCCTGTCTGCAAGGCAAATGTAGGTATGACGCAGCAATCTGACATTGACTCAGACAATGGTTTATCAATAATCTACATCTGATAATTCAGTGTTGTTATGTGCATAAATAAAAATGGAAATATCAAATATTTGGATTGGGCAACTTAAACAACACAAAAATGGGAATTGTTTCCGCACAGAAGGAGGCCATTTGGCCTATTGTGTCTATGCCTTGTCTTCAAATGAGCAATGCACCCAGTGTCATTCCCCTGCCTTCTCCCTGTAATGCCACATATTATTTCAGATAATCCAATTCTGTCTTGAAGGCTTCAAATGGACCTGCCGCCACCACATTCACAGGCAGTGCATTCCAGATCTTAACCACTCACTGCATGAAAAAGTTTTTCTTCATGTCTCCATTGCTTCTTTTGTCAATTACCTTAAATCTTTGTCCTCCTGTTCTTGGTTCTTCCACCAGTGGGAACAATTTTTTCCTTACCTACTCTGTCCAGACCGCTCATGATTTTGAGTACCTCTATCAAATCTTCTCTCAAACTTGCCTTCACCAAGGAAAACAGTCTCAACTTCTCTAATCTATCTACATAACGGAAGTTCTTCACCCCGGGACCATTCTCATGAACCTTTCCTGCACACTCTCTAATGTCTTCACAGCTTTCCTAAAGTTGGTGCTCAAAACTGAATGCAATACGCTACTCCAGTTGAGGCTGAACCAGTGTTTTATACAAAACCTCTTTGCTCTTGTGCTCTACAGCCCCAGTAATAAAGCGTAAGATACTGTATACTTTATTAACCACTCTCTCAACCCTGTCCTGCCACCTTCAATGCCTATGCATATATACACCCACATCTCCCTGCTCCTGCACCCTTCATGCTTAAAATATTTATTTATCAGATAATTCATACTGAAGGACTTTTAATTCCGAAGCGCAGGCTGTCATGAACGACAAGGATAGTTTAATTTAGCCTTGGTTTCGCACTGAGATTGTGAAAAGTTGAAGCTGAAATTTGAAGTTTGAGAGCCCAGTCTAGTTTACAAAATGGGCATGTTATTCAGACATATTTGTATATAGAAACAAACCAGCAACTGTTCAACCAGTCAGCAGTGAAATTGGGAAACATTTTTTTTACACAGAGACCAGAGGAAATTTAGAATTCCTATCCCCAAAAGGCTGTGGATGGTGGGTCAATTGACATTTCAAGATTGAGATTTGCAGATTTATTTGAGCATGAGGGACATGAAGCAAAGGCATGTAAGTGGAGCTGATCGGGACAGATCAGGCATGTTTTAATTCAATGGCAGAACAGGCTCAAGGGCTGAATCGTCAATGTTCCTTCATGTCTTCAGTTCTTTCATTTCAGAATAAAAACAGAAAATGCTGGAAATACTCAGCAGGTTAGACAGCATCTGTGTAGTGAGAAACAGGTTAATGGCCTTAAATCAGAACTGCTTATGAAAGAAGGGACATTTTACCCATGAACTGTTCAAGCTTGTGATCCTTCACATCCCAGAAAGGAAGAGAAAAAGTTCTTGGCTAAAGCAACAGATAAGGCAAAGGATGAAGTGAAACTGCAGACTAGGAGTAGCTTTGTGAAAGAGTGAGTCTATGCTACTGAAGAGAGAGGAATGGAGTGTTCATGAGAGAGATACAGAGTGTTCATGTGATGGTTAATAGTGTTGAGTGTGGATCTTAGGAAGTAACGAGAAAAGCTGTTTGATGAACGTTGAATGTGGACCAAAAACACCAAGAGTGGAATTTCAGTTGTAGCCTATGTGGAATAAGTTGGGACCGGAGCTAGTTGCTAAGGAAGGAGATGTGGCTATGTAAGTCAGAGATACCTGATCAAACACAAGGAAAGAAATGGAAAGCACTGAAGGTGAACAAGGTAAAACAGACAAATGGAAATCCTGTCAGAGAGAAGAGCAGAACTTCTTCAAGGTGGGCATTTGTGGAAGAGAAGTGGCAATGAATTAAACACTAGAAGCAAAACAAATGTTGCAGATGCTAGAACTTCAATAGAAAATGCTGGAAATTTCAGCAGGTTAGGCAGCATCTGTGGAGAGAAACAGACTTAAGGTTTCAGGTTGATGATGGCATGCACTGTCACATGCATACTCCTAACCTCTCTCTTCAACAGCCCCAACTCAGTCTATCTCAAAGCTGTCCTGACCTACAGTTTAATTTTATCCTTCATATCTCAGCCGACATTTTAACAAAAAACATTTTTCTATCTTTCAGATGTGAAGGATCAAAAACTTCAACAACTCATGGGTAGCAATGTTCTCCAGATTATTATTAGTAGTTCTGATTAAAGATCATCGACCTGTAACATTAACTCTGTTTCTCTGTCCACAGATGCTGCCTGACCGGTTGAGTATTTCCAGCATTTTGTTTTTATTTCAGGTTTCCAGCATCCACATTATTTTGCTTTCATTCCAGATTCCTGGGTTCAGCCAGCACAGTCTGATGGAGATGGGGAAGTCTCCATTTTGTGAGGCTGATTGCATGGGTCCTACATGAAATGATTTTGAGAGAGTTTAAACCCAATTTCCTGGCCTATCACTGTTAATAGATGGGGTTAAATTGAGACATGAATCTCCAGGCATACGGTGATCTTAAGGATGGCCACCATTGAAATAGAAAACTTTGGATTGTTTGGATGGGGTAGGTAGTTCTTCTGAGGCTGATGTTAATCTGTATTTTTGAAGTAAAGAATAAGGAGCTTTACTCTGCCTCTGTATTCATTTCCCAATCCGCTGGTCTTTTTAAATCCTTCCCACCATGATTGCTTCATCACACTGCTGCTACATTGGTGCCTATTTTGATTATTCACTTCTTTTTCCAACTTTTCCAAGTCTGTTCAGGTCACTTTTTTTCAATGTTTCCATTATTTCCTGAGTCTACATGCCTATGTTTATCTTTGACATCACCAAGTTGGCCCAAGACCCACTGAAAGCATTAACTTTCAATGTCTGTACATAGTGTTTGAGGCCTGTTGCACCAGAATGACTCAAGGGGACACTTTAAACAAACAGATTTGAAACTTAGATCAACATTAAATTTAATCTTTGCCTCTGGTTTAGCACTCCGCCAGATTTCATCTATGGAGGTGAAATTTGATTGCTTTTATTCAGCTGGATTCCAGACCAAAACTTATACCAGAACATGAACAACCCCCAGAATATTAAGTACCCATGTCAGAAGATAGAAAACCACACCAAAATATGGAAAAACCACACCATAGTGTCAAGTACCCAGAGCAGAACATGGAAAACCCGCACTAGAACAAGAAGTAGCCATATCAGGCTATGGGGTACCTACACCAGCAAAGGCATTGCACAAATTAACTCTTTCTGGGTCTCAAAATGAATGTTTTATTTTTAAAGGAACATCAAAAAAGACAAGGAAACTAATTGGGATTTTTTTCAGTATCTTAGTTTGTTTAATTTGGACTGTGCTTTGTTTGATCAATAAAAACAATGATCAATGTTTTGTGAGTCTGTAGCTGGAATTAAAATAGCTGCTAGCATCTTGCTATGTTAACAGCTTGCCCATATCACACTATTGCTTAATTTGTCATTCTACTGTCTGAGATCTTACGTTAATTTGATATGTTAAAAGAGATCAAGACAACAACAGCAACAAAAAAAATCAGAAATTGAGTTTATTTTTGTGAAAAATGTACATAGGGATTATTGGGCTATGAACATAAACTATGAACTCCAGCAGCACCGCCGCACCCTTTTTCAAAGCTGCGCGTGCCCCCAGTTTCATTTTATTCTTCGTCTTATCCGATGCCTCAACAAGAAACTTTTTCTCTTTCTCTCAAGTGTTAAGGAACGCAAGCTCCAACAACTCATCGACACCAACACCCATCTAGGACCCTCCACCCCTGCCTGTTTCTCCGTCCCCACCCCATCTTCCAATCCCAGCCCCGGCCGTGTATTCACTATACCCCCTGACCTTACCCTCTCCAACACTGAATGTTCAGTGCTCAACAAAGGACTTGGTTTCATACCCTTACGCCCTCATCTCAATGAATTTCGGGCTCGCCACAATGCTGAACTCTTCTTCCGCTGTCTTCGTCTCCGGGCTCACTGCTTTGGGCAGGAGTCCTCTCCCTGTTCAATGGATCCTTTTACCCGCCTCCAATATTCTCCCTCCACCTGGACCCCTCCCTCTGGATTCTTACCTTCTCTTGATCTTTTCATTGAGAACTGTTGGCATGACATTAGACGTCTCAATTTCTCTGCTCCTCTCACCCATTCTAATCTGTCTCTCTCTGAACTTACTGCACTCCATTCTCTCAGGTCCAACCCCAACATTGTCATCAAACCCGCTGACAAGGGTGGTGCTGTTGCTGTCTGGCGCTCTGACCTCTACCTCGCGGAGGCTGAGCGTCAACTCGCAGACGCTTCCTCCTACCTCTCCCTGGACCATGACCCCACCACTGAACATCAAGCCATTGTTTCCAGGACTGTCACTGACCTCATCTCCTCTGGAGATCTTCCTCCCACAGCTTCCAACCTGATAGTCGCCCAACCTCGGATGGCCCGCTTCTACCTCCTACCCAAAATCCACAAACAGAACTGTCCTGGTAGACCGATCGTGTCAGCCTGCTCCTGCCCCATGGAACTCATTTCTCGTTATCTTGACTCCCTTCTCTCTCCCCTTGTCCAGTCCCTTCCCACCTATATCCGTGATTCCTCTGACACCTTACGTCACATCAACAATTTCCAGTTCCCTGGCCCCAACCGCTTCCTCTTCACTATGGACGTCCAATTCCTCTACACCTCCATCCCCCACCAGGATGGTCTGAGGGCCCTTAGCTTCGTCCTCGAACAGAGGCCTGAACAATCTCCATCCACCACTACTCTCCTCCGTCTGGCTGAACTTGTTCTCACACTGAACAATTTCTCCTTTAACTCCTCTCACTTCCTCCAAATAAAAGGTGTGGCTATGGGTACCCGCATGGGCCCCAGCTATGCCTGTCTCTTTATGGGGTATGTGGAACATTCCTTGTTCCAGTCCTACTCCGGCCCCCTCCCACAACTCTTTCTTCGGTACATCGATGATTACTTTGGTGCTGCTTCACGCTCTCGTCGGGACTTGGAAAAATGTATTAATTTTGTTTCCAATCTCTACCCCTCCATCATTTTCACATGGTCCATCTCTGACACTTCCCTTCCCTTCCTTGACCTCTCTGTCTCAATCTCTGGTGATAGACTGTCCACCAATATCCATTACAAGCCTACCGACTCCCACAGCTACCTCGACTACAGCTCATCACATCCCGCTTCCTGTAAAGACTCCATCCCATTCTCTCAGTTCTTTCACCTCTGTTCTGATGATGCTACCTTCAAAAACAGTTCCTATGACATGTCCTCCTTCCTTAACCGAGGTTTTCCACCCACAGTCGTTGACAGGGCCCTCAACCGTGTCCGGACCATCTCCCACGCATCTGCCCTCACGCCTTCTCCTGCCTCCCAGAAACATGATGGGGTCCCCCTTGTCCTCACTTATCACCCCACCAGCCTCCGCATTCAAAGGATCATCCTCCGGCATTTCCGCCAACTCCAGCATGATGCCACCACCAAACACATCTTCTCTTCAACCCCCCGGTGGCATTCCGTAGGGATTGTTCCCTCCGGGACACCCTGGACCAGTCCTCTATCACCCCCTACTCCTCAACCCCCACCTATGGCAACTCCCCATGCCCACGCAAAAGATGCTACACCTGCCCCTTCACTTCCTCTCTCCTCACCGTCCAAGGGCCCAAATACTCCTTTCAAGTGAAGCAGCATTTCACTTGCATTTCCCCCAACTTAGTCTACTGCATTCATTGCTCCCAACGCGGTCTCCTCTGCATTGGAGAGACCAAACGTAAACTGGGCGACCGCTTTGCAGAACACCTGCGGTCTGTCTGCAAGAATGACCCAAACCTCCTTGTCGCTTGCCATTTTAACACTCCACCCTGCTCTCTTTCCCTCATGTCTGTCCTTGGCTTGCTGCATTGTTCCAGTGAAACCCAACGAAAACTGGAGGAACAGCACCTCATCTTCCAACTAGGCACTTTACAGCCTTCCGGACTGAATATTGAATTCAACAACTTTAGATCTTAAACTCCCTCCTCCATCCCCACCCCCTTTCTGCTTCTTCCCCCTTCCTTTTATTTTTTCCAATAATTTATATAGATTTTTCTTTTCCCACCTCTTTCTATTATTTTTAAATCTTTTATGCCCTGCTAGTCTTTCTACCCCACCCCCACTAGAGCTATACCTTGAGTGCCCTACCATCCATTCTTAATTGGCACATTCGTTTAGATAATATCACCACCTTCAACACCTCTATGTTCTTTTGTTCTTTTGTCTGTGACATCTTTTGATTATCTGCTCCTATCACTGCTTGCTTGTCCCTACAACCACACCACCCCCAACTTCTCCTCCACCCCCCTTAAAGCAGCTTATGTTTCACCCCTCTCCTTATATTCGCTCAGTTCTGTGGAAGGGTCATAAGGACTTGAAACTTCGGCTCTTTTCTTCGCCGATGCTCTCAGACCTGCTGAGTTTTTCCAGGTAATTCTGTTTTTGTTTTGGATTTCCAGCATCCGCAGTTTTTTGTTTTTATAAATTGAAGGCTGTCTGCCTCCCAAGATAATAGGTAGTTCTGGGGCCAGAATCTTGTCATTCATATTGAAAATGAGTTTGTTTGCAGCTTGATATAGACACATTGCTCCATCCTGTATGTTGTTATGTTTAAGATGATGGTCTGACTAATTGGAAACTTTCTCAACATGCTAAATGGGGATTAGGTTTAAATCATATCTGTATTCAGTTCAGGATCTAGGTAATTTGAAGAAGCCAGGGAGGAAAATGAACAAAATAAAATGGCTGCTCTGTGGAAAAATGTCTGTAACTGTTGCACATCAATGAATTGCTTTGTGTTGCCGAGACTGTTACTAAGCAAAACCAGCAGCCCACAGAAATTTCCACAAACGGCAATGACAAAATGAGCAGTACAATTATTATATCATCAGTAGTAGTAAATGTACTGATGTCAATAGGCAGGGTATTTTACCATGCCTCTGGGAAAGCTACCTGCTTCAATTCAAATAGTGCAATGGGGTCTTGAAAATTCTCCTGAGCCAAATGCAGAACACCAGATGGATGCTTCTAGGTGTCTCATTTGAAGGATGGCAATTGTAGAAGGTTATTTATAATTGGGAAGAAGACTTGGGGGGAGATGTAGAGTAAAGGGTTAACAGGAGCACATGATGCAGATGAAATGATGATGTAATACTACATGGTTGAGTAACAGAGATCTGGACGGAGAAGAAGTTCCAACGTCGTGCAGCGTTCCCAGTATGTACATAGAAACTGTAAATAAAAAGCAATGGTTTGAACAAATTACAGTCTTGAGCAGCTTACTTTCAGAGAGTAGACAAACCCCAAGGAACCCCACCTAGACCCCAACCACATGACAAAATAGCATCTCCAAAAGTAGAATTTCAAGCTGAATCATACGCTTAATTCTTGGAGTGTTAATGTTTAAAAGACAAAACTCAGAGTCACATAGGGTGCCTGGTCTTTCTGAACCCCCTTATTCAGAATATGATTACTAACTTGACACAATATTGGACCTTGTTTCTTTAATGATCCGGAAGCTGGCCTTAAATACCCACTTGGCTCAGGTCCTTCAGCAGGTTTGTTAGTACATTCTCCAGGTCCATGATGGCCTTATCCTGGAAGTTTGCCATTGAGCAGTGGATAAATAAATCCGTTTGTAAGATCATGCCTTTCCCTTTGTGGTTTCGGTGATTAAGGCTGCCTTGTAAACACACTGGTCAGTCCTAGTGGTTGCAGCCACAACCTCAGTTTTGGTGGGGCAAGGCCTGGTCACTAAACTGAATAAAGCACTAACTATGCCCTTGATACTGTGGGCTGTGTGGTCTCAAAGCTGCCTGCTGACAAGGCAAAATTCATATGAACTTTTACTTAACTTCTAAAAGGCATTTTGCTTCTAAACATTTTATTGTATATGATTATTTCTAAGCAAAAGCAATAGTCGATAACACTCCTGCAAAGCCCCTTGGGATGTTTTGCTATTATAGGTGCTTTATGAAGCAAGTGGTTATAGTATTACAGACTCTGCCATGCCTTGTGAATGTGTTGATAGCTTGCATCATTTAAATCCCAAGACCTTTTTATTGCTTTGGAGCAATAAATTCCCCAAAGTTTGTTGTTTTATACAGAATTTAGAAATACAGCAATTTATTTAAGCTGAATGTGCCAATGTTCAATTCCGGTCACTTTTGTTTCTTTACTGCTGATGCTGTCACAACAGATGTTCATGCTTATCTACCTTGTGACCTACTACATCCATCTGGGAAACCAAAGAGAGCCTTAGTTCTCAATCAGAGAGACAAAACCTCAAAGTGCAGCAGATTATATGCTTAAGTGTCTGGCATGGCGCTTCAAGTGACGACAGTCTGACTCGAAGATAAGAGTGTCGCCATTGAGCCAGAGCCAACATCTTTTATAAGTATCTGACTGGGCCAATCACCCTCAAGTAGTGAGAGAGAAGAGAGGGAGAAATCAACTGATTGGTGCTACATTAGGAATATTATTACAGGGTGACATCAGTAATAGCTCGTCCGTGGTCCAGTGGGTCTTTCCACCTTCTTTGATAAGTGACATTGCAAGATGGTCAATGACTGCTACTGGTAGACAGAACATGAGAAAGGTAAAAGAAATTTGGGGTGGCTCAGCATATGACATTTAATAGGTACGTCGTCATAAATCACTGGGCATGGCCAAGGTACTGGAAGAGATGTCGATTAGAAGTGAAATGTTTCCTCACATAGAGGGGAGGGAATTGTTAAGTGAATTACGTTGTAGCTTTTCACCTCTCAATTGCAGAAGAGCAGAGACCTGAGAGCTAATAACCTGTCTGCTCTCCTGCCTGGGGACTGATTGACACATGGGAAGAAAATCCAAAGGAAAAAATAAGTATGTTGTTGGAAAGGAAAAAGAAAAAATTATATATGCAATTGTTGGGCAATAATTTATTTAGAAGGCAACAGCTACCTGTAATAAAAGCTGACAATTATTAGCTGGTGAAAGAGTTTGGTCACTTTTGACGATATACTATAATCCTTTTGAACGGCTACATGATAAGCTCTCAGTAATACCATTTGTGCTAAGACTCTAATTCATTTTCTGAATTCAGTAAATTTCTGCCTTTTTTTCTTTCAGGTTTGGCACCTTCAGTAACATCTGGAACTAAGGCCCAGTTTCCGCTGTCAAATTCACTGGATGAAAGTAAGTGGAATGCTGCCCTTGTAAGCAGTGCTGGGAACCAACTCTCCCTGTCCATATGCTCACCTGCCAATGCCAAGATCGGGCACTACACTTTAAAACTGTGTACAACACAAGGTCAATCTACGCCGTTTGATCTCGGAAAATTCATCTTGCTCTTCAATCCATGGTGCTCAGGTAAAATGCTTTTTAAATAGATTCCATTTTGAAATTAGAGCTGTGTGATAGTATAACTGTGCAGAAGACATGTGCAACCAATGTGGCCTTGCCCACATCCTGTTAATTTAAAAGTATCAAATTATAATGAGAACGAGTATCACAGTTAAACATTTTTTGTTTAAACCATTTTGAACAATTGCATGACTGATCATTAGTCCTCGGTATTTGGTTCCTCATATTTGAGAGTTTATTTGTGATATTTACTTAGGTAAATAATGGCAGCCTGGGGGAATAAAACATTTTTCTTCCTTCTTTATTATCCTGTGTTGGTACGAAATACATTGAAGACCAATAACGTCTTGCCCCAACATAGCCAGGATTTCCTGGTCGGTGAGCAGGGGGCGGGGCCCGCTCGTCTACATGTAAAATGACGTGGGAGGGCATTGGACATTGGGCGGAACTCCCGACGCAGAATCAGCTGTGCGCCCACCGACCTGTCAGTGGTCAGTTGAGGCCATTGACAAAATCATTAAAGTAATTAATGGACCTGCCCTTCCAACTTTGAGGTTGGCAGGTAGGCCGGGAGCCCTGGCGGGCATTAGAAAAAGCATGAAACCTCATCCATGGGCGGGATGTGTCACATGAGGGGACATGTTAGGGAAATTTTTTTCTTCTATTTTTCAGATTTTTTTTATTGCGGAGCTGACCTCCCTGAGGCAGCACTTAGCCTCAGGGTGATGAGTGCGCTCTTTCATGCGCATGCGTGAAAGAGCACACTCTTGATTTTGGGATTCCCCCCCTTGTCCGCACAGGGATCGCATAGCCCTTCCTTGCGGACGTCACACTGGGTTGGCCTTAATTGGCTTGCTCACATAAAATGGCGGCGTGCCCCCGATCGGAAGCATGCCTCCGCACGCCCGCTCCTGAACTCCTCCCTCCCCAACGGGGGGAAAATTCTGCCCATAGTCTTAAGTTGAACTTACTCTGCCTAAGTAACATAGCTCAAATGCAAATTCAGAACTGGGATCTCTACTATACATTCCTTCTCCCAAGACCAAACATCCTGCGAATCTCTCTAACTGAAGATTCTCAGTTTGTGCAGAATTATGAACAGTTTTGAGTTCAGGACTGGATTTAGGTAAGTTTGTTTCAGATTATTTTACCTAGTGACATCACAACCAATTTACATTTTACAACCCAATTTACATCCCATCAGTCTCTACTGGATTCAAATCAAATCCACTGAAAGAAAGGGCAGTGTGTAAAACCCCGAAATCCCTTACCTCAAAAGTATCCTCGAAGCTCATCAGTGTGAGGATATTTGATTAATATCAGTGGGTGTTGTTATTAAGTTAAGCTATTTCATTAATGTGGGCGGTTGTTATAAAGTTATTAGCTGTTGTTGTTACCTTGCCAACTGCTTGGCAATATTGTGCACAGCAAATCCTCTAGGTTGGTTTCCCCAAGGCATCCCTCACAGGATTGATTCACATGTACTATTTATAATAGATATTTGAGACATATTGAATTGGATTGACTGCCATGCAGTACTATTATCTACACACAGCTCAGAAAGGTGACTCATCCTGCAGCCTCAAATTACAGTAACTTTGGATGTTTGTGGGATAGCTAACCTCCTTGAGACTTCTTAAAATTTCAGACGATGCTGTCTTCCTAGACTTCGAGAATCAACGCAAAGAATATGTACTGAATGATCAGGGCTTGATCTATCAGGGTACGAAGAAGTTAATTTCACACATTGCTTGGAATTTTGGGCAGGTACTGAAGAATCTAAATAATTTTTTTTCCATTTCAGTGAAAAAAAAAATAACTGGCAATCAAAATGAATGGGTGCCCACACAAGGGCAATTGTAATAATTTAGCAATTCAGCTTTCATTGTGGACTTTTATCACCCTTATATATTCAGAGCAAGGTACTCTTAAGAAGTTTAAGAGGAGATTTGATAGAGGTGTTAAAGTAAGTACGTGGCAACTGTTCCCAGTGATGGAAGGGTCAATAACCAGAGGACACAGATTTAAGATAATTAGCAAAAGATTCAGAGGTCAGGTTGGGGGATTTTTTTAAATGATTTTTCATGAGTTATGATTTGGAATGCACTGCCCAAAAGAATGGTGGAAAAAGACTCAATAAGGAGAAAAAGGGAATTGGATGCATACTTGAAGGGGAGAATGCTTCAGCTATGGGGAAAAAGCAAGGGAGTGTAACAAATTGGATAGTTTAATGGCTCCTTCTTCGGTTCTGTGATTCCATGAGGCTTTATTTATTCTATGCTAATGTTTACTCGTGGTCCCTCATAAATCATATACACCTAGCTGTTACTCTTTGGTTTACCTAGACCTCTTCCCTACTCTTTAAAGTCTTGGGGAAGCCCTGTATTGTCAACCTTAATGGTGGCATATTTGTGTAATAAAGAATATGTATCTAAGTTGCTAAGAACAGATTTTTATTGGATAAGGGTATTTAAGGGATATGGAGCAATGACAACAAAATGGAATTGAGGTACAAATCAGCGAGCATCTAGTTGAACATCAGAACAGCCTCAAGAGGCTGAATGGCCTAAGAAATGTTTTGCCTGGATCGTGATTTGTGTAAACTCCACAAAAAGGTCAAGGGACCAATTTTCAGCTTCAGGTACAAGTTGATTCTAATTTGCTTTCCATTGTTTTAATATCTGCCAGCGTCTCAAGTGCAAGTAGCATTTCATTTTCCCAGTCTAAGCTTATTTGTTTAATTGTTCACAGAGGGAATAAGCTCAAATGGGCCTAAAGGGATAACAATAAACGAGGAGCATACCGAGGGGAAACAACACTTCAGAAAATCTTTGAGAGGTCATGAAAAGGCATGCCAATCTAAGAACAGTTGCTGCAGACAAGTGACGGAGCGGCCCAGTGCCTGACTTCCCTTTCTCAATGTTGCTGAAATGAAAGATGTGCAGCATGAAATGTTTATGATGTGGGTTGTCCCCAGTGCCACACTACAGCATCACTCCCATAGATCAGGTTCACAGCATGCCAGAAAGGGGGCGCAGCCAAATTGTCGGCCACAGCTGACATTTATATTCCTGGGTACATGCAATCTCCAGGATGCATGGTAGCTGCAGGTATCCTTGCAGCAGATTGCACAGCTTGGCCTGTGCCCATTAGCTACAAGGTGACGGAGAAGGCAGGCTTCACTGGTTATTCCCAGGTGGCAAGAATTTTTCTGTCAGCGAGCAGGGGCGGGGCTTGCTCGCCAACGCGTAGAATGATGTTGGGCAGAACTCCCAACATCATCCCGCGTCATTTGCACTTTCAGGTCGGCGGGGGTGCAGCTGAGTCAGCTGTGCGCCCACCGACCTGTCAACGGCCTATTGAGGCCATTCAAAAAGAAATTAAAGCAATTAGTGGACCTGTCCATCCAACCTTAAGGTTGACGGGCAGGTCGGGAGTGCTGGTGGTCACCTGAAAAAGCATGAAACCTCATCCATGGGCGGGATGAGGTTTCATGACTGAATTTAAAAATTAAGTTAACTTTTACTTAAAGTTATGCCCATGTCCCAACTCATGTGACATTGTCACATGAGGGGACATGGATGGTTGATGAAATTTTCGAAAGAATAACTTTCTCACTTTTTGGGAACTGATCTCTCTGAGGCACTTAGTCTCAGAGCGAAAGGAGCGCACTTACGCATTTGCCATTTCCACCCCCCCCCCCCCCCCCCCGTTACGCTGGACAGGTCTCAATTGGCCCGCCCACGAAAAATGGTGGTGCACACCCGATCGAGGCCGCTGATCGGAGGGCAGCCCACCCACACCTGCTACTGCACTTCCCCCCACAACGGGGGGAGAATATTGCCCCTGATACGTTTGATAGAGCCTGAAGAAATAGTTTAGTGGTATCTTGTAAAGACAGGCAACATTACTTCCTTCATGCAGTACCAGCAAAATATAACAAAAGAACGAACTTTACATAGCATCTCTCACAGCCTTGGCATGCCCAGAAGCACTTCACAATCAATAAGTGTTGGCACTGTTGAAATGTAAGGAACATACTGTGATCAAGTTACATCTAAAGAACCCTGCAGTATCAATGGTTAGTCAAGCATTCAATTCTCAAAAGTTCCCCAGAAAAAGTACCAGCCAGCCCAATGTCTACCAAAGTGAAACAAAGACAAAAATAGCTGGAAAAGCTCAGCAGGTCTGACAGCATCTGTGGAAAGGAAGACAGAGTTAACGCTTTGAGTCCATATGACTCTTCAGAACCAAAGTGAGCTGTGTTACTTCTCCCTGCGAATACATGGGTTTTGGATGTGGGCAGGGAAGCCATGAAGTATCTCTCAGATAGCTTGATCTGGCATCCCTCTGCAGATCCTACTCGTCCTCTAAACATGTCATCTTCAATGTCCTTATTGGCAAACCCTATAGTCCCAATAAAGGCAGAAGGACAATAACAAAAATAAAGATAACTTGGACAAAAGCTTTTGCAAGAAAAGCCCAAAGACCAGGTGCTTTCTGCCCCATCAATATGATAGACCAAAATTTCAGGCATGGAAATCTGTCTAAATTGGGTGTGCATCTAACAGATGTTAAACGGAAGCAAATTTCACTGCTTAAAACAGATGGATACTTTACACTTTATTATTGATTCTTGCTTTCAGTTTGAAGATGGTATTGTGGATATTTGTCTGAAACTGTTGGATAACAGCTCGAATTGCCTGAAAAATCAGGAAGAGGATTGTTCTCAAAGGCATGATCCTGTTTATATCAGCAGGATTGTGGCAGCTATGGTAAGCGCTGAAATCTAATGCCTTCTACTTCTATTATTTAATTATCTCCACAGGGAGGAAATTAACTGTTCTCTATATATTTGTTTACTGTTATAGTAGCAAATGACCATTGGATGGACTTGACTGTTTTTCCAGTCATCCTAATTTGTCAACATATTCAAATCTTCATTACTGTAATGCCGTTTATGTAAAAGACAGTAATGAAAGGATAGAATTTGTGGATTTGCTCTGAATGTTACAGCTATAAGAAGGAGACAGCTGCACATTATCTAAGTACTATGACTGATGGTATTATAAGTGACCTAGTAAACAAGTATTAATTACTGATACCCAAATGGAGCCTAGATGAAACTTCTCCAAAGCTTCATGATAACTGAGTGGTCTATGGGTGTGCTAATGCCAATCCTTAAAAGGTGCGGACTTGGGTTCGTGTACCTGGGTGCCTATAGGCTGAATTCACAAATCCAGATGGTATGTAATAAACGCGTGTGTGTGTCTCTATAGAATATAAGGAAAGAACATCAGCTTAGACCACTGGCATTCATGCCAGTTTGACCGGGACAGTTAGGGTCTGGAAATAATTTACATTCCAGCCTACTGGAGGTAGCTGAGAACACTAAAATGATCAAAGGAAGTCCAGAAACTATTCCACCTTTCAGATTATTTTAATGATAATGGTAATCAATAAATTAATGTAGTTACCTGCCCACAGAGTGCAGAGTGATTGGGTTTGCAGGTTTGGTCGATGCATAAAATTTGAAATAACTCATTCTGCAAGTGGCAGAATGTTAAACACCTCTTTAATGTCTAAGCTGTCATCCAATATCTCTTACAAAAATCTAAAATAAATACACTGATTATCAATTGTTATTTTATCCTTGTTGTGGCTGTCATTTATGATCAAAAGCCTGCTTGTTTATTTTGCTTTAGAATAAGGCAAAACTGTGAAGCCAGTTGATTGATTGTCAGTAAGAACTTCCAAGATGTACATATAATCAGCATTTTGACCACAGCAATAATTGCTGCAGAATTCTGCTTTGCCTCCTGCCAATTCAGTACATGTGTAGCCAAATAATACTGTAATACTTTGTAATATTATGTTATATTTAATCTCTTTCCCTTATTACCTGATTTCATATATATCGTTTTTGTTTGTTCCAACATCGGTTTCAATGTTAGCTCTCGCTGTTCTGCTATGAGGACGGAGATAATTTCCCGATATTTAGTTAGAATTTACTAAAGTTCTGTGAGGTAATTAATATCAATTTTATGGCATTTAAACTTAATATCACCTAACAGAATTAGGTCTGGGACAAAAAGTAGTTCCTATTTTCACAATATTCCTATATTGTATGCTCTACAAGGTCCATGTAAACACGATTTGGTAGTAAAATTTAGCAACGATAACGACAATACCTGTAACTAAAATCCAAACTTGGTTTGTCATCCCACACAGGTAGCTTTATAAGTGAAGTCTTGCATTTATCTTTCTGCTATGTTCAGGGCAGCTTGATGCAGGCCACCATTTTGTACAGCTGGCAGTTATCCTTACAGCACTGATTGTTATCCATTGGTGGCAAGCTTGTATTTACAGTTTTCATCTGCTCTATTCTTTGGTCCAGTTTATAAAATGGATGAAGGTTGTTCCTGAAAAATGTAAATATTAAAAAAATTTAAGCTAAAATAACCCATTCCAACCACTTTGTTAATACTCAAGTATGATATATAGAGGAAAGTGATAAGGAATGAAGGAAAATAAGATAAAAGGCTTGGGGCCACATTCACAACCTTAATGCTTGGTGTTAAGCACTGCCTGGATGTAACACAGAGTAAAATCTAGCAGGGTGCAATCCATGCCCCTTTATAGAAAGCATCAGATTTTCCTTTCGTTAAATTACATGCTGGTACTTAATGGGCTTTGAGAGCAAATCTCCACAACACCACAAAAACACACTTCATAAAGTTTCTAACTAATGATATTTCGTAGGGATTCCTGTCAAAAGTCATTTGCCTCCAAATACCTCAGGGAATTTTAAAAAATGCATTACGTTAGGATGGAGCCTTTGACTTTTCTATGACAATATCTGGAAACGAAGTTTGAAAGAAATTTAGAAACATTTATTTTCTTAAAGAGTAGAGTGGGTAATGTAAAATTGAATCAGATTCACAAGCAAGGCAGCTCCAAGAGTTATTTTTCTTTATATCCATCAAAAAATAATTACAACAAGCATAATTGGTTCTGGAGAGGCCTTGAGGGACTGAAGAATTGAATAATAAATATTTGCCACATCTTCTGAAATGACATAGCTTTGGAAAGGCTACATCAGAATCATACTGAACAAGTCCTGCTTAAGCAATGTCTACAAATCACTGTTATACTTGCTACAATGCAAGAGTTAAAAAATTCATTTGTGTTAATATGAATTAGACATGCAAAATGAATAACAATTTATTAATTAATTTACAAATGTTATCAGACTCCAAATAATATGGGAAAGGGAAAAATATTTGACATGTGCAGAGACGGGGAGCAGAATGTAATGTTTACTGGAGGCAAGGTTGGAGGGTGCATTTGACCATACCTCGCCACCTCCCCACCTCTGTTCGATTGAATCCAGGGTGAAAAGGCTCATGGATGGCCTTCAGCACTGACAGTAATTAAAGCCCTTTAGTGGGCAATTAATGTCTCATTAAGGGCCTCATCCCGCTGCTGCTGTTATTCAACCAGTGGCAAATAGGGGACTCACCATATTGAGAGATCGAAAAGCAAACATGTTTGCTTGGAGCCTCACAGGGGGCTTTTTCTTGTTCAAAGGCACTCAGTGCCTGATTGAGGGACCCAGCCTTGGGAAGGTGGCCCATTAAGACCTGCTGATCTTCCAAGCCCACATTCCCCTCATCTATCTGGCAACCTCATCCATGTGACCCCCCCCACCCAAACCAAAATGGTTATTCTCAAAGGAACTTTTACTCAAGACATAATGACCATTTCAACTTAGAAAGATAACAGAAAATGTTGGAAATACTCAGCAGGTCAGCCAGCATCTGTGGAGAGAAACAGAGTTGATGATTCAAGCTGATGACTCTTCATCATCAGGGAAAAAAAAGAGCTATTCTATTTTGTTTAATTCTATTGCAGTCGGTCAGAGCTATAATACATCATTGCAATTGTGTTTTATGTCAAGCTCTTTGGCTACCTCATACAGCTCTCTCTTCCACGCTATTTTATGGGATGATGATGGTGTAGTGGTAATGTCACTCACTGGACTAGTAACCAGTCGCTAAGGTTAATTCTATGGTGACATGTGTTCAACTCCCACCATGGCAGCTGGTGGAATTTAAATTCAATTAATAAATCTGAAATATTAGTTTCACTAATGAAGCCATGAAACTATCATTGATTGTTATAAAAATCCCATCTAGTTCACTAATTCCTTTTAGGGAAGGAAATCTGCCATCCTTATGTGATCTGGCCTACATCTAACTCCAGGCCTACAGCAATGTGGTTGATTCTTAACCGCCCTCTGAAATGGCCAGCAAACCACTCAGTTCAAGGGCATTTAGGGATGGGTAACCAATACTGGTATTGCCAGTGATGCCCACATCCTGTGAAAGAATAAAGGACAAAAAGTCATTAAAGCTGCATCTTGCATAAGTAACTCATTGTTCTAAAACCAGAAAAAGCTGGAAAAACTGAGCAGAGAAATGGAGATGTGAAGAAGAGTCGTGTGGACTCAAAACGTTAACCCTGTTTCTCTCTCCACAGATGCTGTCAGACCTGCTGAGCATTTGCAGCATTTTCTCTTTTTACTTCACAGGGAGAATTTTTTCCCGGTGGTGGGGGGTTTGGACGGGACCACCCACGATCGGCTGTGCACCGCCATTTTACCTGGGCAGGCCAATTAAGGCCCACCCAGCTTGATGTGCATCGGAAGCGCTGAGTGCTCCCTGTGCAGGCGGGGTGAGTAGGCTGAGTCGGGGCCTGCGCTCTTTCACACACGCATGCAAAAGAGTGCAGAAATCTCCCTGAGGCACAGAGCTGCCTTGGAGATTAGTTTGATTTTTGAAAATTTTCATTAAAAAAAAACTTAAGACATATCCCCTCATGCACCAGTGTCACATGAGCTGGGACATGTCAATGAATTTTATTAAAAATTTTTATTAAACTTTAAAAGTCTTCATGAAACCTCATACCACCAGTGCATGAGGTTTCATGACAAACGCGAAGGCTGCCTGGGCTCCTCGCCTGCCCACCAACCTTAAGGTTGGATGGGCAGCTCAGTTAATTAGTTTAATTGCTGTTTAAATGGCCTTAATAGGCCTTTTGACAGCTCAGCAGGCGCACAGCCAACTCCGGTGCATACCTGCCGAACTCAAGATCTGAATGATGCGTGGTGATGTCGGGACACACGCCCGACGTCACCGTGCGACATTTTACACATCTTAGAGCAGGTCCCGCCCCCGCTCGCCGACCCAAAGATTCTGGCCCATATTTCCAGCATCTGCAATATTTTGCTTTTAACTCATTGTCCTGTATCTCTGTGTAATACTTTACCATTTATTTCTCCTTTACAGGTGAATTGCAATGATGATAAGGGGATACTGCAGGGTAACTGGGGCCCTGATTATTCATGTGGAGTACCTCCAACTATGTGGAACGGAAGCATTACTATCCTTCGTCGATGGAACAAATTGGGCTGTCAGCCTGTTCGCTTTGGCCAGTGTTGGGTCTTTGCAGCAGTGGCCTGCACAGGTATGAAGTAGACTGGGCAATGGGGCTTGTTAAAGATACGGTATAAGATGCCAACATCAACATCTAACTGGCATGGGACTGTGTGGCAATTGTTGAAAAAAACAATTGTGGTTCCATTCTATTGAGAATTGAATATATATCCACAGACCTGTTGAAAACCAATATTCCACATTTCAATGTGTCAGGAAATTTTCTAAAGGAAGATCTGAAGCTCCAATATCTTCTGTTTAAAAAAAATTTCAAACCTCAATTATATGAATTCCTTATGAGTTATTCCATCAGCATCTACTGGTGTGTAAGTAATGAGGTCTCACTGGAGTAGTACAGTCAGAACCGGTTCATTTGAAGCAACTGGGCTTTGTAAATAGTTGAGTATTGAATGAGACTTACTTTGACCAGTTCAGACGTAAACCTATTCCAGTTTTATGTAGCAATGCTCATGAAGTGCAGAAATGTAATGGCATTGTTCCTGATTTTTAAAAATATAATTGCATTGCTTTTAGTGAGAGGTTATGTAGGTATAAAATCATTAGTTAAAAATAGTACTCTTGAGAACAATAATCGATTAAAATTTAGGTGGTAGCTATGAAGTAAAATGAGGCAGTGAGGTGGAACTGGTAACTCCTCATGGCTGCAACAATTTATTCCTATAAGTTAAATTGTCCCAATTGGCTGGTATTGATGTGATTTCTAATTTAATGTCCTATTGATGTAGCCTGAACAATGCACTTAAATTATGGCCTGAAGCTCACTTTCTTTCAGACACTGTTGGTATCTTGGAGTAGTGGAGAAGGAATTTGTAGTTTAACAGAGTATAGATATTTCATTAACTGAATGCTCTGACTGTTTATGCATTTATGTTTTCAGAATGCACTCAGTTTAGATGGAAATTACAATGTCACACAATCACATAATAACAAAGGTTTGGCAATTTACCTTGCCAATTAAAGGGGGAAGTGGGCCTTCAAAGAGTTCAGTATATTATAAATAATGTTTGAGCTTATGCCATTTAGAATCAGCTGTAGAAAATTGAAAGCCATGTCTTGGAGTAAAAATATCAAATGATTTGAATTAAGCTGCATAAATAACAGCAAAGTGGAAATTTGATGCTTTATGCAAACTTGAATCATCAAATAACTAGAGCTAAGAATAGACTGGATTTACAATTTTACCCCTTTTTTGTACATCATTTTGGTAAATAGCTCTTGGCGGTTTGTTCATTGCTGTACTCCGGCAAAGAGGTGTTTTAGTGCTTTAGCCAATTGAACATTTTTTCCAAAGTTTTGTGCTCATTATCAGTAGAGAGAGTTCTCAGGGCAAGTATAATTAACACATGTCAGGTATAATGCTCATTTGAAGCCTGGCCTCATTTGCTGGCTGTATGGGCGATAACGACAGAGGCCGTGAACTTTTTTGAGAAGGTGCTGTGGCATCTCAGCAGCAGGATCCTTCTTTAAATATGCAATTCGTATTCTGATCACATCACTGGGGCCCAGCTACAATTCTGACCTGAGGGCTATGTGGGGAATCTATCCTGACTTTCCCATCGGACCAAACAAGTCAGGAAGAGGAACCAGAAAGGCAAGCGGCCATCTTTGAAGTTTCATTGAGAAGTATGTCAAAAAACAAAATGACAAGGAATTGTGGGTACTCTTTCTAGACTACGCAAAGGCTCTTCACTCACTACCAACCATGCAGAGCTATGGAAAACCCTGAATGGATCTAGAGTCTGGCTCATTCAGAAACTTTACGAACAGGCTAAAGGTGTGGAGCGTGTACTTGGAGACAAGGCAGAGTGGTTCAGTTTTGGCAAAGGAGTTAGCTAAAGATGTCTGCTTTCACCACTACTTTTCAATATCATAGGAGAAAAGGTCATCAGAGACATCAGAACTGCTCTCAGTTACGACCACGTGAAGTGAGATAAAAGTGACCCTATTCTACCACTCCAGATCTGACTCTAACTGGATTTTTTGTGAATTTAGTGAGTGTGCTTTGCCAATTCTGCAGGAGTCCACAATGTATGCTTTTAGGTTATAAAGAATTAGTCAGACAAAAATGTTCAATTTTCTGAGTTTAAACAAAGAACAAGGTAAGTTAATTGAAAATGTTTCCTGAATTTAAAAAAATAGCTAGGTAAATCACAACCACTTTTCATACATCACACACACACACACTGGTACAAATGGTAAAATTAGAGGATAGGCTTAAAGATTTTTTGTGGTTTGAAGCAGATAAAACAAAGGAGTATGCGGTTAGCTGTCCTTTGGCTGGTCTCCATGTGATGATTCTACGCAAACTGGTTTGTTCCGTTGTTTTTCTGGGTGTAGTTGTATGGAGCAGATTTCCACATTTTATTCCCAATAGATCTTGGTTTGCAGTAGATTTATCAGGGTGGTTATTTTGCAAATCTGAGTGCAATACTTTCACGAGAGAGACAAAGAGAGAATGCAGCTTCTTTCCAGTCTTTCAGTGCAGTATTTGGGTCTCTGATTTCTGATCTCTCCGGCTCAGTAAACAGTTCTTAAAGTCCTAAAGGCTGTATATTCCAGAAGAATTTGATTAAACCGTGTCTGCTGCTATCATTGTTTTTAGAACAGGCAATTACATTTTGATGTCTCATCTTAGAAACCTCTGAAAAGATTCAAGATAATGTAAAAGCCAGTAGGAGATGGGGTCTTTCACGTTCCCCAGGGGGTTTGAGTGGCTGTTCCTTTTTATCTTCCTTGGTGTAAGACAAGTTTGTATATTGTAGCCGACTGGCAGTCCTTCATTGTCTTTATAGGATTACAGTTTATTGCTTTTTAAAATCCAGCCAGAAAAAAGAACTAGAAATTGTATCATCACTTTTCAAAAAAAACCACATCCTTGTAATATCTCCCAGAAGATCCTAGAGCCAATATTGGTGATCACAACAACCAGAAGATCAGATCTGCTGCTGACATTAGCCTAATGACCGAAGACAAGCAAGAACTATCCATGATGGATGAAAGACTGAGAAAGTCAAGTCTGAAATTTGGGTCGAGCACCAACAACAACAAGACACACTAGATGAAGTTGAAGTCTTCACATACTGCATCTTGGCTTTATCAGATCTTCATACAGGAACCTGGTGTCAGTTTCTTTTTTTTAATGTACTGGAACCAATGATACGATGCTCCTTGACTACTGAGTATTTGGCACTGGGAATGTTTCCTCTCAATACTGTGGACAAAGACAGGAACATTTTTAACCTTATTTCTGGTTCACAAAGAACAATCCATGAGGTCAGTGGAAATACTCACACAATGAAATCTTCCTGTCTTTGTTTGCACTGCAAAGCAGTCCCACTGGTACATACTTTATTCTTTGATGATATTTCAGAGATTGTGACAGCGCTATCCTTAATCGAGAGGATCGCTTGTTCCAATTCTAACCCTGGCCTGCATTTGATTTCACCTGCCTTGTTCAGCACGTGAAGTTCAGCAGTGGAGGTGACAGGTGGGGTTAAGAGGTGGTGGGGGGGTGGTAGTTGCAGGGGTGAAGGACTTTGGCAGCAAAGGCAAGGGAGTGGCTCTCAGTGGCCCTCCCTTGCTGATACTGAGTGCCTTTGAATGAGGGGTTGCTGCCACCACCACCACCACCCCACCAATCCTGGATGTCCACAAGCAACCCTGACAAGGTTTGCTTTGTGGGCTTCCCACGTGGTGTCCCCTGCCCCCCACTGGGTAAATACCAGTGATAGTGAGCTAAGTCCCTTAAGTGGGCATTAATTGACTACTTAAGGGCGTCAATTAGCAGCAGGAGCTAGGAGGTTGTCCATGAGCATTCCAGTCCGGACTTAATTAGAGCAATGACAGGAAGATGGCAGGGTCCCCATCCACCCAATTAAATGCCCCTCCCAACAAATTCATTTCAGGGGAGCAGATTAAATTTACTCGTGGGAGCTCTTCTGCCAGTCTCTTAAATCAGTGGTGCCTATTATCAGATATATAGTGGTAATTTTAATGGCAAGGGGGTTCAATGCAGCATGGCAGATGGGATTGAGAGAGATGGCAATCCACCCAACCTGCGCAGCGTGAGGCCTGAGGGATAATTGACTTCTGGGCCCCATTTGCTGACTTACATCAGTCTCCTGCCCAAACCTAGTAGGAAGGAAAAACTGGCTGTCAAGCGGGAGCAGATTTTCAGGTAGCAGGAATCCTTTGACAGGGTTTAGAAAGAGTGATCATCAGCACTAAGGTAAGTGCTTGGGATAGTGGAGGGGGGAAAGCACGAGAGGCCCATGATTTACAAAAGTAAAATAATGCAGATGCTAAAAATCTGAAATAAAGAAAGGCCCAAAGTTCCTTAGTGGGATCACATGGAGTATTCATGCTCCTCTTGGCCCACAGGGAAACTCCCATCCATCTAGAATTAGGCAAAGTCCACAAGGAGCTATCTCTTTACGCTGCAATTCTGTGCATCGCTGTCATTCCTCCCTCCGTCCAGTTTCTAATGTTGTCCAGCCCTTCTCCAACCTGGCCTGTTCTTTGCTGATGCTTCGCCTCCTACTGTCGCCAACACCAGGCTCCCACCCCACCTTTTTCAGTGGCTTTACTTTCTCAATTTCTGCTTCTTCACATCAACGAAAATCCCATGAGATGCAGGCAGCTGATTCCAAGGACTCTTCACCAGTGCCACATTTCAAACCCTATAATCCTCTCATCAGAGTGCAGCTCTCACACCTGTACAGTGCAATATTCCACACCTGGGATTTTCCAAGTTGCTTTTTCAAGTGCAGGTTGATGTTGGATGCCCTCCAGATTACACTCAGCTGAAAAGTTGTAGAGTGGGAAATTGATAGCCTTGTCTTCATTTCAGTCTTGCTATCCCCATTTACTGGTCACTTTCGCAGAAATCGAAATTGATATATATTCGCAATGGTTGTGAACTGAGTAGTCATACATCTGTTACCATGAAATCACATGCAGGCCAGGGTTAGAATTGGAACAAGCGATCCTCTCGATTAAGGATAGCGCTGTCACAATCTCTGAAATATCACCAAAGAATAAAGTATGTACCAGTGGGACTGCTTTGTAGTGCAAACAAAGGCAGGAAGATTTCATTGTGTGAGTATTTCCACTGACCTCATGGACTGTTCTTTGTGAACCGGAAATAAGGTTAAAGAAAATGTTCCTGTCTTTGTCCACAGTATTGAGAGGAAACATTCCCAGTGCCAAGTCAAGGAGCATCGTATCATTGGTTTCAGTACATGAAAGAATAGAAACTGACACCAAGTTCCCTGTATGAAGATCTGATAAAGCCAAGATGCAGCATGTGAAGACTTCAACTTTCAATTATGTTGTCAGATTAAACAATGGTGTGTTATGTTGCAAGGCTAGATTTCAAGATAATCAGTGTCACTTTTTCATCAATTTTGTTGCCTCTTCTTCTGAAGATGGGAACATTTTATGCAAGTGGCCATCTCCATGTGTGATTCTGAATAGGCTATTTGGCATTTGGAGGCATCACTGTTGAATTGAGTGCAGCCTTCATGGTACTACACCAACGATTTGATGGGTGTTTATTAGGTAATGATTAGGAGCGAGACTGATTTAACGAATTTGGTGAATATATGTTGAATAACCAGAATTGATTTGCACCAATAAGGAGAAGAGCATATTCAAATGTTATGTTAAGCACTTCCGCACAATGCAGAGAGAAACATTGGCCAAGGAGGTTCGCATACACAGAACAAATTTTTCTGATTTTTCTTCCCGTCCAGCTTTTCCCTTTGCATATTACCTAAGTGTCACAGGGAACAATGGCCCAAATTTTTGTAAAGCCAGAAGGGTCCCACACCTTAGCCAAAATAGCACGCAAGCCCAGGTTCTGGAAGTCCAACCCCCAAACCCGTACCCACCACTTTTGCTGGAGGAGGGGGGAATGGGGGTGAGTGTTGGTGGAGGGGGGAATGGGGGTGAGTGTATTTCACAGATCTGCAGTTCAGTGAGGCAACTTCACATTTAAAACTGCAGTTATCTTCAAACAGAAACAATTTTGGTCACCCATATTTCTGAAACCATGATTCATGGTCTTTAGACATTGGAAGGAAGGGTCTAAACCTGCTGGAGTTATTTGGAGAGGGTAGCTACCCCTTTGGGATTAAGAGTAGATATAGATGTGCATAAAATGGAGAAGGTATTTAGAACTGTCAAGCTGTCAAGTCATTTAATTACCCTGCCCTTTAAATTTTGAAAAAAGAAAACAGGCAGCCAGCAGGTGAAAAGAAAATCAATGCTTGTGATTTCAATAGATCCTTGTTCACATAATCATGAGGGCTATCATAAGAGGATTGGTATTGTTTGATTGCTTCCGCAACCTAGCATTATCATTGTTAGGGGGACCTGTAACTTCTCATTTTGATTCCCAGTTCGGATAGATTATAAAGGATTAGATCTGAGAGGCTATACTGAAAAATGTTTGTTTTTATGCTGGATTAAGTACTTCAAGGGACTTAAATTTGTTTTTAAATGCATTGAATGGGCATTTATCAATGAGAGTTTTTTTAAATACAGTGAAGTCTGTAATTGATACTTGAAACTTTATTTTATTTAACCTCAGAATGAATCTAGTGGGGTCTCATGGTGGATAATGGGTGGAGGGTTAAAGGCAAAAGGTAGTGGAGGAGGGGGGGGAATAAGCTGGTACTAAGTTGACATAGGAGCCATAAAGTGCTTTGGGGATAAGTAGGTGGGGGATGGTGGAGGTCCATGGGTTGGGATGAGATGGCACTAAGTTGGCCTGGAGTGTATGAAGCCCAAAGGTGTGGGTTGAAGAACATAGAATATGAGGAGCCTTGAGGTTGGGTGGGAGGGATGGGGTGGCATGAGTTGTCATGGATGGGGTATGGGAAATTTGTGAGGGGTGAGGGCCCTGTTTTTTTTTGTAACTAGAATGAAGTCCCAGAGCATCGAGGTGGACTTTTTAACCAGTCCACTCTGGCACCCTGCAGCCCCTGTGGCTGCCTCTGAGGTCTTGCTGGTGGTGGTGGACCCCAATCAGTACCCAGCACACACACACCACCATCCTGTGTAATGTCGAAGGGGTCATGAGGACTCGAAACGTCAACTCTTTTCTTCTCCGCCGATGCAGCCAGACCTGCTGAGTTTTTCCAGGTAATTCTGTTTTTGTTTTTGTTTTGCTTCTCTGACTTGACAGTCCTCATGAGTGCTCCCCCCGCCCCCCTCACCTCACTGTTGTCCCTTCCAAACTCTGCAATTTAATTTTCATAAAATGGGCGAGCTGCTAGCACCTGTCCTGTCTCCATATATATGGCACAATTTCGGGCCAGTGCCAGACTTGTTAGTTTGGGCTTATTGTTAGCAAGCCTCTTCTATTGGACTGAAAACAAAGCAGAACTTATTTCCAGTCCCAAGTCTGCAGATGAGAATACTCTCGACTTGCCTGGATGAGTGCAGCTCCAACAAAACTCCAGAAGCATGACCATCCAGGACAAAGCAGCCCATTTGGTTGGCACCCTGCCCACCACCTTAAAAAAATTCATTCTCTCCAACACCGGTGTGCAGTGGCAGTAGTGTATACTTCTACCACTTGTCCTTCTAGGTGGTAGAGTCACAGGATTGGAAGGTGCGGTTGGAGGAATCTTGGCACGATGGCGAAGGGCAGCAGGCGTATAGGAACACCCTCATTTGTAAGTTCCTCTCCATATCAAACACCATCCTGACTCAGAACTATGTCACTGATCCTTCACTGTTGCTGGGTCAAATTCCTGGAATTCCCTTTCTGACAACACTGTCGGTATCTACACCACATAGACTGCAGTAGTTCAAGAAGGTGGCCCACCACCACCTTCCCAAGGGCAATTAGGGATAGGCAATAAATGCTGGCCCTGGGAGACTCACATCTGAAAAACATTCACTTATTATGTGCTTTTATTTTATTGGCCACCACTGGCTAGACCAGCATTTATTGCCCATCCCTAATTTAGAGGGCTTTTTTTTTAAGCATCAACCACGTTGCTGTGGGTCTCAAGTTACATGTAGGCTAGACCAGGTAAGGATGGCAGATTTCCTTCTCTAAGGGGATTAATGAACCAGGTGGGTTTTTACAGCAATCAGCAATGGTCTCATGGTCATTATAAGACTTTTAATTCCAGGTTTTTATTGGATTCAGATTTCACTATTAACTGTGGTGGGATTCAAACCCAGGTCCCCAGAGCATTAAACCTGGGTCTCTAGAATATTAGTCCAATGACAATACCACTATGCCACTGCCTCGCCTCTACCTCTATCAGATATGAGAAATATAATTCAACTTATCTGATTCCAGAGCTGGTTCCTATGAGGATTTAAAATTATCCTTTGCTTATTTAAAGATGTTAATGATGTTTTTGATAAAGCCATTATTCAAGTGCATCTGTATAATTTGTATTCTAAAGAATGTGATGCAGCCAACTAGAAGCTCCCATGGAGAGTTTTCTATTTTATAATAACCATCTGTAGGAAAATATTATAATTTAGTTTAAGACTTGTGCATTATTGCAGCCATGAAATATTCTTTTTAATTCTTCCTTTCAACCCATTCCAATTATAACAAGCATCATCTTGAATGTACCCTGAGAGAGTGACTGAATATTAAAATGGTGGCCATCCCAATCTCAGTTAATGCTAGCATTACTTGTGAGCCACAGAATTGGTGTGAAGATTGATACTTTCAGAAAATAGTAGATTTGTTTTTGTATCGGTCATTGGATAGAATATAAATCTACATTTGTTGCCTCAGTTCTGTGCATTTGCAACAGTAGTCATTTTACAACCATAAAGTGATACAGCACACCCATTTCACTGCAGTCTTGAGGAGAGAAACATGCTGTGTGAGGGGTTTGGAAAGCAGCAGAATATGCATTGTAGGAATGCAAGTACGACATCAGTGTTAACGCAGGGCTTGATAAATGATGAACGTTGAAAAAAGTATGTCCCGTTGACCTGTTGCTAGTGACTACATGTTATTAACTCAGAGAATCACATTGTCTGATTTGGCCTCCAGAAAGAGAATTCTAATTAAACTGTCACATAGTTACAAAAGTTTTGTAATCCTTTTACCTAAAAAATTGGCAGCATTCATTTAGAATTTTGTCATTCAGCCCAAGACTGGCTGATAAGACCATCTCCTCAACACTAACCATTTCTTAATTTAGCTATGTTGCTGCTCATTCTGATTCCACCAATGAGAATTAAGACATGGATATTCGCAGAATTGGAAGCAAAGAGGTCTGAGCTCCCCAAAGCAGCGACAAGTGAATTTTCAGAACTTGTTTGCATCATTAGACCCTTCTGGATGTTATTTGTTGCATTTTTTCCAGTAACTAAAATATAGACACTTTAGTACCAAGTTTGGGCAGGCATTGTGTTTGTTGGTTATCTCAATCTACACTTTTAAATTACTTGCATCGAACCATGTAGTTATCGATGATGGCACAATAGTAATGCTTTTAGCACTGATTGATTTCCCAGAAGGGAAACAGTGAGATAAGGACACTCAAAAAGTGATTCAAATTAAAAACAAAATATTTCTTTCTGAATGATAAAATATTGAGGCAATAGAGAAAATCGCAGCAAATTTAACTGCTGGACTTTTTAACCATCAGTGCATAATTTCACATACAGCGGTGATTTTTATATCAATTTATAACTGAAACTTAGGATGGGCGCAAGAGCTGTCTTGAATTTTGAACCAGAGCAAGGCAATCAGCGCAGGATAAATTTCTGTCGGCTGTATAAGCTCAGTGGAAAGCCTTTTGATCCAACACAGTAAAGTCAACAAATTTTTTCCTCATACTGCTCTCCAAGGTAGATATGACTCAAGACTATTATTGTGTGTACCTGATGCACTCACATAACACTTCTCTTTATTGTAGCGATCCAGGTGTTAAATCCTGTAATGACTCGATGGAGCAGACCGGTTTCGGGGTAAAGAGATAAACTTTATTTCAGAGAGCTTTTCAGATGCTACGTGCTTGATCAGGACTCTCATCAGGAAGCCCCTCCCCCTGCCCCAGATTGCCTGCTGTTAAGAGCTTATTGCTCAGACCCTCCCAGAGCATCACGTGACCCCTGATAGACAGCAGGAGAGGCTACTTTTAGTTACTACATTTTCTCCCCTTTTAGTTTTGTACAATTTCTATTTACAGGGAAATAATTGAATATCCAACAACATATACAGATATACAGCTTTGGGTGATTCACGATCAAGGGCGGAATTTTCCCCAATTTGCATGAGGTGCGGTAGCAAGTGGGTAAAACAATGTTTTACCTGCTGGCCATGATGGTGAGTTTTCACGCTGTATTGTCCCAGACCAGCCTCATTATTTATCCACTCCCGAGAAACACACTGTTTCCATGGTGGGCGGGTTCTCATGCGCCCACTGGCGCATCGTGCTGGGCACCATGTTTAAAGTCCAGCTGCAAGCCCAGCACTCATTGCTTCCAGCTCACCACTGCTGCCTGGTAGACATGGCCAGCAAAGGGAAAAAGACTGCAACAGCAACCCCACCCCTCCCCCCAGCTTCAATGACGGGTCCTTCGAATGACTTCTGGATGCCGAGGCCCTCCGGAATGGCCTGTAAACCCGCTGACCAATCCAACTTGGGAGGTAGTGGCAGTGGTGGTCAGTGCCAATGCTTTTCAGAACAGGACAGCCACCCAGTTCTGCAAGAGGATGAATGATCTCCTCCATTCCGCCAGGGTAAGTCACTCTTCTCATCACTCTCAACTCACACACACTCAAACCCATCACACATCCACAGGGCTCTCACTCACTGCCAGTGCAAAGGACATCATCATTCACTCTTTCTCACACACATCGTTATTGTCCTCATCCCAACCATGGGACCACTCATCACCAACACAGGCCTGGCATACTTATCATCTGACCTGGCAGGCATCTTACTTATTCTTTCTCCATCTCTATCCATGCAGAACAAGCTGGTACACAACAAAAGGGAGAGGTCGCAGACTGGTGGCAGAATGCCCGAAACCAAGGTCCTCATGGGCTTTGAAAACAGAGCCATCCAGCTGGCCGGCCATGTTCTGTACTGTTCCTGTGCTGACGGTGAGGTCGGCGCTGTTCTACCAAGTGAGGATCCAGCAGTGCAACATCCATCAGACAACCTTGCTGTGAGTGATGTGTCCTCTTTCACAGGCCACTGACATGCACTAAGTATCTTGCCTTGCTTTCACAGGCACATCTGGGAAACAGCCAATGGAGTCCATGACCCAGGGCCTCCAATCAAGCCTTGAAGAAACCTCTGGAGAGGAATCTGAAGGCAGCCTCCCTGAAGTCTCATCACAGCGCTCACCCACACCCTCCACCAGGGCAGAGACCTCGATGGAACCTAGCTTTAGAATAGCCTTGGGATCACAACCTGGTGAGCACATTTCACTGTCTGATCCACGGCAGGGACTTCCCAGGTCCCTGGAACTCGGAGGACTGCTGGAGGCCAGAACATTGCTGAGCCTGAGTCAGATGACGAGCCTCTGGACTTGGTCATGTCACAGTTGCTGGGGCTGCAAAGGCAAACTCGGGAACATCAGGAGGGGGTGCCCGTTGCACTCCTCAGATTGCAAGGCACAATGGAGGAGTCCGTCCGCCTTCAGGCTGAGGAGATAACTCCGGCATGCCAATGCACCAAGGTCAACACTGGTTGGGTGGTGGCCGCCATGGAGACCTTGGTCCAGGACTTCGCTCCTGCACTGCTGTGTGGGCTCAACTCCATTGTTGATGCCATTGTTGGCCTCCAACATTGTGCACACGAGATGGGTGCAGGGAAACTCAATCTCAATCCAGCTGTCCCTGCTTCTCAAGGTGTCAGCCTTGGGTCCCTCGGGCACCCATAGGGAGGAGGATCAGCAGGTGCACACCCCAGGCCCATCCATCCAGGTGACTCTGAGAACGTCCGGCTCATCTGACTCCCCTCTTCCTGTGACCTCAGCAACTCCAGCTCCATAGGCCGAGGAGGGTGCCACTGCCACACAGCAGGACCCCAAAAGCAGGCTGAGAGCCTGCAAGTCTCAACCCTCCAGAAAATGCCCACCAAAATCATCACAGACAGGGTGTCGCAGTCAGCAGGCTGCCTGCACCTCTGCTGTGGATGTCTGGGGAGCAACAAGACATAGCGGCAGGGTAAGGTAAGTTAAGGAGACTTAGTTGCACAGCCTGGGCACATATTATACATATTGTTCATTATTGTCAATAAATTCCCAAGAGTGTCTCCCTGCCTATCAATCTCCTGGTTCTGATGAGCAGTGTTCATGTCACTTGGATTTGATAACTTTCTGCACATCATAAAGGCAGGTGCCTCAGTCCAGGCCCTCTTTCCTCTGCAGCCTTCAGACCAAAGTGATGGTCTGGCCTCTCAGTCCTTGGAAATGTTACTGATGCCTGCACCTCGATGGTGCTTGTAATTCCTGCCAGAATGTTGTGGGCACGCGCCACAGAGTGTTCTCATTCTCTCGATGAGCTCTCAGCACCTTTTTAAGGAAGGGCTGGTCCCCATATCTTCAGCATCTGTGAGCACTGATGTGGTGCTCCGGCTCCTGAAGGGCTCAGGTGCTGAATGTGGACAAAACATCAGATGCTTCAGAAATTTCATGGCTGCGTTTCTATGATATGACCCTGATCATGGAGTGCACGCGAGCTGTCCTCAGCCACAGTGGAGTCAGACTTTCTCAGAGGTTATGTGAAGACTTATCAGTGTCCTCACTGCATGTCATCGTCATCCTCCTGTAATCGAGAGACTATTAGAGCCTCCATTCCATCTCCATGACTGGAGCATTCTCACAGAGGGTATGTGCGTTGCCATAAGCCAGACTGGAGTCAAACGTTCACAGATGCAATTTGAGGATCTATGGGGTCTCCTCACTGCATGTCATCGTCGTCGTCTTCGTCGTCATCATCCTCCACAAATCTAGCAGCTATGAGGACCTCTCGAGCACGCCTTCCTGGTCTAGCCAGTGCGAGGGGCTCATCTCCATCACCATTGCTCCCAAGGACCTTATCCGCCTCACTCCCATTGGTGTCCTCCTCATCGGAGGAGACATGCAGCTTCTCCAGCTATTCCTCAGCCAGCTCCTCTCCCTGTTGCAGCACCAGGTTGTAAAGGACACAGCAGACAATGATGATGTGTGACACCCTCTGCAGACTGTATTGCAGGGCTCCACCAGACCGGCCCAGGCACTGGAACCTTATTTTCAGCATCCCGATGGTCTGCTCCACCAAGTTGCGAGCTGCAGCATAAGCCTTATTATAGTGTTGCTCTGCTGCAGTCTGAGGCAACCGCACAGGTGTCATCAGCCATGGCCTCTGTGAGTAGCCCTTGTCCCTGAGGAGTCATCCCTGCAGCCTCTGTGGACCCGGGAAGACCCCAGGGATCTGTGACCAACTGGGGATGCAGGCGTCGTGCGCACTCCCTGGAAACCGTGCGCACACCTGCAGGATGCGTTTCTGGTGGTAGCACACCAGCTGCACATTCTGAGTGGAAGCCCTTGCGGTTGATGTCGTCCACCGTGTGTAGCGACAGAGACCTGAGTGTCACATGGGTGCAGTCAATTATACCCTGCACCTGTGGGAATCCCGAGATCTGGGAGATTCAATGGCCTGCGTCCTGGCTGTCCCGGTCGTGGGTAAAATGCACAAAGTTGTGTGCCCTCAAGAAGATGGCATCCTTGACCTTTTATAGATGCATTTGTGGGTGGCGGCTTGTGAGATCCCACAGAGGTCACCTGTGGAGCCCTGAAAGGAGCCATTGGCATAGAAATTGAGTGCCGCAGTCACTTTCACTGCCACTGGCAGTAGATGTCGTCCATGTCCCCTTGACATCAAGTCTTGCAAATTGCAGATGTGAACGACCAGGTTCCTAGGCATGCACAGTCATTGGCAACACTGGTTCTCGGTCATCTGCAGGAATGGCAGGTGGCATCTATAGACCTTGGGTGTCATCAAGGCACCGATCAGCCACGGCTCACTGTTGCTCCTATGCAGCGTGTGCAGGACCCCCAGTTGCCCCTAATTCTTGAGGTTGCTGCTCCTGCCTTTGTGTGGTCAGGAGCCTCAGTCACTCTCTCCTCTGTTGTCTTTGCTCCTTGTAGGCCATCAGGCACCAGTAGGTCACCAGTCTCCAAGCTCCTGATGTGGTCCTCCTGCAGCATGAAAGAGAGAGATGTGGTTAGCATGGGTTAGCACCTTTCCTGGCCCTGTGTGACACCCCTTTAACGCTTCCCAGAGAGTGCTGGCAACCCCTCAGATGGTCACAGATGAGGGCGCTGCATGGCTGCCCTGTCAACCTGTGACATGGGGGACACTGCTTCTAACCAGGATGCTGAGATTGCAAGTGGCTGTGAGTGCCTCCAGCAGTGACTGCTACATGGCCAGCTTTGGTGAAGAGATTGTACACCATGTGCAGTCCAACTGCTCCGTGGTCCAGTAAAGTGATCGTGGCCTCACAGACCATGCTGGGTGGAAGTGGGGGGGTGTGGTTGGGGGGTGTAGAGGGGAGGGGGGTAAGGTCTGAAATGCCTGGTGGCACTTTGTTGATGCCCTTTACCTGAATAGATTCCACAGTGTATGTCTTTAATTTAGTGGCTGTTCGCTTCAGTTTTATTGGCTGTCTCCCTTCATTAAGGTACTTGAAAGTGTGTTTTCCCACCGTTGCAGTTGAGGCACCCGTATCCATCTCCATTATTAGTGGCTTCTCATTAACTTGGACTGTGACAGTAATGGGTTCAGTTTTTACAGTTATACAGGGAATAAATGTCAGTGCCGGCAGCTCCAGGTTCTGCTGTATTTTTTAATTCAGTCATGTTGGTTCGCTGCTTTACGGTCTGTATGGACTTTGCCCGACATCGTCTTACCAAGTGACCTTTTCTTATGGCAGTATTGGCATTCTGCCTCCTTGAATTTACAGGTGTCCGGTCCATGGTCACCTCTACATCTATAACACCTTTTAATCTTGGAGTCACTGCTGAAGTGTTTCTACAAGGCCTTTTCAAGTTTGTAACAGCAGACATTTCATCTTGCTTCAATGCTGTGGGTGTGGTTTTCATGCCACGTTCAGTGGTACGTTCCTGCCCCACGTGAAGAACGGCGCCATGTTGTATGTGTTGCAAAGCTTCCAAGTCTCTCGAAGCACTTTCCATGGTGAAGAAAATTTCTTGGGTGCACTTAAAGTCAATGTCGACCTCAGTAGGTGAGCGGCGCTCTATGGCGTCTCCCTGAATTCCACAAACTAATCGGCCCAACAGCAAATCATTTAGTATGTCCGCGAAGTCATCGTGTTTTGTCAACGGTTTAAGGTTCACTACATAGGTTGCGATGGACTCTCCCGGAGCCCTAACTTCAGAATTAAATTTAAAACACTGCGTTATCATGGATGGCTTCAGCTGGAAGTGCGTTTAGGTCCACTAAATCATTACAGGGCTTAGAGTTGGTGTGCTCGGGCCATCAGGCTGCAAATGAGAATGTATGTCTTACTGCCACATATGCTCAAAAGGATGGCTCTGCTTTTCCTCCGTGGTAATTTCGCTTGCTGCGAAATAAAATCCGATAGTTGCATCATAAGGATCGATTCTGCCAAAGAATGGCATTACTGGTGAGTCGTTTTTTCTTTTTCTTAAGATTCAATGTACTCACGTTAACCAGGTGAGGTGCAGCATTGGAGCTATCCCATCCTCGTCGCCAAATGTAATGACTCGACGGAGTTGACAGGTTTCAACAAGAAACAAAAAATCTATTGCAGAGAGCTTTTCAGGTGTTACATGCTCGATCAAGACTCTCGGCAGGAAGCCCCCTCCCCCCCGGATTACCTGCTCTTAGGGCTTATTGGCCGGAGCCTCCCAGAACATCACGTGACCTTGATAGACAGCAGGAAAGGCTTTACCTTCAGTTGCTATGATCCCTTTAAAATAATTTCCACTCTTAGCTGTTTTCACCTTAATTTTCTGTGTAGGCCTGTTTTTAACTCTCTTTATGGTGATGCATTCACTGAAAGATATCGTTATTTTGGTGAACCAGATTTTCTGCTAATCTTCAAGTTTTGAGAGAATCCTTGTGGAATTTCCAGCCTTGACACTTGCAGTTTTAATTTCTATTTTTAATGTTTCTCTAAAGCTTTAGATAACCCTAAAATAAAGGGACTCTCACTGATCTTTCCAGTCATTTCTTGTTCCCATGTTTGATGTTTTGCAGCAACATATATTTTCCCGTGGGAAAGGTTCTTCATGATATCATGAACAGGGGCAAAGGTTGAAGAGTCCAGCAGTCACATTTGCTGCGATTTTTCTCTCCTCCCTCAATACTTTATAATTCAGAATAAGATATTTTGTTTTTAATTTGAATCAGGTTTTGAGGGTCCTCGTCTCACTGTATTCTCTGCTGGGAAATGAAACAGCGCTGACTGAACGTGTTACTTTTGTGCCACTGTTACTGCATGGTTTGGTGTAATTGTTTCAAAGTATAGATTGGAATAACCAACAAGCACAATGCCTGCCCAAATATGGTACTAAAGTAGCTACTTTTTCATCACTGGAAGGAAATTCAAATGCAATAACTTATTACTAGTAACATTCAGTTTCTGCCAGTTGTGATGTAATGTGGGGGCATTCCAACATGTAGCCTATTCTGAGCTGTTTTGAACCAAGTGTACAGTTACCTTTCTTTCAATCATTTAAGTGACAAATCAGATAAAAATGCTGTTGAGTGGAGCCTGACTTGATTGTGCCAGTCTCAAATCCCAGCCGTGCGGGACCCATACTAACATTTGTCACTTTGTTCTAGTTTTGAGGTGTTTGGGAATTCCCACGCGGCCTATTACAAATTTCAACTCTGCTCATGACACGGAGCAAAATTTAAGAATTGACAGCTTCATCGATGAGAATGGAAAAATATCAAAAAAATCGAAAGATAGTGTCTGGTGAGTTTCATCACTTCATGTACTGCATTAATTCATGTGGAATGGGCAGTAGAAATTGAAAAACTTGGCACGATCTTTTCAGAGGGACAATTAGTGAATCAGAATTTGTAAGGACGAGGCTGGGGATTGTTTATTTGCTTCTTCATTCCATGACTTTACAGAAAAAAATCCACATCATGCAAAAACTAAAGAAGCATGCATGTTGAAGAATGTGACAGAATGCTTCCACTCAAAAATTTGCCATGCTTTTAGTATTTTTGTTTGTGGTTATCAAATTTTGCAATGTCAGTGTTAGGAAACAGAATAAATTTTGCAATGTCAGTGTTAGGAAACAGAATAGGTCTAATTTTTCAACTCAATGACAGTGCTGCGCAGACAGGTATAGCAAGGGTTAATGGGCAGTAAGTGTCTGGCTTCGCTAACGCAACAATGAACCTCAGTCCCTACAGTATCGGACGAGTAGCTGAGACCTAGGCCCAGATTTCACGGAGTGTGACGGACACTGAAGCCATTTAAAAATGATGTGCACGACCCAATTCCAGGATTCCCGCCCCCATCCTCGGTGTCCCCAGTGACCCCACGCCCTGCACTCCGTGACCTGACTGACTCCTTGCAGGGGTAGGCAGACTGAGAGGTTGGCGGTGGGATAGAAAATGTCATGTGAAGATGTCATGTCTTGCATTCACTGACTTTGACTTTGACTACTCACCTGAGGCCAATCGACTTCTTGTGGTGCTGAGTTGACCACCCTGGCCACCTCCTTCCAGCCCCTGCTGTAGCTTGGCCTTGAGGGCCTCCTGGCTTCCTGTGGAACTATCGTGTCACTCCACTTTCCCACTTCCACCACTAAAGCTGCCAGTGCCCCACCAGTCACCCTGGAACACTCTCTCTGTCCAGATGTTCACTTCTCAAGTATATAAATTGCAGCAATATTTTCCAGTGCTGCTTCCCTTTAAGAGGGGCAGCCTATCTTTAAGAAAAGCAGGCTGGCGGCATCATCTGGTTTTTGAATGACTCTACTGGGCTCCCCTGCTGAGCACAGAGGCATCTGGCAGTGTTAGTAAGAAGGCAGCAGCATGGGACACAGTTGGCCGCATGGTACAATCATGTAGATGAGTGGGTTCATTAAATGTGCGCGCTGCCAACATTGATCTGAATGAACGGGCACGGATGTCAAATTGCAAAGCCTGTGTTCAAAAAGCAGGGTCAGCCAATTTTTAGCCCATTATGTCTGTGCGCTATTCCTGTCTGTGCCATTTAGCTTTCTGTTGCCATATTTTTGTTACATATGTTTGTGTTAATCTTTTGTCCCAATGTTATATATTCAAATAACTACATTTAGTATGGATAGCCTCTTAGAATCATAAAAACATACAGCACTTAAGAAGGCCATTCAGTCTGTCATGCCTGTGCCGGCTCTTTGGAGAAACAGTGATCCTTAATCTCACATCCCCGTTTATTTGTCCCATCCCATCTAACTTCCCCTTAAAAATTATTTCTGGAATTGGCTTCCGCTACTTCTTCAGATAGAATTTACAGTACACACACATACATAAAATCTAAATATCGCGCTAAGCTGCATGTTATAGTTGAGGATTAGGTTATGGTGTGTTACTTTCTGAATAAACTCAAACTTTTCATGGTTGGCCCATTAAAATATTTTCAAATAATGCTGCTCCACTTTTGTAGCTGGTCCTCAGCTTGTTAAATATCATCCAGGCAGCCTCTTTCTTCTGACTTTTCCATGCATTCTATTGGGAAATTCTGTAATCCTTTATCAGTGCCCATTCCTTGGAACAATTCAGATCAGGAATGGAGCACAGTGGGCATTCAACCTTAATTTGTAACTCTGAATTCCTCCTCCCCATTTTTATTTCTCTTTGGATGTATTTCAGGAAAAAAGATAGTTCCGTATGCATTTTAAAAAAATGATTTAAAAATAATTGTCGTGGTGTTATTGACTTTCTAATTGTGACCAATACCTAAATTGTATTTGTGAAACGAATAGATGAGATAGGTGTCAATACCTGGCAGTGGCTACTATTGGAAACTCAGAAACTGAAAACACAAGTGTATAGGAAACTAAGGAGAAATTGTTCTGATAGCCTGAACTAAGACTTATCATCTTTAAGCTCTGCCTCATTACTGGTTTAACAATCAGTGGCCCAGATCTCATGGACAGCATTGATGCTGTGCGTATCAGCACTGCGCGCAAAGATTTCTATCAGGCAACCCTTTTGCGATTTTTCAGCCGGGATTTTCAATCCCGACTGAAACATTGATGGGTCAGTGCAACCATCCCCAGGGAAGACCGTCGAGTGGATGGGTGGGCGAGTGGATGGGTAGGCGAGTGGATGGGTGGGTGGGTAGTCTGTGGGGGCGATAGTTGGGTTGGGCTGGGCATTGTTGGGTCAGGGCAGGGGTAGCTAGGTGGGTAGTCGGGTTGAGGGGCAAATGGGATTGGCGGGTGGGGAGTGGGATTCGGCTGTGGTGCTGAGTTCAGATACACTGGCTGATCATGGAGTTAGATCAGGTATTAACCAGAGTAAAATTTCCAGGGTAAGTATCCAAGTAAGTTCCACATATCTGGCTTGATTCTCTGACACTGAGCTCAGTGTTGGAGACCTGTGCGGAGCGCACTGGACACTAGATATCACCCCATCGGAAGTTTAAACTTCATGGGCAAGTTCAACACGTGTCTGCGTCAGGTCTTCCATGGGGTCCTGGTGTGCATCTCCCAGCTTACATCAAGTCTACAATGATCTGGATACCAGAAGATTTGGGCCAGCACATCAGGGAAATGACAAGCCCCTGTTTAAAGAAGTAAAGTACAGCAAGTTTCTCAATACACAACCCGTCATCTTGCAGTTTTTGGTTTTAGGCACAGGATCAGGAAAATCTTCTGCTTCAGGCATCAGTGGCCAGTTGCTTTGGTGTGAATGGATTCAGATATTCCAGCCTACATATCATGGGCCGAATTTTCTGGCTGACCCGCACGTCAGTGCTTAAAATGTCGCGCGAGTGTCCCGACGTTAGCGTGCGGCATCACGATATTTCGGTCGGCGGGCGCGCACAGCAGCGGGACGCATGCCTGCCAATAATTAAAGGCCTCGTTAAGGCCTTTAACTTGCTAATTGTCGATGATTTTGAGAGGCTTGTGCGACCTTCAGGTTGGCGCACGGGCCCAACGGACAGGCGGGTAAGAGATCTTTTTATTAAAACTCATGCACTGGAGCGATATGTGGACTCAGGTGGGGTTGTACATGTTTTTCATGAAGTGTTTAATGCAGAAAGTGTTTTAAAGTTGCCTGTGTGATTGTTAGCAGTTCTCATCGATTTCCAAGAGCTTTCTGTGTACTCTGAAACCAGTCTGCAGACAGTAATCTTTCTCAGGCCTGCAGCTTTCCGGAGGCCTCCATTTAGCCTGGGGGTATAGGCTCTGACCTCTCCACTGGAGGCAGCTCCTCTGAGGAGGAAGGGAGGGATAGAATAAGGAGGAGGCCAGTTGTGCACATTCAGTCTCCAGGAGAGCCACCTTTGGGTGGCCAGGCATAAGCACAAGGGGCGCAGGGCCAAGAGGTTGTCCAAGGTGCAAGGGGCCACAGAAGACACCACTATCCTGCTGCCAGGGTATACAGGCGGCGAAGCAGCTACCTCAATATGACTGAGGTGCAGTGCCGAAGGAGGCTCTGTCTGGCAAGGGAAACAGTCAACTATATCTGTTAGATGATTGGCCCTGAGATCTCCCCTAACTCTGTGGGCGGACACCCCATGCCAGCGGTTCTCAAGCTCACAGTTGCCCTCCACTTCTATGCCTCTGGCACCTTCCAGGGGTCGGCGGGTGATCTGTGCGGTGTCTCCCAATCAGCTGTCCACACGTGTCAACCAGGTTACAGATGCTTCGTTCAGATGGGCATTGACCTTCATCCACTTCTGCTACAACCAGGCAAGTCAGACACAGCGAGCCAGAGGCTTTGCGGCCACTGCTGGCTTCCCCCGCGTCCAGGGTGCAATAGACTGTACACATGTGGCCATCAAGGCACCAGCAGGTGAGCCCGGTGCCTTCGTTAACAGGAAGGGCTTCCACTCCATGAACGTGCAGATAGTGTGCGACCATCACCAGGATGCTGATTCTACAAGTCTGTGCAAGGTACCCAGGCAGCTCCCATGACGCCTACATCCTCAGACCCTCCCACGTGCCGAGGCTCTTCAGTGCTCCGGCTCGGCTGGATGGTTGGCTGCTGGGTGACAAGGGCTATCCCTTCAGAAGGTGGCTCATGACGCCACTACGCTGTCCAAGAACAGAAGCTGAGCAGCGGTACAATGGGAGCCACGGCACCACAAGGGCTGTGGTAGAGAGAACCATCAGTCTTCTCAAGATGCGCTTCCATTGCCTGGACCACTCAGGGGGCGCACTCCAGTACCCCACAGATCACGTCTCTCTGATAGTGGTAGCATGCTGCACTCTGCACAATCTTGTGCTGGAAAGGGGGGATGCAGCTGACGATGAAGATCTTGACGCACTGGATGAGGCTGCATATGATGAATCCAACAGTAGCTCAGAGGATGAGGAAGCACAGGGCGATGATGAGGGCCACAATGACGACCTGCATTTACACCAAGGAGGCAGGGACACCCGGGACAATTTAATCCAACGAACCTTCAACTAGTTCCGCACACATCGATCAGCAGAACCAGCATTGCCTGGCACTTCCGCATGTGGCACTTAGGTGCTACATCTTCCACCTCATTGGCTGCAACTAAGGGCTTAGTACAGAAACATCAATGTCTGCTCAAACACTCATGAGATGTTTATGAAAAATACAAATGCAGCAAAAAGGAAACACCCTCAGCCATGGCCAGAAAAGTGGACTTATTCTGTCCAACATAAAACAGAAAAGTCTCTGACAAAAATAAGTCTTTGTTCCCTAATCTAAGGCCAACACAAAATCACCAGTGACATACCCATTGAGAGCCTGACGTGCCCTATGCTTTCATTTGCGGGTGCTACGTCTAGGTGCTGCCCCATCTCTCGGAGTGGCTTGTGAGACAGCCTGCTGACTCTGCTGTCCTGTTGGCCTTAATGACCTTGGAGGATGTCCTTTGGCCCGTGGAGCCTGTGATGGCCCTGCCTGGGAGGGAGTGGCCAGTTCCAGAACTGGCACCTCCCCAGTTGTCGCAGCCTCAACGGAAGAAACGTTGACTGGCAGAGGGGCAGAGGAGCTGCTGCTCTCATCCGGAGCGCCCTGAGAGGAGCTCACAGCGATGACAGGCAGCTGCTGCACCGACGTGAGGTCACATTGGACCCCCCTGCTCACCACAGATGCATGGGCACCAACACCTGGTGCCCAGAACATCTCCCACATTGGGAATGACCACCTGTGGCCATTAGCACTGTGAGGGCTTGCAGGTCAGAGCGTATCCCAATCAGTGTAGTCTCCATCCTATTGAAGCATCTCTCCATGAGAGTTGCCAATCTCTCAGTGGAGGAAGCGTGAAGCTCTGTCCTGAGGTTCATGCCTTCAATTGGACTCTGCCTGGACTCCTCCATCGCAGAGACCAACTGAAGTGTACTGTCATGCAACCCTACCGGATGTAAACGCGATTCCTGCCACTTGTCCTGCAGCTGCTGCATTGGTAGTAACTCCAGAGGCATGTCATCAGTGCCAAACTCAGCATGTGCCTGGTCCCCTTCAGCCCTCCAGCTGCTGGTGCCATCTGCACTCTGTCCCTACCATCTCCTCCAGCGATAGTGAAGTGCCCTCTCCACTGTGACCTGGGACACTAGCTGACGTTAAATTCCCCACCGAAGTGTTTGTGTCTGCGCTGGTGCTTGGCTAGCTGAAATGATGTGCCGCAAGTTGCACATGTTGGGCCTCAGG
This sequence comes from Carcharodon carcharias, assembly GCF_017639515.1. Taxonomy (NCBI): domain Eukaryota; kingdom Metazoa; phylum Chordata; class Chondrichthyes; order Lamniformes; family Lamnidae; genus Carcharodon; species Carcharodon carcharias. The sequence continues at coordinate 62,591,438 of NC_054480.1, read as the reverse complement.
TGTGGAGGAGGGGCTCCGGTGTCGTTGGGCGTGGCCATGTGGTGGTGATGCTGAAATTAACAACAAGGACAGTGCATCAGTTAGCATACAGTCAGTAACACCTTTCATCCCTTTCCCCGCCTACCTCATAAGACACTCATCCTTCAAGACCCTAAGGAGATAAACATTGGTGGGGTGGAAAAGAGTCAAGAGGAGGCCCAGAAACACATACAGACAGGCTGGTCAGATGGCCTCAGGAATGCCACATGGCATGTTATGTGCCATTGGAGTGGGGAGAGTGCAGAGGTACCTGACCTGGATGCATTGTGGCCTGGAGAGTTGCGGTGCTGAGGAAACATCACAAACACTTGCTTGGATCACAGGAGATTGGGAGGTCACATTATTGATCTTCATACTGTTAGGAGGGGCATAGAACGGTTGGGCAGAAGGCAACAGTTCCCCTTGGCGCAGGGATGAGTAACGTGGTGGCATTTATTTAAGTTGAGCTCTGAGGTTCACAGATGAGGTGCTGAGGATCTTCTGGACAGAGGAATGTGGGGCACACTGGGTGGTGGAGGTACCAGCCCCCCTAAGATGCAAAATGTCTTTGGCTGTGCAGCAGCGATGCCATGGCATGTTAGGCCATGGGGATCGTGGTCACAAATGGGATAAAGTGACTTTGGAAGGTGCTGGAGACATGCATCCTCAAGGAACGAGGGACCTTTGTGTATGACCCACATGTCAGAGTGTCTCAGTCTGTGAATGAGCAGTGTTGCAGCATTAACGATTGCAGCAACCATCAGTGTTTTGGATGGTGGGCAGACAGAGTGAATGGGACTGTGGACCTCAAATACCTGGCTGCTGGACCCCAGCCTCGCCACCACCTGCTGCCCTGGCCGCCTGCCTCCTCCCCAGCTCCATGGTCTGCTCCTCCTAAGGTGTTGAGGTGCTGGAGCAGGGTGCTCCCACTGATTGTGCTCAGTTTTTGCCTGCAAAACAGAGAAGAGGATTTATTGGGGCTGATCGCTCATGCACTCTGCACACGCACGCCGCACCCCAACCACTGTGGCCCATCTGAGGCCTCCAACGGCTCCTGTCCACACTACTGGTGATCAGTCCCCAGAAGATAGTACAGCTGTTCCCAACCCCCTCCCTCAACGGCCACCTTGGACATTTTCGGCGTCCATCACTTTGAATAACACACGGGTCTTAGTGCCCATGGCAAGGAGGTGCAACTACGTACAGTGCCAATGCCAGCAGATGGCTCTTAGCCACGACACCTTGAAGCTTCCCTTCCACCATCTCATCACCATCAATAAGACATGTGTTGGAGTTCTGAGTATGTGTCTAGCTGCCTCCCTTGCAGGTTGCCCCCAGACTACTCAAATGCGAGTAACACTAACATATGCTGCGGGGAGAACCCATCTTCTCACCAACCACTAAGGCTGATGAAAGCATGGTCACTATCTGTTTGCCCACCCAGCATGCACCAAATGTCCAATGCAGTAACGACAGTAAGACGGGGGGGGGGGCTCAAAGGCTAAAGCTACCTTCTGGGTCAAATGGCCAAAGCCGACATGGTACTCACCCGTACAGAGCGCAGCGAATCATTGAATCTCTTGCGGCACTGTGTGCCTGTGTGCCGCACATCATCATGGGCACTGACAGCCTCGCCAATCTCCTCCTACGCCTGCCTGGTGACATGGGGGACCCTCCTCCTCCCATCCTCCGGGTACAAAATATCCCTATGGTTGGACACCTTTTGGCGGAGGACAGCAAGGCATGCATCAGAGAAGTGAGGGGCACACTGGCTCCCTGCTGGCCTCTCCTGCAGCCTGCCACCCACCTCCTGCTCCAGTGAGAGCAGCATGTCTCTCTCTGCGAGTGGCCATGGTGCACTGCCTCAACGAGGCGGTGTGGCCATTCTTTATACAGACTCCCGGTTCCCCATTGGAACTGGCGGCCTGAGCATGCCCTCCTCCACAACGATTTTCCCGTTCTACACGGGAGTTGCTAACACACTGGGCAAATCTTAATTAGCCAGCCCGCGCAAAATAGCGGCGCAGCCCGTTTCGGCAGCAACAAATGGCTGCCCACCCGCCGCCGAGTCAGCCGGGCCCACCTGCCCGTTCAGGGCAAAATTCTGCCCCATGGGTTTTATTATTTAGCAGCTGAATTCCTCTGTCAATGCTCAATATACTATGCACAAAGTATACATGTTATGACGGTGGGGCGGAATCATCCTAGATTTACATTAAGTGCGGTAAGGGGCAGAAGAAGGGTTGTTTTACCCACCAGATGCAATGGCAGGTTTTCGTGCTGTATCGTCCCAATCCCGCCTCATTAATCATGCATTCCCAGGAAACACGCCATTTTGCTGGCGGGTAGCCTCTGATTCGCCCGTCATGCTGTCGCCTTGCCGCTTCCTCACACCGGGCGCCATATTTAAAGTGCAGTTGCGCTCACACCTCTCAGTGCTTCTAGCCCAAGAGGGCACCATCAAAGACATGGCCCCAAAAGCCAAAAGAGTAAAGTCCCCAATTCAGTGATGTGTCCCTGGGATGCCTTCTGGACACTGTTAGAGCCTACCATGATGTCCTTTAGCCCCGCTCTGGCCACAGGAGGCCCATCAGTGTCTCCACCCTGGCTTGGGAGGCAGTGGCAGAGGTGGTTAGTGCCGTTGCTGCTCAAAAGAGGTTCACGATCCAATGCAGAAAGAGAATGAATGATCTTATTCATGCCGCCAGGGTAAGGCAACCATCTCATCATTCTAAACTCACACACACATAAGCCCGTCACACATGCAGAGGCAACTCACTCACTGCCAGCTCAAGGTACATCACCACCCACTCTCTCTCACATACACCTTCACATTTCCATCTGGCCTTGTGTCCTCTGGAGACTGCCTCCTCAGCCCTCACCCTCTTGAGGCCACTTTCACAGATCAACATGTGCCCCTACACACACCCTGGGATACCCCCCTTCCCCAGTACAGTCCTCGCCCTACTGCCTCTTCCCTTTCCTGAGGCCTCTTCTCCCCCTTCCCCAAGCAAGCCCAAGTCCTGTAGCCCTTGAAAAGCCATCCCCACCTTACAGCTGGTCTGGTAGATAGAGACCTGCCCGTGAGCCCCCTGAAAGTGATGTGGTGCTATCTGTGAAGCCTGGTGTTGATGACTGTGACTGCTGCCTGAAGCAAGGTAGGCAAACAAACCTCGAAGTCCCAAGCAAAGTGCAGCTCACCAGGTGCATGTTGCTTATGTTCAGCTGTGAAACACTACGCTGACTGCCTGGATGGTCCAGCATGGAGGGATGATTCCAGCGAGCTGGGCTCACAATAACATGCAGATGTTTTACAATGAAGTTTTTGACATGTTGCGGTCATGCCATTGACGGGGGGAGCGGACAGTTGCAAACTGCTTCCATGATGTCACAAAATTGATTTTTGGCCTTCCTGCCATGTTGTCCGCTCATGCCGTCAAGGACACCTGCTGCCAACAGGAGCAGACGATCCAGCCTGTGAAATCACACATTTCACCCTGTAGCCAAGAGAACCGACACTGAGGCTAATTTTGGTTGATAACCTGAAACTGCAAGATGGGATCAACAGTCCGTTATGCATCTTGCCCGAATTTCATTTCCAGCAGCATCAATTAAATGCAAAATTGGGAGTTATGTGAAGCGAGTGGCTGATTCCACAGCCACGTTACCCTCATTACATCTTTCTTCACTATTCCCAATACAACTGGCCACTGAACAGCTCATTTCCATCAAGCAGCTTTACTCAGTAAAGTTTTAAACATGTAGGGAAAAGGTTTCCTCTGTATTGCGTTCCAAGAAAGTAGGTCTCCAATTACCTTACACACAGTGGGAGAGGAAATCTTCCACTCCTAGCTGTTTCTAATTAGAAGTGATGCTTGTATAAATTGTTGTGTTGCTGGAAATGATTATATTTCTGGTGTAGTGGTTTCCTGAGATTAGGACATATGAAACAGAAACACTAATTTCACTTGTAGAGTACTGAAACTCGACTGGGCTATCCCAGTCAAAATGTATTTATGTTTTAGTAGGATCCAATTTAGCCAGGCTTTCTTGATCCAAAGAAAGTTTATTAGTTACTAAAAACCTGAGAAAAAATAATAAAAACACAACACACATACACAGATTAGAGATGAGAAATTGAGTCCAAAAATGAAAGTTTAAAAAAAAGCTTACAAGTCTGTCTTTGGATTGTCCTTGAGAAGTAGATGGCAAAATGTTGCAGCCATTAAGTTGGGTGATTCTGGTAGACCTGACTATGGCAGGTGAGCAGTTGGTTTGGAGATACTTGGTTCTGCAGGTCAGCTGAGGGAGCTGACCTATTTCCTTTTTGACTATGGCTTTGCCGACTTGTGACTTGCCTCCAGCAAAGAGAAAGAGGAAAGACAGAGACTTTTACATGCAAGCCGCAGGGATGCCTAGTTGTTCTTCTTCTTCTGCTGTTGCCTTCCCAGCACACTTACACACCAGAACTAGAGCACTAGAGCACACAGATCAGGTTTTCAGCTGGCTTTTTAACCCTTTTCTCTTGCGTGTTCCTGGAAGGGAAAACAAACATGTCTTTCACTCAGATTTGCTTTCTTTCAACTCAGATCATGTCCACATCCTGAGACATAACTCAACAGGAGATGGTTTCTACTGAGATGGTAATTAGTCTCCATTGTCTCCGCCACCACATGAGATTAGACTTCAGTTTTTTGCATTGCATCTCTCCCTCTCAAGTGTCTCTGTCTGAAGTGGGTCTTGACACCTTTTTAGGTGTGACATTCCAAGGCCTCTCTAGACTAGTCAGTTAAATTTAATCCACACAGGAATTTCTCAGAAAATGGTGATTTTACAGTTCAGCCAGCTTTTGCCTATATGCCCTTTTAAAGTAAAACCCATGTCTTCCTCAAGAAGAGGAACAACTGTTATGACAACTGTTGAAATCTTCCAGGAACTCATACTTTGAAGATGAACAAGATCTGCAAGCCTGTAAAGCTAGTTTTAAGACTAAAAATAAATATCCAATCAAATGGCTAGGGTGGTGCTTGTTAAAAATAATTACTCTCTGTAACACTGAAGGAATTTCCACTGCTGGATAGAGTCATGGATGACGCGTCCTGACCTGAAGCCAGGCTATGATGGATGGCAAGTAATAGATCCAACGCCACAGGAGAAAAGTGAAGGTAAGTGTAGATAGCGTAGTGTACTATAATAATTTTGTACAGTAAGTGCCTTTTACCAGGAAGTGCTTAGAGACTTTTCTTTGGCAAACAAACATGATTGTCCCCTGAGGGTGAAGTTAATAGTCCTCCAAAGGAAACATTCACAAGGCTCTATAATCAACTGCAGCTTGTCATCCAATAAACTTGGAATAATTAATCCTTTAACTAGATTGAGTGCCTAGTTTATTAGTACCTACTACAATTTTCTGGCCTGCAAAAGCATCATTAAAAATTGTCCCTAAATTTCCTGTGTGTTTCACTCTTTATTACCAATGCAAAACATTCCTTAAAAAAAGGCCAACCTTTTTAAGTTGGGCTTTTCTGTCTTGAAGCTAAAAAATTACAAGCAGTTAAGAATGCCCTCTGATTGAATTCAGGAGCTTACAGTTGGCTTTCATTATCTGGATGTGTTTATTTACATCAGTTCTTTTGGGAACACTTGAGCATGACCTTAAAAGGCACAGGCTACAATAAGAGCTATAATACCACACTCCAGATTCCAAGCTGCTACACCACAGGAAATTTCAGTCAAAAAAGACAATGGGGGTGAAGGGCGGAGGGGAGATTTTACACCCCCATTGTGAGCACAAAATAAAATAAAACGGGTGGCCAGCCCATTACATTCCCACCCCTCCCTGAACTGTCCCTCATATTACAGCAATGGGTAGCACGTCAGCCAGCCCACCTATCCTTAGGCCTAATAAGGCCCTTAAGTTGCCAATTAAGGCATCTTCCCACCTTGGGTGCCATAATACAGTGGAACATGGTATAGGGAATTGTGGAAGGAAAGTGGCCAGCCCTTTACTTTTTCTACTCAGGTTAAAAGGCAGGAAGGAAAGGAGTACCTCTTTTAGGAGTTCCCTTGTGCTCATCGGGGGCACCTCCCCAAGATCTGTGCTTCCCCCCCACCCTGGCCCCTAATGTTCGCTCCCCCCAACCCCTCGCTAGGGTCCCCAATCCCTCTCCAACCAAAAACCCCAGCTAAGTCTGGAAGACATGTGATTTTCTTATCAGGACTCCCTTGTTGCCACATTACTGTATTCTAGCACCACTGGGACTACTCAGCTGCCAGCCCGTCAAATTGGCGACAGATCTTGAGGACAGGACTTCCTTTCCCCGAGGGACATAAGTCCCAATCTCACCTTTGTTGAGCTCACCTCCTGCGTATTAACACTGGGACAGCCCTTTTTTAAAGTTGGTGAGCTGCTGACTGACTTTTCTACCAGGGGATGTGCGAGCAACATACCACCCCTTCATAAATTCAGCGTAAGATATTTTCAGGAGATAAATATGAGTTTCAGATGGTGGCCATCTGCCTTAAAATCTTAACTCTTACCGTTTATAGTCATCAGAACTTGATGAGATTCTGTCATACAACCACTTCTGAATAACCATAACTTGGCAATATAATTGATGATTAAATAGTTCAAATTAACTATATATTTTATATATATATATATATATAAAAGCTTCAGAATGTTACAAAAGCTTTACAATTCCGAGTATTGCACATTTTTAAAATTGTTCAAAAGAGCAGAATGCAGTTGTTGTAAGATTGACATTGCAGTGACGTTTAGTCTTGTTCTTTTCAGGAATTTATTGCTGTGGACCGGCTTCAGTTAAAGCAATTAAAAGTGGAGATATTGATCAGAAATTTGATAGCCCATTTGTCTTTGCTGAAGTCAACGCCGATTATGTGTCATGGCTTCTCTGTAAAGATGGTTCCAAAAAACAGATCGAGGTCAACCATCGACTAGTTGGTCAGAATATCAGTACAAAGGCTGTTGGCAGTGATGAACGTGAAGATGTCACGCACAATTATAAATATGCAGAGGGTGAGCAGTGATTAGACTGACATCATATTTGGCATGAGCAACAAAGGTTACGGGAAATACTTGAAAACAAGCTTAGAGAATTATATTTAATCACCTCTAATGGGAATTTGATAATTGAGTGACTGAATGATCCTTGAATACAGTTATGCTACAACAGAATCAACCACAAGTTGCAGGGAGGGGAAAAGAGGCTGAATAAAGAATATTTGTTATACAGCTTAAAGTACACTATAAAGCATATAACAAGTAGAAAGCACATCAAAACCATTTAAGGTATGATTGGATGTTAACACTGAAGTTCCTTAGAAAATTGAGACTGAGGAAGGATGTTTACCAAATGCCAACTTTAGGATAATCCTTTAATTCATATACCCTACATTATAGCATTCATCATACACAGGAGTGTCTTTAGCAGAAGCACATTTCAGAATCAAGCAGCCTCAAAAATAACTGGAACTTTTAGCTTTTTTGTTTTTGTAAGTGTAAGGAGAAAGGGAAATGATGATCACAACCTGGAAATAGGCCATCATCCTGAAATATGTTTCTCGTTTCTGAAAGCCTGGAAGAGGTGCTGATGATCTGCTGAGTGTTTCCATTCCAGTGGAGAGATTAGAGAAGCTGAGGTTGTTCTCCTTACAGCAAAGAAGGTTAGGGGAAGATTTTAATAGAGGTGTTCAAAATTGTCAAGGATTTTACTGGAGTAAATGAGGAGAAACTGCCTCTGGTGCATGAAGGCTGGTAATCAGAGGACGTAGATAAAAAATGATTGGCAAAAGAACCTGAGACACAATGAGCAGAATTTTTTTTATGCAGTGAGTTGTTATGAGCTGAAATGCACTCCCTGAATGGTATAAATACTTAAAGGGGAATATTTACAGAGCTACAGGACAAATGTATAGCACTTTCAAGGAGATGATACAGGCATGATGACCTGTACTGTGCCATACTATGATTATATGATTTTTTTCCCCCTGGGTGATGGGTCATTAAGCACACAGGGCAGACGTGCAGCAGGATGACCACCAGAGAGAAGAAGCCCCAATTACAGGTAGAGGAACACCCTTGCCAAGAAGCAGAAATGTGTTTCTGAAGTGCTTCACTTAAATTATTGTAAAGGACGCCGAATGATTTTTGTCCATCAACAAGACACTAGACCATGTTGTGGCCATGTACTGTGGTACCTGTCCCCTGGCATTACCTGGCATCAGCAGTACTTTAGTGGGGAGTCGGGAAAATGACTGGTTTTCCAAGACCCATCTTTCCAGGCATTTTTAAATTCATTTATGGGATGTGGGCATCACTGGCTAGGTCATCATTTATTGCCCATCCCTAATTGCCCATGAGAAGGTGGTGGTGAGCTGCTGTAGGTACCCCCACAGTTGTGTAGGTACCCCCACAGCACTGTTAGGGAGGGAGTTCCAGGATTTTGACCCAGTGATAGTGAAGGAACAACGATATATTTCCAAGTCAGGTTGATGTGTGGCTTGGAGGGGAACTTCCAGGTGGTCATGTATCTGCTGCGCTTGTCCTTCCACATGGTAGCGATTTGTGGGTTTAGAAGGTGCTGCCTAAGGAGCCTTGGTGTGTTTCTGCAGTGCATCTTGTAGATGGTACATACTGCTGCCACTGTTCGCCGGTGATGGAGGGAGTGAATATTTGTGAAAGAGGTGCCAATCAAGCGGGCTGCTTTGTCCTGCTTGGTGTCGAACTTCTTGGGTGTTGTTGGAGCTGCACTCAGCCAGGCAAGTGGGGAATATTCCATCACACTCCTGACTTGTTCCCTATAGATGGTGGACAAGCTTTGGGGAGTCAGGAGGTGGGTTACTCACCACAGGATTCCTAGCCTCTGACCTGCTCTTGTAATCACAATATTTATATGACTGGTCTTGTTCAGTTTCTGGTCAATGGTAATCCCCAGGATGTTCATAGTGCAGGATTCAGTGACGGTAATGCCATTGAGTATCAAGGAGCGATGGTTAGATTCTCTCTTGTTGGAGATGGTCGCTGCCTGGCACTTGTGTGGCACAAATGTTATTTGCCATTTGTCAGCCCAAGCCTGGATATTGTCCAGGTCTTGCTGCATTTGTACATGGACTGCTTCATTACCTGAGGAGTCCTGAATGCTGCTGAACATTGTGCAATCATCAGCGAACATCCCCACTTCAGATCTTATGATGGAAGGAAGGTCATTGATGAAGCAGCTGAAAATGGTTGGGCCTAGGACACTACTCTACACTACTCTGGGGAACTCATGCAGTGATGTCCCAGAACTGAGATGATTGACCTCCAACAACCATAAACATCTTCCTTTGTGCTAGGTATGGCTCCAATCATGGAGAGTTTACCCCCTGATTCCCATTGACTCTGGTTTTGCTCGGGCACCTTGATGCCACACCTGGTCAAATGCTGCCTTGATGTCAAGGGCAGTCACTCTCACCTCACCTCGGATGTTCAGCTCTTTTGTCCATTTTTGAACTAAGGTTGTAATGAGGTCAGAAGCCAAACTGGCTGAACCCAAAATGGATGTCAGTGAGCAGGTTGTGGCTAAGCAAGTGCTGCTTGATATCACTGTTGATGACTCCTCCTATTACTTTACTGATGACCGAGAATAGACTAATTGGGCGGTAATTGGCTGGGTTGGTTTTGTCCTGCTTCTTGTGTACAGGCCATACCTGGGCAATTTTCCACATTGCTGGGTAGATGCCAGTGTTGTGGCCATACTGGAACAGCTTGGCTCGGGGCGCGGCAAGCTATGGAGCACAAGTCTTCAGTACTATTGCCAGAATATTGTCAGGGCCCATTGCCTTTGCAGTATCCAGTGCCTACAGCCATTTCATGATATCATGTGGAGTGAATCGATTTGGCTGAACCCTGACATCTGTGATGCTGGGGACTATCAGAGGAGGCCGAGATGGATCATCCACTTGGCACTTCTGGCTGAAGATTGTTGTGAATGCTTCAACCTTATCTTTTGCACTGATGTGCTGGGCTCCTCCATCATTGAGGATGGGGATATTTGTGGAGCCTCATTCTCTAGTGAGTTGTTTATTTGTCCACCACCATACCATCATTCACAACTGGATGTGGCAGGACTTCAGAGCTTAGATCTGATGCATTGTTTTTGGAATCCCTTAGCTCTGTCTATCACTTGCTGCTTATGCTGTTTGGCACACAAGTAGTCCTGTGTTATAGCTTCAACAGGTTGACACCTCATTTTTAGGTATGCCCGGTGCTGCTCCTGACATGCCCTCCTGCACTCTTCATTGAACCAGGGTTGATACCCTGGCTTGGTGGTAATGGCAGAGTGGGGGATATGCCAGGCCATGAGTTTACAGATTGAGTACAATTCTGCTGCTGTTGATGGCCCACAGCGACTCATGGATGCCCAGTCCTGAGTTGCTAGATCTGTTTGAAATCTATCCCATTTAGCACAATGATAGTGCCACACAACACGATGGAGGGTATCTTCAGTGTGAAGACGGGACTTCGTCTCCTCAAGGACTGTGCAGTGGTCACTCCTACCAATACTGTCATGGACAGATGCATCTGCAGCAGGCAGATTGGTGAGGATGAGGTAAAGTAGGGTTTTTCTCTGTTGTTGGTTCCCTCACCAACTACCACAGACCAGTCTAGCAGCTATGTTCTTTAGGACCTAGCCAGCTCGATCTCCAGTGGTGCTACCAAGCCACTCTTGGTGATGTGCATTGAAGTCCACCCAGAGTACACTCTGTGCTCTTGCCACCCTTAGTGCTTCCTCCAAGTGGTGTTCAACATGGAGGAGTACTGATTCATCAGCTGAGGGAGGGTGGTACATGGTAATCAGCAGGAGGTTTCCTTGCCTATGTTTGACCTGATGCCATGAGACTTCATGGAGGCTGGAGTCGATGTTGAGGGCAACTCCCTCATGACTGTATGCCACTGTGCCGCCACCTCTGCTAGGTCTGTCCTGCCAGTGGGACAGGACATACCCAGGGATGGTGATGGTGGTGTCTGGGATTCTGTGAGGATGACTGTCAGGCTGTTGCTTGACTAGTCTGTGAGACAGCTCTCCCAATTTTGGCACTAGCCTCCAGATGTTAGTAAGGAGGACTTTACAGGATTGACAAGGCTGGGTTTGCCATTGTCGTTTCCAGTGTTTAGGTCGATACCAGGTGGTCCATCCATTTTCATTCCTCTTTATTGGCTTTTTAGCAGTTTGATACAACGGAGTGGCTGGCTAGACCATTTCAGAGGGCATTTAAGAGTCAACCACATTATTGCAGATCTGGGGTCACATGTAGGCCAGACTAGGTGAGGGCAGCAGATTTCCTTCCCTAAAGTGCATCAGTGAACCAGATGAGTTTTTGCGACAATTAGCAATGGCTTCATGGTCATCATTGGACTTTTATTTCCAGTTTTTTTTTATTGGATTGAAACCTGGGTTTCCCAGAGCATAACTCTGGGTCTCTGAATTAGGAATCTAGTGACAATACCACTGCCTCCCTGCTACCACTGTGGCCAAGATCCCTGGTTCGGCCTGTTGGGAGTAAAATTCATGGTACCACTTTCAGGAGCAGGGATCCAGATTAGATATCGGCAACCTATTGTCCCTCTTCTTCAGCTGCAAGATCACCTGGTTTTGAGCGGTGCAGCAGAGAAATATAACCCTTTTGGTCCATAGATCACACCCATTTCAGTATGCTGAACGAGCTTCAAGTTAACAATTATTTCCAAATTTGTATGGAATTGGAACTTAATATCCTTGAAAATTAAGACAATTAAAAAAAAGGTTATTTAAGAAAGCTTTATACTCGAGTGGGAAGACTGAGTCTTTCATCAGGGAATAAAATTTTCAGTTTCTATCAGGTTTCTGTGTTGGAGTATGAGGTTCTTTCTGTAGCCAGACATCAAAGTTGTGAAATTTTTCCTAAAAAAGAAAAAATGTTTGCTGTTCTAATATATCCCACAATTAATCAATTTTACAAAGGTTCTGAGGAGGAAAGAGAGGCTTTCACGAAAGCAGATATGAAGAACAAACTGACTCAAGAGCCAGAGAAGAAATTCTTCTTAAAATTGAAAGCTGAGAAAGTCAACTTGAACGGAGCTGACTTTGAAGTGTCTGCTGTTCTCTCAAACCAAACCTCAGCGGTGAAGAATTGCAGGTTGATCCTGTGTGCCAAAACAATCCTCTACAATGGGCAATCAATTCAAGAATGTAGCTGGAAAGATCTAGCCAAACTCACGATTAGACCGCATGAAGGTAATGCCAAACATGCATCAAAGTACATTTTGACTTTGAGAAAGGGATACGTGATGATTAAAATGTGTCATTTTGAAGCCAAGTCATTGTAAGGCCCAGGGAGCATAAATGGTTCCAGCTCCACTTCTAAACTGTCATTCAGTCCAGATGCTTAGCCACTAACCTGGTGAAGCACCAACAGGATCCAGGACAGGGTTTTAATGCATAACACTTGGCACAGAAATTTGTATAAGGCACTAGTTTGAACAATGCAGTTTTGGAAATCCTATTATTGGGTAGATATTGACCATACAGCATGAATTGATCAGCTTGTTACTCAGAACAAGAATATTTTACTAATAGCAGAGACGTGAGCTACTGAGATTGTTTGTATAAAACAGGCAAGACTGAGAGAAGATTTAATGGCACTTTTTTCAAATAGTCATTGAGGTTAGGCTGTATAGCAGGGCTCTGTGAGAAGCTCCAATCCTAGGCTGTTCTTCTCCTGCGCTTGCTGCGAACACTGGGAAGGTGAGTGGCAGCGCATCAGCCTGATCACCGGAACAACGGCGACGGGAGAGGTTGTGGGAGGAGTGTGTGTGTGTGTGTGTGTGTGTGTGGGGGGGGCATGGTAGGGGAGAGAAGCGAGAGGCTGCTGGGGTAGGGGAGAGAGGCTGCAGGGAGATGAGGGAGGCTGTGGTGTGGAGGGAAAACCATTTTAAACCTGCCAACAAAGTAATACTGAGCTAACTGGGAGCTAGGAAAACTTGAAGTTACTGAGTTAATTAATTCTTTACAAATGAATGTGGAGTCTCTAGGTTAAGGCTGCATAAGTTTAGGAGCTATTGCACGTGGAAAAAAGTAGTGAATGATCAGTGTGTTAATAGGGTTTTATGCTCCCTCCTCTCACCCCCACTGGCAGGTTTGAAGGCAGGGGCCAGTAAAATATATCAGATGGCCTACCTTCTGCCATCTCACCCACCCCTGACCTGTCTCCCATTTTACATCAGGCAGCCTGCTCATCTATGGGCCAATTAATGGCCACTTAAGGGCCTGATTCCACCTGCACTGTTATAATACATGCAGCAGGGAAAGGCAGAAGCAAGGCAGGAAGCCCAGCAGCTTTCACTGTGTAGACTGCTGCCGGGCAAGATAGTAGGGGGTATCAACTTTGGATGGTTCCCTGTGCCCATTCGAGCCCCCTCACCTGGCCCAGATCATAACCCTACCTTAACCCTCCCTTCCGACCCCTAAAACATAGCCCCTACACCCCTTCTACATCTCCCTGGGATGTTCCAGGCAGGCCTGTCCAAAATCCACAGAATTGTCTGAAGTCCATGATCAATCATTCGTCTTCTTTAGAGACAAGCTGTAGTTCCAGCTGTGGCCAACTACTTGATTTTGGCGCTGCTGGGACTACAGAGCTGATGGCCAATCAGAAAGCAAAGATATCACATGTAAAATGGTAAATACATAAAACTTCATTTAGTATTCATCCTTTATTCCTTTTCTTCAGAAAAGACGGAGACTCTGCAGGTGCATTACTCAAACTATGGACAGTCCTTGACAGAACACAATCAGATTCTCATCGTGGCCCTTGCAATGGAGTATGAGGCTGGAGAATTAGTAGTTACTAGAAAAGTGATTACTCTCCAGAATCCAGATCTACACATTAAGGTAATAATTACTGAGAAATATGGTTGGAAAATAACAATTTTCCATGCATGAGATGCCTTATGAACTAAATAGCATTTGTAAATCTTTAGATCTTATGCCATCAGTTGGCACACTTTGCTGGCTCAGCCTTGGAACTCCCAAAACTTGAACACAAAGTCAGCAGAATGCTTAAGGAAAATTCATAAATAGGCTATTTTGACTGTTTCTCTGACTGTTCTGTTGAAATAGGGCTGTGATTGTTTGCATTACAGTTATGCCTTCTACATGAGCCTGGGGTAACAGGTAGACACAGTGCTGAGCCTCAATACTTCCTTTCAATTAACTTCTAGTACCAAACAATCTGGCTGTGCACCCATTGGGCTATAGTGATAGCAATACCAGGTGTGCAATACTCTCAGATTCAGCTGCTAAATGTTATTCCTCACAATCAAATATGGTAATACACTCCAAATAAAGAGAGGGAATATATGATTTCTGAGGACCAAACCTACATTCACACACTAGCCTACACTTACTGGTGGACCCCAACCTAAAACAGTATTGAGAACATTGAATCAGATGGTGTGGTCCAAATATATTGTCAAGTTCACCTGATCAAACCTTGAGCAAAGGAATGTGTTCAAGCAAGGAAAGCCTGCTCTGAAACTACTCCAAACTACTCACAGGACCACTCCAAAACACTGTTAATCCACCCATACACCAATCCCTACTCAGCGCAATTACGTGCTCCCCACTTTACATCAATTATTAGCTCCAATGTCCAATACTTACCTGCATAATACTCAATTGCCCTTAACTTTCGACGAACCCCATGTTCACTAAGCTGATTCCAAACATGCAAAGAAGTCTAAAAATTAACAAAAGGCAACAAATAGTTTTACCTGAAATGTTACCCAGCACATCATTAAAAATGTGTCTTCTTGCACCCCCATAGCTTAAATTCTGCCAGGGGTTTGAATTTTGCCCCAAAGCAAGTGTCCTGAGGGGGCTGAAAACTTCTTTCTGGACCCAGACCCCACCTCCCCATTCTGTTACTGCTTTTTATGTCTCCACTGTCATATTGCCACGACCACAAGGTGTACCTTATGCTTCCCTGGCCTACCCTAACACTTCCACTTTCCATTCCTGCCATGCCTAACCTTCCATCCATTGTGGCATCCCTTGCTTGCTCTGAATCTCAAATATTACCCAGATCTGCCTTAATCAAATGCCTTAGCACATCTTATAATGGAGCACTTTAAAATAGAAACAGTATATATTGCTCAACAGAGTTGGGATTAGGATCAAAGGAGCTAAAATTAAAAAAGTTGGAGCATGCAAACCATTGACAAGGCAACAACTAGGGTATATTTTGCTCTTTTATGTAAAAAGAAAAAACATTTTAATAATGGAAGAGGCTTATAATAGTTTCATTTAAAAATGGTTTATTTTTATGAACAGAGACAAATATGTCCCTTATTCACTTCATTTCAGAATTAAAATTTTTTTTTGTTGTTTCAGATCATAGGAGAGCCAGTGCAGTACCGAGATCTAACAGCAGAAATTTACTTTACCAATCCGATGCCAGTGAATTTGTGCAATGGTACATTCCTGGTGGAGGGAGCCGGCCTCACTGATGAGCAGAAAGTTCCATGTCCGTAAGTAGAACCTGCAGTTTTCAGCACCCTGAGCAAAATGGCTCAGCAGTAACATTTTTGCCTCTGATCTGGAAAGTTGTCGGTTTCCGTCCTAATTCAGGGTCTTGAGCACATAATCCAGGCTTCAGCGCAGTGCCACGGGAGTGGTCCAATATTGGAGGTGCTGTCTTGTGAATGGGACATTAAACTGGCACGCTCTCTGCCCTCTCACGGGTTCAATAAAAGATTAAAGAGGAGCAGAGGAGTTCTCCCCAGAGTCCAGGCCAATATTTATCACTCAGCCAACATCGTCTAAAACAGTTTATCTGGTCACTATAACATTGCTGTTTGTGAAGACATGTCTTGCACAAATTAAGTGTATTTCATTGTACCTCATTGGCTGTAAAGTAATTTGGGGCATTTTGCTGTTATGAAATGTGTTCTAATTTTTTTTTCTCTTTCTTTGTCCACCACCCAATTCATCAACATCCAGCCAATTAAAAAACAGAATTAACTCCCCAACTGACTCAGTGAATAAAACATTGTCCAGTATGGAACTGAGTCATATGGGGTCAATCTCCATTCTCTGATCCTTGCTGATCTGTCATACACCACAGTCATATAATCCTAGAAATCACAGTTAGTCTAATCAGATGAGATGATCAAATGAAATCTTTCCATCCCCTATTATAGTAGAGGTGTTAACCCATTCAAATTAAAT
Organism: Carcharodon carcharias; assembly: GCF_017639515.1. Classification (NCBI taxonomy): domain Eukaryota; kingdom Metazoa; phylum Chordata; class Chondrichthyes; order Lamniformes; family Lamnidae; genus Carcharodon; species Carcharodon carcharias. The sequence continues at coordinate 62,575,149 of NC_054480.1, read as the reverse complement.
AGGTTAGCATCAATGATAATTTCTAAGCTAATTTCCCCACTATTAATGTCACATTTCAGAATTGTTAGCAATTCAAATAATTTTCCAATTACTGCAGTGCCTTCCACTCAATTTTTAAAAATTATTTCATCACACAGGTATCATCTCTTCGGATAGAGCCATCTGGTCAAATTTAATTTTCCTTCCTTTTACTGTCTCTTTTTAAATTATTCCTTCTTTAACATTTATCCAAATCCCTTTAAAATGATGTTATAGTCTCTGCTTCAATAGCCAATTGTGATAAAGCATTGCAGGCTCTAATGAGCCTTTTCGTGCAAACGCTTATTTTAACTTCCTCTTCTGCTTGTCTACTGATAATACTAAATCTATCTTTGTTACTGATTGACCAACTAGTGAAAACCAACTTTTTGCAAGCTGAAAGGGGTGATGGAAGGAGCTTCAATGGTAACTTCCATAAGAGAATTGGATAAATGCATGAAAAGGAAATAATTGCAGGACTATGGGAAATGTTGGACTAATTGAATAGCTCTTTTAAAGAGCTAGCACTGTGTGATGAGCTGAATGGCCTCCTATGTTAAATGAATCTATCTTTACCTTTTTAAAATTGCAAAGCAGAGTGGGGACTTTCTATTCTTGGCATCCTGTGACAGCAGAGATAGATTTAGAATAAAGTAGACAGCTTTAAGGGTACAAATGCCTCTGTGGAAACAGTTCTGCTGGTGCTAAAACATCAAGTGAAGGAAGGAAAATGCAGATTCCCAAACTCCTGGCACCTGGGTTTCCTGTGCTGCTATTTCTCCCACAAAGAATGTGGAAGAATTTTTTCACATTTTGAAATGGAGCACATATGAAGAAAAGTAAATTTGACCAGATGGCTCTATCTGAAGAGATGATACCTGCATGATGAAATAATTTTTAAAAACTGAGAGTGGAAGGCGCTGCAGTAATTGGAAAAATATTTGAATGGCTAACAATTCTAGGATTATATGACTGTGTTGTATGACAGATCATATGTATGATGTTTAAGATGGTGTTTAATTTTCTATCGTCTTTTATTTAAAATTACATTCTCAAGATGTGTCAGAATGTATTTGGATGACTGCAATTCTTGTGTTGCTGGTCCTCCCCCAGTGATATTAAGTAGAATATTGGGCACACCAAACTGGTTGACTGATGGATTTTTTATTTGTCTGGCATCAGTTGAAGTTGAAGAACTAGCAATAATGGATGCCACACATTTAAATCAATCAATAAAAATATCTTCTAACATCCCCCTGTTTGTTTCAGGGTACAGTCGATTAAACCTGGCCAGGAAGTGAAGGTGAGGGTTAAATTTACCCCTCAGAAACCAGGCCTGAGGAAATTGGCTGTGGATTTTGACTGCAACAAACTGAAAGATGTGAAGGGTTTCAAAAATGTTATTGTCAGACCAGCGAACAAATAATGGACCTGTCAATCTTCTTCAAGAAATGTTGTATTGGAGACAGTGCCTTTAAGAATGGAAGGGGAAATCAACGCAGATTTATCACCAGAGATTTAAGTTCTTCATTCGTCTGTTCCTTAAATATTTCTATATTAGCATTTAACTGATAAAATAAACCAGTGCTGTGCATGTATATTCCATTTTGCTTTCTACCATTCTAAGGACACAAATGTTCCTTATAATCATCATGTTTGTTCTTGCTCTGTTTTTAGTAATTACTGTTGCATTTACTCAAAACCCTGCTTATCTGAAATTATGTAATCTCTTGGCATTAATGGTCTACCACAACCCAATACATACAAGATTCATTTTATTTGGATGATTTGGCGCCGGCATCATATGGTATTTGATTTGTAACTCCATTCATGTATTGTAGCTCACCTGAGGTTAGAAAGCAACCAGGGATTGGATCAAGCTATTTCACCAATCGCATCAAATATATTAACTGCCCAAAAATACAACCACTGAGTTAAGTTACGGGACTTAGCTCAGCAGAGCACTCTAACCTCCAAGCCGGAAGGTGTGGGTTTAAGGTGTGCTCCAGCCACCTGAGTTATAAAATCACGTCAGTGCGGTACCCGGGGAATGTGGCACCGTTGGAGGTGCTTTATTTTAGGTAACACATTAAACTGCAGTCTGTCTGTCCTGTCAGGTTGACGTATAAGATCCCTTTGCACTTTTTTTTTTCAAAGAAGCAACTGTATAAATGCAAATTATTTCTTTACTTACATTTGAGTCAGCTTCGTGAGTGCATCACCATTAAAGGATTTTCAAGTGAATATATTTGCCATTTTAATAGCAATAGTAATTTTCTAATTGACATAAAGCCAGGCTACCAATAGCTCTTTATAATCTCTGTTGTTTGTACAAGTTACTCTGTTTATCTGCTTTCTTTTGCCTTCATCAACATTAATCTTTTATACAGCAGTATATTGTATTGTACTGGTTATGATATCAATAAAAAAACGTTGCAAAGAATGTGCTGGAGTTCTGTGGTTTTCTTCAAACTGCTCTGCCATATTTTTTCTAACTTTAAATAGATACCTCTTTCTTTTCTATTTGTAATTCTTTCCTGTTAATCCTCAGGTTTGTGCATCTTTAAGAGAGAAGGCAGTCGTTCTGCTTCAAGGCCTGTAACATGCCATTCATGAACTAGCTGAAATTGAAACCAATCACCTGGGCACGTAAGCCCCCAATTTCCCATCATTGAGGCAGTGCCTGATCTCTACTCTGCATTCCTGATGCCTCTTAAGTTGACATGCTTATTTTTGTACATAAAATTTCTTTTTTTTAACTCTTCTTTTTAACTCTGGGCTAGCATTATTGCAAAGGGGTTCTTCATCCACATCCTCTTCCTGGGTTGACCATGTTGCTGCTCCTGTTCAGCAAGCACCAATGGAATGCAACATTCCTACTATTGTTCTGACAACTTGCTCTGGGTCATATCATGAGGTACCACAAAAGTGGTTCAAACATTGGAGCTATATTAACAAGCCAAAGATCTGCTTAATTATTTTCTAACTCATAAGTGTTACCACAGATCCTTTCAAGGTTATGCAGAGATGGCACCAGCCATATCTCCTAGGAACCAATGTTGAATTCAACCTTCTTCTTTGAATAGCTGGGGAAGCTTTGACTCTCAAGATGTCAGTTGAGGACAATATGTGAATTCCCGTCTTACACTCTCAAAGGCTCTCAGGAATGTCTATACCAATTGCAAACAATGCCAAGTGTTGAGATGATTGTTGTCATACTGCTGGACTGTGTTCCTTCATTCAGGCTTGTGACTGATATATCAATAAAAGTTGTACAGTATTAGCACATGATTATTATTGTTACTGCACTGACTGCATTTTGAGAGACCCACAGAAATGTAGGGTGGAATCTTCCGGTCCTGTCAGTAGCAGGAAACTTGGTGTGTGGAGGAACTTGATTTGGTGTGAGGCCAAAAATCTGTTTCCTGACGTTGGGATGAACTTTAGGAATTCTGTTATCGGGACTTTAAAGGCGGGCTAAAGGCAGGTTAAAGCCCCCGATGAACAATGTCAGGAAGCCATTTTGCATGTATTAGCATGTCATGCATGCTCATTAAAAGGCCACCTCACCGGAATTGAGTTCACCACCAGTCAGAAATTAGAACGTTCACTTTTACAACTGTATTTACATGGTGTGCAACTGGTGAGCTTCACTCCTTCCACGACTTTGAAGTGAGTACAATCTACTTTGGCCTTCTTGGGGCCCGCTCATTGCTTGACTCATATTGAGTGCCGGTAGGACAAGATGCATGAAGGCTGGACATGGGACATAGGTGTAGGGTGGAAAGGTTGAATGGAGGCTGGCCATGAGTGGCAGGAAAAGGTGGGGTATGGTGGAGCGGAGGCTTGACATGGGAGACAGGTGTAAAGGGGAGGAAGGATGCTGTTTGGGGTAGGAAGAGACCATCTGGGGCGAGGGTGAGGCAATAAAAGGAATGTGAGGGTGCAGTGATGTGGGATGGAGGGAAGGACCTCTTGTTTTGGGCCTGGGGGGTACTGTGACTGCGTCAGGGAAGCAGGGTTTCCAGGCAAGGATGGTGGGAGACAGATGGTCTCAGAGGGCGGGGTCAGTGCTGTCGATGGCAGGGTGCTTGGGGTTGAACCAAGGATACTGGGCAGTGTAGAGCATAGTCACAGTGAGTGGGAGGAGTGGGATGCAGTGGGGTGACAGGTCCAGGGTGATAGTTTGGTAGCTGAAGGTTTCATATGGGGGGTGGGGGGGGTGGGGGGGGGGGCGGTCTTGAAGCAGACGAACAGGTGGCTCGGCTAATGGGAGGGGTCAGGGTGGGCATGGGGACAGTGACTTGCATAGGCTCAGATGGGAGGAAAGACATCTGGAGGGGTTCCATAAAAGATTGATGTTGATGAAGGCAAGGGTAACGGGGGGAGCTTCAGAGGGGAGAGGAATGGTTATATTGGATGGATCAAGGGTGATGGGGGAAAGCTGTTGGGTGTCAGGGGGAGTGTAGAATGTTGTGGAGTGAGTCTCAAATGTAAAGCACTCCATTTTGCTTTCTCACTTATGCAAAGCAGTCGATATAAAACTGCGATACATCAAAGTGAAAGGAGGGCCTTTTTGGGTGGGTGGAGTTCAAGATGAGCACAATTGGCTAAAGGGACACCCAAATAATCATGAGGCATCAGGCTCAGTTCTGATCTCCCCTTTACAGTGAAGCCCATATAGCAGCAGGTTTGCTCCAAACTCATGGGTCTCATAACGTTGAAATCCCAGCACGGTCTGGAACTGCCATTCATTCTGTGCCATTGCCATCTGCTGCTGTCAGAAGCAGGGATGAAGGGAGGGAGGGAGGTGAATGCCTCAAAGTGGCACAGCAGGTGCAGGGCAGCCAACTCCTGACTCCAAACCTCCAACCCTCTGGGCGAATGGTCATGGATGATAGGGGATCATGTGTTAGTCTTTCTATGCTGCCAAGGCAATGGCCTCTCTATAGAGTTTTGAGGCTAGTGGAGACAAGCTGAATAGTTTCAGAGGGAGGCTTCTCACACATGTCTCTCATCACCCCATTCAAATAGCAATGTCTTCATGCACAGTCAAATATGAACGGGAGGAACACCCATCTCTGGTCCTCTAGGGCACTCTTCACCTGGAAGGGGTGGGGTGGGGATGCAATGTCTAAATCTAAGCCAGGCACAGAATTTAGCACTGGGTTGTTGGCTCTGGGATGGTGGTAAACATGAAAAGAATATGCTAATTACATTTATTACTTCAATTCATTCACCGATCTATTGAGGCCTATATGATGCAGGCTCCAGGCAGCTCTGCCTTTCTATGTGCTCTCATCCAGATGAGGAGAAGGAGGCCCATCGCAGGTTGGCATAGGGTCAGGAGGAGAAATAGCCTGAGCAGCAACGGGGAGCAAGAAATACAGGGTGTTGGCAAACAGGGTCCACTGCAATGATAAGCATTGGCCCAACCATGGGTATACTGCAGGTGGTGCAGCTATCTTGCCAGAGGCACCATAGAATATCCTGGAATGTGGTTGCACACATCTGTGCCCTGAACAACCTAGTGACACAAAGGAGGGACGTCTTGGCTGAGGGAGACATGGAGGACAGAGATGCCTGCTCCGACAATGAGACCAGTGAAGGGCCAAGATGTTGTTGAGCCACATGCAGAGGCCATAGCAAGGCTACAACACGGCAGACAGGCCTGTACCAATCTGATAGTTACTAAATTCCAGGCAGAGTAAGCTGCTGACACATTTCCTTATCTTTTTGGTTTTCTATCCTCTGCTGGCTGGCAGTGCCCAGCTTATTTTTGATTACAGGCATTATACATTTTCTCCAATGTATCTTGGTTTATGGTAGTTAAATTAAATTGCAGCAGTCACTATCTGTCCTGCTGGTGGTTTGATCTTTTGCATGCTCCAAACAATGCTAATATGCAGAGCCCTGGCACTAAATGCATGCCAGGAGAACTCTGTTCTCCCGCAACCTCAGGCACCTGTAAGTAGAGTTGTGATTTTTCCCATGCCCTCACAAAGTCTGTGTGTATGGCCACTTGGAAGCAATATCAACTCTAGACTCAGCAGGGATGCACTCATTTCACCCTCACACCTGCTCCCAAAGGGGGACCAAACCTGGCAGAGAGCTCTTTCAGGCAGAATCAGATAGATGGGTCCATAGGGAGGAGCAACATGAGAACACCGTTTGACCCCTCGAGATTGCTCACGCAGGATCATGCTCCTGCTCCCCAATGGTTGCTCATCCATAGTAAACCCATATCCCTTGATATCTTTATTATGCCAAGAATTTTTGATATTACTTTGGAGTCCACTCACTGAGAGTGCCTCACATGCCAAATGGGTTGTTGTGTTGCAACCAGTCCAGACCCTGGAATTACAGAGAGTCCTACAAGTCTCAATCCCAAATGGCCTCAGCAATTATGCGAGACTGTGATTTGTCATTGTAGACGCCCCAACCAAGGTAAACATCTTTCCTGTACTGACCCTGCAGAGCCCTGTTAGAGCTGCTGATGCTTCATGCGAATAGCCTCACAATCCTCGGCATGGTCCAGCTCAAAGTCCAATTTTACTTTCTCTCACCTCATGCACTAAGACCCCGGTTCTTCAATGATGTCCAATGCACTTTGGTTGCAAACCCTTTATGCGAGCTCTACTGCCACCCTTAACAAAGAGACAAGTAGATCTCCACGTGAGGTCTGACAAAGGCTTCAGTCAACTGCATGCACACCTCTTAAATCCAACACTCAATCCCTCTTGCAATCAAGGCTAACTTGCTTGTTGCCTCCTTACTTGCAGCTTTCATCTGCATGTTAGCTCAAAATGACAAATCACCAAGGAAGGCCATTCACGGTTAGACATGCCCACCACAGCTTTCTCCAGACATTTAGGACAACCTCTGGTTTTCTACAGATAAGAAGACAATATAGAGCTTCTCAGCCCTGAAACTGTATTCATAGCGTTCCTTGCCACTCAGGTTTCACTCCCCTTGGGTACTCATGGAAACCACCCACATCTCACATCAGGGCAACAACAGGAGGAGATGCAATGACCTCACTGAACACATTTTCATAGTCAGAACATGGTGAGCTGCAAGTAATGGCTTGTGTGATGCATGGCCAGGCCACACACTCATGCATGATGGTGCTTGATCATACACATGTGTGATTGTTGAGTAATCACGCTGTCGAAAATGTGAGAGAGATGAATCTATTGGATTTTATTATTGGACACTGATGGGGGCCCAACTTCCACACCCTCAAATGCCCATGGCTAGAACAATGGAGTTCAGATCCCAATGCATATCCGGCAACCACTGTGTGTTCTGCTGGCCTTGGGCCTCCAAAGTGGCCACCACCTTTTCCATAGAGGAAGCCAAGTGCTCGCAAGCTGGGGCCACAGCATCAGACAGAACATGGACGGACTCCTCCAGTCTTTGGTTCAGTCTGTGCATAGCCTCAGGCAACTCTGCCTGGTGTTCTCCTGCCCATCTCTGCATCTCCAACAGGTCTCTTAGGGCCGAGTCCAGAGGCTTGTCATCTGCATAGGACTGATCAGGGGCCTGGCATCCAGCAGTGCTCTGAGTGTCAGAGACCTCAGCTGTCACTGCCTCTGCCAGCTGTGGACCTGTGTCAGCGATGTGCTCACTAGATTGTGACTCTGAGCACTGAGGTGACTATATCTGCACTGGTGGAGGTTGCAGTGCATTCTCTGAGCCTTCTGAGGCATCCTCCTCAGAGGTGGGTTTGGGCATGGGACTGTGGCTGGTCTCCCTTGTTGGCATCTCCCATTTTTGTTGGTACATGGAATAGATAAAAGAGAGATTTAGTGATTGACTAAGCAGGCTCCTTAATTAAAGAAATGCCTTACCGAGCGGGCATAGCTGACAACTGCAGACTGGAGGCATCCTCACTGGCTTCCTGGGGCAGTCCTATCTCACCCTCAGCATAGGCAAAGTCCTGCTTTTCCACGACTATCTTGGCAGCCTGCTCCTGAAAGGGTTGAGGGCACAAATGTCTGGAATTCCACTTCCGGTCTGGGGCTGCTCCTGCTTGTTGTGGGCCTTCTTCTCCTGCAGACAGACAGAAGGATTGATTGTCATCCCAATGGTTGCATGAGTAGCTCCTGAGCATAGATGCCTTTGGTAGCTGCTGAGCCCTCCCCAGTAAGTGATTAAGAAGCAGGATGTCCTTCAACAAATAAAAGATTGACAGCATGAAGCAGCTGGCACACATTCAGTGTGGATATCCCATCTGCTGGTGAGTGTTGCAATCTAAACTCCTGTCTGACACCCCTGTGCACTCGCACACTTAGACCACCTGATGCCCTTATGATGTCTGTTTGCAGTGAGAGTAAGTGGTTCACTAATTTTAGCAGAGTGCAGCAAATCATTCATTCTCTTCTGAGCAATTGTTTCTGTGCTGGGCCCCATGGACGCTAACCTCCACTGCGACTCTGTCCAGGCTGCCATGGGTAGAAAGTAGGTCCTCCTGCTGCCATCACAGGGAAACAGCACCTCCATCTTTCCTGAATGAACTAGAAGAGAGTGTCCAGGAAGGCTTTGCTGACCCATGAGGCTGCAGGTTGTTTTCTTCCCTGGGACATGAAGGGCAGTCAGACAGAAGCTCCTGGCTGCAGTGAGTGAACAGCTGTCTGAGTGTCCTTGAAACTAGGTGCCCGGATCTTTGATCTTTGAGGTAATGGCAGGGGCAACAATATCCTGGCTGAGTTTCACCATGCTCCACACAGATGCATCTGATCAGCAATCCACAAGATTGCGCGTGGTCAGCCATCCCACCAACAACCCCCCTCCCCCCCACCCCGCCCCCACCACCCTCCCACCCTCCCACCTTCAGGGGAAACCACTCTGGCTTCCACTCCCATCACCAAACTTATACTCCAGAATGGAAGATTCCAGCAGTAAACTCTGCTTTTCGGCTGACAAGAGTCTTACCAATCACAACAGTGGATAGATACCATCATCATGGCAAAATCAGGAGTATTGTTTTCCATGAAAGCTTCAGCAGGATCCAAGCCCTTAGAGAATCTCAATTCAAAAGATCTCTGCAATGGTATCCTTCTAGTAGAGAAGTGGCTTCACTTATTGTGTGTTGTTTCTCTCCTATGTTATGATATGGTAGGTGGTATTTGCCGGGCTGACCAAATCCCAAAGGAAACTTGGCCAAGCTATCACAGTGATTTGAAATTTGTATTTTTATTATGAGAAGGTATGTGCATTGAAGCCAGAAGTAAAGATTCCACTACCACTTTTGAGGATTTTAAATATTTAATTAAAACATTTATTCACAAAAGAAAAAAAAAAGATTACAGTTACACAGTTCAATTTAGTCTTATAACCTTGCCGAAAATATTTCCTACTTAGCTAGACTCACAAATAAACACCTTTTTCCATGCAACAGTCCATATAGATTATTAATCTAGAAAACATCCAGTAATATTACCACAAGGCACCCACTGTTGCTATAAGGGAGGTACTTCATGAGCTTTTCTCTCCTTCTTACTCAACAATGAAAATCTGAGGCTTGTAACAAAGCCTAGTTTCCTAGAACAACCAGACACTTCTCTGGGGCAGCTAGAATCTGCTTCCTTCATAGGACTGTGCTCGCACAGTACAGTCTTGAAAATCACACGGCCACATGTCTTATGCAGCTTTCAATCTTTCCTTGAATACATTTTCCCCTTTTATCTTTAAACCCATTGTTATTAACTATCTTTTGAAAGTTACCTTTCCCAGAATCTAAAATCTTTCATGCTGTCTTTATGGCCACAACTTTCAGGAAAAATAAATTTAATTACTTTGCTTTATTTATTGATGATCTTTGCCATTTGTAAAACTTCCTTCTCTTTCTCCCTTTGAAATTAAAAAATCACTCCTTTTTTATCTCCTAATGCAAATTCTTGTTCATGCTGTATCTCCTAATATCCCATCTTAGCTTATCCATTTCCACTTCAAAAATGCTTGCTTTACACATAACCCTTTGATGATTTGAACATTGCAGTCTGACTGTCTTCAGTTTAGTTAAGTTAGTCACACACAAACACACACGCACAACATACACCCAGGCCCCACAAGCCTGTATCACAGTATCTCATAGTAATATTGGCTAAAAAAATAATAGTTTCTTTACACCTGTTGGTATGGATTGTAAGAAATACATTTTGTAGAAATCAAGGACGCCTATATAGTAGTGAATATATTGCTAGACACCATAGACAAAACATCAAGCACTTTGCTGGTTGTAGTTAGAAAAATAAAGTATATTAAGATACAGGAATATCAGCAAACAATCCTTTCCAGCATCTACTCTCTAAATCTATCTCTTGTAGCCAGCTGTAATACTTCTTAAATATCCACTTATCCACTCCGTGTCCTGGATAAACTTGGGTTAACAAAAGTCTTTAGCAGAACTATTCAGAAAAATATGGCTGGCAGCTTGGATAGTTAACACGCAGGACCATGTTTGGCAGTGTTGGAAAACTGGCAGACTTCTGACAATGTTCATTGAGACACATTTCAAATCACAGAACTTTGTGGACATAATACTTGGCAGGCACGCGAGGCTATTTTAACTGCCGGTGGAGAACAGGCTGGCAGTAGATGGGTCGCACCTAACCTCGCTCTCTCACCTCCCACATGATCCTTCCAACAGGAGGCCTGAACCCTTTAGAGATTCAAGTGCATTTACATTCCAGTGGGGAGTCACAAGCGGCAAACAGGTGCCAGGTTTCAGCTCGCTAGTTCTGGGAGGGCAAGAAACCATCAAGTTCCCCATTGAGCTGATTGATAGTGGGAGTTGGAAGGGTGGGGAATGGAGGGAAGATAATTCTTTTGGTGGTGGTGGTGGGGGGGCGGTTAACGGCAGTGAGTGCTTCAGATGGTCCAACATGGCCCAGATCTTTTTGTGGTCTCAAGAGGAGCAATGTTAGCTCTCCTAACTGCAGCAAAGCAAAAGTAAGGTATTTCCTGAGCTGCTTTCTGATCCCTTTCAGGCTGCTTGTTAGGCTAACCACTGTCAAGGAGAAATAGGTGGAATGTGCAACCTCTATTTATAATTTGAAATTGTAATTGAGCTTCAAGTTCCATTGATTTACATCTTTAATGAGACTTTTGCTTTCAGGCAGGTGGAGAACTCTGGTAAAATGACAGCAGGCAGGGTCTCTGGAGAAACAGTGGTAAGGCAGCATTTGGAGTCACGACTACCCTGTTCTCACTGAAGAATTGGCCCTTCTACATTCACTCCTTTTAGTGATCACTGTTGACACCTGCTGAACACCCACTTCATAATTATTTAACAGGTCCCTGTTGTTGGCTTTAATAAGCCAAAGGGCTTCTGTTGGGAGTAAGCCTTTCTCTGCCTGGCTTCCTCCATCAATGGTACAATTTGTACACTCGACAGCTGGAGCGATGCACTGCACATTGACTATCATTACTTGGTCAAACAGATAAATCAGTGGTATTTTTCATTCTGGTTGTATTCTTATTTGTCTACAAGTGCCAAAACGCCCAACCATCAAGAAAGGTCACTGAGTAAATCTGCATTGTCTCCTGATCCGCCAAAGCCTCAAATTTACAATTCTCAACTTTATGTTTATATTTCTTCATGGTCTTCCAACTCTGTAACCTCCTATCGCCCCACAAGCCTATCCCTAACCCAAAGTATCAATTCCTCTGGCCTCTTGTGGCTTCCTATTTCTCCCATTTTTTATGGTGCATTATCAGCCACCTGGGGCTCACTCTCTGAAATTCTGAACCCCTCTGTTTGCCATCTCTCCCGCCTCCTTGAAACTTATGTCTTTAAACAAGTGTTTAGACGCCCCTGCTAATATATCATTTTTTGTTTGTTCATTTATCTGATTATGCCTCTAATAAAACCTACGGGAAATTTGAAAGTTTTTAAAAGCACAAGTTATTATTGTTGTTTTAAATGTTTTCTAAAAAAAAATCTATTCAGGAAGGGGTGGGTTACAATTGTGCTGGGTGTTATTGTTAGCCCATGCATTAGTATATGTACATGTGTGTTTGAGTGTGTTTGAAATTCCTCTGTTCATAACTTTAATGGATCCATATAAAACCATATAGGGTCAAATGGGGTAATCCCATGATTAAAATGGGGAAGATGGTTCTTACACAAAGGTATTATTCAGTACATAAAAAATACTCAGTGCAAATACAATTCTGAGAATTTAAACATTTTAAATACAAATCACTAATTTCTTCAAATTGTTAAATTAATTTTCCAAGAGCCATTTTTTAATGAAAATGTAACAAAATCAGAGTGAATTTTTTCTCCTTGAGAGTGCTCACCTAAGAAGTTTAAGGGGAGATTTAATAGGAACATAGAAAATTATGAGGGGGGTTGATAGAGTAGATAGGGAGAAACTTTCCACTACCAGGAGAGTCCGCAACTAGAATGCACAGATCTAAGGTAATTGTCAAATAAGACCTGAGGGTAGACAAGAAGAATTTTTTTTTACACCATGAGTTTTTAGGATCTGGAATGCACTGCCTGAAAGAGTAGTAGAAAGACATTCAATAGTAACTTTCAAAAGGCTATTGGATATACAATTGGAAGGAGAAATTTGCAGAGATAACAAGGAAGTGCAGGGAAGTGGGATTAATTGATAACACTTTGAAAGGGTTGCACAGGCACAATTGGCCATCAGTGCTGCATCATTCTACAGTTCCATGAATCTATGATCGAGGTGCTTCTACTAGATGTAATTATTCAGGTTATTTTAGAGTATATCAGAGACAAAAACATTTCCATGAGGATACAGAGTATTCAGTTGGGTTATAGCAGCAGTCCCGAGATTTGGATTGTTGGTGATGTTGTACCTACTTAAAATCATCTCTCTTCACTAAAAGTTACCTTTACTTAAAGGAATAAACTTTCCCATGAGGTTACCTCGTGTCCTTAATATCCTGCAAACTCATTCTTGTCTAAAATCCATTCTCCTGCTCATGACTCTGTGGGCTCAGGTGACTTCAGCTGGAGAGCTATCTGAAATAATAATGTTGTTGCATATTTATAGAAAGTCCATTTTAGGAGATTGCCAATCAAATTGAGGAGCCAGATAACTTTACAGTAGTTGCTAAAAAGGGACAACTTATTTTTGGTGAAGGAATCAGATCTGAGAATCCAGTGGAAATAATGGATTTGGCATTGACAATGGCACCATTAAATACCTGCTATTGTTGCCCTGCTGAATTTACTGTATCATAAGTGGGGTATCTGAGAATACCATTTCAAAGGCAGTATCATCATATAATGTAATTTTGAATATTACAATTAAAACATCAACTGTGCTATCATGTCAGGTCATTGTTGTAGGTAACACAGCAGCATATTTGTGCACTTTCACTTAAATAAGAACATTGTTGTTTAAATACTAATTTTAACAATTCAAAGCATTTTAAGGTGAGTTCTACAAACCATATTTGTTAACAGCAAAACTCAGTTAGGTTGCTTCAGACTAAAAGCACGAGTGTAACAGAAACTAAGAGCTTGTAATGTGAGGCTTCCTTACAATGTTGTTAGAACAGATCTATTTTCACCCCATTCTCAAAGCCTGAAATTTTCCCTTGTCGGGCGCGGGCGATTGGTGGGCCCGGGATTGTTCGGAAAACAGGCCCCTGACCGCGATTGGCTTATGACTGTGATTTCACACCGGCCAGCCAATTAAGGCCCGCCCAGCATGAAACACGTCTTCCCAATGGTCAGGAAAGGCCATGCAGGGGTGGAGGCCTGTCAGGCCCTGGGCCCAATGGTGACCCGGTGAGTGGTTTAAAAATCACAGAGGCAGCTTCCTGAAGACTGCCATGGGAGAATCATATTCTGTGGTCTGGAGACTGGAGCAATGGCCTGAACAGTGGCTGGAGACATAGATGGGAGGGCAGGTCAGGTGGACACTCAGCTCTCCATTTTTTGTGCGAGTGCCTTGCGGTCCTCATGGAGGAGGTGGGTGTCAGGCGGAACACCCTCATTCCCAGGGATGGCAGGAGGAGGCCACCACAACAGATTAAAAAAGCTTGGGAGGAGGTGGCTGCTGAGGTCAGCAGCCACAATGTTGTGTGGCGCACATGGATGCAGTGCCGCAAAATGTTCAACGACTCGCTGCTCTCAGGAAGGGTGAGTACCGTGTTGGCATGGATCAGGGTGGAGAAGTGTTAAGGCCTTGGCATCTCCCCATGGAGCTCAGGGGTGTTAGAGTCTGAGTGCCAACTGTCAATGACGCCGGAGCTGGCCAAGGGGGTAAGCATTCGCTGCTTGGGCTGAGTGCCTTGTGGTTCGAGGGCCATGACTCAGATGTGCCCTACAAGGTGTTCCTCAGATGAGGTTGGCCAAACGGCAATGACCCTGCAGGTAGAGGGTGGACTAAGCAATGCTCCTGTCATTGCAGGAGAAGAGGAGCCATAACAACATAGAGAGGCCAAGGACAGGTAGAGGCCCCCCAAACATTCTAATGTTGATGGGGTTTGAACTGGATGCTTTGGAGCTGGACAGCCACCACCCACCTCATGCAGCCGGTTGTAGAGAGGCAGCGTCTCAGATGACGGTAAGAGAGCAGTGCACAGAGGTCAGAGCTTTGGATTGTGCAACCATTCTTGTGTAGTCTCACCATTAATGGAAGCCTCAAACCTGGAGTCTGCATTGATCATTGAAAGATGATGGAATCATGATGCAGATTTCCATTGTCTCACCAGGGTACCTGGCATGCACAGTGACAGTGTGATGACTTAAACTAATGACATGTTGTTGTTCTCCCTTAGATTCGCCAGCTTGCACTCAATCGCAGGATCCTGAAGAGCCAACCCTGATGCCGGAGGACTGCCAGGCTTCAGATGCACCTGCACTACACCCCCTCGCTGAACCAGGCACCAGCGAAGATACCAGCACCTCAGTGGGCATTAGATTGGCGGCTAGAATGCCAGTGCACAGAGGTGAGGGCACCGCAATTACTTGAGGAGCAGGCGGAGGCAGAGAGTGCCCAGGATGCCGGAAGTTGGAGGGCTGCTGGGGATCACAAGGGTGTGGAGTCGAAGGCAGATGATGAGCCTCTGCAGTCGTCCATTAGGCGGCAGATGCTGGATGTCTAGCGGGATGTGCAGGAAGATCTGGTGGAGTTCCATAAGGATATGCATGCCATGGCCTCTGTTGTGGAGGAGTCCATGTGGAGTGTGAGCACTGCATTGACCCTCATGGCTGAGTGCACTGTCTCTTCTAGCGGATAGAGTGGGGACTCTCATGGAGACGCAGCTCCAAGGGCAGAATCACGGGTTCCTGGGGTTGTATTTGGACCTGCAAGCCCTCACACAGGCACTGACCTCAGGTGGTCAGTGCAATTGTGGGAGATGGATGAGGCACCCAGTGTCCCAGCTAGGTGCCCGTCCATCAAAGGCTAGCAGGGAGGTCGAGGGCAACCTTGCATTAGTGCATGACCTGCTTGTCATCTCTGCGAGCTCCTCTCAGGGCGCTCCGGACGATGGCAGCAGCTCCTTCACCCATCTGCCAGTGACTGTGGCATCTGATGAAGCTGCTGTGACTGGGGAGATGCCAGCCATGGCACTGGCCGCTCCCTCCCAGGCGGGGCCAGCGCAGGCTCCACTGGCCAGAGGACAACCACCAAGGTCATCAAGGCCAACAAGACAGCAGAATCAACAGGCTGTCTCCAATGTCGGTGCCAGTGAAGGGGGGGCACCAAGGCTCAGCTTTTGTAAATGTATATTTAAGGCACCATGAGCACAAGAGGAACTGTTTACGGATAATCTTCTGTTCTGCAATGTTTTGTTTATATGTATACTGGTGTGGGCATTACCAGATATGGTAATGTTCATTTGTTTTGTGCCAAAATGGCCTGAGTATGCTTTACCTTTTTTATTAGTGTAGGGTATGCCAGTATGTAATGCTGGACGTGAGTGGCTCCAAACTTTATTGCACAGGCACTGAGTGGGCTTTGGATTCAAATGAAAGGGTAATTTCAAACATCTGGGATGGAAGTGGCAGCCCTGGCATGAGGTGGAAGCAGATCCTCGGTGACTTAGCTGAAGGAGCATTGGGTCAAGGCGTCCCTGATGTGCCTGCCTCCCTGAAGCATATAGGGGTCTGCCTCCACACTCTTAGCATTCTCCTCACTGTGCTTCTCTTTGATTCACCACTGGATTCATCATTTGTGGCCTGTGGAGCTGCCTCAAGATCCTCTTCCTCTAGTGGGTACCGATTTGCCAGTGCCAGATTGTGGAAAGCGCAGCATGCAACCACTATCAGTGACAACCGCTCTGGGGGATATTGTAGTGCTCCCCCTGAATGGTCCGAGCATCGGAAGCACATATTCAAAAGACCTATGCTTCTATCACCGCCCTTGTGGAGGCATGAAAAAAACCTTCTAGTTACTGTCCTGAACTTCAGTCATTCAAAACAGCAATAACTCCCTTTAAATTACACTCCCTTCTCATGGCAGCCCTGAGCCATCCTGCTTGGGAACTCTGCAATTCTTATTGTCTGTCAGTTATAAATAACAATCACCTCCCATTGTCCTCTCACCTCCTTACTGTTGGTGAGCCACTGAAGCTCCACAGGACCTATGTGTCTTCCAAAATATTAATGATCCTCATAACAGCCACAATTGGAAGCCTGCTGCTGGCTCAGACTCCTGTTCCTGCTTCCCAGCTGCCGGCAATGGGAAGTGGTCAGGGAGCCATCCAGCCATATTGTCCCAGTATTTTCCTGGCATCCCCGCCTTCAACCCTATCTCCATTGGCCTGAGAAAATTCAGCTCTTCAATTCTGTTCCTCTCCTCACAAATGCTGCCAGACTTTGATGAGTATTTGCAGCTTTCTCTGTTTTATATTTCAGATTCCCAGCATCTGCAATATTTAGCTTTCGTAACGGAAATAACACTCCCAGACTTCTTTGACAAAGTCATCCGTTAGTTATGCTTCTTAAGCAGAATTGGGCAGTTGGAGGAAGAGATACAGTGGAGACTTTCCTGAAACCAAGGTAACAAAATATCACAGAATGAGGAGAATCAAGCGGTTGCAATTTAACAAACCTAAATATCCACCCATTATATCATGAAAAACACGTGCTACCGAGCGTGGATCTCAACTCAACACACCATTATCATTTTTATTAATGCTCTACCTGCCATTATTCTTTGCAGCTTTGTCTCCTTTTACCGTGTTAGTATAAACTTGTTTACATTGGTTCCTAAAATCAATTTCAAACACTAAATAAAACAAACAATTGATGATTTATCACAGAAATAATATTTTTGCTAAGCTCTAAATCAAATTACTTGATGTGCTTGAATTTACTGAAGCAAAATCATACAAATAATCTACATATTATTATAACAGTGAAACATTTGCTTAATTTGATCAATCAATTTTGATTCGTAAGTAACTACGTAAATTTTACTAAATTTAAAGGAGAATTTATTTATGTTTCCACTTCAAGTATAAAGATTTTGAAAAGTAGTTCAAAATGAGCAGTTTTGTAAATCAAAATTAATTGCTTTATGTAACAAACTTTTGGCTTAAACCTATTTCAGTTAGTTTTAGTTAAAAGTTGACTACATAATGATTTTCCACAAATATGGAAGTTTCTTGGCTATTTCAACGTAAACATTAACCAATTTATTATAATGTGTTAAAATCCCTGTTGAAATAACAGAGCAATTTAGGACAAACATGTTCAGTATTTATGGGAAACATTGTGATTGTAATTTCCAGACTAGTGTGACTCATGATCAATGGGTCAATTTTAAACTTTGAATCTGCAATTAACAATTCTGTCGCAGGTTATTTGTATCCATGAGTTCTTTAAATGCACAAAACTGCAAACACTAATACGTTCTTAACCTACTACTTTTTAAATGCATAATTTATTGCATACAGTTTGGTGTTAACACAACTTGCCCACTGTGTGCAGTGGATAATGAAATGAAAATAATATATTTAGGAAAAATGGGAATCATCACTGAGCAGTTGCTTTCTCTATTTGTTAGGAGTTGTGTCCTGAATCTTATCACTAAGGTAATCACATTTTAACATGTATGTAAGATGTATGAACATCTGCATGAAGATGGAACCGTGGCTGAAATCAGCAGAGTGTTTTAAAGGGTCAATGCAGGGAAGTAACTTCTTGAATGGTCCAATGCTGTAGACTGCTATTTGTTCAAAATCCAGGCATGATTCAAGCCTGTACAACAAGTTTCCCAATCTTGCTCAGATCATCTGAGAGGAGAGTGGTCCAGGATTAAGCGTCATCCCAAGGGCTAGCTCAAAAGCAATTAGATATAAGCCAGGTAGCATCCTACCTTCCCCTTCACTTCCATTTTAATTAACGATAATTGAAATAGGTGTAAAATTATCAAAATATGGAACTTTATAGCAAGCTGTCTATCAATCTAACATTTTAACATCACCTAATTTTCAATGGGACTTTGTCAGGCTCCCACCAACACTCTAGTGGAACTCAACAGAAATTGGCAGCACTGCACCCCCGCAACCCCTCAATCCCCACATGCAGTACCGCTACCTACTTTATGAGGCGTTTCTTCACAGAGGTCAGGAAATATATGAAGTAGGATCCTTGATCTTTGTTCCCGTTTCCAATTGTTAATTTTAACACCTATTGCTCCATGAGAAGTTATGCAGTTGAGTTTGGTTATTAACTCTTAACACATCGACATGCCCATTGAATCATCTTTCCACTTAAATATTGACTTATCCCATTATATGTCCAATTGCTTTCAGCATAGTCCTACCATTCAACAGGGAATTATTCAGCATAGTGCCAGGAGTGAAAAGACTTGTTTCAGCAGCATTAGAGAGGAGCCTCAAGTCACATGTACTGCAGTGTTTTTTATGTTGCGGTAGTACTTTTAATCTTATGTAGCCCAGCGGAGATTGCTATGAGCAAATACAGTTTGCAGCATAAATATTGTGTTTTAATGGTTGATGTGGATAATTTAACAAAATCTTTATTATTTAAGTAAAAGTAAATCAAACAGTTCTTAAAAATAGTCTTGAAAATGTCATGGACCAGATAGCATTGCAGCAGGACAGCTAACAGCATCTGCTGCTAATCAGACTCACCCCTGTATCCTTGAGTCCTAAAAATTTTTATTTCCAAAATTGCTGAAAGTCTGATCTGATGATGTCACAATGATGGCAAGAGGGCCTAAGGGACCTGAGTGAACAGGGCATCTCCTTGACCAATCAAATTAAAGAATTGAGAAGTGCATAACAGAAGGACTGAGAAAGAAGTGTTATATAGACTGGTTACATTCATTGTCCAATCTGGTGTAAAAAGAAAAATGAAGAGAGGAAAAGTAAGATTGGATTAAGGAGGGAGGAAACATTTTCTTAATGGATTTTAGGCTTGACATTTAAGCTGGGATTTTGTGTTTGGTGGTGTGAGCTGGGCAATATGGCACGATCGGTTTCACGATGGCGTGAAACCAGTTCACAACTGTTCGCTCAGCCCGCCGATGACAGGCCGTGTTCTCCGCCATCAGACATTGGGAACCTCATTGTAATACATCAGCATATCGTTATTAGGCCTGCCTGCCAGAATTGTCCCCTCCCTGCTGAATCGTCTGCCCACGCTGGTGGGAAAACACGTCAACGTGTTTCACAACAGCACATAAGTGACGTGTACCTAGCAGGCTTAATTTTGCTCAGGACTTCAAGGTTTGTTTGCCTACTTTGTTTCGGTCAGCACTCACAGTCATTAGTGCCAGGCTTCACAGGCAACACCTCATCACTTTTAGGGGGGCTCATGGGTAGGTCTCTACCTACCAGATCAACCATATGTGGGTAGCTTTTCAATGGTTGCAGTGCTATGACTTGTTTGGGGAAAGGGGAGAAGTGGCCTCAGGCAAGAGAAGAGGCTGCAGGATGAAAGCTGTACTGGAGGAGGAGGGTATCTGAGGGTGTGTGTGGGGTCACATGTTGATTTGATAAGTGGCCTCAAGATGGTGAGGGCTGAGGAGGCAGTATCCAGAGGAGGTGAGGTCAGATGAACATGTGAGGGTGTGTGTGTGTAAGAGTGGTTGGTGATGTACCTTGAGCTGGCACTGAGTGAGATGCCAGTGAATGTGTGATGGGCTTGAGTGTGTGAGTTTGGAGTGATGAGATGGTTGTCTCACCCTGGCAGCACAGATGAGATCATTCATCCTCTATCTGCATTGGATGGTCAAGCTCTTCTGTGCAACATTGGCACTGACCACCGCTGCTACCTCTTCCCAAGCCTGGTTGGTCACGCTGCTACCCATCCTGCGGCCAGAGCAAGGGTACAGGACATCGTGGTGGGCCTCCACAACATCCAAAAAGCGTTCCAGTGGTGCATCACCAAACCTGGGTGATGCTGTCTTTTTGCCTTTCGTGGGCATCTTCCCTATGGTAGTCGTGGGCTGGAAGCACTGAAATGTGTGCACATGGCTGGACTTTAAATATGTTGGCCGGCTTGATGAAGTGGCGAGGTGATGGCATGGCAGGTGAATAAGACCCCGCCCACCATCGAAATGGAATGGAACGCTTAACATTGTTTTATCTACCCGCTATCACACTTAGTGCAAATCTGGGATGATTCCACCCTAAATATCTGAAATAATGCAATTCCACATGTATAATAGTTAATTTTGAATGTCAGAGATGCTGATTAACAGTAATTAAGAATGATCATATCATTAGAAGAGTACTTAATGTTGCAATGGTTAGACTTCACTTTCTGTGGCACATTTATTTCATATCTACCACATATATACAGCAGCTTCCCAATGTTTAATGCACTTTCATGGTGAAGCAGATAGAGAAAGACTGGGCTAGATCTTCCAGTCAGCATTGAGGCTGGGGCAATTGCTGTGAGGATAATATTGGCCTTACCTTTTTCCATCCTTGCAGCTGGATCTTCCTATCCCAGCTGTAGCCCAATCCCTCAGCGTAGCCATCCACAAAGACAAATGGTGAGAAGGAGCATGCCCCCATTTTACCACAGCCAGCTGCCTTGTTTAGGTAAGTTTTTAAAAGTCTTAAGTGTTTCAGTGGGGTTAGTGGAGATTTGGGGGAGTGAGTGGGTGGGTGTGAAAGTGGGTGGGTGTATGAGGATGCTAGTGGGTGGGGAGGCTGGGTAGTCAGTGGGGTATGGGTAGATGGGAAAGTGGGTAGTAGGTGGGAAAGTGTGCAGTCGGGGAGGAGTGGCAGTCAGGTCAGGTGGAGTGGGTCAGGTCAAGGGATGGATGGTTGGGGTTGTGAGTGGTTGGGTGTAGGTAGGAAGGGGGGGTGGGCCGTCAAGGATGGTGAGTGGTTGGGTAGGGGTAGTTGGGAGCAGGTGGGGTGTGGGGGTTTGTGTGGGACTATTGAAAGGAAGGTATTAAAAATGCAAAGTGCTGGACTTTAATCAATTGTAATCCTATCAAGGCAATGAGGAACTGCTAGGCAGCCAGGGTATACAACCAACAGGCACTCAAAATCCCTGAGGAGGATGAAAGAACACCATCTTCTGTTGGCTGCTACTATCTTGAAATGTGTCAAAAGTTTCTGAAATGAAACATCAAAATGTGATTACTTCTTCTACAACAATTACTTCCGTTGACATGATAATCAAATTCCTTTGGAATATACGGCGAGTAGGAATTTAAGAACTGGGTTTGCCATACAGAGGCAGAGGAATATGGAGAAACTGCTTATGGAGCAGTAAGGAATCTCCCTCTCTCTCTCTCTCTCTCTCTCTCCCCCTGTCTCTTAAATTAAGTGAAGCCCTACCTCTACAGTCTAAAAATCCAGCACAAGAGATCTCGACTGTCCATTGGGAAGTCGCTCAGGAGAAACTCATTGATTCCTGGAAGGTGGATTACAGATTAAAAAATAAAAGGAAATTGTCTCCAGTAAATGCAGTTACATGGACTTCACTTCACTCTGGAAGTTTAAAGGTGTACCAGTGTTGCAGTACATTCATGAGGAGGATTCCTAGAGGATTTTGTTCCTTCTTAGGGTGTGCCAGCTAACTTAAAATGGCTGTAATGTTCAACAATCTATGCCTCAAAGGACTTAAACATATATTCTTTTGACTTTTTATTGGGACTCTAACCTTCCTTACTTCTGATGCCTGCCTGTGTGTAACATCGCGTTTCTTATTATTTTTTCCTTCAGGTTTAGCAGTTAATAAATTTGCTCTTTCTTTGACTCAAGAAAACCTTGTGATTGGCTCCTTATTGTTCACCACATAAATAGTAAAAAAATACATTTGGATTTGAAAAAGACATCCACATGGAAAATAAATTAAAAAACCCTTGTTGCGACCAACCGAGGGGGCTGAATTGTGGGGAGCCAGTTCACCCCTCCTCACCTGGTCGTAACAATTGTGACTTTGCCATGATGAAATCATATATCTGTTTTTTTTGTTTTCCAGGACCTTCGTGTGTACAAGTGTTGCAGTACATTTATGAGGAGGATTCCTTAGAGGATCTCATTCCTTCTTAGGGTTTATCATGCACCAGCACAAATAACCACATTTTGGTGAGCCACAAATGAACATCAACAGGGACAGCTGTAGATAATCTGCCTTAAAGGGTGCAGTGCTTTCCAAGCTCTGCTGATCTGGGCACATTTGCTGAATACTGGAGATTACTGTTAAGAAGGAGGATGCTGGAGGTACATCAGCAACTTAGCCAGGCACTGGCAGACATGCCGTACACATTTTCCACAATAGTGGAGAGGATAAAGTGTTAATTGTATCAATGAGATTAATTACATAAAGGTGGAGGGCATTGATTGGATGATAACTTGAGCACATATAAAGAGACACTTACTGATATAAGGGTTGAGTGGAGGCAGGAAATATATACCTGTAATATTTCACTCTGTGAATAAATCTACTCTAAGTAAAGACTGGCTTTGGTTCCTTCCTTCACTAGCTGGATATCAGGAGTATATCATTGTTGCAGAGAACAATTGCTTCAAAGTGAAGGTTGGAAACTAAGGGGCAAAAATTCAATCAGAAGATTACAACCCTAGTGGCTGCTGTGAAAAATGGCAGAAAGCAAACGTAAATTTTCAGGGTGCCCATTGATATTTTCGGAGTCTGAACTATATGGCCAGTAGAAAAATGAGTGGACATATGGGCACGGGTTATGTCTCTACCAAGGAGAAAATAAGATACTACCTTGGCAGAAGCAAAGTATTTTGTGGGTTGGATGCCCATGAGTTGGATACTGAACGTCATAAAAACCTTTGACTTTGTCAGTGGTGGAGCCTTATTGAGTATCCTCCTTAAATTTCACTGCCCTCAGAAATTTGTCACCATCCATCCACTACTCCACGAGGAGATGCAAGCTGATAGAACCACCAACCCTATCTCAGTGAAAACTGGGGTCAAGCAAGGCTATATCATTGCACCAGCCCTATTTTTCACTTCCCTCACTGCAATGTGGCACATCACCTCCAGCAAATTATCCACAGACGTGGAGATAATCCACACAACAGATAGGAAACTATTCAACCTATGCTGCCTTCAATCCAAAACCAAAACTACTCCAACCTCAGTCATTGAGCTTCAGTATGCAGATGATGCTCACTCAAACTCAGAGCTCCATGTCATTGCTGACTCCATCTCTGAAGCATATGAGAAATTGGGCCTTTCACTAAACACCGCACATCCAAGCAGCCCCCACAGCAAAACACCTCTCCATGTTGACTAAGATCAATGGCGGGATCCTGGAAAATGTGGACCATTTTCCATATCTTGGGAACCTCCTCTCAATGAAGGCAGACATAAGCGATGCAATTCATCACTGCCTCCAATGTGCTAGCCCTGAGGAAAACAGTATTTGAGGACCAGAATCTCAAATCCAAGACTACGATCATTGTTTACCAGGCAGCAACGATCCTCATGCTCCTATGTGCTTTGGAGACTTGGGCAACATACAGCAGGCACCTCAAAGCACTCGAGAAATACCACCCGTGGTGCCTTTGCAAGGTCCTCTAAGTCCACTGGCAAGAAAGGTAGCCCAACAGCAGCGTCTTCTCCCAAGCCATCCTGTCCAGCATTGAGGTACTAATCACTTAAAACCAGCTCAACTGGACAGAACATGTTGCTCATATGCCTGACACTAGCCTCCCGAAGCAACTGCTGTACTCAAAACTCAGTCATGGCAGGAGGCTCCCAGAAGAACAGCGGAGATGCTTTAAGGATGTCCTCAAAGCATCCCTGAAGAGGTCAAACATGTCCGCTGACTCATGGGAGTCCCTGGCTTGTGACTGACCAAAATGGAGAAGGCTCATTTGGGAAGAGACCGAACAAGTCGAGTGACTTTGTTGAGAATGTGCAGAGGTGAAGTTAAGGCACCAGAGGGAGTGCACAAACTTCTAAACAACCCATCTACCTAATCCTTCAAGCACCATCTACTTCATATGTCTGCAGGTCACACACTGGACTTTTAAAAAATTCATTCACGGGATGTGGGCTTCGCAGGTTGGGCCAGTATTTATTGCCATCCCGAGTTGCCCTTAAGAAGGTGGTGGTGAGCTGCCTTCTTGAACCGCTGCAGTTCATGTGGTGTAGGGACACCAACAGTGATGTTAGGAGGGGAATTCCAGGATTTTGACCCAGCGACAGTGAAGGAACGGTGATATATTTCCAAGTCAGGAAGGCGAGTGACTTGGAGGGGAACTTCCAGGTGGCAGTGTTCCCATCTATCTGTTGCCCTTGTCCTTCTAGATGGTGGTGGTCATGGGTTTGGAAGGTACTGTCAAAGGAGGCTTGGTGAATTCCTGCAGTACATCTTGTAGGTAGTACACACTGCTGCTGCTGTACATTGGTGGTGGAGGGAGTGAATGTTTGTGGATGTGGTGCCAATCAAGCAGGCTGCTTTGTCCTGGATGGTGTCAAGCTTCTTGAGTGTTGTGGAGCTGAACTCATCCAGGCAAGTGGGGAGTATTTAATCACACTCCTGACTTGTGCCATGACTTGGGGAGTCAGGAAGTAAGTTACTCATCACGCGATTCCTAGCCTGTGACCTGCTCTTGTAGCCACAGTATTTATATGGCTAGCTCAATTCAGTTTCTAGTCAATGGCAATCCCCAAGATGTTAATAGTGGGGGATTCAGTGATGGTAATGCCATTGAACATCAAGGGGCGATGGTTGGATTCTCTCTTGTTGGAGATGGTCATTGCCTGACACTTGTATGGCACGAATGTTACTTGCCATTTGTCATCCTGAGCCTGGATATTGTCCATGTCTTGCTGGACATGGATTGCTTCAGTATCTGAGAAGTCATGAATGGTGCTGAACATTGTGCAATTATCAGCTAATATCCCCACCTCTGATCTTATGATTGGAAGGAAGGTCATTGATGAAGCAGCTGAAGATGGTTGGGCCGAGGACACTACCCTGAGGAACTCCTGCAGTGATGTCCTGGAGCTGAGATGACTGACCTCCAACAACCACAACCATCTTCCTTTGTGCTGGGTATGACTCCAACCAATGGAGTGTTTTCCCCCTGATTCCCATTGACTCCAGTTTTGCTAGGGCTCCTTAATGCTATACTCTGTCAAATGTTGCCTTGATATCAAGGGCAGTCATGCTTATCTCACCTCGGGAGTTCAGCTCTTTTGTCCATGTTTGAACCAAGGCTGCAGTCAGGTCAGGAGCTGAGTGGCCCTGGTGGAACCCAAACTGAGCATCAGTGAACAGGTTATTGCTAAGCAAGTGCCACTTGATATCACTGTTGATGACCCCTTCCATTACTTTACTGATGATTGAGGGTTACCGGGGTGGTAAATGGCCGGGTTGGATTTGTCCTGCTTTTTGTGGACAGGACATACCTGGGCAATTTTCCCCGTAGCCCGGTAGATACCAGTGTTGTAGCTGTACTGGAACAGCTTGGCTAGGGGCGCGGCAAGTTCTGAAGCACAAGTCTTCAGTACTATTGCCGGAAAATTGTCAGGGCTCAGAGCCATTTTAAAATCCATCGATCCAGGGTGGAGGCACTTTGACTCCGAGGAACCATCTGAGAGTCGAGAAATAAGAAGGCGGCCAAGATGTTTTGGCACTTCCATTAGGGTTCATGGATGAAATTTACAAGAAAGATGGTTTATTGGATATTTATGAGGCATTGTCAGGCTTTGATAAATTACAAAAGACAGAGTGTCATTCCATGGAGGAATATATCTTAGACTTTAACAGACTGTATAAAAGATTGAAGAAATTCAGCTTATTGATCTCTGGTTCAGTATTAGCATTTACGTTGCTGGATTGTGCTAAGATGTCACATATCAATAGGCTCCTGGTTCTAACTGGGGTTCATTCTCAGACAGAGTCTCTCTGTTGGATCAGATCTGTGTTGCCTTAAAGAAATTTCTGGGAAGCAGTCATTTCAGGCAACCTTGTGGAATAAATGAGACTTTTCATGGTATTACAAAGAATAGAATATTCAATGATTGCTGCATTTCATGATTGCCCAGATAGTGGATGCAGGTATCAGTACAATGGAAGCATTACAGACAGAAAGAATGAAGGTGAAAGCATGTTTTAATAGGTCTGCATATCACAGTACTAGACAGGATTGGAACAACAATAATAGGCAAATGAACACTGGGAATGCCCGGGGAACAGTTAACAGGCGTTTCAGTTCTAACTCAAAATATCATTAGGAGATGAACTGTTCAAAGCAGAAAAGCAGGGTCTTCCAATGACACAGATAATTCTGAGGCTGAAAAAGGTGATGATAATGTTCAATCTGAAGGAGCTGTACTAATCACAAAGGGCTTTAGTCCAGTGGTGAGTATGCAGACCCATTCAACTGTGTTATGTTAGATAGTGGTTGCGCTTCAACAGTATGTGGAACAGATTGGTTAAAATGTAACCAAGATTCATTTAGTAGTGACAGAGTGATGCAGGGTTAAGGAGAGTGAAAGTTCTACATGTTTTAGGTTTGCTGATGATAACACATTGAGGTCACTAAAATAGGTGGTGATTCCAAACAAAATAACTGGCCTAAGCCACTTTATCAGTAATGACGTGCCCTCTCGTGAGATACCCTTGCTGTTGAGTAAGGCACAGCAATCGCATGACCTCAATGTCACCTCACAACCTCAGTAATGAAGTCTGTTGCCCCTGCCGTCTATCATAAAGCACTGATGAGCCCTGCACCTATGGAAAACATGAAGGACACTAAGGGTATTGAAACAAAATCTAGATTTATATATTTTCCAGAGCTGCAAAAAAGAAACATAACATGAATTTTTTTGCTACTGTCACACAAAAACAACACATAACACTGATAAAATGAAAGAATGTCACCTGTGAAAACACCATCCTGTGCTCACAGTGCCTTAAACTTGCGAGTACTATCGGCATTGGAGGCAGATTGCTGGCTCTGCTGTTGTGTCGGCCCTGATGACCTTGGCGATCATCCTCTGGCTGGCGGGACCTGAGCAGGCTCTGCCTGGGAGGGTGCAACCAGCAACATAGCTGGGTATTCATCAGTCATTGTGGCCTCATCAGATGCCACAGTCTCTGGCCAAAGGGCAGAGAAGCACAGAGGGATGCAGACCCTCAGGGATCTTCACCAGATCTTCCCGCACATCATGCTGGACATCCACTATCTGCTACCTAATGGACGACTCCAGAGGCTCATTATCTGCCTTGGACTCAGCAACGTCCTGGTCTCCAGCAGTCCTCCAACAGCAGGTGCCCTGGGCACTCTCTGCCTCTACCAGCTCCTTCTGCAAGTGTGCCGTGCCCTTCCTGCAGTGAACTACCATCTGAGTCGATGAACTAATGCTCACCAATGCATTTTTATCTGCGCTGGTAGCAGGGGAGGGTGCGATGCTGGTGGATTTGTCTGCGGCTCTTCCTCCCATGTCAGTTGAGGGTCCTTGGGGTGCCAGCAGCCTCTGGAGGAAGGCTAATCTGTGGGAAGAAGACAATATGTCAATAGTCACACATTGTCACAGTCATAGTCATCACATAGTCAATGTGCATGCTGAGCGAGCAGGTGAGACTATGGACAACTGTAACATAGTGGCATTGTGATAGCCGGATCACTGGGGACTCTTGATTAGAAGTCCTCATTTGAGATGAGACAAACATACATTGTTTGCACTCTCTGCCAGTTTCACATCTTCCCACTGGACTCTTACCTTCCTCCGGCAACCCTGCTTCTCTGCGACATGAGGATCTTGCCTTTTGCTAGCACTCTAGCTCAAGGGCATCGATCTCAAATTTGGTCAGTTCTGATGATGCCACTTTCAAAAACAGTTCCTCTGACATGTCTTCCTTCTTCCTTAACTGAGGTTTTCCACCCACGGTGGTTGACAGGGCCCTCAACTGTATCCGGCCCATTTTCCACGCATCCACCCTCACACCTTCCTCTCCCTCCCAGGACCATGATAGGGTCCTCCTTGTCCTCACTTATCACCCCACCAGCCTCCGCATTCAAAGGATCATTCTCCACCATTTCTGCCAACTCCAGCATGATGCCATCACCAGACACATCTTCCCTTCACCATCCCTGGCAGCATTTCGCAGGGATCATTCCCTCCGGGACACCCTGGTCCACTCCTCCATCACCTCCTACACCTCAACCCTCTCCCATGACACCTTCCCATGCAACCGCAGAAGGTTACTTCCCCCCTCCTCACCATCCATAGGGTCCAAACACTCCTTTCAAGTGAAGCAGCATTTCACTTGTACTTTCCTCAATTTAGTTTACTGCATTCATTGCTCCCAAAGTGGTTTCCGCTACATTGGAGAGACCAAACGCAGACTGGGTGACCACTTTGCAGAACACCTTTGGTCTGTCCGCAAGCATGACCCAGACCTCCCTGTCACTTGCCATTTCAAAATACCACCCTGCTCTCATGCCCACATGTCCGTTCTTGGCCTGCTGCAATGTTCCAGTGAAGCTCAACGCAAACTGGAGGAACAGCACCTCATCTTCCGACTAGGCACTTTACAGCCTTCCGGACTGAATATTGAGTTCAACAACTTTAGATCATGAGCTCTCTCCTCCTTCCCCAGCCCCTTTCTGATCCCCCTTTTTCCAATAATTTATATATATATATATATTTTTTTCCCACCTATTTCCATTATTTTTAAATGTATTTCCATCCATTGTTTTATCTCTACCTTTTAGCCTATTTCGATTTCCTCCCACTCCACCACCACTAGGGCTATCTGTCCCTTGCTCATCCTGCTTTCCACCCTTAATGTCTCCATTAGCACATTTCTTAGCTAATATCACCACCACCAACACCTCTTTGTCCTTTTGTCTAAGCCATCTTTTGGCAATCTCCACCTATCACTGGCCCTCTATCCAGCTCTACCTGTCCCACCCATCCTTAAACCAGCTCAGCTTATATTTCACCTCTTTTCTATTTTTGCTTAGTTCTGATGAAGAGTCGTTCGGACTTCGGACTCGAAATGTTAACTGTGTTCCTCTCTGCAGATGCTGTCAGACCTGCTGAGTTTTTCCAGGTATTTTTGTTTTTGTCCTTATTCCTATAGTTATACGTTGGAATACAGGGGCTAGGCAAACTCTTTTGCTGGGGAAAGGCTTGACATTTCTACCAGACAGTTCACTAAATGCCAAGATTTTAGTGAAGTGCATTGGCATGGAGTATATAACCGTGTCTTTGTATCGTGGGCACCTGGAGTGTGACCTAAACTCTGGAAATGGTAACAGTAGGAGTTGTTCATAGTTTACCTGTAGACGGAATTGACTTACTCCTCAGAAATGATTTGGCCAGAGCGAAAGTAGGAGCTTCTCTAGTAGTTATGGAAAGACTAAGTGAACTCAAGGAGACAGAGCAATTGCAAGAAAAGGTTCCAGGAGTGTTTCCTTTTTGTCTAATGACCTGAGCAATGGCTAAATAAGTTCCATCATCAGAGGTAAAATTGGCACCACAAACTGATACTTGGCTATCTGAAACTTTCTTTGTAGATTTGGACAATCTGAAAGAAATGTTCAGTAAGTTTTCTCTGATTGAGGCCCAGCAAGCCAATCCAGAGTTAAGTAAAGTGGCACAATTAGCTCAAAATGAAGCTGAAGCAGAAGGGTTCTGGAATATACTGTAATCAAAGTGGGATTCTGATTTGAGGAAGTGGAGACCTCCTAACAGACCTGCAGATGAAGGCTGGACAGTGGTTTGTCAGGTAGTTGTACCACCCAAATATTGTCAGGAAATATTAAATATAGCTCATGAGATTCCTATGGCAGGGCAGGTAGAGGTCTGAAAGATCCAAGCACGTACAAATCAACATTTCTACTGGCCAGGTCTTCACAAGGACATGTTGCAGTATCCAGTATACATGCCAGATGGTTGGGAAACCACAGCATGCAATCAAACCAGCACCCTTAATTTCCATGCCAGTATTTGGAGAACCATTTAGTAGGGTGTTAGTAGGTTGTGTAGGACCGTTACCGAAAACAAAAGCAGGACACCAGTACATCCATACTATTATGGATATGACAACTCAATTTCCAGAGGCCATCCCTTTGAGAATGATTACAGCTAAGGTCAGGGTAGAGTGGTTAACCATTTTTTTTTTTTTTACTAGGTATGGATTACCGATGGAGATCCAGTCATATCAAGGCTCCAATTTTATGTCTAAAATTTTTCAAAACATAATGGGGAGAATTTTCCCATAGTTGTGCGGGGGAGCGCCCCACACGCCAATGTGTAAAATGATGTGAGCTGATATCAGACGTGCTTCCCGACATCACCGTGCTGCATTCCGATGTTCCGTTCGGCAGGAACACGCTGGAGGCGGCTGCGCACCAGCTGAACTGTCAAAGGCCTGTTAAGACCATTAATAAACCAATTTAGGTAATTGACAGGGCTGCCTGTCCAATCTTAAGGTAGGCGGGCAGACGAACAGCCCAAGCGGGATGAGGCTTCATGAAGGTTCTATTAAATTAATGAATAAATTTTGCTCAATTCATAGTGGAGAACTTTCCCCATGTTGGGCAGGCTGTGCGGGAGCAGGCACGGGCTGGCACGGACCCGATCGCTGCCCATGCTTCGCAATTTTATGCGGCCAAGCCAATTAAGTCCTGCCCAGCATATTTCACGGCTCCTGAGGATAGTGGGAGAGGGCAGAGGGTGGCGGGGGTGCACAGACTGCTGGGTCCAATGGCGACCCGGTGGCCTGTTCAAATGAAGGCCTGGCAGCCTTTGCAAGGCTGCTCACAGTGGCTGGGAGAAGAGCACATCAGAGGGGTAATGTGCATCACACATGTCCAGAGAGTAGGCCATCAGGGCAGGTCAGGCCAGAGGGTAGGCCATCGGGGCACTGTGCCCCTCATTTTTCCAACAAGTGCCCGGCTGCCCTCCTGGAGGAGGTGGCAGCGCGGCGGGAGGTCCTTCTTCTGAGGGACGGGAGGCAGAGGCCTCCCCACCTGACCAAACATGCGTGGGAGGAGGTGGCCAAGGGTGTCAGCTGCCATGATGCGGTGCGGCACACATGGGTCCAATGCCGCAAAAGATTCAATGACCCCCTGCGCTCAGGAAGGGTGAGGACCATGTTGACTCATGTCACTTAATGCAGCCGCCCCCCAGCAACTCTGGGTACAGTAAAGGCATTGAATCTCTCACGGCATGTATCCCTCACTGTGTGTGCCAGCAGATATTACCCATGCCCAGTTGGGTTGAGAGGGTTGAGCTATGATGTGTTCTGCATCCGCAGCATGTGTGACACTGACACCCAGAGTATAGAATGGGGTTGAAAGTCAAGGGTCTGCACCTAGGCATAGTGCTGGAATTGGGAAGCATGTCAAAGTCAGAGTGCTAACATGCTGGGAGGGGAGCTTCCAGTTGGCGGGGCACCAATCCATCTGCTGGACTTTGCACTTCACGTGCTTGTGTTTCCTTGCTTAGCAAAGTAACACCTTGTGGTGCCACATGTGAAGGAGGCAGCATTTGGGCAATGCGGGGGTAGTCAGCACTGGCTTCGTTGGGTGAGTGTGCGGCAGCTGCAAGGTGACAAAGAGCTGGAGCCCTGCAATGTGCCACTCTGGCTGGGGCTGATAGGGATGCGATGCGAATTCAGGTGCAGGCTGGACTAATCAATGCTCTTCTCTCCTTTTCAGGAGAAGACTGCGCACAATTCTGCCAAGCGGATGTGGACTGGCGGAGCCGAGGCCCAGTTGGCGATCCTAATACCTTATGAGCAGCAGGTCATGGCTCTGGAGAGGCGCAATGTCCCCAGGTCCACTTGTGGCAGTGAGGCTGGGGTGCCACAGGGAGGTATGTTTGGCGAGCACTCAGGTTACCATGTGTGTCCCAGAAGCCATGGCACTGCTGAATGCTCAGTGATTGAAGTTAGCAACATGGGCTGACCATTGATTATGGAAGGATAAGCGCATAATGATTCGGGGGAGGACCATGCAAGTTGACATTGTCTGCACTGTAACTAATCAAATGTCCTTTTTCTTCCTTTCAGCATTACCGGAGCAGGGCTGGGAGGAGGAGGCAGACGGCCCACCTCTCACCCCTCGGGGTCCAGAGGAAATCCACTCAGCAGTGCCACACCATCTCTGCTAGGCAGGCACCAGAGCAGATACAAGCACTTTGGTGGGAATCTACGATGAGCAAGGAGGTCCGAAGTGACCACATGTCGGCGCATCAGCTGCCTGTCATCTCTGCGGGCTCCTCTCAAGGTGCTCCAGATGAGGGCAGCAGCTTCTCTGCCCCTCTGCCAATGACCATGGCAACAAATGAGGCTGCAGTGACTGGGGAGAAGCCAGCTGTGGAACTGGCTGCTCCCTCCCAGTTGGGGCTATCAAAGGCTCCACGGGCCAGAGGATGTCCGCCAAGGTCATTGAGGCCAACAGGACAGCAAAGTGAGCAGGCTGTCTCAGATGCCAGTGCAGTGAGGAGACAGCACCTTGATGTAGCACCTGTAAGCATAAATTTAAGGCACAACATGGGTTTCTTTTTAGTGCTTTTTTGTTGGCCCATAGTAGTTTATTGAAGACTTTGTGTGATGTCCAACACCTTTTTTTTGGTTTATGAAGTTACATTTGATCCCTCAATAGATTTTGACATGTTGCCATGCCTCAGGGTGATTCGTTACTTCTGCAATTGGACTGGAAGCCATGATGTTATGAATTTGTTGTTTGACATTGAGTTTTATTGACAAAGGCCTTAATTAATGTTAGTATCCAGGCAGATTTAGCACTCAGGTATCTAGTATGGAGCCTGCAGCCCTGGCGTGTGTTGAAGGTCCATCTGTGGTGGGTTAGCTGAAGATTCTTTGGATTAAAGCCTCCTGGATGTCCTTGCCTCCCTGGAGTATGTCTGGGTCAGCATCTACCCCCTCAGCATTCTCCTGTGCTGGACTCATTGTGTGCATCTGGAACAACTGCGTCTAAGTCTCCCTCATCCACTGCATCGCTCCTTTCCAGCGCCAGACTGTGGAGAGTGCAGCACGTAACCAGTATCAGCGACACATGATCTGGGGGGGTATTGGAGTGCGGCCCCCAGAGCAGTCCAGGCATCGGAAGCACATCTTGAGAAGGCCGATGGTTTTCTCTCCACCACAGCCCTTGTGGAGGCATGGCTCCTATTGTACTGCTGCTCAGCCTCTGTTCTTGGATGGCAGAGAGATGGCATAAGCCACCTTCTGAGGGGATAGTCCTTGTCACCCAGCAGCCATCCATCAAGTCAGGCTGGAGCACTGAAGAACCTCGGCACCTGGGAGTGTCTGAGGATCTAGGCATCGTGGGAACTGCCTGGATGCCTTGCACAGACTTGCAGAATCTGCATCCTCTGGTCACACACTATCTGCACGTTCAAGGAGTGGAAGCCCTTCCTGTTAACGAAGGCACTGGGCTCATCTGCTGGTGCCTTGATGGCCATATATGTGCAGTTGGTTGCACCCTGGATTCAGGGGAAGCCAGCAATCGCTGCAAAACCTCTGGCTTGCTCTGTCCGGCTGGAATCATCCCAGCAGTAGTGGATGAAAGTCAATACATGCCTGAACAGAGTGTCTGTCACCTGCTTGACACAAGTGTGGACAGCTGATTGGGAGACACTGCAAAGATCACCCACTGACCCCTGGAAAGAGCCAGAGGTATAGAGGTTGAGGGCAGCTATGACCTATAGATCCACTGGCATGGGGTACCCATTTACACAATTTGTGGAGATCTCAGGGCCTTTCATCTGACAAATGGAGGTGACTGTCTCCCTTGAGAGATGGAACCTCCTTCGGCACTGCATCTTAGACATATTGAGGTAGCTGCTTTGCCACCCGTATACCCTGGCAGCAGGATAGTGGCATCTTCTGTGGCACCTTCCGTCTTGGACTTCCTGTTGCCCTGCACCCCTTGTGCCTGCACCTCTCCTCCCAAATGTGGCTCCCCTGGAGGCTGAATGTGGACTCCTGGACTCCTACCCCTTCTGGCCTTCCCTTCCTCCTCAGAGGAGGTGCCTCCAGTGGAGAGCACAACTTCCATTCCAAGGCTAAGGGAAGGCTTCCTGTAACTGGCAAGGCCCCAGAACTGATGTTTATTCCAGAGTCCTGACCTGAAGGCTTTTACTCCTGCCCTAGCAGTTGGTATGAGTTTTTAATTATTCCTGCTCACACAGGCAAATATAAATAACTTTCACACTTAAATACCTGAAAGATCACATTTGCGACCCCACTCATCCCTCTTATCCCGCTCGTGGATAAAGTTTATACAAATGTCTTTTACCCGCCTGCTCGTTGTGCCTGTGCAATGTCCTGAAGATCACACAGGCCCCGAAAAATTGCAGACAATTGCTGCCTCAAGGGCTTTAACTGGATGATTAATTAATGGCAGGCGTGCATCGGAGAACATCGTGCGCCCACCCACCTAAATACCGCAAGGATGCGTGGTGACGTTGGGACGCTCGCCCGATGTTACCGCACGTTACTTTATGTGTCGATGTGCGGGGCCTGCCCCTGCACACCAACGTGAAAATTCCATCATAAGCATGTCCCAGCTCATGTCACATGAGGGGACATGTCTGAATAATTTTATTTTTATTTTCAAAATTTCAACGTGAACTTATTCTCCCTGAAGCAGCTCTGTGCCTCTGCGAGGTTTCTGCACTCTTTTGCTCTAATCCTAATATATGATGACCATAATCCCTTGGCCTTTCTAGAAACTTCTAAGACACAATGCCAGATTGTTACGATGGAATTTGTTACTTGAAGGTTGTCCATATTGTTGGAAAAGATAATGTAATTGCTGATGTGTTATCCAGAATGTAATTTTTGGTAGTATAATATAGAAATCAAAAGATCAGAACCTATACAGAGATTCTCTGTAAGGAGTGAATGAGATTGGGTGAGTGCATGTTTAAAATTTTTATACATATGTTGTACATGTTTTCCTATATGCTTTGTAATGAAACGTGTTTGAAAATGACGTTTCATTCCTTTCAGGTGGAGGTGTGGAACCTGTTTTCAGAAAAATTTGAAGGACGTTGAATTTTGGACAATCTTCCTCCTGAGTTATTTTTAAAAGTTTGCAGGACTAATTCGGGGCTGTGAATATTCTATTCTTCAAGAAACCACGGGTCAACAGATAAATGTCCAGAAGGGTACACCTGGAGAGGGAAGATATACTTTGTATATCTAAGTTAACAAAGAACTGCCAGGCTAAGGACTCTTGCTGATTGGTTAAAAACACTGGCCTGAGAGAAGTATTCACTGAACATCTGCTTCTCTGACTCTCAGTTAGGGAGAGCGTGTGCCTTAGAATCAGGCTACAAGAAGAGGACTCCCTGTCTCTGCCCTACCTTTGTGTTACATGCGGTCTAGAGTGAGTTAAGTTTTCCTCAGAAACATCTGTTCAGAATAACTCACTTGTATTTTTTTTGAGAGTTTGCAAAGCTGTGATAAGTAAGAGTCATCAAGGACAGTTTCACCAAAAATCTGTCTGAAAGGACTTCTAGATCTATTGTGACCAGAATTCTGTTAGATCAACAGCGTCACGATCCTTTCAACTTTTATCCTTTAAAAAAAACGTTCCCATTTTCGTGCCTCTGCAGGGGACTGTGTTTGTTTTGCGTTTGTGTGTGAGTGTGTGGTGGCTCGAATATCTGTTTTCTTTAAACAAAGGGCTAAATTGTTACACTTCTAAATTACAGCTTGTATGTTAACCAGATTCATAACTTTTTTTTTAAAAAAAGGAGTTTGTTTTATAATATTCAGTGTTTACTGAAAGGAGCCTGATTAGAGCCTTTTTATGCTGGGAGTAACAGTATCACAGATAAACAATTCGCCAGTTTTGTGGCTCAGTTAGATGTT
Source organism: Carcharodon carcharias (assembly GCF_017639515.1). Classification (NCBI taxonomy): domain Eukaryota; kingdom Metazoa; phylum Chordata; class Chondrichthyes; order Lamniformes; family Lamnidae; genus Carcharodon; species Carcharodon carcharias. The sequence continues at coordinate 62,538,838 of NC_054480.1, read as the reverse complement.
TAAAATATTGTTATGACCTGTGGAGAAGTGGGGCTAGAATTGACTGTGCTGCTCCCATCTCAGTCCATAACAATCTCCATGAAAGCAGCACGTGTCCTTCACAAATGCAACATAGTAGTTACTGTAAGCCAATGTCCTTTGCTTAGGAAAAGTGTCCTTTTTAAAAAAAGTTCAATACATACATACGTCCAGCCAATGGCATTATAAATTAATATTTTACCTCATACATCTTTATAACAGATTTTAAGCCCTACAATGTGACCTTAGCTTTTGTCTAGTAATCCTCTTTCTCTGCCTCTCTCCTGTGTTCTTGCTGATCCGACCATAGTACGTCATTGCTTCAATGGATAGTGATGCTCTTTCTCTTCTAATATGCTGTCAGATTTACCGTGCCTTCCAACATTATCTTGTCAGTTTGAAAATGTCCAAGGTGAATAAAAGTTGTACGCACACACTCTGTCAAACGTTTGCCAGCAAGTCACCAGTGCTAATGGTGACTTCAAATACTCAACTGAACTGCTGCTCAAACTCTACACACTTAGTTAATGATTTACTCCGTCTGATGCTCCCTCAGCACATCCATCGAAATTTTACACTTCCGCCATGTTACTGGCAAATGCCATTTTTAACCAAACAGCCTGACAATATGGTGTAATCATATTCATAACTGTCTCCTTGATTGCTATAATAACAGAACTTATGGGCAGGATCTTCCAGTCAGTGAGCGAAGGCGGGGCCCGCTCGCTGACGCGTAAAATGACATGGGATGACGTCACCCTGCGTCATTTCCATTTTCAGGTCGGCGGGGGGGGGGGGGGCAGCCGAGTCAGCTGTGCGCCCGCCGACCTGGCAACGGCAAATTGAGGCCATTGAGGCACTAATTAAAATCATTAGTGGACCTGCCCGTTCAACCTTAAGGTTGGAGGGCAGGCCAGGGGCCCTGGCGGGCTTCAGAAAAAGCATGAAAACTCATCCACAGGTGGGATGAGGTTTCATGAGGGTTTTAAAATATTTAATAAAGCTTTCAGTTTAAGTTATGGACATTTCCCAACTCGTGTGACAGTGTAAAATGGGGGCACTGATCGGAGGCGCGCCTGCCCATGCCCGCTCCCGCACTTTCCCTCCCCCGATGGGGGAACATTTTACCCTATGTCTACTTTTCAAAACATTCACGTATTCCTCAGATTGTATCTGGAAATATTTTTAACTTTTTAGATATTTTTCACTGTTGCATAAATAAACTTTTCCTCATGTTGCCATTACTTCTTTTGACAATCACCTTAAATCGGTGCCCTCTGATTCTCAACTCTTCCACCAACAGAGATAGTTTGTCCCTATCTATTTTGTCCAGAGCCCTCATGATTTTGAACGCTTCTATCAAATCTTCTTTTAATCTTCTCCAAGGAGAACAACTACAGTTTCTCCAATCTATCCATGCAACTAAAGTTCCTCAACCCTGGAAACAATCTCATGATTTTTTTCTGCACCCTCTCTAATGCCTTCACATCCTTCCTAAAGTATGGTGCTCAGAACTGGACACTCCATTTGAGGCCAAACCCAGTGTTTTATATAGGTTTACTATAACATTCTTGCTTTTGTACTCAGTGCTTCTATTTATGGAGCTCTCTTTGACAATCTATCTTGCTTAGAATTTCAGGAATAATATTCAGCAGCATTATTATGAGGTAGTACATTTGATAGGAAGAATAGGGAGGTCACTTATTACTTGGAATGTGCAGGTGTAGGTGGGGTAAAGGAACAAAGGGATCCCTGAGTACAAATGCACCAATGGTTAAATGTTGTGCCACAGGTTAGCAAGGCCATTAAAAAAAAACACTAGGCTTTATTTCTAGAGGGACAGAATTGAAAAGTAGGGAAGTTGAGCCAAGCCTGCGTTGATCCTTGGTTAGATGACATTTAGAGTACTGTGTGCAATTCTAGTTGCCCATCTGTAAAAGGATACAGAGGTGCTGGAGAAGGTGCAGAGAAGATTTATAAGAATGATATCAGAAATATGTGGGTGTAGTATCAGTAAATGATTCACAGGTGGGGGGCCTAATGATATTTAAAGTTATGAAAGATCTTGATAGAGTGGGTGTGCAGAGAATGTTTCGTCTTGTGAGGAAGAGCTTAACTAGAGGCCATCAATATAAGACAGTCAGCAGAAAAGCAATAGGGAATTTAGAAGAAACTCCTTTACCCAAAGAGTGGTGAGAATTTGGAACTTGATGCCACAGGAGGTTATTGAAGTGAATAGCACAGATGCATTAAAGGGGAAGTTGGACACCCATATGAGGGAATTCATGGTTACAATGATAGATTTTGATGAGGTAGTAGATGGGAGGAGATTTGAATAGAGCATAACACCAGCATGGACTGGTGGGCTGAATGGCCTATTTCTATGCTGTATATGCTGTGTAATCCTTTGATATCCAAAGCTAAGGGTTGTTATCATTGTCTTGACAGCCACCTGGCAGAATTTCTGCTCCTCTGAGGAACCTTGGGTAAAGGGGTAAGGGAGGGAAATGGATGTATGTGAACAACGCAGCATGGCCTAATGAAATCAATTGTTCTGCATGAGGTCTTTAAAGTTTCAATCCCCCTCCATCACCATAATGTTGTAGCACAAATGACAGGAAGTATCTTGGGCTTTAGTTTAATGGAAATAATATGTACAGAATAATGTTTGAAGAGTAGATTGGCAAGGACTAAAATTGTTACGTTATTTTTCCTGAGGATTCCTGTGTATAATTATTATAATCATAGAATTACAGTAATTCACTGTTAAGGTACTGCTCTGGAGGTGAAAACAGGCATTTGTGCAGACAGAGCAGGCAGGATGGTGAATAGGAGGAAGACAGGTGAAACAGAATGTCACAAATGGGAGAGGAGCATTCGTTGTTCACAGTCATGTTTCAAATTTTTTTGTCCATTTTTCCACAGAAAGGATTCAGAAATACACAATTATATATAAAGATTGTATTTGGCACCCAGGCAAATTCAAAAGCAAAGAACTGAGAAAAATGGTGGTTAGGTTGCTAATGTGCTAATTCCCCTAAATACTGTAATTGGTAAGCAATTTGTTAGCATGGCTTGATAATCGCTAAAGGCTTCACACTGATTGTATCAGTGGGTCCTTGTAATGGGAAAGGACCTCCTTGTAATGGGGGCTGGTCTGGGGTCACTTGACAAACATTCCCATGGGCTGACATCAGAGTGGGATAAAGAGGCAGACACACACAAGCTGACAGCTACAAGCTGAGAACTCAGTCAAGTTATAAACAGTAAGTTGGAAGAGCAAGTTATAGTCAATTGTATAAAAGATAGTGGTTGTTATGAAAATTACCCATGACGTAGGTATGTGTAACGTGCTGAATATTTCAAATTATTTCATGATTAGGTATACTGATCGCTCTGATTGTGCTTGGCTTTATTATTTAGTTTGCTGCAAAATAACAGTGATTAACTATTTGTATCCAGCCTCTTTAGTTGCTTTCTTGAGTTGCCTTGAGAAAGATTGGAGAAGCAGACATAAAAGATAGGAATTTTAGTTCCTAAGAATGTAATATTGTTATTGCCCAGTTACACTATTGTGTGAAATATTGGGCAGTATGTCCAGAGGTCTAAACATAAGATGCTCAGACCTCTTGCAGAGGTAACTGTGTCCATGAGAATATCTAAAGTAAGAACCTACATGTGTAACAGTTTCTGACCTGGAAGCATCTGTGCAATAGGTCTGCCTCAAGCCAATTCTCATTCAGGTTTACTATTCCTGCTTATTAATCTTTTCACTCAACTAAGTCATTATAATGTTTGAAATTTGTGACAGAACTGTGATTTCAGAAAAATATAAAAGTACATGCAGCTCCCCCAGTGGGAAGAAAGTGAAAATTGCATTTATATACTGGCTTGCATCACCACAGGACATTCCAAAGTGCTTTCCAGCTCATAAAATACTTTTGAAGTGTGGTTGCTGTGGTATTGTATGAAATATCCTGATGCAGTTTTCCTCTGCTGTTGTAGTTAGCTTTATATTTCAGCTTTTTATTTGCATTTTGTAATTTGCTTTTGACTTTATGATGATTATCGTAGTTAAGTGTATCCAATTTTTGTTATCAAAGTGGAACCAATCCAGTTAATAGAATGGGGTTAGTTGAGTTTCTCATAATCTGCATCAGAATAGGACCTGAAATCAAGCAAATGTCGTTTTAAATATTAATTTTGGAAGTACAAGTAACAGAAGCAATTTATTTTCCTGTCAGGGATTTCTTTTGCTGCACCTGAATAAGTATTGGTGATAACTTTGAGTTTGGATGATAGTGTAAACTGGGCAATATCAGATCATCTGCACGCTATACATCTCTCCAGATTTTACTTTCCATGGACATCAAAAAAAATGAAAATTGGGAGAAATGTATGACAGCGGCTGATCTAACATCATCCTTTTTACGCTATCGTACCACTCAGGATTATCACCACCTACTTTGGAAGGCTATTAAAGCACCCCAGTTATACAATGTTATGTATTTCCACTGTGGCTAGAGCCATCAAGCACTGGAAGATATTCAAGTCTAAATCACTGACGAAGTGCTCAGTTCCTTTCCAAATCCTGATTGAACTGAATTGGTCACATTTACATCACTTTCAACAGCTTGCCTTTGGGATAGGCAATATGCCCCGAATTTTTTGATTCTGCCAGTTATTATCCGTCTATTCATTATATTGTGTGGAAAATCATGAGCAGCAACTGCAGAGATGGCAAGCCCAGCTTCTGTGTAACTTGAATATGTCTGACTTCCTGTGAATGTTTTTATAGATAAACTAACTGCAAAGCATAAACACGATAACGTCTTTGAATATTAATGTACAACTGCTAAATGAATTTGCATGAAATTCTCAAGAGTGCTTCTTATTTTCAGCAGGTTGATGCTTCCAATCATTAAGCAGTGAAATTAAACTCAGAGATCAAAAAAATGGAACCCTAAATCTGAAACTAAGGGCGGAATTTCAACTGCCAATGGTTGACAGGATCAGGTGTGGGAAGGGTAAACCCCAACAACATTGTGTTGGGAACCCAACATGATCCTGTCCACCTCTGGGGTTTGTTCCATGGTGAATAGGAAACTCCATGGAGATGTCAGGTTACCCTGAAAGTGCGACAGCAATGTGTATTGCATCTTTCCAATGAAGTACATCCAGGTGTTGTTAAGATGAAACAAGGGTCCTGTGAAGCTACCTGTTGGCTAACAAAAGAGCATAGTCATCAGAAACCTTCTTATTTCAAAGTCTATTTCTGTACTTAGAGAAAAAGGACAAGCTGAACTCAAGAAATCACTCAATGTACATATGTTTGTTGTTAAGGGTGATTTAATTTAAATAACGTCTTTTTGTTTTATGAGATATGAAAAATTCAATTGTTCAATGTTTGATTATTCATGTCTAGTTTCTGTTCTCTGTGTGTGATTAACTAAGCCTGGGTGTGGTGACTGAGAAAAAGAAACTAAACTGAGGTGGGCAACTAGAAGCCTGAGAGCAGACGTTTTAAAGCATTGAATAAAACCCCTGTTCAGACATATAACCTGGACAATACCATCTCTGCACATCTCCGAGGCATTAGATACAACAGTGCCCTCCTCTAAGGATTCTGTGGTCTCCTCCCAATCCAGCGTCTCTTACTTTACCTTTGCAGGACCTGTGGAAGATGAAAGGCATCAAGTAGAAAAGATAGATGGAAAAGGTTTTGGAATTAACATTGTATAGATCTTGACTTTTCAGTCAGTGGTGACAACAATTTAACTGACTGTTATGAGCCCAGTGGCAGAGTGAGTCACCAACCATATAAGACACCCTCATCTCCCCATCACCAACACCATCCTGCTAATCTCCTGCAAGAAGAGAAAGCAAAGAGTTATGAATGTGGGAACTAAAATGTGCGGAGAGGATGGAACGGCAACATTTGTGGAGGGTGACTGTGAGGGTATGGGTGCAAGATGGCAAGTGACATGTTGGCTGTGCATATGAAGATCTGAGGTACTGCGTGGCAAGAGATGAATGATCGGAGCGCAAGGTGTGTTGGTCTGAGGAGTACTATGCAGGAGCATGTTGAGGAAGTCAGAGTGTGGGTGTTTACACCTGAAACTGGTATATACCACTCACCTTTCCTGCCCTTATGAGTTCATTAAACCAATTGCTGCACTGCATCCATGTTCTATAGGGACTGTACTCCTGCTGCTAACTCCTTCTGGGTTTTTCAACCATACATGAAATTGGCATGCTGCCTGCATTGGCTTCAGTTAATCATACATCACAATCAATATGTGTTTCTGGGAGCTTTCCAAGTTAGCCTCTTCTTGTTAATCAGAAAATCTTCTGGGCCATGAATTTCCATTGGTCAGGCAGGCTCCGCACTGCGATTTCATGCGGGCAGGCCAATTAAGGTCTGTAATTAAGGCCCGCCCTGCGTGGATCATGAGTGGGAGTGCTGAGCACTACCTGTGCAGGTGGGGGGAGGAGGGAGAGTTGGGTCCAGCGCTCTTTTGAGTGCATGCGTGTGAAAGAGCGATAAATAGATTAAAAGTTTAATGAAACATGTCCCATCTCATGTGACTATGTATTTTTCAAAGAAAGTTTTCATTTAATTTGTAAAAGCTTTAGGAAACCTCATCCCGCTCGTGGATGCGGTTTCCTAAAAAACGTAAAGGCTGCTTGGCCTTTTCGCTTGCCCGCCAAACGTAAGGTTGGACAGGCAGCGTAAAATTCAGGTTAATTATCTGGTTAATGGCTTTAATAGGCCTATCAATTATCGGCGGGCCTGCTACTGACCCTGGCGTGCGCCCGCTGAACGAAACATTACATGACTTTGCGATAATGTTGGGATGCATGCCCAATGTCATCGCGCGTCATATAACATTCTGGTGTGCCCACAAGCCGAATGGAAAATTCTGCCCATGAAGGCTGTGTTCCTGGAATAAAGCCTCACCCAACAGGGACATGGAAGAGAAAGTGGGTTCAGAGTTCAACGTGTCCAATTCATGACAACCCTGACCTCTGCTGATTAATTATGCAATTAATTTCTGGCTCTCTGTCTGACTTTTGGTAAGGCTTAATATCAAGAGGGCAGATTGACACAGTAACTGTCCTCCTGATATAAATTCCATTCTCATTTTGCTGTTAATAAAGACCGAGTATCAGTGTCAGATTTTCTGCACCATTTTCACTGAAGCATACTTTAAAATGCTCTAATTACTCTAACTAACACCGGGTGCCATCAGTTAATCTATGAGAGTGCTGAACTTTTAAACTGCTAATGAAAGCATTTAGCGCATGAATAAACTAAAAGGCCACTTTTGATAGTATAGAATATTTATCGAATGTTAATTAAAATTGAATGGAAAGGTCTTTTTAGTCAGAATAAAAGATACTTTACTCATGCAGAACTTTTTCATTATTCTCTTTCAGAATGACACTAGTTAACGGTGGAAGAAGTTAGCTGTGCAGGAGGATGGTAATGACAAAGCTAAAGGCTTCCCTGAGCTCCTGTCTAGCAAGATAAGGTTTACATCAGGTCATAGACAAGTAGTTTGAGCAATGTCACAGAGTATCAAGCAGTGATGGTGCTGCAGTAATCTATAGCATCGAGCCAACATCTTAAAATGTAGGGTTCTTATCACAGAAACAAGAAAGCAGAGAGGACCCACTCCCCTCCAAGTAAGGTCACACTTCACAATGCCCCTCCCAAGGGCTGCAGGATGTAGACAGTGAGTTTACACAGGGAGCACCAGTGTCACAAGTGCATCACTTTAAGATTAGTATGTTTTGAGACTATAACTTGTGATTTATAAGATACTATTCTGATTTGGGAGACTGTTATTTTCAATGCGAGATAGATGAAAAATCTTAGTTTGGATCGCTTTTCAAACAGACTTGGAGTTGCAGATCAAAAGGTAAGTCTGATTGTACTATTAAGGTGTGTTATGATCCTAGACCAGACCCCTAAGATTTTGGTCAGATGTAGTTAAGGTTCAACGAAGATTTGTTTAAAGTAGACATTGAGATTCAAGACACTTGCTCAGAGAATAAGCCACAAGATTCCACAGGTTTTGAACAAACAAAAATAAGCTTCACTACACAAATTCAGAAAGATAAAGCAGCTTACAACATTTATCTTACACTTTAACATTCAGGGTAAGTACGAGGTACATGTGAATTAATCAGTAAACTGCGGTCATCCACACCACACTACACAATAAATGGCAAATGCGACCAAGACAGGGTCCATGGATTTTTAAACAAACCACCCAGATGTCAGTAATACTGTGAATCAACCAATCTCACTGAAACTCTGTCTCTCTCATGAGGGATTCCCTTCTTCAACTTTGAAAATCTAACTAGGGAATTTTCTCCATACATTGCTCCAACGTGGATGGCATCAAAGACAGCCTAGCTCACAGGGTTTCAATCTTATCTCCTGAGATTCCATTCCCCTGGATTCCCGAGTCTGCACTCCAGCACCAACTCACAAGCACAACTTCAGCCGTGCGGAGCAGAACACTACTGCTGCAGAGGGGTACCTCTGCCCCAACAGTTTGCAGCACAGAGCCACCAACCTTCTGCTGCCTTCTTGGATCTTCAGGGCTTCTCCTGAGCCCTCTTAACTTAAAGTCCGCTGAACTCAGCCCTTTACCTAATGGGGACATCTTTCTCTGCTCCTCTCTTTTTAACTGAACTGAGACCTTTTCCTGTCCTTGCCCCTTCTTTGCGCCTCTTCTTTTGGGACAACTCCCTGTCCACCGTCCCTTTGGGATCACTCCCCATCCCATCTCCCTGTGCCCTGCCTGGAACACTAGTCTCTCATGGCGCTCCACTCCTGGTCACCTAACCCAGGTTTTCGCATTGCGTTTGTTCATGCACAGGCACGCAGGGCCCAAAAAATGCAAAAATGCAGAACTGTGCATGTGCAGCCCACTCCCAGTCTGTGCATGCAAAAAAGCTTCGAGATCCACTGGGAGTTGAAGTTCCCGACCTCTGCTCTCAAAGTTAAGGTCAGTTGACTTTCATAAGAGGTGATAGTGACAGGTATTCACACCTAGAATTATAGTGACCTTTCCGAAATATCTCATGAGGGGACGAGTTTTCTGAATATCTCAGGAGAGGGTTTGAAGTGAAGGTATAATCAAGAAGGTTTAAATTATTCATGTTATTTCCCCAGATCACAGCTGGTTTGAAAGTATCCATATGTTTTTCGTTTCAAAGGTTTAAAGTTAAAGATAATTAATTTGCATTTCTATCTGTGGAAACAGGCCACATGTGTAATGTTGCCATGGAGATGGGCTCGGGAGATTAGGAAGTTTCCTTTGTTTTAATATATCTCTACTGCTTTCACACTATGTGAGGCAGGCAGTCTGGGAACAATCTGTCAGAAGGCAGAAAGAGTTTACCAAGAACAGACAGGCCTTAAAGAACCAGGGGTGTTTCTGATTTGCAGCCACTGCACAGGGATTGTGAGTGCGCCCCATGCTCGGAAGGAAAATTCCTAATTCATGAGGAATTAGAAACTGTCAGATCTGTCTAGTAAATTTGTGAGAGAGATCAGCGCGAGAGAGAAATAGAGAGAGAAAGAGAGTTCTGGAAGTTGAAGTGTCAGATTGGAAAACTAAGGAAAATTGAAATGAATTCCTGGGAGCTGTGACATTTATTAGCTTGATTCTAGGAGAATTGAACAGCCACTTGCAAAATCTTAAATAAAAGACGATTCACAATTGAAATTAACAGTAGAACAGGAGTGTGTGGTTCAGAATGGTGCTTAAAAGTATAAGTACTTACGAATAATGTTAAGGTAGTGGTTATTGATTGAGGCTGTTGTCTCAGCAGATCTACAGTCATGGACAAATTATCTGTTATGTAGTATGCCAGAAAGTGCATGTTGTTACCACGTGCATCTGCAGAGGCGACATCAATGAAGTGTGTTATATGAACATAGGTATGAACATATGAATTAGGAGCACGGGTAGACCATTCGCACTGCATCCCCAGCCCCCCCACCCCTCCGAGCCTGCTCTGCCATTTGATAAGATCATGGCTGATCTGATTGTGCCTATAAAGTTCTTACAGGGCTCGACAGGGTAGATGCAGGAAGGATATTTCCTCTAGGGGTCTAGAGCCAGGGAACATTGTCTCAGAATAAAGGGTAGGCCATTTAGGGCTGAGATGAGGAGGAATTTCTTCACTTAGAGGGTGGCGAATCTTTGGAATTCTCTGCCCCAGAGGGCTGTGGAGGCTCAGTTGTTGGGTCTGTGCAAGACTGAGATCGATAGATTTCTACATATTAAAAACAGCATGGGATACGGAGATAATGCAAGAAAATGGTGTTTAAGTAAGAGATCCGCCATGATCTCACTGAATGGCAGAGCAGGCTCAAAGGGCTGAATGGCCTACTCCTGCTCATATTTCTTATGTTCTTATGTACCCCCATAACATTTGATCACATTGTCAATCAAGAATCCTTCCAAACCAGCGTTAAAAGTATTCAGTAACCCTGCCTCCACTACTCTCTGGGGAAGAGAACTCCACAGACTCGCAACCCTCTGAGAGAAAAAAATCCTCCTCATCTCCATCTTAAATGAGAAAGCCCTTATTTTTAAACTGTGCCCCTCTTCTAGTCTCTCCTATGAAGGGAAATATCCTCTCGGTATCCACCTTCTCAATCCCCTCAGGATCTTATGGGCAGGATTTTTACCTTGTCATGCGGGCATGGCGGGCGGGCCCGGGAGCAGTCATGAAGCAGACCGCCGCCCACGATCAGGCCCCAACATCAATTTCATGCTGGTTGGCCAATTAACGTCCAGCCAGTGTGAATCGCGCTTCAAAGCTGAGCGTTGCCGAGGTGGGGGCAGGAGGAGGGTGAGCGCGGAAGTTTATGCATGAGCGTGGGTGCGTGCAGTGAAAGCTCCCTGAGGCACAGAACTGCCTCTCCCCCACCAAAAGCTTTAGAACCAACTGTGTTGCCTCAAAATGGGCTAAAATTAGCATTTAAAATGAGTGGTATAGAAACAAGAGGTGCCATTTTGATTCCTTCCTAAACCTCCCATGTTCTTCAACTGCCCGATACAGTTCAATTACTGTATGGTCCCTGCCATTACACATTTCATAAAAATCTCATTGCACAAAGTCTGTGCTGCTCTTGCTGCATATTACAATCTCGCTTTTTTAATACACGTTATAACAGCTACATCATTCTGTACAGCTTCTTCTCTTTCTAATGTACTAGAACCCCATTTAAGTTTAGTGAAGTGGCAATTGTCAACAACATCTGGTTTATGGATTTCAATCTCTCCATTCTCTTCTAACAGAACAACACTGTTTAAATATCTCACAGAAATCATGAACACAACTGTTAAGCATCTGTCAGATTCCATTTATCACAAGTATCTCTCACAGTGTTTAGTACAAAATGTTCAACTTTGAAGGAGACTAAAGTGAAAAAATCATGGAACCAAATGTATAAACATATGGAGTAAATAAACAAAACTATTGAAGTTCACCCTTGGCAAAATGTAATAAGACATGACATATTACATAACATAACGCAACATAACCCTAACTGATGCCCCATGGTTGGAGTTATTTGTGGTACTACATGGGCAGGATTTTCCTGTCAGCAAGCAGGGGCGGGGCCCGCTCGCCAATCCATAAAATGATGCACGGTGACGTCAGGCGGAACTCCCGATATCATCCCGTCCCATTTAAGTTCTCAGGTAGGCGGGGGCACAGCAAAATCAGCTGTGTGCCTGCCGACCTGTCAATGGCCAGTTGAGGTCTTTGACAGAGGCATTCAGCTAATTAATGGACCTGCCCGTCGAGCCTTAAGATTGGCGGGCAGGCCAGAAGCCTCAGCGTGAATTAGACAAAGCATGAAATCTCATCTATAGGCGGGTTGAGGTTTCATGTAGTTCTTAAAAAATTTAATGAAAGTTTTAAAAAAATTATGGACATGTCCCAACTCATGTGACAGTGTCACATGAGAGGACGTCAGGAATTTTTTTTTCTCTATTTTTAATATTTGTGACAGAACAGCCGATCTCCCTGAGGCAGCACTTAGCCTCAGGGAGATGAATGCGCTTTTTTGTGTGCATGAGCACGAAAGAGTGCCCTCTTGAGTTTAGGGATTCCCCCCACCCGCACAGGGAGCACACAGTGCTTCTGAGTGGACGTCGTGCTGGGTGGGCCTTAATTGGTCCGCCCATGTAAAATGGCGCCGCGCCTCCGATTGGGGGCACCGATTGGAGGTGCGCCTTTGCGCACCCGCAATTCAACTTCATCCCCAACGGGCGGGAAATCCTGCCCCACATGTAACAGATTCTTAAGTTTAAGATATAAGTCCCAACATATATGTGCATCTGTGAATTTTTCACCTATTTACAGTTTTTAAAAAAATTCATTCTTGGGAAATGGGTGCCATAGATGGATTCTTTGTAAGCAAAGGTGTGATAGGTTAGCAGTGGTAGGTGGAATGTAGATATCAGGTTACTATCAGATCAGCCTTGATCTTATTAAATGGCGGAGCAGGCTAGAGGGGCTGAATGGCCTACTCCTGCTCCTTGTTCGTGTGTCATTGGTAAAGCCAGCATTTATTGTTCATCCCCAGTTCCCTTCAGAAGTTGGTGTATGACCATCTTCTTGAACCACTGCAGTCTGTGTGGTGTCGTGCTCCCATGTGTTGTCAGGAAGTTCTAGGATTTTCACCTAGTGATGATGAAGGAATGGTGATATATGTACAAATCAGGATGATGTGTGACCTAGAGTGGAACTTCGAGTCACTGGCGTTCCCATGCATCTGTTGCCTCCATGCTTCGAGGTGGTTTAGTTTGTGAGTGGTTTTATTGAAGAAGCTTTGGTGAGTTGCTGCAGTGCATCTTGTAGACAGTACATATGGAAAGTTCAGGCAGTGAAGGAATTGGATGTTTAAGGTGGCAGATGTGTTTGTTGATCAAGTAGGCTGCACTGTCTTGGATGCTATCAAGTACCTTCTTAAGGATCTGTACACATCCAGACAAATGGAAAGTATTTAATAGCACCCCTGATGCCTTTTAGATTGTGATGTAAGGAGGAAGAAATTAGAGTATAACAGAAAGCCAGCTAGAAATATAAAAACAGAGGGAAAGATTAATAAAGTGAATGTTGGTCATCTGGGGAGTGAGTCTGATGAATTAATAATGAGAAATAAGGAAATGGTAGAAGTGTTGAACAGATATTTTGTGTCTGTCTTTACTGTAGAAGACACAAATAAAATCCCATAAATACTTGCAAATAAAGAAATGAAAGGAAGGGAGGAACGAAAAATAATGATTGAGAGTCATGAGGTGAGTCTGGTGCTTCAAAATGTGCAGCCTCTGACCTGCTCTAACAATTATTTACTGTCAGAGAGAATAAACTATCAACAACTGATGCAATGAGCACACTAAGCCACTTGCAACATCAGACTCTTCAGTGTCTGTTTTGCAGTTGAAGAGCGGTCACTTGGATGATTTAATTTCTAGGCTAGAGAGCCCAAATCTATATTTTAAACTCACCAGGAGAATATCATTCAATACAGATAGAAATTAATTAAAAGCAGATATATCATACAAATAATAAACACTAATACTGAACCAGAGGACCTGGACAAGAAATGTGATTGTTTCTCAGGCACTCAATAGCCTCCTAAGCCTACAATATGCCGGGCAGGAAATGTATGTTTATTTTGAGCCAATGGTGCACCACATGCTATATTGGTGTAGTTAAACAGCCACCCAGGGTCTACACCTGAAATGGACATTTGGCTATTTGCATATTCAAATAGGGGGCTTAACAGCTACTTACTGTCCCTTCTACAATATTGGGTGGAACTGAATACAGTTGGCACTGGACCCACTGTGTGTAGAAAATTCAGGTTCAAATGCAGCCTAATTGTCAATCCTTATCCTTTCATGCTCCTCTATTTTTCATATCTGCTAAAGTGTGGGCAATTAACCTGAATCCTCAGTGACTCATCTAGCGAAAGCAGTAGTGAGTTGAGGATGGTTCCAGGTCTGATTCTTGGCTTATGATAGATTGATTAATCTCATGAAAGGTACTATAACTGGCCTCAGCACCAGTTCCCTAGGTTAGGGAAGCACACCACACCCAGGACTCCTGTGCTTGCTGCTTTCCAGTGGCATGTGTGGAAAGTGCCTTCAAGATTGGACATGGCTATGAAGCACCCATGACTAAATAGCTCACCAACAATCACTGCCCATATTCACTGATAAAAAATTAGCTGCGTCAGTGGGGTTGGGTTACAGCCTGTTGCCTACAGACGTGTACCCAGCTGAGGCTGACCTCCTCAGGAGTGGAGAGTAAGAGAATTGGCAAAAAAACAACAGCAGCATATCCTGTTAAAACTTAGAGAAGCTGTGGAGTAAATAGCAGCAAGGATGCATGTGATTATACACTGTAGCTATAACCTTAATCGGGAATACTCTGATCAAGCAGCAGCACAGATATAGCAAGATGTACTCAACTCAATAGGGAAGTCAGAATATAAAGTCAATCTAAATTAATGTAAATATTCACACATGCAACACCTTGCTGTAAGAGGTTCAGTGACAACATAATATATACAATTTATCAGGAGGGAACAGGGAAGGTGTTAGATCAGTGCAAGAAGAAAAATGTATTTCCTTTAGATTTATTTTGATTTGTGTTTGTGCCCACAAGGAACATATATATATATATATATACACACATATAGTCAAAGTTGACTACGATTGTTAAATAACGAAGAGAAATATCTCTAACATGCAAATACGCTTTAAATAATTTTCAAAACTATAAAGAAAGTAGTTGTAAACATAAACAGACTAATTTAAGAAATACTTAAAAAGTAATCCAGGAGGAAATACAAAATATAATGGGAAAACCAAATTACAAAGGGTAGTGGGAGATATTTTGAAGTGTGTAGGCACATTCTTAAGAAAAGTGAGAGTTCTTAGAGACATGAGGTGAACTACTGGACAAAGAGGAAGATAATATGGCAGGAATTTGATTTTGCTTTGCTTGACTGTATTTTCACAAATAGAAAGTATTGGTCTGCTCTTTCCAGAGGTCTGGATGGATAGAAGCTGCACTTAATTTAAAAGAAAACATTGAAGTGCAATATCAAAATGGTTGTTAGAAATTCTGGACTGTTTGACTGTTCATAAAGTAACAGGGCTAGCTACAGCATAAATGTATTAAAAAATGAATGGTTACATTCTTGTAGATCCTTCTCACATTGGAACATCATAAAGCACTTCACACAATGAATTGTTTTCACAGTGTATTGAATTGAGGCAAACAGGTAATTATAGTAAACTCAGTAACATAGTGGCAGCAGCAGAAAATCAGAAAATAGCAAATTTTGTTCCTGACTTAAAAAGTCAGACGAAGAATGCTTGAAAATATACACTTGCCAGGGGTATATCTCAAGAGGAGTAAAGAGCAAAACAATTGTAAAAAAAATCAACTTGAATGCATTTGACAAATGTAAAGACAATAATTCCAGGGCAGCATAGATTTATTAAAGACAGTTTATTCCTAACAAGTTTATTAGAACTCTTGAACGGTATAATTGAATTGCTAGATAACAACAACAACAGAAATAACTTGTATTTATATAGCGTATTCATGTAATAAAACAGCCTAAGGCATTCCACAGAATCACTGTAAAGCAATATTTGACACCAAGCTGCATAAGGAGATATAAGTGCAGATGATCGAAAGCTTGGCCAAAGAGAGAGGTTTTAAGCAGGGTTTTAAAACAGGGAAGAGAAGTAGAGGGACAGAGAGGTTTAGGGAAGGAATTCCAGTGCTTAGGGTCTGGCCAACTGAAGACATGGGTGTCAATGGTAGAACAATTAAAATCAGGGATGCTCAAGAGGTCAGAATTTAGAAACATCAATGTGAGTCTTAAAATCAAGGCATTGCTTAACTGGGAGCCAATGTACATCAGCGAGTACAGGGGCGATGGATGACTGAGATTTGGTACAAGTAAAGACATAGATGATCTCAAGTTTAGCAAGGATAGAATGTAGAAGGTGGTTAGCAGTGCATTAGAATGGTCATTTTTAGAGATAACAAAGGCTCAGATGAGGGTTAGAGCAGGAAATGCGATGAGGCAGAAGTGGATTAGGGCAATGTTACGGAGATGTCTTACTGGTGGAGTTGATGTAGGCCAAGATTACAAACAGTCTAGTTCTGGCTCAGATAGTTGCCGGGGAGGGGAGCTGGAGTTGGTGGCTAGGGAACAGAGTTAGCAGAGACAAAAGATAATAGTTTCAGTCTTTCCAATATTTAATTGGGGGACATTTCTGCTCATTCAGTACTGGATGTTGGACAAGCAGACTGAGAACTTAGAGACAGAAGAGGTGTTGATTGAGGTGGTGGTGAGGTCCAACTTGGCATCATCAGCGTACATGGGAAAACTGAAGCTGTGCTTTTGAATGATGTCAAAGAGGGCCAGCATGTAGATGAGGCATAGGAGGATTGCCAATGGTAGATCCTTGGAGGACACTAGAGACAACAGTCTGAGAGCAAAAAGAGAAGTCACTGCAGGTGACTCCCTGGCAACGATTAGATAGATAAGATTGGAACCAGGCAACAGCTGTCCTACCAGTTGGATGACAATGAAGAGGTATTGGAGGAAGATGGTGCAGTCAACCATGTTAAAAGTTAAGAAGGATGAGGGAAGATAATTTACCTTTGTCACAATAACATAGAATTGAGTGACCTTGATAAGAGCTGTTTCAGTACTGTAGCAGGGACAGAAACCTGATTGCAGGAATTCAAACATGGAGTAAGATAGGCACAGATTTGGGAAGTGACAACATATTCAAGGACTTTGGAGAGGAAAGGGAAGTTGGAGGAGGGGCAGTAATTTGTATTGCTGGTGGGATTAAGGATTAGTTTTTTGAAGTGAGGATCATGATGGCAGATTTTGAAGGACAATACCTTAAGAGAGAGAACAGTTTAAAATATTAGCTAATATGAGATTCAGGAAGCGAAGTTGCGTGATCAACAGTTAATGGAAACAGGGTCGAGGGAGTAGGAGTCGGGTCTCATGGACAAGATGAGCTGGTGAGGGTATAAGGGGAGATAGGATAAAGAGTAAAGGCCATGCAAGTCCAAGGCTAAGAAAGGGGGATATTTACTTGAGGTATGGACCAGTGGGCAAGAGGAAGGTAATGAAGTGGCAGAGGTTGCTGATCAGATAGTCTTAATGATGGCAAAGTGCTAGATGTGATATCCATTTTGATAGATGACCAGCAGGAGACATGGCTAAAATGAGCACTCTTGGATTATGACATAGTAATGAGTGTGTTTAAAAGCTTATTTAATCAGAAACCAGGGCAATTGATTATAGTAGAGGGTTTTAATTGGGCTCCTATAGCCAGTGGAAAGAAAAATTTGGAAGAGGCATCACTGTGAGAAAAACATGATTACTAAGTATATGAAGCACAAATATAATTTTAGGCTCATATATTGAGAAGTGTGATGGATATGGGCACTAACAATAGAAACAACATGCAAGGCAGATGAGTTTAGAGCTTGGATTAGTACCTGGGACTATGATGTTATTGCTATTACAGAAACTTGGTTGAAGGATGGACAGGATTGGCAGATAAACGTTTCAGGATTTAGATGTTTCAGGCAGGATAGAGAGGGATGTAGAAGAGGTGGGGGAGTTGCACTGCTGGTTAAGGGGAATATCACAGCTGTACGACAGGAGGACACCTCCGAGGGCTCATGCAGGGAGGCAATATGGGTAGAGCTCCGGAATAGGAAGGGTGCAGTCACAATGTTGAGGGTTTACTATAGGCCTCCCAATTGCTGGCGGGAGATTGAGGAACAGTTATGTAGGCAGATTTTGGAAAGATGTAAAAGCAATAGAGTTGTCGTGGTGGGTGATTTTAACTTTCCCTATGTTGACTGGGAATCACCTAGTGCTAGGGGTTTGGATGGTGAAGAATTTGTAAGGTGCATCTAGGAGGGCTCCCTGAGACAATATGTAGATAGTCCAACTAGGGAAGGGGCAATACTGGACCTGGTTTTAGGGAATGAACCTGGCCAGGTGGTTGAAGTTTCAGTAGGGGAGCATTTTGGGAAAAGTGACCATAATTCAGTAAGTTTCAAGGTACTGGTGGAAAAGGATAACAGGAGTCCTCAGGTTAAGGTGCTTAATTGGGGGAAGGCTAATTATAACAATATTAGGCAGGAACTGAGGAATCTAGACTGGAGGCAGATGTTTGAGGGCAAATCAACAACTGACATGTGGGGGGCTTTCAAACGTCAGTTGATAAGAATTCAGGACCAGCATGTTCCTGTTATGATGAAGGATAAGTATGGCAGGTTTGAAGGGCTTTGGATAACGAAGGATATTGTGAGATTAGTCAAAAAGAAAAAGGAAGCATTCGTATGCGCTAGAGGGCTGGGAACAGATGAAGCCTGTGGAGAATATAAAGAAAGTAGGAAGAAACTTAAGCAAGGAGTCAGGAGGGCTAAAAGGGGTTATCAAAATTCATTGGCAACCAGGATTAAGGAAAATCCCAAGGCCTTTTATACATTTGTAAAAAGCAAGAGGGTAGCCAGGGAAAGGGTAGGCCCACTCAGGGACAGAGGTGGGAATCTGTGTGTGGAGCCAGAAGAAATGGGAGAGATCCTAAATGAATACTTCTCATCTGTATTCACCAAAGAGAAGGACTTAGCAGTTGATTTGTCTAGGGAACAGTGTGTAGATAGCCTGGCTCGTGTTGAGATCAAAAAAGAGGAGGTATTAGATGTCTTGAAGAATATTAAGGTGGATAAATCCCCAGGACCAGAGGGATCTACCCCAGAGTACTGAGGGAGGCAAGGGAGGAGATTGCTGTGGCCTAGACAGAGGACTGGAGAATGGCCAATGTTGTTCCATTATTTAAGAAGGGCTGCAGGGATAATCCAGGAAATTACAGGCTGGTGAGCCTTACATCAGTGGTAAGGAAATTATTGGAGAAGATTCTTTGTGACAGGATTTATTATCATTTGGAAGCAAATGGGCATATTAGTGAGAGGCAGCATGATTTTGTGAAGGGGAGGTCGTGTCTCACTAACTTGATTGGGTTTTTCGAGTAAGTGACAAAGATGATCGACGATGGAAGGGCAGTGGATGTTATCTACATGGATTTCAGTAAGGCCTTTGACAAGGTCCCTCATGGCACACTGGTACAGAAGGTAAAGTCGCACAGGATCAGAGGTGAGCTGGCAAGATGGATACAGAATTGGCTTGGTCATAGAAGACAGAGGGGAGCAGTGAAAGGGTGCTTTTCTGAATAGAGAGCTGTGACTAGTGGTGTTCCGCAGGGATCAATACTGGGACGTTTGCTGTTTGTAGTATACGTAAATGATTCGGAGGAAAATGTAACTGGGCTAATTAGTAAGGTTGCAGACGATAATAAGGTTGGAGGAGTTGCAGATAGTGAAGAGGATTGTCACAGGATACAACGGGATATAGATCGGTTGGAGACTTGGGCGGAGAAATGGCAGATGGAGTTTAATCCGGACAAATGCGAGGTAATGCATTTTGGAAGGCCTAATACAGGTAGGAATTATACAGTAAATGGCAGAACCCTTAAGTGCATTGACGGGCAGAGGGATCTAGGTGTACAGGTTCACAGGTCACTGAAAGTGGCAACTCAGGTGGATAAGGTAGTCAGGAAGGCGTATGGCATGCTTGCCTTCATTGGCAGGGGTATTGAGTATAAAAGCTGGGAAGTCATGCTGCAGCTGTATAGAACCTTGGTTAGGCCACACTTGGAATATCACATGTAATTCTGGTTGCCACATTACCAGAAGGATATAGAGGCATTAGAGAGGGTGCAGAGGAGGTTTGCCAGGATGCTGCCAGGTCTGGAGGTTATTAGCTATGAGGAGAGGTTGGAGAAACTTGGATTGTTCTCACTAGAGCGACGGAGATTGAGGGGCGACTTGATAGAAGTTTACAAAATTATGAATAGCATGGACAGAGTAGATAGTCAGAAGGTTTTTCCCAGGGTGGAAGAATCAATTACCAGGAGACGTAGATTTAAGGTGAGAGGAGAAAACTTTAGAGGAGATGTGCAGGGCAAGTTTTTTACGCAGAGGGTAGTGAGTGTCTGGAATTCACTGCCAGAGGAGGTGGTGGAAGCAGTACGATAGTGGTGTTTAAGAGGCATCTTGACAAATACATGAATAGGATGGGAATAGAGGGATACGAACCCTGGAAGTGGGTTTTAGTTTGACAGGCAATATGATTGGCTTGGAGGGCCGAAGGGCATGTTCCTGTGCTGTACTTTTCTTTGTTCTCTTTGTTGTTTTAAAACATCACTAATGCAGGGATGAATTCAGTGGGATGAATAGATGCGCAAGAGTTGACTGAAAGGTAACTCACAATGTTGGTGCTTTTGCAGAAGCAAATAAAGTGTTTGCGTACATGTGTACAGCAACTGCAATGTCAGTGGAAGTTGCAAGTATCAGCGAAACATCATCCTTTATAACTGGCCTTTTGTCTTTCAGTGCAAGCATGGCACTTCTTATTTGAAGTGAAAGCAGTAATGATAGATAATGATAGTAGTTCTGTCGAAGGGTCATGAGGACTCGAAACGTCAACTCTTTTCTTCTCCGCTGATGCTGCCAGACCTGCTGAGTTTTTCCAGGTAATTCTGTTTTTGTTTTGGATTTCCAGCATCCGCAGTTTTTTTGTTTTTATTTTTATGATAGATAATGCATCATTCTGGAATGGCAGGGTTATAATTTTTGTTTCTAGACCTTAAGAATTATATTTTTTTCCTGTATGGTTATGATAACTGTGCTTAAGGAAATGGAAGACAATGGAAAGAATTCAGGAGTGGAATTGTTGAATTGTTTAAAAGACTAAGGCTCAGAAGTGAATGCTGGGTGAGGAGGCTTTGGTAAGGTCTGCCGATCTGGAAGAGCGGGTTTCCTGATCATTCTGTAGAATTTAACTGTTTATTGCCAGGCTGGAGAGCTGGCAATGAACATATGATGCTACAAAACATAAGAAACAGGAGCAGGTGTAGGCTATATAGCCCATCGAGCCCATGGCTGATCTGATTTTGGCCTTAACTTAACTTTCCTGTGGGTTCCCCATTATCCTTGACTCCCCTCTAATTCAAGATTCTGGGCGAAATCATCCCAGATTTGCACTAAGTGCAATAGCAGGCGGGAGAAACAACGTTTTACCCACCAGCTGCAATGGCGGCTTCTCATGCCATATTGTCCCAATCCTGGTATATTAATTATTAATTCCCGTGAAATGCGCTGTTTTGATGGCAGGCAGACTCTCATTCAGCCGCCACGCCATCCTCACCGCTTGATCACATCACCACCATATTTAACATGCAGCTGTGCGTGCATCTCTCAATGCTTCCAGCCTACTTCTGCTGCAAAGAAGGCATAGCCTCGAAAGGCAAGAAGACTGCAGCCTGTCGGTTTCATGACGCGATCATTGAGCGCCTTTTGAATGCACTGGAGGCTCACCGTCATGTCCTTGACACCCGCACTGGCCGCAGGATAGGCAGCAGCATCACTAATCCAACATGGGAGGTGTGACAGGGTGGTCAGCTTCACTGTTCTGCAAAAGAGGAGAGCCACCCAGTGCCACAACAGGATGAATGCTCTCATTTGTTCCACCAGGGTAAGTCACTCTTCTCATCACTCTCAACTCACACAGTCACAAACCCATCACACATCCACAAGGGACATCACCACTAACTCTCATACACACCCTCACATTTTACTCAGGCTCATATCCTTTGAAGCTCACATCCTCATCCCGCCCAGGTCTCGGCTCACCACACAAACATTCCATGTGTCCTGCTCACACTCTGTCCATCTGTTTTCATGCAGGAGAAGCCTGCTTACATCAGCAAGGAGAGGTCAAAGACTGGGGATGGAGTGGCCCACATCAGGCCCCACACTCACTTTGAGGAGTGTGACATTGTGTTACCTGCAGCGACACTGAGATTGGCAGTGAATGCCGTCGTGAAGATCTTGCACCACATCATCCCTCTCTCAATGCAAATGTGAGTGCTCTCTCTCCTGCTTTTGACTGTGCTGTCATGCACTAATTATCTCCATTTTGGTTCACAGGGAGCTCTGCCAAGTGTCCGACACCCTCAGCCAGCCAGTCCCTCAGCTCCATCAACGTCCTCACCTCCGGCCAAGAGGACTCCTCCTCCAGTGAAGAGGTGGAAATAAGCTGCCTGGAAGACCTGACACAGCGCTCACCCACACCCTGCACCAGTGCAGAGACACACACCTCGTGGGACCTAGATCTAGAGCAGGCTCGGGTTCACAATCTGTTGGTCACTGAACGGACGCGTGTCCGCAGCAGGAGGCAGCAGATTCAGCCAAGCTCCCTGGCACTCAGAGGACTGCTGGGGAAGAGGCATCAGTCAGGTCTGAATCAGATAACATACCTGTGGATTTGGCCTTCAATCCAACCTGGAGAGTCAGCAGAAGGTGTGGGAAATCAAGCAGTTGGAAGCCTTCACCAGAGTGGCAAAGAGTCAGAGGATTGTGCCCGGCTGCACTCTAATGAAATGCTGCCCACATATGCATGGTTGAAGTTTCCATGGGGAGGATGGTGGATGCCATGGAGACTCTGGTCCAGCAGAATGTGGAGCTATATGCAGACCTGCACTCCATTGCAGGAGTCATGGGTGAGTTACTGCAGTGGCAACGCAAGAGGGAAATGGGGCACCTTGATGTTCCTCCAGGTGCTCCTTCTCCTCATGGAGTCAGGCCTTGGCCCTCGGGCACTCAAAGGGAGGAGGAGCAGCAGCTGTATTCCCTGGGTCATCCACTCAGGAATCTCAGAGACTGTCCTCTCCCTCCGAGTCCCCTTTGCCTGTGAGCCCCTCAACCTTCTCCTCTGTCACCGCAGAGAGAGCAGCTGCCAACAGGAGGACAGCCAAAGCAAGCTGGGGCACCCCAAGACCTTGAATATCCAGAGGACTCATGCCGAAGGCATCAGAGGCAACAGGGCCAACCATTGCCCAGGCTGTCTCCACCCCTGCTGCGGATGTCAGGGCAGCAACTAGAAGTAAAAAACAAAAAAACTGTGGATGCTGGAAATCCAAAACAAAAACAGAATTACCTGGAAAAACTCAGCGGGTCTGGCAGCATCGGCGGAGAAGAAAAGAGTTGACGTTTCGAGTTGCAACTAGAAGTGTTAGGCCTAGAAAAATTAAGAAATTCTGATCACAGTTGGTTGCACAGGTGGACATATTTTGTCATTTTAAAATCTGGAAATATATTCACTTTCACTGAATAATGTGTATTGGTATCTTTCAGCTTCATTGACAGGCTTCACGAGTCCTCCCACTGCATTCCTGCCACTAGCATTTCAGCTGCATGCAGCCACCCCATGAGTGATTCTGGAGAGAGAAGTGTGTGTGCGTATGTGTGTGTGGCAGGGCCTTTCGGAGCCTCATGCAAGCGCTCTCCCACGCACACGGATCCTTCCTCAATCACACTCATCTCAATGTCCTGAGCATTTTCAGTATTGCCTGCTGGGGTTCCCTTTCAGTTGTCCATCTGAGCTGACCCGCATCTCCAGCCACCCACTGATCACATTCTCCTGCAGCACCTGATCTTGCCCAACATGACTTCTTTCACTTTTGATTTAGCCAGCATGGTAGTGCTACAGTTTTCCTTTCACTTCCACATCCTTTCCTTGCCCCAGTCACTTATTTCCTTTAGCCTCATCGCTGTCGACCCCCTTGGAATCACCTTTCACCTCCTCTTCATGATCTACCAGCCACAACCCTCTTATTTTGGGGATGTCCAGGTGAATGTGTGCATTCCCTTCCTTCCCAAATATCCCACTCACCCCCACCATCCACATTCACCTCCCCAACTTCCTCCTTCCCGCCCCTAGGGTCCTTGTCTGCCTCCGAGTCCCCATCAACCACCCTTGCCATCCCTTCTGCTGACACCATTGAAACTTACTGCTTCACTCTGCCCTTGGTCATTCTCACAATTCCCTCATACCATGTCCATCCTCAGTTCGCACCCCAGGAGGCAGTCATGGATTCATCAGAGCCTCCTTTGCACGTTCATCTGGACACCCCCTCTCTGGACTCCTTCCGCCCTTGGAACTCATTCCCTGTTCCAGACTCCATCCCCCATGGAAATCCTTCCCCCTCTTGGATCTCCTTCCCTCCTGGAACTCCGTCACCCCTCGTACCCCCCAACTTAGTCCTCCCCCCCGGGACTCGCCCCACTTAGTCCTTTGCCCTTCCTGACTCTTTCCTTCACCCTTACTTTTTCCTCCAGCCTTACTCCCTCTGCTCTATGCACACCTTCCTCCCACCAGACTCTAGTCCCCCTCCCGGACTCCTTCCTTTCTCTGCACTCCTTCCCCACTCTGAACTCCTTCCCTTACTCCTTCCACCCCACTTACAATTACCTCCCCAGTTGCCATCTTCCCCCCTGTTTCCCCCTCCTCCCCCCAAAGTCCCTCCCTGACAACCTACCCACGACATTTTCGATCCCCCCATCAACCTCAGCTCCTTGATACCTTTGCTCCACCCTTCCAACCTCCCTCCCCAACACTTCGTCTCCCTGCCCCAGCCTCACCCCCCCCCTGACACCTCTGTTCCTCGCCCCCTCAAACCTCTCTCCCTCCTGACACCTCTGCTTCTCCCAGTCAATCCTAGACCTTCCTCTCCCACCTCCTGGTTCATCTTCCTCTCTCATATACAGCTGGACCTTCCTCTCCACCACACCCCACCATCCATCATCCATTGTGAGCAGGCCCTCAATGGTGACTTTCCAACTTCTGTGAGCTGCTTTGCAGCAAAGCCATGTCCATGAAAATCCACCCAGCATAAAATGGACATTCCTCCAGTGTGCCACTGGTGTCGGGCTCCAGCGTCTTCTGCTCCTTGGACGTTTGCGATGTGAGCAAGGCCCTTGCAGTAAGTCCCGGCTTACTGCACATCACAATTGTCTAGACTTGTTCTGCACAGGTGAGTTTTCCCACTGACATGGGCAAATGATCCAACGTTGGGGGATGAGTCCAGCAGACTGGCCTTGTAATGATATGCAGATGTATTACAATGAGGTTCCCGATGTCCGACGGTGGGAAACACAACCTGCCATTGACGGGCAGAGCGGGCAATTGCACACTGGTTTCACAACATTGTGAAACTGTTTTTTGGCTTTCTTATGTACGCTCATGCCGCGAAACATGCCCAGCTCCAGCAGGCACAGAAAATTCCGCCCTCTGTCTATCTCAGATTTGAATATATTCAATGACCCAACCTCCACAGCTCTCTGGGGTAGAGAATTCTCAAATTTCGCAATCGCCTGAGAGAAGAAATTCCTCCTCATTTCCACCTTAAGTAGGATAGAGGTATAGAAAATTTTGGCTGCTGGAATAAGGTAGGAAAGGGAAAAACTGATCCCATTAGCTGATGGTACAAGATTTAAGGTTTTGAGCAATAGATGTGGGGTAGAACGTGAGGAAGAACCTTTTTTACACAGAATTCGCTGCACATGAGGGTAGTGGAAGCAGAGTCGGTCAATGACTTCAAAAGGGAAATTGGATGGGCAATTGGAGGATATAAACATGCAGGGTTATGTGGGAATAGAAGTGACTGGTTTGCTCAACAGAAAGAAGGCATGGACTCAATAGGGTGAATGGCCTCCTTCTGTGCTGCAAATGACTCTATGACTTGTATGATGTCTTTCTCCTTATAGCCACTTGCACTGCAGGCAATCAGCAGTAGATTCTGTGTAATGAGTGTGGATACTCTGTTCGAGGGGCAGGCTGCCTTTAAGAGGTGAAGATTAACTGAAGCACATGCCAGACCTGCATGTTGCTGGGTCCCCTGCGTCACGTGGGAAAACACGTTGTGGGTTCATTTATTAAGACTGGGCACATGAGAACAAGTTATACATAGGTATAAAGCTTGACGGCACTAGAGTTGTGTGTGTGTGTGTGCTCTGCTCAAAACAAAAGTGAAACTAAGACTGGATCGCAGTGATGTCAATGATGAACTAGTGATGTCAGGCATATACCCTTAAAGGTATATTACAACATTCCCCCTTTCTCTTTAAATACACGTTTTCCTCTTCCAAGAATATATAACTATTTTGAATAGATGGGGCCACAGCTTCTGACTAGCATCAGAAAGTGCTGGCCAGCAGAAATTAGAAGAAATAAATATGTACTTAGCTGGTCTTGAAAATTGCGTTGCCGCTTCCGTTCAGTGGAGCTCGGCGGGGCGGGGGGGCGTGGGGGGCGTTGGGTCCAAGGTCAGGGAGATCGGATCGGAGATCGGGCGGGGGGCTGGATCAGAGGTTCCAAAGTTGGGGCGGGGGAAGTTGGAGGGGGAGGGTCAGAGGTTCCAAGGTTGGGAAGGATCCGAGGTTGGTGGTGGGTAGAAGGGTTGGGGTTTCTAAGGTCATTGGAGTCCGAGGTTTTGGGGGGGTCCAAGGTTGGTGGGGGGCAACTGAGGTCGGGGAGGGGTCTGAGGCCGGGAGGGTGTGGCTCAGGGGGGACTGAGGTCAGGGGTTCCAAGGTCGGGGGGTTCCGAGGTCAGGGGTGGATTCGAGTTCAGGGGTGGGTCTGAGGTCAGGGTGGAGTCTGGGGTCGGGGTGGTGGAATGGGGGGAGTCCCATGGTGGAGGATGTCGGGGCTGTGTGGGAGTTCCATGAGTTTGGCCTGGGCCTTTACCATAGTTACCCAGAAGTTCGAAGAGGCTTTAATTCTTCTAACTTTTTCTGGATAACTATTGGTATATCCCCAGTGGAACCATATGAAGTTTGCAATTTAAGTCGCTTTTTTGGATGGTTCCCAGCACAGGGCAATTGTCCAGAGGAATTGTGCACTTCTGGGCAATTGCCATACAAACCCTTACCTGGAAACTTGTCAGAGGGGTTCCCCAGCACACCTTTAGGGTACCACACAAATCTGACACTGGGGAGCGCGGAATTTATGGGCCATGGTGATATATAGTTACCACTGCATTAGTGCATAGAACTCATGAATCTATGAGTCTCTAAAGCTTAAAAGTAACTTGCTGGTATGCCCAGATCTTGTAATGGTAACCTTGTCTGGAGGTTTCTTTCATTGCTCACAGTGATGTGTGGGATTGTCATTCTTGGATATTGTTCCTGGTTACATTTTGGATCTTGTCCTAGATGCAATAGGAATGTACAGTGATTGGTATAGTGGTATAGTGGTTGAGGAACTGCCTTGGCAGTGCACTGGTGAATGGTTTTCACCAAATCATCTCCAGTGGCGTGTGGCCAGTTTCTATCAAAAATCTTTTGCCAAATAAATAGGTATGAAGACACATGATTCCAAATACCAAAGCTAATGGATCTAATTTGTTCTCAGTTACACCTCACCAATGCACCTTTGTTTGGAATGACATCATAGGAACTTGGTTCTTAACAAATCCTTGACACCTCAGCTGGTTGCCACATACCTGCTGTGGGACCCTGGATGTGAATTTGTTGTCCCAGCTGTGAATTTGGCAATTCTGTACCTGCACTTTTATCATGCACATTGGTTATCCTCTCTTGCAGTTTTAAAAGTTGCTCTCTAGTTTCTGAGAAAATAGAATGGGAAGTGTAGGTAAATTAGAACCAAACATGAGCTCTGCCAGTGATGGAATAGTTGCACGTAACATTGCAATGTATAGAGCTTGCTTGGTCTATCTACATTTGAGAATTGGGGATCTCACTGTGTAAGTTATTCATTCAGCTAAGCCATTAGATCTAGGTAATGAGGAGAAGAATTGTGTGATCGATATTCCACTTCTCACATGCATCCCAAAATGACTTTCCAATAAATTGCAGACCGTTATCTGTAATGATGTCTCTCGGCATGACAAATAAACTGAAAATAGCACTTGGAATGTGCGCAACAGTTGTGCTTGATGTATTGTGCAATTGTTGAATAGTGGGATACTTGGTAAAGTAGTCAAACAGTGACAATGAAGTCAGTGCCATGGACATGAAAGAGGTAGATGCGATTTTGGACCAAGGATGGTTGTGAACTTCACGTGGAATCAATGGTGTTTTGCGCTAATTTGGCATATACTCTTGACATGTCTCACACTTCTTGATCACTACTTCAATGTCATTGTTCATACCAGGCCAACAGACCATCTCTCTTGCGAGTCTTCTCATCCAATCTATGCCCATATGTGAGTGATGAAGTTGCTGAAGAATATCAGGTCATAAACATTCCGGTATGATGACCTGTCTGTCTTTAAAAATGACTCCCTGGGACTTGGCTAGCTCATCCCGGTAAAGCCAAAATGGTCTGATGTGTTTGTGGACATGCTGAATTGAATCAAGCCATCCTTCATCTACAGTTTCTGTAGTGTGAAATATTGCGCTGTTTCTTCTTGTGGCTGCTGACATTTGTGTTGTGCAAAATGTACCAATCAATTTGGAGAACATCCTCAAGTTTGATGTTAATGAAGTCAATTTGTAGATCCAAAGATATCTACCATTTTCAGTGGGTTAGGAAATCCGCTAAATGTATCTGATGTGATCATCAAGTTACCTGGTTTGCACCTAATCTCACAGTTGTAATCGTGAATCTTTATCAAGCGACATTACAATCTTGGCAGCGCACTGGTCAATGGTTTTCACCAAATCATCTCCAGTGGCTTGTGGCCAGTCTCTACCTCAAATCTTTTGCCAAATAGATAGGTATGAAGACACATGATTCCAAATACCAAAGCTATTGTTTCCTGCTCAATGTTGGATTGTGTAATGGACGGAGATTTTAAAGCAAATGCAATCGGTTTGCCTTTTTGTAGTGTGCATGCTCCTTGATCTTTGTGTGAGGCATCTATCTCCATGGTAGTTGTCTCCTTAGGATCATAAACTTGTAATGTCGATACTTCTGATAATGACTGTTTCAGTGCTTCGAAGAGGTATTGGTGGTCTTTGTGCCAGAGGAAAGGTACATCCTTTCTCAACAATTCACTTAGTGATGAAGATTTTTGAACAAATTTGGGAATGTATGGACAGGAACTTAAAGAGACTTAGACATCTTTGAAGTCTTATCTTGGGGAGTTGACAGGGCCTTAATATCCTCTATTTTACTTGGATCAGGACACATGCCACCACTGGAATATATAAAACCGAAGAAATTGATCTTCTGCACATTGATGTTGCATTTCCAATTGTTGAACACCAATCCTTCATTACATGTCGCTTGCATCAATAAATCACCTGCAATACAGTTGCATTCTGGTACAGTGCATGTAATGCATTCCA
The DNA here is from genome assembly GCF_017639515.1 of Carcharodon carcharias. NCBI lineage: Eukaryota > Metazoa > Chordata > Chondrichthyes > Lamniformes > Lamnidae > Carcharodon > Carcharodon carcharias. The sequence continues at coordinate 62,509,498 of NC_054480.1, read as the reverse complement.
TGTGAGCTTGAAAGAGATCCTGGCTAACAGATAGCCCAAAAGGAAGTAATTGAAAACAGTATGATCTGAATGGGGCAAGGAATGTAGTAAGATCTTGGGACTTACGTGTAAAATGTACTGACCAGTAACCATACTTCACAGCAAGCTTTGAAAAGAATTTTGCACCTGCAAATCTCGGATTTAACTCTTCTAATGTGCATATTATGTAAGGAAAACGTTTAAAAGCTGTGTTTAAATGTTGTGGATCGAGGCATACTCTCAATGATCTGTCCTCCTTTATGACACGTGATCGAGCTATACCTTAGTTGCAGATCAATTGATGGACTTGCATTCTCCTTCAAGTGCAAAATTGCAGCTTCCTTGTTACTGCCAATTTTGTCAAAACATTCTGGATATTTTAGCGTTAGATTGTGAACTGAGGTGAAAGGAATAGCTCTGTGTTTGATTTCCGTTATGATGTCTGACTGATTCCATGGATTATTACCTGAGTGAGGTCACGGCATACTGGTAGAGCTGCAGTCGCTGGGCCTTTAGTTCCCACAATGTAGAACATCTGTGACACCCAGGAGGATTCACTGTATTTGCATACCAGGATCATGGATCTTACACATGAAATAAGTGAACCATTCTAAGCTGAAAATTTCACAGCTGTAGGTTTGGTCATGGACTTCCACCTCTGTGGATACATGTCTTTTAGAATTTGCACAGGAACTTGCCCCGTGTCAATTTTAGCCAATGACAAATAGTTACCAACTTTCTTAGGACAGGTAATTTGAATCTTGGCAAACACTTCAGAGGATGTGAAGGCATTTATGTTTTCCACGAGATTGACGGTATGAAACGTGTTCACCGCTCTTCGTCTCATCGTACACCTCATCGTCATTCTGTTTTGTCAATAGCATCATGTATGTGTTACTGATGAGATACTGGACAGTCATTCTTATTGCTTGAAGGTACACATTAAGTACGGTCTGTTCGGATCAATGCACGGCTCTTTGTAGCTCCACTTGCTTTTGTACTAATGCACTGCTGCTGCAAATGGCCCTTCCTGCCACATGCCTTGTAGAATTGATGAAAACTGGGCATTTCCTTGGTGCATATAGAAGGCCACACATGTCTTGCTAGGTTTGGATGTTCTATTAAGTACTCAACAATTGGGGTGGTAAGCTTTGTTGACCTGTGAGGGTCCCTTCATACTTACGCCCATCCTTGATTAGCTCTTCGATGGTACACATTTTGAGCTCGTCTAGAAGATCTTTCTGGAATGCTTCCATGGGAGCAGGTGTGATCACCAACTCAACAATTCTGTCTGCTAGCTTTGCGTTTGGAAAATCACAGTATGTACATTTTTCTCTGCATCTGCTGATGAAGTGGTCTATGGATTCTGTAGGCCATTGTCAAAATGATATGAACTCCAGTCTATGAATATGGAAGTTTAACCTGATTCTAAACCGGCCTTCCAATGTAGTCCATGTCTTTTGGAGCCTTTAGCTCTTTTGCTGTTAATCCTGAGGTGTTCAGCCTATGTAGACCTTCATTCCCAATTCCTAGGCAATTTTTCATGGCTTGCTTGTCTGGTTCAGACACACCTGAATCAAGAAACCATGGGGCAGAATTTTCAGGTCAGTGAGCGGGGGCACGGCCCGCTTCTGACACGTAAAATGATGCACGTTGATGTCGGGTATGTGTCCCGATGTCATCGCGCGTCATTTAGACTGTCAATTCGGCGGGAGGGCAGCTGTGCACCCGCCGAACTGTCAAAGGCCTATTAAGGCCATTAAGAAAGTAATTAAGGTTGTTAAGAATGCTGCCCGTCCAGCCTTAAGGTTGACGGGCAAGCAAAGAGCCCAGGTGGCTTTCACATTTTTCATGAAACCTCATCCACGGGCAGGATCAGATTTCATGAAGGGTTAATTAATTAAATAAAATTTTTTGAGAAAATTAACGGGCATGTCCCAGCTCATGAGACAGTTTCACATGAGGGGACATGTCCTTAAACATTTTTTTCCTTTAATAAATTTTTCAGAACGTAAACAAATAAAGATTTCTGCACTCTTTCGCGCATATGTGTGAAAAATCGCAGGCCCCGAGTCAGGGAATCCCCCCACGCCCGGATAAGGAGAGCACAGCGCTTTCGGGTGTGCACAATACTGGGTGGGTCTCAATTGGCCCACCCACGTAAAATGGCGGCATGCACCTGATCGGGATGCCGATTGGGTTTGTGCTTACTCCTGCCCGCCCCCACACAGCCCTCCCAACAGGGTGAAAGTTCAGCCCTATAGCTCTGTACACTGATTAAACTTTTTGAATTTGGATAGTAGGTCAGCTGCCTTCCAATTCAAACTGGGGAATTTTGTGGACGTTTTGACAATATCCCTTTGATATTAATCGCAAAATGAGCTTCCAAAAATATTCATAGTAAATGTATTTTAAATGATCTAAATAATTTCACTGTAATGATATAATTGCATACTTATACTCGAAATCTATTTTCAAATGGCCTTTCCTGTATTTTAGTTATCCAAGAGTGTAATTTAGTTCAACATTCATCATTTGGAAAATTAATACAAGTTCAGCAAACCGCTTTGCAGGAAGTTCAAGAAGAGGAAATCTGGACCAAAGTACCTGGAATGAGTGTCACTGTAGCTGCTGTTGCATGCTTTTCTGAAACTCAGCCCATGAAGACAAGTTGTGTTCAATTTATAATTCAACAACTCCTGAAAACCCCATTATAATTGCAACCTTCTCTGGCCCAATTTTTATGACTTTTTTGGGGTTTTTTTTTGTTTGACTCTCCCTTGTTCACTATCAATTCAACCCACACCCTGGCTGCTTGCCTTTCCTGACTGAGCTCTCCCAATGCTGGTATGCTCAATGCACTGCCCCACTCATTGAACTGACAGGCTATGCGCTGCAATCTTACCATGAGAGATCTTTTGCTTCACTTGAGCACTATCTTGGCACTGTGGTTTCAGAGCTTTTCTTCGCAGTCACCCATTGCGTTTGCAACACTCTCTGACATTGCAACTTTGATGCATCTGACCAAAACGCCAAGGGTCTTCTCATGATCTAAGCATGATCTAAGGCTGTTCACCATGTTGCTCCTGTACTTAACCTTGCTTTCAGGTTGTTTGACCACTGCTGAGCACCATATTGGGTTATTATAATGATATAAGGCACCAATTGCTCATACGGGATTGGGTAAACATGTTGTGGGTTCATTTATTAAGACTTGTCACATGAGAACAATTATACATGGGTATAAAGCTTGAAGACATCAGAGTTGTATGTGTGCGCTCTGCTCAAAGCAAAAGTGAAACTAAGACTGGATCACATGACACAATTCCCTTCAAGTGATGTCATGCTGATATCCTTTAAAGGTATCTTGCAACATTCTGTGTGTGTTCAGTAACCAGCCAGCATTGTGGGCCTCACTTGGCTGCTTATAGAAATTGTTCAAAGGAAGAGGGAACACAAAGTTTGTGTGCTGCCAGCCTGAATGAAACTGGGGCGGGCTAGTCACAAATCACAACCCCTGCTGCCAAAAAACAGGAGCAAACTAATTTTTAGTCCCTCATGTGTTATGATACATCTTCTATCTAAAGTGAGCCAAGAGTGAATGAGACATTTATTGGTGGATGTAAAATTGGATCAATTTGCCTCTATTATGGAACAGAGCTTTCTTTTCAAGTTCTGCATCAATGAGATGCAGGTTGTCATCTTCTTTCCAGGCACAAGTCCACTGACCATCTAGTCCTGCAGCCACACATCCTCCAGAAGATCCTTGGTCCAGGATTTCTTCTTCTTCTTGAACTTCCTGCAAAGCGGTTTGTTGAACTTGTATTAATTTCCCAAATGATGAATGTTGAACTAAATTACACTCTTGGATAACTAAAACACAGGAAAGGCTATTTGAAAATAGATTTTGAGTATAAGTATTCAACTATATCGTTACAGTGAAATTATTTAGATCATTTAAAATGCTTTTACTATGAATATTTTTGTAAACTCATTCTGTGATTAATACAGAAACTTTGCAGCCTTTAGCAGGAGCCAATAAAGTCTGACGTTATAATTTGGCTGACTAAAATTATTTCTGCATTACAGTTTTCATACAATTATTTTTGTTACTAGCTTTTTTGGAAAGAACCAATTATAGTTTCTATAAGATGCTATCTATAACATAGCCAAACTTTGAAACCTTATTAGAGACAGTTAAGTGTTTGCACTGTTGATATTGGTGTTAACTTGATCAGTCGCTTTTGCAACATGGCAGAACTCTTGTAGAAGTGCAGGTCAGCTGCTAGCAACTAAATATAGTTTATTTTATAATGGTTAGTAAATTTATCTAGCACATTAATCTAGATAGCCTTAAATAAAGGTGGGCTGACCTTAAATTCATATGATTAATGCATATCTCGCAGAGGTATAGGGAAAAAGGTGTTTGGGACAAATAGGATAATTTCAAAGAGCTAGCATAGGGATGATAGGCCAATGGGTACACCACATGTGCTATATATAAAAACACAGGAATGAAAACTTGCCAACCAATCAACGCCCTTTTCCCCTGTAGCATAAATTGTTGTGATCATTTGCAAATTGGCATTCTTGCATTTGTCCTGATGAATGCAAGAAGAAAAACTTTGGAAGCATGTCTCTTTTCTCACACTGGAATGCCAAACATTTCAGTGCAGTGGGCAAGTCCCAGAGTTCAAAATCAGGATACTCAGTTCACTATCTATGAGCCTAAAATGGATTTCCTCACCAAATGACTGTCCAATTCTTCTTTCTCAATATTACCAAAGGTATTAGACTCAATATAAAAACAGAATTACCTGGAAAAACTCAGCAGGTCTGGCAGCATCGACGGAGAAGAAAAGAGTTGACGTTTTGAGTCCTCATGACCCTTCGACAGAACTTGAGTGAGTCCAAGAAAGGGGTGAAATATAAGCTGGTTTAAGGTGTGCGGGGGGCGGGGGGGGGCGGGGGTGGTGGCTGGTGGTTTGGGTGGGGGGAGAGAGAGCCCCTCTCTCCCCCCACCCAAACCCCACCACTCTGTATTAGACTCAATCATGACCCTGAGTAATCTATTGCAAACAGTCACCATCCTCAGTATGGAATAGTTCTATAAAATCCACCGTTCACTAACCCACTACTGAGCTCTACCTTGTCAACCCATAAGAAGTAATTTTTCAAAATGAAGCTTGTCAGCACCTTTAAGGGCCTCAATGTTTCAGCAAGATTCCCTCTCAGTCATTTGTTCTCCAGTGCAAATAAAATATATACAGGCAAAAATCATGTGCTTAAATTTTTAATTCTAATTCACCAGCTGATTGAATGGCTCAGTTCTGATCCCATTCTATCCAATTCCTGTCCATGGCTGCCTCGTAGCATGCGGGTTTAAGTTACCCACTTATTAGATTACAGTCTCAGTACCTAACTGAATTTGAAAGAAATATCCTTCATGTGGGGTGTTTCAACTATCATCCCTGAATAACTGTTAGAACAGGTACATTGTTAGAACACTCAGAAAACTCAACTTTGGTGGGGGATTTAAATGGATGTTAGCAAGACCCTCCTGTTGATTTCAATTAGGAAAGGTGTATAATAGATGACCAATTATAATTTTCTTTCCACGACTAAATTTGCATTTTGCCTCATTAATCTAAATTTCCAGATGCTTTTTTTGCTGAATCCAAATTTTTAATGTGAAATTGAAACAAAGTTCTGAAGCGATACATGGCTTAGACATAGACTTAGATAACACAAGCTGCTCCACACTGGTAACACCTTTTATTTACCAAAACTGTAAGAATGAAGAAGCCATCACCATTCTTCCTTTGGTGAACTATTTTCATTTCAACAAGTGCATTTCTAACACCACAGTTTGCTCCTGCAGCAGAAGCAGAGCAGTTTGATTAGAAATTTCAGTTCTATCCATTTGCCTTTGTGTTGACCACAGGACATGTGACACTTAGGCTTGGATTCTTAATATCCTTCAGCATCCAGTCAAGTGACCTTGACACAAACTAATGAAACATGTCGGGTTCAGTCAAGCTCATAAATCATCTAAAGACGGAACTTGAATCTAACCTTTGAAGGGAAAATCCAAGATTCTGGCGCAAAAAAACCATGGCAGAGCTAATAAGGATACAGTGTATCTAGACTTGGAGATCTCAGCAGGCCAGGTTTACCTTGCAAGTACTTGCAACCAATTACAATGGTGAATCATAAGATGTCATTTCCAGTTCTCTCTTGAGGATATGCAATCATCATGGGACTCACTAACTGATTTTTTATAATGCATTGGAATAGCCTTTAATACATCTTAATTAAATTAGACCACTGTGAAAGGGCAATTTTCTTTCCTTTTATTGTTATTATTTATCTGTATGTAATTCTTGAATGCATAAGCAATGTACCTGAAATTAATTTCTGAACAAGCAATAAAGTGAAAGTGAAATTGAAATTGAAAGTGGAAAATTGAGATCACACATTCAGTCTTCCTCCATTTACAAGTTTTCAATATTCTAGCACAGGAGGAAAGTTGACCGAATACCTGGGGGAAATGCTTACCTCATTTCTGTAGATTTCTGACAAGGTTGGAACATAGCACCCTTGCCCCCAACCATGAAAATTCTGCATCTTAGGGTCACATGGGGCAGAATATTGCTCTCATCAGGCGGGCGCGCACCCAACACAAATGAGCGGAAAAAGACGTGCAATGACGTTGGGCAAGCGTCCCAACATCTTCGCTCTTGCGCAATATTTCGATTGGCGGGCACCACTGGAGTTGGCAGCGTGCCCGCTGACTATTAATCCACCTGTTAAGGCCCCTAATCAACTAATTGTTTGAAATTTTTTGCTGCCCGTCCAATCATTCGGTTGGCAGGCGGGCAACAAGGCCAAGCGGCCTTTGCATTTTTGGCAAAACTTCATCCACAGGCGGGATGAAGTTTCGACAAGTGATTTTAAAAAAATACAACATTTTATCACTCATATTTAACATGACCCTACACATGTGACAGAGTCACGAGGGGCCATGTTTTCATTATTTTTAATATCTTTATTTTTTACTTAAAAGATCTTCAGCTCCCTGAGGCAGCTCTGTGATTCACGCTGGTTGGCCGTTAATTGGTCAGCCAGCATGAAATCGAGGTTGGGGCCCAATTGCGGGTGGCAGTCGGCTTCCTGACCGCTGAGCCCACCCAGGGACTGGAAAATCCTGGCCATAGAACATACAGCACAGAATCAGGCCATTTGGCACAAAGGTCCATGCCAGTAACAGTAAGGGCACATGTAACTGGCAGCAACAGTACAATGAAAAAGGGTTTATTAATTCAGAAAAAAAAAGCAATGATCAAAGATTGATAAGCAAATACAGAAATGTAAAAAAAGAAAAATAATATTGCCTGTGATAGCATGTGAGCTTTAGGTATTCTATTAATGGTCATGTTTCAGAAAGACAGAGGATCAGGGGATTTAATGTATGAATGTTTACAATTAAACTGCTTCTGATCATTTCTGATGAAGCAGTATCTATTTTAAGATCTACTATTTCACTTGACAGAAAATGCCTTTTTGTCTAACAGGGCTCTGTTTATCTTGCAGTTATGAAGGGGTTAGAAAATGTGAAGTCAATTGCTTTTCCGGCTCATTAGAGGTTGAAGGAATGGAATGATTTTCAAATTGTTTTTATCTGAAATTATGATGGTGCTATGGGCAGAGATTTCCTTCCCTTACTGTCCATAATCAATGTGTTTTTTTGAAAAGGAAATGTGTGTGTTTCTTAACTCCTGAGTACGTGGTCATGGGAAATAACGAGCAGTAATCCTCCATGGATTTAAATAAAGAGGATTATTTATTCAAGCATTCACCTCGAAAGTCTAATTACTACAATATTCACAGATACACATGCACACACACATGGGAAAAAGATACAGATGAAGGAGATAGTGCACTTTTGCCAATTACAAACAAAGAAACAGTTCATAAGTCACATTTTGACTTTTTGGCATTTAGGATGAAGCAGGTTATGAGCTCGGTGAAGAAGGTATTTTCACTCCTGAAAGGGTAGTCAAGGTGGATTCAAATAGCCAGAGGCATATATCAGAGTTATGGTAGGATTCTTTCAAAGAGATGGATTTTTCAGCAGGTCATGAAGTTGGTTTTCTTACCAAGTGGTTGAGATCCTGGTGGACTTGAATACGAATCATATTGGGAGACTGTCTGACACTTCAGTCTCCAGGTTTAAAGGCACAGGGCAGAATTTTCCAGTCCTACCAATGGCCCGTTTTGCAGTGGGAGAGCGCAGAAAATTCAGAGGTTCCAAAAGTTGGACTTCCACCAGCGGGGAAACAAGTCAGAACTTTCCCCTCAGTACTTTCATGCCGGGCTGATGGCGGTTCGGTTTTCCTGCTGATCCATGTCAGGAACCCCTTTTGCATGCATTAGCATATCATGAATACTCATTAAAAACAGAAGTCAGCAGAATCACATTTCCCCTCCAAATTACGTACCACGCCAGCAGGAAATTAGACCGGTCTAAATCACAACCAGAGATGTGGTGTACAGTTGTCCACCTTCACTTTGCTTGTGACTTTGAGGTGAGTGCAACATTCAAAGCCTACCTGCAACAGCGCTGCTCCAAATCATCAGTGATGCCAAAGCTGCAGTATTAGGCCAGACCAGTGTGGGTGTCTAGTTGTGCAGCTCACAGTGGATGTCATGGATGTTGAGCTGGGCTGCACATGGTGGGTGCCTTGGGTGGATAGCTAGGCTGTACAAGGTGGGTGTTGTGCCTTTCAGAGTGAACAGCACTCGGTGTGTGCTGTGGGTCTCATGCAGGGCTGTGCTCTAAAGCAGAGGCCAGCATGGTGACTGAGGTGGGTGGGGAAATGAAAGAGACGTGAGGGTGAAGGGTACAGGGGAGGCTTGGTTTGGGCTGTGGGGAATGATGGCAAGCAGAGGGAAGCTTGGGGATGGGGGAAGCCGGAGCCCTCACATGGAAGGCTAGGACGCAGACACAGAAGAGGGGTGGGTGGGATTCGATTGTTAGGAATGGTAGGGGATGCAAGCAGACTCTAGAATAGGAAAGAGGGGGCAGGGTTAGTGTGGCACAAGAGGGAAGAGCTGCACAGAGACTCATGAAGCTGGGGAGGGAAGCAGAGTTATTGTCAGTCCTGGGAAGCTGAGGGTAGTGAAGGCAGTTGTAGTCCCTGGACTGAGGCCAAACGTTCAGGGTGAAAGGTCAAAGGCAGCCCTGCGGCTCTTTGGACCTCATAGTCAGGTTGAGAGATTGAAGCCAGTCTTGGGGCTTTGCAAGCCATGCTACAGGCCCGTACATGTCATGCACGTCATGACTCCTTTCCAGGGAGGGGCAAGACCAGTGTGCTCAATTTGAGGGCTCCGGCTTCCCCCATCCCCAAGCTTCCCTCTGCTTGCTCAATGGCGATAGGCACAGATTAGTGTGCAAGGCCTGATCATTGTCTCACACTCAGTGGTGATTGGGGTGTCTGGCTCAGTACTGTGCTGCAGATGGGATGCTCATGGTCAGGGGAGACATCTGTAGCCTGTCAATGGGGATAAGGTGGGTGGGTGGGTGGGGGGGTACTCGAAATTCTCCTGAGTGGGGCTTTGCCTCTGTATGTCAAAGTGCTCACAGCCTCAAGATGGGGAGGGGTGAGGTCCACATGGGGCACGGGGACATCAACAGTGATGGCTTCACTGGGGGTAGGGAAAGAATGTCCACAACAATTACTCTAGGCTCCAGGGTTACTGGGGGAGGCTGGAGAATTACCAGAGGCAGGTCTAACTGCCATCGTGGGGTTTGAGGAAAAATAGGGGGAGCGAACAGTGGCAAGGGGAGGGTCGAAGCTGGTCTCAAAGTAGAATTGCAGCACTACCATCTTAAGAACCTGAAGTAATGATGCTCTTTAAACTCAGAAACTGGAAAAGAATCTCCACAGGAGGAAGTGTGGAAGGAACCCACAGCTGGACTCAGGGCCCTAACAGGGGACACCCTCAAACTGATTAGATTCCCAACATGGAAATGAAGTCTCAGCTGATAGAGCTCAGGAAGGGTTTATTGAGAAGATAGATTTGGAACCATTGAAATGTGGTGCGCTTTAACATGAGACTGCAAGAGCTTTTGGAGTCACATTAAAGGTGATCAATGTGAGCATTTTACAAAGAGGAACATGAGAAGGGAAGATGCAGCCAACCATTAAGGAAGCACAGCTGCTAGATATCTGCAAGATAATCAATGAAATCCTGTGAGCTGCATTGTCCAATTGGCATGGGTCATGGGCAAAGGGCATCCAATCATCCCAAAAGTTTAAGTTAGGCATAATCAGTATGCCTAGATCAGGCATCACAGGAGTACCTTTGGTGAGGGTGAACATAGCATGGCTGTGCTCAAGCCTCTTCCAACCTCAAAGGGATTGAGATGTCAAGTTGCTGGGGTGGCCCCTCAGCTGGAACAGGGAAAGGTGAGTAGTACAGACAAAACACTAGGTATGACAGTGGCTTTTTGTTTGTGAGTGGGGTGTCTACTATAGGTAGCCATTATTCACTAACCTTGGGTCTATCTGGCCAGAGGACGAAGGAGGATTGTAGAATGGAAGCTGCACTCAATGCTACCTTCTTGGTGTCAGTGTTCCAATTGAGGAGGCAAAGAAGGGCCTGCCTAGCACAGCTTTGAGATGAGCCCTAGCCTGAGGTTCATAGTCCAGGGGAGCCCCAAGAAGACCCAGAGAGTGAGGAGGTCAGACCCATCCAACGGAGGAGTCTGGCACAAACAAGGGTCTACCAAAGATACCTTTCCTATTTGGGGATGTGTGAGAAACAGTGCTGCACATGTCTATGCTTGCCAAGAGATGTGGTGGATCACATCTGCCACATTCTGCGGGAGGATCTAACGCCCCATGGATTGGGAGGACATCCCCTGCCAGTGCCCCTGAAGGTCACCGCTGCACTCAATGTGTTTGCAAGTGGATCATTCCAGGGATCCACAGGGGCTTATGTGGAATCTCACAGTCTTCAACACATAAATGTATCAAGGAGTTGAAACATGTCCTCTGCAATAAGGCTTATCATTATGTGAAGTTCACACTTGATGAAGGCTGTTAGATTTCTGGGGTTTGCAGCTATCTCAGGCTTCTCCAGGATCAGGGTGCAATCGATTGCACACATGTAGCTTTAAGGGCTCCATGGCAGCAGCCCCTGATGTTCATTAACAGGAAAGTGTTCCACTAATTAACTGGTGCATGATCATCAGAAGCACATCATGCACATTTATGCCAGGTACCCTGGGAGTTCTCACAACACCTTCATCCTGAGTTACTTCCAGGTGCCTGAGACATTTGAAGGTCCTCAGCGATTACAGGGCTGACTGCTTTGGAATAAGAGGTACCCATTGAAACGTTAGTTCATGACGCTCGTGTGCCTTCCTCAAAAGGTGCCTCAAAGGAGAGATACAACATAGTTTGACAAGATGCATCATGGAGCTTACCACTGGCATCCTGGAGATGAGCTCCTGATGTTTGGACCGCTCAGGTGGGGCTCTGCAGTACTCTCCACAGAGGGTGTCCTGCACCATGTGGTCTGCTGCACCCTTCACAACCTGGCGCTTCAAAGGGGAGATCACTTGCCAGAGGAAGACATGGAGGAGGCTGAGAACTCCTTGGACAATGAAGACCTGGAAGGGCAGGAAACTGTAGAGGGCAATGAGGGTCAGCTTCCATGTGACTATGCCATTGAAGTGCCTCATGTGGAGGATGTGCCCATGACACACTGAGTGCCATAATGTCCCAGCAGGAATACGCTCCAGGCTAGGGGACCCAAGTGCATTTCTCCTGCTCCTTAGTGCCATGTCAATTCTCGGAAAGACCTTTACATCCAGTAACATGGAGAACAAGGTCTATCATGGCCTTGGACCTGCAATCCTCAGGTATCACCAGGCCCTAATCTTTGTAAAGGTCAGCAGCCAAAGCTGTAGGCAGCTGCTTTGGGAAGTGAAAGGCAGCACAGCAGCACAAATCCTGTATTAACTGGACTTGATGCAGATGTGGCCTCCTGAAGGAGACACTTTGTGCTGCCACAGAGATAAGCACATGGCTGGAGAGACCCTCATGGCTGCTGGTCTTGTGCACTGGCACAAACAATGAAGACAGTTATTTGATGATAAGATGACATTACTGGTGACCCTCAAGGCAAATGAGCATGCGTAACATCATGGTGTTTTGCAAGGAATAGAAGTCCCAAACTTGATGTGCAGACATTTTCAGTATAGAGCTTGACACATCTCCCTGATATCACACAAAGTGCCTAACATGAGCCTGCTAAACATCACATGAATCTGACACTCACAAAGGGAGGTGATCATGGAGTGGGAGCTTGGCTCACCCTCGCAATAAGAGGATAGATAGGTGCATATCCAGAACATATTCAAATGTTGAGACAATTGTCAAGAACAACAAATGTATTTACAAAGGTACATGCTTTATACAGTGAGTGAACACCTGTGCCCCAATAGTGATATCAACATTTCTTAATTTTTCTAACCCCTACTGCTAAGCCTTGGTGCATCCCCAACATCCACAACAGAGGTGGAGGCAGCCTGCTGATTGCGACACCCGGTTGGCTTTGATGATTTTGGTGGGTGTTCTCTGGAGGGCCCCAGCCTGCTTTGGGTCTCCTGATGCGAGGCAGGTGCACACTCCTCGGCCTGTGGAGCTGGAGCTGATGGAGTCACGGTCAGAGGAGATTAGGATTGGCTGGACACTCTCAAAGTCACCTGTGGATAACCACAGGGTGTCCAATTGTGGGTCCTCTTCCCTGTGGGTGCCCGGGGGCCCCTGCCTGACTCCTTGAGGAGAAGGGGCTCCTGGACGGAGGTTGAGGTGCCTCGCCCCTCTCGCCTAGCCACTAATGGATACCACCAATGCCTATAGAGTGCAGGCCCAAGTGCAAATCCAGCAGAAACTGCTGAATCAAGGTGATCATGGAGTGGGAGCTTGGCTCACCCTCGCAATAAGAGGATAGATAGGTGCAAATCCAGAACATATTCAAATCTGCTCCTTAGATTTCTGCAAATCCAGCAGAAACTGCTGAATCAAGGTCTCCAAGGCTGCCACTCCTTCCATTGAGACCTCGAGATGCTCGCATGTTGGAGCCATGACATCAGACAGAATGCAGGAGGACTCCTCCATCCTTCGCTCTAGTCTGTTGACTGCCTCTCACAACTCTGCCTCATGTTCCACCATCTGTCTTTGTATCTCCAGTATGTTAGAGATGGCCACTTGCAGAGGGTCATCATCTGACTCACTCAGCAGCTGCCTCTTCTCTTGCAGTCCTCCAAGTGCCAGAGACCTGGGCTGTCACTGCCTCCGACTGCTGCAGAAATGTGTCAGTGAGGAGTTCCCCAGAATGTGATCCTCAGCCTAATGTAGATCTATTAATGGATGTCCCTGTGCTGGTTGAGGATGCAGGTGGATGCAGTGACGGGTCTTCATCAAATGCCTCCTCATCATCCTCCTCTGAGGTGGCCTGGGGGCTGGGGCTTTGATGTCTGTTCTGCTCTTTCTGGACCTTTTGTAAGAGAGAGAAGATAGATTTAGTTCACGAACAGGCTGAGTACAGCATTGAATATCAGAATTTGATCAGTTCATGGAGTGCTCATCCATATAGGCTTGCTGAGAGAGTCCGATCTTACCATCTCCACAGGAGCAATCTCAGTCCTTCCTTGCCAACTCAGCAGCATCCTCCTTGAACTTTGTTAGCTTAACAATCTTGGCTGTTCCTCCTCCAGTCTGGGATCTTTCCCTCTTGTTGTGGGTGAGCTTGGCCTGCACAGAGACAAATGGATGGAATGTGATGAGGAGGGATGGAGCAGGGGTTGGGAAACATGTATGCCTGCTGTGTGTGCTGAGCCCTCCCCAATAAAGGCTGAAGATGCTGTTTGTGCAACATGATAGATAAGATGCTGGTGAAGAACCAGTCAATGCTGATATCTCCCTTGCTAGTATTGTGTGAGATCCCTGAGCTGTGTAACCCTTTGAGTGCGTGATGCAATATGAAAGTGTAAGCTTGGAGTGAGCTGAAGGCTGACGTACCCTGGGGGAGCGGATGAGATCATTCATCCTCTTCCTGCACTGGATTGTTTTTCTCTGGTGGTTGCCTGCTGAGCTGACCTCCTTTGCAACTGCCTCCTGGATTCATCCGTGGGAAAGAGGCAGACACTTCAAATTAGCTCCTTCAGGGACCTGTGGCTGAACCTTGGCGGTACACTTTTCTTGTTCCTTGGAGCCATCTCCAGAATTCCCCACCACACAGCTGGGCTGCAGCGAGTGATTGTGTGCGTTCAGGTAGTGTATAAATATTGTGCCAAGACCTTCAACTCCAATAGGTGATGGCAGGGCAGACAAATCAGTGTCCACTTTGCCATGTGATTCAGAGAGTAACTCACCGATGCACAATTAATGAGCTTCCAAGCATAAAATTGGGTGCAATCCTCCCGCCCCGCCGCCCAGCGCGAAAGGCATTGTTAATCCCGCCGGCCACTGCACTTTGTCTCAGGAGCGGAAAATTTTGCCTATGGACGTTACTGTCTTGTTCTCCTGCTTCTGGTCTATGTAGGCAGAATTGGCTTCCCTCTATTCTTAGGATAAAATAATTTGTGATCTGAAGTCAGTTTTGATCAAGTGACAGAACATTTCAGGGCCTCCTGTTGTTCACATAGTGGGTTGGCAGTGGGTTGAGTGATACACAATCTGTGAATGATTGATTACCCATCGACATATCAACTATGATTAGTTCACTGGAAGATTTTATTTAATATCCTATCCTCACTGCTCTGACACATAGAACCTTAGAAAAGTTACAGCACAGAAAGAGGCCATTCAGCCCATTGTGTCAGCACAGGCTGGCAGCTATTGTTTATTCGGTCTCTTCCATTGAGCTGATAAGGGTGGTCACTTTGCACCTGGGAAGCCCATTTGCATTTGAGAACTTACCAGAGGCATGCTCAGATGTGAGTTAATCCCTGGTGCAGAAATTGCTAAAGTCACCTGATCTTCAGCAGTCATCTGTTAATATCCATTTTTTAAAAAGAAAATTAGTTCTGGAAGACTCCAAATCAATTACAGTCCATGTTTTAAAATTATGGATAGGGCATGCCACTACTGGGCATGATAATGGACTTCTAGTTCGTATCAGCAATATTACCTTCTTGGATCCTTGATCTTTCACTCGTGTGACAGTAGCTTTCTCCGCTTTCAGCACAATTAAATTATCCACATGCTTAAATTAACTGATCCAAGGTATAACTCAGAGGTATTTTGTTTGATTATTTTTCAACCCAACTGCACTCCTCCCCCCCACCCCAACCCCACCTCCACTCCTTATTCAGAATATTTAATTTTATCGTTCTTTCTTTATCTGGGAAACTCACTGTAAGCTTGGCCTGGAAAAACATGGGATAAAATCAGGATTTCATCATAGTTAAAGATCTAGAAATCTAGATGTTGCAGAGGAAAAATATACATGAATTCTAAGTGTGCTGTTTTGTTATCCATTCCAATGCATTGCGGAATAAGTGAGGGCACATCCCTATGTTGTGATCCCAGTTCACATTATTGTTTAGTTATCTATTGGGCAGTAAACAGTACACTCCAGGTTGTTAAGGATGCACTGTCTGCTTACAGGGATGATTGGTGATGCTGAACTGTAGGTAACATCTCGTGAAAACTTGAACATTTGTAACAATGCTTGAAATGTATTCTATGTGCTGCAGTATGCTCAGCAATCAAAACAAAAAGATGTTTCAAGTTTACCTAAAACTAACAGTGATTTATGAACTTTGGAGCCACTTGGAAAAAAGTTACAAACATCAAACGGACTTGCAAATTTTACAATGCAGCTGATGTTCACTTAATGAAAAGTGGAACAACTCCAACATAAATCAAAGGTGAAATTATTCAAAACAACATCATTGTCCTTTCCACCAGAAGGTTTAATATAAATTTATATTAAACTATTGTCATGGCCTTTTGGGAATTTAAACTATTTACATTTTGGTTTCGCTTTTTGAAACTATGAACTAGGTGGAATTTAGTTCAATGATTTGATTCAGACAAACCTGGAGAAACCTTCAACACAGCACAAAGAATTTCAGTTTGGTGTTAGATATATGATTGGCACTGATGACCAGGAACCCATTGTTAAACCTATGTCACTTACTTCAAACCTCAGAACTAAAATGACTAATTGAAATGTATAAAATTGAGGGGGTTGGCTAGAGTGGATAAGAAGGCCCTATTCCCCTGGGTTGAGACAGTCCATAACCAAGGGGCACAGATTTAGGATAAGGGGTAGTTTAGAAGGGATTCAAGAGGAAATTGCTTCACCTAGAGGATGGTGAGGATCTGAAACTCACTGCCTTGAGAGGGTACAGATGCAGAAACCCTTGTCATGTTTAAAAAAAAATTCTTGGATATCCTTGAAGTGCAGCAACCTCCACAGCTACGGACCAAAAGCTGGAGCATGGGGTTATGCTGGATAGCTACTGTTGTGATGTTACTTTAATTGCTATAATGCTGATTAACATACTGCTGAATATACACATCATCACAGGGAATGATGCCAGTTAACATGTGATACAGTAATTGGAGAAGTGTTAGTCAGGAGGTAGCACATGTATGGAAGAGCTCTCCTGGACTCCTGTTATTCTTCAATCAAGAACCCTTGTATTTAGTTTACCAATCACCATTCCAGTGTTGGTATGTTTTAGTCAAGAGCCAATAACATAATTACTTGTCAGCCAGTGTGAATGGCTTTCTTCCATGCTAATCAGTCAATGTTTGAGCCTTAGCTGGTATTTACCTACTGAACTGGTACAAAGTACTTAGATCAATATTCAGAACTGGCAATGATACTGATTCAAGAAACAAAAATTGATTAATAATTATCTGAGTTGGACAGCATTTAGAGCACTTGCAGTCTTGTTTTTACTACTTTAAGGTTCATGACAGTCAAAAGTTTACTTCAAACCAGAACTATTTCCTTTATTGTCCTTATGTCCATTTCTTCAAGCAGTTCCACTCCTTAGCCTGATGATCACAAATTGCTCTTTTTTAAAAAAAAAACTCTTTATTCCAGAAGAAGACACTGAATTAAAACAGCAAACATGACCTGGAGTCATTATTGAGCCAATATATCCTATTCACTCTGCCATTCCCAGCAATTGGACAAAAACATAATCATCTTGGAGAAAAGAAGTCTGAGAGGAGACTTCATAGAGGTATTCAAGATCCAGAGGGGAATTGACAGGGTGAATAGTGAAAAACTGTTCCCACTCAAGAGAGCATCAAGAACTAGAGGGCACAAATTCAAAATAATTTTCAAATGGAGCAATAGTGACATGAGGAAAAGTTTTTTCACCCAAAAGGTGGTTAGAGTCTGGAACAAACTTACTGAGAGGGTGGCAGAGGCAGGTTTGACCAAGGTATTCAAAAGGGAATTCAATTACTATTTGAATAAAGAGAATGTGCAAGGTTAAAGGGATAAGGCAGGGGAGTGGGACTAGGTAGAATGCTCTTTCAGAGAGCCAGTGCAGACTCGATGGGCCAAATAGCCTCCTCCTGCACTGTAAAGTTTTTGTGACTCTTCTGTGATGCCACAAAGTTATATAATACATCAGACTATTCATTACTAAATTGGTTCACATGATTTCATATTCTATTAGCGGTAATCAGACTCGTATCATGTCTTATAATCTACTGAATTGACCTATCTCAAGGTTCCATACCTTGCTAGATTACGGAGAATCAAATGATGCATGTATAACATGAGACCACATTTCTTCCTCCTCTTATTCCCAGTTTCAAATTTACATTGAAGAGCAATAAGGGTCATAGCAACAGGTGTTTTGCTCCCTATGTTAGAACGCCACAATTTTTTTTCTAAAAGGTTAGAGGATTTTGAACTAAACAGCACAAGGTATTTCAGCTTTAAAGTTCAACCAGGCACTGATCTTCACTCAGCTGCTAATCCTGCTACTAATTTCTTCTTTCCAGTTACCCTGGATAGCAGTGAACAAAACTCCATTAGATTCAAGGTTGTTATGGAAAAGGGCAAGGATGGACCAGAAATCAGAGTTCTAAATTGGGGGAAGGCCGATTTTAATAACATCAGATATGATTTGGCCAGAATAGACTGGGAGCAGCTACTTTTAGGTAAATCTGCATCAGAGCAGTGGGACTCATTCAAGAAGGAAATAGGGAGAGTACAGGCTCAGCATATTCCAGTAAAGACAAAGGGTGGGACCAACAAATCCAGGGAACCCTGGATGTCAAGGGATATACAGGATTGGATAAAAAGAAAAATGGAGGTTTATGGCAGATGCCCAGGGCTCAAAACAGCAGAAGCCCTAGAGGAGTATAGAATGTTTGGGGGGAACTTAAAAAGGAAATTAGGAGAGCAAAAAGGGGGCATGGATAAACATCGGCAGGTAAAATAAAGGAAAATCCAAAGTTATTTTACAAGTACATTAAGAGTAAGAGGATAACTAGGGAAAGATCAGTGCCCATTAAGGACCATAGTGGTAATCTGTGTGTGGACCGGAAGACGTAGGTAGGGTTCCAAATGAATACTTTGTGTTGGTGTTCACAAGTAAGAGGAATGATGTGGGTATGGAAATCATGCAGAAGGACTTTGATATAACGAAAGAAACTAGCATAGAAAGGGAGGAGGTTCTAAGTGGTCTGGCAGGATTAAAAGTAGATATATCTCCAGGCCTGGATGAAATGTATCCCAAGCTGTTGAGTGAGGCAAGGGAGGAGATAGCAGGGGTGCTGGTAATAATTTTCAACACCTCTGCCACAGGAGAGGAGCTAGATGACTGGAGGACAGCCAATGTGGTACCGTTATTCAAGAAGGGAGGAAGGAATAAACCAGGGAACTACAGGCCAGTCAGTCTAACCTCAGTGGTGGGGAAACTATTGGAAGCAATTCTGAGGGACAGAATTAATTTATATTTGGAGAGGCAGGGGTTAATCAAGGACAGTCAGCATGGCTTTGTTAAGGGGAGGTCATGTCTGACCAATTTGATTGAATTTTTCAAAGAGGTGACCAGGTGTGTAGATGAGGACAATGTGTTTGACGTGGTCTACTTGGACTTCAGCAAGGGTTTTGATAAGGTCCCACATGGGAGACTGATGACGAAGATAAGAGCCCATGGAATCCAAGGCAATTTGGCAAATTGGATCTAGAATTGGCTGAGTGGCAAGAAACAGAGGGTGATGATGGAGGGGTGTTTTTGTCACTGGATGCCTGTGTCCAGTGGAGTTTCACAGGGATTGGTGTTGGGTCCCTTGCTGTTTGTGGGATATATAAATGATTTAGACTTTAATGTTGGGTGTTGATCAGTAAGTTCGCGGATGATGCGAAAATTGGTGGGGTGGTAAATAGTGAGGAGGATAGCCTTAGATTACAGGGGGATATAAACGGGCTGGTCAGATGGGCTGATCAGTGGCAAATGCAATTTAATCCGGACAAGTATGAGGTGATGCACTTGGGCAGGACAAACAAGGCAAGGGAATACACGATGAATGGTAGGACCCTGGGAAGTACCAAGGATCAGAGGGACCCTGGTATGCATGTCCACTGGTCCCTTAAGGTAGTTAAGGTAGATAAGGTGGTTAAGAAGGCATATGGGATACTTGCCTTTATTAACCGAGGCATAGAATATAAGAGCAGGGAGGTTATGCTGGAACTCTATAAAACGCTGGTTAGGCCACAGCTAGAGTATGGTGTGCAGTTCTGGAATCCGCATTATAGGATGTGATTGCACGAGAGAGAGTGCAGACGAGATTTACCAGAATGTTGCCTGGGCTGGAGAGTTTTAATTATGAGGAAAGATTGGATAGACTGGGGTTATTTTCCCTGGAGTAGATGTGATTGAGGGGTTACATGATTGAGGTGTATGAAATTATGAGGGCATAAATAGGGTAGACAGGAAGGAACTTTTCCCCTTGGTGGAGGGATCAATAACCAGGGGGGATAGATTTAAGATAAGCAGCAGGAGGTTTAGAGGGGATTTGATGAGGAATTTTTTCACCCAGAGGATGGTGGGAATCTGGAACTCACTGCCTTAAGGGGTGGTAGAGGCAGGGACCCTCATAACATTTAAGAAGTATTTGGATGTGCACTTGCGATGTCATGGCATACAAGGCTGTGGGCCTAGTGCTGGAAAATGGGATTAAAATAGTTAAGTACTTGTTTGACCAGTGCAGACTCGGTGGGCCAAAGGGCCTTTTTCTGTGCTGTAGACCTCTATGACTCTAAAACATTTTGGCCTAGATTTTTGCAATAATAGAGATCCTCTCTATCATTGCTAAGATGGTGGAAGAGGCTGAAATTCCAAAGTCGCACCTCAGAACCTCAGGGTTTTCCCTCAGCGATTTGGGGGTGGGGCCCACTCGCTGAGGGGAAAATGATGCTGGATGATGTGGGAAGAACACCGGACATCATCCTGGTCCACTTAAATCTTCAGGAAGGTGGGCGGAAAGCGAAATTAGCTGTCTGCCCGTTGACTTGTCAATGACCAATTAAGGCCATTGACAAGCTAATTAACCTTTTTAAAGGCCCTGCCCATCCAGGCTTAAGGCAGGCGGGCAGGCCAGAAGCCCCAGTGGGCTCCAGATTATTCATGAATCTTCATCCAGTGGCGGGATGAAGTTTCATGTGCGTTTTTAAAAAAATTAATAAACTTTATGTGTTTCTTATTAACATGTCCCATCTCGTGTGACATTGTCACATGAGGGGGACATGTTAATAATTTTAATACTTCTCTATTTTTTTGACTTTTCTTACCTGTCAGTAATCTCTCTGAGACAGCACTTTGTCTTAGGAAGCAGTGCGCTCTTTCGCGCATGTGTGCGAAAGAGCGCACTTTGACAGATGGGGAATCCCCCCAACCCTTGCACTGGAAGTGCATTGCGCTTCCTGCTGGGAAGGCTGCTGGGTGGGCCTTAATTGGCCCGCCCACTTAAAATGGCAGCCGGGCTCGTTTTGGTGGCGGGGTTCGGCTGCTCACACGCCGCCAAGCCGGTGGGGCCCGCCTGCCATCTGAGAGCAAAATTCTGCCCACAGTATCTGCCATTTTCACAAGGGTGGGAATAGGTCCAGGTCGGGATTTGCGCATGTGTGTTTCATGGAGGCAAATGCCCATTTAACTCAGCATGCTGACTCCACTCATGTCTAATTTTGGTAACCCAGGTGTGTGAAACATGATATGTACAGGTTTGACACGGTAGGAACAGGTCTGAAATTTGTGGAGTCTTTTTGAGAGGGAGGGTAACCCTTTGGAAATGCTCCTGGGATACCTTTGGAGGAGGTTAGATGCTTTTTGGGGGAAGCCAGGCACCCCTTTGGAAAGGTAAGATGCACCTTGGAATTGTTCAAGTTAGGCATGAATATGCATAAAAAGAGCATAAACTGATTAACTGTGAAGCTCAATAGAACAGTCAAAAGTGTCAAAATAAATTGTCAAAGGCAACTGTCAAACTGTCAAGACATTTAAAACGCCTTACATAAATCATTCAAAAAATTGCCTGGAGTGTCTTTAAAAAATCATTGCTTGCTACTTCACTCTGTCTGTTGATATAATCCTGAGGGCTTCATACTGCATTAGTGCTGCATGACTTATTCCACAACCTTCGATTATCACAGTTGGGTACATTCCATTTCACAGTTTGATTGAAAACTCCAAGTGGTTATAAACTCTTTGAAGTGGGTCTATGAATCCCACTCTGAATCCCAATGTTTGTTTTAATAAGGGATTAAGCACTTGGTTTAAATACTTTTTTCTTAGAAATATATAGTTGAGGAATGTAAATGTAATGAATGGGTCTTTTTATAAATGAGTGTTTTTTTAAAATGAAGTCTGCAATAGTTACTTAGAATTTTATTTTATTTCATCACGAGTCCTGAGGTCTGTCCATGGTGGATATTGGGTAAGTTGGCATGGCGGGTGTGTTAGGGGGGAAATATAAAGATACTGTAGAAATATAAGGATACAGTAAAAAGTACAGAGATGCAGTAAGAACCTATTGAGAGAGAGATTTGAACCTTGCACACCCTCAGGGCTTGTGATTACTAGCAAGGCCTTAGTGGACAAAGAAGAATGCAACTATGATAGATTGGGTGTTCTGGGAGTCAGACTGGAGCCTTAGGTTGGAAAAACAACCAAGATTGGGTTTGTTTGTAGTAAATAAGGGAAGAACAGATGGTCATGGTAGGGAAAGGTTGCCAGGGTGAAAGTAGGGTCAGATGATGCATGTACCTTTGTACCAGAGACTTGTATGTTTAATGTAAACCTATATGTTGACAAGATCGGAATCTGAAGGATGTTCTTGCATGTGACCAAAAATGTATAAATATGGGGAACACTTGTAGCTTAGCAGAGTACTGTCTCAAGCTCTATTGAGATGGTGCCCTCCTTGCAATTGCTCGAATAAACAATTGTAACCTGTACCTGAGTCTCCTGTGGTCCGTTCATCAAAGGTACCATAACAATTTGGCATAGTTGGCAGTATACTTGAATTGGATCCGCGGGACGGCTCTACAAAGTGGGTGAATATATTTATTTACCACCCGTAGTTAGTGCAGCAAGCCTACCCGAGAACGCTCCAGTCAAGTATCAAAGAATCGGGAGGAGGACTCAGGACAGGAGATAGGAGGTGCCAGGGTAGGAAGGGGAGCTGCGCAGGCAGGCTAGCAGTGCTGAAGCCTCGCAGGGAGGCCAGACCACTATGTGAAATAGGGGGCGGAGCCGTGCTGGTGGGTTATGGTTTGAAATATAACCATAACCGAAGCCGCGCAGGAAGGCCAGACCCCAGTTAAGAGGAGGCAGAGC
The DNA here is from genome assembly GCF_017639515.1 of Carcharodon carcharias. Lineage (NCBI taxonomy): Eukaryota > Metazoa > Chordata > Chondrichthyes > Lamniformes > Lamnidae > Carcharodon > Carcharodon carcharias. Next base: position 62,486,583 of record NC_054480.1, on the reverse strand, counting down.
CATGCAGGCAGGCTACGGTTTGAGGTACAACCTTAGCTGAAGCCGCACAGGCCAGGCCCCAGTGAAACAAATAGGCCACACACACAGCAAATAACTAAGCTGTCAGAGCCGTATGAATTAATTGTGTGGAGACAAACAAATAGAATGCTGTGAGCAAAACAGGAAAGTGCTATGGAACTTTACTGGGAGCTGCAGACTTCATTACGAGGTTCATAGCGGAACAACAGCCAAAACTAATCATAAAAATGCAGCAGGAGGGGTGGGACCCACAAGGAACTCCTGGAGAACAAAAACAGTGGTCGATAGGGCAGAAAAAGGATAAGGAAAAGAAAGGGATGATGGTCATTATTACCTTGTACCTGCAGTTGTGCAGACAGGTTAATGCTAAGTTTCAGTTAATTAGAGAAAAAGAGACAAGGTCAGACCCAGAACAGTTCGGGGCAGTGGCAGCAGCTTGTAGTGTTACTGATCAAGAGGAGGAGAGCTCCAAAGGAGAAACCTATGGTGTAGTTGGGACAAAACCGCCCTCAAACAAACCAAACCAACCGCCCCACTGTGCCCGTTGAATCCCATGGCCCCTATGGCAGTAACTGTTAGGAAAAGTAGTCAGGAGAGGCGAACTAAAATCCAAAGGCTTAAAGGGGGCTGGCGAATGGGAAGAGGATGAGGAGATCGGGAAAATTACAGAGGAAGTTAGGCATGTACCATTCAGTCCGGAGGAGAAGCAGGCTTTGCTTAAAGAACTGCCAAGATTCAAGCCTCGGCATAATAACCCAGACTTCTGGACCAAATTGCAGGAATTACAAGATTTCCATGCAATGCACCCCCCTTGATACCCATATACTGGCAAAGGCTAAATGCCCAGGGGATATCTGGGAAAGATTACACCTGCAGTTAAGAAGCGGAGACTGGGCAAAACCTGGGCACGTTCCAGATCGGGAGAAGGCGACAGCCCTGCACAGGGAGTTTGAGAGGGCAGTCAAGGAAGCCTTGGGGGAGGGAGAAACGAATTGGGGGTATATAATGTCCTGTGCGGGATGACAAGATTTTCCTGAAAATATGGAAGGATGATTGGGACCCGAAAGGTCCGCTACTGAATTTTCTGTAACTTAAAAAAATGACTGATGTAAGTTACAAGAGCCGCTTGTGCTGGAGAGAGAGAGAGAAAGAGAGAAAAGGGGGGTACCCCTAGGGGCATTACTAAGCACTGACAGGCAGTAGCTGGGGGAATGTGAGCTTTTGTCAGTTTGATTGTCCCTATAGGTGGAGCCTTCAAGATCCCTTTATTTCCCCCAGTGCTATTTGAAGTTTTGTTTAGAATATGAGAATTTTAAGTTGTTAATTTAAGGATACAGGAATATAATACATACCTCTAAATGTATGTTTGTTTGTGTGCAAGGAAGCGTTCGTATGTGAGCTTTAATGTGTTTTCTTCTGTAAATTGTCATTTGTGTGTGCAGTTCAGCATTTTAGGGTTGAAAGCCCTGTGTTAGATTAAAGGAAAAGTATACTAAAACATTCCAAAGTTTTAAGTATAAGGTTTGAGTTGAGATTTCTGGCAAAAAGGGTTGAAATTTGAAGGTATTATGAAGCTAGACAGGGTTGGAAGAACCAACCTTTGTACCTCCCCCTTTGTAGACTAGTATCACCAGCTTCCAAGCTGATTGGGATTGATACATACGAGTTACATTAACTCATACGAGTTAGTACTCTAAATTTCTGAGGAAATTACCTGAAGTTCAAGGGATTCTAGGAGAACCAAAAGGCATAAACTCATGGTCTAAGTGGTTCCAATGGATAAAAAGGGGTTTCTTTTGCTGAGATGAATTAAATATTAAAGGAAATCTGCATCCCAACAGGACTGTAATTTGAATTTGGGACAATCTTGAGATGTAAAGTGCAGTGTAATTTAACAGGTTACTTTTGAATCACTAAGATGCCATCTAAGATAAAGAATGTGTCGATAAACATATGGGAATTATAACTTGGATACAAATCAATATACATAAGAAAGAGGTTGTTTTAATTTTGATAGTGTAAATTACACTTCTTACAAAGTTTAAAATTTGAGGATTGGTTCCTGATAATTTCTCAAAAGGGAATTTTCATTTTAAAAGGTTTGACAACAATTGGCACTAATTCAAATGCTGCAAGCTTTTCTATTTGTAATTCTGTTCCCAAAATATGAAGCTAAGCTGAAGGCCTTGACAAAGTTTGGCAGAAATCCAATTTTTGGCCGAGTTAATGAATCTGGGATAATTCCAAAAGAAACGGGTCAGACACAATGTAGTGGGTTACTTTTGAGACAATAAAATGTTGCTTGAGAAGAAGATAAGGAAGCAAAACATGTCAATGCCTGATTTCTGTTTTTAAAACTGTTATGAGAATATATTATTTATTTTAAAGTTTCTCCAGGCAACCTGAACAAGATAAGATGGTAGCTGTTGCATGTTTAAAATGGAATGAGGCAAGTAGGAGAAAGAGTTAGGGAAAGAGGACACAATATACAAACTTTTTTAAGGGAAGTGAATTTGATAATCTGGCCATCAACTGAGACATTGGAAACGTACAGGGGGAGATAAACAAAGATCTAGAGACAGAGATCCTCGTTGACACGCAATAGTAAATACGGCCAAAAGAGCAAGGAAACATTATAAACAATAAAGACAATAGAGAAACTGAAATCAAGAGAATCTTAGGATGATCATGGTCAGGGAGGGGAAAAACACTTAGAGGTAAAACTATGTGGAATCTGTAGTTCGGAAATTGGAATGTAAGGAGAAATAATACTTAGCACCAATTTACCACAAGATGGATACAGGTAAAGGGAAAGCTGGAAAAAGGCTAAATAGATGTATTACTGATTGTATTAATGTGCCTGCGAGGTACAAAAAGTAAGGCCACAGGATTAACATTATGATGACAGACAGAGTTAAGCAGCTCGCAGAGAAACCGTCACTGGAAGTAAAGATACTGAGCCATTGAAAGATAGGATAAGAAGGTGCATTGTAGCGTTGTGTCGGCAGTTTAAAGGAATTGAGGTCCGACATGGGACAACAGCAGGAGACAGTAGACTGGAAGGAGTGGAGGGGGCCTATCCAGATGGATTCAGATCAGGGAACTCATTTCACAGGAAGAGTCATTAAAGAAATGTATAAATTTAAATGTAAACAGAAATTCCACATTCCCTACCAGCCACAGAGCTCGGGATGGTGGAAGGGATGAACTGAACTTTAAAAAAAAAACATCAATCACAAAAGCAATTCAAGAGACAGGGAACAGCCTGATATTCTAATGGGCCTTAGGGCTACCACAAGCAAGACTGCTGGGTTCACCCCATTTGAAATAATGACAAGGAGAGCAATGCAGTGACCCGAGGGAATCATGGTAGGAGTGGGAGATGTGGGACCACTAAAAGGAAGGATGTGAGACTATGTGAGGGAAATAAGAAAGCAATTGCATGAGTTAAGGAAGGAAGTCAGAGACCAACAGGTGATGGTCAAGGTGAGCCTGGAGTGAACAGGCATGGACCATTCAAGGTAATTATGACAGGCGATACATGCGCACTTGTAGATATGAAAACGAGAAGTAAATGGAGGCATTACATACAGTTAAAGATACATGACAATTGACCAAGCGGTAACCCGGAGAACGGGAGTCAACGTTAATGTCTCCACAGATCTACGATCCTGGTCGTGGGCGTATCAGTACTGGCAACAAAGCTGGGGATCATCACTGCACATCCAGCACCGCAGGAGGTACTTTGGTACAGCACAGAAAGTGCCGAATGCGACACGTAACGGGGAATGATAAATGTAACAGTAGGAGAACAAGTGCTTTTGAATTGAAGGAAGGGTTTGCTTCAGATCAGGCATGGGAGGTCCACCACTACCCAGTCCCCTCCCACATCTACTTCCACAGTCTGAGTAGAAACCCCTCAAACCACACCAACTGACCCACCTTTCCCGACTATGCTTCCAGGACTGACGAATGGTTTGGTACTGGTTAATCAGAAGTTTTGTATGATAATGTACTCCACGAGCTGGTATCTGTAGTCTCGAACATATCTGGAATTGCCCCACCCCAGTGGTGCTCAAACCATATTCGAGCACTATATACGGCTCAAGTGGGCCAGCTGATGACTGAAGCATCTCAGTTCAACAGCGAGATGCGATCAGGCTTGGGAGGGAGCCACGTTAAGCGCAGCCTAATAAATGATACTTTAATTGCTATAATGCTGATTAACATACTGCTGAATATACACATCATCACAGGGAATGATGCCAGTTAACATGTGATACAGTAATTGGAGAAGTGTTAGTCAGGAGGTAGCACATGTATGGAAGAGCTCTCCTGGACTCCTGTTATTCTTCAATAAAGAACCCTTCTATTTAGTTTACCAATCACCATTCCAGTGTTGGTATGTTTTAGTTAAGAGCCAATAACATAATTACTTGTCAGCCAGTGTGAATGGCTTTCTTCCATGCTATACATTCCTCTGATTGGATGATACCTTAGCTGGTATTTACCTTCTGAACTGGTATAAAGTACTTAGATCAATATTCAGAACTGGGAAAGATACTAATTCAAGAAACAAAAATTGATTAATAATTATCTGAGCTGGACAGCATTTAGAGCACTTCCAGTCTTGTTTTTACTACTTTAAGGTTCATGACAGTCAAAAGTTTACTTCAATGCAGAACTATTTCCTTTATTGTCCTTATGTCCATTTCTTCAAGCAGTTCCACTCCTTAGCCTGATGATCACAAATCGCTCTTTTTTTAAAAAAAAACTCTTTATTCCAGAAGAAGACACTGAATTGAAACAGCAAACATGACCTGGAGTCATTATTGAGCCAATATATCCTACTCACTCTGCCATTCCCAGCAATTGGACAAAAACATAATCATCCTTGGAGAAAAGAAGTCTGAGAGGAGACTTCATAGAGGTATTCAAGATCCTGAGGGGAATGGACAGGGTGAATAGTGAAAAACTGTTCCCACTCAAGAGAACATCAAGAACTAGAGGGCACAAATTCAAAATAATTTTCAAATGGAGCAATAGTGATATGAGAAAAGTTTTTTTCACCCAGAAGGTGGTTAGAGTCTGAGGGTGGCAGAGGCAGGTTCGACCAAGGTATTCAAAAGGGAACTCAATTGCTATTTGAAAAAAGAGATTGTGCAAGGTTACGGGGATAAGGCAGGGGAATGGGACTAGGTACAATGCTCTTTCAGAGAGCCAGTGCAGACTCGATGGGCCAAATAGCCTCCTCCTGCACTGTAAAGCTTTTGTGATTCTTCTGTGATACCACAAAGTTAAATAATACATCAGACAATTCATTATTAAATTGGTTCACATGATTTCATATCCTATTAGCAGTAATCAGACTTGTATCAGGTTTTATAATCTACTGGATTGACCTACCTCAAGGTTCCACACCTTGCTAGATTACGGAGAATCAAATGATGCATGCCTCCTGGCCTCTTGAGCATCCTGGATTTTATTGCTCCATCAGCTGCTTAGGCTGTAAGCGCTGGAATTCCCTGCCTAAACTTCTCCATCTCTTTTCTTCTCCTTTTTATGGTTTCTGGCAAATTCACACTTATTTTGTGTATAACTGCCACCTACTGTGTTGGAGGAAGAAGTGCAATGCAACTTTTAAAAAAACTAAATTCTATGCACTAATCCTGTGAAATATAAAAAGGATGATACGACTTTATAAATATCCCAATACCCAAATCTAACTGCTAAAATACTAGCCACTGTATTGCACTGTATACCCTTCTGTTGTAAATTAGACAGCATAGTTCCCCTTTCAGCTGCAAACCTAGTACAGCGTAACAAGACATGCTCCATCGATTGCAGGAATCCTTCCCCACACTCGTGACACAAACCAATAACATGTTTCTCTATTAAATACAGAGACTTATTTAACCCGCAGCGTCCAATCTTAATGCTGCTCATAATCACCTCATATCTTCTACACCTCCCAGTGAATTTACTAGATAACTTCACATTGTTTTGAATCTGTCTTGAAAATGTCTTCCTTTCTCATCCACATCCCACTTTTGCTGTCATAATACATAAAGGTTATCTTTAATAATAGATTTAATTTCCCTCTTCCCTAAAGAAATCTCAATGTCTGGAATCAAGTGATTTATAGAATTTTTAGTCAACGAATCTGTTCTCATTCCCTACCACACCTTTATGTGCTGGCATCCATGAAAAGCCCAATAATGCCCAACTGGTGTATGTTGTACAATAAATTAAAGATTTCAAAAATAAAATCCTGTCTGGATTCAGAAAAACAAGATTGAATAGAGACCAGTGTTGATGACGAATCTGAACAAATGGTGACTCCTAATGGCTTTACTTCCACTTCCCACTCTAAAGCCAACATAATTGTTGTCAACTCAATTGGAAATACTGATAAACCTTCAGATAACCTTTTCGCAATCTTAACATTAAATTCAGGGATAAAAACTGCTGAACCTGTCCTTCCCATCCCAGGATCCTTAGAGCAATCAGTATAAAGTTGAATATAAGCAAACCAATTCTTAGCTATATATTCTTTTACAAAACTAGACAAATTTAAACCTATACTATTTTCTTTAAGTTTGTCCAGTATTGTAAAATCAACCGCTGGTAATTGAAGGTACCAGGGTGGAACTACTGACCAGCATGCATGATTGTTTATATTAAAAACTTGCAGGCCCAATTCTTCCACTAAATCACTTACTCTTTTTCCCCAAAAATTCCCCTTATATGCAATCCGTGCTCCCAACTATCTTGAAGGACATATTTGGTTAAATGATTGTCTTTCTGCTCCATCTGTCACCCTCACTCTCATCCTCCTCTTGTAAGGACCTCCTTAAAACTGTCTCTTTGACAAAGCTTTTAGTCAGCTTTCCTAATATAGCCTAATGTGGATCTTTATCAAATATTGTTTGATAACATTCCTTTGAAGGACCTTAGGATATTTTATTACATTAAAGGTGCTATCAAATGCAAGTTGTTGTTGATTGTAATGGACTCCTCCCAATCTCAGTTTGGTTAATATTAGCTCATCTTTTCCTTTGGACTTGACAGGCAATTAAGGTAATTAGCTATAGTCCACAAAGGATCATTGTAATCTCTGTCCATAAGAGAGACAATTGGATAAGCCTGGATATTAACTATCTTAGGCTTAGTGTTCTGCTTTGTTCCACTTGGAATTCCTCACTTTTTTTTGTAATTTTGTTTGCTTCACCTGTCATCACTTTTTTTGTCATTGAAATTCATAAAAAGAATTTAAATATATAAAACCTACTTGGACAAAAGAGCATTGGAATCAGTCAATGAAAAAACACCAAAGTCCATCTAGTTGGCCTTCTATCATGGCAGTCACATAATAGACTGATAATGGAACTGTTGCCTCATCATAGCAAACAATCTCTATCAATTGGTCCACAACAGATTTAGGTATTCCAACACAGTGTACTATGGACTTGTGACATTTGTACAAAGACTGGTGACTCAAGCTGAAAAGAAAAACATTCTTATATCTTGTGGGATATTGCTAAGAATTCAGGTTTTGTGGGTGAGTTCATTATATCGTATTGTACATTCTGAAACTGCAAGCGAATTGCAATGAGTGGGCATGAGATGCAAGTTCAATTAGATTCTGTTTGTTTATTCTAAACATGATTGTAAATTACTCTGGAGCCAAAAGAATTAACAGCTTTTATATTTCCCTGTTTACAATTAGTGAACTAAATTAGTTTACTTGAAACATTTACGTATCAGCATGCTGATTTTATGTAACAGTTGTTCAGTTGCTGGTCCAAACCAAAGCCACTTCTTAATTCTGAATAAGAATGCATAAATAAATTTTCCTATGGGAATTTGCCCTGTAATATGGTGTTCTGTACTGGGATACAGAGGAGAAAACAATTTCACATGGTGCAGAAAGATAAACCAGGATGTTTCCTCATTGATGGAGAAGTACCTGCTGCAGGAATGAAATAGCACTCAAGGTCAGAGGTTTGTCAGGCTATTTTTTATGCAAAAGCATTTCTGTATATTGTGACAATATGACAGGTAGTAATGGGACTAAAGCCTGTGACCTTCTTCATTGAAAATAAAGTTGTGGTTATGAAGATTCCACATTACTGAACTACAAGAAGTTGCATTTATATAGTGCCTTTAATATAGTAAAATGTCATAAGTCATTGCTTTCAAGAGAAGATAGAAGGGAATTAGAAAAAAACGCACACCAGTGTTAACTTTTGCCATGAGACTTAACAGTCTGCCTTTGGAGTAGACTTTGCTGCAATGTCTGCAGCATATATGTACAGTTTAACACACTGAGACAGGTACTGACACTGAAAGAATGATAAAACGAAACAGTATCACAGTATCTTTACAGTGCAGAAGGAGGCTATTCAGCACATTTGAGTCTGCACTGGATCTCTGAAAGAGCATGTCACCTAGTCCCACTCCCCTGCCCCCCTGCCCTATCCCCGTAACCTTGCACATTCTCTCTTTTCAGGAGCAATCCAATTATCTTTTGAATACCTCGATCGAAGCTTCCTCCACCACCCTTTCAGGAGGTTTGTTCCAGACTCCAACCACTCTCTGGGTGAAAGTATCTTTCCTCACATCACATTTACTCCTTTTGCCAATTATGTTGAATCTGTGCCCTCTAGTTCTTGATGTTCTCTTGAGTGGGAACAGTTTCTCACTATTTACTCTGTCCATACCCTCAGGATCTTGAATACCTCTAACACGTCTCCTCTCAGCCTTCTTTTCTCCAAGGAAAACAGTCCCAATCTCTCCAATTCATCTTCATAGCTGTAGTTCTTTATCCCAGGAATCATTCTTGTGAATCTCCTCTGTACTCTCTCCAATGCCTTCACATCCTTCCTCAAGTATGGTGCCCAGAACTTGACAGAGCACTCCAGATGATGCCTAACTAGTGTCTTCTACAAGTTCAACGTGACCTCCGGACTTTTGTGCTCAATGCCCCAATTAGTAAAGCTGAAGATACTATATGCTTTATTAACTGCTCTCAACATGCCCTGCCATTTTCAATTACCTAGGTACATAAACACTGAGGTCCCTCTGTTCCTGCACCTCCTTTGGAGGCTCACCCTTTATTTTATTTTATACTGTCTCACCATATCTTTCCTACCAAAATTAATCTCCTCACACTTCTCTGCATTGAACCTCATCTGCCAATTGTCTGCCCAATCCACCAACATGTCTATGCCCTTTTGAAGTTCAAGACTAACCCCATCACAGTTGACAACATTTAAAATCTTCATGTCATCTGCAAATTTTGAAATCATGCCCTGTACACTGCAGTCTAGGTCATTAATAAATATCAGGAAGAGAAAGGGCCCCAACACTGACCCCTGAAGAACTCCACTACAAACCTTCCTCCAATCTGAAAAACAAATATTTATCACCACTCTCTGTTTCCTATCACTCAGTCAATTTCTTATCCAAGTGCCCACTTTCCCTTTTATTCCATGACCTAGAATTTTGCTCACAAGTTTGTTGTGTATCACTGTATCAAATGTGTTTTGAAAATCCATATACAGCACATCAGCAGCATTTCCTTTATCAATCTTCCCTGTTACCCCTCAAAAAACTCCAGCAAGTTAGTTAAACGTAATTTTCCCTTGATGAATCCATGCTGGCTTTCCTCAATTATCGTGCACTTGTCTAAGTGATTATTGACTTTATCCTATACTATAGTTTCTGAAATTTCCCTGCCATTGAGGTTAAACTGACTGGTCTGTAGTTGCCAGCTTTATCCTTGCACTCCTTTTTGAACAAGGGTGAAACATTCGGAGTTCTTCAGTCCTCTGGCACCTCCCCTGTGTTGAAGGAAGACTGGAAGATTATCACCAATGCATCTGCAATTTCCACCTTCACTTCCCTCAGCACCCTTAGATGCATCTCATCCGGTCCTGGTGTCTTATCTATTTTAAGTAAAGATAGCCTTTCCAACACTTCCTTCCTTTCAATTGTAAGTGATTCCAGTGTACTAGTTACCTCCCCTCTCACCTCGGCCTCGAGGTGAGCAAGTTCTTCCTTTGTAAAGACAGATGCAAAGTACTCGTGCCATTTATATACTTTCTTTTAAGACCACAGGATGTCTCCAAAGCACATTACAGCCAATGCTGCATTTTTGAAGTAATTGTTGCCATGTAAAGCTTTCAAATACATTGAAATTTAAGTCAAGCAAAGTTGATGCTAAGAACAAATTTCAGTGGCTCATTCCTCCTCACTTTAACATTTGAGGGGAAAATGAACCGAATCATTTATTTTTAATTTTAGGTCATGGCTTAACACCTGGGAATATACATGGACTAAATTTTTCATGCAATTGCTGTGAATGGGCAGAAAATCTAATATTTAGTCTTGGCACAATAATTCAGGCAACACCATCCCATACAGATGATGGGCTAACCTTTTGGTTTCAGTTGATTTAACATGTAATTAAATAATACAACTAACCATTGCATAGTATGTGGGAATCTTACAAATCATGATATGCCAGACTTTGTTTCCAATAGCTTATACACCAATGTATCATTGCCTTGTTTGGGAAATATGAAAAAGTTTAGTTCAGTCAAATGTCAAATAACTGTTGGAAACTTTGTTGTTTTTATTTTCAATTGCTAGTTTAAGTAAACATTCAGTTAATTTGTCTTAGCTTGGCAAGACTGACCAGGAGTGCCTTGAAAATGATTTGTCCATGTTAACAGATGGTGATTTATTTTGTAAATTAGTACACCTGGAATAAGATTAGCGTTTAAAATGGCTCATTTATACTGCATGTTAAATGCCAAGATTGAAGATGTATTTTGAAAAATGAAAATCTGTTCTTTGCAGTCTACCATTTCTAACACAAACATTTACTCCCCCCAGCTGCTGTTTTCATTTTACAGAAGGCAGAGAACAAGCTTGTCTATTTTGGCATGAATTCTGCACCATCAAAATGTATCCTTGTTTCTAATTACAGGCATTATCATATAAGCTACAACCAGGAAAAAACACTGATAACTGCAGTGTAACAGCCTTTCCATCCATCAGATTTCATCTCCTCCTCAAAGTTAATATGGTCTTCTGCATTAGGATGCAATAACACAGCTAGTGCCTGCTTATGCAATAGGGATGTGCTAAATACCATTAATGAAGGCATTGTGGAGATCTACAGCAAGGAAACAGATTGAACACAGCGACATACCTCAATATAAGCATGTTGTCAACATCAAGGATTCCCATGAATGAGGTAGATCAGTATTATAGAAGAAGACAAATGTCTAAGAAGGACGATGATGAGAAAAGGTATTTATGGATAAAGATACTCTTTCCCCTCTAATATTCACTGAATAAATACTGGCATTGAATGTGTGATTTTTTTTAGGCCTTTTGCATTTTTATAACACAGTAGGATAGAATTTTTGTGTTGTTTCTGCTGATCTTCAGCAGAAGTTACAGCAAGAGGTTTGGAGATCCCATATTGAAATTCTACAAGCTTTTATTCCCGGCAATGTGCTAATCCAGGATTAGATGCTGTCAATAGTACAATTCCATTTATACTACACTGTTCTTGCTCTTACTGCCCTACTGCTCTGCTTTTCCTACTCACATGCGCCAATCCAGAAGGCTATCATTAATCAAGAACTTCTAAGCAAAGTCTATGATATGTTAAAACAAGTACACAGACTTCATAGCCCAATGTGTTCAACATACTGTCACTTGCATTGCTGGAAAAGGTATAAAGACAATAGAAAAAGAGTGAAGAAAGAGTTGCAATTGTACAATTTATTTTATGACCTTAGGTTGTCCCAATGTCAGGTGGTATTTAATGTTAGCAATGGAGTCTTGCCAGCAGTTGGAGAACCGTCGGAAGCTCTTTGTTGCCTCAGTTGGAGAAGGCCTGCTGCAATTAAATGCTCTTTAGGCACTTAACTGGCCAATGGCAAGCTTTCCTTGGGATTGAGGACCCAAGGGGCGGATATCCAAACTCTGAGAGCTACCGGCCACTGATTATGATGGCTGCTTTGGGTAATGCACCAAGGAGTGTGCCTCTCAACAGGCTCTCCCCTTCCCAATGCAAGGTCTCTCAGTCAGTCACTCAGTGTCTTTGAATGAGGATTACTCTGGGATCCCATTTGCTTTTCATGCTCCCTGCATGGCAACTCTCCTATTCACCGCTATTTAAATACCAGTGCCAGTGGGATGAGGCCCCTAAGTGGGCATGAGTTGCCCACTTAAGGGCCTCAATTAGCATTCGGGTAGGAAGGTGGACCATGAGCCTTCCCGTCCCAGAATTAATTTGGCAGAGGCGGGAAAGTGGTGGGTCCCCTCCTGCCTGATTTAATGCCCCTGCATCCAACTTTGCCACCTGGGACATTAAAGTCCATCATAGCTTACAACCAATCAAGTACTTCTGAAGTATAATTGCTGTTGTGATGTGGTAATGAAATAAATGACCCGATAATTGGTTTCAGATATTGATTAAGGGATAAATGTTAACCAGGACACTGAGACGACTCTTATTCTTCCTCAAATAGTGATGTAGGACCTTTTATGTGCATCTTACAGCGCAGATGGGACTCAGTTTAATGTCTCATCTAAAATACAGCATCTCAGTCTGAAAGGGAAATTTTAAATGCTGATGTGCATTTCTAGGATGTCCAGGGGCATGCTTGTTGTGTGGTAATTTTTTAAATTTTACATTTAACTACATTGTTTTCTGATTAAAATCAACATTGTAGTTTTTCCCCTTTGCATTTGAGCTTGGCACACTTCCAGCTCTCAGTCTGTCTACTGCCCCTCTGACAAGTTCAAGTTGGTACTTCTTTCTCCGCACTTTGCATGAAAGGTGGCATTCATCAAAATTCCCTCCTGCTCAAACGAGCACTGTCCCTTCCTCCTCATTTCCTACTGCCAGCCTATCCTGCTTTCCATTCATTTTATGCTGTCACTCACTTTCTTCCCCACCCCAAAGTGTCACTCCCAACTGTTCCCTTTTCCCTCTTGAAGTTAATTTCTAGCTTTTCTCCTTGCTTCATATCTGCTCCCAGGTTGCAATTCATTCCACCTTGCAGTTTGCTCTCCATTCCTGTCTCCCATTCTCGCTCTGGGTTAGTGCCATTCCTAGCGAAATGCTGATGTCAGCGAGCATGATTGTGATATCCTGCCCTTATGTCAAATTCTGTTACATTTCACTGCATCTGGACTCACTTCCATTAACACCTGGACTCAAGTAGGAGCAGCATCAGGGAAAAGTGTTTGAGCTGGTTTTCATCAGAAAATACTACCTTGTGGTGCCAATGCGAAAAACTTATAGTCGGCAAGTATGCCCTCTGCTAATCCCCTTTCCAATGCCAGCTTGCTGTAATAAACTGTGTATAAAAAAAAAATAAACCTGTGTTGTGAAATCAAAGCTCTATTTTTTGAAAAATGATTTTTTTTTAAAAACCTCCAGCTGAAACTTGGTAATTTGAAATGAGACACCACAAACTGCTTTAAAAATACAAGACCACCTTTCAAACTGAAGGTGAGAAGAACAAACCTGCCAACTCACCCTGCCAAGGAAGTGTGAAGAGACAGTGACATTGAAACCCAACACTAAGGAAAATATTAAAAACGCAAAATCAACCGCAACCCTATCAAGACAATGGGGAACTACTAGCCAGCCAGGGTATATGAGTAACAGACTTTAAAACCTCCTGTGGAGGATGAAAGAACCCCATCTCCTATTGGTTTCTACTATCTTGAAATGTGCCAAAAGGCTGCTGACATGAAACATCAAAAACTGTGATTGGTTGTTCCACAGTAATGACTACAACAGACTTAGTAATCAAATTCCTTTTGGAATAAACATCAACAGTAGTGTTTTAAGAACTGAGTTTTACCAAGCCAAAAGAGTCACCTTCAGTGGTACTGTCACTGGACTAGTAATCCAGAGACTCAGAGTAATGCTCTGGGGACCTGGGTTCAAATCCCACCACGGCATTTGGTGGAATTTGAATTCAATAAAAATCAGGAATTAAAAGTTTAATGATGATCATGAAACCATTATCGATTGTTGTAAAAAAAACATCAGGTTCACTAATGTCCTTCAGAGAAGGAAATCTGCCATCCTTACCTGGTCTGGCATACATGTGACTCCAGACTCACAGTAATGTTGTTGACTCTTAAATGCCCTCTGAAATGGCCTAACTCAGCCCTGTTGATTCTGCAAAGTCCTCTTTACTAACATCTGGAGGCAAGTGCCAAAATTGGGAGAGCTGTCTCAGACTAGTCAAGCAACAACTTGACATTGTTATACTCATGGAATCATATCTCGCAGATAATGCTCCAGACACCACCATCACCATCCCTGGGTATGTCCTGTCCCACCGGCAGGACAGAACAGCAGAGGTGGTGTCACAATGGTATGCAGTTGGGAGAGAGTTGGGCTGGGAGTGCTCAACTTCAACTCTGGACCCCATGAAGTCTCATGGCACCAGGTCAAACATGGGAAAGGAAACCCTTCTGCTGATTACCACATACTGTCCCCCCTCAGCTGATGAATCAGTGCTCCTCCATGTTGAACACTACTTGGAGGAAGCACTGAGGGTGGCAAAGGTGCAGAATGTACTCTGGGTGGGGGACTCTGGGTCCAATACCAAGAGTGGCTCGGTAGCACAACTACTGGCTGAATTGGCCGAGTCCTAAAGGGCATGGCTACTAGACTGGGTCTGCGGCAGGTGCTGCGGAAACCAACAGAGGGAAAAACATACTTGAACTCATCCTCACCAACCTGCCTGCCACCATGACAGTATCGGTAGGAATGACCACCGCACAGTCATTGTAGAGATGAAGTCCCACTTTCACATTGAGGATACCCTCCATCATGTTGTGTGGCACTACCACCTGCTAAATGGAATAGATTTTGAACAGATCTAGCAACTCAAGACTGGGCATCCATGCAGAACAGTGAGCCATCAGCAGCAGCAGAATTGTACTCAACCGCAATCTGTAACCTCATGGCCCGACATATCCCCCACTCTACCATTGCTATCAAGCCAGGGGATCAACCCTGGTTCAATGAAGAATGCAGGAGGGCATGCCAGGAGCAGCACCAGGCATACTAAAAATAAGGTGTCAACCTGGTGAAGCTACAACACAGGACTACTTGCGTGCCAAACAGCATAAGCAGCAAGTGATAGACTAAGCTAAGTGATCCCACAACCAAAGGATCAGATCTAAACTCTGCTGTCCTGCCACATCCAGTCATGAATGGTTGTGGACAATTAAACAACTCACTGGAGGAGGAGTCTCCACAAATATCCCCATCCTCAATCATGGAGGAGCCCAGCACATCAGTGCAAAAGATAAGGCTGAAGCATTTGCTACAATCTTCAGCCAGAAGTGCCGAGTGGATGATCCATCGCAGACTCCTCAACAGATCCCCGGCATCATGGATGTCAGTCTTCGGCCAATTCGATTCACTCCACGTGATATCAAGAAATGGCTGAAGGCACTGGATACTGCAAAGGCTATGGGTCCTGACAATATTCTGGCAATAGTACTGAAGACCTGTGCTCCAGAACTTGCTGCACCCCTAGCCAAGCTATTCCAGTACAGCTACAACACTGACATCTACCTGGCTATGTGGAAAATTGCCCATGTATGTCCTGTACACAAAAAGCAGGACAAATCCAACCCGGGCAACTACCACCCCATCAGTCTACTCTTGATCCTCAGTAAAGTAATGGAAGGGGTCATCAACAGTGCTATCAAATGGCACTTCCTTAGCAATAACCTGCTTGCTGACACCCAGTTTGGGTTCCGCTAAGGCCCCTCAGCTCCTGACATCATTTCAGCCTTTGTTCAATCATGGACAAAAGAGCTGAACTCCCGAGGTGAGGTGAGAGTGACATCAAGGCAGCATTTGACCGAGTGTGGCATCAAAGAGCCCTAGCAAAATGGGAATCAAGGGGAAAACTCTCTACTGGTTGGAGTCATACATAGCACAAATGAAGATGGTTGTTGTTTTTGAAGGTCAATCATCTCAGCTTCAGGACATCACTGCAGGAGTTCCTTGGCCCAACATTGTCAGCTGATTCAGTAATGACCTTCCTTCCATCATAAGGCCAGAAATGGGGATGTTCACTGATGATTGCACAATGTTCAGCACCATTCGCGACTCCTCAGATACCGAAGCAGTCCATGTCCAAATGCAGCAAGACCTGGACAATATCCAGACTTGGGCTGACAAGTATTAAGTAACATTCATGCCCCACAAGTGCCAGGCAATAAACATTTCCAACAAGAGAGAATGTAACCATTGCTCCTTGGCGTTCAATGGCATTACAATAATTGAATCCCCCACCATCAACACCCTGGGGGTTACCATTGACCAGAAACTGAACTGGACTAGTCATATAAATACTGTGGCTATAAGAGCAGGTCGGGGGCTGGAAATTCTGTGACGAGTAACTCCCTTCCTTACTCCCCAAAGCCTGTCCACCATCTACAAGGCACAAGTCAGAGTGATGGAATACTCCTCACTTACCTGGGTGAGCGCAACTCCCACAACACTCAAGAAGCTTGACACCACCCAGGACAAAGCAACCCGCTTGATCAGCACCACATCCACAAACATTCACTCCCTCCACCACCGATGCACAGTAGCAGCAGTGCGTACCATCTACAAGATGCACTGCAGGAATTCACCAATGCTTCTTAGACAATATCTTCCAAATCCACTACCACTACCATCTAGAAGGACAAGGCCAGCTGATAGATGGGAACTCCACCACCTTGAAGTTCCCCTCCAAGTCACTCACCATCCTGACTTGGAAATATATCACAGTTCATTCACTGTTGCTGGGTCAAAATCCTGGAGTTCCCTTCCTGACAGCACTGTGGGTGTACCTACACCACATGAACTGCAGCGGTTCAAGGAGGCAGCTCACCACCACCTTCTCAAGGGTAACTAAGGATGGGCAACAAGTGCTGGCCCAGCCAGCAAAGCCCACATCCCATGAATGAATAAAAAAAGAGATTTTGGAAAAAATACTTCAGCAGAGAAAAAACTGAAGAGATATCACTTGCCCTCATCCTCTCTTGCTCCCTGGGAATAAGGGCAGCACCTGGTTCAAGAAATCAGCTTCCCCAAGATCTACCAACAAATTGAGATCTTGTAGGAATTGCAACATCTTTTACATCTACCTGCTCCAAGGAACCAGATAATTTCTATCGGCCGCAGCATTTCATAATTTATACTTCAAAGACAAGCAAAGGAACTCTAACCGTGTACTCTTTTAACTTATATTTGGACTCTAAATTTCCTTACTTCTGGTATGCACATGTGCACGTGTGTGTGTGTGTTTGTGTGTGTGAGATATCATGTCTTATATTGCTTTTTCCTCAGGCTTAGTGACAAATAACCTTGCTTTCTTTTGACTCCACAAAACCTTGTTGATTGGCTCCTTATTCTTCACTGCATAGATAATAAAAAATACATCTGCATTTGAAAAAGGCAAGCACAGGGAAAATAAATTTTAGAACCTTTGTTGTGACCAGCCAAGGAGGCTGAATAAAGGGGAGTCAGTTCATTCCTCTTCACCTTGTCATAACGCCTGACAAAGTGAGGAAGTGACATTTAAAAATGATCACAACCAGCCACTTCCCCTTTTTAGTGAATAATTCATAATCATAAAATGTGAGTCTTGTGCTGGACACGGACAAAAGCTTTATTCCTGGGATCACATGAAAATAGAATGGGAATTTGTTCCTTATTCAGACTCTTCAGATTCACACCTTTGTACAGTCAGTACTTTAAGATATTAGAAAAGTCAACAATGGTAAAAATAAAACTCTAGATTTTTGATTGAATAACTATAAAGGAGATTGATGTAATGAGATAGACTTCTCAGTAAAGCAGAGGTAACAGATCTGTATGGTTACTTCTGCAGATGTTCAGAGAGGCTCAGGAGCACAAAAGTTGGCATCATTGGTACATAAATTAGTGTGATGTTCGAGAATCTGATATAACTGCCTGAGAAAAAACTTTTTCACGCAATGAATGGTCCATGTCTGGAATGTACTGCCCGGAATTATGGTGGAGGCTGGTTCAATCAAGATATTCAAGAGGGCATCAGATGATTGTTTCTTTTCAAGTAATTTGCAGGAGTACGAGGAAAAGACAGGCAATGGCAATAGGTCATAATGCTCATTGGAGAGTCGGTGCAGACACGATGGGCCAAATGGCCTCCTTCTGTGCCATTAAAATTCTGTGATTATGTGATTAAATGGAAATAAACTGTACACAAAGAAAGTCCATAATTTGGCCGAGGTTAATAATGAATGGAACTGACTAGGTTTGATGGCTGATAAGATTTGTATTTGGTGTGATTTTGGGCGCCTTCATTCTTAACCCTTATAATCAAGTTCACAATGAACCCCGATGTACTAATTTTATCTTAAAAATCGCATGAAATCAAATGGTAGCTATTGTAAAGCTGCATCCTGCCTTGGTTCTGTCTTCACAAAGGAGGACACTAATAACATACCAGAAATGTTGGGGAACACAGGGTTTAGTGAGAGGGAGGAACTGAAAGAAATCAGTATTAAAAGGGAAATTGATGGGACTGAAGGCCGATAAATCCCCGGGGTCTGATAATCTACATCCCAGAGTACTTAAGGAAGTGGCCCTAGAAATAATGGGTGCATTGGTGGTCATCTTCCGAGATTCTATAGACTCTGGAACAGCTCCTACAGATTGGAGGGTAGCTAATGTAACCCCACTATTTAAAAAGTGAGGCAGAGAGAAAACAGGGAATTATAGACCAGTCAAACTGACGTCGGTAGTGGGGAAAATTCTAGAGTCCATTGTAAAAGATTTAATAGCTGAGCACATGGAAAATAGTGGCAGAATCGGACAGAGTCAGCTTGGATTTATGAAAGGGAAATCATGCTTGGCAAATCGACTGGAATTTTTCGAGGATGTAACTAGTAGAGTTGATGAGGGGGAACCAGTTGATGTGGTTTATTTGGACTTTCAGAAGGCTTTCAACAAAGTCCCACATAAGAGATTGGTGTGTAAAATTAAAGTGCATGGGATTGGGTGTAGTGTATTGAGATGGATAGAAAACTGGTTGGCAGACAGGAAACAAAGAGTAGGAATAAACGGGTCTTTTTCTGAATGGTAGGCAGTGACTAGTGGGGCACTGCAGGGATCGGTGCTAGGACCCCAGTTATTCACAATATATATTAATGATTTAGTTGAGGGAATTAAATGTAATATTTCCAAATTTGTAGATGACACAAAGCCGGGTGGGAGGGTGAGCTGTGAGAAGAATGCAGAGACGCTTCAGTGTGATTTGCACAAGCTGATTGAGTGGGCAAATGCATGGCAGATACAGTATAATGCAGATAAATGTGAGGTTATCCACTTTGGTAGCAAAAACAGGAAGACAGATTATTATCTGAATGGCTATAAATTGAGAGAGGGGAATGTGCAATGAGACCTGGGTAGCCTTGTACAGCAGTTGCTGAAGATAAGCATGCAGGTGCAGCAGGTGGCAAATGGTATGTTGGCCTTCATAGCCAGAGGATTTGAGTACAGTAACAATTGTACAGGGCCTTGGTGAGACCACACCTGGAATATTGTGTGCAGTTTTGTTCTCCTTATCTGAGGAAGGATGCACTTGCTATAGAGGGAGTGTAGCTAAGGTTTACCTGACTGATTACTGGGATGGCGGGACTGACATATGAGGAGAAATTGAGTCGATTAGGATTATATTTGCTGGAGTTCAGAAGAATGAGGGGGGATCTAATGGAAACCTATAAAATTGTAACAGGACTAGACAGGCTAGATGCAGGAAGGATGTTTCCGATGGTGGAGGAGTCCAGAACCAGGGGTCACAGACTGAGGATATGGGGTGGACCATTTAGGACTGAGATGAGGAGAAATTTCTTCATCCTGTGGAAGTTGTTACCACAGAAAGTAGTTGAGACCAAAACATTGTGTGCTTTCAAGAAGGAGTTAGATATATAAAAGCAAAATACTCTGAATGCTGGAAATCTAGAACAAAAAAAAATACCTGGAAAAACTCAGCAGGTCTGACAGCATCTGCAGAAAGGTATACAGTTAATGTTTCGAGTCCGAATGGCTCTTCAGCAGAACTAAGGAAAACTAGAAAAGTAGTGAAATATAAGCTGGTTTAAGGGAGGATGGGACAGGTAGAGCTGGATAGAGGGCCAGTGATAGGTGGAGATAGCCAAAAGATGTCATAGACAAAAAGACAAAGAGGTGTTGACGGTGGTGATATTAGCTAAGAAATATACTAATAGGGACATTAAGGGTGGAAAGGAGGACGACCAAGGGACAGAAAGCCCTAGTGGGGGTGGTGGGTGGGGGGGCAGAATCGTAATAGGCTGAAAGGTAGGGATAAAACAATGGATGGAAATACATTTAACAATAATAATGGAAATATATGGGAAAAAAAAATATATACAAATTATTGGAAAAAGGGGAATCGGAAAGGGGGTGAGGAAGGAGGATAGAGCTCATGACCTAAAGTTGTTGAGCTCAATGTTAAGTCCGGAAGGCTGTAAAGTGCCTAGTCGGAAGATGAGGTGCTGTTCCTCCAGTTTGCGTTGAGCTTCACTGGAACATTGCAGCAGGCCAAGGACGGACATGTGGGCATGAGAGCAGGGTGTTGTGTTGAAATGGCAAGCGACAGGGAGGCCTGGGTCATGCTTGCGGTCAGACCAAAGGTGTTCAGCAAAGCGGTCACCCAGTCTGGGTTTGGTCTTTCCAATGTAGAAGAAACCACATTGGGAGCAGCGAATGCAGTAGACTAAATTGAGGGAAGTGCTGCTTCACTTGAAAGGAGTGTTTTGGTAATTGGACAGTGAGGAGGGGGGAAGTAATGGGGCAGGTGTTGCACCTTCTGTGGTTGCATGGGAAGGTGCCGTGGGAAGGGGTTGAGGTGTAGGGGGTAATGGAGGAGTGGACCAGGGTGTCCCGGAGGGAACGATCCCTGTGAAATGCCGCCAGGGTTGGTGAAGGGAAGATGTGTTTGGTGGTGGCATGATGCTGGAGTTGGCGGAAATGGCGGAGGATGATCCTTTGAATGCAGAGGCTGGTGGGTGATAAGTGAGGACAAGGGTGGGCCCTATCATGGTTCTGGGAGGGAGAAGAAGGTGTGAGGGCGGATGTGTGGGAGATGGGCCGGACACGGTTGAGGGCCCTGTCAACCACCGTGTGTGGAAAACCGCAGTTAAGAAAGAATGAAGATATGTCAGAGGAACTGTTTTTGAAAATGGCATCTTCAGAACAGATGCGATGGAGGCAAAGGAACTGAGAGAATAGGATGGAGTCCTTACAGGAAGAGGGGTGTGAGGAGCTGTAGTCGAGGTAGCTGTGGGAGTCGGTAGGCTTGTAATGAATAGTGGTGGACAGTCTATCACCAGAAATTGAGACTGAGAGGTCAAGGAAGGGAAGAGAAGTGTCAGTGATGGACCACGTGAAAATTGTGGAGGGGTGGAAATTGGAAGCAAAATTAATAAGTTTTTCCAGATCTAGACGAGAGCATGAAGCGGCAACAAAGCAGTCATTGACGTACCAGAGAAAGAATTGTGAGAGGGGGCCTGAGTAGGACTGGAACAAGGAATGTTCCACATACCCCATAAAGAGACAGGCATAACTGGGGCCCATGTGGGTACCCATAGCCACACCTTTTATTTGGAGGAAGTGGGATGAGTTTAAGGAGAAATTGTTCAGTGTGAGAACAAGTTTAGCCAGACAGAGGAGAGTAGTGGTGGATGGGGATTGTTCTAGCCTCTGTTCGAGGAAGAAGCTAAGGGCCCTCAGACCATCCCGGTCGGGGATGGAGGTGCAGAGGGATTGGACATCCATGGTGAAGAGGAGGCGGTTGGGGCCAGGGAACTGGAAATTGTTGATATGATGTAGGGCATGAGAGGAATTGCGGATGTAGGTGGGAAGAGACTGGACAAGGGGAGAGAGATTTGAGTCAAGATAGCAATAAATGAGTTACGTGGGGCAGGAACAGGCTGACACGACTTGTCTGCCGGGATAGTCCTGTTTGTGGACTTTGGGTAGGAGGTGGAAGCAGGCCGTCCGGGGTTGGGAGACTATGAGGTTGGAAGCTGTGGAGGGAAGCTCTGCAGAGGAGATGAGGTCAGTTACAGTCCTGGAAACAATGGCTTGACGTTCAGTGGTGGGGTCATGGTCCAGGGGGAGGTAGGAGTAAGTGTCTGCGAGTTAACGCTCAGCATCTGCAAGGTAGAGGTCAGTGCACCAGACAACAACAGCGCCACCCTTGTCAGCGGGTTTGATGACAAAGTCAGGGTTGGACCTGAGAGAACGGAGTGTGGCAAGTTCAGAAAGAGACAGGTTAGAGTGGGTGAGAGGAGCAGAGAAATTGAAATGATTGATGTCACGCCGACAGTTCTCAATGAAAAAATCAAGAGCAGGTAAGAATCCAGAGGGAGGGGTCCAGGTGGAGGGAGAATATTGGAGGTGGGTAAAAGGATCTGTTGAACGGGGAGAGGACTCCTGCCCAAAGAAGTGAGCACGAAGGCGAAGGCAGCGGAAGAAGAGTTCAGCATCGTGCCGAGCCCGAAATTCATTGAGGTTAGGGCGTAAGGGTATGAAACTGAGTCCTTTGCTGAGCACTGAACGTTCAGCATCAGAGAGGGGAAGGTAAGGGGGTATGGTGAAAACACAGCCGGGGCTGGGATTGGAGGACGGGATGGGGACAGAGGGACGGGCAGGGGTGGAGTTAGATATAGCTCTTGGGGTGAAAGGGATCAAAGGGTATGGGGAGAAAGCGGGAGCAGGCTATTGAGTTGGATGACCAGCCATGATCATAATGAATGGCAGAGCAGGCTCGAAGGGCCGAATGGCCTACTCCTGCTCCTAGTTTCTATATAATACCTGAGTATCTGATATGACTGTCCATTAAATGAAATTAACTGACATGCAAAGAAGGCTCATACTTTGCTGGCCTAGGTTAATAAGGAATAGAACTGGCAAGATTTGACTGATAATGTTTATTCATCACATGATTTCAAGCATCTTCCTTCTAACTCATATAAACACTCGTTCACAATGAGCTCCAAAGTTCTAATTTTAACTTTTAAAATGAAATTGTACAAAATCAAAATGGTAGCCATTGTAAGGCCCCATCCTGGCTTGTTGCTGAATTAATGATTCATCGAAAGTACTGCAAAAATTCATGAAATTAGTTAAGCTATCAGCTAACGCTTGCAACTCTTATATTGACTTAAGCAGACCTATCGTGTTGGCATGGTCCAATCTGAAGCATTGACTGCTGTCAAGATTTTCTGCTTCAAATTAAATTCTTTAGTATGTATGTGAGAGCCAGCCCAAGAGCATGTGGTGTGGGGGTATGTTCTGACCAGTGCTGTGTTTATGTGAATTATCTTAAAGTTCTTTAACTATTTTTGAAAAGAACAAAGGAGCATAAACCCCAGACCACTGTAGAATAACAATTTGCATTTAAATATCATCTTTAAGAAAGCACTGTGGGTGTCGGCATGATTCCAGCTGGGTGGTGGGTCAGATTAATCCACAGGATTTTCTACTTTTCAGCTCATTAATTATGCACCAATGAGAAGCGTGTTGAATCTTGTGGCAGGACAGGCAGGGATCCATCCTTGTAAATTCTTGCACAAACGATGTCCTAATCCCTTACTGGGGAGGGCTCAGCAGACACAACAGGTATGTATGCATGCTTCTGAACTGCTCTTTCATCCACAATGTTCACGGGTCAATCGATCATGAATTGAACCATTATTTTGTGTCAGTCTTCACCATAGAGGATACAAGTAACACCCCTGAAATGCCTGTAAATCAAGAAATGGAAGGGAGGGAGGAACTTGAGAAAATTACAATCACCAGGGAAGTGGTACTTAGCAAATTGCTGGAACTGCAGATTGACAAATCCCTGGGTCCTAAAGGATTTCATCCTAGGGTCTTAAAAGAAGTGATTAGTGAGATAGTTGATGTGCTGGTTAGAATTTTCCAAAATTCATTTGATTCGGGGAAGATTCCATTAGATTGAAAAATAGTGAATGTAACTCCTTTATTCGAAAAGGGAGACATAAAACAGGAAACTATAGGTTAACTTAACATTTGTCATAGGGAAAATGTTAGAAGCTATTATTAAATACACTATAGGGCACTTAGATAAATAAAGTTATCAGGCCGAGTCAACATTTTTGTGAAAGGGGGATCATATTTAACCAATTTATTGGAGTGCTTTGAAGAAGTAACGTGCTGTGGATAAAGGGGAACTGGTGAGTGTACTGAGATTATCAGAAGACATTTCATAAGGTGCTACATCAGAGGTTATTGCGGAAAATAAAAGCTCATGATGTAGGAGGTAACATATTGGCATAGATAGAAGATTGGCTAGCTAACAGGAAACAGAGAGTAGGCATATATGGGTGATTTTCTGATTGGCAAGATGTAACAAGTGGTGTGTCACAGGGATCAGTGCTGGGGGTTGAACTCTTTACAATTTATATAAATGATTTGGATGACGGTACCAAAAGTATGGTTGCTAAATTTGCTGATGACACAAAGATAGGTAGGACAGTAAGCTGTGAAGAGGACATAAGGATATAGATAGGTTAGGTGAGTGGGCAAAGATCTGGCAAATGGAGTATAATGTGGGAAAATGTGAAATTGTCCATTTCGGCAGAAAGATTAAAAGAGAAGCATATTATTTAAATAGTGAGAAATTGCAGAGCTCTGTAATGCAGAGGGATCTGGGTGTCCTAGTGCATGAATCGCAAAAGATTAATATGCAGACACAGCAAGCACACAGGTTCAAAATAATTGGCAAAAGGAGTAAATGTGATGTGAGGACATTTTTTTTCACCTAGAGGGCTGTTGGAGTCTGGAACAAACTTCCTGAAAGGTTGTTGGAGGCAGGTTCGATCGAGGTATTCAAAAGGGAATTAGATTGCTACCTGAAACGAATGTGCAAGGTTACATGGATAAGAAAGGGGAGTGGGACGAGGTGGAATGCTCTTTCAGACAGCAAGTGTAGACTTGGTGGGCCGAATGGCCTCCTTCTGAACTGTAAAGACACTGCGATGCTATGACAGAATGTTATTGTTAATTGCGTGGGGAATTGAATACAAGAGTAGGGAGGATACACTTCAGTTTTACAGGGCATTAGTGACACCATATCTGAAGTACTGTGTACGGTATTGGTCTCCTTATTTAAGGAAGGATGTAAATGCATTGGAAGCAATTCAGAGAAGGATTATTAGGCTAATACCTGGAATGGGCAGGTTGTCTTATGAGGAAAGACTGGATAGGCTAGACTTGTATCCGCTGGAGTTTAGAAGAGTAAGAGGTGATTTGAAGAAAGGTAGAAGATCCTGAGGGGTCTTAACAGAGTTGATGTGGAGAGAATGTTTCCTCTTGAGGGAGAAACTAGAACTCGGTGTCATTGTTTAAAAATAAAGGGTCACCCATTTCAGACAGAGATGAGGGAAAAATTTTTCTCTGAGGGTCATGAGTCTTTGGAACTCTCTTCCTAAAATAATCAAACAATGGTCCTGCTGAGCCACACCCTGTGAGGACAATGCAAACATAACTCACAGCTTTGGGTGCATGCTGTAGAATTACATGCCATTGCATCCTGAGGTCTGAAGGCATATTGGGACTAAGTAACAAGATGGGCCTCTGCATTATTCATCATGAGTGCTGGCGATTGGACAGATGGTGCTGTCCAGATGTTGCTCTCTCATGAGACGGTCAAGTGCTAACCATTGACTAATGCTTTTCCTGTTAGCGCTACCTTGTTGAGCTTCTGTCATACTGACATGAGTTCATCCATGTATGCAATGGTGTTTCTGCCTTTTGAAGGCTACCAGGCCCACTGACTAGTTGATGCCATGATTGAAAGGGCTGTACCGTGAGTAGTTGCTTAAACAGATGCACTAATGGAGTGCCAATCACATCAGGACCATTGTTTGATTATTTACAAACACTCATGACCTTGCATTCATCAGAAGCTGCTGGACCTGGATTTCCAAGGCAGCCACCAGGGAGTTTAGTTGCTTAAACAGATACGCTGATGGAGTGCTAATCACATTCTACAGTGGCCGCATGTTTCCTAGGCTACTGCACCTGAAGTGGATTATAATTCTAGGCCCAGTTGGGACTACCCTAGATCAGGAGCACCCCCTTAACAATCACCCTCCATTGAATTCAAAGCAGCCACCTCAAAGATACTTATTCTGGGTCTGAGAAAGTGAACTAGGTCTACACCAAGGAAGGTGACTATTAAGAGACAATACCTTCTTCTAGATGGCCGACAAATTATTTAAAAGGCTAAGTTATAATTACCCAGATATTATAAGGGTCCGGGAGTCTCTCTTCAGGAAAATTGTATCTTCTCATTTTCAGATTATACAAGTGAGTTGCGTTCTTAAGCTTCGCACAGAGGGTTAGAAGAGAAGATATACTTGACTAACTTATTTACAAATTTATTAAAGAGCTATTTAACATGTAATACAATTTAAAGTGGATTAGTACATCATAATGTTCATGACTATAAAAAGATAAGAAACATAGGGCAGGATCTTCCAGTCAGCAAGCGGGCCCCACCCCTGCTCGCTGGTGTGTAAAATGACGCGGGATGGCGTCGCGTGGAACTCCCAACGTCACCCCATGTCCTTTCCATTTTCAGGTCGGCGGGGCCGCAGCTGAGTCAGCTGCGTGCCCGCCAACCTCTCAACAGCCTATTGGGGCTATTGAAAAACTAATTAAAGTCATTAATGGACCTGTCTGTCTAATCTTAAGGTTGGTGAGCAGGTTGGGAGCCCTGGCGGGCTTCGGAAAAAGCATGAAACCTCATCCACGGGCAGGATGAGGTTTCATGAGTGTATTTAAATTTTTAATAAAGATTTCAATAAAAGTTATGGACATGTCCCTACTCATGTGACACTGTCACATGAGGGGACGTGTCAGGGAAAATTTTCTATCATTTGTATTACAAATTTTAATTCAGAACCGATTTTCCTGAGGCAGCACTTAGCCTCAAGGAGATCTGTGCACTCTTTTGCATGCATGCATGAAAGAACGCATTCCCGGCTGAGGGAATTCTGCCCCCTGCCCGCACAGGGAGTGCATGGGCTTCCTGGCGGACATCATGGTGGGCGGGCCTTAATTGGCCTGCCCACGTAAAATGGTGGCGCATCCCCGATTGGGGGCGCTGATCAGAGGCACACCCGTCCACACCTAAACCCACACTTCCCCCCCCCTCAACAGAGGGAAAATTTTTCCCATAGCCTTAGTTCTAATAGAGAATCCAGTGAAAAAGACTTTAAAATACAATACCACGGTTAAAATTAGTTATGGATATCTATCAAATATTCAGAGCAATATGTTACCTTAAATCCCAGAGTGGTCCAGTTGATGGGCAGTTGGACACAAAAGCTGTCTGCTTTAAGATATCCAACCCCTCAACAACCAGAGAAATATTGGAGGATTCTCAATACCCTTCTGCAATATCTCTGATTTTCTAAAGGGACGTTTGAACGTTTATACCCTTCTAAAACCAGGTAACATCATCTTTAGTAGCTATTGGTGCTGCCTCCTTGATTAAACTCCTGCTTCTTGACAAGCCATTAAAAGTCACTATTGTTTCATTGTTAAAATGGTTTTATTATATCAATGCTGTGAGCCGATATCTGGTCAACTTATATTTATAATATGATCCAATATCTTCCCTAATTTCTTCCAATTGCTTCTATTTCTTCATAAAATGATTTTAAACTTATAATGGAGAAATAGAGGTTTTTAAAGTTGTTTTTTTTTGTTCTCCAGCTTGGATTGAGCTGCATTCCTATAATATTTATTTTTGTATGGGGTGTCTGATCATGTTCAATTCTGATTTGTTGAGCTAAGTTTTAGGGATGTCTTCTTAATAGATAATGGGGATAGTACCAGGCTGTGCCATCATTCATCTTCCCTAAATTTCCTTTGTTAATGGATGAGGCAAATAAGCTTTTCTCTATTTTCAAAAAAGGAAAGAGGCCCACTGATACCTAGTGGATCTTGCGGATGAGGTAACTTCTGTTTCTAGTTTGAAGCAGAGCTGCCCACGTATATGTTTGAGGGCTTCTGGATAAAAATGGCTATCCATGAATCTGTGACTATTTTCTCAATTCTAAAGTATAATGTCCTAAATATATATGAATTTGGCCTATTTACTTCTGTATTTCCTTCACACACTTTTCAAGGATGACCCCATCATTAGGGATGTATGTGACTCATGGTGCTTCTAAGACCATTGTGAGATTGATGATCACTCATGATATGTGAACTTTGATTGTGATAGCTTGTCTTCATTTATTCCTCTTGAAATCTTGTAGCTTTGAGGTTGTCATGAGCATGTTGCCATGTCATGCTCATGCAATGGCATCCTCATGTGGCTCATCTGAATCCGATCCCTCTTCAGATTCATCCCCTTCCAAGTCCTCCTCATCTGAGGAGATGTCTGGCTCCTCCATGTCTCCCTCTGGCAATATATCCTCCCTCTGCAGCACTAAGTTGTGCCGGGTGCAGCAAACAGCAATGATGCGGGGTACCTTTTGAGGTGATTATTGGAGACCCCTGCCTGATTGGT
This sequence comes from Carcharodon carcharias, assembly GCF_017639515.1. NCBI lineage: Eukaryota > Metazoa > Chordata > Chondrichthyes > Lamniformes > Lamnidae > Carcharodon > Carcharodon carcharias. Next base: position 62,457,883 of record NC_054480.1, on the reverse strand, counting down.
CCAAACATTGGAAAGACATCTTTAAAAAGCCAAAAGTCTGCTCCATTAAGGATCTTATGGCAGAACGTGCAGCATTGTATCTCTCCTCAGATACACTCTGTGGCCAATGAACGGGCATCATTAGCCAGGTCCTTATCACCAAGGACCCAAACTGACAGCGAATGGCTCAAAATGTACAAGTTGCATGAATTCCTGGGTACCTAGCACAAACATACATGATCTGCTTTCTGCGATCGCAAATGAGCTGAATGTTGTTACGACTGCAACTGATGTTATTTGCTGGGCAAGCCAAATTCCAGAGAGAAACCTGTCTTACTGATCATAACTTTTTTGTTTTGTATTTTGAAAATGAGGTGAAAACTACTGATCCCAGTAGCATAGAATTTTATTAACACTTTTAGGATTTAAAAATTAGAAGATTTATTAACAAGAAGAGAAAAACTTCAACACATAATTAAAATTACACGGTTGAAATAGTCTTACAAAATATTCCCCAAAAGAAAAAAACCCACTTGGTCATAACACACAAGTAAACTACTTGACAACAGCTCCCTTATAGATTTTTAACCCATAAAAATCCAACAATATTACCAAAGGCAAAAATTGCTGCTGCTTTAGCAAAATATGCCACATGACTTCACTTCTACTCTGCTGTGGTAATCTGAAGGAAGTTCAGAAACAGACTGCTTTTGAAAACAAAGACTTTTCTGGCTTGAAACTGCTTCAAATTCACAACTTTTCTCAGCACAAAGCTACTCTCAGGATATCTTCCCCACACAACCACCTACAACTCAACTAAACATCTTTTCTTAAATATCTTTTTTCCCTCTTCCATCCTAGACTCCACTGTCCTAAGCACCTCTTTGAACTCAACTTTTCCAACATATAAAAATATTTCATGTCTTCCTGTTGCCTCCACTTTTGGGTCCAATAAAATTTAATAACCTTCCCGGGGCAGGATTTTGCCCTTGGTGGGTGTGCTTAACAGGGGCGGGTGGGAAGCCGACCGCCACCCATGATCGGCTCCGTACCGTGATTTCACACGGGTGAGCCAATTAAGGTGCAGATGGTGGGGGAGAAGGTTGAATAGACCTCGAGCGCAGTTCGAGCATGTATGAGAAAGAGCGCTTCAATCTCCCTGAGGCATGGAACTGCTTCAGGGAGATTGAAGCGCTGTATAAAAAATTAATAAAGACAGTAAAACTTAATAAAACATGTCTCCTCATGTGACTCTGTCACATGAGATGGGACCTGTTTTTAATTCCAAAATAAAGTTTTTATTTAATGGTTATTTGCTTTATGGGACCTCATTCCGCTCGTGGATGAGGTTTCCTAAAAATATGTAAAGGCTGCTTGGCCTTTTCGCCTGCCCACCAACAGTTAGGTTGGACGGGCAGCGTAGATTTGAATTTACTTAGATTGTTCATGGCCTAAATGGGCCTTTTAATTATCAGCGGGCATGCAGCCGAGTCTGGCGCACGCCCGCCGAATGAAATATCGCACGAGTGAACGATGACATTGGGGCACACCCCCGACATCATCGTGCGTCATTTTACGTTCGGGCATGTCGGGCTTGTGCCCGCACGCCAAGCGTCATATTCTGCCCATGGAGTATGGAGGATCATCTACTTCTCATAAAACGAAGCAGTTAACCTATGTTCATAGATCCATTTACAACATTCAAATTTAGCTTTCTAACGACTAAGTTTTCCTTCAAGATGCAAGATAATGATATTTTTAAAATCAGTTTTGGTCCATGATTTTTCTCATTTTCTTCTTCCATTTGATATCACATGCTAAGTAACATTACTAAGGTGCTACGCTCTGCTCCCAAATAGTTGTTGTTTACATATAAAGGTGGACAGCTGCGTAAGCATATTCTTCAACTGTGGCATGCTTTCCAGCTCTTGCACAATGCTGTCCTCATCAAGTGCCTTTACATATACAAGGCACTGGGAAGCAATTATGATTTAGAAGCCAGGGTGTAGCGGTCAATTATAGAACCCCATATCTCCACCATAGCTCAGACCAATTAACAGAACACAGACCAGGAATTGGATCCATGTACTTTCAAGCATAGGCAGTGCCTTTATCAAATGAGTCAAAAAGGGAGAAATAAGCTAATTTCTAACCATGGAACGTTGGCATGTTCCTAATTAATTTCCCAATCTGCTGTATGACACCTGTGCATCAGGATTATTTGCTATGTTATCCAACAGTGGCTTTGATACTGGTTTGATTCTACACTTAATTAAATTAAACCAATGCCTTTCCCATCACATTGCTCACATTGACTTGGATGATGCATTGTTTTGGATAAAAGGGGCAAAGGAAAAAGGAACATGGCTGCTACAAGGATTGGAAAATAAATTTGTGAGAAATTTGCTTAGCGACAGAGCACTGTTAAAAATATTTTTTATTGCATCAAAGAAAAATTGAGATAATTATGCTTTTGTGCATGATGGGCACTAATTTTTTTAATAGTTATTGTTCTCATACCTAGAGTGGTATGAGATCATCTCTGGTGTTGCTCCTGAGAAGAGAGAGTGGGAAAACTATCAAAGCCTGCCTCTACTAGAGGAAGCAAAGATGAAGAGGACGAAGAAGAAAATAAAATGCGGCAGTCATATAAAACCTGCTGCTTGCTATGTGGAACTGGTAAGAAAAAATAACAACAACTTGCATTTTTATAGCCTCTTTACGATAGTAAAATGTCCCAAAGTGCTTCACAGGAGCATTGCCAAACAATACTGGGCACTAAGGCACATAAGAAAATGTTAGGGCAGATTGAGGCTTGGGTTTCAAGGAGTACAGTGTCTTAAAGAACGCAAGAAAGGTAGAGAGTCAGAAAGGTTTCGGGAGGGAATTTCACAGCTTAGGGCCTCAGCAACTGAAGGCATGACAACCGATGGTGGACTGATTAAACTCAGGGATGTGCAAGGAGCCGGGATTGGATTGCAAATATCTAGGAGGGTTACAGGGCTGCAGGAGGTTACTGGGATATGGAGGGGCAAAGTCTTGTAGGCATTTGAAAAGAAGAGTGAGCTTTTTAAAATGGGGGCATTGCTTAAATGGGAGCCAAAGTGGGTCAGTGAGCTGAGGGTTGATGGGTGAATGGGACTGGGAAAATCAGGACACGGACAGCTGTGTTTTGGATGAGCTTAAGTATATGGTGGAAGATGAGAGCTGAGGCAGGAATGGATTCAGGTGATTTTATGGAGGTGGAAATAGGCAGTATAGTGATGGTGTGGGTATGTGGATGGGACCTCATATCAGGTCAAGGACGACACCATAATTATGAACAGCCTGGTTTAGCCTCAGACAGTTGCCAAACTCAAGATCTGTTAAATAACTCCAGAGTTTTTGCAGCATTTCACTTATTTGACTCAACTCTTTCTCAGTGCCCCTGATGTGTTATTTGAATGAGATCTTTCATCATCCACCCAATACTCTTTATCATGCATTTACTTTTATAAAGAATCAGAAACATGATCAGTCTGGGCCTGGGGCTCCACTCAGATAAACTTATACTGTACTGGTAATTAAATGCATGCAAATTTGGGCCCACCTGTGTTGCAATATGCCTTTAAGGGATGTCAGTGTGATATAACTCGAAGGGAAATGTGTCATATGGTCCAGCCTTACTTTCACGTTGCTTTAGGCAGAGCACATATAGCTCTGGTGCCTTCTAGCTTCATACCCATTTATAACTGATCTCATGTGCCTTGTCTTAATAAATGAACCCACAATGTGTTTACTCAATCCCTATGAGCCATTGATGCCCTGTGTCTTGTACAGTAAATAAGCCCAAGGTACTATATCATTATAATAACTTGACAAACAGTAAGACAAAGAAGCGGGAACAAAGACCAGGAAAGACGTAACCCTGCCAACAAGGGGGAGAAGAAAGCTTCAGATGTCCTTGCTACAGATAGCCCCTGGGAAGGAATAATAGTATAGGAATATGGGAAAGCAAAAATATAAACCATAAACATTAGCTATAGATTCATTTGGATCAGAAAAAAAAATAATGGGCCAGGATTTTTCGGCCCCGTCGTGGCATGACGAGCCATCAAAACCTCCATCCGGTTCAGCGGGACCGTAATATCCCGTCAGGTGGGAGGGGCCATAAAATCCTGCCCATGAAGTGAGGCGATTGGTTGAGTTTGCAGCTTTATGAGTTATTGTTTTTCTCTGGATTCATTACTGATTGACATTTCAATGAATCCCTTTTCTGAAATGATTTATTGAGCCAAATGTGAGTCTTGATTTTTTTCTCTGCTGCCATTTTAATGTGCTACCATATTTAATTTAAGACTTTTAATTGTAAGATTATACATTTACTTATAGGGCAAAATGAAGTCGAAAGGTTGACAATTGCATGAATAGAATATATATGGACGTACTTATGTTAGGTTTTCTCATATCTTTCACTTTGCTGTCAGGAGCTGACGATTTGTAATGATCTAGATTTTTCATGTAACTCCTTTTTCAATTCACCTTTGAGACTGCTTTTGAAAATGGTAGTACATACCTATCTCATGAAGATAAAAACATTCTGGTGTTGACTTAGCTCCTGCTCTGCATTCCAAGTCCACTAATTGTCTTTCTTCATCTGCCACGCAGTATGTTTTAAGTTAGTGCACTACCTATCCTACTCTGCCTCTTGTACCATGAAGACACTACAGCAGTACAGGAGCAAGTTCTAGTAGATAACCAGTATTGAGCTCAGAATTTTAAAATGCTGTAGCTCTTTTTATGTCAAGAATTCTCAGCTGTTGTAGGTATGATTAGATGTGTCCTACCCGGCTGCCCATTGCGCCTGTGCAATCAATGGGCAGGCAGTTAGGACACATTTGTATAAACCTCATCCACGGGTGGGATAAGAGGGCTCACTGGAGTCACGAGTGTGCACAGTCAAGTATTTATGAAAGTTTTTTAAACTTGCCTGTGTGATCTGCAGTGCTTCAAAACGCAAACCAGCTGCTTTTTCTGGACTCTTAATCTTCAGGTTAGCAGTCTGCCATGAGTAATCTTTTCTGGGCCTTCAGGTTTCAGGAAGCCTCCCCTTAACCTGGGAATGGGAGCTGAACTGTCCACTGGAGGCAGCTCCTCTGAGGAGGAAGGGAGGGCTTGAAGGAGGAGGAGGCCAGGAGTGCACATTCAGCCTCCAGGGGAGCCACCTTTGGGATTGCAGGTGCAGGCACAAGGGGCGCAGGGCCAAGAGGTAGACCAAGGTGGAAGGGGCTGCCAGGGTTTAAAGGTGGCAAAGTAGCTACCTCAATATGACTGAGGTGCAGTGCCGAAGGAGGCTCCGCCTCTCAAGGGAGACCTTCAACTATATCTGTCAGATGATTGGCCCTGAGATCTCTGCTAACTGGGTGGGTGGACACCGCATGCCAGCGGCTCTGAAGGTCACAGCTGCCCTCAACTTCAATGCCTCTGGTCTTCCAGGGGTTGGTGGGTGATCTTAATGGTGTCTCCCAATCAGCTATCTGCGCACTTGTGTCAAGCCGGTTACTGATGCCCTGTTCAGATGGGCATTGACCTTCAACCACTTCCGCTGTGACCAGGCAAGTCAGGCACAGTGAGCCAGAGGCTTCACGGTCATTGCTGGCTTCCCCCACGTCCAGGGTGCTATAGACTGTACACATGTGGCCATCAAGTCACCAGCAGGTAAGCCTGGTGCCTTCGTCAACAGGAAGGGCTTCCACTTCATGAACGTGCAGATGGTATGTGATCACGGGATGCAGATTCTACAAGTCTGTGTAAGGTACCCTGGCAGCTCCAATGACGCCTACATCCTCAGACACTCCCAGGTGCCGGGTCTCTTCAGTGCTCCGATCCGGCTTGATGGATGGCTGCTGGGTGACAAGGGTATCCCCTCCTAAGGTGGCTCATGACGCCTCTCCGCCATCCAATATCAGAAGCTGAGCAACGGTACAATAGGAGCCAGGGCACCACAAGGGCTGTGGTGGAGAGAGCCATCGGTCTTCTCAAGATGCGCTTTCGTTGCCTGGACCGCTCAGGGGGCGCACTCCAGTAGCCCCCCCAGATCGTATATCGGTGATAGTGGTTGCATGCTGAGCTCTCCACAATTTTGCGCTAGAAAGGGAGAATGCAGTGGAGGATGAAGACATCGATGCAGTGGCTTCAGCTGCACATGATGAGTCCAGCAGTGAATCCAAGGATGAGCATGCACAAGGAATAGCTGAGGGGGTAGACGCTGACCCGGGCATACTCCAAGGAGGCAGGGATACCTGGGAGACTTTAATCCAATAAGCCTTCAGCTAGCTCACCACAGACGGATCACCAGGACAAGCCTGGGCTTGAAACTCGACACCTAAGTGCAAAATCTGCCAGATTAGGAACTATCACTAAGGACCTTGTTAATAAAGCTGAATGTCCTACAAAGCACTCATTACAGTTTTGGAAACCATACACATGCAGCAGAAAAGAGGCACCCTCAGCCATGGTGACATATCTGAATTTAATATGTCAAGCAAACGAACATATTCCAAAAAAAAGGGAATAGTGTTACCAAACAAACAAATCATAAGGATCTCATCTTGGGCCAACACAAAAGCACCAGTGAAAAACCCATGGTGTGCCTAAGGTGTCTTATGTTTTTGTTTTCGGGTGCTATGTCTTGGTGCTGCCCCATCGCTCAGAATGGCATCTGAGATAGCCTGCTGACTCTGCTGTCCTGTTGGCCTCGATGACCTTGGCAGTCGTCGTCTGGCCCGTAGAGTCAGTACTGGCCCTGCCTGGGAGGGAGCTGCCAGTTCCACAGCTGGCAATTTCCCAGTCGTTACAGCCTTACTGGGTGGTACGGAGGAGCTGCCACCCTCATCCGGAGTATCCTGAGACGTGCGCGCAGAGACGCCAGGCAGCTGTTGCACCAATGTGAGGTCACTTCAGACCTCCCTGCTCACCGTGGATGGATGTGCACCAAGCTGGGAAAGTTGATGCCCAAACCATCTCCCACACTGGCACTGACCAGATGAGGTAAATGCCGATGAGTGTTTGCTGGTCAGAGCGCATCCCCAGGAAGCCCTAACAGGTCTCCTGGGGTAGCCTCTCTGCAAGAGTTGCCGCTCTCTCCATGGAGGACGCATGACGCTCGGACGTGTGGCTCATTGCTTCGGTGATTGTCCGTGTGGACTCCTCCAGCACGGAGACTAAGCCAAGCATAGCCTCATGTATCACCCCCAGATGCTCCCGCACACCCAGCCGCATTTCCTGCAGCTGCTGTGTCAAGTACGACACCAGAGGCACATCATCAGGCACCGACTGAGCATGTGCCTGGTCCCCAGCAGTCCACCGACTGCTGGCACCATGGGCACTCTCTGTCTCTGCCAGTTCCTCCAGTGACTGTGAAGTGCCCTCACTACTGTACCCCGGGACACTAGCCGATGTTTGAATTCCCACCAAGGTGCTAATATCCGAGCTGGTGCCTGCCTCGCAGAGATGGTGCGACGCTGGTAAGACTTCAGTCCCCTCAGGTGTAAGAGGGGGCATCTGCTGCTGCTCCTTGCAGCCCTGTTCCTATGATGCTGAAAGGAAGAACAAGGACAATGGATTAGTTAACATGGAGACAATGTCAAAGTGCATCTCTGTCCCTCGGATCATTATGCGTTCATCCTTCCATAACCAAGTGTCAAGCCATGTTGCAAAATTAAATCAATTAACATACTGCAGTGCTACAGCTGGTGGGAGAACAATGCTGATCTCAGTGTTGGACATAATTACCTGGCCGTGGCACCCCAGCCTCACTGACACCAGTGGACCTTGGCGCACGGCGCCTCTCCAGATCCAGGGCTTCCTGCTTGAAATGGCTAAGAATAGCGATCTGCGCCTGGCCGCCTCCAGTCCTCACACGCTCTGCCGCGTTATGAGTATTCTTCTCCTGAAAATGAGAGAGGAGCATTGATTAATGCAAATTGCACATGGACTCTCTTCGCGCACGGCCCACCCCAACCAGAGTGGGACATATCAGGGCTCCAGAGCCTCCTCACTCCGCTGCTGCCGAACACTCACACAAAGGTACTAGGCCTGCTCCACACCCCCAAGCCCACCCCCACCCCCAACTTGGAAATATGCTGCCTACATCACATTAGGCACCACATGGTGTATCCTTCCCTAGCAAGGAGGTGAAAGCACGTGGAGCATAGAGTGCAGCAGATGGTTTGTTGCTGCGCCACCTTGAAGCTTCCCTCCCAACATGTCATCACCCTGACTTGGACATGTCCTGGGGTTCAAACAGAGCGCCAAGGTGCAGCTCCTCCAGGTTTCCCCCAAACCAGTCATGTGGGATTCAGTGTACCACATGCTGCAGGGATAAAACACATCTCCTCATCACCCTCCCAGGATGACCTCAGCATGGGCAATATCTGTTGGACCACTCAGCAAAGGACAAATGTTGTCAATGATTCAATGTAGTAACTGCACTCAGAATTTGGGGGGGTGGGGGGGCAGAAGTGGGGTAAGCCGACCTGGGTTACATGACCAATGCCAACATGGTACTCACCCTGCCAGGGCGTAACAAGTTGTTGAAGCGCTTGCCAGGATCCAGGTGCGCTGCACCACATCGCGGGAGTTCACCACCTCCACAACCTCCTCCCAGGCATGTTTTGTCATGTGGGGGGGCCTGCTCCTCCCATTCTGGGGAAGCAGCACCTCCTGCCCTGCTGCCACTTCCTCAAGGAGGGCAGCAAGGCAATCATGCGAAAAATGAGGGGCACACTGCCACCCCCCCCCCGCCTCACCCTCCAGCCTGGCCTGTCCCACTGCCCTACCCTCCAGCCTCGCCTGCTCCACTGGCCTACCCTCCAGATTGGCCTGCTCACCAAAAGCCCTCTGGTGAGCCCTTCCACTTGACATTGTGAGCAGCCTTGCAAAGGCTGCCAGCGCTTCATATAAACAGGCTGCCGGGCCGTCATTGGACCTGGAGGACAATGCACTCCTGCAGCCGCCCACCCACTCCCGCTATCCTCGGGAATTGTACATTATGCTGGGCGGGCCTTAATTTGTCCGCCCATGTAAAATAACGGCGAGGACCCGAACACGGGCAGCGATCTTGTCTGCGTCCGTCCCTGCCCACTTCCTCCCCAACCCCCCGCCAATCAGAAAATCCAGCCCCCAGTATTTTGGCATTTTGAAGGTTCTGAAGAAACCCAGCAAGAATAATTTATAGCAAGCTTTGCAATGTATAGGAGTATGGATGTGCTGTACAGGTTTGCATAATTTGAGATTTTCTCTCCTGTCAGTCTTGGCTCAGTTCAGAACTCTGTCCTCTGAGGTTGTGGGCTCAAATCCCACTCCAGGAACCCAAGCACATAATCCAGGTTAATACTTCAGCGCAGTGCTGCCCTGTCAGAGGTACATTTCAGGTTAGATGTTAAACTGAGGTCCTATCTGCCCCCTCAGGTGGATATGAAGGATCCTATAACACTATTTCCAAGAAATGATTAGAGTTCTCCCCAATGTCTTGGCCAATGTTTATTTCTCAAAGGCCGTAAATAAAACAGGCTTTTTGGTCATAATCTCATTGATGCTTATAGGACCTTGCTGTGCATAAATTGGGTGTAATGTTTCTGACATTTACTATATTTACTTGAGCCAAACTTGAGTCTTGATTTTTTTTCACTGCTGTTTCAATGTGCTGTTATTTTAATGTCTGTAAATTGCTTTAGAACATGCAGGTTCTTCTATGATATTTATCTTCTTCAGGCCTTCCTGTTTTTGTTCTGCTTTCTTTCAGGCACAAACTGAAATGCTTCTGTGTGATTGCAGCACTAAAGGAGAATAAAGATTTGCTTTATTTAGCACCTTATCATGTCTCTCAAATGACTCACTTCACAAGCAAATTTATTTTCAAGTGCAGCAAATAAGAACAAATCTAGCAGCCACTTTGCACACAGTATGATCTCACAAACAGCAATGAAATAAATGATCAATTAATCGACTTTTGGTGCCGTTGATTGAGAGAGAAATGTTGGCTAGGACAGTGGGAGCAATGCCCTAGTTCAAAGAATGACACAGCATCTTGAACAAGATTATTTGCTCAACTCTGAGAGTAGGGCTTGAATTGATAAGCTTCCAATTTATAAGAAGTGTCACCAACTGAGCCAAGCTGTCAAAAACCTTGTTACACTCCTGTATCAATACATGAAATGAATTTTTGAGTTAGAAGTTACCATGATATAATATTACATTACCACCAAGTGAACACTACCTCCCCCCCCACCATCCTGGTCCTGCCTAGCACAAAGGAAGATGGTTGTGGCAGTTGGAGGCCAATCATCTCAGCACCAGACCGTTCCTGCAGGAACTCCTCAGGCTCGTGTCCTAGGTCCAAGCATCTTCAGTTGCTCCATCAATGTCTTCCCCCCATCATAAAGTCAGAGGCGGGGATGTTCACTGAAGATTACATAGTAATAAAACAGAAAATGGCGGAAATACTCAGTGGCTCTGGCAGCATCAGTGAAGAGAGAAACAGTTGTAGTTTCAGGCTGTTTGTGCTCAGTTCCATTTGGATAAACTTGGGTTATTCATCCCAGAAAGATAATACAGATAATCTTATAAAAGTATATGCATTAAGTAAAGGAATAGAAAAAGTAAACCCAGATTGTTACTTTAAATTAAATTGGGAGAACAAGATGAGAGAAACAAACTGGAAGAAGGCAAATTTAGGACTGATATAAGGAAATTCTTCACACAGAGGAATCCACATTTGGAGTAGACTTCAACATAGAACTGAATAAGCAATCTCAGTGAATAATTTAAGGAAGGTGTTGATACTAAATGGGACACGTATATAGGGTTAATGTGGGATTGAGTACAGTGCCGCCCACACAGTGAAGTATGAAGGCACATGACCCTGAACTAGGGTCAGTGTGGCTTTGAGCAGATTTGTGTGCAGACCTAGACATGGAAATAGCTCCTTGTCTGTACCCTTTCCTGTATATATGTATATAGTTGCAAGTAGTTAATAAAGACTTGCTGTTAATCTACTAAAGACTACAAAGACTTCTTTAAGCGACACCGTTCTGTAACCAACACCCTCCCAGCATGACGGCAGAAAGTGGATCTAAACCCACAACTTCGCTAAAATGCTGAAACAAACTGAAATGCTGGAAGACTGAGAAAAACCTCAACAAAGCTTTCTGACCTGAAAGAAGCTTGCAAAATAAGCAGGCAGTGCAGAGAAAAAAATTGCCAGACTTGTGAGAAAAGTTATAGCTCATGGAATAAAGGGGACAGTAGCAATGTGGATGCAAAATTGGCTGAGTAATAGGAAACAGTGAATAATAGTTAATGGATATTTTTCTGTCTGGTGGAAGGTTTCTAGTGGATTCATACTGGGAACCTTGCTTTTTCTGATATATGTTAATGATCTAGATCTTGGTTAGCAGGGAACAATTTCAAAGTTTGCAGATGATCCAAAACTTGGAAGCATTGTAAATTGTGAAGGGAAAGTGAAGAACTTTAAAAGGACATAGACAAGTTGGTGGAGTGGGCAGATAGGTGGCAGATGAAGTTCAATGCAGAGAAGTGTGACACGATTCATTTTGGTAGGAAGAACATGGGGAGCCAATATAAGATAAGGGGTACTACTCTAAAGGGTGTGCAGGAGCAGAAGGACCTGAGTGTATATGTGCATAAGTCATTAAAGGTAGCAGGACAGGTGGAGAGAGCAATGAATAAAGCATACAGCTTCCTAGTCCTTATTAATAGGGGCATAGAGTACAAGAGCAATGATATTACGCTGAAGTTATATAGGACACTAGTTATACCTCAGCTGGAGTATTGTGTACAGTTTTGGGTGCCACGCTTTAGGAAGGTTGTGAACGTATTGGAGAGAGATCAGAAGATGTTTACAAAAATGGTTCCAGGGATGAGAAATTTCAGGTCTGCAGATAGATCGGAGAAGCTGGGACAGTTCTCCTTGGAGAGGAGAAGGCTAAGAGGAGATTTGATGGAGATGTTCTGAATCATGAGGGGGCTGGACAGAGTAGATAAGGGGAAACTGTTCCCACTTGTAAAAGGATCAAAATGAGAGGGCACAGGTTTAAAGTGATTTGCAACAGAAGCATACATGATGTGAGAAAAAACTTTTTCACACAACGATCGGCTCAGGATTTTTTGTGAAGCCTGAGACAGAAGTCCCAAATGAATACCTTTTTGAAGACTCAGACAAGTTTCCAGAGCTGTACCAGCAGCTGATGGTAAATAACATGGACAAAGCAGAAGTAAAATCAGAAAATGTTCATATCAAAGCTGAACTGAAATATTTGACATGCAAGATTCAAGCTGAGTACATACCTTTGATAATGCAAGATAAACTAAAGACTTCAATAAGCCAAACTGTTTGAGATCTAAACAAGCATATTTCAGCACTGGTATCATGAGAAAATAATGACCCTCAGTTCCACAGTTTGTAAATTGAAGCAGGAGTTGGGAATACTTAACCAGCTGTACAGCCAGCTAAAACAGCAGGCAGAAAAGGTACCCAAAGAAGTTACAGCCTTGAACAACTCTTTGAAGAACCAATACCTGCATCTGTAAAAATGTGAGGAGTTAAAAAAGACATTGAATGTTACTTCAGAAAGCTATCAGTAGTGACAAAGCAATACGCTAAAATGCAGAGTGAAAATACAAGAGCTGACCAAGAAAATAAATAGCTGAAAGAACAGCTAATTGACCTTCAGGGTCAGATTCAAAAATAGTACATAATCTTACAGCAACATGACAGAATAAAGAATATCTTAAGCAGCATAATATAGAACAGCAGAACAAATTCATTGAGACTCTGGTAAATTACAAGAAAACGCAAGACAAAATAATTGAGCTTTGCAACATAAATGAAAACCCGCTGAAGGACCTTCACATGCTACCAGGATCCCTCAGGTCAGAGCTTGTTTCAAATTCAATTTAATGCCTCTCTGAAAGAACTGACCACCAATTTTCAGAGAAGACTCAGGAAGGTTCACTATTCCAGGAGGAAGCCGAGAGGTCCAAGAAAGAGACTGGAGTGCTGAAGGAAACAGTTGCACATTTGAAAGGAACCTTGGAAAAAGGTTACATTTCCAAGGAGATATCCGAACAGATGAAAATCAAGAACATAGAGTGGCAAGTGAAGGTAGAAATTATCACTAAAGAGTGTGAGGGGTTCCAAAAACAATTGTCAGAAGTACAATTACAGAATGTGAGCTTGAAGGATAGCACAGAGGAATTACACTCTGCCAAGGAAAAACTGATCAGTGTCGAGAATCAGCTTTCACGTACAAAAGATGAGTTTGATCAGGAAAGACGAGAACTGATGAGAACACTGGAGTGTCACTCACAGGAAGTAGAGCACTTAAAAGAGGACTTGAACTGCTGAAATGATGAATTTGTACAAACAAATTCAGCAAAGATAGACCTTGAACCAAAACTTGATGAACTTTAAGCATCAGACATCTCTAGCAAACATCATGAGAAATGCTTGGAACAGGGGAAAGGATGGATGAAGAATCAGAACAGTTGCTCCAATGCAGAATAATAACCAAAACTGACGGAATTGTTGAACTCCGGTCCAACCTGAACAACATGATGGATGAGATGCGCTGTATGGATGAGCAAATCCAAACTTTGAAAGCAGAGAAGGAGAATTCCAAGCAACGCATTGAAAATGTAATGAATGAACTGAAAGAGCTTAAACAGCAGTCAGTGACCAGGCAAGAAACATTCCGAAGAGAGCTGAATACCCAGGTGAAGTTGTCAAACTTTATCAGAGTTCCACAGATAACCCTGAGATGAAGACAACTCAACTTATTCATTGCTGACGTGAATGAAAAGACTCATAAGCTCAAAATACAACCAAAAAAGAAGAACGTAATAAAAAAATTGGCTAAACAGGTGTGAATGAAGGTTCCATTGTCGAAATGAGAACATTCATATACATCGAGACAGACCACATGACAAAAGAAGAGAAAAAAGTGCCAAGGAGACAAATACAAATGTTCATTCACTCCACAAGAACCTATTCAGAGTAGAAGCAACCACTGATCAGCACAACCGCCAAACCGATGAACTGTGGTTCAACATGAAGCAATGGATAAAAGATCGAAAGCATACCCAAATGCCAGTCCAACTTCCAAGCCAATAGCAAGAGCCAAAACCAACACAATCTACAACAGAATGGCGAACGAGATAGTGAAGGATTATAAGGCCTCCAGACCGCCTGAATCTGTAAATTCAAAGACTTGAAGGAGGGAGATAGAGTAGCGAGAATGTTGTAATAATGCTAATATAGTAATAGCAATAATGTAGTAATAGCAATAATGTGGTAACAACAATGCAAATGCATGAGCCTGATAACAATGTAAGACATGAAATAAACTAGTGTAATTCCATATACATTGGATAAAGACTTGGATGTGTAATACAAGGGTTTGGCACATACAAGGTTAAAGTGGGATTGAGTACATACCGCCCACATGGTGATGTAAGAAGGCACATGACGCAGACCTATGGTTAGTGTGGTGTTGATCAGAGACGTGCAGACCTGGATATGGAGACAGCTCCTTGCCTGCACCCTTTACTGAATGTATGTATATAGTTACAAGTAGTTAATGAAGACTTGCTGTTATCCTATTGAAGACTATGAAGACTTCTTTAAGAGACACTGTTCTGTAACCAAAACCCTCCCACAAGGAGAGGGGTTTAGGATCTTTCTGAAGGGCTAAATTTAGATGGGTTGAATGGCCTTCTTTATCTGTAACTATCTTATGATCAACACAGTTATGGTAAATTTTTTCAAATGTTGCAATGTTCAATGCATGTTGCATCCCTGGCTGTATTTAGAGGGATTGCTGTGATGCCAGCAAAATGCCAATTCCTGTTTACTCTGCAGATATAAAATATCATTTCATCTGGAGCAGACGAGAGGAATAAGTGAATAAGGAAATGTCTCAGTTTAAAGGACATTCCAATATACAGGGTGCTTATTCTTGGGCACACATTGCAGATGGTCACAGGATTCAGATGAGAAAGGCTACGAGATGTAGAAGATCTGCTGTAAAATGTTTTTAAATGATTAACATTCTCTGTGGTAAAACAAGATATGAATTTGAACACAATTATTCTTTGTGGCAATTTGCTTCTGATTTATCTTCACTTGTGTACTCTTAAGAAACCTTGTGAAACATCCCTCATTATATTCAGGGTCTAGCCCTGTCACGGTTGCTTTGCTTCTACCAGGAGAAAGAACCCCTGCAGAAATTTACCGCCACAGATTTTGTTTTAAACTTTTAAAATTTATTTTGGAGTAATTTTTACAGAAGCCAGTAGAGGGCATTGCAATCTGCTAAATTCGAATAGGTTATCTCAAGGCCTCTCTGATTCCTGACTGTAAATTTACATTTTAGCATATTTTCTCAAAGCAGAGATATTTCTACTTGGAAAGCTGCAAAAGCTCCTTAGTCTGGAATTATTTTTCATGCATTTTAATACAGTAATTTCACACAACTAACAAAATTTGGGGAGATGGCTTCCTGATGCGATTGCAATATGCAGTGCAAGGGCCCATGAGTAACCACCTGTCACACTTCTTAATTCTAACTAAGTTGCCCTAGGCTGGTCAGACCATTAACTTCATTAAGCAGTGTCTCTACGCAGCAAAGTATTAATAAATTCACTAACTAGGCTTTTTCAAACTCATTCTCGTAGTGTGGGCGTCACTAGCAAGGTTGGCATTTATTTCCATCTCTAGTTACCCTTGAGAAGAGAGACCATAATATAGTGGCAATGTTACTAGACTAGCAGTCCAGAGGCCTGGACTATATGCTCCATTGGAATGAGTTCAAATCACAGAACAGCTGGGAGAATTTACATTTACTTAATTCAACAAATCTGGGATGAAAAACTAGTCTCAGTAATGGTGACCATGAAACTACCAGATTGTCATAAAAACCCATCTGGTTCACTAATATCCTTTAGAAAGGGAAATCTGTCATCCTTATCCTCTCTGACCTACATGTGACTCCAGTAATGTGGCTGACTCTTAACTTCCCCCTGAAATATCCTAACAAGCCATTCAGTTGCATCAAACCAGTACAAAAAAGTGAAATCAGAATAAAACGTGACCAACTGCCCAATATCAATCTAAGAGCTGGGCATGACAAAGACACACCCAGCCCTGTCAACCTTGCAATTTCCTCCTCAGTAACATCTGGGGATGTGTCAAAATTGAGAAAGCAGTCACACAGAGTAGGCTAGCAGAAGCCTGACATAGTCACGCTCACCTAGTCATAACTTGCAGCCAATGTCCCAGAGGCTCCCATCACCATTCCTGCGTATGTCCTATCCCACTGACATGACGGACCCACCAACGATGGTGACACAGTTGTACACAGTCCGGATAGAATAGCCGAGAAGTCCTCAACGTTGACTCTGGACCCCATGAAGTCTCATGGCATCAGATTAAACAAAGGCAAGGAAACCACCTACCGCCTGCCCCAACCAATGAATTGATACGCTTCCATGTTGAACATCACTTGCAAGAAACACTGAGTATAAGACAAAACAGAATTACCTGGAAAAACTCAGCAGGTCTGGCAGCATCGGCGGAGAAGAAAAGAGTTGACGTTTCGAGTCCTCATGACCCTTCAACTGAACTGGGAGTATAAGGGCACAGAATGTACTCTGCATGGGAAACTTCAATGGCCACCACCAGATGCTTGGTAGCAGCACAGCTGACCAACTGCTGAAGGACATATCTGGCAGACTGGGACTGTGGCAAGTGATGAGAGAACCAACAAGAGGGAAAAGAACAACACTTGTCTGTGTCCACACCAATCTACCTGTCACAGATGCTTCTCAGTCCATGATAATATTGGTAGCAGTGACCACTGCACGATCCTTATGGAAAAGGGCATTACCATCACTGAATCCCCCACTATCAACATCCTGGGGGTTACCATTGACCAGAAACTGAACAGGACTATCTATATAAATACTGTGGCACAAGAGCAGGTCAGAGGCTGGGAATTCTGTGGTGAGTAGCTCACCTCCTGACTGCCAAAAGCCTGTCCATGATATTCAAGTCAGAAGTCAAGAGTGTGATGGAATACACTCCACTTGCTTGGATAAGTACAGCTCCAACAACACTCATGAAGCTCAACACCACCCAGGAAAAGCAGCCTGCATGATTGGCATCTCACCCAACAACTTAATCATTCACTCCTCCACCACAGATGCACAGTGACAGCATTCTGTACCATCTACAAGATGCACTGTGGAAACTCACCAAGACTCCTTCTACAGTATCTTTCAAACCAGTGAAATCTACCACCTAGAAGGACAAGGGCAGCAGATGCATGGGAACACCACCACCTGAAACTTCCTCTCCAAGCCACTCACCATCCTGACTTGGAACTATATCGCTGTTCCTTCACTGTCGCTGGGTCAAATCCTGGAACTCGCTTCCTAATAGCACTGTGGGTATACGTATGCACATGGACTGCAGCAGTTCAAGAAGGCAGCTCACTATCACCTTCTCAAAGGCAATTAGAGATGGGCAATAAATACTGGCCCAGCCAGTGTTGCCCACATCCCGTGAACGAATAAATGTTAAAAAACAATCCATCTTCACGCTGAGGACACCCTCCATCATGTTGTGTAGCTCTATATTATGCTAAATGAGATAGATTCAGAACAGATTTAGCTCTTCAAAACTGGGCTTCCATGAATGGGGATTGTTGCAGTTTTGATAAGGGGAAATAGCTCAGAAAGACTGGGTCTTGTATATATCATGATGATGTCATGTGACAAAGATAGAACATATTATAACCCATGATACATTCTGTCAAGAGTTGCTTCATACTGTAAATGACATTTATTTACTCCAATGCTTTTCATATAACTTTGCAGTGCAAACCGTATCTCTTAGTGGTTACGTCCTTTAACTTGGTCTAGGCAGCGATTTGCATACACAATTAATGTCAGTAACATGAAAATTTTATGGGCAGGTTACATATACTAAAACATTCATAAAGTATTTATCGGACTGTCTCAGCCACTATGTACAAAATTTATACTGTAACAATTGCTTAATAATTTTTCTAAAGACTTTTGCTCTTATCAAGAGAAGGGATATAAATTTTGGGGAGTGGAAAACCTTATATTTCTAGCACCCAGGGTTATCACCTTGCTTCCCCTGTAAAACGTTTTTTTATTCATTCACTCTCAGAATATGGGCATTGCTATCAAGGCTGTCATTTCTTACCCACTTCTAGCTGACATTCAGAAGGTGGTGGTGACATAGTATAGTAAGAGTAAAGCACAAAGTTAATAAGGATGGGCAACAAATGTTGGCCTAGCCAATGACACCCACATCTAGTGAAAGAATAAAAAATAACTTCCCCATCACTGCTCAGCATACACCACAGCCCGAATCAATACATTTAACATTTCTCACAGCAATCTTCTTGTGCAATGGCAGAGGGAGATTGTGAATTGGTGCTCATTGTGTACTGGGAAGTGATGCCTACTGGCAACTGCACCAAGGTTACCCAAACTCATTTCAAGTTCAATTGCTTGCAATTGGCATAATCTTCATCTCATTATACTCTGGAATAGACTCAGAATCATCAGAATTAAAGGCATCAGAAAGTTCTTAAGGAACGTATACAGAACAGCTAGAGGGGACTGGTGAATAGGAACCCACATTTAAAAAAAATTTGATTGAAAGACTTGGTCAATTTCACGCTGCTGTCTCACACGGATGCCAGGTGTATGTTTCTTACTGGTAGTGCTGTGATTTGATTAACTCTGTTGAAATGTAAGCTGAAGCATAAATCAACACATTCTGTAAAGCAGGGCTCCATCCATTTAGTCACTCAGGCTTATGATTGCCCTGCTGCATTCCCTTTACAATGACTTTTTCTAGAGCCAGGTCAGGTGTACAGAAGTGAAACATTATCGATCAAATTCAAGCCAGAGCAATCCTGAAATCATTAGGAAAAGCTTTCAGTAGCTTTAGCCAGTCAGTGCATATATATTGACCTTAAGGTCAAGAGCATTCAGTCCATTAAGCCAGCTACTTTAACAGACTGTGTATAATTTGCACAGTTGGGTACTTCATCTTGCGAGGGGGCTAATTAGCCAACAAGTTCCAAGAGAAAAACCTGTGAAATTTCTTTCACCCCTGAGATGATTAAGTGAAATTAATTCAGTTTAGAGTCTACACCATTGGACTCTGCCATGTACTGATCCAAAGGACTGGAGGCACTGGGGGGGAAGAATTTGCTTTAGTAGTGCCACTTCAAGCAGTGCTATGCGGACTGTTGATTCCCTGGGGGTGAACAGCATGGGTCACTAGTTCTGTGTACATCTGCTGGAAGTGCTGCTACTTGAATGAATTTTTCCTTAAGTCACTAATGAATTATTTTAACTGGATATTCATCTAACTCATTTTAACACACATTGAAAGCTTGAGATGGCACCCTATTAAAGAAAGACTTGCTTTTATATAGCACCTTTCATGGCCTCAGGACATTCCAAATGGCTGATGGATTATGATTGGAGTGTTGTCACAGCTATGTAGGGAATGCTGCAGCCAAAATCTGCTCCCAAAAGCATGGAATGTAATAATGACTACATAATCAGTTTTATGATAAGGGATAAAAATTGACCAGCACACTGGGGAGAGCTGCTGTGTTCTTCTTTGAAATAATGCTATGGGAAATTTGACATCCATTTGAAAGGGCTAACATTGCACATATCTGCTACGCTGTTGGGGAAATAAATTCCTCTGATCCTTCGCCTCACTTGAGATTTGCCAATTTTCTACTTTTCTTCTGCTGTGATCACTTAAGTGATCTTCTTCCAAAGTACACACGCGATTCAACAGTACAAGGACCTGAATATATTCACTCTTTGTTGGATCCCGTGGATCCCCATCGCACATTTGTTGTAAGTGGTGGCCGAGTTGGTACTATATATAGAGTGATCAGCAGACAATTCTTAGGTGGAAACTTCATGTTTATTTACAAAGGTACTCAGCAGCAATTACATGCATGCTTTCACTTCAAACCCTATCTCCATACTACTGACAACTAACTACAGAGGTAGTCCGTGCTATTCTTCTATTGGTTACACAAGATCATGTGATCTTCTTTTTTAATAGCCTTCTTAAAGATATACTACACATTACATAAAACATAATTACCACATCCTTCCCCTTTTAGTCGGAAACACATTTTATATTTACAAATACAATTTTCTCAAAATAGCAAATAAAACACAGATAAGTAATTTACAAATTCAGTCCTTCTGGGGGGTTTCCTTTGGCGTGTAGAACATCTCAACTCTACAACTTCAGATTCTTTGTCAGGAACCTCCTTTTCTGGAATTGTCTGAACATCTTTGACGGATACCTGCAAATCTATTTCCTCAACTCTTGCAGGTACATCAGACACATCTGATACATTCTGTACTAGGTTGATCCGCTTGTGAACACTGGTGGAATTATTTCTTGCTGATTTGGTTCTCTCTTCCTCAAATGGTCCACATGACTCCGCATGACTCAGCCTTCCAACTTCACGTGGTAGGATAGAGGTCCAGTCACTGCACCTATTTCACCTGGTAACCACTTTGGTCCTTCTCCAAAGTTCTTCACATATACCGTCTCTCCCACGATAAACTTCCTCTCATGACTATGCCAGTCGTGTCTAGTTTTCTGACTTCCCTGACTCCTTTCCACCTTCCTCTCTAAGTTAGTCATTATTAAGCTCAATCTCATCCTGAAAAGGCGTGTCATCAATAACTCTGCAGGTGTGACATCTGTTGTTATGTGAGGGGTGGTCCTATAATGAAAAAGAAAGCATACTAGCTTGGTCGCCAAGGAAGCTCCAGTTAACTTCTTCATGCCAGCCTTGAATGTTTGAACTGCCCTTTTGGCCATTCCATTTGAGGAAGGGCGGTACAGTGAAGATTTCACAAGTGATACCATTGAGGTTGATAAACTGTTGAAACTCAGCACTCAAGTGCCGTGCCATTATCAGAAACTACCACTCCTGGTAGTCCATTAATGGCAAAATTTTGAGGTAGCTTCTCAAATGTAGCACATCATATATGTCAGTCAATTTTGAGTGGGCATTAGCAATGAGCAGAAACATTGTTCTCATGAAAGGTCCCACATGGTCAATGTGTAACTGCACCCATGGCCTTCCTGGCCACTCCCAAGGGTGAAATGGACCTGTTGAAAGTAACTTCTGCAGTTGCTGACATTACACACAATTCTTCACTAAACTCTCTATTCCACCATCCATCCCAAGCCACCATAATGCTATGGGCTTCATTTGGGAAATTCCTGATGAGCACTGTGTAGTTTAATTAACAGTGGTTTCCTTCGCTTTGGAGGTACTATCACTCATGCTCCCCACAATAAGATGCTATGCTGGCTGGTTATTTCATGCCTTCTGTTGAAGTACGGTTTCATTTCATCAGTTATGGGCTCTGTGATCAACCATATAGCACTTGTTCTCGTACTTGAGATATGATTGGGTCCTGATCTGTCAAGTCTCTGATCTGTTGAGCACATATCGGCAATGAATCTAGGAAATTTAACAATAAAACAAGTTATTATGGAACTGGGACATTTTCTTGTAAAGGCAAACGACTATGTGCATTGGCATTTGCAATTTGATTGCCAGGCCTATGTATGAAAGTATACTCGTATGCTGCCAAGATGAAAGCCTTATTTGTGTTTCTGTGTCTTCTTTCTATGTGCCTTCTTCTGTCTAGCGCTGACTTTAATCTCGGCCTTCTTCTCGATCTTGGCCAGACTACTCTCAGGTGCAAGCTCGACTTGAATGACTTGGGTCTTCCAAAATGTCATCATCTGTCTGCTTCTTAGAAAATTCTGTGACTTTTGCCCCCAAAGTCTCTTTAGCTTCATTTTGCTGATTATTCAGCTCTTCCATCTCTTTTTTGTATTTGTTTTCTGCCTGCTGGAAAATTTAGCATTGTTATGTCTTCTCTGCCAACTCACTCTTCAGTTTATTCAGAGAAGTGCTGAATTATTTCTGTTTCTGTTTGTACTTTTCCAGAGATACAAACTTAGACTTGAAGGAATCTTGTAGTGTGTGAAGGTCTTTCAGCAGGTTTTCTTTTTCCTTTCTGAGGCTGCTCATCTCATCTCGAACTCTATCATTAAGCATGGTCTCTTTGAGTTCCTTTTGCTGTTTTAACATGTTTTGTCTAAAGAGTGTTGAGTCCTTACATGTTCCTTTCGCAAAGGAATGCTTCCAGCTTCCTTTTAGAATCTCAGTGGCCAATCAAGGCTGATTTCCCTTAGCCAATTTTGCCCTAGGAGTCTTGGACCTCTGCCTCTCAATACCAACACTGGTAGCTTTACTAACTGGCTTCCATAATGGACAATTACTCTGCTTATGCCTTTGGATGTCTTCACCTGTATAAGTTTTTAATTTGGCATCAGTTCCTTTCAAATTTAACTTGTGTTCACCATAATTCAGATATTTGAAGGTGTGTTCACCAATTACTGCAGTGAAAGCTTCTGTCTCCACTTCCATTCTAACAGGCCTGCCATTTACCTTCACTGTTACATGTACTGGTTCTGTCTTTCCAACCTTCAAATTAAATAACAAATAAATATCTGAATTTGTTGCTTCAGGGTCTTCTATATTGCAAATCTCACTGGGTTTTTTTTCTTTTGTTTGAAAGTCTGCCTGATTCTTTCTTTGCATTGTCTCATTGTGTGTCCATTTCGATGACAATAAAAACATCTGATTTTTTTTAACTGACAATTGTTATAAGATTACTTGTTTCCACCTCAGTTGCAATTATTCCTTGTTTTCGCTGCTAAGTCATTTCTTTTTATTTTTCTGCTAGCGGTGGCTGTTGCACACCTTTTGGCAGGTTCTTGCATTTTCGTACCCTCTTTAGCTGGGGCTTCCCACCCAATGTGGTGGACAGCACTATTTTGCGCTCCCTGTATGGCTTTTGAATCCCTTACTGCGCTTTCCACGGCCAGTGCTATCTCTAGCACCTTTTTAAAATCCAAATTTGTTTTGGACAATAATCTCTTCTGAATCATGCCTTCATTTACACCGCACACTAAACGATCTCTGAGCATGTCATTTAGAGATGTACCAAACTCCCAATGTTCTGTTAACTGCTTCAAACTTGCCACATAGCCTGCAGCTGTCTCCCCCCGGGACTCTAATTCTCAAGTTAAACTTGAACCGTTGCATCATTACTGAGGGCTTTGGCAGATAATGACCCTTCATGAGGTCCACCAGTTCATCAAGACTTTTCAAATCTGAGACACTGGATGCCATCAGACTTGTGATTTGATTGCCAGGCCTATGCATGAAAGTGTATTCGTATGTTTCCAGAATTAAAGCCCATCATTGTGTTCATGCTGAGGTAATGGCTGGTAAAGCCTTGTCCTCACTAAACAATCCTAGCAATGGATTGTGGTTTGAAACAATTGTAAAGTGATGGCCGTGTACGTACTGGTGAAATTTCTTAACACCAAAGACGATGGACAGGCCTTCTTTTTCTATCTGTGAGTATCCATTTTCCACTGTGGTGAGCATTCTTGATACGTTACCCATTGGCTGTTCTGTGCCATTGTCCATCCGATGAGAAAGCACTGCTACCACTCCGTAGGGAAATGCGTCACATGTCAGCACCAATTCTTTTGTCTGGCCATAATGCACTAATAGATTGGACGAGTGCAACAATTGTTTCACCTTTATGAAAGCTTCTTATTGGGGTGCCTCCCAAAACCAACGTTCATTCTTTTTGATTAGAGAATGCAGGGGGGGCCAGCACTGTAGACAAATTGGGTAAGAAACACCCATAATAGTTGATCATTCCTCGCAACAATTTGAGCTCTGAGGCATCCTTTAGTACAGGTATCTTTCTTATGGCACGCACTTTGTCCTCAAACAGGTGGAGGCCCTGTGAATTTACCCGGTGACCCAACTAGATTACCTCCCTCGCTTGGAATGTGCACTTTTCTTTTTTTTAACGCAATCCAGCTTGCAAGAAACATTTTAAGGCTTCTTCTAATTTGTCAAATGCTCTTTTTCAGTGACTCCTGTCACTAATATATTGTCTAAATAGACTACAACCTCGGGCAGTCCCTGCAGTAAGCTTTCCATTGTTCTCTGAAAGATGGCACAAGTGGAGGAGACACGAAAGGCAATTGTGTATATTAGTACAGCCCTTTGTGGGTATTAATTGTGACAAATTCCCAGGAGGCATTATCCAACTCTAATTGTGGATAAACATGACTCATGTCAAGCTTTGTGTACGTTGGCCCTCCTGCCAGCTTGGTATACAGGTCTTCAATTTTTGGAATCAGGTGCCTGTCTAGCTTAGCTACTTTATTAACCGTCAGTTTGTAGTCTCCACAAATTTGGACGCTTTGGTCAGATTTAAGGATGGAGACTTTGGGTGCTGCCCATTCTGAGAACTGAACAGATTATATAACGCCCAGTTTCTCTAGTCTGTTCAGTTCAATGTTGACTTTTTCTCACAGGGCATGTGGCACTGGTCTCGTCTTCATGAAGTGAAGGGTTGTTTCCGGATCCACATGAATCTTGGCCTGCAGGCCTTGGATTTTCCCCAGTTCATCCTTAAAGATGGTGGCATACTTTTTAAGTAGCTCTGTAGCCCATTTGCTCTTAACTGGGAAATTTCAGCCCATTATAACTTAATCTCTTTTAACCAATTTCACCCCAGGAGGCTTGGGCCTTCACCTGCTACCATCATCAAGGGTAGCTTTGCAGAGTGGCTTCCATAATGGACAGATACTCTGCTTCTTCCTTTTATTTGAATGTCTCCATCCGTATATGTTTTTAGTTTGGCAGCTGTTTCTTCTGAACTTAGTTGATGTTCACCATTATTCAAATATCTCAAGGTATGTTCCCCAATTACTGTAGTGGAAGCTCCCGCATCCATTTCCATTCTAACAGGTTTGCCATTTACTTTCACTGTGACAATTATTGGTTCTGTCTTTCCTACTTTCAGATTAAACAACGAGTAAATGTCTGAATTTGTTGTTTCAGGCTCTTCTACGTTGTAGATTTCATTGGGCTTCTTCATTGATGGTCGTAGGTCTGCTTGAATCTTTCCTTTCTCATCATATGTCCATTTCTATGACAATAGCAGCATTCAATTTTTCTCAACTGCCAATTGCTAAAAGGTTGATTGTTTCCACCTCTATTAAAATTATTCTTTAATTTCGCTGCCACATTATTTTTCTTTATTCTTCAGCTAGTGGGGGCTGTTTCCCGCTTCTCGGCAGAATCTTGCTTTTTCGCACCTCTTTCGGCTGAGGTTTCCCATCTGATGTGAAGGACAGTGCCATTTTGCGCACCCTGTATTGCTTTTGAATCTCTTGCAGCACTCTCCATGGCCTGCGCTATCTCTAGCACCTTCTTAAGATCCAGATTTATTTCAGAAAATAATCTTTCCTGAATAGTGCCCTCTTTCACACCACACACTAAACAATCTCTAAGCATGTCATTCAGAGTCGTACCAAACTCACAATGTTCTGTTAGCATCTTCAAATTTGCCATGTATTTGAGAAAATTGGTGTGAGTAACTTCCTAAAAATGAGGTGTGTAGCCTTAACACCATGTTCAGCCTCACCATTAACCTTTTTTACCTTTATTCTTTCATGGGAATGTGGGCATCACTGGCAAGGGCAGCATTTGTTGTCCATCCCTAATTACCCTTGAACTGAGTGGCTTGCTAGGCCATTTCAGAGGAAAGTTAAGATTCAACTACATTGCTGTAGGTCTGGAGTCACATGTAGGCCAAACAAAGGACAGCAGATTTCCTTCCCTGACCAGATGGGTATTTATGACCATCAATGATAGTTTCATGGTCACCATTACTGAGATTAGCTTTATATTACAGACTTTATGAATTAAATTTATATTTGAACTGTGTCCCGTAGGCATTAACCTGGGCCTCCAGATTACTAGTCCAGTAACATTACTGCTACACCACCTTCCCCCCCAACACATCTCTGAAAGGGAACTAGCACTCGGCAGTCAAAACACCTGTCTGAGTTGTAGGCAACTTTTAAGATGCAAATATGGCACATTTAAGACCCCACTTGCCATTTTAGAAAAGAACTGGTTGGACCCTGTGCCATGGGCAGATGATAAGGACGAAGAGGCCCCAAAAAGCTAAGTGAGGAATTATTTTTGTGGGGCCAGGGAGAACAGGAATTCACCTCTGGGCCCAACAAAATAAACAATCTGAGCTCATGCACCCCCCCCACCCCCAGGATCTCTGAAATCAGCACCTGTCTCAAGCACCCCCAATGCCAGCCTGCCACACTAACCTTGCTGCCTCTTTGATTGGTGAGCCCATTTAGCATCCCACAATGTAAGAGGGGCCAGGACCTGAAAATAGCATCCACCCTTTCATCGCTGGGACCATTGGCCAGATTGTGTGATCTGCCTGCTAGCCAGCCAACGGATTGTCAAAGTCAACTGCATGAACTTTGAAGTTGCTCCACAATGTCAGAATGCTCCAAGCAAATAAAGTTTCTCCTGGGCCTCTGTGCTGAACACCAACAGACTAGCTGTGTTTCCTTTCTGTATTTTAAATTGTCAACATTTGATTTTTGTTTGTATATTGTAGATAAGTTGCAGATAAATCTTTCCACAGGTTACTTAAGGTCATTTACAGTAAAGGCAGCAATAAAGTCATTCACCTATAATCTGAACATAGCTTTTTGCACCTATAGGAGTTTTCCATTAAATAAATTAGGGATATCGACTAAAAGCCAACAAGCCATCTCCCTTCCTCTATTTATACTCTGTGCTGCGATAGTTTCAATCTCACAAAAAATTTAACCTACATTTACAGTATGCATGTGGCTCAGGCTTCAGTGTGTAACATTTTTCCATAAAACTTCTGCACAATTTTGTCCAACATTTTTTAAGTTGATTTTTTTGCTCCTTTTTCCAAAAAAAGAACCTTCCTGGCAATTGGAGCTGGAGGCCTGCTTCAGGCTTCTCTCTACATCATGTAAACAGCCTCCAGCTAATGGGCACATCAGCCTGCCTAGCCTTCACCTGTCACCTCCCCTGTGATGCTTATGAGAATGAAGAAACTCACCCTCACTGTGTAATCCCATCTCCTTCAGGACCATTGTATCATGTCGTGGAAGTGCAGGCCATTGTTCCATTTTCCTCCTTTGCTCTTTTCAAAATTACCAGATGGTAAACCTCACACATTGTAAGCCAAATTACATGAGGAAATCCATTCTATATTAATATAATCCAAAGTGTTACTGCATCAATGTAAAAATCGCACCCATAAATTTGACGCCAGGTATAAATCTCACTTACACTGAAAATTCACACCACTCAGTTTATAGCTGATAACAATCTGTGTGAAGCCCTAGTTTATACACTGGTGTTTTGGTATATATATGCCAGCAAAAGGAATCATTTCTTCAAAACTTCACCAAAAATTCAGAAAGCTTAGGATTTAACTTGGAATATTGGGTGATAACTCGTAAATTAATCAAAGAGGTAACATATGAACTCTAGGATGTAGTTAATGGGGAATCTACTGTTCCTTTGCAATAACTTCATCCCCTGTATGTTTCTGATGTGTTCTCAGATTTTATGATTATTATTCCTCAGAATGAATTTGGAAAAAAAGTACTTTTGAGGTTTGTGTTTTAGAAGAAAAATGTCTTCACCTAAGTTAGAAAAAGCACTGAGGCAAAATGTAATTCAAATGCTTTTGAGCTAAGCTGTAGTATTAATTCCTAAAGACTGTAAATGATAAAGCCATTTTATGTTATCTGTTCTGATGAAAGCTCACAGACCTGAAACATTATTAGGCCTGATTTTCATCGAGAAGGTGGAAAGGTTGAGTTGGGAAACTTGCCAGCCCAGCAGACCCATCACTTTCTAAAGGGCCCCTGCCACCATATTTTTGTTCTGGGAAGGCGAGGGGCGGGATGGAATTGAGCCCGCAACATCCAGAGGCAGTTCGGAGATGAGCATGGAGGCAAGTGTGTGCTGAGGCTGGCTAGTTGAAAGGTCCACCTCGGTTTTCTGGGACTTTGGCCCAGTTGCACCACCTCTCATTTCTCACATACCTTCACACCATATCCTCCACACCCACTCCATGTCCTCCATGCCCCCTCCATGACCCCATGCCCTCTCCATGTCCCCCACGTCCTCTCAATGACCCTACGCTCCCTCCATGTCCCCACATCCCCTCCATGACCCCATGCCCCCTCCATGTCCCCCATACCCCCTCCATGACCCCATGCCCCCTCCATGTCCTCCACGGCCCCTCCATGACCCCATGCCCTCTCCATGTCCCCCACATCCCCTCCATGACCCCATGCCCCCTCCATGTCCCCCATACCCCCTCCATGACCCCATGCCCCCTCCATGTCCTCCATGCCCCCTCCATGACCCTATGCCCTCTTCATATCCCCCACAGTCCCTCCATGACCCCATGCCCCCTCCATGTCCCCCACACCCCCTCCATATCCCCCACGCCCCCTCCCTGTCCCCATGTCTCCCATGTGCCCCATGCCCCCTCTAAGTCCCCCATGCCCCCTCTATGTCCCCCAGGCCCCCTCCATGTCCCCATGCTCCCTCCATACCCCCCCACATTCCCTCCATGTCCCCATGCCCCTCCCATGTGCCTTCTTTAATGCACATGTCGTTCCTTGCCCATTCACCCAATAGACACAATGTACAGAAACAATGAATCATATAACAACAGTGGCAAGTGTTTGAAATGTTAAAGAAAAAACAGATCAAAATAATCTCCTTTGATAAAAACTGCTGCTCTTATATCCATACAAAAATGTGAGACACTGCCATTCATGGTATCAATAACAGAAGATTTCCCCCATTTCACACCTGTTAATCTTGTCCAATTTAACATACAGACTTTGAAACATTGCATCAAAAAAAGAATGAATTACTATAACTTCATAATGCTGTCAATCAATCAAAGCTAATTCTCCCTCTCAAGCTGTCTAAACAGTCCCCCTGCTAAACTGATTTCATTAGTGAGTCTTGGAGGCCAGCCAAACATTTATAATGAGGCCATTTGGAGAAAAGATGTCTGGTCAACTGTGTCTGTTGATACAGTTGCAAGATTGCCTCATTATGAATGCTTGGCTGAGCTCCATGACTCACTGGTGGAATAAGCTTAGCAGGGGATCTGTCTCCACAAATTTGAAGGGAGTGTTAGAGGAAATCCTGCCCATCATTTTTAAAGTTCTATGGAGTTGGTGCATCCCTGTGAAAATCCAGGCTCTTGACTCTGTTTCTCTTGACACAGATGCTGCCAGACATGCTGAGTATTTCTAACATTTTCTGTTTCTATTCCAAAGCAATTTGTTAACCTATATCAACAATTAAAGAACAGCTCATGTGCATTGTGTTGAAAAGTCTCCGGTTCCAGGTACTCACTAGGAATTTTCTGGCATAGCCATACCTTCTAAAATGATAGAGGCAGGGGTAGTCAATCAGATGTTTGAACCAGAAAGCTGGGAGGGCAAGCTATTTCCAGATTCAAAAGGAGAAATGCAGGTAGGGACTTAAGAATTACTTTGTTTGAGCTGAGTGTTCTCGTTTTGTATTATTACAAAAAGAGTTGTACTGATTGAATTGTACTTGCTGTGAAATAAAACACTTTAAAGATTAATATCTGGCTTTGTCTCACCAAGTGTTTCCTCAGTCTGTCTTTGTAAAGATTAGAGAGATACGTGAGAAAGATATAACAATCTAGCTTGGATCACAAATGAGATACCATGGTTACATCCTGAGTCACACTGCCTTTTAACTAGGTATTAGGCAGTGTGAATTCACACTGCTGCACAAGAAATGGGGAATCTGCATACAGCACTGATTGATGCCTCTGAGCAGAAAAATGTGTCTAAAACAGAGCAGAAGTTGCAACAGTTTGCAAGAACTAACTCTGCCAGACCTGTCTCAACAATATGCATCTGTAGAGGGCCTTTATGTTGTAAAATGACCCAAGGCATCTCACAGGAGAATTAACAAACAAAACTTGACAACATGCCAGCCAAGGAAATATTATAATAGGTCAGGGGGGTTTTAAAGAGCATCTTAAAGGAGGACAGACAGATGGAGTGGTTCAAGGAAGGGATTCCAGAGCTACTAATATAAAAGCAAAATACACGGATACTGGAAATCTGAAATAAAAACACCTGAAAGGTCACAGACTTGAAGTGTTAACTCTGTTTCTCTTTTTGAGGATGCTGCCAGATGTGCTGAGTATTTCCAGCATTTTCTGTTTTTATTTCACAGTTGGAAATTCTATAGGGCTTAGGCAGCTAAAGGCATGGGTGCCAATGGTGGAGTGATGGAAATCAGGGGTCTCAAAGGTTTTGTTAAATCATGTACGGGTTGAGAGAGAGTTTAAAATTCATGTTTCAAGTACTAACTAATTAATTAAAAATATTAGACAATATGCACCATGAAAATTGTACTCCGATCAGTATTATTAAATAATTTAAAACAGTATATGGCTGACTGTATTAGAGGACTGTAGTTCTACTTCATCTTTTCTCTGCCGGCAGCAAAATACACTAATACCATATTTTAATTTGGACCTTAAATATCCTTTTGATTGCACGTTATTTATTTCTCACTATTATCTAAAAACAGAAATATGTCCTGACTAAGGGTAAAAATGATCTGACATATGAGAACATGGAAGAAAATCGATGATATGGATGCAGGAAACCAATTAAGGAGGAAATGAAAGGCATGGCTATAAAGCTAAGGAGGCCACCAGCTCAATTTAAAGGAACATATCCTTCACAGTTGGAGTTGTCAACTTGATGAGTAGACTGCCATCTAGTGTGCTCAGAAAAGAATTGTATTCATTTTAGAAGTCGGATAGAATGCAAAATCCTCCCTCTAAGGCAATGCTTCCCAAACTATTTTCCAGTGTGACCCCATTTTAACACTTGAAACTTAACAAAGTCTTAGACACCAGCAAAAGCCAAAACATCAATAAAACAGCATGGTAACATTCAGTATAATCATTAAAGTTTGAGTATTATAGATCAAAATATGATACATCACATAAATATGAAAATCTGTGATCTTAAATAACTTTGTAAGAATATTATTATATATACTCATGTAGGTTTCAGCCAAGCTCTCCATATTCCTCAGTGACAGAAGACTCAGTGAAGTCCCTCTCCTCTGATCTATTCACACACATTGTAATCAGCCACTCTCTCCCAGCTCCCTACATTGTAATCAACCCACGCATCTCACACAGTAATAGGTCCCTCCCCAACTCTGCCCCCCCCCACCCCCACACAAATATACACAGTAATGGGCCTCTCTTCCCTCCCATCTCCACCACCCTCACATGGGCACACCAATCAGCCCCTCTTCCACCACCAACTTCCGACCCCGCTGCTGCCCCCTCCCCCCACCTTTGGGCTAGCTGTTAGTGCCTGTGAATGTGCAGACATGAACAAAAAACACAGTCAAATTTGAAGTTGCCACTCGCCTTCCCAGTTCAGTTGCATGACCTCCCAGTTGCTCCCCGGTCTCAGCCAGTGACTGAGTTACACTTGCCGGCCTCTGCTTGAGCCAGGTTAGTGCACAAGCTTCCTGTGTGGCAGGTTAAAAGGCGCTTTGGGCTCACCATCTGCCTCTTTAAATTACTGCACATGCATGGCTATGAAAAGAAATTTAAAGGGCCTATGCACTTAAACAAATTGATCATGACTACAAAAATAATTAGAGGACATGTTGGTAAGAAGGTTGTTTATTTAATGTAGGAAAAACATAATCTAAAATTGCACCAGGCCCTGAATTAGGAGCCAGATTATTAAGTAATCTCAAGGGGCTGATTGATCTTTTCTTGTCACTACACTCAGGATCTTTTTAATTCTGTAGCTGAAATTCCTCAATACTCTTTTTGCTTGCTCTTGAATATGAGGCAGCAGTGGCAAGGAATCTTGGTAATAAAAGGGTTAAACAATTTTGGGCTGTAAAATTACAATTCCATGCAATGGACCCTACAGTTATACAGTAAACAAGTTAATAACTGTTTCCTCCAGAAAACAGCTTTTGGTATCTTGACATCCTCGGCGCAAATTCATTACTCTCTGTATCTGCTGACCTCTCTGAGCCCAGACTTTATTACTTCCAATGTTTTACCACAATCCACATCTTGCCCAAATGTTTTGGAGTTGTCAGATCATTATTACAGCATTGCATGTCACACTTGCACATCTTATTTGCTGAGAAGGAGAAAAAGAACAAGTCAACAATGGACATTTATACCTGTCCATTATTGTCTGTAAAACAGCCAGACTTTTAAATTCTATTAGAGCTACCTGGAAAACGCAAACCAGTTTACAGAATGATTGGAAACTACTGCCAAAAACAACTGCATTTTTATAGACTAAATTAACAAAATTCCAAAAGGAAAGGTTTTGGGAAAGATAAGCATAGTGGGACTAACTGGATAACTTCTTCAAAGAGATGAAAGAGGCAGTAAATGGCTGAATGGCCTCCCCCTGTGCTGTAAAACTCAATGAAATTGTTGCAGAGCTTCATACAGATAAAATAAAAGTAAAAAAGGTGTTTACTGTAAAGTAAAATAGAAAATACTCTAATACACCGATGTCTTTCACAGGTACTTATCGTAGAGACGAATTTACTATTTACAGGTTTGTTGACTGGCCAACTGGCAGAAGATGGCTTTATCCAAGCTTTAAGATGACGAGAGAAGAAAGCTTTATACATGCTATCAAAAGAGATCTTAGCAAGAGAAAGAAGTATCATGCCAACAAATTGTGAAACATAGTGCTGCGACTTCTCAATGCAATTCCAAGATTTGTCATGAGATCCTCTCACGACAGAGTAGCCAGTTCACCCACTTACATGTATTCAATACTGATTACAATGATCAGATGTATTTCTAAAGCATTTAGCATAGAAGTAGCAGCATCACCAGAGTGTTGAATGAATACTTCACATCCGTCTTCATCCAAGAGAATGAGGATGAAGGTATCGAACTCAGGGAGAGAGACTGTGAGGTTCTTAAGCAAATTGATATAGGGAGTGACAAGGTATTGGAGGTGTTGGCAAAAGTGGACAAATCTCCAGGTCCGGATGATTTGTGTCCCAGCCTGCTGAGGGAGGCAAGGGAGGAGATTGCAGGGGCTCTGATTCAAATTTTTAATTCCTCTCTGGCCATGGGGGAGGTGCTAGAGGACTGGAGAACAGCTAATGTGGTTCCATTATTTAAGAAGGGTTATAGAGATAAGCCAGGGAACTATAGGCCAGTGAGTCTCATGTCAGTGGTAGGGAAACTATTGGAGAAAATTCTGAAGGAGAGAATCTGTCTCCATTTGGAGAAGCAATGTTTGTTAAGGGATAGTCAGCATGGCTTTGTCAGAGAGGCGTCATGCTGAACAAATTTGAGTGAATTCTTTGAGGAGGTGACCAGGTGTGTAGATGGGGGTAGCGCAGTTGATGTAGTTTATATGGATTTTAGCAAAGACCTTGACAAGGTCCCACATGGGAGACTTATAGAGAAGGTAAATGCACATGGGATACAGGATAATTTGATGAGGTGGATTCAAAATTGGTTTAGTTGTAGGAGACAGAGAGTGATGACAGAAGATGCTTCAGTGACTAGAAGCCAGTGTCCAATGGCATACCAGAGGGATCTGTGCTGGGTGCCCTATTATTTGTCATTTATATAAACAACATAGATGACTATGTGGGGGGTAGGATTAGTAAATTTGCGGATGACACAAAGATTGGCCGGGTGGTTAACAGTGAGGTTGAGTGTCTTAGGCTACAGGAAGATATAGATGGAATGGTCAAATGGGCAATAAGTGGCAGATGGAATTTAACCCAGAAAAGTGTGAGGTGATATACCTTGGAAAGAGTAATTTGACAAGGAAGTATTGAATGAATGGCATGCAACTAGGAAGTTCTGAGGAACAAAGGGACCTTGGTGTGTGTGTCCATAGATCTCTGAAGGCAGAGGGGCATGTTAGTGGGGTGGTGAAAAAGGCATCTGGGACACTTGCCTTTATAAATCGAGGCACAGATTACAAAAATAGGGAGGTCATGTTGGAATTGTATAGAGCTTTGTTGAGGCCACAGCTGGAGTACTGTTTGCAGTTCTGGTCGCCACATTATAGGAAGGATGTGATTGCACTAGAGGGGGTGCAGAGGAGATTCACCAGGATGTTGCCTGGGATGAAACATTTAAGTTATGAAGAGAGGTTGGATAGACTTGGATTGTTTTCGTCAGAGCAGAGAAGACCTGGGAGCAACCTGATTGATGTGTATAAGATTATAAAGGGCATGGACAGAGTGGCTAGGGAGCAGCTGTTCCCCTTAGTTGAAAGGTCAGTGACGAGGGGACATAAGTTCAAGGTGAGGGGCAGGAGGTTTAGGGGGGATGTGGGGAAAAATCTTTTTACCCAGAGGATGGTGACGGTCTGGAATGTGCTGCCTGCGGGGGTGGTGGAGGTGGGTTGCCTCACATCCTTTAGAAAGTACCTGGATGAGCACTTGGCACATCATAACATTCAAGGCTATGGGCCAAGCGCTGGTAAATGGGATTAGGTAGATAGGTCAGATGTTTCTCACGTGTCGGTGCAGACTCAATGGGTCGAAGGGCCTCTTCTGCACTGTGTGATTCTGTGATTCTGTGACAGCCATGCCTCAGCATAAATATTCATGCTTCAATGGGTCCAATTAGAAATATAGTTGGGTTATCACCTGGTGATTCACACCTCACAGGTGTGTGCAAGCACTTGGCAGGGACAGCAGTGGAAAGTCAGGATCAAAGGGCCCCTAATTTTGTTCAGTTGGACACTGTTGCTGATCCCCAGTGTTTATCATTGGAGGAAAACGCCAGAGGTTAATCAACAACCTAGCCAGGTTCTGGCAGACATGCCATGCACACTTGATCTCCACAGAAAGAATAAAGGAGTCCAACTTGATTGCTGATAGATTAATGATACAGGGGATTGTGAGAATGTCTGCTTTGGTGTGAGAGGCTGTTTTCATGAAGCATCAAACACGGTACTCAAATGAGTCCATACAGTCCATAACCATGGCTGTGCAGTCTTTGGATACCAACTTGTTTACTATCTTAAACAGGATGACAGACACCTTAGCCAGGCCTTACAATGCAACATTTATCTGCACTATATTGGTCTGCAGCATACGTGTAGGAATGATGTGGTACTGGCCCAGGAGAGAGGTGATTGTGAAAGGAAACACAGAAATGGGAACTCCACTCAAAGCACCCCTACTTCTCAACTCTTGCCTTCACCCCTCCTCCCACATAGCCAGTACCCTGACATGCTGCCACATTTCCCAATGGCTGAGGTTCAAGGGTTGTAGTCTCTGACAATGTCCAAGGGGCTCCAAAGCCCAGAGTACCTCAGTTAAATGTATCTTAGCAGTCAGGGTAGGGATCTACCTCTGTTGAAGCCTAATGGATGTGCTATGTAGGAGCAGTCGAAAGCTAAAGTGAAGAAATTGTAATTCGCCACGAATATGCACATGTGTGTTTGACAAAATGTTATTTTAAGTTTCCTTTTATTTTATAATGCCATGTATTAATTGATTGATGAGCACCACTTGTGTGTTTTGGCCATTCTTGTATCCCGAGGGTCAACAAGCCCTTTCATTTGCTTCACAATGCACATAAGTAAATGACAGAACCCATTGGGCAAATGTGCACTTTAGGCGGAAGAGTGGTTGAAGGATTGTTTAGTGCAAATGGGGGTGGGGAGGAGATGGTGGGAAGAGGGGGCTGAGATGGTAATGCTGGTGGGTGGGAACGGAGAGAGAGATTTCATTTGTTATGTTTCTCACTCGGTGAACCTTCACAATATTAGCGCTTCTCTGGCATCCTGAGCAGAAACACAAGTAGCTGGTATGGCAAAAGGTATTCCACCTCCATCCTCCTTCTCCAAGAAATAACTGCTTTAGTCCATCAACTGCACTCCCAAGTTGCACTATAAATTTTGCAGCAGTGCAGAAATCTTTCCACTGATACAATAAAAGCAACCTATCTAGCTTGTTAGACTCCAGATATATATTTGAGTGCTGCTATTATAGTGAAGAAGTGAATAATAAAATTCTGGTTACAGCAGTTTACTGACTTACTTTACAACATATGGAACCATTAGCAAGAAAGGAAGTTTAATTTTTTTTTTGTTTTGTAATACGGCAGACCATATATAACTAAATACATTTACGTTGTGGTGCTGAAATGCAGCAGGGATGTTAATGCAATAATGAAGATCCTACAGAGTTCATGGCAGAAAATCAATATAAATGCCGCATCAGATGAAATATATTCTCTTTCTTCCATCTTGCAGGCAGAAATGTGTTTTAGGGAAATGGCGCTGTGCCGAGCTGGCACTGTCCTGCTCAGTATGCTAAACAAGGCAGCCGCACAGTTTCTAAGTCAGTGAGTCTTTTGTTATTTTTGTGTGAGTGACAGCTGGCAAGGAGCACAGAGCACCTGTGATAATCACTCTGCACGCCGACTGATTTTCAGACAAATGAAATGTCAAGCAGGATCAAAATGTTGCAGTGTTCTGAAATGCTGAGACAATCACAAAATATCAGCTACTGGCCTTGAGCAGTTTCAGTCATATCCCCAATCTACAGTTAAATGAAGAGCCTGACTTTAAATTTAATCTTGAGTTAGAGAGAAGTTATGACCCCTGTTTTGCTCATGTAGAGGATACTTAAAAATTGTTGTCAAGGTAGTTTTTGGGCCACTTACTGTCCCACTTCCCCTCCTCCCCACAAACTCCCACCTTGCCCACTTTGCTGTGCTGTTTCTGTCTTCTGTGCTTTTCCTGCTATTTGTAGTGACTGCTTATTGTTCAACATTTGCACTGGTCCACTCGATTGCAATGGTAGGCAAATGAAATGGAATGGAGTCTTTTGTGTTTCGGCCTGATATTCTAATTAATATTTAAACCTTTAAAATTGGGCTGTTTTTGTAAAGTCCATCAAATGGCAATAAAATGGGATGAAAAGAAATACTGAATGATGGAAACCTGAAGTAAAAGATTGAAAACGTGGGAAGCGTACAACAGGTCTGTATGCATCTGAATGAGAAATATGTACCCAGCTTCTGTCAGTGTTGATGGTCCTGCTAAACAGTTTGAGTATTTTCACTCACATCAATTTGATGTGAAAATTATCCTAAAACCTAGCTTGGTCAGTCATTTTTTTTCTCTTGATTTGTGTATATTTTATTCTCAAATAAATGTAAGTTCATTCCATTTAATTAGTTAAATATGAATAAATAAACAGAGGTTCAAGTTAGTGCTGTACGAACTGTCGGATCTAAATAATGTCTGCCTTTACATCACTGATGTGGTTAGAGGTCTATTTCTACATTATATTTCATGAATGCAGGGACAAACCTGATCATCAGGACAGGAGGCTGTGGGGCTATATCTGAGAGGACTGGGGTCAAACAGTGAGAAGTAGGAAGCCCCTTGGGCAAAGTCCCCATTCCTGGCACCCTTTCTCCATTTTCCCTTTCATAGCTACACTTCACCGCTCAGCAAGAACTGCAGAGCACTGTGCTACACTTCAGTGAGATGCTGGTTGGACAAGGCTGAAGTATTCATCCCTCCTGTTTGAAGTGGCAGATTGAGAGCACAGGCCATTGGTGAGGAATAGAAGCATTTGTTTGCCTGCTGGATGTGGTGGTCCATCCAAGTTGCCAGTTTTTCCATGAAAGTAGACATTAGCATAAATACCTGAGGCATCATGGTGTGGTTCACTGTGCTGCACGTGAGACTTTATGTTTCAAGAATGGAACCTTCATTCCCACTTGTTTCCCAGACTTAGTTAAAAATGTTATTACTCTCTTACTTTCCAATTGTCTTTCAAGCTTATGAATCTTTTCATTCAAGCTGGCAGCCACTGTGGGATGCTTTGTTGTCTTTGTTTCAGAGTTATCTGTGGAACTGTTAGATAAGTTTAACAACTTTACCTGGGCATTCAGTTCGTTTTGGAATGTTTCTTCCATGGTCACTGACTGTTCCTTCGACTCTTTCAATTCATTCAATAGATCTTCAGTTTACTTTATTGAATTTTCCTTATCTGCTTTCAAAGTCTAGATTTGCTCTTCCATACTGTGCCTCTCATTCTTCATGGTGTTCAGATTGGATCAAAGTTCAAGAATTTCATCAGTTTTGCTTGTTAGTTCTGCTTTCAAGCAACTGCTCTGATCCATCATTAATTCTTTCGCCTGTTCCAGGCAGTTTCCACAATGCTTAGCAGAGACTTCTGATACTTGAAGGTGATCCAGTTTTTATTGAAGATCTACCTTTGTTGAATTTGGTTCTACAAGGTTATCACTTAGGTGTTTCAAGTGCTCTTTCAAGCATTCTTCCTGTGAGCAACATTCCAGTGTTCTCATCTGTCCTCTTTTCTCCTCATCAAACTCATCTTTTGCACTTGATAGTTGGCTCTCTACACTGATCAGTTTTTCCTTAGCAGAGCATAAATCCTCTGTTCTATCCTTCAAGATCAGAATCTGTAATTGTACTTCTGTCAATTGTTTTAGAGAGTCTTCATGATCTTTTGTGAGAACTTCTACTTTCTCTTGCCATCCTAGATTCTTGATTTCCATTTCAGACATTTCATTTCACAATGACTCAATGGTTTGCAGTAAGATTGAGGCATCTGGTGTTTTTCCTTCTCATTCCTTGGTCTTTAGCTCAAAATCTACATTTTCTGATCTTGCTTCCATCTTTTCTTTATCTCCTGCAGTTTGGAACACTCTATTACTTTGCCCTCAATCAGTCAGGTGGCTCAGCACTGCCACCTGCTGTTGCAGTTGGGGTAACGTGTCTGGATTTTCCCAAAGGTTTATTTTTGGGGCTTCTGGAATGTTCTCTGCTTCTCTGTGCCATCATGTGGTTGGCTTGGGAATTGTCCTTTTCGCATTCGTAGCTTTACTGGGTGTTTTCTATCCCTCTTTTTAAGTTCTGTGCTCTCAACAACTTGAAGGTTAAAGTTTTGTCAAAGCTTTTAATATTTCATTAATGCAGATTGATGATTCATCATTGCGCTGTATTAGGATTACTTCATCAGCAAATTCACCAAACCAGTATAAAAACGTATTAACCTAGATTCTTCTCATTTCTTACTTAGACCTGAGGTACTCCAGTGATTTAAACATTTTCTTTTCCAGGATGCCTAATTATGCATTAGGTTGGGTCCTTGCATGAGTCCAAGCTGGCCTGGCAAGGTAGATTTTTTTATCCATGGTCATTTAAAATTTTAAGTGTGTATAGCTTTAAATGCTGTTAGGAAATCCAAGATAGCACTGTCGTATGTTTCTTCTCAATGAGGTTTCCAGCACTTCTTGGTTTTGGTGTGATCCTGCAGTCATGGCACATGTGACTTCTGCAGTGTGAAGTTTTATTTCTGTCTTTTGCTTCCAATCCTGCTTTGGAGCATTTCTCTGGTGGCCTCCTTCTGTGCCTTCACTTCTGGTGCTTTTCATCAGGTCAGAATACTTCTATTTTTTTTAATCTTCCAGGATTTAAATTTCTTCTCCGGCTTTTGTGATGTTTTATGTTGTTTCGATCACTGCCGCCAAGTATTAAAATATTGTGTGTAATTCAGTGGGTCCCGTGACATAATTCTGAGACTTGTATAGCTTAACATTAAGTGTTTATTAACTACTAGTAACTATATACATATATACAGCATGTCCTAGTCGCTGCTCACAACAGGCAAGATAGAGGTCGTACCCAACCAGCTCATGCTTGCAAATCTCAACACATAGTATCCAACATTGGATTTGGTTCCGCAATTGGACAACATTTGCTAAATAATCCTCAGTGTCCTAAGAATTATCTGACAAGCAAGTTAAGATTGTTGGTTGGGCTTATAGTCTGGTGCATTTGCATGTTCTGGAAAATACATATATTAATACACAGGACCCTGTTCTTTGCAGACAGAAAGAACATGTACACACATTGCACTTGTTTCAGCTAAACAAGATTAGTGACAACCATTCATTCCTCAGGGCAGCGCCTTGATCAATCAAAGTCAAGCTGCTGGTTTAAATTTCAAACAATGCTTGACAGTTAACTGTCAGTCACCATCACTGATGCATTCTCCATGGTAATGCCTCTACCAATCAGTCCTTTTTCCAACTAATGAGCACTCTCTTCACATACAGTATAAATTGTTGTTTTCCCCTTATATTGGTATTCTTGTGAAGTGTCCTGATGAGTGCAAGATGAAAAGTTTAGACATTTCTCTCCTTTTAGCAATACTCAAGATCTGTATTTCCAAAAGACTATTTACATATATAGAGTGTAAAGTCTAAGCTAGGAGCTGCCTTCATGCTTGCCTCTTCACACGACTCTGTCCAGTACAAGACGTCCCTATAGACTCAGGTCATTTGTTCCTTTATATCGCACTGTGGGCAGCACTGTACCCAATCCCATGTTAATCGCTTCTATGCAAGACTCTTATACTACAATATGTATTTCTCAGTCTATACTTCCTCCTTCTAGGCTCCTAGTCTTGTGACTTTCTCTTACTTTATCATGTGGGCATGACTGTTTTTCAAGTCCCATACATTATACCTTTCAACCCTGAACACCTTAATACTATATCTCCCCCCAAGTTTTTTTCCAAATATATTTACATTTACACTTACACACTCGTCCATCTCTCCCCAAGTCTCTAACTTCATAGGTTTAATTGGTCTGGGTGTTTCAGGACTTTCCCTGATCATGCCCTTGTGAGACTCAGCAGATTGACAGCTTCTCCTTGGACTCCTTTGCTTTGACTTGGCTGGTCTTTGTTAAGAGCTGCAGTGACTGATGCATTGTCACTTTGACTCCCCACACCTAGTTCTCCCAAATTTATAATGGAAGGTTCTCCTTTCTGGATTTAGGCTTGATCCTCTTCTTCCTCTCCTTGCTGTTGTACCTCTCTCGATCCATTGTTTCTTTTCATGGCTGAGTTTTGAGGGTTTATCCCTTTTTTTAAGTTTACTATGTTCCCTATCCTTGTTTGTTGTGTTGACCATTTAGATGGCTTCAACCACCATTCATTACTCCTGGAGCGATGACTCCTTGTAATCTCTGGTTCATGACGTTTTAGAAATTCCTGGGCTACTGTTTCTGGAGACAATTGTGTAGGCAAGGCAGGAAGCTGTGAGGAAGGCACTTGATCAACATCTTGCTTTCCTTCAAATTCCCGTATTCCCGGTGTGGCAGGAAGGTCAGTGTTCTCCAATGTGGAAGGGGTGAACATCGCCTGGTTTGGTTCTGTCGCTGGTTCTGGACTTGTTTGACTGCTTGCATCCTGGATTATCACGTTTAGTAGATGGATGGTGTGGATGTACTTACAAAGGGGTCACCAGTGTCAGATGAATCTGGCATTCTACTGGTGTATTCTATCAGCTGAGTTTCATCTTCCACCCTCTCTGATGGCCATAGAGTGAAGAAGGATCATGGTCACACTCAGGCACTCGTTGGTCCAATGGTTCATTACCACTTCAGGAAGAACAAGTTTATTCTTCGTCCCTTGGATAGCTTTGTGGAAAAAGGCTGGATTTTTGGCCTCAGTGAAGAGTGTTGAAAAATCAGCACTGAAGTCCCAATCAAGGTCTTCAGAGCATTTGGGCAGTTTGAGGGGCTCTGAACTGGCATAATTGATGACTATCTGCACATTAATGACTTACACTATGTTGATGAGTTTGACATCGACAGAGGCGTTCAGCTCAGAAGAGAAGATTCCTGATTGTGATTAACATATGTTTCCAGTGTCTGTTTGTTCCCGCACTGGAGGGTAGCTGGAAATATGCCTGTAACTAGTAGCTTGATCTCTCCTGCACCATACAACAGGGTTTCAACTGTCCTTAGCCATAGGTTTGCTAGCCATGGTTCTATATTGGGGAGGACTTTGACACTTGCTCCTGTATCCAATTTGAAATTAGTGATGTTGTCCATTGTTATGGACAGGAGGGGGGCTAATTTAAACAGCCCTGATTTCTCCTCTCACTGCCCATCCGTAAACAGAATGGTGTTTTTGACTTCTGATTTCCTTTTTTATAAGTGGTGGAGTAGTTTCCCCAGCCCTTCAGTTTGGAGTGAGCCAATCCTCTATTAATAACCTGACAGCCAACTCAAGACAAGGTAAATTAAGAGGGTTGGTTTATTTTTACACACACACAAAAAGCAGGGAGGGATTTTGCAATGTTCACCCCTGTTTGCACCCATACAATGAAAAGGATAAAGGAAAGAAAGGGGTACAGGGCAAGACCACGATAAAAATAAGAGTTATAGTTTCATGTGAGTCTAGAATCAAAAGTCTAATGGTGTATTCCCTCAGAGGTTAGCAGGCTCAAACTGTTGCAGGGTGATTCATCTTTTCAGAAGTGAGGACTTTCACAATGGGAGAAGGCAGAGATATAAAAGTTTCAATGTTCCAGTCGTTCACAGTGTCGATGAGGGTCAGGATATTTACCAGGACAGAACACTTTCTGCTGCTACTTGTTAGATGGTAAAATGGTAGACTGATTGGGTTCAGTCCTACATGGCAATATTACAGGCTCTAGCAGCTTGAGGGAGGTCATGTGACATATGTCCCACTTCTTCTCCTGGGTGTTGGACAAAGGATGTATATTTCCAGGTCTGGAATCTTGAGGTGTTTAGTGGAGGAGTTAGGTTCCCTTTTGTCCTGGCAGACTTCTGCCTCTGTTGGCCAGGGCTCTGCCTTAGAAATGCAAAGGGGGTTGATGCACTCTTTGGGATTTGATTTTCTGCAGTCACGGGAGCATTAGCACCTCTTTAAAGATACCAAGGTCCCTGAGGGTTTCGGAGGTTAGAAATTCCTCTGGTATGAGTCAGGGGAAAAGCCTTTATCCATTAAAAAAATAATTTCATAGAGTAGCCAGGCTGACATATATACATACATATATATATATATTTTTTTTTCCTTCCTGTTTTCTGGCCAGGACACCATTAACACAAATGTCTTCAAGTCAAAAAGTGTATCTTAGATTTTTGATATCACCCAGAAAACATTGTTGCTCCTCTCTTTGATGAGCCTCCTCTATTTCATTGATGGCCTTGTATGCAAAGAGTCTCTCACAATCCTCTCTGTGTTGGAGGTTTCAATTATGCACATCTTTCCAAAGTGTCCCAACCTTTTACAATGAAAGCATTCTGCAGCACTCACAGGACATTGTTTGTACTTATGGGGCTTTTTGGTGCTGGCATGGTTTACTGGCACCTTGAGCTTTTGTTCCTAAGGTCTTTTTTTGCCCTGCCGTGTCTTTGGAATTCTTTTGTTTAATAAGTTGTACTGTCATTAGGGGTTTTCTTCCCCTCTTAGCTTGGCTCTATTTTGCTGATGGACCTTTGATTGTCTGACTAACTGTGTCGTCTTCTCTAAAGTTAAAATTTCTTTGGATTTCAGTAGGTCAGGAAAGATGTCATTGGTTAACCCAACTAGGATGCAGTCTCATCTCAGCTCAGATTTAAGATCACCATATTTGCAAACATCAGCCAATTGCTACAGGTTATTGACTGGTTCACCAGGTTTGTGGACCCTTTTGGTAAACTTGACTCTTTCTAATATCATGTTACTCCATAAATTAAAATAATTATCAAAGGCTTTTAAAACCTCTTCAAATTTGTCTGATATTTCATTAATGCCTTGTCTTGCTATCAAATCTTCAGCAATTGCTCCAATAGAGTACAATAATGTATGGACTTGTTCAGTCTCTGATTTATCCTTTAATCTGGATGCAATTCTGAATCTTAAAAATCTCTTCCTCCATAGTGCCTAAATTCTGTGCCTGATCTGGCCCTTCCATGTCCCCAAATTTGTCTGGCAACATGAATTTGGAATTCATAGCTCTTTTTAAGCTCTTAGAAGGTTTGCCTAGATTTTTAAAAAAAACTTCAGTCGCAGTAATGGCGTTTTCCCACACTGATCAAGCTTTCTCTGATACCTGATGCAGTCACTGATCCTCTTTGGTGGTCATTCTTAAACATCTCAGAATTTTGAAATTAATTGCTGGAAGTAATTATTAAGGCCAGTTCATTGCGTTCCTCCCATTGGGGAATCATTTTGACAGCCGATTTTTTTTCTCAGTTGCTGCCATGTGTTTGCCATCTGTAATGGCGTCGACCTTGGACCTGAGCTGCAGGGTGTATTGAAACTGCGCTCGTTAAAATGGAATTTCTCCCAGTGCTGCCTTCTTACTGTGCTGTTAATTTGAAACTTTTAAGTCTTATGCAAGGTTTGCTCACCCTTCCTCGGTCATTGCCAGGTTCTATGACTCTGCTGCTGGATCGGGATTTTTCACTACCGCATGCTATGGCGTAGCCCTTAGTAAGCTGAACAGTTGATTTCTTCTCTGGCTTTCAGCCTCTGCATCTTCTATGGAGTTCTTTTGGCAATTTTCAATTGTCTTAATAAAGTCTTCGATTTTGGCACCTTTTTTCAGGCCAGACTTACAAACGTTTTTAAAAGTTGATTTTCAGACATTTAAGGATCCTTTATGGCTGCCACCATATTGTATGTTGGTTGTGATTGGCTGAGGAATGTTGCAGAGACTTAGATATGCCTGAACAATAACTGTTAGTTGTATGAACACAATTATTTTCAGATATACAAGACTACAGGAATTACACAGCCTA
The DNA here is from genome assembly GCF_017639515.1 of Carcharodon carcharias. Classification (NCBI taxonomy): domain Eukaryota; kingdom Metazoa; phylum Chordata; class Chondrichthyes; order Lamniformes; family Lamnidae; genus Carcharodon; species Carcharodon carcharias. The sequence continues at coordinate 62,413,110 of NC_054480.1, read as the reverse complement.
AGACATGAGCTTTCTCCTTCTGGACTTCCAGCCATGTAACTCTCTCTTACTTTGTCATGTGGGTGGTACTATTGCTCCAGTCCTACACTTTAACTCTTTCAGTCCTGAATACCCTAATACAACAGTCACAATTTGAATTTTTTTAAAGGGGAGCCCCAGTATTTTTTTTATTATGGTTAACATTTGGACTATTACGTAATGTATTGTTTGCAATCTGACACCTCAGTATGTTTATAGTGTCACCTAGTGACACAGTACTTCTGGCAGGTTGAGACCCCAGTATATATTAGATACATTGTTGTTCATTAATTAATTTGGAGATTTAAGTTTTCTTTTAGCAATAAATTGATGTGTTTTCAGTTTTCTTTATAGATGTTCATTTCTTTACTTGAACAGTTTATTTTAGATTATTCATGATCTATCACAGTGTATGTACCATAAATATTAGATTGAACTGTATAAGAAATTCTTAAAAAGTTCTATTATTGAACATTTAAAACAGGTATCGGGAAAAATGCTCTTTAATGAAAAAGATAAATGTCTAGAATAATCGAATAAGCAAGGCAACAGAGTGAAACATTGGGCCATTCAAAATAAAATTAATATGGTGGCAGGACATTTAATGTGCCAGCAAAATGAGTTTCAATGAGCTGGAAATATAGCAAGGAAAAGCATTCGAAATGATTGTAAGGAGTGGGACCATCTCAGCTGCTGGTTCAATGCACGAATAAAACACAGAGAATGCAACATTTAACCCTGGATATTTTTTATTGAAAGACATAAGAACATAAGAACATAAAAAATAGAAGTAGGAGGAGGCCATTCGGCCCCCTAAGCCTGCCCCGCCGTTCAATAAGATCATGGCTGATCTACCCCGGGCCTCAACTCCTCTTTCATGCCAGCTCCTCATAGCTCTCAACTCCCCAATATTTCAAAAATCTATCTACCTCCCCTTTAAATACTTTCAGTGATCCGGTCTCCACAGCTCTCTGGGGTAGAGAATTCCAGACATTCACTACCCTCTGAGAGAAGAAATTCCTTCATATCTCAGTTTTAAATGAGTGTCCCCTTATTCTGTTACTATGTCCCCTAGTTTGAGATTCCCCCCTTAGTGGAAAGATCACTAGTGATCACTAGTGATCTTCTCAACATCTGCCCTGTAAAGCCCCCTCAGGATCTTGTACGTTTCAAAAAAGATCACCCCTCATTCTTCTAAACTCTAATGAATAAAGACCTAACCTGTTTAGCCGTCCTTGATAATTCAACCCCTTCATCTCAGGAATCATCCTAGTGAATCTCTTTTGAACTGCCTCCGATGCCAGTATATCCTTTCTTAAATACAGGGACCAAAACTGTACACAGTACTCGAGGTGTGACCTCACCAACACCCTGTACAGTTGTAACAAGACTTCCTTATTTTTAAACTTCAACCCCCTAACAAAACTGGCCAAAATTCCATTTGCCCTCTTAATTAGTAATTAGTTGCACCTTTTGTGCTTCATGCACAAGAACACCCAGATCCCTCTGTGCTGCACTTTTAAATAATCTCCATTTAAATCATAGTCTGCCTTTCGATTTTTCCTACCAAAATGCATGCCCCACACTTTCCTATCCTAAACTCCATTGGCCAAATTTTCATCCACTCACTCAAACTGTCCATATCACCTTGCAGGTTCCTTATGTCCTCATCACAGCATGTCCTCCCACCTATTTCGTATTGTCAGCAAATTTGGATACATTACACTCTGTCCCCCCCTCCAAGTCATTAATATAAATAATAAATACTTGAAGCCCTAGGACTGATCCTTGTGGCTCCACTAGTTACATCTCTCCAACTTGAAATAGACCCATTAATCCCGACTCTGTCTTGTGTGTGTTAACCAGAAGACAGAAGAAAATTTCAGCATGTTATTCACTGTGTTGAAGTGTTAACTTAGCAAGAGAAATAAGTTTAAAAACTGGGAGGTTATTGGTTGCAGAAAACCATCCTTTATCTGAAGGATAAGAGATTTATGAATTATGTTACAGAGGAAGGTCCCAGATGTGAGTAAGTTTAATAGGTTCAAGAGGCAATCGAAGGCAATGATATTGTACTGGGCTAACAACTCAAGGAGTTAAAATCTCAGCATATTAGTTGTATAATTAAATTCAAAAAGTCTGGTCATTTATAGTCTCATATCAATAAATGACCATGAAACCTTTTGGGCTGTTGTAAAAACCTAACTGGTTCAGCAATGCCCATTCAGGGATAGGAATCTACCCCACCTCCCCCGTCAGGGTTGTCTCAGTGGCTCCAGATCCACACTTTGTTGTTTTCTCTTGATGCCCGCATGGCAGCTAGGGAAAGGCAATAAATACCTAGCCCAATAACAATTCTTTTCTAAATCTCTGGAAAGACAGAATTTATGGGATTTGGGGAAAAGTCAAATGGGGCAAAAAGGGCAGACAAATTGAGCACAATGGTCTTTATCTGATCCTACAAGATGTGCAGTAAATTGTATGAGAGCCAGATTCATTCAATGGGAAGGTAGATTGCAGTTAAAATTGGAAGGCCACAAATCGGGTAAACTGAGCTCTCTGCTTGACTGCCTGGGCTCACCTCTTGCCTAGCAAGGCTAGGGAACTAATGCCTAAAATCTACTCCGATATTCCCAACACAAGTCAGAGGAGTGCATGGTGGGTGATTATATAATGCTAAGGGCAGGAATAACGGGGAACTTCATCCTTTTTCAGCCCTCAGAATTTTAACTATATCACCCTTTGGATTCTGCTTAGTTAAACTGAATGAGAAAGATTAAGAAATTTATTGGAAATGGCGTATGTGATGCCAAATAATGTTTTTTTTTTAATTTCTCTTTTTCATTTTAGAAAGCTGCAACTTGATCACCATAAAATCAATGTGATTCCCAGTCGTGGGTGATATCATGGGTCATTGAAAGGCTATCACTTGAACATTTTTCTCCCTCTTAAGCAAATAGGGCCAGCTTCAACTGACCAAACATCATATCAATGTCTCCCTGCCCCTTCGGTCCTGCATGGGTGGGGCATTCAATCAAAAATGTGGATTAACAATGGTATAAAATTGACCAAAAATGAATTTAAAAGGCTGGAGCCGTGCATTTGAAATAGTGCTGATTAGATAACTGGTTTTCTTTTCCCGCAGAATAATTCACAATGATGGTTAAATTCAGCAATAATGCATGCTGGCAAAGCTTTAAGGTTCTGATGAGATTAATTTGCACAGAAAATTAAAATCCAAGATTGAGGAGAGTTCAGCTTCCAGTCACTCGCCAGCTAATCACCATTGTAATGTTCTCCTACCTGACAGTTAGTTTTAACATCTGCAACCATGTCACCCATTTGCAGTTACTGACATTAAGTGGCGGCTCTAATTTGTTTCAGAGTGGAAACTAGGTCCATGCAGGGCCAAAAGGCTAATTAAATATATATGACATTCAGCGTTTTTAGTTCCACTTCTTTAAGCTTGGAGAGTTGCTTTAATTAATTTTCTTTGTTTCAAACCTGATTGATCTTAAGGTTCTAGTGTATTGTAATTGTAAATAGCAAAACAAGGAAGCAAAATAAACAATGTGCCATCACTAAAAGTGTGATCCAGGATCTATATAAAAAGACCCAATAAAACAAAGTACGTTAGCCACGATGCAAATACAATGTTTGAGTCAGAAGGTTGTGGGTTCAAGTGCCACTCCAGCGATTTGAGCACCGTCTTGTCTGATAATCTAACTAAGGGAGTGCTCCACTGTCGGTGGTGTCGTTTTTCAGAAAAGATGTTAAACCGAGGACAAAAACAAAAATACCTGGAAAAACTCAGCAGGACTGTCAGCATCTGCGGAGAGGAGCATAGTTAACGTTTCAGTTTGTATGAGTCTTCAACAGAACTAAGGAAAGATAGAAAAGATGTGAAATATAAGCTAGTTCAAGGGGGAGAGGTTGGCACAAGAAGAGCTGGATAGAAGGCCAGTGATAGGTGGAGATAACTAAAAGATGTCACTCCAAAAGATGTTATCTCCACCTATCACTAGCCCTCTATCCAGGTCTTCTTGTCCCAACTCCGCGCCCCCCCACCCCCTTAAACTAGCTTATATTTCACCTCTTTTCTATTTTTCCTTAGTTCTGTTGAAGAGTCATACGGACTCGAAACGTTAACTACGATCCTCTCCGCAGATGTTGACAGACCTGCTGAGTTTTTCCAGGTATTTTTGTTTTTGTCCTCGGTTTAACATCTTTTACCCCCATTGGCCGCAATGGCGGCTTGTCACACCGTATCGCCCCAAACCCACCACATTAATTATGCATTCATGTGAAACATGCCATTTCAATGGTAGGCGGATTCTCACTGGTCCATCACGCAATCAACATGCTGCCTCAACATGCCAGGCACCATATTTAATGTGCAGCTGTGCGCACACATCTAAATGCTTTCAGCCCACGACTACTGCGGGGAAGATGCCCATGAAAGGCAAAAAGACTGCAGCTCACAGGTTTAGTGACATGTCACTGGAATGGCTTTTGGATGTCGTGGAGGCCCACCGCGATGTCCTCTAACCCCACTCTGGCTGCAGGATGGGTAGCGGCTTAATGAACCAGGCTTGGGAGGCAGTGGCAGTGTTGGTCAGCGCTAATGCCCTTCAAAAGAGGACAGACACCCAGTGCCACAAGAGGATGAATAATATTCTCCATTCCACCAGGATAAGTCACCATTCTCATTGCTCTCAACTCACACACTCACAAACCCATCGCACATCCATAGGACCTTCACTCACTGCCGTTTCAAGGGACATCATCGTTCACTGTCTCAACACACCTTCATCATTCTCATCCCATCCATGGGGCCATTCAACACCCAGATATGCCAGGCATACTTATCATCTGGCCTGGCAGGCATCCTGCTTACAATCTCTCCACCTCTAATCATGCAGGACAAGCTGGCACACAACAAGAGGGAGAGGTTGCAGACCGATGGAGGAATGCCTGAAATCAAGGTGCTGAAGGACCTTGGAAACCGAGCCATCCAGCTGGCTGGCGATGATCTGGACTTGTCCTGTGCTGATGGTGAGGTCAACAGGGCTCTACCAAATAAGGGCCCAGCAGTGCAACATCCATCGGACGACCATGCTGTGACTCCTGTTTCGCAGGCCACTGCCATGCACTAATTATCTCTCCTTGCTTCCGCAGGCACATCTGGAAACAGCTGATGGAGTCCACAACCCAGGGCCTCCAATCAAGCCCCGAAGAAACCTCTGAAGAGGAATCTGAAGGCACCCTCCTTGAAGTCCCCGTCAAAACGCTCACCCACCCTCCACCAGTGCAGAGACACACACCACAGTGGGACCTAGCTTTAGAATAGCCTTGGGATCAGAACCTGGTGAGCACATCACACTGTTTGATCCACAGCAGGCGGCAACAGGGACTTCACAAGTGCCCGGCACGCGGAGGACTGCTGAAGGCCAGAAATTTGCTGAGTCGGAGTCAGATGACGAGCCTCTGGACTTGGTCATGTCACAGTTGCTGGAACGGCAAAGGCAAGCTTGGGAATATCAGAAAGGGATGTTTGCTGCACCCCTCAGATTGCAAGGCACGATGGAGAAGTCCATTAGTCTTCAGGCTGAGGTGATAGCGCTGTCATGCCAATGCACCAAGATCAACACTAGTAGGATGGCAACTGCCATGGAGACCTTGGTCCAGGATGTCACTCCTGCACTGCTGCAAGGGCTCAACTCCATCGCTGATGCCATAGTTAGCCTCCAACAGTGTGTACGTGAGAGGAGTGGGGGGCAGCTCGATCTCACTTCAGCTTCTCCTTCTCCTCAAGAAGTCAGCCTGGAGCTCTTGGATACCCACAGGGAGGAGGATCAGCAGGTGTTCTTCTCTGGGGTCATCCATCCAGGTGACTCCAGGAATGTCCCTCTCATCCGAATCCCCTCTTCCTGCAATCCCAGCAGCTCCAGCTCCACAGGCTGAGGAGGGTGCCACTACCACACAAGAGGACCCCGAAAGCAGGCTGGGTCCCTCCAGGCCTCGGCTCTCCAGGGATGCCTGCCAAGTTCAATGCAAACAGGGCGTCACAGTCAGCAGGCTGCCTCCACCTCTGCTGTGGATGTCCGAGGAGCACAAAGACATAGCGGCAAGGTTAGAACAGTTAAGAAGAATTAGTTGCATAGCCTGGACATGGGTGTTAATCATTTGGACCTATTGTTCACCATTGTCAGCAAACTCCCAAGGATATCTCTCTGCCTATGGCTTCTTGTTCTGATGAGCTGTGTTCTTGTTAAACAGATGTGAAACCTTTCTGAACAAGATAAAGACAGGTGTCTCAGTCCAGGGCCTCTTCCCTGAGCTCTGTGCAACCTTCAGACCAAAGTGATTGTCTGGCCTCACACTCCATGGACACATTACTGATGCCTGCACATCGGTAGTGCTGGTCATTGTTGCCAGAATGTCGTGGGCAGGCGGCACAGAGTTCTCTCATTCTCTCTGTGTGCTCTCATCACCTTTAAGGTAGGGCTGGCCCCCATCTTTCCAGCATCTGTGACCAGTGACGCTCCTGAAGGGGTCAGGTGTTGAAAGCAGACAAAGGATCAGATGCTTCTAAAGTTTCATGGCTGCATCTCTGTAATATGGCCCTGATCACAGGGCACAAGTGAGCTGCCCTCAGCCAGACAGGAGTCAGACATTCTCAGAAACTACATGAAGATTTATGGAGTGTCCTCACTGCATGTTCGTCATCAACCTCCTGCAATCGAGCGACTATTAGGGCCTTCACTGCGTCTCCATGACAGGAGCATTATCAAAGAGGGTATATGCACTACCATAAGCCAGACTGGAGTCAAACATTCATAGATACAATGTGAGGATCTATGCTGTATCCTCACTGCATGTTGTCATCTTCCACAAATCTTGCAGCTATGAGGGCCTCCCAAGTGCGCCTGCCTCATCTGGCCAATGAGAGGGCCTCTGATCTCCGTCATTGTCGCCTTCGAGGACCTCCTCACCCTCATCCACATCTGCATCCTCCTCATTGGAGGAGACTTCCAGTTCCTCCTCAGCCAGCGCCAGGTTGTAAAGGGCACAGCAGACTATGATGATGAGTGACACCCTCTGTGGATTGTATTGCAGGGCTCCACCAGACCAGTCCAGGCACCAGAACCTCATTTTCAGCATCCCGATGGTCTGCTCCACCAAGTTGCAAGTTGCAACATGAGCCTCATTATAGTATCACTCTGCTGCAGTCTGAGGCTGCCGCATGGGTTTCATCAGCCAAGTCCCCTGTGGGTAGCCCTTGTCCCTGTGGAACCATCCCTGCAGCCTCTGTGGACCCTGGAAGACTCCAGGAATCTGTGACCGACTGAGGATGTAGGAGTTGTGCACACTCCCTGGAAACCCTGCGCAGACCTGAAGGATGCGTTTCTGGTGGTCACACACCAGCTGCACATTCAGTGAATGGAACACCTTTGCGGTTGATGTAGTTGACTGCTTGTCGTGACGGAGATCTGAGCACCACATGAGTACAGTCGATCGCACCCTGCACCTGTGGGAAACCGGAGATCTTGGCAAATCCTATTGCTCTTGCATCCTGGCCCTACTGGTCCCTGGCGAAATGCCTAAAGTTGTGTGCCCTCATGAAGATGGCATCCATGACCTCATGGGTGTTTTTGTAGGTGGAGGCTTGTGAGATCCCACAGAGGTCACTTGTGGAACCCTGAAAGGAGCCACTGGTGTAGAAATTGAGTGTCGAGGTCACTTTCACAGCCACCGGCAGTGGATGCCCTCCATGACCCTGTGGCGCCAAATCCTGCAGTAGCTGGCAGATGTGACTGACCAGTTCCATCACCATGTGTAGTCTTCAGCAACACTGGTTCTTGGTCATCTGCAGGAATGAAAGATGTCATCTAGGGACCCTAGGTCTAGTTAGGTGCCGATAATCGATGGCTCACTGTGGCTCTTCGGTGGTGTGTGTGGGAGCCCCAGCTGCCCCTTCTTCCAGTGGGTGCTACTCCTCCCACTGTGTAGCCAGGCACCTCAGTTACTCTCTTCTCAGCTGTCTTTGCTCTCTGTAAGCCACAAGGCATACAGCTAGGTCCCCATGCCCCATGACCCTACTGTAATCCTCTTGCAGGATGAAAGAGAGAGATGTGTGGGTTAGCATGGGTGCACTAAGAATCTGTCCTGGTTAAGTGTGAAGGCCCCTTAATGCATCGCAGAGAGTGCTGGTCACCACTTGGATGGCCAGAGGTTAGTGCACTGCATGACTGCCTGAAACCCCACCTACCTCCGTCCCACTCTATCCAACCGGTTGGCGGTAGCTTTGCCCATTGGACTGCATAATGTGCTCTCAGCTCAGGCGCAGGCATTCTCCTAACCCGCACTGCAAGGCTGCATTTTTAGCTTGAACCATGGGGGAGACTGGTCCAAACCGGGATAATAACATTGCAAGAGGCTGTGGATGCCTCCACCAGTGACTGCTCCATGACCAGCTTTAGCAAGGAAGTTGTGCCCAGTTGTCCAACTGTCCTGTCCACTAAAATGTTCATTAGTTTGCAGTCTGTGCCTGAGGGGTGTTGGGAAATAAGAGACAGTTTAATTAAGTTGTATTGGTATTTGTGGGTATTAGGAATGAGCTTTAGCTTTAATGTTTAAGTTTGATTTATATTTCTGTATCTGTGTGTTAAGAAAAGGTCAAGTTGAGCTTTAGTTTCACTTTAAAAGGTGCCTTTTATTATGAAAGTTTATGACTGTAAGAGAAACAAACACAAGAGTAGAAAAACTGGGCTGTTGGCTAGCAACAGAGGCCCAGAAAGGCAGGTCCCTCCCACCGACACACACAGAAGAATCTAGAACAGCAGTTTTTGAGTTCAGTTTTGAAGACAGCTGCCAGGTAGAAGTAGTCCAGAAGTGGCAGATAGTCATCCCAAGCTGGAGTTGGCTGAGAGTAGCTGCCAGAGAGAGACTGAAGCAAAAGGGACAAATAGCCAGTCCCAAGGTAAAAAAGAAAGTCCTCAAATGTAGGGGAGTAGAACAGGAGAAAGTCCCAAGCGTACATTCTAGTTAAAGGAAGGTCAGGAACCTGGAAAAGATCCTAAGTGAAGTTAAGAGTGAGGAGCAGAGAAGCTCCAAGCTGCAGGAAGCAGAGTCAATACGATATAAAGATTATTGTGAGAAGTCAAAAGGTCCAAAGAGGCAACTGAAGGACTGTAACCCTTTGCTCTGGGCATGTGAAGCAGTGGTGTACTATTGATAGCTGAGTCAGTAAGAGAGTGTGTGTGGCAGAAAGTTTGAATGCATGTGGTAACCCAGGGGAGAGGAACATTGGAAGGAGAGTTCTAAACCCTGGAGATGAACCCTTGCTTATGATGTCGGAGAGAAAGCACCGGTTTGGGAGAAGATTCCAAGGCGAGTTCTTGGAAAATGGAGATTGGAAACCCTCATGTGAAGGATGGAATTCAGTGAGGCTGTTTTGCTCACGGTGTAACAAGCGTCTGAGGGGAGTTGAGGAGAGATCCATAGCATCTGTCTGCGGTAGCATCTGTCACTTGTTTTCAGAGTGTGCTGTGGTCTTCTATTGGTTTACTTACTGTGTACTTACTATGAACATTAGAGTGTAAGATAGCTTATGTAAGCTGTGTTATCCTTACAAATTTGTATATATTTGTAAAGGTATACTGTGGTGAAGGAGTATTGTAATATAGTACATCTTTTCTTGTTTAATAAATGTTTTATTCTTTTGTTAAAAGTTCATTACCTGACTCCAGTAACTCTGTTCAGTAGCCCTTCTCCACATATCTAACAAACAAATTAAAGTTAGGATCTATCAAGCTGGGTTCCACAATGAGACAAGTTTTGTCTAGGGGTAATCTCAGCTGGGGATCATGACAGGGTTGAAAGGCTGTGGAACACTTGGCACTTTGATGCCTCTGCATTGCTTGAGTGGGCAGATAAGCTAAAGGCCCAACTCCAATCATATGAATGGCTGCACCTGAGCTGTCTCAGTTGCAAAGGAATGATCACTTTGTAATAGGTGTCCTTAATGTGTGGCCACTTCCCTCATCCACCCTAACCCCACCCTGAATGCTTGTGCACTACATTGAAAAGCCAGGCAGCCCTTGCCACCCCCCTCTACCCCAAGTTACCTGAAAAGCAGGGCAGCTCTTGCCCTCACCCCCCCAACAATGTGCCTCAACTTTGAAGTCCAACAGGCGACCCGGGTGAGTGCTCCGCAATGTTACTGTGTACTCACCTCAGAATTCAGCTGAAAGTGCAGCCCACCAAGTGCACGCCTTTTATATCATGTTGTGAAACATGTCTGCATGCAATCACACCGGTGTGGGCGAACGATCCAGTGGGGAGATGATTCCGGCGGGCTGGCCTTATCATGATATGCTGATGTATTTACAATGAGGCTTCCAACATCTGATGGCGGGAAACACGGCCCGCCATCAGCGGGCTGAGCGGACAATTGCAAACTTGTTCCACAACGTCGTGAAACCGGTTTTTGGCCTTCTCATCATGCTGTCTGCTCACACCACTGAAGGCACCGACACCAGCAGGCACAGAAAATCCCAGCCAATGACTTTACAACCATATTGTAACCAGTCTGTTCTAACTATTACAGACAATAGCAATAGAACATCCAAAATTAACCATGAGCGGCATTATATTAAATGTAAGTTCTTACTTTAAAATAAACTGTGCATTATAAGAAAATATATTTTGTGCCAGTATGTCACAGTTACAAAGCCTAGCTACCACTAGGTTTTTAGATGTATTAGAGTGCACCATACTTGTGTTTCTAGTATAAAAATTCACCCTGGTGAACACAATCAGTTGCTATAGTTGTCTCATTGTTATTGTGCCATGCATTCCGTCAATTGCTCTGTCATTTCTCTGAACTTTTTGATAAGATGAATGTGCCCATAGGACATTCAACAATACAGTAGCATCCTTTAGTCATTCTACCAATGAGATAGCTCCTGAAGGATGCCTTTATCAAAGTCACCCAGAGAAGATAATGAAACATTCAGCTCTTATTAAGTCAGTGTCTTATTAAATCACTGCTGGGAGAATTTTTAAGCAAACATGTTTGTAATTTTTAGCAGAATATCTTACTCCCTCCATTCCTGAGGTTTCAACGGGACAAGAATGGTGTGAGATATAAACAGAAGTGCAGGAAATACTCAGAAAGTCTGGCAGCAGCTATAGAGAGAAGAAAAGCAGAGTTAACATTCCAGTTCAAGGACCTTTCTTCAGAACTAATGTTGTGGGCATGTATATAAATATCAAGTTGTGTCTGAATTCACTACATGCTACAAGGTCAAAGGAAATCATATTCCCATACAGGTAAATATGCATTAAAAAATTGCTCACAATTACAACTATTCACAGTTACAAACAGACTAGCCACCATTATCTTGATGACAGCAAACCAGCTGAAGGGATTCCAGCCAGATGTTTTAGAACTTTATGCAATGCTTTGATGAGTGACGTCCTTTATTGTTGCATGGAATTACTTGATTTGGCTTTGTGAATTAAGACACCTCTTTTACAATCGATCTGAATGAAGTATTAATCCAGTACATATTTTGAACAATCAATATATGTCATTGATATATGGAATGGGGCTAAGACTCTGTTATCTTTCCATCTACCAAGCAGCATCGCAGAAAAGGGGCTCTGTCCTGGTTTGAATACCTGGGCCCATCTACATTGTTTTTACTGGAACGTCAGAACTTCTGTACCAATCCCTACAAGACTAATTCATTTCTGAGTGCTTATCTCATTGTGAAAGTCATCTCTTACTGAAAAAGTGGATTATCAGGTTTTCACCTGCTGACATCAGTGAAGGAATACACCATTGGACTTTTGATTCTGGGCTCTGGACACACGAGACATTAACTCATTTTCTCTATGGTCCTTGCCCTGTAAATCTTTATTTCTGTATCCCTCTTTACTGTATGAATGCACAAGGGGCTACATAGCTACCACCCCTGCCACCCCCTTCACTGTGTTTTGAGCCTGTGCAAATAAACTAGGGCAGAAATTTTCATACCCATTGGCATCGGGTGTCATGGTGGGCATGAGCAGACAATATGTCGGGAAGGCCAAAAATCAGTTTCACACCATTGTGAAACCAGTTTGCAATTGTCCGCTCTGCCCATCTGTGGCATGATGTGTTTCCTGCTTCCAGGTGTTGGGAATGTTAGTTTAATACATTACAATACATTATAATCCCTTCTCACCAGAATCACCCCACCACAGTGGATCATCCGGGCGCATTGGTGTGATTGCACGCCGACATGTTTCACAACTGTACATAAGCGACATGCACCTGGAGAGCTACAATTCGCTCGGGAATTCGTGGTTTGTTTGCCTACCTTGCTTTGGTCATCACTTGTGGTCATCAGCGCCAGGCTTCACAGGCAGCACCACATCACTTTTAGGGGGGCTCACTGGCAATTCTCTACCGACCAGACCAGCCATAAGGCAGGGGTGGATTTTCAAAGATTGCAGGGCCAGGGCTTGCTTGGAGAAAGGGGAGAAATGGCCTCAGACAAAGGAAGAGGCTGCAGGCAAGGCCTGTACTGGGCAAGGGGGGTATCCCATGGGATGTGTGGGGGCACATGTTGATCTGCGCAAGCGGCCTCAAGATGGTGAAGGCTGAGGAGGCAGTCTCCAGAGGAGATGAAGCCAGATGGAGATATGAGGGTTTGTGTGAGAGAGTAAGTGGTGATGTCGTTTGAGTTAGCAGTGAGTGAGATGCCAGTGAATGTGTGATGGCCTTGTGAGAGTGTGAGTTTAGAGTGATAAGATGGTTGCCTTACCCTGGCGGCACGGAGGAGATCATTCATCTGTTTTCTATACTGGATGGCTGACCTCTTGACCACTTGTGTGCAGCTTGGCACTGACCACCACTGCCACCGCCTCCCAAGCCGGAGTAGTGAGAATGATGGGCCTAGTACGGCCAGAGCAGGGGTAGAGGACATCTCGCAGGTCCTCCATGGTGCCCTGTGGGCATCCCAGGGGTGTGTTACTGAATCAGGCGGCTGCACTCTTTTTGGATCTCGGGGTCATGTCTTCACCAGTGCCCTCCTGTGCCGCAAGCATTGAAAAGTGTGCATGCAGCTGCAGTTTAAATATGGCGCCCTGCGTGAGGAAGTGGTGAGGTTACGGCATGACAGGCAAATTGGAGGCCGCCCACCAGCAATACAGACTGTTTCCTGTCATCACACATTCACTGGCATCTCACTCACTGAATAATTAATGAGGTGCAATTGGGATGATACGGCGCGAAAAGCTGCCATTGCGGCCAGTGGTTAAAACGTCCTTTTTCCTGTCCGCTACCACACTTAGTGCAAACCTGGGAATATTCCGCCCTGACTTTTTGAGTTCATCCCATCGCAAGTTTGTTGTGGGGTTATTAAAAGGAAATTGGATCGCACCAAAACTAAGGGGTTGGGGAGTACATCATCGCTTATAAATGGAGGGAATTAAAACACATCTTTCTGTTTACTGACAGGTGGTGAAAGGAGAAATCAGAGCTGTTTAAATTAATCCCCCTTCTGTCCTTAACAGAAATGACTTTAGGAAGGTTGATTTTCAGCCTTGACTTTGAATTGGTCTTTAGCTAATAGATTAATTACTGATCATCAGTATGGAATGTTCAGACTCCAGCTACGCTAAACAGTTTGACCCAAGATACTGTAAACCTTCCCATTTCGTTCTCTCATCCCCTCTATTTCTCTCAGTAACATTCCTTCTAGTCTGAGGTATTGATTGGTACAGTGCTGTGCTCAGTGTACTAATAGCCTGTGTCGTGGGCTAGTAATCATGGCTTTTCTCAAACTCTCCTGTTGCAGCTAAACCATCTAAAGGAGGCACATTGTAGAGGTGATGATTCCTATCACGAGTCAACCCACCGAGCCAGATGAGGTTTCCTGAAGCTAATACAAACTTAATAAAAACATTATTTTGAAATTAAAAACATGTCCCATCTCATGTGACATGGTCACATGAGGCGACATGTTTCATTAAATTTTTATAGTCTTTATTAATTTTTTAAAAAAGCAGTTCAATCTCCCTGGGGCAGCTCCATACCTCAGAGTGATTGAAGCGCTCTTTCTCGCGCATGCGTGAACTGCACGCCAGTCACGATCTCCCTGCAACCCCCCCCCCAGCCACTGCACAGGCAGTGCTCAGCGCTGCCGCTCATGGTCCACGCAGGGGCGGGCTGTGATTGGCCCCTCTGCGTGAAATTGTGGTGCGGAAATCGTGGTGCGGAGCTGATCGCGGGCAGCGGTCAGTATCCCGCCCGCTCCCGCCCACCCCCACCAGCTCCTGCCGAGCCTGCCCGACGAGGGAAAAATCCAGGCCTTAATTTGACTAAGACCCGCTGGCATTTTTAATGGAAATGATACACTGAATACAGGTAAATATTGCTGATTATATTCAAATATTTCACTAGGGCACAAGAGATGTTTGAGAGTTTCTGTAGGATTTGATGTTTTCCATTTTGATCAATGTCAAAACATTCAGTAACAGCTAGACTACATGTTGGGTCTGCAAGGACAACATTAATTTTGTTCAAAGATGAAAGGAACCTAACTTTTTTATCTGGTTGCCAGTGCTCATAATTATATACTGTGCCCACACTAAGTTCCTCTCTACCTTTTGAACTGTCTTGTAAACACATGAGCAATTTATGCAAAACGCTATTTTAATCTTGAAAGCAAATCTTGCTGTCACTGTGTTTGGTAAAAAATATTCACTTGCCTTTTCTCTCTACTGGTGTAATCTGTTTCTATAATTTCTATTCCTGAAACTACTTTTATGTACCTGCTTCTTCTTTCAAGAATCTCCTGGATCAAACCTACACAATTACTATGGAAAGATGTGCATTTATGTGTCGCCTTTCAAAAGCTCAGGATGTTGTAAAGTCCTTTGCAGCCAATGAAGTGCAATGTTGGATTGTGAGTGTAAGGCTGCAATGTGAAGCAGGAATGTTCTTTCTGTACTCAATGTACTGACCAATGTTTATGCTCAATTACATTGTATTGTCGCTTTTGTCTTTTTAATATAACATTACTTCACTTAAGGCATTGAAAGTTGCATTGAGGCTTTATAAGCCGTTAATTGTTATTGTTTAGGGATGGTCCCCTACCATTGATTTCTTCCCCCCAGAATGAGCGAAGTCTTTAACTTGAATCATTATCTTTGTCCGAATGAAATTTATAAATTAAATAATTAGAATAGTGCAAGTGATTAGAGAGTGATGCATTTACTACCATTAAGCTTTGTGTAAGCAGTTCCAAATATAGGTTTAGATTTGTACATCTTATGCAATCCAGCTCACTGCATCTTAATGAGGCAGATTCATACAAATTTTCACAGCTTTCTGAGAAGAGTGCTCCCTTTATAGAGAAAATACATCAAAATCTCCATCAGCCTGAAGTAATAGGCACCGACAAAGAAAAAGCTGAATTACTTCTACGATTTTTTGTTCTGCTTTTTGAAGGTTTTCCTGACAGGCATTCATCCTGTGGGATGCACTTGTCAGCAAAAACCTGAACTTTTTTATTGTAACTTCCAACTTATTTTCACATAGTTTTTGGACAGTGAATTGGAGTTAGAAGTGCAATGTTGATAATGTAGATTTTCTCTTCATTCATTTTTTGGGGCTGTGGCCAACATTTATTGCCCTTGTGATGGGCCTTGAACTGCTGCTGAGGGCAGCTTGATGCAACTGAGTGGCTTGTTATGTCACTTCAGAGGGCAATTGAGAGTCAACAACACTGGTGTGGGACTAGAGTCACATATGAAGCAGACTGGGTAAGGCTGACACGTTTCCTTCTATAAAGGACTTCTATAGTGACTTTGAGCATTATTCTACTTTCAAGGTTATAAGCAGGGTAAAGGACAATATTTTAAACCTCTGAAGTCCCAAAGCTGCATTCAGTATGAATTTCTTTGCCGTTGGACTGCCTTGTCTATATTCTTATAGTAACGTATAGAGATCCCTTTTGTACCAATTCCTGTAAACATGTCAATGGTTCCTATTTCAGGAATAACCAAACCAACCAATCGCTAGAACAGAAGCACAGTCCATTGTATAGATATTATGGCCAGAATCTTCAGGTTGGCATATGGGACAGGGCCTGCTCGCTGGCATGTAAAATGACGCGCGGTGATGTCGGGCGTGTGTCCCAACATCACCTCGTGTCATTCAGATCTTGAGTTTGGCGGGTGCGCACCGGAGTTGGCTGCGCACCCACCAAACTTACAAAGACCTATTAAGGCCATCTAAATAGTAATTAAACTAATTAACAGAGCTGCCCATCCAACCTTAAGATTGGCAGGCGAAGAGCCCAGGCGGCCTTCGTATGTATCATGAAACCTCATCCATGGGCGGGATGAGGTTTCATGGAGGTTTTTAAAGTTTAATAAAAATCTTTAATAAAATTTATTGACATGTCCCAGCCCATGTGACACTGTCACATGAGGGGACATGTTTAAATATTTTTTTCTTTATTAAAATTTTCAGAAATTAAAGCTCTGTGCCTCAGGGAGGTTTCTACACTCTTTTGCGCGCATGCATGACTCAGTCTAGTCCCGCTGCCCACACAGGGAGCACACAGTGATTCTGGGTGCACACCAAGCTGGGCGGCCTTAATTGGCCTGCCCACATAAAATGGCAGCATGCAGCCGATTGTGAGCAGTGATCGGCTGCACATCCGCCCGTGCCTGCTCCCGTCCAACTCCTCCCCTGACAGGGAGAAAATTCTCCCCTATAAATCCATGTCACCCCATTATATAGTTGACTCTTTATACCTTCATGGATGAGCAAAATATAGAGATGAGCAATAGATGTTACCTTTCTAACATTTTTCACATCCCAAGAATAGATATCGAAATTACTGCCTCTGAATTTCAACATTGTGGTGCACCATGGACATTTTCAGCAGTGTGATGTGCTCTGGGTAATTTGGCCCATTGTACATTTTTTCCTTACAAAAGCAAAATACTGCAGATGCTGGATATTGGAATAAAAACAAAAAAAAAGTGCTGTAAATACTTAGCGAGCAAGTCAGCATCTGTGGGGAGTGAAACAGAGTTAACAGCTTGGATTTTTGCAGAATTGGGCCAAGTCGTAAGGCCTTTACAAATGGTGGGTGTGACCCAATTCCAGGATTCCCACCCCTATTCCCGTTTCTAGCTATCTTGGCTGGCGGGAGATAAGGGTGCACGTAGCCAGCCCACATGCAGGACTCCCGTCTTTGACTGCTCCATTGCGGGTTAGGCATTTCAAACCCCCTCCACAATTTTGATGGAGCCATTCCATTAGCAGACGTGGTTCATGGCACCTCAGAAGAGTCATGTACCATGGGGAGCCCTATGTCCTAAGTTGGCAACCAAAACAAAAAAGCTACTTAACATTTCCTTTGAAACACGTTGTCCCTCTTAACTGCCCTTAAAGCTGTCAATCAACTGCAGCCATTAATATTTTCAATTTCAATCGCAACTATATCAATAGAAGCAGGCATCAGTTTCTTCAAGATGGCCCCATTATGAATACTTGGCTGAACCCCAAGAATGGCTAATGCACTTAGCTCAGAAGGCAGAATTGACACAGCTTGTAGAAGAGAGTGCAAGCTTTGTTTGATTGACATCTTTATTACCTTGAAAAACATTACTCTTACTTTGATGTAGATTACCCCCGTGCCCGTATGTGTGTTTATGTACATAACATCAAGAGGCCTGAAGTGGATGAAGGCTTTTTGAAATTGATACTATGAATGGATGTGATTGACTGACATGTTTTAAGTGGTTGCAATCTTAACAGTTTTTTTCAAATGATCTTTTTAGAGGCTCTGGTTATGTTATAAATTTCAGGAGCATTTCAAAGACTTACCAATAGCTCATTGGTTCTGTTTATAAAGGATACTGGGAGTGTGGGTATGAAGGATGCATGGGAGTGGGCATGGGGCTAATGAAAAGGGCATGGGAGGGACTTCGGGATAATGGAAGGGTCATGGCCAGCATGGAAGTGGCAAGGGGATATAAAGGGGCATTGGAGATATGAGGGGGCATTAAAAAGGCAAAGGGATATGAGGGAGTATGGGGACCATGATGGGGGGCATGGGAGATATGGAGGACCATGAGAGATGAGGGCATGAGGGCCTGACAATCATGATTACAACTGGGCTGATTTCCCAGTCACCAGAGGTAGGCCTTTCAGCCTGCTGGACTCACCATCCCCCGGTCTCCTTTGCCACCTCAGGTCTCCCTTCGGAGGCGGCAGGCTTGAGTCCACCCTGTCCCTGCCTCCCCAGAATAAAAACATGGAAGGTGGGGGGGGCTCCTTAAGGGAGATGGGCTTGTGGGGCCAGGGACCTTCCTGACTTAAGCTTCTCATCACCTTCATGAAAATGAGGACCGATGTTTCAGGCTGATGACCTCTCGTCAGAGTTTTGAAAAAGTATATTTGCTCTCAAGATGTCAGATGCAGCAGCTGTTTTTTTCCCCTGAATATGTGGGTTGAAGATTTAAACCCCACTCCAGGCACCTGAACACATAATCTAGGCCAACGCTTCAGTACTGTAATGTAGGAAATGCTAAATTATAGCCTGGTCTGCTCTCTCAAGTAGACATAGAATGTCCCACGGAATTTTCCAAAGACGAGCTGATGAGTTCTCCTAGTGCTCTGGCCTACATTGGTCACTTAACCAACATCACAAACAAATTATTAGCTCATTTATGCTATTTCTATTTTTGGGACACTGTGCACAAAATTTTTCCATTTTAAAATAGTGACTGCACTTCATTGACTGTGAAGGTCTTTGGGATGTACTGAGGGTATGGAAGGTGATATGTAAAGGAAGCTTGGTCTTCCTTTGATGGACACTTTTTTCCTAATGCCACAGCCTCAAGGCTGCTCGTTCAGAACTGTAACAACAACAAAGGCTATGGGCCCTGACAATATTCCAGAAATAGTACTGAAGACTTGTGCTCCAGAACTTGCCATGCCCCTAACCAAGCTGTTCCAGTACAGCTACAACAGTGACAGCTACAACAGTGGCATCTACCCGGCAATGTGGGAAAATTGCCCAGGTATGTCCTGTACACAGAAGCAGGACAAATCCAACCTGGCCAATTACTGCCTCATCAGTCTACTCTCCATCATCAGTAAAATGACGGAAGGGGTCATCAGCAGAGCTATCAAGTGGCACTTGCTTAGCAATAACCTGCTCACTGATGCTCAGTTTGGGTTCTGCCAGGGTCACTCAGCTTCTGACCTCATTACAGCCTTGGTTCAAACATGGACAAAAGAGCTGAACATCCGAGGTGAGGTAAGAGTGACTGTCATTGACATCAAGGCAGCATTTGACCGAGTGTGGCATCAAGGAGCCCTAGTAAAACTGGAGTCAATGGGAATCAGGGGGAAAACTCACCACTGGTTGGAGTAATACCTAGCACAAAGGAAGGTGGCTGTGGCTGTTGAAGGTCAGTCATCTCAGTTCCAGAACATCACTGCAGCAGTGCCTCAGATTTGTGTCCTAGGCCCAACCATCTTCAGTTGCTTTATCAATGACCTTCCTTCCATCATAAGGTCAGGAGTGGGGATGTTCACTGATGATTGCAGAATATTCAGCACCATTTGCAACTGCTCAGCTACTGAAACAGTCCATGTCCAAATGCAGCAGGACCTGGACAGGCTTGGGCTGACAAGTGGCAAGAAAAATTCATGCTATGCAAGTGCCAGACAATGACCATCTCTAACAAGAGGGAATCCAACCATCGCCCCTTGGTTTTCAATGGCATTGCCATCACTGAATCCCCACTATCAACATCCTGGGGGTTACCATTGACCAGAAACAAGACAGACTAACCTCATAAATACTGTGGCTGCAAGAGCAGGTCAGAGGCTAGGAACCCTGTGGCAAGTTATTCACCTCCTGACTTCCCAAAACCTGAGCACCATCTACAAGGCACAAGTCAGGAGTGTGATGGAATACACCCCACTTGCCTGGATGGGTGCAGCTTCCACAACACTCAAGAAGCCCAACACCATCCAAGACAAAGCAGTGAGCTTGATTGGCACCCAATCCACAAGCATTCACTCCCTCCACCACCAATGCCCAATAGCAGCAGTGTGTACCATTTACAAGATACACTGCAGAAATTCACCAAGGCTCCTTCGACAGCACCTTCCAAACCCACGACCACTACCATCTAGAAGGACAAGGGCAGCAGATAGATGGGAACAGCACCACCTGGAAGTTCCCCTCCAAGCCACTCACCATCCTAATTTGGAAATATGTTGCAGTTCCTTCACTGTCACTGTTTCAAAATCCTGGAACTCCCTCCCTAACAGCACTGTGGGTGTGCCTAAACCTCATGGACTGCAGCAGTTCAAGAAGGCAGCTCACCACCACCTTCTCAAGGGCAATCAGGGATGGGCCATAATTGCTGGCCTAGCCAGTGATGCCCATATGCCGTAGATGAATCAAAAAAGAAAATCCAAAGCCATATAGTATCGTTGACCACAAGCAGACAGTGAGCATTAATGTTTTTTTTAAAGGCAAGTGGGCCTGTGTGACTATTTTGATAAATATTCCCTGGATTTCTGAGTGCCTTGGTGATGTAGCCCTACTAGAGAAACACTTTTTAATATCATCATTACCCAATCAAAGTTAAGAATCAAATCCATGAAGGGATAATTAAAGCTGTGGCTGTTTAAATTTCCAGCTGAGGTGATTTAGTATATTTGAATTAATGTGAAGTAAATGCAAAGGTAATGAAACTGAATTTCTCTGACTTGAAATGCTAAAATATTGCTTTGTTAATGTGATTGACCTTGAGTGTTCAATAACACACTCTAAAGTGTTTTACAGACACAAGTATTCAGGCTAGTTTCATAATCTTTGATACAGGCTTGTTACAGGCATTTATATATATCAGATATGTGACTCTAAGCAGGCGTAGATGGTTAATTCAAAGACTCAATTCTCAATCGCAGATCAATTAACTTAATCAGTTAATTGTGGCCAATGCCACAACGGTAGGACTAAGTACAGCCCAGTTTCTTGCTCTTACTAGAGTAACACACTCATACTGTATTGCTGTACTCAAAAGAGCAGATTTAAGATAATTGCCAATTTAGTTTTGATCATCACACACACACACGGTGGGCTGGATTTTGTGGAGTCTGCTGCAACAGGCAAGTTAGCGAGGAGGCATGGAGAATTGCATGGGAGGCCACTGATCAGACTCCCAGCAGTGGGAAAATTAAGCAATTAAGACAACAGCAGGAAGGCAACAAAATGGGAAACTCGCCTGTTAGCTGCTGGTAGTTCATATGATCGTTTGCCCACTTGCGTATAATTTAAATGAACTTTGACATGATTTAATCTTGCTTCTCCAACATATTGAAACTCACATGGGTTTCCCATGCCTTCAGTAACCTGCCCCGTGAAAGTTGGTAACTAATATGTGGCTTCTTTGACTCACTCTAAGAGTTTTTTGGACTTCAAGGAGACTGAGTCACAAGGCACTGGATTGATCTTGGTGATGTTTTCTCTGTATGAAAACTTGCCGAGATGGGACTCTGAGGGGCGGAGCCTCAGACAGGAAATTTAGACCCTAGGAGTACTGGATCCAAAATTTAAAGGGACAGTGCACAACTGAGGTGCAGAGTGCCCATTCTTAAAGTGGTATCACAGGTCTGAGTCCCTAAGGGGAAGACATTTAGCAAACTGCCTGAAAGGAAAGGGAGGGGTGTGGCAGCATGGGAATCATCCACCCTTGAGCACTGGAGGGGAAGCACTGGTTGGACAGTGACATCTCAGACCTCAGTTGAGCACATTTGTGTCACCGAATGATCTTGTATGATGGTGGAGGAACCTTTTCCTTTCACTTTGGAACATCTTTTCTTGCTGGGGGAACAGAAATTCAGATGTGGGCGATTCAGACTGCAGAGTTTTCTTAAAGAGCCTGCAAGAAGATTTCCAAATCCAGTACAGAGCTGACTGCTCTTTAAACATGGCACCAGCCCAGCATGGCCATAAGATAATGTGGGCTTCCTGAAGTCAGAGCTGCCCTGCCACATGATCTGACGGCAAGCCCCGGTCACCTGCATTCTTGAGCTTACCGCCACATAATCGGGTCCAGCCAACCACAACAGACCCACACCAGATCCCTGAGGCCTTCTGGGTCCTGCCTGCTGATGCCACAATGGTAGAGCTAAACACAGCCCAGTTTCTTGCTCTTACCAGAGTAACACACTCATACTCTATTGCTGTAATTAAAAGAGCAGATTTAAGATAATTGCCAAAAAAATCCAGTGGGGAAAACAATGAGCCTTTTTTCACATTGTGATTTGATATGATCTGGAACGCACAGCCCGAAAGGGTGGGGTTTTTGCAGCAATCAGCAGCTTTTGTGGTTGCTTTATCTGGTGCCAACTTAACAAATTACCAGACTTATTGAATTCACAACTTGTCATTGTGAAATCACCCTGTCCCCCCCCCAACCAGCCTCTTCCATTGCCCTCCCAGGTTGCTAGTCCACTATCATAACCAGTCTACTGTCATAACCAACCTGGTAGCATTCCCATGCACCATGGTTTACAGAAGTGGAAATGACAAAATAGCAATGATTCAAAATGAAGACAATTTGTCAAAATATCAATTATACTCAACATGACATTATGAAATATAATCTGCATTCCTCATATTAACAAACTCAGTTACAATCCAACATGCCATCTCTTACACTGAAAATTAAAGTCATGCAATCACCTTTCAGTAATGGATCTGTCAGCATTTATATTTCAAAAAAAATCTGTTGCCTGTACCATTTAAGGATTGAGGCTACATGACAAAGTTACAAATTGAAAAATGCTGCATAATTTAGCTTGGAAGCTTATTTACAGGTTCAAAGGAAGAAACAATTGATGTGAATGTTTAGATCGCTTTCAGGCAACCATTCTGGAAAAGCCTTGAAAATGATAAACAAGTGGAATTTGCGAGATGCACAAAAAGTCCAGATGAGCCAGGCAGCTATTTAGTGTATTGCTCCATGGGATACACATGAGCTGGAAAGTAGCTGGCAAAATTCATGTTCCCAGCTGAAATCTAATGAAAGTAAAGCCATGCTGAAATGAAGTTACAGAGGGCTAGTCTGCTTTGAGAAGGTATTAAGTCTAAAGTTATTTCTGTTGCAGTGATGTCATGCTTACACTTATATACAAACAAAACGAGCCTGCCTGTAACATTAAGACCAAATATACTGAGAGCAAAAAGTGGCAAGAGTTGAAATAAGGACATATTGAGAAAACTGGATTCGGCATAAGCGAAAGGTATTTATTCCATTGAGTTTAGAGTTCTCAGCAAATTGGAGCTCTAGACAGAGAGGGTGTAGGAATGGGTTCTGCATTAAACTGAAGTGAATCTGCTCTTTTTACATAATCACATAAAAGTATTTCTTCATTTTCAGCTGCTACTTTCCAGCTTCTTTCTCACCTATATCTCAGGAAGGAGTTTCCTAATGAATGGGACCATTGGTCTATTAAATCACTCGACCAGCTCCCTCTGGTGATTGCAAGTAGAATTAAAAATATAGGTGAAATTTTATCCCTTCCCTGTGGCAGATTTGTTGCTGGGTGTCATTTAGTCAGGAGGCAGGGTGGCAGAAGAGGACCCCTCCATCTTCCCACCTCCATTTTGATTAAGTCCATGTGAGAAAGCCCATGGATGGCCTTTCCACCCCACTGCCAACTGAGGAGCTTAAGTGGGCACTTAATGACCACATAAGGGTCCCATTCTGTCACCCCAAGGCAGGGGTCTCATCATGAGGAGCGCACAACAAGCAAACCCTAGCATGTTTGCATGTGGGCCCCTGGGAGCCAACTCCCTGCCCTTTCTGCCAATGCCCCAGCACCCTCTCCCCCCTGATTTCCACCATGTGTATCCCCTCGTTGTGTGCCTGAGTCCATCCACAATCCTAGGCCTCATGTGTGTGTCGTATGTCAGCAGTCACAGTCTCCCTGGTGGCACTGCAGCTCATTTGAGCTGCTGGCCTCTGACTGGCCGGCAACTCTTGGCAGGTGGGTCTTCTGCCCCCAGGATTCTTGATCGCCGCTGGTCTGCAAGTGCCTCAGTGGCATGTAATTCAGCAGTCCTTCAGAAAAAGGCAAGGTATGTCTCTGATCGGCTCCCCAGCCAACAGAAGAGAACCCTGTCACCTCCATTAAATACTGCTCTACATGTTGAAGACATTGGGGCAGGATTTGCTGCAACAGGGCATCTGCCTTGTACCCTTAACTAAAAACCTTTTACCCACTATTTTTCTGAAGCCATGGCTGGGATTTTCCTTGCTCGCCAGCGTCAGGTGTACTCAGTGGCACGAGCAGACAATATGGCACAATCAGTTTCACAACGGTATGAAACCAGTTCATGATCGTCCGCTCAGCCCACCGACAGACGCACTCCTCTGACTCGCATGCCAATCTGTTAAGCATTCCTAACAGCTCCGCGTGATGTTCCCCTGTCTTATGCTGACTCTCCAGCATGAGTTGGAAGGCCAAATCCAGATGTTTGTCATCTGATTTGGACCCCACGGATGTCTCTTCCCCAGCATCCTCTGAGTGCCGGGGAGCTTGGCTGAACGTGCCGCCTCCTGCTGCGGACACATGTCCATGTGGTGACCACCGGATTGTGAACCCAAGCTTTCTCTAGATTTAGGTGCCACCAAGGTGTGTATCTTTACACTGGTGGAGGGTGTGGGTAAGCACTGTGATGGGTCTTCCAGGCTGCTTATTTCCAACTATTCTCTGGAGGCGGTGTCCTCTTTGCTGCAGAAGAGGATGTGGATGGAGCTGAGGGACTGGCTGGCTGAAGGTGTCAGCCCCTTGGCAGAGCTCCCTGTGAACCAAAGTATTGATAATTAGTGCATGGCAGCAGAGTCAAAAGCAGGAGAGAGGGAACTCGCAGTTGGGTTGAGGGAGGATGATGTGGTGCAGGATCCTCACGAGGGTGTTTGCCGCTGATCTCGCTGCCATCGCAGGTAGGATCCACATCCTCACCAGTCAGCGCAATGAAACACTTCTCAAAGTGAGTGAGGGGCCTTATGTGGGCCTCTCCACCCGCGGTATGGAACCTCTCCCTGCTGTTGTGAGCCAGTTTCTCCTGCATGAAAACAGATGGACTGAGTGTGAGCAGAACACATGACACTGCATGGAATATTTGTGTGGTGTGCAGAGCCATGGACAGGAATGAGGACACGAGCTGCAGAGGATATGAGCCTGATGGAGATGTGAGGGTGTGTGTGAGAGTTAGTGGTGTTGTCCTTTGAGGTGTGAGATCCCTGTGGATGTGTGATGGGTTTGTGAGTGTGTGAGTTGAGATTGATGAGAAGAGTGAGTTACCCTGGGGGAACGAACAAGATTATTTATCCTTTTTCAGTACTGGGGGGCTGTCCTCTTTTGCAAGGTATTGGCGCTGACCACCGCTGCCACCCACTGCCATGCTGGATTGGTGATGCCACTGCTTATCCTGCGGCCAGAGAGGGAGTAGAGGACATCATGGTAGGCCTCCATGCTGTCCAAATGGCATTCCAGTGACATGTCATTAAACCTGGGGCTGCTTTTTTTGCCTTTTATGGACATCTTCCTTGCAATAGTCGTGGGCTGGAAGCACTGAGATGTGTGCGTGCGGCTGGACTTTAAATATGGCACCCGGTGTGATGAAGTGGCGAGTTGATGGCTTGGTGGGCAAATGAGAATCCGCCTGCCATGGAAACAGCGTGTTTCCTGGAAATGCATAAGTATTGCGACGGGCTTGGGACAATACAGTGTTAAAAGCCGCTTTTGTGGGTGATGGGTAAAACATTGCTTTACCCACTCGCCACCACGCTTAGTGCAAATCTGGGATGATTCCACCCCATGAATTTAATCAATGTGATTTAAGGATTGAGAAATAAACAACAGAAGGGCTGAGGAGGAAGTTGAATCAAAGGGATGAATCCAATGTCAAATCAGAAAGGCAAACAGATCTTGGCTGTTTGGGAAGCGGGAAGAAAGAGAAATAAAGAGAGATAATTAAGGTTGGATGAAGAAAGAGAGGGACAGAAAGGGAATGTAAGATTTTTTTAAAATATGACATTTTAAAAATCTCCTTACAATTCACAATGTTAAGGAACAATAATTCACAATTATAATCATTTATTTTTTGTGCTAATGAGGTTGATTGGCAGTTCTTAACACTTATGATACTTTTAAAAGGTGCTTACGCTTATAATTACTATCCCTAAATACCTATGATGGTTTTAGTTTGTATCTACTGCGCAAATATCACAACTTCATGATAGTTAATACTTCTAAGTGGTGAGGCAGACAGTGAAATACCATTCCCATGAAGTTGATAGCAGAGTGGCACAAGTTAGACAACATTTGGATATTTAGATATTTGCATTTCACCATGCATCTGTCCCCTTGCCTGAAGGTGCTGTTTCACATAAATAACAGTTAGTTAAATGTTCCAGATGTGTGTCTGCAATTAGAAAATATCAACAAATATCATCATATATTTTGCTTGTTGATGGATGTATGAAGATATAAAACTTTCTGCCTATGTATATTATCCACCAATCAAACTGACAGGGGTTTGCTGTATGAGTTTTGTGTCTTTTGAATTCCTGCCTCTCCTGTCAGAAACTGGCAAATCAGTATACTTCTTGCTTCCCAAACAGCCAAGATCTGTTTGCCTTCTGTATGTAAAGCAACGTAAATTCAGCTGCATCCAGCAGAACTCACCAGGCTGCAACAATGGCTGTGTGTGTTGCTCACAAGCCCTGTTTATTTGGACTGTCACTTGCTCCTCCCATTGATGGCCGGTTGGAGAAACAGTTGCTGCTCAGGGTGACAGTGTGGCCCACTAATCAAGTACAGTGTCAGGGTGTCTGTAGGTGGATTGTAGGTCAGAAGTGACAATCTGGCAACCACATTATTTAGTGGCCACTTATCTTTTCAAAACAAAGTCCTAGCATCACTCACAGTATTAAAAAGATATATAACTTATGACACAACATTGTATTATAACATGTGAAATTGGTAACACCTTTTGAATCTATTTTTCATGTGGGCCTCAACTCCAAACCATGGTTCCTCCAGGGTTCATGCCAAGAGAGGTTGCCTCCCAAAACCAGAACAACTCCTTGAATATTGTGGAAGGCCTGAAATATGCACATCTATAATGGTGCCAGCAATGTCGGGACATCAGCGTGTGGGCTCGCAAGCTGCCCGCTTAACCCGCTCTGCTAAAAATTGCCAGTGCTGGGAATAGGGGCAAGAATCGGGTTTGGGCACTTCGACCGCAAGCCAAGAAAGGACAATCTGGCCCATTATCTGCTCATTTATCTCATCTCTGATTATGGGAGGCTGCTGTCAGTGCTTGTACCATGGTCAATCTTTCTTCATTGCAGTTGTATCCATCTTCTTTCTATTGCCGTGAAAAAATTCTTGCATCATTTTTCAGTACTGTTATTGCTGTTTCACACTGAATGGTGCTTAGTGCTGTCAATGTTTAATATCGTATGTAATTATTAATATGCTAGCCAGAAATTTGCTGAAACTGCTTTGAGATGTGTCGCTAAAAGACAACTTGCATTTTTTGTACTTGTGAAAATAATAAAGAAGATCGAAAGGAGCCAAAGCTATAAAATCTTAAAAAATTATTTCCCTTCACCCATCCATAATGATTTACTTGTTTCCCTGGGGCCTGTATTAATATTTGTTGTTGTGTTTCATGCATTGCCGCTGGCTTGACCATCTCTCTCCAAACCATCTCCTGCAAATGTGGTTTTTATTACTATTATAAATCACAGGACAAGTTTAGAGCTGCAAGGCTCTACAGTTTTTTGGGTTACAAATGGATGAAAAAGAAGGAACAATTGGAACAAGTTTGGTTATTTCAGAGAGTTATTGTGGGCACTATATGCATAAGATGTGACTTTATTTTCGACCAAACTTCTTGTGAAATAGAATTGGTTAGGAAAATTCATTCGACATTTTGGGATGGAAATTTGCCTTGGACAGTAATGCAAAGTGGGCTGGATCAAATTGATCATCCACAATATACCCCGTTCAATATTCGGTTCATTGGCTTCAAAGGAATTAAACTGAATATCGAATCGGGACTTTAAGAGGCAGCAGTTTTGATAATGACCACTACTGTCCAAAATGGGATTTTACCCCTGAGT
The DNA here is from genome assembly GCF_017639515.1 of Carcharodon carcharias. Classification (NCBI taxonomy): domain Eukaryota; kingdom Metazoa; phylum Chordata; class Chondrichthyes; order Lamniformes; family Lamnidae; genus Carcharodon; species Carcharodon carcharias. Next base: position 62,384,844 of record NC_054480.1, on the reverse strand, counting down.
TCTTCTGGGTTTCTAATCTGCGATGTTTAAATGAAAACTGGTATTTGAAATCTCAATATCTGGAGCACGAGCTTGCCGGCATGTTCTTAAGGCTTTTATTGGGCATATCTGAATTTTAAATAAGATTTAGGTATTTCTGTTATCAATGTTGGGTTAGCTTTAATACTGTGTGGATGCAACAGCATTCTCTTTAGCAACAATATCAAGTTTCCTAGCTCTCAAACATGACTGCATACATTGTTGGGTACATCAATGCTGCTTATATATTGAAGACATTTTTATCTAACCCAGTAAAATCTTAATCTGTGCTCCATCCATTCAAAAAAAGTTGATTGGTTTCTGAATTTAAAGCAAATTGAGTGGCATAAAATTATAGTAGGATCTAGATTATGATATCACAGGACTTCATGTACATTTCTGACATACGACAATACAAAAAATGCAAATTTATGTTGGAGGGGCCGTAAAATTCCGCCCTTTTTGACTGCAATAGTTTAAGTGACATATGATCTCCCTATGTGATTTGTGGAGGATTAATCTGGATATAATTCATAGAATCCCTGTAATGTGTAAAGTGTTATAAAGTTCATAATATGTGGAAATTAATGAATAATCAAAGAGAGTTGCTGGAAGTTTAGTTGTTGTTAATTGTGACTGGATCAGCCATTTTACAACAAAATTTTTCTTTTTCTTTTTTCTTTTCAACCTTCCCTACGTCAGTGTTTGCATTTTCAGTGTCAGGAGCAGGACGACAGGGATGGAGAATAAATTTAACCAGATTTCTTATAAGGTGTTCCCTTTCAAGAATGAAAGCAGTTAGCTTGAGGGCATTAGTTAAGGACAAAGAGATACGTGCTTGCAATAAAGCTCAGGAGAGAGAAGATGAACCCATTATTGAGCACAGCACCCCAGGTGCTCCAGTTGGTGAACCTCCCACCTGTTCCAGAAAGTACTTTAATTTATCCAGATAGTTATGTAAATTAGTACCTTGTCCAGAGATTTAAAAGAAATCCCTTTTCACTTTGGTTTCATCATGCTCTCTTATTATCTTCCTTGAATTTGCAAAGTCACAGAATGCCATTACATTACTGTGACTCATGCTTTGACTGAAGAACACATTTATTAAACCGTAAAAGACTAGGCAAATAATAGCTGTGCCAGAATGTAGCTTTTATTTTAATCTTATTTATCATTTTGAAATAGGAGAATAAGAAAACAAAATTAGTTGCAACTGCTGCGCTAAACTATTGAGCTGAGTTTTGTGGTCAGTGGTGAACAAACGGCCAAGCAAATATGTATCTCCTTAACCAGTTAGATTAAAGAATTGTTAATGAAGTCAGAACCAAGAAGTGTAGGTTGGAATATTTCCAACCTATCAAATCAGGTACAAAAAGTGAAATAAAGAGAAGGAAGGAAGAATTGGATTAAGAGAGAGAAATAAAAGAGACAAAAATGGTGAACTTTTTATTCTTTCGTTTAACATTTTTAAAATAAACCTCCAACAGTAAGTAAATTTAAAATGAGACTCCATACTTGTCAAAGTTAATTTTCAGTGCCAGAGAGGTTGTTTGTAAGTGATTAAGATTTACCACACCATTAAAAATGCTTCTAATGAAATGGACAAGTATTAACATTTTTGGTGAGTTTAGTTTGTATATATTAGGTAGGGACAGCAAATTTAGATCTTCCCATATATTTTAATAGTGAGTCTCTGGGCAAGATATCATTCTTCAATCAACAACTTCCTGCTTTACACATTTCACTGTGCATTTGGGTTGGTGAAGGTTGCTGTTTGATTTATTTTTTAAATAATGATGGGCACTGTTGGTCTCACCATTATTTTAACAAAATATGTAGGCCATGGTATTTTCCCAGGTACAGATTCTTTTGCTTACTCATGATTCATTGACATTATCTGACCTGATCAACTGTCTCCAGAAGCTTCAACTGGATTCCACTTTGTTTTTTGTTCTTTCTCAGTTGTGGATGTCACTGGTTAGGCTAGCATTTATTTCCCATCCCTAGTTGGGAAATAATTCCCTTGAGAAGGTGCTGGTGAGCTGCCTTCTTGAACTGCTGCAATCCATCTGGTGTAGGTAACAATGCTGTTAGGAAGGGAGTTCCAAGATTTTGATACAGTGACATTGAAGGAACGGCAATGTATTTCCAAGTTGGGATGGTGAGTGACTTGGAGGAGAACCTCCAGTTGGTGGTATTTCCCATCTATCTGCTGCCCTTGTCCTTCTAGATGGTAGTGGTCATGAGTTTGGAAGGTGCTGTTCAGGAGCCTTGGTGAGTTGCTGTGTGTTAGTGGTGGAGAGAGTGAATGTTTACAGTAGTGGATGGATGCCAATCAAGTGTGTTGTTTTGTCCTGGATGGTGTCAAACTTCTTGAGTGTTGTGGGAGCTGCACTCATCCAGGCAAGTGGGGAGTATTCCATCGCAGACCTGACTTGAGCCTTGTAGATGGTGGACAAGCTTTGGAGAGTCAGGAGGTGAGTTACTTAACATACAATTCCCAGCCTCTGACTTGCTCTTGTAGCCACAGCATTTATATGGCTGGTTCAGTTCAGTTCCTAGTTAATGGTAACCTGCAGGATGTTGATAATGGGAAATTCAGCAATGGTAATGCCATTGAATGTCAAGGAGAGGCAGTTAGATTCTCTCTTGAAGGAGATGGTCATTGCCTGGCATTTGCATGGCACAATTGTTATTTGCCACTTGTCAGCTCAAGCCTGAATGTTGTCCAGGTCTTGATGTATTTGGACATGGGCTGCTTTAGTATCTGATGAGCTATGAATGTTGCTGAACATTGTACAATCACCAGTGAACATCCCCACTTCTGATGGAGGGAAGGTCATTGATGAAACAGCTGAAGATGGTTGGGCCTAGGATACTACCCTGAGGAACTCTTGCAGTGATGCCCTGGGACTGAGATGACTGACCTCCAACAACCACAACCATCTTCCTTTGTGCTAGGTATGATTCCAAACAGTCAAAGAGTTTTTCCCCTGATTCCTATTGACTCCAGTTTTGCTAGGGCTCCTTCATGCCACACTTGGTCAAATGCTGTCTTGATGTCAAGAGCAGTCACTCTCACCTCACCTCTGGAGTTCAATTCTTTTGTCCATGTTTGGACCAAGGCTATAATGAGGTCAGGAGCTGAGTTGCCCTGGTGGAACTGGAACTGAGCACCAGTGAGCAGTTTATTGCTGAATAAGTGCTACTTGATAGCACTGTGGATGACCCTTTCCATTAATTTGCTGATGATCAATAGTACATTGATGGGGCGGTAATTGGTTGTGTTCAATTTTTGTGGCCAGGACATAGCTGGGTAATTTTCCACATTCCGGGGTAGATGCCAGTGTTGTAGCTGTACTGGAACAGCTTGTCTAAGGATGCAGCTAGCTCTGGGCCACAAGTCTTCAGTAATGTAGCTGGAATGTTGTCAGGGCCCATACATTTTGCAGTATCCAGTGCCTTCAGCTGTTTCTTGATATCACATGGAGTGAATTCAGTTGGCTGAAGGCTAGCATCTGTGATGCTAGGGACCACAGGAAGAGGCCGAGCTGGATCATCCACTTGGCATTTCTGGCTGAAGCTGGTTGTAAATTCTTCAACCTTATCTTTTGCTCTGATGTGCTGGGCTCTCCCAGCATTGAGGAAGGGAGCCTCCTCCTCCTGTTAGTTGTTTAATTGTCCACCACTGTTCGTAACTGGATTCAGTACTATTCACTTCTTGATCCAGGAAGGCTGAGAAACATTTTGCAACTAACCAATGGGATAAAACAATTTAGATAGCTGTTAATCTTCAAAGAGTTTGCCAAGCAAATATACATTCAAACCAATCTCATGAGATTGTTGTCCACCGTGCTGAACGCTTACCAGAGGTAAAGGGCAGGATTATTGGTTTTGGGTAGGGAACCCAACATCAGGGCCAAATGGAGGTCCTGATCCCACACAGTGTGTTCGCTGTCCAATTAAGGATTACGGGCAGCTTTCAAAGCTGGGGGGTCAACAGTAGCAGGTAAGGGAGGTGCCCCTCAGCAACCTTTAAAACCTTTGCATTAATAAGTGGCCAGAGCTGTTGGGTCACAATTATGGAGGGGGAGCCCGTCACATTGGCCTTAACTTGGCTGCAGCTCTGGCCAGGTTGGTGAAGATGGCCTCAAACCTGTCTGGAGTGCTGGCCCCTCAGTCAGCTTCTGATATTTGACCTTAATCTGCCTTCAGCTTAACTTAATTGGTTACCTACTGCTCGCAGGTGGGTAGCCCTTCCTCCACCAATCCTGCTAAAGGAAAATAACCCAGGGTGGTTGGTCCTGGCCAGCCTGCATGTTGGTTAATAGTGCAAAATTATATAGCCACCATATTGAGAAAAAAATCAGCCCAAAATGATTAAAATGTGTATCATCTGAATAAAAATAAACTGCAATGTTTTTTTTCTGCTGCTGGGCTCATCTTATATGTACCACATAACTTTTAAATTTCTAAATTTTAGCCCAAAGTTTTTTTAAATTAAAAACAAATGCATGTTCCTTAATGTGCCATAGCTTACATTGTGAACCTGGTATTTTGCCCTACTTTTTAAAAAGTGGAAAGCATTGCCTATTAGGAGGTAATTGGTGACATTGAGGCTGTGGATCGATAAAAATCCGTCAGGAAAAATTCTGAGACTCCTTTTGCAGATTTAATTTGTTTCAATTGAAGCCTTCGCAGTCAGCATATGCAATCATGAGCCTCAGGAGTGGCATTTCTCTTTAATCTAGACTGAGTCAAAAAGCTTAGACTTAATAACATTCGGGGTTTCAGCATCAACATTTCAACTTCAACTCTTATTTTGAGATTTGCAAAGCCAAAATAAAGAAAGAACAAAACTGGATCTCAACCAAAGGATCTCCCTGAGACTGCAGCACTGACAGTGACACTTCTTCACTAACCCAGAAACCCCAGAGAATGAAACCTCAGGGAATGGATATAAACTCGAGCAATCTACATAATCCCCGCCGAAGCAATGTAAACCCTGGAGAGCCGAACCAGAAGGAAAAAAATAATTCAGACCAGTACACTTATTTCTCAGTTTCACTGGTGTTCCATTTTAAGTTATACAAGGCGAGATCGGACCAGTATTCTTATTTCCCAGTTTTTACTGTTGTTTCCTTCTGGGAAAGTAAACCCAGAAATCTCTGCTCATCTCAGTTTTAAATGGCCAACCCCTTAATCAGAGGGCATGACCCCTGAGTTCTAGACTTCTCAGTTGGGACAAACATCCTCTCAACATCTAGACCTCCCCATTCCCCTTAAGAATCTTTTGAGCTGGAAATTAGTTAGACTTGTTTTTTGGGCACGCGGTTTGTGATGCGCGACCTGCCCAAGCCCATTCAGATCCATGCTATCTTTGTGCACCCACCTCACCTGAATGACTAAAGCATTAGCCTGTGAGGCTTCGAGCTGCTGTCTGCCCTTTAACACTACACAACCCCTTTGTGAATAACAGGAAAATTTGGTATGTACTAAAGGGATGGTGAATGGAGTTAATGTGAAGCCTGGGAGTGAATGAAGCCTGTGTGAACTGGGGGTGAATGGAGCCACAATGCATGGGGGGTGGTAAGAGGAAGGGGTGATTGAGGCCAGTATGAACTAGGGGTGAATGTGACCAGTATGAATTGGGGGTGAATGAAGCCTGTGTGAACAGGGGGTGAATGGGGCCAGCAGGAACTGGGAGTGAATGGGGCCAGTATGAATTAAAAAGCACCAGCATTAATTAAGGGGAAGATTTCCAATGGATCTTTGAAGAAACATAACAGGCCTTATAGAAATGCAAGTCTTTCTTTCATCAGAAAGCAGCCTCCATTTTAAATACCATTCTTAATCTAAAGCAGAGTTAACTTCAATGGAAAATAAGGTTGAACGGGCTCTAAAATAGATGCTGATAGTCTGTTTTGTGGAACAACCCAAGGCAAATTTATATCTCAAGCTACCCAGTGACTTTTATATTAAAGATCAAACTTGCACTGTGAAGGTTAACCTGTTTAATTGTGGCAGTCTCCTGAGAGAGCTGGCTCCATAGATGGTCCGGATTGTCATTCTCCGCATAATTGGGAGCTGTCAAATCCTCGTCTTTTAAAAGCAAAATTCTTCCTGTGAATCTGTCAAACCTGTCTGTGTAGCTTTCTGTGCTTCATATTGCTTTTCTCTATATCTTCAGCAAATGGCAAGTAAACCTGTCAGGTATTTAGTTTTTGTCAGAAAGGCTTAAGCAATTTCATGTCAAATCTAAAACAAAGAGCAGAACAAAAAAAATGATTGTGAAATGCATTTTGCATCAACATATATTAGATTGCTTTCTTGGTTTTTTCCAAAGTTAATGTCATTAACTTGCACCTGCACCAGCAGAATAATGCAGAATGATTGAAATATGGAGAAATGTTGTTTTGCAATCAATATTGAGGCAGTTTCTGTCAGCAAATGCTATTATCTTTATGCCACATTAGGCAGACACTTACACAAAGTAATATCCAAACTCCCACACCAGCCAATGGTGACATATTTCAATCTGTCACATAATCTTGTTTATTTAAAATTATAGGCTGCCATATTTGCCATGGCAACCTACTACCCCTTTACTTTGACAAAATATAGGTTGTTACAATGTTTATCTATTTGTTCGGTCAACCAAGTTAGCATGTTGAGCAAATAGATGCTTGCTAATGACCTTCCTGTTTAAATTAATGAAAAAAAATATTATTGGTCGTGAAAAACGTAGATGTTTCAGTTAAAACGTCTTAAAAGATACTGAGTAATTTTTTAAAAAATTAAATCACGTCAGTGAAATGGTGCATGCAAATGAGAATACAGTGGAGTCCACACACGCACTTTATTGATTGAGCCAAGAATCTCACACATGCATTGAAGAGGTTTTGAAATTGGGTCTTGCAAAGGGTAAAGGCTGATCCCCCTTTAGCCTCAGTGTGTGATGCAATGTAAAGTCTCAGTTATTATCAAAAAACATTGATGCATTCTCCTATCTCAAACCTTTAGAGAATAGACAGGCATGCTTATCAATATAACAATGTGCCAGAACCACTTGAGGCTAGCATTCCACTAACCGTTTTAATTTTTTAAAATATATGTGACTATTACAATCTGGTGATCTATGTACATGGATTCCTAAATCTCTTACAGACTTCAGTTAACTTTTATGAAGAAGATTGACAAGGATGACACCAGAACTGACTAACTACCAAAACTATAACTATCGGGAAAAGCTGAACAGGCTGTGACTCTTTTACATAGACAATAGGAAGCTTAGGGTGATCTAATAGAGGTCTTTAAAATTAAGAAGGGGTGTGAAAGCAAAGGCAGAGGGCAGAATATTATGAGTCGGCAAGCGGGGTTGGGGCCGGCTCACCGATGCGTAAAATGATGCGCGGTGACGTTGGGGCGAACTCCCGATGTCACCGCACCCAATTTAAATTTTCAGGAAGGCGGGGTGGCAGCAAAATCAGCTATGTGCCCACCGACCTGTCAATGGCAAATTGAGGCCATTGACAGGGTCAATTAAGTAATTGAAGGACCTGCCCATCCAACCTTAAGGTTGCTGGGCAGGCCAGGAGCCCCGGCGGGAACCAGAAAAAACATGAAGCCTCATCCATGGGCAGGATGAGGTTTCATGTGGGCTTTAAAAAATTTTAATAAAGATTTTGTAAAAATTATGGACATGTCCCAACACATGTGATGTTGTCACATGAGGGGACACGTAAGGGAAATTTTATTTTTCTTCCTTTGTCTTTTTTACATGTACAGCCGATCTCCCTGAGGTTGCAATTAGCCTCAGGGAGATGAGTGCGCTCTTTCATGCACATGCGTGAAAGAGAGCACTCTCGATTTTGGGATTCCCACCCCCGCCCGCACAGGAAACACAAATTGCTTCTGTGCGGACGTCAAGCTGGGTAGGCCTTAATTGGCCCACCCAAGTAAAGTGGTGCCGCTCCTACGATTGGGGGCGCCGATTGGAAGCACGTCCGTACGTGCCCGCCCACCATCTTCCCCCCCGACGGGGGAAATTCAGCCTAGAAAGACGATGTGGGAGAGACCAAAACTAGAGGATCTAAATATGAAATGGTGGTGCCTTATTTCACTCGGGGAGTGGCAACATTCACTTTTTACATACACGTTGTAGTCTGGAGCTATGGATAGTGATGGTAGCGACTCCAATTTTCTTTCCATCACATGGCTGACTAGGAATCTCTCCCACTGTTACCATCTGCTATTCATGTTATGAACACACCTTCTTTGGCCATCTGGCTCAGAGGAGGGGTGCTACCATTGTGTTACAAGACCTCCCAAATATGAAGTAGGTACTAATAAATCCAATAAATATTCAGGAGAAATGTCCATATCCAGAGAGATGTTAATATATGGAGCTTACTACTACAAGGCAGGGTTGAGGCGAATTGCATGGATGCAATTGAGGGAAGCATTTGAGGGAGAGGGGAATAGAATGATATACTGATCAGGTGAGATGATGTCGGTTAGGAGCAGGCTTGTTTGGGGCTTGTTTCTGTGCTGTATGCAAGTCCATATAAACTACCAGCATTTTCTTCCCTAAATTACCAAAATCATAAGTGCATAGGTGAACATCCACCACTAGACTGCATTGGAAAACAGACACAAAACCACTGTACTATCCCAAATTTGATATGTATTGGGCTCTAGGTTGACAAGAATTGGAAATCCTTTCTCCCTCATAAGACTATCAAAGACTAACATGAATTATACTCTTTTATTATAAAAGAGGCAGGCAATGGCAGTAGGCTTATAAAATTATAATTACCGAATTGGATTGTTTTGGATTTGTTTTCTTACCATTAAATCAGCAAGGATCTAAGCTAAATCTTTTGTTAGCTTACCTAGCCAAAGATTGGACCACTTCAGAGTTTAGGCAGAGTGAAAATCAGTGAGGGTAATTTTGAATAAAAACAGGAAATGCTGGAAACAAAGTACTCAGCAGGTTAGGCAGCATCTGTGCAGAGACAGAAGCAGAGTTAACGCTTTAAGTCTGTGACCTTTCATCTGAACTGGGAAAAGTTAGAGATGTGATAGGTACAAGGAAAAAAGCTAAGGTCTGTGTTAGGGTGGAAGACAGGAGAGGTTGAATGACAGAAAAGTTAGTTCTCCAGTGCCAAAGGGAATGGAGATGCACCTAGAGGAGGTGTACTGCTGTCTGAAAGGAAAATAAAATGAAACAAGCAAAGAAAAAGAAACAAAATATGGGAGCAGAGTTTACAGTCTGAAATTGTTGAGCTCAATATTGAGTCCAGAAGGCTGTAATGTACCTAATTGAAAGATATGTTGTTCCTGAAGTTTACATTGGGCCTCACTGAAACAGAGCAGCAGGCCAAGGACAGGGAGGTCAGCATGAGAGCAAGGTGGAGAATTAAAATGACATGCTCGGGGTTTTGCCTGCGGACAGAATGGAGGTATCCCACAAAGCAGTCACCAAATCTGCACTTGGTCTCCCAAGTGTAGAGGAGACTACATTGTGAGCAGTGAATACAGTAGACTAGATTGAAAGAAGTACACATAAATCACTGCCTCATCTGGAAGGGGTGTTTGGGGCCTTGGATGGTGAGAAGAGAGGAGGTGAAAAGGCTGCTGTTACAACTCCTACAATTTCATGGAAAGATGGCATAGGAAGGGGACAGGGTGTTGGGGGTGATTGAGGAGTGGATCCGGGTATCGCAGGTAGAGTGGTCTCTTCGGAATACTGAAAGGAGAGCGGAGGAGAAGATGTATTTGATGGCCACATCATGCTGAAGGTGGTGGAAATAGTGGAAAATGATCCGTTGAATACGTAGGTTGGTGGGTGGAACCTGAGGACAAGGGGAAGCCTATTGTAGCTCTGGGAGGAAGAGCAAGGAGTGAGAGCAGAATTGCAGGAAATATGACAGACATTGTCATGTGTACAGTCGGGGCATTTTTCACTTGAGGATAAGAGAAGACATCTCAGGAGCACTTTGTGGAAAGCTGCATCATCAGAACAGATGCAACGGAGATCGAGGAATCTTCAACATTACTTCCTGGGCAGTAATCTGGTAGAATGAATCACTCACTCTTTATAGGATCTGCTTGATTTTCATTCAATTTATTTCAACTGAATGAATATCAGGCAGATTATGCAACTATAATCATCAACTAATTACTGATATGGAAATGACTGAAGAGCTCAAAGCACTTAAAGGTGTCAGGTAGAATGTATGTAAGGAGTAACTGATCAATTAGATCATGTGGGAATTTTTAAGGAATCATTGAGCTTGCAGTAGTACCAATGAATTAAAGACTGCCATCTTAACACAAAGGATAAAAGGACTGTCCTGGATATTATAGACCAGCCAGAGTATACAAAGTGTTAAATATGATCCTGAAAGAGACTACCATCAAACACCTTAAAGATAGAATTTGTAGCTATGTAGATCTTTCAAGACCTCAGGTTATTCTAAATCATGTTACATCCGATGACATACTTTTGAAATGTAGAATGAAAGCAGGCAAGATGGTGGGCAGCATCGGGTAATCACATGGGAGGCCTTAGGCAGAATTTTCAGGCTGTCGGGCGGGTGGAGCAGGAGCGGGCACAGGTCGGCACGGACCCAATCGGCGCCAGCAATGGGATCCGTGCCGCCATTTTGGGCGGGTGGGCCAATTAACGCTCGCCCAGTGTATTTGCCGATTCCCATGAATAGCGGGAGTGTGCGGGCGGTGGCAGGTGTGCACTGACCGCTGGGTCCAATGGCGACCTGGCAGTCTGTTTAAAGGAAGGCCTGGCAGTCTCCTGTAGGTGCTCACAATGGCCACTTCCAGGTCACACCGCAGGGGGTTGGCTGAGCAGGGCAGGCTGGAGGGAAGGGCAGAGGAGCAGAGCAGGCCGAAAGGTCTGCCACAGGAGAAGGGCAGGCTGCAGGGTAGGCCAGCAGCGGCCAATGCATCTCTTGCTTTTCAGTTGAATACCTTGCTGCCCTCCTTGAGGAGGCGTCAGCACGGTGGAAAGTGTTGGTCCCTCAGGATGGGAGGAGGAGGCCCACCCACATGAACAGCGTGCCTGGGAGGAGGTGGTGGAGATGGTGAGCTCCTGCAATATGGTGTGCCGCATCTGGATCCAGTACCATAAGCGTTTCAATGATTTGTTGCACTCTGGAAGGGTGAGTATCATGTTGGCATTGGGCATTTAACTCAGCAGGTAACCTTAGCCTTTGAGTCCCACCCCCCTAAGTCCTACTGTTGTGACTGCATTGAAACATGTTGGGCATTTCTCGTACGTTGGGTGGGCAAGCAGATAGTGCCCATGCTTAGATCAGCCTGATTGGTGCATGAGGAGATGAGTTCTTCCGCACACCATGTTTTGCTCTTAGTCACACATGACTTGTCTGGGGGCAATCTGCAGGAGATGCAGCTAGGCGCATACTCAGAACTCCAACACATGTCTTATTCACGGTGATGAGATGGTGGAAGGAGAGCCTCAAGGTCTCGTGGCAAAGAGCCATCTGCTGCCCTTGACGCTGCATGTAATTGTGCCTCCTTGCTATGTGTTTCTGAAAGTTATGTACACAGAATGTGTCCAAGGTGGCCATTGAGGGGAGTTGGGAGTAGGTGTACTATCTTTGTGTGAGTGATCAGCAGTAGCGGGGAGAGGAGGCACTGGAGGCCTGATATGGGCCACTGTGGTTGGCGTGCGATGTGTGCGTGCAGAGTCCATGTGCAAATTGCCACAACGAATGGACTTCTCTGTTATTCAGGAGAAGAATGCTCACAATGCGTCTGAGTGTTTGAGGACTGGAGGCGGCCAAGCTCACCTCATGATGTTAAGCTGCTTCAAACAGGAGGCTCTGGAGCTTGAGAGGTGCCATGCGTCCAGGTCAACTGGTGTCGGTGAGGCTGGGGTGGAACACCCAGGTATTTGGGGCCAACAGATCCACTATGTCCTCCCAACATCCATAGCACTGATGATTGTTAAATTTGTTATTGTTGCAGCATTTCTCGGTCACAGAGTGATAGAGTCAGAGGTGTGGATCATAGACAAATTGTTCCTTATCCCATTTCCCAGCACTATCCCCCTGGCCTTGTATGCCATGGCATAGCAACTGCGCATCCAAATACTTGTTACATGTTGGGAGGGTTTCTGCATCTACCATCATTTCAGCCAGTGCGTTCCACATTCCCAACACACTCTGTGTGCAAAAGTTGCTCATCACCTGTCAACCTCATGCTCCTTACCTTAAATCTATGCCACCTGGTTACTCATCCCTCTGCCAAGGGGAAAAGTTCCTTTCTGTTGACCCTATCCATGCCCCTCATAATGTTATAAACCTCAATAATGTCACCCCTCAATCTCCTCTGCTCTAGGGGAAATAGCCCCAGTCTATGCTATGTCTCCTCATAAGTCAAACTCTCCAGCCCAGCCTGCATCCTGGTCAGCAACCACTGCACTCTCTCCACTCCAATCACATCCCTCCTGTGAAGCGCATTTCAGAATTGCACACAGAACTATAGCTGTGGCCTAGGCAGCGTTTTCTGCACTTGGAACAAGACCTTCCTGTTCCTATATTCCATTCCTCGGTTAATAAAGCCAAATGTGGCATTTACCTTCTTCAACACCTTATGTACCTGTCCCGCTACCTTAAAGGGCCTGTCGACATGCACAGCAAGGTCCCTCTGATCCTCCTTACTTTCCATGGTCCTACCATTCCTCATGTATTCTCGTACCTTGTTTCTCCTGCCCAAGTGCATCACCTCACACTTATCCACATAACATTCCATTTGGCGTTCCTTAGGCCACTTGACTAGCCTGTCTGTATCCGCCTGTAATGTAAGTGTATCCTCCAGACTATTTGCCACCCCACCAATATTTGTGTCCATAGGTTCTGGAAGGTTGAGCTCAGAATGAGCCGGGGGAAAGGGATGAAGTGTGTCACTGTGTGGACGCTAAATGATCCACTGTCCTTTTTGTTAATTTCAGCAACCTCAGAGCATGGCCGCCAGGAGCAATTGCAGATGCCCCCTCTCACACCTGAGGGCTCTCAACTGTCACTGTGTCACACCATTTCTGCGAAGCAGGCACCAGCGCAGATACTAGCACATCAGTGGGCATTGTAACATTGGCTAGTGTCCCAGGGCACAGTGGAGAGGGCACTTCACAATCACTGGAGGAAATGGCAGAGACAGAGCGTGCCAATGCCACCAGCAGTCAGAGGACTGCAGGGGACCAGGTGCTCAGTCGGTGCATGTTGATGTGCCTCTGGAGTCGTCTGCGATGCAGCAGCTGCAGGAAATGCGTCTAGGTGTGCGGGAGCATCTGGGAGTTATACATGAGGCTGTGCTTCCCTTGGTGTCTGGTGGAGGAGTCCACACGGAGCATCGCTGATGCAATGAGTCTCATGGCAGAGCATCATACTTCCTCCATGGACAGAGTGGTGACTCTCATGGAGAGGCATCTTCAGGAGAACAATCAGGTTCTCCTGGGGTTACGCTTGGACCTGCAAGCCCTCACAGCACCAGTGGCCACAGCTGATCAGTGCCAATGTGGGAGAAGGTGTGGACTTCAAGCTTCCCAGCTCATTGCCCACCCATCGATGGTGAGCAGGGAGATCCGGGGTGACCTCACATCGGCGGAGCAGCTGCCTGTCGCATCTGCGGGGTCCTCTCACGGCGCTCCGGATAACGGTACCAGCTTCTCCCCTCCTCTCCCAGTGACTGCTTCATCGGGTGAGGCTGTGATGATTGGGGAGATGCCAACTATGGACCTGGCAACTCCCTCCCAGGTGGGCCCAGCACAGGCTCCACAGGCCAGAGGACGACCGCCAAGGTCATCAAGGCCAACAGTACAGCAGAGTCAGCAGGCCGTCTCAGATGCCACTCCGAGCGATGGGGCAGCACCAAGACATAGCACCCGTAAATGTAAGCATAAGGCATCTTAGGCACACCACGGATTTCTCACTGGCACTTTTATGTTGGCCCAAGATTAGGTACTTATAATTTTTTTCCGCTTGCTTAATGTTTTCTTTTGGGTTTGTGAGAACTTCTGATGGTTAAAATAAAAACCAGATGTGTTACCATGGCTGAGGGTGGCTCCTTTGTTCTGTTTAAGATAAATGTCATGAGTGTTTGTTTGGATATTCAAGTTTATGTCCGAAGCCTTTAGTTCCTGCTGATGACCTGGCAGATTTAGCACTCAGGTGCCAAGTATGGAAGCGCCAGGCAAGGCTGCTCCTGCTGATCCATTTGTGTTGAGCTAGCTAAACGTTCGTTGGATTAAAGCCTCCCAGGTGTAGTCCCGGGTCAGTGTCTAGCCCCTCAGCATTCCCTTGTGCTTCCTCATCCTCAGAATCACTGCTGGACTCATCATGTGCAGCCGCATCCACTGCGTCAACATCTTCATCATCCACTGCGTCCCCCCTTTCCAACGCAAGATTGTGGAGAGTGCAGCATGCAACCACTATCAGTGACACACGATCTGGGGGGTACTGGAGCGTACCTCCTGAGCGGTCCAGGTATCGAAAGCACATCTTGAGAAGACCGATGGCTCTCTCCACCACAGCCATTGTGGTGCCCTGGCTCCTATTGTACCGTTGCTCAGCTTCTGTTCTTGGATGGCAGAGAGGCATCATGAGCCACCTTCTGAGAGGATAGCCCTTGTCACCCAGCAGCCATCCATCCAGCTGGTCTGGAGCACTGAAGAGTCCCGGCACCTGGGAGTGTCTGAGGATGTAGGCATCGTGGGACCTTGTAGAATCAGCATCCTGTGATCACACACTATTTGCACATTCAAGGAGTGGAAGACTTCCTGTTGACGAAAGCACCAGGCTCACCTGCTGGTGCCTTGATGGCCACGTGTGTACAGTCGATTGCACCCTGGACGTGGGGGAAGCCAGCAATGGCCACGGAGCTTCTGGCTTGCTGTGTCTGACTTGCCTGGCCCCAGCAGAAGTAGATGAAGGTCAATGCATGCCTGAACAGATCGTCTGTAACCTGCTTGATTCACCCACTGAGCTATGGAAGGAGCCAGAGGCATAGAAGTTGAGGGCAACTGTGACCTTTGGAGCCATGGGCATGAGGTGTCCACCCACACAGTTAGGAGAGATCTCAGGGCCAATCATCTGACAGATGTAGTTAACTGTCTCTCTTGATAGTCGGAGCCTCCTTTGGCACTGCACCTTAGTCATATTGAGGTAACTGTTTCACTGCCTGTACACCCTGGCAGCAGGTTAGTGGTGTCTTCTGCGGCCCCTTCCACCTTGGACTACCTCTTGGCCTTGTGCCCCTTGTGCTCCCAAATGTGGCTCCCCTGGAGGCTGAATGTGCATTCCTGGCCTCCTCCATGTTCTATCCCTCCCTTCCTCCTCAGAGGAGTTGCCTCCAGTGGACACTTCAGAACCCATGCCCAGGTTAAGGAGAGGCCTCCAGAAAGCTTCAGGCCCGATAAAGATTCCTGACTGCAGAGTGCTTACCTGAACGTTCAAAATACACAGAAAGCTGCTGGCGTTTGTTCTGAACTGCTACAGATTACACAGGCAATTTTAAAAAGCTTTCTCCAATAAATACTTCACAAACCAGATTCACGACCCCACTGAGCCCTCTTATCTTGCCCGTAGCTGAGGTTCATCAAAAAATCTCTTACCCGCCTGCCTGTTGCGCCCATGCACCAACCCGAAGATCGCATGGGCGCCGAAAAATCGCCATCGATTGATGAATTAAGGGCCTTAACTAGCCCATTAATTAATGGTGGGCGGTTGTCACACTTTATTGCGCGCACGCCCAGTGAAATATCGCGATGGCACACGGTGATGTTGGGACGCTCGCCTGACATCACCGCGCGTCATTTTACACACTGACATGCGGAGCCCACCCCCCTGCATGTCACGCAGAAAATTCTGCCCCATGTGTCTGACTCTCAGCGGTGAGTAAACTGTCTTCCATTCAGTGTGTGGTAGGCAGGACCCAGCGTGGGAAACTCACCCATTAGCGGTGGGAATTTATTTCAAATGCTTAATGACTCACTCAAAGCTAACTTGCTAGCAGCTCACTGGGATTTGGTGCTGTTTCCTGAATATAATGGAAGCTTCACGGGTCTACCCTGCCTTCAGTAAGGTGAAATATGGCATCTTAGGGATGCAAGGAATCTACCTATGTGAGCATCCTTTGACTTCTAGGGGACAGTCACATAGTGAATTGGTCTTGGGGACTTTTTCATGTAAAAACAGTGCATGGTTGAGTGGCTGAGGGGTGCAGCATGTGGGTGAAGCCCACATCACAGAAGTTAAAAGACAAAAATGTGAGTGGCAGTGCACCGTTGAGGTGGAGAAAGGCCATTCCTTAAAGCTGTAATGCAGATCTGAGGAGCTGAGCTGAACACTTTGTGGAGGCTGCCCATAAGGAAAGAGACAAAATGGGAATCATCCACCTAGATTCTTATTCATCCTCTTGCTGCTGATAAGCCAACAAATGTAGGACACCCAGCAGCAGCAGCAGCAGCAATGGGAAGCAGCATAAAGGCAGGAGGCCAGGCAGCAAAAGGGAGAGAGAGACACAGGCATCAATGCAACTAAGAGTGAGCCGGACCAGGATGGCCTACCTGCAAATGGCAGAGATGTAGTACCAGAGTAGCAAATGCCTCTCAAGGCAAGCCTGAGGTCACTCACTTCTGCCCCCAAATGCAGGATGACCTGTGCCCAAGGGGATACACTGGCACCTGATACAAGTGGTCCTGAAAGTCACTGCAACTCTGAACTCCTGTGCCTCTGGTTCCTTCCAGGTTACCATATGGTGATGCTTTTCACTGTCTTAATGGCTAAAATAGCCTGCCTGTTTTCAGATATATCTACCATCGTTGCACAAGGTGGGGAGCATTGTCTTGAGACAAATGGCTTGATTCATCTACTCCAACCTGTCCATTCTTCTGGGCACTCTCTCAACATGAACACTGATCTGAGGCCAGTGAAGCCCTGTGTCATCCCTCCTCCTCAATTGTGTGTTGTAACCCATTGTTAATTGGAACCCAATGACTCCATATCAACGTTTTAATATTCATTTACAGTTATTACAACTGTATCTAGGGCCTCTCCTGCTGGAGGTCCTGTTACAGTTACTCCTGGAGTTGGTGCATTTTCCAATGGTAGACTACAATACCAAGCCTACCCGCAGAACCACCTGTTTCCGTGTTTTCTGGGTTAGCAGTCTTTTCCTGAGAGGTTTTGACACCTGTTTCACTCCTTGCATCCTATTCTATAAGAATTTTAATTTTAAATTATTGGAATAATGTTGATGAAAACAGTGGCTGTTAGAATTACATGAATTTATCTGTAAGGAGAAGTATTTTCATATTAAAACAGTAATGACTTGAGTTAATTTGTTTCCCAGTATTATAAGAATGAGCTTCTTCATATTTCTATGCCCACTGCCACTCAACATCACCCCGTATGCCTCCTTCAGTTCCAAATTTGTCCTTTATTGTCATTTTTCAGTAATACGTTTCAAGACATGAAATTCGTGCCAGAGATTTATTGCCCAGTTCTTTTAACTCTGGATATGACTGCAGGCTGCTTGAAAGGTCCTTCTTTCAATTCACAGGGACCTCAATGGTCCAATGATTGAAATAGTATTTGTAGTTCTGGCATTTTGCCAGAGTTTTCTATGATCCATGGTCTGATTCATGAAAGTTTTGTCATTTGTATTAATTAAGTGCTTTATTAGCTGCTTGGAAGCCATGGAAGGAGCATTGTAGGAAATGGTCATCGTTGACTGGTTTTCTGTTGTTTCTGTTCTACAAAATTGGCTTGCTGAAATAGATCACAGCAAAATTACAGTCCTCATCATTTTGACTGGCATTTGTTAAGTTATAATGAATAGGGTTATTACTCCCTTTATATGGAGGTAGATAGTCCTTTGAGTTTGGAGCCAAAATATGAAGATCAAATTCCCCTAAACATGGGGACATATTTGTTTGACATGTCATTTCCTACTACCAAAGAGAGAATTTTATGAATTAATGAAAAAAATAAGAGATGAGCTCCCACATCTAACTCTCGGGGGGGAAAAGGTCACTGCCAGACTAGCAACATTAAAAACTGCCCTTGGCAGCCAATTACTCAGAATCTGCAAAAAAACATTCTTGCGTCTCAGCATTAATTGTGCATTGTTACATTCTATTTGCCATCAAAACTGCCTTAATGTCTGCACACTGGAAAAGCAAAAGCCCTAAAGTGATTATTTGCCACAGTTAACTGCCAGAATTTTGGCAGAAGCAAGGCTAAGATGAAAAGAGAAGCCAATTATATGTTTAGGACATTCTAGTGGAACAATAAACCACAATTTGGCTGATAAGGTTCACTCAGTCATCTGACCTCAATGACTTTTATAGCCACTTTTTACTTTTGCCCACTAAATTATTTTATATAATCTAATGGTTCTTATCGTGAATGCTTTAATAAACAATGGTAACTTTCTCTTCTCCAGTCTATTTCTAATCTCTTCTCTTTAGCAAGTTTCTTTTGTTTGACCTTATGTCCTTCTTATGAAAGTATAGATGGTGGTGGCAATAACTTAACCTTTCAAAGTAACACCATAAGAACTGAAAGTGCAGGGACAAAGATGGTGAAATTGAAGATTGGCTATATCAAAACAGGTAATTTTTCCTGGATTTGGCATAATCTATTTAGAAGCACTTCAGTGAAATACAGAAATAAATTTAGCATTCGTTTTGAAGGTCAGTAGTAGGTTAAGAATGATCAAAATTGTGCAAAATAATAATTCTGTACTATCTCCATGGTATAGCGAGTGAGGACATGTGTGCTGTCACACTAGCCTGCTCCTTGGTGGGAGAGTCCAAAACAAGGAGGCATAATCTTAAAATTGGAGATATGGGGTATAGTTTTCACTTTGAGTGTTTTCTGCAATCTGGGTGCAAATGACAACCCAAAATTTTCTCATTTGGATAAGTGATTTTTCTCTTAAATTTCTACTGAAACTCATTTGGATATCACCGCAAGTAAAATCTGCCATTACCTAGTGTGATGGTTATGTTTTAGAACGTCTCTTCTTTTAAGGGTGCTTTAAAAATATTCTTTGATATATTTAGGGGTGATAACCTGGTGCAGTTTAATATAGGTGAAAATAGATTGACTCCATCACAAAAATAAGCATTGTTAATCCATGTGCCTAGTCCCCCACTTGTGAATAGCCCTATTTTAAATTACAGAAAGTTACTTTAAAGAGCTAGGAATCTTATTTTAAGGAAGGTAAAGAAAAACTTACCTGTTCGAGCCTCTTCTGGCCCTGACTCTTTCTTTCTTCCTCGAATTTCAGCTGCATATTTAAAGAAGAACCCCAGTGGTTGTTCTTCCTGTTCAGAAAAGGAGGCTGGAACTAACAAGCTGAATGTTGGCAGGTAAGTCTCCCTGACTATTTTAACTGCTTATCTGATAGACAGGCTGTGGTGGAGAAATTTGATTTGAGTTTCTGTTCTCCATTGTTACCCAACAACCTCCTGCTGAAAGTGGATGGCCTGAATTTACTGGCCCTATTGGCATCAGGTGTCCTGGTGGGCGGGGGAGGGAGACAATATGGCAAGATGGCCAAAAGTCATGAAATCGTGAGTGTCATGAAATTGTGACTGTCATGAAACGAGTTTGCAATTGTCCGCTCCACCCATCAATGTGGGCTGCATTTTTCATCGCTGCACATCAGGAACCTAATTTCAATACTTTGGTATCTCATTACAAGCCCCGCTCGCCCGAATAATCCTCCAACGCTGGATCATATGGGCATTTTCGATGTGTTTTCCAACTAAACATAAGCGACGTGCACCTGGTGAGCTGCACTTCACTCAGTATTTTGAGGTTTGTTTGTCTACCTTTGGTCAGCACTCGTGGTCATCAGCGCCAGAGTTCACAGGCAGCACATCATCACTTTTAGGGGGGTGCACATGGGCAGTTCTCTACCTATCAGACCAACCATAAGGCAGGTGTGGATTTTCAATGGCTGCAGGGCTAAGGCTTGCTTGGGGAAAGGGGAGAAGTGTCTTCAGGCAAGGGAAGAGGCTGCAGGGCAAGGCCTGTACTGGGGAAGGAGGGGGTATCCTGGGGTGTGTGTGGGGGCACATGTTGATCTGCGCAAGTGGCTTCAAGATGGTGAGGTCTGAGGAGGCAGTCTCCAGAGGAGATGAAGCCAGATGGAAATGTGAGGGTGAGCGTGAGAGAGTGAATCATGATGTCCCTTAAGCTGGCAGTGAGTGTGATGCCAGTGAATAGATGACGGACTTGTGAGAGTGTGATTTGAGAGTGATAAGGCATGGATGAGATCATTCATTCATTTTCTGCACTGGATGGCTGACCTCTTGTGTGCAGCATTGGCACTATCCACCTCCGCCACCGCCTCTCAAGCCATATTGGTGAGATTGATGGGCCTCCTGCAGCCAGAGCAGGGGTAGAGGACATCGTGATGAGCCTCCTCGGTGTCCAGAAGGCATCCCAGGAATGTGTCACTGAATCAAGAGGCTGCACTATTCTTGGCTTTTGGAGCCATGTCTTCACCAGAGCAGTCCTGGGATACAGATAATGAGAAATTTGTGCGCAGCTGCTGTTTAAATGTGGCGCCCTATATGAGAGGGTGGTGAGGTAACCATGCGGCGGGAAAATCGGAGGCCAGCTGCCAGCAAGATGGCATGTTTCCTGTGGCAGCATAACTAATGAAGTGGAAACAGGATGATCTGGCGTGAAAACCTGCCATTGCAGCCTGTGGGTAAAATGACTTTTCTCCCGCCCTCTATTATACTTTGTACAGATTTGGGATGATTCCGCCTGACATGTGTGGATGTTGGTTCCTCTCCCTAATTGAAGCTCACTGACAGTTGCTGCTGTATTACACATACTGACTGGACATTGTGGTGAGACACTAGGTACACGAGCTCCCTGGCTTTTCATGGGACTATAGCCCTTTCTGGGTCATCACCTTCACTCGAGGTGAGAAAATTAGAAGACGAACAATTGATAATGTAGAGATCTTAGGGAAGATCTTTTAACAACATGCAATGGTTATTCTGGAATTCACTCTGGGAGTCGGAGGGTTGGGGACCTCTAACCAGTTTCCGCATTCTAAAACAAAAAGGCATGACATCACAGAGGAGCAGGTAGGTGATTGGCTGATGAGTATCCATTGCCGTTGCTTGATTGCCTTTCAAATTGGTCATTTATTTGTAATTGTAAGGTTTTATTAGCATCAGTATGGTTTATAAATAGTAGTAAGCTTATCCTGAGTAGTAGGATTTGTTGGTTATAAGTAAATTAAGAAAAATAATTAAATTAATTAACACTTTAATAAAGGTGTGTGAGAGGAGTTGAGAGTTCAAAAGGAGCTAGCTGTGGTGCTGTTGGTGGTCTTGGTGGATTGACCAGATTTGAGAGAAATCAAGTGTGAAGGCAGGGTAACTAGAGAGGAGCCCAGTTGATAAAAGAGTGCAAGAGGGAGAGAGCAGTAAAACTTCATAAAGAAGCGTGAGAGGGAGAGGAGGAGCCAATTGGTGAGTGACAGTTAAGTAAACACTTTATATAAAAGTTTAAGGTATGTCGGTGTGGTTTGGCCATGTGAAATATGCATTTGTGGGATGTTGGAAGTTGTGCAGGCACAAAATGCCTTCGATGACTAAATCTGCAGGAAGTATCACCAGCTGCAGAAACTTGAGTTCCAGGGTGCAGAACTTGAGCAGCGGCTGGAGTTATTGTGGTGCATCTGCAAGGCTGAGGATTATTTGGATAGCGCGTTTAGGGAGGTGGTCATACTGCAGCTAAGAAGTCCACAGGCAGAGAGGCATGGGTGACCACTAGAGTATCTAAAAGGGACAGGCAAGTAGTGCAGGAATCCCCTGAGGCTATCTCACTCTCTAAATGCTTTTCCATTTTGGATACTGGTGAGCAAATAGTTCCTAGAGGACTGTAGCAAGAGCTAAGTTTGTGGCACCACAGGTAGCTCAGCTGCACAGGAGGGGAGGAGGAAGAGTGGAAGTGCTATAATAGTAGAGGATTCCATTGTTAGAGGAGTAGACAGGCTTTTTTTTTGCAAAAATATACTTTATTCATAAATCTTCAAAAACATTTTGAAACATTTCAAATCACCATTACAAAAATACAAACAGGTTCAACTTTTACAACATGAAACAAGGTGTATCAGAAAAATCAATGAATATTTCAATCATTGGCAGACATACATTTTAATCTGTACAGCCTGAGGGGCTCTTTACAGTTCCCAGCCCCCCAGTGCACTGTGGCAGAAAGGTCTTAGGCAGCGACCCTTCCCCATTGCGCCTTTGCAGCGGCTGCCCCAAGCTTAACTGTGTCCCTCAGCACGTAGTCCTGGACCTTGGAAAGTGCCAGTCCGCAACACTCGGTCGGGGACAACTCTTTGCGCTGGAAAACCAACAAGTTTCGGGCAGACCAAAGAGCGTCTTTCACCGAGTTGATAATCCTCCAGCTGCAGTTGATGTTTGTCTCGGTGTGTGTCCCTGGGAACAGCCCGTAGAGCACAGAGTCCTCTGTCACAGAACTGCTCGGGATGAACCTCGACAGCAACCACTGCATCTCTCTCCAGACCTTCTTTGCAAAGACACAATCTACAAGGAGATGAACAACGGTCTCTTCCCCACCACAGCCACCTCGAGGGCAACGTGCAGAGGGGGTGACACTCCTGGCGTGTAGGAACATCTTACGGGGAGGGCCTTTCTCACCACCAGCCAAGCTACATCTTGGCGTTTGTTGGAAAGTTCTGGTGATGAGGCATTCTGCCAAATGACTTTGTCAGTCTGCTCAGGGAACCATCCCACAGGATCCACCCTCTCTTTTTCCCTCAGGGCCTTTAAGACGTTACATGCCGACCACTGCCTGACGGACTTGTGATCAAAGGTGTTTCTCTGCATAAATTTTCCCACGAGGGACAGGTGGTACGGCACAGTCCAACTACTTGGACCGTTCCGCGGCAGCGTGGCCAGACCCATCCTTCGCAACACCGGGGACAGGTAGAACCTCAGCATGTAGTGACACTTGGTGTTTGCGTACTGAAGGTCTACGCACCGCTTGATGCAGCCGCACACAAAGGTGGCCATCAGTATGAGGGCGATGTTGGGCACGTTTTTACCCCCTTTATCTTGAGGCTTGTACATCATGTCCCTGCGGACACGATCCATTTTCGACCTCCAGATAAAGCGGAAGATTGCTCGGGTGATCGCCACCACACAGGATTGTGGAATGGGCCAGACCTGCGCCACGTACAGCAACAGCGAGAGTGCCTCACACCTGATGACCAGGTTCTTACCCGCAATGGAGAGGGAGCGTCGCTCCCACATGCCCAGTTTCCTTTTCACCATAGACACTCGCTCCTTCCAGTTTCTAACGCGTGCCCTGGTCCCTCCGAACCATATCCCCAGCACCTTCAGGCCATCAGCCCTGACAGTGAAGGGGACAAAGGATCGGTCAGCCCAGTTCCCAAAGAACATGGCCTCAATCTTCCCACGATTTACCTTGGCTCCCGAGGCCAGTTCAAAACGGTCGCAAATGTGGATAAGTCTGTGCACCGACAGCGGATCCGAGCAGAAGACGGTGACATCGTCCATGTACAGGGAGACTTTGATCTGAGTGCCTCCACTACCTGGGATCGTCACTCATCTTATGCCCGGATCCTTCCTGATGGACTCAGCAAAGGGTTCTATGCAACACACGAAAAGAACAGGCGAGAGAGGGCAGCCCTGCCTGACTCCAGATTTAACAGGAAAGCTATCTGATTCCCACCCATTGATTGAGACTGCACTACTGATGTTAGTGTAGAGCAGTTGGATCCAATTGGAGTAGACAGGCATTTCTGTCGCCGTAGACATGACTCCAGGATGGTATGTTGCCACCCTGGTGACAATGCTAAGAATATCACGGAGTGGGATATTCTTTTAGGTGAGGGCAAGCAGCCAGAGGTCATGGTCTACATTGGGACCAATGACATAGCTAGGAAAAGGGATGAGGTCTTTAAAGCAGATTTTACGGAGTTACAAAGGGAATTAAAAAGCAGTGATCTCAGGATTACTCCCAGTGCCACATGCTAATGAGCATCAGAATAGGAAGAGTGAACAATTCAACAGGTGGCTGAAGAAATGGAGTAGGAGAGAAGGCTTTAGATTTCTGAGGCTTTGGGAGTTGTTCTGGGGCAGGTGGGACCTGTACAAGAAGGACGGGTTACACCTTAACAGGACAGGGACTAATGTCCTCCTGAGGAGGTTTGCTAGTGCTGTTGGGGAGGTTTGGTGATGAGGATTTGAAGGGGGCGGGGGGGGGGGGGGGGGGGGGGGGGGGCGGCGGCGTGGTGGTGATGGGATTCAGAGTGCAGAGGAGAAAAACTGGCAGTGGAAATAATGAAGTATCAACTGATAACAAGGATATATCAGAGAGTAGTATCAAGGTAGATAGAATACTTGGAGACAAAAACAGAATTACCTGGAAAAACTCAGCAGGTCTGGCAGCATCGGCGAAGAAGAAAAGAGTTGATGTTTCGAGTCCTCATGATACTTGGAGAGTTGGATAGAATTAGAGTAGGTAGCAGTAAGTCATTAGATGGGGTCAGAATAAAGGGGAAAGTAAAATAGCCTAAATCAAGACTAATGTATATCTATGTGAATGCACGGAGTGTAGTTAATAAGATTGGTGAACTGCAGGCACAGGTTGACAAATGGAATTATGATATTATTGCTGTAACAGCGACCTGGCTCAAAGAAGGGCAAGACTGGGTGTTAAATATTCCTGGGTACAAAGTGTTTAGGAGAGACAGGAAAGGAAGAAAAATGGGGGGGTGGGGAGTGGCAATATTGATTAAAGATGGCATTACAGTACTGGAGATAGAGGATGTTCCAGAGGGGTAAAAGATGGAATCCCTCTGGCTAGAGGTAAGGAATGAAAAAGGTGCAATATCATTGATTGGTGTAGTATATAGACCACCAACTAATGGAAGTGGTGTGGAGAAACAAATTTGCAAAGAAAAGAGGTGAAAGAATTATAGATTAATTATAATGAGGGACTTCAATTATCCAAATGTAGACTGGGATGGGATTAATGCAAAGGGACAAGAGGGGTGAGAATTCCTAGAATGTGTTCAACATAATTTTCTACAGGAGTACGTTTCCAGTCCAACAAGAGGACATACACTTTTGGACCTGAATAAGGACAATGACTTGGCCCAAGTGGATCAGATATCAGTGGGAGAGTCTCTAGAGGACAGTGACCATTGTATCATAAGGTTTAGATTAATCATGGAAAAGGACAGGGAACAATCCAGAGCAGGGATAATTAAGTGGGGAAAAACCAACTTCAATGGGATGAGAATGCATCTGAGTCGGGTGATTTGGAATCAAATGTTGGCAGAAAAGACGGTGGTTGAACAATGGGCCACCTTCAAAGAAAAAGTATTGCAGGCAATGTCAAGGTATATTCCCTTGAAGAGGAAAGGTAGGACAAATAAATCCAGAGTGCCCTGGATGACTGGAGAGATAGAGGTGAAGATTAAAAGGAAGAAGTGCATGTATGACAGATGTCAGGTAGATAATACAATGGAGTATCAGGCTGGATATAGAAGGACCAGAGGGAAGTGAAGAAACTAATAAGAAAAGCAAGGAAAGAGCATGAAAAGAGGCTGGTAGCAAACATAAAAGGGAATCCCAAGGTCTTCTATAAGCATGTAAATAATAAAAGGGCAGTAAAAGAAAGTAGGGCCGATTAGGGACAAAAAAAGGGACTTACATGTGGAGGCTGGAGAATTAGCAGAGGTGTTGAATGAATACTTTGCTTCTGCCTTTACAAAGGAAAAAGATGCTACCCAGGCCGAGATGAGAGAGGAGGTAACTGGTACACCAGAAGAACTTACAGTCAAGAGGGAGGAGATTTTGGAAAGGCTATCTTCACTTAAAATAGATCAGGTGCCAGGACCGGATGAGATGCATCCAGGGGTACTGAGGGAAGTGACAGCAGAAATTGCAGAGGCACTAGTGATAATCTTCCAGTTTTCCTTTGACACGGGTGAGATGCCAGAGGACTGGGGAACTGAGAATGTTACATTGTTCAAAATGTGATGCAAGGATAAAATTGACAACTACAGACCAGTTAGTTTGACCTCAGTGATGGAACAACTTCTGTAAACTATAGTATGGGATAAAATCAATTGTCACATAAACAAGTGCAGAATAAATAGGAAAGGCAGCATGAATTCATTAAGGGAAAATCATGTTTAACTAACTTGCTGGAGTTTTTTGAGGAGTTAACAGAGAAGGTTGATAAAGGAAGCACTGCTGATGTGACATATTTGGATTTTCAAAAGGCATTTGATACAGTGATACTCAAGAGACTTGTGAGCAAAATTCTACGTCATCGAATAAAAGGGAAAGTAGGCATTTGGATAAGAAATGAACTAAGTGACAGGAAACAGAGTCGTGATAAATGATTGCTTTTCAGATTGAAGGGACGTTTGTAGTGAAGTTCCTGGCTGGGGGGAGGTGTCAGTGTTGGGACCCTTGCTCTTCCTGACATACATTAACCTACATTGACCTAGACTATGGTGTGCAGGGCATGATTTCAAAATTTCCAGATGATATGAAGATTGGAAACATTGTCAACTGTGATGGGGATAGTCTTGAACTTCAAAAGGACATATACATGTTGATGGATTGAGCAGAAAAGTGGCAGATGAAGTTCAGTGTGGAGAATGTGAGGTGATTCATTTTGGCAGGAAAAATGAGGTGAAATAGTATAAAATAAAGGGAGAGCCTCAAAGGAGGTGCAGGAACAGAGGGGCCTCGGTATATACGTAGATAGATCATTGAAAATGGCAGGGCATGTTGAGAGAGCAGTTAATAAAGCATATAGTATGTTAGGCTTTATTAATAGGGGCATTGAATATAAGAGTAAGGAGGTCATGTTGAACTTGTATAAGACACTAGTTAGGCCTCATCTGGATACTGCATCAGTTCTGAGTGCCATACTTGAAGGATGTGAAGGCATTGGAGAGAGTAAAGAGGGGATTCACAAGAATGATTCCAGGGATGAAGAACTGTAGTTGTGAGGATAGATTAGAAAGATTGGGGCTCTTTTCCTTGGAGAAAAGAAGGCTGAGAGGAGACTTGATAGAGGTATTCAAGACCCTGAGGGGTATGGAAAGAGTAAATAGTGAGAAACTGTCGAGGTATTCAGAAGGGAATTGGATTGCTGCCTGAAAAGAGAGAATGTGCAAGGTTACGGGGATAAGGCAGGGGAGTGGGACTAGGTAGAATGCTCTTTCAGAGAGCCGGTGCAGACTCGATGGGCCAAATGGCTTCGTTCTGCACTGTAAAGAAACAGTGATACTGTGGTAATTGTACACTGCCTTTAATATAGAAAGCTGCTCTAAGGTGCTTCATAAAGACGAGGATGCTGAGGCAAAGAAAGACATTATTAGAGGACTAAAATTTGGTCAAAGAGAGGGCCTTAAGGGAGAGGAGAGAAGTGAAGAATTTCTGAGGTCTACACACATCTTCAGTACAAACAAAAACAAACTTGCATTCAGCTGGTATGTTTTACAACCTAGACACATCTCAAAGCAGATTACAAGCAATGAATTGTGCACATTGAAGTGTAGTCACTATTTTACTGTAGGAAACATGACTGTAAATCTGCACATAGCAAGGTCCTACAAACAGCAATGAGGTAATGACCAGATAATTTGTTTTAATGATGTTGGGTGAGGGATAAAGGGTATCAGGAGAATTCTTTGGAAAAGGCCATGGAATCTTTTCCATCTACCTAAGAGGGCAGACAGGCCTTTGGTTCAATGTTGTATCTGAAAGACAGCACCTTCTACAGTGCAGCACTCCATACACATTAGCACAGGGAGTGTCAGCCTAGATTAAGTGCTCAAGACTCTGAAGAGGGACTCATGATGAAGTGCGGCCCATCAGTTTCCTGTCAAGCGAAAAGCAAATTAAGACCAAGAAATATTTCAGAACTGTTAGCACTCTATAGCAACACAACTGGCAGTTTCAATTCTCAAGAATAACTTACATTACAAGGAACCTTCTAAGCTATAATGAAACCTAATTACTTTAGTTCATTATGCAAATGTTGACAGTTATCGGTGATTTACTGACATAACTGTTTTGCATTTTAATTTTTTTATATGCATATTACAATGTTTTGCTTGGTTGTAAAGTAAAATATTTTCGAATGTATCAGTAAGATGCTGTACAGATAGTCATCTCATCATCCATAGATATTATGTCCATATCTTGTTTGCTGAGTTAATAAAACATTAGAACAGGGTGGCTCAGACATGCACCAATTAAAATATTTCATATTTATGTTGCTATGGGTTTGGGCTGGCTAGCAATTAAATCCTCCAGCTGTGTAAGTGACATGCTTCATGAATCATCAGAGGCCTGAGGGGAGTGGTCTCGCGTGTACACGTCTGGGTGTAAAACTAGCTCCGCCAGACTCCATCTGCAGGAAGGACATAGATTATTTTCTAATTTGTTGAGCTGCAAGCAAACCATTGCTTGTTTATACTGTGAAAAAGAATTATATTTTTCTTCCATCTTAGAATGCTTATTACCTATTTATGAGCTGAATTTTATGTGCACAGTGTGGGGGGTAATGATGGTAGCACTGGAAGCGGGTGCCATTTCCACACGAGTGACATACAGCTGGCCAATTAATGGACAAGTGGCAATGAGGCACTGATCACAGTGTCATCCATCTGAAAGGCAGGTACTGGCAGCATCTTTAAATGACTGCCAGCCCTTCATGCAGTGCTACTTTGTCACTGAGGATTACTTCAGCATCAGTGCTGAAGACCCCTGTAACTACACTCTGGAATCCTCCAGCCCTGTAGATCAACTACAAACCCAAGGAGCAGACAGGGAGGCTGCTGCCACCATGGCAGAGGTGGTCCCATGGTTTAGTGATAGGCCTCCCTACAGGTTCTCCTCCAGGCTGCATGAAAAAGGTGGAAGCTTCTGTTGCCATGGAATGGCAAGAGGAGCCTGTCCCACCTGACTAAGCAAGCCTGGACTCTGCGATTGCAGAGGAGATCAACAGCTGGGGGTGGGGAGTCACCCCCAAACCTGGGCACAGTATCATGATTGGGGCAATTTTTTCCGCCACTTCATCAGCTTGAGTCCTCCATCCCACTCTTATGTTTGGGGCTTTTATGTGGCAACATGAGGGGGTGAACTACATGAGGAGGGAGTGACCACTCAGGCAGTGGCAATGAAGCTTAATGGCAGCAGATTCTTTTCAGATGCAGGATAGTATTGCAGCGAGAGCCAGCCGTCTGTCCTTGTTGATGCCACACCATGTCAGTTGACAGTGGGCTGATGGACGAGGCGTTCAGGATCTCCCATCATGGGCCAAAGGCCTTCCACCTACATCGCATCACAGAAATGTTACAGTATAGAAGGAAGCCATTTGGCCCATCAGCTCTCCAAATGAACAATTCATCTAGTGTTATTCCCCTACATATGCCCTGTAACTTACCCCATTCTTTCTTTTCAGATAATAGACTAATTCCCTATTGAATGCTTCGATTGAACCTGCCTCCACCACAGTCTCAGGCAGTTCATTCCAAAGCTTAACCAATCACTGCATGAAAAGGTTTTTCCTCATATCACTATTGCTTCTCTTGCTAATTACCCTAAATCTGCGCCCTCTAGTTCTCGATCTTCTCATGACCAGGAACAGATTCTCCCTATTTACTCTGTCTGGGCCCCCTCAAGGTTTTGAATACCTCTATCAACTCTCCTCTCAAATCTCTTCAAGGAAAATAGTCCTAACTTCTCTAATCTGTCTTCATGGCTGAAATTCCTCATCCCCGGAACCATTCTTGTCAATCTTCTCTGCATTCTCTTCAATGATTTCACATCTTTTCTAAAGTATGGTGCCCAGAACTAAACGCAATACTCCAGCTGGGGCCAAACTTGTGTCTTATACAAGTTTTACATAAGCTCTTTGCTCTTGAACTCTAAGCCCCTATCAATAAAGCCTAGGATACTGTATGCTGTATTCATCGCTCTCTTGACTTATCCTGGCACCTTCAATGATATGCACATATACACCCAGGTCCCTCTAATCTTGCACCCCTTTAGAGTTGTACCCTTTGTTTTTGTTGTAGGGTGGCCGAGTTGTGCTATTAGTGGTAGAGTTGATCAGCAGACACTTCTTGGATGGAAACATTAAGTTCATTTACAATATGCTCAGCGGCAATTACACGTGTGCTTTCAACTCCACCTTTATCTCTGCACTGACTGCTGAGGTAGCCCATCTCCAATTGGTTACTACAGATCATGTGATCTTCCCTAACAAGTTTTATTATTAAAGGTACATTACACACTAAATAAAACCATGATTACTACATTCCTCCCCCTTTAACTCGGTTATACATATTATATTTACAATTACATATTTTTCAAGACAACATATTATTTACACATGGTAAGGAATTTGCAAGCTCAGTCCTTCAGGTGGTTTCCTGGTATGTGCGGAACATCGCAGCTCCAAAACTTCAGATCCTTTGTCAGGAACCTCCTTTTCTAGAATTGCCTGTACATCAGGTGCTTTGGCGGGCACTTGCTGTTCTGTATCCTCAACTCTTAAAGGAGCATAAGGCATGTCAGTCCTGGTTTGAGTATCCTCAACCAGAATCACAGACCCAGTCATGATCACTGGTGGGACCATATCTTGATGATTTGCCTCTCTCTTCCTTAAATAGTCCACATGTTTAGGAAGATCCAGCCTTCCAAGTCTGCATGGTAAGATAAAGGTCCAGTCACCACAATTATTTCACCCAGTAACCACTTTGGCCCTTCCCGAAGTTCTTCAGGTATATTGGCCTTTCAGCCCATCTGTTTGAGGAAGGGTAGTACAGTGCAGTTTTCACATGAGTGATATGTTGAGGCTGATAAGCCATTGAAACTCAGCACTCATACATACTGTGCTATTATCGGAAGTTACTACTTCTGGCAGTCTGTTGTCATGACTTGTTGGGGATAGTGCACTGTAATATCAAGCCCCACTGTCCCGTGAGCCATGACAAATGTGAAAAGTTTGACCTAACCATCAGATTGTCCCAATTCTACCTAACTTTTTAATTTAGGTTAATAGAATACAAGCACCAGGTTTGTAAACTTAATAATTAAATAACTGCTTATTGAACAAATTAGCTTTAACTAGTGGCAAAAGAAAAAAATATGAACTTCTAATGCTCAATAACATAAACTCTACCCCTTCTTAAACACTTATACAAAATCACATACACACAAGACATACAAACAGATTTTAAGAGTGAGATAGAACAGTTTACTAGCACCAATCTGGAGTACATGATTAGATGGGTTGATTTTGATTGATATCTTCCAAATTCCTTGCAATTTGTTGTTGATGACACAAGATGATCTCCCAGCACTTTCAATCTGTGGTTCATTGGTTGAAACTGGTTGCCTCTTCTGGTGATTTTCCCCTTTTCCTCTTGACAGAGGGCTCTTCAGAGAAAGCAGGTTACAGAGATATGAAGGATAGACAGCTATCTATTATGGTAGAATTGCTGGAATCTTACACACACAGGAGAGAGAGGTTTTAGGTGTCTTTGTTCTCTTTGCAGGCTAGGATCTCTCTGCTGATTACTATCACACAAAACCTTGGTCACCTGATCAGGAACCAATTAAAATATTGTTCCTAGGCAGTTCCCCTTAGTTCAGGACCCCTTTCTGGCACCATCTTGTCCACCCTGGTATATTCTGTTCCAGGAGATAGCAACATTGTATATTCCCCATCCTGTACCAGTGAACATCTTTCAACTGCAGCCATGGTAGTTTTTAGAGCCACAACTTTTAAAATCATGTCCAAGAAAAATAAAAAATAGGTTCTTTATATGCCTCCACCCTTAAAAGAGATGAAATGCCATTTCAAAAATGCATTTTATGACACATGGACAACAAAACACGAGACTTACATTCATTCATCCATCCTTTCCCCTTATACTTATTTCAGTAATTTACACCCAGGGCAATGCATCTGCAATTGCATTATCTTTACCGGCAATGTGAACAACCTTTACATTGAATGGTTGAAACAATAGACTCCATCTAAATAGTCTTGCAATTTGAGTTTTAAACTTCTCCACAAATGCCAGTGGATTATGGTCAGCGTAGATTAGTGTTTCTTTGTTATTGTGTCGGACATAAACTTCAAAGTGTTGAAGAGACAATAACAATGCTAGATTTTCTTTTTCTACTGTAGAGTACCTCCTCTGATATTGATTTAGTTTCTTGGAAAAGTACCCCATTGGCTTCTCTGTTCCTTTTCTTGATTTTGGATTTTGCTCTTTTTTTCATGATCTTTACTCTTGCCCTGTTCCACATCATTACTATTGGATTTAACCCAGTTTTCTTTGTGTTTTTGTTCCTTATCTCTGCTTCTTGAGTTTGCATGTTTTTCTCTTTCTTCACTTTTTCTTTTACCCTATCTTTACTTCTAGATTTGTACCTTTCCCCTCTATATTCGTCTTTATCCTGTTCTCTATATCGGCTTCTAGATTTTGATTTGGCCCTTTTACCTACTCTCTGCTTTTACTTCGTTCTAGACTTTTAGATTTTGATTTGGTTGGTTTTGTTCTCTCTTTGCTTTTACTCTGTTTACGATCTTTACTTCCGGATTTCACTACTTTACTCTGCCCTGGATCACATGTGCTGGATTTTGACTTGACCTGTTTCCCCAACTCTTTTCCATTAGTCTGCTCTCATGCTACTTTACATGCTCCTGTTTTTATTTTGGTTAATGGCCCTACACAATCTACTAATACCCGGTTCTTCAAAAACTGGTATGGGCATTAAAGGTGCTAGTTTGATTACATTTTGGGATTTACCTACTACCTGGTATGTATGATACATCTTACAAAATTGAACTATGTCCTTATGAAGTCTTGGCCAGGTAAAATGCCCGTTTATCAATGCTTGGGTTTTCCATAATCCTACGTGTCCTGCTGTTGGGGTTTCATGTGCTACTCACAATATCTCCTTACGATATTTAGGCAGTACCACAATCTGATGAACAGCCATCCATTCCTCATCCACAGGCCTGTGAGGGTGTCTCCATTTCCTCATGAGAACTCTGTTTTTAAGGTAAGAGTACTGTGGAACTCCTTCAGTCTCATCTTCAAAGTGAGCTGACTGTGCTAATTTGTTTAACCCTGGATCATCTTTCTGAGCCTCAATTAATGAAGACCTGCCAAATGCTTCATTTGAATCATGCTCATCCTTAAAGAAAGTTTTAACTATTCTATACATATACTTGTGATATTCCTTTGACCTTGTTTAGCTATTGCTCTGGTCACCACACAAGATGGAAAAATACCAGGAGCTCGTTATAGCTTCGCCCATAATTACAGAAAGTCCGAGAGAGGCTAAGGAGACTGTAAATATGGGCGAAGCTATAACCTTCACTCCTGCCAAATCATTCCCCAGGAGTAAACCAACTCCATCTATAGGTAATTTCTTAACCACTCCTACAACTACTGATCCAGGCAACAAATCACACTCCAATTGCACTTTGTACAACGGAACCGGGATATACTCTCCACTTTTTCCGTTTACCAATACTTTAGCTTTCATTGAACTCTCCAGCAAAATAGTTTGAATAGCAATGTATTCCCAGCTATTCATTTTTTACCCTGGCTACTTGCCTTCCTTTCACTCTCCCACTTT
Source organism: Carcharodon carcharias (assembly GCF_017639515.1). Lineage (NCBI taxonomy): Eukaryota > Metazoa > Chordata > Chondrichthyes > Lamniformes > Lamnidae > Carcharodon > Carcharodon carcharias. Next base: position 62,351,051 of record NC_054480.1, on the reverse strand, counting down.
CTACCCTTTTCAAATTTATGGGGGTGATGGAAAAAGGGTTTGGGGCAGAATCTTGCCCTGGTTGGGCAGGCTTGGCAGGGGCGGCTAGGAAGTCGACTGGCGCCTGTGATCGAGGCCGGAAGGTGATTTCACGCTGGCGGACAAATTAAGGCCTGCCAAGTGTGAAATGCAAGCGGCAGCGCTCAGCGCCACCTATGTGGGTGGGGGGGATAGAGAGCAGCGCGTACGCGACCTTTGTGCATGCACGTGAGTGCGCGCTTCATAACCTCCCTGAGGCACAGGGAGATGAAGCATTTTCAAAGAAAACTAAAGAAATGAATAATATAATAAAACATGTCCCCTCATGTGACTCTGTCACATGAGCAGGGACAGGGACATATTATTAATTAAATTTAAAAAGTTTTATTTTATTTTTATTTGCTTTAGGAAACTTAATCCCACCCTTGGATGAAGTTTCCTAAAAAATGCAAAGGCCGCTTCGCCTTTTTGCCTGCCCACCAACTGTAAAGTTGGGTGGGCAGCGAAAAATGTCTTTTAAAAGCCTTATTAATGGCCTTAGCAGGCCTTTTAATTGTCGGCGGGTGCACTGCTGACTCCAGCGCTCGCCCATTGACTAGAATATCGCACGACTGCACGTTGACGTTAGGATGCTCGTCCAATGTCAACGCGCGTCATTTTACACTCGAGTGGGTCAGACGTGTGCCCGCCCACCGAGCTAATAACTTTGCACTTGATTTTATGTATCAGTTCACAATCGTCACCCATTACTGCTGCCTGTCTAGCAGTTGCAACCCTTTGGTATTCCACATGGGTTCTTATTACAGAAGGTAGGAAGTTTTTTAATTCTTCCAAGAGAATTGTCTCTCTGAGAACTTCATGGGTAGTTTCAACTCCTAATATCCAACTGTCAAAATTATTTTGCTTTCAAATTCAATGTAGGTTTGCCTAGGCTGTTGCCTTAAACTTTGAAACTTTTGTCTATATGCTTCAGGGACCAATTCATATGCACTCAAAATGGCCTTTTTCACCACATCATAATCCCTAGAAACCTCCTCTGACAGTGAGGTAAAAATTTCCTGTGCTTTACTTGTCAAATTTTTCTGCACAGGCAATGTCTAGTTTTCCTTTGGCCAATTTATCTGTTTAGCTATCTCTTCAAATGAAATAAAGAATTCTTCACCATCTCTTTCTTCAAATTTTGGAAGAGCCTATACAAATTTAAACATCTCCCCATTGGATTCTGATCTGTCTTAAGTCCTGCCACACCTCCTGGTGTCTCTTTTTTAACTGCCAGCATTCTAAGCTAGAATTCTCTGACGCTCTCTTTGCCTCTTTCCTCCTTTTCTAACTTTGCCACTTCTAATTCCCTTTCTGCATGTTCCCTTTGGAATGCTCTTTCTCTTTCCTTTTCTGCTGCCTCTAGTTCCAATTTTTTTCATTTGCAACTGAATTTGAGCCCATTCCAATGAACCACTCCTTGGAGAACTCAGTCTCTCAGGTATTCCCTCCAGTTCTAAATGTTGTGCTATCTCTTCAATTATCTCTGCCTTCTTAGCTTTGGCAAGCAATCATACTCTTAATTTACTTGCCAATTTCATTAACCTGGCTTTTGGGATCCCTTGTAAAATTGTCAGGAACATCTCTTCCACTTGCAGGAAGGTTTTAGCAGTGTCCAATGCCATCTTATTTTTGATAGTACAAACCTGGTGTTTCCTTTTAGTTTTTATTACTTACCAAATCTGTACCCAAATCGTCATTGTCTGATGTTCCAAAATATCATGTACAAGCCCCCAAACTTTGGCACAACTCATTGGGGATAGTGCACTGTAATATCAAGCCCCGCTGTTCCCCGAGCCATGACAAATGTGAAAACTTTGACCAAACCATCAGATTTCCTCCATTCCACCCAACTCTTTAATTTAGGTTAATAGAATACAAACACCAGGTTTGTAAATTTTATAAGTAAATAACTTTATTGAACAAATTGTTTTTAACTAGTGGCAGCAGAAAGAAATATGAACTGCTAACTTCTAACTCAATAGCTTAAACTCTAGCCCTCCTTCAACTCCTATACACAAACACACACACACACACACATAAGACATGCAAAACATGGCTTTTAAGGGTGAGATAGAACAGTTTACTAGCACCAATCCAGAGTACATGATTAGATGGGTTGATTTTGATTGTTGTCTTCCAAATTCCTTGCAGTTTGTTATTGATGACATGAGGTGGTCTCCCAGCACTTTCACTCTGTGGTTCACTGGTTGAAAAACTTGCTATTCAATGTCTCTCCTGGTGATTTTCCCCTTTTTCTCTTGACAGGGGTTCTTCAGAGAAAGCAGGTTACAGAGATATGAAGGATAGCCAGCTACCTATTATGGTAGAACTGCTGAAATCTTATGCACACAGGAAAGAGAGGTTTTAGGCATGTTCTCTTTGCAGGCTAGAATCTCTCTATTCATTGCTATCACACAAAACCTTGGTCACCTGATCAGGTCCCAACTAAGATGCTGTTGCTAGGCAGTTCCCCTTAGCGCCCCTTTCTGGTACCATTATGTCCACCCTGGCACATTCTGTTCCAGGAGATAGCAACATTGTATATTCCCGATCCTGTTCCAGTGAACATGTCTTTGAACTGCAGCCTTGGTAGTTTTTAAAGCCACAGCCCAAGAAAAATAAAATATAAGTTATTTACACCATGAATGGCAAACGTCTGATATAGTTTCTCAATTGTAGTGGCCGTCATTGGTGACCTCACCTCATATGCATCCAACTATTTTGAATGGGCATTGACAATGACCAGAAACATTGTTCCCATGAAAAGTCCAACATAGTCAATGTATAACCGCACCCAGGGTCTACCTGACCATTCCCATGGGTGTAACGGAGCTGTTGCTGGCAATTTTTGCAGTTGCTGACATTGAACACAGTTCATTACTAAGCTCTCTATTTCACCATCCATCCCAGGCCACCTTAAGATAGCTGAATGCTATGGCCTTCATTCGGGAAACCCGTGGCTAGGCACTGTGTAGTTCAATTAAAAGTGGCTCCCTTCCCTTTGGAGGAACTATCACTCATGCTCCCCACAATAAGATGCCATACTGACTGGTTATTTCATGTCTTCTGTTGAAGTACGGTTTCATTTAGTCAGATATCGGCTCCTGTGATCAACCATATAGCACTTGTTCTCGTACTTGAGATGGGACTGGGTCCCAACTTGTCCAGTCTCTGATCTGTCGAGTACATACCGCTGAGGAATCTAAAAAATTTAACAATAAAACAAGTTCCTGTGGAACTGGCACGTGCTCATCATTTTCTTGAAAAGGCAAACAAATAAGGGCATCGGGGTTTGCGATTTGATTACTAGGCCTATGTATGAAAGTGTATTCGTATGTTGCCAGAATTAAAGCCCTAATAGTATTTCTGTATCTTCTTTTTATGTGCCTTCTTCTTTCTAGCATAGACTTTAATCTTGGCTTTCTTTTTGACTTCACTATTGGCCAGAATTCTCTCAGATACAAGCTCAGCTTGTCTGAGCTCAGTGGCTGAGTCTCCCAAAATTTCATTATCTGTCTGCTTCTTGGGAAATTCTGTGACTTTTGCTTCCTAAGCCTCTTTGCTTCATTTAGCCAATTCTTCAACTCTTCCATCTCTTTTTTGTATTTGTTTGCTGCCTGAAAAATTGAGCATGTTGTGTCTTCTCTGCTAACTCATTCTTTTGTTTGTTCAGAGAAGTGTTGAATTCTTTCTGCTTCTCATCATACTTTGAAGATGTACAAACTTTGAATGGAGGGAATCTTTAAGTGTGTGAAGGTCTTTCAACAGGTTTTCTTTTTCCCCGCGCAGGTTGCTCACTTTGACCAAACTCTGTCATCAAGCAGGGTCTCTGAGTTCCTTCTGCTGTTCTTCCAGGTTTTGGCTTAAGCCAGCCTGCATTTCTTCAGGTTGTTGTGTCCTTACACATTGGTTTTCAAAACAAGAATGCTTCCAGCTTCCTTTTTGAATCTCATTTTCCACTCAAGGTTGGTTTCCCTTAGCCAATTTTGTTTCAGAAGGCTTGATCCTCTCAATACTTACACTGGTAGCTTTGCCGATTGGCTTCCATAATGGACAGTTACTCTGCTTATGCCTTTTACTTGAATGTCTTCACCTGTGTATGTTTTTAGCTTGGTGTATGTTTATTCTAAACCTAAGTGATGTTCACCATTATTCAGGTATCTGAAGGTATGTTCCCAATTACTGTAGTGGAAGCTCCCGTGTCCACTTCCATTCTAACAGGTTTGCCATTTACTTTCACTGTGGCAAATATTGGTTCTGTCTTTCCAGCTTTCAGATTAAACAATGAGTAAATGTCTGAATTTGTTGTTTCAGGCTATTCTATATTGTAGATTCTATTGGGCTTCATCTTTTGTCTACAAGCCTGCTTGAATCTTTCCTTTCATTGCCTCATCATATTTCCATTTCTATGACAATAGTAGCATTCGATTTTTTTTAAACTGCCAATCACTAAAAGACTGATTGTTTCCACCTCGATTAAAATTTTTCTTCGATTTCGCTGCTAAGTTCGTTTTATTTATTCTTCAATTATTGGAGACTGTTTCCTGCTTCTTGGCAGAGTCTCACTTTTTTGCACCTCTTTCTGTTGAATTTTGCTGCCTGATATGGAGGATGGCACCATTTGGCACCCCCTGAATTGCTTTTAAATCTCTTACTACGGTCTCCATGGCCAACATTATCTTTAACGCCTTCTTGAAATCTAGGTTCATTTCGGACAATAATCTTTTCTGAATAGTGTCCTCTTTCACACCACGCACTAAATAATCCCTGAGCAAGTTGTTCAGAGTTGTACCGAACTCACAATGTTCCATTAGTTGCTTCAAATCTGCCATGTAGCATGCAATTGTCTCACCTGGGGCTCTATTTCATGAATTAAACCTGAACCTCTGCATCGTGACTCAGGGCCTGAGTTGAGAGTGACCCTTCACGAGGTCCACCAATTCTTCGAAATTCTTCAAATCTGGAGCACTGGGTGCCATCAAACTTCAAATCAAGCTGTAGGTTTTGCTCCCACAAGTACTCAAGAGGATCGCTCACCTCTTCTCTTCCCCCATAATCTCGTTTGCTTGAAAAAAGAATGTGAGGCATTCTATGTACTGTGGCCAGTCATTTGTGCCTAGCTTTAAAGGATCAATTCTCCCAAATTGTGGCATTTTGAGAGGGGATAACTTCTTTAATTCTAACAGAGCTTGTTACTTACAATCACAGTGTTGATTTCTTTTTAACTTGATTTCTTCTGTTCAATCCTGTTTTATCCTTGTTGCCAGTTTGTTGTAGGGTGGCCAAGTTGTGCTATTAATGATAGAGCTGATCACCAACTTTTCTTGGATGAAAACATTTAGTTTATTTACAATACACTCAGCAGCAACTACACGTGTGCTTTCAACTCCAACTCTATCTCTACACTGGCTGCTGAGGTAGCCTATGCTACCCCCCTATTGGTTACTAAAGCCATGTGATCTTCCTTAACAAGTATTATTATGAAAGGTACATTACGCATTAATTAAAACCATAATTATTACAATTTATATTGTCTGTCCGTGTTCTTCCTACCAAAATAAATCACTTCACATTTCTCCACATTGAACTGCTACTTGTTTGCCCATTCTACCAACGTATCTATGTATATCATTTTGAAGTTCTACATTATCCTTCTCAGAGTTCACAATGCTTCTGTTTTGTATCATCTGCAAATATTGTAATTGTGCTCTGTACATCAAGGTCTAAGTCACTCATAAAAATCATGGAGAGCAAGGGTCCCAGCACTGTCCCCTGGGGAACTCCACTACAAACTTTCCTAAAGCCAGAACAACATCCATTAACCACTAATTTCTGGGGAGATTTTCTCCTCGCTGTGGGGGGAGTGGGGGAGGGGATGGTGGGTGGGCCCAGGCGAGGCCGTGCAATTGGGCCCTGACCCCGATTTTACACTTGCTGGCCAATTAATGGCCAGCCAGTGTGAATCGCGTGCTGAAACGCTCAGTGATGCCTGGGTGGGGAGGTGGGCGAGTGCTGAAGTCAGCGCGGGTGCACTCACAGCAAGTTCTCTGAAGGCGCAGAGCTGCGTCAGGGAGCTGAAGATTTATAACATTAAAAATAAAGATTTGAAAATTAAGGTAAACATGTCCCCTTATGTGACTCACAACGTTCCGTTAGCTGCTTCAAATTTGCCTCTGTCACATGAGCAAGGACATGTTGAAAATGTGATTTAAATCTTTTTATTTTATTTTTAATTAACATCAGAAACCACATCCCGCCCATGGATGAGGTTTCCTCAAAAATCCAAAGGCCGCTTGGCCTTTTTGTTTGCCCGTCAACCATAAGGTTGGACAGAAGGGGAAATACACTTTTATTAATTTATTAATGGGCTTAACAGCCCTCTTAATATTCGGTAGGTGCACTACTGACTCCTCCGCATGCCCACCGACCAAAATATCGCGCGAGTGCGTGATGATATCAGGACGCTCGCCCGACATCAGCGTGCGCTATTTCATGATCATACATGTCAGATATGCACCCTCACACTGAAGTGAAAATCCAACCCTCTGTTTCCTATCACTCAGTCAATTTCATATCCCTGTTGCTACTCCCTTTTATTCCATGAGCTATAAATTTGCTCACAAGTCAGTGGTGTGGTGTATCAAAAGCCTTTTGGAAGTCCTTGTACACCACCTCAACAGCATTACCCTCATCAGCCCTCTCTGTTATCTCTTCAAAAACTCCAGAAAATTAGTTAAACATTATCTTCCCTTAACAAATCTGTACTGGCTTTCCTTAATTAACCCACAATTGTCCCCCTGACTCTTAAATTTGTCCTGAACTATTGTTTCCAGAAGTTTCACTACCACTGAAGTTAAACTGACTGGCCTGTAGTTGCTGGGCTTATCCTTAGACCTTTTCTTGAACAGGGTGTAACATTTGCAATTCTCTAACCTTCAGGCACCACTCCTGAATCTAAGGAAGACTGGAAAATTCTGGAAAAGTGTGAGTTATGCGAGTCTCTGTGGGAAAACTAACAAGTGTTCCTCTTTGTACTTATAAGAGAATCTGGCCCACAATAACAAAGAACAGGCTAAGACTGTCATGTTAGTATAATGATATAATCACCAATCACTCATAGGGATTGGGTAAACACATTGTGGGTTCATTTATTAAGACTGGACACTTGAGGACTGTTATACATGGGTATAAAGCTTGAAGACATCAGAGCTGTGTGTGGTGCTCTGTTCAAAAGCAAAAGTGAAACTAAGACTGGATCACATGATACTTCCCTTCTAATGATGTCATGCTGATATCCCTTAAAGGCATATTACAACAAAAACGGGCAGGGACATCCCAGACATTTGTGCTATGACCCCAGCAGAGGGAGGGGCCATGGAACTAGCTACCTCATAGGGCAGTCATGCAAGTGCAGGTGGTGAGACAAGAGTGTCAACCCAAACAGTGAAGAGGCATAGTGTTCATGTGTCCAGCCCTGGAAATATGGAACTCTACAGCAGGCACGCTGAATTCCTTCAACCCTAAATGCGGCTCTTGGTAATCTGCAAGGATAATCGCCGCAGAGAGCAGGGGCCAGCAGTCCACCTCTGAGGAGAAGGATGAGTTATTGCCAGACAGTACACCGTCATATCATTCCCCTGAACCCTCCACCAGTGCAGATTCTTTTGTGTCTGTGGGTGTACCACAGATTCAGTGTCAGAAGCTGATGAGCACATCATAGCCATGCCTGAGCAGTTGACTGAAGTTGACAGCCGAGGCCAATGAGAGTTGAAGGATTGTGGGAGGCCAGGCCCATGCTGAGGCCCAGGCGGATCACGTGCCTGTGGAGTCATTGGCAACGCGGAACCAACTGGAGATGCTGTCATAGGCAGGGGAAAGTCTGATGGAGCTGCCAGAGGCTGTATGCAGCCATGCGTGAATGATGGAAGAGTCCATCCAGGCCATGAGTGCTGCCATGTCTCAGGTGTGTGTGTGTGTGTGTGTGTGTGCATGGCTTCCCCCGCTGAGACATTGAAGGGTCAGATCCAGCAGACCAGTTAGTTGATGCAGGAGGTGTGAACAGACCAACATACCATCGCCTTACCATGAGCTCAAGCAAGTAGTAGCAAAAGAGTTGGGGGGGGAGCGTGGCAAGATGTGGGGGCGAGGTGCCTGGAGTGAGGTGTTTGCCCTTTGGAGGTTAGCAAGGAAGTACTAGTGAGCCTTTCAATGGAGGAGGAGCAGTTACTTTCTGTTTCTGAGGCCTTGTCTCAGGGCACTCCTGCTGTGGACAGCAGTTCTCAGCCCTTCTGCCAGTGACCCTAGCTCCAGTAGCCTTGACGACAGAGGAGTTTCCTGTACCAGTGCAGGAGCCTCATGCATGCCGGAACCCTCCAGGCCTTAGGCAGTCAGAGAACAACAGCTAAGGTTATCCCAGTCCAAGGGACAGCAAGGTGAGCAGCCTGCCTCCACCTCAATTTCAAAATGCAGATTCCTCTGTACCACAACATTCTGTATCTCTTGCTATTTAAAAATTCTGATTTTCCATTCTTCCTACCAAAGTGGACAACTCACATTTTTCCACATTATACTCCATCTATCAAATTTTTGCCCACTCTGCCTTACCCCTTTGCAGACTCTTTGTATCCTTCTCACAACTTGCTTTCTTACCTAAATTGTATCTCAGCAAATTTGGCCACAATATACTTTGTCCCTTCATCCAAATCATTAATATAGATTGTAAATAGTTAGGATCCCTGCACTGATGCCTGTGAAATTATACTGGTTATAGTTTGCCAACCTGAAAGTGAACCATTTATTTTGGCTCTCTGCTTCTTATTAGTTAGTATATTCCTCCATCCATGCCAATATATCACACCTAACACCATGAATTCTTATCTTGTTTAGTAACCTTTTATGGCACCTTATTGAATGCCTTTTGGAAATTCAAATACACTACATGTATTGGCTTTCTTGTTACATCCTCAAACAATTCTAATAAATTTGTCAAACATGATTTCCCTTTCATAAAACCATATTGACTATGCTGGATTGTGTTATGATTTTCTAAATGTCCTTCCAATACTTGCTTAATAATGGATCCTAGTTTTTCCCAGTGACAGATTTTAGGTTAATTGGTCTATAGTTTCCTACTTTTTGTCTTCCTCCTTTCTTGAATAGAGGTGTTACATTTGTGGTTTCCCAATCGACTGGGACCTTTCCAGAATCTAGGGAATTTTGGAAGATTACAACAAATCACCCACTATCTCTTCAGCCGCTTCTTTTAAGATTCTAAGATACAGACCATCAGGTCCAGGGGATTTGCCAGTTTTTAATCCCATCAGTTTACCTGTTACTTTTTTGCCAGTAATAGCAATTGTTTTAAGCTCCTTCCTCCCTTTTGCCCTTGATTTCTTACTAATCTTGGGATGCTTTTTCTGTCTTCTACTATGAAGACAGATACAAAATACTTGTTCAAAGTCTCTACCATTTACTTGTATCTCAAGGAGATGGTGGAATTGTGGTAATGTCGTTGGACTAGTAATCTGGTGACCCAGGCTAATGTTCTGGGAAAATATTTCAAATCCCACCATGACAGCCAATGGAATTTAAAATCAATTGGTGATAAAGAAAAAAATCTGGAATTGAAATCTTGTTTCAGTAATGGTGACTGTGAAAACATTGTTGATTGCCATAAAAAACCATCTGATTCACTAATGCCCTTCAGGGAAGGAAGTCTGATGTTCTTACCTGGCCTGGCCTACATGTGACTCCAGATCCACAGCAATGTGGTTGACTCTTAAATGGCCTATGAAGCCACTCAGTTCAATGGCAATTAAGGATGGGCATCAAATGCTGGCCTTACCAGCAACACCCACATCCCATGAAAGAACAAAGAAACAAATATTAATTCCCCAGTCTCATCCTCTAAGGTACCAACATTTAATTTAGCTACTCTCTTCTTTTTTATGTTTATAGAGCTAATATTATAATTCTTGTTAGATCTCTCATATATTCTAATATCTCCCTTTAGTTAGTCATCCTTAACTGGTTTTCAAAATTTTTCCAATCTTCTGTTGTCATGAGAATATAATATTTTTCTTAATATTTTTCTGGCTTATTGTAAATTAGGTTTATAGGGATTGTGCTTTCCTGTCTGTGTGTGTGATTTAATTAAATTTTGTAGCTAAGCAGGCTGCAAGTTGAAGTTATCAAAAGAAGTGAGGAGTAGAAGTGTCTTTAATATGCTAATGAGTAAATGTGGCTGGGGTCTTAACATGTTAGGTGTAAAGGGAAATTACATTTTTAGATAGATAAAGGGGGATTAGAATTTCAAAGAGGTTAATGAGAATAATAGCAACATGAAAGGATTTATATTATAAGAAAGGTAAAGCTCTAAAAACATAGGGAAACAATGGAATTTCCGTATTAAAAAGGGTGAAACATATATAAAGGAGAATGAGGCTATGTGTCAGGGAAGGCATCATAAGATCTAATAGAAGGGTGTGAAGCCTCCAGTATTTGTGTATATGCCTGCTGTCTACAGAAACCGAAACTGAAGACAGCCATTTTGAATTCCACTGTCCAGAGTATTGTGTTAAGTTGCTGGATCTGTTTAAAATCTAAAATATATTCTTGGATCACTGCCTTAAAGGGGGTGTCACTAAGAGTCAGGTTAATTAGGGATTTTAGGAGTTATTATAGTAGTAATTTGTAGATCTATGTATTTTAATTTTAGTTCTTAAAAAAATCTCAAGTCTTGGTGGACTTATTGCTACAGAATTCAATGCATGCACCTTGAAATAAATTCAAAGAGCAAAACCATTGTGATAGTGGGATTGAGTTTCCCTCTTGGATTTAATCTGCATGGCACACATCATCTGCCACATCATAACACTGGCCTACCACTAATCTTTGTAGCATTTTACACCTTTTCCTTCATTTTGATACCATCCTTATATTTCTTTGTTAGCCACAGATGGTGTATCTTCTTGTAGACATTTTTCTAAATGGAATATATCTTTGTTGAGAGTTATGAAATATCTCCTTAAATGCCGACAATTGCCTATCTACTATTTTACTTTTTAACCTATTTCCCAGTCTACTCTAACCAACTCTGTCTTCATAGCTTTATAATTGTCTTTATTTAAGTTTAAGACAGTATTTCAGACCCAGGTTTCTTAGCCTCAATCCCATCATGTTATGATCACTCTTGCCTAGAGGATCCTTTAGGATGAGATCATTACTTAATTCTTTCTCATTATACATTACTGTTCTAAAATAGCCTGTTCCCTGGTTGTTTCCAGAAAATATTAGTCTAAGAAACTGTCCTGAATGCACACCAGTAACTCTTCCACAAGGCTTCCTTTGCAAACTTGACTTGACCAATCCAAATGAATGTTAAGATCACCCACAATTATTACAGTTTCTTTCTTACAAGCTCCCATTATATCTTGAGGTATACTCTGTCCTACAGTGTAAGTAAAGAGCTGAACTCCTGAGGTGAGGTGAGAGTGAGTGCCCTTAACATCAAGGGAGGCAATGGCGTAGTGGTATTTTTGGTGGATTAGTAACTGAGAGACCCAGGGTAATGCTCTGGGGATGCTGGTTCGAGTTCTGCCAAGGTAGATGGTGGAATTTAAATTTAATAAAAATCTAATCTAAAAGTCTAATGGTGACTGTAAAACCATTGTTGATTGTTGTAAAAACTCATCTGGTTCACTAATGTCCTTTAGGGAAGGAAATCTGCTGTCCTTACCTGGTCTGGCCTACATATGGCTCCAGACCCACAGCAATGTGGTTGGCTCTTAAGTGCCTTCTAAACAAGGGCAATTACAGATTAGTAATAAATGCTGGCCTAACCAGTGATGTCCACATCCCATTGAATTATTTTTAAAAAGGCAGCATTTGACCGAGTGTGGCATCAAGGAGCCCTAGCAAATCTGGAGTCAATGGGAATCAGGGAGAAAACTCTCCGATGGTTGAAGTCATACCTAGCACAAAAGAAGATGGTTGTGGTTGTTGGAGGTCAATCATCTCACCTCCAGGACCTCACTGCAGGAGTAGTGAGCTGCCTTCTTAAACCACTGCAGTCCATGTGGTGTAGGTGCACCCACATTGCTGGTAGGAGGGGAGTTCCAGGGTTTTGACCCAGCGACAGTGAAGGAACGATGATATATTTCCAAATCAGGATGGTGAGTGACTTGGAGGGGAACTTCCAGGTGGTGGCATTCCCCTCTATCTGCTGCCCTTGTCCTTATAGATGGTAGTGGTCGTGTTTAGGAAGGTGCTGTTGAAGCAACATTGGTGAATTCCTGCAGTGCACTTGTAGATGGTACACACTGCTATTACTTGCGTCAGTGGTGAAGGGAGTGAATGTTTGTGGATCTGATGCCAATCAAGCAGGCTGCTTTGTCCTGGACAGTGTCAATCTTCTTGAGTGTTGTGGGAGCGGCACTCATCCAGGCAAGTGGGGAGTATTCCATCACACTCCTGACTAATGTGGACAAGCTTTGGGGAGTCAGAAATTGAGTTACTCGCCAAAGGACTCCTAGCCTCTGACATGCTCTTGTAGCCACAGTGTTTAGATGGCAAGTCCAGTTCAGTTTCTGGTCAATGGTAACCCCCGGGAAGTTGATACTGGGGGATTCAGTGATAGTAATACCATTGAATATCAAGGGGCAATGGTTAGATTCTCTCTGGTTAGAGATGATCATTACCTGACACTGGTGTGGTATGAATGTTACTTGCCACTTGTCAGCCCAAGCCTGGATATTGTGCAGGTCTTATGCATTTGGACATGGACTACTTTAGTAGCTGAGAAGCCTTGAATGGTGCTGATTATTGTGTAATGATCAGCTAACATCCCCAGTTCTGACTTTATGATGGTAGGAAGGTCATTGATGAAGCAGCTGAAGATGGTTAGGCTCAGGATGCTACCCTGTACTAGGTGGCAGCCACCACTGCCACCACTTCCCGTGCTGAACTGGTGATGCAGCTGCCCATCTGTTGCCAGAGCAGGGGTAGAGGACATCACAGTGAGCCTCCACTATATCCAAAAGGTGCTCAAGAGACACATCACTGAAGCAGGGGGCTGCAGCCTTTTTGCCTTTTGGGACCATCCTACCTTCCATGTGGCTGTCCTGGGCTGGAAGCCCTGAGAAGTGTGCACACGGCTGCACTTTAAACGTGGTGCCCAGCATGATGGAGCAGCAGGTGTTTCCCGGGAACACACTATGTCTTGATCTTCCGAGCAAAGATCAATTCTCAACTGTACTGACCATATTGTTTATTAACAGAGCTACCCCACCTCCTTGTCCTTTCTTCCTATCCTTCTGAAACATCAAATACCCTTGAAGATGCAGCTCCCCGCCTTGGTCACTGTGTAACCCTGTCTCTGTAATGTCTATCATATCATGTTCACAAATTACTATTTGTCCCAACAACTCATCCACCATGTTATGTATGTTGTATGCATTCAGATAGGACCTTTAACTCTGTCTTCTTACCATATAGAATACACAACACAGAAACAGGCCATTAGCCCATGCCACTGTTTATGTTACACATGAGCCTCCTCTCACTCTCCTTCCACTAGCCCCATCTAGATAACCTTATATTCTTTTCTCCCTACTGTATTTATCTAGCTCCTCTTAAACACATCTATATTAGTCATCTCAATTACATATTGTGGCAGTAAGTTCCACATGCTAGCCACTCTCTAGGTAAAGAGGTTTCTCCTGAATTCCTGAGTGGAGTTATTACTGGCTATAATCCCTGCACTTTTGACCATTGGTGGGTAATTCAATAGATTTTATTGTGTATGGCTTATCGTTTGTTTTATGAACTTCACCTCCAGGGTATTCTCTTCCTGCCATCTTTGAACACAAGATTTCAGTTTGCACAATGTTAGGCCCAAGAATTGCATAATGTTATGATGTTACTGGGGTGTCAGGAGTATGTTTATTAATATGTTTAATAACTCAGCTGTCACATTCTCAAGGTAGAATTGTCTTCTGGCACTCTGCCTAAGCTGGAGGACGATTACTGAATGAGGGACTTAAGGTTTTTTGATAGCTGTGAAAGCCATGGCCCTACCCAGCATGAATGATCACTTTTAGAAGAGGCTGGCGTGGAAAATGGAAAACTGTCTCTTCAATCCTTTGATGGGAAAGACCAATTTCAAGGCTTGATGTTACAGAAGGGTCAAACTCAGTCAACATGCTTGGGAATATGACTGGTAAATAGACAAAACAGTTTGCCTTGTCCTCAAAGACTGTTAACATAGAGAGCAATTAAGGTTCGAGAATGGCTCATTTTACAGGTAGTTTCCTGGATTTTATGTCCATTAACTCTATATACAATTTGGGCAGTCAAACAGTTGAATGAGAATGAAATCAATTGTGCACCATCAAATCTGATTTAACAAATAGTTGAGAAAGTTCATCTTGTCATCACTGAGATCGTTTTGAGCAGCTGTAAGAATTTTTCCATTCATATTTGAGCATTAAAGAAACCAAACAATATGCCAGAAATTCCTGGATCAAATATAACACATATGTTACATTGAAATTTCCAGTATTTTCAATGCTGATTTTGTTACGATTTTCCAGCTTCGGGCTCTAGAAAGAGGAGTAGGCCATTTAATCTCTAGTCTTTTATTCTGAAGGGGGTATTGTTGAGAGTTATGAAATATTTCCTTAAATGGCAGCCGTTGCTTATCTACCATCCCCCATGAGTCTGTTCTGCCATTCAACAAGATCATTGCTGATCTGTGACCTAACTTTTTTGTTCCATATCCCTCAATACCTTTGATAACAAGAATCTTTCAGTCTCAGTTCTAAAATTTGATGTCATTTGCAGAAAAGACTTTGAAACTTCTAGCGCCCTTTGTGTGAAGAATTGTCTCCCGGCAGTTACCAGCTGGGCTCCTGGGATTTCATAGGAACACAAGGAGGAACATAGTGACTGGAATATGCCATTCAGTCCCTCAAGCTTGTTCTGCCATTTCAGTAAGTTAATGAGTGACAGATGGCTGCTCTGTGTCTGAAGTACATCCATCCATCTTAGCTCCGTGCCCCTTAATGCCCTTAATGAGCAAAAATCTATCAAGCTCAGGTTTAAAACATTTAATTGAGTTAGCATGTACAATTTTTTGTGGGAGAGAGTTCCACACTACCACACCCCCTCCCCGCCCCATCCATTGGGCAGAATTTAATGCAATCCCCTGAGGCAATTTTGGAAGTGGTACAGCATTTAGTCAACTGGGAAAGTGTAGGGCGGGGCCCCTGCCGCCTTCTGCCCTGATGAGAAGGTTTGTGGATGGCATTCATGCCCCACTGCCAATTGAGGCTCTTAAGTGAGCATGTAATGCCCATTTAAGGGCCTCATGCCACTGCTGCTGGTATTCAACCAGTGGCAAGCAGGATGGTCACCACATGGGAAGCCCAAAAAGTAAACACTGTCACTTTGCTAGTGGGCTCCCATGGCGGTCCCTCTTTCAAAGGAGCTCAGTGCCTGATTGTGGAACCTGGCATCATGAAGCGGGGGGGGGGTTCTTGCTGAGAGCCATCCCACAGGCCTGGCTGCCAATACCCCCTCCCACCCTTTCAAGCAATCCCCAACAAGCAATCCCAATCCTATACAAAAACAAAAACAGAGTTACCTGGAAAAACTCAGCAGGTCTGGCAGCATCGGCGCAGAAGAAAAGAGTTGACGTTTCGAGTCCTCATGACCCTTCGACAGAACTTGAGTTCGAGTCCAAGAAAGAGTTGAAATATAAGCTGGTTTAAGGTGTGTGTGTGGGGGGCGGAGAGAGAGAGGTGGAGGGGGGGGGTGTGGTTGTAGGGACAAACAAGCAGTGATAGAAGCAGATCATCAAAAGATGTCAACAGCAATAGTACAAAAGAACACATAGGTGTTAAAGTTGGTGATATTATCTAAACGAATGTGCTAATTAAGAATGGATGGTAGGGCACTCAAGGTATAGCTCTAGTGGGGGTGGGGAGAGCATAAAAGATGTAAAATCCCAATCCTATCCTCACTCACCTATGGCCTGGGGTCCCTCGGCAATCCTAAGCCTCTGGCAGGTGCATTACCAGCAGCTGCCATCACTCCCCTGGTGGCACTTCCTGCAACGAGCAGCTGCCGGGCTGTGATTGACCGGTAGCTCTCATGAGTGGCTCTCAGGAGTAGGAGTGAGACCCCTGTCGGCCACATTAAATGCTGCCCATTGTGTGAAATGTTTCCCCAACTTCTCTCCTGAATGAATTAGCTCTGATTTTAAGCCTATATTTTCTGTCCTAGACTCCCCATCAACAGAATACATTTCTCTTTGTCTACCCTGTTGACTTCTCTTAAAATTCTTAAAATCTCAATCAAATCACCCTTAATTTTCTATATCCCTGGGATTACAAGTCTAGTTAATGCAATTTCACATAATTTACCCCTTGGAGCCCTGGTAACATTCTGGTAACAAGCTCTTGATAGAATGGATACAAAGAGATGGTTTTCACTTCTGGGGAAGAGCGTGACTAGAGTCTATCAATATTAGATAGTCACGTGAAATCCAGTAGGGAATTCAGAAGAAACTTCTTTACCCAAAGAACTCACTACCACAGGGAGTGGTTGAAGCAAATAGTATAGCTGCATTTAAGGGAAAGCTAGAAAAGCATATGAGGGAGAAGGGAATAGAGAGTTATGATGATGAATTTAGATGAGAAAATGTGGGAGAATTTTCGAGTGAAGTATAAACGCTGGCATGGACTGGCAGTACCAAATGGTTTATTTCTGTGCTGTATATCGTGTATGATCCTCTGTGCACTGCTTTATTCAAGTAACTACAGTCTCCATAATGTTAGACGTAAAGACTAACTTTCCATTAATTTTATTGATTTTTTTGTGCTGATCATATTTTTAATGATCTGTATAGATAAGCCCCTAAAATTCTGGACCTCCACTATTTCTAGCTTTTCTCCATTTATATATTATGAGAGACAAGCACATGGACTGCACAAAGGCAATAAAACAGGGATCCTTTATTCCACTGGCATCAAATCTTTATAAACATTATTGGAAAATCTTAACAATGAGGGACAGACAGGAAACAAAGAGTAGGAATAAATGGGTCTTTTTCTGAGTTGCAGGTGGTGACTAGTGAGGTACCGCAAGGATCAGTGCTCGGGCCCCAGCTATTCACAATATATATCAATGATTTGGATGGGGGAAGCTAATGTAATATTTCCAAGTTTGCTGACAACACAAAACTTGGTGGGAATGTAGGCAATGAGGAGGGTGTTAAGAGGCTTCATAGTGATTTAGATGGGTTGAGTGAGTGTGCACATACATGGCAGATGCTGTATAACATGGATAAGTGTGAAGTTATCCACTTTGGTAGGAAAAACAGAATGGCAGGGTATTATTTAAACAGTGATAGATTGGGGAATGCTGATGTGCAAAGTGACCTGAGTATCCTTGTACACCAATCACTGAAAGCAAGCATACAGGCACAGCAAGCATTTAAGAAGGCAAATGGTATGTTTGCCTTCATTGCAAGAGCGAGTACAGGAGCAAGAATGTCTTACTGCAGCTGTACAGGGCCTTGGTGAGACCACATCTGGATGATTGTGCGCAGCTTTGGTCCCCTTACCGAAGAAAGGATATACTTGCCATGGAGGAAATGCAGCGAAGGTTCACCAGACTGATTCCTGGGATAGCAGGATCGTCATATGAGGAGAGATTAGGCCAACAAGACTAATATTCACTTGAGTTTAGAAGAATGAGAGGAGATCTCATTGACTCATATGAAATCCTGACAGGAGTGGACAGACTAGTTGCAGGGATGATGTTTCCTCTGGCTGGTAGGGGGGGGGGAGCGGGGGGGCAGGGGGTGGTGGCGGGGGGTGGTGGCGGGGGGTGGTGTGGGTGGCAGGGTGTGTGGGGATCTAGAACAAGGGGTTACAGTCTCTGGATATGGGGTAGACTATTTATGACTGAGATGAGGAGAAATTTCTTCACTCAGAGGGTGGTGAACCTATGGAATTCTTGACCCCAGAAGGCTCTGGAGGCCAAGACACTGCATATATGTGAGAAGGAAATACATGGATTTCTGGACTCCGATAGTCACGGGGTATGGGGAGAGCGTGGGAGTAGATGTTGAGGTAGAGGATCAGCCATGATCAAATTGAATGGCAGAGCAGCTCAAAAGGCCAAATGACCTGCTCCTGCTTCTGTTTTCTATGTTTCTATGATTATACGCAGAGCATAGTTCCCCAACTGGAGTGTGTTACACAGAGGGTAGTGCCCAGGCTGGAGTGTGTTACAGAGAGGGTAGTGCCCAGGCTGGAGTATGTTACACAAAGGATAGTTCCCCGACTGGAGTGTGTTCACAGAGTATAGTGCCCCGACTGGAGTGTATTACACAGATGGTAGTGCCCAGGCTGGACTGTTACACAGAGGGTACTGCCCAGGCTGGAGTGTGTCACAGAGAGGATAGTGCCCAGGCTGGAGTATGTTACACAGAGGATAGTGCCCAGGCTGGAGTGTATGACAAAGAGGATTGTGCCCCGACTGGAATGTGTTACACAGAGAGGATAGTGCCCAGGCTGGAGTGTGTTACACAGAGAGGATAGTGCCCAGGCTGGAGTGTGTTACACAGAGGGTAGTGCCCAGGCTGGAGTGTGTTACACAGAGGGTAGTGCCCAGGCTGGAGTGTGTTACACAGAGGGTAGTGCCCAGGCTGGAGTGTGTTACACAGAGGGTAGTGCCCAGGCTGGAGTGTGTTATACAGAGGATTGTGCCTAAGCTGGAACTTCTTGTTTCACGGGAAGGACTTCATGTGGGGTACGTTATCTGTTGCTGCATCATTTAACCTATTTCATCTTGTCTTCCTGTGATGATTTTTGGCAATTGAAAATTGGCGGAAAATTGTTGTGCTGTACAAAATTCCGAGCACACAGAATAGAGAACCTTTTATTTGGGTTGGAACAGTTCTGAATGCCTCTTTGCTTCATAGGTCATTGAGCATTTTTGTGCCAACTCCTGGTTTGCTCACAATAATTCCACTTTCATTTGGTCATTGGAAACAAGATTTGGAAGACACAGCCTTGTTCAATCCTAGTCCTTCCGATTTACTGGAGTGTATTCCCAAACAAGCAATTTCCTACTAGAGATTGAATTATACTTAGAAACTTGTTTTGTTTTTAAAAATCAGGTGCCTGGCCGTTCATCCCCCTTCTTGCTGCTGCAAACTCACCATGTCACCAGCTGTTACCACAGGTCATTAGTTCTCAGCAGGCCAGCAGCTTCACCTGCTTTGTTTCTACTTTGTTGCTCTTTAGCTGGCATTGTGTTTAACCAAAACAAAAACAGAATTACCTGGAAAAACTCAGCAGGTCTGGCAGCATCGGCAGAGAAGAAAAGAGTTGACGTTTCGAGTCCTCATGACCCTTCAACAGAACTAGGTGAATCCAAGGAAGGAGTGAAATATAAGCTGGTTTAAGGTGTGTGGGCAGGAGGGGGTGGAGAGAAGTGGAAGGGGCGGGGGTGTGGTTGAAAGGACAAACAAGCGGTGATAGAAGCAGATAATCAAAAGATGTCACAGACAACAGAACAAAAGAACACATAGGTATTGAAGTTGGTGATATTATCTAAACGAATGTGCTAATTAAGAATGGATGGTAGTGCACTCAAGGTATAGCTCTAGTGGGGGTGGGGGGAGCATAAAAGATTTTAAAATATTTTAAAATAATGGAAATAGGTGGGAAAAGAAAAATCTATATAATTTATTGGAAAAAGCAAAAGGAAGGGGGAAGAAACAGAAAGGGGGTGGGGATGGAGGAGGGAGTTCAAGATCTAAAGTTGTTGAATTCAATATTCAGTCCGGAAGGCTGTAAGGTGCCTAGTCGGAAGATGAGGTGTTGTTCCTCCAGTTTGCGTTGTGCTTCACTGGAACAATGCAGCAAGCCAAGGACAGACATGTGGGCAAGAGAGCAGGGTGGAGTGTTAAAATGGCAAGCGACAGGGAGGTTTGGGTCATTCTTGCAGACAGACCGCAGGTGTTCTGCAAAGCGGTTGCCCAGTTTACATTTGGTCTATCCAATGTAGAGGAGACCTCATTGGGAGCAACGAATGCAGTAGACTAAGTTGGGGGAAATGCAAGTGAAATGCTGCTTCACTTGAAAGGAGTGTTTGGGCCCTTGGATGGTGAGGAGAGAGGAAGTGAAGGGGCAGGTGTTACATCTTTTGCGTGGGCATGGGGTGGTGCCATAGGAGGGGGTTGAGGAGTCGGGGGTGATGGAGGAGTGGACCAGGGTGTCCCGGAGGGAACGATGCCTACAGAATGCCGACAGGGGGGGTGAAGGGAATATGTGTTTGGTGGTGGTATCATGCTGGAGTTGGCGGAAATGGCGGAGGATGATCCTTTGAATGCGGAGGCTGGTGGGGTGATAATTGAGGACAAGGGGGACCCTATCATGTTTCTGGGAGGGAGGAGAAGGCGTGAGGGCGGATATGTGGGAGATGGGCCGGACACGGTTGAGGGCCCTGGCAACGACCGTGGGTGGAAAACCTTGGTTAAGGAAGAAGGAGGACATGTCAGAGGAAAAACCTGCTCATCACCCTTCCCTGCCCCAACCCGTCCCCAGCTCCTACCACTAACTTTGTTCCTGTTCTCGTTGCTGCCAGAAAGGTAGCATTATCAATATGGTAGGTGAAGGGTGCTCAGAAGGGTGAGATGTGAATTTTGACTCTACTATGACTATGGTTTGTGCTTCAGCACTGGAAATAGGTCAACATTCTCATTATACACCAGAGGAAACTATTTTAAACCAAAAAACATTTAGTATAGGTCACTGTCATTTGCTTCTATCACTTTCCCTCTTCTTGAATATTTTTGTATGTAAAATGTAGCATTAATTATTTCAGTTTCTCTTTCTAATTTTTGGTACTATTATTTGGGAGATTACTTTTTTGGAACCAGCCAGATGTCTAACTACTAGTGAAAGTGTGATTGGATTGGTGGAAACCACATTAACTGAAACTGGGGTAAAATTAGTATTCAGGAAAGAAATAACAGAGAGGTTGACAGATGTTAAACAATATCTAAATCCCATAGTGTCAGTACAATCACTGATGATTTTACAATGTCATTCATAAACATGTAGCAGAACTGCAATCAAAATATGGGCAAAAACAGCCTTGATGGATGTACTTGGCCTCTAATTACTTCATCAGTATGGTTGTTGAGATTTATTTAACATACTTAAATGATTATAAACATTTGAAGCTCAGAGAATACAATGGCCTAAATCATTCTGGAATTAAAAAATAGTTTTAGTAATAGAATTGCTGCAATCCTATTTAAAGGGGAATTGTAGTCACATGTATGGCAACCAACAAATTGAAGGTTGCGGTCATATTGTCACTTTTGTGTGTAAAACTGACTCTGGGGCAGGATGTTCTGATCGCCGGGCGTGGTGGGCAGGCCTGGGAGCGGTTGGAAAATGGCCCACTGCCCGCGCTTGGCCCCCGACTGCGATTTCAAGCTGGCTGACCAATTAATGGCCAGCCAACATGAAAGGTGCGCTGAGTAGCTCAGTGATGCTAAGGTGGGGACAGGAGGAGCACGAGCACTAAAGTCTGCGCATGTGCAGGGCAGCGCGCATTGAAAGCACCCTGAAGGCAGAGAGCTGCCTCAGGGAGCTGAAGAATTGTGGTAACAAAAATAAAGCTTTCAAAAATGAGAGAAACATGTCCCCACCATGTGACTCAGTCACATGAACAAGGACATATTAAAAATGATGTCCAAAGATTTTTAATTTTTAAAAAAAATTACCTTATCCTGTCCGTGGATGAGGTTACATAAAAATCCCAAAGACCGCCTGGCCGATTTGTCTGCCCACCAGCCGTACAGTTAGACAGGCAGCGAAAAATGGGTTTCAATTATTTGATTAAAGGCCTTAATAGGCTTCTTAATTGTCGCGTGCGGGATGCCAAATCTCGGACGTGCCCGCCAACCAAAATATCGCGTGTGTGCGCGATGATGTTGAGACGCTTGCCCGATGTCATCGTGCACCAATTTATGCGCAATTAGGTCTGGCGCGTGCCTGCCCGT
Organism: Carcharodon carcharias; assembly: GCF_017639515.1. Lineage (NCBI taxonomy): Eukaryota > Metazoa > Chordata > Chondrichthyes > Lamniformes > Lamnidae > Carcharodon > Carcharodon carcharias. The sequence continues at coordinate 62,328,901 of NC_054480.1, read as the reverse complement.
GGGACGTAAAATCATGCCCCTGGGGTTAGGTCCAAATCTGCTCCAAAATGCAGTCATGTGAGACCAACTTGATTGCAACTTCAACAGTGTGTAAAGCCGAATTTAAAAAGGCACTAGGAGGAGAGAAATGTTTTTGGGAAGTCTAGTGCACCGACTCTCAAAATGCATGTGATTTATTGGTTGGGAGAAGAAGCCTATGCAGGAGCGTAGCTACATAAGGGAAGACTTTTGCCTTTGTCACAAGTGTGAATCGCACAACATAACTACTGCTGGACATCAAATGCTTTGTGTAGCGTCATGGTGTCTGTGGTTGCCAAGCTTGTGTTTTTTGAGGAAGACATTAACTGAAACCAGAAACTGAAAAGGAAAACCAAAAGAAGGAAACTGACCTCCCAGTTTCTAAGGAAACAAAATCTAAACCTGAGATATGGGACAGAATCTTGTTGAGGTGCAGGGGTCTCGCCTGCTGGCTGTCCAGACAGAACGCATCCCTTGCTGCCTCTTTTTGCCAGTGCCTGCCGAACTTCATGCCAATCAGTTAGTGACGAGGCCAGTGGCAGCCTTTCCTCTGGAATCAAGATCCCGGGGCAGACATCCAGCCTAGCGAGAGCTACCAGCCAACCAGACACCGGTAGCTCTTGCGCTCAGCAGTGGCCCGGAAGAACAGCACCACACCCCCCACTACAGCTCCTGGAGTCCCAAGATCGCAAAGCAACCCAGTACAGAGGTACGTAATGTGGGTTTGGGATGCCATTCACGTGGTAGCAGGTCACAGGGAGAGCAGCGGATTGTGTAAGCAAGAGCAGGGATCTGGCTTCCACCGGACAATCCCTTTCCCAATGTACAGTCGCTCAGTCAGGCACTGAGTGCCTTTGAACGAAGGAACTCCGCACTGCACCTCTCCCCCCAAAATGACACACTGCCCCCAGGATAGCAGCTGTCTTCCACATGGATGGTGACAGGCCCATCTGCAGCTGGGTTACTCCCAATGGCAGCAGGAGGAGCCTCTTAGTTGGTCATTAATAGGCCACTTAAGAATCTAAAATGGTCACAGGGCTGGTAGATCAGCCATGGGGCTTCCTGCCCAGAATGTAATTTTGGAGGAGGTGGGAAAGTGGCAATGCTCGCATGCACCACCATGCTGCCAAAGTAGATGCCTTCCTGCCTCTAAGCTCGCCACCAGCAAGAGCAAAAATGCCACTCATGGAAACCAAAATTTCTGGGAAGACTGAAGCTGGTTGAGGCTCTCTCAAGGGATGCAAAGCCATTCAAGATCAGTAGTAGCAGATGATGAGTCCACTGGTACAATACAGGTAAGCTGAAGAAGACAACAACCAGATCCAGAAGCTGAGAATAAGATGCTGTAGTTATTTCTGTTACTTGTAGATAACATCAGTGGATCTACAATATCCAGAACAAGTTGAGGAGGTTCTGCAAATATGTGCCATTTGGTGAAGATCATGCCCATGGAACTTGGGTTGGTTGTAAGGTGCTGTCAACCAGAGATCAGACTACATCCTAGGAGAGGAGATGAAATTCTTTGTAAGGAAGATAGAGATTTAACGGACTTTGTGACTGAGTTTAATGACCTATATGCTGTGTAGACTGCCAAGCCAATTCTTAAGATCTGCCTTAGCTGTATTAGCCATTTAATGTGCAATTTATGGTTTATAATCAACTGCAATTTGCCTGTTAATTCATGTTCAATTTATGTTGATTCTGGATGTTAGAATATAGGAGATTATCTAGGATGGTATTTAGTGTTTGCTTTGCTTGCCTCTTGTATGTTAAAAAATGTTCTGCTTTTAAACCACGGAACATTGTGGCTTCATTCTTTTAGTAAATAATTGGGATCTCAAATTTCAAGTTACTGGTCTCTGCCAAGGTCATAACAGTAGTTATTCGTTTCAGACCAGATGCTATACTGACAATTGACTTTTAATGGGATTTTTTTTTAAATCAAGAGAAATATATAATGGGCGGCTGACCTAATATTATTTGTGTTTCACACTATCGCTGTTGTTACTCTCCCACTCAGTGAAGTTCTGCTTCAATAACATTGGCAACTAGTTGGCCAATCTTCCTTAGTTTCAACTAGCCACACAGCTATGTAATCAACTCTTGTCAAACATTTTGATTAGCTTACTAAAAGGATCAGTTACACTTGGTCAGAGATCATGGGCAGAATATTATGGGGGGGGGGGGGGGGGGCGGGGTTTGGAGGTGGGCAGGTAGTGGATGGTTTTCCCTCCCGGAAGCTAATTTGGTGTGGAGCTGACCCACTCTATGCCAGCCTTAACATACGGCAGGCAGGCTAAATTGGGGCAACGTGGGACTTCCGCCCTCATTGAGGAGGAAGCCTCACCCTTGGACCAGCAGCTTCATCAGTCCCAGCAGCTCCAAAAGTGCAGTAGTGGGCACTGCTGGGATTGCAAGCAGGCCCAGGAAGAAGGCCCATGGTCATGAAGGCACATAAGCCCAGAGTCTTGGGCAAGATGGGTTTGGGCAATTTGGGGAGGGTGGTGCATGGGATTGGGGGTGGTGTGTTTAATGGAGCATGTGGGTAGGAAGAATGGGGTGTTACTATCTTGGAAGGTTGCCCCCAATGCGCAAAGGCCACCCCCAAAGAAAGTACCTCCCCTTCCTTGCCCCCATGTGAAAAGGATTTTAAAAAAGCAACCCGCCCACTCCTGCCCAACTTCCCACGCCAATTGTTTTATGGTATGGGCAGCATATTATTGGGGTCAATTGGCTTATTAACAAGCCCAATTGGCCCTTAATATCTGTTTAAGTATGGCAGGTGGGTGGGCTGCTGATTTTGGTGTCTGCACACCCCCACGCTCCACCACCTCCATATTATGAGGTTGAGCTTGGGGATGGGCAGGAAGGTGGTGGGGTGGGTACCTGCCCTATTTTACCTGTCCCCCCTCCCCCCTACACCCGGCGGGGGTACATAAACAGCTGCGCCATGTCCCTGTCTGAATGCATCTCAACTATGAACCAGTGACTATCTGCTATCAACCACAAGAAGGAAAATAATGCTACAGATAAACTTCTTTAATGAAATTCCAATTAAGCATAACAGCCTACAAATCAAATAGTAATAATAGTGGTCAACATCTTAATATATTCATATGACATCGCTTAATTCACTGATTTTGTGGAGTTTTAAAGTAGACAAGTTAATACCTGTAAAATAATGGTGAAATATGAATTAGAGTGTGTAAAGGCACTATCAACAATGGTAATTTCTAAGATACTGTCAATGAGATGACATTCCCAAGGCCCAGGACAGAACCAGTTGAAGACAGTCCATAACTACCAAAAAGAATAGACAGAGAAATGTCTTGTTTACCTGATGAATGAATATTTCTGGAGAAAGTAACCAGAACTATAGTTTGTTGGCACAGTGCACGAGAATTGCATGAAAGTACTAGAATGCCAAAACTGTGATTTCCCTCATATTGGCATACCAGGTGCAGCTGTCCCAGTGTGGGAAGGTGCCAATGCGAGCTTAGATGTTTAATTTTGAAAACAAAACAAAAAATATATAAATTGAATGAGAATTAAAATCCAAATTTTGGATTTCTTTAAAAAAAATCTATTTCTCCAAATCTGTAAATGTGGGTTTCATATTCACTGTGAATGAAAGAATACAGAGCTTTAATTTTAACCCATGTTCACTGAATATGGTAACCCAACTCTTGGTGCTCTATTTTAACTGGGTATGATTGTTGCTTAAGTTGACAAGGACCAAAATTGAGCTAGATCATATTCGAAAAATACATTATAAGGTATCCCTCTCACAGTATTTTGTCTGGCAAACTGGAAATTACCTTGTGAAAGCATTATTTTGGACATGTTGGGTGGAATCGTCTATTCTTGGTGGTTGTCTTGCTCACTGCCTGAAAAAGCAGTGCGACACCCGCACTGACTCCGAGGAGTATCTTCTGGCCAACAGGCAGTTAAGTGGAGAGTGACGAGCCTTCATCCAGACTGAGGACCTCGGAAGACAACCTCCTACCCGCCAAGAGCTGCTGGCCAATCAGAGGCCAGCAGCTCTTGCACTTGACAGCACCACGGAGGAGGCAGTGGCTGCTGCAGGAACAATGCTGCCTGGAGTCCCAATATATGGAGTGACACAGGAAAAAGGTAAGTGCTGTTGGGGGGTCTCACGGAGACAGGGAGGCCATGGGGGTCAGTCAGAACAAGGCCGGGGTTGGCTGTCAGTGGCCACCTCCCAGTTCCATCTCCACACCCTTGATCATGCATAAATTAGTGAAGATCAAGGAACACCTCCCCCCCTCCAGCTGACATGCAGACACACAGTTTTGCCAGTCTTGCAGGCCACATGTCGCCAGGTCCGGCTGGAGCTGGGAAGATTGCAGTGGAGACAAAAAGCCGCCCTTAAGTGGGCAGTTATTGGCCACTTAAGGTACACAAGTGGAGGCAGGACAGGAAGGCAGACGATGGGCTTTCCCAACCAGAACCTGCTTCCACTGGGGGCGGGAAAGCACCACCATATCAGTTCCAACACCAACCTCCCAAATTTTCAGGCCCACCTGCCTCCTTCCTCATCTCTTGTGGGGGCAGAAATTCTGGCCACAGTCTCCGCACAGTTCTTCTTAATAGACCTTTCAGAGAATTTAATGATTCAACTCTCATCTGACAGAGGTGGATGAAGAGCCCATATGCTACTCTGTGGTTTCTGTGTGATTGGTGAACTCTGTTCCACATGATGCTTGACAAGAGGTGAAACAAGTGTCCCACTTATCTTTTGTGGCAGAATCATTCTCCTCTGTATAGCAATCCACCTCCCATGGTTGGTGAATATTGCTGCTTAGGGACTGGGTCTAAACAACTAGTAGCTTAAAATGTTCAAAATATTAAGTATTAATAACAAGTAACAAGTGAGTAGCTGGTGAGTCTTATCTTTTATTTTGTTAGGTTAATTAATATTTATTACTACTGGTAATTATTATTATTGGTAAGGTTATTATTACTATTGATAAGGTTTATTACTATTGGTATGGCTGATAATGGAACTGTTTATTGGTAGCAGTAAGATTAATCTGTAGGATTTGTTAACAGGAATGAGGTTTATTAGCATTGGTAAGGTTTATTAATAGTTGTGAGGTTTATTATTAGCAGTTGTAAGGTTTGTCATGACCGGGATGGAAGGAGTGCACTGCCTCTAATCCCACTACTTGATGGGTCACAACATATATGTTCTTTTCAGCTAGTTATATTGCCAAATATGTGCTTTTCCTATTAATCTCAGAATGACCACTCAATGGCCATATTTCTTCAATAAACAACAACATTATTAGTTTATTATAAAACCAGCCTTGTCGATTAGAAAAGCAAAGCTTATTAACATATAATATAAAATATGAAAGTATAATAATTACTCTTTCAAAAAACCCTAACACCCAGACACATACACATCCATCTCACCTCCCCCCCCACCCCAGAAATAGAATTTAAAAAAAATAGAGGAATTCTGCCAAAGGTTAAAAATCAATGGTTCAAAGGAAAAAGAATAGATCATGGAGTCCTTGAAATGGCGTCTGGTTGGTCTCTCAGCACTGATCTGTGAAACAATCGATCATTCTTGCACTGCTTTCCAGGCAGACTCGAGGAACAATCAAGGGTACTCAATTCCAGCATGTAAAGCAATTTAGGAGCAGCTGATGTTCATTTCCGGCTATGGACTGGCTCTGGACTGCAAAAAGACTGCTGTCTTCTTCACAAGCAGTACATCCTTCCTCTCTCAAAAGCAAAACCAAAATGAACTTTTAAACAGAGTCTTCCAAGCATGTTTTTTTCAGAGCCATAAACTACATGCGACCCCTTTAGTACACAATCCACCAGGGTCAAGGGGTTTTCAGCTTCTTTACAACAGTTTAATTACCTTCTCTTGTAAAAGGCTTTTTTTTCCAGGAATATCTATCAGAGTCCTGCATTAACCCTTAAAGGAAGACATACATTCTTCCAAAATGTTCTTAATCCTTGATGAACCATTTTCTGTGATTAAAATATTTGTGACAGGTTTATTAGCAGAATATGGATACTGCAGCAGCAAAGTTTATTAATTATTAGATAAAGGAATGGCAGGGCTGCTCCAACCTCTAGAATGCACATCCTGTACTATGTGAGGACCCCAGGACACCTCCTGTGACCTGGATAACCACTTGTGCAGGATGTGTCCTTAGTTGCAGTTGCTTGAACTCTGGGTTTTTGAAAGTAAAGCAGCAGTGGTGCATCATTGAGGCCAAGAGCTTCATGGTTATCACATTTGTGGGCATAGTCACCCCCTTAGCTTAAGAGTATGCAGGGAAAGATGGAATGGGTGAGCATCAGACAATAAGGAAGAAGCAGGCAGGTAGTGCAGGAGTAACCTGAATGCATCCCACTCTCCAGCCAGTATTCAGCTATGAATACTGATGAGAATGAAGATTCATCTGGGAAGTGCAGTCAGAGCCAAGTCCATGGCAGCATGGCTAGCTCAACTGTACAGGGGAGGCACAAAGACGACTGGAAGAGCAATAGTGGTAGAAGATTCGATAGTTGGGGGAAGAGCCAGGCATTAATACAGCCATAGAAATGAATCCAGGATGTTGTGTTGCCTCCCTATTGTCAGGGTAGAATGTCATTGAGTGACTACAGGCGGGGTGAGTGGTGAACAACCAGTGGTCAGGCCTACATCAGTATGAGCAACGTAAAAAGAAAGAAGGATGTGGTCCTTCAGTCATAATTTAGGGAGTTAGGAAGGAAATTAGCAAGCAGAACCTCAAAATAGGATTACTGCCAATACCTGCACAAGAGAGTATAAAAATAGGAGGATAAAGCAGATGAATGTATGGCTGGAAAGATGTATGGTGCAGGAGGGAGGGCTTTAGATGCTTGGGATAGTGGGCACAGATCTGGGGAAGATGGGATATCTGCAGGCTGGACAGGTTGCAACTTAAAAAGCTGGTACTGAGTTCCTTGTAGGCCAATTTGCTAGTGCGATTGGGGAGGATTTGAACTAGTATAGCAGGGAATGTGCGAACCAGGAGGTAATTTCAGAGAGTAATATCAAGGTGCACAGAATACTGGGAGAGATAGATAGTACTAGAGCAGGGAATAGTAAGCTATTGGTAGGGTCAGAGTAAGGGAGAAAGTAATAAAGGCTAAACCAGTGTTACTGTGCATGAATGTGAATGCACTGTGTGGTAAATAGGATTGGTGAGTTACAGTTGCAGATTGCCATGTGGAACTATGATGTTGTGGCTATACTAAAGACGTGGCTCAAGGAAGGGCAGGACTGGATATTAAATATTCCTGGATACAAAATGTTCAAGAAAAATAGGAAAGGAAGAAAATGGAGAGGGGTGGTGGTATCGATTAAGGAGAACGTTGTAGTGCTGGGGAGAGAGGATGACCCAGAGGAGTCAAGGACAGAATCAATTTGGCTAGAGCTAAGGAACAAAAAGGTGCAATTACATTGCTTGCTGTAGTCTATAGGCCACCAACTAGTGGGATGGGTGCAGAGGAATAAATTTGAAGCAAATTACCGAGAAGTACAAGAATTATAGAGTAGGGGGACTTGAGTTATCTGAATTTAGATTGGGATAGTAATATGTTAAGGGCAGAGAGGGGAAAGATTTCCTAGAGTATGTTTAGGAAAACTTTTTACAGCAGTATGTTTTCAGCCCAATGAGAAAGGAGGCACTGGTAGACCTGATTCTTGGAAATTAGGTGCGCCAAGTGGGCCAAGTGTCAGTAGAACACTTAGGAGACAGTGACCATTGTGTCATAAGATTTAGGCTTACTGTGGAAAAGGACTAAGAACAATCCAGAGTAAGAATACTTAACTGGGGGAAAGCCAATTCCAATGTGGTAGGAATGAATTTAGGCCAGATAAATTGGAATAAAACATTGGCAGGAAAAAATGTACCTGAACAATGTACCTTCTAAAAAAGATAGTTTAGGCACAGTTGATATTTCCATGAATGGAAAATGTAGAGCATACAAATGCAGAGCTCCCTGGTGGATGAAAGAGATAGAGATTAAGATAAGACTAAACAGTCTGCTTATGATAGATATCAGATGGATAATACAATGGTGAACCACGATGAATATATAAGGTTCAGAGGGGAAGTGAAACAGCAGATAAGGGAAGCAAAGAGAGAGTATGAAAAGAGATTGGCAGCTAACATACAAGGGAATCTTAAAGTCTTCTATAGGCATATAAATAGTAAAACGGTGGTAAAAGAAGGAGTGAGGCTGATTAGGGATCAAAAAGGGGCTTTACACACGGAGGCAGGGGCATAGCTGAGGTATTAAATGGATACTTTTCATCTGTCTTTACCAAGGAAGATGCTTCTGAGGTCAAGGTGAAAGAGGAGGTAATTAATACATGAGAAGGAATGATAAGGAGGAGGTTTGGGTAGGTTGCCTGTACTTAAAATTGGTAAGGCACCAGGACTGGAAGAGATTCATCCAAGCGTACTGAGGGAAGTGAGAGTGGAAATTGCAGAAACGCTGGCCAGAATTTTTCAGTCTTCCTTAGACTTAGGGGTGGTGCTAGAGGACTGGAGAATTGCAAATGTTATACCCTTGTTCAAAAAAGGTGCAAAGGTTCCAAAAGGAAATGTGGAGGGTACAGGCTCAACATGTTCCCTCCAGGGTGATAGAAGGAGTAACAAGCCTATAGAACCATGGATGACCAGAGGTATTCAGGAAATGCTGAGAAGGAAAAGGGAGGCTTTGAGCAGGTACAAGGGGAGAAAATCAGCGGAGGCATGAGTGGAGTACAAAAAGTGCAGAGTGGAGCTTAAGAAAGCAATTCGGAGAGCAAAGAGGGGATATGAGAAAGCTCTGGTTGGTAAAAGTAGGGAAATTCCTACGATATTCTGTAAGTATATCGTTGGGAAGAGGATAACTAGGGAAAGAGTAGGGCCCATTGGGGACCAAGGGGGCAATTATGGGTGGAGCCAGAGGACATCAGTAGAGTGTTGAACAAATACTTCACATCCGTCTTCAGCCAAGAGAATGAGGATGAAGGTATCGAACTCGGGGAGAGAGACTGCGAGGTTCTTGAGCAAATTGATATAGGGAGTGACAAGGTATTGGAGGTGTTGGCAGGCTTACAAGTGGACAAAACTCCAGGTCTAGATGATTTGTGTCCCAGACTGCTAAGGGAGGCAAGGGAGGAGATCACAGGGGCTCTGACCCAAATTTTTAATTCCTCTCTGGCCACGGGGGAGGTGCCAGAGGACTGGAGAACAGCTAATGTGGTTCCGCTATTTAAGAAGGGTTGTAGAGATAAGCCAGGGAACTTTGGAAGGAGCAATTTGACAAGGAAGTATTCAATGAACAGCATGACACTAGGAAGTTCAGAGGAACAAAGGGATCTTGGCGTGTGTGTTCAGAGATCTCTGAAGGTGGAGGGGCATGTTAGTGGGGTGGTGAAAAAGGCATCTGGGACACTTGCCTTTATCAATCAAGGCATAGATTACAAAAATAGGAAGGTCATGTTGGAGTTGGTGAGGCCACAGCTGGAGTACTGTGTGCAGTTCTGGTCGTCACATTATAGGAAGGATGTGATTGCATTGGAGGGGGTGCAGAGGACATTCACCAGGATGTTGCCTGGGATGAAACATTTAAGTTATGAAGAGAGGTTGGTAGACTTGGGATGTTTTTGTTGGAGCAGGGAAGACTGAGGGGCGACCTGATCGAGGTGTACAAGATTATGAGGGGCATGGACAGGGTAGATAGAGAGCAGCTGTTCCCCTTAGTTACGAGGGGACACATGTTCAAGGTGAGGGGTAGGAGATTTAGGGGGAATGTGAGGAAAAACTTTTTTACCCAGAGGGTGGTGACAGTCTGGAATGTGCTGCCTGGGAGGGTGGTGGAGGCGGGTTGCCTCACGTCCTTTAAAAAGTACCTGGATGAGCACTTGGCACATCATAACATTCAAGGCTGTGGACCAAGTGCTGGTTAGGTAGGTAGGTCAGATTTTTCTCACTTGTCAGTGCAGACTCGATGGGCCAAAGGGCCACTTCTGCACTGTGATTCTATGATTCTGTGATAAGCCCAGCAACTACAGGCCAGTCAGTTTAACTTTGGTGGTGGGGAAGCTTCTAAAAACAAGATTTCAGGATGAAATTAATAGTCACATGGACAAATGTGGATTAATTAAGGAAAACCAGTATGGATTTGTTAATGGAAAATCATATTTAACTAAATTGCTGGAGGTTTTTGAAAAGGTAAAAGAGAGTTGATGAGGGCAATGCTGTTGATGTGGTGTGCATGGACTTCCAAAGAACATTTGATACAAGGCTGCACAGCAGACCTGTGGGCAAAGCTATAACTCCTGGAATAAAAGGGACAGCAGCAACATAGATATGAAATTGGCTGAGTGGTTAATAGATGTTTTTCTGGCTGGAGGAAGGTTTGTGGTGGAGTTCACCTGGGGACAGTGTTGGGACCCTTGCTCCTTTTGATGTATATTAATGATCTAGACCATGGTGTGCAGGGCGTAATTTCAAAATTTGCAGATGATATGAAACTTAGAAGCAATGTGAATGTGAGAAGGATATTCTAGAACCTCAAAAGGACTTAGGGCAGAATTTTCTCATCAGCGTGTGGTAAAATGACACACGGTGACATCGGGCGAGCATCCCAATGTCACCGCGCGCCATCCCGATATTTAGGTGGGTGGGTGCGCGATGTTCTCTGATGCGTGTCCGCCGTTAATTAATGATCCACTTAAGGCCCTTGAGGCAGCAATTATCGGGGATTTTCTGTGGCTCATGCAATCTTCAGGTCTTTGCACGGGTGCAACGGGCAGGCGAATAGGAAGCATTTGTATAAACCTCATCCATAGGTGAGATAAGAGGAGTGAGTGGAGTCACAAGTGTTATTTATCAGGCAGTTACTGCTTAAAGTTACTGACACTTGCCTTTGTGAGCAGGAATATTTCAAAACCCTTCACAGCTGCTTGGATAGTGTTCAGATCAGGACTCTGGGGTAAACATCATTTCTGGGGCTTTACTGGTTACAGGAAGCCTTCCTTTACCTGGGAATGGGAGTTGTGCTAGCCACTGGAGGCAGCTCCTCTGAGGAGGAAGGGAGGGCCAGAAGGGGGAGGAGGCCAGGATTCTACATTCAGTCTCCAGGGGAGCCACATTTGGGAGGACAGGTGCAGGCACAAGGGACACAGGCCAACAGAAAGTCCAAGGCGGATTGGGCTGCAGGAGGTGCCACTATCTTGCTGCCAGGGTATACAGGCAGCAAAGCAGCTACCTCAATATGTCTGAGGTATAGTGCCGAAGGAGGCTTCGTCTCTCAAGGGAGACAGTCACCTCCACCTGTCAGATGATAGGCCTTGAGATCTGTGCCAACTATGTGGGTGGACACCCCATGCTAGTGGCGCTGAAGGTCACGGCTGCCCTCAACTTTAATGTCTCTGGCTTTTTCCAGGGCTCAGTGGGTGATCTTTGCGGAGCCTCCCAGTCAGCTGTCCACACTTGTGTCAAGCACATGTCAGACGCTCTATCCAGGCTTGCACTGACTTTCACCCATTATTGCTGGGACCAGACCAGTCAGGAAGAGGAGTCAGGGGCTTCGCAGTGATTGCTGGGTTTCCCCGTGTATATACTGTACACATGTGGCCATCAAGGCACCAGCAGGTGAGCCCGGTGCCTTCATCAACAGGAAGGGCTTCCACTCCATGAATGTGCAGATAGTGTATGATCACAAGATACAGGTGCTGCAAGTCCGTGCAAGGTATCCAGGCAGCTCCCACAACGCTTACATCCTGAGATACACCCAAGTGCCAAGGCTCTTCAGTGTTCCAGCCCGGCTGCATGGATGGCTGCTGGGTGATAAGGGCTATCCCCTCAGAAGGTGGCTCATGACGTCCCTTTGCCATCCAAGAACAGAGGCCGAGCAGCGGCTTAACAGGAGCCAAAGCTCCACAAGGGCTGTGGTGGAGAAAGTCATCGGTCTTCTGAAGATGTGCTTCTGATGCCTGGACCCCTCAGAGGGCGCACTCCAATCCCCACCAGATCGTGTGTCACTGATAGTAGTTGCGTGCTGTGCTCTCCGCAATCTGGCGCTGGAAAGGGGCAACACAGTGGATGAAGAAGATGTGGATGCAGTTGCTCTGACTGCACATGGTGAGTCAAGCAGTGAGTCCAAGGATGACCATGCACAGGAGAAAGCTGAGGGGTAGATGCTGACCCAGGCATAATCCAGTGAGGCAGGGACACCCAGGAGGCTTTAATCCAAAGAACCTTCAGCTATCCCACCATAGATGGACCCTCAACACACGCCAGGGCTGCAGGCTCCATACTTGATACCTGAGTGCTAAATCTGTCTGGTTAGGAACATTAACTAAGGGCCTTGTCAATAAAGCTCAATGTCAAACAACTCACTCATAACATCATGGGTTCCCGGCCACCTGCAGAAATAAAGAATCACCCTGAGCCATGCTCACATAGCAAAATTTAATGATTTTACAAAGTGAAGTACAGAAAAAAATAATTAGAAATGTGTTATGCATCACACCAAGTGGTCATGAACTAATAGCGGGGCAACATAAAACCACTAGTGAGAAGCCCATGTTGTTCCTAAGGTGCCTTAAATTTATGCTTCTGGGTGCTATGTCTAGGTGCTCCCCCTCACTGGCACTGTCATCTGAGACAGCCTGCTCACTGTGCTGTCCTGTTGGCCTCGATGAGCTTGGTGGCCATCCTCTGGCCCGTGGAGCCTTTGATGGCCCCGCCTGGGAGGGAGCAGTGGCCAGTTCCACAGCTGGCATCTCCCCAGTTGCCGCAGCCTCATGGGATCCCACGGTCACTGGCAGAGGGATGGAGGAGCTGCTGCTCTTGTCCGGGGTGCCCTGAGAGGAGCCCGCAGAGACACACAGGCAGCTTCTATGCCGACATGAGGTTGCTTCGGACCTCGCTGCTTACTGTAGATAGGGGGCACCGGGCTGGGATACTTGGTGCCCAAACCATCTCCCACACTGGCACTGACCAGCTAAGGTCAACACTGCTGTGAGGGATTGCAGGTCCGAGCGCATCCCCAGGAAGCCCCGATTGTTCTCCTGGAGGACCCTCTCCACAAGAGTCACTACTCTCTCCAGGGAGGAAGCATGGCGCTCAGCCATGAGGCTCACTGCATTGGTGATGCTCCGCATGGAATCCTGCAGCACGGACACCATGCCATGCATTGCCTCAAGTATCTCTGCAAGATCCTCCCGCACACCCTGCTGGACTTCCAGCATCTGCTGTCTCACGGACGACTCCAGTGTGACATTATCAGCCATCGACTGAGCATATGCCTGATCCTCTGCATTCCTCTGACTGCCGGCACCCTGGGCACTCTGTCTCTGCCCACAGCTCAAGCGAGTGTGAAGTGCCCTCACCACCATGCCCCAGGACACTAGCCGATGATCTAATTCCCACCGAGGTGCTAGTATCTGCGCTGATGCCTGGCTGGCAGAGATGCTGTGATGCTGGTGAGTCCAATTGTTCAGGGCCCTCAGGTGTGAGAGGTGGCCCCTCTGTTTCCTGCTCCCAGCCTGCTCTGGTGATACTGAAAGGAAGAACAAGGACATTTGATTACTTAAGGTGGAGACAATGTCAATGTGCATGCCTATCCCCCGGATCAGTTTTCACTCATCCTTCCATAATCTATGGTCAACCCATGTTGGAAGCTTCAACCACTGAGCATTCAGCAGTGCTATGGCTGCTGGGACACACATGGTGACCTCAGTGCTCGGCAATCATACTTCCCCGTGGCACCCCAGCCTCACTGCCACTGATGGACCTGGGCACATGGCGCCTGTCCAGATCCATCACCTCCTGCTCGTATCTAGTCACGATGGCCAACTGAGCATGGCCTTCGCCAGTCCGCATTTGTTCTACAGAATTGTGTGCAGTCTTCTCCTGAAAAGGAGAGAGGAGCATTGATTAGTCCACCCTGTATCTGGATTCCCATCGCACCCCTGCCAGCCTAGCCAGAGTGGGACATTGCAGAGCTCCAGTGAATCATCGCCCCACAGCTGCTGCACACTCACCCAAAGAAGCCAGGGCTGACCCCACCTTGTTCACATGCTGCCTCCATCACATTTAGTACCAAGGTCTAACCTTGCAAAGCAAGGAAGCACAAACATGAGGAACGTCAAGGGCAGCAGCTGGAATGCTGCCCCGCCACCTGGGAGCTCCCATCCCAGCATGTTAGCACTCTGGCTTTGACATGTTTCGCAGTTCCAGCACTGCACCTAGGTGCAGATCCTTGAGATTGCCCCCAAAACAATACTCTGGGTGTCAGTGTAACACATGCTGCGGGTGCAGACCCCATCTCAGCACTACCCTCTCAGGGTGAACTAGGAATGGGCAACATCTGCTGGCCCATCCAGCGAAAGAAACTTGCCATGAAGGATTCAATGCTGTAACTGCACTCAGAGTTTGGGGGGTTGGGGGGGAAAGGCTACTGGCTGTATTAAGTGACCTCTGCCAACATGGTACTCACCCTCCCCGAGTGCAAGAGATCGTTGAATGGCTTGTGGCACTGGACCCATATGCGTCGCACTAGGTCATGGGAGCTAACTATCTCTGCCACCTCCTCCCAGGCACGTTTGGTCAGGTGAGTGGTGGGGGGTGGGGTGTGTTCTGCCTCCCTTCCACCGTGCTGCCAACTCCTCCAGGAGGGCAGCTAGGCACTCATCGGAAAACGGTGGGGCACAATGCCCTGCTGCCCTACCCTCCGGCTTGGCCTGCTGTCCAGCAGTGCTCTGGTGAGCCCTTCTACTGGCCATTATGATTAGACTTTGCAAGGCTGCCAGCGCTTCATTTAAACAGGCCGCAGGGTCACCATTGGACCCAGCGGTTGTTGCTCTCCCGCTGCCGCCCACCCACTCCTGCTATCCTCAGGAGTCGTACATTATGCTGAGCGGGTCTTAATTGGCCCGCCCATGTATAATGTTGGCGCGGATCCAAACGCGAGCGGCGATCGGCTCTGCGCTCGCTCCCGACCGGCCCGCTCGACATGGGGAAAATTCTTCCCATAGAGAAGCTGGTGGAATGGGCAGACAGGTGACAGATGAAGTTCAATGCAGAGAAATGTGAAGTGATTCATTTTGGTAGACGGAACATGGAGAGACAATATAAAATAAAGGGAACAATTCTAAATGAGGTGCAGGAGCATAGGGACCTGTGTGTATATACATATGCATAAATCATTGAAGGTTGCAGAACAGGTTGAGTGGTTAATAAAGCAGACAGTATTCTAAGCTTTATTAATAGAGGCATAGGGTGCAAGAGCAAGATTATGTTAAACTCGTATAAAACTGGTTCAGCCTCAACTGGAGTATTGCATCAGTCCTTGGCACCGTACTTTAGGAAAGATGTGAAGACTTTAGTGAGAGTGCAGAAATGATTCACAAGAATGGTTCCAGGGTTGAGGAACTTCAGTTATGAAGATAGATTGGAGAGGTTGGGACTGTTTTACATGAGAAGAAAACGTTGGGAGGAGATTTGATAGAGGTATTCAAAATCCTGAGGGGTCTGGACAGAATAGGCAGGAAAAATGTTTCCCAGTCGTGAAAACATCACCATGAGAGTGCACAGATTTAATTGGCAAAAGGAGCAATAGTGACATGAAGAAAATCTTTTTCATGCAACCAGTGGTTAGCACCTGGAATGAACTGCCAGAGAACGCGTGGAGGCAGGTTCAATCAAGGCATTTGAAATTAGACTAATGGACTCATAGACATTTACAGCGCAGAAGGAGGCCATTTGGCCCATCGTGTCTATGACAGTCAACAAAGATCTGACTGCATTGATCCCATTTTCCAGCGCTTGGCCCATAGTTCTGGAGGCTATGGCAATGAAAGTGAAAATCTAAATACTTCTTAAATGTTACAAGAGTTTCTGACTCAACCACCCTTTCGGGCAGTGAGTTCCAGACTCTCACCACCCTTTGGATGAAAACGTTTCTCAATTCCCCTCTTAGCCTTCTCTACCTCTTACCTTAAACCTATGCCCCTTGGTTATTGGCCCATCTACTAATGGAAAGCGTGTCTTCTTATCCAACCTATCTATGTCCCTCATAATCTTATATACCTCTATCAGGTCCCCTCAACTTTCGCTGCTCCAAGGAAAACAATCCCAGCCTATCCAATCTTTCCTCATAGCTCAGACCCTCCAGCCCAGGCAGCATCCTGGTTAATCTCCTCTGTGCCCTCTCCAGTGTAATCACATCCTTCCTATATATAGTGTGGTGACCAGAAATGCACAGAGTACTCTGGTTGTGGCCTAATCAGATAGTTATCTGAAAGGGAGAAATATACAGGGCTACAGAAAGAAGGCAGTGGAATGTCTCTTGGAGAATTGCTCATTTGGAGAGTCAATGCAGACATGATGGGCCAAATGGTCTCCTTCTGTGCTGTAAAAATTCTGTGATTGGGTGATTCTGTGAAGGAGCTCCTAGAAAGTGAACGAGTAACTTGTGGTAAAAACATATATTGTAGCCAGACATCAGGAGCCATATTTTGTCTTATTGCTATTGAGAGAAGCCCTTTAAATTCAAAGAAGAAACAGGCCTGTAGTTATATAACACATTTCATGATTCAGGATTGTGATCACTGTTGTAATGTAGGAAACATGGCCGCCAATTTGTACACAGTAAAGTTCCACACACAGTAAATGA
Source organism: Carcharodon carcharias (assembly GCF_017639515.1). NCBI lineage: Eukaryota > Metazoa > Chordata > Chondrichthyes > Lamniformes > Lamnidae > Carcharodon > Carcharodon carcharias. The sequence continues at coordinate 62,312,191 of NC_054480.1, read as the reverse complement.
CCAGTTCATTAATCTTTTTTACTGATGTTGGCTGAGGAATAAATATTGGCCAGCACACCAAGGAGAACCTTTTTGCTCTTCTTTGAAAATAGTGCGATGGGATCTTTTTATGAGAGGGTAGATGAATTCAGTTTAACATCCCAAGGGCGACTATGAAGGGGCAATAAATGCTGGCCTTATCAGTGACAAAGCCCTCCTGTGAATGAATAAAAAAAAACTCATCTGTCTTAAAGGCAAATGTCCTACCAACTAAGCCATCCCTCCCGCCTTACAATTGCCATTTATTAAAATAATGCATCATTTTGATCACTGACGTTCTTGAAATGTCACAGCTCACGAGTCAATGGTTGAGATATTGGGTCTGACAACTCATTTGCTACCTCGTGAGCAATGGGTTCGATCAGTTCTCCAGCAGAGTGCTAAGGTAGGAAATACTCTATGACAGGAGATTTTCAGTTCAGGAGGTGCACCCCAGCAAACACAATTCAAAATGTTGACATCTGGAATGGAAATCACTGTTCCGTGCTCTGTTTGTCTGTCCTAGAATAACAATACAAAAAGCCAGACACAGGAGAATAAAAAATTAACAGTGCACCATTTTGGTACCCACTTAAACGCCCTAGACATTAATATACAGCGCCAAGACACATCAATCGCAACTCTTGTGTTGGTCTTGACACATCTAGGATATGTGTGGCACTACAAATTTTGCTTACTATTTTAAAAGGCAAAACTCCACATGGATTTAGTCTCCGAACCTTAAGTTATCAAGGATTTGTTGATCGTATACATTTTGTGAACATTTTGTGAAAAATAATGCGGAGTCAGAAACACTTCTGCCTTTGGTATCACGAAATCAATTATAAAACAATCAGGCTTTAGCATTGACACCACTTATATAGTTCACCAATTTACATATGACTGCACCTTCATTCAGATTAATGATGCACCGTAATTGCTGAGAACTTTCTTTTACTTTATTAGTTACTTTATATTTGAGGTAGAAAAATAAGCTGATCAAGAGAAATTAAGTGTTCTATTAAAGATCTTGGACTACATTTATTTACAATTATAGGGTTTTGCACAGTGGTGTTGAATCTTTCAGCAGTATTTGACTGAACTCGAGCAAACATATGCAAAAGGTTGCAGAATTTCCAACATAAGTTATGCCTATTATAAAATGAGTTTCCATGAATATCGTTTACTAGTTGAAAAGACATCCTGCTAGAAACTGACCCCATGCACGTACAAGACTGGCCACAACCCCCAGATTGAAACAATCATTAATGCAAGATTTTGCTAATTGTGTCTGCTCACAGGCTTTCAAGAAAAGTTATCTTTCTTAAGGCGCCAAGGAGTGTTCTAAAGGGCATTTTTAAAAAGCTTTTGAATATTGTTATGTCCAGTAAAAACATATCATATCCTATCATAAGCTTTTATTTACAGAGATATGCAATACAAACATGAACCTTCTGACCCAGCTATCAAAGTTTCAGTAACTTTTATTAGGAAGCAGAAGTAAATCCCCAACGTCCACAACCAGCATACGATTAAGTACACAATTAATATAAAATTAACACTGGATGATGGAAAACAATTATCCAGCCATAAGCAGTTCCCCTTTTATAGATTTGTGCCTTTAGGGAGGAAAGGTGAACTGCAGCACAGGATTTCTTGAGAATGCTGCTCAGCACTCTGGAGTATGCAGAGAACATCTGCGCTGAAGTGGAGACCAGGCTGCACCTGAATCACTCATGACATGTTACAGTCGTGGAAATGAGGGTGTGATATAATACTCCTCACACCCCCAACCCCCACCTTAGGAGAGGGCTGGGGGGGGGGTAGGGTTGGGGGCAGTATAAATGGACAGGAAGGTTCAGGCTGGAGAGTATGTCGTCTTTCCAGCTCCCTCTGATCGAGTCTGGGGTTGGAAGGGTTGAAAGCAATCTTCCTGACCAAGGGGCAATTCGACCAGCAGCAGGGGAGCCAAATATACCCCGGTGGGGGAGAGGGGGTGGAGGTGGGGTGGACTGGGGGGGGCGGTGGGGTGAAGTTGCTTCCTTCTCATACACACTGTGTCCAATGGAGGGAATCACTGGCAGAAACAGAGAGACTCTGTACACTGAACACCTTACCATCTCCCCCATCACTGGGGTCTCCCTGTCTGGCCTTGATGATGCCATCCCAAAACCTGCATTCTGGGCTCCAGCACCAATCCCTATTCTTAGGCCTGCTGTAGTACTGGCAGAGGCCACTGCCTCTGGTAACATTGCTGGTACCAGAGAGCTGATGGCCTCTGATTGGCCAGCAGCTCTTGGATGCTGGACATCTGCCCTTCAGGTGAAGTTTCTGTGACAAATTTCTCTTGCAGGATCCGGGGACCTTGACAGTGGCCAGCAGACTACCTGATTGGGATTTAATCCTGATGTGGCTCCCAGAATGGCCACTGTGGGTTTGTCACTGGCTCTCCTGCTGGCGGACAGGCCCACTGCTGCAACCATTTAATTCCATCCAAAGTGGGTAGATTGTGTCTTACCCATGTCTTTTTCAATGGCATGCCACAAACCATGGTCCCGACACCCAAATATGGAGGCACAAGAATTCTGTGCCCTCTGACTCTGATCAAGGCAGAGTTAGGAATTCTTAATAACTATTCTGGAGAGATTTATTAATTTCTCTTCTATTCCTTTCTCGAGTAACAGAAGCTGCAGCTCAGCACTAATGTCAAATCCACAAACAGAACATATGTGTGGAATAACAGGCACTCACAGGAATAGTGGGATGTAGTACATTTGGCATTTTGAAGATGCATCTGTTGTTTAGATTTTAGAGGGCAAATCACAACACAGCTTTAAGGCCTGCCAACACTTTGTTGTTTAATGCATTCCACATATAAAGTATCAATGCTGTCATGAATTTTTGTTCATCTGCCAGACGTCAATAATAAACATATGGCAATAGGGAAAAGCTCACGGAAAGTGCCAGAATACAGTTAGGCGATTGAAGCTGTTCTCATATAAAATCACTTCTCTTACTTCTTCTATATCCTTAATGTTTATTGCACAAAATGTACAGACAATCCATTGAAAAAGTAAAGGATACTGACCACACTTCTACACAGAAAATATGAATTTGTTGTTGCCTTTGGCAAGAGAATGTTCACATTTACTCTTGGGAATTGGTCCGGCGCAGGGTAGGCAACATTATCCTCAAGAAAACATTGACTTCAGAAATAATAGCTGCCCCTTCCAAAATGCTAGGGCTGGAGGTGGGGAGGGGAGAGGGGGAAAAAGCACTGTTTGTGCTTTATAGGGAGTGCATTCATTAAATGTGAATTTAGGTACAACAATTTGAGGTGATGGTAACTGCAATAATCAAAAGTTACTGCATTGAAAGCCTTTGAGATAGGTATGAAGTTAAGATGCAATACACGTTAACATACTGACGTTGTGCTAATGTTGTTTTGGCTTGCTAAGAAACAATTAAATAGTTTTATACAATATTACTCATCCGTAAACATGGTTTATGTTAATTGGCCAGAAATGAAAATGGAGCTGAAACATGGAAGGGAGCTGCCTGAGATGCTGCTCAGGAGTACTGCAATCAATGAATTTGAATCCTAGTTTTACATCACTGTCCAGAGGCTTCACCGAGGTCCACCAATTGACTGTGCAGCAGTCATGCTTCCCTATTTTGATGTCATGATGCCACATTTTGGCATACTACAGCGGTTCAAGAAGGCAGCTCACCACCACCTTCTCAAGGCAATTAGGGATAGGCAATAAATGGCTGACCTGGCCAGCGACGGCCACAAGCATAAATAAACTTTTAAAAAATACCAGGAGATATGTCCATTATCAAAATGAGACAACAATAGGAGAGGCACAACTGAATTTGCAACAGCTTTAGCATTCTCAAAGTACATTGATAGCACTCGCATGGCCTTCAGTCGTTCCTACTGAAAATGCATTCATTTCCCTAAACACTAAGGATGTTACACCCTTTAAATTTTTTAAATATAAGGAAAATCAACAGATTTATTTTGTATATAGTTTTCATACATTCAAATGGTCGTCCCTGTGTTCCATCTCACTGGCAAAAAATGATTACAATTAGAACGTCCTTCTGATGCCTTATCATCATAGAAGTTCCTTGGTTTATCACATTCACCAGCATGTTCTATGTATCTTGAAATACTTCAGTCATAGTGTTGAGATGCTGGTTATGGATTCCTCCAAATTATGCTTTACCCCAGGTGAGGTGAAAATGACTGCCTTTGAGATCAAGGCACATTTGACTGACTGTAGCATCAAGGAACCCGAGCAAAACTGGAGTCAATGGGAATTGGGGAGAAATCTCCACTGGCTGTAGTCATGCCTAGCACAAAGGAAGATAGTTGTTGTTGTTGGAGGTCAATCATCTCAGTCCCAGGACATCAGTGCAGGAGTTCCTCTGAGCAGTGTCCTAGGCCAAACCATCTTCAGTTGCTTTATCAATGACTTTCCCTCTATCATAAGGTCTGAAGTGGGGATGTTCACTGATGATTGCACAATATTCAGGACCATTCGTGACTCCTCAGATACTGAAGCAGTTCATGTCCAAATGCAACAAGACCTGGACAATATTCAGTTTGGGCTGATAAGTGGTAAGTAGCACTCACATCACACAAGTTCCAAGCAATGACCCTCTCCGACAAGAGAAAATCTAACCATCTCCCCTTGACATTAAATGGCATTACCATTGCAGAGCCCCTCTCTATCAACATTCTGGTGGTTACCATTGACTAGAAACTGAACTGGACTAGCCATATAAATACTGTGACTACAAGAGCAGTTCAGAGGCTAGGAATCGTGCGACGAGTAACTCACCTCCTGACTCCCCAAAACCTGTCTACCTTCTACAAAGCTCAAGTCAGGAGTATGATGGAATACACTCCACTTGCTTAGATGTGTGCAGCTCCAACAACATGCAAGAGGATTGACACCATCCAGGACAAAGCAGTCCACTTGACTGGCACCCCATCCACCACCTTAAACATTCACTCCTCCCACCACTGATGCACAGTAGCAGCAGTGTGTACCATCTCCAAGATGCACTGCAGCAACTCATCAAGGCTCCTTCAACAGCATGTTCCAAACTCATAACCTCTACCACTTAGAAGGACAATGGCAGCAAATGCTTGGGAACACCACCACCTGCAAGTTTCCCTCCAAGACACAAGCCACCCTGACTTGGAAATATATCATCTTTCTTTCACTGTAACTGGATAAAAATCCTTGAACTCACTTCCAAACAGCACTGTAGGTGTTCCCATACCACATGGACTGCAGCGGTTCAAGACAGCGGCTCATGACTACCTTCTCAAGGGCAATTAGGGATGGATAATATATTCCGGCCTAGCCAGCAATGCCCACACAACTTTAAAAAAATAAAAAAGCTGAGGGGAGACAGTCTCCAGTACCTGCATACAAGAGCTATGCTCTCAAATTGTAGGGCTGAATTTTCCATTCTGGAGAATAAATCCGTTGATGGGCGGGAAAATCAGCGCAATTCACGCTGGGAGGTGAGGTGGGTGAACATACGTGATCTTCAGCTTTTTAGCTCATTAATTATGCATCAGTGAGTAGTTCAGTGAATTTCGTGGCAGGGAGAGCAGGAAGTTGCCCACTCCGCCATTAGCTCATGGGGTAGAAGATCCTGGCACCATATTTAAAGGGCACCCGGACAGACATTCACTCATTGCAGGCCAAGACCTTGACTCTATTCCTCCAGAGTCCTTGAGGCCACAGCTCATATTGCAGAAGCTTGCAGATGCGAGCAACTACATCCCAGGACAAATAAGGATGCCTCCGGCATTGCCTTTTGGTCGTTGCTAGATAAAAGAACCACCAGCGATGTACCCATGGCCAGGCCAGTACTCCCCATTGCAGTGGTCCATGCTTGGCAGCATCTTGACCGTCTAAAGACCCCATTGCCAGATACTCTGCCCACCCTTCCCCCGTAAGCCTGCCTCCACTTCAACCTTGCAAACTAATGCGCCACCCCTCCTTCCAGCCTTTGCCTGCCTCCCGTGTCCAGCCTTGGAGCATCTTTTGCTAATGGCACTCGAGTGGTTATGTGAGGTCCCCAAGAAGACAAAAGCAATACCTGCTGACCTCAATTTCTTGGAAGAGGTGAAGTTCGCTCGCCAGGTACATGCCACTTGTATGCAGTCGTGAAATTGAACATTTTAAATTCTCGCTGGCGGAGATCTTAATTTGGAGGGGGAGCTTAATTCTGGTGAGATAGCTTTTTAATGAGCATGCTTGAGTTGCTATTGCATGCAAATAGGGGCTCGACATTTGTTCATTGGGAAGCTCACCCTGCCTTCAACCGCCGTGAAAAGTTGGGGGAACAAAATTCTAACAGTTTTTCCCACCTTCGGGAAACAGAGGCCAGGATTTCCCGGTAGGCGAGCAGAGGGTGGGGCCCGCTCGCCGAAGTGTAAAATGACATGGGATGACATCAGGCGGAACTCCTGACATCACGTCGTCTCATTTCAATTTTCAGGCCGGCGGGGGCTCAGCCGAATCAGCTGTGCGCCGGCAGTCCTGTCAATGGCCGATTGAGGCCAATGACAAAGTAATTAACATAATTAATGGACCTGCCTGTCCAACCTTAATGTTGGCGGCCAGGTTGGGAGCCCTGGCAGGCATTAGTAAAAGGTTTTTAAAACTTTAATAGTGGTGTAACTAAAAGTGTCCCAGTTCGTGTGACAGTGTCACATGAGGGGGCATGTCAGGAAATTTTTTTTTTCTGTTTTTAACATTTTTAAATTTGGCGCTAATCTCCCTGGGGCAGCGCTTAGCCTCAGGGAGATGAATGTGCTCTTTTGTGCGCATGCGCGAAAGAGCACACTCTTGGCTCAGGGAAATCCCCCCCCTCCGCCAGCACAAGATGCACATAGCATAGTGGGTCTTAATGGCCCGCCCATGTAAAATGGTGCGCCCCCAATCGGGGGCACCGATTGGAGGCGTGCCTCCACGCGCCCGCTCATGAACATCCCCCCCGACTGGGGAAAAATTCTGCCCAGACTTTTTTTGCATCCTGCCAAATTAAGTGCCTCTGCCTGCCAAGATTTCCTCTGCTGGCAGGAGCAGAAAAGTCTACCCACGGTTCTTCTAAAGTCCAGGCCCCTAAGATCTGAGTCCTTTGACTGCTCAGACAGGGATAGTTGTTTCTGAGCCTCCTGGGTAAAAGAACGCCAGTCCCACATCATCAAGCTCCTCTTTGGTGCTCTATGTTTGATATCATCTGTGCTTCACTAATCATATTCTCTTAACTAGGTGCAACCAGGCTGGTGCCTGAGGAAGCAAGGTGCCATCATGGGTGAGGCGTGGGAAGTGCGAATTATGTGCAGAATAAGCACGTAGAACTTCCAGCCTGGTTGGCAGATTCTTCATCCTCTAAAAATTCCAGCATTTGCGAGGGAAATAAGAGGAAGATGCACTCATATTTATGATTCAGAAAGAAGTAATTGAGCAATGGCAGCTCCCCTTTCTATTAATAAGCATTTCCAAAGACTGTAGCCATTCACTGGAGTTGAGTATCCCATTCCCAGCCTTAACATGACAGCTGTCCTCCTCTCACCCACTGACTTTTCTGTATGTTTGTCCAGGTGCAGTAGAGCTTCCTCTTTGTACCCATTTAATGACTGCATTCTTCACCTGCAACACTAATTTTGCATAAGTATTTGCTTTGCAAAGAAAATAAAGTTTGCTGATTAATTTGAGATTCAATTTCACACTGGGGTCTGCAGTCCTCCCATTGTGATAATGCTTCCAGATGGATGCTGTGCAGAAAGCACATCATTTTTCTCTTAGATGATCAAGCTGTAGAATGGTGGGAATGAGATGTTAAGTTGGGAGAGGGGAGGATGATGAGGCTTCATGTTTATATTAATTCAATCATCTCTTAATTTACAGTGTGTACATGGACATTGTGGAGGTGAGTCACAATTTCAGCTTTATTGCAAGGTCTGCTTGGCTTCTCGTGCACTAATTAACCTTGATCAACCTTATTAGGTTCGCAAAATGCCTCCAGCGCTGTACTGCGATTCATTGGTGGCTGGGTTGGCACGGATCACCTGAGCCACGTCCTTTTTATGCTGCTGTGCCATCCTTTTCTGGCCCTTCCTCCATATCCCCCCACCCCCCTTTCTCTCTGTAACCTCCTCCAGCCCTACAACCCTCCAAGATCTCTGCACTTTTCCAATTCTGACCACTTGTGCAGCCTGATGTTCACTCTTCAGCTACCTAGGTAGGTCCTATGCTCTGGAATTCCCTCCCTAAACCTGTTCACCTTGCTCTTTTTTCAAGCTTTTGCTCATGTCCTAATATCTCAAGTAGCTCAATGTCAAATTTTGTTTGTAGTGCACTCCTGTGAAGTGCCTTGGGAGCTTTTATTAACATTACAGATGTTATCTAAATAAAAGTTGTTGTTGAGTGCAGCAAATGACTCCTCTCCTTGCACTTATCTCTGTCAACAACACCTCCAAGGAGGATGCTGAGAACCTGGGACCTGGCCACGATGAACACTTGCAATACTGGTCAACTTTCTCGCTGTGCTCTTGCTTTGTTTCTGTTCCCTCAATGATTGGTTGCCAATGGGCTCTTTAACCTGCAACATGTTTAAATGCTACAACTATACTGGATTTCCTTCCCTTCCTTGGTGTTGGGGAATGATACAGTTGTGGGACTCCTACTGCTTTGAACCCACTCCACATATAACTTAGGCCCATTGAGGAAAATCCTGTCAGATATGAGCACAAGATTGTCCTGCCCTGCTGTGGTTTCGTTCGACCAAGGACACTCTCGGCATTATACTCCCAACGTTCTGTTTGCTCTTCAAATTGCTTCTCCATATTGTCCCACCATTAGGAAGATTGTGGTCACTCCCAGGTCCCTTTCAAAGTTTCCATCTGTTAGTTCTATTCCTTTCATTGTATACAATATTCATTTCAGTCAGTAATGAATAATACTTCAGTATCTGTAGGGCTCAAATCAAAGTGATTCTGAGTTTCCCAGGAGTAGAGAAAGCAATAAACTCGCCACTTGCTGATTAAATCCTGGAAGCAGATGATGTGTTTATTGGGGTAATGCTGGAGATGGGGAACTTAGTCTTTTATCACTTCTAATAAGAATTGCTGTGGTGGTTTTTAAGTGGGAGTGACTTTCTAGTTTCAGAAAATAATTTAAAAGAACCAGAAACAACAAATTATTATTTTCTGGAATGCACAGTCTGAAAGGATTGAAGGTCATTCAATGGTAACTTTCAATGGAAATTGTACATTTATTTGAAAAGGAAAAAAATTGAAGGGCTATGCTGAAACACCAAAAGAGAGGGACTAATTGGATAGCTTTCAAAGAGCTGGTGCCTGTATGATGGGCCAAATAGCCTCCTTCGGTGCTGTATGGTTCAATGATAAGCAATTCTTCCACTCAACTACTTCCTGAGCCATAGCTCCCCAGCGTCTGACTGGGGTGGGAGGGTACCTCAAAGATGTGGTGGGGAATCCCTCTCAGAACTTCACAGGCAAGGGTTGCACAGAAATTGTCCAGAAGTGCAAACTTCCTCTGGGCAATTGTGCTGCGGTGGGAACCATCCAGAAATGCGATTTCAAACACAAACATCGGATGATTCCAACAGAGTCACATCAATAGTTACCCAGAGCAAGTTAGAAGAATTAAAACCTTTTCTAACATCTAGGTAATAATTGCAAAGACCCAGACCAACTCACCACCTCCCCCACCCCCGCCCCTTGGGACTCCCCCAACACCCCCAAGAGACTCCCCTATCACTGACTAACCAGACTCGCAGTATTCCACATCCCAAACTCTCCATGGGATTCCCCCAAGGGCGTGACTCTCACCCCCTTTGAGCCGATCGGACCCCCACATCTAAGATCTGACCAGACCCCGAGACCACCAAAATTACAACAGCCCCACCCAGTTCCGATGTCCAACCCTGCCCACCCATGCCCCTGCCCCCATTCCCAGCATTTCCAGCACCCACTGAAAGTCCGACATCCCTGAATGTCCGACAAACCCCAGCCCCTTGCCCCTTCCCAATGTCCGACCCCCCAGCCCCTCACACCCCAGCCCCTCATCCCCTCCCAATGTCTGACGCCCTGCCCTTTATCCACTCCAAATGTCCAACCCCCTGCCCCTCAACCCATCCCAGTGTCCGACCCACCCAGCCCCTCATGCCCTCCCAATGTCCGCACCCCTAGCCTCTCCCCACACCACCTTCCCATCCCGCCCCACCCCCTCCCCCCATCCCCCCCCAACTTCCTTACCCACACCCCTACTCTACCATCCCTCCTCCTCCACCACCATCCTCACTCTCTCTCCCCTTCCCCTTCTCCCCTCCCCCACCATCCCACCGCTCCCCTTCCCATCTAGCACATCCGCCCTGACCTCCCCATCCCTCCCCCTCTCCTCTTCTTCCACCCCTCCACTCCCCTCCCTCATCCCTCCCCCATCTCCCTCTCCTCCAATCCCCCTTACCTCTGCCCGTCTCTCCCTCCTACTCCCAACCCCTTTCCCCCAACTTCCTCCCCCCCTCCTCCTTCACCCCCTCTCCCCCTCCCCTCTCACTGCTCTCCTCTCCTCCCCGCCTCTCCCCCACTTCACGCCCCCTCTCCTCCCCATCTCCGCCACACCTCTCCCCCCAACCTCTCCCACTCCTCACCCCCATCCCCAGCTCCCCCCTCCCCACACTCTATCCCCCACCCACACCTTCCTCCTCCCCCTCTTCCCCTCTCTTCCCCCACCTCTCCCCCTCCCCCAACCATCCCAATATTTCCCCTCTCCCCTCCCCGCTACACTATCCCCTCCACCCTTCTCCCCTCCCACTTCCTCCCCCACCCCCTCCTCCCACCTCTCCCCCTCCCCTTCTAACCCCCACCTCTTCCCACCCCCTCCTCCGTCCTCCTTCTCCCTCACTCCAACACCTCTCCCCCATCTTCAGCTCCACTGCCCCCTTTCCTCCCCCTCTTCCCCTCTCCCAACCACCTCCCCCACTAAGCCCTTCCCCCTCGCCTCCCCTCCCATCTCTCCCCATCCCACTCTCCCCCCTCCTCACCCCCTCACTTTCCTTCCCCTCTTACTGTCCACCTCTCTTCCCCCTCCACTCCCCCGTTTCTCCTTCCCCTCTTCCCCTCCCCCTCTACTCCCTCCCCACCTCCCCCTCTCCACCTCCACTAAACACCTTCCCCCTCCCCATCCCATCCCTCCGCACCCTCCTCTTACCCCTGCCCCCTCCTTCCCCCTCTGCCCATCTCCGCCCCTTCCTCCCACGTCCCTCCCCCTCCCCTCCCCATCCAGAGTCAAACACACTCTATCTTACACTATCAATGAATTAAAGGTTGGTGCGAAACACTTAGGCAGTACACCTCAGGCCCAAACTGTACAACTTCAGATTGAATTTCAGGATGACTTTTTGCTCTGTCATATTGTTGCTATTTTGTTCTGAGCAGAGGGGTGGGTAGGTAACTGCATGCACCCTTTATGTAAGATTTGTAAAAGAAAAACGATTATGCTTTTTGGGTTTGAGTTCCAGAGGATTGATGTCTGCAAGCCGCACTCAACAATCAATCTCACGCCCAACATGATGAGAGCTAGCTGATTTTTTTGTTCGAAGCAGAAACGTTCTCTCTCTCTCTCTCTCATATATATGTAAGAGTGGCTAATATGACTTTTTCACCCTCCATGCTTTCATCTTGTCTCACACGGGTCAGGCCATCAAATTAAATTCTAAAGTGTGGGGCAGTTTTATTCTATTTCTCAGTTTAACAACACTACCCTTATTCATCCCGCATTGAGAGATTCTAAATAACAAAACAGAGTAGAATGAAGGATTGATGCTGGTCTGTCATTAATTATTAAACAAATCTACTGCATGTGTACATTTTTTTTATAAGAATACATAAGCCAGAAGGTCTTATTTCTGTCACTAGATAAGAAAAGGAGGAAGAATTTCATTTTCTGGCTCAGTCATCCATGTGCCTTTGAGCGTGGAAGGCTGCAGAGCTCCTGATCTGCACAGTTGGCAAACAGTTTGTGACAGAATATGACTAGACTGATAATGGTCATATTATTGGGAATTCAGCTGACATTAGCATTCGGGAATCGAGTTGCAGACAAGAGGTGACAGCTATTAACATGAATCCTGCAGCTTTCACCACAATAAATGATGACTTTAATGACTTTTAATAATGTCATTAACAGAAACACATCAAAAAAATTAATCATTCTCTCCACACAACAATCCTACTGGAAATCCTATATTTAATGGACTATAAGAAATAAGTTTTTAAGTGATGAACTCATTTGGATTTGACATGCTGTTTTTATTCTGCACCATTTTTTCCTGCCAATTTTCCCCCTCCCTTGCTATCCTGCTCAGACCCATTGATGTGGCACAATTCAATGGGAGCCAGTTGCCTGTAGTATTGCATTCAAGTGCCCATTATTCATGCACAGGCCTTGACAATGAGTGTTGGCTGGCAGTTTGACCATGGCAAGCCACACATCTGATCCCACTGCTGTCCTGTCTTCGCTTGAGCTCCTTAGTGGAGGTTCCTGGATAACAATGAGGGGCAGGAACTTTCCTTGCTATACCCCTCCCTTGTCCTTGGGTGCTGGTCCTTTACAAAGCAGCTATAGAATAACATATTGATGTTTTTTTTTAAATCTGTTTTTGAATGACGCATTGCTTTAAGTTAAATGCATCACCTGGTGCAGCATTAACAGGGGTGCTTCTAGTTCAATTCCTAATTGCATCCAAGTTAGCAAGAAGGGAAATACCAATGGCTTCAGTGCTAGGGAGCAGGGGGAGGAAAAATAAGACATCTTCAACTCTGGTCCTGATTGCTAATGAAAAGTTGGAAAGTCTGTATGTGTATATGTGCGTGTCCGTATATGTATGTATTTGCATACATGTTATCTCAATGACTGAATAACCTGCTGACAGTCAGTGAAACCACCCATGGTTACAAAAGCAAAATATTACGGACGCTGGAAACCTGAAATAAATACAGAAAATGCTGGAAAAATCCAGCAGGCCTGGCAGCATCTGTGGAGAGAGAAACAAAGTTAACATTTCAAGTCTAATATGACTCTTCATCAGAACTGATTGCTGCTGTCAGGTGAAGTATGAGAGATTGTACATTCCTGTGAAATCATGAACCAGCATCAATAATACTTTTGGAGCGGAAAGAAAGAAAAGATGGGAACAAGCTCTCGGGTCCTGAAGTCCTAAATGCTAAAATAGGTGAACTCTAAACTCATTCATCTGAAACACCTCACCTCACCATCTCAAGAAACATCAATCATTTAAAATAAACAAATTAATGTTCCCAGTAAAAAAGTGTGAGGGCAAATTTCAAACAACGTGTTAAGCAGTCAACCATTATTATCCCCGGGAGCAATCCTTAATTGAATCTGCTCCATATTTATTGTAAGAGACTTATTGTTAGATTATGGCAGACTCATTCTTTCACTCAGACCATACACAGAGTGCAGGGCTGGGAGAGCCTTACAGTATTGATGTGTAGCTATCTAAAGCAGCAAAAACCTTCCATGTAGCAGTGTCTACTGCTGTTTTCTTACTCTATTCTCCATGACTTTTGTTGTAAGATGTATATAGTTTGATAGATCTCATGAAGAGGTTCTGGGTCTTGTATAGTTTAATAGTAAATGTTTATTAACTACTTGTAACTATATACATTTATACAGTATAAAGTCTAAGCTAGGGGCTGTCTCCATGCTTGCCTCTACACACACCTCTGTCAGTAAAAGATTGCCCTCTAGACTCGGGTCATGTGTTCCTTTGTATCACAGTGCGGGTGGTAGTGTACCCAGTTCCACGTTAACACTTTCTTTGCCAGACCCTTATACTACACTTCCCCCAAGTCTTTACCCAAAGTATTTACAATACATTCCTGTTAACCCAACTATTTTCATTATTTCTCTTATGAAAGTGTAATCATTTTCATAATATTTTTCTGGTTTATTGTAAAGTAGATTTATTGGGCTGAGTATAGTTGGTCCCATGTGTGATTTATTTATATTTGGAGTTAGGTTGACTGCAAGCTTGGAGTTATCAAAATAAGCTAGGCTTAGAAATGTGTTTGAAATGCTAATGAGTAAACATGGATGCTGGTTTATCATGTAAGGTGTGAAGGGACTTTGCCTTTTTAGATAAGTGAAGGGATTGTTTGGATTTCAAAGGGAAGTTAATCTGTTTAGCCAGATAAACAAAGCAAAGGCATGTGTTTATTTTTCCCAAAGGTTGTTGACAATATTGGCAACATGAGAGTTTTTTATATTATGGGAAAGGTACCATCGCAAAGACATATGGATCAATAGTATTTACAAATTAAAGAGAGAGAAACATATATAAAGGAGAATGAAAGGCTATGTGGGGTGAGGGCCTTGTAAGCTCTAACAGGAATATGTGAAATAACCTTCAAGAAGTCTCCAGCCATTTGTGTATAAAACTGTTATGTCTAGTAACTGAAGTTGGAGAAAGCCATTTGGAATTGCACCGTCAAGTAAGTACTGTGTTAACTTGTTGGTTTTGTTTTTAAACCTAAAATCTATTTTGGACTGTTGCCTTAAAGGGGATGTGTAACTGAGAGTCAGGTTAATTAGGAGTTTTAGAAATTATTGTAGTATTAAGTAATTGTAATCGTATGTGCGTGAAATCTTTTATTTTCTTAATAAATTATTAATTTATTTTAATTTAATTTTTAAAATATCAAAAGGTTTTGATGGACTCATTACTGATGAATTCAGTGCACACATCTTCTCATAATAAAAACAAATTGCAAAACTATTGTGTTAGCGCAACTACATTTCCCTTGTGGATTTGGTCCACCTGGCACACATCATCTGCCATGTCATAACACTTCTACTACCCCCTCTCCCTGCTTCAAGTCTCTGTGTTTACAGGTTCAGTGGTCTGGAGGCTTCACAATTCTTCCAGATTTAAATTTCTTCTCCAGCTTCTGTGAGGTTCTGGGTTGTTCCAATAGCTACCACCATGTAGTAAGATGTTGTGTGTAGTTTGGTATGTCTCATAAAGAGGTTCCGAGTCTCGTATAGTTTAACAGTAAGTGTTTATTAACTACTTGTAACCATATACATTTATAAAGTATAAGGTCTAAGCTAGGAGCTGTCTCCATGCTTGCATCTACACACCTCTCTGTCCAGTACAAGACTGTCCTCTAGATTTGGGTTATGTGTTCCTTTACATCACAGCATGGGTGGTACTATACACAGTCCCATATTAACCCTTTCTGTGCCAGATCCTCATACTACAGTTCCCATTCTCAAAGTTATTTTTTTAATCACTGTTTTGTTTTTACAGGTAAGTCTTACACATTTTTTCAGTTTTGATTTTTTTAAAAAATGTTCTCCTTACACAAACCCATAACTCCCCAAACTAACTGGATAAAACTATGCTTTTTTTTAGGATGAAATGAAATCCAGTAAAATAAGTTAAAAGTAATACTGTCAAATTCTCAATTTTTCTCAGGAACCTACAAAAATCCTGTAAAAACCTTGTGGCTATTTGTACATCTTGGCCTTGTTTCAAGAATAAAGAACATTCTTCAACCAGCTGGTCGTGTTCTGCCCAGCACCTAGCACTTTCTTGTGCAATCTTCCTTTCATTTACTTCATTCAACATTGTCATCCAAGCCCCAAGTACTCATTTTGTTTCATATAGCAATCTATCCTCCACTCTAGCATACTGTATTTACTGCTGCTATTGGTATAGTCCAAGCACAGATTGGCTGCCTCCTTTGCTGAATATGTGTCCTCTGTTCCCAAGTCTGATACTGAATCTACTTTGACTTGCCACTCTCACTCTCCCTGTTCCCAGTTTGATCTCTCCATCTTTGTCCCTCTACATTATTCCAACCAGAGCTAACATCAACCTTAGGAACTAAAGGGGTGAAGCCTCATTCCTATGATCTTAGCAGAGAGCCACACTTCCAGGCATTAAGCCTATATTTGACATACTGTATCCATTGGGATGATAGGGATCACCCCTGATATCTCATATGCCTACTGACCAGTCAGTAGCCCCCTGGGTTGAAGATTGACTTGGTAAGTTTAGCTGCCAGACCCTTTTTTCGTGGTGGCAGGGGGTCTATTAACCTCTGGGCAAAAGAGAGGTAGGTTGAAATTTGACTCTTTGTGAGGATACAGGACTAAGCAGTTTGGACGAAATTTTAAAAGAGACTTGCTTTTATATAATAATAAAAACAAAAAACTGCGGATGCTGGAAATCCAAAACAAAAACAGAATTGCCTGGAAAAACTCAGCAGGTCTGGCAGCATCGGCGGAGAAGAAAAGAGTTGACATTTCGAGTCCTCATGACCCTTCCACAGAATTCTGGAAAAACTCAGCAGGTCGGGCAGCATCGGCGGGGAAGAAAAGAGTTGTCATTTTGAGTCCTCATGACCCTTCCACAGAATTCTGTGGAAGGGTCATGAGGACTCGAAATGTCAACTCTTTTCTTCTCCGCCGATGCTGCCAGACCTGCTGAGTTTTTCCAGGCAATTCTGTTTTTGATTTGCTTTTATATTTGCCTTCCATGATCTCAGGACTTGCCAAACATTTTGCAGCCAACTGAGTACTTTTGAAGTGTAGTCAGTGTTGGAATGTAGGAAACATGACAGCCAATTTGGGCCCAGCAACCTCTCACATGCAGCAATAAGGCAATTACCAAATAATCTGTTTTAGCGGTCTTGGCTGAGGGATAAACATTGACCAGGGCATAAGGAAGAATTTCCCCACTCTGAAGTAGTGCCTTAGGATCTTTTCCATCCATCTGAGAGAGCAGTGAGGGCTTTGGTTTAGTATCTCATTGTCATGAAGATATTAATGTATGTAATGTTATTGGAAATTATTTTAAATTGGACTTTTGGTGGGGTCTATGGCTGTGAGTTTGTTTGTGTGTTTTAATTGGATTAAAGCGAGCTAGTCTGGGTGCTTTGATGCATAGTAGTTTTGAGATGTTAAACAGTAAGTAGAGGGTACATTTGCACTTTGTTGAATAAACCATTCAAAGACTGGGGGTGAAATCTTGCACATAGCTAGGAGACAGCAAGCAATATGTTTATATTACTAATACAATTGGTACTATGAAATGGGGTAGAGTTCAAAGGGCTTGGTAGTACAATGAGAATTTACATTCAAAGGGAAGGCTAGGGATATACAGGAAAGAGTTTTGTTTGAGTAAGTCAGAGGCATGTGAGATCTAAGCATGTAAGCCTCCAACTGTCTGCAAATAAACCACATTGAAAGGAACCTCATTTTGAATTTGTAAGATAAAATATGCTTTGTCTGGTATCTGTTTAATTCTATGGGTTATTGTTGTCTTGGTGAAGATTTACCTAGGAGGAATTAATTGGGGGATTTGTTCAAAAGTTATTATGCTAGTAATTTGTAGGCATGTGTATGTATATAAATGTGTTGTTACATTAATAACTGTTTAATCTAATTTATATTAAAAAAAGCCTCTTGAGGATTTCATTTCTGAATTCAGAGCTGCATCTCAAACATACCAATTGAAAATAAAATCCCTCTGGGATTTTAAATAACTCAGCCTTTACCAATTGTTATGACACTCATCCAAAAGACAGCACATCTAACACTACTGCAATCCACCTGATATTTACCTTTCTCCTCAGTCATTGTGCAAGCTGTATGGTTCCAACAATTTCTCTTTGTTATTTCAAATTGGACATTGTGCAGCTGGTGGTGTTCTTAAATAGACTTAACAAGACTTTGGGACTGGATATGGGGAAAGGCATGTTTCTAGCCAGCCTTCCAGCCAGCCAGTGCCAGGCTTTGGCAAACATCCTTTGAGGTTGCCACCTGCTGTCAGCAATCCATTTCCATTGGTATCCAACTGGCATCATTACAGAAGTAGCTTTTGTACTTATAATTCCTAAACCATTTGACCATCTTATCCAGATAAATCCATGTCCTTTCCATCTTCTCATTGCTTCACATAGATGACCTCTGAAAATTACCACCTCCACTTTTCACCTTGTTCAACCTTTAAAAAATCCTGCATACAATGCACTTGACCCATCATCTCCTGTGTGTCAGGAGTCAATATTCTTGATCCTGACCCCAACCTACCGTTCTCTTCTTTGCAACCCCTCCCCCTACCCACCTCCCACCACTCTGCCCCTCCCCACCACCCCCACAACTTATTTTGTTTGGTACTGTTTAGGGAATCACTTATCTTTCTGCTTCCAGCTCGGACAAAGGGCCCACACCCAATACTCGTCTTTTCTCTTTTTGACTATCTTCTGCTTTAAACTGAAGCACTCGTCATCAGTGCCCAGCTCAGATGGAGTGGACATGTAGTAGGTATGACTGATGACAGAATTGCTAAAGTGGTCATGTATTCACAACCTAAACTTGGACACTGCCTGCAAACAGACCGAGAGGACTCCTTGAAGGTGAACCTCAGGAAATGTGACATGTCCACCATTGACTGGGAGAAAAAGGCACAAGGAAGAACAACCTGGGGACCGATCTCAAGTAGTGGTGTTGTTTCCTTCAAACAGTGAACAATACAGGCAGCTAAGGAGTAAAAGGCAAATTAGAAAGATTGAGCTGTCCCAAGAAAATCAGACAATTCATCCTTTAATTCATCCTTTCCTGCACTGTGGAAAGCCATACAGGTCTGCAATGGGCTCCATGGCCACATTAGAACATATAACAGATGGCACTATGCACACAATAAACAGCTTTCTTTGATAAGGGAAAATGACATTGATGATCTTCTGTTTTTATTTCAGGAATGTATTTTTTTACCCCTCCCCCCCACCCCCGAGTTATCTTTCTTGTTCTTTTTGCTTTCTATTCTCACCAGAGTGTTAGATAGATTTTCTATCTCAATATTTAAACTGCAAGTGGCCAACTGGAGAGCTAGAATCTGAAGATTTTTATGTTCCATCAATTACACTTTTTCCAAATGATCTCGTCTCTGACATTGCCAACTGTGTGGATCTTCAGTGCATATTCTCTTGCACTGAGAGGTACTTTCTTTGCTGTACTAGGCATTTGTACTGCAGCACTCAGTAATAGAGTCCAGTATTGTAGCTGAAATTCAAAAACAAACTGAGACAGATTTAATATCTTATCTTATTTTTAATAAAAGACAAATTAAAAGGTAAACCAAAACAACCTTTTAAAGATTAAAATAAAAATTCATTCTTAGAACACAACCCCGCCGTATGTCTAGATTTAAACTCCATTGCGGAAATTGGCAGGAAATGGTGTTGCGAAGGAATCCACCATACTTAAGAGCCATATTTTTCATGGAGTCACATTGGATCCTGCCACAGGCAAACTTTATCCAACACTGTACTCCCCACCTCACCCTCATGCAAACAATCTGATGAAACCGAGTCAGATTCAAAATGGCTATCTTTTAAAAAGAGAAGACAGTACTTTGAACCAAGCCAAAGCCTCTCTGTGCAGGGAGCAGTGCATTTGGCAAGCTGATGAGGGAGGAGGCAGACAGCATGATGTTATTGGAATTTATTGTAAAATAGAATAATAGTGGGATGTGCGTGTCTGTGTGTCTATGGTTGTTAACTTCTCTTCTTACAACAAAGAACCCATACCAGCTGCCTCTAATTTAATTAAGTCACACACAGTGGAATAAAGGGTCCCTGTTTTTTATCTTCATGAAGTCCATGTGCTTAAATCTCTCATAACATTTAAATGGAGAAAACCTAGAAATAGTGGAGGTCTAAAGATAACTTCTAAATCTCCTAATCAATCTAACTCCCAGTTACACTTTCATTAAGGCAGCAGTAAGGCCCGCAGATTTTCAAACGCCCAGGCAAAGAAACACGATACCCTGAACAAATCAAATTCAAAGTGAGTTTTCTTAACTTCAGTCCTTTGAAGACAGCATCTTGAGGCGTAGGTTCTGAAGGCTTTTCATGCTTGTAAGATCTTAAAATGCTTTCCCTCACAAACAGTCTTCTCTCCTTTATATATATGTTCCTCTTTGAATGCAAATATTCATTGTTTCACTATGTCTTTGGACTTTATCTTCCTGATAATAAAAACCTCTCAGAGCACTACGTTTTATTAATAATCTTTGGGGAAAATAAACACACTGTTTCTAAATTTCACCTTGCTAGGTAACACGTTTCACCCCTCCTTTGAAAACAATTTAATCTGGTTTATTTCAAAATGCAAATGTTCCTATGACACCCTTGTTTCAAAACTTCCCCATGTTTATCTAATTAACATTTCAAACCTAACTTCTCCTCTTACATTAAAGAACCCAGACTAGCTGGCTCTAATTCGTTTAAGTCTCACACAAACACACACACACAGACAATTATAAACACACACACATCCCACTATTATTATATTTACAATAAATTCCAATAACATTCTGAAAATTATTATATCTTCCTGAAATTATCAAAAGCTTTCTGTAAATCCAAAAACACCACTGGTTCTCCCTTAACTACTCTGTTGGCTACATCCTCAAAAAGTTCCAGTAGGATTGTCAAACATCCTCCCCTTTCATAAATCCATGTTGACTTTGTCTAATCCCATTGATATTTTCTAAGTGCCCACTTATCACATCCTTCATAATGGATTGTAGCATTTTCCCTATTACTAATGTTAGGCATTTTTTCTGTTGTGTTTTTGTGCCAGATAGGAATGTATAACTGCTGCAATGCATGCATTCATTCCTTAATTATTAGCCACTGTCCACGAAGTTCCACAATCTCTCTTTGCCAATTCATGCCTCATACCTTCGTAGTTTCCTATGTTAAGATTTAGGACCCAGGTTCAGATCGGCCTACTTCAATTTCCATCCTAATAAAGAATTCTATCACGTTATGGTCACTGTTCCCTAATGGGGCCCACACAACAAGATTATTAATTAAACCCTTCTCATTGCACAATACTAAATCTAGAATAGCTTGTTCCCTGGTCAGCTCCTTGACATATTGGTCTAAAAACTCATCTCGTACACACTCCAGGAATTAATCTGCCACAGTATTTTTGCTAATTTTGTTTGCCCAGTCTATTATCTGAAAGTTATTCCTGGGGGGCGCGTGCAATTGGCGGGCTTGGGAGTGATCGGGAAACAGGCCTGACACTGTGACCGGCCCACGACCGTGATTTCACACTGGCTGGCTAATTAAGGCCCGCCCAGTGTGAAACACATCTTCCCAATGGTCGGGAAGGGCTGGGCGGGGGCAGGATCCTGTCGCACACTAGGTCCAATGATGATCCGGCGGGCAGTATAAAAATGGCAGAGGCAGCTCCCTGAAGGCTGCCAAGGGATAATCATATCCTGCGGTCTAGAGACTGGAGCTATGGCCTCAACAGCGGCTGGAGTTGTCAGGTGGGAGGGCAGGTCGAGTGGGCGCTCAGCCCCCCGTTGATTGGATGAGTGCCTTGCAGTCCTCCTGGAGGAGGTGGGTGTCAGGTGGGACACACTCGTTCCCAGGGATGGCAGGAGGAGGCCACCACACCAGACAAAAAAAGTTTGGGAGGAAGTGGCAGCTGAGGTCAGCAGTCATGATGTTGTGTGGCGCACATGGGGGCAGTGCCGCAAAAAGTTCAATGACCTGCTGTGCTCGGGAAGGGTGAGTACCATGTTGACATGGATCAGTGTGGTGAAGTGTTAAGGTCTGGCTGTCCCCCATTGGACCTCAGGGGTGTTAGTGTCTGAGTGCCAATTGTCAATGACACTGGGGCTGGCCAATGGGGTGAGCCCTGGCTGCTTGACCTGAGTGCCTTGTGGCTCGAGGGCCATGACTCAGATGTGCCCTAGAAGGTGTTCCTCAGGTGGAGTTGGCCAGGCTGCAATGACGCTGCAGGTAGAGAGTGGATTAATCAATGTTCCTCTGTCCTTTCAGGAGAAGATGAGCCATAACAACATGGAGAGGTCAAGGACAGGCGGAGGCCCCCCAAACCTAATATTGACAAGGTTTGAAATGGACGCCTTGGAGCTGGAGAGCCGCCACCCACTTCGCTCAGCCGGTTTTGGAGAGGCAGGGGTCTCTGACGAAGGTAAGAATGCAGTGCACAGAGGTGAGGGTTTAGGATGGTGCAAGAATTCTTGTGTAGTCTCTTAATTGATGGGAGCCTGAAAACTGGAGTCCCCATTGTTCATTGAAAAATGATGGCATCATGATGCAGATCTCCATTGTGTCACCAGGGTGCCTGGCTTGCAGTGTGATGACTTTAACTAATGACATGCCATTGTTCTCCCTTAGATTCACCAGCAGGCAATTGTTCACAGGACCCCAAAAACCCACCCCCAATGCCAGAGGACCGCTGGGCTTCAGATGCACCTGCATCACATCTGCTTGATGAACAAGGCACCAGCGTTGATACCAGCACCTCGGTGGGCATTAGATAGGCAGCTAGAATGTTGGCGCACATTGGTGAGGGCACTTCACGCTCACTTGAGGATCAGGCAGAGGCAGAGAGTGCCTAGGGCGCTGGCAGTCGGAGGACTGCTGGAGACCACGACAATGCTGAGTCAAAGGCAAAGGATAAGCCCGTGGAGTCGTTCATTAGGTGGCAGATGCTGGATGTCCAGTGGGATGTGCAGGAGGATCTGGCGGAGATCCATGAGGGCATGTGTGCCATGGTCCCTGTTGTGGAGGCGCCCATGCGGAGCATGAGCACTGTGTTGACCCTCATGGCCGAACACACTGCCTCCTCCATTGAGAGAGTGGTGACTCTCATGGAGAGGCAGCTCCAGGAACAGAATCAGTGGTTCCTGGGGTTGCACTCGGACCTCAGGGTGATAGTGCCAGCATGGGAGATGGATGAGGCACCCATTATCCGTGCTAGGTGCCTGTCCATCAATGGTGAGCAGGGAAGTCCAAAGCAACCTCACATTGGCGTACAACTACAGGCCCCCTGAGGGTGCTCTGGATGATGGTAGCAGCTCCTCCGCCCCTTTGCCAGTGACCATGGCACCTGATGAGGCTGCAATGACTGGGGAGATGCCAGCTGTGGCCAGTGCCACAGGCGGGCCCAGCACAGGCTCCACTGGCCAGAGGATGACTGCCAAGGTCACCAAGGTGAACAAGACACAAGAGTCAGCAGGCTGTCTCCAATGCTGCTGCCTGTGAGGGGCCGGTACCAAGATGCAGCACTCATAAACGTAAGTTTAAGGCACCATGAGCAAAAGATGTGATCTTCTGTTCTGTAATGATTTGTTTATATGATTACTGGTGTGGCCATGAACACCAGAGATGATAATGTTAATTTGTTTTGAGTGTGAAAATTATATCAATTTTGCTTTTGTCGTAATGGCCTGAGTATGCTTCACCTTATTTTTTGATGCGGGGTATGCCAGTATTTCATGCTGGACGTGGATGGCTCTAAACTTTATTGCACAGGCACTGAGTGGATTTTGGGTTCAAATGAAAGGGTCATTTCAGACATCCAAGATGGAGGTGGCAGCCCTGGCATGGGATGGAAGCAAATCTTTGTCAACCGAGAGAAAGGAGCATTGGATCAATGCATCCCTGGAATCCCTACCTCCCTAAAGGACCAAGAGGTCTGCCTCCATGCCCTAAGCATTCTCCTCACCGTGCTTCTCTTCTGACTCAGTGTTGGATTCATCCTCTGTGGTGTAGCTGCATCAAGATCCTCTTGATCCAGTGCCCGATTGTGGAGAGCGCAGCATGCAACCACGATCAGTGACACCCGCTCTGGGGGATATTGTAGTGCTCCCCCTGAATGGTCCACCTCTGGATCCTTCAGGGAGGCAGGGATACAGGGACGCCTAGATCCAACGCTCCTTCAGCTAGGCTGCCAAGGATCTTCTTTCACCTCATGCCAGGGCTGCCATTGGAAGCAGATCTTCAGAAGACCTATCACTGACCTCGTGGAGGCATGACTCCTATTTCAACACTGCTCTGCCTCTGTTCTTGGGAAGCGGAGCAGGTGCCAGCGGAGAGCACAATCCCCATTAACTAACAGAAGGCTGTCTGATACCTGGAAGGGTCCACATGGTTAAAATTCTCCGGTGGCCTTGGAGACATCAACGAGTCCTGGAACCCTGGAAATACTAAGAATGAAGCTCAGAACAGAGATGAAGCTGTCAAGTTCCATTAAGCAACCAGCAGCAAACTATCTCCTAAACTCCTAACTACTCACATTGGCAATGCTGCTGACCCTTTTTATCCCATGCTTGGATGAGGTTTTGCAAAATGTGGGCTGTCCGCCAGCCCATCTTGCCCGTACTACAAGCACGAAATCGTATGGGCAACATAAAATCGGGATCAATTGCCTTTTTAATGGTCTTAAGCGGCCTTTTAGTTGATGGTAGGCGCGACTCTGACAGCTGCACGCGCCCGCCGACCTGAAGATTGCAGGCATGTGGGAAGACGTCAGGATGCTCGCCCGACGTCATGTCGCACGATTTTATGCCCAATCAAGTCGGGTGCGGGCCTGCCCCCGAGGCATAAAATTCTGCCCTATATGTAGATTAAAGTCACCCATGATCACTATAGCACCCTTGTTACATGCTTCTCCAATTTCATGATTAATGCCTTCCCCTACATTATCACTACTGTTTGGAGGCCTATAGACAACTCCCACTAATATTTTCTGCCCCTTGTTGTTTCTTAGCTCCACCCAGACTGATTCTGTATCTAGGTTTTCTGAGCCAATAGCCTTTCTCACTATTGCACTGATTACATGCTTCACTAACAACTTTCTTTTTTGCCTGTCCTTCCTAAATCTCAAGTACCCTTGGATTTTCAGTTCCCACCCTTGGTCACCCTGCAGCCATGTCTCTGTAATCGCAATCATATTGTACCCATTTACATCTATTTGCATTATTAATTCATCTACCTTATTGCAAATGCTCTGTGCATTCAGATACAGTGCCTTTAGACTTGTCTTTAACATTTTTACACTTTTTTTTTGTACTATGGCCCTATTTGCTGCTAGCCCTCGTTTCCTCTGCCTTCCACTTTTGCTTTCTACTTTTCTGTCTTTCATTCCTATCGTTGTTTCCCTCTCTTGTGTCTCCCAGCTCAGGTTCACATTCCCCTGCCAGACTAGTTTAAACCTTCCCCCACAGCACTAGGGAATACCCCTGTGAGGATATTGGTCCTGGTCCTGCTGGGGTGCAACCAGTCCAGCTTGTACAGATCCTATTTTCCCCAGAATCGGTTCCAATGCCTCTGGAATCTAAATCCCTCCCTCCTACACGACCTTTCCAGCCATACATTCATCTGGTCTATTCTCCTATTCCTGATCTTGCTAGCATGAAGCACTGAGGGTAATCTTGAGATTACTACCTTTAAGATCCTGCTTTATAATTTATTTCCTAGCTGTCTATATTCTGCTTTCAGGACCTCATCCCTCTTTTTACCTATGTTGTTGGTAACGATATGGACCACAACCACTGGCTGTTCACCCTCTCCCTTCAGAATATCCTGCAGCCGCTCAGTGACATCCTTGACCCTGGCACCAGAGAGGCAACATAGCATCCTGGTGTCACATCTATAGCCACAGAAATGCCTATCTGCTCCCCTTACCATAGAATCCCTATCACTACTGCTTGTCCACTCTGCCCTCCCACCCCCCTTCCCCCCCGCAGCCCCCCCACCACCCTATGCAGCTGAACCACTCATGCTGCCACAGACTTGGCTCTTGCTGCATTCCCCTGAGAAACCATTCCCCCTAGCAGTATCCAAAACGGAAAATGTGTTGGAGAGTAAGATGGACCCAAGGGACT
This sequence comes from Carcharodon carcharias, assembly GCF_017639515.1. Taxonomy (NCBI): domain Eukaryota; kingdom Metazoa; phylum Chordata; class Chondrichthyes; order Lamniformes; family Lamnidae; genus Carcharodon; species Carcharodon carcharias. The sequence goes on along the minus strand of NC_054480.1, from coordinate 62,286,361 downwards.
CCTGCACTACCTGCCTAATGCTTTTATTCTATCTGGCGGTCACCCATTTCCTTTCTGCCTGTTCACTCTTTACCTGTGGTGTGACCAGCTCGCTGTATGTGCTATCCATGAAGATCTCATCCTTGTGGATGCTCCACAGTGACTCCAGTCATAGCTCCATCTCCGAAACATGGATTTTGAGTAGCTGCAGCTGGAGACACTTCCTTCACACATGGTCGCCCTGGACACTGGAATTGTCCCTGACTTCCCACAATGCACAGGAGTAACACATTCCATCTTGGGCACTATCCTCTTATTTTGACATAGCCAATGGTAAATGCTGAGCTGTTCAAATCCCAGAGGGAAACTTGAAACAACTGTCCTAACTCATTTTGCAATTTGTATGTTTTGAGATGCAGGCTTTGAATTCAGTAGTTACCAAGTCTCAAGAGGTAGTTATAAAACTAAATTCAACTTTTATTACTTAAAAAATTGTAAGCACATACATATGTCTACAAATTACTATGATAATAACTTCTAAAAAGTCCCCTAATTAATCTGACTCTCAGTTACACCTCCATTAAGGCAATAGTAAAATGCATAGATTTAAACAGACCCCTGGCAAAGCACACCCTGGATGTTTCTTTCAGCTCTGGGTCCTTGCAGACGTTGACTTGAGGCTTACAGGCTTTAGAACTTAGAATCCCTTCTCTTTTACCAGCAGCCTTCTCTTCCTTTATATGTATTTTCCTCTTTCAATGCAAATTCTCATTGTATTACTAGAGTTTTTTAACTTTACCTCTTCTAACAATAAAGCCCTTTCATAACACCAATTTTATTAGTAGCTTTGGAAAAGGTAAACGCATTCTTTGACTTCTTCTGGCTAGGAGTAATATTTCACTCATTCTTTAGAATGGTTTATTTAAAAATGCAAATTACCCCTTTACACTTCACCTTGTAACTTCCCTTTGTTTACTTAATTACCATTTCAAACCTACTTCTTGTTTATACATCAAAGCTTCTAGACCAGCTGGCTTTGATCCAGTTAAGACATATACACATACACACATGTAGACACAGATACCACTAGAACTCTATTTTAAAATAATTTCTAATGACGTTATAGACATTATTATATCTTCTTGACACCTCTGTGTAACACACACCAGCCTGGGCACTATCCTTCGATTAACACGTTCCAGATCCAGCACTATCCTCCAAGTAACACACTCCAGCCTGGACACTATCCTCTGTATAGCACACTCCAGCCTTGCACTGTCATCTGTGAAACACACTACAGCCTGGGCACTTTACTCTGTGTAACTGTTATGAAACTATTAATGTATATAATATTATTGGAAAATATTTGTCTTTTAAAATAGAGGTTTAGTCTGTGGGTGTGTCTTAATTGGATTAAAGCCAGCTAGTCTGAGTGCTTTGATGCACTAGCTTTGAGATGTAAACAGACAGGTAGAGTACATTTGCATTTTTTGAATAGAACATTCAAGAAGTGGGGTGAAAACTGATACCTATCCAGCAGACACCAAGCATTATATTTATATTGCTAATAAAATTGGCGCTATTAAAGGTGTTTTATTGTTAGAAGAGGCTGGTATTACAATGAGAATTTACATTCAATGGGTGGTGGTAGATATAAATTTAGCAGTTGTGTGTGCAAGGCAGAGGCTATGTAACATCAAAGCAAAGGTATGCTTACCACTGTCTCCACTGGAACCAAAATGAAAAGAACCTAATTTTGAATTAGTAAGGTGAAAATGCTTTGCCAGGTGTCAGGTTAAGTCCATGGCAAGCTGTTGCCTTAATGGAGATTAGTTTGGGAATTTGTTAAAAGTTATGATAGTAATTTGTAGCCATGTGGATATATTTTTTAACCTGCATAAATTAATAAAATGTTTCATTTTATTTAATGTAAAACCTCGAGAACTGGTGGTTTGATTCATGAATTTAGAGTCAAAACTCAAACATAACACTTAAAATTATAGGTTATGACAGTTGTTTAAAGTTTCCCTCTGGGATTTTTAAATAGCTCAGCTGTACCAACTGTATCGGTCATAACAATAACACTATAGCCTGGGCACTATCCTTTGTGTAACAGACTCCAGTCTGGGCACTATCCTCTGTATAACACACTCCAGCCTAGGCACTATTCTCTGTGTAGCACACCCCAGCATGGGCACTAGCCTCTGTGCAAGACTCCAGTCTGGACACTATCCTCTGTGTAACACACCCCAGCCTGGGCACTAGCATCTATGTAACAAACACCAGTCTGGGCACTATCTTCTGTGTAACACACCCCAGTCTGGGCACTATCCTCTGTGTAACACACCCCAGCCTGGCACTTCTCTCTGTGTAGCACACTCTAGACTGGCACTTCTCTCTGTGTAACAGATTCCAGCCCAGGTACAATCCTCTGTGTAATGTATTCCAGCCTGGGCACAATCTTCCAAGTAACAATGCTCCAGCTAAGGTTTCTAACTCTTGTTTGCCATATTCCTGGGTGTTTCATCACATGGCATTTAACTGCCCAGCAGTCAAATAACCTTTTTTCCATGTCCAATGCAACAGCAACTTATACAGCACCTTTAACAAGTAAAACATCCTAAGTGTTTCACATTAGTATTATCAAACCAACTTTACCACCTCGCCACTTAAGGAGATTTTAGAGCAGGTGACCAAAAACTTGGTCAAAGAGGTGGAGTTTGGGGAGCATTTTATAGGAGGAAAGAGGCAGAGAGACCGAAATGTTTAGGGAGGGAATTCCACAGCTTTCAACTTAGGCAGCCTAAGGCACGGCTGCCAACAATTGAATGTTTTAAAATGGAAGATGCTTGGGAGGCCAGAATTGGACAAGTTCAGATATCTAGGTGGGGCTGGAGGAAGTTACAGAGATAGGGAGGGGTGAAAACATGGATTTGAAAATAAGGATGAGGATTTTTAAATAGTGGCATTGCTTAACTGGGAGCCAATATAAAAAATGAGGATGGGGATGAGGGTGAATAGACAAGGTTAGCAGAATTTTTCATGACATCAGGTTCATGATTAACTGATAAATGAAAGCGTTCAAAGAAAATGGTAGAAACTTTGGGTGGAATCATGCTGGTCTAGAACATGTCTGGACCAACATGGCTTGTACGTATTGGCACTTACCCGAAGAAGGCTTGGGGTAGCTTGTGGAGATCAGAAGAGAAGACTGAGGCCTTTGGCGACTGGACCGGGGACACCATGTGCAACAGTGGGTGAGTGGAACTTCAGACGTCAGGATCTTCCAGGAATTTTAGCTTCTGTCTTCAGGGTTTTCCTGGAGGTGGATTTTCTACCTTCAATGTTGGGTAGGTTGCTGTCCGGGCGCCTTTTCAATATGGCGCCTGGATATTACAGCAGGGCACGCGCGCTATCTAGCTGCCCCACCATGTGATATATTGGGAAACAGCTGAGGTCATGTGATACAGTGTAAATTCCCAGCGGCCTCTGTGGTAGAAACTCTTTCCATTCCATTGCTGCCCCTGCCACAGTACTTAGTCCTGGAAGGGAAAGTTCTGCCCTATATTTCTTTTAGATCCTCAAGTGCTTTTGTCCTAGGTTGCTTTCAGCAGAGTCCATATGATTAATCTGTAACTTGTGGAGACTCGAGGACAAGCTTGGAGGTTTGGTAACTGTTGTAGTGCGGCCTTGTCACCTATTTGTAATAGAGTTGATCTGCAGACAATTTTCTAAGTGGAAACATTGGGTTTATTTACAATACAGCCAGCAGCAACTACACATGTGTATTCAACTCCACCTCTATCTCTACATGGACTGTGGAGGTGGCCCGCACTGCTAACACATTGGTTTACACAGGTCATGTGATCTTACATCACAGGACTATTCTTAAAGATATAGTCCAACATTTAACAAAACCACAGTTACACATTCCTTCCCCTTTAACTTTGCTGTACATATTGCATTTACAAGTATTTTTTTCCCATGACATTATAATCTTTATGCAGGTCATGAAATTTACAAGTTCAGTCTCTCAGGTGTTTTCCTGGTTCGTGTGGAACGTCGCAGCTCCACACCTTCAGATTATTTTTCAGGAATCACATTCTCTGAACATCAGGTGCCTCTTGGGCACTTGCAGTTCAGTGTCTTCTACTCTGAAAGAGACATCAGACATGTCAGTCCTTGCTATGCACCTTCAACAAGAAACGCTGCTTCAGTAATGGTGGCACAAGATCTTGTTGTGGTAACTCTCTTTTTCTTAAATGATCCACATGCTTGCGGGTGATCCGGCCCTCTGCTTCCACATGGCATAATAATGGTCTGGTCACTGAACTTACTTTACCCTGTACACTTTGGTCCTCCCCCGAAATTCTTTACATATACTGCTTCCCCAACAGTAAATTGCCTCTCACGATGATGAAAGTCATGTGTAGCTTTTTGGTTTCCTTGACTCTTCTCCAGCTTCCCCTCCAAATTTGGAAATATTAGGCTGAGTCTTGTCCTAAGACAACGTCTCATCAACAATTCTTCAGGTGTTGCTCCTGTTGCCATGTGGGGTGGGGGGGGGGGGGGGGTGGGGGGGTGGGGTCATCCTGCAGTGAAAAAGAAAGCGTGCAAGCTTGGTCTCCAACCAATCCCCTGTTAACTTCATGTTTGTCGAAAGCATCTAGAGGTCTTTCCAGGGAAGATCTTGGAAGTAACTTGTACATCTTTGATTTTATCTTCAGCATCAGCATCCAGCAAAACACTGTGAGGGACTGGAATAATATCAAACTAGGCACAGTTTGATAATGGGCAGAATTTTATGTATGACGTGCGGGTGGCGGAGCCCACATGTCAGCGCTTAAAATGTCGCGCGCTGATGTCGGGTGAGCATCCCAACATTAGCGCGCGGCATAGCTATATTTAGCCGGGCGGGCGCGTGATGAAGCATGACGGGCACCCGCCATTAATTAAAGGCCTTTTTAAGGCCATTAACTAGGCAATTGATGCCGGTTTTGAGGCACCCGTGCGACCTTCGGCTCGGCGCACGAGCCCCACATGCAGACGGGTAAGTGACTTTTGAACAAATCTCATCCACAGGCGGGATATGTGGGCTCAGAGGGGATGTTAATGTTTTATCTGAAGTATTTATTACAGAAAGTGTTTTAAACCTACCTGTGTGATTGTTAGCAGTTCAGATCGGTTTCCAACAGCTTATTCTCTACTTTGAAACTTCAGCTCACCCATCTCTAGACAGTAATCTTTATTGGGCCTGAAGCTTTCCGGAGGCCTCCATTTAGCCTGGGGGTATGGGTTCTGACATCTCCATTGGAGGCAGCTCTTCTGAGGAGGAAAGGAGGGCTAGAATAAGGAGGAAGCCAGGAGTGGACAATCAGCCTCCGAGGGAGCCACCTTTAGGAGGCCAGGCGCAGGCACAAGGGGCGCAGGGCCAAGAGGTTGTCCAAGTGGAAGGGGCCGCAGAAGACGCCACTATCCTGCTGCCAGGGTATACAGGCGGCGAAGCAGCTCCCTCAATATGACTGAGATGCAGTGCCGAAGGAGGCTCCGACTCTCAAGGGGGACAGTGACCTATATCTGTCAGATGATTGGCTCTGAGATTTCCCCTAACTGTGTGGGCGGACACCTCATGCCAGCGACTCTGAAGCTCACAGTTGCCCTCCAGTTCTATGCATCTGGCTCCTCCCAGGGTTTGGTGGGTGATCTTTGCAGTGTCTCCCAATCAGCTGTCCACACTTGTGTCAAGCAGGTTACAGATGCTCTGTTCAGAAGTGCATTGACCTTCATCCACTTCCTCTGTGACCAGGCAAGTCAGGCACAGCGAGCCAGAGGCTTCGTGGCCATTGCTGGTTTCCCCCGCATCCAGGGTGCAATATACTGTACACATGTGGCCATCAAGGCGCCAGCAGGTGAGCCCTGTGTGTTCGTCAACAGGAAGGGCTTCCACTCCACGAACGTGTAGATAGTGTGCAGGATGCAGATTCTACAAGTCTGTGCAAGGTACCCAGGCAGCTCCCATGACGCCTACATCCTCAGACACTCCCAGGTGCCGGGGCTCTTCAGCGCTCCGGCTCAGCTGGATAGATGGCTGCTGGGTGACAAGGGCTATCCCCTCAGAAGGTGGCTCATGAAGCCTCTCCGCCATTCAAGAACAGAAGCTCGGGAATGCCACAATAGGAGCCATGGCACCAGAAGGGCTGTGGTGGAGAGAGCCATCGGTCTTTTCAAGATGTGCTTCTGATGCCTGGACCACTCAGGGGGTGCACTCCAGTACCCCCCAGATCACGTGTCTGTGATAGTGGTAGCATGCTGCATTCTGCACAATCTTGCGCTGGAAACTGGGGATGCAGTTGATGATGAAGACCTTGACACAGTGGATGAGGCTGCACATGTTGAATCCAGCAGTGGTTCAGAGGATGAGGAAGCACTTGGCAATGATGAGGGGCTGCACGCCAACCCGCTGCTACACCAAGGAGGCAGGGACACCCGGGACACTTTAATCCAATGAACCTTCAGCTAGCTCCACACACATGGATCTGCAGGACTAGCATTGCTTGGAGCTTCCACACGTGGCACTTAGGTGCTACATCTTCTACCTCATCAGCTGCAACTAAGGGCTTAGCACATAAACATCAATGTTCACTCAAACACTCATAAAATGTCTGTGAAAATACAAATGCAGCAAAAAGGAAACACCCTCAGCCATGGTCACAAATGTGGACTTTAATGCCACCAAAAGAATGAACAGACGTCGCTCTGACGCTGAGAATCAAACATTCCCTAATCTAGGGCTAACACAAAATCACCAGTGACAAACCCGTGGAGTGCCTAATGTGCCTTATGTTTACATTTGCGGGTGCTTTGTCTTGGTGCTATTCCATCGCTCAGAGTGGCTTATGAGACAGACTGCTGACTCTGCTGTCCTGTTGGCCTTGATGACCTTGGCGGACGTCCTCTGGCCCTTGGAGCCTGTGCTGGCCCAGCCTGGGAGGGAGCGGCCAGTTCCAGAACTAGCACCTCAACAGTTGTCGCAGCCTCAATGGAAGAATCGTTGACTGGCAGAGGGGCGGAGGAGCTGCTGCCCTCATCCGGAGCGCCCTGAGAGGAACTCGCAGTGATGACAGGCAGCTGCTGCGCTGACTTGAGGTCACATTGGACCCCCCTGCTCACCGCAGATGTATGAGCACCGAGCTGGGACACTTGGTGCCCAGAGCATCTTCCACATTGCGAATGACAATCTGTGGCCATTAGCGCTGTGAGGGCTTGCAGGCCAGAGCGTATCCCAATTGGATGATTATCAATCTGTTGGAAGCCCCTCTCCATGAGAGTTGCCTTTCTCTCAATGGAGGAAGCCTGACGCTCTGTCCTGAGGTTCATGCCTTCCCTGACACTCTGCCTGGACTCCTCCGCCACAGAGACCAAGTGAAGTACACCCTCATGCAACCCTGCCAGATGCTCCCGTGCACCCTGCCGCTTGTCCTGCAGCTGCTGCATGATGGACATCTCCAGAGGCACATCGTCACTGCCCGACTCAGCATGTGCCTGGTTCCCTGCAGTCCTCCGGCTGCTGGTGCCATCTGCACTCTCTGTCCATGCCATCTCCTCCAGCAATTGTGAAGTGCCCTCTCCACTGTGTCCCGGGACACTAGCCGACGTTATAATCCCCACCGATGTGGTAGTCACTGCGCTGGTGCCTGGTTCGCTGAAAGGATGTGATGCAAGTTGCAAGTGACACCCCTCAGGTGTGGAGGGGGGCTCTGGACGTGTTGGTGGTGGCCATGCGGTGGTGATGCTGAAATTAACAACAAGGACAGTGCATCCGTTAGCGTTCAGTCACTAACACCTTTCATCTGTTTCCCCCCGCCGAGGCTCATAATGTGCTCAACCTTCAAGAACCTAAGGAGACCAACATTGGTGGAGTGGTAAATAGTCATGAGGTGGCCCAAACATTATACGCGCATACAGACAGGCTGGTCAGATGGGCTAAGGAATGCCACATGGAATGATATGTGGATAAGTGTGCACTTAAGCACTTGGGCAAGACAAACAAGGTACGGGAATACATGAGTAATGGTAGGACCGTGGAAAGTCACAATGATTACAGGGCAGACCCGTTAAGGTAGCAGAACATGAACATAAGGCGTTTAACAAGGTCAAAGCCAGTCTTGCCTTTATTAGCCAAGGAATAGAATGTAGGAAAATGGAGGTCATGTTTCCAGTGCAGAAAATGCTGTCGAGGCCACATCTACACTTCTGCGTTCGGTTGTGACCTGCACTTCATGGGAGGGATGGCATTGGAGTGGGGAGAGTGCAGAGGTTCCTGACCTGAATGCATGCAGGCCTGGAGAGTTGGAGTGATGAGGAAACATTGCATACACTTGTGACATTTGTTGTGGAGCACAGGAGATTGACAGGTCACATTATTGACCTTCATACCATTATGAGGGGCAGAGAATGGGTGGACAGAAGGAAACATTTGCCTTTGGCGCAGGGATGACTAACGTGGTGGCATTTATTTAAGTTGAGTGCCATGAGGTTGACAGGTGAGGTGCTGAGGACCTTTTGGACACAGTAATGTGGGACGCACTGGCTGAAAGTGTGGTGGAGGTACAAACCCTCCTAAGATGCAAAACATCCTTGGGTGTGCAGCAGCGATGCCATGGCATGTTAGGCCATGGGGATAGTTGTCACAAATGGGGTAAGGCGACTTTGGAAGGTACTAGAGATGCACATCCTCAAGGGGCCGAGGGACCTTTGTGTATGATCCACATGTCTGACTGTATCAGTCTGTGAATGAGCAATGTTGCTGCATTAACTATTGCAGCAACCATCAGTGCTTTGGATGGTGGGGAGACAGAGTGGATGGGACTGTGGGCCTCAAATACCTGGCCGCTGCACCCCAGCCTCACCGACACCTGTTGACCTGGCCACTGGCCTCCTCCCCAGGTCCATGACCTACTCCTCAAAGGTGGTGATATGGGGCAGCACGGCGTGCCCACCACCAGTCCGCAAACGCTCTCGGCTATTGTATTCTGTTTTTGCAGAACAGAGAAGAGCATTTATTGGGGCTGATCGCTCATGTACTCTGCACGCGCACTCCACAGCCTAACCACGGTGGCCCATCTGAGGCCTCCAGCGGCAACTGTCCACACTACTGGTGATCAGTCCCCAGAAGATAGTACAGCTGTTCCCAACCCCTCCCCCCAACTGCCACCTTGGACATATTCGGCATCCATCACTTTGAATAACACATGGGTCTTAGCGCCCATGGCAAGGAGGCACAACTAGGTGTGGTGCCGAGGTCAGCATATGGCTCTTGGCCACGACTCCTTGAGGCTCCCCTTCCACCATCTCATCACCATCAACATGACATGTGTTGTATTTCTGAGTATCTGCCTATCTGCCTCCCCTGCAGGTTGCCCCCAGACTACTCAAATGTGACAAACACCAACATATGCTGTGCGTAGAAGCCATCTTCTTCTCAACCAATAAGGCTGATGTAAGCATGGTCACTATCTGTTTGCCCACCCCGCATGCGCCAAATGCCCAATGCAGTAATGACACTAGGACATGGCGGGGGTGGGGGGGGAGGGGGGGGCGAGGGGGCTCCAAAGCTAAGGCTTCCCGCTGGGTTAAATGGCCAAGGCTGACATGGTACTCGCCCTTCCAGAGCGCAACAAATCATTGAAGCTTTTGCGGCACTGAGTTCCTGTGCACTGCACAGCATCTTGAGAGATCATGACCTCCGCCACCTCCTGCGACGCCTGCTTGGTAACGTGAGGGGCCCTCCTCTTTCCATCTTCAGGAAACAACACCTCCCGATGACGTGACACCTCTTCGAGGAGGGCAACAAGGCAGGCATCAGAGAACCGACGGGCACATTGGCCCCCCCTGCTGGCCTACCCTGCAGCCTGCCCCCCACTTCCTCTGCCCTGCCCTCCTCTAGAGCTCACTGTGCAGATTGGTTGCTGGCCATAGTGAACAGTCTAAAGGAGGCTGCCTGGCCTTTCTTTATACAGACTGCTGGTTCCCCATTGGAACCGACGGTCTGTACACGCCCGCCTCACTTTTGAAATTCCCACTATACACAGGAGTCTACATTGAGCTGGGCAGGCCTTAATTGTTCGCTGGTGGAGATCGGCTACCTGCCCATCGCCGATTGGGTCGGGCCCGCCCAATATAAAATTCTGCCCAATGTGTGTATTGCCTCCTTCAAGTGTTTATAGGTGCTACCAGCCACCATTTTACTGATTTTTTGGAACCTTCTTTCTTTTTATATTCTTCTTTCTACCACAGAGTTTTTGTCTCATCCTTCATCTTGACTTCACTGTCAGGTGAAATCTCAACTTGTCTTTGTTCAGTTGCTGAGTCTCCCTAAATTTCATTATCTGCTCGCCCCTTGGAAAGTTCTCTGACTTTTGTTTACAAAGGGTCCTTGGTTTCATTTAGTTGATTCTTCAGCTCTTCCATCTCTTTTTTGTATTTGCTGTCTGCCTCCTGGAAACTTGACCATTGATGTGTTTTCTCTGTCAACTGGTTCCTCAGCTTGTTCAGAGAGGTGCTGAATTCTTTCTGTTTCTCTTCGTACTTTTCCAGAGGCACAAACCTTGACCTGAGGGAATCTTGTGTGTGAAATTCTTTCAACAGGTTTTCTTTTTCCTTGAGAAGGTTACTCACTTTGTCTGGAACTCTGTCATTCAGCAGGGTCTCGTTGAGTTTGGTCTGCTGCTTTTCCATGTTTTTGTTTGAGATAGACTGCATTTCTTCAGGTTCTTAAGTCCTTGCACACTCCTTTTTCATCCTATTGAAGTCCTTGGACTCTCCAGGCTCTTTCTGTCATATTTTGCCTTGTTCCTTTTTCAAGACATGAGCTCTTCCAGCTTCCTTTTGAAATCTCACTGGCCAATCAAGGTTGATTTCCCTTAACCAGTTTTACCCTAGAAGGCTTAGTCCTCTGCCTCTCAATACCATCACGGTTGGCTGTGCTGATTGGTTTCTATAATGAACAGTTACTCTGATGATACCTTTTACTAGGGTTTTATCGCTTGTGTACATTTTCAACTTGGCAGATGTTTGTTCCAAATTTAATTGATGTTCACCATTATTTAAATATCTGTAAGTGTGTTCTTCAATTACAGTAGTGGAAGCTCCTGTGTCTACTTCATTTTAACTGGTTTACCGTTCACTTGTACTGTAACAAATATTGGCTCTGTCTTCCCAACTTTCATATTAAACACTGAATAAGTGTTAGAGTTTGTTGTTTCATTGGGCTTTTTCCATTGTTTGCAAGCCTGTTTACATCTCTCTCTGGTCTGTCTCATTACATGTCCACTTCTGTGACAAAAGTAACTTTTAAACTGCAATCGCTAAAAGACTGATTGTTACCACATGGATTAAAGTTGTTCTTCAATTAAGCTGCTAACTTTTTGCTTATTTTTCGGTTAACGGGGACTGTTTCCCACTATGCGGTGGAGTCTCGCTTTATCGCGCCACTTTTGGCTGACTGTTCCTGCCCGATTAGTGGTACAGTGCCAATTGCGCCCCTTGTATTGCTTGTGAATCTCTTACAGCACTTTCCCTGGCCAGCACTATTCCTAATGCCTTCTTAAAATCCATATTCACTTCAGCCAGCAATCTTCTTTGAATAGTGTCTTCTTTCACACCACACACTAAAGGATCTCTGAGCATGTCATTCTGATTCTCACCGATCTCACAATGTTCAGTTAATTGCTTCAAATTTTGCCAATTTTCTCACCCAGGGCTCTATTTCATGAATTGATCCAGAATCTTTGCGTTATGACGGAGAGTTAGAGTTGAAAATGTCTCTCTGCGAACTTCTTTGAATCCGGGGCACTGGGAGCCATCAAACTTTGAATCAAGCTATAGGTTTTGCTCCCACAAATACTCAAGAAAATCACTCACCTCTTCTCTTCCCCAGTGATTTTGTTCGCTTGAAAGAAGAAAGCAAAGCATTCTATATACTGAGACCAATCATCCGTGGCTGGCTCAAAGGGATCAATTCTATCAAATTGTGACATTTCGGGCGAGTATATCTTCTGTTATTTTAAACGGACATTTGCTACCCACAATCACTGGGCAAAGTACAGTATCGATTCCAATTTATCTTGATTTATCCTGATTTATCCTCATCTCCAGTTTGTTACTGTGTGGCCTTGTCACCTATTTGAAATAGAGTTGATCTGCAGACAACTTTCTAAGTGCAAGCATTAGGTTTATTTAGAATACAGCTAGCAGCAACTACACATGTATATTCAACTCTATCTGTATCTCTACACTGAATGTGAAGGGAGACTGCGCTGCTAACACATTGGCTTACACAAATCATATGCCCTTACATCACAAGACTATTCTTAAAGGTACAGTCTAACATTTAACAAAACCATAATTACTATAGCAACCCACACTCAACATAATTCCCTATGGAATACAGTCCGAATCCAAAGGCTGTCGGCTGTGTAAAACAGTGCAGTTCAATACACTGTCCCTTATGTAGCACAGGGGTGTGTGTCATAGGTAGTCCCTTCTGCAGGAGTCAGCCGCATCCTACTTCATAGCTGGTGAATAACTGCACCTGGCCCTCGACACTCACCTAGCTCTCACCTGTGTATCCACATAGCTGCTTGTGCAGGACAGCAGATTGTATCCGAGTATATACGTTATTTCACAGGCCAAACCAAGTGACGGTAGCATGCAGGCTGGTGTCCACATGTGAGGGAAAACGCCTATCTCCAGCCACCCTTTTTCAAGTGCATCAATAAAGCTGCCTCGATGGTTAAAGCAGTGGAAATGGTATCCCCTTAATGGTGCTGGAAGTATCACAGTATAAGCTGTATGGACAGCTGTAAAGTTCACCGGCACGGGCTCAGGGGTACTGCAGATTATCCACTGCAGACAGCCACATCTCCAGTTGTATTGACTTGTCAAGCCACTGGGGACAGAAGTGCAGGACCGAGAGAGTAACTGGCAATATGCAATACATTTCCACTGTAATCAACTCATACGCAAGTGTTGTGTGCATACTTTACCGACTCCTTCATACACAACCCGTTATACCCCTAAATGCTCTCCTTTAGTATTCACCCACACACTATTGTATAATACAGATGAGACAAAAAGATGAAGAAATGGGAACTCTACTTAGCTTTCACTGACTCCATTGACATAACAAGTGGTGTGAAGCAGGGCTGAGTCATGGCCCTGTGCTCTTCAGTATGTTCTTTGCTGCCATGCTTTCTGGGGCATTTGATGGAAATGTTGATGAAAAACATCCAATTCAGAACGGATGGCAATCTCTTCAACCCGAGGCGACTGAAATCCTCAACTAAGGTAGAGATGATGATATGAGAATTGTTATTTGCTGATGACTTGTTCCCTCATGTCATGCTGTCAGCCAGGCCTTTGAAAGATCATGGACTGTTTTTCAAGAGTGGCTGCTGAATGTAGGCTAACAATCAGCTTAAAGGCAGAGATACTCCACCAATCAGGACCCAGGAGAGCTGGGGGAATGGGCAATTTACAAAACAACAGGCCAAGAGCGAGCAGCGAGAGCGGACCTAGGATGACCTGTAATGCTCTCTGTTCAGCCAGCTTCCTCCTCTTTCTCCATTGTTATTGTTGTTGCTGCCACCAGGATTTAACTGTTTCATGTTGGTGAAGAGTGAGCTCGGCATCTTTTTATTAAAAGGAAGAGAGGAAAGAGAGGCTGAGCCCGAAAGAAGCAGGAAGCAATCAGACAAAAGCAAACAGGATGGGAATGTATAAGGAGAGAGAGGGGGAAGGGGTGAGTGTAGTGGATGAAGAGGAGGAGGGAAGGGAAAGAGACAAGAGAGGAAAAGCTGGAGTGGGGTTGAAACAGTGCGAGAGAGTCTCTCTGGGTGGAACCTGAGCCCAAACCTGAGACAGTGGCTGGTTCCTGGGAGCCAATCCAGGGGTGGCGGGTCCCCCCACTGCCTTTGTCTTCTGGTCCCAGTGGGAGGGGCAGGCTGTGAACACAGTGAAGGCTGTGGACTGGAGATTCAGAGCCAATTTGCCAAAGTAGCTGGGGATGGCTGTTTCAGTCTGATAAATAGATGTTATTTCCTCAACGGATCTTCCTTCCTTCCCTCTCTTCCTGGCCACCATCAGGGTATGGCTCTGCCTGACTAGATGGCTGGCTTCCCTCTCTCTGTCTTTGGGCATTGCTGCCCCATGTCCTTAGCCACATATGGCAGGATTGGCGGGCAGTGAGCTGTCTCATTGGCTGTTCCTGCCTGTTTCGTCTTGGGTTCGGATCTTTGTTGGGGTATCTTTAGGGTTTGCCTGTTACCGTACGAGTACTGCCATGGACTGTCATTCATAAAAAGCTCTCTTGTTTATTTACAGATCCATGTACAGTGATGTTTTACCCATCGGCTGCGATGGGGGGTTTTCACACTGTATCATCTCAAACCCGCCACGTTATTGTGCATTCTCAGGACACATGCCATTTCCATGGCAGACAGCCTCTCATTCGCCCATCAGCTTGCCACTTCATCACGCCGGGCACCATATTTAAAGTCCAGCCACGTGCACCACATCTCAGTACCTCCTGCCCATAACTGCAGCAGGGAAGATGTCCACGAAAGGCAAGAAGATTGCAGGTTTAGTGACACGTCACTGGAACACCTTTTGGATGCCATGGGGGCGTACTGGGATGTCCTCTACCCCTGCTCTGGCCGCAGGGTGGGCAGTGGCATGACCAACCAGGCTTGGAAGGTGGTGGCAATGCCCTTCAAAAGAGGACGGCCACCCAGTCCTACAAGAAGATGAATGATCTCCTCCATTCTGCCAGGGTAAGTCACTCTTCTCATCACTCTCAACTCACACACTCACAAACCCATCACATATCCACAGTGATCTCACTCTGCCGGTTCAACGGACATCAGCATTCACCCTCTCACACTCACCATCATTGTCCTCATCCCGTCCATGGGTCCACACACTGCCCACACATGCCAGGCATATTTATCATACTTATCAGGTGTCCTGCTTACACTCTTTCCATCTCTATTCATGCAGGACAAGTTGGCACACAACATGAGGGAGAGGTCGCAGACCGGTGGAGGAATGCTTGAAATCAAAATCCTCATGGATTTTGAAAACAGAGCCATCAGCTGGCCAACAATGATCTGGACCATTCCTGTGCAGATGGTGAGATCAGTGGTGCTCTACCAAGTGAGGGTCCAACAGTGCAACATCCATCAGACAACCATGCTGGGACTGATGTGTCCTGTTTCACAGGCCACTGCCATGCACTAATTAACTCCCCTTGCTTTCACAGGCACATCTGGGAAACAGCCAATGGAATCCATGACCCAGGGCCTCCAATCAAGCCCTGAAGAAACATCTGAAAAGGAATCTGATGGCATCCCTCCTGAAGTCCCTGTCACAGCGCTCACACCCACCACCAGTGCAGAGGCACACAACCTGGTGGGACCTAGCCTTACAGTGGCCTCGGTATCACAATCTAGTGAGCACATTGCACTATCCAAAGCAGGCAGCGGCAGGGACTTCCCAGGTGTCCAGCAGTCGGAGGGCTGCTGGAGGCCAGAAATTTGCTGAGTGTGAGTCAGATGATGAGCCTCTAGACTGGGTCATGTCACAGTTTCTGGACCTGCAAAGGCAAGCTCAGGAACATCAGGAAGAGATGCTCGTTGCACTCCTCAGGTTGCAAGGCATGATGGAGGAGTCTGTCTGCCTTCACTCTGTGTTGATAGTGCCGGCATGTCAATGCACTGAAGTCAACACTGGTAGGATGGCAGCCACCCTGGATCATGACGTCGCTCCTGCATTGCTGCGTGGGCTCAACTCCATCACTGATGCTATAGTTGGTGTCCAACAGTGTGTACGCAAGAGGGGTGCCAGGAAGCTCGATCTCACTCCAGCTACCCCTTCTGCTCAAGGAATCAGCCTTGGGCCCTCGGGCAACCATAAGGAGGAGGATTAGCAGATGCACACTCCGGGGCCATCCACCCAGGTGACTCCTGAAGTGTCCGGTCAATCCGAATCCCCTCTTCCTGTGACCTCAGCAGCTCCAGCTCTGCTGTGGAGGGTGCCACTGCCACTGTGGGCCGAAGCCCTCCAGGTCTCAGCCCTCCAGAGGATGCCCGTCAAGGTCATCACAAACAGGGCATCACAGTCAGCAGGCTGCCTCCACCTCCACTATAGATGTCCAGGGAGCAAAAGGTTAGAAAAGTTAAGAATAATTAATTGCACAGCCTGGACATGGGTATTAATCACTTGTAAATACTGTTCACTATTGTCAATAAACTCCCAAGAATGTCTCCCTGTCTATGGCTCCTTGTTCTGATGAGCAGTGTTTGTGTCACTCAAATGTGAAACCTTTCTGCGCAAGATAAAGGCAGGTGTCTCAGTCCAGGGCCTCTTCCCTGTGCTCTGTGCAGCCTTCAGACCAAACTGATGTTCCAGCCTCACACTCCATGGAAACATTACTAATGCCTGCACTTCAACGGTGCTTGTCATTGCTGCCAGAATGTCATGGTCAGGCATCGCAGAGTTCCATCATTCTCTTTGTGTGCTCTCAGCACCTTTAAGGTGGGGCTGGCTCCATGTCTTTAGCATCTGTGACCAGTGACGCTGTGTTCTTGACGGGGTCAGATGCTGAAGGTGGACAAAGGTTCAGATGCTTCTAAAATTTTGTGGCTACGTCTCTATGTTTACAGAGCACGAGTGAGCTGCCCTCAGCCAGACAGGGGTCAGACATTTTCAGAGGTTATGTGAAGATCTACTGCACATCATCATCATCCTCCACAAATCTTGCAGCTATGAGGGCTTCCCAAGTGCGCCTGCCTCATCTGGCCAGTGCAAGGGCCTCATCCCCATCATCATTGCCTTTGACGACATCCTCACACTCATCCCCCTCGGCGTCCTCCTCATCAGAGGAGACTTCCAGCTCCTCTCCCCGTTGCAGTGCCAGGTTGTAAAGAGCGCAGCAGACAACGATGATGCGTGACACCCTCTGTGGACTATATTGCAGGGCTCCACTAGATCGGTCCAGTCACCGGAACCACATCTTCAGCATCCCGATGGTCTGCTCAACCAAGTTTCGAATTGCAGCATGAGCCTCATTATACCGTCGCTCTGCTGCAGCCGGAGATCATTGCACAGGTGTCATCAACCATGGCCTCTGTGTGTAGCCCTTGTCCCAGAGGAGCCATTCCTGCAGCTTCTGTGGACCCTGGAATTCATCAGGGATCTGTAGCCGTCTGATGATGCAGAGGTCGTGAACACTCCCTGAAACCGTTCGCACACCTGCAGGATGTATTTCCGGTGGTCACACACCAGCTGAACACTCAGCGAATGGAATCCCTTACGGTTGATGTAGTTGGCTGTGTGTTGCAACAGAGGCCTGAGTGCAGTCGATGGCACCCTGCACCTCTAGGAAAGCCAAGGTTTGGGTAAATCCAATCGCTTTTGCATCCTATCTCTTCTGGTCCAGGGCGAAATGCACAAAATTGTGTGCCTACTCAAAGATGGCATCTGTGACCTCATGGATGCATTTGTGGGTGGAGGCTTGTGAGATCCCACAGCGGTCACCTGTGGAGCCCTGAAAGGAGCCACTGGTGTAGAAACTGAGCACTGCAGTCACTTTCACGGTCATTGGCAGTGGATGCTCTCTATGTCCCCGTGACACCAAATCCTGCAGCAGGTGGCACATGTGACCAACCAGTTCCCTAGACATGCGCAGTCTTCAGTGACACTGGTTCTTGGTCATCTGCAGGAATGAAAGACGATGCATATAGACCCTGGGTCTAGCTAGGCACCAACCACCAAGAGCTCGCTGTGGTTCCTCGGTGGCATGTTCAGGAGTCCCAGCCGCCCCTTCTTCCTGAGGGTGCTGCTCCTCCCTCTGCGGAGCCAGGCACCTCAGCCACTCTCTCCTCCATTGTCTTCACTCTCTGTAGGCCATCACCTGTCTCCATGCTCCTGATGTACTCCTCCTACAGGATGAAAGAGAGAGACATGTGGGCTAGCTTGGGTGTACTAAGAAGCTGTCCTGGTTAAGTCTGTAGGCCCCTTAATGCTTCCTGGAGAGAGTGTTAGTCAACATTTGGATGGCCAGAGTTTAGTGCGCTGCATGACTGCCTGAGACCCCACCCACATCTGCCCCACTCCATCGACCAATTGGCAGCAGCTTTGTCCATTGGACTGCATGCTGTGCTCTCAGCTCAGGCGCAGACATTCTCCTAACCCGTCCTAACATGTCAGTGCGCTTTCCCGCCAATGTTGACGGACGATCCAGCGTGGGGGCGCAATTCGGTGGGCTGGCCTAATAGTGATATGCAGATGTATTACAATGAAGTTCCCAATGTCCCCCGGTGGCAGAAAAGGCGGCCCGCCATCAACAGGCTAAGCAGACAATCACAAACTGGTTTCACGCCATTGTAAAACCAATCGCACCATATTGGCTGCCAGTGCCACCAAACACATTCGACATCGGCGGGCATGAAAAATCTTGGCCCTTTGGACTACTTACTCCAGATATGTTAAGCAGTTGGACGAACTCCACGGGAGATGCATTCAGAACAGCAGCAAATGGGAGGACAAATTGCCTAACACTGAGGCTAAGCAGACAATCACAAACTGGTTACATAATGCGGTTATGAATGGTAAGTAGCCAACTCACTATTATAAGTAGTTTATTCCATTATTCCTCATTATTGATAATACTCAAAATGCAGGTAATATCCAGACATATAACCTGATTAACTGATTAATAAAGTCTTTACGAGAACTGGTGGATAAGTTATACCTACATATGGATGTTTACAGGTGTTATATTGAAACTAGAGCATTGGCTAACATAGAGTATAACAGATAGAAGAAGAGTGTGTTACTTAGGGGATAATGTATAGACCTAGAGCATTTTTAAATAGGAAATCGTGCATATAACTGGACTGCATTAAGAGCAAGGATAACTGGAATCAAAGAACTCATTATCAGAGCCCTTCTTAGATGGAGTGGACATGTACTGTAATGCTTATGACTGACGATAAAATCCCTTAGCCAGTCAGGTATTCACAACTTAAACTTGGACACCACCTGCAAGGCAGGCCAAGATTAAGGTTCAAGGACTGGGGGATACATGCTCAGAAAGGAACTACCTGGGGAGCAATCTCAAGTAATGGCATTGTTACCTTCAAACAGCAAAGAATACAGGGAACTAAGGAAAAGAGTCAAGTTAAAAAGACGGGGCAGTCCCAACAAAATCAGACAATCCACCCTTGTCCTCCTTGTGGAAAGCCATTGGGTTCCAGAGCCACTTTAAAATGCACAACAGATGAATCTGCTCAGAAAAGAAATGCCCAGCTTCAACAATGAAGGGAAACCCACAACAGAGATGTAATGCAGTCCAGTTATATGCACGATTTCCTATTTAAAAATGCTCTAGGTCTATACATTATCCCCTAAGTAACACACTCTTCTTCTATCTGTTATACTCTATGTTAGCCAATGCTCTAGTTTCAATATAACACCTGTAAACATCCATATGTAGGTATAACTTATCCACCAGTTCTCGTAAAGACTTTATTAATCAGTTAATCAGGTTATATGTCTGGATATTACCTGCATTTTGAGTATTATCAATAATGAGGAATAATGGAATAAACTACTTATAATAGTGAGTTGGCTACTTACCATTCATAACCGCATTATGAAGCCTGTCAAATTCGTTTAATAAACTGTATGACCCACTATAATTTATTGTATTCCCAGCAGTGTAGTAACTCTCAGGAATAATATTCAGGAACTAACTTTAACTACAACATTTCGTAAGTCAGAACTTAGTGCCTTTCTTCACAGTCCTGGGTAATTAAAATGTGCCATGACAGGGTTCACATATCTACAGATTTTAAATGAGTTTCACTGCTTTATAGATGAATGCTCTTCACTGCCCTGACTGACAGTGTGCTGCTAATAGGATATTGAGTACCTGCAGTGTGGGTTGAGGGTGCTGTGAAGAATGATAGAGCACTAAGCCTCCGCCCCTCACCCTGCTTGCCTGCTTTTTTCACTGAAATCAATAAAAACAGAATATGAATAACTATTTAACCATCATTGGCCATTAGCACAGTTTCATTTTACATGAACTTATCAAAGGCACACTCTCATTCTGAAATAAATTAGTTTTGGTGAACTTTTCCTCAGTTTTTGCCACATATTGCAGTTCAGCAGCATAAACTTAATTGTGCACACCAACGGGTAAAGGCAAAAAGCAAAATACTGAGGATGATGAAAACCTGACATAAAAAAACAGAAAATGCTGGAATATTCAGCAGGTCAGGCTGCACCTGTGGAGTGAGAAACAGATTTAATGGGCTAAATTTTCCCAGCCCACTGGAGATAGGGTTGGTGGCAGGAAAATAGTGGAAGAACATGCCTGGACAGCTCCCCAATGTCTTCCTGCCATCAGGCAAATTTCCCAGTGGGGGGCGCCGGGGAACAGGAACCCGCTGGCAGGCAGCAAGCACCTAACTGAGGCTAAGTGGGTGGTTAATGATGATTTTGCCCAGGGCTTTGAATATTGTAGAAGACGCATGGGTCCCACAGAGGAACATATGAACTAGGAGCAGGAATAGGCCATTTGGCCCTTCCAGCTTGCTCTGCCATTGATAAGTTCATGGCTGATTTGATTGTAACCTCAACTCCACATTCCCATCTATCCCTGATAACCTTTCACCTTCCTGCTCATCAAGAATCTATCTCTGCCTTAAAAATATTCAAAGGTTCAGCTTCCACCACCTTTTGAGGAAGAGAGTTCCAAAGACTGACAACGTTCTGAAAGAAAAATCTTCTCATCTCTGTCCTAAATAGGTGACCCCTTATTTTTGAACAGTGACCACGAGTACTAGATTCTCCACAAGAGGAAACATCCTCTCCACAATCACCCTGTCACGTCCCCTCAGGATCTTATATGGTTCAATTAAGTCGCCTCTCACTCTTCTAAACTCCAGCAGATACAAGCCTAGCCTGCCCAGCCTTTCCAGGTATTAGTCCAGTAAACTTTCTCTGAACTGCTTCCAATACATTTACAACCTTTCTTAAATAAGAGACCAATTACTGTATACAGCACTCCAGATTTAATCTCACCAATGCCATGTATAATGGAAGCAAAATCTCCCTACTTTTGCAATCAATTCCTCTCGCAATAAATGATTACATTCTATTAGCTTTCCTAATTATCACCTGTACCTGCATACTAGCTTTTTGCAATTCATGCACTAGAACACCCAGGCCCCTCTGCAGCACAGAACCCTGCAAATCTCTCACCACTTAGACAATATGGTTGTTTTTTTTTTCCTTCCGAAATGGACAATTTCACATTTTCCCACATTACATTCCATTTGACAGATTTTTGCCCACAATTAACCCATCTATACCCCTTTGTAGCCTCTGTGTGGCTTGTTAGCTGTAAGAGGAGAGAGAACAGTGGGAGGTGATTATTGCCAGTAACTGACAGGCAAAAAAATTGCAAAGTTTCCAAGCAGGGAGGGACGGGGCTACAATTGGAAGGGAGTGTAATTTAAAGCAGTTTCTGCGTGGGAGAACTGCTGCAGAGGACAGTAACTGGAAGCTAATCTGCCTGGATCCCTGCAGCAAGGCCAGGTAAGCTGGGTAATACCCACTGAGGGTTGAAGGCTGCAAAGGGAGGTGGATGCCATGCACACAGGGATTGTCTCCTTCAGCCTGGAGGAGGGTGAGAGAGAGGAACTTTAGCAACCACATGGGGATGGGTTGCAGTCGAAAGAGGAGCACCAGCTGCATGATGCTACGCTGGCATTTGCATGTGGAGGGCACATCGGGGGCAGTAAGGCAGGCAAATGAATGAAGAAGGTGCTATCCAGCGTACAAAGTCTACAGCTCAGCTTCATGGACCTGTCAGAGCAACAATATCTCCAAAGACTCAACTTATCAAGACTGGTGGTTACTGACCTAGAATGCTGGGTGAGGAGGTAAGGCCACTGGAATATAGCCCATAGTCTGTGGCAGTGAAGGTGACTGTAGCGGGCAAACCTTTTTGCTACAGAATCATTCCAGGCTGGGGTATTTGTGGGATCCCTCAATCTGTGGCCCATCATTGCATCAAGCCAGTATTGGATATAGTTCATATTTTTAGACTATTCTGGGGGAGCCATCCGATATAAACCTTCAATGATCTCTCGTATTGTGGTGGTGCTGCACTCTTGGCACAGCAGTGAGGATTTGAACTGGCATTGGTTGATCCTCTT
Organism: Carcharodon carcharias; assembly: GCF_017639515.1. Lineage (NCBI taxonomy): Eukaryota > Metazoa > Chordata > Chondrichthyes > Lamniformes > Lamnidae > Carcharodon > Carcharodon carcharias. The sequence goes on along the minus strand of NC_054480.1, from coordinate 62,264,093 downwards.
GAGCATGGCACCTCATTCTCTGATGAGGAGAATGAGGGGAAAGCAATGCAGCCAATGGGCAATGGCCTTGCGCAGGAGGCACCGATGTAGATAAGAGAAATGTGTGAGTTCATCATCCACACTGGATTCAGCAGAGGCTCCTCTGCTGTTACTGGACCAGATCCAGGCACCTCCTATGGGGTCCTGGTGGCATATGGTGCCATGCCTTGAAAATGTCATGGGCCCTTGTGGATCTCATCCCACATCCCACATCCATCCTAGCCCTACAGTCACCAGAAGTCCTTGCATGGGCTCTATCTCCAAGCCACTACATGTGGTCATGGCCCCCTGGGGGAGTAAGAATCTCAAGAGATGTTGAGGTGAAGAAAGCAAACGCAGTTCCATACATGAAATAATGGTAACTCCATGAAACGCCTTGTGAAACTAGATGTGTTTATGTATTTGTCTCTGGGTGCTTCAATGTTGTGCTCCCTCTGTGGCTAGAGCTGAGGGCAGCCCTACTGGCCTTGCTGCTCCTGTAGCAGATGAGCTCTGGTTTATGGAGCGTTTGAGACTCCCAGCACAGGCAGGGCCACCTGCAAGCAAAGATCATCCAGCATTTTCACTGCTGCTATGTAGTATCTGTAATCTCCCCCTGGAAAGTGCACAGGAAAGGGGAGGAATTAGGATCTACTGTGTTGTTCATAGTAATCAAATGACTCTGTCTCTAAACTCTGGGATGAAAAATGGTCACTTGAGTCAGCAACAGGAAGATGGCAGATTGGAACCATTCTGGTCCACAAGAGTTAGGAGAGGAAGGGAAGAAATTTGGCAGAAAATGGGTGGAAGAAGCAATGCCCCATTAGTTGATAGCTTGGTAATTTATTTTCTAATAATACCAAATTATTAGCCATGCAGGTGTTGCTTAACATTTTGGAAGCCAGCTTATCAGTGCATTCCCTTTGTTTTTGTGGGGACAGTGCTAAAGTTTATTCACTTTATTCAGTCTCAGTTAGGTCACTAGGTGGGGCACTAGGCTAGGTATTAGAGATTGATTCATGCCTTGGAGAAATCACTATAGTGTAATTTGTAGGGATGGTAGGCTATTAACATATTGCTGCGACTTCTGCTTTTCTCTGTTTGAATATGGAAATTAATTAAATGTTCGAGACTACCTTTCTGGAAAAGGCAGGACATAATTAGACAGGAAATTGTACAATTTTGCAATCAGGATCTGCATGCTGGACTTTATTTTTGGCTTCTTTCCTGTGCAGAGATTCAATTGCCATGTTGAAGTACTTCCAGTTTGAGAGAGTGATTGACAGCTTTTAAATGTCATTTCTATGTTCCTGATTAATTTTGGATGATAGCAATCAAACCTACAAAATACCAATTATGCATGGGAACCAGGTGTGTGTACTTATGCTGAAGATTTAGAGGATGCAGCAGAGCATTAAATAATCCAATTTATTGCCTCTCTATTGTTAAGATATTAACCCAATATGTAGAATGTAAAAAGTCTCCACTATAAATTAAGTGGTATTTGGTTCAGGGCACCAGTGTACATAAGTGAAATGCAACTCATTCTGTCTTGAAGTAGAAACAGTTTGATTTAGTATTCTTGCCACCTCTTCCTGAGACCTGGTTTAGAAGTTAAGCATGGAGTGACGTTCTCAAGAAGTAAGAAAGTGCTCCTTTGACAGCGCCTTCCAAACCTGCGACCGCTACCACAAAGAAAGACAAGGATAGCAGATGCATGGGAGCACCACCACCTGCAAGTTCTCCTCCAAGCCACTGGAAATATTTCACTGTTCCTTCATTGTTGCTGGGTCAAAATCTTGGAACTCTCTCTGTAAAATCACTGTGGGTGTACCATGGACTGCAGTGGTTCAAGGAGGCAGCTCGCCATGACTATCTCAAGGGCAACTAGGGATGGCCAATAAACGCTGGCTCAGCCATTGAAGCCCACATCCCATGAATAAATAAAAAAACCTACACCACATGGACTGCAGCGGCTCAAGAAGGCAGCACACAACTGCCTTCTCAAAGGCAGTTAGGGTTGGGCAATAAATGCTGGTTTAGCCAGTGATGCCCACATCCCATGAATTAATAAAAAAAACTGACACACAGGCCAAAATCGTTACATATTAAAAGACACCAACTCTGTAGAGGACTATCTGGCAGAAGGCACATGAAAGATACATATATGATGGAAGACACATGTTTGAAGATACATGAGATCTCTATGCCATTTTTAAGACAATGACTTATTATTCAAGGTATGTTTGATAACACATGAATGAGGGCATATCTGTTTTTAAAAACAAGTAAGTGATTTGCCAAATGATTTTCCTGTGGAGATCTGTCCCTTTGAATCAACATTTAAATAAAATGATTTAAAGAAAATGTCCAGGCTACTCAGTAACAAATTCTGGAAGTTTGTGGCATGGCACCAATATCAGAGAGCACGTTTTCATTTGGAGATATCAATATTTAGAATAATTCCTACTTAGGGCGGTGGAAGCAGTCAAAAAGCAGTCAGATAATTGGGGAGGGGGAAATCATGAGCTTCTATTGAAGGATATCTTGAATGGCCTCCCTCATCTGTACTTACATGTATGAATATAAAATAGGTGATAATGGCTGCAAATCTAGATGCTACTGTTTGGATTAGCTCTATCATGTAAACGTACGTGAAACTGCAGGATTATAGAACCTCATATTATACCTTGCTATTTGAAACTCAGCACATATTAATTCAATGCGGTCATTTAAAAATAAATAGAAATCAAGTTTCTCCACAATAATTGTCAACAATCGCAAAAGATTTGGATTCAGTGTCCCAATATATAATGTGTTTCACATTAGCGCTTCCGTTTAAAGATCAACTAGCTGGATTGATTAGGGAGATGAGAATATTCCTCTAAGTTATATTTTGCTTAAACGCAGATGGTATCCCATAGAGACGAACATAGAAGAGATACTGAGCCTATTTCTGTAAGGGAGCATGAGCCAGTATATATTGCTGAAATGTTGCAATCACTGCAGCGGCTAAAAATTTATAATTGTATCCATTGATAATTCAGATTTCTCAGTCAGTTTTCTAAGTCAGTTTCCCTGATAATGTTATCAGCGCTCACAGCTAATGTAAAAAACTTAACCTTTAGGGTGTTGATGCCAGAAAATCAATTTGAACACGGATTAGAGAATAGTCTGTATATGGTTAAATGTTTACACATTTCAATAAATAAGCAGGAAAAAAACCAAAAGCAATGTTAATTGTAATTTTCATTTTTGTGTGCTTTTAATTACTTTCACAAGAGCCATACGTATATATGTCATTTAAGTTCATGAATATCTCACATCAGTACAATATCGGCTTGAATTTAACTAGTGGGAGAATGATTAATAGAAATTATTGGGCAGAATCATTCCAGATTTGCACAAAGAGCAGTAGCGGGCAGAAAAAAAGTCGTTTTACCGGCCGGTCGCAATGGTGGGTTTTCACGTTGTATGGTCTCATTCCTGCCTCATTAATTCTGTAGCCACAGGAAACACGTCTTCTCGCTGGCAGGCGGCCTCCGATTTGCTAGCCACGCCTTTATCTTACCACTTCCTCACACAGGGTGCTATATTTAAACTGCAGCTGCGCACACACTTCTCAATGCTTGCAGCCCAGGACTGCTCCGGTGAAGACAGGCCCCAAAAGCCAAGAGCAATGCAACCCCCCAGTTCAGTGACACGTCCCTGGGATGCCTTCTGGATACAGTGGAGGCCTGCCATGATATCCTCTATCCCGTTCTGGCCACAGGAAGCCCATCAGTCTTATCACTCTGGCTTGGGAGGCAGTGGCAGACGTGATTAGTGTCAATGCTGCACATAAGAGGTCGGCCAACCAGTGCAGATAATGGATAAATGATTTCGTCCATGTCACCAGGGTAAGGCAACCATCTCATCACTCTAAACTCACAAAGCCATCACACATTCACTGGCATCTCACTCACTGCCATCTCAAGGGACATCACCACTCATTCTCTCACACACACCTTCACATGTCCATCTGACCTCATCTCCTCTGGAGACTTCCTCCTCAATCTTCACTATCTTGAAGCCACTTGCACAGATCACATGTGCTCCCACACACAAACAACCTTGGTTACCCTCCTTTCCCAGTACAGCTCTCACTCTGCAGCCTCTTCCATTGTCTGAGGCCACTTCTCCCCTTTCCCTAAGCAAGCCCTAGCCCTTCAGCCATTGAAAAGTCACCCCCTCCTTATGGCTGGTCTGGTAGGTAGAGACCTGCCCATGAGCCCCCCAACAAAAGTGATCTGATGCTACCTGCGAGGCCTGGCATTGATGACCATGAGTGCTGCCTGAAGCAAGATAGACAAACTAACCTCAAAGTCCTGAGCACAGTGCAGCTTACCAGATGTTTGTCGCTTATGTATAGTTGTGAAAAATGCCTGCATGATCCAGCATGGGGGATGATGGCGGTGAACTGGGCTTATCATGATCTCCTGAAATATTCAAATTAGGTTCTTGACGTGCGGTGGGAAACATAACATGCCATATATGGGTGGTGCGGATAATCGCAAACTTGTTTCACGATGACGTGAAACTGATTTTCGGCCTTCTCGCCATATTACTCCCTGTCCCCCCACCCCCCCATCCTCCCGCCCCACCATCACCACCACCACCACCACCACCAAACAACCATGACGCCCAACACAAATGGGGCTGGAAAATTCTGGCCATTAAGTAAAGACTGTAAACCTAATTAAGGTAAAGTTCAGCCACAAGAAGTAAAGTAATTTCATTATGAAAATATATTCTTTTTAAATAATTGCTGGGATGAAGGTCTTATCTTATGAAGAAAAGTTGAACAGGTTGGCCTCTACCCATTGGAGTTTAGAAGAATGAGAGGTGATCTTATTGAAACATATAGGATCCTGAGCAGTCTGGAGAGGGTAGATATGAGGCTGATGTTTCCTCTTGTATGGATCCTAGAACTAGGGGACACAGTTTAAGATTAAGAAGTCTCCCTTTTAAAGTGGAGGTGAAGAGAATTTTTTCTTTCAGAGAATCATTAGCCTTACCCACAAAGCAGTGGAGGCTGGCTCATTGAAATTATTCAAGGCTGATTTAGACAGATTTGTGGTAGACAAAGGAATCAAGGATTATGGGGGACAAAGAGGAAAGTAGAGTTGAGATCACAACCAGATCAGCTATGATTTCATTGAATGGCAGAACAGGCTCAAGGGGCCCAATAGCCTATTCCTGTTCCAAAGGCCTAGGTTCCTATAACGTTTTTAAGTATAATAATTGTGTATGAATTTAGGTATTTGTGGAATTAAAATTGTTAATTTAAGTAATTATGTGAAAGAAGATAATTGAGTGAAATGTTTAATGAAATCGGTTGAATGTTCAGTACATGTGCTCATGGGCAAATGCCTCAGCTTCTTTACTTCATAAAAACATTTTCTTTATCTTATTTTTAACTTTCATCCCTTTATTTAGTGGATATAGAACAGGTAGCCAGCTTGTCCAAAATAAAAACAGGAAATCCTGGAAATACTTGGCAGGTCAATCAGCATCATTTGAGAGAGAAGCCAAATCAATGGGCCATAATTTCTGGTCTCCAGGGCAGCGTAACTGGGAGATAGCCCAAGGATATGCTGGGGAATCACCCCACCCCACCAAACCCCAGAGGTTCCCAGGTAAGGATTGCATGGTATTTGCCCTGTACTGGGAACCATCTGAAAATGCGATTTAAATGGCAAACCTGGGATGGTTCTGATTGTGTTACAGCAATAATTGCCCAGGAAAAGTTAGAAGAATTAAAACCGCTTCTAGTTTCTGGGTAGCTAGAGCATTGACTCACCTTGATCACCCCCATGGGACTGCCAAACCACCCCCCACTTCTCCATCCCCCCACCGGAGCTACCACCCCTGGCACTACACCATAAGGGTTCATCCCACGGGGCTCCCCAACCCTGCAAAACTCTCCCTCCCCCCTCCCCCCACCTGACTACCCTCCGCCACACCCCAGTCCGTCTTCCGATACCCAATTCCCTCCGCCCGACTTCCGACTCCTGGCTCTTGATATCCCCTTCCCACTTTGGCTCGATTCCCGACTCCCAACACCCCACCCCACAACCTCCATAATCCTACCATTTACCTTATATACTGACTTTCTCTCTGGCTTGTCAACGACCTTTAAACTTACCTGGTTTATGGCAGCTCATGCCATAAAAAAGGAAGGTGTGACTTATTTACTGCGACTGAGCTGCCCTCAATTGTAGGCCCCAGGAGCATGCTCCACTGCACAGATCTCCCCCTGGCCTGAGGCAGAAGGTTGGGCAAGATAGGATCTCCAGCTTGGATTTCCAGGTAAGCAGGGTGGAATCCGACTCAATTGCTATCGGAAGTTACAGCCCAATGTTTCAGGTCAATGGTGAACCTGAGTATTTCCAGCATTTTCTTCCTAATCTTATGGACGTACTGCTTCCTGGCCTCCTGACCAAAACATGGAGATGCTCCTCCAACTCTCCCACTTCAGCTTGGTGTTTCTTCCATTATTCCTTTCATAGTTATTTATTTTCCTTCTTGTTCCTACATAAAGTACTATGGGACATGATGCACTTTAAACATACTATATATATATTATTGCTACTAGTGTTGAAATAATTAATGCTGAAGTTGAAAAAGATCTTAAAGTTTTTGTCAGCTTGTTACTCAATGCTTGCAATCACTATAAACAATGCATACAATCATTGTAACGCTGCACGTATAATCACTGTAAACAATGGGCTGAATTTTCTCCCCATCGGGGTGGAGGGGGGTGTTGTGCGTCACCAGGCGGGATTCCCCCGATTAGGTACGCGCCACCACTTTATGTGGGAGGGCCAATTAAGGCCCGCCCAGTGTCCAGTGTGACACGCATCTGGAAGTGCTGTGCACTCCCTGTGCGGGCGGCAGGGGGATTCCCTGAGTGGGGGCCTGCGCTCTTTCGCACATGCGTGTGGAAGAGTGCAGAAATCTCCCTGGGGCTCAGAGGTGCCGCAGGGAGATTAGTTTAAGGTCTGAAAAATTTAATAAAGGAAAAAAAAAAATTAGGACATGTCTCCTCATGTGAAACTGTTATGTCAGCTGGGACATGTCTGTTAATTTTCTCAAAAATTTTTATTAAATTAATAAACCCTTCATGAAGCTTCATCCCACCCGTGGATGAGGTTTCATGAAAAATGCGAAGGCCGCCTGAGCACTTCACCTGCCCGCCAACCTTAAGGTTGGACGGGCAGCATTCTTAACAACTTTAAATACTTTCTTAATGGCCTTAATAGGCCTTTGACAGTTCGGTGGGCGCGCAACAAACGAGGCTGCGCGCCCACAGAACTGGCAATCTAAATGACGCGCGGTGACATCGGGATGCCCGCCGACAGCACCACATGTCAGCGAGTGGGCCCCGCCCCCACTCGCCGACCGCAAAATTCTTCCCAATGAATACAATCACTGTACAGCTGCAATTAACAAAGCAAATGAAATGCAGTTATATGAAGAAATTAAGAGGGCACTCAGTAGATTGCATACCTCTGCCACACTATGTTAATTCAAGAGTAAACAATTGAATGGACTCAGCCACTACCATTTCTTTATTACAAATATTCGACTATTCCTTGAGACTTTTATCTGCCTAGTTGATGCTCTAACTACAAAGCTGAAAAAAGAAATATTTATGTTAAGAGCTTCAATCTCACTGAGGAGGCTTCAAGCCAATCCATAACCAACAAGCTGCTCTCAAAACTCTGCTCACATTTTAACAGCTGTGATAAATTCCACCACAGCAACTGAGATAGTCTACAACATTCTAAAACAATCAACAACATTCTAAATAAATCAACCCAAAACATTCTAAAATAAAGTGAATTCAGCTTATTTCCCATTATTAACGGATTTTAAAAAATTTCAGGATTTGAATTCAGATCTTTGTTGTAATATGCCTTTAAGGGATATCAGTATGGCATCACTAGAAGGGAAACATGGCGTGTGATCCAATCTTAGCTTCTCTTTTGCTTTGAGCAGAGAACCACCCACAGCGCTGATATCTTCAAGCTCTATATCGATGTATAACTGTTCTCATGTGCCTTGTCTTAATAAATTAACTCACAACGTGCTTACCCAATCCCTTTTGTGCAAGTAGTGCCTTGGTTCTTGCCTGGTAAGTAAGCCCAAGGTGTAATATCACTTTAATGACATGACATGGTGATCAGTAGTGGGTAAGACAAATGGCAGGAGGATTAAGTACAGATACAACATGGTGAACAGCCTTAGAATGGGTTACATGGCATGAGATGGCCTTGGCATCTTGGTCAGACCGCAACTAAGTTGCAGCGTCAGAGAGTGTGGAAAATACAGCTTTGGAGACAGAGCGCTGAGATAGTGCTCAAATAAAGAGCTGGTAAACAGACGGCTCCCTTGTGGTGAGATTGCAGTGCACAGCTTGTCATTGCTGTGATTTTAACAGGTGGCTTTGGGAGTTGCTAAACAATAAATTGAATTAAAAGCAAAGACACCATTGATCACAATACATTCCCACCATAACTCATCTTGGTGGGCAGAGCTTCTGAAAAATATGCAAAAGTGTCTACAGTGACATTCATCCCAGGTACTATAGGAGAAGGAAGGTCAAAGGAGTATTGTTAAAATGTCCACAAAATTCCCTAGTTTGAATTGGGATGCAGTTCAACTACTATAAATATTCAAAATGTTTAAACAGCATACAGAGCTATGGGCCAGAATTTTGCCCTTGATGGGCGGTCGGGCCCGACTGACTCGGCAGCAGGTGGGCAGCCGATTGCCGCCGCCGAAACGGGCCTTGCCGCTATTTTCTGCGGGCGGGCCAATTAAGGCCCGTCCAGCGGGTTAGCGACTCCCGTGGAGAACGGGAAACTAGTCGCAGGGCGGGCTTCTGACTGCTGGTTCCAATGGGTAACCGGCAGTCTGTATAAAGAGTGGCCAGACAGTCTGCTTGAGGCAGTGCACCATGGCCACTCGGGGAGAGAGAGGCAGCTGTGGTTGGACAGGAGCAAGAGCAGGAGGAGGGGGACAGGCTGCAGGAGAGGCCAGCGTGGGGCCACTGTGCCCCACGATTCTCCAATGCATACGTTGTTGTCCTCCTCAAGAGGTTTCCAGCCGTTGGTGTTTGTTGCATTTGAGTAGTCTGGGGGCAACCTGCAGTGGAGGCCGCTAGAGACATACTCAGAAATCCAACACGTCTTATTGATGGTGATGAGATGGTGGAAGTAGAGCCTCAAGGTGTTGTGGCCAATCTGCTGGCATCGGTACCGCACCTAGTTGCGCCTCCTTGCCATGGACATTAAGACCTGTGTGTTATTCAAAGTGATGATTGCTGAATGTGTCCAAGGTGTCCGTTGGGGGAGGGGTTTGGGACCAGCCGTACTATCTTCTGGGGACTGATCACCAGTAGTGTGGACAGGAGCCGCTGGAGGCCTCAGATGGGCCACTGTGGTTGGGGTGCAGCGTGTGCGTGCAGAATATATGAGCAATCAGCCCCTATAAATGCTCTTCTCTGTTCTGCAGGAAAAAAGTGAACACAATCAGCGGGAGTGCCAGAGGACTAGAGGTGAGCACGCCCTGCTCCAGTGCCTCATGATCTTTGAGGAGCAGGCCATGGAACTGGGGAGGAGGCAGACGCCCAGGGCAACGTGGTGGCGAGGCTGGGGTCCAGCGGCCAGGTATTTGAGGTCCACAGTCCCATTCACTCTGTCTGCCCACCATCTAAACCACTGATGACTGCTGCAATTGTTCATGCTGCAACACTGCTCATTCACAGACTGAGACACTGACGTGTGGGTCATACTCAAAGGTCCATCGTCCCCTTGAGGAATCGCATCTCCACCATCTTCCAAAGTCACCTTGTCCCAATTGTGACCACTATCACCATGGCCTAACATGCCATGGCATTGCTGCTGCACAGCCAAAGACTTATTGCATCTCAGGGTGTTTGGGACCTCCGGCACCCTTTCAGCCAGTGAGCCCCACATTACTTTGTCCAAAAGGTCCTCAGCACCTTAGCTGTGAACCACATGGCACTCAGCTTAAATAAATGCCACCACATTACTCATCCCTGCGCCAAGGGGAAATGCTGCCTTCTGCCCACCAGGTCTATGCCCCTCCTAACAGTATAAAGGTCAATAATGTGACCTCTCAATCTCCTGTGATCCATGGCAAATGTCGCAAGTGTTTGTGATGTTTCCTCAGCCTCGCAACTCTCCAGGCCACAATGCATCCAGGTCAGGTACCTCTGCACTCTCCCCACTCCAATGGCACATAACATGCCATGTGGCATTCCTGCGGCCATCTGACCAGCCTGTCTGCATGCGCGTCTAATGTTTGGGCCTCCTCTTGATTCTTTTCCACCCCACCAATGTTCATCTCCTTAGGGTCTTGAAGGGTGAGCGACTTATGAGGCTGGAGGAGAAAGGGATGAAAGGTTTAACTGACTGTACGCTAACTGATGCACTGTCCTTGTTGTTAATTTCAGCATTACCACCACATGGCCACGCCCAAAGACACCACAGCAGCCCCTCCACACCTAAGGCCTAAAACCTACAACTTGCGGCACATCATTTCAGCCAGCCAGGCACCAGCGCAGACACACACCTTGGTGGGGAATTTACCGTCGGCTAGTGTCCTGGGTCACAGTGAAGAAGGCATTTTACAATCGCTGGAGGAGATGGTAGGGAGAGAGAGTGCCGACGGTGCCAGCAGCTGGAGGGTTGCAGGGGATGAGGCACATGCTGAGTCCGGCACTGATGATGTGCCTCTGGAGTTGTCACCAATGCAGCAGTTGTAGGACAAGCGGCAGGAATCGCGTTTGCATCTGGTAGGGTTGCATGAGGGTGTGTTTCAGTTGGTCTCTGTGGTGGAGGAGTCCAGGCAGAGTGTCAGTGAAGGCATGAACCTCATGGCAGAGATTCAGGCTTCCTCCACTGAGAGATTGGCAACTCTCATGGAGACGGGGTTTGATCGGCTGGAGAATCTTTTGACTAGGTTACGCTCTGACCTGCAAGCCCTCACAGTGGTACTGGCCACGGGTGGTCATTCCCAATGTGGGAGAAGTTGTGGGCACCAAGCATTGGCGATCAGTGCCCATGCTGCGGTGAGCAGGGAGGTCCAATGGGACCTTGCGTCGGTGCAGCAGCTGCCTGTCATCACTGCAAGCTCCTCTCATGGTGCTCCAGATGCAAGCAGCAGCTCCTCCGCCCCTCTGCCAGTTAACATTGCTTCCGTTGAGGCTGCAACAACTGGGGAGGTGCCAGTTCTGGAACTGGCCACTCCCTCCCAGGCGGGGCCCTCACAGGCTCATCCATGGGCCAGAGGACACCCGCCAAGGTCATCGACGCCAACAGGACCGCAAAGTCAGCAGCTGTCTCACAAGCCACTCCGAGCAATGGGGCGGTACCTAGACATAGCACCCGTAAACGAAAGCATAAGGCATGTTAGGCACTCCATGGTTATGTCACTGATGATTTTGTGTTGGCCTTAGAATAGGGAACAAAATACTTATGTTTGCAATAGAAAAGTCTCTGTTGTATTTTGGACATAATTAAGTCCACTTTTCTGACCATGGCTGAGGGTGTTTCCTTTGTGCTGCATTTTTCTTTTTCACAGACATCTCATGAGTGTTTGAATGGACATTGATGTTTCTGTACTAAGCCCTTAGTTGCAGCTGATAAGGTGGAAGATGTAGCATGTAAGTGCTATGTGTGGAAGCACCAGGCAATGCTGTTTCTGCTGATCCATGTATGTGGAGCTAGCTGAAGGTTCGTTGGGTTAAATTGTCCCAGGTGTCCCTGCCTCCTTGGTGTAGTAGCGGGTCGGCGTGCTGCCCCTCATCATTGACCTGTGCTTCCTCATCCTCTGAGCCACTGCTGGATTCATCATGTGCAGCCTCATCCAGGGCGTCAAGGTCTTCATCGTCAACTGCACCCCCCCTTTCCAGCGCAAGATTGTGCAGAGCACAGCATGCTATCGCTATCATAGAGACGCAATCTGATCTGGGAGGTACTAGAGTGGTCCGGGCAACGGAAGCGCATCTTGAGAAGACCGATGGCTTTCTCCACCGGCTCTTGCCGGCTCATGCCATGGCTCCTATTGTACCGATGCTGAGCTTCTGTTCTTGGATGGCGAAAAGGTGTCATGAGCCACCTTTGGAGGGGATAGCCCTTGTCACCTAGCAGCCAACCATCCAGTCGAACCGAAGCACTGAAGAGTCCTGGCACCTGGGAGTGTCTGAGAATGTAGGCATCGTGGGAGTTGCCGGAGTACCTTGCACAAACTTGTAGAATCAGCATCCTGTGATCACACACTATTTGCATGTTCATGGAGTGGAAGCCCTTCCTGTTGATGAACGCACTGGGCTTACCTGCTGATGCCTTGATGGCCACATGTGTGCAGTCTATAGCAGCCTGGACGAGGGGTAGCCAGCAATGGCCGTGAAGCCTCTGGCTCGCTGTGCCTTACTTGCCTGGTCGCAGTAGAAGTGGATGAAGGTTAATACCCATCTGAACACAGCGTCTGTAACCTGCTTGATACAAGTGTGGACAACTGATTGGGAGACACTACAAAGATCACCCACTGAGCCCTGGAAGGAGCCAGATGCATAGAAGTGGAGGGCAACTGTGAGCTTCAGAGCCGCTGGCAGAGGGTGTCCGCCCACACAGTTAGGAGATATCTCAGGGCCAATCATCTGACAGATATAGGTGACTGTCTCCCATGAGAGTTGGAGCCTCCTTCGGCACTGCACCTCAGTCATATTGAGGTAGCTGCTTTGCCGCCTGTATACCCTGGCAGCAGGATAGTGGTGTCTTCTGTGGCGCCTTCCACCTTGAACAACCTCTTGGCCCTGAGCCCCTTGTGCCTGCGCCTGGCCTCCCAAAGGTGGCTCCCCTGGAGGCTGATTGTCCAGTCCTGGCCTCCTCTTTATTCTATCCCTCCTCTCCTCCTCAGAAGAGCTGCCTCCAGTGGAAAGGTCAGAACCCATAACCCAGACTAAATGGAGGCCTCCGGAAAGCTGCAGGCCCGAGAAAGATTACTGCCTGCAGACTGGTTTCAAAGTATACAAAAAGCTCTTGGAAATCGATGTGAACAGCTAACAATCACACACGCAACTTTAAAACACTTTCTGCAATTAAAACTTTGTGGAAAACATGAACAACCCCTCTGAGTCCACATATCCTGACAGTGCTTGACTTTTATTAAAAAATCTCCTACCCCCTGCCCGTTGGGCCCGTGCGCCGACCTGAAGTTTGCACGTGCCCCTCAAAATCCTCGACAATTGGCAAGTTAAGGGCTTTAACGAGGCCTTTAGTTAATGGCAGGCACGAGTCCTGCTGCTGTGTGCGCCATCTGACCAAAATATTGCGATGCCGCGTGCTGACGTCGGGATGCTCGTGCGACATTTTAAGCGCTGACGTGGGGGCTCTGCCGTTCGCACATCAGCCAGAAAATTCTGCCCATGATTTCTGGATTCTAGTTTGTTTGAACCAGACAAACAAGCCATAAAAATTTGCCTAGCAATTGGAAATTAAGGTCTACATAGGCTGAACACCTCAGGGAAAGACAAAGGATCCCCAGAAGATAATGGATATTTCCATATTCATCGATTAGAGTTTGTCATTTTGAAAACAGACTACAAACAGAATTGTTGAGTTGATAATCGCATCCACTCCCATGGAAGAATTGCAGAAATATCTGCTAGACAAACCCAAAACATATACCATCAAAGAGTTACTTCAGGATGGAAGTAAATACAAATTGATCATCACAGATTGACTAAGCTTAAAGTCCTAAGTACATTATACCGTCATAAAGTCATAGAGGTCTACAGCACAGAAAATGGCCCATTGGCCCATCGAGTCTGCACCGATCAAGCAAGTAATCCCATTTTCCAGCACTAGGCCCATAGCCTTGTATGCCATGGCATTGCAAGTGCACATCCAATTACTTCTTAAATGTTATGAGGGTTTCTGCCTTTACTATCCTTTCAGGCAGTGAGTTCCAGATTCCCATCACCCTCTGGGTGAAAAAATTCTTCCTCACATCCCCTCTAAACCTCCTGCCTTTTACCTTAAATCTATCCCCTTTGGTTATTGATCCCTCCACAAAGGGGAAAAGCTCCTTCTTGTCTACCCTCATAATTATGCCCCTCATAATTTTATACACCTCAATCATGTCCCCCCTCAATCTCCTCTGCTCCAGGAAAAATAACCCCAGTCTATCCAATCTCTCCTCATAACTAAAACTCTCCAGCCCAGGTAACATCCTGGTAAATCTCCTCTGCACTCTCTCTAGTGCAATCACATCCTTCCTATAATGTGGATTCCAGGACTGCACACAATACTCTAGCTGTGGCATAACTAGCGTTTTATACAGTTCCAGCATATTGCCAGCACCCCTGTTATCTCCTCCCTTGCCTCACTCAACAGCCTGGGATACATTTCATCTGGGCCTGGAGATTTATCTACTTTTAAACCTGCCACACCACATAGAATCTCCTCCCTTTTTATGCTAATTTCTTGAATTATATAATAGTCCTTCTGACTGATTTCCATACCAACGTCATTCCTCTCACTTGTGAACACCGGCACAAAGTATTCAGTTAGAACCCTACCTACATCTTCCAGCTCCACATACAAATTACCACTTTGGCCCTTAATAGGCCCTCCTCGTTCCCTAGTTATCCTGTTAATCTTAGTGCACTGGTAAAATAACTTTGGATTTTCCTTTATTTTATTCACCAATGTTTTCGCATGCCCCCTTTTTGCTCTTATATTCTATGCCTCGGCTAATAAAGGCAAGTATCTCATATGCCTTCTTAACCACCTTATCTACCTGTTCCGCTGCCTCAAGGGACCAGTGGACATGCACACCAAGGTCCCTTTGATCCTCGGTACTTCCCAGGGTCCTACCGTTTATCATGTATTCCCGTGCCTTGTTTGACCTGCCCAAGTGCATCACCTCACACTTATCCAGATTAACTTCCATTTGCCACTGATCAGCCCATCTGACCAGCCCATATATCCTCCTGTAATCTAAGGAGGACCTTGCAATTTACCACCCCACCAATTTTTGTGTCATCCACGAACTTACTGATCAACCCTCCTAAATTCAAGTCTAAATCGTGAATATATCCAGTGAACAGAAAGGAACCCAACACCGATCCCTATGGAACCCCAATGGACACAGGCATCCAGCCACAAAAACAACCCTCGACCATCACCCTCTGCTTCCTGCCACTCAGCCAATTTTGGACCCAATTTGCCAAATTGCCTTGGATCCCATGGACTCTACCTTTGTTATTAGTCTCCCATGAGGGACCTTATCAAAAACCTTGCTGAAGTCCAAGTAGACTACGTAAAATGCATTGCCCTCATCTACAAACCTGGTCACCTCTTTGAAAAATTCAATCAAATTGGTCAGACATGACCTCCCCTTAACAAAATGATGCTGACTGCCCTTGATAAATCCCTGCCTCTCTAAGTGTAGATTAATTCTGTCCCTCAGAATTCCTTCCAATAGTTTCCCCACCACTGAGGTTAGACTGACTGGCCTGTAGTTCCCTGATTTATCCCTTCCTCCCTTCTTGAATAACAATACCACACTGGCTGTCCTCCAGTCCTCTGGCACCTCTCCTGTGGCCAGAGAGATCTTGAAAATTATTGCCAGCGCCCCTGCTATTTCCTCCCTTGCCTCACTCAACAGCCTGGGATACATTTCATCTGGGCCTGGAGATTTATCTACTTTTAAACCTGCCAGACCACTTAGAACCTCCTCCCTTTATATGCTAATTTCTTTAATTATATAACAGTCCTTCTGACTGATTTCCATACCCACGTCATCCCTCTTACTTGTGAACACCGGCACAAAGTATTCAGTTAGAACCCTACCTACGTCTTCCGGCTCCACATACAAATTACCACTTTGGCCCTTAATGGGCCCTCCTCGTTCCCTAGTTATCCCCTTAATCTTAGTGTACTGGTAAAATAACTTCGGATTTTCCTTTATTTTACCCACCAATGTTTTCTCATGCCCTCTTTTTGCTCTCCTAATTTTGTTTTTATGTTTCCCCCTACACTTCTATACTCCTCTAGGGCTTCCACTGTTTTGAGCCCTCAGTATCTGCAATAAGCCTCCCTTTTTCTCTTTATCCAATCCTGTATATCCCTCGACATCCAGGGTTCCCTGGATTTGTTGGTCCCACCTTTGCCTTTACTGGAATATGTTGGCCCTGTACTCTCCCTATTTCCCCCTTGAATGACTCCCACTGCTCTGATGCAGATTTACCTAAAAGTAGCTGCTCCCAGTCCACTCTGGCCAAATTATATCTGCTTTTCTCTACAATCAGCCTTCCCCCAATTTAGAACTCTGATTTCTGGCCCATCCTTGTCCTTTTCCATAACAATCTTGAATCTAAAGGAGTTATGATCATTACCTGCAAAACGCTCCCCCACTGGTTACTCTACCACTTGCCTTGCTTCATTCCCTAAAATTAAGTCCAGGGCTGCCCCCTCTCTTGTAGGACCTTCTACGTACTGGCTTAAAAAGCTCTCCTGGATGCATTCTAAGAATTCCGCTCCCTCTAAACCTATCACACTATGATTAACCCAGTTAATGTTGGGAAGTTGAAATCCCCCACTATTACTACCCTATTATTGTTACACTTCTGAAATTTGCCTCCATATCTGCTCTTCTATTTCTCTCTGATTGTTTGGGGGCCTATAGTACACTTCCATCCATGTGATTGCTCCTTTTTTGCTTTTCAGTTCTACCCATATGGCTTCATTTGAGGACCCTTCTAAGATGTCATCCCTCCTTACTGCTATAATTGATTCCTTGATCAATGTTGTGATACCCCTTCTCTTTTACCTCCTTCCCTGTCTCGCCTGAAGACCCTATATCCTGGAATATTGAGCTGCCAATCCTGCCACTTTCTCAACCATGTCTCTGTGACAGCAATGACATCATACTTCCATGTGTTAATTTGTGCCCTCAACTCATCTGCCTTATTCGTCAGACTCCTTGCATTAAAATAAATATCATCCAACCTTGCCAAACTCTCTTGTCCTTAACTGGCCTTCCAGACTCACTTGATCTCTTCTAATTTTACCTGTGCATCTCCCCCTGCTGACCCTCCTCTCAGGCTCCCACATCCCTACCAAATTAGTTTAAACCTTCCCCAACAGCACTTGCAAACCTCCCTGCAAGCATGTTGGTCCCATTCCGGTTCAGGTGCAACCCATCTGCCTTTTTGATACGCTCACTAGATCACCCAAACCTAGCAAGACATGTGCAGGTTGTGGCCTTCTACATACATCAAGGAAATGCCCAGCTTTTAACCAATTCTACAAGACATGTGGCAGAAAGGGTCATTGGCAGCAGCAGTGTACTAGAACAAAGGCAGATAGAGATACAAAGAGTCATACACTGATCCAAACACCATACTTAAAAGGTAGACTCAAGCAATAAGAATGACCATCCGGTATCCTGTCAGAAACATATACATGAGGTGATTGACAAACCAGAAAATACGATGGTGTGCATGATGGGATGAAGAGTGGTGAATACACATTTCACACTGTCAATCTCGTGAAAAACATTGATGCCATCTTTCTGTCTGAAACGTTTGCCAAGATTTGAATTACCTGCCCTAACAATGCTGATAAACATTCATTATTGGCTAAGATTAATACAGGGGCAAGTGCTAACATACTACCTCTGAGAATTCTAAAAGATATGTATTCACAGACATGGAGGATCATGGTGAAACCTACTAATGTGAAATTTCAGTGTACAAGAATTCACTAATTCCATGTGCAGAATCCATAGTCCTGGAATGCAAATTCAATCAATCCTCCTGGGTGTCAGAGGTTCTACATCATGGAACCTAAAGGCCCAGTGATTGCAGGTCTATTGGCATGTTGTGACCTCACACTAGTGACAGTTCACTGAATCAGTCAGATGTCACCACGCAGATCATCCTCAGAAACTACTCCTATCAACTCAGTTCATGACTTAATGTTGAAATATCCAAAAAGTTCATAGTTTCCAGGGAGCTGCAACATCACACTTTCAGCAGAATGCAAGTCCGTCAATTGATCTACCATGTAAGTGCAGCATCCATATACAAGACAAATTGAAGGGCGAACTAGACAAAATGGAGAAAGAAGGATGGATCATTGAGAATATGTCTCGATCATGACACTTAAACACAGCCTTGAAACATTGTCCTTACAAAATACCCACATTAGAAGAGTTAAATCTAAGATTTGCTGACGCAAAATTCTTCTGGAAACATGATGCCATGCATGGTTACTGGTCAGTATATCTCGTGGAGAAGTCCCGAGAGCCTACAATGTTTTGTACCTCATTTGAATGATACAGTTTTCAATACTTCCTTTCCAGCTATTTGATAATCTTTCTCAAGCTCACATGGACCATATTACATGCAGGATATGAGGATACATTTGTATCGCAGATAACATTATCATTGTGGGAAGAACAAAGCAAGAGCATGATGATAATCTGCATTTATTGATGTAAGTGGCACACAATGAAGGATTAGTGTTCAACAATCTGAAATGAGACATCAACATTCAGACGATCAATTTCTTCATTTCTATTTATTCCAGTGCTGGCGTATCTCCCGATCCAAGTAAAACACAGGATATTAAAGCCTTGCCAACTCCTCAAGATAAGGGCGATCTTCGAAGATGTCCAGCTCTCTTTAATTCCCAATTTTGCTCAAAAATCTTCATCGCTAAGGGAATTATTGTGAAAGGATCTGCCTTTCCTGCGGCATAAAGACCACCAATACCTCTTCGAAGCACTGAAACAGTCAATATCAGAAACATCGACATTGCAATTCTACAATCCTAGGGAGATAACTACCCTGGAGATAGATGCCTCACAGAAAGATCAGGGGGCATGCACACTACAAAAAGGAAACTAATTGCGTTTGGTTCAAAATTTCTGTCCATGACACAATCCAACAAGTCAAACATTGAGTGGGAAGCATTAGCTTTTGCGTTTGGAATCATGCATTTTCAAATCTATATCTTTGGCAAAAGATTGGTGGTAGAGACCGACTACAGGCCTCCACTGATTTTGCAAAAACCGTGAGAAGTGGAATATCGATCACATTACTACTACTTCTCATTACCCTATACCGATCAAATGATGCACATGGTGAAATCCCTAATTCTCAAATGTAGACAGAGCAAGCAAGGTCTACACATCACAATATTACATCTGATAGCGACACTTTTAGGTGAAACTATTCCATCACCAGCAGAGCACATGTTTGGCAGGCCAGTGTATCCCAATTTACCTACTCTTACCCATTCTACTCTCTCAGAAACTAAAAAGCAACTTTTCAAACTACAAGAGAATATGACTAACATGCACGATAAAAATGTGGGTACAGGACTGCCAGATTTACAGTTGGGGCAACTATTTCATATTCAGGATCCCACAGAAGGTACATGGCACCCAGTCGAGGTGACAAGAATTTGCCCAGAACCAAGGTCCTGCGAAGTCTTTACAGCCAAAAGCGCAATGGTGAGGCATAACCAAGCACAAGTCAGGTCCACCACAGCTCCTCAACCAGTGTACAGTTCTATTGTATCAACGACAGGAACCCAAATGTGACCAGAAACAATCTCCAATAATAAAAATGCCACAGATCAATGTGAGCAACTGAAGAAACATCCAGATATGGTTACCATCACAAGATCTGGGCATACCAGCGTACCATCCACTTTTATGCTTTAGAGATTCATTAATTGGTCAGTTCTATGCATTTATGTAATGGTAACTAAACATGAGCATGTATTTTAAATAGTTATACTTCCTTGGAAGCGGGGTGGGGGGGGGGCGGGGGAGTGGGGGGAGGTATCTTTAAAAAGAAGGGGGGGATGTTGTAATATGCCTTTAAGTGATATCAGCATGACATCACTAGAAGATGTCATTTGATCCAGTCTTAGTTTCACATTTGCTTTGAGCAGAGCACACACACAACTCTGATGCCTTCAAGCTTTATACCTATGTATTACTGTTCTCAAGGGCCTTGTCTTAATAAATGAACCCACATAAAGTGTTTACCCAATCCCTTATGAAGGATTGGTAACTTGTGTCTTGTACAGTAAATAAGCCCAAGGTACTACTTCATTATAATAACACAACAATCTTCACCAAAAACTAATCAGTTCTTCCTTGGACCACATCCTATCTGTGTACCAAGTTTCGTTGAAATGCTTCCATTCGGTTTTGAAATATATTGTTTACAGACACACAGACTAAGAGGAGAAACACATTACTTCCACCCACCTTCAGCAGCAGAGGCCAAATAAATTACTTATTGAAACTGAAATACTTCTTTATTCTATTTTTTCCTCTGCCAGTTAAATGTTAAATTTAAAATATGCGCTAATCTTGGGTGTGGTGTTCCACAACAACATTGTTGATGTAGCTGTGTGACAGTGTGGCAGAAAGTCAGGTCTGATTGCAATAGCGTTTTCCTTTTTCCAATCTCCAATAAATTGGTGTAAGTTACTTGATAATGGCATAAGATTCAATCAAGTATCAATCAGGTCTGGTATTCAATCAAACTCATCTTTGTGTTCCAGGTTCAGGATTTTTCCACGAGAGTTATCTAGTCTTCCATTTTTGAAAAATGACAACAGTAATGGGTCACGTTAGGTGGTGGCACAGTTTGTGGATGCCATAGAGTGTTGTGCATGGTATGAACACATTTGTCTCACTTCAGTGTGGTAAATGTTTCACAGTCCATCAACACAATCTGCTCTATATGGTGAAGCTGCTTTCTACAGGATGGAAAAGCAAACCATTGGTGTGCTAACCCCTGCGGTGGTAAGATTGTGGACACTTTGGGTGGAATCTTGCAGATACTGGGGCCATATCCTGCCCAGCAACCTGACCCTCGAGTAGTGGGCCTTCCAGCTCAATTTGGCGAGACCAACGGGTTAAGTATCGGGATTAGTATCCAATTAGGTGCAGCGAGCTGGAGCAGTGAGAAGCCCGAATGAGTGCTCAGTATTTAAAGGGACAGTGGCAGCATGCATGGTACCAGAACTGAGCATTGTGAACAGCAGAAGAAATAGGAGGAGGAAGATGAATAGCAGAAGAAGGGCAACCCCACGATTCATGATGCACCACTTGAGAACGTGGTAGGAACATTGTAGGCATGGAGGCTGATGCACTTTCCAACAGATGGCAGGAGGATGCCAGCCAGCCTCACCAAACAGGTCGCAGAGGAGGTGAGCAGCCGGAATGAGGTGCGAAGGGTGTGGATCCCATCCAGGAAATGCTTCAAAAACATCTTCAGGTGACTGGCATGCCAGTGCCAATGGCAACCATCGCTCTCTTGCCTCCTTAAACAATTCTCTCATTACACATCTCATTTGAAGTACGCTCTGAGAAACCACATGTAAGAAGGTCTACCTAAGCTCCACCTTCATTTTTCATTTCTATACACAACAATGATACTCTGCCTCAGTTTGCTGACCTGGCATTCCCCATCCCACACTGAGCCCCTCAAATATTGTGTCTGCATTCTAAGCAAAGACTTAGGCCTGGATTTTACATCCCTGTTATGGTAGAACCTGCCATGGCAGATTGGGCGGCCCAGCTAAAATTCCATTGACTTTCAGTGGGGACGGACGATCCTGGTGGTGGGTAGGGCCAGAAAATCCTGCCCTTACTTCCTAATCATCTACGTTTTCTCATTGCCCAGAAGAAGAGAACATACAACTCCTGGGAGAGGTATACCAGTTGGTTGGAGTGTCATCCCTGGCCGTCATAATGCCAATGGAGGAGGGTGTGTTGGAAATCAGGAGGGTGGCATCAGTGCAGGCTGTCGCTGATGAAGAGCTGGGGATGGCCTAGCCAACGGATGACAGCTTTACAATTGACACTTGTGGCTGGCTCCATTTCAGAAGGCAGTTGAGTTAACCACATTGCTTTTGGTTTGCAGTCACATGACGGCCAGACCAGCTAAGGAAAGCAGATTTTTTTCCCTAAAGGACATTAGTGAACCAGATGCGTACATGCACAATCAATGGGAGCTCTCACTGTCACCATTACAGAGGCTAGCTTTATATTCCAGATTTTACTAATTGAATTTAAATTCCATCAGTTGCTGTGGTGGGATTTGGACCCATATACCCAGGGTCTTAGCCTGGGCCTTGGGGTTACGACTCCAGTGGCATTACCACAATGGCACCATCTCTCTGCGGGTGACTAGTATGTGAACATTTTGATTCTCCTCTGGTAAAGTTGCATAATTGTGCCACTGAAATAATTAAGTGGCTATATATATGGGAAATAATTTTACACAATTCAGAAGAGAAAGTAAAGTCGTAAATTATATGTTTAGACTGGAGGTTCAAAATGTGTTGTAATGTTTATATTTATTGTCTATAACCAGCAGCAAAGACCACGAGATTGGCACTTCCCCAAAGGTGTCCAGAACTGTGAAAGTGCAAATGAAGGCAATATTTTATTTTTCTCAAGCCTTCAGCCATCATCTCTCATGTTATAACTAGCCAGGGAAAACTATCTTCCTGCAGGGGAAACCCGAGAATTGAACTCAGCAAACCAGTTAACAAGGTTATCTTGAGAGACCTATCTCTCCTGTCCTATTTCTGCATTTCTTTCTCTTGCCAGAAGCCACCAAGGATTCTATTGTCATTTTTCACAGTGGAAAGGTACAAAGATCCATGTAGTTTTAAACTGAAAATGCTGATGATACAGAACAGGGCAGTCAAACCCAGTTTAGGTAAGCTAATTGTAAAATATGTCTGAACATTTTCCTCCTCCTGAAGGAAGCAAGTAATCCTCAGTTCGCATTTCCTCAACTCTGCAAGAGAGCCATCGGCCCATCAGTGCATACTCCGAACGACCTATTAAGCAGCATGTGCAGTTATTGGATCATTCACCATTGTCAATGGAACTGTAAACTCTCACACCAATCATTAATAGAAAAAAGGTTTTTCAAAGAAAATCATACTTTTGATTATTGCTGCAAGAAGAAACAAAAGCACAAATGCTGGAGATTTACATAATAGAGAAAGAAAGGCTTGCATTTATATAGTGCTTTAAATGACCACCAAATGTCTCGAAGTGTTTTCCAGCCAATTAAGTACTTTTTGGACATTTAGTCACTACTGTAATGCAGGAGATGGTGGTGTAGTGGTAATGCCACTGGACTAGTAATTCAGAGGCCCGGGCTGATATTCTGGGGGAGGTGTGGGTTCAAATCCTACCATGGTAGCTGGTCGAATTTAAATTCAAGTACTAAAATCTGGAATTAAAAACTAGTCTCAGTAATGGTGACCATGAAACTATCATCAATTGTCACAAAAACCTGTCTGGTTCATTCCTGCCACCCTTAACTGGTCTGGCCTACATGTGACTCCAGATCCACAGCAACATGGTTGACTCTTAACTGCCTTCTGAAATAGCCTAGCAAGCCATTCAGTTGATGAGCATCAAATGCTGGCCTTGCCAGCAGGCCTACATCCCATTAAAGAACATATCAAAAAAATGAAATGCAGCAGCTAATTTGTACTCATAAAAGTCCAACAAACTGGAATGTAATAATGACCAGATAATCTGGGACAGGATTTTTGGGTCATCGGGAGCGAATGTTTGTGGATTTGGTGCCAATCAAGTGGACTGTTTTGTCCTGGATGGTGTCAAACTTCTTGAGTGTTGTGGGAGCTGCACTCATCCAGGCAAATGGGGAGTATTCCATCTCCTGACTTGTGCCAGCTGGTGGACAGGCTTTGGGGAGTCACGAGGTGAGTTACTCATCGCAAGATCCCAGCCTCTGACCTGGTCTTGTAGCCACAGTATTGATTGGAGTAAAGGATCAGATTTTGGGACCCCTGTTAGATATGCCAGAGTTTTACCAGTTGTACCTCGACATTGCACTATGGTAGAACTGGTTATTAGCTAAAGATCTGCCCACTTCCAAATTGGAACTTGTTTGCAAATGACAAGGTAAAAGCAACTGTCCCAACAATCTACAATGCACATCTTAATTTCATCTGACTTAAGATTGTGAAAAAAAGGATGAAGGTAACTGTATGACTTGCAAAACTAGGAAGTAGTGCAGTTCACAGCCTAGAATATCCACAAAATTTGCAGAAACATCAGCTTTGACTGAGAGGCCAACAGCATTGAATCTTTTTAACCCCTGTTAGATAGCAGCATTTATAAGACCCCAAGACATAAAGATCAGCTGGCAGGATCAAAGACTTAATTTTCTTTATGAATCTATATTCTTAGCATACTCCTAAGATCCCACAGGCTCTATAGTGGATCCCAGCACAAGCTGCACCAACAGTGTTTTTGTGATCCTCCACTGTTGTCACTCCATGTTGCACTAGGAATTTGTTGATGTGCTATGGCTAAGAATATTCCTTCTTGTCTCATTAGCATAGAAGGATTGGGCCATTCCCTGATAAACTACTGCCTATTTTGGGAACCTCCAGGAATCCTGGGGCAGTGTTTTTGAGTTGGAGTGCTGAAGTAGCAGCTTCCTGCTCCAATTTCTTCTTCAGTGCATTGAGAACTGAGCATTCTGCAGGGACTTCATAAAGGAAACCTACTCTGGAACCATTGCCCAAATCTGGAGACAGCTTCACCAGAACAAAGAAGATCAAGGCTTCCTGGAGGAGGTATTTTCATGTTGTTTTGTTTCAGTGTCCATTTGGGCCTTACATCCAATTGACATTTCAGAAGTTTAGAGTCAGTGAAAATTGAAAGAATTTTGCATCGGCACTACGCTTATAATGTGAATGTATCTTAAAGTTTCAGGATTGCCAGGTTAAAAGATCTCCACACCACAGGCCCCTATTGTCCTGTTCTCTCTGGAAGGAGTTTAGCTCTAAGTAAGCTTTGCTGGTGAACCTTTAATTTCATCTCACTCTTATCAACCTTCCTAAATTCCTGTTTGTGTTCCCACATCATTCTCCAAGGGTGATTGGGTATAATGTCAAGGAGCCCTGGTAAAA
The DNA here is from genome assembly GCF_017639515.1 of Carcharodon carcharias. Taxonomy (NCBI): domain Eukaryota; kingdom Metazoa; phylum Chordata; class Chondrichthyes; order Lamniformes; family Lamnidae; genus Carcharodon; species Carcharodon carcharias. The sequence continues at coordinate 62,238,993 of NC_054480.1, read as the reverse complement.
CTGGAGTCAATGGGAATCAGGGGATATCTCTCCGCTGGTTTGAGTCATACCTAGCACAAAGGAAGATGGTTGTAGTTGTTGGAGGTCAATCACCCCACTATCAACACCCTTGGTGGGGGTGGGGGGGGGGGTGGTGTGTGGGGGTTACCATTGACCAGAAACTGAACTGGACTAGCCATATAAATACTGTGGCTACAAGAACAGGTCAGAAGCTAAGAATCGTGAGGTGAGTAACTCACCTCCTGACTCCCCAAAGCCTGTCCAACATCTACAAGACACAAATCAGGAGTTTGACACTATCCAGGACAAAGCAGCCCATTTGATTGGCACCACATTCACAAACATTCACTCCTTCCACCACTAAGGAATAGTGATGGCAGTATGTACCATCTACAAGATGCAATGCAGGAATTCACCATGGCCCCTTTGACAGCACCTTCCAAACCCATGAGCATTACCATCTAGAAAGACAAGGGAAGCAGATAGATGGGGATAGCAACTCCTGGAAGTTCCTCTACAAGCCACCAAGACACATCCTGACTTGGAAATATATTGCTGTTCCTTCACTGTCGCTGGGTCAAAATCCTGGAACTCCCTCCCTAACAGCACTGTGGATGTACTTACATGACATGGACTACAGCGGTGCAAGAAGGCAACTCACCACCACCTTCTCAAGGGCAATTAGGGATGGGCAATAAATGCTGGCCCAGCCAGTGACACCCACATCCCGTCAATGAGTAATAAAAATGTCACCTGGATGGGAACTGTCACATCTCCATAGCTGGTTTTTAGGTGGACCTTCAGAGAGTTGAATTGCATTTTGTTGGACAGGGTGATCTGGGTCACAGTTAAAGGAAAACTACAATATGGATTAATATTCACCAAGCCTTCTTCAGCAGCACATCCCAATCTCATAGCCTCCATGACCTAGATGGACAAGGGCAACACTTTCATGGGAATAATTTCACCTTCAACTTATCTTTCAAATCAGACACCATCCAAATGTGGACATATTTAGCCATTCCTACATTGTCCATAGGTCAATTCATGGAACTACTGACCTTAAAGTATTGTGTGAGCACCTTCACCATACAGACTAAAACAGCTCATTAAAATGGCTTACCAGCACTTTCTCAAGGGAAACTAGGGATGAGCAATAAACATGAGCCTTGACAGTGATACCAAGAGAAACAAGTTTTTTTTTAAAAAAAACAACATATAGTGTATATTCTAGCTGAACCCTGTGTGACAATTTGTTTTTATAACCTGACTGCAATTCAAGCAAGAAATCATAATATTTAGCAAAGGACAATATGCCATTGTTTCACATAATTAAATGTTCAACTTCCATCTGGACTTGTTTTGCCAAATTGTCTCAAGTTTTTTAAATGATGTGTCATACATGTTGCTTTATTATATTTTTGTGAAACTATATTGTGTTTCCTAACTCTTCTCATGGTATTTTATATACTGTTTCACTTCGGTTTGTATTGAAATAGAAAACTGAACTGTTTCCCATATTTAACTTCAGATATAGTGTTACGATTATCTAATTTTGTAATTCATACGTTTTAGAAGCATATATTTTAGTTTGGGAATTGAAATTTTTAAATGTAAGATAAATGAAAACACCTGATTTGAGAAGCAGTAAACAGACTTAAAGTAATCACAAATCAAAGGCTGGCCTGTGTTTGTTTTATAAGGTCATAGTGGGAAGCTAAACATTGGGCGACATCACTGAATTTCTTAGTGGAGCTATAATTTCTAAAGCTATCTCAATAAGTGGTTTCCCAGAACAAAGGGGAGGTTTGGGGTTTGGAGATAATTAGCTTAAATCTCTATCTGGGAAACTCTAGCTGTGCCATGTTGCCATGGGGATAGATTGCCAGGAGGTATTTTTATCTTTTAGTTTTGGGTTTTATCTGGGTGATTTTCTCACAGAAACAGGTAGCTGAAGACTTGGTCAGGAGCTATAAAGCAGCTGAAACCAGTTACAGAGGACTATCAGAGAACAAGGGCATTTCTGATTTGGAGTCACAAAGCAAGAAGGCAAGTGGGGCCCTTGTTTGAACTGGGGAGTCCACAATCATGAAGGAGAGTTAGAGAGTTCAGCTAGCAGGATGCTGATGGAAGAACCCCAAGAAATCTCATACCTCAGAGAATAGTGGGAACATAAAAGAGAATAAAAGTGAATTCCTAAGAACTGTGGCACACCTTGGTTTGGCCCAAGGAGAATTGAAGAAGACCTCAAGATCCTGTAAAGTATAGAAGAACTTGGGAAGAAATAAACGGAGTGTGTGGGGTGTTCTGTTGAGATTTTCAGGATTAGAGTGCAAGCGTTTGTGAAATACAGTGTTAAGTTAATAGTACTAGCTTTGTTCAACTCTTGTACAATAAAGATTTTTGTCTAAAACGTGAAAACTTGTGGTGTAATTCTTTCAGCTAATAACTGAAGTTTAAATCTCTTTTTAAACGTTATCAGCATCTACCAAGATTGTAAGAACATGTCCTAATATTTGGCAGAGGTGGGAGGGTATATTAGTTTGAGACTTTCCAAATATTTCCTTCCCACCCATACCTTTCAATAAATTCTGTTAATCCAGAACTCATCACCCTATGGCCTCTTCAGACAAAGACCAGCACACCATCACCCTAACCCTTGCCAAGTTCCATGTGGTTCCAGTATTATTATGAAAACATTTCAATGCACTCATCTCCAAATCCTTCAATGATTCTTGCAATTATATTCTTCACTCCTGCATCATCCTTTCCTCTAACTTTAGATTACTACGTGCTCCCTTTCCCCTCCTGATTGCTGGAATTCCATTTTCACTTCCCTTTGACACTCCTCTCTCTCCATAACTTCAAAAAACACCAATAAACCTATTATTTTGACTGTAATTTGGTTACCCTCCTCAATCCTTGCTACATGTCCACCTTTACTTCTTGTCGAACAGTTTGAGACATTTATCTCTGTTAGGAGTTTTCCAATTAGGACTTGTCCATGTGTTTTGAAAGTTCTTGGCTAATGGCCTGTTAGGTAATGGCATTTCATTGTACCTTCCTTTATTGGCTGAGGCCTAGAGTGTAAGTGCAGGGAAATAATGCCACAGCTATACAGAGCACTAGTTATACCACAGCTAGAGTATTGCTTACAGTTCTGATCACCACATTACAAGGTTGTGATCACACTTATGGGGTACAGAGAAGAATTTTACCTCTGAGGAGAGATTGGGGTTGTTTTCCTTGGAACAAAGGAGGCTGAGGGGAGGTTTAATTGAGATGTATAAAATGACAAGGGGTCTAGATAGGGTGGATAGGAAGGACCCTTTTCAGTTAGTGGTGCAGTTAACAGCCAATAGGCATCAATTTTAAATAATTGGTGGAAGGATTAAAGGGAATTGAATATATTTTCACCCAGACAGTGGTGTGGATCTGGAATTTGCTGCCTGTTAGGCTGATAAGGTAGAAACTCTCACAGAACTTAAGAAATACTTGGATGTGCACATGTGACGCTGTTACAGACTACAGAGCAAGAGTTGGAAATTGGAATTAAGCTGAATGGCTCTTTTTCATCTGGCACAGACTCAATGGGCCAAACGTCTTGCTGTAAATCTTTCTATGTTTCGGTCCATGTTTCTCTCTTTCCTTATCATACCCAGTGATCCTTGTGGCAAATAATGGGCAGAATTTTCTGCCTGCCAGGTTGGCAGGCCCGACCCAATCTCCAGCTGGCGGGGAGCCGATCCCCGCCGGAGAAGCGGGCCCCACTGCCATTTTACGTGGGCAGGCCAATTAAGGCCCACCCAGCGTGACATCCACCAGGAAGCGCTATGTGCGGGTAGGGGGTGGGGATTCCCCAAAAGCGAGAGTGCGCATGCGCACGGAAGAGCGCACACCTCCCTGAGGCTAAGTGTTGCCTCAGGGAGATCGCTGACACTTTTAAAAATATTAAAAATGGAAATTAAAAAAATCCTTAACTTGTTCCCCTCATGTGACAATGTCACATGAGATGGGACACGTTCATAAATTACAGTAAACCTTTATTAAACTGTTTAAAACCCTGCATGAAACCTCATCCCGCCAGTGGATGAGGTTTCATGTTTTTTCTATTGCCCGCCGGGGCTCCTGGCCTGCCCGCCAACATTAAGGTTGGACAGGCAGATCCTTATAATTGTTTAAATGATCCTGTCAATGATTTTGCTGTGCCCCTGCTTTCCTAAAAATTTAAATGGGGCGGGATGATGTTGGGGGATCCCCCCCGATGCCATCCCACAACATTTTACGTGTCGGCGAATGGGCCCCACCCCCTGCTCGCCAATGGAAAAATTCTGCCCAATCTGTTTGGATATTGGGTGAGGCCAGCTTGGCCGCAATTGTAATGTGTCCCATGGAAAAAATAGCCTACCATGCCTTGACTCTGAGTCAAAAGGTTGTAGATTCAATGCAGTACTAAATGCACTTACATGGATACGATAATAAACTGAAGCTCATCTTCCCTCTGATTTGGATGTAAAAGATTTTATTACATTATTTGAAAAAAAGCAGGGAGGTTTTGTTGAAGGCCTCAATCAACAGTACAAAACCAGGCTACCTGGTTATTTATCACCTTGCTATTTGTGGGATCTTGCCATGTGCAAGAGTGGTCCTGTGTTTGCTTTAAGTTTTAACTGTGACTACACTCAAAAATACTTTGTTGTCTGTGAAGTACTTTGGGATGTCCTGAGAATGAGAAAGGTGCTACATAAATACAATTTATTATTGTTCTTTACCAATGTGCAGTCTTGATACAAAAGGAAAATTGCTAGTTAGATAAAGTAACAAAGGGATGCCATAGCCTCTGAAACTATACCATAGCAAAACTGAATGTCTTCAGGAGAGGAGGGTAGACAGTTGAGGTGGAAAAAGAGAAAAACAAATCTTGGTAAACCACATAAGCAGCTGCACCTGGAACCTATTACAAGTCAGTGAAGTATGTTGACCAAGAACTTGATAATTCCTTCAATGTGGAAAGGAGGGAAATAGCTGAATATAATCTGATTATCAGTCTTTAATACTGACAGGAGTTATAAGAGAAGTTCATGCATTATCTTGGTTTTTGTATCCTGGCACCAGTGATTCTCTATAAATTTACAAGAATGCATAGAAAATAGGTTCTAATATGTAATGTGGAGTAGTGATTGTATTTATTCAGTTTTAAATGATGTGCTTACTTATTGCCTATTTACCTGTTGTGTAAATGCATCTTTTTATTTACCTACATAGAGTAATCAAATAGGTGCACCTCTTGCACAAGGAGCTGTGCAGCAGTTGGGCTGTTGAACCTAGAGGCCTTTATGTCCTGAGGGATCAACCATGCTTAGGGAACAGAGAAAAGAGGGGAGAACCTAAGATCTGTTCATTGAAACATGGTGGCTCCAAGCCAATGGTGACCTCCAGTCAATAAAATTCTGACAAGGAGTTGGGATCTGAATTGAAACCAGTTGCTAATCTAATGGATAGTTGATTATTCTATTCACTCTAAAAATGTTCCATACAGGGCAACAGGGCAAGAGGAATCAAAATTATATTCATAGTTCAACTCATCATTATGATAATGCAGTTTATATTTTTGGCTCAATCTATTAATGATGTCTCCATTTTAATTATGGAACTGCTGATTTAGCCTTATCAAAGTGGCTGCTAATTCTGTCATTTGCCAAGAAACTAATTGGCTACAGAAAGCTAGGAATGTTAAAGCAGAAATCTTTAGTATAACCTTTTGGCTTAACTGTGCAATGACGTACTGGGAGCTGAAATACGATAAAACAAATTAAAAAATAACTAGTTCACAAATTCAACATTTGCTACCAATGAATGATTTATATGAAGAGATGGACTTTAAATGCTCTGATATTGACTCAAATCTTCCAATCAATGTTGGAACCACTGAATCCGACACTGATCAGACAGAAAACTGCACACTTACCTGGATACATTTCTTTTTGGCCAAATGTCTGATGCAGGATCCAGAAGAAATCCCTCACTGTAGGAATCTACACAGGGAGCCTCAAAGACGATCAGCGCAGAGGATAAAAGTGAAATCGGAAATAAAAACAGAAAACACTGGAAAAACTCAGCAGGTATGACAGCAGCTGTGGAGAGAGAAGCAGAGTTAAAGTTTCTAGTCCATTTAACTCTTCTTCAGAGCTAAATAGAACTAGGAATGTGATGAAATTTATACTGTTTAAGGGAGGTGGAGCAGGTGAAGCTGGATAGATGGCCAGTGATAGGTGGGGGCCAAGGACAGATTGACAAAGATGTCATGGACAGAAAGACAAAGGGAGTGTAAGTGATAGTGGTAAAGGCAAAGAAGGTGCTGATAGTGACATTAAAGTAAGGAAGCAGAATGTGTTAATAGCGGAACAAGGGTCAGTGTTCTGTGAAAGAACAACATGGTACAAGTAACAGATGGCTCTTTTGGAGTGGGGTGGGGGATGGTTGTGGAAAAAAAAAATAGAAAAGGGGATTAAAAAGGGGGGGGTTAAAAAAAGGTGTTCATGATCTAAAGTTGTTGAACTCAAAATTCAGTCTGGAAGGCTGTAAAGTGCCTAATTGGAATATAAGGTACTGTTCCTCCAGTTTGCGTTGGGCTTCACTGGAACATTGCAGCAGGCCAAGGATGGACAGGTGGTGTAACATGAGAGCAGGGTGGAGTGTTGAAATGGCAAGCAACAGGAAGGTCTGTGTCATGCTTGCAGACAAACCGAAGGTGTTCTGCAAAGCGGTCACCCAGTCTGCATTTGGTCTCCCCAGTTGGAGTATATGTATGTCCACGTGCCAAGTCTTCCACTGGGTCCTGAAACACATCTTCCGTTATATGTCTGGTCTCCGACAACCTGGAGTTGGAAATCCAGATTTAGCTCTTCATTAAATGCTTTTTTTCAGTAGGTGCTTAGTTTGATTACAGTTTTTTTTCTGAACTAGCTGATCACTGCAGGATAGCTGTCTTGACACTATAGCTGTGTTGAGACTGGCACTGATGCCCGCTTACCATATTTTAACTGCCGAACTGCAAGAATTCCGATAGGAACAGTGTGTAGATCAGAGGTGTTATATAAGTCTGACTGTATGGCAGCAGAGAGTTGTTGCAATTTTCAGATTCATAACCCCAGGTTTAATGTTATTAGTATGGTTAGTGAGCTATTGGGTGGAAATTAGCTGAGGGTCCCGTACATTGATTGGAGAACCAATGGGAACCCTGTGTCACCTTTCCATGCAGGCCCAATGAACATTAATTGCAATCAGGCACTTACTTGGACAGCATCAGGCCTCCCAATCGAATGGTGGAAATCCTCCACCCCCTGCTCCCTAATTGGCTGGCAGCTCTCTGGTACAAACAGTGCCACCAGGAGCAGTGGTTGCTGCTGGCAATGCATTAAAGCCTTCATCAGCAATTGTCACTGGATGTCTGGAGAGAGGAAGTTGGGTCGGATGGGGTCTGTGGGGAGGGGATCACTGATGAGGGGGTGGGGAAGGTGAATGCGATGGCTGGGGAGGAATGGCTTCCCCCTTCCTGGTGCCAGGTCCCTTGAGTGGGCACCAAGTGCCTGTGAACTAAGTGCCTCACTTACGAGGCCACAGGGTTTGCTGGGTGGCTTTTGGGTGACCAGTGGGAGTTCCATTAAATCCCTAAGCCATAACAAAATTCCAGTGGGCTCAGGGATAACTGCTCTCAAGTGGTTCAAAATGAATCTAATTGATACCTCACCATTATCGAGCATAATCCTCACGTCGGGGGCTTCCCGCCAGCCATTAGAGCAAAGCACAATGGGGTTTATTGTTCCTCCACATGAAAGCTAAGAGTTAATGACAGGGCTTGAGTCAGGTCCTGCAAACCAAAAACTACTATTTGATTCTTGAAGGACATTATTATACTAAGTTATACTTTAGTTTGTATAGAATGAGGGTGAAGCTGAGCATGAGAGAATTATTTAGCTAAAGCCTAAAAACGTGAAAGGGGCCGTGTTTACACTCCTCGATCAGTGGGAGTCAAATATGAAATCCAAATGCAATTTTAACCTCGTAAGATAAGTTTACAAGGTGATATTTCAAGCCACATGAAGAAAGTTAAGCTTTTTCAGTCCAAAGTCACCACGTGAAGGGTGAGAATCTGACCAAAAGCATTCAAATGAAGCAACAGGCTTGTTGGACCCCAGATAAAAATGTCTGCAGGATTGCTGTTTGCTCCCAGTAGGAGTTAAAATTGTATTTAAAAGCTATTTTTTTTTTGTTTAGATTCTAAGTTCAACAGCTTCCATCAGATCAAAGGCCTTTGGCGCTATCCACTCCCATATGCAATGCCTGAATCTCTAAATCCTTATTTTCTCTATGCCATTCAGACCATGAAATACTTTCTATCAATCCTTCAAGAACATAATTTCTTCCTATCACTTACAAAGTTAACTGTCAGTAACAACCTTTTTAACTTTGGCTCCATCCTTAATCCTTCTCCATTTATTGGCTGTCTTGTACTCACTTTTTCCTCTGATCTCAAGAGAAACTTTTATATTTCCTCTATCATGTAAACTGTCTCTTCGAAGCTTGTTCTGATGAAGGACCTACTCCCCAAAACATTGATCTATCCATTCTATTTACAAACACTGAGGGACATGCTGCGTACTGCCAGCTTTTCCTATTTGTTTTTATTCCTAGAAGATTGGTATGCTCTTTGAAGCTATATGTTTCTTTTCCTCTCAACAACTCTTAACTCTAGAGATCCCAGGAGGAGAGAGTTTTATCCTTATATAAAAGCAAAAAACTGCAGATGCTGGAAATCCAAAACAAAAAAAAAAATACCTGGAAAAACTCAGCAAGTCTGGCAGCATCTGCAGAGAGGAACACAGTTAACGTTTCAAGTCCGAATGACCCTTCAACAGAACTAAGTAAAAACAGAAGAGAGGTGAAATATTAGCCGGTTTAAGGGGGATGGGATAAGTAGAGCAAGTGATAGGTGGAGATAACCAAAAGATGTCACTGACAAAAGGACAAAGAGGTGTTGAAGGTCGTGATATTATCTAAAGAATGTGCTAATTAAGGGTAGAAAGTAGGACAAGCAAGGTACAGATAGCCCTAGTGGGGTTTGGGTGGGGTGAAGGAATCGAAAAAGGCTAAAAGGTAGAGATAAAACGATGGATAGAAATACATTTAAAAATAATGGAAATAGGTGGGAAAAGAAAAATCTATATAAATTATTGAGAAAAAAAGGGGGGGATTGGAAAGGGGGTGGGGATGGAGGAGAGAGTTCATGACCTAAAATTGTCGAACACAATATTCAGTCCGGAAGGCTGTAAAGTGCCTAGTCAGAAGATGAGGTGCTGTTCCTCCAGTTTGCGTTGAGCCTCACTGGAAAAATGCTGCAGGCCAAGGACAGACATGTGGGCATAAGAGCAGGGTGGAGTGTTGAAATGGCAAGCGACAGGGAGGTCTGGGTAATGCTTACAGACAGACCGAAGGTGTTCTGCAAAGCGGTCACACAGTCTGCGTTTGGTCTCTCCAATGTAGAGGAAACCGCATTGGGAGCAACGAATGCAGCAGACTAAACTGAGGGAAGTGCAAGTGAAATGCTGCTTCACTTGAAAGGAGAGTTTGGGCCCTTGGACGGAGTTTTATCCTTTTCCCCTTCCCTTTCCCCCAGCCAGGTGGAAAACAGGAAAGGGGGCAGTTAAAGTATTTTCCTGCAGTTTGCAATATTAACCCATGTATTTTTGCAGGGGTGAGGGACATCCCTATCTAAAGGCACTGAGACCTTTCCATAAATATTCAGATCAGACCACGATGGTGCCACTGGGGCATTCAGGAAATGGATCCAGGTAATGTCAGGAAAAACAAATGGGAGCCTGACAATTCTGTACTATGACTCAATTATTTCATGCTGATGGGCGTGTGCCTACACAGGCCTTTCTCTTCCTCGACTAGCTTTAGATATCCTTGGACACCGTAATGAGGTAGATATCCAGAATAGTGGAAAATGGGGAGCCCTTAAAAGCTGCCATCCTCTAAAGATGATAGTTTTGAACTCTTTTGGACAGATTTAACATTTGTTGTTTTATAAGCAGCATACTATCAGTATCTTACTATTAGTATATGTCTTTATAAACTTAAAGCTACCAAATAAATTAGATATTATTTTTAACCTGAAGGGTACAATCTGTCAGTGGTGTTAACCACTTTTACAGAAAGGACTGGGGTTCATGTAAGACATGTAATATAATAATTGTTACAGAAGTAGTAGTCCAGAGACATGGCCTTAGAATCCACAGAATATACGGAACCAAAGTTCAACAAGTGCAATGGCAGTTCAGGAATTTTGAATCTTGTTTAAAAAAACTAGAAAACTGGAATAAAACTAGTATGAGTAAAAATTTTATTGTCATAAAATTCCACCTGGTTCACTAATATCTTTCAGGGAATGAAGCCTGCAATCCTTACATAAGGTTTGACCCAAATATGATGTGATTGATTCTTAACAGTTCTCTAAAGTGAACCAATGTGACATTTTGTTGTACTGAGCCATGACAAAGAATATCACATGGACTGTATTCTCTCACAAACATTTCTCCTATTTTCCAGAAGGCAGTTTAATAAGCATTCTAATGAGGCAAGGACAACATTTGATTTGTTTTGAATTTAGGATATGCATGAACAGAGCATGCTTTTTCCACAATTTTCAACTATTTCAAAACACCCCTTATGACACAGCAATCCATTCTGTTAGCAAACTAAAGATGAGAAAATTTCTGAAACTAATTTTTCCCAATGTAGGAGAAGGCATCTTCTTTGAGTGACTAGTTCCACTGTGTCATGTTCCAGCCAACCAGCAGCTAATATCATGACCTTGATCTTTCTCTAGCTCTCTATGCAAGGTGTGAATTGACACATCAATTCAACCTGCTACTGCTCTCCTAGGTTTGGGCTACCCTGGCAACTAACCCTACTCCAATTGGGTTCAAATGAATGAGACCATTACAATATATCACCTGAACATTATTGCAATGAATTAATGATCCTCATTGTGGAGGGATAATGGGCTGAATTTTCCCATTTGGGTTGCAATCCTGATGCCAACTGTAATTCCAGGGAGGGAACCCAGAAGGGGCTATGGCACCACATCAGACTCAATGAAGACAATCAATTGAAAAGCCACCTCTGGGAGCCCTGGCCAATTAGAGATGGCGGCTAGGTTCCAGAGTTGGTAAGTCCGTTCAGCACTGCTTGTGGGTAGGGCCACTGGCCGCCTTTGTAGGGTGAACACAGGGTCAGCAGCAGGAAGGGTGGCAGTGTCATGGAGGAGACAGCGGCTGCCATTACAGTAAGAGCTAGATTAGTGGAGACATCAATCTTCACGAAATGGCTGCAATGCCATGTCACTGCGATTTAATGCTGATAACTTAATAAAAGGTTTCACATGGTTCACGGTTCAGACCACCAGCTATGAAGCTGCATCCTCTCAATTTTTGAGCTCCTGATACAACGACACACCCATGTGCCATCTGGAAAATTGCAATCGAATTCTGCAATAGCGGCTGATCGCCCTACTAAGTGCCCAAATTGGCTACCTATTGCTGCTGAAAGCCTGCCTCTGGGAAAAGTGCACAGAGACAGAATAGAAATAGGAGCAGGAGTAGACCAAATGCCCTGTCAAGCCTGCTACACCATTCAATAAAATCTTCAGCTTCATTGGGTGATCTTCGGTTTCAACACCAGTTTCCCAACCATTCCCTATATCACTTCTTTCTATGTGAGACCGAAAATCTTTCTATTCCAAACTGAATTATATTCAATGATAGAGCATCCACAACCCTCTGGGGAAGAGAATTCCAAAGATCCACCTCCAGCGGTGAGGTGAGAGTGACTTGCCATTAACATCAAGGCAGCATTTGATCGAATGTGGCATGAAAGAGCCCCAGCAAAAATGGAGTCAATAGGAATTGGGGGAAACCTCTCCGCTGGTTGGAGTCACACTTAGCACAAAGGAAGATGGTTGTGGTTGTTGGAGGTCAGTCATCTTAGCTTCAGGACATCACTGCAGGAGTTCCTTAGGGTAGTGTCCTAGGCCCAATCATCTTCAGCTGCTTCATCAATGATCTTCCTTCCATCATAAGGTCAGAAGTGGGGATGTTCACTGATAATTGCACAATGTTCAGCACCATTCATGACTCCTCAGATACTGAAGCAGTCCATGCCCAAATGCAGCAAGACCTGGACAATATCCAGGCTTGGGCTGACAAGTAGCAAATAACATTCGTACCACACAAGCATCAGGGAATGACCATCTCCAACAAGAGAAAATCTAACCATCGCTCCTTGACATTCAATGCCATTACTATCGCTGAACCCCTGACTATCAACATCCTGGGAGTTACCATTGACCAGAAACTGAACTGGACTAACCATACAAATACCGTGGCTACAAGAAGAGGTCAGAGACTAGGAATCCTGTGGCAAGGAACTCACCTCCTCTCTCCCCAAAGCTTGTCCACCATCTACAAGGCACAAGTCAGGAGCATGATGGGATACTCTTCACTTGCTTGGATGTGTGCTGATCCAACAATACCCGAGAAGCTTGACACCATTCAGGATAAAGCAGTCCACTTGATTGGCATCCCATCCACAAACATTCACTGCTTCCATCACCGACACACAGTAGCAGCAGTGTGTACCATTTACTTGATGTGCTTCAGCAAGTCACCAAGACTCCTTAGAAAGCACTTTCCAAACCCGCAACCTCTACCACCTAGAAGAACAAGGGCAGCAGATAGATGGAAACACCACCACCTGCAAGTTCCCCTCCAAGCCACACACCATCCTGACTTGGAAATATATTGCCGTTCCTTCACTGCCACTGGGTCAAAATCCTGGAACTCCCTTCCTAACAGCACTGCGGGTGTACCTACACAACATAGCCTGCAGCATTTCAAGAAGACAGCTCACCACCTTCTCCTCAAAGGCAATTAGGGATGGGCAATAAATGTTGGTCTAGCTAGCGATGCCCAGATCCCATGAATGAATAAAAAAAAATTGAATTCTGTGATTGAACAAATTTCTTCTCATCTCAGTCATAAATGATTGGGACCTTATCATGAAACTGTGCCCCCTTGTTCTAGATTCACCAGCCAGGAAAAACAACTTCTCAGTGTCTACTCTGTCAAGCCTCTTCATAATATTGAATGTTTTGATGAGACCACTTCTCATTTTTCTAAACTCCAGAGAGTATGAACTCCACTTACTCAGCCTCTCATAATACTCTTAGCCCAGGAACCAATCTAGAGAATCTTCGCTGTACCGCCTCTAAAGCGAGTATATGGAGACCAAAATTGTGCACAGTACTCCAGGTGTACTCCAGTACTCTCACCAAAGCCCTTTATAATTGTAGCAAGATTTCTTTATCCTTGTACTCCAATCCCCTAGCAATAAAGGCCAAATATCATTTGCCTTCTGAATTGCTTGTTGTACCAGCATGTTAACTTTTTGTGTTCCTGGTACAATCACACCCAAGTCACTGAATATTAACATTTACCAGTCTCATGATTTTTAAAAGGTATTCTGTTTTCCGATTCTTATGACCAAAGTAATTAATCTCACACTTCTCTCACATTATACTTCATCTGTCACCTTGTTGCCCATTCACTTAATCGAAGGCAGCCTGGTGCACGCCACTCAAATTTCCTTCCTCCCCATCTTCAAAGCTACTGCCACAGGGCTTGGAAAATTCAACCCAATCATTCTGAATCTCAATACTAGAAATACTCAAGGTCAAGCAGCGTCTATAAAGAGAAACAGAATTAGCGTTTCAGGTCATTGATTCAAAGTATCACCTAAATAGAAATTTATTCAAAGTCCCTCTTGGGCAAAATAATCAAAAATCTCAAAGCATGATGCACAGGGGCAACATAAGAAAGTCTGTTTTGTTTTATTGAGAAATTGTAAGTAACTGAAGAATACATAGTGTCCACTATGATTTCTAGTTGGAAAGAAAAATCAGATTTCTATTGGTTTTCTTGTTATAGAACAGCTTCATCTGATTTTCTTGGGCAACAAATAGCTCCAAATCCCACTCGCTCGACATCTTTATTTTCCCAATTGACAACCTATCACAGGTGTTACTTATAGACTGTCACAGGAAGATGTGTAATATGATAAATGTGGCTATAAGAGAGTCTGACCATAATCTACTTGTTACCTTGTCACTGGAGTTCTTTAATCAGTTGTGCTCATGGAGATATTCATCATGCCAAAGATCTCCTGTGTGCCCTAAATCTTGAAATTATAAATCTCTCCAAATAAATGTGTTTACCATTTTAGTGTACCTACGACACACAGTGAATCTGCACTTATATACCAGTAGTTAAATGTTGCTAATCAATTCTGATTAAAGACAAATGGCTGCAAAATTGGGCTCCATAGCACCGCTGGTGTTTCGAAAGACAGAAGCAGGTGACGTAGTGAATATATCCCATCATTCTGTACATTGCTGCATCAGGAGGGGATGGAGGCCCTGTAAGTGAGGAGAGTCAAGCTCATCGCTTTTCTGTCTAAGCAGATAGAAGCAGGATGCAGCATCGGCGGAGAAGAAAAGAGTTGACGTTTCGAGTCCTCATGACCCTTCGACAGAAGGGTCATGAGGACTCGAAACGTCAACTCTTTTCTTCTCCGCCGATGCTGCCAGACCTGCTGAGTTTTTCCAGGTAATTCTGTTTTTGTTTTGGATTTCCAGCATCCGCAGTTTTTTTGTTTTTATTAGAAGCAGGATGAACTGACATGTGCCTTTGCCAGGTTAAGGGGGTTTCAAATGATGCAGGGAGCCAATGACTGCACACACATGGCTCAGTGAGCCCCCCATGTCAATGGGGAGGAATACTGGAACCACTCTATTAATGTACAGTTGGTATGTGATATTACACAAGCCATTATGTCGGTGAAAGCCCACTTTTCTGGTCGCAGCCATAATGTCTTCATTGTGATACAGTCTATTGTTCCCTTTGTCTTCAGGCCACCACAAAGAACCAGGGGGTGGCTGCTCAGAAACAAGGGATAGCCCCTCTACACATGGCTTGTGTATTCCCTCCCCCACCCAACCAGACAAGGACATCAGGAGCACAATGAAAGCAATGCAATGACGAGAAACCTCATGGAGGAGACCATTGGCATTTTCAATGTTTTTGCTGATGAACCCACACAGGATGGAGCCTACAATACTGTCTGGGGCATATCTCCAAGTGCATCCTGACCTGCCTAACTTGCCATTAAACCACACCTATGAAGGCATAACCACTGCCACAAGCATCTGGAGGCCACCTCATGAGGAGGAGGAGGAGGAAGAGGAGAAACAGGTAGAGGAGGTAGAGAAGAAAGGGGATGAGGCACCTGGGGCCCCTTCATTCTGGGTGGGCTGTTCATGAGTGGCTCTCAGACTCTGGTTCCCTTAAGAGATCATCTCTTCTCCAGCATTGCTCCACTATTCCCGAACCTTCCTATCCATCTGCAATATCACATCTCAGTGTCCTCTGGGCTAAAGTCCTGCAATAAAAGTCATCCAGAAAAACCTTTCTATAACAGCTTTATCCAACTACACATCCAATAATGCAAACAAAAATGAATTACTAACTTGTGCATTTCCTTATATCTTATCTTGCTGTTCCCTCTGCCTGTCCTGATGCTACTATAGTGGTTGCAGCACAGCTGGTGCAAGGTTGCTGATGCCCACTGGGGGAGACTGCAGATGTGCTTGCAGCATGACATTGAGAAGCTCTGGGCTTTGAGGGCCTGCCTTCAGGCTGCACTACTTTGCTATGGGTAGGAGCAGTCAGCTGGCTGAGAAGTACCAGTGAGAGTATGGGCAGAGTGGCCATCGTAGAAGCATAGATGCTGTTGCCCTGAGAGCTACTGGCACACTGATTGGGTGGTGCTTCAGCTAACCTAGTGACCTGTTGGAACACTGAGATCTGCAGCCATGATGGTAGCTGTCTGAGTTTACATGGTACCAAGCATGGATCTCATGGTCTCAGTTTGAGCTTCAACTGCAGCACTGAGATGTTGGGGGCTTCTACTGTATTGCAGTGGAAGCTGAGACAGTGGTCACCAAAGGTTACATCACAGCTGGATCCGCAAGTGCTCATGGAGTTGGCCACCACTCTCATGTTAGAAATGATGGGCTCTAAGCTCTGAGCGATGCCCTCTAGCATGCTGGAGCCAGACTCCTTCATGCTCTATGACTGTGGTAATTATGGTTTTATGGAATGTGTAGGATACCTTTAAAAAGGATGTTATGAAGGAAGATCACATGATCTCATGTAACCAATAGAGGAGTAGCATGGGATACCTCTGTAATCTGTAGTCAGTAGTATGGTTTAGGGTTTGAGTTGAAAGTACACAAGTGTAGCTGCTGAGTACCTTTGTAAAGAAACAGAATGTGTTCCTCCTAAGTGTCTGCTGATCAACCCTGTCTATTATACCAACTTGGCCATCCCACAACAAGTGTACAACCTGGATCCATAAGTCCCAACAAACTGGTGACCAGGATCCAATCGTTGAAGCGATCCCCTCACAGAATGCCTCAATTGAGAAGAATTGATCATTTCGATCCAGCCACAGATGATTGATCTCATTATATTGAACGCTTCATATTCTTTTTCCAAGTAAATGGCATTAAGGAGGGAGAGATGGGGTGGGTGATCCTCTTATATACACGTGGGAATGAAGCCAATGGCTTGATTCAAAGTTTGACGGCACCCAATGCCCCATATTCGAAAAGCCTTGATGAATTGGTGGACCTCTTGAAGGATCATTACCAGCCAAAGCCCTCAGTAATGATGCAACGGTTCAAATTTTGCTCAAGAAACAGAATCCCGAGGAGACAGTCATTATTAGGTGGCAAGTTTGAAACAGTTAACAGAACATTGCGAGTTTGGTACATCTTTAAATTACATGCTCTGAGACCGTTTCGGATGCAGTTTGAATGAGAACACAATCCAGAAGAGATTATTGTCTGAAAAAGAATTGGATTTTAATAAGTTGCTAGAGATAGCACTGGCCATGGAAAGAGCAGTAGGGGATTCAAAAGCCAAACAGGGAGCGCAATATGGCTTCGTCCTCCAAGTTGGGTGGGAAGCCAAAAAGTGCGTGAAAATGCAAGATTTTGCCAATAAACGGGAAACTGCCACTGCTTGCAGAAAAATGAAAATAAATGCCTTAGCAGTGAACACAAGGAATAATTGCAACAGAAGTGGAAACAAGCAATCGTATAAGGATTGTCAGTTTAAAAAAATCAAATGCTTTTATTGTTATCCAAATGGACACAATGAGACAATGCAAGGAAAGAAACAGGCAGACTTTCAAACAAAAGAAAAAAACCCTGTGAGATCTACAACGTAGAAGAGCCTGAAGCAATAAATTCAGATATTTATTTGTTATCTAATTTGAAGGTTGGAAAGACAGAACCAATACCTGTAACAGTGAAGGTAAATGGCAGACCTATTAGAATGGAAGTCACCACAGGAGCTTCCACTACAGTAATTGCTCAGTGCACCTTCAAATATCTGAATTATGGTGAACATCAGTTAAATTTGGAAGAAACTGATGCCAAATTAAAAACTTACATGGGTGAAGGCATCCTAGTCAAAGGCATAAGCAGAGTTACTGTCCATTATGTAAGCCAATTGGTAAAACTACCCTTCATGGTGGTAGCAGGTGAGGGGCCAAGCCTCCTTGGACAAAACTGGCTAAAGGAGATTAAGTTAGAATGGGCTGAAATTTTCCAGCTGAGAGCAAGTGGGTCACCAAAGAAACTACAAAAATACACCTCAGTCTTCAAGGTGGAACTTGGGAAGATCCAGGGGCTGCAATCAAAAATTCATGTGGACCCAGATTCAACCCCCCGATTCATGAAGGCAAGTTCAGTACGTTATGCACTTCGGGAAAAAGGTTGACACCGAGCTGGAGAGTTTACATGGGC
Source organism: Carcharodon carcharias (assembly GCF_017639515.1). Taxonomy (NCBI): domain Eukaryota; kingdom Metazoa; phylum Chordata; class Chondrichthyes; order Lamniformes; family Lamnidae; genus Carcharodon; species Carcharodon carcharias. The sequence continues at coordinate 62,221,001 of NC_054480.1, read as the reverse complement.
ATTATACAAACTATGCAGTTCTCAAAATGGCAGTACCAACAGTCCCTATCTTTAAACCCGACCAAAATGTTCAAATTTGTGGAGACTACTAATTGACAGTTAATAAAGCTGAACAGGCACCCTATACCAAAATTCGAAGACCTGTATGATAAGCTGGCAGGTGGAACTGCCTATTTGAAGCTTGACATGAATCATGCTTACCAACAATTAAGAGTTACAGAAGGCCTCCCTGGAATTTGTCACAATGGGTTGTACCAAAATATCCATTTGCCTTTCAGTGTCTCCTGATCTTGTGCCATATTCCAGGGAACAATGGAACGTTTACTGCAGGGACTGCCCCACGTTGTAGTTTATTTAGATGATGTTCTGGTAATGGGACTCACTGAAAAGCAGCATTTAATGAACTGAGAAAAAAGTTTTAAAATGTTTCTTGCAAGCTGGTGTGCATTTAAAAAAAGAAAAGTGCACATTCCAAGCAAGGGAGGTAATCAATTTGGGTGACCGGGTAAATTCACAGGGCCTCAACCCAGCTGAGGAAAAAGTTAGAACCAAAAGAGAGGCACCTGCGCTAAAGAACACCTCAGAGCCCAAATCATTCCTAGGAATGGTCAAGTACGGTTCTTACCTAACTTGTCTACAGAACTGGCTGCCCTGCATTATCTACTCAAGAAGAACCAACTTTGGTCTTGGCAGGCACTACAGAAAGAAGCTTTCATAAAGGTGTAATAATTTTTGCACACGTCCAGTTAGTACTTCATGACCAGAGGAAAGAATTGGTGTCGACATGTGACACATCTCCCTATGAAGTGGGAACAGTGCTCTCTCATCAAAAGGAAAATGGCACGGAATGGCCTATAGGATATGTGTGAAGAATGCTCACTGCAGCAGAAAAGGGATATTCACAAATAGAAAAAGGTCTATCAGTCATCTTTGGCGTCAAGAAATTTCACCAGTACGTACACGGCCGTCATTCTACTATTGTTTCAGACCACAAGCCATTTCTAGGATTATTTACCAAGGACAAAGCTATACCACCCTTAGACTCAGCAAGAATACAATGATGGACGTTGATCCCGACAGCATATGAGTATGCTTTCAGCCATAGGCCTGGAAATCAAATTGCAAATGTCGATGCACTTAGTCATTTGCCCCTACAACAAAAAGATCAGGATATTCCAGTTCCTCAAGCACTTGATTTACTGTTAAATTTCTTAGATTCATTGCTGGTATGTGCTCGACAGATCAGAGACTGGACAAATCGAGACTCAGTCTAATCCAAAATATGAGAACAAGTGCTTCATGGTTGGTCACAGAGCATGCATGTGATGAAAAGAAACCGTACTTTATCAGAAGTCATGAGATAACCAGCCAGAATGGTATATTATTGTGGGGAGCATGAGTGATTGTTCCTCCAATTGGAAAAAAGCCATTGTTGTTTAAACTACATAGTGCACATCCAGGAATTTCCCAAATGAAGACCATAGCACACAGCTATCTTTGGTGGCCTGGGATGGATGCTGAAATAGAGAGCTTAGTGAAGAATTGTGTGCAGTGTCAATAATTGCTGAAGTTACCTTCAAAGCTCCGTTACGCCCTTGGGAGTGGCCAGGAAGGCCATGTGTGCGTTTACACATTGACTATGTGTGACCATTCATGGGAACAAAGTTTCTGCTCATTGTTGATGCCCACGCAAAATGGATGGACATATATGAGATGAAGTCACCAACGCCTTCTGCTGCAATTGAGAAGCTACGTCAAAGTTTTGCCCTTAATGGACTACCCGAAGTAGTTGTATCTGATAACAGCACGGCATTTACGAGTGCTGAGTTTCAGCAGTTTATCAGCCTCAATGGTATTACTCATGTAAAAACTTCAGGCATGAAAATGTTAACTGGAGACTCCATGGCAACCACGCTTTCTTTTCCATTTTAGGACCACCCCTCACACAACAACAGGTGTCACACCTGCAGAATTATTGATGAAACACCGTCTCAGGACGAGATTGAGCTTAATAATGCTGAATTTAGGCGGGGAAGGTGGAAAGGAGTCAGGGAAGTCAGAAAACTAGACTCAACTGGCATAGTCATGACAGGAAGTTTACTGTAGGAGAGATGTTAGATGTGAAGAGCTTTAGAGAAGGATCAAAGTGGTTACCAGGTGAAACTTGTGCAGTGACTGGACTTCTATCTTACCACGTGAAGATGGAAAGCCAAGTTATATGGAGACATGTGGATCATCAAAGGAAGAGAGAAGCATATCACCAAGAAATAATTCCACCAGTGTTCACGACCAGGTCAATGTTTCTTGTTGAGAGAACTCAGCCTAGTACAGATGTGTCAGATGTGTCTGTTGTACCTGCAAGAGTTGAAGAAACAGATTTGCAAGTGCCCACCGAAGAACCTGCTGTTCAGACAGCTCCCAAAAAGGGGGATCCTGACAAAGCATCTGAAGCTTTAGAGCTGAGACGTTCTATAAGTATAAGGAAACCCCCAGAAGGACTGAATTTGTAAATTACTTATGTGTGTAAAAAAATTGCTTAATTGAGAATTTTGTACTTGAAAATGTAAAATGTGTTTCCGAGCAAAGAGGGAGGGATGTGGTAATTATCGTTTTATGTCATGTGTAGTATACCATTAAGAAGGATATTATAAAGGGAGATCACATGATCTTATGTAACCAATAGAGGAGTAGCACAGACTACCTCAGTAGGCTAGGCCAGTATTTATTGCCCATCCCTAATTAGCCCTTGTTCAGAAGGCAGTTAAGAGTGGGTCTGGAATCACATGTAGGCCATAACAGGTGAGGACAGCAGATTCCCTTTAGTGAAGCAGATGGGTTTTTACAACAATCAACAATGGTTTCATGGTCATCATCAGACTTTTAATTCCAAATTTATTTTTAATTGAATTTAAATTTCACCAACTGCCATGGTGGGATTCGAACCCACGTCCCCAGAACATTACCCTGCATCTCGGGTCTAATGACAATACCACTATGCGACCCAGTAGTCAGTAGAATGGTTTAGGATTTGAGTTGAAAGCACACAAGTGTAGCTGCTGAGTACCTTTGTAAATAAGCAGAATGTGTTCCTCCTAAGAAGTGTCTGCTGATCAATCCTGTCTATTGTACCAACTTGGCCATCCCACAACAAGCATGCAACCCGGATCCACAAGTCCCAAGAAACTGGTAACTAGGATCCAACATTGACATTGAAAGAAAGTTGTCTGGCAGGCCAGTCAATACACCAAGTATCTCGGTGTGCAAGTTCATCAATGTTCTCCTGTTTGCCACCCCTTCGAAATCCTAATCTAAGTCTCCTGCACCAGAACTCCTCTGTGACCTTGCCCTCCAGTGAGCTGCCATATAAACCATCCTCTCACCCTAGTCTGGTTGAAGCTCATGACTCACAATGCGCGGATCCCAACACTCTACTATCTTGAAAGTTTGCTCAGTGCCAGGAAATAAGCTGGTAGCTTTGAGTTTCAAATCAAGCAACAGGGCTCTTCATCAATAGTGTACTGTTGCTCTTGCCCTCTCTCCTGAGGCTGCTGTGGTTGGGCAAGTGGCAGTCCTTGGGTGTCTGAAAGCAGACAATCAACAGGGATGGGTTGTGACTGGGAAAGGGAGCTGGGTGCAAAGCAAGCTGTCTATGGTCACACCATCAATAGTTTGCACTTCACGCCACTGCATAGCAGGTTGAGGATGAGGAGAGAGTTCAGTATGGGCATAAGGCAGAAACATAGCATGATGCACAATGTTCTCAGCAATGCCAGATACAATGAGCTTTGTAGTAGCCAGCTTCATGACGCAGAGAACAATCTCCTCCATCGGAGATGCAGGCATGCTGGTCCCCCACTAGTATTGTTCTGCTCCCCTCAATTATCGCAACCGCGAACTGCAAGAGAGAAGGAAATATCAGTGATTGTGCAGCACTCTGTTTGGGTGATGTTCCTGACATAACTGAATAGCTGGAGGTATGCAGAGGCAGGGAGAGTTATGTGTGAGGTTGACATCATTGTTAAGGGGGAGGGTGAAATGAAGTATCTGAATGTTAGGTTCAGTCCTGACTGCTAGGAACTGCTGCAGGGGGAGTGATGTGGCTTTGGTGCATTAAGCAGTGTGAGATGCTGGTGTTGTGATAGATAGGAGATGCACTCACTGGCCTTGACCATATGTGTGAGGTCATTGACCATCTTGCGAAGTTGCTGCCATGTTCTCCAGGGCAGACTCCAGGGAGTAACCTTCCTTTTCCACTTGCTCCTATTTCCCATGGAGGACATTCCTTGAGAGTGTCCTGGACGCCTGCAGAATCATGGCCTTTCCCTTCCTGATGACCTCCTGAAGGCCTCCAAAGCTGCATCCATGATCCTCAGAGTCTTCGTTCTTCCCTGGTGTTCCATTAATTCAGTCCCTGTTTGCAGCCAATTACAATACCAACAGGAGCAGCTTCTTTCTACTTAGTACAGCTCCACTTTAGGTGTAGCTTGCCTGTAAGAGCTTGAGATTAGATGGAAACACGTGCTGGTCACGCACTTTGTCAGACCACTGCTGAATGTTTAGTCAGCCAGCCAACAGCAGAGGCAGCACTAGGCTGAACATTACAATGTGCTGTCTGCTTCAACTGGACCGTGCACTAGGGTTTGTGACCCCTATGCTCAAAACAGAGAGGAAACACATTTTTAGCCCAAGTGTGTTTCCTGTTTAAGGCCAATGCAAAGAACATTCTGATTTCACATATATCATTTGCTATTTTTCATGCCCCAAATGTGTGATATTACAAACAAATTTGTTTAAAATTTAGTGTGTCTGTCTACCAGTAAATTGGTACAAAGGCTATAAGTTCAGAGCTATACATGTTATTAAATTTACTTTCAAAGATTTTATAACTGAAATAACTCTAAATTACTTGTGCTTACTGAAGTATAATAGGGGGCGGCATTTTCTGGCATCAATTTGAATTTCTGGATGCTACAGAGAATGCATCTGTGGAATATTACTGCAGTGCCACATGAACTGCATACTGGAACAGGTGTCTGGGTTTAAACGCCATACCTGACCCAGTATTCCAGACATAATTGATGTGAGAATGAAAAAATTTAGTTTAGGTGGCTGACAAGTGAGCTGCCTATTTTTACCCAGCCCGTTCTCATACACACACAAACCCACACAAACCCACACACACATGCACATACATATGGTGTGAAATGTAAGGGAGCGACAGGTACCACGTGATGTCTAAAATAATGTAAAAATGACTTGATGCCAGAAGTGTCAAGTTGAAACTCAATATTCCACTTCATGCCATCAGTTAACCACCTTGCACAGCTGCATATGCATTCAACAGCAGGATGGACTCCCACACCAGTGCTATTTAAAGGGATCATCAACTACTGACAGATTAACTGCAGATTTATTCCTTCTGATTGTTGCTTCAATTCTACATTTTTGTGGTATTTTCGATAATTGTTTAAAGTTGCTGATGTCTACAGGAAGTGTGGCAAGTGCTGAGGGACTTTTTTGGTGACTTCAAGGCTTCTGGATAAACCATTTGACAATAGACTCGGGTGCAATGGTAAACATTGCTCCTGGAATATAGCATGACTTGGAGAATGAGCAAAGGGCACACAAAACAGGAAAAACTGCTGGAATAAGGAGGAGGAGAAGGAAGAAACAAGAAAGGGAGAAGGGCTCTGAGATGGAGGTCTATATGCCCAAGGGTGTTCAGGGAACAATTCTTCTATATGAACTTCAGTGAAGAACAATGTGTCTCCACTAAAGAGAAAGAGGATTAGGTACGAGAATATCATCATTTTCAACAGTCTCAGCCCCACCAGTGGCCACAGCCTAAGCAACAGCTGGTCCTATAAAGGCAAAACTGTCTTTTCTAGGGGTGCCATGCCTGTTCCCCTCCAATTACCTTCTGCTGACTTGAGTCATGCACCACCATGTCTGACACTAGAGAGGGAAGTTTGCCAGTGAATATAGTGCAATCTGTTTAGCTGATGTGGCTATCATGGTTGAAAGAGTGTGCAAGCTGTGAGGTTTCAGTGTGAGACTTGCAACAGTGCTAACTGTGTGAGCATGAGGTGAAGCATATGAATGTCAGGTATGAATTCTGATTGATAAGAGATTGTTGGTTGGTGATTGATGGGGATGCGATGATTTGAAACTGTAGTATAAGGGTATTCGGCAGAGCAAGGGTTAATGTGGGAATGGAGAACACAGTATGATGTAGTAGAATCCAGACGGAGCAAGAATGGAGACAGCAAGACAATAGTTTGGATATGTGTATAGTTGGAGAGAGAGGTAAATAGACCGAAAGGTTTAAGGGGAAAATTCCAGAGGTTAGGGCCTAAGCAACTGAAGGCATGGCTAATAAAAGTGGAGCAATTAAATGTTGGGATGCTCAAGAGGCAAGAATTAGATGAAAACAGATATCACAGAGGGCTGTGAGACTGGAGCAGATTAAAGAAATAGGTAGGGGTGAGGCCATGGAGCAGTCTGGAAACAATGAAGAGAACTTTAAAATCAAAAGGCTAGTTGACTCGGTGCAAAAGTAGATTAGTGAGCACAGGGCTGATAGGTGAACAGGACTTAATACGAGTTAAGACACAGCAGCTGAGCCTTGGATGATGTCAAGTCTATGGAGGATATAATGTGGGAAACCAGCCAAGAGTGAATTGGATAGTCAAGTTCAGTGTAACAAAGAGATGAATAAGGATTTTAGCAGCAGATGAACTGAGACAGGTGCAAAGCTGGCCATATATTGGAGGCGGAAATAGACGGCCTCAGTGATGCTGCAAATATCTGGTTGGAAGCTCATCTTGAGGTTAAATATGACATTAGGATTATAAACAGGCTGAAAAAGTCTCAGAGAGTTGCCAGGGAAAGTGATGGAGTCAGTAGCTAGGGAACACAGTTTGTGGTTGGGACAGAAAACAATGGCTTTGATCTTCCTGATATTTAATTGCAAAAAATTGCTGCTTATCCAGGTGGATAAGCAGTCTGGTAGCTTAGAGACAATGACAGGTTTGAGAGTTGGTGGTGAGGTGGAACTGAACGTCATCAGCATACATGTGGAACATGATGCTGTGCTTTCAATTGAGGTCTTCAAACATCAGCTTGTAGATGAGGAATAGGAGAGGGCCAAGAATCAATCTGGGGGGGAGGGAAGGACACCAGAGGTAACAGTTTGAGATTTGGGAGATGACAACATGTTCAGGAGGGAACCAAAGGTAATATTTCCAAGTTTGCTGACAACATGAAACTTGGTGGGAATGTAAGTGCTGAGGAGGGTGTTAAGAGGCTTTAAGGTGATTTAGACAGGTTGAGTGAGTGGGCAAATACATGGCAGATGCAGTATAATGTGAATAAGTGCGAAGTTATCCACTTTGGTAGGAAAAACATAATGGCAGTGTATTATTTAAATGGTGATAGATTGGGAAATGTTGATGTACAAAGGAACCTGGGTGTGTGGGCCTTCATTGCAATAGGATGTCTTACTGAAGCTATATAGAGCCCTGGTGGGACCACACCTGGAGTATTGTGTGCAGTTTTGGTCTCCTTACCTAAGAAAGGATATACTTGCCATAGAGGGAGTGCAGTGAAGGTTCACCAGACTGATACCTGGGACAGCAGGATTGTCGTATGAGGAGAGATTGGGTAGACTTGACCTGTATTCACTGGAGTTTAGAAGAATAAGAGAGGATCTCATTGAAACATTTAAAATTCTGACAGGGATGGACAGACTGGATGCAGGAATGATGTTTCCTCCAGCTGAGGGGTGGCTGAGGGTGTCCAGAACAAGGGTCACATTCTCAGGATATTCTCAGGGGTAGGCCATTTAGGACTGAGTGGAGGAGAAACTTCTTCATTCAGAGGGTGGTGAACCTATGGAATTCTCTACCACAGAAGGCTCTGGAGGCCAAGTCACTGAATATATTTAAGAATGAAATAGATTTCTGGAATCTAGAGGCATCAAGGAGTATGGGGAGAGCATGGGAGTACGGCATTGAGATGGAGGATCAGCCATGATTGTATTGAATAGGCTCGAAGTGCTGAATAGCCTACTCTTGCTCCTATTTTCTATGTTTCTATGTTTCTAAGACTTTGGAAGGAAAGAGAGGTTGGAATTGGGGGTGGTAGTTTAAAAGGATCAGTGAGGGGTGCGGTCAAGGGTATGTTTTTGAAGAGAGGTGATGATGACAGGTTTAAAGGAGAAAGGTTAGAAGCTGAGGAGAAAGAACAATTAATACTATCAGATAACATGGAAGTCAGGAAGGGAAGTTGAGCATCCAGCAGTTTCATGGGAATAGGGTCAAGTGAGCAGGAAATGAGTATCAAGGACAATATGAGCTCGGAGAGGACATGAAGGGTGATAACAGAGAAATTAGAGACTGGTGTACAAGGTTGTGAGGGGTAGGATGGTTGGGAAGGAATTATTTCCCTTAGCAAAGAGGTCAGTGACTAGGGGAAATAGATTTTATGTCATTGTTAGAAAGATTACAGGGGAGATGAGAAAAAATATACTCACTCAGGAGGTGGTTGTGGTCTGGAACTCACTGCCTAAAAGGGCAGTAGATGCAGAAACCCTCAACTCATTTAAAAGAAGTCTGGTTATGCACCTGAAATCCAGTAATGTCCAGGGCTAAGGATCAAGTGCTAGAAAATGGTGAGGCTGGGGGGCTCGATTTTCAACTGGCACAGACGCAATGGCAGAGTGTCCTCCTTCTGTGCCCTAAAAGTTTCCATGTTGTCTAAATTTCCTAAGTATCTGAAAGGGAGGAATGTACATGAATGTAGGGAGAGCATGGGGGAGTGGAGTATGTGAATTACTCCTTCTTCTGTGCTGTAACAGTTCTATAATTCTATTCAAGTTCAAGGCTGGGGAAGTGGGGAACATTCGTGAGAGTTTGGCCCAGTGGACGAGTGGAAGGAAAGGGAGCAGCCATGGCAGGTGATCAGATGGTTTCAGTCTTATTGACAAAGAAAGCCATGAGCTCGTCACGTCTGTTTTTGGGGATGAGGGTGGAGGAGACAGAGGAGAGGGGTTTAAAGGGACATTTGCAGTAGGGAGAAAAAGCCAGTCTATCTTTGCATTCCTGGATAAAGAGCAGTATTAGTAGAGCAGAACAGGATCCAATAGTAGTCCAGTCAGAGTAAGTAGGGACAGTTTGAGTCATTACTTGTAAGGAAGCAGTGATGAGTACCACAATCTGCCTTGTGGAGAATGCCATGAGAGGCATAGAGGGAAGATGTTGGCTCATCAATTTTATGATAAGAGACACGCTGTCACTGAGACAATCTGGGTGGAGGAAGAGATTGAAGGTGCAGCCAGGAGGGGAGGCTTCATTTAGGGGAAGATATCATCACCCTTCAGATTTAACCCAGATTTCGGTCAAAGCCATGATCTTATTGCAATCATCCACAATGTCCCCATGAATGACAAGGGACTTGTTCACAATTGAACAAATATTTTGGAGGGAGATATGGAGAGAGGCAGTGATAGTTGATTTGCTGGCAGACTCCACAGTGTCAGCACTGAGAGAGGTGAGTTGGATGGGAATGTGATTGACCACGTTAGCCCCCAGAGGGTGAGCTGGGCAGGAAGGTGGGCATGAGAGTAAATAGGAGCAGTTTGAGTCACTGCTTGTAAGAAAGCAATGATGAATACCTCGATGGGCCCTATGGAAAATGCCATGAGAGGCACAGAGGGAAGCTGTTGGCTTATCTAAAGGGGAAACAAATCTAGGATGGCAGCAGGAGGGTAGGAAGGTCAAGGAGTGCTGAAAGGTTGGGCAGGGATCTGGGAAGGCAGAGCACCTGAAAGGGAAGTAATGAAAGAAGACATGATGAGAGGAGAATGGGGTTGGGGAAGAGTAAATTAAAAAGAAGTTTAGAAAAAGGACTGAGAAAAGCAGAAGTAGAAGGAATGTGATTGAGTCTGAAGCAACATCCAAAACATCCATGTGAATGGACAGAGGGAAAGCTCAAGTTATCTAGCCCTGGTTGTGTACCAATTATTAGGGTACATATATCCTGGTTGTACGGTGCAGTAGCACAGTGGTTGTATTATTGAACTAGAAATCCAGAGACCTGGACTAATAATCTGGAGATATATGCTCAAATGTTGGGCGATTTATGTGTAATTAGTTAAATAAATCTGGAAAAATTAAACTACTATCAGTAATGGTAAAAATGAAACTTCCAGATTGTTGTTAAAACCCAACTGCTTCATTAACATCCTTTAGAGTAAAAAAAACCTCTCGTCTTCCCCACTCTGGCCTGTATGTGACTTCAGGCACACGGCAATGTGGTTGACACTTCCCTTTGAAATGGCAAAACATGCCACACAGTTGGCACCACCATCACCTTTGTAAGGGCAATTGGGGATGGGTAATAACTTGCCAGTGATGTCTAAAACCCGTGACTGAATAAATAAAAAGAAATGTAAATGGGAAATAGCGGGACAATGGGAGCAGATCTAGAGTTAAAGTCAATGGTTCCAGGGTGAGACAATAAATGGTGGGAGCTAGCAGGGAGCATTGATGAGCTGTTATCTAGGTTTGGAGAGAGGTATGAAGGGCAAATAGAGTCCTGTAGCTATTTGAAGGGCACACTGATGGAGGTACATGCATGGGAATGAAGATCTAGAGAGTGTGCAGAACTCTGCATAGCTGGAAAAAAAGGCAGCAAAGTTAGAAATCACCATGAAATCCAGAAGTGGCAAAGAAATTTCCTTCTGCCCAGAAGAGTGAAACTCTGGCCAGGAACCAGACTGTAGCTGAAGCTGAAAAATCAGGAGCCCAGTCACAGTTTCAGTAAATAGCAGCAGTGGTCAAGGTTTATAGGCTGTTTAAAGCTACTTTAATAACTGAGCTGTAGATCAAGGACACAGTAATTGAGTTTATGGAGTTGCCAAGTGTAGCCCAGTGCAGCATTGTCTTGACAAGGAATTGATAAGGAATTTGAGAACCAAATTTGTGAACAGATCTGCAGTGCTCACTGAGGAAAGTGAAGAGCAAGCATAATCACATGCTTGGAAATGATGGTTTAAATTAGCAATTAACTTATAGTTAGAGCTAAAATGTACCAATTGATTGTACAGTGGAAGAGAGGAGGCTAGAAGAGAAAGGGCAAAGGATGACCAATGATCAAGGTTCACAGCAAGGAACTCCCTAGGCAGCTGACCAGCTGGGAGCCACCTGCTCTGGAGGTGGTGCTATAGCAATTTTAATGTTCACCTGAGAGGAAGGATAGGGCCTCTGTCTAACATCTCACTCGAAAGATGGCACCTTGGACAGTGCAGCATTCTGAATAACATACTGGAATGCCAGCCTAGATTTTGTGCTCAAGTCTCTAGAGTGCCATTTGAACTTACAAACAACTGGCTCAGATGTAGTAGCACAAGCATTGAACCAGCTGACTATCAAAAGGAATTGTTCTGAGCACTTTGGCCTAGTTTGTGCTGGTTTTATTATTAGCAGAATCTGACTGTAATTGGCCAAACCAGCACACAAGATTATAGAATTCTAAAAGCAAGATGCATTGAACGTAAGTTGCGTTTCCATGATCATTAACGTTGCTTTATAACACATGGTGCTCCCAGCCAGCCCTGCCCACAAAACTGAACACTGCTCCAATTTGAAGTAAAGAGTGTGGAGTTGAAAGGGAGGCAAGTGTATTGGGGACAGGGAGGAATGTAGCGTTAAGGCCACAGTCAGATCAACTATGATTTTATTGCATGACAACAGGTTTGATGGGCCGAATGACCTGCTCGTATTTATTATGATCTTATGGGTCCGTTTGGCCATATGAGGAGGCTCTTCAGGTTGAGCTAATTTTTCTTTAGGTGCAAAGAAACCATTAGGCAAGTTTTAAAAATGTTACATTTTAAAAAATATTTAACTTACTAAGAAACTAATTTGCTGTAGAAGGATCCGGTACATTAAGGGTTAACCTGGTTGTGGTAATTATGGTCTTATTTAGTGTGTAATATACCTTTAAGAATAATGCTTGTTAAGGAAGATCACATGATCATTAGTGCTCAATAGGAAAATAGCACGGGCTACCTCTGAAGTTAGTAGTGTAGAGGTAGAGTTTGAAGTTAAAGCACATGTGTAGTTGCTGCTGAGTATCTTTGTAAATAAACTTAAAGTTGCCACCTAAGAAGTGTCTGCTGATCAGCTCTATCAATAGTACCAACTCGGCCACCTCTCGCAACACTGGGACTCAGTACAATACCACCCATTGGTGATATAAGAAGGCACCTGACCTAGACTCAGCAGTGTAGAGCAACATGTAAGGATATGCCAAGGAGTCCTCTCCATACCTATACCCTCTACTGTAGATATGTATATAATTCAGTAATGTTAATAAACACTTTGTGGTAACTTCTACGAGACTGCTTAATTGCGTCTAAACATACACACCACAGGTAGTAACAACCCAACAAAACAAGGTGGCAGCTGGTGATCAAAATCCATATCCCCTGTAAAAAGACTGAAGAAATTAAGAAAAGGTTAACGGCAATGAATTTCTGCTCCGAAAAAGCCTTACTCAAAAAGCAAGAAACTGAGAAAACTCACCTGAAAAGCTCCAGAGACAGAAGATCCGGCAGCAGAAAAAAGGGCAGAAGTTAAGCTCAAGCTAAAGTCTTCACTGGATCCCTGTGGAAGCAGCTTCAACAAAGTAGAGCAAGCAACCAATAGGGTGAGATACAACCTTTTTAAAGTTCCAGGGAAGCCAGTCCTATAAACTATCTCTTTTAAAAAGCAGTTAGGCAGAAAACTCAGTTGCAAGTTGTGGCTAGCCCGACCTTTGACTTGGCTGCCCCTTCACATAGCCTCTGAGTCCGGAGCGCAACAAAGGAAATAAAAAACAGAACGGTCAAACGCACAGAATGAAAGCCCGAATGCTCTTAAAGGGACAGCTACACTTTAAAATTTTTTCAAACATGCATCACAATTCCTCTACACTAAATCTAACAGGACATTTGGCATCCTTGAGAAGTGATTTTTCACATTACTTGACTGCATCAGGCATCAGCAGAGAATCAGACCAGCGCCAGATCAATGTGTTTTTTTTACTGGTTTAGTCACCTTGTGAATCACAGTCCTGTTGCAGGGCATTGATGAATCTGACGCCAGTCTCAGGGAACAGTTAACAGCCTTTGATGGATATTTTAATTTTCAAGCTCAGGAGAGTGCAGAGCTTGAAAAGAGCCATAAACCACGCTCTGCCCCAACAAAACAAAGGAAAGGCAGAAGACAAAACCCAAACAAACTACACGGGGGTGCAAAAGGGGCACACTACTGGCCAGAACCCCAGCCAAGTTATCTTTATGTTGACCCTGAACCAGAGACTCAGATGGTTTCTTTCTCATCGACCTAGACATGTTTCTTGACTCATGCCAGCAGATGGTAGTGGACAACTAGGAAAAAGACCTGCACTAGGCAGACCAAGAAAAAGCGCAGGTACAAGCCAAAAATGTTTGTTTCAAAGCCGAGCTGCAAGATCTCACCAGGAAGCACGTCCAAGCACGACAGCAGACAAGAAAGGCACTCACTGAACTCATTGCCAAGGAAGAATCTTTGGCAAACTGATACGTATCCCTTGAAAAACATGAGCAGTTGGCAAGAAGGCTACTTCAGAAAAAGCTGCTTTGGAGCTGTCAGCAATGATAAATGTACTTACTGATATACAGTTCGAGAAGGCAAGAGTAGAACATGAAAATAAATATTTGAAAGATCAGCTACTTGTCCTTCAAGAGCAGATTCAAACACAGTCCATTACCCTTTGGCAACATGACGAAATACAGAACACCTTGAGCAACTGAATGCCAGAGCAGCAGAACAAACTCAAATGAGACGGCTAAATTACAAGTAGACTCAAGAAAAAGTACTTAAGCTCCACAACGAAAAGGAAAATCTGTTGAAGGACCTTTGCATGCTACAAGGATCCCTCATGTCAGAGTTTGTCCCTTGAAAACATTATGGAGCAAGACAAAATGAATTCACAGCCACTCTGAATGAACTGACAACCCAGTTTTCACAGAACATTCAGGAATTTTCACCATTCTAGGAAGAAGCTGAGAGGTCCAAGAAAGAGACTGCAGAACTGACGGAAACAGTTGCACATCTGCAAGGAACCTTGGAACAACATTACATTCCCATTACATTACAGCACAGCTGAAGATCAAGAACACACAATGGCAAGTGAAGGATGAACTCTTTCAAAACCAAGTGGCAGAAAAGCAATCACAGAATGTGCCCCTGGAAGGTTGCATAGAGGAATTATGCTCACCCAGGAAGAGCCAATCACTGGAGAGAACACTTCATGGGGCAGAAACCAGTCCTCAGTCATAATCTAGCCAGAACAGCAGCCTCCCAAAGGCTCAAACACAAAACCACATTCAAGTGCTGACTTTCTTTGTAACCGCTCTTCCTGTTCGCGGAGCAAGTCTGCTGTCCTCCTTCTCAGGACCCGGAACCGAACTAAGGGCCAGACCACCCCACAGCGCAGGAGGTTACCACAGCACCCACAATGGTGGTGACACCAGAGCCAGAACAACCTCCAGAAAAGCCTCTGCCTCCACCAGCGATCATCGTGTAGTCAGTTGAGATGACGACCCACACATGTCTCCAACAACTACCAGCCGGTGTGATGAAACCACCAAGGCCATGGGAACCAGGTAGCAGCCTGACACAAACACTACTCAGCAAAGGTGAGCCTCCTCTACACTTTTCTTCCATCCATAGGATGTCTCCCCTTCAACCCCAGAAGGCTTCCAGACATCAGAAAAGGCAAAAGAAGCAGAGACGCAACTGATAGCCAGATGAATACCACTCCCCTCCTCCCAGAAAGAATCAACCACAACTCATGGTTCCAAAAACACTGCCACAAAACCCGACCGATCAGGCACGGTGCAACACTTGCCAATAGAAAAAGCGCATAAAGCCATGCTTGCACCCGGTTCCAACCAATGAATCACCACCAAGATCAACAGCCCTAGACCATACCACTCTCCTGACCAGATAATAAATGAGAAATAGCAGGGGTACAAGACCTCCAGACTGCCTCAAACCCTGACTTCAAAGACTTAAAGATGGGAGATGGGGTAGTATGAACTCTGTTAATGCATGCTGTTAATGTTGTAGTGTTAAACACAAAGTAGTTTAGAGTAAGAGTAGTTACAGTTGCAACATCAAAGTTAAGTACATGAGACTTATGACAACACAATGTCAGACTGTGAATCAGACTGTAAGTAACTATTGTCAGTCTATATCCAGCCGATAAAGACTTAGGTGGAGGTGCAGTAGAAAGTTCCAATACATTAAGGGTTAATCTGGGACTGAGTACAGTAAAGCTCACTAGTGATGTAAAAAGCACCTGACCTAGAACTTAGTAGTGTAGAGCTAGGTAGCAATGTGTAAGGACATGCCATGGAGTCCTCTCCATTCCTGTACCCTCTACTCTAAATGTGTACATAGTTCAGTAATGTTAACAAAGGCTTCTTGGTAACTTCTAAAAGACTGCTTAATGATGTCTAAGCAGTACACACCATAGGTAGCAACAACCCAACAAAACATAATTAGCCTGCACGGATGAAAATAGTAAATGATTCATTATAGGTTTTTATGTCATTCTCTGTGATATAGAATCAGGTTACACAGGGGCAGGGGATTGGACATTTTGATTAAAAATGATTATATTTTTTGTGTTAGTTTCATTGTCAGCTGTATTAATAAAGTGCATCAGGTTACCACATTTTACTACATCAATAAATAACTTTTAATGCATGAAAAAGATTACATTCTATTCCACTAACCAAATGTGCTGGTTCATGGAAAATTTATTGTTTGTGATTATGCAAATGAGTTTTGGTGAAAATTTGAACCAAAAGGTCACTTCAGAAAAACAACACAATGTCAAATGCAACTTTTTAGCTCAGATTGACAATGGCATGCAAAGTGGAAACTTTACCTGTATTGTACTTTGCACTAAAAGTTCAACATCTGACTGTCACTAATTCAACACAGCGGGCCTAGCAGATCCTATGCCAACAGCAAACTTTGCATTGTATCAAATTTGCTATTTATCCTCAGGCTGGAGCAATCAGTACAATATTGAAATGAATTCCTGAATTCTACATATGGTTCTGCAGCCACCTGTTAATTTATCGTTCATATATTCAACTGATCAATTTTTATCAACTACATTGTCCTAACCCGTTGTTCATTTTGCACTGCTAAATCAAGCCACTAATTGCAATTACTTTTCGGCATCATTTTCAGGTTCATCTCATAACATCAAATCTCTAACCCAAGCAAACACGATTCTTTTCCAAACGACAACCTAGCATTTGAAAGTTTCACTGAATTGGTCCGTAAACTGAAGGGGTTGCCCATTGATGAGAGGCAAAGTAAATTGGGCTTATATTCTCTGGGGTTCAGAGGAATGAGAGGCTATCTCCTTGAAATCTATAAAAGTTTGTGGGGGTTTGAGAGGGTAGATGCTGAGCAATTGTTTCCTCTGGTCACGGAGTCTAAAACACGGGTGCACATCTCAGGATAAGGGACCAATTATTTAGGACTGGGAAGAGGATAAATTACTTCACTCAAAGTATTGTGAACCGTTGGAATTCTCTACCCCAGAGGGTTATGGATGTTCCATTGTTGAATATATTTAAGACTGGGATAGACAGATTTTTGGTCTCTCACGGAACTAAGGGATAAGGGCAGCAGGTGAGAAAATGGAGCTGAAGCCCAAGATCAGCTATGATCATATTGAATGGTGGAGCAGGCGCGATGGGTCTACTCCTGCTCCTATTTCTTGTGTTCTTGTTTCTTCATTGTACCTTCAAACTGTGGCAAGAGCAATATTCAAGATTCTCCTGGAAAAACTTAAACTAAATTTGCCACAGATCTAATTAATTAAACATGACAAAGGTTGGTCACTCTTTTAAATTAAATTATGTTGCACAATCTAATCTATAACGTTCACTAATCCTTTAAGTTCCAAAGCCGTGTTTAACCACAAAAAAAAATCAAAATTACAATGAATAGTAAGTTGTAGTTCCTTCTGAAATGTCTCTATTAATAAACATTCCATCTTGATGTGCTACTTTTACTCTGAGAGCGAACAGTAGGAATTTGCAGTCATGTTCCCCAAGGTGCATAATTTGACAGCTGAACATGGCATTCAGTTACAAGGTGCTAAAGTTAGAGGCCATATAATAGTTTTAACACTGCTCAATTATATCATGCATGCATACTTTCAAAGTAACAATTTAAAAGCCAGTTATCATCAGAAAATTTCAGAGGTCTCTCCAGAATTGTTGAGAGTTAAGCATTGGAATAGAATTCAGTTCCCTCAGTTCTAAAGTGTAATACAGCAATAACATTTGACAAAAAACTTAATCCTGGTTATTACCCAACAGAAAGATTGCAAGCTAGAAAATATGGGGCAAAGACTGTCTATGCATGTGTTTTGGGGGTGCTTAGATTTAATTGGATTCTAGAAGGAAGTGATGATGGTAATTCACCCAGTAATTATGAGACACTGTAATACATCTTGGGGAATTTAATGATCAAAATCAACAGCAAAAAATTAAATGCACTGTGCTCTGAGCTGAGCTCATTAGTTTCTCTCTCAAGCAATCTTTCCTCATTCCAATGGTCCTGGGTTTGACTTCAATAATAACTCATATTTATGCAGTGTCTTCAATACAGGAAAACATCCCAATGCTTCACAGGAGAGTAATAGGCCAAAGAAATGACTCCAATCCAAGAAAGTGCATATTATGAGTGGTGATTAAAGCTTGATCAGAGAGGCCAGTTTTAAGGAGGACTTTCAGAAGATAAAGGTGGAGATTCAATTAAACTTACACATTCACTTGTGGATGAGGAGTGCTGAATGACCACATTTCTTTATTGCACAAAAGGTATCACACACATGTGACACAATTATTTATTTTCATGCAAATTGTGTCACTGAATTGAACGTTTGGTATGTCAACAAAAATGGTTTGTCGGATTCTTCACAAGAAAGATTGTGGCCTTTTTAATGTTTAGCTTGATCCCTTCAATAGAATATAAATGCCAACCCTGATAGCTGCAAAATCCTTTGAGTTAGCTGCACACTTGAATGTTGCAGCACTATTGGAAATGAAGTACTATGTACTGCTCATCTGTATTGTTCATTTTTTGCACATTTATGCTGCAAAATTAGGCTCCACTGTGCTTGTACTTCCGGTACTCCAGGTGCTACTTTGATACCAAAATGGTGCCTGCACTGTGCGCACACTTTCGATGCAGCCCATGTTGAATACGCCCTTGATGAGGGCATTAGCTGATTTGATGCCAGTGCTGTCATTTTTGAACTTGTCATTGCAGCTAATGTCCTCTCTTGAAACCACAGCTGAGCATGTATTTAACAGAAGGAAGGACCTCCCCTTACCATCCCCATGACCCCCAACAGCACTGGCATTATTTAAAGGGATCATTAACAACTTGCAGGTAGTTGGTGATTAATTTAGGCTGCTTCTGTTTGAGTTTGAGGAAGTGCTTAGTGGTTTGAAGCATTGGTTAAAGTTGGTGAAGTCATCAAGGAGAGGTGCTGCTTGGAGAAGACTTGTTTCTTACTTCAAAGGTCAGGTCACTTACTCCTAGTCCAGGAGCAGTGTCTGTGTCATCTCCATTTTACAAAGGAGGTACTCACAGAACTCTGCTACTTCTTGCAACTAGACCTGGAATGTCAGAGCAGGGTAAGGATGGTGCTGCCAGTAACTGTGAAGGTGACTGTGGTCCTGAATTTTTTCACATCAGGATCCTTCCAGGCTGAAGTAGGCGACATCTGTAACATCTCCTATTTCACTTTCAACTGCTGCATCAGAGAGGTGACAAAAACTCATTATGTTGAGAAAGAGGAATTAATTGTGCTTTCTTAGACCAGACAGAAGCAGACAGAGCATGCATGTGGCTCTGCCAGTGTTGGAGCTTCTCCATGATGCAGGGTGTATTGACACATTTAGCTTTGCTGTACCTAATTTCTGTGATATACTGTAAACGCAAAGGTTACCACTTACCGAATGTACAGCCCCTTTGGATCTAATCCCAGTACATCTTCGATGGAGGTAAGGTGTCCTTTGGAATTGTTAAAACAATGCATAAATGGGACCAAAAAGTGCATAAATTCAAACTCACTGGAACTGTCAACAGGCTTGTCAAAATCAACTGTCAAAACTGTCAGAAGTATCTGTCAAAGTGATATATCAAAGCAAGCTGTCAGACCAGTCACGAGGACCTGTCAAAGCAACTGTCAAAGGGAGCTGTCAAGCAGTTAAGACACTTAAAAGACCTGCCCTTTAATTTTTTGGAAAGAAAATGTCTGGAGTGTTAAGAAAAATGCTTGCTTTCGGTGGGTCCATGAGATGGTGGATAGAGGGGCAGAGTTGGCATCAAGGGTATGGGGGTTATGGGGTGGCACAGGGACATACTTTTGCATAGAGGGTATGGGGGTTATGGGGTGGGTAGGGGCATGAGGTGATATGGGTTAGCATGGATGGGACATTGGGAATGTGTGAGGAATGATGTGGGTGTAGGCTGAAGGGCTGTTTTTTGTTTTAATTTTTTTTCAATCTTTCACACAGTGCCAGTGCACAAAGCCAGGTCTTCCAGTCAAACTACCTCTACACCCAGCAGCTTCCTCACTCATTCTGGGGGTGCTGGGCCCAATTTCTAATCCATCTCGCCCCGGCAATGAAAATCCCAATTTCTGGGCCTCTTGTTCCCAGGTCGGGTTTGCAGACCTGGGAAATGAGTGAAAATTCAGGACTATATGTTATACACAGTACATGTTATATTCCTAAATATTGATATTGTACCAAGGGGATAGAATATTACACTCAGTTTGCGAGCGCACGCCTGACAGGCCCGAACGTAAAATGATGCGTGATGATGTCATGCAGTCTCGCGATATTTCATTCAGTGGGGGGTGTGCTGGATTCCGGCTTCGTGCCCGCTAACAATTAAAAAGCCTATTAAGGCCATTGAGAAGCTAATTAAATTCAAATTTACACTGCCCATCCAACCTTACAGTTGGTGGGCAGGCAAAAAGGCCAAGCAGCCTTTATATTTTTTAGGAAACGTCATCCATAGGCGGGATGAGGTTTCCAAAAGCAAATAAACATCAAATAAATATTTTATTTTTGAATTAAAAACATGTCCCAGCTCATGTGACAGAGACATGAGGGACATGTTTTATGTCAATTTTATTTCCTTTTTTTTCAACAGCGCTTCATCTCCCTGAGGCAGATCCATGCCTCAGGGAGATTGAAGCAAATTTTTGCACGCATGTGCGAAGATCACGCTAGGCCCGCTCACCCTCCTCTCCCCGCCCACACAGGCAGCATTGTGCACTGCCTCTCGCATTCCACACTGGTGTGAAATCGCAGTCGGCTTCCTGACTGCCCCCACCAAGCACCCCTGCTAAGGGCAAAATCCTGCCCATGGTTTATATAGAAGCACGGATGCTGAAAGTTTACGCAGGGACGTAAACTCTCCTTATTAACTGCATTTGCTAATGATGCCCTATTAATTTTCTTTTGTTGCTGCAGATTGGTACAGATTTAGTTATGTATAGGATGGGTTGGCAGAAGGATTAATTACTTAATATGGGATTAAAATCAATGGCTTGGTTAGTCACAAGTTTGAAGATATGAGCTTATGCATGAGGGGATTGTGATCATCACACATAGATGAGTATTATCTTAATATTCATCAATTTTGGTTTTGTACTGATTTGCATGTGTGTTTATGTCTTACTATTTGCTCATTGAATTGAAATCTTATCCTTGATTTTGTGTGAGTTTCTGTAAAAAAATACTTAAACATGGATAAGTGGATACTAAGAGGTTGCTAGAGAACTCTATCTGATAGATACAGACTTTAGACTGTGTAGTAAACAAATAGGAGGAAGAGTTTAAATTAATAACCTTTAAAGACGATTATCCTCATCTTACTGTATGTTAAATGAAATGGGTGTCTCCAATATATGCCCAATGGATCCCAAGTCTAGACATAGGGTTGCATTTTCGGATCTGAAAATGCTGGGCCCCACGCTCATGTCATGGCTGCTGCGAAGACTTCCACTCCTAGGAGATCTGCCTTTAAGTTGCCAGCCAGATAACTGATGGCCAATATATTGGCTGGCACACGGAGTGATATACCAGACATACCAGTCCCTTTAGTGGCAGAAATGCAGGCCATGCTCAGTTAGGTAGTCCAGGCCTGAGTCATAGCCTGGGTAGCCAAAGAGAGCAGGTAGGGTCTTGGTGGTATCGATCCCAATGCAAAAATCTTCCAAAACAAAAAGGGAGTTGAGTGGCACTGGTGGTTTGGGAGACAGGGAGGGCCTTATGTTCTTCTTAGCCTGATGCACTTTGCTGTAGTCGGCAGTCTCCTTTGGCTGGTGCGTGCCGCAGATACACAACTGGTGGCATTTATATCCAGATGAATTTTCCAGAACTTTTATGCCCCAAGCTTCTGTAAGACATGGCTAATTAAAATATTAATTATTGAAAACAATAGCCTTACAAAAGCAATAACTAATTTGGTTATTTAGTTAGGTTTACTGATTTTCACTTGGTTCGATTATAATCATCCCTGCACAGCAGCGTTGCACATCTAAAGGCCCAGTTAAAATTTATTACTTCATCCTATCTTTGCTTCACTCTCGTATGAAGTTTCTGAATTTAGTATCTGTTTAAAAGAGATATAATAACAATGAAACTGCATGAAGGTTGCCAATTGTAGAGAGTGAATGACTTACAGAAATCTACATTCTCTGTGCAAAAATGGGCTGAGCCCCTTTTCTCCTAAGATAACTATTGAAATAAAGTCTGTTGATTACTGATTTAACGAATGCCAATGCATTCAAAAAACAACATAATGCTGTTCCCTAAATCTTAGCTCTTTGTGCAGAGTGAATACTTAATTTTTTTAAGGCCTAATGAAGTATGCTATTGCTGTTAGAAGCCCAGATAATCTGTGTGTAGTTTCAGTGAAATTTTCATTTCATTGCATTAGGATTTTTCTTACGATCAAGGGAATTTGCAGGGATATATGTTCATATTTCTCCTGACTTTGCCAGTAGATGAGCTCACTGTGATGCTATATTCCTATGCTGAAAATAGATAATTTGCTAACAAGGTAAATTCTGTACAGATAAAGGGTGGGATATGGTTCATTTTTAATAGCAGTCTTCCTTGAAATTATATAGTTGAGCTTTACTTTCAGTCCACAGACTAGTTGGCCATTTTATAATCTAATGGTGCTGAGGAGTTGTCAATTATTGGCCAGAATTTTCCAGCATCTCACGCCAGCGGGATCTTCCAGTCCTGTCAATGTGAATGGAGATTTCAATGGCTTGCCGACCGAGGGGTGTTGCAAGATTCTGGCCTGTGTCTTGACCGTTTCAGATGCACCTTCTTCTATACAACTTTGGATATAAGGATATCAGGAAACCAACCTATTTTCATATCAGGTGGTCCTTAGTTTTGAACATGCTTTGGTATCCTTCATAGACTAAGGCAACGGTATTGCTCCATTACTTCTTTGGAATTCTCAGTCTATACCATGCACTGTTAACTCTTGAGAAAATATATTCCTGCTACAGCTTATGAGGGCATCTTGTTTCAGTAACTACTCTGTTATAACTGTCTCTATTGTGGTTAAGAATGTAGAGCTTTGGTTTCAGTTTAAGGTTAATTGGGAATTGTTTATAAAAACAAAAAACTGTGGACGCTAGAAATCCAAAACAAAAACAGAATTACCTGGAAAAACTCAGCAGGTCTGGCAGCATCGGCAGAGAAGAAAAAAGTTGGCGTTTCGAGTCCTCATGACCCTTCCACAGAACTGAGTGAATATAAGGGAGAGGGGTGAAATATAAGCTGGTTTAAGGTGTTGGTTGGGGGGGCGGGTGGTTGCAGTAGGGTGGGGAGGAGAGAAGTTGGGGAGGTGGTGGTGGTGTGGTTGTAAGGACAAGCAAGCAGTGATAGAAGCAGATGATCAAAAGATGTCACAGACAAAAGAACAAAAGAACAAAAGAACAAAGAGGTGTTGAAGGTGGTGATATTATCTAAACAAATGTGCTAATTAAGAATGGATGGCAGGGCACTCAATGTACAGCTCTAGTTGGGGTGGGGTGGAGAGGCTAGCAGGGCATAAAAGATTTAAAAATAATGGAAATAGGTGGGAAAAGAAAAATCTATATAAATTATTGGAAAAAACAAAAGGAGGGGGGAAGAAACAGAAAGGGGGTGGGGATGGAGAAGGGAGTTCAAGATCTAAAGTTTTGAATTCAATATTGAGCCCTCATTCGTGTCCGGCCCATCTCCCACGCATCCACCCTCACGCCTTCTCCTCCCTCCCAGAGACATGATAGGGTCCTCCTGGTCCTCACTTATCACCCCACCAGCCTCCGCATTCAAAGGATCATCCTCTGCCATTTCTGCCAACTCCAGCATGATGCCATCACCAAATACATCTTCCCTTCACCCCCCCTGGTGGCATTCTGTAGGGATCCCCCCTACTCCTCAACCCCCAGCTATGGCACCACCCCATGCCCACGCAAAAGATGCCCCTTCACTTCCTCTCTCCTCACCGTCCAAGGGCCCAAACACTCCTTTCAAGTGAAGCAGCATTTCACTTGCATTTCCCCCAACTTAGTCTACTGCATTCGTTGGTCCCAATGCGGTCTCCTCTACATTAGAGAGATCAAACATAAACTGGGTGACCGCTTTGCAGAACACCTGCGGTCTGTCCGCAAGAATGAACCAAACTTCCCTGTCGCTTGCCATTTTAACACTCCACCCTGCTCTCTTGCCCACATGTCTGTCCTTGGCTTGCTGCACTGTTCCAGTGAAGCCCAACGCAAACTGGAGGAACAGCACCTCATCTTCCGACTAGGCACTTTACAGTCTTCTGGACTGAATATTGAATTCAACAACTTTAGATCTTGAACTCCCTCCTCCATCCCCACCCCCTTTCTGTTTCTTCCCCCCTCCTTTTGTTTTTTCCAATAATTTATATAGATTTTTCTTTTCCCACCTATTTCCATTATTTTTAAATCTTTTATGCCCTGCTAGTCTTTCCACCCCACCCCCACTAGAGCTGTACCTTGAGTGCCCTACCATCCATTCTTAATTAGCACATTCGTTTAGATAATATCACCATCTTCAACACCTATGTGTTCTTTTGTTTTTTTGTCTGTGACATCTTTTGACTATCTGCTCCTATCACTGCTTGCTTGTCCCTACAACCACACCAACAGCACCCCCCCTCACTTCTCTCCCCCCACCTTAAACCAGCTTATATTTCACCCCTCTCCTTATATTCACTCAGTTCTGTGGAAGCATCATGAGGACTCGAAACGTCAACTCTTTTCTTCTCCGCCGATGCTGCCAGACCTGCTGAGTTTTTCCAGGTAATTCTGTTTTTGGTTGGGAATTGTTTATCTTCAGTTTGGCTTAATATGCCTGTGTGTGTTTACAAACAACGCTTGACCTTTTGACCCAGCTGAGAGGTTCCTAGTGGTGAGAAGCCCTGAGGTTGCAATGGAGAAAATTGCTGAGGTTGGAGCTATGTTCTAAAAGGAAAAAATTGTGTTTTTTTGTTTTTTTTAGAAAATAAATAAGAGTAAGGGAAGCTGACCTGGAGGCTGCAGACATCCAGCCTGTTGTGTTTAACCAGAGAACTGGGGTAGGACCAAACAATTCTGTAATGAGAGGAGAATTCCACGTATGGAATAGATGCCAAGGGAGTGTCTACGTGTGCCTAGTAGGTCATAGCGTGTAACCATCAGCAGTGCCTATACTTGGACTGGGAGGTCACATTGGAAGGAACATACCATAGACTTGAGCTATACCTGTGCAGCCAGGTCCAGAGAAAAAGGAACTGCCTTCCAGAGTATGAGTATGTTTAAAAACCTATCAGAGTGAAAGTCACGGTAAAAAGATCAAGCTGGGCTAGGGCTGTTGGATTGAGTTTAAGATAGAAGCCATATTGTTTAGAATCAGTGGGATGAATCGTCTGTGCCGCTGGCTTCAGGCGTGCTCGGCGGCGTGAGTAGACAACATGGCGAGAAGGCCAAAAATCAGTTTCACGATATCATGAAACCAGTTTGCAATCATCCGCTCAGTCCATAAATGGCAGGCCACCATTGGACGTTGGGAACCTTATTGTAACACAATGCAGATCTGTATAAGGCCCCTCACTGGATTGTCTGCTCACATCGGCATGCAGTCATGGCAACGTGTTTCACAATGGCATATATAAGGCATGCACTTTGGCAGGCTACACTTTTGGGGGAACTAGGAGGTGAGTACGTAGTAATGTTGCGCAGTGCTCGCCTGGGTCGGCTGTTGGACTTCAAGGTTGAGGTGCGTTGGAAGAGTGGGGGCAAGGTGGGGGCAAGATGGAGCGGGGGCAAATGCTGCCATGCGGTTGAGGCACACTGGGGTGGGGGTGGGGGGTGTGGTTGGGGAGCAAGGGCTGTTCTGCAATTTAAGGTACTGCACAAGCACGTGCGGGGTTGGGGGAAGGGAAGTGGCCACGCATTAGGGAAAATTTGAATAAAGTGACCATTCCTCTGCAGCTGAGACAGTTCAGATTGATATGATTGAAGTTGGGCTTCTAGCTTTTCTGCCTAGTCAAGCAAAGCAGAGGCATCAAAATACCACAAAGTGCACCAGAACTTTTCACCCCTCAGGCACAGACTGCAAAGTAATGAGCATTTTAGTGGACTGCAGAACAGTTGATGACTGGGCACATTGTACAATCTCCTTGCTAAAGCTGGCCATGGAGCAGTCACTGATGGAGGCGCTCACAGCTCCTTGCAATGTCATCATCCCGGTTTGGACCAGTCTCCCCCATGGTTCAAGCTAACAGAGCAGCCTTGCAGCATGGGTTAGGAGAATGCCTGCATCTGAGCTGAGAGCACAGCATGCAGTCCAATGGGCAGAGCTGCTGCCAATCGGTCAGGTGGAGTGGGGTGGAGGTGGGTGGAGTTTCGGGCAGCCATGCAGCACACTAAACTCTGGCCATCCAAGTGGTGGCCAGCACTCTCTGGGAAATGTTGAGGGGTCTTCATACCTATTAGTGTCATAGAGGCACAAAGGTCTACAGCATAGAAAAAGGCCCTACGGCCCATTAAGTCAGCGCTGGTCAAACAAGTACCTAACTATTCTAATCCCATTTTCCAGCACTAGGCTCATAGCCTTGTATGCCGTGGCATCGCAAGTGCACATCCAAATACTTCTTAAATCTTATGTTTCTGCCTCTATCACCCTTTCAGGCAGTGAGTTCCACCCTCTGGGTGAAAATATTCTTCCTCACATCCCCTCTAAACCTCCTGCCCCTTAGCTTAAATCTCTGCCCCCGGTTATTGATCCCTCCACTAAGGGGAAAAGTTCTTTCCTGTCTACCCTATCTATGTCCCTCATAATTTTATACACCACAATCACGTCCGCCCTCAATCTCCTCTGCTCCAGGAAAAATAATCCCAGTCTATCCAATCTCTCCTCATAACTAAAACTTTCCAGCCCAGGCAACATCCTGGTAAATCTCCTCTGCACTCTCTCTAGTGCAATCACATCCTTCCTATAATGCAGATTCCAAAACTGCACACAATGCTCTAGCAGTGGCCTAACCAGCTTTTTATACAGTTCCAGCATAACCTCCCTGCTCTTCTATTCTATGCCTTGGCTAATAAAGACAAGTATCCCATTTACCTTCTTAACCACCTTATCTACCTGTCCTGCTACCTTAAGGGACTGGTGTGCATACACATCAAGGTCCCTCTGACCCTCGATACTTCCCAGGGTCCTACCATTCATTGTGTATTCCCATGCCTTGTTTGTCCTGCCCAAGTGCATCACCTCACACTTATCCAGATTGAATTCCATTTGCCACTGATCAACCCATCTGGCCAGCACGTCTATATCCTATAACCTAAGGCTAGCTTCCTCACTATTTACCACCCCATCAATTTTCATGTCATCCACGAACGTCCTGATCAACCATAGTACCATAGAAAAGTTACAGCACAGAAGGAGGCCATTCAGCCCATCTTGTCCATGCCAGCCTGAGGACACCTAGCTGCCCTTTCTAATCCCACTTTCCTGCACCCTGCAGCTTACAGCATTTTAGGTGCAGATCCAGGGACTTTTTAAAAGAGTTTAAAGTTTCTGCCTCTACCACCACCTTGGGCAGCGAATTCCAGACACCCACTATCCTCTGCGTAAAAAAGTTCTTCCTCAAGTCCCCCCTACACCTTCTGCCACTTATCTTGAATCTATGTTCCCTGGTTCTAGAATTCTCCATCAAGGGAAATAATTTTATCCTGTCCACTGTTTCTATTCCCCTCACAATTTTGTACACCTCAATCAAGTCACCTCTCAGCCTTCTTTGTTCTAATAACCCCAACCTATCCAATCTCTCCTTGTAGCTACACTCTTCTAACCCTGGCAACATTCTTGTAAACCTCCTCTGCAGTCTCTCCAGAGCTATTACATCCTTCCTGTAATGTGGTGACCAGAACTGCACACAATATTCCAGTTGTGGCCTCACCAGTGTTTTATACAATTCCAACATTATATCCTTACTTTTATAATCTATACCTCTGCCAATGAAGGAGAGCATTCCATATGCTTTCTTTATAACCTTGTCTCCTTGAACTGCTGCCTTCAGGGACCTGTGTACTTGTACGCCAAGAGCTCTCACTTCATCTACCCCTCTTAGTATATTCCCATTTATTTTGTAATCCCTGTAACTGTTTGACTTCCCTAAATATATGACCTCACACTTCTCTATGTTAAAATCCATCTGCCACTTTACCACCCACTCCACCAACCCATCTATATCGTTTTGGAGATTATGGCTATCCTCTACATTATCCACTACTCGGCCGATCTTTGTGTCATCTGCAAATTTTCAAATCGTGCCCCACATGTTCACGTCCAAATCGTTAATACATAACACAAACAGCAAGGGTCCCAACACTGAACCCTGTGGAACACCACTTAAGACAACTTTCCATTCGTAAGGGCATCCATTGAACATTACCCTTTGTTTCCTGTTATAAAGCCAACCATTTATCCAGTTTGCCACATTACCCTGAATCCCATGGGCTTTTACTTTCCTGACCAATTTGCCAGGTGGGACCTTGTCAAATGCCATGCTAAAATCCATGTACACAACATCCATTGCACTACCTTCATCAACCCCTCTTGTCACTCCCTTAAAGAATTCAATCAAATTTGTGAGGCAAGACCTTCCTTTAACAAATCCATGCTGACCATCCCTGACTAGTCCATGCCTTTCCACATGACAGTTAATCCTATCTGTCAGGATTGATTCTAGTAATTTGCTCACCACTGATGTAAGACTAACTGGCCTATAATTGTTTGGCATTTCCTTTGACCCTTTTTAAACAATGGAACTAGGTTTGCATTTTCCCAGTCCTCCAGTACCTCCCCTGTATCTAGCGAAGATTTGAAAATCATCCTCAGAGCATCTGCTATCTCCTCCCTGACTTCATTCAGCAGCCTCGGAAACAATCCATCTGGCCTTGGTGACTTATCAACTTTCAAGGATTTCAACCCTTCGAGTATTCCTCTCTTTATAACTATCTCATCCAATATCTCGCAGTGTTCCTCCTGGACTACTATATCTACATCCTCCCTTTCCTTTGTAAACACGGAGTCAAAATATGCATTCAAAACCCTTCCCACAGCCTCTGCTCTCCACAAAAGTTTCCATTTTCATCTTTGATAGGTCCCATTTTTTCCTTAACTAACCTTTTAGCCTTAATGTATTGGTAAAACATCTTTGGGTTATCTTTAACTTTACTTGCTAATCTTTTTTTCATGCTCTCTCTTTGATTTCCTTATTTCTTTTTTAACTTCATCTCTGCACTTCCTATATTCATCTAGATTATCTGCAGTGCTTAGTTCTTTGTGCCTATCGTACGCTTTCTTTTTCTGTTTGATCTTCCCCTGTATTCCTCTGGACAACCAGGGGGGTCTAGATTTGGCAGTACCACTCTTATTTTTGTAGGGGACATGTCTACTTTGTACAATTAGGATCTCGCTTTTTGGTGCTTCCCACAGGTTTTCCACTGCTTTATCCTCCAGCAGTGCTGTCCAGTCTACTTCAGCCAAGTCCCTTCTCATTTCTGCAAAATTTGCCTTCCCCCAGTTCAAGACTTTTACTCCTGCCTTATCTCTGTCCTTTTCCATGGCAATGCTAAATCTAACTGAATTGTGATCACTGTCCCCAATATGGTCGCCATCTGTCACTTCACCCACTTGCCCTTCTTCGTTCTCCAAGATTAGGTCCAGAATTGCATCTCCTCTCATTGGGTTTGTCACTAATTGGTTGAAAAAATTTTCCTGGACACACTGCATAAATTTTCACCCTCAGTACCCCTTGTATTGTTTGAATCCCAGTTGATATTAGGATAGTTGAGGTCTCCTACTATTATTGCCCTCTTGTTCTTACAAACAGAAATTTGCCTACATATTTGTTCTTCTATTTCCCTTTCACTATTTGGGTGTTTGTAGTATACTCCCAGTAGTGTGACTGCCCCTTTTTTATTTCTAAGCTCAATCTATAAAGCCTCATTTATTGACCCATTTAGTATATCATCCCTTCTCACAACTGGAATTAATTCTTTAACCATTAGTGCTACCCCTCCCTCCGTTTTTATCTCCTTCTCTATTGTTTCTAAAGACTCTATAACCAGGGATATTTAGCTGCCAGTTTTGTTCCTTCTTTAGCCAGGTCTCTGTTATAGCAATGACATCCTGCTGCCATGTGTCTACCTGTGCCCTTCTACATTCAAGTCTAAATTGTTTATATATACCACAAGCAGCAAAGGACCCAACATGATCCCCATGGAACCCCATTGGACACAGGCATCCAGTCACAAAAACATCCCTCAACCATCACTCTCTGCTTCCTGCCAGTCAGCCAATTCTGAGTCCAATTTGCCAAATTACTTTGGATACCATGGGCTCTTACCTTTGTTATCAGTCTCTCATGCGGGACCTTGTCAAAAGCCTTGCTGAAGTCCAAGTAGACTACGTAAAATGTATTGCTCTCATCTACAAACCTGGTAACCTCTTTGAAAAATTCAATCAAATTGGTCAGACATGACCTCCCCTTAACAAAACGATGCTGACTGTACTTGATAAATCCCTGCCTCTCTAAGATTAGATTAATTCTGTCCCTCAGAATTGCTTCCAATAGTTTCTCCACCACTAAGGTTAGACTGACTGGCCAGTAGTTCTCTGGTTTATCCCTTCTTCCCTTCTTGGATAACGGTACCACATTGGCTGTCCTCCAATCCTCTGGAACCTTTCCTGTGGCTAGAGAGGTATTGAAAATTATTGCCAGCACCCCTACTATCTCGTCCCTTGCCTCACTCAATAACCTGGGATTTATTTCATCCGTGCCTGGAGATTTATCTATTTTTAAGCCTGCCAGACCACTTAGAACCTCCTCCCTTTCTATGCTAATTTCTTTAATAATATCACAGTCCTTCTGCCTAATTTCTATACCCATGTCGTTCCTCTCACTTGTAAACACCGACACAAAATATTCATTTAGAGCCTTATTTACGTCTTCTGGCTCCACACACAAATTACCACTATGGTCCTTAATGGACCCTACTCTTTTCCTAGTTATCCTCTTGCTCTTAATGTACTTGTAAAATAACTTTGGATTTTCCTTTATTTTACCTGCCAATATTTTTCATGTCCCCTTTTTGCTTTCCTAATTTCATTTTTAAGTTCCCCCTACACACTCTATACTCCTCTAGGGCTTCCACTGTTTTGAGCCCTTGGTACCTGCCATAAGCACCGCCCCCCCCGCAGCCTTTTCTCTTTATCCAATCCTGTATATACCTCAACATCCAAGGTTCCCTGCATTTGTTTGTCCCACCCTTTGCCTTTACTGGAGAGGTTTTTAGTGTACCCAAGCTAACCCATGCGTCTCTCTCTTCCATCCTGCAGGAGGAGTACATCAGAAACATGGAGCCTGGTGAACTAGCTGTATGCCTCCTGGCGTACAGAGAGCGGAGACAATAAAGAAATCGACAGAGGCACTCGGCTGCGCAGAGGGAGAAGCAGCACCTTCAGGAAGAAGGGGTGGCTGGGGCTCCTGCACATGCTGTTGAAGAGCCACAGCGAGCTGTTGTTGGTCGGTGCCTAGCTAGACCCAGAGTCTATGGACACCGTCTTTCATTCCTACAGATGACCGAGAACTACTGTCGCTGAACACTGCGCAGGTCTAGGGAACTGATTGGTCACATCTGCCACTGATGCAGGATTTGGCCCCACGGGATCATGGAGGGTATTCACTTCAAGTGGCTGTGAAAGTGACTGCGGGGCTCAATTATTACGCCAGTGGCTCCTTTCAGAGCTCCACAGGTGACCTTTGTGGGATAGCACAAGCCTTCACCCACAATGCATCCATGTGCATTTCACCTGGGACTGGGACAGCCAGGATGCTAGAGCGATTTGATTTGCTCAGATCTTGGGTTTTCCACAGGTGCAGGGTGCCATTGACTGTACTCATGTGATGCTCAGATCTCCAATGCAACAAGGGATCAACTTTGTCAACCTCAAGGGATTTCTTTTGCTGAATGTACAGCTGATGTGCGACCACCACAAACGCATCCTGCGGGTTGGTGCACAGTTTCCATGGAGTGTGCACGACTTCTACATTCTCAGGTCCCTGAAGTCTTCCAAGGTCCACAGAGGCTGCAGGGTTTGCTCCTCAGGGACAAGGGCTACACACAGAGGATGTGGCCAATGACACCTGTGCAGCAGCCTCAAACTGCAGCAGAGCGAAGGTATTATAAGGCTCATGCTGCAACTCACAACTTGGTGGAGCAGACCATCGGGATGCTGAAAATGAAGCTCAGGTGCCTGGACTGGTCAGGTGGAGCCCTGCAATACAGTCCACAGAGGGTGTCACGCACCATCATCGTCTGCTGTGCCCCTTACAACCTGGTGCTCCAACCAGGAGAGGGGCTGGCTGAGGATGAGATGGAGATGCTGGAGGTCTCCCCTTGTGAGGAGGATGTTGACAGTGATGAGGATGAGGAGGCCCTGGAAGGTGGGGGTGACAGCGACGAGGCCCTCGCACTGGCCAGATGAGGCAGGCACACTCGGGAGGATCCTCATAGCTGCTAGATTTGTGGAGGATGATGATGACATGCAGTGAGATTACACCATAGACCCTCACATCACATCTGTGAACATTTGACTCCAGTCTGGTTTATGGCAGTGCACATACCCTCTGTGATAATGCTCCTGTCATGAAGTTGCAGTGGAGGCCTTAATAGTCACTCGATTGCAGGAGGATGATGACAACATGAAGTGAGGACACTCTATAGATCCTCACATAGCCTCTGAGAATGTCTGACTCCTGTCTGCCCAAGGACAGCTCGCTTGCACTCTTTGATCAGGGTCATATCATAGAGATGCAGCCATGAAACTTCAGAAGCATCTGATACTTTGTTCGCATTCAGCACCTGACCCCTTCAGGAGCACAGCGTCACTGGTCACAGATGCTGAAGAGATGGGGGCCAGCCCCACCTTAAAGGTGCTGAGAGCACACAGAGAGAATGACGGAACTCTGTGATGCCTGCCCACTACATTCTGGCAGCAATGACAAGCACCGTCAAGGTGCAGGCATTACTAATATGTCCATGGAGTGTGAGGCCGGACCATCACTTTGGTCTGAAGGCTGCACAAAGCACAGGAAAGAGGCCCCGGACTGAGACACCTGCCTTTATCTTGTACAGAAATGTTTCACAACTGAGTGACAAGAACACTGCTCATCAGAACAAGGAGCCATAAGCAAGGAGATATTCTTGGCAGTTTACTTACAATAGTGAACATTATGTAGATGTGATTAACACCTATGCCCAGGCTGTGCAACTACACCTTCACTTCCCTAACCCTGCCAATATATCCAGACACCCACGGTGGAGAGGGAGTCAGCCTGCTGACTGCTACGCCCTGTCTATGATGACCTTGATGGGCATCCTCTAGAGGACTAAGACCTGGGTGGCCCCGGTCTGCTTTCGGGATCCTGCGGTGCGGCAGTGGCATCCTCCTCGGCCTGTGGACCTGGAGCTGCTGGAGGTCACAGAATGAGGGGATTTAGATGGGATGGACACTCCCAGAGTCACCTGGATGCATGGCCCCAGGGGGTACACCTCCTAACCCTCTTCCCTATGGGTGCCCAAGGACCCTGGTTGACTCCTTGAGGAGAAGGGGTAGCTGGAGTGAGATCGGGCTGCTCCGCCTGTTGGAGGCGTCAGCGATGGAGTTCAGCCCATGCAGGAGCGATGTCCTGGACCAAGGACTTTACGGCAGCTGCCAACCTTACCAGTGTTGCCCTCCGTGCACTGAAATTACGGCACTATAACCTCAGCCTAAAGGCAGATGGACTCCTCCATCATGCCTTGCAATCTGAGCAGTGCAGTGGATATCTCTTCTAATGTTCCTGAGCTTGCCTTTGCAAGCAGGCAAGTAGCAGCTTGACATGACCGAGTCCAGGGGCTCCTCGTCTGGCTTTCAGCAGTCCTTTGAGTACCGGACGGCTGGGAAGTCCCTCAGCCGCCTGCTGTGTGTGATGTGCTCACCAGATTGTGATCCCAAGACTGCCCTAAAGCTAGATCCCACTGAGGTGTGTGTCTGTGAGGTGGAGGGTGTGGGTGAGTGCTGTGATGGGACTTCAAGGAGGGTTTTAGGGGATTCCTCTTCTGAGCTTCCCTCGGAGTTTGATTGGAGGCCCTGGGTTATAGACTCCGTTGGCCGTTTCCTGGATGTGCCTGTGAAAGCAAGGAGAGATAATTAGTGCATGGCAGTGGCCTGTGAAACAGGACACATCACTCACAGCATGGTTGTCTGATGGATGTTGCACTGCTGGATCCTCACTTGGTAGAATAGCACCAACCTCACCGTCAGTACAAGAATGGTACAGATTGTTGCCGTCCAGCTGGATGGCTGTTTTCAAAGTCCGTGAGGACCTTAATTTCAGGCATTCTTCCACTGGTCTGCGACCTCTCCCCGTTGTGTGCCAGCTTATCCTGCATGAATGGAGATGGAGAGAGTGTAAGCAGGATGCCTGCCAGGCCAGATGATAACTATGCCTGGCCTGTGTGGGTGGTGAGTGGTCCCATGGATGGGATGAGGACAATGATGGCATGTGTGAGAGAGGGAATGATGACATCCCTTGAACTGGCAGTGAGTGAGGGCCCTATGAATATGTGATAGGTGTGCGAGTTGAGAGTAATGCACTTTAAATATGGCACCCAGCATGCTGAAGGGGCGAGGTGCTGGTGTGGTGGGTGAATGAGAGCCCTCTTGCCATGGAAATGGTGTGTTTCCCGGGAATGCATAATTAATGCAGCAGGTTTTGGACCATATAGCATGAAAAGCCGCCATTGAGGCCGGTGGTTGAAATGTCGTTTTACCCACCCTCTACTGCACTTAGTGCAAAGCTGGGATGATTCCACCCATTATCTTATTTTCTCAGTGTACCTATTTAGTCCTTATTGCTCGTGCTCGTTTTGTTCAAGTTTGTACTGTAAAGATCCTCATGGTGTTTCAATTTAATCTTGGAGTCCTTCCGCTTATTTCCTTACCCTTGGTTCTTCCACACATTACATTCTTTAGATGATTATGGTCTATCAAGTCAGATCCTAACAAATATCTGGCTTGTCCAATATTCTGATAACTGGGATCATAAAACTCCCCATTGTTCACCTCTAATTGCTAAGATCACTAGTTGGGGACATTATGAAGGCTCTGGTTTTTTTCTTACATAATCCAGCATCATGACTTTTCGAATTATAATTTCAGCAAGATTCCCATGCAACTTTTAGTGAGTGGCAGGATTCCCATGACTGCAAGTGGTGCCCATTTGGCCTTCCAGATTCCTCGCATTAACTCTTTGGTTTAGCTAGACATGATTGATCTCCAAGCTATGAATGTCCAGTGTTATTAGAACATGAGAGAAACTGGGTGGATTGTTGCTAGGACCACCTACTTCAGCTCTGGCGGATGAAAACCCCCAAGAAACTTCAGAACTGCAGCTGAGTCGAAGTACAATAAGATATGCACATCTGCCACAGTTACTGTTGAATACAGGATCAATATTCTCTGAGAAATGTTACAGTCGTAAAATTTTACAGAACATAAAAAAGGGGTTTGCTTCATTACTGCCCACAGCGGTGTGCCAAGTAAGTTCTGTTCATGCCAGGCATGTTATGTGCCAAAAACAGTAATTTGCACAGATAATGGTGGATGTAATTTTGCATTGCTTTTCTTACATTCATACCCCCTTGGCAACCTCCATCTGGGCAGCTTGCATTTTTGTCTGAATTGTCGGGTTAATTTTGGTTCCAAACATGGGCACCTTCCTTTGCTGCCCCCACCTTATGGCATTACCATCATCAAAAAGGAGGGGTGGTCAACATATTTCCTTTCTATTAGTTTTGGAAAGACAGTGAGAAGAGGAAACACCTCGTTTTATGGCAAGCCCCGGCCACCTAAGAACTGTTGTGTTGCTATATTTCCCAAATCGCCCAACCACTGCGGGCCAAATTGAAACCCTATTCCCAATAGATGACCTAATTAGGGCTGTCAGATCTTGAGATTTTTTGCCTATTTATCCTAAAGGGATTTCAGGCCATTTTATATTATGATGCTGTTAATAAGTTATATTTGTCCTATAAGGTGTTAGTGCTCAACAACACATACAGGAATTGCAAGATAAGAAAAGGCCAGAGTCCAACTAGTTTGCTTTCTATCATCTTCATAGGCACATGATACAATGATAATGAAGTTGTAGACTAAATGGCAATGAATCTTGTCAATTAGATTACAATAAACTCTAACATGAGGCAGGGAATCCACCATTGGCTAGAGCTTTGGAAGATCCAAAGTCAGGCTTTGATGTCCAATGTTCCACTAACCAT
The DNA here is from genome assembly GCF_017639515.1 of Carcharodon carcharias. NCBI lineage: Eukaryota > Metazoa > Chordata > Chondrichthyes > Lamniformes > Lamnidae > Carcharodon > Carcharodon carcharias. The sequence goes on along the minus strand of NC_054480.1, from coordinate 62,184,941 downwards.
ATATTAAGTGTCAAACTACTCATGCACTGTTCAGCAAAATATTTATTTTTGAAAGAACTTTTTCTAATAATGTACGTTTGAGCTATCTGAGAATGGTGACTAGTACTGTAGCTGACAGCAGAGAAAATGGTTAACAGGATTATGTTTCTTGCACACTATTTCAGTTTGAGATGAGGCATTTTAAAGATATTTTTGAAGTCTTCATGTCAATATATCAGGAAGCTTGGCTAACCAGGTAACGTAGGTGAAATGGGGTGGCACAGCACACGAGAGGAAGTTAGGGGTTAGTTTTGTCTCTCTGGAGAAGATGGCCTGCTGTGAGTTATAGTTTGAAACAGCCAGGAAATTTCTTTTTTTAAAGAAAATTCACCAATCAATTCATCAAATACTGACTACTAGAGTTAAACTAGACTTCAAGGGCTAAGATTACTTAAGTTATTATTTTAATGAGAAGGAGGCACAATAGGAAATAGATTGAATTCCACTTTTTAAAAGAGTTTTGTTCCATATGTATTTAATGCAAAATAAACCAGTATGTTGATATTAAATGACCTCATTTATGAGTGCTGATTAGGTGGGAGAAGTGCACACAGAGCACGTACAAGATCATGGGATTCAATAACTCAATAAAGTTTTCTTTTTTGCTTTGACCTCCAGGTCACATTATTATATAAGTAGATATTGATCATTAAAGGGTACTCTCCAGATTATAACGAATGTAGGAACATAAGTGGTGCTGAATCCATGAAAACATCAGCAAATTTGTAAGAGGCCTAAAAAAATGAAAGGTACAGGGGGAAAACAAATGCAGAATGCATATGCACTTCAAGTTATTGACACTGTCAATTTGTAAAATGTTTTAATCATAAAATAAACTGTCCATTGTTATTTCCTAGTACATCAAAGAATTTTTTCCAGAGCTTGTATTTGCTTCAGGGACATAAAGATTAGCTGTCCTGTTGCCTGTGATACGGTGTACATAATTGATCTCAGTCACTGAAATATCTTTAGCAGGCAAGTGGCAGCTAAATTCATGGAACATCTGTATATTTTATGGAGGATTATGGATGCCTCAGCCAAATGCAAGACATTCATCCAATTGAGAGCTCATATCACAACAAAGTGCCAGCATTTTGTTGTCATCGTCTAAACCACTAAAATTGGATCACTCTCTTAAGTCATTGAAACCTATCCATTATTGTCTATAAAATAATGCAAGTTATTGAGTAATTCTATTTGCTGTTGCGTTTTTGTGCTTTCATTTGTGTTACTGTTGGAAAGCATCCTTTGGTAAAGAACCCTGGAGGTAATGCTATTTTTTTATGACATGAGATCTGAAGGTACATTGATTCATGATCTGCAGTTTTAGGCCAAGTTAGGTAAGTACATGAAAGGAATAGAACGATAGGGTGAATTGAAGTAAAGTGGGAGAAGCTTCATGTGAAGCATAAATCTTTCCATACACATATTGGACTGAATGACCTGTTTCTGTGCTGTAAAATGCTTTGTAATTCCCTGTGATTTACAGCAAAATTCACCCATTTTGACCATCTTGGTGACAATGCCCTTGCCTTTTCTGCTGGGCGATAGTACCTACTGGAGTTTGGCAACTTTTGAGATTCTAAAGATTCCATTCGATAAAACCTTGGTTTTGCAATTTATGTAGAATCAGGAATTTGTGGGTTTGCATTCCACTTGACTGCTTGTTGCAATTCTATGCTTCACTTTTCACCAGATAAACAGACTGCTGATGCAAGCACAGACGCTCAACATATCAAACTACTTCCTACACACTTGTAAACAATTCCTAATTCAAGCATAACTTATAAATGCTTTTGATTCAAGTATCAAATGTTTTCCAATTATCGTGTTGTTCTGCACCCTGCACTGAATCTAATCAGTCGCTTGCACATGTTATCTGGAGACAAAATATAATTTAGGATGTTGTATCATTTTTTTTTGAAAGTTTATTTTAATTTTGCTGATGTCGATTCGAATCAATTGTAAAATTTCAGTTGGATTTTAGTACAGGAATTTAGAAATGGTTCACATTTACTCACAGCTGATAATAGTCTTGATTATTAACTGGAATTCGTTATCAGAGTGTGAGGTTAGAAGAACAATTAGAATGGTTCAAGTTTGGATTATTAAAAATGCTATGAACACAATCAAAGTTACTCATATCTGCAGCAATAATTTTTGAAGAGCTTGAATCCTGAAATAATTTTATGCAAAAAAAAAGTTTCCAACTTTGAGGCTTCTTTATTGTAAAGCTTATGGGAGATTTGTACTGAATTTAGCACAGGTAACATTGTGGCTCCAGCATAAGTACATTTACTCTTTAACAAAAGGTGTAGAGGGGGCTATTTTAACTTAACCCATCAGATGGGAAATGGTAGGGATTGGGTTCAGTGCTCCTTTTATACCAGACCAGAATTGCTCTCCATTGAAGTCAATGGGCTACAATATTGAGTGAGGTGTAAATCCAGCATTCCACCCAATCCGACTGGTTCCAGTCCAGCATGTTAGGTTAAAATTGCTCCCAAACCCACTGTGCTTCTTCACAGTGAGTTAGTATGTTAAGCAATGACAGACAATGCAACATTTAATAGGATTTGCTGGACAGCGGGCAGGAGGTGAGAACCACAAATATTGTTCCCTCAGCTAAACTGGTTGCAAAAATAAATTGTGCCATATCACAAAGTCAAAGGAAATAGTAAACTTTGGCAATAATAAACTCACTGTGGTGCCATGAGGCAAACTTAATTTCATCTGTTAAAAAATACCAATTGTTGAAACTTGGGGTGTAATTTTACACTGGTGGGATTTTACAGTCCTGCCGAAGCCAATGGACTTTTGAATGGCTCACCGCATTTTACAGCCCCGCCCCCACTGTGATGAGGCCGTAAAATTCCGCCCTTAGTAACTGCTGCCACGCCATCCATGATCTAGAACAGCAGTTAAAGGACTCATCTGATGCTCTACTTCATAGAAGTCCACTGCAGCATCCACCCACCTGTTGTTCCTTTAACAAAGATTATGTTAAGCAAATAAACTAAGAACCTGGGTACACTTCAATTTAACCACAGCCTGGTAAACTGAATTCAATGCATTTGGAATTTATAGTTTTTAAACCTAAACTAACTTTGTGTGACTATTAGCATCCTGATGCTTAGAATATAGTTTTAACCTCTTAGGTTGGGTACGGGGAGAAGTGGTTAGGTATTGAAATTTTTTAAATGGGAAATCCGAGCCCAACCTACTTCCCACTTTTAATGCGGGTGGATTGGGGGTTGGGAAACTAACCTGCTTCCAGAGGTGGGTCCCTCATTTAAATATTTCAATGAGGTTCCATGCCTCAGGTTTAATCTGTATTTCAGGTCTAATAATGGTTGACTGGATGTCCCAGGCCAAAGGAAAGCCAACAGCTGAACGGAAGTGAGAATGACTGGATCACACAGCCTTTCCAGCACTGGGTAGAGTAGGTAGGGAGAAACTGTTCCCATTGGCGGAAGAATCAAGAACTAGAGTGCACAGATTTAAAGTGATTGGCAAAAGAAGCAATGGCAACATGAGGAAAAACTTTTTTATACAGGGAGTTATTGGATCTGGAATGCTCTGTCCAATCCCTCAAGAAAATTTATGCAACATGTGGCATCCTGGACATTGTAGTGTCCGACAATGGGCTGCAATTTGCTAATGAGCTATTTCAAAATTCCTCAAATGAATATGGCTTCATTCATGTAACAAGTCCACCTCACTATCTTTGAACCAATGGAGAAGCTGAGAGAGTGGTACAAACTGTCAGATTTATTGAAACAAAACAAAGACCTTTACTGGGTTATCAAACCTCACCACTACAAAATCATTTCTCACCATCAGAGTTACTAATGCTTAGGGGTTTGCGATCACTGTTTCCACCTCTAGAAGGAAAGCTCACCATGAACGACCACCAGATGGTAAAACAGCATGAGGAAGTACAGAGAAGCAACCAGGCTCAGAAATTTAATAACAGGCACATGAGTTACCATTGCTGAAGTCTGGAGAGAAAGTATGGGTCTAAGGCCAACAGAGGGAAGGTACAAACATTGAAAAAGACTCCATAATCAAGATTGTACAGGATTGAGACAGACCAGGGTACATAAAGAGAAAGTACAGCACCTTAATATCCTTGGAGAGAAATGGAAACTTGAGTTTAATACTCAGATATTGATGATGAAGAAGAAAGACTTACTACAAGCTCTAAAGCCACCCAGGAGAGGGACAATCACACTGACAGAAGGGAGAGTACAGAATATCCTCGACCACAATAGGAGATCAGAATGAGATCAGGGAGATTGATCAAGGCACCTCAGAGACTCATCCTGTGAAGTCAGAAACTTTGAGGGAGATGAGGGAGGATGTAAATACGATAGGAATAGGGATGAGCAGATGTAAAGGGTTAACATCAGAAGCATACATGATGCTGATGTAATAATGATGCCAGATCACAAGACCAACAAGCAAGAGAGAGCTGGGAGGAGGAGAAGCTCCAACCTCATGTAGAGTCCTAATGTGTAAATACTTGCTGCAAATAAAGAGTCATGGTTTTCAGAAACTACAGACTTGAGCAGCATATTTTGGGAGAATAGACAATCCCCAAACCCCCCTCGTCTAGAATGTGACCAACAACAAAATAGGTATAAGCCCTTATATCATATACACACAATATATACAGTACATACATACGCATAATCTGTAAACTAAAAATCCAGAGCTTTTTTGTATATATCTTTTACACTCATGACGTATGTTGCTTTTATTTGAATTATAATGCCCACAATAAGTGCACAATTTACTGTTTTAGGAGGCCAGGAACTGTACACCATGGAACCCACAGCATGGACATTTGACATTGGACATTGGCTCAGCTTTGTGTTTAGACTTTTTTCTTAAGATGGCACAAAAGCTTATATGTATGATAATATGACACCTAAATTATGATGACACCTTTTTTAAATATGTAGATTACTTAATTCAAATCTGTAGACTGAGATTTTAGTCTGAAACTTCTGAAGGTCCTTTTGAACAAGTGGAATGCTGTTGAGGTGAAACGTCTGCCTGCCACTTTAGCCAGACATTAACCCTGTCCCCAGGGTGATTTTAATCTTTAGGTTAAATCTCCTGTTCACAGATTGACATATTCCCTTAAACTTAGAAGGGTGAAGAGTGATCTAATTGAATGGTTTAAAATGATTTGGTAGGGTAGAGAGAAAAACAATTTCCTCTGGCGGGAGAATCCAGGACAAGTGGGCAGAATAAAGTAAATAACTTTAGAGCTAGGTCATTTAGGAGTGAAATCAGGAAGCACTTCTTCACACAAGGAAAGTGAAACTCTCCAAAGCTCTTTCCCAAAAAGCTGTAGATACTGGCAAATTGGAATTTTCAAGACAAAGATTGGTCGTGTTGGGCAAGGTTTTCAAAAGCTATGGAGCAAAATGTCTAAATGGAGTTAAGGTACAGAGCAACCATGATTTATTGAAATGATAAAAAAGGGCTTGCAGGACTGACTGGTCCACTACTGTTACTACGTGTAGAGTGACACAACTACCATTTAGATAGAGCAACCTAGTTCCTTATCAGGCAGAAAGTAGAATGATAAAAAAAACCAGTAGGGAACAGAGAAGTAGCAATCTTAAGATAATTGATTCCTTTGGGATTCACTGCCTTTGAACTTTTGCCTCTTTAGGGACTTCAGGAAGCCTATTTCTTTCCCCAGCAGCTACAGTATTTATTTGACCTTTCAGAGATGACATGGGCAGAATTACTCGAATAACAGCCCAAATACATGCCCCAAAGTTGGCTATAGACATGACAGCAGCAGACCTTAGCTACACCCATTTGTGAGGGAACTCTCAAAGGGCGGAAACCCAGTCCATTCACGTTCTGCCCCATATTGCAAATCCCTGCCAAAGTTGCATTGATCTATTGGATTTCAACTTAAACCAAGTCACTAATAAATAGCCACAATTTAAATTCGGTTCATATCTCAAACAAACGTCTACCTCTCTATATAGTGCCCATCTTCTGTGAATTCTATCACTTACAGTAAGTAAAAGAATGAACCAATTATAAGGGAGAAACTTCTTCCATTCTAAACAAGAGTTATGTACAACTGGGCGTCAACCTTTTGTTAACTTTCATTAATGAACTTCTAAGAACTGGTAAATCTCATTTCTGGTATGGCAGGATCTGTAGTGCAGGTGAAGTGGTATTGCCAACATTTTATACAAGCAATCAGGACTGCTTGAATGAAGTGGGATTTTTTTCACTTGTCTAGAAACCTTTTAACATAACAATATATTCCAAAGAGAGATTTTTTGACTAACAAAGTGGCTGGCTCACTGCTTGTGACGTGTTAAAGGGTGTTAGTCTTGTTGTGTCGTAATCCACTGACATTTCTTAATTCGTATGGACAAAATCTTTTTCTCAGGTATTGCATTCCAAAAATGTAAATTTGCATTTTCAACTGAAGTTCATGATTTGTACATTGGACCTTTGTTGCAAATTTATGACAGTCCACACAGTTAAGATGTCTGTCTTGGATAAAGAGAATGGACATACGGAGCTGGATTAAAAAAAAAATAATGACGAGAATAGAAATGTCACAAAACATGTCCCCTCATGTGACTCTGTCACACGAGCAGGGACATGTTTTTAATTCAAGTGTGAAATGTTTATTTTATTTTTATTTGCTTTAGGAAACCTCATACCACCCTTGGATGAGGTTTCCTAGAAAGTGCAAAGGCCGTTTGGCTTTTTCACCTGCCCGCCAACCGTAAGGTTGAACTCTGGCATGCGCCCGCCGAAGGAAATATTACGGGACTACACAATAACATCGGGACGCTTGTCCGAAGTCATTGCACGTCATTTTACGCTTGGCTGGGTTGGGCATGTGCCCATCCACTGAGTTCAATATTCTGCCCTAGGAGTTGAGCTTCCTGACTACCTACTCCCACTCTCTTCTCAGGGCGGTCCTTCAAAATTTCCTGGCCCTCCCCCACCAACACGACCCATAACATCCCCCCCCTCCCCCGGTCCATCAGCCCCCCAACGTCTATCTGCACCATTAATGATTCCAGTGCCATATCTGTCACTAAGTAACTTCTGTCTGCCCTGGTGTAAGTTTCCAATAATTTCCATTACTGCAATATTTTAGTTCATCTTTCCTTTAAGAGAAAGCTGCCTTTAAGAATGAATGGATGATGTAATCAGCAAACAACACTGCCAGGGCTCGATGTTGCAGCATTTAGGAGCACAGATCAGTGTCAGAAGCATACCAGCTAGTGACACAACCATTCAAATGAGGTGGATGCACAAACTTTGCATGCTGCCCACCTCGATTTGAACAGCTACATGCATGTCACAAATCTTGATCCCCACACCTAAATGTTCCATAGGATGAATTTCTAGCCCTCAGGGTTCCTTTTGTTCTTGGGGTGAGGTGATGCAATGGGAAAAACAAGCTTCATTTTTATCTGGACTGGTGGCCTGTTCCAGAGTGTAATGGCTCGATGGTGTGATCAAGTTTCAACAAGAAACAGCTAAACTTTATTACAGGGATGTGCTACATGCTCGATCAAGACTCTCGTCAGGAAGCCCCACCCCTCAGATTAACCACACTTTGGGCTTACTGCTCGGAGCCTTAACAGAACATCACATGACTCCTGGTAGACAGCAGGAGGGGCTATACTGTCAATTAACACATTTCCTCCCCTTTAGTTTTTTTACAATTTATATTAACAGGGAAGCTTCTGAACATCCAACAACATATACCTATATAAAATTTCAGGTGGTTAAAGATCAAGTCTCTGAGGTGCTCTCCTTGTACGGCTAGAACGGCTTAATTCTACCACTTGAGGCTCCTCAACAGGATCAACAGGATCTGGAACTGCAGCATGAGACACAACCCGTGAACATGGCAGTTCAAGGTTTCACAACTCTATAGAGACATCGGGCACGTCTATTCCAGGTCGATCAGTTACCTCAGGAACTGACGGTTCGACGCTAATCACAGGTGGAATAGTTAGTTGTTGGAATGTCTCTGGCACAAATATAATCCACGTGCTTACATACGATTCTATCTCCCACTTGTACTTGGAAGGTTAGTGGACCAATCTCTGAGACAATGGTTCCAAGAGTCCAACGGTGTCCACTGCTGAAATTTTGCACAAATACCATGTCACCTACATTGAATGTGCGAGCTTTGCTGTGTATGTCATGGTTAAATTTTTGATTACGCTGATTAGGCTCTACCTTCCCCTCTAAATTTGGAAACAATATGTGGAACCGTGTACGTAGGCAGCGTTTCATCAATAAGTCCGACAGCGTTGAACCTGTAGTCGAATGTGGTGTTGGATGATAACTGAAAAGAAAGTGGGAAAGTCAAGATTCCAGAGTGCCTTCCGATAGCCTTTTCACACTCGACTTAAAAATTTGTACTGCCCTCTCGGCTAGGCCTTTCAATGAGGAATGGTAAGGGGCTGTTTTAATATGTCTGATTTCACTCAGATCCATACATTTCTGAAACTCTGTGCTAGTAGAAATGCCATTATCTGAAACAACAATTTCAGGTGGGCCATGTATGCTGAAACTGTGATGTAGCTTCTCCATAGTTGTATTTGATGTTGGCGACTTGACTTCATTTACATCCATCCATTTGGAATGTGCATCTGCAATTAACAAGATCATGGTATCCAAGAATGGTTCTACATAATCAATATGTAATCAAACCCAGGGTTGACCCAGCCACTCCCATTGATGCAGCGGAACCAGAACAGGCAACTTCTGTTGTTGCTGACAGTGGAGACAGTTCTTGACTAAGTTTCAATATCTCCATCAATACCTGGCCACCATAAATAGCTTCATGCAAACATTTTCATTTCTAATATGCCCAGATGGGCACTATGGAGTTCTTCCAAGGGCGGCTCTCTGCCATGTGGTGGGACCACCACTCTTGACCCCCACAACAAAACCCCACCTTGGCAGCTCAATCCCGTATGCCTGAAATGGAATGGTCTCAATTCTTCAGATACAGGCATGTTTGGTATCCTTTTAAGATAAAGTCTCTGACTTTCGATAATGTTGGTTCTCTGTTTGGCCAATTTCTAATTTATTTCACTCTCACTGGTGAAGAATTTAAGAGGTTCAATAACAGCACTAATTCCTGTGGAAAGGCAACAGGGGACAGCTGAGTGCATCTGCATTTTCAATGTGTAGGCCAGGATGGTACAGAAAAGAATACTAATATGCAGATAGTATCAGAGCCCATCGTTGTATCCTTGCTGATGCTATTGGTGGGATGACCTTGTCCTCGCTGAATAAACCCATTAATGGTTTATGGTCCAACACAATAGTGAAACGGCAACAATGCAGGCACTGGTGGAATTTCTTCACCCTAAATACAACCAATAAACCCTTCTCAGCTGTGGAGAGGATTCTCGAGACATAGCCAAAGGGCCTTTCTGACCTATTTTCCACTTTATGGGAAAATACAGCTCCGACTCCGTTGGGAGAGGCATCACATGTTAATACCAGCTCTATCGATGGGTCGTAGAGTACCAATAGACACGACAAATGCAACGATTCCTTTGCTTTCACGAAGTTTCTTCCTGTTGTATCCCCCAAAGCCAACAGCGGTTCTTTTTTAGTAATGAGTGTAATGGTGCCAACACAGTGGATAGGTTTGGTAAGAAGCAGCTATAGTAGTTGATTGTGTTCAGGAAGGACTTGAATTCTGTTACATTAGATGGTGATGGCACATCCTTTATTGCCTGAACTTTGTCTTCTACTGGGTGCAGTCCCATGGCATCCACCCTGTGGCCTATATAAGATACTTCTGGTGCCTGAAATGTGCACTTTTCCTTCTTTAACCATACACCTTTTCTTTCAACGCATAAGACACAGGTCTTGTCTTAAAGAAGTGAAATGTCACCTGTGGCTCCACATGTATCTTGGCCTGCACACCTTATAACTTCCCCAGTTCATCCCAAAAAACCATGTTGTATTTTCTGAGAAGTTCTGGAAACCCATATGATCTTAGGTGAAATATCTCAGATCAGTCAAGCTTGATCTTCTGTAGCCAGACTCGGCCTAAAAGACATGGTCCTTCTCATTTCACAATTATTACAGGCAGCTGGGCTGTCAGTTGCTTGTAAGAGACTGGTACAGTGGCAATGCCCTTTACCTGAATGAATTAGACCAGAAAACCATAAGACATAGGAGCAGAAATTAGGCCATTTGGGCCCATCGTGTCTGCTCCGCCATTCAATCATGGTTGATAAGTTTCTCAACCCCATTCTCCCGCCTTCTCCCCGTAACCTTTGAGCCCCTTGCCAATCAATAACCTATCTATCTCGATCTTAAATACACTCAATGACCTGGCCTCCACAGCCTTCTGTGGCAATGAATTCCATAGAATTCTCCAGCACATGTCCTTAATTGATCGCTTCAGGTTTATTGGCTGTCTACCTTCATTAAGGTATTTGAAAGTGTGCTCTCCCACCGTTGTAGCTGAGGCACCCGTATCCACCTCCAATATTAGTGGCTTCTCATTAACTTGGATTGTCACAATGATAGGTTCAGTTTTCACAAAGGTTACTTTGTACAGGGAATAAACATCGGTGTTGGTAGCTTCAGTCTCTGCTGTATTCTTTAATTCGATCATGTTGGTTTGCTGTTTTGCAGGCTGCTTCAGCTTTGCCTGGCATTCCTTCACCACATGACCTTTCTTATGGCAGTAATGACATTCTACCTCCTTGAATTAACAGGTATTGGCTCTGTGGTCACCTTCACATCTATAACAACTTAACCTTGAAGCCACTGCTGAAGGATTTCCACTAGACTTTGTCATGTTTCTAACAGTGGACATTGAATCTTGCTTCGACGCTGTGGGTCTGGCTTTTGCACCACGCTTGCGGTAGGTTCCTGCCCCACATGAAGAACGGTGCCATATTCTATCTGTTGCAAAGCATCCAAGACTCTCACAGCACTTTCCATGGCGAGGGAGATTTCTATGACGTGCTTAAAGTTGTTGTCAACCTCAGTGAATAAAAGGCTCTGTATAGGATCGTCCTTAACTCCACAAACCAATTGGTCCCGCAGCATATTATTTAATGTGTCCCTGAAGTTGTAGTGTTCTGTTAACTACTTGAGGCTTGCTACATGGACTCTCCAGGGTCCTAACTCTGGATTTAAATTTAAAACGCTGCATTATTATGGATGACTTCAGCTGGAAGTGTGTTTTCACAAGGTCCACTAAATCATTATAGGGCTTAGAATTGGGTGCACTCAGGGCTGTAAGGTTGTGAATGAGGTTGCATGTCTTACTGCCACATACAGTCAAGAGGATGGCGCTCTGCTTTTCCTCTGCGGTAATTTCGTTCACTATGAAATAAAATCTGAGATGCAATACATACTGGTTCCAGCCTTCCATAGCCGCATCATATGGATCGATTCTGGCGAAGAGTGGTATGAGTGTGAGTAGTCTTTTTTTCTTAAAATTCGAGGGTGTAAGAGTAACAGGGCGAGGCACAGGGTCAGAGCTAATTTTACCCTCATAGCCAAATGTAATGACTTGACGGAGCATACAGGTTTCAACAAGAAACAGATAAACTTTATTACAGGGAGCTTCTCAGGAGCTACACGCTTATCAGGACTCTTGTCAGGGAGCCCTACCCCCTGGATGGCCCGTGTTTAGGGCTCACTGGCTGGAGCCTTAACTGAACATCATGTGACCTCTGATAGACAGCAGGAGGGGCTAAATCCTCAGCTAGAGGTAGAGTTCTGCATCAAAAATTTCAAATGCATTTGGATTTGGATTGAATTATAAGTAGGTTAACACAATAATTGGAGGCAACAGTTCTGCAGCAACTTCCAAATCTCAGCGGGTTCCCTACTGGAAAACGGTGGATGGGCAGACATGTTTCGTGCATTATAAAAGAACATTCTCGGAAGGAAACATTTGGTAACATTCTAGATATTCAATATTTTGGACAAAAGCCTCTTCTGTTCCATTTTTCCCCAGTGTGTGATTTATATTTTCCCTACGTAAGTTTAAAGAAAAATATTATTAATAAACTATTATTCGTTTCATGGCAGTTTGGTAATTTATTCGAACCTTACAACCAGGGAAATTTATATCCCCTTGACTCTTTCAGTCAGAATCCCATACCTAACATCTCAATTCAGTGACCACCTTTCCTGCACAAATGTGGATGAGATTAACCTAACGATGATAATTTAATGGTGATGGCCTGTGAAATAGTTTTGTGCCTGTCTGTATGTCCCCAGCCTCCATTACTGTCAAATAGCAGTCAAAAATAAATGACCTCATCTCCCTCCACCATCTTTTATTTATCAGCGTATCATTATAAAACCAGGAATGCACATCAGAAGCAGCATAAAAGTATTTAATAACTGGAAAATAATTTCATTTACCTTGCAAATACTGAGCTGTACATTTCCCACATGGTACCAAAAACAATTTAGTAGTCAGTTGGATTAAATTTAAGTCTAAATCACTCCATATCTTTACTGTAGAACCTTTAGGCACATAAAAATGCTGTGTTGCTCTTCACAAACTAGATTTTGAAACCACAAACTTTCTTGCTTCAGTTGCTGGAAGGCTCCACTTATCCTGTAGCAGGGTCGATGCTTCCAGCTTTGATGATCTGAAAACAAAGTGACAAATGAGATCACCTTGTTTCCCTCTCAACCTCCTTTTCTTTCTCCTCCCCTGCACTTGAATGCCAAGCTGCTTGCCTGCATTACAGATAGATTGTGTTCATTAATCTACATTTGCTTTCTCTATTTCGAGTTTACTTAACAAGTTCTCTTTTGACATTAAAAACAGAAATCTCAATGGCAACCAATTTTCCAGAATGTATTCCAAGCTAGGGATTGAGGATGGATTTCCCGAGAGACTCATTAGTTTAACCAGTTGAGTGCTTGGCTTATAATAAGAAATCTAGGATTTGCTTCTAACAATGAACTTACTGTGTGAGGTGCTTACATTTTATCAGTTCTTTATGGGGAACTAGCTGAAGTGCTGCATTAGTGGGTAGACAGGAGTAGGAAAATAACTGGCAGCATGACTTGTTCTGGCTTATTAACTCAGTCAAAGAGTGCTGTTATTTTGCCTTTTGATTTGGGACTTAGGTTATCGTGCTAGGTTACAATGCATAGTTTAACAATGTAGGAACTAAGAAAGTCTGTTTGCTTGCATCCATGCATAATAACTTTAATGCATGAGATGCCAAAAAGATCACTGCTACATAAAAACCAAGCAAAGAACCAATTTACACACAGATTTTGAAAGCAGGTGAATATAAGTAGATACTATTTCTGCCGAAGTTTCAAGTGTCAATGAATATGATAGTGCCACTACAGTATGGGTGAAAATTGATGCTAGCTGCTGAAGCTGAATTCGTGGTAGGGTCATAAAATTAGGCGGGAGTGGGTGACTAGGAATCTTGACGGCAGAAGCTGATGGCCAAATGAAACGGACGACAGGAAGGTAGTGAGGCAGCAAACAAGCATCATTGCAGCGGGAAGCCAATTTAAGGAGTTAAGGTGGCTGTTGTTGTTTATTTGCATGCTGCTGAACGGCACTACAGGTGCCTTTTGGGATTAAGCAAGTGGCGAGAGGGGAACACAGGCCATCAGATCTTTGACAAGTGAAGGCTGGTGAGGTTGAAGTTGGGAAGTGGAAGGCAAACCATTCGCTGCTGCCTTCCCCAGGAGGATGGAAGGAAAGTTGCAGTCTGAGGGGCGCAGATCAGAGTGAGGGTCTGCTGGAACATTCTGAGGGGCACAGACCAGAGGGGAAAGGTCTTATGGAATATTCAGATCAGAGGGGCAGGACCTGCAGACCTGTTGTCCAACTGAAGAATTTGAGCTTTTTTTTCTGATTTCCACCATGTAAAGCTTTGTACTCACTCAAAGGAGTACTGATGCCTTGTTTGAAGGTGCATGACATTGATAAAGATGAACACTGAAATGCAGAGAAAATTGGAGGGATGGATCCAATGTTCAGCATTTAATGCCCTTGAGAAGGTGATTGTGAGTTACTTTCTTGACAATTGTGGCTTACTAGAGTCAACCACATTGAGTGGGCCTGGAGTTTTAGACAGGAAAGACCAGGTAAGGATGGCAGATTTCCTTTGTAAAAGGATAGCAATGAATCTGATGGGTTTTTAAGGCAACCAATAGTCTTATTGTCACCACTACTAATGCTATTGTTTTAATTCCAGATTTATTTCATGAACTGAATTTAAATGCCCCAGTTCATGTGTCTAGATCATTAGTCCAGGCCTTTGAATTCTAGTTCATTAACAAATAGCCACGATGCTATCATTCCCTTGTTGTTTAAATTGTTGTTATTCATGCACTTTCAGTTGATGTATTGCCATTTTTTAAGAGAAAGGGATGCAGCCCTCTGAATTTGAAAGTGATCTCAGATCATTGGTAGAATGTAGCACATGTAATGCTTCATTGCACCCGCCAACATGATGATCTATCAGCCATGCGTACTTAGCACATGTAATAGAAACAGCTGTATTATTAATTTCACGCTTGTCTTATGTGATTAACCATTCAAGGTATGTGCGGACCAGAGCCCTTCAGGAACTGCACCTAGTCCTGGATAGGGTTAGGAGGACACCGTTTACAAAGCCCAATGTTATTTTTCCCTCAGACTGTGAAGATTTCTAGCAAATGATTCTCATAACTTTCTACTCTTTAAGATTAAATATTTCATTTCATGTGCCTCCGGCCTTGACATAGGTTAAATGAAGATTTTTTTCTGGGCAGAACATTATGGTCTAATTGATGGGAAATTGGGCAGCTAATATTGAAGTCAACAGCAGAGTGTTCATTTTACAGGCATTAGACATTGGAACACAAAGAGCTTTGCATGATGAAGTTTACAAAAAGCAAATAGTTTTCTATACTCAGTTCTATTTTTGTTTTCCAATTGTTAATCAGCATCGGTTCTGGTTGCTAATTCTCCTGGCTGTTTCCTGTCTCTACTAGAATCATTTTCAACTGTCCTCATCTACTCCTTGTACACTTTTAGTGCGTCAAGTGACTGGGTGCATTAGTTGTAACAATGCTCTTCAGAGGGACTACTCAGACAAACATCTAACCTTGAGAGCTCCTGGTATTATGAGCCCAGCAATCTGAATAATTTCCAAACATGTTCATATACAGGTACATAATGTAGTTGATAGCACTGGGCATGAGTTTTTCCCTTACATTAGAGATCTTTGTCCATGTATAGAGAGGAGTAGATAGGGAGCTGACCTGCTCTATATCTTTTCTCTCACTGCTTTTGCTTATTTAAATGGTTTGTGGTTCCCTTCAAAAACAATCAGTTAAAGAAATTGCGGATCGTTTGTGCAAAATCTTCAGGTTTAGAAATCCCTCAGTCCCACCTGTCTCAGCTGATCCTGATAGCCTTCTAATTCTCTAAGTTACCTGAATATGATGCAAAGTATGAAAGGAGGAAACTTGAAGCTATGTTGCTGTAGTAATTATGGTTTTATTTAGTGTGTAATGTACCTTTAAGAACACTACGTGTTTGGAAGGATCACATTTATCTGAAGTAGCCAATAGGAGAGTAGCGCAGACTGCCTCCATAGTCAGTGTAGAGATAGAATTGGAGTTGGAAGCACACATATAGTTGCTGGTGAGTATATGGTAAATAAACATAATGTTTCCATTCAAGAAGTGTCTGCAGATCAACTCTATTACAAACAGGCAACTCAGCCACCCCACAACAAACTGGCGATGAGGATAAAACAGGATTGAACAGAAGAAATTAAGTTAAAAAGAAATCGGCACTGTAACTCACCTAGTGATTTTAAGTAGCAAGCTCTGCTAGAATTGAAGAAGTTATCCTCTTTCAAAATGCCACAATCTAGGAGAATTTATACTTTTGAACCAGCCACAGATGATTGGTCTCAATACATAGAATGCCTCACGTCCTTTTTTCAAGCAAATGAGATTATAAGGGAAGACAAGAGGCAATTGATCTCTTGAGCACTTGTGGGAGCAAAATCTACAGCTTGATTCGAAGCTTGATGGCACCCAGTGCCCCAGATTCAAAGAATTTTGATGAATTAGTGCACCTCATGAAGGAATATTTTCAATCCCAGCCCTCAGTCACGACACAGAGGCTTAGGTTTAATTTGTGAAATAGAGCTCCAGGTGAGACAATTACATGCTATGTGGCAAATTTGAAGCAGATAACGGAACATTGTGAGTTCGATAATGTGTGGTGTGAAAGAGGACACTATTCAGAAAAGAATATGTCTGACGTGAATCTGGATTTCTAGAAGGTGCTAGAGATAGCGCTGGCCATGGAAAGCACAATAAGAGATTCACAAGCAATACAGGGTATGCAAAATGGTGCAGTCCTCCATATCGAGCGGGAAACCTCAGCCAAAAGTAGCGCGAGAATGTGAGACTCTGCCGAGAAGCGGGAAACAGTCCCCGTTAGCTTAAGAATAAAGAAAAATAACTTAGCAGCAATATTGAAGAATAATTTTAGTAGAGATGGAAACAATCAGTCTTTTAGCAATTGGCAGTTTTAAAAAAATCGAATGCTATTGTCACAGAAATGGACACATGATGATGTGGTGCAAGGAAAGATTCAAGAAGGTTTGTAAACAAAAGAAGAAGCCCAATGAAATCTACAATGTGGAAGAGCCTGAAACATCAAATTCAGACATTTACTTGTTGTTTAATCTGAAAGTTGGAAAGACAGAACCAATATTTGTCACAATGCAAGTAAATGGCAAACCTGTTAAAATGGAAGTAGATATGGGAGCTTCAACTACTGTAACTGGGGAACATACTTTCAGATATTTGAATAATGGTGAACATCAACCAAGCTGGGAACAAACAACTGCCAAGCTAAAAACATATCCGGGTGAAGACATTCAAGTAAATGGCATGAGCAGAGTAACTGTCCATTCTGGAAGCCATTCCGCAAAGCCATCAGTGTTGATATTGAGAGGCAGAGGACCAAGCTTTCTAGGGTGAAATTGGCTAAGGGAAATCAACTTTGATTGGCCACTGAGATTCCAAAAGGAAGTTGGAAGCTTCCTGTTGTGAAAAAGGAGTATGCAAGGATTCAACAACCTGAAGAAATGCAAATTGTCTTAAGCAAAGACCTAGAAAATCAGCAGAAGAAATTTGAAGAGACCCTGCTTGATGACATTGTTTGAGACGAAATGAGCAACTTTGGCAGGAAAAAAGAAAACTTGTTACAAGACCTTCACATGCCACAAGATTCCCTCTGTCAATATTTTTACCTCTGGAAAAGTATGAAGAGAAACAGAGAGAGTTCAGCACTTCTCTGAATAAACTAAAGAATCGGTTGGCCGAGAAGACACATCAATATTCAATTTTTCAGGAGGCAAATACAAAAAAAGAGACTGAAGAGCTGAAAAATCAGCTAAGTGAAGCCAAAGAGGCTTTGGAAGCAAAAGTTGCTGAATTTTCCAAGAAGCAGACAGATAATGAAGTTTTGAGAGTCTCAGCCACTGAGCTCAGACAAGTTGAGAGAAGTCTGGCCAATTGTGAATTCAAAAAGAAGGCTGAGATTAAAGTCTGCACTAGAAATAAAAAGGCACATAGGAAGAAGATACAGAAATACTAAATGGAACTTAATTCTGGCAACATACGAATACACTTTCGTACCTTGGCCTGACAATCAAATCACAAATGCCCATGCCCTTAGCCATTTGCCTTTATAAGAAAGTGATAAGCATGTCCCAGTTCCTCAGGAACTTGTTTTACTGTTAAATTTCTTAGATTCCTTGCCGGTATGTGCTCAACAGATCAGAGAGTGGAGAAGTCGGGACCCAGTCCTATCTCAGGTACTATAACAATTGCAGTACGGTTGGTCACAGGAGCCCCTATCGGATGAAATGAAACCATACTTCAACTTAAGACATGAAATAAACAGTCAGGATGGCATCTTACTGTGGGTAGCATGAGTGATAGTTCCTCCAAAGGGAAGGGAGACACTTTTAATTGAACTCCAGGAATTCTCCGAATGAAGACCATTGCACGTAACTATCTACAGTGGCCAGGGATGAGTGAGAAATTGAAAATTTGGTAAAGCACTGTGTGCAATGTCAGCAACTGCAAAAGTTGCCAGTGACAGCTCCGTCACACCCATGAGAGTGACCAGTTAGACCCTGGGTACGGTTACACATTGACTATGATGGACTTTTCCGAAGAACAATGTTTCTGCTCATTGTTGATGCCCATTCAAAATGGTTGGACGTATATGAAGTGAAGTCACCAATATTGGGTGCTACAATTGAGAAACTATGTCAGAGTTTTGCCATTCATAGACTACAGAGGTAGTCATTTCAGATAATGACACAGCATTTATGAGTGCTGAATTTCAACGGTTTATCACCCAACATTATCACTTATGTGAAGACTGCACTGTACCACCCTTTCGCAAACAGACTGGCCAAAAGGGCAGTCTAATTGGTCAAGGCACGCATGAAAAAGCTAACTGGCAACCAAGCTAGCATGTTTTCTTTTTCATTACAGGACTACCCCTCACACGACAATAGGTGTCACACTGTCTCAGGACGAGATTCAGGTTAATAATATTAAATTTAGAGGGGAAGGTGGAAAGGAGTCAGGGAAGCCAGAAAACTAGATAAGAATGGCATAGTCGTGAGAGGAAATTTACCCTGGGAGAGCCGGTATACGTGAAAAACTTTGGGGAAGGATGAAAGTGGTTACTGTACCTTTATCTTACCAGGTGGAGGTGGAAGGCTGGATCAACCATAAACATATGGACTATTTAAGGAAAAGAGAGACAAATCATCAAGATATGATTCCACCAGTGACCATGACTGAGTCTGCATTTCCTTTTGAAGATGCTCAACCCAGGACTGACATGTCTGATATTCCTGTAAGAGCTGAGGATACAGAACTGCAAGTATCCACCGAAGCACCAGATGTTCAGGCAACTCCAGAAGAGGAGGTTCCTGACAAAGAATCTGAAGCTATGGAGCTGCAAAATTTCACACGTACCAGGAAACCACCTGAAAGACTGAACTTGTAAATTCCTTACCAGGTTTAAATATGATGTTGTCTTGAAAAATATGTACTTGTAAATATGTATATTCGAGTTAAAGGGGGAGGGATGTAGTAATTATGGTTTTATTTAGTGTGTAACGTACCTTTTAAGAATAACACTTGTTAGGGAAGATCACATGATCTGTAGTAACCAATAGGAGAGTAGCGCAGACTACCTCTGCAGTCAGTGTCGAGATATAATTGGAGTTGAAAGCACACGTGTAGTTGCTGCTGAGTATATTGTAAATAAACTTAATGTTTCCACCCAAGAACTATTTGCAGTTCAACTTTATTACAAACAGGTAACTTAGCCACCCAGAACAGTTGCATACTGTTCCTCTTTCTAATATGTTTAACTGAGGATCTCAGGACTTGATGAGTGAGTAGCTGGATGAACCAAAAAGTGGAAGTGAATACAAGAGAAGCAGGAAGTCTGCCTTTATGCACTAGAAATATAAAATGCGAAATCTCGCTGCTCCACCTTCCACCTGGAATCTTTTTAGGTGCAGTTTTTTTTGAGAGGTTTATTGCTAAATTTGCTTTTAAAAGCTGAAGAACAAAGATGTGGGCTATTTTGAAGATGTTGCTGTGCAGCACAAGTGAAGGTAATTAGTGCAGCACATATAGTACAAAGAATCTGGAACAAGAGAATTAAAACATGAATACTACAAATGTAGAATATTCAACAAATTAGTTTGCAAATGTAAACACATAAGAGATTTTCTACAATAACTGTTTACAAGGAATATTCTGTATTATTCAATCTAATTATATTTCATTCAAAGCTGTGATAGAAAACTTTCATCATCTAATCATTATCTCGATGTCACCATCCTTTTTTTCTTTTCCTTAACCTTAGGAGTTTATTTATTACTTTGAGGTAGCAGTTAAATGAGAAATGCTTTGATGCATATAATGTAGGAGCTGAAATCTTCCACCTTTCAAAAGATTTTTATCATTTAAAAAAGATCATTTACAATCCAATAGGAACACCTGATGAAGTTATGTTTTTACAGAAGATGCATCAGTAATAGCATATAAAAACTAAATGACCAAGTAATCCCAAACTGCCACATAGCCTGTGCATGCCATTAGCAATATTTTATTATACAAAAATTTTGTGGGTGCAACTAGTCCACACCCAACAGCACAAAACAGTGAACCAGATGCTAATTTTTCTCTGCATCTGATTTTTTTCCATTGAATTTCACAGAACAATAGTTTAAATGCTTTTTGGAAGCTCATTTTCTAGACTTACTGATGTTTTCCTTGACTTGAAATTAAAACTTGACAATGTAGAAAATAAAGACTGGCATGGTGAAAAATCAGCTGCTAATTCACTCCAAGCCCTGCAAGCCTATTTCGTGCTGCTTGTATAGACAAATCTCAACCCACTACTTGTGACATACAATTTTATAATAAGTTTTATCATTTAGTGGGTAAGTATTTTTAGACATTGTTAAACTAAATATGAGTTGAACAATATTGAGAGAGGTTGGGATGGTACATATGACAATACTATGTTGTTATGTCTTAAAATTGAGAAGCAAATAGATTGGAAGGTAATTAACATAACTGAGAAGTGGGCTTATTTTTTGACTCAGATTTCAGGAGAAATATTAACTGATTAACTAAAAGCAAACCTCAATTGTAAAATCTAAATCCAGTGTTGATATACAGATTCTGACATTCTAGGTCTGATGCCTGTGAGGCAGTGAGCTTCTGCAGAGTGTTAGGAACATATCATGTATGTCAGGTTGTTTTGATAGGTAAACACTGTTTCCCCTGGCCAGTGTGTCTACAACTAATGGCCATAGGCTCAAGATAAGGGATTGACCACTTAGGACCGAGAAGAGGTGAAATTACTTCATTTAGTCTTTTATGATCCTTTGGAATTCTCGACACAAGTGGATTGAGGATACTTAATCATTGAGGCTGACATCATTAGATTTTTGGGAATCAAGGAATATGGGGATAGGGCAGTGTAGTGGAATGTGGGAATATGGGGATAGGGCAATAAAGTGGAATATGGGAATATGGGGACAGGTCACGAAAGTGAACATGGGAAAATGGAACACTAAAGTGGAAGATGGGGGGACAAGGCAATAAAATGACATTGAGTTAGAAGATCAGCGGTCATATTGAATAGTGGAGCAGACATATTTTTCAGCTGACATATGGCCCACTCCTCCTCCTATTTTTTATGTTCTTACCTCAGCATCTTGCAAATGTACATCCAAAGCGCACATATATTGACCAAGGGGCAGATGTTGGTTTATCCATTAATAGCATCAACAATGATGGCAGTGCATTCCGCTTTTGGTGAGCAGTAATGATCCCTTCTGTTTCCACAAGATTGCATGGCTCAATTGGAATTTGATGTCTTCTTATTAACAGTTAAAATTGACCACTCCTTCCTCAATTCAGTAATTTATCAATGAGTTTACATTTGTTTTTAGAACTATGCATCTTTGTTGCAATACCTTTAAATGATAATTATTCACTATTCACTGACTATTGCATTGAGGATTTATAACAATATCGAGCATAAGGCGCACCGGAGGGCATTTTATGCTTTTATGTCATCATTGTTTAAAGATACATACTAACTCAAAACATGAATAATCTGAAGGTGAGTAAATCCAGATATTTGGAAATAGTCCAATTAGGGTCAGTTCAATTTTCAATCAGTTCTTGACTTATTCTTGATAAAGAAAATCTGAAACCAATCATGAAATGCTAAAATACTGCTGAGGGAGATTAAAATAATTGTTACTCCACAGGCCAAAATTTTAACTTCTTGAGGCTACTCAACCTGTGGCTATGAGGAGCTATGTTACAAACAGAACCTTGACTTTTATTTTCTTGCTTGTATAAGGGTAAGAAAATTGAAAATGCTGAATTACTTATTTTAAGTTATAGGGGAAAACATTACAAAGAAATAATGGCATCATGAAGGTAGCCTGCTTCCAAAAGACACCAAAATGCCAAAAGATAATTTAGAACAAGTTAAAATCTTAGCTCTTCACCAAAGAGTATTGGATAAAAAATCTAAATTGAAAATAACATAGGATTCAATGACCCCTAAATCGATCACTTGATCATGAATCTGTAAAAAAATTTCACAACTGTGGTGTTTAATGCTCCCCAGGAGTGAATTAAAAATCCGCACACATTAGTGGCTGTAAATAACTACTAAAAAGTGTAACTGCTTATACTGGAGACCCAGTCATAACTTCTCAACTTTGGGAACAGAAAGATTGGATCCAACTCAGTCCTTAACTAAAGAATGCCTGTGAAATGAAAAATGTCATGCTTTTGAACAGAAAATAAAATTATGTTTAATACTAAACAGGAGTGGGCCTAGCAGCATGTTTAATACTACTTAAGAGGTTGATTATGAGTTCTTCATCAACCTTTGACCATTTTGAGAGGTATTTTATTCGAAAGGATGCAGAAAACTCAGTCAAACAGGAGTATGTACTTGAGATACGTGAAAAATAATGCTATACAAAGGTAAGAATACAATTAAATGATGAGGCACCTCATTTTATTTTGCCAAAAGTAATATTTTTCCCATTTTTTCTATCGCCTTCCTGATTCCAGTGACTCACACTGAAGTCTGAAGTCAGTTCTTTGGTGCCTCAATGCAATGCAGGAGCCCAGACAATCAATGTTAGCAGCAGTATTGTTAACACTTGTGGGTTTGTTGACAATTTAGTGACATTGCATTGGTTGTGTTAATATGCATCATTTACAAAGACCAAACTGTCAGACAGTTCTCGCTCTCTTCTACCCTTGTCAATTGAACACATTAAAACAACAAAATCAATATTTTTTTAATTAAAAAGCCAAGTATTCTTGATGCTGCAGCCAACTAGCTACTCATCAAACAAATCTGTCCTTACACACTGGGGGAAGAACCTGATAAAACCTGAAAACTAGCACAGGGATTGAGGTGTGAGATTAATCCAGACTCATTCATTGCAATTCGGGCACTATGTTAAATCTGTGCTGCTGATCCAGATTTAAATGATTGCTGCATGTAGTCAATGCTGCCAAGACTTCGGTGTTCGAAACCACACATTAATATCCAGTTGGCAAAAGACTGAGAAAATCAAAACTAAATCTTTTATTCCTCACTTCACACACTGGGTGGGGGGATTTCCCAACTTTATCGCATGATGTTAAACTATTGGAAGCGATTCCTTCCCATCATAGCATATGGTTACTTTATGTTAAATCCAAATCAATAGGATGAAAATTAGGTGGTGCTACTATAGCCAGGAACCAGCATCACCAGATAATACCCAGGCAGTGAAGTTGGTAATTAAATCCAGGCATTCATATATTTAAAAAAAAACCACACAGATCTTAAAAAAAATGTTTCCTTTGAAAGGTTGTTTGGACTCTGTGTCATCCTCTGTTTGTGTGATGATCGTGTTCAGCTCCCTAAAGTATAGCTTTACCTCCTGCTGAGGAATGGCTGGTGTATTTGGACAGCAGCATCTAACTCGGCCTTGTTGCAGTTAGATCCTATATGAAGTAAGACCCTCAGGTATTCTCAGTAAAGTAAATCTACTTCAGTAAGATCTGTGGCCTGTAGCAGCAGGAGATATATAACAAAATCTTACACTCCTATCCTGATAGACTGTTTATGACTTATCTAATATCCTGATCATTTCACCAGACCCTGATCCTCTCAAACAACTGGCATTCCCTCCATTTCACATTCTAGGTCTAACTATCAGAAATATCCTTTGATCAATTAACTGTACACTTCTTGCAGTCTGATCACTGAATCTGATTTTTCAGCCCTCAACCAGTTCAATCTTTCAGCATTTTATTAACCATTTGTTTATTAACCATATTTTTAGTAACAACTTGCACTGAATTCTATTGGTGAGACTGAAAGTGCCTCCATCTATTCCATTCTGTGCCTATTTGACATGTTGCTTCTGTCTTAAGGTTCATTGAGATCAATAATCTATTATGAAAATTTGTTAAATTTATCAGTATTCTGCAACACAATTAAGTATCCAATTGTGAATCTGCAATTGCTCGAAATCAGTGTTTAAAGAATCTTTTAATATTAGCAGTAACTAGAACTTTGTGTTTTGTAACACGGAACACCAAAAGCCTTGTGATGGCTCTGTTGGTAAATGCACCAACTAATATGGTTTTGAGTTATATAGACCTGGAAGCTTTGGGATTTAATCCCTGATCTTTGCTGATGTAATGGATTTCAAACGGAGTATGTTAAGGATGCTGCAAATAGTATAAGCATTCCTGAGTTAAAAAAGTGTAGCAATATCTGTCATGAGTTCCTGCTTTTCATTGTTCCCAAGTCACTGTTACTGGAAAGACATGAAATGGCATTCAGAGAAGAAATTGTCCTTCTTCCTTTCAAAGTTGCTATCGCAACTTCCTTCCTTAAAAAAACCACTCTTGCACCTCCATCCCCTACAACTACTGCCCCCATCTCTAATCACTCCTCTTTTCTCAAGTCCTCGAATGCGTCATCACCTTCCTGTTTCATGCTCATCTTTCCCACCAGTATCTTTACACCCCTTAAGGCAGGATTCTTTTCTGCCCATAGCACTGAAATCGCATTGTTCAAAGATACCCTCTGTGAATGTGAACATGGCACAATTCCCTTCCTAGTCTTCAACACCTGATGTTCCACAATGTTGATCTCCTCCACCATATTTTGTAAATGGACCAGCCCTTTGGGACTGCTGTAGCATTGATCCACTCCTGCCTAATTTGCAGCAATGGCTTCTCCTCCTCCTTCTAAATGGTTGCCTCGGAGTTTCTCACGGATTCATCCTTGACATTGCGTTTGTACTTCTGCATTCTGTCCCTCAATGAGATGAACCGTGGATGTGGGGTCAGTTAGCACATAGAATCATATCACCTTAGAATGACAGGAAGAGGCCGTTTGGTCCATCTTGCCTGTGTCAGCTCTTTGGTTGTGCAATCAAACTAGTCCCATTCCCTTGCTCTTTTTCATAGCCTCGCAATTTTTTCTTCAAGAATTTATCCAATTTCCTTCTGAAAGCTACTAATAAATCTGCTCCCACCACCTTTTCAGGCAGTACATTCTAGATCACAATAACTTGTGTGAAAAAATGATTCCTCATGTCATCCCTGGTTCCTTTACCTTAAATCTGTGTTTTCTGGAAGCTAATCCTTCTGGCATTGGATTCATAGAAATCATAGAATTATAGAAATTTACAGCATGGAAGGAGGCCATTTGGCCCATCATGTCTGCACTGGCTGTCAAATAGCCAACCAGACTTATCCCACTTTTCATCTCTTGGTTCATTAGTCCATAAATTTGTAGGTCACGTCACTTCAAGTGCATATCCAAGTACTTTTTAAATATTATGAGGGTTTCACCTCAGTCATTCTTTTGGCTAGTGTGTCCCAGATCCCCACTGCCCTCTGGGTGAAAATATTTCCCCTCTAAACTGCTTACCTCTTATTCTAAATTTATGCCCCCTGGTTATGGACCTCTCAGGCAAGGGGAATAGGGCCTCCTTATCCAGTCTACCTAGATCTCTCATAATTTTATACACTTCAGTTAGGTTTCCACTCAGCCTCCTCTGTCCCAAAGAAAGCAACGTTAGCCTATCCAATCTTCCTTCATAACTAAAATTATCCAACCCAGGCAACATCCTCGTAAATCTTCTCTGTCCCGTCTCTGGTGCAATCACATCTTTCCTATAGTGTAGTGACAGAACTACATGCAGTACTCCAGCTGTAACCTAACACATGTTTAATACAGTCCCAGCATAATCTCCCAGCCCTCATATTCTGTGCCTCAGCTCATAAGGCAAGTATCCCATATGCCTTCCTGACTGCCCAGCCACCTTCAGAAATCTGTGGACATGCAATTCAATCCTCTGTTCCTCTAAGCTTTTTAATATCCTACCATTTATTGTATATTCCCTTGCTTTGATAGTCTTTGCCAAATGCATTACCTCACACTTCTCAGCGTTGAACTCCATTTGTTACTGTCCTGCCCACCTGACTAGTCTATTGATGCCTTCCTGAAGTCTACAGCTTTCTTCTGCATTATCAACCGCATGGCCAATTTTTGTGTAATCCACAAACTTCTTAATCATGCCCTCTATATTAAAAACAAAATCATTGACACCACAAAAAAGCATGAGACCCAGTACTGAGCCCTGCAAAATTCCACTGGCAACAGCCTTCCAGTCACCAAAACACCTACCAACAATTATGCTTTGCTTCCTGCCTCTAAGCCAATTTTGGATCTGACTTGCCACTTCACCTTAGACCCCATGAGGTTTGACTTTTCTGATCAGTCTGCAATATAGAACCTTTTCAAAAACCTTGCTAAAATCCATATAGACTTCATCAAATGCACTACCCTTATCAACCTTCCTTGTTAACTCCTCAAAATATTTAATCATGATAGTGAGACACAGCCTTCCCTTAACAAATTCATGTTGACAGTTTTTGATTAATCAATGTCTTTCCAAATAAATAACCTGCCCCTCAAAACTTTTTCCAATAACTTTCCAGCTGCTGGGGTGAGGTTGACTCACCTGTAACCACCCTGTCTGTCTCTTTCTTCTTTTTTAAACAATGGTACACCATTAGGAGTGTTCCTGTCCTCTGGTGCTATGGCTGTAGCCAGAGAAGATTGGAAAATGATAGACAGAACCTCCATTATTTTTTCTCTTGCTTTCCTTTTCAATCTAGCGTAATGTTATCCCAGCCTGGAGGCAGAACTTTTCGCTCGTTGTCCGAGACCAACCTGAACAAGTGTGAAAATGACGCATGATGACGCCCAACTGGTTGGATGGCTGCTGGGTGACAAGGGTATCCCTTGAAAAGGTGGCTCATGATGCCTCTCCACCACACAAGAACAGAGGCGAAGCAGCAGTACAACAGGAGTCATGCCTCCACTATGGCAGTGGTAGACAGAACCATAGGTCTCCTAAAGATGCGCTTCCGATGCCTGGACTGTTCAGGGGGTGCACTGCAATACCCCCCAGAGTGAGTGTCACTGGTAGTGGTTGAATATTGTGCTCTTCGCAATCTGGCACTGGCAAGGTGGGGCCCACTGGAGGAAGGGGTTGTTGACACAGCTGCACCAGCCACTGATGATGAGTACAGTAGTGAGTCAGAAGAGGAGCATGGTAAGGAGAATGCTGAGGGTGTGGAGCCAGACCTCAGTAACCTCCAGGGAGGCAGAGACAGCAAGGAGGCCTTGATCCAATGCTCCTTCAGCTAGGCTGCCAAATAAGAGCTACCACCTCATGCCAGGGCTGCCACCACCATCCTGGGTCGCAGAAATGACCCTTTTCCTTTGCCCCCAAGATACACTCAGTGCCTGTGCAATAAAGTTTTGAGCTATCCACGCCCAGCATTACATACTGGTGTAGCCTGCACCTATAAAACAAAAGAAGCATACTCAGGCCAATAATACAAAAGCAAATGTAATTTCATGTTGGAATTCACATATTATTGAACAGAACAATATCTAGTGTTGTTGGTCTCCCCATTAAAAAAATAGGGGAACAAAAGATCACCCGTGACCAGTCCCTCATGTGCTTATGGTGTTTTAAACTTACGTTTGCGGGTGCTACATCTAGGTTCTCCCCCCTCACTGGCACTGGCATTGGAGACAGCCTGCTGACTCTGGTGTCCTGTTAGCCTTGATGACCTTGGCGGGTGTCCTCTGGCCAGTGGAGTCTGTGCTGGCCCCTCCTGGGAGGGAGCAACCAGTGCCACAGCTGGCATCTCCCAGTCATCACAGCCTCATCAGATGCCACGGTCACTGGCAGAGGGGGGGAGGAGCTTCTGCCATCATTCAGAGCGCCCTGAGAGGAGCCCACAGAGATGACAGGCAGCTGCTGCGATGATGTGAGGTCGCTTCGGACCTCCATGCTCACCATTGATGGATGTGCACCTAGCTGCGTTTCACACATGGACATTGACCGGCTGAGGTCATTGCCTGTGTGCGGGATTGCAGGTACAAATGCAATCCCAGGTACCCCTGATTCTGTTCCTGGAGCAGCCTCTCCATGAGAGTTGCCAATCTCTCCATGGAGGAGGCATTGCGCTCGGCCATGAGGGTCAACACAGTGCTCATGCTCCGCAGGGACTCCTCCACAATGGAGGCCGTGGCACACATATCCAAAACAACTCAACACACTGACCCATGCCAACATGGTACGTACCCTTCCTGAGTGCAGCAGGTCATTGAAGCACTTTCGGCACTGCACCCAGGTGCGCCCCACCATGTTGTGGCTGCTCACCCGGGCTGCCACCTCCTCTTTCTGAGGTACGGTGGCCTTCCATCTCTGGAGACAAGGGTGTCCCTTCTGGCAGCCACCTTCTCCAGGAGGGCAACGAGGCACTCATCGAGAAAACAGGGCGCCGAGTGCCCAGCCGGTCTCACGTCTCGCCTGGTCTCTACATCTTTGTTTGCAGCCATGTCGCTGCTGCAACTCCAGCATGGGCAGCCTCCCTGGGGCTGCCTGTGCCGTTTTTGAACTGGCCGCCAGGTCACCACTGGACCTGGCGGCCAACCTTCTCGGACTTTTGGCAGCTGGCGCTCATGCTGGGTGGGCCTTAATTGGCCTGCGTGAAATCACTGTTGGGTCCCAATTGTGGGTGGCCGTCGGCTTCCCGACTGTTCCCCCTCCCCCTGCCGAGCTCACCCAATGAGGGTAAAATTCTGCCCTGGAGGTTTTTCCACTTTCAAAGATATGAAATAATTTAATATTTCCTCTCTTTCACTAAGTTGATTTCAACTGATATTTCACACTCCTCCCCATTCCTTGTCTATACTGCCCTTCTCTTTTGTGAAGACAGACATAAAGGCCCAGGGCTTCATTCCCGGGTCGGGCGTGTGGAGTCTGGAAGTTTCCTGGCTCCGCAACCCCAGCCTTTAAAAATGTCTATCTACACCTACACTTGCGATTTTCAAACGTGGGGTAGGGGAGGGCATGCAGGCCAGATTTCAAATCAGGCTGGATGACCCCAGAAGTAATGAGGGGCCGAATGTTGGGGTGGGCAGGTTGGGCTACCCGGTTGCATATAAAAAAACACCTCTTTTTGAAGGGTCAGTTTGAGAAGTTAGTCCTCAATGCTATACTTCCTGAGCCTTGGAGAAGATGTCTTTGGGTAATCAGGTAAGTGTCAAAGTTGTAAACGCTGTCCAGCTGTTAGCTGATCCTGGAATGGATGGCCCATCATGTACTTTCCGTGTGGGAGAATTTTTCATTGCTGCTGCCTATAATCAACAATGTACTGAACTAAACCACTGAGTGGAATCTCAAGACACAGCCATGGAGATGGCATTGTCTTGCCACCAGTACTTGGTGCAGATAATAAGCAGTGATTATATAACTGGCTAAATTCAGTGGATGAATGATGAACAATGCCATGCTCATTATCCTGCCCACTTGCCACCCAGATATCAGCATGCACCCATACTGTGGACCTGTGACCAGGTCCTGACATCTGCATACTGTCATTTCAGAACAATCTGGCTAAAAGCGGGTAAGCCAGTAGAGCTGTCAGTCGTTGCTGAGCACAGCATGGAGTCACAGCCACAACATGCCTAGCACCATGCTTATGTTTAGAGTCATTCTCTCCACCACACCATAGCAACATTCATTGATGAAATATTGAAAATGATTAGTGCATATAAACACACAAAAGTGAATGAGAACATTGTAATTTGAATTGCTCATGACCTTTTTTCGCCTTACATTCTCATTAGTAGGATGTTGCACAGAGGAACTATGGGGGAAGGGATGGAGCCAACAGCACCACGCTTCTCAGATCAGACTATGCAGGTCTGAGTTGAGGAGGTTCACAGGAGACGAGTTATATACCCTCCAGCCTTTGGAATCTCCCTGCTGCAGCCAAGAAGGCCTGGGTAGAAATTGTGGGTGCAGTGAGTGCCGCAGGAGACTGCCAGAGATTGTGGATTTGGTTCTGCAAAATGTTCAGTGACCTGCTGCATCCTAGCAAGGTGAGTAGCTTAGCTCATGGACACAGAGATCCGAGGGAAGGGTTACAACTGCATTCTGCAGATAAGGTGCAAGACATGGCACATAACTCTCCCCCAGCACTGAGGCTTGTATGTGTAAGCAGCTGATGTAGCTGTGCACAAAACATATGTGAATGGGCACTGTGATGCGCAGACATAGTGAAGAGCAATATCTCTGCATGCACTACATAAGTGAGCAACATAAATTCCTGTTGTCATTGCAGAGCAAAGGTGTGAAGAATGCAACAACAATGACCCAGACTGGTGTTCGGTCAGCCTACCTGAGGCTCATAGGCACTGTGGAACAAATGGCCATGGAGATTGCCAGGGTAACTGGGCAGATGTCTGTTGGTGATGGTGAATTTCCGGTAGAAGGCGGTAAAGAAGGTATTGAGATTGCCTTGGCACATGGTGGTAATGGTGGAGGTCATGCTATCACTGTGCTGAGGATAATGGGGCATTGGCATGGGAGAAAGTTCAAGGATGGGATTGTGCCATGAGGGCAGCATGAGTATGGTTAAGGCAGTGGCGTGCACAGAGCATGCTTTCACTGGAAGAAGGGCTATACCTAAATAATTCCTTGTGTATCTCATATATCCCAGATCTCCTCTCTCACACACCAACAACCACCCCCACCACCCCCACCCCCCTCTCCCACCACCCCAGTCAGATTATTCCTTGGGCATCAAGAGAAGGAAGAGAGGTCTGAGGATGTAGTGGCACATCATACTGGCCCACACTCTGCCAGCAACAATATCAGCACATTTGAGGAATGTGGCATGGATTTACAGTTGGTAGCACAGGGTCAAATTCACCACCAGAGTGTAGAAGATGTCACATCTGTGTACAGCCCCCTCAGAGGAGGGAGGAAAGTCATGATGAGGGTCCAGTGGGCAGGAACATGGAGCCTCAAGAATCATCTTTTGGGGCACAGTACTTGTCCAAACAGGAATCGATGTGTGGGCATCTGATGGAATCCCCTGAGGCAGTGGGAGACCTTGAGCTGCGAATGGAGGAGTCCATCACTGTCATGAGCTCCACATTATCCCACAAGCTCAACCATGAGCTCTGACAATGAGAGCTTGGCCAATCTGTTGAAGGGTCATGAGGATTCGAAACGTCAACTCTTTTCTTCTTCGCTGATGCTGCCAGACCTGCTGAGTTTTTCCAGATAATTCTGTTTTTATTTTGGATTTCCAGCATCTGCTGTTTTTTGTTTGTATCATGGAGAGACACATGCAGCAGCACTTGAAGTGGATGCAAGAGCAGTGAATTGGCCAGGACAGGATGAAAGCCACATTCATTAGCCTAGATCAGTTTGCTCAGTGTATGAGTGTTAACAAACATGGAATACATAAGGAGCTACATACCCTTAGCAGGATGATTGCACTGTTGACACAGCGGTTGCTGAAAGGGATGACTGCTGCTCACTAATAGCCAGTCCCAGCGATGCCACCTGAAGGCCAACCTAGGGTTGCGCAGATCACTGAGGAGGGCGAAGGTGGTGAAACCTTCTCAGCATACTCATCTTTCTTCATCTTCCCAGCCCCTCTGCCAGAGCCTTCATCTGTTCCACATGTGCCAGTGACCACAGCTGCCCATGCAGAAACGCAGAGGCCACAGTCTGAAGTAGGTCCCAACCTATATGATAAGGCAGGCCACCATGCTCCTCATTGCCTTTAGATCGAGAAGTAAGCAGCCTGCCTCCATCTCCTCCAAGGCAACATAGGGGCACTTCTTAGGATTGTGTGAGAGTGAAGGGTATCATCTCGCCTACAGCATTAATGGGTTCACCATGGTTACATGCCACATTGTATTTATCACATTTGAGCACTTTTTGAATATAGTTACCTTCACTTCTACGTGACTCAGTATGTGTTTGTACTTTAGACAGCTCAAAAAGAATGATCAAAATATGATTTGGGCTGATTGGTGAGGCATAGGAGGGTTTCCTCCTTCTCTGGTGTATCACATAAGATGCCAGAGATTAAAGGCTCAAACACTGAGATGCTCCTTATATTTTTAATTTTCCATCTAAGTGTGCCTTTAAGGGAGGCTTAATGAACCAACTCCATGACCTGATGCTGATGAACAAGTACATCTCAAGCATGAGTGCTGGATGCAAGACATTCACCTGCACAGCAATGTTGCACTTTGGCCTAGGTGTGGGCATTGCAGCTCAGTAGGCTATTTAGCGTTCAGGTGATATTGGTCTTCTACTGTGCCCACTACAGTGGCTGCATTGGCATTCCAGATGTCACAGAATGTGATTTGTGCAGCTTGCAGAGGTTTATATGAAAGCCAGGAATGATGCAGGTGGCGGCCAGTTCTTAAACAGGATCACTGGCCAGAATGGATGTTGCGAAAATTCTTTGAAGGAACTGTAAGGGAAATACAAGTGCGGATAACACAGAATTCTCCACTAAACCATCACTAGATTAGTTTAGAACTTAAATCTATCTGTACCAGTATTTCAACTTCCATGGTGCAGAGGAAGAAACCAAACAGCACACAGGGGTTTAAAAAACAATACATGCCACACCATCACTGTAGAAAAATGAATCAATAGTGGACCAGAAACTAAATTATCAGACTCCTGGGTTGTGGAAACAACCATGAAAGGTTTAAGAGTTTTACAGGTAACCCAAAAAATCAATCAGAGTAATTTACATATGACCAGCTTCAAAACAGACTCCAGCACTGTGAAACTTGACTCCTGCCTAGGAGCCAGCATGGAGTTTGAATTTCTACTAAATGCTAACTACATTGAGAATCATATGTCTGTTAGAGTTATCATTCTCAAAATACCTCATGTGCTGATATTAATGAACATTCACCAGATAACACCTAACGGGATTTTAAGAGATGGGATGCAACAGAGAAACTGTGGCAATACGAGATTACTGTGCATGAGTGGCTGAAGGTATGAAGAAGTGAATGTGTACATTTTTCTTTAACTTTTGAAGGAAGCAACGTATAAAAAATGTCATCACAGATTCCATTTTTCCCTGTGTGGTGGAGGCATGCCATGTTCCAGTATATCATGAACTTTCAGTCAATACTTTAAATTTTTAAACACAAACAGAGAATTAAAATTGCCATTGCAAATCATGCAACCTTTTGACATTTTGAGCTCTAGACAGTCCTGGGTCTCAAGCAAATGCCTAATTAAATATGGACATTCACAGGCATCCAGAGAATTTATATATCACTTTGTTTAAAGATGGACCATCAACAAAATAACTATAGCATTCCAGCTGGCCCATCTTTCTGTTTCAACATGGACAAAAGACACATTGAAACTCAATGTGTTTTTGATGAATTCAAATTGATCCCATCAACCTTCCATTTTATTAATGTGGTCTCTCATCCAAACTAGATGGGCTGAATTTCTTATTGTCAAATGACAACACAAGGTGTGCAATCAACACATCACCCCTTTATAGTGAAAGGACTTTGAACTTGTACAAGTCACATGGTGAGGAATCCATTTTGTTGTCTGCTTTTAAAATAACAGCAAGGAGTTCTGAAGACATAGTTCCATCAGAAAGCCATTGAACCAGCTGTGAGTCATCTAAGCAGCCAAGATAATAAACAGCGATGCTTGAAAGTGGGAGAAGGATTCACCCCAAATCTGTTCCAATTTTGAATCTACCCAAGAACCAACCTGCTGGAAATATGACTACAAGAAGTCTTGCAGCTTGCTGAGAATCCTTTGCTTTACAAGACCTTCACTTCAACTAAAGTATCAACTCATCTAAGAAACTACAGGTCTGCCATGAAAGAGACTGAGGCAATCATAAATTGTAATTGTGTTGTTTTACCTTCATCTGTATCTATTCTTTGTATAACTGTGTATGTGAGTCGAGTGAGTGAGACATTGTGTTTAAAACGTTTGGGGCAAGTGTTTGATAATAAATAACTTTGTTATTAAAATTCACAAAAAGCTTGCTGCTGATCTTGGGTCAATCATTCTGAGAGTAAGAAAACAAACACTTTGAACATATAAACATTTTGATCACAGGCAATAAAAAAGAGCACATAAATTCTGTCCCTGACAAAATACCAACATGTATTTCTGTTCCTGAAACCCCTTTAAAATTGTACCATTTGGTTTATATCCCCTTATTTTTCCTCCCAAAATATGTCACTTCACAATTCTCTGTGTTAAATTCCCATCACCCATTACATGAATCTATCTATGTCCTCCTCAGTGCTTATTATTTTCTGAATTTCATGCCATCTGTAAACTTTGAAATTGTGCCCTGTATCAAATCATAAGATCACAAGAAATAGGAGCAGGAGTAGATCATTTGGCCCATTGACCCTGCTCTGACATTCAATAAAATCATGGCTCAACTGATTGTGATCTTAACTCCACTCTCCTGCCTACCTCTCCCAATTCCCCCACACCCTTGATGCATCATTCAACCGACAAATACACTTGTTTAATTTGCAGTTTCCCTCTATATTCCCAGCTTCTTTAGATGATTTCATAAACACTTCCCTTTGAAATTTCTTACCCTGCAAAAATGCTGCTTTTATATCAATCAATTTACATTCCTAGCTATGTGATGCTTAAAGAGCTAAGAAAATTTTCAAGCTCACTTTTCCTGCAGTGGGGAAGCCCACTCTGACACCTTGATCACCAAGTCTCTCTTCAAAACCCCAAGCCACTAGTCTGGCTTTAACCTTATACATGCTATCAGGAAGTACCTTTTCTATGCATATCTACTTGTGTGATATGGCTGGCTCTCCACTGTCAGGTATTTCAGTATATACACCAAATTCTTTCCAGTTTTCCAACTCTTTTTGTTTGGCATCCTTTATCAATTTATCTTCTAATTTGTTAGTAGCCATTAAAAGTTCTCAATCTTCTACTTCTATTGGCATTCTTAACTTGTCCTATGGCCCTAGTTCTTGTCAAACTACAACCTCTACTCACCCCTCCTATCTCTTTCTGGACTCCTGCTGCACAACCTCTCTCACCTACAGTCAAAGATCCTTTCATAAGTCCATGATCTTTTTCTAGGGCTGTGATCACTACCTGGTCCACTTTCAGAACTCACACTGCATTTTCTAGCCTTGTACATCTTTATCTCATTTTTCCCATCTGTGGATCTTACCTCCTGTCCCTCATCTTGCACATTCAGCCAATGTTTGTATTTGATTTGCTGGTGGCTTTTCCTGCTGTCTCTGTAATGGTGGCATCCCTCCACACACACTGGTCCCTATTGTGTCACTCTCATGCCAAGCATGGGTAGTTGTTCTTTGGGATAAATAGACTTATCTGGAGCTTCAGTATCACTTTCCCATTATCTGCCATAACCTGTGTTGTAGGGTGTTAGTTACAGTTCATTAGGTCTGTAAAAGGATTCCGTAGCAATATGTACATTAAATGTAAGTCTTTATTGACTCTTAGAACTATTTACAAATATATATATAAAGAGTACAAGCTTGGAGCTGTCTCCATGTTTGCTAGTACACACAGTTCTGTCCAGCACAAGACTGATTCTGAGTGTGGGTCAAGAGCTCTCTTATATCACTGTGTGGGCAGCACTGTACTCAGTCCCACATGTACTACAATCTTCTCTTTGCAATTGTCCAATATAGATGCATGGTGCCTCTTCACTTTCTATTACCATTCAGATTCTGTAAATGTATAATCAGTGCCAATTAGCATCGGGGAATGTACTCTAACAGTTTGATTGCCATATTGTAAAATTATTTTCATCACCACCTGTAAACTTATCTGAGTCTTTCTACTCTTTCTGCCCTTCTCTTTTTTAATATACCAAGTCCCTTGGATTAAACGGTATTTCTATTGACCTTATGTGGTGCCATAAGGCTCGCTGAGTATTCTCTGAAAGCTCAACCTTAATAAATGTCTTTCACCCTACAAGCAGGGCATTCAAATGCTCAGGAAAAATTGAACTAATCGTAGTCCCTTCCAAAGCCTGGGGATGATCCCACATCATTGAAGTAATGGGTTTCTCCCATAAACTAATTGATAGGGACTGTAGCCTCCAACCATTTGAAGTGAACTACTCACATGGACTGCCCATGCCAGGAAAGAATTCAGCTTACAGCTGGGTTGGTCAGCTAAGATTTTGTGAAGCATCTCATTAATTACTGCATGATTTCTTGCATAAAACCCATCCCTAAAGGAACTTTTCACTGCTGTGTTCATTATAACGATGTTCATATTTTCACCCATACTTTTAAATTTATCGTTGGCAAATTCCCCCTGATTGTCAGTTAGGAATTTAGCCGGCGCTCCCAGTCCAATTCCTATCCATTTTTCCATTATCTTGTCCACAATTACCTTTTTGTCTTTACCATACATTACTGTTCTCAGTCAGAATCTAGTTGCCCCGTCTATGCATTGTAAGAGAAAAATAATTGTGTCCTTATCCCAAACCTTCAATTCCATTGTTGCAATTTCATTAAAGTCTCTTGCTAATGGGAGACTCATTACGGGGTGTGATGGTGTCCCCTATATTTTTTTTACATATATCACATTTCTCACTGACCTCTTCTATAAGTTCAGTGTATCATCCATTACCCCTGCATCCTTTAGTAGGCTTTTTAACATATGACAAAATGGATGAGCAAACTGCCAATGTAGTTTTAAAAAAAAATTGCCTTTTTTCCTTTAAATTTATAGCACCTGATGTCATCAATACTTCTTTAACACGGTGATTAGAAATGTTAGGTCATGTTAAGGAGATACAAAAATATTCTGATTGGGCAACTGCAAATCTACAGATTTCCCAAAAACAATTGCCTTATCATGTTCCATATCTAATTTCATTTTAAGTCTTTTTCATAGACAGCTTACTCAATAGTAAGGGTATTTCATTGGATACTACATTGGTGCTGATAAAATGATTTATCCTGGCTATTTTACACAGAATCACCACTCTCTTCAGTGACTTTAAAGTGTTATCATCCTCAAACATGAAATAAGTAGAACTTTCATACTCCAAAACCTTACTTAAGTCTTTACTATTTAGAGAATCCAGGTAACCAATTCACTCCACACACTGTGGACATGTACCCACTGTCTAACAGCGCACTTGAATAAGTCTGCAACTTTAACACTCATTACCGAACTAAAGCTTCTGGTGACCAGTCCAATTCCTTCTAACTGATCAGTATCATCATCTTTACCTTCTGAACCTTCCATGTCATGTGTCATTTCAAAAACTCTGTTGTTCCATTTTGGACAGTTCATCGCATAATGGTATTTTGAGTCAGATCTGAAATACCTGTTTACCATTCCTTGGT
The DNA here is from genome assembly GCF_017639515.1 of Carcharodon carcharias. Lineage (NCBI taxonomy): Eukaryota > Metazoa > Chordata > Chondrichthyes > Lamniformes > Lamnidae > Carcharodon > Carcharodon carcharias. The sequence continues at coordinate 62,147,458 of NC_054480.1, read as the reverse complement.
TATTCCTGGGGTTCAGTGATGCTTCAATGTGATTTGGACAAGCTGAGTGAGTGGGCAAATGCATAGCAGGTGCAGTATAATGTGGCTAAATGTGAGGTTATCCACTTTGGTAGCAAAAACAGGAAGGCAGATTATTATCTGAATGGTTATTTGAGAGAGAGGAATGTGCAACGAGACCTGGGTGTCCTCATATACCAGTTGCTGAAGGTAAGCATGCAGGTGCAGCAGGTGGTAAAGAAGGCAAATGGTATGTTGGTCTTCATAGTGAGAGGATTCAAGTACAGGAGCAGGGATGTCTTGCCCCAATTATTCAGGGCCTTGGTGAGACCACACCTGGAATATTATGTGCAGCTTTGGTCTCCTTATCTGAGGAAGGGTGTTCTTACTATAGAGGGAGTGCAGCGAAGGTTTACCAGACTGATTCCTGGGATGGCGGGACTAACATATGAGGAGAGATTGAGTTGATTAGGATTATATTTGCTGGAGTTCAGAAGAATGAGGGGGATCTCATAGAAACCTATAAAATTCTAACAGGACTAGACAGGGTAGACGCAGGAAGGATGTCCCTGAAGGTGGGGGAGTCCAGAACCAGGGGTCACAATCTGAGGATACGGGATAGACCATTTAGGACTGAGATGAGGGAAATCTCTTCACCCAGAGAGTGGTGAGCCTGTGGAATTTATTACCACAGAAAGCAGTTGAGGCCACAACATTGTATGTTTTCAAGAAGGAGTTAGATGATAGCTCTTGGGGTGAAAGGGATCAAAGGATATGGGGAGAAAATGGAAGCAGGCTGTTGAGTTGGATGATCAGCCATGATCATAATGAATGGTGGAGCAGGCTTGAAGGGCCGAATGGCCTACTCCTGCTCCTAGTTTCTATGTTTCTATGTTTATTCCCCTGCTATAGTTACTCAATTCCAATTGTCTGTTGGAGCTATCAAAAGTGTGTCTATCCTCATTTGTTTTGTTTATGGTTCTTCTTTCGTGTTGATGTTTGTGCCCCATATCTACACAGTTTTGATACACTGCCAGAATCAAATCCTCCATCTTTTGTGTTACAGCTGAATGTTCCATTGGTGCCATGAAAGTGGCTGGTAATGAGTGCTTCCCCAGAATTTTTTTTTAAAGTTCCAGATATCTGTTCCAAAAGCATATCTCTTTCTGAGAACCTAACTCCAGTCAAGACCAGAAGCCTATCCATGTTTGAAACTTTAACACAATCCAACAATTTGAAGGCAAATGCTAAATTAGGGATCTCCAAGTAGAATTTCTGCATTCTCGTATATAATCTATTAAATTCCAAGATATATTCTTCTATGGAATAACCATCCGTCCATCTAAATTTATCAAATTCCAAGCCTCATATGCCATTGGCAGACCATCATTTCCTATAAACTTTGCCCATAAATTTTAAGAGATTATCCAAACCTTCCTCAATGTCCAAATAATGAACCTTTAGCTCCGAAAATACTTTGTACCCGATCCTAAATCTGGTGGGAAGCGAAAGTGCCAAAGCCATACTTTGCTTTTTCTTTGGTAAGGACGTAATCTGTGTCCATATACCCACTTCAATCTTTCATAAAGTTCAGCTTCACAGAACAACAGTGGAAAATCAGGCCCTGACTTTTGGCGGGACCGGACGATCCTAGCAATGGGCAGAGCTGGAAAATCCCACCCCTAGTTTCAGCCATTCTTCTCCAAAGTGACTTCAATTACAACCTTCTAGCTGAAAAGAAATCTTAAGGTGGAATTTTCTGCGCCTGTTGATGTCAGGTGTCATGGTGGGCACGAGCAGACAATATGGCGTGAAGGCCAAAATTCAGTTTTCCGATGTCATGAAACCAGTTTGCAATCGTCTGCTCCACCCACCAATGGCAGGCCGTGTTTCCTATGGCAGCACGTCGGGAACTTCATTGTAATACATCTGCATATGGCACGAGGTGAGCTGCACTTCGCTCGGGACTTTGAGGCTTGTTTGCCTACCTTGCTTCTGGCAGCACTCGCGGTCATCAGCACCAGGCTTCACAGGCAGCACCACATCACATTTAGGGGGGTTTATGGTAAGTTCTGTACTTATGAGACCAGCGATAAGGCGGTGGTGGCTTTTCAATGGCTGCAGGGCTATGGCTTGCTTGGGGATGGGGGAGGAGAGGCCTCAGGCAAGGGAAGGGGCTGCAGGGCTAAGGCATTACAGGGGAAGGGGGGTATCCCAGGCTATCTGTGTGGGGACAGCTATTGATTTTTTAAAAATTCATTCATGGGATGTGGGCTTTGCTGGCCATTTATTGCCCATCCCTAGTTGCCCTGGAGAAGGTGGTGGTGAGCTGCCTTCATGAACCGCTGTAGTTCCAGTGGTGTAGGTGCCTTCACAATGCTGTTAGGAAGGGAGTTCCAGGATTTTGACCTAGTGACAGTGAAGGAATGGCAATATATTTCCAAGTCAGGATGGTGAGTGACTTGGAGGGGAACATCCAGATGGTGGTGTTCCCATCTATCTGCTGCCCTTGTCTTTCTAGATGGTAGTGGTTGTGGGTTTGGAAGGTGCTGTCTTAGAAGCCTTGATGAATCTTTGCAGTGCATCTTGTAGATGGTACATAATGCTGCTACTGTGCATCGGTGGTGGAGGGAGTGAATGTTTGTGGATATGGTGCCAATCAAGCAGGACAGTGTCAAGCTTCTTGAGTGTTGTGGGAGTGTTGTGCATTCACCAAGGGAAGTGGGAAGTATTCCATCATGCTCCTGACTTGTGCCTTGTAGATGGTGGACAGGCATTGGTGAGACAGGAGGTGAGTTACTTGTCGCAGGATTCCTAGCCTCTGATGTGCTCTTTAGCCACAGTATTTATATGGCTAGTTCAGTTTCTGGTCAATAGTAACCCCCCAGGAAGTTGATAGTGGGGGATTTAGTGATGGTAATGCCATTGAACGTCAAGTGGCGAAGGTTAGATTCCCATCTTGCTGGAGATGGTTATTTCCTGACACTTGTGTGGCATGAACGTTACTTGCCACTTGTCAGCCCAAGCCTGGATATTGTCCAGATCTTGCAGCATTTGGACATGGACTGCTTCAACACCTGAGGAGTTGCGAATGGTGCTGAATGTTGTGCAATCATCAGTGAACATCCCCACTTCTGATCTTACGATGGAAGGAAGGTCATTGATGAAGCAGCTGAAAATGGTTGGGCCAAGGGCACTACCCTGAGGAACTCCTGCAGTGATGTCCTGGAAAGAGATGACTGCCCTCCAACAACCACAACCATCTTCCTTTGTGCTAGGTATGACTCCAACCAGTGGAGAGTGTTCCCCTGATTCCCATTGGCTCCAGTTTTGCTCGGGCTCCTTGATGCCACACCTGGTCAAATGCTATCTTGATGTCAAGGGCAGTCAGTCGCACCTCACCTTGGGTGTTCAGCTCTTTTGTCCATGCCTGAACCTCGGCTGTAATGAGGTCAGGGGCTGAGTCACCCTGGCAGAACACAAACTGGGCATCAGTGAGCAGATTATTGCTAAGTAAGTGCCGCTTGATAGCACTGGTGATGACGCCTTTCATTACTTTACTGATAATCTGTGGAAACGGCTTCAAGATGGTGAGGGCTGAGGAGGCAGTCTCCAGAGGAGATGAGGCCAGATGGAGATGTCAGGGTGTGTGTGAGAGAGTGAGTGGTGATGTCCCTTGTGCTGGCAGTAGGTGAGATGCCGGTGAATGTGTGATAGGCTTGTGAGTGCCTTACCCTGGTGGCACTGATGAGATCCTTTGTCCTCTTTCTGCACTGGATGGCGAACCTCTTCTGTGCAATGTTAGCACTGACCCCCACTGCCATCACCTTCCAAGCTGGAGTGGTGACACTGATGGGCCTCCCGCGGTCAGAGCAGGGGTAGACAACGTGGCATGCTCTAACAGTGTCCAGAAAGTGTTCCAGGGATGTGTCAATGAACTGGGGGGGCTGCAGTTGTCTTGTTTTTCTGGCCATGTCTTCTGTGCAGCAGTCCTGGGCTGGAAACACTGAGAGGTGTGCGCATGGATGTACTTTAATTATGGTGCCCGACGTGAGGAAGCGGCGAGGTGACAGTGTAGTGGGTGAATTGGAGGCCACCCACCTGTGAAATGGCATGTTTCCTGGGAACGCATAATTAATGAGGCAAGATTGAGATGATATGGTGCCTTGCGGCCAGTGAGTAAAATGCCTTTTTTCCCCTCTGCTCCTGCTACCTGCAAATCTGGAATGATTCTGCCCTTTGTTTCCAATCTTCACCTTTAGGCCAACCATTCTCTGCTACCAATGTTAAGAGGAACCAAGCAGTTGGTGAAGAAGAAACCAAGACACTGAGCTTTTCTTCATCCAGCGAGTTTATTGACTTTGCTCAGTCTCACAGTTCTCCTCCTACACACAGTGTGTCAGTTATCCCCTATTTATATTTATTTTTATATCTGGATGTGCTCAAAGTATTTAATTTAACAATGCCCCTCATCTGTGTATCCTAACAATATAATTAACATGCCATTAACACCTGCCTTGGATTGGACTTGTCCTCGTACTGCATCTATCACCACACTGCACCCCCTACAAATGTGGATTATGACAGGCAGCTTCCTCACTTCAATTCCCAGAACCTAACATTGGACACTACGTAACCCATGCGGTAGGCCCCTCATTTAGCATTTCCTGACTGCTCCCCACACCGAGCACACCAAAGACGCCAGGCCCTTCTTGCACTGCACTTCTCCACCCTGACCCCACCTGGTCCCCCCTTGTTGAAGACCTTTGACCCCTCTAGAAGCCCCTGACCCAACATAACCTGAATTGCCCTTGCCCCTTCTACCCTCCATCCAAGCTGCCACTCTCTTGCTCCCTTCTCTGTGCCACAGACTTCCATAAAGTATCGTTCATCTCAGATCCAAATGGACAACTCATGCACACCCCCATTAAATGACCATGAAACCAATGCCACAAGTCTTCCAAGAGCAGCTACTTAAGCTTGAGGATTTAATTTGAAAAAGTTTTAAAAGAATGAGTATTCATGGAATGCAATTATATTGAAAATAGGAACCTGCCGCCAGGAGGCCCAACCAGCTGCTTAGTTTGGTTCCCAGACACAGCAAAGGGGAATTAGAGGTGGAGACCTTTTCTGCTGAAACTCCAAGCTCACTTTGCCGCTCTGGAATTTCTCAGGTATATCACAGCATAAGCATGAATATGTTGGAGGAAGGAGAATTGGCACTTTTCCCCTCTTCAGCCTCTTGTTAGTCGAGGCACAAAGGGTGCCTGATAAAAACATGAAAGCCGCAGAAGTTCTCTAGGTCACTTGAAGGTAAATGTGAACAAAAAGATTTTACAGTTTGCTCATCCCATCCCAAGGCCAATTTTGTATAAAAAGGCCTTCTGGCTCCACTTTCAGCCCATGCTGTTGTTTCTGTCAATTCCCCAGATACCAGTGCATAAACCTTTCAAGAGGTTGGGCTGCACCGGCAGTGTATCCAGACTTGTGCAGATAACCTAAGACAGGAAAATCAGGAGGACCCACCTCCTTACAGGCTCACCTCAGTTACATTGCACTTATTGAGGGTTAAGAAAGAAAATTCTGCCTGTGCCTTTATGCTTCAAATCCAGCTGCTGTGTGCAAAGAGCAAACAGGCCTTTCCCTCATACCAAGCTTTCTGTGCAAAAAAAGTGCTGACATGAGATAGAACATTGAATTGTGCATAAATAGGCAGGATGGATAATGACAGGTTTCCACTTTGTGTATGTACTGTATCCAGCTTTTTCAGATATTTTTGAGTTGTTTATGTTATAAATTTTATCTTTAAGGGTGGCTTGTGGGGTGGATGGAGACTGGCGTCGTTAAAGAGATTTTGTAAGTATGTTTTTCAGGAATGTGATTTGTTCTCCTTTTCTTTGAATCAAATTGTTTCTGAGGCATTAAGTGTATTGTGTATGTATGTAACGGTTTAAGTACCTTTATGTCAACTCAAATAACGTATAGGGAACCAGTCAGCATGCTGCGCACCTCACACATTTGTTGGACAGAGTGAATACTTTACATGTTCCACAGGCGGGTTGGATACACCAGGTAAATGCAAACATTTCAATCATATAGTCAAAGACTAGTGGCATAGAAGCAGCAAACTGCTATATTTATAGATTAGTATTTATGCCTCTAATCTTGTTTCTTGATCGATTGATCAACATCACTTAACTTCCAGCTAACAACTTGCAGGTATTTTCAATGACACACTATTGCCAAGGATTTCCACAGAGATTTTCTGATCATTCCCCATACTTTTGATGGAACATCAGCAGAAAACCTGGAGAATGAAACAGTTTTAAAGGCCATTTATGTCTTTTGTATAAATTTCCCACTGATCCTCTACAAAAGCTGTCTCAGTAAATTGGGAAAACTCTCCTGAAATTCAATCCCTATATTTCTTGAAATTCTTATCTTCCTCAGTTAATTGAAACTAAAATCGACTTTGTGACAAGTTTCTACTTCTATCTTCCCACTTCTCCAAACCCTCTTTATTCATCCTAAATGCTTCTGAACCAAAACTTTTTAGCTTCTCTTGCTTTTGACTTCTGAATACTAAGGAAAATACCGTCCCTGTAAGCACTTTAAACCATCTGGATTTAATTCGCTCATCTGCAGTCTGTTCAAGTTCAAAGCTAGAACTTCAACTATAGCTTTCACAAGCACATTCACAAAATGTCAACCGTAGGATTCAACTCATTTCAGCACATCAGTTTTTCATCCACAGAATTTTAAAAAGTTATTTGTTGCATTTGAAGTTGCCCCAAAGGTTTTGGTAGGTCTGTAGCTGATTGATGTCTCCCCAAACTGAAATAAAAGCAAATTCTTTGCTAAAATGCATGGCTCATAAGTTTTTTTAGGGTCAACAGGTCCAATGTCCCAATGTACTAAGGTAGCAATATTAGCAAAATAATTCAATATGCTTAGATTGGGAATAGCTTGATCTTTTCCTGACAGTCTTAATCAATACATTAGCCAGTCAACGTGGAACAGAATATTCATAACACTGATAAAAAATGCACAACACTGGGAATAACTTATGCTTTGCCAGCTGGAAGATGCATCATATTTACTGTAAATCATGGCATATAAGTTCACCTCCGAAGCTTTGAAAATCCTTCCAAACATGGGAGTTGACTTACATGCCAAGTACAAGATGTGAATGGCTGGTGTTGGTGCAGGAGGACTCAGTTCTGTTCATCATTCACCATGCGCTGTGTGGACATGTCTTAAACTCCCAAGCATCTTCTTGGTAACATGGTCTGTATGCGCTGACTTATGATAGTATAGCCCTAAGAATGTATACCTGGGCCAAAAGATTGAGGATAACTCTTAATGTGAATATAACCATGCATTTATTATTGGAAAAAATGGGGGGATTGACTTATACACTGTGTATAGCCTAAACATGCATTTTGGCACCGAAAAATGGAGTCGTCTTATATGCCGGGTCAACTTATATGCCGTAGGTCATCAGTTTTGACGAAAAGCCATTAACCGGAAACGTAAACTCTGTTTCTCTCTCCAAAGATGCTGCCTGACCTGCTGAGTATTTCCAGCATTTCCTATTTTTATTTCAGATTTCCAGCATCTGTAGTTTTCTGCTTTTTGATTTGAGCCTGTATATCTGTGCAAAGCTGACAGAAGGGGACAGATTTTTCAATGAATTATGAAGATCTAATTATCTGTTTGCAATAAGGGACCACTTCAGGAAGTCAGTGGTTTTGTTTATATTTGATATGATGAAAGTACACCACACAATACATTTTTTTGAATCAGGAAAATCAATCTTTCGTCCCTGTACCACTCTCCCCCACCAGTTTCCACTCCGTATTGTGTCCAGGCAATGCTTAATACCCTGTATACAGATCCACCACTTCTGGCTTCCCCATCTTGGGCTGAACTTTAGCCAAATCTTTTCTCAGGGCCAATGTCTTTAGACAGGTCTCATTTTTGGTAGTAAAATTAACTGCAATCAGAAATAGATACAGTAATTTTCAGATTTTTGTCAGTGCTGGGAGGGGATTTTGGGGGTGCGGGAAGAGGTTTATAGACCACACTTCAGAAAGGATAGTAATATCACTTATTACCCATAGCATTTAGAATAATTAATTGCTAGGCTGTGGGGAAAGAATAGGGGTGTGGATCTAATTGCATAATTCTTTCAAACAGCCAGCACAAGCACACCAGGCTGAACAGCTGTATGATTCTAAGATTCAATGATAATAAAATTAATATCTCAAATTAAAGGAGTAATCAGTGCATGGCAAGACTGCTTCAGTCCTCTAGCAATGGCATCTCTGACTACATTACAATAATGATAAACTCATATATTAAATTGTCAGCAACCTCTGGTAAATATTTAAAGCAAAGGGCAAACTAACACTTCAAACTATATAGGTTGTCCTTTCCTGACAATTTGTGCATAAAGGTGCTTTGTTGTATTGACAGTGACACATGCCCGAGTGTCGGGGGATGGAGCTGGGCTGAGTGGGAGCTCAGTGACTGATTGCTGCTGCCAAAGCAGGCGGAGAACCATTCAGAGTGGGGAAATGATAGATGCTAAATCTAATTTTAAACCAGGTGAACTAAATTCTACCAGGCAGCTGCTGCAATGGAAAGGCCATGGGCACATCTGCTAACACCAGCTATCAGAGCTGTCTATACCCTTACAAAGAAGTCTGTGCCTTTTAAAAAGGTTCTCGGTTTCAAAATGTACCAGTGCTTTGTATTGTGTAAGCGAAGGAACCATTGCCACAAACATTTCAGGATCCAGCTTCAACAACAATATCAATAAAAATTTTGAAAAGACTGGTGAATTTCCTGTAGCATTGATTTTAGTATAAGGAGTTAATTCTAAATGTGATTTGCTAATGAGACACAGAATACATCTTCACAGGAAATGAAGCAATATCTCATGATTTTGCTCTCTCTTGGACAATCTTGTGGTAAGATACAGCCTGCAGTAAGTAATGTTCCAATAAAGTTTATTTTAAAAATTCATTTATAGGACGTGGGCTTTGCTAGCTGGATCAGCATTTATTACCCATCCCTAGTTGTCCTTGAGAAGGTGGTGGTGAGCTGCCTTCTTGTGCCCATCAAGTTAATAGTTTTCTTACCTTAGTAGACTCTGAATATTCTGCGTGAGCACAATGAGGACCAAGAATATTATATGGTGGCAGCGAGTGAAAGAACAAGCATGGAAAAGTCTCTGATATCACGGGAAAGCTTCGAGCAAGTCACAGGTCTCAAACAAGCAGAAGTGTGGCCGAACTGGCACCGAAGATTTGCCAGGCATCGGGCCTTGTGGCAAAGCCAAGTGATGACCAGGGCAGCACACTATAATAGGTGATGGGTAGCTGTGCAGATGATATCCTAGTTAAGGAAGGGACCAATGAAGAAAAAGCTATATATTATGGAGGAATAAAATCACTTGATGTCTACTTCAATCTGTGAAAGAATACCATTGTTGGGTGGGCTAAATTTAATAAGTATACTCAAAGACAAGGGAAAAGTATTGATACATTTATCAATAATCTGTGTAGACTTTCAGAGAACTGAGAATATGGCAGCTTAAATGATGAACTAATCAGGAACGGAATTGTTGTAGGAGTCTTGGATGAAGCATTGTCTGACCACTTGTAGTTATTAACTGATTTAACCTTAAACAAGGCAATTCAACTGAGCAGACAGGCTGAGGTCAGGAAGCAAAATTGCTCAGTGATTCAGGGAGACAGGGAGAACCATATCCCAAAAACAACTGATTCAGTAGAGTATGTTAAAATTAAAAGCAAAGAGGAGGCTGTGCAAAAGCAGGGGAGGCAGAAAAAGTATCCATCAAGCTAACTTTAATCGGTGTGAAGCAAAAAAACACAGGTGTGAAAATTGTCCTGCCAAAGAGGCCAACTGCCATTTCTGCAGAAGGAAGGGCCATTTTCAGGCTATGTGTCGCAATGGGAGACCTGTATGGAATAAGCAAAAAGAGGAGCTTTCAAAAGGTGGCAAGAACCGTGAAGTAGAAGATATCAATAATATTGAGATGCCTTCCCTTAGAGAAGTCCAGGATCCAAATGGAAGCTACTGGAGTCCTCATATCCTAATAGAGGGAAACAAGGCAAGCTTTAATTTAGACACAGGTGCGGCAGTTTCAGTTCTTTCTGATGCTGAACGGTGGTTGGAGAAAAGTTCTCTTCAACCATCACGCAAGTAACTACATGAGCCAGGAGGTATAGATCTCAAGGTCATAGGACAACTGTAAGCAACCCAACAATATAAAGAGAAAAAATCACTGAAACCTTACCTGTGATACTGCGGAAGAGTTGTTCACTCTCAAGCAGGAAAGCCTGTATAACTTATATCTGATTTGCAGAGTGAAAGAGCTGGAAAGCCAAGAAGATCAGCCTAAAATGTTCAGAACTGAATTTCCACAGCTGTTCACACGGCTAGCAATGATAATGTACCACATCACTCTATCTGCTGAAACAAAGCCAGTGGTCTGAATCTTCTGGGCCCATCTGCAGTGGGAAGCCTGGTGGGCAAGGGAGCTTAATTTGTCGGCAGGCCAAAAATCTGTTTCCCGATGGTGGGATGAACTTTTGCAGTTATGTTCTTGAGACTTTAAAGGCGGGCTGAGCTTCCCAATGAACAATGTCGGGAAGCCCTCTTGCATGCATTAGCAAGTCATGCATATTCATTAAAGGCCAACTTGCCAGAATTAAGTGCCCTCTCCAAATTAAGTTCTCTGTCAGCAAGAAATTCAAATGTTCACATTTACAACGGCATCTTGTAAAACTGCACCTGGCCAGCTTGATTTCTTCCTGGATTTGGAAGTGATTAGCTGCTGCTTTGGCCTCCTTAGGGACTGCTTAGGAACATCAGCCTCTTCATTGAGATTGAGTGCTGTTAGTCCAACCTGCACCAAGGCTGGACAGGGAGACAGAGTAAGCGGGGAAGGGTGGAGCAAAGACTGGACGGGGGAGGCAGGCTAAGTGGGGAAGGGTGGGAGGTTGTGTGGGGAGGGAAGCCAGAATGTCTAGGTCATGTTTATGAGATGGTCCAATGAAGGAAGCCAGGCTGTCTGAGGCTAGTTAGCGGGATGTCCAGTGAAGGAAGCCAGACTGTCTGAGCCTTGTGAGGAGGATGTCCAGGGAAGGAAGCCAGACTGATCAGGGTGGACCCTGTGTCTTAAAGCCAACGGCTCTATCAGAATTTATGCAGATGTTACCCAGATGGACAAAGCAGTTGAATGTAAACTGCATCCTATGTTGTCTGTGAATAAGGACCTGTCAAAATTGGGAAAGAGTTTAATATCCTCACCCAGTTGCAAATAGTTGATTTTGCCAAATACTGCTCAATGAAGAGTCTAAGTTTCTCACGACATTCATTACTCCATTTGCGAGGTTTTGTTTCAACAGACTACCAGTCGGCATTACATCAGCACTAGAAATCCCCCAGAGGACAATGTCAAGTATTCTAGAAGGATTGGTTAGAGTCATATGTCAGATGGATGATGTCCTGATCTATGGCTCCACTCAAACAAAACATGACACTCGAGTGCAAGCTGTGCTACAATGCCTACAGGAAACAGGACTTATACTCAACAATAAATGCAAATTCTTGCAGATGACTGTCAAGTTCCCTGGGCATATTGTTTGTGCATCCAGTGTCAGAGTTAATCCACAAAAGACAAGAGCAATCAAGGAGTTTCCAACTCCTTGGAATGCGTCTGAGCTCCAGAGATTCATGAGTGTGGTAAATCAAGTCAGAAAGTTCTTGTCCAACCTAGCTGTTGTCAATATGCCACTATTTCAGCAGTTGTGACAAAACAATACATGGTGGTAGGAGGAAGCACAACAGAGGCCTTTTAGGAAAATCAAAGAGATGCTGATATCACCTGATATCTTAGCTCACTATGACTCAGAACTACCCACTATCATTGCTTTTGATGCATGTCTTAGAGGACTGGGAGCTATATTTCAGATACAGATGGGTAGAAAGTATAGACCAGTTTACTGGGCCTTCTGTTCACTGACAAAGACTGAACAGAGATATGCAGTGGTACAGAAAGAAGCTCTAGCTGGTACATGGGCTTGTGAAAAGTTTGTATTTTATGTTCTTGATCTCCACTTCAAGATAGAGACAGACCACAAACCCTTAGTGGCATTCTTAAATTCTAAAGAGTTAGCAAAAATGTTTCCATGAGTGCAATTTAGATTGAGGATGATGAGGTTTGATGCAAAGTCAGAGTATGTTCCAGGAAAACAACAGTCTACAGCAGATGCTTTGTCCTGTACTCCAGTGGCGAGACCTGAACAAATTGATGGTTGTCCTAGTCAAAGAGGTAGAAACAACAACCACAACTCTACCAGCAACAACTTCAGTGACTGAATGAGATCAAAGATGCACAGAAATTTGACAAAGAATGTGCTCAGGTCAGAGAGTACTGCATCAAAAGATGGTCAGCATACATGCCACACAATCCCATTCTCAGATAGCACCACGAACAGAGAGGAGTCCTCGGGGTTGTTGATAGTTTACTTATGATTGGTCATTCCAAGAGTTCTGAGATTTGATGTATTGCAACAACTGCATCGAGGATATTTGTGCATCACAAAATGTCCAGTCAGATTAAGATATTCTGTTTGGTGACCACATATCTTTGTCACAGATTATAGAAATGTTTAGCTACAATATAAATATTAGGTAGAATTCATATGCAATTTTGACACCATACTTTAGAATTGAATAAATTGACACCAATGGTTCTTTTGTCCTGACAATGAATAGCCTTTCACAAACATACACACATACACACACACAAACACATGCAGCTCTAAGTTTAGGTAAAGAAAGCTAAACATAATTTCATGTTTGTAGAATTTGCTGGAATTTTAGAAAACCTCCTTTCTGGGACACAGATCTCAACAAGCACTATCTATTCATGATTTCAATGCTTTATTCCTTACCAAAGGAATGTTAAAAAGGTGGTAACACCTAATAATGATAGTTCAGTCTAAAACTTGGCATCATTATCTATTAAGAAAGGATTCTTAAAACCTGGTTCCAGATGCCATGAAAGACTAGAGGGCTTCTGACAGTCAGAATTGAACATTATCAAACACCTTTTATAAAGGACAAATGTTTAAATGGCCTAAAATAAAAATGCCCTTTAAAATGACTATTTCTATGTTAGAGTTTTAAAATCACTTTATGAAAATACAGAATCAAGTGAAATTAATTTGCTTATTGACCAGGTAAATGTTCACAATATTCACATAATAAAGCAATCCTCAACAATTAAATAATTATCAATTGAATGATAAAAGATAATCAAAAGGGAGGAGCTTAAATAAAGAAACAACCCCCATAGCTGCTAAAGATGATGTAATTTAGTTCAATGGGGTATAAAGATAAAGGCTTTTTCCCCAGAAACTCAGAAGTGTTGAAAAAAAATCTAAAGCCAATACTTCTCAGGCTGACTGAGCAACTTCAATTGATAAGTTTGTTGTCTGGTGGTCATATAACTAAACTACTCAGGGATTTAAGGTAACACTGCTTTAAATATTTTATGGATATTCTAAGATATCTTAATCTGTAGCATAGTAAGTATCTTTTTAAATACCAGATTCTATATTAAAACAAAGATTATGCTTTCCATCTTTTTATAATCTTTAACGTTGTGATGTATTAATCCAATTTAAAGTGTCTTGCGTGCTATGGTACTTTAATAAACTCGTAAATAAGTTCGTAAATTATAACGTGTGACATAGTATATTCTGAGTGCAACTTTAAGAACCGCACCCCACCCCCCCCAACCACCACCAACACCCCCCCCACCCCCCCCCCACCCCCCCCGCCCCCCGATATGGTATACTTGTAGAATAGCGGGGTACAATTTTTTGAAGAGAGACCCCTGGACCCTTATTGTACCTGGGTAGTTATAACCTAGCTGATAATTATTTAAAAAGGCAGTCTGGAAGAAGACAATATGTCTTGATGCTTATCTTCCTCTAGGGAGAAATGACAAAATGACTCACCTGCTTAGACCCAAAACAAGTGTCTGCAAGCAGGAAGTGACTATGTTAAACTTAGGTGGTGGTGATTATTAGGGGATTGCTCCTGATTTGGGATAGCCCCAAATGAGTTTGGGATTAATAATTTACTTCATCTAAAAATTGGTGGAAGAGATGATATCAAGCTGTATTACTTGCGCTATTAATTGTTAGGAGACAAAAGTACCACTGATGTCATTTTCCTTTGCATCAGGACCATTGGAATGTCTTGGGATGGACCTCTTTGAAGATGGTGCTAAAATGTTCTTGATTGTAGTAGACTACTACTCCAGATTGACAGAAGTCAAGCAACTGCAGGTTCACACTTCTTAAGCAGTGGCTATGTCAATGAAGGAGGGATTTGCAACAAGTGGAATCCCACACCTTGTAATCTCAGAGAATGGACCATAGTTGACCAATTAATACTTTAAAGAGTTCAAAACATCATATGGATTTGTCCACACTCCCAGTTCACCAAAATACTCTCATACCAATGGTGAAGATGAAAGAGGAGTATATACAGTAAAAGCTTTGTGAAGAAGAATGATGACATCCAACTTGCACTTCTGAGCTTGTGTTAGACTCCATTCCAAAATGTTTTAACACCATATGAACTGCTCATGGAAAGATGACTGAGAATTCTACCCCCTACTCTCACACACACTCATGCCACGTGTACAAGCTGATGACTTAGACAACGTGAGAGAGAAAGCAGATGATTATCATTCCAGCCAGATGTGGAGCTGCAACAAATGTCACAAAGCACACAACTAAACCTCCAACCAGGAGAACCAGTTTGAGAACAGGCTCACTATGGACAAGTTGATGAACAGACAATGTTGAGGTCCTATCTCATCCAAACAGACAATGGTACTGTGAGATAGAACAGATGTGCATTAGTTGCCACACAGAAGCAACCTGCTATGCAGTTGAAGCAGTCATCTATATAACCAAATTGACTACAGATACTGTGTTATTCGAGAGATCTAAATAACTCCTAGGGAAACTTGAGTCATTTACAAATTCTCCTTCTGCTGAGCAGAACCTGAGAGATCACAGGCAGAACTCAAACCCCAATCTCCTCCAAAGGACCTGGTGGTGTGGACTATTGAAACTGCCATAGCGGTTGTTCCTATAAAAAAATAAATGGAAGTCAGAGACTTGGTGGTGATGTAGTATAATGAGGAGAATCAGAGTCTTGTGTAATGTAATGAGTCACAGTATACATGTTCACAGGAAGCGATACAATGCCTCATGATCTTGCTCTCTGTTGTACAACTTTGCAATAAGTGATGTTTCAATAAAGTTAACATTTTTCTTACCTTAGCAGACTCTGTAAACATTCTGTGTTAGTGCAATGAAACCAAGAATATTATATTGGTCCCCACCAAGTTAGTTGATGTTTTATAATGACAGGAATGTTACACAGTATGACATACTAGTTTGAGAAACCTGCCAGGGGATTCTCTACCATGGTCTACCATAAGCCTACGTTCACTGTTCAATATAGGCATTAGGATTCTTAAAGTTCCACACGCTATACAATTGGTCTTATTGGCAACCTTGTAAATAGGGCCCAAGCCATTTGCTCATCATGCAAGCATGATGCTGAAATAGGGCACAACAAAGGCATCTTGTAGGATAATGACTACCCTGATCAGATCATTTCATGCTGTATATGATGCAAAATCATGAGCAGGCCTAAGGCAGTTACTGGGCCCTGGAAAGTGCCCAGTCTACCTCAGGTTATCCTGGAAGGGCAAGGTATCTCAAAAATTTGAGCAGCAGGTGAAGCTAGCCATTTCACACTGCTACTATGGAGTAGCAACACAAATGGTATTCACCACCAACAGGATGTTGCCATGAAGCCAAAAATACATTCTGCTTATCACACAAATGAGTAATGCAGTATATGAATTTCAGTGCCAGTGTGATGCCGGGTGGCTGGTGGATCATCTCAAACAGCATGTCCCAGCCACTGTTTAAAATGGGCAAGGTACAGACTGTACCCAACTAGCCCGAGCTTGCAAAACTCAAAACACAGCACCTAAAATTAGATATGATTCTGTGAATGGGCAACATTTGCTAAATAATCCTCAGTGTGCTAAGAATTAGGCTGACAACCAATTTAAAATTGTCAGCAGCATGGCGCATTTGCATGTACTGGAAGCTACATGTGTTAATATACAGGGCCATGTTCTTTGCAGACAGAAAGAACATGTACACACATTTTGCTTGTTTCAGCTGGCTCATTTCTCAGGGCAAAGCCTTGACCAATCAAGTTCAAGCTGCCTGGTTTAAACTTCAAACAATGCTTGGCAGTTAACTATCAGTCAACATCACTGGTGCATTCTCCATGACAACGCCTCTACCCTTTAGAGTCCACTTGCAAACCAAATAGCACTCTCTTATACAATACAAATTGTTGTTTTCCCCTTATACTGTTAATATTGCTAAGTGTCCTGCTGAGTGTAAGAAGAAAAGCTTCAACATATCTCTTTATTCAGCAATACTCATATTCTGTACTAATAAATGACTAGTTTATTGGTCTGTTCCTTTAAGGCTATGAATTTTAATTACTAATTGGCGCAGGTTGAAGTCAATTAGAGATGAATTACTGTTGGTGAGGGAAGTTTACAGATTGACAGTGTTGTACTTGAAAATGCCAAGCTTCAGATGAAGAAATCAACAAGCAATGACTTCCTTTTTCTGTGTCTTATATACTTTTGACATTGAAGTATGATGTCTGATTTGCGATGTCTAAATTGTGATGGATGCTATTTTGAAAACTGCTAAAGTGTAGTTCTGTGTCCCTTTTAGACCACAAAGTTTAATTCACATCAAGTAACCACTGGGAGACTTCATTCAACACTGGAGATCATGGCATAGATTTTCCATTTGTTTGTGTACTAATGCCAGTGCAACCCAAGTGGCATCAATTGAATCAGTACAAATGATCTGGGAATTTTAAACTTGAGTGAGTGGCACTCAAAACCACTTATATTTGTTCTTTTCTTTGATATTTTATGCCAGGTCTAGAATCAATTGGCCTTAATTTAGACCTGTTCCCAAAACTGACCAGGCCCCTGGTTGCATTCATTATTTTTAGGTCATGGTAAACATATTTTAAGAAATATTTACACATCAAAAAACTTTTAATTTACAAAAATACGAACAAATGCACACCAATGTAACTACTGAGTGGCTCAGTCTAGTTTTATTTGAGTCATTTTCAGTGAATTTAAATCAGGTTTCTCACGGGTGGAGGACAAGACACCCTTATTAAAAATGCTTGTTTTTGGTGATAACCCATTTTCAGCTGTATTAGTAACACTGCAAGACTCTTAAGTATTTCACGGAGCCCTTTTTAATGGAAAGACGAAAAAAGAAGCAATTACATCCTATTATACTGCCCGATTTCACTGGTTCATGGAAAGTTTTATGTTTGTGGTTATACATTGGAAACTTGAATATAAATAAACCATCAAAATTACAGGTGCATTTTGACTGCTATTTCACAAATCCTCTCTTTCTTTGTAGAAAGTCCAATTAAGAGCCTACAAACAATGTGGCCGAATAAATTTTTCACTTCTGGAGATTTTCTTTCTGTACGTTACAAATGCCTGCCTTTGTTTCTTTTGTTTCTTTTGAAGGGTGACATTAGAATTTGGATTAGACACTGTGTGGCATCTTAAGTGTAAAGCTAGAATACAGGTTCAGTTTTATTCAGTTTGACTCACTCGAAAGGGGGAGGTTTATGGAACCCCACTCTAAGAATTGAGCACACTTCAGTGCAGTACTGAGGAAGCATTGCATTGTCAGAGATGTTGGGCTAGATCTTCACCCCCGAGGCAGGTAGTGGGAGTCAAGGAAAATTCCAAGCTCGGCCCGCCCGCCTCAGGAGGAAGTGCCAAGAAAGACGGAATTTTCATTATGGGGTGTTGGGGGGTCTGGTATGTGCAGGCTGTAGTCGAGCCACCTGACCCAGATGTTTGGAGAAGGACCTTGGTGCAATATGGCTTGCCATAGGCTTCCTATAGTCATGTGCTCTCTGATGTTATCCTTGGTGAATGAAGGCTTGAGAAGGTCATTCATCCAACATTTGGAAAATGGCCTCAGGAGAGGGCAGCTGAATTTGAGTGGATTTTGATAGCTGGAAGGGAGCCAGCAGCTGTAAGCAACAGCAGAGAATCATGAAAACCTCACCCTGCAACTTCTAACAGGACATTGGTCACTGGGTGAGTCAGTATGGCTTTGAATATTCACATACCGTCTCCTATGGCGATGAAGGCAGATTTGAAAATAAATTGGAAACTTTTCCAGCCTCAATGGCAAAACTATGAAATCACCACAGAGTTAAACAAGAAACCTGAACAAAAAAGAGGAGCAACTCTGTTATCAGTGCTGGGGAAAGAGTGACACAAGCTATTGCAAACAAAACCTCACTGAGGAACAGAAAAGCCAGTCTTGTGAAATTTTGGAGACCTTGTAAACCCACTTTAAACTCTCTATTAATGTTATTTATGAATGCTGCATGTTCAACACCAGAGATTAGGCAGAGGGGGAGAACATTGATCAGTGTGTGACTTTACTGAGATGTCAAGCTGAATCTTGTGAGTTTGAGCAATTGAAGGATGATCTGATCAGGGATAGGATTGTCTTAGCAACATGCGATTCTGCCATGTGAGTACATCTGCTGACAAAAAAGAACCTTACTCTCAAGAAAGCTATTGACATGTGCAGAAGCTCTTGGGTTATTAATCATCAATTGGAAAGTACTGATGTGGGAACTGACAAGACTTTGCACCATGTTGAGAGGCTGTCCAGGTCTTCCAAGCACAGGATGATGGAGGAAAGGGATAAATATTTACAGAGAGCCAATAAAAAGGTCATGGCTAGGGTACAGAGTATAAATATAGTGAAGGACACCAGATGAAAGAAAAGGAAGCATGTCCATCATGGGGAAAACAGTGCTCTAACTGCAAGAAGCTGAATCACTTTGCATGCAAATGTTTGCTGAAAAGAAGAAAAGCAAGCATGTCAAAGATGGTTGCTGGAGAGATGTCAGACAGCAATTCTGATGAACGGTTTGGCATCGTCAAGTCTCAAGGAAAAAAATGCTTGTGACTATTGGAATGACGACTGCAGAAGGAAAGCCTCAAGTTAATGTGAAGTGTCAGATAGACACTGGTGTAACATCATGAGCTTTGCAGACCTCTATAAAGTTGCTCAAAATGGTGACCTGAAAATGAAGCCACCAAAGGTAAAGTTGAGGCTATATTAAGGCACAATGCATGGTAAATGCTGAGCTGCTCAAATCCCAGAGAGAAACTTGAAATAGCTGCCACAACTGTTTTTGCAATTTGTATTTTTATTTCGAGATGTGTGCCTTGAATTGAGTAGTAATAAGTCCACTGAGTCTTGGAGGTTTTTTTACAAAACTAAATTAAACATTTATTAATAAAATACATGGTTTTAAGCACATATATAGGTCTACTCATTATTACTATGATAACTCCTAGCTCCCCTAATTAATCTGACTCCCAGTTGTGCCTCTGTTAAGGCAACAGTAAAATCAAATAAATTTCAACAGATCCAGGCAAAGCACACAATACCCTGGACAGTGATATTCACAGTGAGTTTTCTTAACTTGGGTTCCTGTAGACAGCAACTTGATATCTTGAGGCTGCAAGCTTTTCACATTTGTTAGATCTTAAAATGCCCTCTCCGTTACACATAACCTCATCTCCTTTATACAGGATTCTCTTTTTTTAATGTAAATTCCATTGTCCCAGTACGTCTTTGCAACTATAATTTTTCGGTAACATAAATCTTTCATAGTGCTCATATTATCAGTAACCCTAGGGAAAAATAAACAGTGTTTGGCTTAACTTCTTATGGCTAGGTGTAACACCTTACCATCTATTTGAAATTCACTACTCTTGTTTATCTCAAAATGCAAATGTTCTTCACACCTCACATTCTAAAGCTTCAGCCATGTTTATGTACTTAGCATTTAAAACCTAGCTTCTCATTTGATAACACAAAAGCTCCAGACTAGCTGTCAGCAATACAGGTAAAACCCCCACACACACAACCTCATGTGGAGAAACTAACCCAAACCCCTCGAGTAATCTGCCTTTACAATAAATCACAACAATATTATGAAAATAATTATATGGTGGAACAATGCTCACCCCAAGAGGGCAAACTAAGCTGAAAGCCCATTGCAGTGGGAAGAAAGAAGATCTACAGTTCACAATAGTAGACACTAAGCAAAATCCACTCATCTCAGCTGAAACAAATCAAAGTTTGGACTGGTAACCTCCTATGTACCAGAAGAGTTTTGCAGTGTTTTGCCCAGCACGAAGCTGTTCACTGCTGAACAAATCCTAAAAAATTACAAAGATGTTTTCACAGGTCCTGGATGTCTACCTAGTGAATGCTATCTTGAAATAGATGAGAACGTGAGACCAACTCAGCATCTTCCAAGGAGAGTTCCAGCTGTCCTCAATTCCAGCCTGAAAGGCAAGATAGAGGAACTTGAAAATATTGGAAGTAATCAAGAAAGTGATAACTCCTACAGGCTGGATTAGCAGCGTAATAGCAATGAAAAAACCTGGAGATCTGAGAGTGTGCATTGATCCAAAGGCCTCAATAAAGCTTTGAAGAGATGCTGAAACACATCCATGCATTGTAATGAACATCAAGCTAAGCAAGCTAAAGAGCTGCTCATGACTCATGACATCCCAGACAGACCATGGACAAAGCTTGGAATAGACCTCTTCACTCTGTTTGGAACTGACTATCTCATCACTATCAACTATTATTCAGACTGTTGGGAGTTACTCAAGCTGATGTCAATGACCGCCAGTGCCATCGTAGAATATCCAAAAGCATACTTCAGTTGTTATGACATTCCTGACATAGTGATGAATGACAATGGCCCTCAGTTCACTAGTGAAGAATTCAGGCACTTCAGGAATGATTGGAAAATTTAGTACCACACATCATCTCTACACTATCCCAAGGCAAATGGAAAGGTTGAGGCAGCAGTGAGAATTTCTGAAGGAATCATCAAAAAGGCGAGTACATCTAGCACAGATGTGTACAAGGCAATCCTAGAGTGGAGAAACACACCCACTGAAGGCATGGACAGTAGTCCAGATCAGCAACAAATGCCATGCCGTACCTAAACTACTCTTCCAAGAGCTAAGGAGCTAGAGAAGCCAAAAATAGTAACAGGAGTGAGTGAGAAAATCAAAATGAAAGGACAGATAGCAAAAGTTCATTTTGATAAAGCTGCCAATTCATTGCAGGAGCTGAGAATTAGAGAGCTGATCAGAGTACAAACATTCAATGCCCTCAACAAAAATCAGCCCACTTGTCAACTTGGGGCCTATGTAGATAAGTTGTCATCTTGATTGTACAGTGAAACTGCAGACATATATGTACAACTGGAGGAGCTGCTCCTTTACAGCAGACAGCTAATGAAGAACGTGTGAGTTCAGCTGCTGCATGTGGAACTAAATGACCATCAGTCCCAGAGGTCAACCATTCCACAACAAAGGCAGCAACAATTGCCACCGCAACAACACTTGCCATGGCAATGACGTTCCCTGGGCAAACAACATCGCTCCAGGAACAAGCAGACACCAGATGAACAGTCAATAACAACCCATACGCGCACCATTAGAAGGCCTGAACGTTTGTGTGTTGCGTGTGCAGGGATAGACGAAAGTGTGTCAGACTAGGATGAGAAGTTTTCTGTACATGCTTGCAGATTTTCATTGTAGACCATGGTATGTCTCTGACTTGCAACTGCAAATGATAGTGTATGCAGGTTATTTTTTTTTCTTTTTGTTTGGAGAAATGCCTTTATACAATGTAGCTTGCCATAGGCTTGCTATAGTCATATGACCTCAGATGTCACCCTTGGTGTATAAAGACTTGCGAACAGAAGCCATTTCATTCACCACTTGGAATACTGGGATAGAGCCCGGAGGTAGCCTTAGGTGTGGCCGGGTGTCGAGGCGGGCTGTTTAAAAGGCCCAACATGGTGCTGTGGGACTTGGTCCCAGTTATAATGAAAAAAATGTCCTCTACCCCTCACCCCTCACACCCCCTCACCCTCCACACACTCCCAGTGCCCCATCCATCCCAACTCATGCCATAAGAATCTATTCTAGAGCCTGAACTATTCACTATATTTATTAATAATATACCACAACAGGGAGCCATATATCCAAGTTTTCTAATACACAGTGATTAGAGTTATATTAAGTAGTGTGGACAGGAGCATAAAATTACAAAGAAGAATTATAATTAAGTGAGTGGGCTAAACAATGGCAGATGGATTTCAATGCAGCTAAGTGTTAGGTCATCAATTTTAGACCAAAGATGAACAGTCCTGACTACTACTTAGATGATGATAATCTAGGAATAATCAAATTCCAAAGAGATAAATGTTAGCCTTGCCAGTGACACCCACATCCCAAGAACGAATAAAGATTTTTTTTCTGTAGGGGTGGGGCATGGGGTGTGGGGGTCCTTGCACACAGATTACTAACATGTAGTAATCATATAAAAAAAGTAATCAAAAATGTTAATCGCATGTTAGATTTTATAACTGCTGGGCTACAGGAAATTTTGCTGCAACTATACAAAGGCCTGGTTAGGCCACACGTGGAGTACTGTGTGCACCTTGCTATGGAAAAGATATATAGGTCTTGGAAGGAGTACAGTACAGATTCACCTGAGTATTACCAGAGCTCCAAGGGTTAGCCTATGAGGAAAGGTTACGTAAACTAGGTCATATCTCATAGGGTCCAGATGGTGTGATTTGATTGATGTTTTAGGCTTTTGTAAGGAATTGATAGGGTAGATTAAAAAAAAAACATTTTCAATTGAGGGAGAGTCTCGGAAAAGGAAAAATAGTGGTAAAATCAGAGCCAAATCATTCTGGAGAGAGGTTAGCAAATACTTGTTCATGCAAAGGATTGTAGAAATGTGGCAGCTTCTTCTACTAAAAGCAATGGATACTAGTTCATTTAATAATTTTAAATCTAAGCTCCAGGGTATGGAAACAGCAAAGGTAGATAGAAGGCGTTATGAAACAGGTCGGCTTTGATCTCACTGAATAACGAAACAGCTCGAGGGGCAGGTTGGTCTACTTTTGGTCCCACGTTCCCATTGAAGTTAATCAGTTGCTTTCTGTTTTGGGGAAATAATTTAAATGCCTAATTCATTGATATGTTAACTATTACAAGTCAAACATCCAGGCAGTAAAAGATAGAACTTGATTCTCGTCTTTACATGCTTATGGGACAGGATTTTCCCCTCGGTGAGCATGGGGTGGGGCATGGTTGGCAATGTGTAAAATGGCACCGCGGTGATATTGGGTGGAACTCCCGACGTCACCACGCCCCATTTAGATTTTCAGGTAGCTGGGGGCTCAGCAAAATCAGCTGTGCGCCTGCCGACTTGCCAATGGCCAATTGAGGCCATTGACAGAGTCATTTAACTAATTAATGGACTTGTCCGTCCAACCTTAAGGTTGGTGGACAGGCCAGGAGCCCCAGCGGGAGCTAGAAAAAGCATGAAACCTCATCCACAGGTGGGATGAGGTTTCATATAGCTTTTAAAAAAATGTATTAAAGTTTTTGTAAAAATTATGGACATGTCCCAGCTCATGTGATAGTGTCACATGAAGGGACTTGTCAGGAATATTTTTTTCTCAATTTTTAGTATTTGTGACAGAGCAGCCGATCTCCCTGAGGCAGCACTTAGCTGAGGGATAAGTGCGCTCTTTCCTGCGTATGTGCGAAAGAGCGCACTCTCGATTTAGGGATTCCCCCCTCCCCCACCCGCACAGGGAACGCATAGAGCTTCAGTGCGGATATCGCGTTGGATGGGCCTTAATTGGTCCGCCCACGTAAAATGGGGTGCCGATCGGAGGCGTTCAACTTCGCTCCCAACGGGGGTGGGGGGCGGGGTGGGGGTGGAAATCCTGCCCATAAGCTTTTGTTTGCAGATACACACCAATGAGATATTCACCTCCAATTCAATTGCCACAGCTTCAGCCTGGTCCTATATGTAACATATATATGAGTACAGGTGTGAATCTCCAGTTAATGCCACCACCAGAATACAATTAAACACCCATTTACTATACAATCAGCATTAACCGTCCTATGTCCCACATTTTTTTTAATGTGTATAAAAACATCTTTGCTTTAGTAACCCAAAAAATAAATCTTTCCTGTGGGAAAATGAGAAATAAAATTCTGAAATATGACACTCTGTCCCCAATTTGGGTGCTTAATATTAACACCAGGATTAAACAAAGTGTGAAAAGTGTACAGTGATATCAACAGCAACTGGAACAATTGCACAGAGCATT
Organism: Carcharodon carcharias; assembly: GCF_017639515.1. Lineage (NCBI taxonomy): Eukaryota > Metazoa > Chordata > Chondrichthyes > Lamniformes > Lamnidae > Carcharodon > Carcharodon carcharias. The sequence continues at coordinate 62,122,981 of NC_054480.1, read as the reverse complement.
ATTGAGACACAGCTAGAATTCACACTTAAATTGGAGGCAGCTCAGAGAAAATTCACTCAGTTGATTCGTAGCATGAAGTGGTTGTCTTGTGAGGAAGGATTGAGTAGGTTCGGTGTAACTAGAGTTTAGAAGAATGAGAGGTGATCTTGTTGAGACATATAAGGTTCTGAGGGGTCTCAACAGGTTCGATGTTGAGAGGATATTTCTCTAGAACTAGGGGGCACAGTTTCAAAATGAGGGGTCTCCCATTTTAGATGGAGAGGAGGAATTTCTCCTCTCAGAGGGTGGTTAATCTTTGGAATTCTCTGCCCCAGGGAGCAGTGGAGGCTAGATCATTGAATTTTTTCAAGGCTAAGTTAGACAGATTTTTGCTCTACAAGTGGGTGAAGGATTATGGGGGTCAGGCAGGAAAATGGAGTTGAGACCACAATCAGATCAGCCACGATCTTTTGAATGGCGGAGCAGGCTCGAAGGGCCAAATGGCCTACTCCTGCTCCTGTTTCTTAGGTGCTTATGTTCTTACTATTAATGGTGAACTAATCTTTCTGAGCACAGAATTAATTACAAATGAATTAAAAGCCCAGAAAATCTATTGTAATTTATTAAAAAATTGGGGAAATGGGTAATAATTGTTCTGGTCACCGTGTGTAGTGATATCATAAATGTATTCAAAAAAGAATGAGTTTAAGTTTTGCAACATATCATACTTAATCCCCATGGAGATTTCAGAAAGGGCTTTGTTGAACAGTCTGGTGACTTAATGGTTAGAACCCTTATTCAGTCAGATTCAGATTTATTTTGCTGTTTCTCATTTTTAAGAGTCTCGTAAACTTCGCATTTTTTTGTTGTTGTTGTGGTGATTCTTACTTTTAAATTCATTTGTTCCACTGTTACTTTTGTAAGATCAACAATAGCTTATCCCCTTGAAGTCAATGAAACAAGAAATTGGCTGCGATGGACAGCATGTCCTCCCTGACTAAACCCTTTGCAATGAAAGCTTCAGACTGTACTTTATGGTGCTATTTGCACTGTATTCTTAAAAGTAAGCTCCAGTCAGGATTCCACATACCTCTTGTGTAAGAATTATGTTTCTTCTTCTGATCTGAATTTACTGGTCCCAACTTTTAATGCTTCCTTTTAATCTGTCAAAATTTACCAAGCGCAATTTCACACTAGCTGGAGTATTTTACGTCATTCTGTCCTACACACTTTCATAATGGCAAATGAGAGATCTTCAATATAATAAAGTATAGTGAGAATGTTGATAATAAACTGCGATAGCTTAATGTTATTATCAATTCAAAACAAAATAAGAAGCCATCTGCTTTAATATTGGGCTGGGTATCAAAGTGAAAGAAATTGCAAGAAATGAAATATGCAATGAGCTGTGGTCTGAAATGGAAAGATTCTTTTAAATCTTTTGCCCTTGTCCTTCTTGATGGTAGTGGTCGTGGGTTTGGAAAGTACTTTCGAAGGAGTCTTGGTAAGCAGCTGCTGTGCATCTTGTAGATGGTACGCACAATGTGTTGGTGGTGGAGACAGTAAATGTTTGAGGTGCCATTTAAGTGGGCTGCTTTTTCCTGATTAATGTCGAGCTTCTTGCCTGTTGTTGGAGCTGAACTCATCCAGGCAAGTGCAGAGTATTCCATCACACTCCTGACTTGTGCCTTGCAGATGGCGGACAAGCTCTGGGGAGTCAAGAAGTGAGTTACTCTCTGCAGGATTCTCAGTTTCTGACCTGTTCTAGTAGCCACAGTATTTAAATGGCTGATCCAGTTCAGTTTCTGGTCAATAATAACCCCCGGATGTTGATAGTGGGGAATTCAGTGATGGTAATGCCATTAAATGTTACGGAGAGATTGTTAGATTCTTTCTTGTTGGAGATGATTATTGCCTGGCAGTTGTGTGGCACAAATTTTACCTGCTACTTATCTGTCCAAGCCTGAATGTTGTCCACATCTTGCAGTATATGGACATAGACTGATTCAGTATCGGAGGAACCACAAATGGTAAGCAGCTGCTGTGCATCTTGTAGATGGTACACACAATGTGTTGGTGGTGGAGAGAGTAAATGTTTGAGGTGCCATTTAAGTGGGCTGCTTTTTCCTGATTAATGTCGAGCTTCTTGCCTGATTGTTGCACAATCATCAGCAAACATCTCCACTTCTCATCCTATGATGGAAGGAAGGTCATTGATGAGGTAGCTGAAGACAGTTGGGCCTATAAGACTACCCTGAAGAATTCCCACAATGGTCTCCTGGGGCTGAGATAATTGGCCTCCAACAACCACAATCATCTTCTTTTGTATAGGTATGACCAGTGTAGAGTTTTCCCCCTGATTCCCATTGACTCCAGTTTTGCTAAGGCTCTTTGATGTTACACTCGGTCAAATGCTGCCTTGATGTCAAGGACAGTCACTCTCACTTCATCCTTTGAATTCAGCTTTTTTGTCCATGTTTGATAAGCAGGTTATTGCTAAGTAAAAGCCACTTTCGACAACACCCCCTATCACTTTGCTGATGTTTGAAAGTAGACTGATGGGGTGGTAATGAACAGATTGAAATTGGCCTGCATTTTGTAGACAGGCCATATGCGAGCAATTTTCCACATGGTCAGGTAGGTGCCTGTGTTGTAACCGAATTTGAACAGCACTTCAATATTACTGCTGGGATATTGTCAGGGCCCAGAGCCTTTGCTGTATTGAGTGCTTGTATTCACAATATCATATTGGTGCCTCTGCACTGCACCTTCTCCAGCAAGGCCAATGTGTACTTGCTGAACTATACACAGGGAACTGATCTCCTTGTAAATGCATTTAAATAATGCATGGTGACAATAGTGTTCAGCTTCCATTTATCACTAATCTCAATTTCTACCCATTATTTTTACTGATTTGTTGGCATCTATCATAGTTTCACCAGGATTGGGCCAAATGGTCTCTGTAGTTCCCTAATTACTTGGATGACTATCAAGAACTTCATAGCCAAATATTACACCTTCATAACTTAATAAACAGGATCATTTCCATACAGCAATCTACTCTACATGCACACGGGGTCAGCAACTGCTTTGCCCATAGCTGTATTACAGCTTGTAAGGATAGAATGTGTACGTCAGTAAAAATGCAATCTAATATTATTTACTTTACTGTTTATATAATACAGGAACAAATATTTTTGAAATGTCGTGTAACTGAAATTCTTAACAAATAAGACAAAATGAAAAATTGAAGAGTGTTCCAAGATTTTAGTGGACAAAGTGTTGGGAGTGATGTAATGAATACATTCCAGCCCTTGAAAATACAGTACTTTTTAAAAATGTTCTAAGTGATTTATTTGTTCCTGCCCCTAATTTTTCCATTTGCACTGGTAATTAACCTCTCTATGGCAACCAAAATGTGTCATAGAGCTTTGAATTTAATGAGGCAAGGTTTTATAATGAAGCAAGATTACAATTGCATAGAATTTGTGAATGGTTACAACACAGATGGAGGCCTTTCAACCTGTCTTGTCCATACCAGCCATCTGCAACAGCAACTCACCTAGTCACATTCTCCCACCTTTTTTCCATAGCCCTACATTTTTTTAAAATCTTCAGATAATTATCTAATACTTTTTTGAAGGCCTTGATTGAATCTAACTCCAACACACACTCAGGCAGTGGATTCCAGTTTCTAACCATTCACTGTGTAAAAAAAGTTTCCCCTCAAGTTGGCATTGCTGCTCCTGCCCCTGATATTCCATGAGCTCTAACTTTGCCGACAAGTTGTTATGTGGCACTTTTTCAAATTCTTTTTGGAAGTTCATGTATACCACATAACTCTCATCAACCCTCCCTGTTACCTCATTAAAAACCTCAAACAAGACAGTTCAACCTGCTTTGCCTTTAACAAGTCCACGTGAGCTGTACTTAATTGATCCACATTTGTCAAAGTGACTGCTCATTGTTTCTCAAATGATTATTTCTAAAAGTTTTCCAACAACTAAGATTAAACTGACTGGGCCTGTAGTTCTGGGTTTATCCTTACACCCTTTTATGAACAACTTTGCAATTCTCCAGTTCTCTGGCACCACTCCTGTTCTACGGAGGATTGGAAGATTATTGCCAGTGCCTCTGCAATTTCCACCCTTACTTTCCTCAGTACCCTTGAATGCATCTCATCTGGTTCTGGTGACTTAGTTAACTTTAAGTCAGCCCATCTTAATGCCTCCTTTTTATCAAATTTTAGCCCATTCGGTGCCGCAACTACTTTCTCTTTCACTGAATATTGGGCAGGGCCTTCTTCCTCAGTAAAAACAGGTGCAAACTGCTCATTTAGTACCTCAGCCATGCCTCCTAACTCCAAGTGTAAATCTCCTTTTAAGTCCCGAGGGAATGGCAGGAAATTTAAATTGTCAATTTTTAAAGACATATGAACATCTCAGCAATCAGAGAATTCTTCTCAGGATCTGTGGTATATTATTACCAAGGGCAAAGGAAGCTGGGTCTCATGTTGCCTCTGCTTTTGTTGTCATGGACAACTTTGCCATTATGAGTTTCCACAATTATGGAGTAGTATAGCAGTGTTAATGAAACATGTAGCAGCTAAGCTAGAGTCAACAAAAAGGTTCTATTTTGTAATTGGATAGAGTGGCTGTTCTTAACTACAACAGAGTCTGGCTGTAGCTTGTATATCAGTGAGAGGACCATTTATCATTTTCAACAGCTTCATATATGACCAATCTCAGGAGAGGGGCCCAAATCTGCATACACTTGTTCATGGAAAGATATGCTCTCTCCTCCTAAGGGGATATTTTTCTATCAAATTCTATCTGCATTAGTAGAAGATTTGTGATATAAAAGGTGACATGTTTTGAAAAAAATGAATATGATTCTGCTAAATGTTGAGAACATTGTCTCTTTAAATGGCAGCTTTATTTGGAAGCAACCTAGTAATTAAATCAAAATCAAAATAAGTAAATATCTATTTGATGGGCCATAATAAATGATTAAATCTTTCTACAATGTTACGATAATACATATTCCTAACATTGTGTGTTAATAGTCAGCCAGCCTGGAGTCTGATGTAAATAGCAGCATGCTTCACCAAATTACTGATAAATTTATCTGTTTGCTCTGTTCAGAGTGCACACCCGTTGTCCATAGGAACATACTTTACTTAACTAGACTCAGAGAAATTAGATGCATGTTGACAAAGTCAACATTTAAGCTATTGTGTGCATGCATGGAGCCAGTGCTGAACTACAACCGACTAAAAGCACACAGCATTCCTGCTCCTTTTCAAGTGAGCACATCCATTAGTCAGGGCATTGATTTGTAGGTTTACCTGCAACTGAGTGGTAGTGTGTTCTACATTCTTACCACTGTTAGAAGTTTTTTCTGAATTCCCTATTGGATTTCTTGATGACTACTTATATAGATAACTAGAGGCCATCAACATAAGATATTCACCTAATATGGAAGATATTCATCTAATATGGAATTCAGAAGAAACTTCTTTAGCCAAAAGGGGGTGAGAATGTGGAATTCGCTATCATAGGGATGGTTGAAGTGAATAGTATAGATGCATTTAAAGGGAAACTAGATAAGCATATGAGGGAGAACAGAACAGCTGGTTACAATGGTAAATTTAAATGAGTGAAAAAATTGATGAAGGCTCGAAAGGAACATAAACACCAACATAGACTGGTTGGGCTGAATGGCCTGTTTCTATGAATCCCAGCTCCTAGTGCCAGGTCTGCTCTTTCAGTGTAATAGATTAGCTGGTCAGTCTTCACTCCCTCCACCACCAATGCATAGTAGCATCAGTGTTTACCATCTACACGATGCACTGCAGAACCTCAGCAACGCTCCTTAGACAGCACCTTCCAAACCCGTGACCACTACCGTCTAGAAGGACAAGAGTAGCAGATACATGGGAACGTCACCACCTGGAAGTTCCTCTCCAAGTCACTCACCATCCTGATTTGGAAATATATTGCCATTCCTTTACTATCGCCGGGTCAAAATCCTGCACTTCCTCCCCAATAACACTGTGGGTGTACAGTGGTTCAAGAAGGCAGCTCACCACCACCTTCTCAAGGGCAATTAGGGATGGGCAATAAATACTGTCCTAGCCAGTAAAGCTCGCATCCCTTGAATGAATAAAACAAGACATTGGATAGTCCAAGTTCCCTTCTTGCATCATCAAAAGTATCAGAAATCAACTTAACTTCAAGGGATGCCCTTTCCTTCCTACCACAAAGGAGGACAGTCATTAGTTACTCACTTTATAAGGTCGTTAGGGTGGCCCTAAGGAAATAAGGATCTTTAAAATAAAAGGATTTAAAGGTTTTGATATTACTCCTTAAGCTTTCACTTTAGATGAAGGTATTATAGGAACTGATAACTGCTAGAGGGCATCTGGAGCAGCCAGAAGGGGAGAGGAAAGGATCATGTATACAAGTTTGAGCAAACAAATGACCAGGGGTAGGTTTGCATTTTGCACAAAAATTTGGTGATGTTGAAAAGTTATTTACACATCACTGGTTCTCTTTCAAAATTCACTTTTTCAATCCTTCCACTGCTTTGTCCCAGAATGCCCTAAACATGTAAAGAACATGGAGCACTTCAACTTTATATGTTTTTTTTTAATTCATTCATTCATGGGACCAGCATTTATTGAACATCCTTCAGGTGGAGGTGAGCCATCTTCATTGACTGTTGTAGTTTTCATGGTGAAGGTGAGATTGAAAGAGCTTTTACAAGCATATAAAAAAGAGGAAAGTAAATAACCTTTGGTGCCTTGGAGGAAGAGACAGGAGAAGACATTATGGGAATAAGGAAATGGTGGAGACATTGAACAAGTATTTTGTTCCTATCTTAAAGGTAGAAAACACACCAGAAATAAAGCATAACCAATAGGCGGATAAGAGTGAATAACTTAAAATGTAGAGCAAATGTAGTGTAGAAGCTTAAGAGACTTCAGGATCTGATGGCCCACATCCTAAGTTCTAGCAGAGAGAGCTGCAGAGATAGTGGATGCATTGGTTATGATTTTCTAAAATTCCCCAGATTCTGGAATGGTCCCAATAGATTGGAATTTAGCAAGTGGCAAGTCGCTGCTCAAGAAAAGAGGGAAAGAGAAAACAGGGAACTACAGGCCAGTTAGCCTGACACATGTCACTGGGAAAAAGCTGAAATATATTATTGTGTAAGTCTTAACAATACACTTAGAAAATCATAGTCTGATCAAACAAAGTCAACAACATTTTACAAAGGGGAATTTGTGTTTGACAAATTTGTTAAAGGTTTTTGAGGGTGTAACTAGCAAGTAGATAAAAAGGAACCAAACGATGTTCAATGGCATTACTATCACTGAATACCCCAATAACAATATCCTGGGGGTTACCATTGACCAGAAACTGAACTGGGCTAGCCATATAAGTACTGTGGCTACAAGAGCAGGTCAGAGGCTAGGAATCATGAAATGAGTCACTCACTTCCTGACTCCCCAAAGGCTGTCCACCATCTACAAGGCACAAGTCAGGAGTGTGATGGAATGCCATCCACTTGCCTGGATGAGTGCAACTGCCACAACACTCAAGAAGCTTGACACCATCCAGGACAAAGCAGCCCGCTTGACTGGCACCACATCCACAAACATTCACTCCCTCCACCACTGACGCACAGTAGCAGCACCTACAAGATGCAGTGCAGGAATTCACCAAGGCTCCTTTGACAGCACTTTCCAAACCCATGACTGCTACCATCTAGAAGGACGAGGGCAGGAGATACATGGAAACACCACCACCTGGAATTTCCCCTCCAAGTCTCTCACCATCCTGGCTTGGGAATTTATTGCCGTTCCTTCACTGTCACTGGGTCAAAATCCTAGAACTCCCTCCCTAACAGCACTGTTGGTGTACCTACACCACATGGACTGCAGCGGTTCAAGAAGGAAACTCACCATCACCTTCTCAAGGGCAACTAGTGATGGGCAATAAATGCTGGCCCAGCCAGTGAAGCCCACATCCAGTGAATGAATAAAAATAAAACATGTTGTAAATTGGATTTCCAAAAGGCATTCAATAAGGTGCCGTACAAAAGATTAATACACAAGGTAAGGGCTCATGGAGCTGGGGGTAATCTATTAGTATGGATAGAAGATTGGTTAATGGACAGGAAGTAAAAAAGTAGGGATGAACAGGGCATTTTCAAGTTGGCAGGCTATGATTAGCGGAGTGCCACAAGTATCATTGCTGGATTGGCTATTCATAATCTGCATTAATGACTTAGACAGAGACGCTGAATAATTATCTAAATTTACACATAATACAAAGTTAGGTAGGGATGTATGCCAAGAGGTGGACACAAGTAGGTTGTAAAGAGGGAAAGACCAGTTAAATGAATAGTCAACAGGTAGTCCATGGAGTCTAACGTGTAGAAATGTGAGGTTATTCACTTTGTTAGTAAGAATATAAAAGCAGAATAGTTTTAAAAAGATGTGCAACTTTTAAATGTTGATGTTCAGAGGGACTTGGGTATATGTGCACTGTTAGCATGCACATATAACAAGCAATTGGGAAGGCAAAGAATGTTAGCCTATATTACAAAGGGATTGGAGTAAAATAATATGGGAGTCTTGCTACAATTAAGGGCTTTGGTTAGTCTACACCAAGTATATTGTGTGCAGTTTTGGTCTCCATTTTTAAGGAAGGATATACTTGCCTTGGAGGCAGTTCAGTGATAGTTCACTAGACTGGTTCTGGGGATGACAGGCTAAGTAAATTGGGCCTATTATCTCTAGAATTTAAAAGAATGAGAGGTGATCTCATTGAAACATAAAACATTCTGAAGGGGTTTGACAAGGTAGATACTGAGAGGTTGCTCCTGGCTGAGAAATCTAGAACACAGGGGCACATTCTCAGGATAAGGAGACAATCATTTCAGACTGAGATGAGGAGACATTTCTTCACTCAAAAGGTGTTGTGAATCTTTTGAATTCTCTATCCCAGAGGGTTGCGGATTCTTCATCATTGAATATTTTTAAGGCTGAGACAGACAGATTTTTATCACTCATGAAATCAGGGATATGGAGGCAGGTGGGAAAATACTATTGAGACTGTAGATCTGCCATGATCACATTGAATGACAGATCAGGCTTGAGGGTCCATATGGTCTACTCCTGCTCCTCTTTCTTATGTTCTGTTGAAGACTCCTTGGCAGGTTGTCGCAATGGTCTTTGTAGATGTTACACAGTCCAGCCATGTTGCATTGGTGATGGAGGGAGCACGTTTCATGTTACGGATCGGATGCTGATTAAGTTGACTACTTTGTTTTAGTTTGTGTCAAGCTTCTTGAGTGTTGTTGGAGCTTCACTCATTCAAGTAAGTGGAGAATACTCCATCACAACTCTGACATATTCATTGTAGATGATGGACAGGCTTTAGGGATCCAGGAGGTGAGTCATTTGTCATAGAAGACTCAATCTCTGACTGTTCATGTAGCAATAGTATTTAAGTGACTAGTGCAGTTAAGTTTCTGGCCAACTGTTACTCCAAGATGTTGATGGAGGGGTACTCAACAATGACAATGGAAATCTAATAGAATTTTATCATTTATTGCAAGGAGAATTGAATACAAAAGTATGGAGGTTATACTTCAGTTATACAGAACAATAATGAGACCACATCTGGGTACTGTGTACAATATTGGTCATCTTATTTAAGAAAGGATGTAAATGCATTGGAAGCAGTTCAGAGAAGGTTTACTGGACTAATACCTGGAATGGGCAGGTTGTCTTTTGAGGAAAGGTTGGGCAGGCTAGGCTTGTATCCACTGGAGTTTAGAAGAGTAAGAAGTGATTTGATTGAAACATAAGATCCTGGGTGGATGTGGAGTGGATGTTTCCTCTTGTGGGAGAATCTGGAACTAGGGGGTCACTGTTTAAAAATAAGGGTTTGCCAATTTAAAATGGAGATGAGGCAAAATCCTTTCTCTTAGAAGGTTGTGAGGCTTTGGAACTCTCTTCATTAAAAGATGATGGAAGCAGAGTCTTTGAATATTTTTAAGGCAGAGGTGGATAGATTGTTGATAAACAAAGGGGTGACAGGATATTGGGGTTTTATATTTTTAGTTATCAGGTTTGCTTTGTCCGGGGAACGCTAGCTGTGCCCTTAATATGAACACATTAGTTGGCACTTGAAACAATATAGACAGAGAGACCGATTAACTGAACAAACACTGATGGTTTATTGGAACTAACAACAGAACACTAACACCATGTGTGCTTCTTCAATCAACTCCAGCTCTTAACTTACAGTTATCAAAGTAGCCTGCGCTGTGTAGCGATTGGTCAATACAGTCACATGGTCAATTAACATCATTCTCTTAAAGGTATATAGCATTCCACTTTACCACATCCCTACCCCTTTACTTGAAAGTACAATTGACAAGCTTCACAAAATCCCAATTATTTACATTAATAGCTATTTACAAGAAAGTCTCTCAGGAGGCTTCCTTGGACATGTCTAGAGTCAATGCCAAACAGCCTTGGCTGGCTTTTCCGAGACCCCATTCTCAGGGGTCAACTGTCCACCAGGCTCTTCGGTGGAAGTGGGCAAGTTTGTATCTTCAACCATCTTGAGTCCAACAGGCCCCACCAGTACTTCCAAATTGTGTGACATTTCATCCACGTGCGGTGCAGACTCAAACACAAATAATGATGGCATTCCTTCTTATGAGACTGTCTCTCTTCCTCTTCTCCAGAGATAATCCACATGTCGTCTAATTATTCAGCTATTTACCACTGCGTTATAGGAGAGAGGTCCTGTCACAGCACTCGCTTTGCCTAATAACCAATTGGGCCCATCTCCAAAATTCTTCGTGAGAACTGTGTCTCCCGCTGTGAAATTTCTTTCATGATTATGGCCGTCGTGTATAGCCTTCTGGGCCTCTTGGCTTCTCTCCACCCTCCCCCCTAAATTCAGCCTGATAGGAGTTAGATGGGTGCGGAGACGTCTCTTCTTTAGTAATTCAGCGGGGGCAATATAGGTGGTCGTGTGTGGCATCATCCTGTATGTGAACAGAACCGTGACAATCTAGTGCTGATGGAATCCCCGACCAGCTTTGTCATCCCAGGCTTGAAAGTTTGGACTGCCCACTCAGCCAAACCATTAGAGGTGGGGTGGTAAGACAAGGTTTTGATATGAGTTATTCCTTTGAGGGTTGTAATCCTATGGAACTCCCGCTGGTAAATGCAGTCCTGTTGGCTGACACGAGCACCTCTGGTAACCCATGCACAGCAAAACTCTGTTGCAAATGGTCTATGGTGGCAGCAGATGTGGGTGACCAGAATTCGTAGATGTCCATCCACTTGCAGTGGGCGTCTATTAGTAAAAGAAACATTGTGTCCAAGAAGGGCCCCACGTAGTCGACATGGAGGCGCACTCATGGCCATCCTGGCCATTCCCAGGGGTGCTATGGAGCTAAGGAACATAGCTTTTGTACCTGCTGGCACGGAAGACAACTTTTGATGCCTACGTCCATCCTTAACCACCACAAGTAGCTGCGCGCGAGCATCTTCATCCTACTAATGCAAGGATGAACGCTATGTATTTCAGCCAGTAATGGCCTTCGCCCTCTCAGGGGCACGATAACCCTTGCTTCCCAAAGCAGTATGCCATCCTGGCAGGTCAGCTCACATCTGTGATGGAAACAGGGCTTCAAGTCATCAGACTTTGGCTCATCTGACCATCCATTCAAGACCTGCTCCTAGAGGTCAAATAAAAGTGGGTCTTGGCTTGTCCACTCATGGGTTTGTTTGGCCTGGATAGGGGAGGAATCCAAAAAATTTAGTACTAAGACAAGTTCCTGGGGAATTGGAACCTTCACTTTGTTATCTGGCAGGAGGAGGTGGCTCAGCAAGTCAGCATGTGCCATCTGGCTTCCCGAATGGTGAATAAAAGTGTATTTGTGAGCAATCAATATCAATGCCCACCTCTGGACGTGAGCAGGTGTGATGGGGGTAATCACCTTATCCTCTCCAAATAATCCCAGCAAAGGCTTGTGGTGGGATATTATGTGAAAATGGCGACCGTGGAGGTATTGATGGTATTTCCAAACACTAAACAGAACAGACAAGCCCTCCTTCTCAATTTGAGTACATTGTCGCTCTTTAGCACTGAGCGTGTGAGATGTATAAGCAATGGGTCATTTGGAACCATCTTTCATCTGGTGTGAAAGTACAGTCCCTACTCCATATGGGATGCGCCACATGTTAAAATAAATTGGACCAGTAGGGCCAATGATCTTAACAACTGCTTTACCTTTAGAAATGCATCCTGGTGTGGAGCTTGCCAAACCCATTTATGATTTTTCTTAAGTAATGAATATAATGGAGCCTGTACGGTTGATAGATTTGGGAGGAATCGCCCATAGTGGTTTATCATGCCTAAGAATGCCTTTAGTTCTGTAGTGTTTCTCGGTGCAGGTACCTCACAAATAGCCTTGACCTTTCCTTCCACAGGATGCAGGCCCTGCATCTCAACCTTATGGCCCAATGAACTACCTCTTTGGTTTGGAAAATACATTTTTCTTGCTTCAAGCGCATCCCACCCTGTAAGAAGCGTTTCAGCACCTCCTCCAAATTAGCTAAGTGGAGTTAGGGTCTACATGGATTTTGGCTTGTAGCTCATCACTGAAAACGGAAGTGTACTTTTGTAACAATTCCTGTAAGTTTCTCATCCTGATATTAAGAATCTCAGCCCATTGCAATTTAATCTTTTTAAGCCAGTTGCGACCAATTAAACTGGGGCCTGCCCCAGCTACTACTGTAAGAGGGACATTTTCAGGCTGATCCCCGTACTGCACCAGGACTTGATGTATCCCTTTCACTTTTATTTCTTTGCCCGTATGTTTTTAATTTAATGTCTGATTCTTCCAAATTTAAGGGATGGACTCCTTTATTCAAGCGTCTGAATGTATGTTCTCCTATGACTGACATTGATGCCCCAGTAACCTCCATCTTGATGGGTTGTTCATTGACTCTAATGACTACCTGAATTGGCTCAGTTCTACCCACTTTCAAGTTGTACAATGAATGGATGTCAGATTCTGCTTCCTCTGGTTCTTCAACAAGACAGATTTCATGATTTCTACCTTTGTTTTTAAAATGTTATCTCAGCCTATCTTGACAGTGCCACATTATGTGACCATTGTGGTGGCAAAAAACACATTCGATATTTCTGAACTGTTGATCACCTGCAGGCTGCCTGGATGCATTTCTCTCACTAATGTCATGGGTTTTCACTGTAGTTCTGTTGTTCTTCAATGGCCTGTACATAGAGGGCGTTCCCAGCCTTTCTGCGGAGTCTAACATTTTTGCGCCTTTTGTTTACAACCCTTCCTGCCCTACAAAATGGACAGCGCCATTTTGTGTACCCTTTATTGCCTACGAGTCTCTAACAGAGTTCTCCATGGCTGAAACCAATTCTGATGCTTTGCTGAAGTCTTGATTAGTTTCAGATAGCAATCGATTTTGAGTAGCATTGACCTCAATTCCTTATTTCAATCGGTCTCTCAACATGTCATTAGATGATGTTCCAAACTCACTATATTCTCTTAATTCCTTTAAAGCGGCTACATAGCCAGCTATTATCTCTCCTGGAAGCCAATTCCTCAAATTGAAGTTAAAATGCTGCATAGTGACTGAGGGCTTGAGCATCAGGTGTTTTTTTACAATGTTTACTAACTCATCGAAAGTCTTTGTATCGGGAGTGTTAGGTTACGTGAGGCTGCGGATCAGTCCGCACATTTTGCTCCCGCATGAGGACAAAAGAATCACCCTCTTCTTCTCCTCCTCCGCGATGTTGTTAGTGGTCAAGTAGAACGCTGACATTTGAAGTAATGAGACCAGTGACTGGAAATAGGGTTTGCATGGTTCAAGATGCCCAAACCATGGCATACTCGATGGCTAAGGAGACTGTGCCTTCAAACAGCTTACAATGTAGTGGCAAAGTAACATAGCTGGCTTACCGCGGTTTTCTTGATTGCTGTCAATTGAACTGATTTATCCTCGTCACCAGTTTTATGTTTTTAGTTATCAGGTTTGCTTTGTCTGGCAAATGCTAGCTGCCCCCTTGATATTAACACATTAGTTGGAGCTTGAAACAATATAGACAGAGAGACCAATTAACTGAACAAACACTGGTAGTTCAAAACAAAAACAGAATTACCTGGAAAAACTCAGCAGGTCTGGCAGCATCGACAGAGAAGAAAAGAGTTGACGTTTCGAGTCCTTATGAAGAAGGGTCATGAGGACTCAAAATTTCAACTCTTTTCTTCTCCGCCGATGCTGCCAGACCTGCTGAGCTTTTCCAGGTAATTCTGTTTTTGTTTTGGATTTCCAGCATCCGCAGTTTTTTGTTTTTTGTTTTTAAACACTGGTAGTTTATTGAAACTAAGAACAGAGAACTAACACCATGTGAGCTTCTTCAATCACCCCCAGCTCTAGACCTACAGTTACCAAAGTAGCCCACGCTGTGTAGCAATTTGTCAATGTAGTCACATGGTCAATGAACTACATTCTCTTAAAGGTACTTAGCACTACGCTTTACCCCATGGGAGGCTTGGCCTAAATAGCCAAGTGGTTATGGTGCTGGGTTTGTAACCCCAAGATCAAGAGTTCAAATCTCACAATGGCAAACTATGAAACAATGTAACTTCATCTGAATAGGAACAGATGGAAACGTGTTTGTACTCGAAAGAGTTACTACATGGGAGTAGGCGGGATGCAGATTTGAGGTTACTATCAGATCAGCCATGATTTTATTAAATGGAAGGGCAGAATGGCCTACTCCTGCTCCTTGTTTGTATGTTCGTAATGTCAAGGACAGGTGGTTAGAAACTTTCTTGTTAGGAATGGCCATTGCCTGGCACTTGAGTAGCACAAATGTTGCTTGCCACTTATCAGCCTAAGCACAGGCTGCTTCATTACCTGAAGAATTGCAAATGGAACTGAACAGTATGCAATCATCGGTAAACATCCCCACTTCTGTCCTTATGATGAAGAGCATCAGCTTATTCCCAGCAAAAATAAGTCTCATTGTCAGCAAAGAGCTCTGTGCAAAAAACAAAATAGATGATATTCTTGCTGCCTTCTGAGATATTAAAGGACAAAAGAACTGACAAATTTGGACAACTTTATTATACTTTATACAAATAGGGTATGCCTCCCTCAGGAAGGGAGGGTACTCTACACATCAAGGAAATCAACTCTACTTGTATGAATTTCTGTGGCATCTCCCGCCGTTAATTCCATGGTGATGTGATCAAATTACCTATCAGGCCAACATACACTTCTCAGCTTGCAAACTGGAAAATGACCTGAATGTTATCGTATCTGAACAACAGTGTTCCTTTAACTTAAATTCTGTACTTACACTTTTGCACCTGAAAGTCATCAATGCAGATTACTACTTGAAGAGCAATTAAAATAAAGCTTTGTGTTAATTATTAATGTAATTAAACCAGATGTCTTATTCTTGTCAGTTTATTCATCCTACCTGAGGCTGCAAGCAAACATAATGACTAAGTTTATTTTTTTATATATATAGCCTTGCTGCCTTTTTCTGTCATTAAACTTCTTGGGCAGCTAGGGATGAAGGAGGCTAAATTAGGTAGCACCCAAAAACAGATCAAGGGATCACAATGTGCAATTATCTCACACTCATTGTTTGTGACACAAGTAGCTTTGTGCTGGTGTACTGGTATTGTCGCTAGACTAATAATCCAGAGATCCAGGGTAATGTTCTAGAGATACAGGTTCAAATCTTGCCACGGCAGATGGTGGAATTTGAATTCAATAAAAATCTGGAATTAAAAGTCTAATGATAACCATTGTTGATTGTTGTAAAAGCCCATTTGGTTCACTAATGTCCTTACCTGGTCTGGCCTTCATGAAACTCCCACACCATAGCAGCAATGTGGTTGACTTAAATGCTCTCTGAAACATCCTACCAAGCCACTCAGTTGTAACAAACTGCTACAAAGTCACAAAAAAAGGAATAAAACTGGATGGACCACCTGCCATTGACTTATGGCAATCTCAGACCTATCAACTCTGCAAAGCCCTCCTTACTAACATCTGGGGACTTGTGCCAACAGTTGAAGAGCTGTCTCACAGACTAGTCAAGCAATGGCCTGACAGAATCATACCTTACAGACAATGCCCAAGACACCATCACCATCCCTGGGTATGTCCTGTCCCACTGGCAGGTGGTAGCACAGTGGTATACAGTCAGGAAGGGAGCTGCCCTAAGAGTCCTCAACATTGACCCTGGACCCCATGAGGTCTCATGGCATCAGGTCAAACATGGGCAAGGAAACCTCCTGCTGATTACCACGTACCACCCTCCCTCAGCTGATGAAACAAGGATGCAGAATGTACTCTGGGTGGGGGACTTGAATGTCCCACCAAGTGTGGCTAGCTAGCAGCACCACTACTGGCAAAGTCCTAAATGACATAGCTACTAGACTGGGTCTGTGGCTGGTGGAAAAGCATACTTGACCTCATCCTCACCAACCTGCATGCTACAGATGCATCTGTCCATGACAGTATTGGTAGGAGTGACCACTGCACAGTCACTGTGGTGATGAAGTCCTGCCTTCACATTGAGGATACCCTCCATTGTGTTATGTGGCACTACCACTGTGCTAAATGGGATAGATTTCAAACAGGTCCAGCAACTCAATACTGGGCATTCATGAGGAGCTGTGGAGTAGCAGCAGAATTGTACCCGAATGCAATCTGTAACCTGATGGCCTGGTATATCCCCCACTCTAATAAGCCATTGGATCAATACTGCTTTAAAGAAGAGTGCAGGAGGGCATGCCAGGAGCAGCACCAAGCATACCTAAAAATGAGGAGTCAACCTGGTGAAGCTATAACACAGGATTACTTGTGTGCCAAACAGCATAAGCAGCAAGTGATAGACAGGGCTAAGCAATCCCACAACCAACGGATCAGATTTAAGCTCTGCAGTCCTGCTACATCCAGTCATGAATGGTGGTGGACAATTAAACAGCTCACTGGAGCAGGAGGCTCCACAAATATCCCCATCCTCAATAATGGAGGAGGCCAGCACATCAGTGCAAGATATAAGGCTGAAACATTTGCTACAATCTTCAGGCAAAAGTGCCGATGGATGATCCATTTTGGCCTCCTCTTGATGTCCCCAGCATCACAGATGCCACTCTTCAGCCAATTTGATTAATTCCACATAATATCAAGAAATGGCTGAAGGCACTGGATACTGCAAAGGGTATGGGTTGCTGTCAATATTCCGGAAATAGTACTGAAGACTTGTGCTCCAGGGTTTGCCGCACCCCTCGCTAAGCTGTTCCAGCACTGCTACAACCCTGGCATTTACCCGGCTATGTGGCAAATTGCCCAGGTATGTCCTGTACACAAAAAGCAGGACAAATCTAACCCAACCAGTTACTGCCCCACTAGCCTACTCTCCATCATCAGTGAAGTAAGGGGTCATCAACAGTGCTATCAAGCGGCACTTGCTTAGCAATAACCTGCTCACTGACATTCCGTTTGGGTTCCACCAGGGCCACTCAGCTCCTGACCTCATTAAAGCCTTGGTGCAAACATGGTCAAAAGAGCTGAACTCCTGAGGTGAGGTGAAAGTAACTGCCCCTGACATCAAGGAAGCATTTGACAGAGTGTGGCATCAAGGAGCCTGAGCAAAACTGGGGTCAATGGGGATCAAGGGGAAAACTCTCCATTGGTTGGAGTCTTACCTAGCACAAAGGAAGATGGTTGTGATTGTCGGAGGTCAGTCATCTCAGCTCCAGGACATCACCGCAAGAGTTCCTCAGGGTAGTGTCCTCGGCCCAACCATCTTCAGCTGCTTCATCAATGACCTTGCTTCCATCATAAGGGCAGAAGTGCAGATGTTCGCTGATGATTGCACAATGTTCAGCACCATTCGTGACACCTCAAATACTGAAGCAGTCCATGCCCAAATGCAGCAAGACCGGACTTTGTCCAGGCTTGGACTGACAATTGGCAAGCACAATTCGCAACACACAAGTATCAGGTAATGACCATCTCCAACAAGAGAGTATCCAATCATTGCAGAGAGTATCCAATCATTGCCCCTTGTTGTTCAATGGCATTACCATCACTGAATACCCCATCATCAACATCCTGAGGTTACCATTGATCAGAAACTGAACTGGCCATATAAATACTGTGGCCACAAGAGCAGGTCAGAGGCTAGGAATCCTGCGACGAGTAACTCACGTCCTCACTCCCCAAAGCCTGTCCACCATCTACAAGGCACAAGTCAGGAGTGTAATGGAATACTCCCCACTTGCCTGGATGAGTGCAGCTTCCCACAACACTCAAGAAGCTTGACACTGTCCAGGACAAAGCAGCCCGTTTGATTGGCACCAGCTCCACAAACATTCGCTCCCTCCACCACCGATGCACAGTAGCAGCAGTGTGTGCCAACTACAAGATGCACTGCAGGAATTCACCAAGGCTCCTACGACAGCACCTTCCAAACCCATGACCACTACCATCTAGAAGAACAAGGGCAGCAGATAGATGGGAACACCACCATCTGGAAGATCCCCTCCAAGTCACTCGCCATCCTGGCTTGGAAATATATCGCCGTTCCTTCACTGACACTTGGTCAAAATCCTGGAACTCCCGTCCTAACAGCACTTTGGGTTTACCTACACCACATGGACTGCAGTGGTTCAAGAAGGCAGCTCACCACCACCTTCTCAAGGGCAACTAAGGGTGGGCAATAAATGCTGACCCAGCCAGAGAAGCTCACATCCCAGGAATGAATAATAAAAAAAACCTCTTAAAGAGGAGATGCATTGTTATTGACAGTTGTACAGGCAGTGAATGTCATGGGAAATAGTGAGGAATAGCACAACCTGTCAGAGAGTGGACTCCAAAGCTATCCGATGCTGCACTGGGGGCCTTGATGGAGGAGGTGGAGAGATGGTCTGTATTCACAGGGGTCCAGGATATAGTGGGTTGGCAGCCATGGAGATCAATGCCAGATACTTGAGGACTTAGATACAGTGACACAACAGTCAAGGGCCACTTCAGGACCTTATCTCAGGAGGGATGTGAGGGGAATGTAGGCCACGGATGAAAGCCAATAGGTGTACCCTGGTAGCCTCCTTGCAGTTTCAGGGCTGGGGATGCAGGGGGGTAGCCAATTAATTGAGCACCTATACCAACTGAGGGCCCCCCTCCCTGTGACAATGGCCAGCCCTGCTGAAAGAGCTCCCGCCCTTGCCTTCAACAATGACTCCAGCCCCTCCCCACTGGAGTATTTAAAGGAGAAATCCAAAGAGAAAATTTGTTGGACTTTGGGTTTGAACCAAGAGGATGTATTCAGGATGCTCAAGAGCTCTGTCTTAATTTAACAGTGAATTGCTTGAGGTGGAGTGAAGAGTTGGAGAGAGCTATTCTTCCCCAGTAACAGGAGGAAGAAATCAAGCGCTGGAACGAAGGAAGTGTGACTGGAGGTGGCCGAGGAAGTCAGCAGCAGGAACACTGGGCCACACGTCAGTGCAGGATGCACATAATGATATATAAATCAGGGATGGTAAATACAGTTACACTTTCACCGACATCTTACTGTGTGCATCATTGTGCCCCTCACTCTGCCTTTCCAAACCAGTTGAATCACATCGCTCCTCACACAAATTTACCATGCAAGTGCATTCATCCTTGTCTCTCTGTGCATTGTATATTCCCATCTATCCACCCACCACTGCCATTCACCTATATTCTTATGCAATTTGATGCCCTTCTCTCATAGTCACCTTCAACAAACACAATGCATCTAGTGAGGTCATGCCATTACAGTCACTCACGGGTCTGTTCTTTCCTCCATGGCAAAGCAGAGAACGTGGAACATAAGGGAGAAGGAGAGAACTGGTGGTTGTCTTTCACAGATTTCCCAATTGAAAATTGCAGAGGAGGAAGTGCTGAAGATTCAGCATCCCTGATCATCAGAGTTGGGGAGATGGGGACCTTCCAGTTACTTGGTGAGAGAATTAAATATCAGCGACCCACACATCATAAGCACTCAGCCATGGGAAGCTGATTTCAGGAGCAAATGAAATATAATTATCACCATAACACTAAGTTATAACGTATTTAACTTAGCAGTATTAATTCATACTATTTCTGTCATGTCCTTCAGGTGTACAGCAGCAGGCAAAGAACCTCCCAGATACTGAATGCTCAGAGGAACTGATTCCTTCTGAGGATGTCTGTCACAGCACTTATGTTTACCATGCACCAGTGCAGAGGCTCGCACATCAGTGGGTGCAGTAGAACAGATAGCTGGGTTTTCACCTGATGGCTCAGTTCATAAGTGAGCAAGAGCCGAAAGTGGGAGCATGGACAACAGTGGAGTGTCCACACAAGAGGCACAGCCCTCAAGATCTGCTCAATAGAACACAGGTGCTGGGTAACCATCAATGAAAAGGATAATCACTGAGAGGCAGCAGAAAATCTGACATACTGACAGGCCTTCCACACACAATGTCCACAATTTCAGATATAATTGTGAATTACATTGAGTAGATTGATTTTGCAAGACAAACCAAAAAAAAAGAGGGTGAGGCAGTACTTTCAGGAGTGCACCAGACCTGCAAGGGACACTCTTCCGAAAGAGGATTTTTTTTAAAAAGCAGCTGATTGGTAAGTAAATCCAGGTGAGTTTTTTTTTCAATCTATTAAAG
The DNA here is from genome assembly GCF_017639515.1 of Carcharodon carcharias. Taxonomy (NCBI): domain Eukaryota; kingdom Metazoa; phylum Chordata; class Chondrichthyes; order Lamniformes; family Lamnidae; genus Carcharodon; species Carcharodon carcharias. The sequence continues at coordinate 62,102,209 of NC_054480.1, read as the reverse complement.
TTATTCATTGCTTAATACTGAGGTTGGGGCTAAAAAAAAAGTATAGAGTTGTACTGTACAAGTATAATTAGTCAAGAAACAAGGTTCCTAGCTAACATAAATAAGGCCCCGAGCTAGCGTATTTTTTAAGGGAGTAACTAGCTTAATCGAGAGGGATGTCATGGCACGAGATCTCAGACCCGTGATATGCTCCTCCTGCAGGATGTGGGAAATGAGGGATGCTTCCAGCATCCCTGTTGACCATGTGTGCAGAAGGTGTGTCCAAATGCAGCTTCCAGCTAATCGGATTTCGGAGCTGGAGCTGCGGGTGGACTCATTGTCCAGCATTCGCAGTGCTGAGCAAGTCATGGATAGCACATTTAGTGACGTGGTCACACTGCAGGTGAAGATTACACAGGCAGAAAGGGAATGGGTGACCATCAGGAACAGTATAAGACTCAGGAAGGTAGTGCAGGAGCCCCCTGTGGTCATCCCCCTCTCTAACAGATATACCGCTTTGGATACTGTTGGGGGTGGCGGGGGATGGCCTCTCAGAGGAAAGCAGCAACAGCCATGTTCACAGCACCGTGGGTGGCTCTGCTGCTCAGAGGGGCGGGAGGAAAACAAGTGACAGGGGATTCAATAGTTAGGGGCACAGACAGATCTGTGGCCGCAAATGTGAATCAAGGATGGTATGTTGTCTCCCTGGTGCCAGGGTCCAGAATGTCACGGAGCGGCTGCAGGACATTCTGGGGAGGGAAGGTAAACAGCCAGTGGTCGTGGTACATATTGGTACCAATGACATAGGTAAACTAAGGGATGAGGACCTGCAAGCTCAGTACAGGGAATTAGGAGATAAATTAAAATGCAGGACCACAAACGTAGTAATCTCAGGGTTATGCCCAGTTCCACGTGCTAGCAAGAGCAGGAATAAGAGGATAGAGCAAATTAACACATGGCTGGAGAGATGGTGTAGCCGGGAGGGATTCAGATTCTAGAGGCACTGGGACTGGTTCTGGGGAAGGTGGGACCTGTACAAACCGGATGGGCTGCACCCAGGCAGAGCTGGGACCAGTGTCCTTGTAGGGGTTTTTGCTAGTTCTGTTGGGGAGTACTTAAACTAGTGTGGCGGGGGATGGGATCCCAGGAGTAAGATCAGATAAGTCAGATTCAGATCAGAAAAATTGAGGTAGAACATTAGCTAGGGACATTGTGATAGACATGGAGTTACAGGAGAAGCAAAGTTTAAAAAGTGTCCAGCAAGGGAAACTGATGGGGTTAAACTATTTATACTTCAATGCAAGGAATATTACAAACAAGGTAGATGAGTTAAGGGCACAGGTAGACACATGACAGCAGGATGTCATTGCTATAACGGAGACCTGGCTAAAGAAGGAACAAAACTGGCAGCTAAATATCCCTGGTTATAGAGTCTTCAGACACGATAGAGTAGGAGATAGAAAAGGGGGGGGGGGGGTAGCACTAATGGTTAAAGAATCAATTCCAGTTGTGTGAAGGGATGATATACTAAATGGGTTAACAAACAAGACTTTATGAATTGAGCTTAGAAATAAAAAAGGGGCAGTCACACTACTGGGAATATACTACAGACCCCCAAATAGTGAAAGGGAGATAGAAGAACAAATATGTAGGCAAATTTCTGCTTGTAAGAACGAGAGGGCAATAATAGTAGGAGACTTCAACTGTCCTAATATCAACTGGGATTCAAACAATATAAGGGGCACTGAGGGAGAAAACTTTATGTAGTGTGTCCAGAAAATTTTTTTCAACCAATTAGTGACAAACCCAATGAGAGGAGATGCAATTCTAGACCTACTCTTGGAGAACGAAGAAGGGCAAGTGGGTGAAGTGACAGTTGGTGACCATATCGGGGACAGTGATCACAATTCAGTTAGATTTAGCATTGCCATGGAAAAGGACAGAGATAAGGCAGGAGTAAAAGTCTTGAACTGGGGGAAGGCAAATTTTGCAGAAATGAGAAGGGACTTGGCTGAGGTGGTCTGGACAGCACTGCTGGAGGATAAAACAGTGGAAAATCAGTGGGAAGCACCAAAAAGTGAGATCCTAATTGTACAAAGTAGACATGTCCCCTACAAAAATAAGAGTGGCACTGCCAAATCTAGACCTCCTTGATTGTCTAGAGGAATACAGGGGAAGATCAAACAGAAAAAGAAAGCGTATGATAGGCACAAAGAACTAAGCACTGCAGATAGCCTAGACGAATATAGGAAGTGCAGGGATGAAGTAAAAAAGGAAATAAGGAAATCAAAGAGAGGGCATGAAAAAAAATTAGCAAGTAAAGTTAAAGATAACCCAAAGATGTTTTACCAATACATTAATGCTAAAAGATTAGTTAAGGAAAAAGTGGGACCTATCAGAGATGAAGATAGAAATTTGTATGGAGATGCAGAGGCTGTGGGAAGGGATTTGAATGCATATTTTGTCTCCGTGTTTACAAAGGAAAGGAAGAATGTAGATATAATAGTCCAGGAGGAACACTGCAAGATATTAGACAGGATAGTCATAAAGAGAGAGGAAGCACTCGAGGGGTTGAAATCCTTGAAAGTTGATAAGTCACCAAGGCCAGATGGATTGTTTCCGAGGCTGCTGAAGGAAGTCAGGGAGGAGATAGCAGATGCTCTAAGGATGATTTTCCAATCTTCACTAGATACAGGGGATATACGGAGGACTGGAAAAATACAAATGTAGTTCTATTGTTTAAAAAGGGATCAAAGGAAATGCCAAACAATTATAGGCCAGTTAGTCTTACATCGGTGGTGAGCAAATTAGTAGAATCAATCCTGAGAGATAGGATTAACTGTCATGTGGAAAGGCATGGACTAGTCAGGGATGGTCAGCATGGATTTGTTAAATGAAGTTCTTGCCTCACAAAGTTGATTGAATTCTTTGAGGAAGTGACAAGAAGGGTTGATGAAGGTAGTGCAGTGGATGTTATGCAAATGAATTTTAGCAAGGCATTTGACAAGGTCCCACATGGCAGATTGGTCAGGAAAGTAAAAGCCCATGGGATTCAGGGTAATGTGGCAAACTGGATAAAAGGTTGGCTTTGTAACAGGAAACAAAGGGTAATGGTCGATGGATGCCCTTGCGAATGTAAAATTATCTCAAGTGGTGTTCCACAGGGATCGGCGTTGGGACCCTTGCTGTTTGTGTTATATTTTAACGATTTGGACATGAATGTGGGGGGCACATTTGGGAAATTTGCAGATAACACAAAGATTGGCCAAGTAGTGGATAGTGTAGAGGATAGCTATAATCTCCAAAACAATATAGATAGGTTGGTGGACTGGGTGGTAAAGTGGCAGATGGATTTTAACATAGGGAAGTGTGAGGTCATACATTTAGGGATGTCAAACAGTTACAGGGATTACAAAATAAATGGGAATATACTAAGAGGGGTAGATGAAGTGAGAAATCTTGGCATACAAGTACACAAATCCCTGAATGCAGCAGTTCAAGTAGACAAGGTTGTAAAGAAGGCATGTGGAATGCTCTCCTTCATAGGCAGAGGTACAGAATATAAAAGTAAGGATATAATGTTGGAATTGTCTGAAACACTGGTGAGGCCTTAACTGGAGTATTGTGTGCAGTTCTGGTCACCACAGTACAGGAAGGACGTAATAGCTCTGGACAGAGTGCAGAGGAGGTTTACAAGAATGTTGCCAGGGTTAGGAAAGTGTAGCTACGAGGAGAGATTGGATAGGTTGGGGTTATTTTCCTTAGAACAAAGAAGGCTGAGAGGTGATTTGATTGAGGTGTACAAAATTATGAAGGGAATAGATATAGTGGACAGGATAAAATTGTTTCCCTTGATGGAGAATTCTAGAACCAGGGGACATAGATTCAAGATAAATGGCATAGGGGGGACATGAGGAAGGTGTAGGGGGGACATGAGGAAGAACTTTTTACGCAGAGGGTAGTGGGTGTCTGGAATTCGCTGCCCAATTTGGTGGTAGAGGCAGAAACTTTAAACTCTTTTTAAAAGTACATGGATCTGCACCTAAAGTCCTGTAAACTGCAGGGTCACAGGCCGCGTGCAAGAAGGTGGGATTAGAAAGGGCACCTGGGTGTCCTCGGGCTGGCATGGACAAGATGGGCCAAATGGCCTCCTTCTGTGATGTAACTTTTCTATGGTTCTATAGCAAGGATGTCTTCCTCCATGGAGAGAATGACAATTCTGTGTGACATCAATTAGGGCAATAATACAAGTCCAGGCAGTCTCTGACCATGGCCATACAGCTTCTGGATGCCATAAAGACGATGTCAGCCTGCTTACCCTTTTCCTTACAGTGCATCGTTGATCTGCACCAGAGCGAAGTGCGGCTGGCCCATGAGAGGGATGGTGGTGAAAGGGGATATGGAAGTGGGAATTCACTTAAAATGCATCCACTTCTCACCTATTCATCCCCCATTAGTCAGAGCATACCATTCTGCCTCGTGTCCTGATGGCCAAGTCTGTCCCTGATTAGATACAGTTGGAGCAATCTTTAGCAGGGCCCTCACAGGCTCCAAGACAAAGAGGACATAAGCCAAGAGCACCTTCATTGGCAAAGTAGAGATCAGAACAGCCTGAGTCTAACTCTGCTGATACTACAGGGATTGTACCAAATTGTTTAGTAGAAGCACAGAAAATGTATTATTTTGCACCGCTTTCCAGTGTTGCCCATTGTTGGCTTTTGGATGCCAGCTTACCTTTTAAGTTGCTTACTGATGAATGGTGGGATGTACAATGGGTGTTTGGGTGGTACAAAACCGCAGTGCATCAGTAATATTGGGTGAAGTAGGAAGAATGGTCATTGGATGTGGGTGTTACATCAGTACGGTGGTAACTGAACCTTACAGCTAAAAGAGAATAAAAGCAAAATACTGCGGATGCTGGAAATCTGAAATAAAAACAGAAAGTGCTGGAAATACTCAACAGGTCTGGCAGGTTGTGGAGCGAGAAAGAGTTAACATTTCCGAGTTAAAAAGAAATCCCTGGAATGCCAATGTGAGTGGCTCCTTCAATAGGAGGAGGTGGTGGCATAGTGTTATTGTCACTGGACTGGGAATGTCGAGATCCAACATAATTATCTGGGGACCTAGGTTCAAATCCCACCATGGTAGAATTTGAAGCCAATAAAAATCTGGAATTAAAAGTCTGATAGCCATAAAACCATTACTGATTGTTGTAATGCCCTTTAAGTCTGGCCTGCATTTGGCCCCAGACCCTCAGCAAAATGCCCTCTGAACATGGGCAAGAAATGCTGGCCTAGCCAGTGACACCCACATCCCATGAATCAACAAAACACTGGAGGAAGCCATTTTCCCCTTCCTCATTGGATTCATCCACAGATTTGAAGTATGCTTTGAGTTTGAACTAGGGGTTACTGAGATAGAGGCTGGGATAATCCATGCCTGTTGTGTTCAGTGTTGTGAGCAGACAATGTGGCAAGAAGGCCCAAAAATTGGTTTTGTGATGCTGTGAAACCAGTTTGCGATCATCCGCTGTGTTCCCGCCATTGGATATCGTGAACCTCATTGTAATGCATGGGCATATCATTATAAAGCCGGCCAGTCTGCTGGACCCATCGCCAGCCGGCACCCCACATTCCCCCCTCTGCTGGATCGTCCACCCACATTGATGGGAAAACACACAGGTGCAGAACATGTCTTGACAAATGTGACGTGCAAAGGTTGGGGCTGGCTCTGCTCATGGAATTTGGAAAGTCACTGTTGATGCTCACAACAGATGATGGTCAAGGGGGTGGCAGAGAAAGATGTCATTGGAAGGGGGGAATGAAAGTGTCAGGGGGTAGGGTTCAGAGGGGATGTAATGGGATGGGGGTGGAGATGGCAACTGGGGATATAGGTGTAAGGTGGTGCTGGGAGGTATCAGGAAAGGAGTTGGGAAGGAGTCCTGGGGGAGGAAGAAGTAAGGCTGGAGGAAGGAGTCGAGAAGGTGGAAGAGGTAAGACTGGAGGAAGGAGTCAGGAGGGTGGAAGCAGTAAGGGTGTCTGAGAAAGGCAGAAAGGGGGAGAGATTAAGAGGGGGGGAGTCCACTGGGCAGGAGGATTAAGGTGGCGAGGAAGGGGCTCCGGGGTGAAGGGTCCGAAGTGGGGGGGGATGTTCAGGTGAACATGTGAGGGAGGGGTGTGACGGGTCCATCTGAACTGAGGGTGAGCATGGTATGAGGGAATGGTGAGAATGACCAAGGGCAGAATGAGAGGATGAGTGTTCAACATTAGCAGTAGAAGGGAAGGTGAGGGTTGTTAGTGGGGACTCAGAGGCAGGAATGGATGCTGGGGTTGAGATTTGGGATGTGGATGGGGGTGGGATTTTTGGAAAAGAAGGGAACATGCACGTTCACCTGGACATACCCAAAGGAAAGGGATTGTGGCTGGTAGGTCACAGAGGGAAGATGGAAGGTGATGCCATGGGGATCAAGTGTGATGGGGGAAACCAAATCCAGACCATGCTGTCCAAGTCAAAAGCGAAGTGACAGTCATGGTGGGCGAGATCAGGTTCTGCTTGGGAGTGTGATCATTGGATAGGCTGACAGTAGCTCCCAGGTTCAATAATATGTCCCTCCTGCACCTTTTGGGAACAATGGGGGCCTGCCATTATGCCCTCCATCCTATTCTGACTGCAGGACAGCAACCTCACTACTCGGGCTTGGGAGGCAGTGGCGGCGGTGGCTAGCAGCAATGTCCTGCAAGAGAGGACAGCCACTCAGTGCCAAAAAAGGATGAATGGCCTCATCCATTCCTCCAAGGTAATTTACTCTTCTCATTACTCTCAACTCACACACTCACAAACCCATCACACATCCACAGGGACATCACATCTCAAGGGACAGCATGACTAACTCTTACACACACCCTCGCATTTCTATCAGGCTCATATCCTCTCAAGCTTGCGTCCTCATCCCGTCCATGGCTCCACTCACCACACAAACATTCCACACAGTGCCATGTATCCTGCTCATGCTCTCTCCATCTGTTTTCATGCAAGAGAAGCTGGTCCACATCAGCAGGAAGAGGTCTCAGGCTGGGTGTGGAGTGGCACACATTAGGCTGGAGAAGAGGCAACTGTGAGGTCCGAGTCAGATGACGAGCCTCTAGATTTGGCCTTCCAACTCATCTTGGAGAGTCAGCAGAGGTGTGGGAATGTCACGCAGAGCTGTTGGAAGCCCTCAGCGGAGTGGCACATGAGTCGGAGGTGTGCGTCCATCTGCTCTCTGATGAAGTGGTGCCCACATGTGCATGTATGGAGGTTTCCATGAGGTGGATAGTGGACGCCATGGAGACCCTGTTCCAGCAGTATGTGGAAATGTAGGCAGACCTGCACTCCATCATGGGACCATTGGGTGAGTTCCTGCAGTGGCAGCGCAAGAGGGAAATGGGGCACCTTGATGTCCTCCTTGGGTGCTCCTTCCCCTCAAGGAGTCAGGCCAGTGCCCCCGGGCACCCAAAGGATGGAGGAGCGGCAGCCAGACACCCAGGGTCATCTACTCAGGAATCTCAAAGGCTGTCCTCTCCCTCTGAGTCCCCTTTGCCTGTGAGCCCCTCACCCTGTCTTCTTTGCAGCAGTCATGTGTTAGAAGCAATGAGAGGTGTGCACGAGGCTGGACCTTAAATATGGCGCTCGGTGTGATGAAGCGGCAAGCGGAGAGTCAAAATGTTTAGGGTGGTGGTCACTTCCATACCCACTGGTAACGTATGTATATACATACAAACATATAAGTTAGGAGCTGGAGTAGGCTAATTGGCACTCTGAGCCTGCTCTGCCATTCACTAAGATCATGGCTAATCTGATATTAATCTTAATTCCCCGTTCCTGCCTACCCATCATAACCTTACACCCCTTGTTCATCAAGAATCTATCTAGCTCTGCCTTAAAAATATTCGAAGGTTCTGCCTCCACCTCATTTTGAGGAAGATAATTTCAAAGAGTCATGAACCTCTGAGAGAAAGAAATTCTCCTAATTTCTGTCTCAAATGAGCGATCCCTTATTTTTAAACAGTGACCCCTAGTTCTATATTATCCCACAAGAGGAAACATCCTTTCCACATTCACCCTGTCCAGACCTCTTAGTATCTTATATGTTTCAATCAAGTCAAGTTTCAATCAATTAATCTTAACTCTTCTAAACTACAGCGGATACAAGCTTAGCCTGTCCATCCTTTCCTCATAAGACAACCCGCCCATTCCAGGAATTAGTCTAGTGAACCTTCTTTGAACTGCTTCCAACACATTTATATCCTTCCTTAAATAAGGAGACCAATATTGTACACAGAACTCCAGGTGTGGTCTCAGCAATGCCCTGTAGAACTGAAGCATAACTTCTCTACTCTTGCATTAAAATCCCCTTGCAATAAATAATAACATTCTATCAGCTTTCCTAATTACTTGTGGTACCTGCATACTAACCTTTTGTGATTTATGCATTAAAGACACCCAGATCCCTCTGCATCTCAGAGCTCTGCAATCTCTCACCATTTAGTTAATAAACTTAATTTTTATTCTTCTTGCAAAAATGGACAATTTCACATTTTTACACATTTTGCAGTCTCCTTATGTCCTCTTCACAACTTACTGTCTTACACATCTTTGTGTCATCAGCAAATTTAGCAACATACCTTTGGTCCCTTAATTCAAGTCATTTATATAAATTGTAAATAGTTTAGGCCCCAGCACTGATCCCTATGGCACACAACTCGTTACATCTTGCCAACCAGAAAATTACCCATTTATGCCTACTCTCTGTTTCCTGTTAGCTAGCCAATCTTCTATTCATGCCAGTAAGTTAGCCCCTATACCATGAGATTTTATTTTCCACAACAACCTTTGATGTGTCACTTTATCAAATGTCTTCTGAAAATCTAAGTGCAGTACATCCACTGGTTCCCCTTTATACACAGCACGTTAATTCTTTATGGTCAGTATTTTGAGCTCGGCGGGTGGGTGCTGTCGGCAGGCCCAGGATCGGCCAAGAAACAGGCCACTGCCTGCGATTGGCCCCCGACTGCGATTTCACACTGGCAGGCTAATTAAGGCCTGCCCAGCATGAAACGTGGCTCCTCACTGGTCGGGAAGGACCGAGCAGGGGTGGGGCTTGTCAGCCACCGGGTCCAATGGTGACCCAGCGGCTGGTTTTCAAATAGCCCAGGCAGCGCCTGGAAGGATGCATTGAAAGAATGCCTGTTCTGATAAGTGAGGGAGTCAAGTGCAACTAGAGATGCCAGGTGGGAGGGCGGGTCAGGTGGGCACTCGTCCCCTGCTTTTTGGATGAGTGCCTCATAGTCTTGGAGGAGGTGGCTGCCAGGAGGGACACCCTTGTCCCCAGAGATGGTAGGTGGAGGCCACCACACCTCTCTAAGAGAACATGGGAGGTGGTGGCACAGCTGGTTCGCAGCCATGACACGGTGGGGTGTACATGGGTCCAGTGCTAGAAGAGGTTCAATGACCGGCTCCTCTCAGGAAGGGTGAGTATCATGTTGGCATGGGTCAGTGTGCAGGAGTGTTAAGGTGTGGCTGTCCCCCCATGGACCTCAGGGGTGTTAAAGTCTGAGTGCCAACTGTCAAAGACGCTGGAGCTCGCCAAGGGGGTGAGCCCTGGCTACTTGGACTGAGTGCCTTGCAGCTCGAGGGCCATGACTCGGATGTGCCCTATGAGGTGTTCCTCAGCTGGGGTTGGCCAAGCTGCAATGGCGCTGCAGGTAGAGAGTGGACTAATCAATGCTGCACTGTCCTTTCAGGTGAAGACAAGCCATAAACAGAGAAGTCACGTACAGGTGGAGGCCCGCCCAACCTGCTACTGTTGACCAAGTTCGAGCAGGATGCCCTTAAGCTGGAGAGCTGGCACATTCCCCGTGCAATCGGGCGTGGAGAGGTGGGGGTGCCAGTTGAAAGTAAGAGCGCAATGAACAGAGGTGAGAGTTTCGGATTGTGCAACCATTCTTATGTAGTCTCATCATTGATGGGAGCCTCGCACCTGGAGACCCCATTGATCATTGAAAGATGATGGCACCATGATACAGATCTCCATTGTCTCACAGGGTGCCTGGCATGCACAGTGGCAGTGTGATGACTTTAACTCATGACATGTCCTTCTCCTAGAATCACCAGCACGTGTTTGCTCTGTGGACCCCAAAGGGCCACCCTGATGCCGGAGGACTTCTGGGAATTTACACCTGCATCACACCCGTTCTCTAAACCAGGCAACAGTGCAGATACCAGCACCTCGGTGGGCATTAGGTCAGTGGCTAGAATGTAGGTGCACATTGGTGAGGACACTTTACACTCGCTTGAGGTGCAGGTGGAGGCAGAGAGTGCTCAGGGCGCCGGCAATCGGAGGACTGCTGGGGAACAGCACCATGCTGAACCTAAGGCAGATGATGAGCCATCCATTAGGCGGCAGATGCTGGACCCGGGAGGATCTGACAGAGATCCATGAGGGCCTGCATGCCATGGTTTTAATTGTGGAGGGGTCCATGCTGAGCAAGAGCACTGCATTGACCCTCATGGCCGTGCACACTGACTCCTCCACTGAGAGAATGGTGAATCTCATGGAGAGGCAGATGCAGGGACAGAACCAGGAGTTCCTGGGGTTGCGCTCAGACCTGCAAGACCTCACCCAGGCACTGACCTCAGCTGGTCAGTGCCAGTGTGGGAGATGGATGAGGTACTCAGTATCCCAACTAGGTGCCCATCCATCAACGGCAAGCAGGGAGGTCTAAGGCGACATTACATTGGCGCACAAGCTGCTTGTAATTTCTGCGGGCTCCTCTCAGGGCGCTTGGGATGATAGCAGCAGCTCCTCTGCCCCTCCCAGTGACTGTGGCATCTGATGAAGCTGCTGTGACTGGGGAGATGCCAGCCGTGGCATTGGCCATTCCCTCCCAGACGAGGCCAGTACAGGCTCTATTGGCCAGAGGACGACTGCCAAAGTCATCAAGGCCAACAAGATAGCAGCCAGCAGGCTGCCTCCAATGCTGGTGCCAGCAAGGGGGGGCACCAAGGCATAGCAGTCGGAAAAACATGTTAAAGGCACCATGAGCACAAGAGGGACAGTTCATGGGTCATTTTCGGTTCATATATGTTTGGTTTATATGTCTGTTGATGTGGACATCAACATCAGTAATGGTAATTATGCTTTATCTGTGACAATAACATTAAATGTCCTGTAGTTCTGATGGCCTGAGTATGCTTCACCATTTTTCTTTTCGGTGCAGGTACGCCAGTATGTAGTGCTGGAAGTGAGTGCCTGGATACTTTATTACACAGGCATTGAGTGGAATTTAGGTGTAAATGAAAGGGTCATTTCAGACATCCCAGATGGAGGCAGTGCCCCTAGCATGAAGTGGAAGCAGATCTTGGCAGTCTAGCTGAAGGAGCGTTAGATCAAGGCGTCCCTGGTGTCCTTGCTTCCCTAGAGGTTACTGAGGTCTGTCTCCACACCCTCAGCGTTCTCCTCACGATGCTCCTCTTCTGACTCACTACTGGATTCATCTTCTGCAGCCTGTGCAGCTGTGTCAAGGTCCTTTTCTTCCAGTGGGTCCCCCCTTGCCAATGCCAGGTTGTGGAGAGTGTAGCATGCAACCATTATCAGTGACACCCACTCTGGGAGATATTGTAATGCTCCACCTGAATAATCCAGGCATCAGAAGCACATCTTGAGAAGACCTATGGCTCTCTCTACCACCGCTCTTGTGGGGCATGACTCCTATTGTAATGCTGCTCTGCCTCTGTTCTTGGGTGATGGAGAGGTGCCATGAGCCATCTTTTCAACAGATTGCCCTTGTCACTCAGTCGGGCTGGAGCACTGAAGAGCCTCGGCACCTGGGAGTGTCTGAGGATGTAAGCATCATGGGAGCTGCCAAGGTATCTTGCACAGACTTGCACAATCTGCATCCTGTGGTCACACACTATCTGCACATTCATGGAGAGGAATCCCTTCCTGTTGACAAAGGCACCTGGCTTACCCACTGGCGCCTTGATGGCCACATGTGTGCAGTTGATGGCACCCTGGATGCAGGGGAGCCCAGCATCACCGCAAAGCCTGTGGCTCATTGAGTCTGGCTGGCCTTGTTGTATGATAAAGAGTAAATGTCACTATCTGCCTGAACAGAGTTTCTGTCACAAGCTTGACACAACTGTGGACAGCTGATTGGGAGACTCCACAAAGATCCCCCACTGACCCCTGGAAAGAGCCGGAGGCATAAAAGTTGAGGGCAACTGTGACCTTCAGAGCAATTGGGGTGTCCACCCATACAGTCGGAGGTGATCTCAGGCCCAATCATCTGACAAATGGAGGTCACAGTTTCCATTGAGAGGTGGAGCCTCCTTTGGCATTGCACCTCTGACATATTGAGGTAGCTGCATTGCTGCCTGTAAACCCTGGTAGCAGTTTACTGGTGCCTTCTGCAACCCCTTCCACTTGGACTCCCTGCTGGCCCTGCACCCCTTCTGCCTGTGCCTCTCCTCCAACAGGTCCCTGCCCTGGAAGCTGCATTGGGACACTGGTCTCCTCTTCCTTGCGCCCCTCTCTTTCTCCTCAGAGGAGGTGCCACCAGTGGAGAGCACAATTCCCATTACCAGAGTTAGGGAAGGCTGTCTGATACCTGGAAGGGTCCACATGGTCTGGACCCTCCAGGGGCCTTGCAGATACCCAGGAGTCCTGAAATGAAGCCTGGAAATGCTAAGAATTAAGCCCCAAACATAGGTGAAGCTGCCAAGTACCAATAAGCAACCAGCAGCAATTTATCTCCAAAATTCCTCACTACTCACACTGGCAATGCTGCTGACCCTTATTATCCCACTCTTGCATGAGGTTTAGCAAATTGCCGGCTGCCTTCCTGCTCATTTTGCCCATGGAATGAGTACGAAATTGCTGGGGCAATGTAAAATCCAGCTTAATTGCCTTTTTAATGGCCTTAACTGGCCTCGTAACTGATGGCGGGGCGGCTCTGACTCCTGCTCGCGCCCACCCATCAAAATGTTGCGTGGGTGCATGATGACACTGAGACGCTCACCCACCCGCTCAGCAAAAAATTCTGCCCCATCTGTCCCTTGAAATGTGTGGCCACCAGATCCAGCATGAAGCTAGTCTTCTGCTAGGAGTCTGCAGATGACACGATAATCCAAACCTCTGGAAGTACTGCTCTTTTAAGAAGCCAAAGAAGTTGAGATTCTGCCTGTACACCCTGTTATGAAGACAGAGTCTTCTGTGAGCTCAACCACTTTGCTGATCCCCTCTCTGCTGACCACCTGCAGGCTTCTCCACATCTTGCTGTTATTGTGGCTGATGGTCATTTCGCTCCTTCTCCAATGTTCAATCTAAGGTACCCATGCCACCATCAGTTATGATCTTGATTGCAAAGGCCCTCAAAGTGCATAATTAATACATATCATATGACAATGCCCTAATGATTATAGAATGGAGGCTTTCTCAAAACTGCATATTGTCATTCTGTTTAAAACCATATAAGATTTTTGGGACATATGAATGTGGGAAATGGGGAGTGGGGGGTTAATAATGTACTTTGAACTAACTTCTGTATGGTCCACGGGCAATAGAATTTCAAAGGTAAGGCTGCACCACACCTCCAGCTATGGTTCTTGATACCCATCACAAAACCACCACTTCTGCCCTTGTTTTCAGCCTTCATGTTTAGCAGAGATAAGTGTAGTTCAAATGGATTCTTGCAATCAGATTAGGGATAGTGGACCCACAGTTGCACTATATCCCATCCTTATCTGTTATTGCATTCAATGTTTTAATAGACCATGTAAACTGGCAAATTGCTACCTCAGCCTTGACTGCACTAAATCGAGCTTGGCCGTGTAAACCAGTAATGCTAATGCTATGTTGTTATGAACATATGACTGATTCCTCTGGGTATAAGTTTTATACGAGTAACAAGTACAAACAGGCTCCTGCTCTGAAATGAAAGTCACCACTTGAACCTTCAAACAACAAAAGTGTGTTGCTGTGAGTGTCACCACTCTGCTATGCTTGACCTCCAATTGTATGATTTAAAAGTTGTGGAATATGAAGCAATATAAGCTCTGGATTTTGATCTTGCGCATATCAGACAGGCTATAGGTAAACCTGGGAAGCCTTATTCTGTAGTTGCAGTATTGGTTCAAGCCAGTGAGTACCTGTTTATATTGCTGCCTCCAACTTGATTTCTGCCAGTCATACGAGAGTTGTGTTTTTGTGTGTTAGACATATATGCAGAGTCCTGCTCCAGAGTACTAAGGTGAATGCTCACACTACCATGCATTTAAATGAAACCCAAGTTATCTTCAGGTGTGTAAGGTATTTTTATAGAATCATAGAAAAATACAGCATAGAAGGAGGCCATTCAGACCAAATGGAGGCCATTCAGCCCATCTGCCATATACCAGATCATCCTTAGAGCACCCAATAAGTCCCATACCACTACTAGTTCCCTATATTGCTGTCATTTCTTCTTAAAGTATTAATCCACTTCCCTTTTGAAGGCTACTATCAAAATCTTTAGCCAACAGCCTATCAGGTAGTGCACTCTAACTCCCAACTACTTGGTTGTGTAAAATGTTTTGAGCCTGATTTAATACTGGACTGCAGTTATCTTCTATGTGGTTTCTAATCCAGCTGCTCTGAGCCTGTCTGCACGAGAAGCGTCTCATATTGATCGCTTCTAGAGCCAGTTCAGTACCTGACTCCTGGTTATGCAATCATCTTTGTATTGATGTCTAACAAAAACAACTTAGTAGCGGCACCAAACGTGCAGCATGCAAAAACCCTTAGTACTGTTTTCGAGAACAAGCTTTAGAAAGAATGTGAATATTCACAAAAGATAGGAAGACCACCGGCACATGCCTCACCTACATTTAATCATTGTCATGTTTGTCCTTTGTTTCGAGGATGATGTCTGCTCAGGGTTGCAAGTTTCTGTCCTGGATCTTCAGGTAATGGAACAGGCCACTTTTTGACTCACAGATCTTTGGACAGATGAATAGGACAAGGGAGTGGGATTCAGAGTGCAGGATTTGATTCCTTTCCTTTCTTTCTCTGCCACCGCTCTGCCGCCATCAGTAAAACATTGGGATTCAAAGTGTGATGTAGCTAGATGGACACATTGTCACCGTTCTGAAAGACTGGTAGAAAGCTTTACCCAGTCATTAAGGTCAAAGCTGCTGGGCTTCTAGGAGAGCTTCAAAGTGTCTCTGAAGCATTTCCTTTGTCTTCCCCCTGAACATTGTCTATACAAGTTGAGAGAACGGAGCAGGAGAGATGATTTTCAGCTATGCAGACACAGTGGCCAGTTCATCAAAGTTGATCTTGCAAGAGTTTTAACCGGATGTTTGTGGACTTGCTTCAAGAAAGCCACTGGTCTTTGTTTGGCAATCCGTTGAAGTCAGAGGATGCGGCGGAGTTGTTGCTGTTGGAATTTCTCTAATGCTTTTATGGGCAGAGTTTTAGACCTCGTGGGCCCACCAAACAGACGTGGAATAGCACGAGATGACATCTTGACATCATCTCACACGCGAGCAATATTCAGGTTGGCGGGCATGTGCGGGTGTCAGAGCCATGCCCATCAACAACTAAAAGGCCACTTAAGGCCATTGAAAAGCCAATTTTACTCAATTTTATGTTGCCCATGTGATTTCACACTCATCGCACGGGAAAAACGGGCAGGCGGCAGCCCAATTTTAACAAAATCTCATTCAAGGGCAGGATAAAAAGGGTCATCAGTATAGCCAGTGTGAGTAGTGAAGAGTTTAGGAGATGGTTTGCGGCTGGTGGCTTATTTGAACATGACAGCTTCATCTCTGTTCTGAGCTTCATTCTTAGCATTTCTAGGCTTTATTTCAGGACTCATTTGCATCTGCAAGGCCCCCGGAGGATTTTGACCATATGGACCCTTCCAGGTGTCAGGCAGCCTTCTGTAACCGTGATAATGGGGATTGTGGTCTCCGCTGGTAACACCTCCTCTGAAGAGGAAGAGAGGAGCAGAAGGGAGAGGAGGTTCCGGGGAGGGACCCGTGGGAGGAGAGGTACAGGCACAAGGGGCACAGGGCCAGCAGGTAGTCCAAGGCGTAAGGGGTCACAGAGGATGTGACTATCCTACTGCCAGGGTTTACAGGCGGCGATGACACTCCCTCAAAATGTCCGAGGTGCAGTGCCGAAAGGGGCTCCACCTTTCCAGGGAGACTGTGATCGCCATTTATCAGATGCTTGGACCTGAGACAAGCTTCAGCTGTGTGGGTGGACAGCCCATGCCAGTGGATCTGCGGGCCCTTAACTCTTATCAGGGGTCAATGGGGGATCTTTGTGGATTGTCCCAATCAGCTGTCCACAGTTGCGTCAAGCTGGTGACAGAAGCTCTGTTCAGGTGGGTACTGACATTTATTTATTTCCGTATGGATGAGTCTGTACAGACAGACTGAGTGAGCCAGAGGCTTTGCAGCGATTGCTGGGTTCCCCCGCATCCAGGGTGCCGTCAACTGCACACGTGGCCAGGGGCGCCAGCGGGTGAGCCTGGTGCCTTCGTCAACAGGAAGGGATTCCACTCGATGAACGTGTAGTTAATGTGTGACCACAAGGCGCAGATTCTGTCAGTCTGTACAAGATACCCTGGCAGCTTCCATGACACTTATATCCTGAGACACTCCCAGGTGCTGAGGATATTCAGTGCTCCAGCCCGACTGGATGGATGGCTGCTGGGTGATAAGGGTTATCCATTGAAAAGGTGGCTTATGATGCCTCTCCACCACCCAAGAACAGAGGCAGAACAGCATTATAATAGGAGTCATGCCTCCACAAGAACGGTGATAGAGAAGACCATAGATCTTCTGAAGATGCACTTCCAAAGCCTGGACCATTCAGAAGGAGCACTACAATATCCCCCAGAGCGGGTGTCACTGATAGTGGTTGTATGCTGTGCTCTCCACAATCTGGCACTGGCAAGGGAGGACACACTGGAGGAAGAGGATCTTGAGACAGCTCCACAGGTCACAGAGGATGAATCCAGTGGTGAGTCAGAAGAAGAGGAGCGTGGTGAGGAGAACACTGAGGGCATGGAGACTGACCTCTGTTTCTTTCAGGCAGGCAGGGACACCAGGGATGTCTTGATCCAATGCTCCTTCAGCTAGGTTGCCAAAGATCTGCTTCCACCTCATGCCAGGTCTGCCTCCTCCATCCCAGATGTCTGAAATGACCCTTACCTTTAAACCCAAAGCCCACTCAGTGCCTGTGCAAATGTTTAAGAGCCACTCACATCCAGCATTACATACTGGCGTACCCTGCACCTACAAAACAAGTGAAGCATACTCTGGTCATAAGGCATATGGTGTTAATGGTCACACCAATAAACATATTAACAGAACATGGCAGAACAGAATGTCACCCATGAACAGTCCCTCATGTGCTCATGGTGCCTTAAACTTGTGTTTATGAATGCTGCATCTTGTTGCTGCCCCCTCGCTGGCACTGGCATTGGAGGCAGACTGCTGAGTGTGATGTCCTGTTGGCCTTGATGATCTTGGCAGTTGTCCTCTGGCCAGTGGAGCCTATGCTGGCCCCACCTGGGAGGGAGCGGCCAGTGCCACGGCTGGCATCTCTCCAGTCATCGCAGACTCATCAGATGCCATGGTCACTGGCAGAGGAGCGGAGAAGCTGCTGCCGACATCCAGAGTTTCCTGAGAGGAGCTGGCAGAGATGACAAGCAACGTGAAGTCGCTCTGGACTCCGTGCTCCCTATTGATGGATGGGCACTTAGCTGGGATACTGGGTGCCTCATCCATCTCCCACACTGGCACTGACCACCTGAGGTCAGTGCCTGTGTAAGGGCTTGCATGTCAGAGTGCAACCCCAGGAACCCCTGATTCTGTCCCTGGAGCTGCCTCTCCATGAGAGTCGCCACTCTCTTCATGGAGGAGGCAGTGCGCTTGGCCATGAGTGTCGATGCAATGCTCATGCTCCGCATGGACTCCTCCATAACAGAGACTCATGGCGTACATTCCCACATGGATCTCCACCAGATTCTCCCACACATCCCACTGGACATCCAGCATCTGCCACCTAATGGATGACTCCAGAACTCATCATCTGCCTTAGGTTCTGCATGGTCTTTGTCTCCAGCAGCCCTCAGACTGTCAGCCCCCTGGGCACTCGCTGCCTCCGCCTGATTCTCAAGAAAGAAAACTCACTGCTGTACACTGACTTTGTAGCCAATGGTCTAATGCCCACCGAGGTGCTGATTTCTGCGTTGGTGCCTGGTATAGAGAGGGGGTGTGACACAGGTGCATCTAAAGCCCTGCGGTCCTCTGGCACCAAGGATGGCTCTTCAGGGTGCAGTGTTCGAGTGCAAGCTGGTGAATCGGAGGGAGAACAATGACATGTCATTAGTTTAAGCCATCACACAGTCACTGTGCATGCCAGGCACCCTGATGAGACAATTGAGATCTGCATCATGGTGCCATCATCTTCCAATAATCATTGGGGAATCCAAATTTGAGGCTCCCATCAATGATGGGACTACACAAGAATGTTTGCACAATCTTACACTCTCGCCTCTGTCAGAGCTTTCTCAGAGACCCCTGTCTCTCCATGACCGGCTGACCGAGGTGGATGGTGGTTTCTCCAGCTCCAAAACATCCATTTCATATCTCATCAAGATTAGGAGATTTGAAGGCCTCTGTCTGTCCACAACCTTTCAATGTTGTAATGGGTCATCTTCTCCTGAAAGGTCAGAGGAGCATTGATTAGTCCACTCTCTACCTGCAGCACCATTGCAGCCTGGCCAACCCCACCTGAGGAACACCTTGCAGGGCACATGCGAGTTGTGGCCCTGGAGTCGCAATGCACTCAGCCCAAGCAGCCAGGGCTCACCCCCTTGGCCAGCTCCAGTGCCAGTGACAGTTGGCACTCAGCCTCTAACACCCATGAGCTCCACGGGGGAATGGCCAGCCCAAAACACTTCACCACACTGATCCATGCCAACTCAGTACTTCCCAAGTGCATCAGGTCGTTGAACTTTTTGTGGCACTGCCTCCATGTGCGCCTCACAACGTCGTGGCCCCTGACCTCGGCTGCCACCTCCTCCCAGGCTTTTTTGGTTGGGTGCGATGGCCTCCTCCTGCCATCCCTGGGTACGAGAATGTCCCGCCTGACACCCAACTCCTCCACGAGGACCGTGAGGCACTCATCTGAGAAATGGGGGGTCCGAGTGCCTACCTGACTTGCCCTCCCACCAGACATTTCCTGCCGCTGGTGATGCCATTGTTCCAGTCTCCAGACCAACTCTAAAGATTCTCCCCTGGCAGCCTTCAGGGAGCTGCCTTTGCCGGTTTAAAGCGCCCGCTAGGTTGCCATTGAGCCCGATGCCCGACAGGCTCCTGCTCCCGCTCGGCCCTTCCCGACCGTTCAGATAACATGTTGCACGTTGGGCAGACCTCAATTAGCCATCCAGTGTGAAATCGCATTTGTGTGACCGTGGCCGGGAGCAGATTCCGCATCCACTTCCGCTCCCGCCGACTTGGTGCACACGCCAAGTATAAAGTTCTGGCCTATGTGTCTCTGATACAAAGTCCAAGTCTTGCTGCAGTACAGGAGCTCAGCACACTAAGATTTTTGTTGACAGGACCCTGGTAGAAGACTGCATGTGGCTTTATTTAACACAGGGACCTTGGGATGCCATCATTGTCCACATCACCTTGACGAGTTGGTGGTCAGGCTTCAGTGGCTGGGTCCACCTTGCCACTGCAGCCTTTCTCCACCTTCACAGCAGGTATAACACACTGTCTTCCCTCACCTGCTCTGCCAGTGAGGACTTTTTGAGCCACACTTTGGCTTCTCCTCCTGCACTTGCTGCCGTGGGTGGCCCTACCAGGAATGAGCTCCCTATGGTATCATTCAAGAGATCCTCAGAGTACAAGCCTCTCAACCACATCCAGGTGGTGATCTATGGAGAAAACGGCATTTAGTAATACCCAATCAGACACATTGTGGTCAATGATCTGGATCAATACTGGTACCAAGGCAAAATACTGAGGATGCTGTATATCGGAAACAAAAGCACAAGTGCTGGAAATACTCAGCAGGTCTGGCAGCATATGTGGAGAGAGAGGCCAGGAATTTCAGGCCTCATCGTGGGTGGGACCTGCTGCGGGCGAGGTGGTGCCCCAGCCAGAAGCCCATTGACTTGCAGCGGGACCGGATAATTTCGGTGTGGAAAATCCCACCCAGAGTTAATGCTTTGAGCCAAAGACCTGCCAACAGAACTGGAAAAATGTTGGAAGTGCAACAGGTTTTAAACAAATACAGGGGCAGCAGAAGGTTTGGGTAGGATGGAGCAGGGAAAACAAATGGGAAGGTCTGTGATAAGGTGAAAAACAGGAGAAATTAATTGGCAAAAGAGATAATGGTTGAAGGCAAAAGGGATAAGTAATGGGACAAGTGAAGAAACAAAGGCTAGGATTTTCCCTTCGGCGATCTGGGGGCGGGGCCTGCTCGCCAAGGGGAAAATGACGCGGGATGATGTCGGGAGGAATCCCCGACGTCATCCTGGTCCCTTTAAATTTTTAGGAAGGCGGGTGGACAGCGAAATCAGCTGTCCTATCTGCTGACCTGTCAATGGCCAATTGAGGCCATTAACAGGCTAGTTAAGATAATTAAAGACCTGCCCGTCCAAGCTTAAGGCTGGCGGGCAGGCCAGGAGCCCCAGGGGCATGTAGCTTATTAAACAAACTTCACCAGTGGTGGGATGAAGTTTCATGTCCGTTTTTTAAAAACGTAATAAATTTTAAGTGCTTATTATTAACATGTCCCATCTCGTGTGACATTATCACGAGGGGGACATGTTAATAATTTTAATATTTTTCGATTTTTAGTGTTTACTTACCTCTCACGAATCTCCTTGAGACAGGAATTTGCCTCATGCATGCACGAAAGAGCACACTTTGGCAGTTGGAGAATCCCTCCCCCACGGAACAGGAAGCACATAGTGCTTCCTGTTGGGCAGGCCTTAATTGGCCCACCCACTCAAAATGGTGGCGGGCCCCGTTTCGGTGGCGGGGGTTGGCTGTCCGCCCGCCACTGAGCCGGTGAGGCCCACATGCCATCCGAGGACAGAATTCTGCCCAAAAGCTCTGCCTGGCAGAGCTGTAAATGGGAAAGTGCAGAATCATTGCTGATAGCTGCCAGCTAAAAACAAACAAAAACAAAACCCCCAAAAACGGAGCTAGTGTTATGATCTGAAATTGTTGAACTCAGTGTTCAGTTCAGATGGCTGTAAAGTGCTCAGTTGAAAGGTGGGATGCCGTTGCTTGAGCTTATGTTGAAATTCAATGAAATGCTGCCGGGAAAGGTCAGAGGTGGAGCAAGGTGGAGAATGAAAAAACAGGCAACTGGAAGCACAGGGCCACACTTGCAAGCTAAATTGAGATGTTTGGTGAAGTGATTACCCAATCTGTGTTTATTCTCCCTGATGCAGAAGAGATCACACTATGAGCAATGCATACAGTATACTAATTTTAAAGTGCAAGCAAATCCTTGTTTCACCTGGAAGGAGTGTTGGGGCCTTGGACAGTGAGAAGAGGAATGAGCAGGAGATGCAACTCCTGCTCATTCCTCTCCTCATGGTCCAAGGTCCCATGGAAAGGGAGGGATGTTGGGGATCATTGAGGAGCGAATCATTGAGGAGTGGATCAGGGTGTTGTAGAGAGAATAGTTTCTTCAGAATGCTGAAAAGAGAGGGGTGTTTGGTGGTGACATCACGCTGGAGGTGACAGAAATGGCGGAGGATGACCTATTGCATATAAAGGCTGGTGGGGTGGAAGGTGAGGACAAGGGGGGGCTTATCATGGTTCTAGGGGTAGAGAAGGGATCAATCCTGTGGTTGGATTTCCTGAAAAACTAGAATTAGCATACTCATCACTTTTAAAATCTCAACAATCTTCAATTAAAAATAGTTATTAGAATGCTGGGAATGTAAAGCCACATCAGGAGGGTGCAAACCTACAGAGATTATGCTTAGACTTTACAATGGACTAGTCATTCTCCATGAGAATTACTGTACTCAATTCAGAAAAAAAGCACATATACAATAGCTGCCTCAGACAGGTGAAGACTCAAAAGATAGGTGTAAATGGCTGAGCTTGAGGAAAGACTGAAGGAACCTGACAGCTGCTGTCTGGAGGGATTGTGGTTTAGTGTGAACATCATCAAAGTACATAAAATATTAAGTGCTATAGTTAAATAAAGCAAAAATATTAAAGGAATTGGGAGATTAGGACCAAAGGATAATAATTTAAAATATTGGGCAGGAATTTAGAGGAAGATAGGAAGAACTTCTTACTCAAACTGCGATTAATGAGTGATAATTACATCAGAAGCTGTGGCCAACTCCTGCTCCTAAGTTCTATGTTCCTAGGTCCCTATGTAAGCTTAGAAGTGGAGGAATCTGTAACAGAGATGAAACATTAGCCATGAAAAGGGACACAGGGATGGAATGCTGCCTGTTCCACTGATGACTGCATGTAGCCAGCACCAAGCGCACTGCTCATTGGCTGGATGTGTCAGAGGGGGCACAAATTGTAACTTTGCAGCAACACTTAAAGTTAGTCTGTGCACTTTAACATGGAGGTGTATTAAGATTGGAGTAAGTGCTGGCAATCGTACAAGAAGTGAATCTGTTCTATTCTTCATGCTTCCAAAGTCAAAGTGGGAGAGAATGACTTCAAGAACTTTGGACACTGCACTGGAGGTCTCAGTGGAAAAGGTGGAAGGTAGGAGAGGTCTCCTGTATCCATAAAG
The DNA here is from genome assembly GCF_017639515.1 of Carcharodon carcharias. Classification (NCBI taxonomy): domain Eukaryota; kingdom Metazoa; phylum Chordata; class Chondrichthyes; order Lamniformes; family Lamnidae; genus Carcharodon; species Carcharodon carcharias. The sequence continues at coordinate 62,079,399 of NC_054480.1, read as the reverse complement.
GGCCAATAGGCCCTGCAGACACACAGTCAAAAGGTAGTGGGAGCAGATAGCTATGGAAGTCAGGATCAAGCCCCAAGGACCTGGTGTTATGATCCCCAGCTGAGGTTACCCCTGGGCAAGCCTGATCCCCAGGGTGGAGCCCAGCTTGATAGATCCTAACTTTTAATTGTTTGTTTAGATATGTGGAGAGTAGCTACTGAACAGAGGATGAACTTTTAACAAAAGAACAAAACTTTTATTCAACAAGGTGAACTATATGAGACCTCCAGTGCAATGTCCAAAGTCCTTGAAGTCATTCTCTCCCACCTTGACTTTGGAAACATGAAGAATGGAACAGATTCACTCCTTGTACGGTTGCCAGCACTTACTCTAGTCTTAATACACATCCACGTTAAAGTGCACACGCTAACTTTAAGTGGTGCTGCAAAGTTACAATTTGCGCCCTTTTCCTATAACTAAAGCTTTACAGATGTATACAGCTTTGTAAGGATAACACAAGTTACAAAAACTATCTTACACTTTAATGTTCAAACTAAGTACACAGTCCATGTAAACATATGGCACTCGGTGGTCAGACACGCCACAGTCTGAAACCAAGTGACATATGACACACTGTGAGCCAACCAGTCTCACTGAATTCCGTCCTTCACGTGAGGGATTCCAATCTCCACTCTCCAGGACCCTGCCTTGGAATCTTCTCCCAATGCTTTCTCTGAGACACCTTCCACAAGGGTTCACCTCCAGGGTTTCGAACTCTTCTTCTGATGTTCCTCTTCCCTGGATCACCACATGTACTCAAGCTATCTTCAATGCACTCTTTCTCACCAACTCAGCCTTAACAATGCTTCACATGCCCTTAGCAAAGAGTTACAGACCTTCAGTTGTCTCTTTGAACCTTTTTGCTTCTTGCAAGCTGTTCTCACTTTAAACCTGCAGCTTGGAGCCTTTCTCTCTGCCCCTCATTCTTAACTTCACTCAACATGACTTTTTTCCCAGGTTCCTGTCCTTCTTTTAACTAGAAGGTCTTCTTTGGACTTTCTCTTCTTCCACTCCCCTGGACTTTTGGGGTTTTTCTTAGCTTGGGACTTGCTATCTGTCCCCTTTTAGACTGCTTCTGCTTCACAGCTGCCTTCAAACCAGCTGGACTCATACAGCTTCCAAAACAAAACTGCTGTCTTTCATCTTCTGTGTGTGTGTGTCTGTGGGAGGAACCTGCCTATCTAGCCCTCTTGCTGCTAGGCAATAGCACTGTTCTTCCCACTCTTATGTGTTTACTTTCACTTTATAGGGATTGCAAATGTCTCATTAGAAATGCAAGCAGCTTTTTAAAGTGAAACTAAATTCCATTTGACCTTTCTTAACACACAGATACAGAAATACAAATCAAACTTAAACTTTAAAGCTAAAACTCATTCCTGACACCCACAAGTACAAGTATAACTTACTTAATCTATCTCTATTTCCTAACACCTGGATATAGAACTGCGAGAAGTTCAATGACTGTGCACATTCAACTGCACCACTAGCTTCAGCCACTGCCAATTCACCACAGCACCATTAATCACCCACCAGCAAACTCTATCAATTAAGTCTCACACCTAATACTTATATGTTTTACCTTGCCCTCACACACTGCTGCACATTTCACAGCTTGCACATGTTGCCAGCTATTCTATTATGATGGCCACATTAACAGTTTGCACCACATTCTCTTACACACTTCCCTCTCTTTTGCAGGAAAAGCTGGTGCATAACCAGAGATGCAGAAGCTACCGGGGGCGGGGGGGTAGGCACACCTGCATGACTCAACTCCCATGTAATAGACATTGCTGGCCATTATTGGGACACAAAAGGGCAGTAGCCATTGAAGGTGACAGAAATCATATATTTAATCCTCCTTTGCACATCCTATTTCCCTTCAGTCTTCATTCTCTTCTGATTTATAAATAACAGGTGGACAGATGGTATAAGTATATGCCCCCGCACCTACACCACAACATTATGTTCATTTCCTTTTCCTTTCAGATACCCAAAAGATACAACACCTGGAGAAGCAGTGGAGGAAAACCAAGAAGGGAGTGTAGATGAAGACACAGCATGGATATATATGTAGAAATATATATCAATTTATATATCAAAACCTCTTTTAAATCTCCCTGTAAATTCTGCTTTTAGGATCAGCATGGAATGTGATATTTTATGTAAATTAAGTATTATAATAAGCCTGAATAATTGAGGAACTCCTGAACTTAGTATCAGCTAAAGGTAACTTTTTTACATTTAATATTAATGTATGGAGATGTTAATAATGTCACTAGCGAATAGAATCAGTTGCTCCTGAATAAAGTAGCTTTTTGCTTATTTTGGTTTTCTGATACATTACTCTTACCACATTATGTAAAACTACTGTGGTAATTATACATTAAACCATTTCTTACTGTTATGAGGATCATGTGACTGTATAGACCAATCATCCCTAAATGCGAGGAATCTTAGGGGTGGGGCTCCTTAGACTTGGTCTTGGAACAAGCATGTTATTTCATCAGGAGCCTGTAAATAAAGTTTACTGTTTCTTACAGGAAACCCGTCCTGCACTCTAACTTTATTACAACTGGTGACGAGGAGAAATAGCACTGACACAGTGTCTCGCTTTTTGACTGTGAGTATTTCGATGTTTCTAATGGAGGAAAAGTAGTATACTCATCAGCAATACAGAATTGACCAGTACAATTCATTCGTTGAGGACGGAAGTCAATACATTGAGCAATTAGGTTTCTACTTTGTGGCTACCAAAATAACGGCAGAGGAGAAACAAAAGGTAATTCTCATAAGTGTCTGCGAGTGCAAAACTTATAACCTATAGCTTGACAGCTCCAAACACGCCAAATTCCAGATCCTTCACCGAGCTAGTCAACCTCGTGAAAGGACATTTTCAGCCTAAATACTCAATGATCATGTAAAGATTCAAGTTTAACTCTCAAGGGCCCCCAGTGAGTCCATCGCAACATACATCATGAAGTAAAAACAGTTGCTGGAGCACTGTGACTTTGGTGATACTTTAAACGGCAAGTTGCAAGATCGTTTGGTTTGTGGCATAAATGACAATGCCGTTCAGCGCGTTTGCTTGCAGAAGTTGAGATAGATCTGAAGCGCGCCATGGAGATAGCGCTAGCGATGCACAGTGCTGAGAGGGACTCACAGGCTTTGCAGAGTGTACAACATGACACCGTTATGCAGCTAGGGTGGGAACCTGCCACCGAGCATGGTGCGAAGATTAGGGAGGTGACTGCAAAGCGGGACATAGTCCCAACTCCTGGAAAAATAAAAATAAATGCTGGAAGCAGCTCACCAGTAACCCAGAAGTTAAAGTGCTATCATTTTGGGGGAAAATCAAAAGTCTACAGGCTAAAATGCAGATTCTGAAGCAAAACCCCAGTATTTTAAGGTGAGACCTGTGCCTTACATTCTAAGAGAAAATGTAGGTGCAGAATTATGTCGTTTGGATAAGTTAGGAATACTACAGCCAGTCCAATTTTCAGAATGGGCAGCATCCATTGTCCCTCTGCTAAAACCGGACCAAACCACTCGCATCTGCGGAGATTATAAATTAACAGTAAACAAGGTTGCGAAATTTGACAAATACCCAATCCCAAAGATTGAAGATCTATATGCTAAACTTGCAAGAGCAAGATCCTATAATAAAGTGGATATGAGTCATGTGTGTCTACAGTTCGAGCTGGGCAACACATCCAGAAGTTTTGTCTTGTGGCCAGGTATAGACAGTGGTATAGAAAAAATGGTGAAACACTGTCGCCAGTGCCAGCAACAGCAGAAGTTGCTCCATCGCATCCTTGGGAGTGGCATGGTCGACCCTGGGTTAGACTACATTTGGGCTATGCAGGTCCATTTCTAGGTACCATGCTTCTTGTGATTATCAAATAGATATAGAATAAGATCACATTGCAAATAGATGGAGGTGTTTGAAGTGAGATCAGCTACTTTGTCTGCAACATTGAAAAACTGTGCCAGAGTTTTAGTGTTCATGGTTCACCTGAAGTTATTGTGTCAAACAATGGCACAGCTCTCACTAGAACTGAATTCCAAAGATTCGTGAACGTAAATGTGATTAAGCACTCAGAACAGCGCCGTATAATCTCCCAAAGGGTTAGAAGAAAGAGCAGTACAAAACTTTAAAACAGGCATGAAGAAACTAACAGGGGGAACATTGGAAACATAGATTTCAAGGTTCCTGCTCAACTATTGCACAACTCCTTATGTGACCACTGGTTTAACACCTTCAGAATTGTTAATAAAGCACTGACTTTGTAAGAGATAGTCAGAAAATGAATCATGACTTTCACAATAAAGGTCAAGAGTTTACTGTGGGAGAGACAGTTTTTGTACAAAGTTTTGCGACTGGATCGAGATGGGTCCCTGGCACAATCATCTCTGAAACAGGACCTTTATCTTATCAAGTAGAAGTGAAAAACAGGATTGTTAGGAAACACTTGGATCATCTTCGAACCCTGAGGTGCCAGATCAACAAAGAATAGACATGCCCGATGTCTCCGTCGAAGGATATAATTCTGAACTGCCATCATCTAGAGGTGTCCCTGATGCTGCAGTTCCTGTGCAAGTTCAATCCGATGGAAGAACCTGTAGCTGTAGAGTTGCTACACTCTACCCTAATCTGGAAATCTCCTCAAAGACTAAATTTATAATGGCAAGAACTGTATATACTTGTATATAATATAGGTTAAGATGTTTTTGTAAATAAGAGGGTAAAACAAAAGTAAAAGGGGAGGAATGTAGTAATTGTAAGTTAAACCATTTCTCACTGTTATGGAGATAATGTGACTGTATAGGCCAATCAGCCCTAAGTGCGGGGAATCTTAGGGGCGGTGCTTCTTAGCCTTGGTCTTGGAACAAGCATGTAGCCTCATCTGGAGTCTGTAAATAAAGTTTACTGTTCCTTACAAAAAACAGGTCCTGCACTCTAAGTTTATGAGAGCTACATTGGGTGTCAGGGGGGTGGGGAGTGAAATAGTCCTGAGCATTAGCAATTGCATGGGCGATGGTAAATCAGCAGCCAGTTTTACACTCGGCTCAATATTCTTTTCCAATAAAGTCAATCGCAAACTAAATTGGGCAAGATGTAAAACAGGCTGCTTATTCAGTATCACCCATTTTGAGCTTTCATCCAAGACCAATTTCACTTTGCACACCAAAAGGCAAAAGTGGAGGAAAGAGCCAATGTCAATTATAGTTAATGCAGTTCTACCAGTTTGCCAAAATAAACTAGTTTTATACACATAACAGCAGATGAAAGGGATCATTTTACAAGTTATCATTTGATGTTTGGCTGAGGGTGATATCAAAAATCACCAAGTGGTCTGATTATTCAGTTACCTGCACCTTGACTACTGTTTAAATTAAGTTCCCAGCTACAGCTTTTTCTATTCATTCTTTAATCAGATACGCAGTCATTGTCTGCATTTTCTTCACTTGCCTGTATGCAGGGATGACATTTTTCACTTTTCATCAACTGACACAACGAGGCTTTTGATCTGCAGATGACATTAAGAAGATTAAAGATTGCTTTATTAGTTTTACTTTTCACATGGCTGCATTTGAGAGAGTGTGGCTTCAAGGAGCCCAAGCAAAGCTGGAGTCAATGGGAATCGGGGGGGGGGGGGGGGGGGGGGAACGGACTCTTGACTGGGTGGAGTCATCCCTAGCACAAAGGAAGGTGGTTGTGGTTGTTGGAAGTCAGTCATCTCAGCTCCAGGACATTACTGCAAGAGTTCAGCTGCTTCATCAATGGTCTTCCCTCCATTATAAGGTCAGAATTGGGGATATTCACTGATGATTGAACAATGTTCAGCACCATTCGCGATTCCTCAGATGCTGAAGCAGTCCATGTCCAAATGCAGCAAGACGTGGACAATATCCAGGCCTTGGCCTGACAAGTGGCATTCGTGCCACAAAAGTGCCAGGCAATGACCATCTGTGGTAATTATGGTTTTATGTAATGTGTAGTATATATTTAAGAAGAATGTTATAAAGGAAGATCACATAATTTTATGTAATCGCTAGAGGAGTAGCATGGGCTACCTCTGTGGTCAGTAGTCTGTAGTCAGTAGTCAGTAGTATGGAGACAGGGTTTGAGCTGAAAGCACACAAGTGTAGCTGCAGAATACCTTTGTAAATAAACAGAATGTGTTCCATCTAAGAAGTGTCAACCCTGTCTATTGTACCAACTCGGCCATCCCACAACAAGCATGCAACCCAGATCCATAAGTCCCAACAAACTGATGACCTGGATCCAACAAACTAGAGATGAGGAAAAAGCAAGAAAAACGTTGCATAAAGTGAAGAAACAATAAACTGACTTTGAGAATAAAACAAGTTAACGAAAGAAATCAAGAGGAATGAAATTAGGCTGTATCTTGCACGGTAATTGTAAGTAGAATTTCTGTCCTGATTGTTGAAGCAATCCCCTCAGAGAATGCTGCCATTCAGAAGAATTGATCCTTTCGATTCAGCCATGGATGATTAGTCTCATTATATTGAACACCTCAAGTTCTTTTTCCAAGTGAACGACATTACGGGGGTAGAGAACAGGCGAGTGATCCTCTTATCTACGTGTGGGAATAAAGCTTATGGCCTGATTTGAAGTTTGATGGGACCCAGTGCCTCAGATTCAAAACATTTTAATGAACTGGTGGACCTCGTGAAGGGTCATTACCAGACAAAGCCCTCGGTAATGATGCAACGGTTCAAATTTAAATCAAGAAATAGAGCCCAGGGGGTGACAGTTGCTTGTTATGTGGCAAGTTTGAAATAGTTAACAGAACATTGTGAGTATGGTACACCTTTAAATGACATCCTCAGAGACTGTTTAGTGTGCGGTGTGAATGAGGACATGATTCAGAAGAGATTACTGTCTGAAACAAATTTGGATTTTAATAAGTCACTAGAGACAGCACTGGCCATGGAAATTGCAATAATGAATTCAAGAGCCATGCAGGGAGCACAAAATGGCATCGTCCTCCATGTTGGGTGGGAAGACCCAGCCAAAAAGGGCGCAAAAATGTAAGACTTTGCTGAGAAGCAGGAAACAGCCACTGCTGCAGAGAAATAAAAAGAAATGACTTAGAAGTGAAAACAAGGAATAATTCCAATAGAGGTGGAAAAAAGCAACATTATAATGATTGGCAGTTTAAAAAAGATCAAATGCTTTTATTGTTATCGAAATTGACACATAATGAGACAATGCAAGGAAAGAATCAGGCAGCCTTTCAAACAAGAGAAAAAACCCTGTGAGATCTACAATGTAGAAGAGCCTGAAGCAACAAATTCAGATAGTTATTTGTTATTTAATTTGAAGATTGGAAAGACAGAACCAATACCTGTAACAGTGAAGGTAAATGGCAGACTAATTAGAATGGTAGTCAACACAGGAGCTTCCACTGCAGTAATTGGTGAACACATCTTCAAATACCTGAATTATGGTGAACATCAATTAAATTTGGAAGCCAGAAAGCTAGACACTACTGGCATAGCCATGACAGGAAGATTGCCCTGAGAGAGATGGTATATGTGAAGAACTTTGGAGAAGGTCCAAAGTAGTTACCAAGTGAAATAAATGCAGTGACTGGACCTCTTTCTTAACACGTGAAGATGAAAGGCCGAGTCATATGGAAACATGTGGATCATCTAAGGAAGAGGGGAACAAATCACCAAGAAATGACTGTAGTCAGTAGTCAGTAGTATGGTTTAGGGTTTGAGTTAAAAGTACACAAGTGTAGCTGCTGAGTACCGTTGTAAATAAATAGAATGTGTTCCACTTAGGAAGCGTCTGCTGATGAACTCTGTCTGTTGTACCAACTCGGTTTTCCCACAAGTGTGCAACCAAGATCCGTAAGTCCCAACAAACTGGTGACTAGGATCCAACAATCTCCAACAAGAGAGAATCTAACAATCTTCCCTTGACATTCAATGGCATTACCATTGCTGAATCCCCCACTATGGGTTAACATTGACCAGAAACTGAACTGGACTAGCCATATAAACACTGTGGCTACAAGAGCAGGTCAGAGGCTAGGACTCCTGCAGCAAGTAATCATTTCCTGACTCCCCACAGCCAATCCGCAATCTACAAGGCATAAGTCAGGAGTGTGATGGAATACTCCCCCTTGCCTGGACGAGTGCAGCTCCCACAACACTCAAGCAGCTTGACACCATCCAGGACAAAGCAACCAGCTTGGTTGGCACACCATTCACAAACATTCACTCCCTCCACCACCATTGCACAGTAGCAGCAGCATGTACCATCTACAAGATGCACTGCAGAAACTCACCAAGTTTCCTTAGACAGCACCTTCCAAACCCACGACCACTACTGTCTAGAAGGACAAGGGCAGCAGGTACATGGGAACACCAGCACCTGGAAGTTCCCCTCCAAGCCACTCACATCTTGACTTATCATAAGATCATAAGACATAGGAGCAGAAATTAGGTCAATCGGCCCATCGAGTCTGCTCCACCATTCAATCATGGCTGATAAGTTTCTCAATCCTATTCTCCCGCCTTCTCCCTGTAACCTTTGATCCCCTTACCAATCAAGAACCTATCTATCTCAGTCTTAAATACACTCAATGACTTGGCCTCCACAGCCTCCTGTGGCAATGAATTCCATAGATTCATCACTCTCTGGCTAAAGAAGTTTCTCATCTCTGTCTAAAAGGTCTTCCCTTTACTCTGAGGCTGTGCCCTCGTGTCCTAGTCTCTCCTACTAATGGAAACATCTTCCCCACGTCCACTCTATCCAGACCTTTCAGTATTCTGTAAGTTTCAATCAGATCCCACCTCAAGCTTCCAAACTCCATCGAGTATAGACCCAGAGTCCTCAAACGTTCCTCATATGTTAAGCCTTTCATTCCTGGGATCATTCTTGTGAACCTCCTCTGGACCCTCTCCAGGGCCAGCACATCTTTCCTGAGATAAGGGGCCCAAAATTGCCCACAATATTCTAAATGTGGTCTGACCGGAGCCTTATAAAGCCTCAGCAGCACATCCCTGCTTTTATATTCTAGTCCTCTCAAAATAAATGCCAACATTGCATTTGCCTTCCTAACTACCGACTCAACCTGCAAGTTAACCTTAAGAGAATCCTGGACTAGGACTCCCAAGTCCCTTTGCACTCCAGATTTCTGAATTCTCTCCCCATTTAGAAAACAGCCTATGCCTCTATTCTTCCTACCAAAGTGCATGACCTCATACTTCCCCATATTGTATTCCATCTGCCACTTATTTGCCCATTCTCCTAACCTGTCCAAATCTTTCTGCAGTCTCCCCACCTCCTCAATACTACCTGTCCCTCCACCTATCTTTGTATCATCTGCAAACTTAGCCAGAATGCCCTCAGTTCCGTCATCTAGATCATTAATGATAAAGTGAAAAGTTGTGCTCCCAATACTGACCCCTGTGGAACTCCATTAGTCAACGTCCGCCATCCTGAGAACGACCCCCTCATCCCCACTCTCTGCCTCCTGCCAGACAGCCAGTCTTCTATCCATGCTAATACCTTGCCTCTAACACCATGGGCTCTTATCTTACTGAGCAGCCTCCTGTGCGGCACCTTGTCAAAGGCCTTCTGAAAGTCTAAGTAGATAACATCCATTGGCTCTCCTTTGTCTAACCTACTCGTTACCTCCTCAAAGAATTCTAACAGATTTGTCAGGCCTGACCTCCCCTTGATGAAACCATGCTGACTTTGCCCTATTTTACCATGCACTTCCAAGTATTCTGAAATCTCATCCTTAATAATGGACTCTAAAATCTTACCAACAACCGAGGTCAGGCTAATCGGCCTGTAATTTCCCGTCTTTTGCCTCACTCCCTTCTTAAACAGGGGGGTTACATTAGTGATATTCCAGTCCTCTGGGACCCTCCCTGACTCCAGTGATTCCTGAAGGATCACCACTAACATATCCACTATCTCTTCAGCTATCTCCTTCAGAATTCTGGGGTGTAATTCATCTGGCCCAGGTGATTTATACACCTTCAGACCTTTCCGTTTTCCCAGCACCTTCTCCTTGGTAATGACCACCATACTCACCTCTGCCCCCCGACTCTCTTGAACTTTGGGGATGTTACTCGTGTCTTCCACCGTGAAGACTGACGCAAAGTACCTATTCAGTTCCTCCGCCATTTCTTTGTTCTCCACTACTACTTCTCCAGCACATTTTCCAGTGGCCCAATGTCCACTTTTGCCTCTCTCTTATCCTTTATATATCTAAAAAACTCTTGCAATCTTCTTTTATATTACTGGCTAGTTTACCCTCATATTTAATGTTCTCCCTCCTTATTTCTTTTTTAGTTGTCCTCTGTTGGTCTTTGTAGGCCTCCCAATCCCCTGGCTTCCCACTGCTCTTTGCCACATTGTATGCTTTCTCTTTAGCTTTTATGCTGTCCCTGACTTCCCTTGTCAGCCATGGTTGCCTCGTCCTCCCTTTAGTATGCTTCTTCTTCCTAGGGATGAATGTTTGCTGTGTCTCCCAAATTACTCCCAGAAACTCCTGCCATTGCAGTTCCACTGTCTTTCCTGCTGGGCTCATCTCCCAGTCAGTTCTGGCCAGCTCCTCCCTCATGCCTCTGTAGTTGCCTTTATTCAACTGTAATACCATTACATCTGATTCCCTCTTTTTCCTCTCAAATTGCAGGATAAATTCTATCATATTATGGTCACTTCCTCCTAAGGGTTCCTTCACCTTAAGCTCCCTTATCAAATCTGCCTCATTACACATCACTAAATCTAGAATTGCCGGTTCCCTAGTGGGCTCCACCACAAGCTGCTCCAAAAAGCCATCTCGTAGACATTCCACAAATTCCTTTTCTTGGGATCCACTACCAACCTGATTTTCCCAGTCTACCTGCATATTGAAATCCCCCATGATCACTGTAACCTTGCCTTTCTTACACACCTTTTCTATCTCCTGGTGTATCTTGTGCCCCACATCCTGACTAGTGTTCGGAGGCCTGTATCTGACTCCCATTATGGTTTTTTTACCTTTGCGGTTCCTCAACTCTACCCAAACAGATTCGACATCATCTGACCCTACATTATTTCTTGCTATCGATTTAATTTCATTTCTTACTAACAAAGCAACCCCACCCCCTCTGCCAACCTGCCTACCTTTTCAATAGGATGTATATCCTTGGATATTCAGCTCCCAGTCCTGAACCATGTCTCCATGATGCCCACCACATCATACCTGACTCGGAAACATATTGTTGTTCCTTCACTGTCGCTGGGTCAAAATCCGGGAACTCCCTTCCTAACAGCACTGTGGGTGTATCTATACACATGGGCTGCAGCAGTACAAGAAGGCAGCTCATCACCACCTTCTCAAGGACAATTGGGGATGGGCAATAAATGCTGGCCCAGCCAGCGAAGCCCACATCCTTTGAATTAATTTTTAAAAATTGGCAGGGAGTCCGTATGGAGATATTTGATTTTTAATATATTGTCAATCAATCCCCTGTTGCATTACCCATGGGAAGTCAAAACCAATTGCAGGGGAGTTAAAGGCAGGGCAATTGAAGCAGGTGGGTAAACCATGGGGCAGAATTTTTCACACTTCGTGCAGGCACGCACCTGACATGCTCAAGCATGAAATAGCATCTGATGACGTTGGGCGAGTGTCCCTGCGTCATTGCGCACTTGTGCGATATTCTGGTCGGCAGGAGCGTGCGATAGTTGGCAGTACACCCACCAACAATTAAGAAGCCTATTAAGGCCCAATCCTGCCCATAATTTTGAATAAGCCTTTCTCTTCAGTAGAGGGTGGGTAGAAGCTGAAGTGCTACAGTGTCACTACTGGTAGGATGGTGTAATTGCAGTATTCAAGTTGACATAATGGAACAAAAACAGAAAGTGCTGGAAGAACTCAGCAGGTCCAGCAGCATCTGTGTTGTTAACATTTTGAGGGTTCTAAAGAAGAGTCATATTGGACTTAAAATGTCAACTCTTTTTCTTTCTCCACGGAAGCTGGCAGACCTATTGAGTTTTCCCGCACTTTATGTTTTTGTTTCAGATTTCCAGCCTCCGCAGTATTTTGCTTTTGTATAAAGACACAAGTTGACAAGATAGAAACAGAGGAATAAGAAGCTATTTAGCCGCCAGGGCCTGTTCTGCCATTTAGTGAGATCATGGCTGATATGCCACTTAACTCCTCTACTGCCCTTTTCTCACAAAAAGGGTTTTCCTAATTTTATATCTGAAAGGACTCTAATTCTTAGGCAATGCCCCCTATAGTACTAGATTCCCCAAACATTGAAAGTAGTTTCTCCACCTATCCTTACTGTTCCCCTTAATATCTTGAAAACTTTGAATTAAGTCACCCCTTGACCATGTAAATTCCAGGGAAAAGAACCCTAGTTTATTTAATTTTGCCTTGTAACTTGATCCTTAGACTTCAGGTATAATTTTAATACGCCAACTCCACACTCCCTCCAAGGCCATGTTTAGGTATAATGCACAGGAGGTTTATGCAGTTGTAAGGGTTTTTTTTCTGCATTAAATCTATCGTGTTATATAAATAAGAAATGAAAATAAATCCAAAACCGAATGTATCAAAACTTTATTCTTCTTTAAAATTTTAAATTAGCATCCGCTGAATAACAAAATGACTGTTTCAGGTCAAGTGACCCTGTTCTGGAAGGTTCTAACAGAGGCTACAAGAACAAGAGTCCCTATTCTCGTGAAATCTCACACATAAGACTAGGTTATAATCGTAAAACTAAATGACTAACAGACAAACTGACACCCCCAGCTGGGACAATAACAAAGGTAGAGACCTCAAATCTCATTATATCTGAAGAAGTGTTAATAGCCACCATTTTACTCCTAAAGGAAAATATAGATTTTGCCCAGAAGCACAGAATCTGCTTCTCAGGCTGTAATTAATTCATTAATGGGCCATATCACATGACCATATTCTTCTAGACTTTTGGGTCATTTAATGTTACATTTCTAGCCTCATAGCTCAGGCTGCTGATTTAATACCATGCGGGAAGAACTCCAGCAACCCCCAGCTGAACAAGCAGTCAGCCATCATCTCTCAACTCTTCGAAGCCTGTTTGAGTTTAAGTTTCATGCCAAGTGGTCTAGGCATGGAAAGCCCATTGCGCTGCAACATCCCCCATTTCAAGAATTTTCATGTTGTTGTCTCCAACCAGAAACTCATCTGGACTGAGCTTCACCATGAAGGAAACAGCCCTTGGACTTTGACTTCTCAGACTCTGGAAATCATGTTAACTAGTATTAATTTCTGGTTTTTTTATTGTTGTCACTCATAGTTGTAAATCTTCCTCTTGTGGGTATGTGTGAGTGTGTGAGAGAGAGAGAGAGTGCGGGGGGGGGGGGGGTGCGGTATGTGTGTGTGTGAGAGAGAGAGAGAGTGTGGGGGGGGCGGTATGTGTGTGTGTGAGAGAGAGAGTGTGTGTGTGGGGGGTATGTGTGTGTGGGGCAGGTATGTGTGTGTGTGTGTGTGAGAGTGTGTGTGTGTGTGTGTGTGAGAGAGAGAGAATGTGTGTGTGTGTGTGTGTGAGAGAGAGAGAGAGTGTGTGTGTGTATGAGAGTGAGAGTGTGTGTGTGTGTGTGAGAGAGAGTGTATGTGAGGGTTATGTGTGTGTGTGAGAGAGTGTGTGTATGGGTATGTGTGTGTGTGTTTGGCTGTGTGTGAGAGAGAGTGTGTGTGTGGGGGGGTTTGTGTGTATGTGTGTAAGAGAGAATGTGTGTTATGGAGGGGAGTATGTGTGTGTGTGAGAGAGTGTGTGTGTGGGTATGTGTGTGTGGGTACATGTGTGTGGTTTTGTGTGTGTGTGTTTGCGTGTGTGAGAGTGTGTGTATGGGTGTGTGTGTCTGAGAGAGAATGTGTGTTGTGGAGGATGGTATGTGTGTGTGTGTGAGAGTGTGTGTGGATATGTGTGTGTGTGAGTATATGTGTGTGTGTGAGAGAGAATGTGTGTTGTGGAAGGGGGTATGTGTGTGTGTGAGAAAGTGTTTGTGTGGGTATGTGTTTGTGTGTGTGTGAGAGAGAGAGTATGTGTGTGTATGGGTATGTGTGTGTGTGAGAGAGAGAGTGTGGGTATGTGTGTATATGTGTGTGTGTGAGAGAGAGAGAATGTGTGTGTACGTGAGATAGAGAGTGTGTGTGTGTGTGTGAGAGAGTGTCTGTGTGAATGTGTGTGTGTGAAAGAGAGAGAGAGAGTGTGTGGGTATATGTGTGTGAGAGAGAGAGACTGTGTGGTTATGTGTGTGTGTGAGAGAGACTGTGTGTGTGGGTATGTGTGTGTGTTTGTGTGTGTGAGAGTGTGTGTATGGGTGTGTGTGTCTGAGAGAGAATGTGTGTTGTGGAGGATGGTATGTGTGTGTGTGTGAGAGTGTGTGTGGGTATGTGTGTGTGTGAGTATATGTGTGTGTGTGAGAGAGAATGTGTGTTGTGGAAGGGGGTATGTGTGTGTGTGAGAGAGTGTTTGTGTGGGTATGTGTTTGTGTGTGTGTGTGAGAGAGAGAGAGCATATGTGTGTGGGTGTGTGTGTGAGAGGGAGAGTATGTGTGTGTGTGGGTATGTGTGTGTGTGTGTGAGAGAGAGAGTGTGGGTATGTGTGTATATGTGTGTGTGTGAGAGAGAGAGAGTGTGTGTGTACGTGAGATAGAGAAAGTGTGTGTGTGTGAGAGAGTGTCTGTGTGAATGTGTGTGTGTGAAAGAGAGAGAGAGTGTGTGGGTATATGTGTGTGAGAGAGAGAGACTGTGTGGTTATGTGTGTGTGAGAGAGAGTGTGTGTGGGGGCTATGTGTGTGTGTGTGCGTGTGAGAGTGTGTGTGTGGGTATGTGTGTGTGGGTATGTGTGTGTGTTTGTGTGTGTGAGAGTGTGTGTATGGGTGTGTGTGTCTGAGAGAGAATGTGTTGTGGAGGCGGGTATGTATGTGTGTGTGACAGTGTGTGTGTGGGTATGTGTGTGTGTGAGAGAGAATGTGTGTTGTGGAGGGGTGTGTGTGTGTGGGTATGTGTGTGTGTGTGTGTGGGTATGTGTGTATGTGTGTGGGTATGTGTGTGTGTGAGTGAGAGAGAGAAAGAGTGAGTTTGCTGCAAGTTATTAGTAAATTGGATCATACAAATTAAGGGTTTGGGGGAAACCCGCCAGAGCTTACTTTAAAAATAATTCACCTCTGCTTATAGACAGACAGGGAGCGGATAGAAAAGTTCAGTTTCTCTCTCCCCCTTCTATTTGTTATAATTTTTGAGTAAAATTTTTACATCAGAATTTGTCATTCAAACCCTCAATGAAAGTGGTCATAATTTAAAAAGCCATCAAAGATATACCAACACTTCAATAAAACATGAAAAGCCTAACTGTCTATCACATTGGAGTCACAGTGCTCCCACCAGTGGTGGCATTATAGCATCAATTAGCCACATCTGTTTGCAATTTTTCTTTCTTCACTGTCACTGTTTTTTGATCCCAATCAGATTTTATTTTCATAATTTAAATGCTCTACTTCGGACATTGTTACAGCTTCCAGTGACTGTAGGCGTGTGAGATGCATGGTGTGGAGATGGGGACACAGGGCAACAACAGACCGGGGGCATACATGGCATGAGGGGGCAGTGTAAAGCACAAAGTGCCAATATGTAATGACAATAAGGGAGAGCTGATAGGCATAATAGGTTGTGATGGGTATTGGTAGAAAGAAGTAGGAGGAGGCAGACGGGATGTTGGATGGTGTTGCTTCAAATGAAAAGTGGTTGGATGCAATGAGACCAACGCAGAAGGAGAAGGGAGAAGATCTGAAGGGAATACCCAAGTCCCACAAGCTTCATTTTCACAATATCCACAGCTACTTATATTTACATAGCATCTTTAATGTAACGAAATGTCCCAATAAGGAGCTTCACAGGAGCATTACAAAATACAATATGACACCAAACCGCATAGGAGATATGAGATTAGATAACCAAAAGCTTGGTCAAAGCGGTGTCCATACATACAAACATAGAAACATAGAAAATAGGAGCGGGAGTAGGTCATTCTGCCTTGTGAGCCTGCTCCGCCATTCAATATGATCATGGCTGATCCTCTATCTCCGTGCTGTACCCCTGCGCTCTCACCATACCCTTCGATGCCTTTAGAGTCCAGAAATCTATCTATTTCCTTCTTAAATATATTCAGTTACTTGGCCTCCATAACCTTCAATGGTAGAGAATTCCACAAGTTCACCACCCTCTGAGTGAAGAATTTTCTCTTCATCTCAGTCCTACAAGCAGCATTTTCATAATTTCAGCACACGGACTGTCAGAATACTTTCCCAACTATCCCAGCCTGTGCCAGAATTATCCTAATACATTTACAAATACACACAATCAGACCAGATGAAACATACTTATAAGAAAATAAGAGAGCATGTAACAAGAAGTGCCCCATCAAATTTACCCTTTACAAACCATCAGGCTCTCGCATTGCCCAAGGTCTGACCTTGAGCCAAGTTCCAGCTTTAGATTCTGTACACCACAAAACCACCCCTAATCCCTCACCTTTCATTTCCCCACTATGATACATTCAACAATGCTGCTTTCCAACATTCGCACCTTGCTGCAGGTTCGTTCATGGCCCTGCATTTCCCCAGTGAATTTATATTCAAGCCTTTCAAAATCTTCTCACTTTCCTTAGCTGCAAAAGTATCGAAGCCCAGTCTATCATATGTGGCCCTGGGGAGGACGCAGCTCTTTAGTTTGCTGTGGATAAAGGGGAACCGGTGAATGTACTGCACTTAGATTTTCAGAAGGCATTTGATAAGGTGCCACATTAAAGGTTGTTGCAGAAAACAAAAGCTCATGGTGTAGGTGAATATATTGGCATGGATAGAAGATTGGCTAGCTAACAGGAAAACAGAGGGGAACAATAAATGGGTCTTTTTCTGATAGGCAGGATGTAACTAGTGGTGTGCCACAGGGGTCAGTGCTGGCCCATCAACTTTTTACAATTCAGTTAAATGACTTGGATGAAGGGCTTAATGGTATAGCTGCTAAATTTGCTGATGATACAAAGATAGGTGGGAAAGTAAGTTGTGAAGAGGACATAAGGAGGCTACAAAAAGATATAATAGGTTAAGTGAGTGGGCCAAGATCTGGCAAATGGAGTATAATGTGGGAAAATGTGATATTGTCCACTTTGGTAGGAAAAATAAAAAAGAAGCATTTTATCTAAGTGTGAGATATTGCAGAGTTCTGAGGTTCAGAGGGATCTGGGTTTCTTACTGCATGAATCGCAAAAGGCTAGTATGCAGGTACAGCAGGTAATTAGGAAAGCTAATAGAATGTTATTGTTTATTGCAAGGAGATTGAATATAAAAGTTGGGAGGCATACTTCAGTTGGACAGGGCACTGGAGAGACCACATCCAGAGACCGTGTGAAGTATTGGTCTCTTTATAAGGAAGGATGTAAATGCTTTAGAAGCAGTTCAGGGAAGTTTTAATAAACTAATACCAGGAATGGGGAGGTTATCTTATGAGGAAAGGTTGGATAGGCTAGGCTTGTATCTGCTGGAGTTTAGAAGAGTGAGGGGTGACTTGATTGAAACATATAAGATCCTGAAAGGTCTTGACAGGGTCAATGTGGAGAGGATGTTTCCTCTCGTGGGGGAATCTAGAACTAGGGGTCACTGTTTAAAAATAAGGGGCCACCTTTTTAAGATGGAGAGATAAGGCAAAATTTTTCTCTCAGAGGGTAGTGGGACTTTGGAATTCCCTTCCTCAAAAGGCAGTGGAAGCAGAATCTTTGACTGTTTTCAAGGGAGAGGTGGATAGATTCTTGATAAGCAAGGGGGTGAAAGGTTATCAGAAGTAGGCAGGAATGTGGAGTTAATATTAATATCAGATCAGTCATGATCTTATTGAATGGTGGAGCAGGCTCGAAGGGCTAAGTGGCCTCCTCCTGTTCGTATGCTCGTAATTTCAGTAACGCAGATCTACCCTAGTGTGCACTTAAAGCACTTATTTAATCTCCCAAGGCTAAGTTCTATGTAAATTCTTCCTGATCTTCAAATGTGATCAAGCAAAGCTGCAGGAAAGTCATTTATCTCCACAGCTACAATATCTAACCACAGCCTGTTAGACTTCCAGCACTGATTAAGACAAATGTAATAAAGACAGAGCCATTATAGCTAGGCCAATATTTGCTTTTCTGCATTTGAGTGGACCTTTACACAAAGAGAGCAGATACCTTTAAATAAATAAGTAGGCCAACCATGTGATTTCCATCATATATCATAGCTTGAAGTACCCCCTTTAAACTGTTTTGCTTTTCTCTTCAGTGTCCAGTTCTACAATTCCAGCAGACAAGGTGGATGATCTGGCAACAGAATTTCCAATAGTGCTCACTGCCTTGCAGTGAAATGAAATAAATAAATAATGCCTTGTAATTACATTAAGTAAAACCAATGTGTGAGGTGCTCAGTCATGCCTGTCAATTGGTGACTTGGAGAAGGTTATTACGACTATTTATCTTCCAACAAAATGTGTTCCTAAGACAGAGAAACATTTTTCTTCTCCACCACATGTAAGCATTGTTCCTCTGTCTAAATTTAAAGCTGCTCTCTCCCATAAATCATGTTTTCAGTTTTGAAGTTAAGAATTAAAAGTTTTTTCAAACGTTTGGAGCAGAATGCCTCAACATACACCAATTATTCCAATGCCATAGCAAATAGGAGTGAAAAGTGGGTAAATTAAGGGTCTCATGTTTTTCCCTTTACGTCATTGTGGTGATTTCGATATAATCAGTAAACAACTGCCAGTGTGCTGTTGTAAAATTGGTCTCATAATACAATGGACATTTTTACATATCAGGGTCACAATTTTCCAAGATGCCTTGCTGTCAGTTGAGGTTCTGTGCTGCTCGCTCAAATTTGATAAAATTATCCCTTATTTTACACAATCATTTGGGGGGAGGAACACTATTAAACTAACAGAGGTGTATAAGACTCTTTTTTTGTTTCCTTACTCAAAAAACAATATCAAAGAAAGCATTCAATTTGAATCAAAACAGAATTACATGGAAAAACTCAGCAGGTCTGGCAGCATTGGCGGAGAAGAAAAGAGTTGAAGTTTCGAGTCCTCATGACCCTTCGACAGAACTTGAGTTCGAGTCCAAGAAAGAGTTGAAATATAAGCTGGTTTAAGGTGTGTGGGAGGTTGGGGGTGGGGGGGGGGGGCGGCGGAGAGAGAGAGAGAGAGAGAGAGAGGTGGGGGGGTTGTGTGGTTGTAGGGACAAACAAGCAGTGATAGAAGCAGATCATTAAAAGATGTCAACGACAATAGTACAATAGAACACATAGGTGTTAAAGTTAAAGTTGGTGATATTATCTAAACGAATGTGCTAATTAAGAATGGATGGTAGGGCACTCAAGGTATAGCTCTAGTGGGGGTTTTTTTATATAATGGAAATAGGTGGGAAAAGAAAAATCTTTATAATTTATTGGAAAAAAAAAAGGAAAGGGGAAACAGAAAGGGGGTGGGGATGGGGGAGGGAGCTCACGACCTAAAGTTGTTGAATTCAATATTCAGTCCGGAAGGCTGTAAAGTCCCTAGTCGGAAGATGAGGTATTGTTCCTCCAGTTTGCGTTGGGCTTCACTGGAACAATGCAGCAAGCCAAGGACAGACATGTGGGCAAGAGAGCAGGGTGGAGTGTTAAAATGGCAAGCGACAGGGAGGTTTGGGTCATTCTTGCGGACAGACCGCAGGTGTTCTGCAAAGCGGTCGCCCAGTTTACGTTTGGTCTCTCCAATGTAGAGGAGACCACATTGGGAGCAACGAATGCAGTAGACTAAGTTGGGGGAAATGCAAGTGAAATGCTGCTTCACTTGAAAGGAGTGTTTGGGTCCTTGGACGGTGAGGAGAGAGGAAGTGAAGGGGCAGGTGTTGCATCTTTTGCGTGGGCATGGAGTGGTGCCATAGGAGGGGGTTGAGGAGTAGGGGGTGATGGAGGAGTGGACCAGGGTGTCCCGGAGGGAGCGATCCCTACGGAATGCCGATAAGGGGGGTGAAGGGAAGATGTGTTTGGTGGTGGCATCATGCTGGAGTTGGCGGAAATGGCGGAGGATGATCCTTTGAATGCGGAGGCTGGTGGGGTGATAAGTGAGGACAAGGGGGACCCTATCATGTTTCTGGGAGGGAGGAGAAGGCGTGAGGGCGGATGCGCGGGAGATGGGCCGGACACGGTTGAGGGCCCTGTCAACGACCGTGGGTGGAAAACCTCAGTTAAGGAAGAAGGAGGACATGTCAGAGGAACTGTTTTTGAATGTAGCATCATCGGAACAGATGCGACGGAGGCGAAGGAATTGAGAGAATGGGATGGAGTCCTTACAGGAAGCGGGGTGTGAGGAGCTGTAGTCGAGATAGCTGTGGGAGTCGGTGGGTTTGTAATGGATATTGGTGGACAGTCTATCACCAGAGATTGAGACAGAGAGGTCAAGGAAGGGAAGGGAAGTGTCAGAGATGGACCACGTGAAAATGATGGAGGGGTGGAGATTGGAAGCAAAATTAATAAATTTTTCCAAGTCCCGACGAGAGCATGAAGCGGCACCGAAGTAATCATCGATGTACCAGAGAAAGAGTTGTGGAAGGGGGCCGGAGTAGGACTGCAACAAGGAATGGTCCACATACCCCATAAAGAGACAGGCATAGCTGGGGCCCATGCGGGTACCCATAGCCACACCTTTTATTTGGAGGAAGTGAGAGGAGTTGAAGGAGAAATTGTTCAGCGTGAGAACAAGATCAGCCAGACGGAGGAGAGTAGCGGTGGATGGGGATTGTTCGGGCCTCTGTTCGGGGAAGAAGCGAAGGGCCCTCAGACCATCCTGGTGGGGGATGGAGGTGTAGAGGGATTGGACATCCATGGTGAAGAGGAAGCGGTTGGGGCCAGGGAACTAGAAATTGTTGATGTGACGTAAGGTGTCAGAGGAATCACGGATGTAGGTGGGAAGGGACTGGACAAGGGGAGAGAGAAGGGAGTCAAGATAACGAGAAATGAGTTCTGTGGGGCAGGAGCAAGCTGAAATGATCGGTCTACCGGGGCAGTTCTGTTTGTGAATTTTGGGTAGAAGATAGAAGCGGGCCGTCCGAGGTTGGGCGACTATCAGGTTGGAAGCTGTGGGAGGGAGATCCCCAGAGGAGATGAGGTCAGTGACAGTCCTGGAAACAATGGCTTGATGTTCAGTGGTGGGGTCATGGTCCAGGGAGAGGTAGGAGGAAGTGTCTGCGAGTTGACGCTCAGCCTCCGCGAGGTAGAGGTCAGTGCGCCAGACAACAACAGCACCACCCTTGTCAGCGGGTTTGATGACAATGTCAGGGTTGGACCTGAGAGAATGGAGTGCAGTAAGTTCAGAGAGAGACAGGTTAGAATGGGTGAGAGGAGCAGAGAAATTGAGACGACTAATGTCGCGCCGACAGTTCTCAATGAAAAGATCGAGAGAAGGTAAGAATCCAGAGGGAGGGGTCCAGGTGGAGGGAGAATATTGGAGATGGGTAAAAGGATCCGTTGAACTGGGAGAGGACTCCTGCCCAAAGAAGTGAGCCCGGAGACGAAGACGGCGGAAGAAGAGTTCAGTATCATGCCGAGCCCGAAATTCATTGAGGTGAGGGCGTAAGGGTATGAAACTAAGTCCTTTGCTGAGCACTGAACGTTCAGCATCAGAGAGGGGAAGGTCAGCGGGTATAGTGAATACACGGCTGGGGTTGGGATTGGAAGAAAGGGTGGGGACGGAGGGACAGGCAGGGGTGGAGGGTCCTAGATGGGTGTTGGTGTCGATGAGTTGTTGGAGCTTGCGTTCCTTAGCACTTGAGAGAAAGAGAAAAAATTTCTTGTTGAGGCGTCGGATGAGCCGAAGGATAAAATGAAACTGGGGGCACGCGCAGCTTTGAAAAAGGGTACGGCGGTGCTGCTGGAGGGAGAGGTCGAGTGTGTTCATATGGCGGCGCATTCAATTTGAATGTTGGATCTATCAATTCGTGAGAATAAACCTTTCATGTTAATAGGCATTGTTCACATCCTTAATTCTTGGTTCCCTGCAGATTCACAATTTTTTATTCTTTCATGGGACATGGACGTCACTGGTTAGGCCAGCATTCATATTGCCCATATCTAATGCCCTTGAGAAGGGCAATTGCACTGGATGGTGAAATGCAGTTCTAAGATCTGAGCATAGAAACACAGAGTTCATAGCATAGCAGGCCATTTAGCTCAAATAGTCCATTCTGGTTTTTAGTTCTACATAAGCCTCCTCCCACCCTATTACAACTAACACTGCCTGCATATCCTTCTAGTCTATTCTCCCTCATGTATTTATTTAAATCCCACTTAAGGGCATTTATGCTATTTGTCTCAACTGCTCCATGTGATATCAAGTTACGCATTCTGGCCATGCAAGGGTAAAGAATCATGAGGAACTCTCTTCCCTCAGCTCCAAACTACATCTGAGCTTTAAAAAAATCATCTTCCCATTTCCCTGGCACCAAGACTGCATCCAATCCCCCCAGCCCCCCTCCACCAAGGCTTTTCCAGAATGGACTGGCAATATTATTTTGCTTTTCACAGGGATTTACTGTGACACTATCATTTTTCACAGAGATGTGTGACAGTGCTGTCATTTCACAAAGGGATTTCCAATTATACTCTGTTTTCCAGGAGGAGTTTGCTGTAATGTTCTTATCCCGAGCAGTGATTTGTCCTGAGACTTATGTTTCTTGCAACAATTGAATTCTGTTCTCTGCCTTCTTACAGAGTTTGCTGTGATTTATCAGGGCATTTTTCTTTTCCACAGTTATTGGACTGTGCCAATTGCCCACCCAATTTAAGTTGGCTTTGGGATATTTAAAATGATAGAATGGGCCTGCAACACTGGCTTCCTCAACAGAATTCACCTAAAAAAAATTGCACCATTCCCTTGAGCGCCTGGCTAGTGCCTCCCAGTGGCACTTAACTGGTGATGCATGGGGTCAACAATCCTCCCCTCTCCATTATGCAACTTCTGGCCCCAAACCTGACCCGCATTAAAACCACCAATGTAGAAGTGGGAGGAGGAACAACGCAGGTGGATACCAAATTGAGGAGGCTATTTTTTTTCTGATGCTGATGATGCATTTTGATTTTAGGGATTAGGTTCAATCAATATATTTATGCCATATGTAATCAACGCTACTGTTAGGAATGCCAATTGGAAAGGTTTTATTGAACAGTTTTATGTTAAGGGCTCCATTTTGCAACAAAGGGTAGAACTTTCCCCATGTCGGGCAGGCCGTGTGGGAGCAGACATGGGCAGGCATAGACCCGATTGCTGCCCGCGATCAGGTCCTAGCCGCCATTTTATGTGGGCGGGCCAATTAAAGCCTGCCCAGTGCAGTTCACAACTTCCATGCATAGTGGGAGTGGGCGAGTGGCGGCAAAAAAATGAGACCCTTGGAAAGGTTGCTCACAATGGCTGGGAGAAGGGCTCAGCAGAGGGACAATGTTTTGGTGATGCAAGTCCGGAGGGTAGGTCATCAGGGCAGGCCAGGCCGGAGGGTAGGCCATCAGGGCAGTGTGCCCCTTGTTTTTCTGACGAATGCCTAGCTGCCCTCCTGGAGGAGGTGGCAGCGCGGCGGGAAGTCCTTCTTCCAAGGGACAGGAGGTGGAGGCCTCCCCACCTGACCAAACGTGCATGGGAGGAGGTGGCCGAGACTGTTAGCTCCCATGATGTGGTGCGGCACACATGGCTCCATTGCCGCAAAAGATTCAATGATCTCCTGCGCTCGGGAAGCTTGAGTACCCATGTTGACTCAAGTCACATAATGCAGCCGTTACCCTTTCCCCAAATCACACCCTCCCACATCCGCGCCAACTCTGAGTACAGTAACATCATTGAATCTCTCACGGCATGGATCCCTCGCTGGGTGTGCCAGCAGAGATTGCCCATGCCCAGTTCACCCTGAGAGGGTTGAGCTAGGATGTGTTCTGCATCCGCAGCATGTGTGACACTGACACCCAGAGTATAGAATGGGGTTGAAAGTCAAGGGTCTGCACCTAGGTAGAGTGCTGGAACTGAGAAGCATGTCAAAGCCATGGTGCTAACATGCTGGGAGGGGAGCTTCCAGGTGGCGGGGCACCAATCCATCTGCTGGTCTTTGCGCTCCACATGCTTGTGTCTCCTTGCTTAGCAAAGTCACACCTTGTGGTGCCACATGTGAAGGAGGCAGCATTTGAGCAATGGTGGGGGTCAGGTCTGGCTTGTTTGTGTGAGAGTGCAGTAGCTGCAGGGTGACGAAGAGCTGGAGCCCTGCAATGTCCCACTCTGGCTGGGTTGGCAGGGATGCGATGGCAATTCAGGTGCAGGCTGGACCAATCAATGCTCTTTTCTCCTTTTCAGGAAAAGACCATGCACAATGCATCGGAACAAATGCAAACTCACAGAGGGCAGGCCCAGTTGGCCACCCTAACGGCTTTCGAGCAGCAGGGCATGGATCTGGAGAGACGCCATGCCCCCAGATCCATTGGTGGCGGTACCACAGAGAGGTATGTTTGGGCTTACTAATGATTATTAAAGGATGAGCACATAATGATTCGGGGGAGCAGCATGCAGGTTGACAGTGTCTGCACTGTAACTAACCAAATGTCCTTTCACTTCCTTTCAGCATCACTGGAGCAGGGCTGGGGGGAGGAGGCAGAGGGCCCACCTCTCACCCCTGAAGCCCCTGAGCAAATGCACTCACCAGCATCACACCATCCCAGCCAGGCAGACACCAGCACAGATACAATCACCTTGGTGGGAATTAGATATTCGGCTAGTGTCCCAGGGCATGGCAGTGAGGGCACTTCACAGTCACTTGAGGTGCGGGCAGAGACAGAGAGTGCCCAGTGTGCTGGCAGTCAGAGGACTGCTGGGGAGGTACATGCTCAGTTGGTGGCTGATTATGTGCCTCTGGAGTCATCTGTGAGGCAGCAAACACTGGAAGTGCAGCAGGGTATGCAGGACAATCTGGCTAAGATACATGAGGCATGGTGGCCATACTGAAGGAGTCCACGCAGAGCATCACCGATGCAATGAACCTCATGGTTGAGCGCCATGCTTTCTCCATGGAGAGAGTGGCAACCCCAGGAGAACAATCAGGGCCTCCTGGGGTTGCACTCGGACCAGCAAGCCCTCGCAGCGGCATTGGCCTCAGCTAATCAGTGCCAGTGTGGGAGATGGTTTGGGCACCAAGTATCCCAGCTTGGTATCCATGCAGCTACAGTGAGCAGAGAGGTCTGAAGAGACCTCACCTCGGTGCAGCAGCTGCCTGTCATCTCCGCGGGTTCCTCTCAGGGCGTTCTGGATGAGGGCACCAGCTCCTCCGCCCCTCTGCCAGTGACTGTGGCATCTGATGAGGGTGCGGTGACTGGGAAGAAGCCAGCTGTGGAACTGGCTGCTCCCTCCCAGGCGGGCCCATCAAATGCTCCATGGACCAGAGGACGTCCACCAAGTTTATCAAGGCCAACAGGTGGTAAGGCTGTCTCAGGTGCCAGTGCCAGCGAGGGGACAGCACCTAGACGTAGCACCTGTAAGCAAAAATTTAAGGCACCTTTGGCACACCACGGGTTTCTCACTGGTGCTTTTATGTTGGCACATAATACTTTCTGGAAGACTTGGTGTGATATCCAACACCATTTTTGTTTTGCTTCATGAAGTTACATTTAATAATAATATCCACAGAATGGATATTATTTATATAATTAATAATCCTAATAAGGGCAAATTTCCTTGGCCACTGGCATTTTGCTGGTGGTGGAGCAGCCTCCTGTTCACTGGGGAGACTGCCTGCTTCATGGAGGTGGCCTCCCTGCAGCAATCCAGAGGGCCATTGGATCTGGAGGCTTCCTGGCCCCTGTGGGCATTTAGAGGGACTTGCCTGCTTGGCCGCACAGAATTTGAATTTAAAATTCGATATCTAACTGTCAGTGGTGCCTTCCTTTCCCAGTGGGAGGTGGTGGGATGGGGTTTGGTGCTGAGGCTCTAAAGCTTCTGGCCCTCTGATTGGGCCAACAGCATCTAGATACTGCCTGCCACCTTAATTGGGCAGTGAATCCAGAGGCAGCCAATTAGAACGCTGCCTCCAGGAATAGATGAACTGCTCCTGCTACCAGCAAGGGTGGGCTTGGGACCTCATCCCGTCAGGTGGGCACTGAAGCCCATGGCAATATTCTCCACATAGGTTTTCCAGTTGGAATCCCTGTTTTTTGATGAGAAAGTGGTTGAGGATATCAAAAAGGCTAGATTGGAGGAACTTCGAGTAAGATATCAAATCGGATGCTTGTTTTCTACACGTAGGTCCTTATCCTTTAGGGTTTATAGACCTAAAGGGTCTTACTTAAGAAGTCTGCACCACAGTGTCTCAAATGCTGCATTTTCCCCCCATGGAGGCAATTGGGAAGCTATAGGGAGAGGCTTGCAATCTACTTCCACATGGACAACATGATTGTGTGCACTCACTCAAAGTCACCACAGTCTTGTGTTTCTTTGCGACTGAACCCTTCATTGTGACCGTCATCTTAATCAGGCAGCAATTCACTATTGTTTAAAGAAGATCGTTGAAGTTCCCTTCAGGTAACTGCAAAGTGATTTCCATCTCAATCAACTAGCTAAACGAACAAAGAAAGCTATTCAATTCTACAGGCTCGCAGAGTGTCCTCAGATTCAGGGAGCAGCTGAAGGAATGCATGAGCTGGATTATATGGCCACAAATCGGCTAGACAGTCCCCCTCGGGCTTGCATAAAATACGGAATGATTTTGTCAGGTTGGCACTTAACTGAACAATGACATTCACACATCCCACAATTTTGCATCCTTTACAGGCACTGATCACAAATAAATATCTCACAACTCTGAAACCATGTGAGGTATCACACACGCACAAACACACCTCCCAATACACTCAATCACAAATCACCACTCTTTCTTTTCCAGGACAAGATAACACAAAACAGAACTTGACCAGCAGAGGGAAAACATGACTGTATAATATAACTCACCTTGAGGAGGCAGTTCTGAGTAATCAGGAGGAAGTGACAGGGAAACATTATTGTCTAAAGGTATGTGGCCACTCTAGCTTCCTTACAAATTGTCACGAGCAACTGAAAGGTGTTTCCTTACAGTATTCCGTGAGCTAAGAATTTGTGAGTCTGTGCTCGTATGTAGCCCCGTTTTTTAATTTTGAGTGGTTCAATTAAAAATAACCCAGCAGACAATGTTATTTTATTACAAAGACTGCTGCTGAAAATTATTTAGGTAAAAAGTGATAAAGTTATCTAAAATACAGATACAGAGATTAAAATGCAGATAAAGAAAAAATTACTTAAAGGTGAGATTTCAAATCCATCTCAGTGAGGTATGTTGCGGGCCCATTGCTTGAGTTCCCTACTTTCTGAAGTGATGGGGTTGAAACTGGGGGTTCGGTTAACAATTGTGGTGGCTTCTGCAGTTGATCAGTTGGTATTGGCCCTCTTTTTAAGATGGACTTAGCAAGCAGAACAGATTCCGCGGGTGAGTGAAAGTTCCAGTTTTTCACTTTCTTATTGATACTGCTGGTGGTGGCTCTTGGTAACCTGGTTTTTGTACAACAGTCCGATAACACTGGGAACCATCCTCACTTTCTCCCTGTCGAGAAGCAGTTTCTGCTCCAAGATATCTCTTTCATGTTCAGGATGGTCCTACACACAAAATGGCTGTTCGCAGTCTGTCTTTATACAGTTCAAAAAACGCAGAAGTTAATTCTCCAGGAGTAATTATTTCACCAGGAGAACAAGTTAATTATGTTGATGTCCTTTGAAGTCTCTTCTTGTCTTCTGTTCCCTCAGAAGTAAAGAGGGTCCTTCACACCTTTTAGACATGAATGGATATCGGGATCTTTGTATTTTCAATAACTCTTCGTAGCCAGCTCTAGAGATATGAATCTGACAAGGTTTGAATAAATACCAGAAGGGTGCCAAAACAAAAACGAAAATACCTGGAAAAACTCAGCAGGTCTGCAGATAGGAGCACAGTTAACATTTCACCTCCAAATGTGTTGAAAGGTCATTCGGACTCGAAACGTTAACTGTGCTCCTACCCGCAGATGCCGCCAGACCTGCTGAGTTTTTCCAGGTATTTTTGTTTTTGTTTTGGATTTCCAGCATCCACAGTTTTTTGCTTTTACCAGAAGGGTGCCATGTTGTCTGTCCACACTCTCGTGTTGAAAAAGACTTTTAAAGTCAATGTAAAGGCTTGAGAACAGAAATGTGCCTTTAAAAAGTTATCCTTAAAATTTGTAATATCATTATTACGCATTTGTGATAATATCCACCAGTATTCTTAATTCCTCAGTTCCCAAAGCTATCCTCATATTAAAAGTTCTGTACGGTCTCATCACACATCTCCACCTATAGTGGCCACGCATGCTGTAAGCTAACCTTTCCAGCTTTATCATTGCAGGCTCCAGGAGCAAGGTCCGCTTCCCCCTGGAAGTACTGGCAGAGAAAGAAGATGAACTTCGCACTCCTCAGGCCCTGTCTGCCATCACCTCCCCCCACCCCAACAGAGGAGGAGGCGAAGAAGGAGAATAAGGAAGAACACCCTGTCACAGGAATCAGCTCAGACACAGGAACCTCATATTACTTAGATACTTAGATAGTACATATATATTCATAGTTGCAGGCACTGATCACTAATGGGTAGCAACATGATGGGTGGCAAGGTGGCCCTCCTTGTTCTGCTTCAGAGATGTCAGATGAGGACCGTCAGTGTCAAATTTCACAAAAGAACTGTTGGGTGTGATTATTCAATGGAGGTTTCATCAAGAAACAGTTAACTTTATTACTGAGATTTACAGATGCTTTCATGCTCGACCAGGACTCTCGTCAGGAAGCTCCGCCTCCTAGGTTGCCCACGCTTAAGGCTCACTGGTCAAAGCCCCCGCAGTACATCACGTGACCCCCAATTGCTATAAGGGAAAAACTATAGCCCTCGTTACCACATTTCCTCCCCCTTTAGTATTTTTTTACAATTGTTATTTACAGGAAAACATTTGAACAATCCAACAAACATATACACAATTTCAGGTGATTATAAATGAAGTCTCTGAGGTGCTCTCCTTATATGGCTAGAGCTCTACCACTGGAGATTCCTGAACGGAATTGTCAGGGTCTAGAACTGCAGTATAAGACACATCATCAGAATGTGGCAGTCAGGATTTGACAACTCTTCAGAGACTTTGGCATGTCTATTCTAGGTCGATCAGACACTTCAGGAATTGACTGTTCGACATTAATCACAGGTGGATCAGTTGATTGATGGAATGTCTCTCTGGCACGAATATGATCTACATGGTTTCAGAGTATTCTATCTCCCACTTGTGCTTGGTAAAATTGTGGACCAGCCCCTGAGACAATGGCTCCAGGAGCCCAACAGGGTCTACTGCCGAAATTCCGTATGTATAACCTACGCTGAAAGTGCGAGCTTTACAGTGTATGTCATGGTTAAACTTCTGATTTTTCTGTGCCACTTTCCCCTTTGCATTTGGAAACACGAGATGTAGATGTGCACGCAGGTGTCCTTTCTTTAATAACTCTGGCAGTGTTGAACCTGTAGTCGAATATGGTGGTGTACAATAACTGAAAAGGAATCAGAAAAATCAAGATTCTAGAGTGCTTTCCGATAGCTTTTTCATATTAGACTTATAAGTTTGTACTGCCCTCTCAAATAAACTATTCGATGAGGGATGATAAGGGGCTGGTTTAATATGTTGGATTCTATTCAGTCCCATACATTTCTGAAACTCTGTGCTAGTAGAAGCAGTGCCATTATCTGAAACGACAATTTCAGGTAGGCCACGTATGCTGAAACTGTAAGGTAGCTTCTCTATAGTTGCATTTGATGTTGGCAACTTGACTTCATATACATCCATCCATTTGGAATGTGCATCTACAATTAACAAGAACATGATACCCAAGAATGGCCCTACATAATCAATATGTAATCAAACCAAGGGTCAACCCGGCCACTCCCATTGAGGAGAACAAGCAACTTCTGTTGTTGCTGACAGTGGAGTCAGTGCTTGACTAAGTTTCAATATCTCCATCAATACCTGGTCACCATAAAAAGCTTCGTGCAAGCAGTTTCATTTATGATATGCCCAGATGGGCACTATGGAGTTCTGCCAAGGGCAGCTCTCTGCCGTGTGGTGGGACCACCACTCTTGACCCCCACAACAAAACCCAACATTGGCAGCTCAATCCCGTCTGCCTGACATGGAATGGTCTCAATTCTTCAGATACAGGCATGTTTGGCCATCCTTTTAAGACAAAGTCTCTGACTTTCGATAATGTTGGTTCTCTGTTTGGCCAATTTCTAATTTATTTCACTCACACTGGTGAGGAATTTAAGAAGTTCAATAACAGCACTAATTCCTGTGGAAAGTGAGTGTGCAACAGGGGACAGTTGAGTGCATCTGCATTTGCAATGTGTAGGCCAGGATGGCACGTAAAAATATACTCATACACAGATAGTGTCAGAGCCCATCATTGTATCCTTGCTGATGCTATTGGTGGGATGGCCTTGTCCTTGTTGAATAAACCCATTAATGGTTGATGGTCTAGCACAATAGTGAAACGGCAACCAGGTACTGGTGGAATTTCTTCACCCCGATTACCACCCTTCTCAGCTGTGGAGAGGATTCTTGAGACATAGTGTAAAATTTCTAGCTCAGCAGGCAGGCGTGTACCCGAACCAACCGAGCGTAAACTGAAGTCAGGCGAGCATCCCGACGTCATCGTGCACTCGCGCCCCGATTGCAAGCGACGGTCAGATTCCTGCTCGCCTTCCGCCCGCCCCCGCCAAGCCCACCCAACATGGGTGAAATTCTGCCGATAGCCAATGGACCTTTCAGACCCATTTTCCATTTTATGAGATAATACAGCTCCAACTCTGTAGGGAGAGGCATCACATGTTAATGCCAGCTCTTTCGATAGGTCATAGTGTACCAATAGACACAACAAATACAACAATTCCTTTGCTTTCACAAAGGCTTGCTCCTGTTGTGACCCCCAAAGCTAACAGTGGTTCTATTTTAGTAATGTGTGACAGTGCCAACACAGCTGATAGGTTTTAGTAGTTGAATGTGCCCAGGAAGGACTTGAGTTCTGTTACATTGGATGGTGATAGCACATCTTTTATTGCCTGCACTTTTTCTTCTGCTGGGTGCAGTCCCATGGCATCCACTCTGTGGCCTAAATAAGTCACTTCTGGTGCCTGAAATGTGCACTTTTCCTTCTTTAACCATACGCCAGCTTCCATGAACCTCCTTAGCGCCTCCTCGAGGTTGGCCAAGTGTTCTGTCTTGGTTAACCCCATGATGAGGGCATCATCTAGATATACAATTACTCATGGGATCCTTTGCAAAAGGCTCTCCACTGTTCTCTGGAAGATAGTTCATGCCCACAGGAACCCGAAGGGTAGACGGATGTGCTGACAGAGACCTTTGTGTGTGTTAATGTCATCCAGCTCTAGTTGCTAGTAAGCACGTATCATATCCAGTCAGTTTGGCATGCGTAATCTATCCTTGGGATAGGGTACATGTCTAGTTCGGCTGCCTTATTTACGACAATTTATAGTCTCCACAGCTATGTATGGTCGATCTTAACCGAAGAATTGAACAGGTTGGATAATGCCCAGCTTTTCTATCTGGCACAGCTCTTATCAACCTTTTCATTTAATGTATAAGGCACAGGTCTTTTCCTTAAAGAAGTAAGGTGTCACCTGTAGCTTCACATGTATCTTGGCCTGCATGCCTGTTAATTTCCCTAGTTCATACCGAAAACCATGTTGCATCTTCTTAGAAGTTCTGGAAATCCATCTGATTTGAGATGAAATATCTCAGACTAGTCGAGCTTGATCCTCTGTAGCCAGTCTCGGCCTAAGAGACTGGGTCCTTCTCCTTTCACAGTTATTACAGGCAGCTGGGCTGTCTGTTACTTGTCAGAGACTGGTACTGTGGCAATGACCCTTACCTAGATGGATTCTCCCATGTATGTCCTTAATTTAGTGGTTGCTCGCTCCAGGTTTATTGGCTGTCTTCCTTCATTAAGGTACCTTAAAATGTTCTCTCGCACCATCATGGTCAAGGCACTTGTGTCCACTTCCCGCTCCTCATTAACTTGTAATGTTACAGTAATAGGTTTGATCTTCACAGCAGTCACATTATATGAGGAGTAAACATAAGGAGCAGCAGCTTCAGACGTTGTGGTCCCTGTTACGTCTATCATGTTTGTTTGCTGTTTTGCAGACTGCTTCAGCTTTGCCCTGCATTTCCTGACCACGTGACCCTTCTTTGATAGTCATGGCATTCTGTCTCTTTGAATTTACAGGTACACACTCTGTGGTCATCTCCCATATCTATAGCAACTTTATCTTGAAGTCGCTGCTAAAGCGTTTTTGTCAGGCTTTTTAATGTTTCTCATAGTGGACATTGAATTGCCCTTTAATTCTGCAGGTCTGGCTTTTGCACAACGCTCAGCAGCATGAAGTATGGCACCATTTTCCACGTGTTGCGAGACCTCCAAGTCTCTGCAAGCACTTTCCATGGCGAGGGAGATTTCTCGGGCACGTTTAAAGTTGATGTCGACGTCGGCAAGTAAATGGCCCTAACTCTGGAATTAAATTTAGAATGTTGCATTGTTACAGCTTCGGCTGGAAGTGTGTTTTCATGAGGTCCACTAATTTATTATAGGACTTGGAATTGAACGCACTCAGGGTGGTCAGGTTATGAATGAGGTTGTATGTTTTACTGTCACATACACTGAAGAGAATGGCTTTCTGCTTTTCTTCTGCGGTAATCTCCAAGTAAAATCCGAGATGCTCTCCATACTGGCTCCAGTCTTCCATAGTCACATCATATGGCTCAATTCTGCAAGAGTGGCATGACTGGTGAGTAGCTTTTTAAAAAAAAAATTGATGTACTCACAGTAACAGGGCAAGGAACAGAGTAGGAGCTGATTCCGTCCTTGTTGCTAATTGCGATGATTCGACGGAGCAGACAGGTTTCATCTTTATTACAGAGAGATTTACAGATGCTTTCAGACTCGGCCAGGACTCTAATCAGGAAGCTCCACCTCCCTACGCTGCCAACGCTAAAATCTCACTGATCGGAGCCCTCACAGTACATCATGTGACCCCCGATTGATAGAAGGAAGTGACTATACCCCCAGCTACCAAGATAGGTTTGTCAAAACAAATGCTTGGAGTGATGTACAGCCTGCCTAAAAGCTGGCTATGACTTTTGTAATATGACTTTACGAGGGAGATGCATGACATCACTGGAAGGGAAGTGTATTGTGCGATCCACTCTTAATTTCACTTTTGACTATAAACAGAGCACGCACACAAAGCCCTGATGTCTTCAAGCTTTCTACTGATGTATGTATGTTCTAATGTGCCAAATATTAATAAGTGAACCTACAACATATTTACCCAATCCCTATCGGTGATTGTTGCCCTTATATCATTATAACAACACATGGTGTTCGGCAGTGGTCAAACAGTGTGGCAGCAAGATTAAGTACAGGTACAATATGGTGAATGGCCTTAGATCATGCTACATGGCGTGAGACAACCCTTGATGTTTCGGTCAGACCATTACGAAGCTGCTGTATCAGAGAGTGTTGAAACCATAGCTAATTGTGCTGAAAAGTTTTGAAGACGCAGTGCCAGATAGTTCTTAAATAAAGAGCGGGTAAGCTGACAGATCCCTCGTGGTGAGTGGGACAGTGCAACGAGAGGACCAGTACTAGGCTAGCTCAATTGGGAAAGGCGAATGACCAGTGTAGGGGCTGGATCAATAGTGAGCAAGGGAGAATCAAACGAAAAAAAACAAAACCATCATAAAAATTAGGCCAGAGAATATTGCAATTATAATGAGCGGAGCTTTAGAAAAGCACATGAAAGCAGCTCCAGCGGCACTCAACCCAGGTACTATAGAAGAAGGAAGGCCAAAGGGATATTGTCAAAATGTACACAAAATACTCCAGCTTGAATTGAGATGCAGCTGACCTACCATCCAAATTCAAATTGTTTAAAGAGCGTACAGAGCTATGGTTTCTCGATCCAGGTGTGTCTGAACCAAACAAGCAAGCCATAAAAATTCTAGCAATTAGGATTGAAGGTCTACACAGGCTGAACATATCAGGATTAACAACAGAAGAGCTAAAGGATTCCCAAAAAGGTATGGATCACATTGGAAGACTGATTCAGAATCAGGTTAAACTTCGATGTTCATTTATGTTTATGTCATTTTGATAACCGCCTACAGAATCCATGGACCACTTCATTAGCAGCTGCAGAGAAAAAGGTACGTACCATGATTTTTCAAACACAGAGCTAGCAGACAGAATTTTTGAGATGCTGATCACATCCACTCCCATGGAAGCTTTCCAGGAAGATCTGCTAGACAAGGCCAAAATGTATACCCTCAAAGAGCTACTCAAGGATGGATATAAGCACAAACGAAGCTTACAGGTCCTAAGCACAACTTCATTTGCTGATGCACTTATTAGAACACCCAAACCTAGCAGGACATGTGGAAGGTTTGGCCTTCTGCAGGCACCAAGGAAATGCTCAGCTTTCAATCAATTCAGTAAGGCATGTGGCAGAAAGGGCCATTGGCAGCAACAGTGCATTAGAGCAAAGGCTGATGCAGCTACAAAGAGCCGTGCACTGATCCAAACAGACTATACACAATGGGTAGCTTCAAGCAATAAGAATGACCATCCGGTATCCCATCAAAAACATTTATGTGAGGTGATTGACAAACCAGAAAATGACGATGATACGCACGATGAGACCAAGTATAGTGAACACATTTCACACCATCAATCTTGTGGAAAACGTAGATGCCATCACAACATCTAAAGTGTTTGCCAAGATTTAAAATATATGCCCTATGAAAGTTGGTAAATACTCGTTATTGGTCAAGATTGACACAGGTGCAAGTGCCAACATACTACCCCTGCAAATTCTAAAAGACATGTATCCACAGACATGGAAGGCCATGGTGAAACCTACTGATGCAAAAATTCTGGCGTATAAGGGTTCATTAGTTCTGTGTGCATAGTCCTGGAGTGCAACTACTGTTGTGATAAGGCAAGTGGTATTGGCCAGGCTGACCAAATCCACAAAGGAAACTTAACTATGCTATCACATAGCTTTGCAATTTGTATTTATTATGAAAAGGCTTGTGCACTGAAGTCAGAAGTAATGAGTCCACTACCATCTTTAGAGATTTAAAAGATCAAATTAAAACATTTATTCACAAAAGACGAATAAACTTAAATACACACAAGATTACAGTTACACAGTTATTCCCCAAATTTCTACTTAACCAGACTCCCCTTTAAGTCCAAATAGATTCCAAATTTATAAAGACATTCAGCAGTTTTACCATAAGCATCCACTGGACTGCCAAAGGCTTTTAACACAACTTTGGTTACTGAAACAGCAAATTTCTGCAGGGTGGCGAGAGGCTTTCTCCCCAAGTCTGTTTCACACAGTCACCTTTCAAGATTTCACACAGCCACACCTCAAACAGTCTTCCATCCCTCTTTAAATATATTTAAAATTTTTTGATCTGTAAATCCCATTGTTTCCACTTCTCTTTAGAAGTTACTTTTCCCAGAATATCACAATTTTTTATGTTATCATTATGGCTAGCTCTTAAGAGAAAAATCAACATAATAACCTTGCCTTATTTATCTTGCCAGTTGTAAAAATCTTATCATGTCCCTTTGAAAATCAAACGCTTCTCCACTTATCTAAAAGTGCAAATTTCATTCACACCATATCTGCTAACCTCACCCTAGCTTTACTCATCTCAATTTCAAATGCCTCTTTTGCACCTCACTTCTTTGCTAATTTAAACTTTGCAATCTAAGCGTCTCTAGTTTAATCAACTTAACCATACACCCAACCATACACATAAGCCTTCTTTAAAATATTTCACAATAATATTAGGAAAAATATGATAGTTTCTTGACACCTCCATCCTTATGGAAAAATGAACCATCATAATTTTAAAAGATGGTTTCATTTTCTTAACCCATCTTACGTTGCTTACTATACTTACCTATATACACAAAACTATTACACTACCAGGTATACGCATTAACATAAAAATATATACAAATCTTTTGTTTCAACAGAGGTCATTTAAGTCCAGGTGGAGAAGTTCACCAATTTCATCTTGTGGAGCTCACCATCATGCACCTTCTGATAACTGAAATCATAGCTTCCACTGCAGTCATAGGAGTTTCCACAGAATACCTAACAACTACCATGGAATGTCAAACAGTTCACATGGAATGACAAAGGACTGCAATCGAAGTTCAGGCAGCTGCTATGGTGCTTCTGTTTTCATCAGTTAAAAAGGGGAGTATATCGGCTGAAAGAAAATAATTTTTTAAGTGACCTTGCTTGCGGAGAGTTTAAAATGTGTGACGGAAGGCTTTTTGAATTACGTTAGGCGACAACATCCTAGGCATCTTTACTCATCAATCACAGTGTCCTCCTCCCCACTAAAATATGAATAAATGTTTTACATCCTCCCCACAATGTGCTCCTACAGTCTTTCCAAATATCTTCAGTGTTGTTATAAAATATGATTCATTGAGCAACATCAATCAAATCAAATGGTATTTTTCAGTGTTCATGGTATTTACTTTCACCAGCTGTGTATACAAGTAATACTTAGTTATCCCAGTCAAGCAAGCAAAAATAATCTAAAAATATCTCTTGGTACAATGGTGTTTTAGCTAGGGATAGATTGAATACAAATGCAGGACCACTGATGTGAAATATTTGGACTTCTCTCAACTAAACCATCCTGTCACCACAAAGGGTTGCAAAATACCCATTTACTAAGACCATAGGGATTAGTTAAATACCCAACTGAATCAAATGCATCTAATTCAAATTGATTCAGAGTCCAATTTTCACCAACTTCACATTGATTTTAAATTGGTGGTCTGCTTTCTAAAGAAAGCTATTCACAGTTCACTCAAGGAATCACTTTGTTTTTTTTCTGTCTCTCTAGTGTACTTGCATAACACTAACATGCTAGTCGATGTGCCTGAACAGCCTGCCTGGCACAATCTCGCAAAAAGGCAGCGTCAGTGATGCTGCTGTGCAGTGAAAAATTTCCTCATGATCAGTGATTCAAAGTTACCAAGTAATGCAATTATTTATATGAACATTGGCTGCAGATAAGTTTTAGCTTCGTTGGTTTGCTATACATTACTAAAAATCATGTATGGTTGAAATCAAAAGGACAGCAATCAGATGAATTCAACAACAAACAGCAATCTTCTCAGCCACATTGTAGCCCAAAAAAGTGAAGGTGATAATTCTGGCTTCTCAATCAATCATAACTGTAACCTTATCTTGTTCCCAATACTACAAACATTCATTGATAACAAATTCACCTTCTCCAGAAAGTATAACAGTTATAAGGATTGTTTGGGTTTGTGACTAAAAAGTCTGTGACTAGTACTCATCTATATTCCTCTCATTCCATTTTTATTTTATGGGAAAGTATCTCACTGTTCATGTCCAAAAGGGAGATTGACCACCTGTAGAAAAGCAAGTCAGACGCACATTTGTTAATGCCCTGCATAATGGCCTACCAAGCATACTGATCACACAGGTCCTTGGTTCAATTCTTGGTGTGTACTTGTTAGGTCAATCTTAGCAAATCTATTGAAGGATCTCTAACACTGATCCGCAGTAAAATAGGAGTGTTTTGTTGAGGTTGATTGGAAATGAGAATGCAACCTTTAAAAAGCAAGGTCGGTATCATTTGTATTTTAATTCCCAAGTACCAGTTTAAGTACTTTCACCTGAGGGATGGGGCTAATTACAACATATTATTGACTGTGTAGCAGCAGATCATATATCGAGTGTGAGGAAGCCGGAGGAATGGGAATTGGATTAGGATATGTCACTCCAGAGGGAGCTGCAAAGACAAGTGCCCTTGTGGGATGAGCAGGACCCAGAAATCATTTGAACTTATCTGAAATGAAGGATGTTTGAAGAAAATCAAATCCACATCCAGGCACTCAGGTTAGTCACCAAGGATGTGTGGTGACTGAGGGCTGTGAGTTTACAGCCTCAGAAGCTGTCTAAGTTAAATGTGAAAAGAAAGTCGTTCAAAGAAGTCAATTCCAATTACTGGAATTGCTACTCAAACTTTCAGCAATTGACATGGTCAAAATCTTCTCACTTCCACCAGTTGATCTTAGCAACATATATTTCTCATTTCAATTGTCCCGATAGTGCATCGCAAGAGGAAAATTTAGCGCATAGATAGCTAGAACAGATCATGGAAAGGACCCAAAATAAATTGGAAATTAGGATAGATTTTAGGGTGGAAAACCAATGGAAATGTTGCACATTTGTTGTTTGTGCTATTGGCCCCTCACCTGTGACTACGTTCCGTTTCTGTCTTAACAGAAAGCCTATATGTACACCTTAAATGACCATCAAATTCATTTTGAAGGTGGCAGTCAATGTGATTAATTATTACTTCTAGTTAGGTTTGAGTAAGCTCTTTTAACTTTAGGTCATGTAATAATTTTAAGCAGTGTTTCCCATATATAAGTGTCCTTTTCTTTTTATGACATTTATCCTTACATCTTAGGTGCATTCTCCATTCATGGTGTATTATCCAATGTCAAAAATGCTTTAAAAACACATTCAATATCCAAAATTAATGGAAAATCAGCAAATTCATGAAGCAAGACTAATGCATTTTTGGAAAATATTTGGGGATGTATTTAATCACTTTTGACACATACTTGATTCATGTCCAACACAGTTGCTTTTAGCACTTACATAAAGAATGATGATGCACTTAATTCAGATTTGGATGCAATTAATTCCGTGTGGAAGGGGCTTTGCAGATTATGTGCTTATGAGCAGACACATATAAGGAAAATTGACATTTATTTATAAAATGGAGCCGCATAGTTGCATATAGAATACAAACAAAAAACAAACCATTGTGAGTGAAACAGAAATTTGGAAGGAAACATGGAGTTTCATTACTGCAGACATGTAGCCATTATGACTTACAGAAATCTCATCTCTCAAGAATGGCTAAAAAGAGTTCAATCACAGCAGACTTCAATTGTATCTGTCAAATGGAGCATTAATTTCTTGTGAGCTGCTATATTAATTTATCTGTGCACATTAATCAGGTGCCTCATGATGTGCCCCATTTCTATGAGCCACACATGTCTTTGTAAACAGTATGCTTGGAGTCTATTAATTAGTAAAAACAAAATGAAAATAAGAGAAGCAAAAGCACCTACAGTAGTTATCCGATTGAATTATTGGGCCTCGATTCAGTTTTGTGGTGAACAGATTAATTAAACACAGCTCTGAGAAACCTGGTATTTTTACCGGTAATATGCATGTTTGGTATGCATTGATATGTTACAAATCCCCTCTCTCTTCATGTCATTTTTTTCCCCTGCCCTCCTCAAGTGATTCACATGCTGGAGTGTGGCTCTACAGATCTTGATCTTGCCAGTCACCACTGCTATTCTTGTATTTCCTCAAGTATAGAAGCTGAAAGTTTAATCTAATTGAGGAATTTAGATGATTAAAGGAGTTGATAGGTTAGGTAGAGGGAATTTCTGGTTGTGTGTCTGTATTCCATGCCAGTTGCACCTAGATCTGGATGGGAATTTGGGGCCCAAGTTATTTATTCCACCCAAAATTATCATGATTATTTAACACATAAGAAGCTAACCCATAAAGTATAGAATCAATTTAGTAAAGGACCATATTAAAATGTGCATTTTTTGGTAACATCCAAGCGCATTCACAAAGCTTATGGGAAGCAAATAGTGAAATAGATCCAACAGAAACTGCTGCCTGACACAGGAGGGGTGTGAATAAGCTGTCTGAGTACAACACTGAAGACAAAAGACAAAATGGTATCAATCTCCATCTCCATAAATCTGTGAAGGCTGCCTGCAGCTACTGAATGTTCGTGCTCTGCTGGAGATAAAGAAAAGGCAACGTGACTGTCAGCTAGTCCATGATTACACTCAGGATAGAAATGTCTACAGCAGCAGACCAGTGTTAAAGGTATCACTGAATGCTGATTTTTGAGACAGGCACAGTTCCAAACATTTTGTTGGCATTCACCGTATGATTGCACTCCATTGCTCATTAACCCTACTGCACTGGAAACTTGGAAAGAGAATTGGCTATTTTTGACAAGCTATATTTAAAATTAGTAACAATGGACATGATTTGTGAGACAATGTAACCAGCATCACATATATAATGTGACCAGCACCCCATTTATAATGTAACTATCACTCTGGAAGCGATCCTTGGTGCCACTGGAGATGGTGCTACGGAAGCTGAATGCCCTCCTGGGAGTACATGCTAGGTCATCACTTCAGTTGCCTCTGTCGCACCCCATGTGGCATAATGTGTTTAGAAGTGAACCCCTTTGTGCCCTGGAAGCAGCTGAAGTAGTGCTATCATGACATCACACAATCCTACTGGCTGTAACGCCCCTTTTATGAATTTGGATGACGCAGATCCAATGAATTAATTAACTTGTCACTCACCAACGTGAGTGTTCAGCTGCAATGTGGATCCGCCACTAGCATTGCTTAAAGCGTCAGGTGCCCAAGTTGCAGGGGAAGCCATTTTGAATAACTTCTGCATTGTAAAGTCTCCAGAAGCACTCTGCAGTCTGTCTGGAGGCTTTGTGTTGAGTTCCTGAAGTTGGCAGATAGTGTTGCAGTATCCACAAAGGGAAGGCCAAGTAGGTGACCTGTCCATACAAAGGTTGCAACAGGTTTGGGGGCTGTAGTGGCAGTGCCTCTGGGTCTGCTAGATGGCAAGAAATGTGGAAGAGGCCAGGGAGAGGACAAATTCTGCACGATGCCCTTGGCCAACTAGAAGCTGACTTCTCCATGCTAAGTGGTGTTGACAGGAGGTTCTTTGGCAAACTTGCTATACCTACCCTTCCGGGTGGTGGAGTCTCATGATCGGGAGATGTTGTTGAAAAACACTTCAACACATTGATAACATTAGCAACATCCCCCTGATAAAATGACAAACATCTCATTGATAATGTGGCCAACATCCCATTGATTGAATGAGGAGAAGGCAGGTTCAATTGAGGCATTTAAATGGAAACAATGTTCAGGGTTACGGGAAAAAGGAAGGCGATTGGCACAAAGTTAAAATGCTCAGAGAGCCAATGAACACATGAAGGGCTGAAGGGCGGAAGGGCCTCCTTTGACGCGGACCAATTCTGTGATGATGTGGTCAAAATCCCACTGATAGAGTGACTAACATCCCACTGATAAATTGACCATCACGCCACAGATAATGTGGCCAACATCTGACTCAAAATGTGACCAAAATTCCTTGCTAATGTGACCAAGAACTAATTTATGATGTGGCCAATATCCCTCTGAAAATGTGACCAACTTCTCACTGATAATGTGCCCAACATCTAATTGATAATGTGACAAACATCCCACTGAAAACGTGACCAACATCTCATTTATAAAATGACCAACATTCCACTGAAAATATGACAAGCATCTCATAGATAATGTGGCCAACATCCCACTGATAATGGGACCAGCATTTCACTGATAACGTGTCAAACATCATATTGATAATGTGACTAGTATCCGACTGATAATATGATCAATATCACACTGAGACTGCGACAAAAATCTCATTAATAATTTGACCAACATCCGACCAATAATGTTAACATTACTTCACTGATAATGTGACCAGCAACCCATTGATAATGTCACCAACATTGAATTGATAACGTGACCAACATCAAATCAATAAAGTTACCATTATCCCACTGATAATATGACCAAAATGTCATTGATAATGTGGCCAACATCCAACTCAAAATGTGACCAAAATCTCATTGTCTCATTGATAATGTGACCAAGAACTAATTGATAATGTGACCAAAATCCCACTGAAAA
Organism: Carcharodon carcharias; assembly: GCF_017639515.1. Lineage (NCBI taxonomy): Eukaryota > Metazoa > Chordata > Chondrichthyes > Lamniformes > Lamnidae > Carcharodon > Carcharodon carcharias. Next base: position 62,037,256 of record NC_054480.1, on the reverse strand, counting down.
TATGACCAACATCTCATAGATAATGTGGCCAACATCCCACTGATAATATGAACAACATTTCATTGATAAGGTTAGCAAAATTCCACTGATAATGTCACCAACATCTAATTGACAATGTGACTAACAATGAACTGATAATGTGGCCAACGTCTCATTTACAATGTGACTAATATCTGACTGATAATGTGACGCTTGCCTCATTGATAAAGTGAACAACATCACACTGATTAAGTTACCAACATCTCATTGGTAATGTGACCAAAATCAAGTGATAATGTGACCAGCTTCTCATTGATAATGTGACCATCATCTAATTGATGATGTGACCAACGCGGGACTGATAATGTGACCGGAATCTCACTGATAATGTGACAAAAATCTCTTTGATAATGTGACCATCATGTAATTGAAAATGTGACCAACATCTCATTGATAATGTAACAAACATGCCGCTGATAATGCAACCAATATCGAATTGTTAATGTGACCAAAATCCCACAGATAATCTGACCAACATCCCACTGATAATGTGACCAATGTCTACTTGATGATGCCACTGATAAAGTGACCCAATCATTCTAAATGTGCCAACACCTCATTGATAATGGAACCAACATCTCATTGTTAATGTGACCAACATCTGACTGATAATGTGACCAGAATCTCACTAATAATTTGACCTACAGTTCACTGAAAACCTGACAAAAATCCCACTGATAATGTGACCACCATCTCATTGATAATGTGGCTACATTAAACTGATAATGTGACCAAAATTCCATTGATAATGTGACCAACAACTAATTAATGGTGTGACCAACATACCACTGAAAATGTGACCAACTTCTCATTAATAATGTGACCAACATCTCATTGCTAATGTGACCAACATCTAATTGATAATGTGACCAACGTCTCATTGATAATGAGACCAACGTCCGACTGATAAGGTGACCCGGAATCTCATTGATAATGTGACCGGAATCTCATTGATAATGTGACCATCATCCCGCTGATAATGTGACCAAAGTCCCACTTAAAATATGACCGACATACCACTGATAATGTCACCAACATCTCATTGACAATGTGACCAATATCTAAATGATAACATGACGAATATCCCACTGAAAATGTGACCAAAAATCCACTGATTATGAGCCAACATCTAATTCATAATTTGAACAATGTCCCACTGATAATGTGACCAAAATCCCACTGATAGTGTGACCAACATCTAATTGATAATATGACAGCTAATTGATAATGAGACAACCATCCGACTGTTAATGTGATAAACATCCCACTGAATCTATGACTAACAACTCTTTGATAATGTGACCAACATCCATCGATAATGTGAGCAAAATCCCAGTGATAAAGTAACCAACATCACACTGATGATATGACAAACATGCCACTGATAATGGGAGCAGAATCTCACTGAAAAATGACCAACATCCTATTGATCTTTTGACCAACATCCCAATGAAATTGTGACCAACATCTGGTTAATAATGTGATCAATACCTTACTAATAATGTGACAAAAATGTCTTTGATAATGTGACCGATATATCACTGATAAAATGACCAAGACGCCAGTGAAATGTGAGCAACATCTGACTGATAATGTGACCAAATCTCCGCAGGTAATGTGACAAAAATATCATTGGTAGTGTAACCAACACCTCACTGATAATGTGGCCAACATCTTATGATAATATGACCAAAATCCCAGTGATAATGTGACCAACATTTGATTGATAACGTGGCCAACATTTCACTGGTAATATGTCAAATATCACATTGATAATGTGACAATAATCAAATAGATAATGTAACCAACATTTCATTGATAATGTCAACATCCCTCTGATAACGTGATCAACATTTGACTGACAATTTTACCAAAATCCCACTGATACTGTGACCAATATCCGACTGATAATGTGAGCAAAACTCCATTGATAATGTTACCAAAATCTAATTAATAATGGTATCAGCATCTGACTGATAATTTGACCAAAGTCCCATTGATAAGGACCAATATCCCACGGATAATGTGACCAACATCACACTGATAATGTGGCCAACATTTCACTGATAACATGAGTAAAAATCTCATTGATAATGCGACCAACATCCTAATGATAATGTGACCCAACATCCTAATGATAATGTGACCAACATCTCACTGATAATGTGACCAATATCCCAATGATAATGTGACCAACATATCACTGACGATATGACCAACACCCAACTGATAATGTGACCAGAATCACGCTGATAATATGAGCAACATCTCATTGATAAGGTGACCATCATCTCACTGATAATGCTGCAGAAATCTCACTGATCATGTGACCAACACCCACTGATAATGTGACCAACTTCTCATTGATAATGTGATCAATGTCCCACTGATAGTATGACCACCATCTCATTAATAATGTGACCAACACCCCATTGATAATGTGATCAACATTGACAATGTGAGTAAAAATCTCACAGATAACGTGAGCAAAAGTTCACTGATAATGTGACCAACATAGGACTGATAATGTGGTCAACTTCTCACTGATAATGTGGCCAACATCCCAATGATAGTGACCAACATCCCACTGATAATGTGACCCAAATCTAATTGATAATGTGACCAACATCTGATTGACAATTTGACCAACAACCGACTGATAATGTGACAAACATCTTATTGATAACGTGAACAAATGTCATTGATAATGTGACCAAAATCCCACTCATAATGTGACCAAAATCTCATTGATAATGTGACCAATACCCCAATGATAATGTGAGCAATATCTAATTGATAATGTAATCAAGATCCCACTGACATGTGACAAATGCTCCACTGATAATGTGACCAACATCTAATTCATAATGTGATAAGCATCGCACTGATCATGCGAGCAAAATCTCACTGATAATGTGACCAACATCCCACCAATAATGTAACCAGCACCCCACTTATAATGTGACCAACATATAATTGACAAGTTGACTAAGGTCCTACTTATGATGTGACCAACATCTCATTGATGTTGTGGCCAAAACTGCACTGATTATGTGACCAACATCACATTGATAATGTGACCAACATCTCATGAATAATGTAACAAACATCTCTTTGATAATCTGAACAATATATCACAGGTAATATGACCAAGACCGCAATGAAAATATGAGCAATATCTGACTGATTATATGACCAACACCCACTGATAATCTGACAAATATCTCATTGACATTGTGATCAATATTTCACTGATAATGTGACCAACACCTCACTGATAATGTGTCCAAAATCCGATTGTTAATGTGACTAAAATCCCAGTGATAATGTGACAAATACCTCACTGGTAATCTGACCAACATTCTATCGACAATACAACCAACATCTCATTGAAAATGTGTCTAAGATTTCACAGCTAATGTAACCAAATGTTTCACTGATAATGTGACCAACATCCCATTGATAATGTGACCAACATCCCACAGATAATTTGACCAACATCTCAACGATAAGGTGACCAACATCCCACAGATAATGTGGCCAAAATCTCATTGATAATGTGACCAACATCCCACTTATAATGTGACCAACGTCTCATTGACAACGTGACCATAATCCAACTGATAAGGTGACCAATGTCTCATTGATAATGTGCCCAATATCCAGCTGATAATGTGACCAAAGCTCCAATGTAACCAAAATCAAATGGATAATGGGACCAGCATCTGACTGATAATATGAACAAAGTCTCATTGAAAACATGACCAACATCACACTGATAATGTGACCAATGTTTCATTGATAATGTGACCAACACCCGACTGATAATGTGACCAGAATCGCACTGATGTGAGCAACATCTCATTGATAAGGTGACCAAAAGCCTATTGATAATGTGACCATCACCTGAATGATAAGGTAACCAACATCTCACTGATAATTTCACAAAAATTCCACTGATCATTTGACCAACATCCCACTGACAATATGACCAACTTCTCATTGATAATGTGATTAACATCTCACTGATAATGAGAGCAAAGGTTCACTGATAATGTGACCATCATAGGATGCAGAAACATGATAGGGTCCCCCTTGTCCTCACTTATCACCCCACCAGCCTCCGCATTCAAAGGATCATCCTCCGCCATTTCCGCCAACTCCAGCATGATGCCACCACCAAACACATCTTCCCTTCACCCCCCCACCACTATCGGCATTCCGTAGGGATCACTCCCTCCGGGACACCCTGGTCCACTCCTCCATCACCCCCTACTCCTCAAACCCCTCCTATGGCACCACCCCATGCCCACGCAAAAGATGCAACACCTGCCCCTTCACTTCCTCTCTCCTCACCGTCCAAGGACCCAAACACTCCTTTCAAGTGAAGCAGCATTTCACTTGCATTTCCCCCAACTTAGTCTACTGCATTCGTTGCTCCCAATGTGGTCTCCTCTACATTGGAGAGACCAAACGTAAACTGGGCGACCGCTTTGCAGAACACCTGCGGTCTGTCCGCAAGAATGACCCAAACCTCCCTGTCGCTTGCCATTTTAACACTCCACCCTGCTCTCTTGCCCGCATGTCTGTCCTTGGCTTGCTGCATTGTTCCAGTGAAGCCCAACGCAAACTGGAGGAACAACACCTCATCTTCCGACTAGGCACTTTACTGGACTGAATATTGAATTCAACAACTTTAGGTCGTGAGCTCCCTCCCCTATCCCCACCCCCTTTCTGTTTCCCACTTCCTTTTTTTTCCAATAATTTATATAGATTTTTCTTTTCCCACCTATTTCCATTATTTTTAAATATTTTAAAATCTTTTATGCTCTCCCCACCCCCACCAGAGCTATACCTTGAGTGCCCTACCATCCATTCTTAATTAGCACATTCGTTTAGATAATATCACCAACTTTAACACCTATGTGTTCTTTTGTTCTATTGTTGTTGACATCTTTTGATGATCTGCTTCTATCACTGCTTGTTTGTCCCTACAACCACCACCCCCCCCTCCACTTCTCTCTCTCTCTCTGCCCACCCCCCCACACACCTTAAACCAGCTTATATTTCAACTCTTTCTTGGACTCGAACTCAAGTTCTGTCGAAGGGTCATGAGGACTCGAAACGTCAACTCTTTTCTTCTCCGCCGATGCTGCCAGACCTGCTGAGTTTTTCCAGGTAATTCTGTTTTTGTTTTTGTTTTGGATTTCCAGCATCCGCAGTTTTTTTGTTTTTATCAATGGGGTGTTGGCTGCATTATCAGTGGGATGTCGGTCCCATTATCAATGAGAAGTTGGCCATATTAACAGTCAGATGTTGGCCGCTTTATCAATTGGATGTTGGCCTCATTATCAATGGGATGTTGGTCACATTATCAGTGAGGTGCTGGTCACATTATCAATGGGATGTTGGTCATATTATCAGTGAGATTTTGCTCACATTATTTCATCATCAGTGAGATGTTGTTCAGGTGATCAGTGGGATGTCGGTCACATTGTCAATTAGATATTGGACACATTATCAGTGGGATGTTGATCAAATTATCAGTGGGGTGTTGATCAGACGATCTGTGAGATTTTGGTCACAATATCAGTGAAATTTTAGTCACATTATCAATGAGGCCTTGGTCACATTATCAGAGTGATGTTGTTCAGGTTATCAGTGGGATGTTGCTCAAATTATCAATGAGACATAGGTTACATTATCATTCAGATGTTGATCACATTATCAATGGGACGATGAGCACATAAACAGTGGGTTATTGGTCACATTACCAATGAGATATTGGTCTCATTATTAGTGGAATGTTGGTCACATAAGGAGTGGGATGTTGGTCACATTAACGGTGCGATGTTGGTCAGATTATAAGTGGGACGCTGGTCACATTATCAATGGGATGATGGTCATATTATCAGTGAGGTTTTGCTCACATTATCTCATTAGCAATAATATGTTGGTCAGGTTATCAGTAGGATGTTGGTCACGTTCCAATGAGATGCTGGTCACGTTATGAATGGAATGTTGGTCACATTATCAATAGAATGTTGATCAAATTATCAGTGGGGTGTTGATCGGATTATCAGTGAGATTTTGGTCACATTTTCAGTGAGAATTTGGTCATATTAACAATGACATGTTTTGCACATTTTCAGTGAGATGTTGGCCACATTATCAATGAAATGTTTGTCACATTATCAGTGGGATTTTTGTCACATTGTCAGTGGGGAGCTGGTCAAATTGTCAATGAGGTATTGGTCACATTATCAGTGTGATGTTAGTCACATATTCAATGAGATGTTTGTCACTTTGTCAGTCAGATTATGGTCACATTATCAATTAGATTTGGATCACATAATCAGTGGGATGTTGGTCACATTATCAGTGAGATTTTCACTCATATTATCCGTGAAATGTTGGTCCCGTTGTCAGTGTAATGTTGATCACATATTCAATGAGATGTTGGTCACGTTATTAGTGGGATTTTGGTCCCCTGATCAGTGGGATATAGGTCATATTATAAGTGAGATGTTGGTCACGTTATCAGTGAAAAGTTGACCACTTTATCAGTCCTATGTTGGTCGCATTATCAGTAAACTTTTGCTCACATTATCATGGGGATGTTGATCACATTATTGATGAGAAGTTGGTCACATTATGAGTTGATGTTAGTCACCTTATCATTTACATGATGGTCACATTTTCAATGCAATATTGGTCACATGATCAGTGGGATTTTTGTGAAATTATCAGTGGGATGTTGGTCACATGATCAGTGAGATTTCTGTGGCATTATCAGTGAGATGTTGGTCACCTTCTCATTTAGATGATGCTCACATTATCAATGGACTTTTGGTCACCTTATCAATGAGATGCAGCTCACATGATCAGTGTGATTCTGGTCATTTTATCAGTCGAATTTTGGTCACATTATCAATGAGATATTGGTCACATTATCACTGTGATGTTGGTCACATTTTCTTTGAGACATTGGTCACATTATCAGTCAGATGTTGATCACATTATCAATGAGATTTTGGTTACATTATCTATTTGATTATGGTTACGTTATCAATGGGTGTTGGCCACTTTATCAATGAGATGTTGGTAACATTATCAATATGATATTTGACAGTTTATCAGTGAAATGTTGGCCACATTATCAATCAGATGTTGGTCACATTATCACTGGGATTTTGTTCACATTATCATGAGATGTTGGCCACATTATCAGTGAGGTGTTGATCACACTATCAATGATATGTTTGTCACATTGTCTGTGGGGATTTGGTCACATTATCAGTCAGATGTTGATCACATTATCAATGAGTTTTTGGTTACATTATCTATTTGATTATGGTCACGTTATCAATGGGGTGTTGGCCACTTTATCAATGAGATGTTGGTAACATTATCAATATGATATTTGACAGTTTATCAGTGAAATGTTGGCCACATTATCAATCAGATGTTGGTCACATTATCACTGGGATTTTGTTCACATTATCATGAGATGTTGACCACATTATCAGTGAGGTGTTGATCACACTATCAATGATATGTTTGTCACATTATCTGTGGGGATTTGGTCACATTATCAGTCGGATGTTGCTCACATTTCACTGGCGTCTTGGTCATATTATCAGTGATATATTGGTCACGTTATTAATGACATTTCCAACATCCCACTGATAATGTGACCAATGTCCCACTGATAATGTGACCAACGTCCCACTGCTAATGTGACCAACGTCCCACTGATAATATGACCAACGTCCCATTGATAATGTGACCAATATCCCACTGATAATGTGACCAACGTCTTATTGCTAATGAGATAATGTGAGCAAAATCTCACTGATAATATGAGCAACATCCCATAGATAATGTGCCTAAAATCCCACTGATAATGTGACCAACTCTGCCTCATAACGTGAACGGTATCTCATTGATAATGTGACCAACATTCCATTCATAATGTGACCAACATCCTATTGATATTGTGACCAACATCTCACTGACGATATGACCAACATTCCATTGACAATGTGATCAACATCACATTGATAACTTGACCGACATCTGATTTATAATGTGACCAACATCTCACTGAGAACCTGACCAACATCTTATTGATAAGGAAAAACTCAGCAGGTCTGGCAGCATCGGCAGAGAAAAAAAGAGTTGACGTTTCGAGTCCTCATGACCCTTTGACAGAACTTGAGTTCGAGTCCCTCGAACTCAAGTTCTGTCGAAGGGTCATGAGGACTCGAAACGTCAACTCTTTTTTTCTCTGCCGATGCTGCCAGACCTGCTGAGTTTTTCCAGGTAATTCTGTTTTTGTTTTTGTTTTGGATTTCCAGCATCCGCAGTTTTTTTGTTTTTATCTTATTGATAAGGTGACCAACATCACATTCATAATTTGAGCAACATCTCTTTGATAAAGTGACCAGCATCTCATTGCTAATGTGGCCAACCTCCCACTGATAATGTAACCAACATATCATTTATAACATGATGGACTCTCCATTCATAATGTTACTAACACCTTGAATATAACGTGATTAGCAGTCAATTTATAATTATTATTAACTGTCTTACAAGATGAGTGATCATCCAGACCCAACACATTGAAATATTAACAATTGTTTGACTTTTTCAAAATAATATTATTGATATTGGTAGAATATATTGATAGAATAATTGACTCAAATAGCGCCATTGATCTTCTTTAAAAGCATTTGCAATACAAGGGGTTGCAGATTAACAGAGGTTTCAGAAAGCCAGTGCCCTCACACAGTAAATGTAAAAACACTTTGATTATATTAAAGTAGCAGCATGAACAGTAGAATTGAGGAGGGCAAGAAACAAAGAGAGCAAAGCCCCACAATCATTCCACTGTGAGTTTCTCCCACAAGCCTAAAATCAAAGAACTTAAAACTGGTCTTGGAGATTCTGAAGGAAAGACTGTGAAGGCATTGGGCCTCCCACCGTTGATCCTCAGTTATTTGACTGCTCAATGGATTCACTTGTTTATGTCTCTGTTGAAAGGTTAAATGATTTGTCTCACATACTATGAGTTTTAATTAATCAGAGAAGTATATCTTTCAAAGCAGCCTACAAGCAATCAGGTCACTGAGAGATATTGTGACATAACAGTAATGACATCACTGCTGAAGGACGATAAGGCCTTATCAGAATGGCAGCACGTTTTCACTGTGTGACAATGAATAAATCAGGCAGGCATAGTTTTTACATGCGGAAGAATTGATACTTCCCCTCGAAATAACAATAAAAATTTAAATGTAAAATAAAGGTCACGCCAATGCGATTTAGACACAATGACAAGTTACGCAGCTCAGTTGTGCCTAAAGGACATAGTAATAGAGATCATCACTGTCAGAAATAATTTACAACAGCTAAAGTGCTGCTGTCTACAATTCTTGGTTCAGAATCATTGTCACGTTGTAAGTGACAGCTTTGATGCAAGCTAATTGACTGAACTTGTTCAACATTGGCTTGACTTCTACAGAGTGACTTTCTGCAGGCTTATACCTGCGCACTGTTCGAGGGAAGCTTGGCTAAATAGCTAGGGGGCTTTTCAGGCCTACTCCAAAACTCTCCCTCACCGTCTTAGCTATTCCCAATTGCTCTGTGTTTCCTTAATGGCTTTCATGATATTTTTTCTTATTAGCTAGTGATAATATCACTTTAGCCATTTAGCCTGCTCCTGCTTTCTATTTAAGCACTTACAGATCATTCCAACTCCTCACTTGTGCCTGTGAGTGTGTCTCTGTTTGTTGTGTGTGAGTGTGTACCTTTGTTTGTCTGTGTGTATCAGTGTGTCTGCATGTGTGTGTGTCTCTGTATGATTTTGTGTTTTTCTGGCTGTGAGTCTGTGTTGGTGTGTTTGTGTGTGTGTGTATGTTTTTGTGTGGTTTGTATCTGTATGTGTGCGTGTGTGTGTTTGTGTGTGTGTGTCTGCATGTGTGTATCTATCCATTCTCTCTTTCCTTTGTTGAGTTCCATTATAAATGTTATTCATCTATTTATCTATCAGCTATAAAGAGTTTACGGCCTGGATTTTCCAATCTGGTCCTAAGTCTTGTGCCGGGACGGGAAGTGGGAGTACTTTCCTCCAATGATCCCAGTGGGAAATTGTGCCAAATCGCGTGATGCTAGGCTCATTAATTATGCAGTCGGGGGTTCCCCAACGTGCTGCGCAGTGGAGCGACTGGATGATGCTCGCTCCATCATCATGTCCAGGCGCCATATTTAAAAGATGCTGGACATCAGCTTCTTTGTCATATACCATCGTGGAGGGAGGAGATGACCCGATCGCAGGGAGCTCCGGCCCCAAGATTCAGCGATGTTTCTCTTGATGTGCTGCTCAATTCAATGGAGGCCAGGCGGGGCGCCCTGTACCCCAAGGATGGAAGGAGGAGGCAGAGTTCTGTGACCAACTCTGCATGGGAGGAAGTCGCCAGGGTGGTCAGTGCTCACGGCCTCCACGGGAGAACTGCCCTGCAGTGCTGGAAATGGATGAATGACCTCATCTGCGCTGTCAGGGTAAGTGAACCCTCAACTACTCACACTCACCTCACTGAATGATAGAGGGGACATGGGCCTCAGTGGCAAGGCCACCATCCATGCCACCCATGAGTAAAAGAGCAACTCAATGTGTTAAGGTGATGCTTCATAGCCCCACTGTAGTCCATCTAGCCTGCAGGTGGAGCGGGCCACTGCAGGTCACACAGAGAGCTCAGATACTCTCTGGGGGGTTGGGGGGAGGGGGTTAGGCATTGAGGGTACATGCCTCTGCAAGTCTTAACATTCTATCTGCATGGGCTCACCACTTTGGAGGGCGCTTGTGGAGAACCCGCAGTGCATCAATCTCATGCCACACAATCCAGTGGGTTATCTGTAAGGGTGGAAGCATAAGAAAGATACCTAAAATATAATTGCTCTCAATCCTATCTTTTCTCTTTGCACAGGAAAAGTTACAGCACAACAGGAGGGAGAGGGAGATGGGAGGGGGGCCGGCCTGAACTGAGAAACCTTACAGAGGTTGAGGTGTGGGCAGCTGAGCTGGCAGTGGAGGAACCAGACCGAGCCTGTGCAGATGACGAGGTCAACGGGCGGCCTCCATTAAGTAAGGATCCATGCATAATGTAGTCGCATAGAAACCTTAGGGTCATGTGTTCCTTCATGTCGGACGCAGCTCATGCAGTCACTCGCTTGCTCCTCTCTCACTTACAGGTCCCAGCAGGAAATGAGGAAAGCCAGAGGACAAAGGCCAGAAGATGAAGCCCTGTCCAGTAGGTCCTCCAGCCCATGGAGGATTGAGAACATTGGGAGGAGGAAGAAATTGCACCTGTAGAGGCGTCACAGTTGTCACCTGCACCCCCCACCAGCCCACATTTTGGTGGGTACTAGATCTAGTTCAGGCAAGGTCTCACATTCCGGTGGTCACCGTACGGACATGTGTCCAAAGCAGGAGGTGGCAGGGTCAGCCAAGCTCACCGGCACTTGGAGGACTGCTGGGGAAAAGGCAGCAACAATGTCCGAGTCAGATGTGAGCCTCTGGGATTGGCCCTGCCCGAGGTCCTGGAGATGTAGCAGGAGGTAGGGAAGCATCAGGCAGAGGTGGAGGAGGTCCTCAACAGAGTGGTATGTGAGGTGGAGAATTCCGTCCACTTGCTCTCTGATGAAGTGGTTCTGACCTGTGCACGTATGGAGGTCTCCATGGGGAGGATGGCGAACACCATGAAGAACCTCGTCCAGCAGAACGGCAAGTTTCTGTTGGAGATGCACGCAGACCTGCAGTCCATCACTGTAACCATGGGTGAGATCTCTCTGTAGCTATGTGAGAGGGGAATGGGGCACCTCAACCTCCCTCAAGGAGTCAAGCAGGAGACCTCAGGCACCCAATTGGAGGAGGAGTGACTGTTAGATACCCCTGGGACCTTCACGCAGGACTCACTGAGGCTGTCTGGCCCTTCCGAATCCCCCTTGCCTGTGATTTTTTTAAGTTTCGTCCTCTTTGACTGCAGAGGGAGCAGCTGCCCCACAGCAGGACAGCCAAAGTAAGCCGGGGCAGGTCTCCTGAGGATACCCGTCAAGGTCATCCAAGAGGGCCAACTAGTCAGCAGGCTGCCTCTACCCTTGCTGTGGATGTCAGGGGAGCACCCAGAAAAAGTTGTAGGGAACAAGAGTTTAAGAAGTTATGATTTCACACAGGTGCACAATAAATGTTAAAGGTCTTGTACTTTTGTAAATGGCTTACACTTACCTTTTAATGAGGTCTGATGTGGTTTAATTCTGATTCATTGTTGTTAAGCCTGTACGCTCCCCCCACCCCACTTCCCCAGTCTTCAGGGGGACACCCCAGGCTGGGTCTATGTCCCCCGGAATCATGCATGTGCAGGAGGCAAGGATCTTTATCAGGACCCTTGCGAAGCCATGTGCAAGAAGCCTCCCGTTCACTGTCTTTGCCCTTCATGAACTCACCTGTTGAAATGTATTAGTATTGTCAGTGCTACATGCTGGGGTTCCCCTTCAGTTGTCCAGTTGAGCTGACCTGCAGCTCCGCTCACCCCCTGTGGCCCAACTCCCATGTAGCGTCTTGAGATCTCCACCTCGCTGATCTACATGCTTGCAAGCCGCCATGATTCATGATATGTTCGTTGTGCAAGCCAATACCTTTACCCTGTGATCCACACCCACCCTCCATAACCATTGACCTTCCTGGTGTGACCTTTAACCTCCCCACAGTCATCCTACAACCTTCCCCCATCACTCTCTGTCCTTTGCAGGTGAATGTTCACATTCCTTACCTTCCCAAGGAGCCAACCCCTGTGACAATAGACATGCTCCCCCTCATCCTGCCAACCCCCAGAATCTGGTTTTACTGTGTCCTCTCCAATAACCCTCAGCCACCCATCATTGAAGGACGTTCACCCTCCCACCCTACTGCCTCCCACTGCCCCCTTTAACCTTCACCATCCCTTCCTATCAACAATTCCCTTAGTATGCCTCCCAGGACTCATCAGTTGGCACCATGGACCCCTCCCTCTGAACCCCTTCCCCCCATACCTATTCACCCCTGCACACCCCCCATTCCCGCCACACCTGCGCCCTACCATGGCCCTTCCCACCTTCCCGCTCCATTCCACCTCATCTATTCCATGAACCCTGCCACCCCCAACCTCCTCCACCATCCTCTAGGCCTCCACATCTGCCCCACTTCTTCACTCCTCTCCTCCCCCTCTAACCCCTAAACCCAACCCCCAGCCACAGCACAGGCCATGGCTGCCCAATTGTACCTCATGCAGCCGACCACCTGCAAAGTGAAGATCCACATCCAGGAAGTTCCAGCAGAGTGAAGATCCACATGGTAGCTGCTCCACCTATCCACTGCTGCATGTGGTGTTCCAGGGTCCACGGCCGCTGCAGCCTCCATCTTCCACACTCCACAAGCTGCCCCAGGCCTTCTCCAAGGTGAGTCCCAGCATGTCCATGTCACAATAGTCTGGATGTATACCAGACGGATGTGATATCCCACAGGTAGCGTGGATGATTGGACAGGTGAGACAATTCCAGCCAGGGCTTCATCTATATCCTATTAATTGGATGCAAAACAGCTTCACGCTGACCTCTGGCGGGAATGGCGACCCACCATGACAGGCTGGAGCACACGTTCCTGCTGTCATTTCACGCTGGCAGGAAACCGATTTGTCAGCGCCCGCTGCATTGCCCCCTCCCCCGCACGCCATTACACCCATCGCCGTTGGGACTGGAAAATTCCTGCCTTCATCTGAAACATTAACATGTCTATTCTCCCAACAGATGTTGATTCCCCCGCTGAGTATTTTCACTTATTACATTCAAGTTTTTGTCATCTTACAAAAACACTAGTGGCATGAGCCTGAAATTACCAGCATATATAGTGTATCTTTGCACATCCTCTCTGATTCTGTTGATCTTAAGCCAGGGCATGAGTGCTAAATTTGAGTCATTGTGCCCATGAGTGTCGCGCAGAGACACTGACGTTAACTTTGCAATGTATTGGGAGCAGTGGGGCTGTAGGGACCTGTGTGGTCCAATAATATGTGGGAAACCCAATAGTAATTTCAATGTTTCTGTCCATGGTATTTTAGCACAGCCACTTCACTATCATTTTACTTCCAGATTTGGCATTGAATGTGAGGAAGTAGGTGTGGGGGGTACTCCACAATGCAATCTCAACTCCAGTATTTAAAGGGCCAATGCAAAGATGGAATTTGGAGTAGTTGGAAGTTCGGCATGGAGACAATTGCAGAATATGGAATCAGGATGCTGAAAGACTGAATCCTGCATTAATGATGCCTCTCCCACTTTATGTACTGCTGGGCAGTGAGCAGTCAGGGAAAACTGTTCAAAAAAGATATCTGCTGCTGCTGCAAAAAATGCTATTTTTATTAATTCACGGGGTGTGAGCATCGTTGGCCGGGCCAACATTTATTGCCCATCCCTAATTCACTTGAAAAGTTGTTGGTGAGCTGCCTTCTTGAATCACTGCAGTCCATGTGCTGTAGGTACACCCACAGTGCTGTTAGGGAGGGATTCCAGGATTTTGACCTAGCGTTGACCCAGGATTTTGACAATGAAGGAACAGTGACATAGTTCCAAGTCAGCATAGTGCGTGGTTTGGAGGGGAACTTGCAGGTGATGGTGTTCCCAAGCAGCTGCTGTCCTTGTTCTTGTAGGTGATAGCGGTCACAGGTCTAGAAGGTGCTTCAGTGCATCTTGTATACGGCACACATTGCTGCCACTGTGTGTCAGCAGCAAAGGGAGTAAATCAAACCGGCTGTTTTGTCCTGGATGGTGTGGCTGGATCTGGCCCAGGAAGCCAGAAGCAGGAGCATTGTGTACACTCCTGGCTTCAGTTTAGAAAGTGCCTTATGGGTCAGAATATGTGAATGCAGTTGTACATTCACCTATGACCTGCTGTGTGCATCACCCCAAGCCCTCACTCTGCCTTCTCAAGCCTACTCTATCACTCCTCACAATCAATTACCTTGCAAGAACACCATCCTTCTTGTTCCATGCACTTTCTCAATCTCCATCTATCCCTCCATTTCTCTCTGATCCATCTTACCCTGACCCTTATGCAATTTGTACCTCTACCTGATACACACCCTCACCAAATGCATTGCATCCATAGGGTGAATACAACCAATGATATTTTGTTCTTTCCTGTTGCAGGAAAGAGAATAGAAAGCTAGGGGGTGGAGAGAACAGGATATGGGCCTCCACAGCTTTCACAGCTGAGAGCTGCAGAGGAGAAAGTGTTGGAGGTCAATGGGGTCTCAGTATGCTTCACCATCGAAAATGGAGCAATTGATACATTCCAGCTACCTGGTGACATATGAATATCAGCAACCCATGTTAAACAATACTCAGTCATGTAAACTTGATTTCAGCAGCAATTAATGGAAATTTACTCCATTCTTGCCTTGCCAATGTTAATTCATATATTTTCCCTCTGATAAGGCCCTCATATGTCAGTGAGCTGTGTGGACAGCAAACGCTGGGAGGAGCCGATTCCTTCTGAATTTTTATTAAATTATAAATTTTATTTATTGGACTTATTTTAAGCAAGGTTTGAAGAGGCTTTTAAAAGATTGTTAAAGGTCAATAACTTTTTATCAACCTTTATCTGACCTGAATTTTCCATGTAAAAGAATCCTTAATAAGCAGAATTCTAAAAATGTTATCTGCTGTTTTAAAATCCTGCTTACATAAATATTGCATTGTAAGATGGTTTCAAAACAGTTGAGATACCTTTCTAACATGTTCAAGTATCATAAAGACTGAGTTTGTGAGGGAGAAACATGCCTTTTCCACTCTGGACACCAGTTTGTATGGTTTCTGTTATATGGCAGCCCAATGCAGGGATCAATAAAGACGCAGGCACCATTCCCATGGGCTGATCAGGAACCCCTGCAGGAAGGGCTGAACCTCCATCCTGCAGACGAGATTACACCAGGAATGGAAAAAATGGAGGATCCCAAAATAGACGTTGCTCATGCCTTGAGAACACCTGAGGAAGTCCTGGCAGCAGCCACCAGGGCAGCCATAGGGCATCTGGTGATTGATTCATTTGGATATTGCAAGTGGCAAAAATCCTCTGCCTCCTCCAGGAAAGCAGACAGATCAGATGGAAAGTGCATTGATTGAAACACATAAGATCTTGAGGGGTCTTGACTGGGTGGATGTAGAGAGGATGTTTCATCTTGTGGAGAATCTAGGGCCAGGGACCACTGTTTAAAAATAAGGGGTCACCCAGTTAAGACAGAGATGAGGAGAAATTTTTTCACGCAGAGGGTCATGAGTCTTTGGAACTCTCTTTCTCAAAAGGCAGTGGAAACAGAGTCTTTGAATATTTTTAAGGCAAAGGTAGATAGATTTTTGATAAACAAGGGAGTGAAATGTTATCAGGGGTTAGTGGGAATGCGGAGTTGAGATTACAATTACCAGATCAGCCATGATCTTATTGAATAGCGGAGCAGGCTCAGGGAGCCGAGTGGCCTACTCCTGCACCTAATTCGTATATTTGCATCATTTGTCCACCGTGCTGTTTGGCTAAATAAGATGGTAGGGCTGGTCATTTGTCCATCTTGCAGTGGGAAGCCATTCTCTATTTGCAGTGGATATCTGCCTTCCTGTTGCCACAGGTTTGCCACTGCAACTTTAACTGCAGTCATCCTCCCAACCAGAAGAAGCCACTGCTGCCCAATTCTTCAACACCCATGTTAGTCGGCTATTTTCGGAGTTCCTGTTGAACCTGTCTACTTCAAGTCAAGACTTTCACCACTGATGGCATAGCCTCAATAAGCAATCTCCCATTTCTAGATGTTCAACACTTCACCAAGTAATGCAGGTAAAATGCCTGGGGCAGAATTTTATCCTTGGTGTGCGGGTGTGCACCCAACACGTACATGAGTGAAATAAAACACATGTCCCGACATCGACACGCATTCTCACGATATTTTTCTAGGTGGGCGCATGATGAAGATGGAGGTGCGCCTGCCACTAATTAAGTAACCAGTTAAGGCCCGTGAGAGACCAATTGACTCAGAGGGTAAGTAGCCTGTACGATTTTCAGGCCATCACGCTGGCAAAATGGGCAGGCGGGCAGGCCACAATTTGCAAAACCTCATCCATGGGTGGGATAGGAGGGGTCAGTGGGCTTGATAAAGTGAAGAGTGAGTGGTTTTGGATATCACTTGCTGCTGCTTGCTTCTGTGAACAGGACAGCTTCATTTCACTTCAGCTGTCTGAATTGTGGTCTCTGCTGGAGGTACCTCCTCTGAGGAGGAAGAGAGGGCCAGAAGTAGGAGGTGGCCAGTTGTTCCAATGCAGCTTCCAGGGGAGGGACTTGTGGGAGGAGAGGTGCAGGCACAAGGGGAGCAGGGCCAACTGGAAGGTGAAGGCGGAAGGGGCCGCAGAAGACATCACTATCTTGCTGCCCATGTTTGCAGGCGGTGATGCAGCTACCTCAATATGTCTGAGGTTCAATGCCGAAGGAGGCTCCATCTCTCAAGGGAGGCAGTGACCTCCATCTGTCAGAGGATCGGCCCTGAGATCAGCTCTGATTGTGTGGGTGGACACCACATGAAGGTCACCGTAGCCCTAAACTTCTTTGCCTCTGGCTCTTTCCTGGGCTCAGTGGGGGATCTGTGTGGAGTCTCCCAATCAGCTGTCCACAGTTGCGCCAAACTGGTGACAGAAGCTCTGTTCAGACAGGTATTAACTTTCATTCATTACCGTACAGACGAGGCCAGCCAGGCTGAGTAAGCCAGAGGCTTTGCGATGATTGCTGTGTTCCCCCCTGGCCAGTGTACAATCGACTGCACACATGTGGCCATCAAGGCGCCAGCGGGTCAGCCAGGTGCCTTCATCAACAGGAAAGGCTTCCACTCCATGAACGTTCAGATAGTGTGTGATCACAGGATGCAGATTCTGCAAGTGTGTGCAAGATACCCTGACAGCTCCCATGACGCCGACATCCTGAGACACTCCCAGGTGCTGAGGCTCTTCAGTGCTCCAGGCCAGCTGGATGGCTGGCTACTGGGTGATAAGGGCTATTCCCCTCAGAGGGTGGCTCATGACGCCTTTCTACTATCCAAACACAGAGGTCGAGCAGTGGTACAAATGGAGCCACGCCTCCACAAGGGTTGTGGTAGAAGGAAACATCGGTCTTCTCAAGATGCGCTTCCGATACTTGGACTGTTCATGGGGTGCACTGCAATACCCCCCCAGATTGTGTGCCCCTAGATAGTGGTTGAATGCTGCGCTCTACACAATCTGGCACTGGAAAGAGGAGACTCAGTGGAGGAAGAAAATTTTGATGCAGCTGCACAGCCAACAGACGAGTAGTGAGTGTGAGGACGGGCACGCTCAGGAGAATGCTGAGGGCATGGACGCTGACCTGGGTAACCTCCAGGGAGTCAGGGACACCCAGGAAGCTAGCCTACCAAATAAGAACTACCACCACTTGCCAGGGCTGCAGGCTCCATACTCAAGTCCTGACAGGACCAGTTCCTTGGTCAACAACATAGATTATGTGCTAGTGCAATAAAGTTTAAGGAGCCACATGTCCATCATGATATCATGGGTTACCCTGCACCTACAGAGCAAATGAAGCATCCAGAGGCCAGTTGCAAACAAAAATCTCATTTACTGCATTGCAGAAATTACCATGGACTGGTGTTTCATATCACACCATTAAAAAAAACGGAACAATGGGGGAAACAAATATCACCCATGATCAGGCCGTGTTGTGTTCAAGGTGCTTTGAGTTTTCACTTGCGAGTGCTCCATTTAGGTGCTACCCCCTCACTGGTGCTGGCAATGGAGACAGCCTGCTCACTGTGCTATCTTGTTGGCTTTGATGACCTTGGCGGGCATCCTCTGGTCTGTCAAGCCTGTGCTGGCGTTGCCTGGGAGGGAGCAGCCAGTGCCAAGGGTGGCATCTCCTTGGTCGCCACAGACTCATCAGATGCCACGGTCACTGGCAGAGGGGCGGTGAAGCTGCTGCCATCATCCAGAGTGCCTTGAGAAGAGTCCGCAGAGACAACAAGCAGCTCATGAACCAATGTCAGGTTGCTCTGGACCTCTCTGCTCACCATTGATGGATGGGCATCTAGCTGGGATACTGGGTGCCACACTGACACTGACCAACTGAGGTCATTGCCGGTATGAGGACTTGCAAGTCTGAGCACATCCATAGGAATCCCTTATTGATCTGCTGGAGGAGCCTCTCCATGAGAGTCACCACTCTCTCCATGGAGGAGACATTGCACTCAGCCATAAGCGTCATTGCATTGCTCATGCTCTGCATGGACTCCTCCACAATGGACACCATGGCACGCATTCCCTCATGTATCTCCGCCAGATCCTTCCACACACTCTGCTGGATATCCAGCATCTGCTGCCTCAGGGACAACTCCAGAGGCACATCATCAGCCACAGACTGAGCATGTTCCTGGTCTCCAGCTGTCCTCTGACTGCTGCCACCCTGGGCACTTTCTGCCTCCACCTGAATCTCAATGAGTATGAATTGTCCTCAGCAAAGTGTACCATGATACTAGACGCCTATCTTATGCCCACCGAGATGCTTATATATGCACTGGTGCCTGCTTGACAGAGAGGGTGTGATGCAGGTGCATGCTCAGCATGCTAGTCCTCAGGGGTCAGGGGAGGGCCTTCAGGCTCCTCACAACGAGGAGCTGCTGGTGAGCCTAAAAAGGGGGAAGAAGGACATTTCATAAGTTCAAGTCATTAGACTGTCAGTGTGCATGCCTGGCATCCTGATGAGACAGAGATCCAGACATGGTGCCCTCGTCTTTCCACTATCAATGGGGATTCCAGATTCGAGGCTCACATAAATATGCAGACTACACTGCAATTGTTGCAAAAAGCCACAATCTCACCTCAGTGCACTGCACTCTTACCTCCCTCTGGCACCCCAACCAAGGTGCATGGCGCCTCTCCAGCTCCAGGACCTCCTGCTCGTATCTACTGAGGATGAAGACATGTGGGGGTCTCCCGCCAGTCCGCGACCTCTCAGTATTGTTATGGGATGTATTCTCCTGAAAGGAGAGAGGAGCATTGATTAGTCCACCCTGTATCTGCATTGCCAGTGCAGCCTGGCCAACCCCACCTGAGGAACATCTCACAGGGCTCAGCACATTCATGACCCTGGAGCTGCAAAGCACTCAGTCCAAGCAGCCAGGGCTCACCCCCTTCACCAGATCCTGCCTCATTGACATTTGCCACTCACACTGTAAGACCTCTAAGGTCGACGGGGGGTGGGCAGCTCTTACCTGTTCTGCAAAGTGACCCATGCCAACATGTTACTCAACCTTCCTGATCACAGGAGATTGTTAAAGTGTTTCCGGCAGTGCACCTGTGTGCACCTCACCACGTTGTGGCTGCCGACCCTGGATGCCACCTCCTCCCAGGCCTTTTTGGTGAAGTGGGGGGGAGCCTCCTCATCCCGTCCCTGAGAAGGTTTTCTCTCCTGGTTGCCACCGTCTCCAGGAGGGCATCGAGGCACTTGTCCGAAAAACACAGGACCGACTACCCCGCCAACCTGCCCTCCTTCCTGCCGTGTCCACCCCGCTACGGCATCCATGCATGCAACTTCTGTGTCTTTTGGTGGAAGCCTTCCAGGGTCTGCCGGAGTCGCATTTGAATCGGCCGCTGGGTTGCCATTAGACCCGACGGACATTAAGTCCCCATCTCTGCCTGCCCCTTCATGCTCATTCAAAGGCTGTGTCTCACGCTGGTTGGGCCTTAATTGGTTCGCTGACGTAAAATCGTGGTGCGCTGCCAATCACGGGCAGCAGTCAGTTTCCCCACCTCCTCCACCATGGGTAAAATCCTCTCCCTGGAAAATGTACACAAAAGACCCAAGATGTCATGGATGGATAATATCAGAACATGGACTGGCATCTCTATGGGATAGAATAGAAATCAGTGGAGAAAGATTGTTCATAGTGCAGCCAACCCTTGAACAAGAATGAATGAGAAGCAAAACAAGAAGGAAAGTGAAAAATGTGACATTTTATGTCAGCAGCAAAGACTCACTGCAAGGCTGTTGAGGTACTTAGGTACTTAGTGCAATCTACTTAATACCATTTGTGCGAATTAGCTATTTTTATACTTTGTAAACTGTTACAGTGTTAAAATGGCTCGCGGTAATGCAATTAGTTTGAATACTTTAGAATGACTATAGGCTAATCTTACAACAAACTCAAACAGAAAACAAATAGTAACTTATAACTGTCAATGATTAACACAACACTGTTTGGTCCTCTCTTCGTGCTTATTAAAATTCTTCAGAAAGGCTGCATCACCCTCAGTTAATGAACATCCCCGAGCATTATGAGCCATCTTGCTCTAGACAAACGTGCAAAATAAATATCGCTTTATGCTTTTTTTTTGTTGCATTGGGTGAGACTTATTGGCTGATTTGGAGACAATTTCACACTTCCAATCTGTGGGGTTCGGCTGAAAAATCATTACAAAGTACTTGGTGAGCCACGAGTGCAAAGGCAACTGAATTTTATGGCCACTTGACGTCATCGAACTCTGAGCACGATATCCACCCACAAAGAAGATTTTTGCTTCATAGACTTTTAAATCTTAAATAAAAAGGTAAATGAAAACATTTCCAAGAACTCTATGACCCCTAGCAGATCATGTTAAACCACCTGAGTTCTTGCAGCATTGCATCACAATCTGTGGAACAGTACTGAGAGCAGTCAGAGTCTCTGTGGCCTCCTTTCACACTAAGGTGCCAACGTTTCTTGTTTCCATACGCTAATCGTTACTGATAAGCCAGTAATGCTAATTCGTCTGCACCAAATTGAGGGGTCTGTTGAGGTCTTCAGAATCATCCCAGATTTGCACAGTGCAGTGGCGGGCAGGTAAAAGAATGAATGTTTTACCCACTGGCCACAGTGGCGGCTTTTCAAGCCATATCATCCCAATTCCACTTCATTAATCATGCATTCCCGGTAAACATGCCGTTTCACTGGGTGGAGGGTGGTTGGGGGGGTGGGGGGGGGGGGGGGGGGGGGGTAGCCTCGGATTTGCCCACCAGCCTTCACCTCATTGCTTCCTTGCGCCGGGCACCATATTTAAAGTGCAGCCACATGCACAGTTCTCAGTGCTTCCTGCCCAGGACTGCTGCACAGAGGACATGGCCATAAAAGGCTGCAGTCGACTGATTCAGTGAGATGTCCTTGAAATGCCTTTTGGATGCCGTGGAGGTCGCCATGATGTCCTCTACCACCCTCACTCTAGGCGAAGGCCAGCAAGAAAGTCACCAATCTGGAATAGGAGATGGTGGCATTAACGGTCAGCGCCAACGCCCAGCAAAAAGGAATAGCCATCAGTGCAGGAAGAGGACGAATGTTCTCATCTCTTCCACCAGGGTAAGTCACTCATTTCATCACTCTCAACACGCACACACAAACCCATCACTCATCAACAGGGATCTCACACCTCAAGGGACATCACCACTAACTCTCGCATACTCCTTCACATCTTCCTCAGATTCATATCCTCTCAACCTCGCGTCCTCATCCCATCCAGGTCTTTGCTCACCACACAAACATTCCACACAGTGCCATGCATCCTGTTCATACTCTCTCCAACTGTTTTCACGCAGGAAAAGCCTGCTCACATTAGACCTCTCACTCACTTTGAAGAGCGTGCCATTGTGCTGACTGGTGAGGATGTAGGCCGTACCAGCAGTGACAGTGAGGTTGGTGGTGAACATCCACAACATCCCTCTCTCAATGCAAACATGAGTGCTCTCTCTCCTGTTTTTGACTCTGCTGCCATACACTAATTACCTCTACTTTGGTTCACAGGGAGCTCTGCCTAGCAACTGACACCCTCAGCCAGCCAGTCCCTCAGCTCCATCCAGGTCCTCACCTCCAACCAAGAGGGCACCTCCTCCATTGAAGAGCTGGAAACAAGCAGCCTGGAAGACCCATCACAGCGCTTACCCACACACTCCAACAGTGCAGAACCACACACCTCTGTGGGACCTAGATCGGGTTCACAATATGGTGGCCACTGCATGGACACGTCTCTGCAGCAGGAGGAGGCAGGTTCAGCCGAGCTCCCCGGCACTCAAACCTCTGGATTCAGTCTTTCAACTCATTGTGGAGAGCCAGCAGATGGTGGGGTACATCACACAGCTGTTGGAAGCCCTCAACAGAGTGGCACACATGTCGGAGGAGTGCATCCATCTGCTCTCTGATGAAGTGGTGTCCATGTATGGATGCATGGAGGTCTCCATGGGAAGGATGGCAGATGCCATGGAAACCTTGGTCCAGCAGATCATGGAGATGTGCACAAACCTGCACTCCATCGGGGTAGCCATGGGTGAGTTCCTGCAGTGGCAACGCAAGAGGGAAACAGGGCACCTCGTTATCTCTCCAGGTGCTCCTTCCCCTCAAGGGGTCAGGCTGGAGCCTACGGGCACCCAAAGAGAGGAGAAGTGGCAGCTGGACATCTTGGGTCATCCAATCATGAATCTCGGAGGCTGTCCTCTCCCTCTGAGTTCCCTTTACCTGTGACCCCCTAACTTCATCGTCTGTCAGCACAGAGGGAGCAGCTGACCCACAGGATGTCAGCCAAAGCAAGTCAGGGCCCTCAAAGCCTCAGCTCTCAAGAGGACACACGCCAAAGTCATCAGAGGCAACAGGGCCAACCATTGAACAGGCTGTCTCCACCTCTGCTGCAGGTGTCAGGGCAGCACCTAGAAGTGGTAGGCCCAGAAAAGTTAAGGAATTAAGATCACAGTTGGTTGCGCGGATGAACACATTTTGTTACTTTATAATCTGAAGATATTCACTTTCACTGAATAATGTGTAATGGTGTCTTTTAGCTTCAATGACAGGCTTCGCGAGTACTCCCATTGCATTTCCCCCCAGCACCCCCAACCCACTAGCAGTTCAATTGCACACAGCTGGACTACGAGTAATTCTGGAGGAAGAAGTGCGTGTGTGTGACAGGGCCTTTCGGAGCCTCTTGCAAGCACTCTCCCACGCACACGAATCCTTCCTCCATCACACACATCTCAATGTCCTGAGCATTTTCAATGCTGCCTGCTAGGGTTCTCTTTCAGTTGTCCATCTCCGCCCACTCACTGATTGCACTCCCATGCAGCACCTGTACCCGTCCAACATGAGGCTTCACTCACTTTCAATTTTGCCAAAGTTATCCTTCCTCCCCTGGACTCCTTCTTCCTCTTGGACTTCTTCCTCCCCCAGAATCATTCCTCCCCCCAGACTCCTTCCCCACCTCGGGACTCCGTCCTCCCCCCCGAAGTCCTGCCCACTCCGAACTTCTTCCTTCACTCGAAGTCCTTCCCCTCTGACCTCCTTCCCCTCCAAATTCCTTCCCTTACACCTTCATCCCTCTTTACACCTACCTTCTCAGTTGCTATATTCTCCCCTGTAGCACCCCCCCTCGCATGTACACCATCATGCCCTAGCCTCACCCACCCCCACGCCATCATTTCACCCCTTCCAACCTCACGCCCTGAGAAACCTTCGTTGCCCTCTTCACAACCTCACCCCACCCCCCGCTGACGCACCTTCCTCTCCCAGTCAACCTAAACCTTTCTCTCCCACCCACCTGGTACACCTTCCTCTTCCAATCAAACCTACACCTTCCTCTCCACCCTGTTGGCAATCATCCATTGCAAACCATGGTCAGGAAGCTGAAGCCATGAAGCAGACCCTCAACAGTGACCTTCCATCATCCATGAGCTGATTCGCGATGGAGCTATGTCCATGAGAATCCACCCAGCATGCGAAGCACATTCCTTCAGGGTCCAATTAATGTTGAGCTCCAGCATCTTCTGCTCCTTGGATGTCTGTCATGTGAGTAAGGCCCGAGCGTTAAGTCCCAACTTCTGCACATCACACTTGTCAAGACCTGTTCTGCACCAATGAAGTGATGGTAAAGTGGACATGGGGGAATGCTTCTGGCAAGCTGGGCTTATAATGATATGCAGATGTATTGCTATGAAGTTCCTGATGTGCGGTGGCAGGAAATGCGGCCCACCATTGACAGGCAGAGTGGAGGATTCCAAACTGGTTTCATGATGGCGTAAAACTGATTTTTGACCTTCTTGCTATATTGTCCGCTCACGCCCACTGTGATGCCCGATGCCAGCAGGCACAGACAACTCTACCCTTAATCACTAAAGTTGTGACACCTGATCCTCTCATTTGTCTTTGCACTACCACCCTCTTTTCTGTAAGCATTTAAGTATGTGTTTTCCAAAACTTTGTTCTACTTAGCTCATCTTTTCAAAGACTGTTCTGTGTACTTTCACATTTATTTTAAAAGTCTTAAATTGCTTTAAAGTTTTCAAAGGGAGTTGAATTATGGCAAGTATTTTTAAATGATTATGAACTTTTATAAAACTTATTAAGGCTTTTAAAGATATTTAACATATTTAAGATGGAGATGGAGATGCTGGGGAGGAGATGGCACAGTGGTATTGTCACTAGACTGAGTAATCTAGAGACCCAGTGTAATCCTCCGGGGACCTGGGTTTGAATTCTGCCACTGCAGATGGTGGAATTTGTTCTGACCGAGCTGTTGGCAAATCTGAGTTATTTTAAAAATCCCAGAGGGAAACTTGAAATAACTGTCATAACCTATAATTTTAAGTGTTATGTTTAAGATGCGACTCTAAATTCAGGAATCGGACTACCAGCTCTCGAGAGGTTTTACATTAAACTAAATGAAACATCTTATTAATTTACACAGGTTAAAATATATATACATGTGGCTACATATTACTACTATCATAACTTTTAACAAATTCCCAAACTAATCTCCATTAAGGCAACAACAACCTATGGACTTAACCCGACACCAGGCAAAGCATTTTATGAATTAAAAATGAGATTCTTTTCACTTTGGTTCCTGTGGAAGCAGTTGGGGACTTAAAGCTGCTTTTAATCTCACATTGCCTCTGCTCTACACACACAACACTGCTGAAGTTATATCTAGCACAGCCCATTGAATGTAAACTCTCATTGTATCAGCAACCTCTGAACTAAACTTCCCCAACAATAAAACCCCTTTCATAGTACCAATTTTATTAGGAATATAAACGTACTGCTTGCTATCTGCTAGCTAGGTGATAGATTTCACCCCACTGTTTGAATGCTCTATTCAAAAAATGCAAATGCAATCTATATCTCTTACATATCAAAACTAGTATACATCAAAGCACTCAGACTAGCTGGCTTTAAACCAATTAAAACACACCCACAGATTAAACCCCTATTTTAAAAGAAAAATATTTTCTAATAACATTATATACATTAATAGCTTCATAACAAATTTAATAAAAATCTGGAATTAGAAGTCTAACAATGACCATGAAACCATTGTTGATTGTTGTTCACTAATGTCCTTTAGGGAAGGAAATATGGTCTGGCCTATATGTAGCTCCATGACTACAGAAATGTGGTTGACTCTTAAATGTCCTCTGCAAAAGGGTAATTAGGGATGGGCAATAAATGCTGGCCTAGCCAGTGATGTCCACATTCTATGAATGAATTTTTAAAAATGAAGAGGAATTGATTTTCTCAGAGGGTCATTAGTGTTTGGAATTCTCTTCCCTAACCAATAGCGGAGGCTGGGTCATTAAATATATTCAAGGCTGAGTCAGACAGATTTTCGATTGACAAGGGAATCAAGGATTATGGGGGTGAAGGTAGGTGGTTGGCAGGCATGAAACGGGAGTTAAAGCCACAATCAGATCAGCCGTGATCTTACTGAATGGCGGAGCAGGTTCGATGGGCCGAATGGCCTAGTCCTGCTCCTATTTCTTATGTTCTTTCGTAAAACACTTAGCTGTCTTTCAGTTGAAGACTAACCTTAATCCATGTTTCCTCAAGTCATAATGTCATCAGTGGGTGTGGCTTCACCCAGAATGTGCTTCGCTGCAGGACCGCATTACTTCTCACATCAGCAAGCCATGCTGCAGTAAGAAGTTAAAAATCTCGCTCGAACAAGAATTACACGAGTGCAAATTTTTCAGCTCAGTTAGCAGAAAATTAATGCCATTGTTTTGCCGCTGAGCACAAAATCCGAGCTACTGTCCATGATTTTGGAGAGAGTAGGGGAATTCAGTACAAACCTGATTGTTTTGATGTCACAGGGCATTGAGATAATGTCTCCTTTCATGGACAGACTTGTCAGCTTGATCCGTGTAACGTCAAACACAGAAATCAGCAGGGGGAGATACACAGCCAAAATTAAAAGAGAGAGCAAGTGAGTCTGGAAAGCATAGAAATTATAGTCAATTAAGGCACAAGAGAGTTTGGCAAGGTTGAATGGTATTTATTTTAATGCAAGGAGTCTGACGAATAAGGTAGATGAGTTGAGGGCACAAATTAACACATGGAAGTATGATGTCATTGCTGTCACAGAGATATGGTTGAGAGAGGGGCAGGATTGACAGCTCAATATTCCAGGATATAGAGTCTTCTTGTGAGACAGGGAAGGAGGTTAACAAGGAGGGGGTATCGCAATATTGATCAAGGAATCAATTACAGCAGTAAGGAGGGATGACATCTTAGAAGGCTCCTCAAATGAAACCGTATGGGTAGAACTGAAAAACAAGAAAGGAGCAATCACATTGCTGGGAGTGTACTATAGGCCCCCAAACAGCCAGAGAGAAATAGAAGAGCAGATATGTAGGCAAATTTCAGGGAAGTGTAAAAGTAATAGGGTAGTAATAGTGTTAGATTTCAACTTCCCCAACATTAACTGGGCTAGTTATAGTGTGATTGGTTTAGAAGGAGCGGAATTCTTAGAATGCATCCAGGAGAGCTTTTTAAGCCAGTATGTAGAAGGTCCTACAAGAGAAGGGGCTGTCCTGGACTTAATTTTAGGGAATGAAGCCAGGCAAGTGGTAGAGGTATCAGTAGGGCAGCATTTTGCAGATAGTGATCATAACTCCGTTAGATTCAAGGTTGTTATGGAAAAGGACAAGGATGGGCCAGAAATCAGAGTTTTAAATTGGGGGAAGGCCAATTTTAATAAGATCAGATATGATTTGGCCAGAGTGGACTAGGAGGTGCCAGAGGACTGGAGGACAGCCAATGTGGTGCCGTTATTCAAGAATGGAGGAAGAGGTAAATCAGGGAATTACAGGCCAGTCAGTCTAACCTCAGTGGTGGGGAAACTATTGGAAGTAATTCTGAGGAACAGAATTAATCTACACTTGGAGAGGCAGGGGTTAACCAAGGACAGTCAACATGGTTTTGTTAAGGGGACGCCATGTCTGACCAATTTGATTGAATTTTTCAAAGAGGTGACCAGGTTTTTAGATGAGGGAAATGCATTTGACGTAATCTACTTGGATTTCAGCAAGGCTTTTGATAAGGTCCAGCATGGGAGACTAATAACGAAGGTAAGAGCCCTTGGGATCCAAGGCAAGTTGGCAAATTGGATTCAGGATTGGCTGAATGGCAAGAAGCAGAGGGTGATGGTCGAGGGGTGTTTTTGTGACTGGATGCCTGTGTCCAGTGGGGTTCCATAGGGATCAGTGTTGGGTCCCTTGCTGTTAGTGGCACATATAAATGATTTAGGCTAGAATATGGGAGGGTTGATCAGTAAGTTCACGGATGACACAAAAATTGGTGGAGTGCTAAATAGTGAGGAGGATAGCCTTAGATTACAGGAGGATATAGATGGGCTGATCAGATGGGCTGATCAGTGGCAAATGGAATTTAATCTGGATAAGTGTGAGGTGATGCACTTGGGCAGGACAAACAAGGCATGGGAATACATGATGAATTGTAGGATCCTGGGAAGTACCGAGGATCAGAGGGACATTGGTGTACATATCCACCGGTCCCTTAAGGTAGCAAGACAAGTAGATAAGCTGGTTGAGAAGGCATATGGGATACTTGCCTTTATTAGCTGAGGCATAGAATATAAGAGCAGGGAGGTTTTGCTGGAACTGTATAAAATGCTGGTTAGGCCACAACTAGAGTATTGTGTGCAGTTTTGGAATCCGCATTATAGGAAGGGTGCAGAGGAGATTTACCAGGATGTTGCCTGGGCTGGAGAGTTTTAGTTACGAGGAGAGATTGGATAGACTGGGGTTATTTTCCCTGGAGCAGAGGAGATTGAGAAGGGACATGATTGAGGTGTATAAAATTATGAGGGACTTAGGGTAGACAGGAAGGAACTTTTCCCCTTGATGGAGGGATCAATAACCAGGAGGCATACATTTAAGATAAGGGGCAGGAAGTTTAGAGGGGATGTGAGGAAGAATTTTTTCACCCAGAGGGTGGTGGGAATCTGGAACTCACTGCCTGAAAGGGTAGTAGAGGCAGAACCCCTCATAACATTTAAGAAGTATTTGGATGTGCACTTGCAATGCCATGGCATACAAGGCTATGGGCCTAGTGCTGGGAAATGGGATTAGAATAGTTAGGTACTTGTTTGACCGGTGCAGACTCAATGGGTTGAAGGGCCTTTTTCTGTGCTGTAGAGCTCTATGACTCTATCATGAGGCCATGCAGGACTTAAGGACAGCTGTGCAGATTCTGGATGCTAACATGTTGAACACCTTAAATAGGATGATCGATACCCTCCCCTTGGTCTTACAACACTGCACTCTGCTCTGTACCTGAAATGTTGCCTCCTCTCCAGATGGCTGAGACTGCCTTTGTACAGCTGCAGGTAAAGTAGTCTTTGTCATGGTCCTCACATGCTCCAAAACCTAAAGGTTGTTAGCAAAGAGCATTCCAGCATTCAAAGCAGGGATCTGAGCAGCCTGCCTTTGCTTCTGATGGAGCCAAAGGGATTGCCCAAAACAGGAGCAGCAGTAGAAGACACAACAATGCTTTTTAATTGTAAAAATCTTTGCACATGTGAAATAATTTTGTAGAATTTTCATTCTTTTGCAGAATCACATAAATGTCATTCCTTATCTCCACTTTCCTGTCTTGTGCATTCTTGGATGCTGGGTAGCAACTCATCTTTTCAGTTGCTTGTTGATGAATGTGACAACATGAATTGACAGGGACCAATGTGGGGGGTGAGCATTGGGTTGGATGGTTAGCAGCAGGGCTGCTTTGCATCGATGGATGGGGGTAGGAATGAAAGTGCCGGATGCGGCCATTACATTGTGCATCAATGGTAACTTACTGAATCTTATGGTATTAAGGGAATTGCTGGCATCGTGGACAACAATGTGAGCAGCAGGTGCTGCATTGAGATTGTCATCCTCCTCCTCCTTATTTTCTTCTTCCTTCCTTTTCTCAGAGCCATCTGCAGACAATGTGTGCTCTGTGCCTTGCCCCCGCTATAAGTCTAAACCGTGTTCCTGCACAATTTTCTGCAGTGTGCAGCACACCATAATCATTCTGGAGACCCTGGCTGGCGGATATTGAATGGCATCCCCAGATCCATCCAGTCACCAGGAATGCATCTTCAGCTTGTGGGTTGCATACTTAATAATACATCTGCTTGTCTTTTGGATTTTTTTGTATTGCTTTTCAGCTTCACTGCTTGGGTTTCTCATAGGTGTCATCAACAAAGTTAGAAGGCGGTGTCCTTTGTTTCCCAGCAACTACCCCTTAAACCTGCTTACAAGTCCAAAGAGTTTGAGCAGCTTGAACTGCTGCAGGCTGAAAGCATCATGGCAGGTCCCTGGGCATCTGATGCACATCTGCATAATTTTTTTCTTGTGACTGTGCATCAGCTGTGTGTTGATGGAATGGAATCCCTTGTAGTATACAAATACGCCTGGGTGTCAGATAGCCATGAGTGTACAGTTAATGAATGATGCCCTGGTGGCCTTTGGGAACAAAGCCAGAGATGTAAACCCAAGCACTGTCAGTCTGGCATCACCAGCAAGGGTGGCATAATTGCCAAGACTGCAAACATCCTTTTTTTTATTCCGTCACAGGATGTGGGCTTTGCTGGCTAGGCCAACATTTATTGCCCATCCCTACTTGCCCTTGAGAAGGTGATGGTGAGCTGCCTTCTTGAACCGCAGCAGTTCATGTGGTGCAGGTACACCCACAGCCCTGTTAGGGATGGAGTTCCAGGATTTTGACCCAGTGACAGTGAAGGAACAGCGATATATTTCCTAGTCAGGATGGTGAGTTGCTTGGAGGGGAACTTCCAGGTGGTGATGATCCTATTTATCTGCTGCCCTTGTCCTTTTAGTAGATAGCGTTTGTGGGTTTGGAAGGTGCTGTTGTGAAGATGGATGTTATTTTTTTAATATTTTGGGAATATGGTGGTATTCTGTAAAGAAGGCTGTGTGTGCATGTGTGTGTCTCCATGGTCAATTAAAATGGGGGAAGGTTCTTCGAGACAGCTTGTCTATGAGAGTTGAGAGATAAAAGAGTGAAGGTGCTAGAAGCAGAATTCACAAGTAAACATGGGAAGACTATTCAATTTTATTTGACCCCAAAGTGGAGGCAAAAGGGAAACATGATAGATCTTTATATTTTTGAAAAGTTGAGTTCAAACAGGTGTTTAGGACAATGGAATCTAAGATGAAAGGGGAAAAGGATATTTAAGGAAAGAGTTTAGTTGAGTTGTGGTGGCTATGTCAGGGAGATCTCTTGAGACCAGCTCTGTGCTGAGAAAAGGTGTGAAATATGAAACAGCCATCCAGTCAAACCAGAAAAATCATTCTTTCAGAAAGCAGGTTGTGTTCTGAACTTTCTTGGATGTCAACAGCAGAGTGGAAGCGTTTGAGGAGTCATGGGGTATACTTTTATTAAAGTAACAGCAGTTTTGCCTTGGGGTATTATTACTGGATTTTTATAGTTACAATCCACATGGAAGGAGTTGCCAAATCGTTTAGTTGTGTGGTTTGACTAAGTGGGTTATTGCTTTGCAGAATTGTTTCAACAATGTAATTTTAATTTTATGTGCATAAGTTTATCTTGCTCTAGTGAATAAACCTTTTAATGTTTTAAAACCTTAAATGTGTTACTGGAGTTCTACGGTTCTAGGGTCAGTAGCTTTTCTTCTCCATTTGATCAGTAAAGTTTCCCTCTGGGATCTGGCTTGCTCAGCAAATAACATCGGCTGTGGTTGTAACACTGTCTAGGGAGGCTTTGTGAGTTCCTGCAGTGCATCTTGTAGCTGGTACACACTGCTGCTACTGTTTGTTCATGATGGAGGGAGTGAATGTTTGTGGCTGTTGGGGGGGGGGAGGGGGACAATCAAGTGGGCTGGTTTGACCTGGATGGTGTCAAGCTTCTTGAGTGTTGTTGGAGCTGTACTCTTCCAAACAGATGGCGAGTATTCCATATTTAGGGAAAGCAGTGGCTTAGTGGTATTTTCACTGAAGTAGCAACCCAGGGTAATGCTCTGGGGTCCCGGGTTTGAAGCGGCAGCTGGTGGAATCTGAATTCTATCAATAAAATCTGGAACTAAAAGTCTACTGATGACCATTAAACCGTAGTCCTAAAAACCCATCTGGTTCACTAATGCCCTTTAGGGAAGGTAATCTGCCATCTTTACCTGGTCTGGCAAACATGTGACTCCAGATCCACAGAAATGTGTTTGACTCTTAAATGTCCTCTGAAATGGCCTAGCCAGCCATTCAGTTGTATCAAATCGCTACAAAGTCTTAAAGGAGCGAATCCAGATGTGCCACCCAGCACCGACCGAGGCACCGGAAATGACAATGGCAAACCTGCAAAGTTCTCCTTCATAACATCTGGGAGTGGTGCCAAAATTGGGGGAGCTGTCTCATAGATTAATCAAGCAACAGCCTGACAGTTATACTCACGGTGTTGTACCTTGCAGACAATGTCCCAGACACTGCCATCACTAACCCTAGGTAAATCCTGTCCCACTGACAGGGCAGACCCAGCAGAGGTGGTAACACAGTGATATACAGTTAGGAGGGAGTTGTCCTCGGAGTCCTCAACATCAGCTCTAGACCTCATGAAATCTCATGGCATCAGGTCAAACATGGGCAAGGAAACCTCCTGCTGATTATCATGTACCGCCCTCCCTCAGCTGATGAAGCAGTACTCCTCCATGATGAACACTACATGGGAAAGCAATAAGGGTGGCAAGGGCACAGAATTAATTCTGGGTGGGGGACTTCAATGTCCATCACGAAGAGTGACTTGGTAGCACCACTACTGACCGAAGGACATAGCTGCTAGATTGTGTCTTTGGCAGGTGGCGAGGGAACCAACAAGAGGGAAAACATACTTGACCTCATTCTCACCAACCTGCCTGCCGCAAACGCATCTGTCCATGAGAGTATCAGTAGGAGCGACCACAGCACAGTCGTCATGGAAACAAAGTCCCATCTTCACATTAAAGATACCTCCATACCACCACACTAAATGGGATATATTTCCAACAGATCTAGCAACTCAAGACTGGGCAACCATGAGATGCTGTGGGCCATCAGCAACAGCAGAATTGTACTCAACCACAATCTGTAACCTCATTGCCCAGCATATCCCCCACTCTACCATTCCCACCAAGACAGGGGATCAACCCTTGTTCAAAGAAGAATGCAGGAATGCATTCCAGGAGTAGCACCAGGCATACCTAAAAATAAGGTGCCAACCTGGTGAAGCTACAACACAGGTCAACTTGTTTGCCGAACAGCATAAGCAGCAAGTGATAGACAGAGCTAAGCAATCCCACAAACAACAGATCAGATCTAAGCTCTGCAGTCCTGCCACATCCAATTGTGAATGGTGGTGGTCAATTAAACAACTGACTGGAGGATGAGGCTCCATAAATATCCCCATCCTCTATGACAGAGGTGCCCAGCACATCAGTGCAAAAGATAAGGCTGAGCATTCACAACAATCCCCAGTCAGCATTGCCGAGTGGATGATCCATCCTGGCCTCCTCCAGAAGTCCCCAGCATCACAGATGCCAGTCTTCAGCCAATTTTATTCACTCCACATGATATCAAGAAATGGCTGAAGGCACTGGATACTGCAAAGGCTATGGGCCCTGACAATATTTCGGTATAGTACTGGAGATTTGTGCTCCAGAACTTGACGCGCCCCAAGCCAAGCTGTTCCAGTACAGCTACAACACTGGTGTTTACCCATCAATGTGGAAAATTGCCCAGGTATGCCCTGTAAAAAATAGGACAAATCCAACCTGACCAATTACTGCCCCATCAGTCTACTCTCGATCATCAGTAAAGTGATGGAAGGGGTCATTAACAGAGCTACCAAGTGACAATTGCTTAGCAATAACCTGCTTCCTGATGCTCAATTTGGGTTCTGCTAGGGCCACTTAGCTCTTCATTACAGCCTTCGTTCAAAAAGGGACAAAAGAGCTGAACTTCAGAGGTGAAGTGAGAGTGACTGCCCTCGACATCAAGGCAGCATTTGACCAAGTGTGGCATCAAGGAGCCCTAGCAAAACTGGAGCCAATGGGAATCAGGGGAACAACTCTCCACCGGTTGAAAACATACCTAGCACAAAGGAAGATGGTTGTGGTTGTTGGAGGTCAGTCATCTCAGCCGCAGGAGTACTTCAGGGTAATATCATAGACTGAGCCCTCTTCAGCTTCTTCATCAATGACCTTCCTTCGCTAATGACTGCACAATGTTCAGCACCATTTGTGACACCCCAGATACTGAAGCAGTCCACATTCAAATGCAGAAAGACCTGGACAATTTCCAGGCTTGGGCTGACAAGCGGCAAGTAACATTCACACCATACAAGTGTCAGACAATGACCATATCCAACAAGAGAGAATCTGACCATCACCCCTTGACACTCAATGGCATTACCATCACTGAATCCCCCACTATCAACATCTGAGGGTTACCATTGACCAGAATCTTAACTGGACTAGCTATATAAATACTGTGGCTATAGAGCACTTTACAAATACTCTTATCAGTAACCTGTCTTATGCATTTGTAGACAGCTGATTGGGAGGTCCTGTATATGTTCTCAGTAGTGCCCTGGAAGGATACACAATTACTAGATCCATTCTTCTTCCACCTGATGCGATAACATCAGCTGCTAGAAGAATTGCACTTCCAAGAGATCAGGGGGAAGCTGAGCCTTTGCCTGACTAAAGTAAAATACTGCAGATGCTGGAAATCTTAAATCAATACAGGAAATGCTAGAAATGATATGCAGGTCAGAAAGCATCTGTGTAAAGAGAAATAGGATTAATGTTTCAGGTCAATAATCTTTCATCAGAATTGGAAAATGCTAGAGATGTGGCAGGTTTAAAGCAAGTACTGAAGGAGCAAAAGGAACAGGGGATGGAACACAATTGAGGGCTGGTGATAGAGTGAAAGGCAGGAGAGATTAAATGGCAAAAGTGGTGATGGTGCCAGGCAAAGGGAGTTGACAATGGGGCAACTGAAGAACCAAAAGATGTGCCTGGAGGAGGTGCAACTAGGAAAGAAGCATTACCTACAGCTGCTGTCCAAAAGCAAAACTTAAAATACATTACAAAATGGAGGCAGATGTTATGATCCCTTTCTCTGTCTGTATATACAAGTATTGCCTCCTCCCTGCTCCCTTCTCTTCTGACCACCTGCAGGTCTCTCAATGTCAACTTGTGTTTGCTGCTGATGGTCATCTTGCTCTTTACCTGAGGTTCAATCCAAGGCAGTCATAATACAAAAACAGAATTACCTGGAAAAACTCAGCAGGTCTGGCAGCATCGGCGGAGAAGAAAAGAGTTGACGTTTCGAGTCCTCATGACCCTTCGACAGGACTCGAAACGTCAACTCTTTTCTTCTCCGCCGATGCTGCCAGACCTGCTGAGTTTTTCCAGGTAATTCTGTTTTTGTTTTGGATTTCCAGCATCCGCAGTTTTTTTGTTTTTATCGCAGTCATAATACCATCCATCCTAATCCAAGTCTCAAAATGTATAAAGTGAGAAAAATAATCTCTCCTCACAAGTACTCTCAACAACCCATTCCCTCTACACGAAGGCAACTGTAAGCATTGAGTATTTATTGCTGTATTTTCATGACTTATAATAAGCCCCACAAGTTGCCATTCTCTTCTTGCCTTGGGTTCAATGACGATTTTCAGGATGCTCAAGGAATTTGCACATACATTGTTAATATTGAATGTAGGTTGTAACAGTGCTGTGGCAGAGTGATTAATATGTTTAAAACACAGAGGTGGTGAACGGAGCCAGCTTATGGATGCAAGCACATTTTCACCAAAGTAAACCCTCCAGCTGCATCTAAACCCAAGTGCTGCTCCAGGACAAGAGCCCTCCCCCACCCAGCAATACCAACCCCTCCCCCCGCTGCCCAGAATTTCTGCTCCCTGAGCACTAGCTGATGATTCCAACTTTGAATGTCAGATCACAACATATTTGGGATCAACTGTGGTGCTCCTGCAGTTAATTAGCAGGTCAGACTTACATTGAAAGAATGACCAACTGGGAGGTGTACAAGAGGACTTTCTGCACCCATGGAAATGCACTTTGGTCTCTTCATGAGGAGAGAGAATAATGAGCTAAAATGCTATCATATTATTAAAATATTATAATACCATCCTGTTTATTAGGAAAACAAAAGAGAGGGAAACCTATCCTGCAGCTGAGTGACAGGACTTAACATTGGTGGGAAATATCGACACTATTCATCTCCAGTGAACCATTTATTAAAATTACATTTCTTGCTTGTGATGCTGAGAATACTTAAGAAAGAATAAACTTGCATTTGTACCATTCATAATCTCAGAAAAATTCATTGGGCAGGATGTTACAGTTGGCATGCGGGGCCGGCCTCACACGCACACGGGTAAAATGATGCGCGATGACATCGGGCGTGTGTCCCCACGTCACCGTGCGCCATCGCAATATTTTGAATGGCGGCGTTATGAGTTCGGAAGCGCACCCGCTATTAATTAACAGGCCAGTTAAGAGCCTTGCGGCAGCAACTGACACCGATTTTGCACAGCCCGTGCTATTTTCAGGGCGTTGCACGGGCGCAACAGGCAGGCGGGTAGGCCACATTTTCACAACCTCATCCATGGTGGGATAAGAGGGGTGAGCGGGCTCACAAATGTGAATTGTTAGTACTTTGGATTACTACTTACTGCTACTTGCTTGTGTGAACAGGACAACTTCATTTCACTTCAGAGCTGCTTTGACAGAAATAATAGGCTCTGGCTCTGGAGGAATCATAACACTTGGGGCCTTCCAGGTAACAGACTGCTTTGTCTTACCCTGGGAATGGTGATTGTGGTCTCTGCTGGAGGCACCTCCTCTGAGGAGGAAGAGAGGGCCAGAAGGAGGAGGAGACCACAGTCCCTATTCAGCCTCCAGGGGAGCCACCTGTGGGAGGACAGGCACAGAGCTAACAGGAAGTTCAAGGTGGCAAGGGCCATAGAAAACACCACTATCCTGCTGCCAGGGTTTACAGGCGGTGATGCAGCTACCTCAATATGTCAGAGCTGCAATGCTGAAGGAGACTCCATCTCTCAAGGGAGGCAGTGACCTTTATTTGTCAGATGATTGGCCCTGAGATCAGCTCCAGCTGTGTGGGCAGAACCCCCATGCCAGCGGTGCTGAAGGTCACTGTGGCCCTCAACCTCTAGCCCTCTGGCTCTTTTTAAGGGTTGGTGGATGACCTTTGTGGAGTCTCTCAATCAGCTGTCCAAAGTTGCTTCAAGTTGGTGACAGACGCTCTGTTCAGACGTGCATTGACTTTTATTCACTACCACACAGATGGGGCCAGCCAGGCAGAGCGAGCCAGAGGCTTTGCTGCGATTGCTGGGTTCCCCCGCATCCAAGGTGCAATTGACTGCATACGTGGCCATCAAGGCGCCAGCGGGTGAGCCGGGAGCCTTCATCAACAGGAAGGGATTCCACTCCATGAACATGCAGATAGTGTGTGACCATAGGATGCAGAACCTGCAAGCCTGTGCAAGGTACCCTGGCAGCCCCCATGACACTTACATCCTGAGAGACTTCCAGGTGCCGAGGCTTTTCAGTGCTCCAGCCCGGGTGGATGGTTGGCTGCTGGGTGACAAGGGCTACCCCCTCAAAAGGTGGCTCATGATGCCTCTCCGCCGTCCAAGAACAGAGGCCAAGCAGCAGTACGATAGGAGCCATGCCTCCACAAGGGCGGTGGAAGAGAGAACTATCGGTCTTCTCAAAATGCGCTTTTGATGCCTGGACCATTCAGGAGGCACACTCCAGCACCCCCCAGATCATGTATCACTGATAGTGGTTGCATGCTGCGCTCTCCACAATCTGGCACCGGAGAGGGGGGACACAGTGGAGGAAGATGATGTTGACACAGCTGCTCTGGCAGCAGACAATGAGTCCAGCAGTGAGTCTGAGGACGAACACGGTCAGGAGAACACTGAGGGGATAGATACTGACCTGGGGAGCCTCCAGGGAGGCAGGGACACCCGGGAGGCTTTGATCCAACACTCCTTCAGCTAGCCCACCAAAGGTGAACCACCAACACATGCCGGAGCTGCAGGCTCCATATACGATACCTGAGAGCAACATTTGCTTGGACAACAACATGCATTATGAGTCATTTCAATAAAGTTCAATGACAAACAAGTCACTCATAACATCATGAGTTCCCCTTCACCTGGAGAAGCACTCAGAGGCTTGTTGAGAACAAACACATTTAATGCTTTGCAGCTTAGCATACATTATATGCTAGCCCACCAAAGGTGAACCACCAACACATGCCAGGGCTGCAGGCTCCATACACGATACCTGAGAGCAACATTTCCTTCTCCACAGAGAGAGCATACGGGATTGCGGGAGGCCTTCTGGAGCAGTGAGTCCCTGATACTGTGTGCGAGTGTGGGATTTACTCACTATCTGAATGAAAATGTGTTCAACATCACACCAACTTAACAATAACTTAAAAGTGAGGCAAAATAAAACCACTGGTAATAAGCCCATGTTGTGCCTAAGATGATTTACACTTATGCTTGAGGGTGCTACGTCTAGGTGCCCCCCCCCACACCCCCATCACTGGCACTGGCATTGGAGACAGCCTGCTCACTCTGCTGTCTTGTTGGCCTTGATTACCTTGGTGGGCATCCTCTGGCCAGTGGAGCCTGTGCTGGCCTCGCCTGGGAGGGAGCGGCAGTGGCACGGCTGGCATCTTCCCAGTAACCACAGCCTCATTGAATGCCACGGTGACTGGCAGAGGGGCGGAGGAGCTGCTGCCATCATCCGGAGTGCCCTGAGAGGAGGCTGCAGAGACAACAAGCAACTCGTGCGCCAACATCGCTTTGGACCTCCCTGCTCACCATTGATAGGTGGGCATCTAGCTGGGATACTGGGTGCCAATCCATCTCCGACACTGATAGTGACCATCTGAGGTCATTGCCGGAATGAGGGCTTGCAGGTCAGAGCACATCCTCAGGAAGCCTTAATTGTTCTCCTGGAGGAGCCTCGCCACGAGAGTCGCCACTGTCTCCTTGGAGGAGGCAGTGCACTTATCTATGAGAGTCATTGCATTGCTCATGCTCCGCATAGACTCCTCCATCATAGAGACCATGGCACGCATTCCCTCATGTATCTCTGCCAGATCCTCCCGCACACCCTGCTGGACATCCAGCATCTGCTGCCTCAGGGACAACTCCAGAGGCATATCATCAGATACCAACTGAGCATGTTCCTGATCCCCAGCAGTACTCCGACTGCCAGCGCCCTGGGTACACTCTGCCTCTGCCTGCACCTCAAGCGAGCATGAGGTACCCTCACCGCTGTACACCGAGATACTAGCCAATGATCTTATTCCCACTGAGGTGCTGGTGCCTGCCTGGCTGAGAGGGTGTGACGCTGGTGCGTTCATATTGTCCATGCCCTCAGGAGTCAGC
Organism: Carcharodon carcharias; assembly: GCF_017639515.1. Taxonomy (NCBI): domain Eukaryota; kingdom Metazoa; phylum Chordata; class Chondrichthyes; order Lamniformes; family Lamnidae; genus Carcharodon; species Carcharodon carcharias. The sequence goes on along the minus strand of NC_054480.1, from coordinate 61,997,303 downwards.
GGCGGTCCCTCAGGCTCCTGAGACCTGACGTGCTCTGGTGAGGCTGAAAGGAAGAACAAGGACATTTGATTAGTTGAAGTAGTTACACTGTTACTGTGCATGCCTGGCAACTGGATCAGGGTGCACTCGTCTCTCCGTTATCAATGGGGATTCCATGTTGGAGGCTGAAATCAATATACAGACAACAGTGGAATGGTTGCAATGACAGACATTGTGACCTCGGTTCAAGGCACTCTCATCTCCAGTTGGCACCCCAACCTCATCGCGGCTGGTTGTTCTAGGCGCATGGCGTCTCTCCAGCTCCAGTGCCTCCTGCTTGTACCTAGTAAGAATTAGAAAGTGGGGCAGCCTCTCTGCATTATTGTGGGCTGCCTTCTCCTGAGAGGAGAGAGGAGCATTGATTAGCCCACCCTGAACCTGTATTGCCATTGCAGCCTGGCCAAGCCCACCTGAGGAAAACCTGGCAGGGCTCATCCGATTCGTGACCCTGGAGCTGCAAAACACTCATTCCAAGAAGCCAGGGCTCACCCCCTTGCCCAGATGCTGCCTCCATGATAATTGCCACTCACACCCTAAGAATTTCCAAACCAACCACCAACACCACTTAGAAGGACAAGGGCACCTGGAAGTTCCCCTCCAAGTCACTCACCCTTCTGACTAGGAAATATATCACCGTTCTTCACTGTCACTGGGTCAAAATCCTGGAACTTCCTCCCTAACAGCATTGTAGGTGTACCTGTGCCACATGGACTGCAGTGGTTTAAGAAGGCAGCTCCACCTTCTCAAGGGCAACTAGGGATGGGCAATAAATGCTGGCCCAACAAGTGAAGCTCACATCCCATGAATGAATGAATAAGAAAAAAAATTCTGAGGTGTGGTTGGGGTGACTGGGGGCGGGGGGGGGTGGGGGGTTGGGGGGGCTCCTAACTGCTGTGCTAAGTGACTCATGCCAACACGGTGCTCACCCTTCCTGATCGTAAGAGATCATTAAACCACTTGCGGCACTGCACCCACGTGTGTCTCACCACACCGTGGGAGCAGACGCGTGATGCCACTTCCTGCCAGGCATGTTTGGTTAGGTCGGGGGGGCCTCTTCCTTCCGTCCTTTGGGACAAGGATAATCCAGCATGCTGCCACCTCCTCGAGAAGGGTAGTGAGGCACTCATCGGAAAACCTCGGGGCCGACTGCCCTGCCAACCTGCCCTCCCCACTGGCCAGCTCACCGATGATGTTGTTCATTGCAGATGAGTAAACTCAATGGCAGCCTTAAGACGGCACCATTGAATAGGCCGCCGGGTCGCCACCGCACCCGGCAGACATTGCCCCCGCCCCACCCCCCCCACCTGCCCGCTGATCTTGGGAGACGAGAATTACACTGGTGGGCCTTAATTGGCCCGCTGGCATAAAATCGCAGTGCGCACCCAATTGCAGGCAGCGGACAGCGGCCGGGATCCCCCCCCCACATCCCACTCCCGCTGAGCCTGCCCACCAACTGAAAAATTCTGGCCATATTGTTTTACAGTCAATGAAGTAGCTTTAAAGGACAGTCAGTGTTGCACTGTCGGAAATGCGGCAGGCAATTTGTGCACAGTGAAAGTCCCACAAACAGCAAATAATCAGATAATCTGTTTTCGATGTTGGCTGTGGAATTAACGTTGTCTGGGATTTTGAGAGAATTCCCCTGCCTGACTTCAAGTGGTGCCATGGGATCCTTTCTCCACCTAAGGCGCACAGGTAAATGGTGAGTCATTGCTGCCTATGTGGGCACTTTGTATAGAATGGTAAAGTGAGCCAAGGTCCACTCTGCCATTTGCCTTCCTCAGGATAATGCATTCCTGTGCCTCACTTTTGAAACACTTAGTAATGTGTAACCACAGGAAATTCCTACTGGTACAGCATCACTAGTGAAACTGAAATAGAATTGTGATGGCAGCAAGTTGTGAGGTATTCTGGAAAGTTCTTTCACAATGCAAAGAGTACACCTGCCCACAGGGCAGGATTGTAACCAGCAGGCATGATACATGCAAACACGGCAAGATGCTAATGTTTCACAGACCTTGGCAGAAAGCTACAGGAGAGCACTCAAGCACCTTGGCTGCTTGATCCTAATCAGCACTCAGCTGTAAAGCTGGCAGATTGAAGCGGAATGAGATGTGCCAGCTCAAGAGAGGCGAGTGTTGATTAGAGCTGAACTCCAGGAAGTGGAACACAGACTAACTCAGCAAGCTGAACTGCAGATTGCAGCGTAGGAAACTTCTGTTAGTTTCTCATTAGCAGTTTACTACTGGAGGCAGCTCTTGCTCCACACTCAGATAATGATGGCCAAAGTGCATGCAAAGTAGCAAGTTTCCACTTGAAACATCTGAAAGATAACCCCAGAACATGAGAAAAACTCCTACCCCTTTATGCAGGTGTTCAAGCCTAATTCTTCTGATGTTTTGCCAGGCACAACAGATGATCAGAACCAAAAGCTAGAACAACACTTGCAAATTTACATACAAACATACATACAAGCATACGGTTGCAAATTTATTTCTCGGCAGAGCAAAGCTTGGCTTTGAAGCCAAACACAAGAAAAGCATCAATGAACAACAGGCAAGCTGGTTGCTGTGAGTGTTCATAAATGTGCACAAAGAAATTAGAATTTAGACATTTTCAGAGTATCCTTCAGCAAGCTAGTGAAAGCTATTCCGAAGGGATCCTGAAGTGAGTTTAATGAAGCTGTTTGATGCTACCTGGGAAAATGAGACACCACAAGCCACAAATACAATTTTGAGTATGCTGAAAAAAAGAGACATGCTGTCGAAGCTTTTTGTCTTGTACTTATCAGGACAGAATCACAAGAATACTAAATTTCAAAGATAACAACAATATGAGAAAAGGGTGCTGATTGGTTGGCAAGTGTTCTCTGATTGATAGAGGTGTTGTCATGGAGAATGAACCAGAGAACATTTATCCCCAAAGCTTTTGTTTAAATACAAACCACGTAAGCCGACTCTGATTGGGCGAGGCATTGCCATGGGGAATACACCAGGGAACCGTTGTCTCCCAAGCTTTAGTTTAGTTAAAGAAGGCACAATGGCTGGATGTGTTCTTTCTGTTTGCAAAGGACAGGTTCCTGCATATGAATATATGAATATATCAAACGTAAGGGAGCTACCTTGTGAACCCAATGATAATCTTAAATTGGCTGTTAGTGTAATTCTTAGCAAAATTGAGATTGTTTAGTAAGTGTTGGCCAATCACAGAATCACATCGAATGTTGGACGCCATATTCTGAGTTTTCAGCAGGTTCCACGAGAAACATATCTTCAATAGAACAACCCCTACCCTCCAGCGCCTTGCATATTTCGGAGACATGGATTGTATGTTTTCTATATTTGAATCTGCAGCTGCATGTAAGAATTTCCTTCTACTCCTTGATGAGCTCCATTCTGGGCTGAAATTCACTTTTGAAATGGAGCAATCTAACAAGCTCCCTTTCATCGATGTGCTAGTTGAAAAAACTGCTAATGGGTTCTCTACTACTGTCTACCGCAGGCCTACCTTCATTGGTCAATATACACGCTGGGATTCCTACAGCTCCGTGCGTTATAGGATTGGCTTTATCAGCAACCTTGTAAATAGGTCCCAAGCCATTTGTTCACCGTGCAAGTTTGATGCTGAATAAAGATGCATTAAAGCTATCCTGCAGAATAATGGCTACCCTGATCAGATCATTGCTCGCTGGGTATCATACAAGCTCATGAATGGGCACTAGGCCACCATTTTTGATCCTGTCCAGTCTACCTCAGAGGAAGGGTAAGATATGTCAATAATTCGAGCAAAAGGGTAGCGAACTGTTTCATGCTGCTACTATGCAGTAGCAAAATGTTTGGTATTCTTCACTAATAGGATGCTTCAGTCAAGCCAAAAACATGTTCCGTCTACCACAAAAATCAGTAATGGGGTGTATGGATTTCAGTGCTAGTGTGATGCTGGGTATGTAGGCTGTACGTCGCAACGCCTTGTGGATAGTATCAAACTTCATCTTCCTTCAGCTATCTGCAACAGACAGAGTACACAACCAGCCCATGCTTGCAAAATGCAGAACATAGTGCCTAACATTCAATGTGATTCAATGATTGGACAACATTTACTAAAGAATCCTGATAGTACTAAGAATTACACTAACAACCAATTTAACATTATCATTTAGTTCACAATGTGACTCACTTATGCTTGCTAGAAGTTACAGGGCCTTATCCTAAACAAACAGAAAGAACATGCCCCAGCATAGTGTCTTTTTCAACTAAACAAAAGCTTGGGGGACAACTGTTCCCCGGTGCATTCCCCTTGGCAATGCTTTGATCGATCAGAGTCAATTAGCCTGGTTTGAATTTAAATGAAAGCTTGGGGAAATAACTGTCCTGTGATGCATTCTCCATGGCAATGCCTCTATCAATCAAAGAACAGTTGCCAACCAATCAGCACCCTTTTTTCATGCAGTATATATTGTTGTTACCTTTGGAATTTGGTATTCTTGTGCATCTGTCCTGATAATTGCAAGACGGAAAGCTTTGAAAACCCGTCTCTTTTCGTTTTCAGCAATATCCAAGTTCCGTACTACCAAGTGACTATAAATACAATTGTTAGAATGTGGGGTCACTGGCTACATGGCTGAAGTTTCCATATCTATTAAGTATAAACCAGCACAACAAGGCAAGATGCACAAATCCACTGACTTACTTAGCCAGGTAGTAACAACTCAAGAAATACTATTAGTCCTATTAAAAAGTTACAAAAAAAACAACTATTTTGTTTTGCTGAAAAAGTGCCTATTTCGTAAGTATATTCATCCATCTGCCATGCGGCCCGGTCTCAATGAAACCACATCTGTGAAGAATAAAAATTGTTGCTTTTAACCACACTTGGCTGATTCCTGTAGTTAATCGAAAGTGTGAGGCATACCAGTGTACTGTAAAGAAAGGTTAAAAAGTAATTGTAGTAACAGAATGCAGAATATTCACTGACTGCCACCGATGTATACAGCTGCAAGGAAAAGGAAGGTCATGCTGACTGTGGCATTATTATCAACTACTTCAACTGTAACTTACAAAAAGAGACTGTTTACTTAACCTGTTAAATGTTTTTGTCAGTAAATTTTGGAACCACATAATTTTGTAATAATTTTTAAAATTACCTAACATCTGGCATTTCGATATAGCCAGAGAAAGTATCAACAAACATCTGTCACAAACATAATTTGTGAGTTAGTTTAATGAGTAGCTTGTAGGATTTGCCAACACCATAAACAGAAACAGCTTTTTTCTTGGCATTGATTAGTTTTGGGATTTGGCCAACAACATGCACTGATCTTGATTAAATACTGAGTAACCCACCTTCTGCTGTAGTAGAGATTTGCATATCAAAGTAAATACCGGGGGGAAAAAAAGGCTTAAGAATCTTATTGACACTAAGAACCATTGCCTTTTTTTCTAGAACAGCACATAATCCTATTTCTGTAGTTTTATTGACTGCCAATTCAAATGAGGGAAACTGTCCTGTAGGCAGTTTTGCCATATCGGAAACAATCAAGAAATCAACTAATCAAAATGCACCAGTAATAAGGCTGCTCCTACGTTTCTTAAACAGCCACATAAACAATGAAATGTTCAATACTTCAGTTGAGACTTACACAATGCTTGTGTGTAATGACTCCATGAACATGAAATATCTTCATTTTTGATGTGTAAATTTTTTCACTTGATAAATGCGTTTTATATGCATGGTTCTTGCATTTTGTTAGCTGAACATTAGATGGGCCCCCACCCCAACAACCTCCTTCCCTCATGCCCTACCCCGTGCCGACACCCCACGCTCCCCACTCCAGATGTGAGTAAGTGCATTGTAGCCGTTACATTCAAATGTCGACTCTCGTATTACTTTCTTATTCTTTGATGGATTTTCTAGATGATCTGGAAGTAAAAGCCACTAGTTGCTGCCACACCAATTTGATCCTTTATTTAGACGTAACACAAGTCGCTATTAAAATCCCATATTAACTGTTGACAGCGCACATGTTCACCATTCGGGGCAAAAGTGGCAGTAAAAGGCTTTGAATTGGAAGAAGCATAAGATATCTACAAGAACATGGAAGGCTCAGATCTGTGTCAAAATGGACCACTGCCAATGATGATTAACAAAATAAATGCCAGTGGGAAATAGTAGGTTTATTTGAGACTGGATGGAATGGTGAAGGTGGGTTTCACTATGATGTATACAGGCTTTTGGGGTGTGGAACAGAAGATGTTATGTATTAGGAAAGAGTATGGTTAATCTTAAAACCAACTGCAAATCAAGCACTCATATCTTTCAATCTCATATGCCCTCCTCCCCCCCCCCAATCCCTATGTGAAATGCTAGATTCAGATTAAAGTTGGGACATTAACAATGTTTCAGATATATAGAGCAACTACAGTAGAGTTTGATGAGTTTGCTGACTTCTATAGAAACTTCCAAACGATAACAGAAGAAGCTCTGAGATAAGACTTGTTGCTGATAATGAGGGATTTCCTTGCAAAAGTGGGATTGAACTGGACCCCATGAGATGGAACTATTGGAATGCCTGAAATTGATATGAGAAACTAAAAGAAGTGAATGGTTACTGCTGTATGTTGTTTGGACTGAGGAATGATTGCTGAGACATTGCCTATGATCGCTGGGTTGGGGTTTTCTTCATGGACCACCATTTGCTGTGGTGCAGCCCTGACTGACCTGAACAGTTGACTTTCTGACTTGTCCTGCCTCCATACCATCTATGGAGCAGTTTCGGAGTTCCTCAACTGTGCCTTACTGAGTTCTGCAATTTTGGCACCATTTTTACAGCCTAGACTTGCAATGTTCTTTAAGATTGAAATTTCAGATTTTGGGGTCCATCACTGCTGCCACCATGTTGTATGTTGGTTGGACTGGCTGTGGAATGATTGTTGAGACATTGGTATGTCTAAACAATAACTGGTTTATTAGATATAACAACTGTAAACAGATATACCTGACTACCCTGGTGAATTGAAGAACATTCTCCTTCTTGACTCTTGGTCATGTATCTTTTACATCATTATTATGGGAGGCGCTATTGACATAGTCCCATACATTAACCCTTACAACCCAAATATTACAGTTACTTTTCTTCAGCTGAAGAAATTATTTGATGGTGGTGAACATGCTTCACTATTACAAAAAAAGACCAGGGACTTTTTACCGCTTGGACTCAGACCCATGGCTGGGGTTCGGATGCCTTCTTGAAAGCTTTAGTTTTCACGTAGTCAAGCTGGAAAACTTGCTTTAACAGGAGGATCACATGAAGGTTGCTGTCCCCCTGCCAGCCTTTGCCAAGCCAGGGAAACCATTCGACAAGCCATATCTCCTCATTGCCCTGCTCCCAATAAAATACAAGGTCCCCCTGCTAAACAGGCTGAGTCCAACACTGGAAGCAGTGATGTCCCCCATCTCCTCAAACAGACAGGTTTTAGTACAAGCTTCAGCTGCTCCAACCAGGCCCTGACATTGACCTCACATATTGAGTGAGGCCAGTTTCCAGAAAGAGCTGAAGACAGGAACCACCTTTGTTGATTTATCCTGTGCCTATGACACAGTGGAGTGCACAGGCATGCTGCCGAAACTCTCCAAAATCATCTGCAGTGTGGAAACCCTGCAACTAATCAACCCCATAATCAGTAACCAACAGTTCCAAGTGCATCTTGTATGGGTCTGTCACGGCTCCTGAAGGCTGCTCAGCAACCCATCAGATTTGCCAGCAGCCTTTTGAGGGGGGTGGAGGGCGGGGGGGGGGGTGGGGGGTGGTCTTCATTGACAGGCACTCAGTGGCCAACCACTGAGGGACCTGGCATGGGGAGGAGGATGTACACACTGAAAGCTACCCATCTGCCTTTGTATCTGACACCCCGTCTCATCAGCAATCCCCTCTTTGTGACCCCCATCCTGCCCCCCTCACTTACCTCCAGTGATCCAGTGTTGATCCTCTAGATAGGGCTCAGAGCATTTCTAGCAGAAACCACTGCTTCCAGTGATGCTGCTGGCAATGGGGAACTACCGATTTCAGATTAGTCAGCAACATTCGGGGACGGGATTTCACCCTCTGGGAGCATTAGTCACATGGGAGACACATGATGGCCAGCTAAATGCCTGAGTGCTTAAATAGGGTGGGCACACACAGAAGTGATACAGGACTCTCACCGGTTCTCCAACTATTGTAGGGGGAGTTGGGGGGAACCGACATTGCTGAAACTAAATAACGTCCACTGGATCTGCAATAACTAAAGAAATGGAAGTAGGAAAAAAAGTAGAACATCAAAAATGGAATATTAGCAAATGAAAAACAAGTATTGAATCCTAGAAACAACACTGAGAAACATACTGGATAACAGAAGATGTCCTTAAAATGAGGGAAGAATGAAAAAGCTGAGCATAAACCAGGTCCCAATATAAGAACCAAACATAAGTTAACTATAGAAATAAACCTTAAAGCCAAGAGAGGCAACAACAACAAAGGAGCAGAAAATTGCCTTAAAAGGGACTGTGTTGGAGGACAAGGCATTTAAGTGAATCTTACAAACTTAAAATGGCTACAGTGAAAGAAAATTTTCAGACAATTCAGGCCAAACAGACAAGGAACAAGCATTGGAAAAATATTTTGAAGATCTATGCAATGCGCAGAACACAATAGACAAATCAGTTCTGGAGATACTTACCTGAACAATTAAGACAAGTTGATACTTGATTTTTTTGGAAGGCAAAGTAAAGATTTCAATTGGTGGTTTAAATAAGGACAAGATTTGTGGAAACTCTAGTGAATCTACTACTCAAGAATGGCACTGGGGGAATCTCCTTATGTGGTAAAGTCTTCACTAATCTGAGATTTGTTGATGACATTGATTTATAGAAATATCTGAAACAGTGATCTGGGTGTCCTGGATCATAAGAAGTTAGTGTGCAGGCACAACAAGTGATTAGGAAGGCAAATGGAATGTTGTCATCCAATGAAAGAGGCACTGAGTATAAACGTAGCAAAGTTTTGTTATAGTTGTACAGGGTGTTGGTGAGACCACATCTGGAGTATTATGTAAGTTTTGGTCTCTTTACTCAAGAAAGGATATAATTGCCTTCGAAGCAGTTCAGGGAAGGCTCACTCGACTGATTCCTGGGATGAAGGGATTATCTTATGAGGAAAGGGCCTATGTCCATTGGAGTTTAGATGAATGAGAGGTGATCTTATTGAAACATGTAAGATCCTGAGGGGACTTGATAGGTTGGATGCTGAGAGAACATTTCTCCTTATGGAAGAGACTAGAATTAGGGGATGCATTTTAAAAGGAAGGGGTCTTCCATTTAAGACAGAGATGAGGTGAAATATTTTCTCTCAGAGGACCGTGAGTCTGTGGAATTCTCTTCCCCAGAGAGCAGTGGAGGCAAGGCCTTTGAATATTTTAAGGCTGAGTTAGATAGACCTTGAATAACAAGGGAGTCAAAGGTTATAGGGGGTAGACAGGAAAGCAGAGTTGTTGCCACAATTAGATCAGCCATGATCTTATCAAATGATGGAGCAGGCTGAAAGGCCTGAATGGCCTATTCCTGCTCCTATTCCTTATGTTTGTATGTAAACAGATTTTAAAAACCTGAGAAGGTCTATCTGGAGAATAGGAAAAATCCACTGGGAAAAGCTGGAGCAAAAGTTGTTCAAAAATACTCAAGGGGTTATACCTGCTGGATTCTTCTTCCTGTAACCAGTTAATTTTCTGCCTATCCTCAGGACAATCAACTAACCCTCCAGTAAGTATTCCTTGCTATTTAAACTCTGCCTCTTCAAATGTTCTATCCAGCAGCCGAATTCTGTCACCAGCTGATTATCAGCACCACCAGAGACTTGTGATGGGTAAACCAGTTGCCTACATGTAGTGAATTCACTATTGTCCCTGCTGCTTCCTCTTGTTAATTTAAAAATGTTTAGCTGGCAAATATTGCAGGCAAACAGGGATCGATAAACCTGTCATGTCTGTCACGTGTGTTGAAAATCCCGACAGAAGATGCTTTAGTTGAGGAGCTAGCATCTTGGCTTCAAATTATACATGAGGATGAGAGCTGGACGGTAAACAGGCTGCAGAAGGCACATGGTGCTTACTTTTTGGAGGCAGCATAGAACGTAGCTTGTTAGGAAGGAGCATGAGGTGAGATTTTCACATTTTCTTTAGGACATGTTGTCCATCAAGATACGGGAGATGGTTGTCCTCTTCAGGGCAGAAGTCTGGTGGACCTGTAGCTCTGAATCCATTCCAACCTCAATTCATTGGCCTTGGATGGGATTGCTTAGAGGTGCACATAACAGAAAAGCTGTCAAGGGACCTTAAAGAAGCAGAAAAGCCCTGAATAATTGGACCAATTGTTCTGCTGAATGGTTGAACGAGACTGGGTTAAGTGTTGTAGGATAATTAGAGGGTAAAGAGGCCTTTATTAGGCCCTTTCCTTCCACTGGGGCACCTCTGGGCTATTATTACTTTCTTGGGGATTACTGCCTAGGAGATGGAGATAAATGGGTGGGTGGGGTGAAGTTCTCTAGACCCCACCTCCAATCACATGGTGACAGTCTTGGCAGGGAAGGGAATCCCTATCCAAGCACTGAGGTAGTTGTAGGACATACCATTTGAACAGCCCCCATTCTTTGTCATGATCTCACCTGACTTATAGGACAATCACAGATAGAATTGCATTATAATCATTTATTTCCCCCGCACCACCTATCTATTTTATCTGTAATCATTTTGTTACCATATACTTGAAAAAGCAAGCAGATCATATGAAATAAGAACTGTGTCAATAATTATCTTAAACAGTAGCCAGGAACTGTTTTCTGAACATATGGAGAAGTGACTGCTCTCTGTATCCATCAGCCTGAAATATCAGTGTTAGACTGGAATTCCATATTGTGGGGAATCCTCCTTTCTCTTCCTTCTTCCTCCCCTCTTGTCTCCTCATCCTCCACCTTCCTCTCCCTTCCTCCTTTTTCTCCTCACCACTTCCCTCCTCCCCTTCTCTCCCCTCTTCCTTCTTCTTCTCATTCCTGTCTTTCATCTCCCTTCCTGCTTCCCTTCCACTCTTCACTGCCCCCTCTTCCCCCTCTCCTCATTTCCTCCCAGTTCTTTTCCCTCCTCCTCCCTTCTCACTTCCTCCTCTCTTCCTCATGTCCCTCCTCTCCCTTGGCCCTCTCTCTTTTCCTCCACTACTGCCTCCTCTCCCTAACTAAATGAAGAAGAATGATCTTTTTAAATGTGTTATACTTCCTTTATAAGTAGACTTCTAAATTAGTGTCATTATTTTTGCCATTCGAACCAGGACCAAGCTTAAGAATGGTCAAATTCATTCTACATATATGTGCCAGGTGCGAAGAGACTACATGAAGCCAAATCCTCCAAACATTACTACAACAAAAGCAAAATACTGCAGATGCTGGGAATCAGAAATAAAAACAAAGAAATGTTGGAAATACTCAGTGGGAAGGCAGTATCCGCAGAGAGAAACACGGTTAATGGGCAGGATTTAACACGTGACCTGGCCCCCAACACTGGAAGCGGAAATCAGCAGGAATGCCACTGAAAGCAGGAGCAGCTGGTGGCTGGCCAATTGGCAGAGCATGTGCAACTGGCCCTGTTTTATTGTGCAACTGGCCCTGTTTTATTGTCTTCCTGATGTCCCCGATCCCTTTCAGGTCCACTCCGACTGTCAAATCTCTCCTCAGATAGGCCTCGAGCCTCGGCCTCAATTTATTCTCCCCTGGTGCTCCCAAATCCTTCCATTCCTGCTCCAGCTGCCGAGTCTCTCCCCTGAAGAGGACGGAGCAAAAGCCTCAGAGGAAGCAGCAGCATATCATTTCACCACACCCTCCACCAGCACAGATACACTCTGCAGGGTGGATGTGTACTCATGGAGCGATGAACTTTACATTCTGGTAAGCACCTCACTGTCATGCATAAGCAGCTGATGGAGTCTGTGAAAACAAACGGCTGGAAGACTGCTGGATATCAGGCCTTTGCTGCACCCCATGTGGAAGACAGGCCTCTGGTGTCCACCACACTATAACCTGCTGGAGTTTCAGGTATCATTTGTCAGAGCTGCCAGAGGACGCCATGTGTTCAAAATGGAGGACTCCATCAAGGCCATGAGTTGTGTCGTTGTACAGGCATGTGATTGCAAGACTTCCTCCTTAGAGAGGTTGGTGGTTTCCATGGAGAGCCAGGTCTGTCAGGCCACTCAGTGGCTGCCAGTTTTGCTTGACGAACTGAGCACCATCACCTTGACCATGACCTCAAGTCAGCAGTGGCCAGGTGAAATTGTGTGAGGAGCCTGAATAATCCTTCACGTATCCCTCCATCTTCAGTGTTCAGAAAGGTACCATCATGCACAAAGAGGGAGCAGAAGTGGCACAGTGTCACATCTGGGGGCGCCTCTCAAGGTGCTCCAAAGGTGATAATGCACCCTTTAGTCCCTCTGCCAGTGACCCTACCTCCTCCCATGGGTGCGGCAGCTGAGGATTCCTCTGGACCGCTCACAGAGTCTCTCAATGTGCCAATGCCTTCTAGTACTGACTACAGCCACCAAGATCATCCCAAGCTGCAAAGCATCTTATTTAGCTGCCTGCCTCCACCTCAGCTGCTGAGAACACATTTCGTGGCAGCCATTGTAAACATTTTTAAAGTGCACTTAGAATCACACACAATGGACATTAGCTATTATGCTTATCTGATCTGTGTGCACTGTAATGAATTTTATATGTTCCTATATTTCTGCAACCTTCATTCACTGTCTGATGGTTCTTCATTGAATCGAAGGTACTTCTGACCCCTGGCTTGCAGGTATTGTCTCTGCAGGGGGGATAATGGCCATCCTACGCAATGTTCACGTTAGCTTGGAAGTGTGCTCCCTCCTATAACTTGTAGTACTCCCCCTGTACTCCTGTGGAAGGCTGCAGCAAAATGACTGGCCTTCCACCCTAATGAGAAGCCTCGTTGCAAACTGCAGGCTTTTGCTGATTGTGGGTCCAATGGAATGTGAGGCCTGTTTGCCATTCATTTAGTCCGATAAGGTACATGTAATAGCTTCTTCCAGCATGCAAATTTCTCTTCAGTGCCTTCTGAATGATCTCTCAATTGCCTTCTTGCCACATGCATGCATGTTCGCCATCTCGGTGCCCCCCCTGCCCACTATTTAACTCAGCCATTACTTTTCATCATGGGGATTCCGATATGCCCAATCCGGCATTATGCTACAGCCCCCACCCTGCCACGAATCCTGCTTTGGTTGCATTAAATTCCATCCAATGTTTCAATTCAATGACCTTTAATCAGAATTGGAAAACAATACAGATATAACAGGTTTTGAACAAAAACAGACAGAGCATAGTTGGAGAAAGGAAAGAAACAAAGGGAAATTCTGTGATAGGGTGGAAGGCAGGGTAGTGTTAATGTCAAAAGGGATGATGGTGCAAGGGAAAAGCAGGGTAATGGAAAAATAAAGAAACAAAAAACTGGTCAAGAGGAAAGGTAAAAGCAGAGGTCTTGCCTACAGGTGCTGTCCAAAATAATAGGATTACTTAGTCTGAAAGTCTGTAAAGTGTCTAATCAAAAAGTGAGGTGCAGTTCCTCCAGCTTACACTGAGCTTCATCAGAACGGTACAGAAGCAAAGGAAAGAGAGGTCAGACTGGGAATGGGGAAGAGAATGAACATGGCTGGCCAGCAGAATCTCAGCTTTATGGAGAGAATCAGGCAAGTAAAAGGTCTCTTTAACAGTCATTCTTCAGAAAACACAGGCAAATTAAATAATTTTAGCAGGTGCCCTTTTCCAGCCATTTTATAACCTGTACCTAAACTTCAGCTCCTCTACTGTACAATGCATCTCTAGTTGTGTACTGTAGCTTTCTTCTCACCTCAACATGACCTTTGAGACTACAGCAGGGTGGCCAGGATGTTTGGCAGGGTTTCTTACAAGTTGGACATTGGGCACTGGACAAAGACAGCTTTCTATTTGGGCCGGGATTTTCCGGCTTCGTTGTGGTGGGACCTGCCACTGGAGATCCAGCAGCCCAGGCAAAAGCCCACTGACTTTCAGCGGGACCGGACAATCCTGGCAGTGGGTGGGGCCGGAAATTCCCACTCTTGGACTGATAGGTGGAAATGTCAGCCCCTCCAATTGGTTGATCTTTTAAATGCAACAGGTAACAACTCATAGGGCAGAATTTTCCCCCCTGAAGTTCAGGAGCACACACGTGGAGACATGCTCTGATCGGTGCCCCCGATTGGGGGGAGGGGCGCTGCCATTTTATGTGGGCGGGCCAATTAAGGCCTGCCCAGCGTGGCGTCCGCCAGGAAGCGCTATGCCCTCTCTGTGCAGGTGGGGGAGAATTCCCTGAGCCAAGAATGCGCTCTTTTGTGCATGCGCATGAAAGAGCGCACCAATCTCCCTGCGGCTAAGTGCTGCCTCAGGGAGATCGGCTCCGCATTAAAAAATGTTAAAAATAAAAAGAAAAAATTCCCTGACATGTCCCCTCATGTGAAGCTGTCACGAGTTGGAACATGTCCATCACTTTTAGTTACACATTTATTAAATTTTAAAAAACCTACATGAAAACTCATCCTCCCCACCCCCCACCGACCCACTCGCCAACCAGGAAATTCTGGCCATAGACACAGCAACAAAGAAATGTTAGGTGGAAGAGGAAAAAATTTGATACATCAGCAAGTGACATGCTGAAGGAAAAAAAAAGCAGGATTTTAAGAATTAAAAATGCTCCAAAATTTACAAATCATCCCAAAGATTCAAGATGTTCTTCCAGAATTGGAGCACTTAAATGGCATGACTATAGACCTCAAGCCTTAGAGACCCAAAATAAAAGTGCGGACAAAATATACAAGCGTGTTGATTTCATTGTCCCAAATCAATTGCCCTTTTTGTCAGAAAATGCAGATGGGGATGAAAAGTTCACCTTGATGCTGGGCTGCATAATTCCATCACACTGTGACAAACCAGTAGCTAATAGTGCAAGTCCCATGTGCAGAAACTTGAGTACTGGAGTTATCCTGCTATGAATGCAAGAACGTGAGATTCCAGGCAGGATTTTCCCTTCATAGGGTGGGCATGGCGGACGGGCCCGGAAACGGACTGCCACCCGCGATTTTACGCTGAATGGCCAATTAACGGCCAGCCAGCATGAAATGTGCACTGAAAGCTTCAGCACTGCCGGGGTGGGGGCTGGAGTTGCGTGAGCACTGAAGTCTGCGCATGCACGGGGCTATGCTCACTGAAAGCTCCCTGATAGCACAGAGCTACCTCAGGGCGCTGAAGAATTTCAAAATGAAAAATAAAGATTTCACAAATAATATAAACATGTCCCCACATGTGACTCAGTCACATGAAGAGGGACATGTTAAAAATGGTATTGAAAAGATTTCATTTTTTTTACTGCTGGAAACCTCATCCCACCTGTGGATGAGGTTTCCTAAAAAATGCAAAGGCCGCCAGGCCTATTCACCCACTCACCAATCATAAGGTTGGATGGGCAGTGAAAAACAGAATTCAATTACTTGTTCAAGGGCCTTAATAGGCCTCTTAATTGTTGGCGGGTGCTCTGCCAAGTCTCATGCACACCTGCCGACCGAAATATCACCCGAGTGCACGGTGACATCTGGCTCAGGTCGGACACATGCCTGCCCATGGGACCACAAATCCTGCTCTAGGATTATGTACATGAAATCCTAGAAGAAATATACTAGCACTCGTAATCAATTCATTTCATGGATTTGAATAAATAAATGTAGACAAGTATTGGATTTCATGATCTTTCTTCATTAGATTGGTAAACTTATATTTATTTTTGTTATGTTATTACTATCAGAGTCCTCAAAGGACTCTCACTCCACTGTCATTCGATGTCAACTGATACTTAAAAATATTGTGCAATGCTTTCCAAAGTTCTATGAGATATCTAACAAATGAAGAACCTTGAAATGGCTGCGGCTCACGCAAGATATATGCAGATAGAATTTATGATAATCATTACAGAGATCTTAACAATTTTATTGACCTCCACAGACTGAATTTTTAAAAATCCATACCCTATTCTCTTTGATATCCTGGGTTAGCTATAAAGTTAGCTGGCAGCTTTCATATATTTAGACAGGAACACAGTAACAATTCTGAAAGGAGCTTTATTTATGAACTTGTATAAAAGTATATGAATATATGAGGCAATCCTAGCCAAGGCTGTTGTCATGTTTTAATAGGCTTATATCATTGTACATATTCCAAATGTTCTTTAAATAGTGAATTTACCGGAGTGCTACCATGTCACTCCATATCTTTCCCTAGTGTAAACGCATCCAATATTGTGAATAAAATGCCTTTAGATTTATGGTTAATGTCTCAATTACGATCCTTTTATGCTCAATCAATATTGTTGGTGGTGAGATGGTCTGTGATTCACATCAATATTGAACTTTTTAAAGACATTTTTATTTGTAACTTCCCAACTCTATCTGGAAAACAGGAGCCCATGGGACATCCAAAATTTAGATTGTGCCGATTCATGCTTCCCTAATCTACTGAAAACACGGTGTTATTATAGAATTCCCATCATATGCTAATGCTGTTCTTCAGAGCCAATGCTTTTACCTCCTTTCATATCGCTTATATCTGCATTATGAACAGCCATCCCTGGACCTCCTGGCAACGTCAACTTTTCAATCTGCTTCTCAATACTAAACACTAAATGAATAATGAATAACAAATACAGTATGTACATTAAAAAATATAGTATTAAGAAACATAAAGGCCAAAAATCATTTCATGCAGATGCAACAACACATGAACTCCTTAATAGGATTATTGCTTAATAATGCACTGCTCAGTATCCATCATTTGATAGATGAGAAATTGGCTTAAATTTTGCAGTAAAAATAACAGTTAAGCTATCAACACTCAGCATTATCAAATTGTAAATCGGCCAGCAACTTCTAGAGACTGCACAAGCAAATGCAGAAATCAAGAAGTTGCTGTCTGACATGCCCTGTCTCTCCTGAATCTGTACGAGAATGGTATCTCATTCAGAGATTCACAATTGAAATACATATGGAATAATATGAAGTTGCTATTTAGGACTTTTGCAGTAAATCAGAAAAGCTGTGATAAGTCTTCTTTGCTGCTAACCAATGAAATGTAATTGTTAATTTTAATTGTTAAATGTATTTTAAATTATTAAAATATTTTGTCTCTTTTATTTCTCCTTTTTAATATAATCGTTCTTTATTTTGCATTCTACACCTGATTTGACAATTAATTAAATATTCTAAATGATGCTTTTGGTTCAAACTTCGTGCTGCTCATTAACAATTCTTCAATCTGATTGGTTAAGGAGATACACAGTTGTTTATCCTGTTTACAGAGGTCCTGCTGCTCATTAACGATTCTTCAATCTGATTGGTTAAGGAGATACACAGTTGTTTACCCTGTTTACAAATGACCTAGATGCTGCGTAGAAGGCTCTAAGCTTTTTCAAGAACAGTTGGCAAGAACATGAGCTTCTATAAAAAGCTGATAAAAATCCTATGGGTAAATACAAAGGTAACAAATGACTGGCATTATTATGTTCATGAAACCATAAGAAATAGGTGCAGGAATGAGCCAGTTAGCCCTTTGAGCCCTTTCCACCATTCAACAAGATCTGACCTTCTTAAATATTCTGATAAGGTTGATCTTTTACCTTAACTCCACCTTCCTGCGCTAATTCCATATTAATTCCCTTAGTACCCAAAATCTATTACTGTCTTGAATATATTCGATGATTGAATATCCACAGCTCTCTAGTTATAGAATTCCAAAAATTCACAACCCTTTGACTGAATAAATATCTCCTCACCTCAGCCCTAAATGGCTGATCACTTATTCTGAGACTGTGACCCCTTGGCTCTATACCCCAAAGCCAGTGGTAATATTTGTTTCAAGCCCTTTGAAAATGTTAAGTGTTTCAATTAGATCATGTCTTATTCTTCTAAAGAAAATAGGCCTAGCCTACGCAATCTCTTCTTACCAGGATCCTCTCATCTCTGGAATAAATCCAGTGAACATTTGTTGCAAATATATCCTTCCTTAGGTAAAGAGGCTAAAACTTAGTACTTCAGTTGTGGGCTCACCAAGGTCCTATATAATTGTATTAAGACTATTCACTAATCTCGTTGTAATAAAGGCTAACACACAATTTGCTTCCTGATCGCTTTCTGTGCATAAAAGTAATTTTCTGCAATTCGTGTACAAGAACACCTAAGTCCATCTGAATGCCAACACTCTTGCTGCTGACCATAAAATCTAGCTCAATATGTTCCAAGTCTGATGTCTATAAGAAAGAAAGTATGTTGTAAAATGTAAAGTATTTTAAGTGTAGAATATCACATTACCAAATTAGTGTACTGTTCTGAGTTTCATGATATTCCATATGTATTTGAAATGTAAATGTTTGAAATATTACATGCAACAAGAATGGCTTTTAAATGATAAATTACTTCATAAAGTACTTTATATATTTCTTACAGATTACATCATTAGGAACAGATTACTAATAAATAAGATGATATGCATCTGGTTTTTGGCAGTGTATGTAACTCAGGCATTTTCAACAAGGTTCAACCCTTATTTCTGTCAGAGTATCATCAAATTGGCAAATGACGATTAAGTGCTTCCTCATAAAAAGGAAGGAAAAATGGAAATGGAAGACACACTGCATCCCTAGTAACTCAAACAAAATATGGCGGGTGCTGGAACTCTGAAATTAAAACAAAAAGTGCTGGAGAAAAACAGCGGGTCAGGCGACATCTACGGAGAGAAACAGTTGCTGGTCAACGGCCTTTCTTCAGAACTGGGAAAAGTTAGTGATGTCATATATTTAGATAAAGGGGTGTGTGATGAAAAGTCATTGACCTGAAATGTTAACCCTGTTTTGCTCCCTGACCTGCTGAGTTTTTCCAGCAAATATTGTGCTTTGCAGATGTCTTGTTGAGCAGACATGAGAATATTACAAACTGTTGAAATCCATATTTTTAAAAATGGACATTGTTTGGCTTTTAAAATGGTTGCCACAGATCACCTGACCTTTTGGAACTGTAAGTTGACCAAGCTACTAGAAGCTTCTAAAAGTGGATTACAATGACCACAGCCTTGTGGAACATCATACTACTATTGTTAAGACTCACCCCAAAACAGCCTCAGACATGTTGTCTCCAGAACTGCAAGGTAACAAAAGGGAGCTGCCGAAACTGATTATGCACAAGCAAGTGCTAAGGGAACTTATCTGCCTCCATTGTATGTGGGTGGTTTTGGCCATGGAAGGTGGAAGCTACTTAACATGAAGAGACAATTGATTGCTTCCATCATACGTCAATGGCCAGTTGTCACCTGACCAAAATTTCTTCATTTCTGAAAGCCTTTAAAATTATAAGTCCTGCATGCTTGAAGAAGAAAAAGACCACTGCAAAATGCAGATGTAACGTCACTGCAGAAATCTTGCTATTAATATCTAGTCTTTTTACCAAGCCATGAGGCTTAAAGTTTAAAACCTCCTTGAAACCTGTTCTCTGAAAGATTCTAAATTGGCCTGGTAAAGCAAACTTATCCTCTGGCTAGAAGTATTATCAAGGCTGCCTTTCTCAATTTGCTGTGCATTTTTTATTCCAAGGAAAACTTCACAAAAGCCTGCCTTCAGCTCCCTGGGCTCACCTGGATTAACTACTAAGTGGAAGAAAGCCTCTCACTGGACTCTGATACTCACGCTATTCTGTTTGATTTTAATTTTCATAGAAGTGAAACTCCTTTCTCTTACTGTATTCTTTCTTGTGTGTATCGTGTTGTGTATGTAGTGGCAACAAACCTGTTCCGGGATAGTGTGTGTGAATAAATAATGTGCTTGGTTTAAAACTCCAAGAAAGCCTGCTACTGGTGACTTTGTAAAACAACTGATTACACATAAACAGTGTTTGGAAAACATGTCACAGCCTTATCAAAATTAAAGCACTCTGGTTATGGACAAAAGGTTAAAAGAATTAAGGGTAAAAGCAAAAATGTTATTTTATTTTTGTTTTTGAAAAGGATTAAGGGGTTCAGCCTGTCTCTCTCTCTCTCCTATCTGTAGCAGCAGAGTGAAACTGTCAGAAGCCTGGAGCAGGTTAATGGCTTGCAATTGTTTGTCAGCTACAAGATGGCACACTCCATGAGGGAGCATTCTATATGTAGAGTAAAGCTTCCAGTGTATTCAAGGTTTATAAGTAGCAGGCAAATCGCAGGTAAGCATGTGTGAAGGACCAGATGTTGCTCAATGTCCATGGTTTATTTTTAATGGGGAACTATTTTTCTTCAATGAACTTGTCACTTTAATTATTTTTCTTCAGTGATGAACCTGAGATGAAGGTAAAATTGAACATAGTTGTCATGTCTGTTTCTGTCAATGTTTGCTTGGTCTGTGAATTTGTATGGCTATTATGGACCACTATAGGAATCTGATTGGCCTCTGGTCAGATGGTTCATTTGGAACAATCGACAATGTCCCAGGCCATGTTACCACAATAACAAAAACACAAAGCATATAATTAGATCTTATACAAAGTAACAGATGTTGAACGGCATTGCTACTATACACATTTTGATATCGACATTTAGTATAAAAACAGAAAGGTGGAAATTTGTAATGGTGGAGCTGTATGTATCAGGTGGTTTAAATCTTTACCTCAGTCCTGTGATGAGGCAGGCTATATATAGATTAAAGTTTTCAGTGTATTATAAATAGTAGAGTTCATAATGTCAATAGTTAATTTCAGTAACCATGGGAAATTTGATGTAGAAGCTGAACTTTATCAGGCGTTATTGTTGCTTGCATTGTTATGTTCGTACATAACGGGGCATTCTAATACTAATATTCATGATGCTTTAAGGGGAAACGTAAAATAACTGTTGATGAAGCATTGTGTAGGTCCTATCTCTTATATTAGATAAATAGCTGTCATAATGCCACGGTGCATGTTAATCACCGGTCTCTTGTGTTCATGAAAGGATCCCACAATACATCATGTGCAGCCCACATACATTACCCTGTATTCTATTTGCTGCTTGTATTTTCAAATGAAAATGTATGACAATGTAATAGATTGGAAATTATTTTCTCATGAAGCAGTGATAATGATGTCAAAAGGACGTTAGCAAAGTTCTGTTGATGTCACTGAGTTCTGATTACTAATCTATAAAGACTGAGCTGTGTCTACTATCCAATTCTTCAAATGTTAATTTATTGACTATAAAAGAAAACTATGAAACAGAGCAAAATTTACTGGCCTCAAGAATGAGTGAGTGTTTCCTATTTGACTGCCTCAGATAGAAGGCAGAAACAGAATAGGTACCATGTGGACAGGCTACAGAGATGGTGTAATATCCATAGCAGCTGCCTCCATAAAGGACCATGATTTGGAAACAAGAGCTATTCTCACACAAACATAATACAGCGCAAGATCAGCAGCAGCATTGAAAGTGTGTCACGCTGTCGGAGTTGTCGTCTTTCAGATCTCAGGTGAACGTGTAGGACATGGAACCTGTAGAAAGAAGGACTGTAGCTTAAGCTGAGACTTTTGCGGGTAATCCAACCTTGATAGTATATACATGTACACATAGCAATGCTTGAAGCTAGACTAACCTAATCCATCATTCTTTGAGACATTTAGAACAGCAGGGCTGATGGGAGACAGAGCTTTATCTTTTTCTCAAAACTGTTCAACCATGAGAACTGTCTTTTCCATACAAACCTAGACAGTCTTATCAGGGCTAAGACAAAGAAGGCCTATTAAAAGGGCTTCAAAATTGGCCTTGGAAATCAAGGCACATTTGTGTGTGCACCTCAATATTCTAGAGACTTGATAAGCAAAACCAACTACTCTCTAACAGCCAAGCACTCTTGAAAACTGCCCACATGGATGATCTGAATGAGTCCTGGTGAAGACCATCAGAAAATGAGACTCCACAACCGCAACCCCCATTCCCTAACTTAGAACATACTGATTTTAACTGTATAAAAGACAATGGGCGAGATTGTCCCAGATTTGCACTAACTGCACTAGTGGGCATGAAAAAAGATATTTTACCCGTTGGCCGCAATTTTCATGCTGTGTTGTTCCCTTCCTGACGAGTCCCACCTCGTTAATAATGCATTTACGGGAAACACTCCGGATCACTGGTGGGCGGGCTCAGATTTTCCTGCCACGCTGTGACCTCAGCACATCCTCTCTCTGGGTGCCATATTTAAAGCGCACCAGAGCGCAGCCTACTTCATGTCTACAGAGCAGGTCTGCTTCAGGTGACAGATAGACCCAAAAGCAAAGAAGTCATCAGCCCCCAAATTTAGTGATGCCTCTCTGGGGTGCCTGCTGGGCACAATGGAAGCCACTACAATGTCTTCTACCCTTGTTCTGGCTGCAGGTCTACCAGAGTTACCAATTCAGCCTGGGAGACAGTGGCAGTGGCACAGAGGAGGTCAGCATCCAGTGCAGGAAGAGGATGAATGATCTCACCCATTCCACCAGGGTAAGCCAACCACATCATCACTCTCAACTCACACACTCCCAAACCCATCACTCATCCACAGGGATCTCACACCTCAAGGGACAACACCACTAACATTCACACACACCCTCACATCTCCACCAGGCTCATATCCTCTGGAGCTCACATCCTCAACCCATCCATGGCTTCACACACCATACAAACATTCCATATGATGCCATGTGTCCTGCTCACAATCTCTCTATCTGTTTCCATGCAGGAGAAGCTGGCTCACAACAGCAGGGTGAGGTCCCAGACCAGGAGTGGAGTGGCCCACATCCTGCCTGCAGTGATGGTGAGGTCAGCAGCGAACACCCTCGTGAGGATCTTGCACCACATCATCTCTCTCTAAATGTAACTATGAGTGCTCTCTCTCTCCTGGTTTTGACTCTGCTGTCATGCACTATTTATCTCTACTTTGGTTCACAGGGAGCTCTGTCAAACGACTGACACCCTCAGCCAGCCAGTCCCTCAACTCCAAGCAGGTCCTGACCTCCAGCTAAGAGGACACCTCCTCCATTGAAGAGCTGGAAATAAGCAGCCTGAAAGACCCATCACAGCACTTACTCACATCATCCACTAGAGCAGAGACACACACCTCGGTGGGACCTAGATCTAGACCAGGCTCGGGGTTCACAATCTGCTGGTTACCACACGGTCATCCATTCAGGAATATCAGGGGCTGCCAACTCTCTCCGAGTCCCCTTTGCCTATGCCCCCCTCAAATCTATGCTCTGTCACTGCAGAGGGAACAGCTGGCCCACAGGAGGACAAACAAAGCAAAGCTGGAGCCCACAAAGCCTTGGCTCTCCAAAAACGCACACCGGAGTCATCAGAGGTAACAGAGCCAACCACTGCACAGGCTGTCAGGGCAGCACCTAAAAGAAGTGGAAGGCCTAGAAAAGTTAAGAATTTCTGATCACAAATGGTTGCATGGGTGAACACATTTTCTCACTTTATAATCTGAAAATATATTCACTGTCACTGAATAATGTGTAATGTTTTTCAACTTCATTGACAGGTTTTGCGAGTCCTCCCATGCCCCACCGCCCCTCCAGCACCCCCACCAAACCCGCAGTTCAGTCGCACACAGCCAGACGATGAGTGATTCTGGAGGGAGAAGTGTGTGTGTGCGTGCATGCGTGTGTGTGGCAGGACCTTTCGGAGCCTTGTGCAAGCAGTCTCCCTTCCACGCGCAGCCTTCATCCATGACACTCATCTTACTGTCCCGAGCATTTTCAATGCTGCCTGCTGGGGCTCTCTTTCAGGTACACCCTCCTCTCCCCCCAGTAGTCCCTCCTCTCCCCTCTCAACCTCATCCCCCACCCCCAACACCCTCGTCCCTCCCCTCCCAATCACCCCTCTCCCCATACACCTTCCTTTCCCACTCACAGCGAGACCAACCTCTCCCCTCCCTTTGCTGATTTTCCGTAGCAGCCCTTGGGTAAGAATGTGATGTTCCGAAGCAGAGTTGTAGCATCAACAGAGACCTCTCACCTTCGAGAACTGCTTTGTAGCGGAGCCATGTGCAGGAGGATCCACCAAACCCTCCAGGGTTCCAGCATCTTCTTCTCCCTGGATGTTCATGATCTGAGCAAGGCCATAAACCCTAAGTCCCGACTTCTGCACATCACACTTGTCCAAACATGTTCTGGGCCGGCGTGTTTTTCCACCAGCATAATGGTAAATCGGGCATGGGGTAACTATTCTGATCAGGTCTTACTTTGCATTCCATTGGCGGGATGCAAATCGGGTTCACACTGGCCTCCAGCGAGATTCACATCTGATAATCCCACAGTGATTTCATGTTGGTATGAAACCAATTTCTGCCCCTCACGCTGAATTGCTCCCCCCTCCCTCTGCGACCTGCCACGACACCACAGCCAATGGAATGGATGATTCTGCCCAGTGACTTTTGAATTTGATTAATGCAGTCAAGAGATAGAAGCAATCCGGTCAATCATTGAAGCCGACAATCAGCATGGACCTGACCAGTCATGGGTACTTTGTAGGTATAAATTCCTTGTAACTTCATATTTCTTTGCATTTTAGTGCTTGACTAAGAATTTATTGGATGCGATTGCATGCAAAAGAGTAGTAAATGTTTTTGATGGTTAACTGAAGCATTGGAGTGTGCTTTCATTATTTCTGTAATTCTCATGTTAGAACTCTGATAAGCGTTAGGTCTAGAAAAGGCCTTCCAGGTGTTAATGCTCCCATGACATTGCTGTGATGAAGAGCTGTGACTTTTTCCCGCTTTCCTGGTCAATATTCACCCCTCAACTGACATCACTAAAACACCTCATTATCAAAATTGCTGTACATAAGACTGTGTATTCTACATTATAATTGTAATTACACTTCAAAAGCACTTAATTGGCTGTAAAGCACTTTTACATGTCCTGGAGTTGTGTAAGGCACTACATGACTGCAGGTTATTTTTTCTTAATGCTTGTCCTCTGTATTGTATCTCCCACATTGCTTCACGTACGCACTCCACAGCTGGGAGCTGTGAAATGGTTGCACTTCCTTTGATATCTCTCTCACAGACGGCATCGAGTCACTTCACCTGGAACCACCTGCCTTTGAGGCAAACCATTTACAGTTCTGGCTTACAGATGCAATTTTTCAAAACTAACATTCAAAAGGTTTGATTATTTACATATAACATGCAGAACTCTGCTTTCACTTCTGGAAGAATGTAAAACTCTGACAAAATGTTTATACAATCGAAATTTAATTATTGCCAAGCAGTTCTGGTGTTTTAGTCAATCAATTTGTGAATGAGCAGGGAGTGGGAGATCATCGTTTGATGAGTTGGTGGTGTTCACAATTATAAACATCTTTGGTAATGGGAAATGAACTTCACTTCTGTTGTCTGATGCCATTATGCCAATTCTATTGGGAGCATAAGGAATGTTTGGAGATTGGTATTGACACAGCGAAGTAAAGATCATTAGATTAATTTGCCCGTAAAGTGTGCAGATCCATACACTTCCAGTTGTGGCAAATATAATAGGGCAAGTGGTTCACTGCAGGAAAGTTTCAGTAGCAGTAATGTCATTTAGTCCCCTACCTGTGCTTGAAGGGAATTGACTGAAATCATTTTGGATCCATTTTCTATTTTTTTGTTACCTGCTTTCACATGCTACTTCTTCTTTCATCTTCTTCATTCTCTTCCTGAAGGCAGGTTCAATCCACGTTGCCACAACTTCCATCCACAAGCAAGGATGCAGGTGTTGAATCTACCTCAGCTGGGAAGGGGATCAAACCCCATGTTGTTGGATCATGTCACAAAAGTGTCGTTACAAAATGGATTATTAAGGACAACTATTTGAAAAGCACATGTTCGCTAAAAAAAACTTTTTAAAAACCTTTGTTCAGAAAGGGGATGTGTGGACAACAGCTTGGCACCTCTGTGTTGGTTCCAAAACCTTATCAAACTGCTTATCTCAAGAAGGATCACTAAACAATATTTAATGAGTGTTCCACAAGTGTAAATGAGGAATGAGGTCCTTCCACTGACTATCTGATCAACATCAGCCATCCAGCCAGCTGCACCCCTGCTCCCCCTCCCCCTCTCACCCCCACCCCCCCTCCCCACCTCCACCCAAAGAAGTCCAAGTTGCTGTGGCACTTTTACATGCATTTTGTAGCCTGGAATAATGGACAGTGATGGTAGAGGCTCCAATTTCTTTCCAAAGCATGGTTGCCAGGGAGTCTCTCCCGCTTTCACCGTCTGCCATTGGCTTATGTTGGAAGGATTGACAAGTTGATACTCAACCTGTTTGGCCACATTATGAATGCACTTTCCTTGCCACAAAGTCCTGGTGTGGGACTTGAACCAGAGCTACTGGCTCAGAGACAGGTTTGCTAACCGCTGTGCCACAAGACTTCCCACATGCTACCACAATAGGCGAATTGGTACAGCACTGATACATTTCCATAAATGTGCATGAGACACTATTGTTTGAAATGTATTGGCACTCAGCCTGAATAGCATCCTACAGTGAACCTACAGAAGGGGAAATAAGTGTCAATGGGATAGACAGTATTACAGATGTTTGATGCTAAGTAGAAGGATGTAATGTGATGAGTCTGCTAAATCGCTCTCAATGTACATTCTACAACAGACTGATGAACATTTGTCATGTAGAAACAATTACCAAAGACAGTTCAGAAATATCTCTGTGATGGTAGTGATCATGTGCAGAATCTGTTTAATGAGCCATATTACATGAAAATGGAAACTGAAAGGTCAGCAATCATTGATGAATATATATCCATATTTGTTTCTAAGGCTGTGCAGGCAGCTGCCCTATTGGACATTGGCTTGCTGCAAACAAAAAAGGCTTAGAGCTGAAGTTCATAACTGATTCCAGCCCTATTGACCATACACAGCAAAACCATCTTGTTCTATTCAACATTTTGCAACAGTTTTTTTCAAAAGGAGGTACATTTGAAGAATTGCATATTTAGCCTTTTTATATTTACAAAAAAATTCCATTGGTGCAAAATTTGTATCCGTAGCAACCATTAGAGGTCCAAAATGAGATCCTCAGAGCATGTGCACACTCCTGTTGTGATTTACACTGAATGTCATTCTGGTGAAGGTGTTAGTGTTTTAGTAAGCATCCACCACAATTATGAAGTATAGTTACATCTTATGCAGAATCATAGAAATTTACAACACATTTGGTCTGCACAAATCAATAAGTAGTCACTTAGTCTAATCCCACCTTCCAGCTCCTGGTCTGTAGCTTGTAGTTATGGAATTTCGAGTGAATATCCAAGTACTTTTTAAATGAGTTTCTGCTTTTGCCACTGTCTCAGGCAGTGAGTTCAGATCTCCACCATCCTCTGAGTGAAAACATTTCCCCTCAAATCCCTTCTAAACCTTCCACCTCTTACCCTAAATCTATGCCTCCTGTTATAGACTCCTCAATTCCCCTCAAGGGTAATTGGGTCTTCCTTTCCACTGCACATTGCCCTTCAACATTTTATACACTTCAGTTAGGTTGCCCATCAGCCTCTTCTGTTCCAAAGAAGCAACTTGAGACTATCCAATCTTTCCAGATAGCTAAAATTCTCCAGGCCAGGCAGCATCTTCATAAATCTCCACTATTACCCTCTCTGGTGCAATCACATCTTGCGTATAGTGCAGCAACCAGAACTGCATGCATTACTTCAGTGTTTTTATACAGGTCTAGCACACCCTGAGATTTACCACAGTCAAAATCAGTTCTACTCCCTCAACAACCAACTGATGTGTGATCATGTGCAGGGAGAATTGCAGATCAATGCCCAGTATCCTGGCCCCAATTAGGCCTTCATCCTACTGGAGTCTGCTGTACCATCAGCATTTTAGCCACCACAGCAATCCAAAAGCTGGCCATGGCTAACAAGGGTTATATACATGCAGTGAATGCTATGCTGCCACTAAAAATGTGATGGAGCAGACAACTGGCCTGCTGAAACACTGCTTCCACTGCAGTACTCGGCAGAGCATGTCTCAAGATTCCTGGTGGCTTCTTACATGCTCTACAACCTCCACTTCATGAGAGGGCAGTCCTTGGCACCAACTGGATGGCGAGCAGCTGAGGAGCAGTAAGAGGAGGTGGAGGGGGAAGAGGAAATGGGGAGGCAATCTAGATAGCATCTTTCTGGCAGAGCTGTCTGTAAAATCACATCTGTTGTGTACTGCACTGAGAAAAGACTAACACATGCTCAACTGTAAGCAGCCATTATTGAACTGCCTTTATTTACAACTCCCCAACATAAACAGGCAGCTGTACAATGCACTACACTTTCCCACTTAATCCAAACTTATACATTAAAATGTTGTCTGATGCAAGTCACTGATACACTATGACTAAATCAATATCAGCAAGATCCAAAATCTAACAGGTTGTGTCACACATTTGCTGTCACTGTAATCACAACTAAAACATATATGACCAAAAGACCAGAGTAATTTACATGTTTAAAAAATTATTTTTCCTTAATACCAGCATATGTTTAACAAAAATATCATCATTTGATAAGAAACAATGAAAAGAACAATTTCCTTCTTCCTTCCTACTGGCTTTCAACAAACCTATATGGCTTCTTTCTCTTTTTGACTGGTTATCTTCTTCCATTTTCATTAGCTTGATTTGCTAACTTAAATATCGTCCTGATGGGCCATGGAAATCAATGGTCACCTCTGAAGTCGTGCTGCGGCAAGGAATGATAACCCCTTTTTTGAACCAGATATGGTTGTAAAGGCTTGGTGGTCAGTTAACAGATTGAACTTCCTAGTGCAGATTAGTGAGTAACTTTGTTCTGACTTTGTTAAAGTACATGAAGCAAATATTACAGGTTTTGCCACACCATCTTCCATTGTGTGAGATAGCACCACATCTCATCCCTGTAGTGAGGCATCACACACTAAAGTTAATTTTTTCTTAGGATCATAGTGGGTCAAAACAGCATCACTAGTAAGTACTTTCTCTGCTCCTTCAAATGTTTCTGACACTCCCAATCTATTCCATCTTTGAGCAGTTAATACAGTGGAGTGATCTAAGTCGGGGATGAACTGAGAAGACTACACAACAATCCCTATGTTTAAGCTCTCCTTTGTTCTCTGGTCTCTTCACTTTCAAAATTCCCTCGACCTTCTCCTGCATTGTGTGGATAGTTTCACTGACTATTCGGTGGACCCAGGCATGTTACACTTGATGAGCCATTGTGCAATCATCAGCGAATATCCCACTTCTGACCTAATGGAGGGAAGCTCATTGATGAAGCAACTGGAGAAGGTTGGGTCTGCTGGACACCAAGGTGATCCAGGTGTACCAGTTGTTTGCAGCTCAAGGAACCTCGGATTTGAGTTAAGGAGCTGGATTCCAAGCAGCAGACATTGCGCCACATCAGGGAGGGGGAAAGTTACCTGGAGACTTTGTTCCAGGAGGCAGTCACAACCCTCAGATTAGATAATTCAAATTTGGTCTGTGGTCAGTGACAGGAGGCTGTGACTGCAGGTGAAGCAGTTAAGGGAACCCAGGGGGTAGTGTTTAAGGAGCCTTGGCCCCTGCAACTGTCCAACAGTTGCAAGTTTCTTGCAAGTTGTGTGGATGAGAGCCAGGACTGCAGGGAGGATGAGCAAACTGACCACGGCATCCTGGTATAGGGAGCCATTCAAGTGGGGGGAGGAAATAGGAATGTAGTAGTGGTAGGGGACAGTATAATGAGGGGGCAGATACTGTTCTCTGCAGCCATGAGCATGAGTCCCGAAGGCTTGTTGCCTGCCCGGTGCCAGGTTTAAGGAAATCTCCTCAGGGCCAGAGAGGAGCTTGGAGTGGGAGGGGAGGGATCCAGTTGTCATCATCCACATTGGTACCAACGACATTGATTGAGCCAGGAAGCAGTTTCGGCTGAAAGAATTTGAACAGTTAGCAGCTAAATTAAGAATCAGGACCTCCAAGGTAATAATCTCAGGATTACTAGCTGAGCCATGGGCAAACTGGCATAGGGTAAATAAAGTCAAGGAGTTAAATGTGTGGCTCAAAGATTGGTGTGGGAGGAATGGGTTTCAGCTCATGGGGGATTGGCACCAGTACTGGGGTAGAAGGGAGCTGTTCTGGTGGGACTGGCTTCACTTGAATCATGCTGGGACCAGTGTCCTGGCAAACTGAATAACTAGGGCTGTTGAGAGGGTTTTAAACTAAATAGACGGGTGGTTGGGGGGGTGGTTCTGGAAAGAGGATACATAGGCTTACAAAGCAAAAGGACATGGCAGCCTTGTATGGCAGATATTTAGGTATTGATACCCAGAATGCGACTGGAAGGGACAGAGTGTACAAACATGAAAAAAAACAGCAGCAAATAGGGTCAAAGCGGAAAAAATGGTAAAAAGGTAAAATTAATGTCTCTTTACTTAAATACACATCTTATTCAGAACAAAATAAATGAATCAACAGCACAGTTAGAGGTTAATGGGTTTGATCTTATTGTCATTATGGAGACGTGGTTACAAGGAGGTCAAAGATGGGAACAAAATATTCAGGGCACATGACTTTTCGAAAGGACAGGCAGGAAGGAAAAGGTGGTGGGGTAGTTTTGTTAGTGCAAGATGGAATAAGTATGATAGCAAGAAAAGATCTTGGATCGGAAGATGTAAAATCCATATGGGTGGAGGTAAGAAATAACAAGGGGAAGAAGACACTGGTGAGAGTAGTCTATAGACACCCGAACAGTAGTTACACTGTAGGACAGGGAATAAATCAGGAGATAATGAGAGCATGTAAAAAAGGCAGTACATTAATCAGGGGTGACTTTAACCTTCATTTAGATTGGGAAAATCAAACTGGCAGAGGTAGCCATGATCAAGAATTCATTGAGTGTATTCAGGACAGTTTCCTAAAACAATATGTTGTGGATCCAACCAGGGATCAGGCTATTTTGGATCTGGTAATTTGTAATGAAGCAGGTTTAATACATTATCTCAGAGTAAAAGATCCCGTAGGAAACAATGACCATAATATGGTAGAATTCAGCATTCAGTTTGAGAGAGAGAAACTTGGGTTGGAAATAACTGTGCTAAACTTAAATAACAGTAATTACAATGGAATGAGGATAGTGTTGGCTGGAATGGACTGGGATAGGATTTTAGAAGAAAAAATGATTGATGAACAATGATAGGCATTTAAGAAAATAGTCCATGACTCACAACAAAGATATATCCCAGTGAGGAAGAAGGATTCAAGGGAGGGGATAAACTAACCATGGTTAGCCAAGGAAGTTAAGGGTAGTATCAAATTAAAAGAAAAAACATGCAATATGGCAAAGATTAGTGGTGAAACAGAGGATTAGGAAAGTTTTAAAAACTGACAAAAGATGATCCAAAAAAAATAAAGGGGGAGAAAATAAACTTTGAGGGTAAACTAGCAAGTAGTATAAAAATGGACAGTAAGGGATGCTTTTAATATATAAAAAAGAAGAGAGAGACCAAGTGAACATAGGCCCCTTACAGAATGAGGCTGGGGAAATAATAATGGGGAACCAGGAAATGGCAGAGAAGTTGGATAAATATTTTGCTTCAGTGTCCATGGTAGAATACACTAATAGCATTCCAATACTAAATAATCAAGGGGCAAAAGAGGGGATGAAATAAACTCAATAGCTATCACTAGAGAAAAATTACTAGGGAAACTAATAGGGCTAGAGGCCGATAAGTCCCTTGGACCAGATGGGTTGCACCCTAGGATATTAAAGGAAGTAGCTCCAGAGATAGTGGATGCATTGGTAGCAATCTTCCAAGAATCCAAAGCGTTCGATAAGGTACCACACGTAAGGCTACTTAATAAGATAAGAGTCCATGATATTGAGGGTAGTATATTAGCATGGACAGAGGATTGGGTAGCTAATAAAAGACAGAAAGTTGAAATAAGGAGGGCATTGTCAGGATGGCAACCTGTAACAATGACCTATGCTCATTGGAGTTTAGAAGAGTGAGAGGAGACCTTATTGAAACATATAAGATGCTTAAGGGGCTTGATAAGGTGGATGCTGAGAGGTTGCTTCCCCTTGTGGGAGAGTCTGGGACCAGAGAGCATAATCCCTGAGTAAGGGGTCGCCCATTTAAAACAGAGATGAAGAGGAATTTCTTCCTTCAGAGGATAGTGAATCTGTGGAATCCTTTACCGCAGAGGACTGTAGAAGCTGAGTCCTTAAATATATTCAAGGCGGAGATAGACAGATTTTTAATCAGTAAGAGAATCAAGGGTTATGGAGAAAAGACAGGAGAGTGGAGTTGAGGACTATCAGATCAGCCATGATCTCATTGAATGGTGGAGTAGACTCGATGGGCCAAATGGCCTACTCCTGCTCCTACGTCTTATGATCTTATGGTCTAAGATGTTCACAATAAAAGAGGGAGAGAAAGACTCAGACAGAATATAAGGAACAGCAAAGGATGACTAAAAGATTAATAAGGAGAGGAAAATTAGAGTACGAGAGAAAGCTAGCCAGAAATATAAAAACATGAGAAAGAGTTTCTATAAATATTTTAAAAAGAAATGAAGTGAGCATTGGTCCTATAGAAAGTGAGTCTGGAGAAGTGACAATGGAAAACAAGGAGATGGCAGATGAATTGAACAGGTATTTTGCATCATCTTCACTATAGAGGATACAAGCAAGATCCCAGAAGCAGCTATAAATCAGGAAATGGAAGGTAGCGAGGAACTCAGGAAGATTACAATCATCAGAGAAGCAGTACTGAGTAAATCATTGGAGCTGCGGGCTGACAAGTGCCTGGGTCCTGATCGACTTCATCCTAGGGTCTTAATAGAAGGGGCAAGTGAGAGAGTTGATGCATTGGTTTTAATTTTTTAAAACTCCCTAGATTCAGAGAAGGTCCCATTAGATTGGAAGATAGCAAATGTAACTCCACTATTGAAAAAGGGAGGGAGACAGAAAGCAGGAAACTACAGGCTTAACATCTTTCATAGGGAAAATGTTAGAAGCTATTATTAAAGAAGTTATAGCAGGGCACTTGGATAAGTTCAAGCTAGTCAGGCAGAGTCAACATCGTTTTGTGGAAGGGAAATCATGTTTGACTAACTTACTGGAGTTCTTTGAGGAAGTAACATGTGCTGTTGATTAAGGGGAACTGGTGGGTGTACTATACTTAGATTTGAAAAAGCATTTGATAAGGTGCCACATCAGAAGTTATTTCATAAAATTAAAGCTCATGGTATAAGGGGTAACATACTGGCATGAATAGAAGGTTCGCTAACTAACAGAAAGCAGAGAGTAGGCATAAATGGGTCTTTTTCAGGTTGGCAGGATGTAACAAATAGTGTGCCACAGGGATCAATGCTGGGACCTCAGCTGTTTACGATTTATATAAATGACTTGGATGAAGGGATGGATGGGATGGTTGTCAAATTTGCTGAATGCATAAAGGGAATTAGGAATGTAAGTTGTGAAGAGGACATAAGGAGGCTACAAATAAGATTTGGAAACATTAATTGAGTGGGAAAAGAACTGGCAAATGGAGTATAACTTGGGAAAATGTGAAATTGTCCATTTTGGCACAAAAAATAAAAGAGAAGGCTATTATCTAAATGGTGAGAGATTGCAGAGCTCTGAGATGCAGAGGGATCTGGGTGTCTTAGCTCATGAATTGCAAAAGGCTAGTATGCAGGTATGGCAAGTAATCAGGAAAGGTATTGGAATGTTATCATTTATTGCAAGTGGAATTGAATACAGAAGTAGGGAGGTTATGCTTCAGTTATACAGGGCACTGATGAGACCATGGCCAGAATTTTACCTTTGTCGGTCGGGCAAACCCGAACGACTCGGCGGCGGGCGGGCGGGCGGGCGGGCGGCCGATTGCTGCTGGCGAAATGGGCCGCGCCGCCATTTTCCATGGGCCGGCCAATTAAGGCCCACCTTGCGGGTAAGCGACTCCCATGGAGAACAGGAAAATAGTCGCGGGAGCGGCCGGCCTCAGACTGCTGGTTCCAATGGGGAGTCGGCAGCCTGTTTAAAGAGTGGCCAGGCAGCCTGCTTGAGGCAGTGCACCATGGCCACTCAGAGATCAAGAAAATTTGCACAGAGGGCATCGGAGGAGCTGGAGGAGGAGGGGAGCAGGCTGCAGGAGAGGCCGTCGGCGGGGCCACTGTGCCCCCAGATTTTCAGATGCATGCCTTGCTGTACTCCTGCAAGAGATGGGAAACTGGCGTCAGATTCTATATCCGGAGGATGGGAGAAGGAGGCCCCCCCCATGTCACTAGCCAAGCGTGGGTGGAGATGGGTGAGGCTGAAAGTGCCCATGATGACGTCCGGCGCACTGGCACACAGTGCAGAAAACAGTTCAATGATTTGCTGCGCTCAGGACGCATTTGACCCAGAAGGCAGCCTTAGCCTTTGACCCCCCCGCCCCCCAACCATGTATTGCTCTCGTTACTGCGTAGGGCATCTGTCGCACGCTGGGTGGGATAATGGGTACTGACCATGCTTAAATCAGCCTTAGTGCTTGAGGAGAAGAAGCATATGTTGGTTTCTGTGGCATTTGAGTAGTTTGGGGGCAACCTGCAGACATACTCAGAACTCCAACACGTCATATTGATGGTAATGAGATGGTCCAAGGGGTGCCTCAAGGTCTTTTGGGCAAGTCCCATCTGCTGGCATCGGCTCCGCACCTATTTGCTCCTCCTTGCCATGGACGCTAGGAATCGTGTGCTATTCAAAGTGATGGACGCTGAATGTGTTCAAGGGGACCGTTGGGGGAGGAGTTTGGGACCAGCTGTACTATCTTCTGGGGACTCATCACTAATAGTGTGGGCAGGAGCTGCAGGAGGCCTCAGATGGGCCACTGTAGTTGGGGTGCGGCGTGTGCGTGCAGAGTACATGAGTGAGCTCCCCCAGTAAGTCCTCTTATGTGTTTTGCAGGCAAAAAGTAACCACAATGCCCGAGAGCGCCTGAGGACTGGAGGTGGGCGCGCCCTCCTCCAGCACCTCACCCCATTCGAGGAGCAGGCCATGGAGCTGAGCAGGAGGCAGGAGGTCAGGGCGGCCGGGAGCAACGAGGCTGGAGTCTAGCGGGCAGGTATTTGAGGTCCACAGTCCCATCCACTCTGTCTGCCCACCATCCAAACCACTGACAGCTGCTGCAATTGTTCATGCTGAAACACTGCTCATTCACTGACTGCGACATTCTGACATTTGGGTCATACAAGAGGGACCCTCGTCCCCTTGAGGAATAGCGTCTCCACCACCTTCCAAAGTCACCTTATCCCATTTGTGACCACTATCACCATGGTCTAACATGCCATTGGATCGCTGCTGCACAGCCAAAGACTTATTCCATTCAAGGGGGTTTGGGACCTCCAGCACCCTTTCAGCCAGTGAGCCCCATGTTACTCTGTCCAAAATGTCCTCAGCACCTCAGCTGTGAACCTCATGGCACTCAACTTAGATGAATGTCACCACGTTACTCATCCCTGCGCCAAGAGGAAATGTTCCTCTGCCCACCCGGTCTATACCCCTCCTTACGGAATGAAGGGCAATAATATGACCTTTCAATCTCCTGTGTTCAGCGGAAAATGTCACAACTGTTTGAAATGTTTCCTCAGCCCCGCAACTATCCAGCCAACAATGCATCCACATCAGGTACCCCTGCACTCTCCCCACTCCTATGGTTCATAACATGCCATTTGGCATTCATGAGTCCATCTGACCAGCCTGCCTGCATATGCATTTAATGGTTGGGGCGCGTCTTGACTCATTTCCACTTCACCAATGTTCGAGCAACTTAGGAGGGTGGGGGGGAAAGGGATGAAAGGTTGAAGTGAATGTACGCTAACTGATGCACTGTCCTTGTTGTTAATTTCAGCATCACCACCAGAGTGACCCATAGGTCCGCACCGCAGCCCCCCCTCCACACCTGAGGGGCAACATGTGTAACTTGCAGCACATCATTTCAGCCAGCCAGGCAGCAGCACAGACACACATACCTCAGTGGGGACTTTACCCTCGGCTAGTGTCCCAGGTCACAGTGGAGAGGACACATCACAATTGCTGGAGGAGATGGTAGGGGCAGAGAGTGCTGATGGCCCCAGCAGCCGGAGGGCTGCAGGGGACGAGGCACATGCTGAGTCCGGCACTGATGACATGCCTCTGGAGTTATCCCCATTGCAGCAGCTGCAGGAAACGCAGCAGGAAGTGCATTTGCATCTGGCAGGGTTGCATGACAGAATGGTTCAGTTGCTCTCTGCAACGGAGGAGTCTAGGCAGAGTGCACACAAAAAATCCGCCCTCAGGGCAGAGCTTCAGGATTCCTTCAATGAGAGATTGGCGACTCTCAAAGAGCGGGGCTTCCACCAAATGGATCAAAATATGATTGGGTTACACTCTGACTTGCAAGCCCTCACAGCGGTACTGGCCTCAGGTCGTCTTTCCCATTGTGAGAGATGTTGTGACCACCAAGCACCAGCACTCGGTGCCCATGCATCTGTGGTGAGCAGGGAGGTCGAAATGGACCTCACGTTGGTGTAGCAGCTGCCTGTCGTCGCTGTGAGCTCCTCCCAGGATGCTCCGGATGAGGGCAGCAGCTCCTCCGCCCCTCTGCCAGTCAACGTTGCTTCCGTTGAGGCTGCAACAACTGGGGAGGTGCCAGTTCTGGAGCTGGCCACTCCCTCCCAGGTGGGGCCATCACAGGCTCCACGGGCCAGAGGACACCTGCCAAGGTCATCGAGGCCAATAGGACAGCAGAGTCAGCAGGCTATATCACAAGCCACACCGAGCGATGGGGCTGCACCTAGACGTAGCACCCGGAAACCTTAGCATAAGACACGTTAGGCACACCACGGGTATGTCACTGGTGATTTTTTGTTGGCCTTAGAATAGGGACCCATTTTTCTGTCACTGTGAAATAATCATGTGTGCTTTAAATTTGGACACAATAAAGTCCACCTTTGTTACCATGGCTCAGGGTCTTTTCATTGTGGTGCTTTTTCCTTTTTCACATAATTATCATGAGTGCTTGAGTGGACATTGATTTTTCTGTACTAAGGCCTTATTTGCAGCTGATAAGGTGGAAGATGTAGCACCTTAGTGTCACATGTGGAAGTGCCAGGCAGTGCAGCTCCTGCTGGTCTATGTGTGTGGAGCTAGCTGAAGGTTCTTTGGATTAAATTGTCCCGGGTGTCCCTGCCTCCTTGGTGTAAACGCAGGTCAGCGTGCTGCCCCTCATCATCGCTCTGTGCTTCCTCAACCTCTGAGCCACTGTTGGATTCATGTGCAGCCTCATCCAGGGCATCAAGGTCTTCATCGTCAACTGCACCCCCCTTTCCAGCGCAAGATTGTGCAGGGCACAGCATGCTACCTCTATCAGAGAGACGCGATCTGGGGGTTACCAAAGTGTGCTCTATGAGCGGTCCAGGCAACGGAAGCGCATCTTGAGAAGATCGATAGCTCTCTCTACCACAGCCCTTGTGGTGCCCTGGCTCCCATTGTACCGCTGCTCAGCTTCTGTTCTTGGACAGCGTAGTGGCGTCATGAGCCACCATCGCAGGGGATAGCCCTTATCACCCACCAGCCAACCATCCAGCTGAGCCAGAGCACTGAAGAGCCCAGGCACCTGGGAGTGTCTGAGGATGTAGGCATCGTGGGAGCTGCCTGGGTACCTTGCACAGACTTGTAGAATCAGCATCCTGTGATCACACACTATCTACACGTTCATGGAGTGGAAGCCCTTCCTGTTGACAAAGGCACCAGGCTCACCTGCTGGCGCCTTGATGGCCACATGTGTACAGTCTACAGCACCCTGGACACGGAGGAAGCCAGCAATGGCTGCAAAGCCTCTGGTTCGCTGTGCCTGACTTG
The DNA here is from genome assembly GCF_017639515.1 of Carcharodon carcharias. Taxonomy (NCBI): domain Eukaryota; kingdom Metazoa; phylum Chordata; class Chondrichthyes; order Lamniformes; family Lamnidae; genus Carcharodon; species Carcharodon carcharias. The sequence goes on along the minus strand of NC_054480.1, from coordinate 61,959,259 downwards.
CCTGGTCGCAGCGGAAGTGGATGAAGGTGGATATCTGTCTGAACAGAGCATCTGTAACCTGCTTGACACAAGTGTGGACAGCTGATTGGGAGACACCGCAAAGATCGCCCACCGAGCCCTGGAAGGAGCCAGAAGCATAGAAATGGAGGGCAACTGTGAGCTTCAGAGCCACTGACATGGGGTGTCCACCCAAGCAGTTAGGGGAGATCTCAGGGCCAATCACCTGCCAGATATAGTTGACTGTCTCCCTGGAGAGTTGGGGCCTCCTTCGGCACTGCATCTCAGTCACACTGAGGTAGCTGCTTCGCCACCTGTATACCCTGGCAGCAGGATAGTGGTGTCGTCTGCGGTCCCTTGCACCTTGGACAACCTATTGGCCCTGTGCCCCTTGTGCCTGCGCCTAGAGACCCAAAGGTGGCTCCCCTGGAGGCTGATTGTTCAGTCCTGGCCTCCTCCTTATTCTATCCCTCCTTTCCTCCTCAGGGGAGCTGCCTCCACAGAAGAGGTCAGAACCCATAGCCCCAGGCTAAATGAAGGCCTCCAGAAAGCTGCAAGGCCAAAAAAGAATGCTGTCTGCAGACTGGCTTCAAATTACACAAAAGCCTCTTGGACATCATTAAGAACTACTAACAATCACACAGGCAAGTTTTAAACACTTTCATCAATTATAACTTCATGTAGAACATGAACAACCCCTCTGAGTCCACATATCCCGACATTGCAAAAGTTTTCTTAAATAATCACTTACCCCCCTGTCCGTTGGGCCCCTGCACCAACCCAAAGTTCGCACGGGCCCCTCAAAATCATGGACAATTGGCACGTTATGGGCCTTATTGAGCCCTTCAATGAATGGCAGGTGAACTGAGCATACCTGCCCACCGAAATATCGTGATGCCGTGCGCTGACATCAGCGCATGACATTTTACACACTGACGTGCGGGCTATGCCACCCACACATCAGCCGGAAAATTCTGCCCCACATCTGGAGTACCGTGTACAGTATTGGCCACCTTATTTAAGGAAGGGTATAAATGCATTGGAAACAGTTCAGAGAAGGTTTACCAGATTAATACCTGGCATGGGCAGATTGTCTTATGAGGAAAGGTTGGACAGGCTAGGTTTGTATTCACTGGAATTTAGAGGAGTAAGAGGCAATTTGCTTGAAACATATAAAATCCTGAGAGGTCTTGACATGGTGGATGTGGCGAGGATATTTCCTCTTATGGGAGAATCTAGAACTAGGGGCCACTTTTTAAAAGTAAGGGGTCGCCCATTTAAAACAAAGAGGCGAAATTTTTTCATTCAGAGGATCTTGAGCCTTCACAACTCTCTTCCTGAAAAGGCAGTGGAAGCTGAATCTTTGAATATTTTTAAGGCAGAGGTGGATAGATTCTTGGTAAGTAAGGGGGCGATAGGAAATAGGGGGTAGGTGGGATGCAGATTTGAGGTTACTATCAGATCGGCTCTGATCTTATTGAATGGCAGAACTGGCTCGAGGGGCCGAATGGCTTACTCCTGCTCCTTGTTTGTATGTTCGTATCTTCATATAGGAATTGTGTGAGAGCCATGTGAGGTAGAGAGAAAGTGAGGGCCAGATATATTGGAGAATAAACTATAAGATGAGGTGTAACAAAAAATAAGAAATATAAATACATTTTCATTTAGATGGTATTGTGTTCATAGTATTTTTCTTGGATTCAGGAATCATTTTTGCCACATTGAAATGAGTTTTATGATGTATTTCATGTATATAATCACATAATATCTTTGAAGAAATGAAATGGTTACCAAATATTTAATCAAGACAGTGGGCCTTGAAAGATAAAAAGCTATTTTTATTCAATCTAACACACTACTCTTTTGGGTTTCTGTGGGTAATGTATCATACTGTATGAAAAGCAAAGCACTACAGTAAGGTGCATCAAACTAGCTCCAGTAAATGCATGCTATCTAATTAACGCATTTCTTGACACTTCCAAGAAAATTTCTCAGAACTGTCTCAGTATTTAATACTCTTTCACAATTACAAGAAGATAACCTCTTTTTAGCTACCAAAAAGAAAGTTCTGGTTTGAAAATTGAATTTGCTGAACAAAGCTTCTTTAACTAACTTTGGTTATTTCTTCTCATTGACTTTGGATAGATGGAACTTTCAGCCAGGGCCTCCATTTGCACTGAAGTCAGTTTGATTCCTTTCCAACTTGCTAATTGTTCAATCATGTACTTTGAGTAATAGTGGGCAGGAATTTTAGGTCGGCATGTGGGCATGATCAGTGGTTCCAGGAGCGGCCGGGGAACAGACCACCACCCGTGATCGGCCCCCGGCCACGATTTCACACTGGCTGGACAATTAATGGCCAGCCACCCTGAAATGCACGCTGAAATACTCAGCACTGATGGGGTGGGGGCAGGAGGAGGGCAGGCGCTGACGTAAGCGCAGGCGCAGGAGAGCACGGAATGAAATCTCCTTGAAGGTAGAGGGCTGCCTCAGGGAGCTGAAGAATTTAAAAACAATAAATAAAGATTTAAAAATCCAGAAAAATGTCACGCATCAGAATCAGTCACGTGAACATATACATTACGAAAATTCTGTCCGTACATTTTTATTTTTTTAATTTAATAACAGAAACCTCATCCCGCCCTTGGATGAGGTTTCATCAAAAATGCAAAGTCCGCCTGTAAGATTGGATGGACCATGATTAATCAGGGACACTTGGAACTTTAATCGACTTACTTGCCCTCTTAATTGTCGGCGGGTGTGCTTCCAACTTAGGCGCGTGCCCGCCAACCAAAATATTGCACAAGCGCAAGATGACGTCGGGACGCTCACCCGATGTCACTCTGCACTATTTTACGCTTGATCAGGTCAGGCATGCACCCGGACGCCTACCTAAAAATTCTGCCTGGTGGAAAGACCTGATAACTGACACTTAAACTTAGAGCTGAGAGTGGCAGAGGCTCCAATGCCCCTTATTGTACATCTTTTTGCATTGGCAGTACCAGACCAAGCAAAGTCTACTCCTTAAAGAATGATCCTTAAGGAAGTATTTATCACATATGAGTTGCACTGTGAAATATTTTTGAGGATGCCAGCATACATTAGTTATAGTAGCTATCTTTTTCTTTAAAAATCTTTCAAAGGTAATGTTTAAAATTTTATTATTCTGAACCTATCCCATATAATAATTAATTAGCACTCATATTGCCTGCAACTGCACAGGACATAAAATGCAAAGAGCTCTACAATCCTAAACCCACATTTAATTTTTAAAGTATTGGATAAACAGAATTTGTAATGAAGATCCATGGATTATGATGCATATACCACTGGTATCATTGACCAAAACTCCGTCTTACATTTTTCAGTGCCTGTGTATGGTCTGCTTCATAACAGAACCAACTGGCATCATGCCATGCACTAAAACAGAACTGCAACCTACCTCCTTAATATGTGTGCCACTCTGCTGGAGGCTGGTGAATTTGCCACCACCTTTAATCTTGGTTCACTGCAGGCTTGCACTAGGAACATTTGTAATATAAACTAAACATATGAGTACAGATGCATCAAGCAAATTGCTGATGGATTATTCTCTGGTGCTATAAATGTCATCAGTTTCCTATGGACAATTGGCACCAACACGAAAGAACGGTGTAATTTTATCAAGTGGCAGGATTCCTCAAGGTTCAAAGGTGGTGCCTGTATGGTCATGCGTGTTCCAGTCATCAACAGATAGATTTATGTCAACAGGAAAGAATATTATTTCCTCAATATGCATATTGTACACCAGGCCGACCAGATCATTTTCCAGTCAGTGTTACAATGTCTTTATTTTAAGAATCTCCACAGTATCAGGATAGTTAAGCCAGAAAGACAAATCTCTCAGACAGCAGTTTTGAGGGAAAAGTAATCCTTGGCTGCTGACATCAGTGTCCTTTCCAAGGACCCTAACTGGGCAACAATATAATAGGAACAGAAAATGCTGGTGAAATTCAGCAAGTCTGGCAGCATCTGTGGAGAGGGAAACAGAGTTAACATTTTGCATCCATATGACTCTTCTTCAGAGCTTCAGACCTCTGAATTTCTAGACAGTTCCCTGAAAACCTTAATTATAGTTATACCAGATCATTGAACATTATCATAAGGTCTGAGTTTATTAAAATATAATGGTGCCTGAAACCAGCTCAAGTCATTGATTTTTATGGTTAACATGATTTCTACATTCTCCAACAAGGTCTGTCTCAGTGATTGTTCAGCCTCTGACACCGAAAAGTCTGTTTAAAACCTGGCTTTGCTTCATGATATAATTTTACTCTTAATAAATGTGTGTAATTTGATTTACTTGATGTAAGTTCACACTTGGTTGTAATCTTCTTAGAATGTAATTTATTCACTGAATCACTGAATGTAGATTGAAAAACAAAACAAATCTGTGGTGGACCATCCAAACAGTACATGAATTGTGATTTATTTATTTATTTATTCATGGAATGTGTGCATCTTGATATCATGTGAAGTGAATCAAATTAGGTGAAGACTGGCATTTGTGATGCTGGGGAACACCGGAGGGCGCCAAAATGGATCATCCACTCGGCACTTCTGGCTGAAGATTGTAGCAAATTCTTCAGCCTTATCTTTTGCACTGATGTGCTGTGCTCCCCATCACTGGGGATGGGGGTATTTGTGGAAATCCCTCCTCCAGTGAGTTGCTTAATTGTCTACCATCATACATGACTGCATGTGGCAGGACTGCAGAGCTTAGATTTGATCTGTTGGGCCTGAATTTTACCTTCGGCGTGCGGGCATGCAACTTTCACGTCGGAACATAATACGTGCGCCCCGACATCATTGCACGCTCACGTGATATCTTGTTCAGCGGGCACACGCTGGAGTTGGCTGCACGCCCACTAATAACTGAAAGGAATATTAAGGGCATTAAGGACCTAATTAACTTGAAATTTACGCTGCATGTCCAACCTAACAAAAAGGCCAAGTGGCCTTTAAATTTTTTTAGGAAACCTCATCCACGAGAGGGATGAGGTTTCCTAAAGTTAATGCTAATTAAATAAAACCTTTATTTTGAAAATAAAATCATGTCCCATCTCATGTGACACAATCACATGAGGGGACATGTTTCATTAAATTTTTAACGCCTTTATTTATTTTTTAAATAGCTTTTCAATCTCCTTGAGGCAGCTCTGTGCCTCAGGGAGATTGAAGCACTCTTTTGCGTGCATGCGCAAACTGCGCGCTAGACCCAACTCTCCCTCCTCCCCCCCCCGCCCGCACAGGTAGCGCTCAGTGCTACCGCTCGCGATCCATGCAGGACGGGCCTTAATTGGCTCACCTGTGTGAAATCACTGTGCGGAGCTGATCGCGGGTGGCTCCCGCTGAGCCCACCCAACATGGGAAAAATTCAAGTCTTGGTTGTGGAATTGCTTAGTTCTGTCTATCGCTTGCTGCTTATGCTGCTTGGCATGAAAGAAGTTCTGAGTTGTAGCTTCACACAAAACAAACCTGTGCTGGACCATTCAAACATTACAGGAATTGTGATTGTCATGTAAAGACATAAGGAAGCCTACAAAAGCAATTTGGCCCAATAAGCTTGCTGTTTTTCCAGGCTATTTACATTATTCCAGAATGGATCCTATTTAAATGTTCTTAGGAGATGATTCTCCACTAAAGCAAGTTAAGCAAAATGTCAAAACATGTTCTGAGCCTTGTATCCTATCTCAGCGGTCCTTGATTGCTTCTGTTTCTTGACATGTTGCCTCCATGTTTCCAGCAATTATGTGTTCATGTGTTTTAAGAACTCCATTCCATTCCAGAATATTCTATTCCAGAATATCAGAACAAATTTGTGTGGTAATCTGAGGTGCAATAGGAGAATGTAAGCAGATTGACCATGTGACCAATTGCTGTGTGGTATGGGCTATATTGTTAATCAGTAGTTGTAGAATAGCGTTGGGGTTGGAGTAGCACACATGGGTTAGTGCTCCGTGACTATGTTAATAAAGAGCCTGTGTTTCACCTTACAATGGTCCCTCCATCAGCATCATCTTGATTACCAACTCACTCACCAATAGATAGGCATGCAACGATGCTTGCTGAGCAAAGCAACCCAATAGAAGAAACATAACTGCCAATGAGGAAAAACACGGCCAGTCAACGACACCCAAGGAAAGCATGGAAATTAAACAAAAGTGAATCAGCTGTACCTTGCAAGGCAATTGTAAGTGCAGCCTTCAACATTGTCATAAAAGTTATCTCCCTCCAGTTTGCCACAGATTGGCGTGATCGAACTGTTTGATCAGACTACTGATGACTGGTCACATTACACTGAACGCCTTGCGTTCTTCTTTTCGGCCAGTGATATATTGGGCAGGAGAAGAGGCGAGTGATCTTCTTATTGACATGTGGCAGTAAAACATACGGCCTAATTCGTAATCTAATGGCACCCCACGGCCCAGATTCCAAGAGCTTTGATGAGTTGGTCAATCTTGTGAAAGGCCACTTTCAGCCGAAACCCTCGGTAACAACACAGCATTTTAAACTTAATTCAAGGCATCGTGCCCCTGTAGAGATAGTCGCTTGCTATGTAGCAGCCTTAGCAGCTGACAGAGCACTGTGAGTTTGGGACATCGATTAATAACATGTTAAGAGACCAATCAATATGTGGGACTAATGAAGACGCCATTCAAAAAAGGTTGTTGGCAGAAACAAATTTAGGCTTTAGTAAGGCGCTGGAGTTGGCATTCACAATGGAGAGCACAGTCAGGGATTCAGAAGCAATGAAGGGAGCACAAAATGGTACTGTCCTTAACGTCAGGAGGGAAGAACCAGTTAGAAATGGCGTAAAAGCACAGAGCTTCGCGGAAAGATGTAAATCTGCCACCATTAACAGAACGGTAAAAAGCAATGGTTTAACAGAGAAATCCTACAATAATAGTGACAGAAATGGAACGAGACAGCCTGCAAATGAGCAACAATTTCAAGGAATTGAATGTTTTTTCTGCCATTGTAATGGACACATAATAAGACTTTGTAAAGACAGATTAAAACAAAACTTTAAGGAAAAAGATAGAAATCATGAAATACACATAATAGAGGAACCAGGAGAATCAAGATCAGATATTCACTCACTACACAACTTAAAAATGGGTACAACGGAGTCAATCTACATGACAGTGAAAGTCAATGAGAAACCCATCCGAATGGAGGTGGATAAAGAGGCATCCACGACAGTCATAGGGGAACATACGTTCAAATATCTGTATGGAGGTGACCACCCATTAAATCTGGAAAATTCAGATGATAAATTATAGATGTAAGCTGCGGAAGACATGCAAGGAGATCAGTCCATTAATCTACGTCTAATAGTGTTAGCGGGGAGGGTCCAAATCTACATGGTCAGAACTGGCTTAAGGAAATAAAGTTGGAGTGGACCGAGATTTTTCAACTCAGAATGAAAGCTCTGCAAGAATTATTACAGCAATATGCCTCCATTTTCAAGGAGGAGCTTGGGAAGATTCAGGGGCTGCAGGCTAAAATCCATGTGGATCCTGAGGCAACCCCTAGGTTCATGAAGGCAAGGCCAGTCCCCTGTGCACTGCAAGAAAAAGTTGATGCCAAATTAGACAGGCTGGAAAGGTTGGGAGTCTTACAACCTGTACAATTTTCTGAATGGGCAGCTCCCATAGTTCCAGTACTAAAGCCAGTGTGCGAATATGCGGGTACTACCAGTTGACTGTTAACAAAGTAGCCATACTAGGCAGGCATCCTATATCGAAAATTGATGAATTGTACTTCAAGCTGGCAGGGGGAACCGCATATATGAAGCTCGACATGAGTCATGCTTACCAGCAAGTCGAACTTGAAAAGGCCTCTCGGGGCTTTATGACTATCAACACACATAGGGAGGTTATACCAATATACCTGGTTATCCTTCGGAGTCCCATTGGCTTGTGCCATTTTCCAACGGACCATGGAAAATTTACTCCAAGGTCTGCCCCATGTTGTGGTTTATCTCGATGATGTCCTAGTAACAGGACTAATTGATGAAGAACACCTGGCTAACCTGGAAGAGGTATTGAAGCATTTCTCACAAACAGGAATACATTTGAAAAGAGAAAAATATATTTCCAAGCAAAAGAAGTGGTTTACCTGGGTCATAGGGACGACTTGCAGGGTCTTCACCCAGTAGAAGAAAAGGTGAGAGCTGTTCGTGAGATGCCAGCTCTGAAAAATGCCACAGAACCCAAGTCCTTCTTGGAAATGATTAACTTTTATGGCCGTTTGCTCCCAAATTTGTCAACAGTACTGGCTCCATTATATGGCTTACTCAAGAGAAACCACAGGCAGTCTTGGCAAGCTTCACAGCAACAGAATTTTACAATGGTAAAGCAGCTGCTGCACTCATCAGCCTGTTGTTGTATTTCAACCCAAAGAAGTAACCAATTTTGACCTGCAATGCATCCCCTTACGGAGTAGAGGCAGTACTCTCGCACGGGCTGGTGAATGGCTCCAAACAGACCATTGGTTACATCTCAAGAACACTCAGTGTTGCAGAATGAAGATATTCGCAAGTAGAGAAAGAAGGATTATCAATTATATTTGGCATTAAGAAGTTCTACCAATACATCCATTGTCACCACTTTACCATTGCCTCCGACCACAAGCTGCTACTAGGCTTGTTCGGTGAAGTTAAGACAATATCCACAATTGCCTCTACACACGTCCAAAGGCGGGCACTGGTTTAGCTGCTTTCGAATGTACTTTTATCCACCGGCCAGGAAGCCAGACTGCAAATGGCGACATACTGAGCTGGTTACCTCTAAAAGTCAGCAAGCGAATGTCCCAATTCCTCAAGAGCTTGTCTTAGTATTAAATGGTGGTAATCTGAGGTGTAATACACCTTTAAGAGAATGTGAGCAGATTGACCACTTGACTGTAAGACCCAATAGCCGTGTAGCGCGGGCTACAATGTTAATGTTAGTCTGGAGTAGGGTCTGGTTGGAGAAGCACACACCATGTTAGTGTTCTGTTGTCTCTGTAAATAAATAGCATGTGTTTCATTTCATATTGGTCTCTGCACCTGCAATATATTGTATTCGACTCACCTGTCGACAGATGAGAATGCAACCTGTTTGCAAGCAAAGCTCCCCCGTAGTAGAACATAACAACTGGTGATGAGGCAAAACATGACCAGTTGATGACACCAATGAAAGCTGTGGACACTTAACTGTAGTGAATCAGCCATAACTTGCAGGCCGATTGTAAGTACGTTACAATTGCAAGCCCTAGTTGCCAAAGTTATGTCCCTCCAGTATGCCACAACTTGGTCACACTGAACCAGTTGATCAGACTATGATGACTGGTCACATTACACTGAACACCTCACATTTTTCTTTTTGGCCAACGACATATCAGGGGGTAGAGAAGAAGTTGGTGATCCTCTTATTGACATGTGGAATTAAAACCATAAGGCCTAATTTGTAGCCTAACGGCACCCAATGCCCCAGATTCCAATAGCTTTGATGAGTTGGTATACTTTGTGAAAAGCCACTTTCAGCCAAAACCCTCGGTAACAACATGAATGTTTTAAATTCAATTCATGGTGTCTTGCCCCTAGAGAGACAGTTGTTAGCTATGTAGCAGCCTTAAAACAATTGACAGAGCACTGTGAGTTCAGGACGTCGAATAACAACATGTTAAGAGATCGATTAGTATATGGGATTAATAAGGACACCATTCAAATAAGGTTGTTGTCGTCAGAAAATATTTAGACTTCAGTAGGGTGCTGGAGTTGGTGCTCACAATGGAGAGCGCAGTCAGGGATTCAGAAGAAATCAAGGGAGCACAAAATGGCACCGTTCTTCACATCGGGAGGGAGGCACCAGTTAGAAATGGCACAGAAGCGCAGGGCTCCGTGAAAAGGCAGGAAGCAGCCGCCATTAACAGACCAATGGTTTAACGGATAAAAACCACTTCAATAGTAGCAGAATTGGAACCAGACAGTCTACAAATGAATGACAATTTAAAAGAACCACATGTTTCTACTGCCATCACAATGAGCACATTATGTGATATTTTAAGAAAGGTTGAGGCAAAATTTCAAACAAAAAGGCAGAAGTCATTAAATTTATATAATGGAGGAACCAGGAGAAACAGAGCCAAATATTTACTTGCTACGCAACTTTAAAATGGGTAAAACAGACTCAATCTACATGACAGTAGAAGTCAACAGAAAACCCATTTGAATGAATACAGGTGCATCCACAACAGTCATGGGGGAGCACTCATTTAAGTATCTGAATGGAGGAGACTGCTCACTAAAGCTGGAAAACTCAGATGCCAGACTAAAGGCATATACTGGTGAAAACACATGAGTAAAAGGAATATGCAAGGGTCTGTGTAAATATTAATAGCATGTGCTTCATTTCATATTGGTCTTTGTGTCTGCAGTATATTGTAATCAACTCACCTCCTGACAGATAAGAGTGTAAACCATTCACAAGCAAAGCAACCCCATGGTAGAACATAACAAACTTTCTGGATTTGTTACCAGTACTTGCCAAACAGATAAGAGAGAGTGGACAGACTGCAATCCAGTTTTGTCCCATGTAAGGGAACAAGTCTTACAGGGATAGTCTAACGAGCCAAAGTCTGACAAAATGTAGTCTTATTTTAATAGGAGATACGAGCTCAGCTGCCAGGATGGCATCTTGCTGTGAAGAGCAAGAGTCATTGTGCCTCCGAGAGGAAGAAAGCCATTGTTGACCGAGTTGCATAGTGCTCACTCCAGCATCTCTAGGACGGAAAATGTTGGCGCGCAGCTACTAATGGTGGCCAGGGATGGACACAGAAATCAAAAACTTTGTAAAGAGTTGCACACAATGCTAACAGGTACAGAAATTGATCCCTTTGGCTCCACTGCATCCCTGGGAGTGACTCCTGAGAGAGAGGCCTCAGATAAACCATCCAAAGTCATAGAACTACAGCGTTCAACACGTTTGAAGAAGACTCCAGGAAGACTGAATTTGCAAGAGTTTATTTATGTAAATAGTTGATTTATTGTAAAGATTACAAATTGTACCTTTGTGTAAAGGGGGAGGGATGTGGTAATCTGAGGTGCAATACACCTTTAAAAGAACGTGAACAGATTGACCACGTGATTGTATTACCCAGTTGCTGTGTAGTGCGGGCTACGTTGTTAATTATTAGTTGTAAAATAACATTGGGGTTGGAGAAGCACACATGGGTTAGTGCTCCATTACTATGTCAATAAACAGCCTGTGTTTCACCTTACAATGGTCACTTTGTTGGCATTATCTTGATTACCAAATTCACTCACCAGCAGATAGGCACGCAACCGTGTTCACTGAGCAAAGCGACCCGATAGAAGGAACATAACATTGTGAAACATGGAGTTTAAGTTTATAGACACACCAATTAATAACTTATGTTCTTCATATTTACAAAGTTAATTCAAGTACAAAGCATAAATTCTTGACAGCAAATAAGCTTTGTAGCTTTATTGTTAAAAAATTATGTTAGGTTTGTGCTCTCATAAGGTAGAGATGGAATTACCTTTGAACATGGTCTTACTTTTGCATCAGAATACAGTGAGTGTATGATTACAAAAAGTACAAAGAATAGAGATTTGATTTAATACAACAGCCATTCACCAACCTCAGCACTGGACATTTTATTTTTCTAGTCGCTTTAGATGTATTTTAATTGAATAGCTTATTGAGCTCATGAAAGATGCACACCAGTTTTAATTAGAAATTCTGTCTTAAAAACACAAGGCGTAGACTGGAATGAAGCCACAGAAGAGGTATAAACATACTTATTAAATCTATTCGATGAAGCTAAAAATGATAGTGTAAAAAACAGTGTGATTGTTATAGTTCCCAGCACCCTGACAATCTGCTCATAAATCATGATGAATAATAATTCATGGAGATTGCTCATTCATAAATAAAAGGCTTTTGTAATATAACAGAAGAAAGGACTGCAGCGTTAACTGTTGCAGTCACAAATTAGCATTAAACTATGGCAATCTGACTACCAGAATTAATTTATGGTCATGCTATATAGAGCATGAGGAAATAAAAGATGCACAGATCTCTAATTATCAACAGCAAAATAACTTCTATAATACATTAGCAATGTTCAGTAAGGACATCAAAGGCACAAACATGATAACTTTTCCACCGTTTAACTTTCCCACTGATTTTCCCCTGCAGCTGGAGGATTCATCTAGAGCTAAGTTTCCACAACAGGAAGTTCTTAATCAGCTCCCATCCTTATTTCAAGTCTCTCCATGGCCTCACCATTCCCTATCTCTGCAATCTCTTCCAGCACCACAATCCTCTGGAATATCTGTTCTCCAATAATTCTGGCTAATGAGCATCCCCAATTTTTAATTGCTCCACCATTGGTGACCATGCCTCCAGCTCTCAAGGCCCTAAGTTCTGGAATTCATTCCCTAAGCCTCTCTGCCTCTCTTTAGTCCTTTAAGATGTTTCTTAAAATCCACTCTTTCCTTTGTCTATCTAGCCTAATATCTCTTTATGTGGCTTAGTGTCAATGTTTGTCCAATAATGCCCTTAAACATGCTTTATTGTTGTTGCTTAAGTTATCATTCTTAATGCGAGAGTTGCTAACAACTAAGATTTGACAGGCTATTTGTCCACCATAGCCAAGTCCAAACTTATCCTCATCTGCCAACTTGTTGATAGCTAATGATCAAACAAGAATCCTGGTTGTTGCTTCCCCTCCTCAATCCATCATCTAGAGGAACGAAGGCTAATTGCAATCCTTCTTTTGCTTCACAAATGAGGCTATCCATCTCAGCAGCTACAAGAAAATGAAATCAGAACTGTTGGAAATGTTTGATCCATTCCTTTCGCTGCATTCATTCATTGAACTATTAGGTAGTGTTGTGACATGGTAGATGATGTGTGCCAGGCAGATCAAATCCATGAGGAAAACTTGATTGTGCTATCACAACAGTTTTGCAATTTGTATTAATTTCAAGATATGTGCAATGAATTCAGAAGTTATAAGTCCCCCAAACTGTCAGACAGTTTTTAAAAAAAAAACTAAATTAAAATATTTATTAGCAAAAGAGAAGATTTCAAGCACATACAGAGGACTACAGATTACTATTAAAATAACTCCTAAAATTCCTGGTTAACCTGACTTCCAGTTACAACCCTTTAAGGCAACAGTCCAAAAATAGATCTTAGATTTTAAATAGATGCAGCAAATTAGCACAATACTCTGGACAGTGGAATTGGAAATGGCTTTCTCCAGCTTCAGTTTCTGAAGGCAGCAGGCTTATGCACAAATGCTGGAGGCTCCTTTGAGGTGACTTTATGCACTTCTGTTAGATCTCACAATTCCTTCTTCTGACACATAGCCTCATTCTCCTTTATTTCTGCTTCTCTCCTTTTTAATATGTAAATTCAATTGTTTTATATGTCTTTGAAACTTTACCTTTCTTATAATATAAATATTTTCATGTTGCCAATATTCTCATTAACCTCTTTGAAAATCAAACGTCCCTTCATCTATCTAAAAATGAAAATCCCTGCCACACTTTGCATGCTAAGACTCCAACAATATTTAGCTACTTAGCATTTCAAGCACCTAGCTTCTTTTGATAACTTCAACTTGCGGCCTGCTTGGCTACAAAATGTAATTAAATCATGCACCTAGACAGATCCAACTACTTACCCCCATAAACCTACTTTACAATAAACCAGAAAAATATGAAAATTATTATACTCTCATGACAAGTAGAATAGTCCAATTATGAACATCGGGCTATTAAACACTACTTTTCTCAAGATATTTACAGTTGCCTAGAGTTACACAGAATGTACAGCACAGAAACAGGCCATTTGACCCAACCAAGTTCTGCTAGTGTTTATGCCCCACATGAGCATCCTTCCACCCTCTTTTACTAACCCTATCGACATAACCTGCTATTCATTTCTCCCTCATGTGTTTATTTACTTTTCCCTGAAATGTATCCAGGCAATTCACCTCAACCACTTATTCTAATCATTCTCTGAGTAAAGAAGATGATCAATTCTTTATTGCAGTTATTAGTGGCTATGTTACGTTTATGTTCCCTGGTTATGTATTCCTGCACAAATGAAAACATTTTATCCACATATCTACCTTGTCAAGGCCTTTCACAATATTAGAGGTCAATTTCAGGTCACCTCTCAAGTCTTTTCATTTCTAAAGAGATCCTCAGCCTGTTCATCTATCCGGATAGGCCTCGCAGTTTACGTATCCTTGATGTAACTTTTCCAGTTAACCTGAACAGTCTATATGCAATTCTATTGCTCTATTCTGTTCAGATGTTGAATGCCATCATAAGGAAGTAACTCCTGTTGACGGTTTCATGATCAAATTCTTTGAGTCATAGTGAAGCTCCATTTTCAATAACAGTTTAATCAAAAGCAACATCCTACACTGGCTGCTACCAATGACTTTAAATATCTATCTAATAGTGAAATCCACAATAAACAATCACATCAATGGAATCTTCAATTCTTTGCAGAAAATTGTATTTTCAAGTTAAACATAAAGGGGAAAGATTGGATAAGGCTGGTAAATGGGCGTGCAGATTGCAATGCACAATTAGCCCATACCCCTTCATTATGATGCAGGCAGCATGTAAACTTCATGCTGACTGCTAATTTAAATGACAGTAGCATATAGCCCTGCACTCAGGGCACTGCAGAATGGCTGCACACAGAAGCATGGGCCCAAGTTCATACAAAGCTAGCACCATTTAAAGTTAGCGTGACTTAAAACCAACCTGCATCTCTTAAAGGGGAGGTGCATGTTAATTGTATAGTAATTGTATGCAAGTTGTGGACATTAACTGGCCATTCACTTGAGCCCTTATAAATAGATAATACCTCTTAGGGTCAGTGGGCACCAGAGTGCATCACCAACCCAGGAAGCATTTTTAATTTGAGTTATTAAGTTTCCTATAAAGTTTTGGTTGGTTTCTGTTACCGTGGAGTAGTTTTCCCCTTTCAAATGGGGCATTTAATTGGTTATGCATTCCTCAAAATAAGTATAAATAAACACAAAAACTGTAGTTGTTGGATTAGGAGATGTATGGTTGTAATGTATAATGCTGTAAATAATTGTAAAAGTGTCTAAACATTGGCTCCAGTTCCATCCTTCACCAACTGGCTTTCTGGAAAAGAAACTGGCATTCTGTCTACAGCAGGTGCTGAATATAGATGGAGAAGAATCCCTGAGCAGATGGAGTGTGAAAATGGCCTTTTCCAAGATTCGCTGATGCAGCATGGCAAATCTTGGACAGGAGGAGAAACATCCTCTACCCATATAGGGATAGGAGAGACTCCAGGCAGACACTGGGCAATATCTAATGGATGGTGGGGTTTCTAGCACCGCCTCCCAAAGACTGGTGAGGAACGTATCTTTTTTCTTCATTCATTCAAGGGGCATGAGTTTCGTTGGCTGGGCCAGCATTTATTGCCCATCCGTAGTTGCCCTTGAGAAGGTGGTGGTGAGCTGCCTTCTTGAACCACTGCAGTCCATGTGGTGTAGGTACACCCACAGTGCTGTTAGGAAAGGAGTTCCAGGATTTTGATCTAGCAACATTTAAGGAACGGCAACATATTTCAGTCAGGATGGTGAGTGACTTGAAGGGGAACTTCCAGGTGGTGGTGCTCCATTCTATCTGCTGACTTTGTCCTTCTAGATGGTAGTGGTCATGGGTTTGGAAGGTGCTGTCGAAGGAGTCTTGGTGAATTCCCGCAGTGCATCTTATAGGTACACACTGCTGCTACTGTGAATCGGTGGTGGAGGCAGTGAATTTTTGTGGATGTGGTGCCAATCAAGCAGGTTGCTTTGTCTTGGACAGTGTCAAGCTTCTTGAGTGCTGTGGAAGCTGCACTCATCCAGGCAAGTGGGGAGTATTCCATCATACTCCTGACTTGTGCCTTGTATATAGCGGACAGGCTTTGGGGAGTTACTCATCACATGATTCCTAGCCTCTGACCTGCTCTTGTAGCCACAGTATTTATATGGTAAGTCCAGTTTAGTTTCTGGTCAATGGTAGACTCCAGGATGTTGACAGTGGCGGATTCAGTGATGGTAATGCCAGTGAATATCAAGAGCTATGGTTGGATTCCCTCTTGTTGAAGACTCCAGTTTTGCTAGGGCTCCTTGATGCCACACTCGGTCAAATGCTGCCTTAATGTTAAGGGCAGTCACTCTTACCTCACCTCAGGAGTTCAGCTCTTTTGTCCATGTTTAAACCAAGGCTGTAATGAGGTCAAGAACTGAGTGGCCCTGGCGGAACCCAAACTGGGCATCAGTGAGCAGTTTATTGCTAAGCAAGTGCCGCTTGATAGCACTGTTGATGATTGATAATAGACTGATGGGGCAGTAATTGGCAGGGTTGGATTTGTCCTGCTTTTTGTGTACAGGACATAAATGGGCAATTTTCCATGTAGCCAGTTGGATGCCAGTGTTGTAGCTGTACTGGAACAGCTTGGCTAGGGGCACGGCAAGTTCTGGAGCATCAGTACTATTGATGGAATATTGTCAGAGCCCATAGCCTTTGCAGTATCCAGTGCCTTCAGCCGTTTCTTGATATCATGTGGAGTGAATTGAATTGGCTGAAGACTGGCATCCGTGATGTTGGGGATCTCTGGAGGATGCCGAGATGAATCACCCATTCGGCATTTCTGGCTGAAGATTGGAGCAAATGCTTTGGCCTTATCTTTTGCACTGATGTGCTGGGCTCCTCCCTCATTGAGGATGGGGATATTTGTGGAGTGTCCTCCTCCATTGAGTTGTTTAATTGTCCACTACCATCCATGACTGAATGTGGCACGGTGGCTGTTCTTATATCTGATCTGTTGGTTGTGGGATCACTTAGCCCTTTCTATGATTTGCTACTTATGCTGTTTGGCACACAAGTAGTCCTGTGTTATAGGTTCACCAGGTTGACGCCTCATTTTTAGGTATGCCTGGTGCTGCTTCTGGCATGCCCTCCTGCACTCTTCATTGAACCAGAGTTGATCCCCTGGCTTGATGGTAATGGTCAAGTGGGGGATATGTCAGGCTATGAGGTTACATGTTGTGTTCAAGTACAATTCTTCCCACAGCACCTCATGGATGCTCAGCTTTGAGTTACTAAGTCTGTTTGAAATCTATCCCATTTAGCATGGTGATAGTGCCACACAACATGATGGAGGGTCTCCTCAATATGAAGGCGGGAGTTCATCTCCACAACGACTGTGCAGTGGTCACTCCTATCAATATTGTCATGAACAGATTTATCTGTGACAGGCAGGTTGGTGAGGATGAGAACAAGTATGTTTTTCCCTCTTGATGCCCTGTTGATGCCAGCTGCTACTCAGCTATTGAACACTCCAAAGAGGGTTAATTGGCTTGAAGCAAGACTGCTGCCCCCTCATTCGGGCAGACATACCTCCCCAATCAGACTGGCCGGCACTCTTTATTCTCAGCATTGTCACTGTTGTATTATGAATTCTTTAGATGTCTCAATGATGAGATCTTGTTCCCTCCATGCAGGCTGGTTCCAGAGTGTTCTCTCAGTCTATTACCATGTGACTCTATGCATCATACCATGGACAGTGCTATTCTTCAGTCCCACAGAAACCCTTGCTCTGCCATGCACCTTTACATTGCAATGGCATGCAAGCACATCATACAACAGCCACCAAGAGGGATGGCCATTGCTGGGACTACAAGCAGACCCACAAATTGAGGTGCTGGAGCCAGGGTGGAGGTAAGTGCTGGAGTGTGTTGTGGCAAGGATGGAAGGGGAAGCTTAGGAGGTTTGGTAGGGAAAGGGGATGGGGATCTTAAAAGAGGGGCCGGGAGGAGAGAAAGAGAGAGCAATGGGGGGAGGGGTGGTTGGGAAAGACCTTGTGGGGGGATGTCCTGATCAAGAATGGGGGCCAGTGATGGAGGCCCTCCCATTCCCATGACCAGAGTAATCTGCTAGGCAGATAGCGGCGATTAAGTGGCCAGGTTCTGCATAATCCCATGGTGCCGGTCTCCTTCATGCTTCAGTGGCATCAGGCTTTCTGGCAGTGCTAGCAATGCACCAATCATTTCAATGTGCATGCCTATTAGTGTCTGTCTGTACTCCACCCCATCAAAATGTTTGAGTCCTCTGCAGCAGGACATGTATGCAACATCATCATTCCAGAAGCATTCATCCATGCTGCCCTTTCCCCTTGCTCTGGCTTTAGGTCACTTGTGCAATGAAGCTATTAATGCATATGTTATTGGAAATTATTATTTTTTAAATAGAGGTTTAATCTGTGGGTATGCCTGTGTGTGTTTCAATTGGATTAAAGCCAGCTAGCCTGGGTGCTTTGATGTATAGTGGTTTTGAGCTGTAAACTGTAAGGTAAAGGAATTTGCATTTTGTTGAATAGACCATTCAAGAACTGGGGGTGGGGGGGTGAAATCTTGCATCTCGCTAAGAGAGACTGAACAATGTTTATATTACTAATAAAATTGATACTATGAAAGGAATTCTAGGGGCCTGTTGATACAATGAGAATTTACATTTAAAGAGAAGTGCTGGGTATAACAGAAAGCAGTTTTCTGTGTGCAGAGCAGAGGCATGTAACATCAAAGCAGCTGTAAGCCTACAACTGTCTGCAAAGGAACCAAAGTGAAAGGAACCTCATTTTGAATTTGTAATGTGAAAATGCTTTGTCTGGTGTCTGCTTAAAGTCTATGGGTTGTTGTTGCCTTAATGGAGGTTAGATTGGCTATTTGTTAAAAAGTTATGATAATAGTAATTTGTAGCTATATGTATATGTTTAGCTTGTGTAAATTAATAAATGTCTCACGTGGTTTAATTTAACAACCTCGCGAGGATTGGTGGTCTTATTCCTAAATTTAGAGCTGCAACTCAAAACATACCACTTGAAATGGTAAGTTATGACAGTTGTTTAACGTTTCCCTCTGGGATTTTAAGTAACAGCCTTTATCAACTAGTGTGTCATAACACTTGTGCCTGGTAATCACCACACACAGAAATAGCTAGCAATTACCTTTTTTTCAAACATTCCAGGCATTTTTTTCAAATATTTAAAGGATAAGAGTTTTAAATGCCTTGAAAGCTTGATGGTTGCCTGCTACAGTTCACTTTGAAACTTTTGACATTCCAATGAGCTTGATAGTTAATGAGTTTATGCACATCCATGTCTATTTTTAACAATCCCAAGGGTCAACATACGTCCCCTGAGGGGCACATGACTTCCTCATAAGGGCAGCTGACCTCCACCAAAGGCCACTTAATTTTCTCTAAAAGGTGTCCTGCGACCATATCGAAAGGGATATCTTATCTCTCCAAAAGGGTACCCATCTCTCCAAAACACTCCTCTGCAGCTCAGACCTGCTCCTAGCAGGTCTAACCTGCACATGTCATGTTTTGCATACCTGGGTCACCAAAGTTAGACTGCTGATTCATATGGGCTTCTGCCTCTGCGAAACGAGCATGCTGAAATCCTGACCCAGGCCCATTCCTGCTCCTGTGAAAATGGTAGGTGCTGTATTTGGGTGATGGGGCTTCCGATTTTTTCCATCTCCCGCAATTTTTGCAACAGCAGAAAATCCAGGCCCAAAGTCTATCCAATGTTAGCACACAGGCTGCTGTTATTGTCTGCAGGACCCTAATATGATAGTGATAGGTTGTGGAAGCAGTCAAGCAGAAATAATACTATAGCACTCAGGCTTATGTCAAAAACTTCTACTGAAATTGCAAGCACTGAGGGCTGGCTGGCGTTTTTCAAAATTTAAAGAGCAGGGGATTTAATTGACTTGACAGCTTGATAGTTCCACAGGTCTTATCCACTTTTAATGGACATTCATGTCCACTATTAACAATCCCAAAGGGATGCCTGTCCTCTCCCAAAGCGTACCAGATCCCTCCCAACAGAGTACCTTACCTCTCCCAAAAGGGTACCTTACCTCTCCAAAGAACTCTAGCAGGTTTAGAACTTTTCTGCAAATGTCTAAAGCCCATGAGCCGTGTTTCAGAAACCTAGCTGGGTGGCCAAAATTGCTCCTGTTTGATGGCAACTGCATTTTAAAATGTACAGCTGCTCCCATGAATTTCAGGCACGTGAAATACATCCTGACCCTATCCCCCACACCCACAACGAAAATGGTGGATGCCGGATTCAGGGGCAGGATTTCCAGATTCCGGTGACATTTTGGATAAGGCGTGGAGCTCTTCTGGCTTTGCAAAAATTGGGGTCAATATGTACAATGTGTATTTTCTCCATTAGCAAAGTTTCTGTTTAATGGAGTCTCTCACCAAGCAGCGGAATTATCCCTGGTGCCCTAGGCAATATTTATCCCTCAATCAACATTAAAAAGATTATCTGGTCTTTATCAGATTGTTGTTTGTGGGAGTTTGCAGAGCACAAATTAGCTGTCATGTTGCCTACATTACAACAGCGACACACTTCAAAAAGTGTTTCATTCACTGTAAAGCGCATTGAGATGTCTGGTGGTCACAAAAAGCACAATATAAATACAATTTTTTAAAATCTTTTTCCCTGTTTTTTCTTTCCTGTGTGGGGATCTTTATTCTTTCTGTGTGGGCCTTCCTATCTTAGGCAGCGCTAGATTGCAAAACACAGAAAACAAACAGAAGAAAAACATATTTCATTTGTTTTTTTTTATTATTTAAAGTGTTTTCAGGCCAGTAATCTAGCCACAACAAAAACAGAATTACCTGGAAAAACTCAGCAGGTCTGGCAGCATCGGCGGAGAAGAAAAGAGTTGACGTTTCGAGTCCTCATGACCCTTCGACAGAACTTGCGTTCGAGTCCAAGAAAGAGTTGAAATATAAGCTGGTTTAAGGTGTGTGTGTGGGGGGCGGAGAGATAGAGAGACAAAGAGGTGGAGGGGGGGGTGGGGGGGGGTGTGGTTGTAGGGACAAACAAGCAGTGATAGAAGCAGATCATCAAAAGGTGTCAACGACAATAGTGCAATAGAACACATAGGTGTTAAAATTAAAGTTGGTGATATTATCTAAACGAATGTGCTAATTAAGAATGGATGGTAGGGCACTCAAGGTATAGCTCTAGTGGGTTTTTTTTTATATATAATGGAAATAGGTGGGAAAAGGAAAATCTTTATAATTTATTGGAAAAAAAAAGAGAAGGGGGAAACAGAAAGGGGGTGGGGATGGGGGAGGGAGCTTACGACCTAAAGTTGTTGAATTCAATATTCAGTCCAGAAGGCTGTAAAGTCCCTAGTCGGAAGATGAGGTGTTGTTCCTCCAGTTTGCGTTGGGCTTCACTGGAACAATGCAGCAAGCCAAGGACAGACATGTGGGCAAGAGAGCAGGGTGGAGTGTTGAAATGGCAAGCAACAGGGAGGTTTGGGTCATTCTTGCGGACAGACCGCAGGTGTTCTGCAAAGCGGTCGCCCAGTTTACGTTTGGTCTCTCCAATGTAGAGGAGACCACATTGGGAGCAACGGATGCAGTAGACTAAGTTGGGGGAAATGCAAGTGAAATGCTGCTTCACTTGAAAGGAGTGTTTGGGTCCTTGGACGGTGAGGAGAGAGGAAGTGAAGGGGCAGGTGTTGCATTTTTTGCGTGGGCATGGGGTGGTGCCATAGGAGGGGGTTGAGGAGTAAGGGGTGATGGAGGAGTGGACCAGGGTGTCCCGGAGGGAGCGATCCCTACGGAATGCCGATAAGGGGGGTGAAGGGAAGATGTGTTTGGTGGTGGCATCATGCTGGAGTTGGCGGAAATGGTGGAGGATGATCCTTTGAATGCGGAGGCTGGTGGGGTGATAAGTGAGGACAAGGGGGACCCTATCATGTTTCTGGGAGGGAGGAGAAGGCGTGAGGGCGGATGCGCGGGAGATGGGCCGGACACGGTTGAGGGCCCTGTCAACGACCGTGGGTGGAAAACCTCGGTTAAGGAAGAAGGAGGACATGTCAGAGGAACTGTTTTTGAATGTAGCATCATCGGAACAGATGCGACGGAGGCGAAGGAATTGAGAGAATGGGATGGAGTCCTTACAGGAAGCAGGGTGTGAGGAGCTGTAGTCGAGATAGCTGTGGGAGTCGGTGGGTTTGTAATGGATATTGGTGGACAGTCTATCACCAGAGATTGAGACAGAGAGGTCAAGGAAGGGAAGGGAAGTGTCAGAGATGGACCACGTGAAAATGATGGAGGGGTGGAGATTGGAAGCAAAATTAATAAATTTTTCCAAGTCCTGACGAGAGCATGAAGCGGCACCGAAGTAATCATCGATGTACCGGAGAAAGAGTTGTGGAAGGGGGCCGGAGTAGGACTGCAATCTAGCCTCTTGGTTCAGGTGACAAATTAAAATAAAAATATCTTCACTTTTGCAATTTATTCATCACTTTTGGTTGTTGCTCTGTAGTCACTCCCAGTTATCCATTACTTTACAGCACTGATGGAATAAAGAGCAAGAAGTGACAGATAGCCAGGAAGCCAGCAGGATTTCAGGCTATCATCTCAGAGCATTGATTTATAGTTTATTGTAAACTATTCTGCGAGTTTTACCTTTCATGGTGGACTTACAGGGCACTATTATAATGAAAAATATATATGAGTACCTTTTATTTTCTATGTATTTCTTTGGCTATAAAAAGACATAAGATTAAACTGAAGTAAGAGAACATAAAGACAGATTGTGAAGATATAAAACAAGAGAGGAGGCACGGCAAAGGAGCAGCTTTCATAAAGTCAGAAAAAGACTGAGATGGATAAGCAGATAGTACACTGAACAAGGTGCCAGACCTACATGAGGCGGAAGAGAAAGTAGTTGAAGGCAATGACACAAAGAGTTAGAAAGTGATAGAGTGAGAAAGAGAGATGCAGGAAGAGCATTATATTTTGTTTTTTCAGGAGATCATATATTATTTAATGATTTGTGGTTTTAACAGAAAAATAGACAGAGTCTTGAGAGCCTATTTCTGAAATACTGTTGAAAATCTCAAGATACTATCAACAGCAATGGATTTGGACTTGGCCTGTCACCATCATTGGATCTGATTCTGTATGGGTTGTACACTCAGTATAAAATTGCTGTTTCTTGACTCATTACAAGTCTATCCCCAAGTATCCCCAAGATACGCAGATCCTCGTAATAAAACTTGATTGTCACTTTTGTAATTACATTCAGCCATCCCATTATTCACCCTTTATACAATTTGAATTTATGAATGAAATGTCAGCTGTGGCTCAGAGGTAGCAACCTCACCTCTGCTGGCCAAAGGTTGTGGATTCAAGTCTCACTCAGAGTCTTCAGCACCGAGCCCAGCCAGAAGCTCCAGTACAGTACTGAGGGAATGCTGCACTGCTGTAGGTACTGTCTTGTGTTGGGTGAGACATAAGGTTTTTCAGATGGATGGAACGATCCTGTGGCACTATTTGAAGAAGGGCAGGAGAGTCCCCCGGGTGTCCTGAACAATATTGATTCCTCACACATCACTCAAACAGATTATCTGGTCATTCACACATTGCTGTTCCTGCAAGTTCACTGTGCACAACTCGGAAGCTGTGTTTTTCTCTCTACAGCAGTGGCTGCACTTCAAAAGGATTTCATTGGCTGTAAAACACTTTAGAATGTCTGGGGGTCATGAAAAGCATTATATAAATTCAAGTCTTCTTTCCCCCTTAGAATTACTGCAGTTGCTCTGCATAATCACGTGAAAATTGGTTGAATCATTAATGTGTTCAGGGTTGATCAGATTGGAGTTTACAAGACAAAAATGTGAGTATTTTAACTGCTGAGGATCCAGCTCAAAGGAGTTCAACTGTATTAACATGTTGATAATGAGTCTGCTAATGTGCTGATAAAAATCACTGCTTGGGGAACAACGAAGCTGCAGAAAATCACTACATTTCTGGAAATAATGAGATAAGCTTCTCGGTGCCATCTGAATGCTGCAGCTGTGGTGTTTATGATCTGAATGACATGAGACTGGCAGATTGTCATGTGTGAAACATGCTTGTTGTATGAAGTTAGCATTCCTTTATATAAGGTTTGAAACAATTTAAAAAGAATTGTTAGTTTAACGCAAGTGGCTTCAATTTAAATTCCTGTGCCCTCCCGCACCCCCCCCCCCCACCCCGACTCCACCGCCTCTCCCAACCCACCCCAAATACATTCTATTAGAAAAGGTTTGTCATCATTCTGTTTGATCCAAGATTTCGCAAGTGTTTCTCTGTAGCCTGCTTCTGCTGCTTCTGTTTGTTACAGACCTGGCAGCAGCCTCCACCACAGCCCCCCTCATTGCTCTGGCAGCAACCCTCCTCCTTCACACTGACAACGCTGATAGCACTGCCGCCCCCAAACCTCTCCGCCCCACCACCCCCCCCACCCCCCCGCCCCCACCACCGTCACCATCACCAACCCTCCCAGTGCCCCCACTAATGGACCCCCATGTGCCTTAATTTTCTCTGCGAAAGTTGGTCACTTTGGGGAACACTGGGCCTTGAAAGTTTTTCTCAATTCATGATGAAAAGTCTTTGGCTTGAAATGTTAGATTTGTTTCTCTCTCCCAGATGCTGCCTGAAATGTTGAGTATTTCCAGCATTTTCTGCTTTTATTTTATCTGAGTGCTGAGGTTAACACTTGGAACTATCAAACTGTGCTGAAGTGGGGAGAATGCCTGTCCCAACATTCCACATAGATGTTTGAAAAAGAAATCCTGTTCCTTGCAATTCCCACCCCTAAGGTCCCCAACCCCCAACTTCAACCACCAGCAATTTTTAAATGTCACTTTAGCAGATCTTTTTACATTTAGAATGAACAACATCGATATAAACATCTCAGTATCAAAATTGAATAGACCCCAAGAACATGCATGGGGATCATGAGGTGTGACATATCCATGTTCATTGATTGCAATGCAGACTGCATATCAACTTTGAGCTCATTTGCATGAACTTGCATCCACACAGTGCTAACTACACTCTTCATTGACTGGATACGTCAGCAGGACATCCAAAATATTAACTCCCTAGCAGCACTGAAAGGTATCCTGGAGGGTGGCAAATGTAACCCCACTATTTAAAAAAAGGAGGGAGAGATAAAACAGAGAATTACAGACCTAACATTAGTAGTGGGGAAAATGCTAGAGTCTAACATAAAAGATGTGGTAACAGAACACTTAGAAAGCATTAACAGGATTAGACAAAGTCACCATGGGTTTATGAAGGGAAAATCATGCTTAACTAATCTACTGGAGCTTTTTAAGGATGTAACTAGTAGAATAGATAAGGGAGAACCAATAGATGTGGTGTGTTTGGATTTCAAGATGGCTTTTGATAAGGTCCTACATAAGAGGCTAGTGGACAAAATTAAAGCACATGGGATTGGGAATAATAAACTGGAATGGGTTGAGAATTGTTGACAGACCGAAACAGAGAGTGTGAATAAATGGGTCTTTTTCCAGGTGGCAGCTGGTGACTAGTGATGTACCGCAGGGATCAGTGCTTGGGCCCCAGCTATTCACGGTATATATAAATGACTTGGATGAGGGAACCAAATACAATATTTCCAAGTTTGCTGATGACACAGAACTGGGCGGGGTTGTGAGAAGGATGCAAGGAGGCTTCAGGGCGATTTAGACAATGGACAGAATTTAGCCTTCGATGGGCGGGCGGGAGCTACTGCCGAAACAGGCCCTGCCGCCATTTTGAGTGGGCGGGGCAATTAAGGCCCATCCAGCGGGCTGCCCGACAGGAAGTGCTATGTGCTTCCTGTGTGGGGGGTTTGGGGGGGTTGGGGGGGTGGGGTGGCGGGGAGGAGGGATTCCCCAACTGTCAAATTGCGCACTTTTGTGCATGTGCGTGAAAGAGTGCACTGCTCCCTGAGACTAAGTGCTGTCTCAGGGAGATTGGTGACAGTTTAAAAAAACCTCAAAAATAGAAAAGTAAAAAAAAATTATTAACATGACCTCCTCATGTGACAATGTCACACGAGATGGGACATGTTAATAAATGTGACATAAAGTACATTAAAGATTTTTAAAACGGACATGAAACCTCATCCCGCCAGTGGATGAGGTATCATGTTTTTTCTATTGCCCGACGGGGCTCTTGGCTTGCCCTCTAACCTTAAGGTTGGACGGGCAGGGCCTTTAATTGGGTTAATTATCCTGTCAATGGCCTCAATTGGCCATTGACAGGTCAGCTGACAGACAGCTGATTTCACTGTCCGCCCACCTTCCTGAATATTTAAATGGGGCGGGTTGACGTCGGGGGTTCCTCCCAACGTCATCCCGCGTCATTTTCGCGTTGGCGAGTGGGCCCTGCCTCCAACTTGTCAACGGAAAAATTCTGGCCAATGTGTGTATGGGCAAACACATGGCAGATGCAGTGTAATGTGGATAAATGTGAAGTTATACACTTCAGTGTGAAAAACAGAAAGGCAGAGTATTTTTTAAACAATAACATAATGAGAAATGAGGATGTACAAAGGGATCTGGGTGTAACTCTTTCGAGTACAAACACATTTCCATCTGTTCCTATTCAGATGAAGTTACATTGTTTCATAGTTTGCCCCTGTGAGATTTGAACTCTTGATCTTGGGGTTACAAGCCCAGTACCATAACCACTTGGGTGTAACTCTTTTGAGTACAAACCTGTTTCCATCTGTTTCAGATGAAGTTACATTGTTTCATAGTTTGCCATTGTGAGATTTGAACTCTTGATCTTGGGGTTACAAGCCCAGTACCATAACCACTTGGCTATTTGGGTGTACTTGTACACCAGTCAATGAAAGTAAATGGGCAGATGCAGCAGGCAATTAAGAAGGCAAATGTTTTGTTGGCCTTCATTACAAGAGGATTTGAGTTCAGAATAGAGATGTCTTACTGCAGTTATACAAGGCCTTGGTGAGATCACACCTGGAGTATTGCGTGCAGTTTTGGTCTCCCTAACTAAGAAAGGATATACTTGCCATAGAGGGAGTGCAGTGAAGGTTCACTAGGCTGATACCAGTGATGGCAGGATAGTTGTATGAGGAAAGATTGGTTCAACTGGGCCTGTATTCACTAGAGTTTAGAAGAATGAGAGGGGATCTGATTGAAACATATAAAATTCTAACAGGGCTAGATAGACTGGATGCAGGGAGGATGTTTCCCCTGGCTGGGGAGCCTCGAACCAGGGGCCACAGTCTTAGGGTACAGGGCAGGCCACTTCTTCACTCAGAGGGTGGTCAACCTGTGGAATTCTCTACCACAGAAGGCTGTGGAGGCCGGGTCACTGAGTGTGTTCAAGAAATAAATTGATAATTTTTTGGATATTAGGGGCATCAAGAGATATACAAAGAAAGCGGGAATATGGTGTTGAGATAGAGAATCAACCATGATCATATTGAATGATGGAACAGGCTCGAAGGCTCAATGGCCTACTCCTGCTCCTAGTTTCTATATTTCTATCTCTTAAACAGGTGGTGTACTGTGACTACAGCAGCCATTGGGAACAGTTGAGGAAGTACATCTGTTCTGGGAAACACTGAGGAATAGCACAACATGGAAGAGAGCGGACAAGATTTTCGGACACTGCACTGGCAGTCCTGGTTGAGGTAGTGCAAAGGAGGAGAGTTGTCCTGTATCCACAAGGTTGGGGGTGGAGTGAGCAGGAAGGCCTCCAAACCCACCATCAAAGGGCAGTGGGAGCAGATAGTTGTGAAGATCAATGCTAGGCGCTAAGTTCAGAGAACCTGGATGGAGTGCTGCAACAAGCTCAATGACCACATGAGTGATCAAGGTCAGTGAATTCAACTTCAAATGTCATAAACTGCCCTACTAGGCTCATAACCTGCTCACTGCACTGGACTGTTAGCATCTAATAGGTTCTATTTAATTAATTTTCAATGCCCAGTACTTGAAGTTAACAAGGTGAACAGGCGCTGGGTGTTGATTTGTTAATTATATTCAGTTGTATATAAGGAAGAGTTAGCTAGCATTGGCTGTCTGGTGTGTTTAAGGGAAGAAGTTTGTTTTGGAATTGGTAATAAAACACTTTACTTAAGCATCCTAGTCTCTGTGCATCCTTCACATCCAGGCTTGGGAGGTAACCAACATGGACTCCATCATTCAACCACATACCAACAATCTCTATCAATCACAATTTTTATACTGCATTGATATGCTTCACCTCAACCACACATTTAGCACTACTACAGGCCTCACACCCACATCTCAGCTTGCATATGCTGCCAGCTACCTAAAACATTGCACCACACGCACTAACATGCTTCCCTTCCTCTTGCAGGGTGGTGACATGTAACCAGAGGCAGCTAGAGTTAATCAGTAGGGGAAGACATGGCCCTATGTCCTCACCCCCCAAAGAGGAGACAACGGACCTCATCATTGAAGCAGCCACGACTGAGGCTGCGACTAGTGGCAGGGCTTAAATCATTGAGGATGATGGTACACTCCTACCTAATCCACCTTCTCACATCCCATTTCCCCCTCATCCTAGTACAACAGGACCACTTTTGGTGGACTGCTTTGAAATAACTGATAAGCAATGAATTAAAATGGGTGCAACAGAGAGACCTAAAAATGTTTTTGCACGATACCTTGAAGGTGACAGACAGATTAACAAAGCTGTTAGCGAGGCAAATCGGATTGTGGACTTGATAAATAGAGAATAGAGTACAAAAGCAAGGAGGTTATAATGAACCCATTTTTAAAACTTTGATCTGCTGCAGCTGGAGTCATGCGTCAAATTCTGGACACTACACCTTAGGAAGGTTGTGAAGGCTTTGGAGAAGGGACATGCAACATCAACAACTTGCATTTATATAGCATCTTTAACGTAATAAAACATCCCATTGTATCTCACATTGAAAAAAATGGTTCCATCAGGGTTGATGGATCAGTTACTTGAATGAACTGGAGAAGATGGGCTGGAGTAAATAAGGAGAAACTGTTTCCAATAGCTGAAAAGTTGATCACCGGAGGGCACAGATTTAAGATGAAAGCAAAAGAACCAGAAGCAATCGGAGAATTTTTTTTATATGCATAGTGTTTAGGACTTGGGATGTATTTCTTGATGTAGTTGTTGATACTTGTTCAATAGTAACCTTCAAAAGGGAATTGGATAAATAGTTGGAGAAAATTTTTACAGGGATATGTAGTGTTGGAATTGAACTAATTACATTGCTCTTCAAAGCAGCCAATGCAGACACAATGGCTGGAATTTTCCAGGCCCTCACTCCGGCAGGATCTTCCGGTCTTGCCAGTGTGAACGGAAATTTTAATGGCTCGCCGGCCCCGCTGCATAGGAACCCAATGCAGGGGGGCTGGAAAATTCCAGCCAATGGCTCAAGTAGTCTCCTTCTGTGCTGTACTATACTACGATCCAATGGTTCTATGGTTCAAGCTTTGTGCATTCTTTGCTGCTGGTCTCAGGACACGTGCAGGTGGCAAAGTAGATAAAACAGACTAAAAGTTCTGTACCAGTGTAATTTTAAAAAATCTTTCATTTGATTAACTGTGCCAATGCATGTATCTGAGACCCAGTGCTAATCTCCTGTGAAGGACTATATTTCACTGGCTGCTCTTTCACAGTTTATTGTGCATTGGTTCAAGAATTTTATCTCCTTTTCTCACATGAATTCAGCAAACATCAATTTAAGTTAAAACAATATATATCCCATGGAAACATGAGAAGACCACCTTCACTGAAAAGATGACGACAATCATTCCTCTGCCCTCAAGGCGAGCTGAAACAACACATTGTGACAGAAATTTGATTCAAGTAGCTAAAATGGAGGGTCTTTTTTAGCCAGTACAAAATGGTAGACCAGATAGTTCATGGAAGATCTTAAAATGTTGATGCAGTTTTATTTTCAGACAGATTATTTAGATGGGACCAATAGGTATGAAATGAATTGAATGGAAAATGCCAAACATGACAGGACAATGGCAGGTCATTAACACATTGGTGGGACATTAAAGGGATTTCTTTTGAAGCAGCCAAGCTAACAAAGAGGTTCCATGGGGTAAATACCCCAGTTCTGGTAGGATGCAGCAGACCCTGAGTACTCAGATATTCATATATTGAATATATAATAGCTTGTCACATGATATACACCCCAAAACTGCAGACTGGGGGCGGAATTTTCCAGTCCCCCCCGTGATGGGTCTAAGGACAGGCGCGGAGGGATGATGTGGCGGGAGCTGAGAAGTTGGATTTTCAGCTGGTGTAAAATTATGGCGGGATCTTTCATTCTCGCCCATCGTGGTGGGTCACCATTCCCTCCAGAGGCCAGCATGAAACTATTAATGGGGTGCAGTTGAAGGCCCGACCGGAATCGTTCCTCACCCACCCAATTGAAGCATTGATTAACCCATGCAGTAGCCCCACAGTAACCTTACTGGCTTTATAACTGTTAGGCAGGGGATAAGATTCTGAACTTTTCTTCGCTTTTAGAACATTCTGTTTTGTATTCAGCATTTTTTTAAATATAAGCAACTCTTTTTATTCATTCATGGGATGTGGGCTTTGCTGGCTGGGCCAGCATTTATTGCCTATCCCTAGTTGCCCTTGAGAAGGTGGTGTGAGTTGCCTTCTTGCACCACTGCAGACCATGTGGTGTAGGTACACCCACAGTGCTGTTAGGAAGGGAGTTGCAGGATTTTGACCCAGTGACATTGAAGGAGTGGCGATCTATTTCTAAGTCAGGATAGTAGGTGGCTTGGGGGGGAACTTCCAGGTGGTGGTGTTCCCATCTATCTGCTGTACTTGCCCTTCTAGGTGGTAGTGGTTGAGATTTTGGAAGGTGCTGTCTAAGGAGCCTTGGTGAATTCCTGCAGTGTATCTTGTAGGTGGTACATCCGGCTGCAACTGTGCATCGGTGGTGGAGGGAGTGAATGTTTGTGGAAGTGGTGCCAATCAAACAGACTGCTTTGTCCTGGACGGTGTCCAGCTTCCTCAGTGTTGTGGAGATGTGCTCATCCAGGCAAGTGGGCAGTATTCCATCACACTCCTGACTTGTGCCTTGCAGATGTTTGATAGGCTTTGGGGAGTCAGGAGGTGAGTAACTCATCACACAATTCCTAGCCTCTGACCTGCTCTTGTAGCCACAGTATTTATATGGCTAGTCCAGTTCAGTTTCTGGTCAATGGTAACCCCCAGGATGTTGACAGTAGTGGATTCAGTGATGGTAATGCCATTGAACATCAAGGGGCTATGGTTGGATTCTCTCTTGATGGGGATGGTCACTGCCTGACACTTGTGTGGCGAGAATATTACTTGCCCAAGCAAGTCAGCCCAAGACTGGATATTGTCCATGTCTTGCTGCATTTGGACATAGATTGCTTCAGTATCTGAGGAGACGCAAATGGTGCTGAACATTGTGCAATCATCAGCGAACATCCCCACTTCTGACCTTATGATGAAAGGAAGGTCATTGATGAATCAGCTGAAGATGGTTGGGCCGAGGACACTACCCTGAGGAACTCCTGCAGTGATGTCCTGGAACTGAGATGATTGATCTCCAACAACTACAACCATCTTCCTTTGTGATAGGTATGATTCCAACCAGTGGAGAGATTTCCCCTGATTCCCATTGACTCCAGTTTTGCTTGATGCCACACTCGGTCAAATACTGCCTTGATGTCAGGGGCAGTTACTCTCACCTCACCTTGGGTGTTCAGCTCTTTTGTCCATATTTGAACCAAGGCTGCAATTAGGTCAGGAACTGAGTGGCCCTGGCAGAACCCAAACTGGGCATCAGTGAACAGGGTATTGCTAAGCAAGTGCCGCTTGATAGCACTGTTGATGACTCTCTTCCATTACTTTACGGATGAACAAGAGTAGGCTGATGGGACAGTAATTTGCCGAATTGGATTTGTCCTGCTTTCGTGTGCAGGGCATACCTGGTCAATTATCCTAGACTGGTAGATGCCAGCGTTGTAACTGTACTGGAACAGCTTTGCTAGGGATGCAGCAAGTTCTGGAGTACAAGTCTTCAGTACTATTGCTGGAATATTGTCAGGGCCTATAGCCTTTGCAGTATCCAGTACCTTCAGCCATTTCTTGTTATTACATTGGAGTGAATCGAATTGGTTGAGTTGTTATTGCTTTGTTCAGCATTATCTGAAATGTATAAACTCCTGTCTATTTATTTCATGCAGACTATCAATACAAGAATTTTATCCACAAAGAACCTGTGGAATTATGAACTTAAAAATATTTTTCACAGCAGTGTTTCTTTTTCTTCAATATAGAAGTATAGTCAATTGCTACACCGAATTACTTTCAGTCATACTATGCGGGTTTTTTTGCGCTAGTCTTCAGGCTGCCTGTCGTTTTCAATGCCTAGCAATTTTATTTTAGATCAATAATTGTTTCTGGTACCCGCAGGTACTGCACATAACTTACTCCGTCCGTCCCCAGAGAGCTAAGTTGCCAGGGCTGAATTGAATTTCCGTTCAATTCAGTGGAAATGAACTGATCAGAAGCCTAGCACAATGCTTAGAGCTGATACCTGGTTTTGCCAGGCCAGTGACGTTCTAGACATGTTAGAAAGCCATTTAAAGTAAACTGAAATGCTGAGAAATAATAGCAACCTACTACCAGAAATCCTAAACTCTTGGTTAATTATTTCACCTCCTCCCACACTCCCCTCTCTCCTATACTCGGAAAGAGAATATAGCTTGGAGACTTAACACAAAAAAGCGAAGCGTATCTCAAATGATTTCAACAATAGCTCATTGAAAATTAAACCAAAAATGCAGCTTATTGCTTTAAAAAAATGGAATGTATAATGCACCATGCACCAAAACAATAACGTAGATAGAATAAGCTGTCCTCCTCCAAGTACATAAGTGTAAGTATGTACTTTGATCGAACTCCGCTCCCTAGTATATCCCATTAAGATATTTATTGTTATTTGAGGGATTATGTTGAAAATAAATGATTTGGGACAAAGACCTGACATGGTTAAGTTCAACTTTACTTTCTGGATAGAGTTGATAATGATTTGAAAAACTTCCTCAATGTGGAGTCATCTCAAATTCCAATCCTTTGTCTACCTGTTTGTTTAATGCTCAAACATGATGGGCCAACATTTGATGTGTTCTCTTTGCTCCTCATTTCAAAAGCAGAACTGAGGGCCAGCAAAAGTGCAGCTGGAGGACTGTTGTTCAGAAGTTTAAGAATAAGATGCTTTGTGCCTCAAATGGAGGATATGTATAGGATTTCAGAACATATTGGAAATTGGCAGTAGCTCCACAGATCATGAACCTGCTCATTGGATGATAGCATTCCTGATCCCACACCCCTACCACTGCTCCACTGTGCTTGCCTGACGGCTGGATGGTGCAGACAGCGGTGCAGCCTTACGCTGGAGCTTCTAAGCCCAGGCGTACACAAGCTACTCCAAACCAATCTGCAATCTCTTCAATTGAAGGTCAATAACGTTCCGCCAGCAATGGTGCAACTAGTGGGGAAGTACTTTGTAGGATACTTGGACAGGAATAGGCACACGTAAGAGGCACTGGGGAATGCAAAAGAGTGATTGGTTTAATTTTGAATATGTTATGTGGTGAGTGAATTTATAAAGTTGAATTGGAATGTGCATTTTTTGTTTTTTTTTACTTTTGTTTGGGAGGAATGAGGACAATCTGATGATCAGTGGTGTGTGCATGTGTGCGTGGAGTCAGAGAATATGCTTTTTCTCACAACAGGGATAGGAAAGATAAGGAATATGGGACTGTTGGTGAATGGGGAGTTGTGGTTGAAATTACTGACTTTTTCATGAATTATTTGTTCATGTAAAACTGAGCAGAAAAGAACTGTCTATGTAATTTCCCTTACTTTCATCCTTCTCCACTCCCTGCTCCCTTCCTCCTCCCTCTTTTAGCAGCTTGTCCTGCTCTGCGTGATGTCTCTTTAATCTCCCTGTTATGCTCCATTCCCAGGCAAAGGCCTTGCAGTCCACCCATGTCTGGAAGCAGCTTATTTCACCACAAGCCTTCAAATGACCAGTAGTTCTATACCAGCAGCTAGACCACTTCCTATAGAAGGCTCAAACTTTAGCCAGGTGCGAGAAAGCTCCAAAAACACACATAATTGCACGAGCACCAGACGAAAGTAACCTGTAAGTTGTTTATGATCCCTTGAAATAGGAATCGGAGCTCCTTCATGATGCTTACCATCGTGCTCAGCTGTACGAGGCTAAGAGGCATAGGTTGGAATGTGCTGTTGGATAATGCCAGTGTTGGAGTCAAATCATTATTGCATACCGATTCACGTCACAACTTGCCCACTCTGCATGCTGCCCATAGTCATGAGGTGCATGTGAAACCTCTGTACCAAGAACTCGTCCTGCACGCTTCCCATTGGAAGTGTGCACATGCAACTCAGCTCAGATTTTTCAGTGTTTGGCGGTTGATGTGTACCACGTAAAATATGGGAGCTAAACAGCCAAATTTAGACACTAGCTCTACACAAAAAATGTTGTTATAAAAAGAGCAGCAACAAGGCTTTTTTTGCACACTTCTTAAGAATTTTAACTAAATAAGGCAGGGTAAGTATAATATCATTCATACACATGGATTCATGGTATTTAAGAAAACAAATTGAGCAGCACTGTTGATTGAGATACTAAATCAGTATTAATCAGCTGTTTGTTTTCTCTGTTAAGGAAGTGCTTGGCCAAATCTTCATTTCAATTCCAACTTTTTCTTCCCATATTGCAATGTTCACCTTTACCATTTGATCTGATTTCCACTGAACCCGTTGGTGTCCACTGAAGGTTCTGGAAGACATGCAACCTATTATGATCTCCATAGAGATAAAAAAAAAATCCCCAAGATGCCAATGGGAAAAAAACTACTGGACAAGATTTTACATATTAAAACTTTTACTATAACAAACCAACTAAAATCAACAAATTCAAACATTAATTAATAGATGAAGAATATTTCAAACAAAGAGATTAATTTCACTTTAAATAGTTGATGCAACAAAGACACGTCTTACATTATTTCAAGAGCTTGCAATACTTCCTGCAAAAACGTGGGACCACATGCAATCTCCCAGTATTTCTGATTTGGCTTCCGCTATGTAGGATCTTCCCATTCACTCGTTTCAGCCTTTGAGTTGCATTCACCAGCAGCTGTATTCCACCCGAAGTCCCCGGACATGGTTACCAACTCGAAGGCTTATGTCAATGAATCCTTTTTCACTCAGGTCATGACAATTCTGATGGTACATAATACCCAAGGATTCCCTTCTCCAACCTCGTTAAATGGTTTGGTGGGCTCTGGTAACATTGAAACAGCAGCAATGGATCTTGTCAATCCACATTCCCCTTCCCTTCCTGTCTTCAGCTCTCTGTCCTTTCCAACTATATAATACAGAGTAACACAATTCCTGAGACCTGTTTTACCACAAAGATCTGTTCAAAAAAACTGCCAAACAGAAAACACAGGTTGAAACCCAATGGGAGGGAATTTTTGCACCCACCACCGCCAGGATCTTCCGGTCCCGCCGCAAGTCGATGGACTTCTGGCTAGGGCGCTGCCTTGCCCGCGGTGGGTCCCACCCGTGACAGGGCCGGGAAAAACCCTGGCCAATATCACTGCAATTTTTAGTTTATTTATTTCTTGCTCTTTAGCTGTTCAGCCCCGTGGCAATGTCAAGTATAATAAATAGCTGTCATAATCAAGAAACCTTCTTTCAGAATATCCCTAATCCATTGTGATTTTAAAGGATACATCACACAAAAAGACATTTTCCCAAATGTATTTTTAAGATTTTCCAAAAGCAAGTGAGTAATCACAGTCGAACCAGACAAAATGATGGCTTAATCTTCCTGAACATACTTGCTTGTCAGATGCAGGGTCAACTGAAAGGGGATAAGAAATACTATTTGAATGAATTAATAATTTCTTGGCAAGTATTCAGATCCTGCTTAACATGCGTGACCCAGCACTAATCTCCATAAAGCCAAGAAAAAAACGTAACCAAATAATCACTGCTGAAAAGTTATTTGCATCTATTCCTCACCTCCTGGTGCTTTTCTTTTCATGAACATATATCTTTGCACCACAACTCAAGGCTTTTATCAAAATGCAACAGTGACAAAATAGAGCCACATGCTCCTCTTCATCTTTATCACTAGGTTTGAACCAATCATTGCAGGATGAGGAGATGATATTGGGATTATTTGGGCTGGCAATATAACAGGTGACCAATGCAATACCATCTGTCTTACATGACTGGCCAAAACAAATCTCTAGTCCCAAAGGCCAGGATTAAGCCAGAACTGCACTACTTTAATTTTCATTTGTTTCCTTTGCTTAACAAATGTCACAATTCAATAATGACTACTAACAGACCACAACTGAAGAATCAAAAGTTGCACTGCAACTTAAACTGTGCATCAACTCTTTAAATGTCATCACTATTAAGTCTATCCCGTGCATTGGAAATGTATTTGCAAGATTTGAGACAAGTTTATGTTTTGGTATTCATGAGAATAAACACAATAGTCTTCCCACAACATACTATGTTTTTAAACACCCACTTTAATGGCAAAGTACTTTTTGTTTTCTTTTACCCATTCACAGGATATGGGCATCACTGACAAGGCTAAAATTTATTCCTCATCGCTATTTGCCATTGAGAAGTTGATAGTGAGCCTTCTTGAATCACTGCACTCTGTGAGGAGTAGGTGACACCCACAATGCTGTCAGGCAGAGAGTTGTCATATTTTGATCCTTTGACAATTAAAGGTTGGCAATATAATGTCCAAGTCAGGATGGTGTGTGAGAACTCCCCTAATCTTCTGTAAAGTGGTGTCGTGGGGTTTTTTACCTCACTTAAGAGGGGGGCGGGGGGAGGGCTTTGTTTAAATTGTCATCCAAATGACAACACCTCTCACAGTGCCTCTGACAGGACCTCCCACTGTACTGCACTAGTGTGTAAGTCTGGGTTGAGTAAATCTCGGAAAATAATTAATCGCATAGAATTAAGGAATATTCCTAGACTTAAATGACAGAACAAATAACAATGTCCTGAGTTATACTGTGCACACCAAAAAAGAAATCAGCTATGCAACCAACACTGCGCTACTCCATGTGTGTCATGCAATCCAGTATTCTAACTTTGCCTACAACCTTCATTTTTAAAGTCTGGTAAATATCATTATAATCACTCATGAAAAGGTAGAGCAGGAGGATGGTACATTTTGGCTGCCAAAAAATGTTTGTGTCTTTTGACAGCATACCAGGGTATACTAGTAGCTTGAAAGGAATTATCTTACTGATGTACTCTATAAAAGTATCCATCAAAGGACACTAAATTAAATTATAGCTCCAATAATCACCAAAGCAATCAAGAGGCAGATTCCATAAGTTAAAGGTTACAAATAATTCATTATTAGTTTAATATTCAATGTCACTTTTTTTTATTCATTTATGGGATGTGGGTGTTGTTGGCTAGGCTGACTCTGGCACGCGCCCCCGAACCAAAAATCGTGCGATGAAATGGGATGCACACCTGACGTCATCATTTGTCATATTACGATCGGGCATGTCGGGCACATGCCTGCATGCTGAACGTAAAACTCTGGACAGAGTTAACATTTCGAGTCAAATTACTCTTCTTCAGAGGGAAGAAGAGCCAAATGGACTTGAAATGTTAACTCTCTTTCTCTCTCCACAGATGCTGCCAGACCTGCTGAGCTTTACCAGTATTTTCTGTTTCCATTTCAGATTTCCAGCATCTGCAGTATTTTGCATTTATCAATATTATCCATATTGATTGTCTTTTGCACTGACTACAGCCAATTTAGACACGTTCCCAATTCATAACATACCATCACTCCACTGTAAAACAAAATGTTTTGGGGTGTTGAAAAAAATGAATTTCCTCTTTTGTATTGATTTTACATTTTGTGACGCCAGAGGTTTCTGGAACTGATCTCTTCCAAGTAGCCTGAAAATTGCTGTTAAAGCCTTCTGTCTTTGACTCCACAGGGAATATAACCACCACCTGGCTGACTGTATTGTTGCAAAGGATGAATGCAATGTGGTTATTAATGCACTGTTTCCCAAATTAATTCTGTGCCTGCTAATTCTGGTCCTGTGGGAACTGTGGGCTTCTTTCAGTTTAATATTGGGCTCACAGCCAGAATGATCCCACACATCAGACAGATCTCAAACTCAACAGCACACTGACGGAAGTTAATAGAAAGCAATGTTTAACCTATCGTTCAGATGCTGCTTTAAGTTACAGAAAGAACAAATAAAAACATTTACTTCTTAGTAGGAAATATATTCTTTGAATGAGAATGTATTTCATTTTGCTTTAGACATGTTTTTTCACCAGAATTGTCTTGCACATTTTTTGTGGGTGAACTCAATGCTTGCGTGTGAATGGTTATCTGCCAAATGCTGTTTAGAAGAGTAGCAAAATCTGCAGATGTCTTAATTATTATCAGGGAGGTGTATTAAGCCATTGTACCTGATTGCAAAGACAGTAACAACTGAGCTCAAGAATAGAGCATTAAATATAGTTCATTGTTCCAGATGGGTTCTGCCTGATTGCAAGTAACTGCTGGTTACCATTGGGTCAGTTCCTTACGAATGTCTCAGGACATTGTTATTTGTTCTATTATATAATTTAAGTCTAAAAATATTCCCTAATTCTATATAATTAGTAGTTTTCCCAGACTTACACTCCAGTGCAGTAGAGTGGGAGGTGTCATCAGGGGCACTGTGTGAGCTGTTGTTTTTTTGGATGACAATTTAAACAAAGCCCCCCCTCTGCTCTCTTAAGTGATGTAAAAGACCCCAAAATACTATTACGCAGAAGAATAGGGGAGTTCTCACACACCAATCTCATTTGGACATATATTTGGCATTCATTAATTGTCAAAGAATCAAAATATGACAACTCTCTCCCTGACAGCATTGTGGGTGTCATCTACATCTCACAGAGTATAGCGATTCAAGAAGGCTCACTATCAACTTCTCAATGGCAAATAGCGGTGAGGAATAAATTCTAGCCTTGCCAGCGATACCCATATTCTGTGAATGGATAAAAGAAAGCAAAAGCACTTCGCTATTAAAATGTGTTTTTAAAAATGTAGTATGCTGTTGGAAAATGATTGTGTTTATTCTCATGAACACCTAAACATAAACTGATAAATACATTTTCAATGCATGGGATAGACTTACTGGTGTTGGAATCTTAAGCTGACACTTACAATTTGTGTGTGTTTAGAAGGCACCTGGTAAACTCTTAACAAGCTTTCACTAAGTAAGTTAGTGCACCCACTTTGCTGCACCAACTAGGTCAAATCTGCGGAGCTCATCAATCCTTAGAAAGAATGGAATGGATAAACATGCACAGTTGTGCCTTAAACAACAAAGAGTTTATGGTCGAATCATCCCAGCTTTGCACTAAGTGCGGGACCGGGTGGGAAAAAGGACGTTTTACCCATCGGCCACAATGGTGGCTTTTCATATTGTAGTGTCCCTTTTTCAGTACGTCCAGCATCATTAATAACATATTCCCAGGAAACACGTCGGATTGCTGATGGGATGGTCTCTGATTCGCCCACCCCACCGTCACCACCGGCCATCAATTAACTGGGCGCCATATTTAAAGGGAGCTTGCACTCTTCAAGGGATAGGAAGCTGTGGGAACTGATGACTGCCAAAGGGAGGAAATGTGCTGCCCCCAATTTGAGCGTTGCATCCCCCAAGACCATAAGACATAGGAGCAGAAATTAGGCCATTCGGCCCATCGAGTCTGCTCCACCATTCAATCATGGCTGATAAGTTTCTCAACCCCATTCTTCCGCCTTCTCCCCGTAACCTTTGATCCCCTTACCAATCAAGAACCTATCTAGCTCGGTCCTAAATACACTCAATGACCTGGCCTCCACAGCCTTCTGTGGCAATGAATTCCATAGATTCACCACTCTCTGGCTAAAGTAGTTTCTACTCATCTCTGTTCTAAAAGGTCTTCCCTTTACTCTGAGGCTGTGCCCTCAGGTCCTAGTCTATCCTACTATTGGAAACATCTTCCCCACGTCCACTGTATCCAGGCCTTTCAGTATTCTGTAAGTTTCAATCAGATCCCCCCTCATCCTTCTAAACTCCATCGAGTATAGACCCAGAGTCCTCAAACATTCCTCATATGTTAAGACCTACTGAATACAGTGGAGGTTAGCCACAAAGTTCTCTGACCCTGCTCTGGGTGAAGACCAGCAAGCAAGGTCACCAAACCAGCATGGAAGGCGGTTGCAGCACTGGTATGCACCAACACCCTGATAAAGAGGACAGCCATCCAGTGCAGGAAGAGGATGAATGCTCTCATCCATTCTGTCAGGGTAAGTCACTCTTCTCATCACTCTCAACTCACAAACCCATCACACACCCACTAGGATCTCACACCTCAAGGGACAACACCACTAACTCTCACACATACCCTCACATCTCCATCAGGCTCATATCCTCTGCAGCTCTCGTCCTCACCCTGTCCAGGTCTCCGCTCACCACACAAACATTCCATGCAGTGCCATGTGCCTTGCTCACACTCTCGCTATCTGTTTTCATGCTGGAGAAGCTGGCTCTCAACAGCATGGTGTGGTCCAAGACTAGGGGTGGAGTGGCCCACTTTAGATCCCTCTCACTTTGAGGAGCATGCCATCACACTGACAGTGAGGACATGAACCCTGCCTGCAGTGACGGTGAGGTTGTTGGCGACCACTGACTTGATGATCCTGCACCACATTATCCCTCTCTCAACGCAACTGTGCATGCTCTCTCTCCTACTTCTGACTCTGCTGACAAGCACTAATTATCTCTAAAACAAAAACAGAATTACCTGGAAAAACTCAGCAGGTCTGGCAGCATCGGCGGAGAAGAACAAAATTGACATTGAGTCCTCATGACCCTTCAACAGAACTGAGTAAAAATAGGAGAGGGGTGAAATATAAGCTGGTTTAAGGTGGGGGGTGGGGGAGGGGTGGTTGTAGGGACAAGCAAGCAGTGATAGGAGCAGATAATCAAAAGATGTCACAGACAAAAGAACAAAGAGGTGTTGAAGGTGGTGATATTATCTAAAAGAATGTGCTAATTAAGAATGGATGGCAGGAAACGCAAGGTACAGCTCTAGTGGGGGTGGAGTGAAATAAGACTAACAGGGCATAAAAGGTGTAGATTTAAAAATAATGGAAAAAGGTGGGAAAAGAAAAAATGTATATAAGTTATTAGAAAAAACAAAAGGGAGGGGGAAGAAATGGAAAGGGGGTGGGGATGGAGGAGGGAGTTCAAGATCTAAAGTTGTTGAATTCAATATTCAGTCTGGAAGGCTGTAAAGTGCCTAGTCAGAAGATGAGGTGCTGTTCCTACAGTTTGCGTTGAGCTTCACTGGAACAATGCAGCAAGCCAAGGACAAACATGTGGGCATGACAGCAGGGTAGAGTGTTAAAATGGCAAGCGACAGGGAGGTTTGGGTCATTCTTGCGGACAGACCGAAGGTGTTCTGCAAAGCAGTCGCCCAGTCTGAGTTTGGTCTCTCCAATGTAGAGGAGACTGCATTGGGAGCAACGAATGCAGTAGACTAAGTTGGGAGAAATGCAAGTGAAATGCTGCTTCACTTGAAAGGAGTGTTTCGGCCCTTTGACGGTGAGGAGAGAGGAAGTAAAGGGGCAGGCGTTGCATCTTTTGTGTATGCATGGGGAGGTGCCGTAGGTAGGGGTTGAGGAGTAGGGGGTGATGGAGGAGTGGACCAGGGTGTCCTGGAGGGAACAATCCCTATGGAATGCCACCGGGGGGCTGAAGGGAAGATGTGTTTGGTGGTGGCATCATGCTGGAGTTGGCGGAAATGGCGGAGGATGATCCTTTGAATGCGGAGGCTGGTGGGGTCATAAATGAGGATAAGGGGGACGCTATCAGGTTTCTGGGAGGGAGGAGAAGGCATGAGGGTGGATGGGCGGGAGACGGGCCAGACATGGTTGAGGGCCCTGTCAACCACCGTGGGTGGAAAACCTCGATAAGGAAGGAGGAGGACATGTCAGAGGAACTGTTTTTGAAAGTGGCGAGTCGGGACCTGGAAAAATTTATTAATTTTACTTCCAATCTCCACCCCTCCATCATTTTCACATGGTCCATCTCTAACACTTCCCTTCCCTTCCTTGACCTCTCTGTCTCAATCTCTGGTGATAGACTGTCCACCAATATCCATTACAAGCCTACCGACTCCCACAGCTACCTCGGCTACAGCTCCTCACACCCCGCTTCCTGTAAGGACTCCATCCCATTCTCTCAGTTCCTTCACCTCCGTCGCATCTGTTCTAATGATGCTAGCTTCAAAAACAGTTCCTCTGACATATCCTCCTTCTTCCTGAACCGAGGTTTTCCACCCACGGTCGTTGACAGGGCCCTCAACCGTGTCTGGCCCATTTACCGCGCATCCGCCCTCACGCCTTCTCCTCCCTCCCAGAAACATGATAGGGTCCCCCTTGCCTTAATTATCACCCCACCAACCTCCACATTCAAAGGATTATCCTCTGCCATTTCCGCCAACTTCAGCATGATGCCACCACCAAACACATCTTCCCTTCAACCCCCGGCGGCATTCTGTAGCGATCCTTCTCTCCGGGACATCCTTGTCCACTCCTCCATCAGCCCCTACTCCTCAACCCCCTCCTACGGCACCTCCCCATGCATATGCAAAAGTTGCAACATCTGCCCCTTCACTTCCTCTCTCCTCACCAACCAAGGGCCCAAACACTCCTTTCAAGTGAAGCAGCACTTCACTTGCATTTCCCCCAACTTAGTCTACTGCATTCGTTGCTCCCAATGCGGTCTCCTCTACATTGGAGAGACCAAACGTAAACTGGGCGACTGCTTTGCAGAACATCTTCGGTCTGTCCTTAAGAATGACCCAAACCTCCCTGTCGCTTGCCATTTTAACACTCCACCCTGCTCTCTTGCCCACATGTCTGTCCTTAGCTTGCTCCATTGTTCCAGTGAAGCTCAACGCAAACTGGAGGAAGAGCACCTCATCTTCTGACTAGGCACTTTAAAGCCTTCCAGACTGAATATTGAATTCAACAACTTTAGATCTTGAACACCATCCTCCATCCCCACCCCCTTTCCGTTTCTTCCTCCTCCCTTTTGTTTTTTCTAATAACTTATATACATTTTTCTTTTTCCACCTATTTCCATTATTTTTAAATCTATACCTTTTATGCCCTGTTAGTCTTATTTCACCCCACCCCGACTAGAGCTGTACCTTGCGTTTCCTGCCTTCCATTCTTAATTAGCACATTCTTTTAGATAATATCACCACCTTCAACACCTCTTTGTTCTTTTGTCTGTGACATCTTTTGATTATCTGCTCCTATCACTGCTTGCTTGTCCCTACAACCACCCCCCCAACTTCTCTCCCCCCACCCCTCCACCTTAAACCAGCTTAGATTTCACTCCTCTCCTATTTTTACTCAGTTCTGTTGAAGGGTCATGAGGATTCAAAACGTCAACTTTGTTCTTCTCCACCGATGCTGCCAGACATGCTGAGTTTTTCCAAGGTAATTCTGTTTTTGTTTTGGATTTCCAGCATCTGCAGTTTTTTGTTTTTATCACTAATTATCTCTACTTTGTTTCACAGGGAACTCTGCCAAGGGACCAACACCCTCAGCCAGCCAGTCCCTCAGCTCCATCTAGTCCTCAAGGACAAGCCAAGAGGACACCTTCTCCATTGAAGAGCCAGAAATAAGCAGCCTGGAAGACCTGTCACAGTGCTTACCCACACCATCCACCAGCACAGAAACACACACCTCGGTGGGACCTAGATCTTGAGCAGGGTCGAGTTTGGAATCTTGTGGTCACTGCACGGACACATTCCACAGCAAGAGGAGGTAGGTTTAGCTAAGCTCCCCAGCAAGTGGAGGACTGCTGGGGAAGAGGCATCTGTAAAGCCATTCCTTTTACCGCTACCATCGGTCCCTCACCCTCCCACCCTTCCGGCTCCATATGCCTCCTCTCAGTCTCACCATTCCCTCCTACCATGCCTACCCTCAGTTCGCTCCCCAGGAGGCAGTCATTGACCTAACAGACACCCCTGTTGCACATTCACCTGGACATCTCCCATTTG
This sequence comes from Carcharodon carcharias, assembly GCF_017639515.1. NCBI lineage: Eukaryota > Metazoa > Chordata > Chondrichthyes > Lamniformes > Lamnidae > Carcharodon > Carcharodon carcharias. The sequence continues at coordinate 61,915,056 of NC_054480.1, read as the reverse complement.
GTCTCTAATCCCCCGGACTCCTTTCTCTCCCAGACTCCTTCCCCCCTCTGAACTCATTCCTTACCCAGGTTCCTTCCCCCCTCCGAAATCCTTCCTCCCTTTGACTCCTTCCCCCCCTCTGAACTCCTTCCCTTACACCTCTCCCGTTACACCTACCTCCCCTGTTGTTGCATTCTCCCATGTTACACTCTCTTCCCCACAATTGTCCCTCCCTGCACAACCTTACCACCCCCCCCCGAGAACTTTGATCCCCCCCTCCCAACCTCTCTCCTCTTAACATCTTTATTCCCCTTCCCCCTACCTTGGTACAACTTCATCTCCCAGGCACAGTGAGGCCTTTCTCTCTCCCCACCTCGACGATCATCCATAGCAGCTCAGGGCCAAGATTGTGATGTCCTGGAGCAGAGCCCATACATCATCAGAGACCTCCCAGCTTCCGTGAGCTGCTTCGCAGTGGATCCATGTCCATGAAAATCCACCCACCATGCAATGCACGTGTTCCTCTAGGCCCAGTAGCTGTAAGGCTCCGGCATCTTCTGCTGCTCAGATGTCCCCAATGTGAGCAAGGCCTTAACAGTAAGTCCTGACTTCTGCATGTCCCACTTGTCAAGATGTGCTCTGGCCTGGCTTGTTATCCTGCCAATGTGGCAATAAATTTGACATGGGGTGATGATTCCTGCGAGCAGGCAAGTTGACAAGATGCAAATGTATTGAAATTAGGGGCAGAATCTTCTGTTCGGCGTGCGGGTGTGGGCCCCACACGCCAATGTGTAAAATGACACGCAGTGACATTAGGCATGCGTCCTGACATCACCACATGTCATTCTGATCTTCCGTTCAAACTGTCAAAGGCCTGTTAAGGCCATTAAGCAAACAATTAAGCCAATTGAGAAAGCTGCCCGTCCAACTTTAAGGTTGGCGGGCAGGCGAAGAGAACAGGCGGCCTTCGCATTTTTCATGAAACCTCATTCACGGGCAGGATGAGGGTTCATGAAGGGTTTATAATATTAATGAATATTTTTGGAACATTTGAAAAACATGTCCCAGCTCATGTGATGTTGTCACATGAGGGGACATGTGTAAATGATATTTCAGCTTCTTTATTTAAAAGTCACATTATGAAATTAAACTCACTGAGGCAGCTCCGTGTCTCTGGGAGATTTCTGTGCTCTTTAGCATGCACGCGTGAAAGGACGCAGGCCCCAACTCTCCCCCCTCATCCCGCCCACACGTGTCACACTGGGCGGGCCTTAATTGGCCCACCCATGCAAAATGGTGGGCGGTGATCAGCTCCACACCCACCCACACCCGCTCCCAATTGGCCTGCCCGAAGGGGAGAAAATTCTCCCCTGGTTTCCCAACAACTGGCAACAGGAAAGGCCGCCCACCATTGACAGGTGGAGCAGACGATCGCAAACTGGTTTCACAACAGCGTGAAGCCAACTTTTGTTTTCTCGCCACATTGTCCACCTACACCCGCCACGATGACCAACACCGATGGGGCCAGAAAATATTGTTTGTATTGAAGAACCTGTGCCAGCCACATGCCCATGACTTTGGTTGACATTGATATATGGAAAATGACTAGATTTGTAGTTTGACTATTGGGGATGTGCAGATGAGTGCAGCTACTTCACTCTACCTGCACACATTGCAGTCTAACTGGAGAAACCTATCAGTTTCAATTAATAGTGAGGACTGTCCCAATTGTGTACAGCAAAGCATGATATGAAATTTATTACCATATCATAACTGGCAGTGAGAATTTTCAAAAGTGACTAATAAGCTGTTCACTGAAGTAAATGGAAGTTTACATCAAGAAGACTTCACTTGGGCAATGATAATAGCATAATAATTCAGTTTCCCTGATAAATAATCTCAAACTAATAATGAATTGAGGACCACTCATTGTTTGCAACTTTCAATTTAAAAAAAAATGCCTCTTGATTGCTTTGGTGATTATTTGGAGCAGTAATTTAATCTTGTGTCCTTTGATGAATACTTTTATAGATTCATGCATGCACAGAATTACAAATATTCTGTAAAGATGTTTCCTCAATAAGTTAAGTAGTTAGGACCTTAGAAATAATCCATTGGACTTTGTTCTGAAAACCTTACCTCCTCATTTTCTGCTTGTATCAGTGTAGTCATGTTGGTGTTGACCTGCTGGGTTTTGAATTTCTACATATTTATGACATAAATTACTTTAAATAGCATTGTAACAAAATTGCTCATTGTGCTAACAGAATCCAAAATAAAAATGATTAATGTGTGTCTGTATAATTATCCTACACAAACATTTAATTAAAATATTCTGCCAAAATACCCTGTGTAAAATCTTATATGTTTATAATTCTGTTCTGTAGTAACATCTGATTAGATAAAAGTGCAGTCCAATAACTCTCTATATTGTGAATGGAAACACACATATGCAATTGGTTCATGCTAAGTCTCAATTATAAGCAAATATTCTGACTAGCAAAGGTCCAATGATAAAAATGTGGAAGTTAATAACTTTGCAATAAATTATTACATCTTTAATACATTATTACTGTAATAATGTTCAGTTATGTTGTGAATTATTTTGATGTTACACTTGTTAATTTGGAATGCACACTGATTCTGAAATATTTATAAAGACCAGCAGATCCCTATAGTGTTTCTCATGGTAATTTGGAGGACTTACTGCATCATAACAGCAGAGATGTTTTGTAATACACAATGGAGGCAATTTTGCTTTTGTGCATTACTATGAAATGGGTGATGGTAAATCAGAAGCTCATTTCAAACTTTCCTAATGTTTATTTCCATTCAGGCCAATAAAAATATGCAAAGCAGGATGCTGACCCTTTTTACATTACTGCACAATGTCAGGATCAGCTCTCAATATATTGGCAGGGTCATTGATGTTATCATGATTGGAAGAAATTAAATTCCATTTTAACTACATGGAACTTTGGAGTTTTTCTGTATCAGTGTTTTGGAAATAATGTAATGAATATTAATTAGTTGATCCCATGGCATTGCACACAGGCAGTCTGTACCACATGCATACTACAGGGGGAACAGGTTTAAAACATGGGAGATAATTGAAAACTAGGATCAATATACATAATTCAGTCCCCATTTTAAAGAGAATATCTGATAATTGTATATAATACCATGAATTTATATTACTATTTATTGTTAAGCAACCAAACTTATCAAAATTTGGGAATTAAAGGTAGAATTTCTATGTGGAGCAGGCTGGGGGGCTGTATAGGGTGCCACAGAACCAGCAATGGCAGCAAGGTGTAACTTCAGGATAACAAGTTTGCATGAACAGTTTCCTATTAATACGGACTTAGGAATTCATAATGCAGAATGTTAACAGTAGAAAGTAAGGATTTCTGCATAGGAAGTTTGGGCAGGCATAAGTAAATAAAATGAACAAATATGTAATTCCTTCACCCATGTTTTTAATTTTTAAAGCCAAGTATATACAGCAAGATGGCCTGAAAGAAAGATGAAGTTGGATGTTGGCATCTATTGCTTAACAATGCTGAGAATAAGGTGGGATTTGATTGCAGTGGGAATAGGCCAGTGGTTCAGAAAAACAGATGGGGACGCAGGATTTTGTTAATGTAAGTGAAGGTTTTGGTGTTTGGCAGCACAAGGGAGGGAATCTTGTGCTGTGGATTTGCCTCCATTACTCCTATGCTCTTTCTTGCAGGTGTGTTCTTACTCTTACACACCCTTCCTCTCCTGCTCTTACTTGTCCATGCCCTTTGACTCTCTCAATGTGACATACATTACAAAAAAAAAGTTAATTAGAAGTTATTTAAAGACTTATTAAAATTCACTGCCTTTCCTGGAACTCCATGTTTCATGCCTTGCTATGATCCCAGCTGATTTTAATACTGGACAAGACAGATCCCAAAGTGAAACATGGTTTGGTAGACCCTAACTTTGTTTATTTTTAAAAACTGTGGAGGTCAGTTACTGAACACATTCACAAGAGTCTGCCAGTATACCTTTTAATATAAAGAATAAAATGTTTATTAAACAAGAAAAAAATAAACTATATTACTCTAGACAAAAAGGTTGAAATCAGGTAGCAGAAAATGATTCAAACTCACACTATTGCTTTTATCTCAGCAACCTTTACGCACAGAAAACCCAAGTGAAAATTTACCACTGTCTCAACACCAAGGTTTCTTGCCTGGGTTAGCTCAGTTTCAAACAGTTTTCATCTAGCGGACTGCTGAGCATCACTAGATACTTTTCTTCAGCTGGTATCTCTCCCTGAAACACCCAAAAACCACAATCTTATCTCACTATTACTTCAACATCAGAGCAAACAGATGAGTTCCCTAAACTACCTTTTTGGGAGTCAGAGCAGACTTACAGGAGACAGTGGGAGCTGAGGAGTGCTTATAAATAAAGACCGGGAATTCAAATAAGGCCTACTTTGCTGGGAATCCGAGTGGACCTGCAGGGGACACTCAGGAGCTGCAGAGTGCACCATTTCAGTTACTGTGAGGCTGCAGTGGGGACAAAAGCAACTGCGACATCACAGGAAGTTAATAAGTTGATTGGCCAGTAAGTGCTCAGTCTTAGGGACAGTGTGTGAAAAACCAGCTTAGGACACACAAGTTCAGGTAGATCTATAAATAAAAAGAACTAAAACTTTAAAATAAAATACAAAACTTTAAAATGTTAAAATTAAAATAAAACAATAAAAGTAAAAAAGCAATAAAAATAAAATAATTAAAACAAGCATTTAAAACCCATACCTGTGTAGTTAAGAAGCGTATAACCTTTACTCGTGAGTGGTGCTAACATTCGTTAAATACAGTAAATTGTAGCATACATAGGAAGAAAGTAATTAAATTAAGTTGTCTAAATAATGTAAGTAACAATGTCAGGACAGGTGTTATGTTGCAGCTTTTGGACGCCAAGACGATCCATGACAAACACATCTGTAGAAAGTGTAAGCAGGTTGAGGAACTCCAGAGCAGGATTATTGACCTCGAAGCTGAACTGCAGATACTGTGCAACATAAGGAAGGGGGAGAAATACTTGAATGCTTTGTTCCAGAAGACAGTCATACCTCTTAGAAGAGGGTCATCTGTTTTGGTGAGCAGTGAGGGACAGGAGGATGTGACTGTGAGTGAGGCAGGTAATGGGACCAAGCAGACAGTGATGGAGGAGCCGCAGACTTTACAATTGCCAAACAGGGTTAAGGTGTTCACAACCTGGGTGGGCGAAAGAGAGGTCTTCAAGGTGGATGAGCAGGCTGGCCATGGCACTGTGGTGTAGCAAGCCATTCGAGTTGGGGGAGCAAACAGGAATGTAATGTTAGTAGGGGCTAGTATAGTGCGGGGGATTGATACTGTTCTTTGCAGCAAAGACCAAGAGTCCAGATGGCTATGTTGCCTGCCCAATGCCAGAGTTCAAGACATCTGCTCAGGGCTGGAGAGGAACTTAAAATTGGATGCGGTTGGATCCAGTTATCGTGGTCCATGTAGGTACCAACAACATAGATAGGACAAGGTCAGTATGAGGAGATAGGTACCAAATTAAGAAGCAGAACCTCAAAGATAATAATCTCTGGGTTATTACCTGCAAATTGGCATAGGGCAAATAAGATTAGAGAGATGAATGCTTGACTCAAAGACTGGTGTGCGAGAAGTGGGTTCCAGTTTGTGGGGCACAGGCACTAGTACTGGGGAAACTGGGGGCTGTACAGTTGGGGTGGTTTACATCTGAACTTTGCTGGGGTGAGTGTTCTTGCGAATCACATATCTAGAGAAGTAGAGAAGGCTTTAAGCTAAACAAGAGGGGTGAGGGGTCAAACTTGGGTGGACGTAGTAATATGGGAAATGAGGGTTAGAGAATGGCAGGAAGAATCAGAGATAAAAAAATTAAAATGCCCCAACAGTCAAGACTAGTTGTTACAAAGATAACAAAAAGACAAAACTGAAGGCTCTGTATCTGAATGTTCATAGCATTCATAACAAAGTAAAAGAATTGATAGCACACATTGAAGTAAATAAATATGACCTGATAGCCATTATGGAGATATGGTTGCAGGACAACAAGGATTGGTTCCTGAATATTGAGGGTTACATGACATTCAAGCAGAATAGGAAGGTAAGTAAAAGTGGAGGGGTAGCACTGTTAATCAAAGCTGGTGTTGGTGCAATAGTTACAGATGACCTTGTTCAGGAGATCAGGCTTGGGTGGAGATGAGGAATAGTAGAGGAATAAAGTTGCTAATGGAAGTGGCCTACAGGCCCTCTATCAGTAGCTGCAATGTAGGACAAAGTATTCAAGAAGAAATATTGGGTGCTCATGAAAAAGGGATAGCAATTAATTATGGGTGATTTTAAACTACATAAAAACCAAAAAAATCAGATTGGCAGTAGTAGCCTGGATGAGGAGTTCTTAGAATGCTTTCGAGAAAGTCTTTTAGAGCAACATGTTCTGGAACCAACCAGAGAGCAGATCATATTAGAGTTGGTATTTGTAATGTGACATGATTAATTAATGACCTCAGAGCAAAGACACTCCAAGGTAGCAGCGACCACAATATGATTGAAATTTACATCCAGTTTGAAAGGGAGAAGAGTGGGTCTAATACTAGTACTTAAGCTTGAATAAGGGAAGCTATGTGGGCATGAAATCTGAGCTCGCTGAAGTGAACTGGGGTACTATGCTAGAGGATAGATCAATAAAGAAGCAGTGGAAGACATTTAAAGCGATATTTCAGAATATTCAGAATAAGTATATTCCTACCATAAAGAAAAATTCTAAGGGGAGGACTCGCACTCCGTGGTTAACTGAAGAATTTAAGGAAAGCATCAAATGTAAGGAAAAAGCATATAACTGCAAAGTTGAATGGCAGGTCAGATGATTCAGAATATAAAGAACTGCAGAGAACGACTGAAAGGTTAATCAGGAGAAATAAACTGGAGTATGAGAGGAAGCTAGATAGAAATGTAAAAATACACAGCTAGAGATTCTACAGGTATTTAAAAAGGAAAAGAGTAAATAAAGTGAGTGTTGGTCCTCTAGAGAGTGACAATGGGGAGTTAATAGTAGATAACAAGGAAACGGCAAAGAAATGAACAAATATTTTGTTTCTAAGTCCATTATAGAGAGTACAAAAATCATTCTAGTAATAGCTGTAAATCAGGAGGTGAAAGGGAGAGAGGAACTTGGTGAAATTGTAGTCATAGGAGAAGAGGCACTGAGCAAACTGATGGAGCTGCAGGCTAACAAGTCTCTGGGTCCTGAAGAATTACATTCTAGGGTCTAGTGAGGTAGTAGATGTACTGGTAAATATAACCCCTCAATTCAAGAAGGGAGGAGGGTAGAAAATGGGAAAATAGAGGCCAGTTAGATTGATGTTTGTCGTGGGGAATTGTTAGAGTCAATCATTAAGGAGGTTACATCCGGCACTTAGAGAAGCTTGAGATAATCAGGAAGAATCAGTACGGTTTTGTGAAAGGGGATTCACGTTTAACCAACTTATTGGAGTTTTTTGAAGGAATATCATGTGCTGTGGGTAAATGGGAGCCTGTAGACATGCTGTACTTGGATTTCCAGAAGGCATTTGATAAGGTGCCACATCAAAGGTTATTGCAGAAAATAAAAGCTCACGATGTAGAGGGTGCTATATTAGCATGGATAGAAGGTTGGCTGGTTGACAGAAAACAGAGAGTATGCATAAATGGGTCTTTTTCTGATTGGCAGGATGTGATGAGTGGAGTCCCGCAGGGGTCTGTGCTGGAGTCTCAACTTTTTACAATTTACATCAATGATTTAGATGAGGAGAGCAAAAGCATGGTAGCTAAATTCACAGATGACACAAAGATAAGTAGGAAAGTATGTTGTGAAGATGACATAAGAAAGGTTGCAGGCAGATGTAGGTAAGTTGAGTGAGTGGCTAAAGATCTGGCAAATGAGTTTAATGTGGGAAAATGTGAAGTTATTCACTTTGACAGGAAGAATAAAAAAAAGAGTATTACTTAAACATAGAATAGCTGCAGAATTCCGAGATGCCATTAAATCTAAATGTTCTAGTACATAAGTCACAAAAAGTTAGTATGCAAGTACAACAAGTGATCAAGAAGGCTAATGGAATGCTATCTTTTATTATGAGAGGGATTGAACATAAAAATAAGAATGTTTTGCATCACGGCATAGGGAGTATTGGTGAGACTGCATCCCGAATAGCAGTTTTGGTCTCCTTATTTAAGAAAGGATGTAAATGTGTTGTTGGTTCAGAAAAAGTTTACTAGATTGATACCTCGAATGAGTGGGTTGTCTTATGAGGAAAGGTTGGACAGACTAGGCTTGGTCCACTGAGGCTTAAAAGAGCGAGGGGTGATTTGATTGAAGTACACAAGGTCCTGAAAGGTCTTGACAAGGCGATGTGCAAAGGATGTTTGTGCTTGTGTGTCCAGAACTAGGGGGCATTGCTTTAAAATTAGGGATCACCCATTGAGTACAGAGATAAGGAGAAATTTTTTCGCTCAAAGGATTGTGCAACTTTGGAACTCTCTGCTTCAGAAGGTGGTGAAGGCAGGGTCATTGAATATATTTAAGACAAAGGTGGGTAGATACTTGTTAAGCAAGGGAATCAAAGGTCATTGGGGCAGATCAGCCATGATCTTATTGAATAGTGGAGCAGGCTTGAGGGGCCGAGTGGCCTACTTCTGCTCCTATTTAGTATATCCTTATGTTCTAACTCAATTATCCAGAAGGCTTGCAGAATTTCTTATTAGAGAGATTAGACCTTCTCCCTGCTCTCTCTGGTACGCACACACTAACTGATCTCCCTTCTGTGTTTTCCTGTCTCTATCTCTCTCTCTGTCTCTGGGCCCCTGTCACTAGGTAATAGTGCAGTTTCTTTTTCTTCTTTATGCTCTTTTTAGCTCCACTAAACTACTAACCCCTTGGTATCTCTTGACTGCAGGAGTTGTAAAGCCTTATTAAAAATGCATATATATAAACATGGTCCCAGACTTCCAGGCACCCAGCTCATAAACACCTCTAAATGAAACTAAAACCAAGTTTCACCTATCTTAGCATCCAAATACAAAATATAAATTAAACTTAAAGCTATATATTGTTCCTAACACCTCCCCATAGAAAAAAATGAAAAGCTATCTTTAAGAAGCATTTTCAGTCTCTATTACAACCTCCTCTTATTATCTCTAGTTTACTTATACAGAATTTACTCTAGCCGTAACAATGTATTTACATCAAACACATAAGGACTTCTCCAGATAAATCATATTCTACCCATTTTGATCACAACGTTCTGGTTCCTCCATATTTGCTCTTCATAAAACGTCTCTTCCTGAATAATGTTCAGATTGTATGGTATTGTATGGTATGGAAGTAGGGAAGGAAAACAGGAAAATAACAGTCACCAGAGAAATGGTACTGAGTAAAATGTTGGAGCTGCGGGCTGACAAAAGCCTGGGTCCTGATGGACTTAATCCTAGGGTTTAAAAGAAGTGTTTGGTGAGTTAGTTGATTTATTGGTTTTGATTTTCCAAAACTCCTAGATTCAGGGAAGGTCCCACTAGATTGGAAGATAGCAAATATAACTCCATTATTCAAAAAGGGAGGGAGACAGAAAGCGGGAAACTACAGGCCAGTTAGCTTAATATCTGTCGGAGGGAAAATGTTAGAAGCTATTATTAAAGAACCTTTAGCAGGGCACTTGGATAAGTTCAAGGTAATCAGACAGAGTCAACATGGTTTTGTGAAAGGGAAATCATGTTTAGCCGTCTTATTGGAGTTTTTTGTGGAAGAACCATATGCTGCGGATAAACGGGAACTGGTGGATGTACTGTATTTAAATTTCCAGAAGGCATTTTATAAATGCCACATCAAAGGACATTGCAGAAAATAAAACTTCATGGTGTAGGGGGGGGTAACATATTGGCATGAATAGAAGATTGGCTGGCTAACAGGAAGCAGAGAGTAGGCATAAATGGGTCTTTTTTCAGCTTAGCAAGGTGTAACAAGTGGTGTGCCACAGGGATCAGTGCTGGGACCTCAACTGTTTACAATTTATATAAATGACTTGGATGAAGTGATTGAGGGTTGCCAAATTTGCTGATGACACAAAGATAGGGAGAAAAGTAAATTGTGAAGAGGACATAAGGAGGCCACAAACAGATATAGATAGGTTGAGTGAGTGGGCAAAAATCTGGCAGAAGAAGTATAATGTGAGAAAATGTGAAATTGTCCATTTTGGCAGGAAGACTAAAATAGAAGCATATTATCTAAATGGTGAGAGATTACAAAGCTCTGATGTGCAGAAGGATCTGGGTGTCCTCAAGCATGAATCTCTACAAGCTAGTATCTAAGTACAGCAAGTAATTAGGAAAGCCAATAGAATGTTATAATTTATTGCAAAGGGAATTGAATACAAAAATAAGAAGGTTATGCTTCAGTTGCACAGGGCACTAGTGAGACCACATTTGGAGTACTGTGTATAGACCACAGGTCACCTCATTTTAGGATGTATGTAAATGTGTTGGAAGCAGTTCAGAGAAGTTTACTAGGCTAATACCTGGAAAGGGCAGGTTGTCTTATGAGAGAAGGTTGGACGGATTAGGCTTGTATCCACTGGAGTTTAGAAGAGTAAAAGGTGACTTGATTGAAAAGACCATGAAGGGGGTCTTGACAGGGTGATGTGGGGAGGATGTTTCCTCTTGTGGAAGAATCTAGAACTAGGTGATCACTGTTTAAATAAGGGGTCACCCATTTAAAACATAAATGAGGTGAAAATTTTTCACTCTGAGGGTTGTTTGTCTTTGGAACTCTCTTCCTGAAAAGAGTCTTTGAATATTTTTAAGGTAGAAGTGGATAGATTCTTGGTAAGCAAGGAGGTGATAGGTTATCAGGGGTAGGTGGGATGCAGATTTCAGATTACTATCAGATCAGCTATGATCTTATTAAATGGTGGAGCAGGCTCGAGAGGCTGAATTGCCTACTCCTGCTCCTTGTTTGTACGTTCGTATATTTGTATGTAGTATTAAATTTTGATGAAATAGTCTCAAATACTTGGCATGAAACTTTGCTAAAAAGGTTAAAGGATTACCCTCCATAATAATAATAATCTCTTCAGAGTTGCTGGATAAGTAGACTTCAAGTGTTGCGTAACCAACAATAAAACTCAAAGTGTCTTTTGCCACAGTGAGTATTTCTGCTGGCAAGAATTTAACTTTCAAGAAAAATTACTGACTGGCCGTTCAATCTCCATCTTGTCCTGTAATAAAACTGCACCAACACCTACATCACAGTTTAAATGGCTTAGTATAATTTAGTGCTGCTAAAATGGGTGCGGTAGTCAATATAGCTTTGAAGTTGTCAAAGATGCTTTGACACTCCTCTGTCAATTCAAATTTATTGCTTTCCTTGAACAAGTTTGTCATGGGAGCCACTACAGCGGGAAAATTCAAAACAAACTTCCGATAGAATCCACCCATGTCCCCATAACCTGCAGAATCTCTCATTTTGTCCGAGGCACTAGAAAATCCAAAATAGCCCTTTTTTGTTGCTTCTCAAGGTGTTCCTTGGCCTTTTCCCACAGTTCAGCCCAAATAAGTCATTTTTGCTTTGGTAAATTCACTTTTTATGAACAAATTGGCTCTTTGCAACTGATCAAACAATTTGTTCAAGTTCAATGTTCCTCCCAGGTTTGGCTGAACACAACCAAACCATCAATAGAGATAACGAAGTTGCATAATCTTTCAATGACCCTGCTGCTTAATCTTTGAAAGGTTGCTGGTACATACTTTATTCTGAAAGGCATGACTTTCCATTGATATAGTCCATCCCTTTTTTTATTCATTCATGGGATGTGAGTTTCGCTGGCTGGTCCAGCATTTATTGCCCATCCCTAGTTGCCCTTGAGAAGATGGTGGTGAGCTGCCTCCTTGAACCACTGCAGTCCATGTGGCGTAGATAACCCACAGCGCTGTTAGGAAGGGAGTTCCAGGATTTTAACCCAGCGACAATGAAGGAACGTCGATATATTTCCAAGTCAGGATGGTGAGTGACTTGGAGGGGAACCTCCACATGGCAGTGTTCCCATCTATCTGGTGCCCTCGTCCTTCTAGATGGTAGTGGTCAAGGGTTTAGAAGTACTATCTAAGGATTGTTGGTGAATTCCTGCAGTGCATCTTGTAGATGGTGCACACTGTTACTACTGTGTACCAATGGTGGAGGGAGTGAATGTTTGTGGATGTGGTGCCAATCAAGCGGGCTGCTTTGGTGTCCAGCTTCTTCAGATTTGTGGGAGCTGCACTCATCCAGGCAATTGAGGAGTATTCCATCACAGTCCTGACTTGTGCCTTGTGGATGGTGGACAGGCTTTGGGGAGTTATGAGGTGAGTTACTCATCAGATGACTCCTAGCCTCTGACCTGCTCTTGTAGCCGCAGTATTTATATGGCTAGTCCAGTTCAGTTTCTGGTCAATGGTAACCCCCAGGATGTTGAAAGTGTGGGATTCAGTGATGGTAATGCCATTGAACATCAAGGAGCGATGGTTGGATTCTCTCTTGTTGGAGATTGTCATTGCCTGACATTTATTTGGCGTGAATGTTACTTGCCACTTGTCAGTGCAGGCCTGGATATTGTCCAGGTCTTGCTACATTTGGACATGGACTATTTCAATGTCTGAGAAGTCTTGAATGGTGCTGAACATCATGCAAACATCAGCGAACATCCCCACTTCTGACCTTATGATGGAAGGAAGGTCATTGATGAAGCAGCTGAAGATGGTTGGGCCTAGGACACTACTCTGGGGAACTCCTGCAGTGATGTCCTGGAACTGAGATGACTGACCTCCAACAACCACAGCCATCTTCCATTGTGCTACGTATAACTCCAACCAGTGGAGAGATTTCCCCCTGATTCCCATTGACTACAGTTTTGCTAGGGTTCCTTAACACCACACTCGGTCAAATGTTGCCTTGATGTCAAGGGCAGTTACTCTCACCTCACCCCGGGTGTTCAGCTCTTTTGTCCATGTTTGAATCAAGGCTGCAATGAGGTCAGGAGCTGAGTAGCCTTTGCAGAATCCAAACTGGGCATCAGTGAGCAGGTTATTGCTAAGCAAGTGCCACCTGATATCACTGTTGATGACCCCTTCCATTATTTTACTGATGATCGAGAGTAGACTGATAGGCAGTAACTGGCTGGGTTGGATTTGTCCTGCTTTTTGTGTACAGGACATATCTGGGCAATTTTCCACATAGCCAGGCAGGTGCCAGTGTTGTAGCTGTACCGGAACAGCTTGGCTAGGGGTGTGGCAAGTTCTGGAGCACAAGTCTTCAGTACTATTGGTGGAATATTGTCAGGACCCATAGCCTTTGCAGTATCCAGTGCCTTCAGCCATTCCTCAATATCGCGTGGAGTGAATCGAATTAGCTGAAGACTGGCATCTGTGATGCTTGGGTCCTCCGGAGGAGGCCGAGATGGATCATCCACTTGGCACTTCTGGCTGAAGATTGTTGCGAATGCTTCAGCCTTGTCTTTGCACTGATGTGCTGGGCTCCTCCATTGTTGAGGATGGGGATATTTGTGGAGCTTCCTCCTCTGGTGAGTTGTTTCGTTGTCCGTCACCATTCATGACTGGATGTGGCAGAACTTCAGAACTTTGGTCTGATCTGTTGGTTTTGGGATTGCTTAGCTCTGTCTATCACTTGCCGCTTATACTGTTTGGCTCGCAAGTTATATGTGTTATAGCTTCACCAGGTTGACACCTCATTTTTAGGTACTCCTGGTGCTGCTCCTGGCGTGCCTTCCTGGCTTGATGGTAATGGTAGAGTGGGAGATATGCCAGGCTATGAGGTTACAGATTGTTTTGAGTACAATTCTACTGCTGCTGATGGCCCACAGCACCTCATGGATGCCAGTCTTGATTTGCTAGATCTGTTCAAAATCTATCCCATTTAGCACACTGGCAGTACCACACAACACAATGAAGGGTATACTCAATGTGAAGGCGGGACTTCATCTCCACAGTGACTGTTCAGTGGTCACTTCTACCGATACTGTCATGGACAGATGCATTTGTGGCAGGCAGGTTGGTGAGGATGAGGTCAAGTATGTTTTTCCCTCTTGCTGGTTCCCTCACCACCTGCTGCAGACCCAGTCTAGCAGCGATATCATTTTGGACTTGGGCAGCTTTGTCAGTAATGGTGCTACCGAGCCACTCTTGGTGATGGACATTAAAGTTCCCCGCCCAGTGTACGTTTTGTGCCCTTGCCACCCTCAGTGCTTCCTCCAAGTGATTTTTAACATGGATGAGCACTGATTCATCAGCTGAGGGAGGGCAGTACGTGGCAATCAGCAAGAGGTTTCCTTGTCCATGTTTGACCTGGTGCCATGAGACTTCATGGGGTCCCGGGTTGATATTGAGGACTCCCAGGGCAACTCCTTCCTGACTGGATACCAGTGTTGGGCCACCTCTGCTGGGTCTATCCTACTGGTGGGACAGGACATACCCGGGGATGATGATGGTGGAGTTTGGGACATTATCTGTCAGTTATTATTTTGTGAGGATGACTATGTCAAGCTGTTGCTTGACTAGTCTGTAAGGCAGCTCTCCCAATTTTGGCACTAGCCCCCAAATGTTAGTAAAGAGGACTTTGCAGGATTAACAGGGCTGCGATTGCCGTTGTTGTTTCCTGTGCCTAGGCTGATCCTTCCGGTTTCATTCATTTTTTATGGCTTTGTTACAATAGAGTGGCTTGCTAGAACATTTCAGAGTGCATTTTAAGAATCAACCATATTGGTGTGGGTCTGGAGTCACATGTAAGGACCAGAGATTTCCTTCCCTAAAGGGCATTAGCGAACTGAATGTGTTTTTACAACAATCAACAATGGTTTCATGGTCATCCTTAGACTTTTAATTCCAGATTTTTATTGAACTCAAGTTCCACAATCTGCCGTGGTGGGATTGCTGGGTCAAACCTGGCAAACCTGGGTCCCCAGAGCATTACCCTGGGTCTCTGGAATACTAGTCCAGCAACAATACCCCTACGCCATTGCCTCCCCTCTCCAGGTCTATGAAAGCTGATATTCCTTTGACTGTATTTGCCAATAGAACTTGCCAATATTGCTTCAATAAATCAATTTGTACAATGTGCCTTGCTTGTCCTATCTTCTCAATACAGTCTTCTAATGATGGAATTGGATATGAATCAGCCTTTGTTACTGCATTTATTTTGCGATAATCTATATATTATCGTTGTGACCCATCTGGTTTCGGTACCATTACAATAGGTGAGCTCCAGTTACTGTGACTCGGTTCAATAACATCATTTTCCATCATAAATTTGTCTTCTTCCCTCACTTGGGCTAACTTCTTTGGATTGAGCCTGTAAGGACATTGCTTTATCAGTAATGCATCTCCCACATTAATATCATATATGGACAAAGACGTATTCCCTGGCCTATTTACACAAATTGATTTATGAGTTTGTAATACCTTTTGTAAGTCACCTTGACAGTTTTCTGGAAGATGGCATAATTCTACAACCAAATTTTTAAGTACCTCCATATTATCCAATCTGATACTGAAGGGTCAACTTTAGAATTTTCGACTTCTGATTCATTCTCGCACCACTGTGATATTTTTATTTCACTCCCTTCTTATTCACTGTAAACTGTTCATGCCTGACTATTGTTACAAATGGTCCCCGGGGTGAGGCCCCCCAATTTGTTAACTGCCCAAATGAGACCCCAATTGCTCCCTGGTGAGGAGGAATAAGCTGGCTCCCCTTCTTTATCCAACCCCCTCGGTTGGTCGCAAGGTTAATTTAGGGATCCCTTCTCACCGTGGATATCTTTTCCCAGTCTAAATGTTTTTTTTTGAAGGAGCCTATTTAATCAGGCTTTTGTGAGTCAAAGAAAGAGTAAGTTTATTAGTTACTGAAACCCGAGAAAAATAATAGAAATGCAACACACAGATCAGAAATGAGAAGTTAAGAGAGCAAATGAAAGTTTTTTAAAAATACAAATCAGTCTTTGGCTTGTCTGTGAGGCTTAGATAGCGATAAGTTGCAGCCATTAAGTTAAGTGACTTTGGCAGTTTCACAACTAGTTCGGAGACACTTGGTTCAGTCTTCATTTATGTATATTAGGCCAGCCTCCAATGCTAATTGCCTTGTTTCATATTGATAAAGAGGAGTCACTAAAATGTCTGTCTGTGCTTATAGTTGATAAGTCACCAGGACCATCTGGGATGCATTTGAGGTTGCTGAGGTAAGTCAGGGGGGAAATTGCAAAGGCATTGGCCTAATCTTCCAATCCTCCTTAGATACTGAGGTGGTGCCTGAGGACTGGAGAATTGCAAGTATTACATCCTTGTTCAAAAAAGGGTATAAGGATAAGCCCAGCAACTACAAGCCAGTCAGGTTAACCTCATTGGTGGGAGACGTTTTGGAACCCATGGGCTGTAACCTCTGAGCTCCCCAACATTAGATTTGGGGGGTACCCCAAAGATGCATTGGGGAATCTCTCTGGAAAGTT
Source organism: Carcharodon carcharias (assembly GCF_017639515.1). Lineage (NCBI taxonomy): Eukaryota > Metazoa > Chordata > Chondrichthyes > Lamniformes > Lamnidae > Carcharodon > Carcharodon carcharias. The sequence continues at coordinate 61,898,504 of NC_054480.1, read as the reverse complement.
CCCAGGTAAGGGTTTGTACGGCAACTGCCCAGAAGTGCTAACTTTCTGCGGACAATTGTGCTGCGCTGGGAACCATCTGAAAATGTGATTTAAATCACAAATGTCGGATTGTTCCACCAGGGTTGTACCAACAGCTACCGAAAAAATTTAGAAGAATTTAAACTCTTCTAACTCCTGGGTAACTATTGCAAAGACCCAGACCGATTCCCCCGACAGGACTCCCCCCCACCAACAGCCCTGACACCCCAGGGTATTCCCCACCCGCCGACCACCCGTAGGATTTCACCCACCCATGGGACTCCTCACCAAACACCCCCTCTGCAGACCTGACTCTTACCCCCTGACCTGACACCCCTGCACCCCCTTGTCTGACATACACACCCCAAAATCCCAACCCCCACAGTCCCTCAAACGCCTGACCCCCCCACCCCCTCCTGATGTCCAACCCCCCAAGGCCCCCACCCACCCTGAGTGTCCAGACCGCTCTACTCCCTCCCGATGTTCGACCCCCAGCCACCCACCACTGTGAATGTCCGGCCAACGCCATTCCCTCCCAAGGTCCAACCACCACAGCCCCCACAATGTCCGACCCCCCTGCCCCTCACTTCCCCCCCTCACAACCGTCTAGTCCCCCCTTCCAATGTCCGACTACCCCCAGCCCTCCCGATGTCTGAGCCCCCCATCCCCATGTCCAGGCCACAGCACCCCCTCCTGATGTCTGACTCCTCGCACACCACCCCCTCCCCCCATCCCCACCCGACTTCCGAACACCCCCATTCCCCTAATCATTTTCAATGGGATATTTAAACTTACCTGCTTTACGTCAGCTAGTGTCATAAAAAAGGGGTTATCTCCTCCTTCAATTCAACAGTGCTCAACTTTGATGCTGGACTTTGGAGAGAGCTACGCTACCTAGATCTCGCCCAGCCTGAGTTGGAAGTTCGGGCGAGACAGGCACGGAAGAAATTTGGCCTAGGTAAGTGGGCACGGAGTGGCAAACCAACCCTGATTGCTGCTCCGAAGAAATTACAACTATAATCCGGGACAAGTTAACAGTCACTTGGACAAGTGTGGATTAATTATTGTAAACCAGCATGGATTTGTTAAAGGCAAATTGTGTTTGCCTAACTTGATTGAGTTTTTTGATGAGGTAACAGAGAGGGTTGATGAGGGTAATGTGGTTCCTGTGGTGTATACAAAAAAGTAGAACATGGCCTTGTCATAACCAACACCCTGTTTCACCAGCAAGGCAAGCACAAGACCAGATGGTAACACCCACGGTCCAAACACTGGAACTTGCTCGACTACATCATTGTTCGAGCAAGGGACCACAGAGGTATTCACATCACCCACGCTGTGACAGCTGCTGGACTGATCACCACCTTATCTGATCTACCATCACCATCAACCTGGCCACCACACAGTGGAAACAACTGAAACAAGAAAATTTAAGTGGTAGCTGTCAAAGATTCCACCAAGGTGGCCCTTCCTGGTCAGTGGCTCACTGTCAACCTCCAGCCACTAGGAGTTACAGTGTACCCATTGTGCCTGGCTGACCCTAAAATCTACCATAAAAAGCAGTTGCAAAGAGGTGCTTGGCCTGTCTATCAGGAAACATTGCAACTGGTTTGACAAAAATGATCAAGAGATAAAAAAACAAATCAATCCTTTGCAGACTGGAAATTTCATCATACCTCAAGAGAAAAGCAGCAATCTTACAGGTGGTTAAAGGCAATGGCATAAAACCTATGTCATAAAGAACAAATGGCAGGTAGAAAGAGCTCAGGAGATCCAACAGATCATGGACACCACGACATGCATGGTTTCTTCCGCGCTGTCAGGACAATGGCCCAAGCACTCAAAGGCCCACCCAGCTGAAAGCCAAGCATGGAGGGGAGCTCATCAATGACAGGAGTGTAGTGAGCGTTTACTAGAGAGAACAGTTTGAAGAACTCCTCACTCCGTCTTCGACTTGAACATCATCAACTGCATTCATCCTCAATCTTTGGCGCTACCCCAGTCTTGAGTAAGGTTGAAAAATCGTTTGACAGCTGAAGAACAACAAGGTCTCTGGAGCAGATCGAGTCCCATCTGGAATTCTGAAATACGGCGGAGATACACTTCTGGCACCGCTGCACAATCTTCTATCCCCCATCTGAGAAGAAGAATGCATGCCGGGCAATCTCAGAGACGCTGTGATCATGACTATATTCAAGAAGGGAGACAACTTCAACTACGATAGCTACAGAGGAGTCTCCCTGCTGTCTGCCACAGGGAAGATCACTGCAAGGATCCTCTTCAATTGCCTCCTCCCAGTGGTTGAAGAGCTCCTTCCAGCATTGCAATGCAGTTTTCATCCATCAAGTGGTACCATAGAGATGATCTTCACTGCGCGGCAAAGTCAAGAAAAATGCAATGAACAGCACTAACAGCTATACGTGACCTTTTTCAGCCTCATGAAAGCTTTTGACTCTGTTAACCATGAAGGCTTATGAAATATCCTCCTCAAATTTGGCTGCCCGCAGAACTTTGTCATTACTCCACAATGGCATGCAAGCCATAATCCTCACAAACAGAACCACCACATACCCTATCTCAGTGAAGGCAGGGGCCAAACATTATTGTGTCATTGGACCAATCCTATTCTCCATTTTTCTCATTGCAATATTGCACCTCATCTCCAGCAAATTACCCACAGATGTGGAGAGAAACTACTGAACAAATGGGAAACTATTCAACCTATGCTGCCTTCAGTTCAAAACCAAAAATCGCACCAACCTCAATCATTGAGCTTTAGGATACAGATGATGCTTGTGTGCGCGCTCACTTAGAAACTGAGCTCCACGTCATTGTCAACCCATTCCCTGAAGCATATGAGAAATTGGGTCTTTCACTAAACACCCAGAAAACTAAGTTCCTATTCCAAACAGGTCCAACAGCAGAACAAATCTCCATCAATTAAGATCAATGGCGAGATCCTGAAAAATGTGGACCATATGACGTATCTTGTGAGCCACTTCTCAAAGAAGGCAGACACAGGCAACTAAATTCATCATTGCCTCCATTGTGCCAGCTCAGCCTTTGGCTGACTGAAGAAAGGAGTATTGAGGACCAGGATCTCAAACCCAGGACTAGGATCATGGTTTTCAGGGCAACAGTGATTCCTGTGCTCCTGTATGCTTTGGAGGCTTGAACAACTTACATCAGGCACCTCAAAGCACTGGAGAAGTACTGCCAGTGATGCTTTCACAAAATTCTCCAAATCCGGTGGCAACAAAGGTGGTCCAACAAGAGCATCCTCTCCCAAGCCAACAAACCCATCTTTGAGGCATTAATCACTCAAAACCAGCTCTCCTGGGTGGGACATGTCATTTGTTTGCCCGACACCAGACTCCTAAAGCAACTGTTGTAACTCGGAACTCAGTCATGTCAGGAGACTACCAGTAGACCAGCCAAAACCCTTTAGGGATGTCCTCAAAGGACCCCTGAATAGAATAAATATTCCATCAACTGATAGGAATCCCTTGCTTGTGATCGATCAAATGAAGAATGTTCATTCGGGAAGACACTGGATACGAGAGACTTCAAAGGGAACACGTAGAGGTGAAGTTGAGGCATTGGAATGAGCGTACAAACCTCCAAACACCTCATCTGCTTGACTGTTTAATTCCCACCTTTCCTGTATGCAGCAGAGTTTCCAGATCATTTATCGGACTTCGCCCTCTCAGAATCTATTGAACCAGAACTGAAGCAAGTCATCCTCATTCCCAAGGGCCTGCCTAAGCAGGAGATGTATATGGATTTCCAATTGTCCCATACTTTATTTTCCCTCTGTCACTGACCATCACAGCATCCACTTGGCCAAATGCAAAAATAAAAGCTCCCACAAAATAAACAAACCAAATTTGTGTATTACCTGCTGCATCATTACGCTGCTTTGTAGTTGGATCAGAATTAGCTCGTTTCATGTAAAGTTCTGTGCAAAGCCCTGTGCAAAGTTGGTGCTAGATTAATCCATGCTTTTTGATATTGATTGTAGACTTTCTGGCAGATTTCCCAACTCACCAACCATTTTGCTGTGGATGCCAATCAGCATTCTTCTGTATGCAGCCCCATTAAAATTCTTCATCTGATTCCCCTGCAGCAGAACTCATTGTAACCTTGCCCACCAGCAAGTTGCTACCTGCGTTATCCTTGCTTCCTGCCCTGCAGTGCACATGTGCCTGATGTCTCACCATATGCTGATCCACTTCTAATCTATACCCCAAGATACATGCAGTGTCAGTATCTGAGCTGGTGGCTTTGACTGTGAAATTACAGAGCGTGCATTCATCACTACTCTCCTCTTGGTATTCCTCTATTGCCTTGCCAGTTTGTACCTCTTGGGAATTTATTTCAAAGAGGTTGGAGTACAGGAGAAAAGAACTCTTACTGCAATTGTGTAATGTCTTGAGTAGCCCACGCCTGGAGTATTGTGTACAGTTTTGGTCTCTTTATCTAAGAAAGTATTTTAAAGCAGAAAATGTTGGAAATACCCAGCAGATTATGGCAGCATCTGTGGAGATAAACAGAGTTAACATTTCAGGCCTGTGACCTTTCATCAGCACCTGGAAAAATTAGAAATATATTTGGTTTTGAGCAAGGGTTGGGTGGGACAAGGACTAAAGGAAATATATGTTTGCCTTAGAGAGAGCATAACAAAGTTTTACTGGATTGATTCCTGGGATGAACGGATTCATACGAGGATCTTGCCTAGAGTTTAGGTAAATGAGAGATGATCCCACTGAAACATATAAAATACTTAAGACACTTGCAGAATAATGCTGGAGGCTATTTCCCCTATCTGAGCAGTCTAAAACTAGGGGTCGTAACCTCAGAATACAGGGTCAGCCATTTGGGACTGTGATGAAGAGAATTAATTTCTTCATTCAAAATGTTGTGAACCTTTGGAATTCTTGACTGTATAAATCTGTGAATGCTCAGCCCATTGAGCATACTGAAGTCAGAGTTTGACAAATCTTTGGATACTAAGGGCAATGGGGATATGTTATCGTGTGGGAAGCTATGGCTGAGGTAGGAGAGCAATCATAATCTTGTTGATTGGTGGAGCAGGCTCAAGGCTCTGAATAGACTATTTCTGTTTCTACTTCTAATGCCCTTACAAAAGGGAAAAAAAAAACACAAGGGTAAAGTTGCAGTGCAGCATCAGTGAGAAATAATTGGTAGATGCTTCCTCCACCTGCAGCTTGTAAATCAGGAAAGATTGTGGGATCAGGAAGAAGTGGAATGCGGGAAGGAGGATTAGTTATGAGGAAAACCTCGGCCAGGATTTTCTATGCCCACCGGTGCCGGGCGTGCTCCATGGCATGAACGGACAATATGGCGAGATGGCCAAAAATCAGTTTCACAACATTGTGAAACCAGTTTGCAATCATCTACTCTGCCCATCGATGGCGGGCCGCGTTCCCCACCATCAGATGTCAGGAACTTCATTGTAATATATTGGCATATCATTATAAGGCTAGCCCGCCAGACTCATTTACCACCCACCACACCCCCCACCCCCACTGAATCACCCACCGACATCAGCGGGAAAACATGCCGAGGTGTTTTACAATAGCATGTATAAGGTGTGCACCTGATGGGCTGCACTTCACACGGGGCTCCAAGGTTTGTTTGCCTGCCTTGCTTTGGTCAGCACTAGCAGTCATCAGTGACAGGCTTCACAGACAGCACCACATCACTTTTAGAGGGGCTCACAAGTAAGTCCTCCACCTACCAGATCAGCCATATGTGGGTGGCTTTTCAGTGGCTGTAGTGCAAGGTCTTGCAAGGGGACCGGGGCGAAGTGGCCTTAGGCAAGGGAAGAGGCAGCAGGACAAAAGCTGTACTGGGAAAGGAGGGTACCCCAGGGTGTGTGTGGGGGCACATGTTGATCTTTGCGTGACCTCAAGATGGAGAGGCCTGAGGACGTAATCTCCAGAGGAGATGATGCCATATGTGAGGGTATGTGTGTGAGAATGGGTGGTGATGTCCCTTGAATGACAGTGAGTGAGATGCCAGTGAATGTGTGATGAACTTGAGTGTATGAATTTAGGAGATGAGGTGGTTGCTATACCCTGGCTTCACGGATGAGATCATTCATCCTCTATCTACGTTGGATGGCCAACCTCTCTTGTGCAACATTGGCACTAGTAACCACTGCCATCACCTACCAAGCCGGAGTAGTAATGTAGCTGCCCCTCCTGTGGCCAGAACGGTGGTAGAGAACATCACAGCGGGCCTCCATGGCATCTAAAAGGCGCTCGAGGGCCGCAGTCTTCTTGCCTTTTGGAGTCATGTCTTCTTTGCTGCAGTCCTGGGCTGGAAGCACTGAGCGCAACTGTACATTAATTGTGGTGCATTAAAAGTGGTGAGGTGATGGCATGGCAGGTGAATCGGAGCCCACCCACCATCGAAACGACATGTATCCTGGAATGCATAATTAATGCAATGGGTTTGAGATGATACAGTGTGAAAAGCCACCATTGTGGTCAATGAGTAAAACATCACTTTACCCGCTCACTACCACACTTAGGGATGACTCTGCCCATCACCTTTGATGCTTTCAGCCCTGCAGTTAGCCATGGCCTCATCAATGGCTGGCTCAATTGTGCTTAGCACTGACCCTTCCATGGGAATTTGGACAGGTAGACTACTGCTGCCTCTGGTGTACACTACCATGTCCTGCAAGAGAGATAGAAGTATGTCAAGCGAGTATTGTGCCATCTGTTTGGCTTAAGTAGTTTTGATGGTTGAATAGCTGGGGCAGGGTATGCAACCTGCGAGATGTGAGTTTGTGTCTTGCAGCAGTGCTAAGTGTATCAGGGTAAGATGAAGCACATGAATGTGAAGGAGGCGTTGTTGATATAATTTGTTGGTAGGTGACTGATGGGGGTGTAATGATTCGTACAGTGGTTGTAACTACCAGTGCAATGGTAGGATGTTGCATTTGAAAATACTTTCGCTGACCCTGACCATTCAGGTGAAATTAATAACTCCTTGTGGCATTGCATTCAGGTCCTTGAATCCTGGCTGGGACCTCCATGGTTATCTGCTCCCACTGCTTTCTGACTGTAACTCTGGAGGATCTCCTAGCCCTCACAGTATACAGGGCATCATCTCTCCTACTTTCCACCTCCTCCACCCAGACCTCCAGTGCAGCTTCCGAAAACCTTGGAACTAGTGCTGTCTAGTGTTGCATCATTTCTCACTTTTTCTCAGGTCAGATTCACTTCAACCACGATTTCCAGCACCTGCTCCAGCCACAATGAACCTTCCCTTTAAAAGGTCCAAGCTAACTTTAAGAAGTGCAGGATAGCTTTGAGCGGTTCTAGCCACTCACAATATTGGCCCCCTGGTGATGCATCCTGAAAATGACAAGAGTTGTTAGGGGCAGACATGACGCTCATTCACAGTTTGTATGCTGCCTGAATTGCACCCAGTGGGAGCAGGATAATTGTGCATCACAACCCTTGCACCTATCTTCAGGGGCCATTTGATTCAGCTTCTTAAATGTCTGGAACTGCTTTATCCAGTTATAGACCTTAATCCAATTTTTAAACAGAAAAGAAGCCACTCCTAAAATGAACTGACCTATGGATTAGGAAGTCTGTATATTGTCAGAATTTTGCCCAGTTATGTTGTTAACCAAGCCATATCAGCATGGTTTGCACCCAAACCTCAGCAGCAACTCCAGCTTCGACTAAAGACAACACTTTGGGCACCAAGCTGTTTACAAATGAGCTTTCCCTCTTGCTATTTCAATCCCATTGCCTGACAAACTGAAAGGATTTGGCTTTGTGTGACTTCAATCTGATCGCTCCAAGACTGCTTCTCCGTTGTACAAGTAAAACCTTGTATTGATAGTAGCTGGGAGTTAAGTACAATGTGACCTTGTGTACTGGGTTTGTATGTTATCTCTGTATGTATTGACATGACACTCCATCATACTGCCTGCTACGCTGCTAGATAGCCACCCCTGCACATCTCTGAATAAGTACTGCATCAATCGCACAGGGTAGACATCACAAAACAGTTGTACAGAATTAGTTCAGAAATTCTAACTAGATGTAAACATCATAGCTTTCCCCCCCTGCTAGTCTTTTGTATAGTTTTTGGAATATAATAAGAATTGGAGAGGGAAACATATATGGCTACAACACTAGAGTAAGAATTCCTCTGATCACTATACAGCGTCATTGTAATTATGTGTGACAATCTTCTCTTGCAAAGTTTTAATCAAATTTTAGATTATGTTTACCATTTGCATCAACAGAGACACAAAGGGCAATTTTAATCCCCCAGGGTGGGTAGGAGGGACAGTTTCAGAGTGGAAGGATTAAGTTTAAATTCTTTAAATTGGGAACCAACCCAACATGGCTACTTCCAGTCTAGCTGGGGTGGTTAGAGGTCGGGCTAGTGTCCCCTGCTCAAGATATGGGTCAGGAATTGTGTTTAATTGAGGCTGCATTTCTCAACTATATGGATATAAAGGCTCAGGAAGCCTGCATATAATAGGAGGAAGGATCTGCTGGCTGGAGCAGGAAAGTACTATTACAACACTGCTGGTGGGCCAAGAAAAGCAGAAGTGCCTTTCCCCTGCCTCCAAGCTAATCTACAATGTTTCACATATCTCTCTCTTTAGCTCCCCCATGATCAGCATTTCAGTCCTCCCAAAAACGTTTTGACAGCACAATTGACTATCACTGAAGGAGCACCATCACCACAATTCCAAGGCCATAAAATCCTGGTTTAGGAATTGTGGAGATGGTGTATCTTCAGTGATAGTCAATTGTGCTGTCAGAATATATTTTAGATTATTTTTGGTTTGTGAATTTTGTTTTCTGTTAAAAATTTTCAAATGCATTTAGCCTCCATATGACATTGATATAATTATATACTCAGAGGAATTTTTGGATCTAATCTCATTAAATTTGACTTTGATGAGTGAGATGGAAAAACATTGTGCACTCAAATTTAAGAACATGCATAAAATGAAAAATAGCTGATAATTCCTTTTAAGCTTTGCAAGTCTCACCCATATTTTATGTTTGATGAACACCTGGTCTGTCTATTTATAGAAACAGACTGAATCCATTTTTTCAGTGTGAGAAGGAGCAGGTGGAGCTGAATCTCTATCTTATTATACCAATTTATGAGTATCTGTTTAAAGCATAATGTACACATCTATTATGTGCAACAAATACATGTATCTATGTTACACACTTTCAAGTTGTGCTTTTTAGGAGAGTTGTTTTTAAAAAAATCATTCATGATGTAAGCATCACTGGCAAGGCCAACATTTATTGCCCAGCTCTAATTGCCCTTGAAAAGGTGGTAGTGATTTGCCTTCTTGGACCGCTGGCAGTCCAAGTGATGACCATAATGTTAGGTGGGGATTTTGACCCAGAAAAATAAAGGAACAATGGCAATATTCCCACATAAAGTTAATGAGAATCAAGTTTGTTGTGGTCCAAGTTTATGTCAGTAGCTCTGTGTAAAAGGTATCCAGAGCTTTCTACATGAATCCTGCCAAATAGCACGCTGCACATTATTTTCCCAGAATCTGGCTTTTGTTCCCCACTGATTTATTTCAAATTTGAATTTTCCTAATGGCTGCACATTGCATGAAGCAAGGGGTTTATTCTTGTAGGTGTCCACAGCTGCCATTTATTGGCAAGCACAGGAAAGAAATTGAAGCATCACAGGGGAAAACGGCATTTAATGTTTCTCATGCCAAATTGTGTCAAATCCTGTTAGAGGGTCACATCAAAAATGCATGCAGCCTCTCCAACAATCAATGCTTGCTGAATAATTATTTCTGTGATTTTTTTTAGGAATCAAAAGTGCTCTTCTAGGACTTCTTCTTCTTGTTAAATGTTCTCTAAAGCTCTACTTCACAAGCAGTTTTTATTGACACTGCATCCTCAGCGAGCTGGTGAATAAAATGCCTCATTAAACTAGGAAATTAGTTTCTGATTTAACCCTGTGAGTGCAGGAACCTTCTGGAATAACAATGTACATAAGGAGTTCTCCAAATTATCCCTCTTTGGAAAGAAAGGGGGAGAAATTTGACTGGCACCTAATATGTGTGAGAATTCAGTGCAGCAACAGATTCACATGCCAGAGTGTTACAGCTGCAGCTGATGAAAATGCTGAACAAGCCAGGTCTCAGATTGAAATCCATCTCGTCTGAAAGTAATTTTTTTTTATTGTACGAACAAAGAGAGAAAGCTACTGAACACAAAAGCACAGGACTTTTAAAATGTGAAGAATGCAAGTGTTTATTAAAAGAAAGAAAAGAAATGATAAAACTTAAACACGTCCAAGATAAAGGATACACGGTCATAAAAATCTTTTTTAAAACCCCCCCAAAATACTTTATCAAAGGTGCACAATAAAACTATCTTTTTAGCAATAGCCCTTATAGATTTGTAACCATGAAATCCAGGAAATATTACCCAAACTGAGAAATTACTTTCATTTTAAACAGAAGTGCAATCTACGGCTTCCCAGAACAACTCCACGCTGAGGTAGCTCTTCCAAAGGTAGATCAAAAATACAAGACAACTGTTTCATGGGACAAAAAGTCTCCTGGCCCAAAACTGGGTTGCTTTCTTCAATTAAAACACTTTCACAGTTTTTCCAGTACACTCCACACACATAGGAGTTGGCTTGCAGTGGGATATTCCCCCACAGCAACTCTCAATAGCTGAAACCTTGTATTCATAAAAAACCCTTTTCAGACCTTTCATCTTAGTTCTCCATTGTCTTCAAATATCTCTTTGAAAACTCAAGTTCCCAAATATTAAAACCATTCATGTTCCTATTTTACCTCTATTTTTGGGTCAATAAAATTTAAAAGGCCTGCCCCGTTTGCTCACAAATCTTTTGTAAAATGCATTGTTCTTTAAATCTTTAAGACTCCTTTGAAATGCAACAGTTACACACCAATTTCAACTTATCCCCAAATGGAAATGTCGGACCTATTCTGTTTATTTGAACATTGAGACCCACCATGAGGCCTCTTTACAACATGCAAGAAGATAACACCCTTAGATCCTTTTCATCCCTTAGATCGCACAGGCAATTTGACTCCAACAACCTCTTCTTTAATACCCATGTCATCATAAGAGGCCTGAGTCAGATCTCGCTTTGGGATTCATTTGAAAGCCACTTGTGATCTGGGGCATCAACAGGCACTGCACCATAAGTCATTGGGTGGGAAGAGCATTTGGTCAGATCAGGTGAGCAGGCAGTTGTCAGATTGGGGAGAGCAGATAATCAGTGGGCTTGAGAGAGCGGACAGTTGGTCAGCCCTCATGCAATGTCAGACCTGGGGAATGGTGTGATCCCAGAGTGCTTCTATTGTGCTGACATAGAGCTGAACTTTTGTTGAGGGCCCAGCAGTTACTTTCCTACTTCTCTGGGACCAACAAAAATAAAAACTGAAATGTTCTTGGCTCTTTTTTTTTGTTGCAGAGCCTATGAATGTTGCTGCCTTGGGCACACAATGTCCAACATAATTGGGCATAATTGTACCTGAATTTCACATTAAATAGCCCTGTTTCAGATGGGGGCCTAGGACAACAATAAAAACTTACATTTATATGGCACCTTTAATGTAGTGAAACATTCCATGGCATTTCACAGGAGAGATTCTCAAATATATTTTTGGCACTGAGCTGCTTAAGGAAATCTCAAGACAGCTGGCTAAAGGTTGGATCAAGGAGATAGATTTTAAGGAACATCTGCAATGAGAAGAGAGAGGTAGAGCGGCAGAGAGATTTAGGGAGGGATTCCAGGGCTTAGCATCTAGGCAGCTGAAGGCATGTGCACCAAAGAACGCAAAGAAATCAGTGATACTCAAAGGGCCAAAATTGGAGGAGAGCAGAGATTTTGGAGGACTAAGGGGTTATTCTGGCTAAAGAGTGAAAAAAAAGCATTAAATAGGTGGAGTGCTAATGAGACACACTTATTTAAATGTCTGGATTTAGCACACAATTTCGGTCCTAACTGCTGATTGTCATAATTTGGACTTTTTTGGAGTCATTAAACCAGATATCTGCAGATTTAGCACTCAAATGCTGATTAAACTCAATTTTCATGAAGCTGTATATATGGCTCCTCACCCAGTTTCACTAAAGGTGTGGAGCATGCTGGCTGGTGCACAATGGCAGAATGCAGGGTGGCTCAGTGACAAGGGCACACAGATCCTCATATATGGCACTGGAAGCCCTGGTAGAGGAGACCAAGAGGAGGGTGGATGTCCTTTAGAGGGGGAGGACTGCTTCACCCTCCTCGCCCTCTCTCTCTTGCAGCAGCTGGTGCTGCACTATCTGACCTCAGCTTCTCCTCCCATTTGTTGTCCAGACAAAGGGAGACCCCTAACAAGATGCCCATAACCAAGCACACCTTTTCCCCTGATGTGTCTGATAGGGGGTCCATTAAGGTGGTAAAGCTTACCCTCTTTAGGCGTAATAAATGATACTTGAGCATTGATGAATTCTTGGCAATGTGTCCCAGAAGGTCTGCCATTGTGTTTCAAATGTCCTTTTTACTGCACTAGCAGCAATGACCATGACATGGTGAGTGTCCCTTTAATTAGTGCTTGAGAGCCACATTAAAGACATATCTACTTCTAAATAGTTGGCCGTTGTTAGCAGAGGGCAGCAATTGAAGTGTGAGGCACCAAAATGTCATGCAGTTTTTCATTGAGCAATAGAAGGTATTTTAAATGATAAATCAGCTGTTTAATGATCCTCAGGGTGGACGTTCCTAGCGTTAGATTCAACGCCTTTACCATGATAGCCTCTTGTGCTAAATGCAGAATAAACAGCATTTCACTTAAGATTCCATCGTGATCATCTCAGAGGCTCTTTAGTACCTAAAGCCGACAGCATCAATGGACCTCTAAAAATATCCCAAGTCAATTTGTGCTTCCAGTCCCGAACATCGAGCATACTATAAAGCACGCAATGTTGTTGTGCTATGGGATCTTTAATGCCTTTTGTAAGAAGCACACTGATCCTCAGTTTAATGTTGCAACTCAAGGACAGTGCCCCCTTAATAACACACGAGTGTTAGTCTAGGTTATGCATTCATGTCCTGGAGTGATATAAGTCGACATAAATGTGAGTGGGAAACAGCCTGCTATTGGGAAACTTAAAGCTCTTGGGCAGAATCATCCCAGGTTTGCACTAAGTGTGGTAGTGGGCAGGTAAAACGATGTTTTACCTACCGGCCACAATGACGAATTTTCACACCACACCGTCACTTCACCACTTCATCACACCAGGCATCACATTTAAAGAATACCCAGTCCAGGACTGCGGCAAAGAAGACATGGCTCCAAAAGGCAAAAAGACTGCAGCGCTCGCAGGCCCGCTGCGATGTCCTGTACCCCCTGCTTTGGCCAGAGGAGGGGCAACTACGTTACCACTCTGGCTTGGCAGGCAGTGGCAGTGGTGGTCAGTGCCAATGTTGCACAGAAGAGGTTGGCCATCCAATGCAGATAGAGGATGAATAATCTCACCCATGCAGCCAGAGTATGGCAACCATCTCATCACTCTAAACTCACACACTCAAGCCCATCGCACATTCACTGGCATCTCACTCACTGCCAGCTCAAGGGACATCACCGCACATCCTCACACACATACCCTTACATCTCCATCTGGCCTCATCCCCTCTGGAAACTGTCTCCTCAGCCCTCATCATCTTGAGGCCACTTGCACAATCAATATGTGCCCCTATACACATCATGGGATACCCTCCTTCCCCAGTACAACTCTAGTCCTGCAGCCTCTTCTCTTGCCTGAGGCCACTTCTCCCCCTTCCCCAAGCAAGACTTTGCCCTGCAGCTGATGAAAGGCCACCCACATATGGGTGATCTGGTAGGTAGGGACCTAACCATGAGCCCCCCTAAAAGTGATGTGGCATTGTCTGTGAAGCCTGGCGCTGATGACTGCGAGTGCAGACCAAAGCAAGGTAGGCAAACAAACCTTGAAGTCCAAATGAAGTGCAGCCCGCCAGGTGCACACTTTATATATGCTGTTGTGAAACACGTTGGCATGCTTTCCTGCCAACGTGGATGGACGATCCAGCCAGAGGGTGATGAGTCTGGTGGGCTGGCCTTATAATGATATGCTGATGTACTACAATGATGTCCGATGGTAGGGATCAGAGCCCATCACTGGTGGGCGGAGTTGACAATCGCAAACTGGTTTCATGATGTCATGAAACCGATCTTTGGGCTTCTCGCCATATTGTCCACTCACATCACCAAACAGGCCTGAAGCCAACGGATGCAGAAACTTCCAACCCTTGTGTCTAATTTACATTTTTGAAATTTCCAGAAATGCTTTCAAAAACCAGACCGGTGACAACCCTGCTTTTATCTCTTCCATGTGGCACAATTGGTGAAAGAACATAGACTTCATATTGTCATGAGGCTATGCACCTTTATTTTTTGAAAATATGACTTTTCAACTGTCAACTGACAAGAATTTTTACAATTTAAACTGAGACAGAGCAAATTGCTTAAAATGCAAGACCAAATTCCAAGGTGAAGGTGTGAAACAAACAAATCGCCATCAGGGGAATATGAAGAGAGAGATATTTCCTATAATTCAGACACCCATTGGAACTTGTAACTGTCTATGGAAGAGACATTAAAAATGCAAAGTACTGGATATTTAAACAATGGCTGCCACAGACGGCCACACCTAAAACCTGTTGGGAATACAAAATGGTGTGAAATATTTGAAGGCAAGGCTGCCTGGCCACTTGAGAGAAATTGCATGTGACAAAGGCATATCAAGAAAGTCTTCAGCAGGGGAAACAGGCTGAAGGCTGCTCTCCCTCCCTCTCTCTCCCTTTTGGAATAAGACTGTCGCCTGGTTTGAGAAGCCAACTCTACCAGAAAACTACCAGCGAACTGAGATCTAGTGATAATTGCAACATCTTCTACATCTGATAGCATCCAGGAAACAGCTAACCTAAATCAACCCCGGTCCCTCTCTCCCTGTCTCCCGATCCCTCTCTCCCTGTCTCCCGGTCCATCTCTCCCTGTCTCCCGATCCCGCCACAGCATTTAAAATCTATGCCTCAAGGACAATCAAAGGACACTTAACTGTATATTCTTTTACCTTTTTTATTGGACTCTATCTTCCCTTATTTCTGGTACCTGTGTGTGTGTGTGTGTGTGTGTGTGTGTGTGTGCATGTGTGTCTGTCTGTGTGTGTATATGTTTGTCTGTGTATGTGTGTCTGTGTGTGTATGTATGTTTGTGGGTATGAGTGTGCATGTGTGTCTGCCTGTGTGTCTGTGCGTGTCGTGTGCGTGTGTGTGTGTGTGCCTCTGTGTGTGTGTGTGTGTGTGTGTGTGTGTGTGTGTGCCTGTGTGTGTGTCCAAATGACTGCATCAGGGCCGAATGCTTGATGTCCCATTTTTATTATTTTTCTCAGTTTTAGTGGTTAATAAATTTGCTCTTCCTTTGACTCAAGAAAACCTTGTTTGATTGGCTCCTTATTGCTCAAAGTCTAAATAGTTAAACACACTCTGATTTGAAAAAGCCATTTCCTCGTGAAAAAGAAGTTTAAATCTTTGTTGTGACCGGCTGAGGAGCTTGAAGAGAGGGGAGCCAGTTCACCCCTTCTCACCTCATCATAACAATATGAAGACAGCACATAATCGTATGTTATTTTTTGTACTGCTTTCTTGAAATGGCAAATGCAAGTGTGAGGACAAAGCATAGTGGTAATGTTACTGGACCAGTATGAATTAACATTCTAGAGACATCAGTTCAAATTCCACCATGGCGGCTGGGGAATTTAATTAATTAATAAATCGGGAATAAAATGTTAGTATTAGTAATGGGGACCATGAGCTACTGGATTATCGTAAAAAACCATATGTTTCACTAATGCCCTTCAGGGGAGGGAATTGGATGTCCTTACCTGCATGGTCTGGGCTACATGTGACTCCAGACCAACAGCAATGTAGCCGACTATTATCTGCTCTCTGAAGTAAGCCAGTTACAGATGGGCAATAAATGCTGGCTCTGCCAGCAACACTCACATCACAAGGACAAATAAAAAAGAAATTAAGATGCAAATGTTGAAAGCAGAGAAGCAGGGACCAACATCTTCCAGAAGACTGCATGTGTTTAGGCAGTAAAATGCATCCGACTGCCTCTTTTCTTTGTGCTCACTTTGACAATACTAAATCATGTGTGTTGAACAGTCTTCAAGGTTAAACACAAAACAGATGAATGTTGGAGGTAATGATCTGTGCTTAATGTGATCATTCTGTAATCAACATCTATTCATCTAAGGGACTTAAGAAATTTTCTTTCTGATGAGTTGATAACATTCAATGATTAAAACCAAATAACTCCTTAACATTTGACCTGTGGTTTGAGTGCACATGAAGAAAAAGTGCACTGCGACATGTTCTGTGTTGTATGGGGGGGGTTATAATGGGCACAATTAGATTTCAGTTTTCTGTGTTCATTTTCAGCCACGTTCCATTTTGTTTAAACATGAAGTTTGTTTTCTAATTTTAAAAGTCTTGTGGTTTAAAAACTGAAACATCAGGAAAATGGTCCTCTTCCTTATGAGCTTATGTGTGTAGTCACATGTGGAGGACTCATGCAGCTGGGATATTAATGGAATTCAACGAACAATAATGTGTATTTATATAGCACCAGGCATTTCACAGGAACATCATAACATAAAATTTGACACTGAGAAAAGTAAGGCAGTTGGCCAAAAGCTTGTGGCAAATGGTATGTGTCTTAAAGGAGGAAAGAAAAGTAGAGGGCAGAAGGGTTTAGGGAGGGAATCCAAGAGCCCAGGACCTTGACAACTGAAAGCATGGTCACCAATGGTGTAGCAATTAAAATTGGGAATGATTGCCTCCTCATAACAGACATAATGTACAAAATGCTCCACTCTGGTTAATCAATGTATATGCTCCAGCTCAACACAGGGAGCAGTTCACCTTCCTCCAGCAGTTCCCTCTGCTGCTGGCGATGCCCAGGCCGCTCATCCTACTGACATCTATGGCATCTTCAATTCCTCTGGCCAATCCGGCAGGGCCAACAGCAAACTGGGTGCAATGTCCAGACTAATCATGGGAATGGCAAGACACCAAGCTACATGATGCCTTCAGCAACCCTTCAGATGGAGTGCTGCATAGATACACCCTGTTAAGGCCAGATGGGTCCAGCCGCTCTAGGATAGACTTTCTGTTTTTGTTCCATAGTCACGGTCAGATCCATCAATGTCAAGCCGGTATTCTTCTCTGGCTACTGCTTCCTACTGCTCAACTGCCTTTTTCAGGAAGATCAGAGGATTGGCAGGGGGGATGTGGAGGTTGATCATGAAATTGTTGACCCCTGAAAATATTGAGGAACTGAAAATGATTACAGTGGTAAAGTGAGGTACCCTGTCCCTTTAAGAGAATGCAAGTATACTGATCTTGAGACAGCACTGACACATCACTGTACAGCATGGGCAACTGGGAACATAAGTCTAGTTCTGGAGGTTTCTGAGTGAGCAGGTATGATCTAGTTCTCTGCCCTATGTCTCAATAAACCATCACAGTTTATTATTACATCAGTCTCTCCCCATTATTGATTGCAAGCAGCAATTGATGAGAACATAGGAAGGCCTGCAGTTAGAGTTCGGTTAGCCAATGAGCTCATTTACCCAAGACATAAAAGTGGCGACGAGGGTAAAAACATTGCAAGGCCCCTGAGTGAGAATCCACAAGACAGGTGAACAAAGCATTAGAAAGAGCATCTGTACTTAATTCATAAAATAGGCGACAGCTGACAATCGGAGCAGAAAGCAGTGCTGCAGTTTAAAAAAAACCCTGCAGAATCGCGATTGTGGAGAACCTGACAAAAAAGAGCACAAAACACAGCAGAGAAAATCCGACAGCTGTAGAGACCGGATTTTTAAAAAACGATGACTGCTCTTAAAGCGGCAACACATATAAAAGGGTAAATACATGGAAAATGGCTATGGGCAGAAAATTATAAGAGAAGCCAGAGAGAGGACTACTCCATGGTATGCCAAACACCTAAATTTGTCAGTATGTTGAATGCCTAGAATTCTTTTTTACCGCTAACAACATTGCGGAGCAGGAGGAGAAGAGGGAAATTCTTTTGTCCTCATGTGGAAGCAAAACTTACACGTTGATCTGTTTACCCAACCTAGTGCCCCAGACTCGAAGACTTTCGATGAGTTAATAAAAATTGTACTGGGACCAAAGCCCTCAGTTACTATGCAGCGCTTCAAGTTCAATTCAAGGAACAGACTTCCGGAGGAGGTAGTTGCTGACTATGTGGCCATTTTAAAGGCAATAACTGAGCATTGCAAATTTGGAACGTCCATGAGTGATATGTTGAGAAACCGGCAGTATGTGGGATTGGAGATGATACTATCCAAAGGCATTTGTCAGCCGAACCTAGTCTAGACTCCAATATGGCATTGGAATTAGCTACCGCAATGGAGAGTGCTGTTAGAAATTCCGAATCTACAAAAGACATACAGAATGGTGCCATCCATCTGAATGAGTGGGATAATCTTGCAACAAAAGGCACAAAAATCTCGGACTTCATGGAGAGGCGGAAAATGCTCTCTAGCTCCAGACCATTAAAAAACAACTGTACTGCAGTGACAACCCACAAAATGAATGAGAGAAATGCATTCAGGCCTCCAGTGGTAGAATGACAATTCAAACAAGTCGAGTGCTTTTTCTGCCACCGCTATGGTCACATAAGGCGGCACTGCAGAGAAAGGTTAAAGCAGCACTATAAGCTGCTAACTGTCAATAAGGTGACCAAAATTGACAGACACCTGATGCCCAAGGTTGAGGAACTGTATTCAAAGTTGGCAGGGGGCACCATATACATAAAATTAGACATGAGTCATGCCTACCAGCAGGTAGAGTTGGAAAATGACTTGAGGGAATTGGACACCATTAATATACACCAAGGATTGTATCAATAGACATGTCTACCCTTTAGGGTCTCCTCGGCGTGTGTTATTTTCCAAAGAACAATGGAAAGCTTGCTCCAAGTATTGCCCCATATGATCGTTTACTTGGATGATGTATAAGTCATGGGACTGACCGATGGCGAACACTTAGCAAATCTAGAAGAGGTGCTCAAATGCTTCGCACAGGTAGGAGTACGTTTAAAATGAAAGAAGTGTCTGTTCCATGCTAAGGAGATAGTTTATTTGGGCTACAAGGTTGATGCGCAGAGCCTGCATCCTGTGGAAGAAAAAGTCCAGGCCATTTGCGAGGCACCTGCCCCGAGAAATACCACAGAGCTTAAGGCCTTCTTAGGCATGGTAAACTACTACAGCCGATTCCTCCCAAACCTCTTGACTGTGTTGGTCCCATTGTATGGGAGGTTAAGAAGAACCAGAGATGGAGTTGGCAAGCCACGCATCAGGATGCCTTCCTGAAAGTGAAGTGATTGTCAGCCTTGTTGATCCACTTTGACCCCAAGAAGGAATTAATTTTAACATGTGATGCGCCCCCCCTATGAAATAAGGGCTGTCCTTTCACATCAGATGGCTGCAAATGACAAATTGGTTATACATCTCGTACACTCAGTGTTGCAGAGTGATGATATTTCCGGATTGAAAAGGAAGGCTTATCTATTGTGCTCAGCATCTAGAAGTTTCATCAATATCTCCAGGGTCACCATTTCCATATTATAACCGACCACAAGCCCTTACTGGATTTATTTGGAGAAGATAAAGCAATACCTCCTATTGTATCGGCTCACATCCAGAGGTGGGCGGTAATATTAGCTGTTTACGAATACACTTTTGTTCACTGTTTGGGGAGTCAAATTGCACATGCCGATGCACTAAGCTGCCTTACCCTGCCAGCTATTAATGGGGAGGCTCCAATTCCCCAGGGACTGGTCTTAGTGCTAAATTTCCTGGATTCCCTCTCCCATTCAGACCAGACAAGTTGTGAGTGGATAAGTCGGGACCCGCTATTGTCTAACATCTGGGAGCAGGTCTTGAATGGTTGGTCAGTTGGATCTAAATCCGTGGAGGTGAAGCCCTATTCTGATCTTAAATATAAACTCTCCTGTCAGGACAGCATATTACACGGGGAAGCAAGGGTCAATGTGCCCCCAAAGGGATGAAGGCCGCTATTAGCTCACCTGGGCTTTAGCAGTATGAGGATGCTCATTTGTGGTGGCCAGGCATGGACTTGGATATAGAAACCCCAGTCAAAAGCTGTCCTCAATGCCAGCAGGTGCAAAAGCTGCCCCCTTAGCTCCATTGCACCCATGGGAATGGCCAGAGGGGGCCATGAGTGCACCTCCACGTTGATTATGCGGGACCCTTCTTGGGCACAATGTTCCTTTTACTGATTGCCTCCCACTCCAAATGGTTGGGCGTCTATGAAGTCTGGTCATCCACTTTGGCTGCCACCATAGTCCGTTTCTGGCAGAGTTTTGCAGCGCATGGGTTGCCAGAGGTCCTCGTGTCCAACAAGGGGACCGCTTGTACCAGCGGGAAGTTCTAGAGGCTCACAACCCTTAATGGCATTACCCATATCAAAACCTCATCCTACCACCCAGCATTGAATGGCATGGCTGAGCGGGCAGTCCAAACCTTTAAATCCAGGATGAATATGATGGAAGGGGATTCCTTCTGCATGAAATTGTCAAGGTTCTTGAACACATACCAGACCATGCCACACATGACAACCAGCATTGCTCCTCAGAACTCCACGCCCAGCTGACCCTTATCTGACTGAATTCGAAGGGCAGAGTGGAGAAAAGCCAAGAGGCGCAGAAGACCAGGCATGATGATCATGGTCGCGAAAGAACTTTCACGGTGGGAGATGTGGTCCTCTCAAAGAACTTTGGAGTTGGGTCCAATTGGCTGTTAGGCGAGGTGAGTGCAGTAACTGGACCCCTCTCCTATAACTTATCAGTAAACGGCTGAATAATTAGATGGCACATGGATCATCTCCACAAAAGAACATCAGTTCCACAGCAAGAAATGCAGTCTTCATCTACGCTTGAGTTTTTGCCACATGTAGATGACAGGTCACATGATTGGGAAGCACTGGTGGGGCCTATGGGACCCGAGAAGGTTGGGGAGATAAACCTGCCAATTTCCACTGAGGAACCTAGTGGACAGCTGTCCCCTGAAAAGGAGGTCTTGGAAAAACCAGCCGAGGTTGTTGAACTGAGGTGCTCAACATGTCCAAGAAAGCCCTATGAGAGGCTTGACCTGTAAATAGTTATTGTGTAAATAGTTAATGTTTGTTAAGCTTGTTAGATGTGCTTTAAGTAAAGGGGGAGGGGTGTGGTAAAGTGATGTACCCTGTCTCTTTAAGAGAATGCAAGTGTCCCTGTCATGTGACAGCACTGTACAGCATGAGCAACTGGGAATGGTAAGTCTAATTCTGGAGGTTTCTGAGTGAGCACGTATGATCTGGTGCTCTGCCCTATGTCTCAATAAACCATCACTGTTTATTCTTACATCAGTCATTGATAGCAAGCAGCAATTGATGCAAACATAGGAAGGCCTGCTGTTAGAGTTCGGATTGCCAATGAACTCATTTGCCCAAGACATAAAAATTACAAATATTGGAGAACCATGAAACTCCTTTTTGAGTCTCTGATGCACTGATAGGAAGTGATCAAGGTGAACATCTAGAAGTTCTTCAGCCACAAAGATGTTCAGAAGGTGAGAGAAAGAGAGACAGAGACAGAGGGAAGTGTCCCAACTCCAGGACAGCACTCAGAATCTGCTCCTGCTGCAGTCAATGCGGGTCGATATCAAGGAGGATCTCCAAAGGTG
The DNA here is from genome assembly GCF_017639515.1 of Carcharodon carcharias. Classification (NCBI taxonomy): domain Eukaryota; kingdom Metazoa; phylum Chordata; class Chondrichthyes; order Lamniformes; family Lamnidae; genus Carcharodon; species Carcharodon carcharias. Next base: position 61,876,605 of record NC_054480.1, on the reverse strand, counting down.
AAGAGCCAGTAGGCCTCGTTCATTGCTGTGTAGGCCTGCAAGTTCATCTTCCAGTCCAGGGTCCGAACCACTCCAATGATGAGATGTGCTTCTGTTTCTTCTTCCCAAAGGTACACAAAGAGTACTGTGATCAGCAACCTGAAAAAAGAAGACAGCTCAGTAAAGCAATCACAACTTGACACATTAAAGTTCAGCAAATCCTTCAATGTCAGGCTGTACAACATGTCGACAACATTTTCCCCTAGTCATCCTGTCCTCCATTATGGGGGTCTTAGATGACAGTGCATGGGAGAATATGGACAAACGCTCCTTTGAGACAAATAAAACTCCGGGAAGCGATGGTTTACCTGCTTATTTGTATTTGACTCCATGAGATTGGATCAGCTCAGACCAGAAGGAAATGTACAGGAGTATGCAGCTGGTCAACAGCATTTTAGAATTGAGGAGGAAAGGTATCATCACCCTCATCTACAAGAGAAATGGTGAGGAGGAAGAAATCAGAAATTGGTGGCCCATTTCACTGCTTAATGTGGACCATAAAATTCTGTCCAAGCTCATCGCCAATTGAGTAATGTCTGCTCGAAAGTTAGCAATCCTCCCTGATCAGGCCAGCGTTGTACCCGGTTGGGGGGGGGGGGGGCGGCGGTGCTTCACTTTGTGAATGTGTACGCTCCCCTGGGTACACAGCAGCAAGCGAGCTTCTTTGAAGAAGTGTCCACTCATCTCGGCTCCATCGACGCTGGCGAGTGCATCGTCCTCAGGGGGGATTTCAATTGTACCCTCGAGGCCCGGGACCGTCACAGTACCCAGCACTGCACCCTAGGTGTGAGTAAGTTGTGGGACCTGGTCAGGTCCTTCGACTTGGTGGACGTCTGGCGAAATCTCCATCCTGACTCCAGCGTGTTCACCTTTGTGTCACCTGGTGTCGGAGTGTCCAGACTCGACCGCCTTTACGTTTCGAAGGCGTACGTGTCCTGCGTTCCGGCTGCTTCTATACAGCAGGTTCCGTGCACGGACCACCGTCTGGTGTGGGCGGAGCTCACTTCGTTCTGCGCTCGGACGGGGTCCGCGTACTGGCATTTTAATAACCTGTTGTTGGAGGACCAGCGGTTCCTGGACTCATTCCGTCGTTTCTGGGCCGGGTGGAGAAGGAAGCGGGGAGGCTTCCCCTCCTTGAGGCTATGGTGGGACGTGGGCAAGACTCACGTCCGAGTTTTCTGTCAAGAGTACGCAAAGGGGTCGACAAAGAGACGCAAATCCAGGGTCGAGGAGTTGGAGAAGGAGGTGCTCGACCTGGAGGCACGTCTCCATCAGCCCGACGCGGACCCGGCCCTGCGGTCGGTGTACGAAGAGAAGAAAGGCGCGCTGCGGGACCTGCAACTGGTCGGGTCTCGGGGCGCGTTGGTGAGGTCGCGGATCCGGTTCCTCAAGGACCTGGACCGCGGCTCCCCCTTCTTCTACTCGCTGGAAAAAAGGCATGGGGTCCGTCAGCAGCTCCTTACGCTGCTGGCCGACGACGGATCCCTTGTCTCGGACCCGGAGGGCATCAGGGCCATCGCCCGAGATTACTACACTGCCCTGTTCTCTCCGGATCTGTCCAGCGAGGATGCTTGCAGAGTTTTGTGGGAGGACCTGCCGCAGGTCGGCCCGGAGTGAGCCGGAAAGCTCGACTCCCCTATAAGTCTGGGGGAGCTGACTGGCGCACTCGACGGTCTTTCTAGGGGCAAAACCCTGGGACTAGATGGGCTGACCGTGGAGTTCTTCAGGGCGTTCTGGGACGTCTTGGGGAGCGACTTCGCGGGGGTCCTGGGGGGGAGCATTGCTACGGGGTAGATGCCCCTTTCATGGCGCAGGGCCGTGATTGACCTGCTGCCGAAGAAGGGGGATCTCCACCTTCTTAAAAACTGGCGCCCGGTCTCCCTCCTCAGCACGGACTACAAAATCTTTGCCCGAGCCATGTCTTCTCGGCTCGGCACCGTGCTGGACCACATGATCCACCCTGACCAGTCCTACACCGTCCTGGACCGAACCATTTATGATAACATCCATCTGGTCCGGGACATCATCCATCATTCCCAGAGGGCTGGTCTGTTGAGGGCCTTCGTCTCTTGATCAGGAGAAGGTGTTCGATAGAGTGGATCACGGATACTTACTCGGAACTCTGTGAGCATTCGGCTTCGGGACACATTTTGTCGCCCGGATCCGACTTCTGTACACCGCCGCGGAGTGTCTAGTGAAGTTTAACGGGTCCCTGACGGCACCCCTTCGCTTTGGGAGAGGGGTACGTCAGGGCTGGCCCCTGTCTGGCCAGTTGTATTCTATTTGCGTGGAGCCTTTCCTGCGCCTCTTGCGGAGGAGGTTGTCGGGATTGGTTCTGCGCGGGCCGGGCATCGGGGTGGTCCTTTCGGCTTACTCCGATGACGTGCTCCTTATGTTTAGTGACACGGCTGACCTGCGGAGAATGTGCGAGTGCCAGGAGGTCTACTCTGCCGTTTCTTCTGCCAGGATCAACTGGGATAAATGTTCTGGACTCCTGGTCGGTCAGTGGCAAATGGATCCCCTACCCGAGGAGCTCAGGCCTTTCACCTGGAGCAGGACCGGCCTCCTCTACCTGGGGGTCCATCTCTGCCCTGCTGAGGAATCCTGGCCAGCGAACTGGCAGGAACTGGAGACGAAAGTCACCGCTCGCCTGCGGCGCTAGACAGGACTGCTCCGAGTGCTATCTTACCGGGGTCGAGTTCTGGTCATAAACCAGCTGATCGCCGCCATGTTGTGGTATCGACTGGTCACTTTGACCCCTCCCCCGGACTTTGTCACAAGAATCCAGAAATTGTTAGTCGACTTCTTCTGGGACAAAAGATTGCACTGGGTCGCTGCTGAGTTTCTGAGTCTCCCGCTTAGGGAGGGTGGTCAGGCGCTAGTGTGCCTACGCACACAGGTGGTGACTTTCTGCCTTCAGACCCTGCAGCGATACCTTTACGTCGAGCCTCCTCCTAGATGGTGTGCCCTGACGACGTATTTCTTCCGTCAGGTGCACGGCCTGAATTATGACGTGCAGCTCCTGTTTATAGAACCGAGGGGCCTCGGTGGCTCCTTGCAGGCGTTGCCCATCTTTTACCAGAACCTGATCAAAGCCTGGATCATGGTCGCCTCGCGACGCAGCTCTCCCCCATCAGGAGTAGCGGCTATCGTCAGAGAGCCGCTGCTCAGGAATCCGCCCCTCCGTCCTTTTCAGTGGTTGGCGGAGAGGAGGGCTGTGGCCGCAGGGGTGACCAGGATCGGGGACGTGCTGGGTGGTGGAGGACTGGGCTGGATGCTCCCGCAGGAGTTGGCGCGTCGCGCGTCTGTGAGTGTCCAGGTCGCAGCCGATGCCATCCAAGACCTGAGAACGGTCGTGCTCGGACCCGACGTTATTTTGGGTCTTGAGGTGGCCCAGGTGCACGGTGGTCTTCCGTCTGAACGTTCCCCTGTTCGGATAAAATTCCACATTGGCCCCAAGCCCCGAACCTTCCCTCGGGTGCTGGTGCCCCGCAATATGAGCCGCCTCGGGGATGTGCCCTCTGTGCCTTTTGGCACGGCAAAGAGGAGCTTTTTGTACAGACTGCTGCTGCACATCTTCCATTTTCTCGCCCTTGTCCGCCGCCCGGACACATCCTGGTGTGCCTTGTTGCCGTCCGGCGGCGGAGGCCCCTGATGGGAGGCCCTCTACGGAGGTGTCCTCCCCCTTTCTATCCGGGACCTGGGTTGGAGGGTGTTGCATGCAGCAGTCCCCTATAATAGGAGAATGCATAGGTTCACAGACTCTCAGGACACATGCCCTTTTTGCGGTCTTGTGGAGTCCGTGGACCATGCATATATAGGGTGTTGTAGGCTGCACTCCCTTTTTAGTTACCTGAAAAACCTGTTATTAATGTTTTGTTTGCACTTCAGCCCCACGCTCCTGATCTATGGGCACCCGGTGCAGAAGGGGGTCGGGAAGGAGGAGGACCTCCTCATGAACCTGCTCCTGGGCCTGGCCAAGTTGGCCATTAACAGGTCCAGGCAGCGGGCGATCGACGGGGGAGTCCCGCCCGATTGTTTGTCCCTCTTCCGTGGCTACGTTCGCTGCCGGATGTCCCTGGAGAAGGAGCACGCTGTGTCTGCTGGCACACTCGAGGCCTTCCGTGCTCGGTGGGCACCGCGGGGACTGGGGTGTTTTATTGACCCCTTTAATCACATTTTGGTTTGAAGTTTAAGTTTCCTTTAAATTTTGTCTTTAGTTTTACAGCTGACCTGAATTAGGGGCTGTGCTTGATTTGACCTCATTTTGTTGATTTGGTTTAATTGGTTTCACCTGAAAGATTATTGTACCCGGTGGGAGGATCTCTGAGAGTCTCACGCTACTCAGGGATTTGGTTGGCTATGTGTGGGGCAGGGACATGGCCCCCTGTCTCATCAGCATTGATCAGAGGAAGGCCTTTGACAGAATATCACATGCCTAAATGATGGATGTGCTCTCCAAAATGGGGTTTGGAGGGGGAATTAGCAATTGGATCCAACTGTTTGACACCAACATCAGTAATGCAGCTTCAATCAATGGATGAGAATCGGAAAGGTTTCCAATCAAATCAGCGTCAGGCAGGGCTGTTCTCTGTCTCTTGTTTTGTTTGTGTGCTGTATTGAACGTTTCTCCAAGCCCATCAGGAACGTATAAGAGCGATGAAGATCCTAGGCCCCGGAGGCACTCAGTCAAAGCCTCCCTGTGCATGTCTAAAGTTATTGTCTTCTGCTCTGATCCACAGTTGATTTGCAGACTGATAAGCATCTGCAACCAGTTCGAACTGGCTTCAGGAGCCAAAGTAATTCATGGCAAGAGCAAGGCCATGTTCTTTGGTAACTGGACTGACTGATTCTTTGACCTTTTACCATCAGCTCCGACTACCTGAAGGTGTGGGAGATGTGGTTTGGAGCAACCGGGGCCTGCACCAAAAACTAGAGGGAGAGTGTTGCCATGGTGAAATAGAAATTGGACATGTGGCAGTAATGCTTCCTGACCATTGTGGATAAGAAACTTGTCATCAGGTGTGCAGAGTTTTCAGTGTTGCTCTACTTGGCAAAGGTCTGCCCTATAGCCTATTCCTGCACCATGATGGGCACCAGAGCCATTTTATGCTTTGTCTGGCAAACAAAAATTGACTGTTTACTGGAAATGATATACAAATCTCAGACTAAGGGGGAATAAACATATCCAATACTGTCCTCACCCTAAGGCCCACATTTGTGTGCAGCTGCTTGTGTGTAGACCCTCAGTATGAAAATGCCAAGTGTTACTATGTCCTGGGGTTCTATCTGTCCCCTGTATTGTGAAGGATGGGTCTGGCCACCTTGTCGCAGAATGCTCCAATCAGTTGGACAGTGTTCCACCACCTGTCCTCCGTGGAAAAGTTTGTTCAGAAAATCTTTTTTGGTCATAAGCCCATCAAGGCAGTGGCCAAAAGTAAAGTTCTTGAAGCCCCGTGGAGAAAGGAGAGGGTGGAACCTGTCAGATGGTTCCCTGAGGAGGCTATTGAAGTCAGTTGGCAGGATACATCATTGCCAGAACTTCCAAACTAGCACAAAGGCATAGCTTGGTTTGTGGTGAGATTGGCCCTCCCCATCAGATCCTTCCAACATGCCCAGAGCCTCACCTCCTCTGCACACTGCCCTGAAGTCAGCTGTGGTGGGGAAGGGACTATTGCCACTTCTGCAATGTACATTTGTAAAGCAAATCTGAAAATGTTGCAGTGGTTTTGTTAAGGTTTATCCTCAGCAGCTCCATAACGTAGGACTCTGTGCTCTATGTGCTCTTCCTAGAAATGCACACCAAGACATACATCACAGCTACTGGAGGACCATAACTGGGTGAAAGATACTCTTTGGTCTGCATGAAACTTGCTGACCTTCCACTACAAAGTGCTGTCATCAACAGGGTGTTGCAGACTGGCACATTCCAAGGTCCAGGACGACCTGCTGAGGGATGCACCAAAGCTTAGGGCAGCTGCCACAAAGGCTCAATTGTCTACTAAGGCCCTCCCACCACAGTTAACTGAGGTGGGAGGGGTTGGAAACCATATAAAACCCCTTGGGCTGAATGTTCAGGTTAAGTGAGCACTGTAAACATAACCTATAATTCCAAGTGTAAGGGGACATATGGAGAGGAGACTACCCCGGACTGTGATAGAGGCAGAGTGTGTAGCCAGGAATTTGGTTCGCATGGGTATTCGGTGCAGAGGCAAGAAGTACCCTTTCTTCCATTATTGTTTCAGACTCCACTAGTTGGTGAGGTTTCTTCCTTTGTTGAGTGCAACTTTTTATTGCTTTATCCATGTAAATTGTGAACCAATTGACTAATTAAATAAATAAGGTTGGACAGAAATGGCAGGGTTGGTGGTGTGCCACAACTGCAGCACATGGGACTCTGTGGAATGCACTGCAATCCCAAACAATCGCCTCTGCTGCAAGTGTCTGCAGCTTTAGCTTAGAGTTGCTGAGCTGGAGTCTGAGCTGCGGACATTGTGGGGGATTAGGGAGGAGAGAGTTACCCGGACACTTTGTTCCATGAGGCAGTTACACCCCTTAGGTTAGGCAGAGCTTTAGAGTTGGTCAATGGTCAGAGATAGGAGGGTGTGACTGCAAGTCAGCCAGACATGGGGAACCAGCATGTAATGATGGAGGAGCCTCAGCCTCTGTCTTTGTCTAACGAATATGAAGTGCTTGTTACCTGTGAAGATGAGGAGAAGGTCTGCAAGGTGGGTGAGCTGTCTGTCATGGCACCATGGTGGAGGATGCCATTGAAGTGGGGGTAGTGAAGAAGAATGTGGAAGTGATAGGAGACAGTATAGTTTGGGGGATAGAGACTGTTTTCTGTGGCAATGACCAAGAGCACCAAAGGTTGTGTTACCTGCCCAGTGCCAGGGTAAAGGACAAATCCTCATGTCTGGGGGGATACTTGGAGGAGGAGGATCCAGTTGTCGTGATCCACATGGAAACCAAAAAAATAGGTAGGACCAGGAATGATGTTCTGCTCAGAGAATTTGAGGAGTTAGGGTCCAAATTAAAACACAGAACATCAAAGGTAAAATCATCTCTGGATTATTACCTGAGCCATGCATAAATTGGCATAGGGTCAAACAGATTAGAGAATTAAATGCATGGCTCAAGAAGTGGTGTGGGAAGAAGATGTTTTGGTTCATGTTGCACTGGCATCAGTACTCAGGGAAGATTGAACTTTCCCATTGGGATGGGCTCCACTTGAACTGGGCTGGGACCAGTGTCCTGGCCAATCATTTAACTAAGGCTGTGGACAGGGCTTTAAAGTAACAGGGTTGGGGAGGTGGGGGGTGGGGGAAATAGGTGGAGGGATGCTTCAGATGAATGGAGGTTTAGAAACCCAAAGAGAAAGATCAAGGCATCAGAACAGTAGAATGTTATGAGACCAAAGTGGGACAGGAAGGGACAAAGAGTTTAACAAAAAATGTACTTTGGTGAATAAGATCATTGCAGGAAATAGACCTCTCCACTGGTTGGAGTCATACCTAGCAGAAAGGAAGATGGTTGTGCTTGTTGGAGGTCAATCATCTTAGTTCCACTGCAGGAGTTCCTCAGGGTAGTGTCCTCAGCTCAACCATCTTCAGCTGCTTCATCAATGACCTTCCTTCCAACATAAGGTCAGAAGTGGGGATATTCGCTGATGATTGCATAATGTTCAGCATCATTCACGACTTCTCAGATACTGAAGCAGTCCATGTCCAAATGCAACAAAACATGGACAATATCCAGGCTTGGGCTGACAAATGGCAAGTAACATTCATACCACACAAGTGCCAGGTAATACCCATCTTCAACAAGAGAGAATCTACCAATTGCCCCTTGACATTCAATGGCATTACCATCACTGAATCCCCCACTACTAACATCCTGGGGAGTTACCATTGACCAGAAACTGAACTGGACTAGCCATATAAATACTGTGTTTACAAGAGCAGATCAGAGGCTAGGAATTGTGCGATGAGTAACTCACCTCCTGACTCCCCAAAGCCTGTCCACCATCCACAAGACAGGAGTGTGTTAGAATACTCTCAACTTGCCTGGATGAGTGCAGCTCCAACAACACTCAAGAAGCTTGACACCATCCAGAACAAAGCAGCCCAAGTGTTTGGCATCCCATCCACAAATATTCACTCCCTCCATCACTGATGCACTGTAGCATCAGTGTGTACCATCTACAAGATGCACTGCAGGAACTCACCAAGCCTCCTTAGATAGTACCTGCCAAACCCACGACCACTACCATCTCAAAGGACAAGGGCAGCAGGCACATGGGAATACCACTACCTGGAAGTTCCGTCCAAGCCACTCACCATCCTGACTTGGAAATATATCAGTGTTCCTTCACTGTCACTGGGTCAAAATCCTGGAACTCACTTTCGAACAGCACTGTGGATGGACCTACACCACATGGACTGCAGCAGTTCAAGCTCACCACCACCTTCTCAAGGGCAACTAGGGATGGGCAATAAACACTGGCCTAGGCAGCGATGCCCTCATCCCATGAATGAATAAAAAAAAGTTTAAAAAAATAAACGCATGAAGTATCTGTGAGAAGATAAACTAGTGGCACAAATAGAGGTAACTAATTTAGATGTATTTGCCATTACAGAGACATGGTTACAAGGTGATCAAGATTGAGAAATAAATATTCCAGTTGCAGAATATTTCATAAAGACAGACAGAATGACAAAGGGTGGGCGGGGGGTTGTTGGAAGGGGTTGGGGGTTGGTGGTAGCTCTGATAGTAAAAGATGACATAAGGATATTAATGTGAAAGGATCTGGCCTTAGAAGATCATGAAGTAGAATCAGTATACGTGGAAATTAGGAGTGGCTGGTTGCAGGGGTTGGGGGTTGGTGGTAGCTCTGATAGTAAAAGATAACATAAGGATATTAATGTGAAAGGATCTGGCCTTAGAAGATCATGAAGTAGAAGCAGTATAGGGGGAAATTAGGAGTAGAAAAACATTGGCACGGGTAGTTTACTGGTCTCCTAACAGTAGTTACACAGTTGGACAGAGCACTAAACAAGAAATTATTGGAGCTTGTAACAAAGGAGATATAATAACTGTAGGGGACTTTAATCTTCATATAGACTGCGGCAATCAAATTGGTGAGAGTGGTCTGGAAGATGAGCTTGCAGGATATTTTTGTGACAGCTTCTTGAAGAAGCTATTGAAGAATTTCTTGGACAGTTTCCACATTGTGGAACTGACTAGAAATAAAGCTATGTTAGATCTAGTATTGTGTAATGAAGCAAGGTTAATTAGTAATGTTGTAGTAAAAGTTCCACTGGGAAATAGTGACCATTATATCATTGAATTTCATGTTATGTTCAGAAGTGACGCACTCCAATTGCAAACAAGAGTCTGAAACTTAAAAATCAATTACATAGATATGATTGGAGAACTGGTTAAGATTAATAGGGTAAATAGAGTATTGGATATGGAGGTAAATGAACAGTGGGAAAAAGTTAAAGAAACTACTCAAAATGTTCAATAAAAATACATTCCATTGAAAAACAAAAACTCAGTAAGAAAGACCCATCCATGGTTCACTCAGGAAGTTAAAGCTTTAAGGGGAAATCCAGTTTAACAAATTTATTAAGAGCTTTTATTAGATAAAGGGGAAACAAGAGATGTAGTTTACCTGGAATTCCAAAAGCATTCAATAAGATGCCACGCAAAAGGTATGATAAGGGCTTATGGAGGTTGGAGTAGTATTTTAGCATGGATAGAGGATAGGTTAACAGATTAAAAAGCAGAGAGTGGGCATAAATGGGCTTTTTAGAAGTTGGCAGCCAGTGGGAAGAAATTTTCGCTTGGCAGGCGAGCATGAGCCCAACCCACTTGAGCGTGAAATGACACGCATTGACAGCAGCTGAATGTGCCGACATCAATGTGCAGTTGCGCAATAGTTCGATTGGTGGGCGCGCACTGGAGCTAGCAGCACACCCACCAACAATTAAAAGGCCTGTTGAGGCCATTAAGTAACCAATTAAATTAAATTTTTTGCTGCCCGTCCAACCTAACAGTTGGCGGGCAGGCGAAAAGGCCAAGCGACCCTTGCATTTTTTTGGAAACCTCATCCACAGGCAGAATGAGGTTTCTAAAAGCAAATAAAAATAAAATAAAAACTTTAATTTTTCATTATTTGCATGTCCCTGCTCATGTGACAGAGTCACATGTGGGGATATGCTTTACTACACTTGTGTTTTTATAATTAATTTTTATGTCTCTTCATCTCCCTGAGGCAGCTCCGTGCCTCAGGGAGATTATGGAGCACTCACTCACACTCATGCGTGAAGTTCGTGCTCGGCCGGCTTGCATTCCCCCAACACCCCCCTGCCACCACCCCCACCCCCCCCCACCACCCCCCCACCACCCTCCCCCGACCCCCCAAACAGCGATGCCAATTGGCCTGTCATTGTAAAATTGCAGTGCAGTGCCGATCGTGGGCAGCGGTCAGCTTCCTGACTGCCCCCGCCCACCCCCACTGAGCACCTCCACCAAGGTCAAGGATCAGTGCTGTGACTTCAGCTATTTACTATCTACATTAATTACCTAGGTGAAGAGACAGAGAGAAATGTATCAAAGTTTGCTGATGATACCAAGCTCATTAGGAAAGTAATCTGTTGTGAAGGCATCTCTGGGCAAAGAGATACAGCAGGCTAAGTGAGTTGGCAACAAGTTGGCAGACAGAGCATAGTGTGATGTTATTCACTTTGGTGGTAAGAATAACAAAGCAGAATGTTTCTTAAAAGGTGTGGAACTGGTAACTATTGATGTTCAAAGAGACTTAGGTGTGCTCATACAAGGAATGCAGAAAGTCAGCATACAGGTGCAGCCAGCAATTAGGAAGGCAAATGGCATGTTGGCCTTTATTGGGCATTGGAGTTCAAGAACAAAGAAACCCTACTGGGCAGGGTTTTTGGGTGGTCAGGTGGGTGTGGCTGAGAAACAGTCTGCCGTCCACAATCAGCCCCCCACCGCGAGTTCATGCTAGCTGGCCATTAATTGGCTGAGAAGCTCAGCGCTGCTGGGGTGGGGGCAGGAAGAGGGCACATGCAAAATTCTGCACATGTGCAGGGGAGCACACATTGAAAGCTCCCTGAAGGCAGCAAGCTGCTTCGGGGGATGAAGAATTTTAAAATAAAGCTTTTGAAAATCAGGGAAAAAATCCCCACATAGGACTCTCTCACATGAATAGAAACACAATAAAAATTATGTCAACATTTTTTTTTGATTAATGTCAGAAACCTCATCCCACCCGTGGATGGGGTTTCCTCAAAAATACAAAGGCCACCCGGCTGATTCGCCCACCCATAAGGTTGGATGGGCAGCAAAAAAATCGCTGTTAATTAATACTTTAATGGTCTTAATAGGCCTCTTAATTGTCGGTGGACACACTACCGACTCTAGCGCACAAATGCCAACTGAAATATCGCACGAGTGCGCAATGACATTGGGACACTCACCCATCGCCAATGTGTGTTATTTTATGCCCGATTGGGTCAGGCAGGCACCCGCCTGAGGGAGGTAAAATTCTGCCCACTATGTGCAGTTTTGGCCTCCACATTTATGAAAGGATTTACTTGCATTGGATACGGTACAGCAAAGGTTTATTAAATTGGTCCCTGGGATGAAGGGGTTGTCCTATGATCAGAGGCTGAGTAAATTGGGTTTATATTCTCTGGAGTTTAGAAAAATGAGAGGCAATCTGAAGGGGCTTGATAAGGTTGACACTGAGAGATTGTTTCCGCTGGTTGAGGAGTATAAAACACGGGCACATAGTCTCAGGATTAGTGGCCGGTCATTTAGTACTGAAATGAAGAGAAATTATTTCATTCAAAAGGTGTGAATCTTTGGAATTCTCTGCCGCAGAGGGTTGTGGGTACTCCAACGTTGTATATATTTAAGGCTGGGGTAGACAGATTTTTGTTGTTTCAGGGAATTAAGGGATATAGGGAGCAGGTGGAAAAAAGGAGTTGAAGCCCAAGATCAGCCGTGATAGTATTGAATGAGGGTGCAGGATCAATGGGCATATGGCCTACTCCTGCTCCTACTTCTTGTGTTCTTGTGGAGTGAGGGACCTCAAGGTGCAAGATACTGTATTGAAAAAAGCTGATTTGGTTGTGATTTATGCAACATCCAATTTGAACTGTTACTTATGTACTTCTACAAATTTTATGAATAAATTTATATTTTGGAAAAACAAGTTGGGAATGTTCAAGAAGCCAGCATTGGAGGAGCACCATTATCTCAGGAGGTTGTGGAGCTGAAGGAGATTACAAGGATAGACAAGGATGAGAATTTTTTTAATTGAGGTGTTACTTAACCTAGAGCCAATCTGGAACAGGGATGATGGGTGAATGCGACTTGCTATGAGTAAGGGCACTGGCAACAGAGTTTTGGATAACCTCAAGTTTACAGAGAGTCGAGTGTGGAAGACCTGCCAGGGTGGTTTTGGAATAGGCAAATCTGGAGATAACAAAAGAATGAATATGGGTTTTAGCAGTTAAGTGAGCTAATGCAAGGGCAGAGTTAGGCGATGCTACAAAGGTAGAAATAAGCTGCCTTAGTGATGCCACAGCTCTGTGCTCGGAAACTCATCTCAAGGTCAAGTATGCCACCCGTTCTTCAGCCTCAGACAGTTGTCAGAGAGAGGAATTGAGTCAGTAGCTATGGAACAGAGTTCGTAGGGGGTACTAAAGACAATGGCCAGGATTTTCCAGCCCCGCCATAGCGTGACACACCGCGGGGGATACGGCGAGCAAGCCAAAAGTCCATTGACTTTTTGGTGGGACCGGAAGATCCTGGCAGTGGGCGTGGCCAGAAAGTCCCGTCAATGTCTTCATTAAACCAAAATTTAATTGGAAGGAACTTCTGCTCATTCAGTACTGGATGTAGACAAGCAGCCTGATAAGACAAAGAAGGATTCAAGATAAGTGGTGGTGATATAGGGCTGGATGTTGTTGTTATACATGTGGAAATTGACACTGTTTTTGGGTGATGTCACCTAGGATGTATTTGGGAAATAACAGGGAGACAAGGTTAGATCCTTGGGGGATACTTGAGCTAATAGTGTGGGAGCAAGAATAGAAGCTATTGGTGGTGATTCTCTAGCTAAGATTAGATAGATAAGAATGCAACAAGGCAATTGCAGTCCCACCCAGCTGGATGACAGTGGAGAGACATTGGAGAAAGATACTGTGGTCAACTGTGTCAACGGCTGCAGGCAGGCCTTAAAGATGTGGAGGGATAATTTTGCTTTGGCAGATTCATATAGAGTGTCATTTGGGACTTTAATAAAAGGCTTTTCAAAGGGTAGAACGCTAATTGGAGGGATTTAAATATAGTGTTCTGGAAAAAATTTGCATGGATTTGAGAGGCAATAACTTGTTCAGTGAATTTGGAGAGGAAACGAACGTTGGAGATGGGTAGTAGTTTGTCATGATACTGGGGCCAAGGGTTGTTTCTCGAGGAGAAGGGTAATGAAAGCAGATTGATAGGAAAGAGGGATCATACGTGAAAAGAGAGAACCCTTAACAATATCAGTTAAAATGGGAATCAGGAAGTAGGATGGTCAGCAGTTAAATGGTGTGAGGGGGCTAAGACTTCACATTGTATATTTTTATAAAATAGATATGGGCTATTTCTAAAATTTTAAAAACTGGACAAAGACCCCTTAAAATGGCTGAAACTATGCCTGTCTGTGACCCCCGAACAAGTATCGAAGAAACATACACTTCGTTATGTCTGAAAAGACACTAATGACCCCCTGTGGACTGCCCAGACCAAATTCACAGAGAGCTATACAAAGGCCATCTGTATTCCATAACCCTGGTTGGCCAACAGGAGTTTACTCGTCTGCTCTGCAATCTTCCTTCCAAACCTTATTACTCGAGACATTTAACCACGTCTGGGACCCAGATAAGGAATAATCATCCCTTGTCAAAGAAGATGTGGAGAGGTGGGAGTCATGTGACATGAATCTCTAGCTGGTGGAACCAGTTATATTGCCTTGCTGAACTGCAAATTCAGTCTGCAATTTTATCATCTAACCAACAGCATCAGAAAAGGGGCTCTGCCCAGATTGAATACCTGGCCCCATCCACACTGTTTCTACTGGAACTTCTGTACCATTTCCTAACAGATTGATTCATCTCTGCATGTCTATCTCATTGCCTGAAGTCAACACCACCGGAATATGAATTATCCAGCAACAGTTTTCAGATCACATTCTCCCATGAAGGAATACCTCCTTGGACTTTGATTCTGGGCTCGGACCCATGTGAAACAATATTTCTTTTCTCTGAGGTCTCTGCACTGTAAATTTTCCTTTTCTTTATCCCTTTTTTACTGTACAAAGGAGGCAACGTTGCTACCCTCCTCCCGCGTTTGAGTGTGTGCAATTAAACTAACCTTTTGAGCTCAACCTATTTCGAGTTTGCTTTGAGGATATTCATAGAAAATTGGATCACACCAAAACTGAAATACAGAATCACAGAATTTTAACGGCACAGAAGGGGGCCTTTCAGCCCATCGTGTCTGCACTGGCTCTCCAAATAAGCATTATGGCCTCGCCCCATTGCCCTGCCTTTTCTCTGTACCCCTGCACATTGTTTCTATTCAAATAATCATCTGATGCCCTCTTGAATGCCTTGATTGAAACTGCCCCCACCACACTTCCAGGCAGTGTATTCCAGGCCCAAACCTTGCATTGTGTGAAAAAGTTTTTTTTTCACGTCACATTTGATTCTTTTGCAAATTACTTTAAATCTGAGGGATTGAGAAATATACCACCTTATAAAGGGGGAAGCAAATCAAAAACACCTTTCTGCTTATGGACTGGTGGCATGAGGAGAAATTAGTGCAGTTTAAATTAACCCTCCTTCTGTAACAATGGGTGTAAGGTCAAGGGAGAAGGAAATGGGTCTCAAAGCAAGATGAGCTTGGAGAGGGCATGTGGGGAGATTGGAGAGAAATTAGAGGATGATGCAAGTTCAGGGCTAGGGTGGCAGGCAAGTTTGACTGTGGTAGTCTAGGGGAAGGGAGAGAATTGGCAGAAGCAGATATATAAGATTACATAGGATATATGGCCAAAAACAGGCTAATAGGCTCAACATAGTCCACACCGGCATTTATGCTTCACTCGAGCATCCTCCAATCTTTCTTTATTTAAACATTCATAATCCTCAATTCCCTTCTCCCTCATATGCATACCTACTTTCCCTTAAATACATCTATATTATTCACTCCATCCATTCACTGTGGTAGCAAGTTCCACAATGTCATCACTCTTTGGGTAAAGAAGTTTCTTCTAAGTTCCCTATTCGATTTCTTGGTGACTATCTTATATTGATAGCATCTAATTGCACCCTTCCCCACAAATGAAATAATTCTCTCTGTATCCACTCTATCAAAATCTTTCATAATTTTAAAGCCCTCTATTAGGTCACCCCTCAGCCTTCCTTTTTAGGGTTAAAGAGACCCAGCCTGTTCATCCTTTCCCAATAAATATTTCTGATATAACTCATGTAAATCTTCTCTGCACCCTCTCCAGTGACTCAATATCCTTTTTATAACATGACAACTAGAACTGCACGCAGTCCTCTTTGTGGTCTAAACAATGTTCAATACAAGTTTAGTATAACCTCCCTGCTTTTCTATTGTATCCCTCTAGAAATAAATCCTTATGCTTAGTTTGTTTTTTCATATTGGCTTGCTAACTTGTGGTGCAACTTTTAGTGATTGTTGTCTTTGTATTAGACTACCTCTTGATTAGATGGCCTTACTCTTAGTGGCAAAGAGGCCTGTGAATTCTGCACTTCTAGGTGCAAAGCAGAAAAGAAGGGAGAATAAAAATTGCTGACTCTTTTCCTTCAATGCCTGCGGAATTTTATCAATGCAACTAAAATAATTGTCAACAGCTAACATTTCTCCAACTTGTGTTTTATCAGATTTCACCTAGAATCCAGGAAGTACCAAAAACACACTGCAGGTTTGTCAGTGTCAGAAAGACAAACAAAAACCAGCATTTCAGTTACGAACCTTTTATAGATTGATAATGTAAAGAAGAGCTTTAAGACTCCTTTGCGACAAAAAATGAAACATTTTGGTGAAGCTTTAGCTTGATAGCGTCCCTTTAATTGAGTCATAAAATTATGAGGGGTCCAGATAGAGAGGATAGGAACATTCTATTGGTTGAGGGGTCTATAATCAGGAGTCATAGATCTAGGGTAAGAGGTAAGAGCTTTAGAGGAGTTTCGAGGCAAAATTCTTGGTGAGAATCTGCAACTTGCTGCCTTAAAAGATGGTAGAGGCAAAACCCACCAACATTTAAGAAGTACTTGGATAGGCACTTGAAGTGATGTAATCTACAAGGCTCTGGACTAAGAACTGGAAAGTGGGATTAGGCTGGATAGCTACTTGCCATTTGAGACAGATACGATGGGCCAATTGGCCTCCTTCCATGCTATAAATTTCTATGATTCCAAGATTCTATGATTCATAAGGCATGCCAGGCACCATCACCGGGCCCTTCCGCACAGCAGACAATTTATTGGGAAATTACAAGTACCTTGCCCATAATTTTCCATCCATTGGCATTGTTACGATCCCTGAGGAGACCAAAATCCTAAGAGAACTGAACTTCCCAAACAACCCCAACAGAAGAAACCGACGGACAAGATTTTACTTTCGATTATTTTTACTTGAACAATCAAATGAAAATCAATGCAAATTGAATATGAATTAACAGGAAAACTTTATTCAGTAGAAACTATAAATTACACTTTAAATACAACCAAGGTAGATGGATTTACTGGCAGTCCCTGAGCACATATGTCACACCACATGCAGATTCTAAAGTCCCTTACAACTCTGCCTTTCTCCAGTAGAGTTCAACTCTGATTTGTCATGCAGGATTTGATCCTCAAGTTATCCCTGACAACAGCTTGACTCCATCTGAGTTTCACTGATATGGTTATCACTAAAAAGGCACACTTCTGGAGAACCTCCTTAGCTATGATCATGAAAGTCCTGGTGTCATAGTTTTCCCAGAGTCACCTTCATCCGGCCATACAACAACACCCTGATACATAGTATGGCTGGCTCTACTATAAACTGAAGCTGTGGCAGTAACTTTATTTCCCTATCCCTGCTGCTAAGCCCAGTCTTAAGTTTCCATTCTTTCTTGGCTGTCTCAATTACACAGCTTCACTGTTCTGCCTCTGTTGGAACCTGAACTCTGAGAGCCATATGTCTGTTTTTCCCAATCAATTTCCATTTCCTTAGCTAATCTTAGCTAGAGAATCACCTCCAATGTCTTCTATTCTTGCTCCCACACATCTCTCTCTTTCATCTTGCAGGAGTAGGACAGTAGGGTCATGGGGCATGGGGACCTAGCTGTAAGCCCCGTGGCTTACAGAGAGTGAAGACTGCTGAGAAGAGAGTGTCTAAAGAGGCTGGCTGCCCAGAGGGAGGAGCAGCACCCACTGGAAGAAGTGGCAGCTGGGGCTCCCACACACACCAGTGAAGAGCCACAGTGAGTCGTCACTGGTCAGCACTTAGCTAGACCCAGGGTCTATAGACACCATCTTTCATTCCTGCAGATGACGAAGAACTATTGTTGCTTAAGACTGCACATGTCTAGGGAACTGGTCGGTCACATCTGCCAGTTACTGCAGGATTTGGTGCCACGGGGACATGGAGGGCATCCACTGCCAGTGGCCATGAAAGTGACTGTGGCATTCAATTTCCACACCTGTGGCTCCTTTCAGGGCTGCATAGATGACCTCTGTGGGATCTCACATGCCCCCAGCCACAAATGCTTCCATGAAGTCACGGATGTCATCTTTGCGAAGGCACACAACTTTGTGCATTTCACCTAGGACCAGGACAGCCAGGGTGCAAGAGCTAAAAACAAAAAAACTGCGGACGCTGGAAATCCAAAACAAAAACAGAATTACCTGGAAAATCTCAGCAGGTCTGGCAGCATCGGCGGAGAAGAAAAGAGTTGACGTTTCGAGTCCTCATGACCCTTCGACAGAACTGTAATTGGATTTGCCCAGATCTCAGGTTTCCCACAGGTGCAGGGTGTCATCGACTGCACTCACATGGCGCTCCGATCTCCGTTGCAAGATGCGGTCAACTATGTCAATCACAAGGGATTCCATTCGCTGAATGTGCTGCTGATGTGTGACCACCACAAACTCATCCTGTGGGTCTGCGCACTGTTCCCAGGGAGTATCCATGACTCCTACATTCTCAGTGAGTCACAGATCCCTGACATCTTCTAGGGTCCACAGAAGCTGCAGGGATGGTTGTTTGGGGACAAGGGATACATGCAGAGACTGTGGCTGATGACACCCGTGCGGCGTCCTCAGACTGTAGCAGAGCTACGGTATAATGAGGCTCATACTGCAACTCGCAACTTGATGGAGCAGACCATTGGGATGCTGAAAATGAGGTTCCAGTGCCTGGACTGGTCTGGTGGAGCCCTGCAATATAGTCCACAGAGGGTGACATACATCGTCATCATCGCCTTCTGCGCTCTTTACAACCTGGCGCTGCAACGGGGAGAGGAGTTGACTGAGGAGGAGATGGAGGATCTGTCGGTCTCCTCCGATGAGGAGGATGCTGATGTGGATGAGGATGAGGAGGTCCTCAAAGGTGACGATGATGGGGATGAGGCCCTTGCACTGGCCAGACAAGGCAGGTGTGCTCCGGAGGCCCTCACTGCTGCTAGATTTGTGGAGGATGATGATGTCATGCAGGGAGGGGACACCATAGATCCTCATATTGCATCTCTGAATGTTTGACTCCAGCCTGGCTTGTGGCATCATATACATCCTTTGTGATAGTGCTCTTGTCCTGGAGATGCATTGGAGGCCCTAATATTCACTCAATTGCAGGAAGCTGATGACGACATAGATCTTCACATAGCCTCTGAGAATGTCTGACTCATGGCTGGCTGAGGGCAGCTCGCTTAGTCTCTGTGATCAGGGTCATACCATAGACACTCAGCCATGAAACTTTAAAAGCATCTGATTCTCTGTCAGCCTTCAGTCCTTGACCCCTTCAGGAGCACAGTGTCAGTGGTCACAGATGCTGAAGAGATGAGGGGGTTGGGGGGGCCAGACCTACCTTAAAGGTGCTGAGAGCACATGTAGAGAATGATGGAACTCTGTGACACCTGCCCACGACAGTCTGTCAGCAATGACCAGGACTATCGAGGTGCAGGCATCACTAATGTGTCCATAGAGTGTGAGGCTGGACAATCACTTTGGTCTGAAGGCTGCACAAAGCACAGGGAAGAGGCCCTGGACTGAGACACCTGCCTTTATCTTGTTGCAGAAAGGTTTCACATCTGATTGGCACAAACATTGCTCATCAGAACAAGGAGCCATAGACAGGGAGACATTCTTGGGAGTTTATTGACAATAGTGAACAGTATGTCCAAGTGTTTAACATTAACACCTATGCCCGGGCTGTGCAACTGCATCTTCTTAACTTTCCTAACCCTGCCGCCACGTCTTGGTGCTCCCCAGCCGTCCACAGCAGAGTTGGAGGCTGTCTGCTGACTGCCCTGTCTGTGATGATCTTGGCAGGCATCCTCTGGATGCTGAGACCTGGAGGGCCCCGGCCTGTTTTTGGGGTCTTGCTGTGTGGAGTGGCTGTCATAAGAGTATAATAATTTTCAGAATATTTTCTGGTTTATTGTAAAGTAGGTTTATGGGGATTGTGTTTTTCTGTCCGTGTGTGTGATTTAATAACATTTGGAGCCAAACAGGCTGCAAGTTGAAGTTGTCAAAAGAAGTAAGGTATAGAAGTGTCTTTAATATGCTAATGAGTAAACAAGGTTGACGTCTTAGCATGTAAGGTGTAAAGGGAATTTGCATTTTTAGATAGTTGAAAGGGGATTTGAATTTCAAAGAGCTTAATGAGCATAGTAGCAACATGAAAAGATATATGTTATAAGAAAAATAAAGTTCCAAAGACATAGGGAAACAATGGAATTTACATTAAAGTGGAGAAACATGTATAAAGGAAAGTGAGGCTATGTATCAAGGGAAGGCATTGTAAGATCTAACAGAAGTGTGTGAAGTCTCCAGCATTTGTGCATTAAGCCTGCTGTCTACAGAAACTGAAGCTGAAGAAAGCCACTTTGAATTCCACTGCCCAGGGTATTGCTGGATTTGTTTAAAATCTAAAAATCTATTTTTGGACTGTTGCCTTTAAGGGGATGTAATTGAGAGTCAGGATAATAAGTGATTTTACAGTTGTTCTAGCAGTAATTTGTAGTTCTATGTATATGCTTGAAATCTTCTCTTTTGTTAATAAATATTTTAATTTTAGTTTTAAAAAAACTTCTCAAAAGTCTTAGTGGACTTATTACTTCTGAATTCAGGGCACGCATCTCAAAATAAATATAAATTGCAAATCCAATGTGATAGCGCAACCAATTTTTCCTTGTGGATTTGATCCACCTGGCACACATCATCAGCTGTGTTATAATAGTGGCACCCTCCTCAGCCTGTGGAGCTGAAGCTGCTGAGGTCACAGGAAAAGGGGATTCGGATGGCCTGGACACTACAAGAGTCACCTGGATGGATAGCCCAGGGGGGTACACCTGCTGAACCTCCTCCCTATGGGTGCCTAAGGGCACCAGGCTGACTCCTTGTGGCGAAGGGGTAGCTAGAGTGAGATTGGCACTCCTCTCGGTATACACTTTTGTAGGCCAACTATGGCGTTAGTGATGAAGTTCAGCCCGTTCAGCAGTGCAGGAGTGACGTCCTGCACCGGGGTCTCCATGGTGGCTGTCATCCTACCAGTGTTGACCTCGGTATGTTGGCATGCCGGCACTATCACCGCAGACTGAAGGTGGATGGACTCCTCCAATATGCCTTGCAATCTGAGGACTGCAGAGGACATTCCTCCCTGATGTTCCCGAGCTTGCCTTTGCAGCTCCAGCAACTGTGACATGACCAAGTCCAGAGGCTTGTCATGTGACTTGAACTCAGCAAATTTCTGGCCCCCAGCAGTCCTTCGAGTGCTGGACACCTGGGAAGTCCCTGCCGCCCACTGTAGATCAGACAGTGCGATGTGCTCACCAGATTGTGATCCCAAGGCTACTCTATAGCTAGGTCCCACCAAGGTGCGTGTCTCTGTGCTGGTGAAGGGTGTGGGTGAGTGCTGTGATGGGACTTCAGGGAGGATGCCTTCAGATTCCTCTTCAAAGGTTTCTTTGGGGCTTGATTAGAGGCCCTGGGTTGTGGACTCTATTGGCTGTTTCCCAGGTGTGCCTGCGAAAGCAAGGGGAGATAATTAGTGCATGGCAGTGGCCTGTGAAACAAGACACATCACACACAGCATGGTTGTCTGATGGATGTTGCACTGCTGGATCTTCACTTGGTAAAGCAGCGCTGACCTCACCATCAGAACTGGACCAGTCTAGACCCTCAATGGCCAGCTGGATGGCTCTGTTTTCAAAGTCTGTGAGAACCTTGATTTCAGGCATGTCTCCACCAGTCTGCAACCTCTCCCTCTTGTTGTGTGCCAGCTTGTCCTGCATGAATAGAGATGGAGACAGTGTAAGCAGGATGCCTGCCAGGCCAGATAATAAATATGCCTGGCATGAGTGGGTGGTGAGTGGTCCCATAGATGGGATGAGCACAATGAAGATGAGTGTGAGAGAGTGAATGGTGATGTCCCTTGAACTGGCAGTGAGTGAGAGCCCTGTGGATGTGTGATGGGTTTGTTAGTGTGTGAGTTGAGAGTGATGAGAAGAGTGACTTACCCTAGCAGAATGGAGGAGATCATTCATCGTCGTGCAGCACTGGGTGGCTGTCCTCTTTTGAAGGGAGCTGGTGCAGACAACCGCTGCCACTGGCTCCCAAGCCGGATTAGTGAGGTTGCTGCCCATCCTGCGGCCAGAGTGGGGATAGAGAACATCACGGTGAGCCTCCTCTCCATCCAAGAGGCGCTTGAGGGGCACATCATTGAATCTGGGGTGTGCAGTCTTTTTGCCTTTCAGAGCCATGTTTCCTTTGCAGCAGTTGTAGGCTGGAAGCACTGAGAGGTGTGCGCATGGCTGCACTTTAAATATGGCACTCGGCATGCAGAAAGGGTGAGGTGATGTCATGATGAGCGAATGAGGAAAAGGCATGTTTCCCGGGAATGCATAATTAATGCAGCAGGTTTGGGATAATATGGCGTGAAAAGCCACCATTGTGGCTGGCGCATAAAACATTGTTTTACCTGCCCGCTACCGCACTTGGCGCAAATCCTGGATGATCCTGCTCCTTGAGGATCACCAGTAACCAAAAACACACCTGGATCAACCACATAAATACATAAATAATGGCAGTTACAAGGATAGATTGGAGAAGCGGGGGCTGCTCTCCTTGAAGAGAAGATTAAGAGAATATTTGATAACGGTGTTCAAAATCATGAAGTCTGGACAGAGCATATAGGGAGAAACTGTCCTTGTTGGTGAAAACCAAAGAGCACTGATGTAAGGTGATTAGCAAATGAAGCAACAGATATGAAAAAAACATTTTTACACAGCGAGTACTCAGGATCTGGAATGTGTTGCAAGGGACTCTGGTGAAGGTAGATTCAATCATGGCTTTCAAAAGACAACTGGTCAATTACCTGAAGAGAAATTGCAGGGCAGGTGGCGGGGTGTGGGGTGGGGAATGGTGGGGGGGGGGGTGGATGGTGGGGGCGGGGTGAGATTAATTGAGTTGTTCTTACAGAGAGAAGACATGAAAGACAAAATAGCCTCCTTCTAAGCTCTATCCATTCTATGATCCTGTATAGGCCATGGCTATTAGAGTAGGTCAGAGGCTGGGGATTCTGTGGTGAGTGACACACCTCTGGGCTCCCCAAAATCTTTCCACCATGTACAAGGCACAAGTCAGGAGTACGATGGAATAATCTCCATTTGCCTTGATTCATTCTGTTCTTTGGAGAGCTTCTGCTTCTAATAATCTTGCAGCAGCTCTTCTGCTGCTGTTGGCATCCTTGGTGCAGCAACAGTGAGCTCTCGCTTGGTTCTGGAAACCCAACAAGAAGTCACCTGTACATCATACATAAACTCTTACCCAGGGATTCTGTTCCTACATTCCCATTAAGACCTATCCAATCCTAGAACAAGCTTGAAGAAAAGAAGCCCAACTAGAGATATTAATTTAATTAAAGCTGTGTTTATTTACTGCAACTTGATGTTGTGGCATCGAAACAATCTCTGCACTGGTACAAGTAGGCCTGTGGCAAACCCAGTATTGGATCATGGACTTTATAGTTTCCTATATTACAGTGGCTACTCTTCAAAAGAATTGCATTGATTGTAAGGTGCTTTGGTATGTCCTAAGGCTATGAAAAACAATCAAATGCAAGTATTTTTTTTAAATTTCAATGAGTTTAGTAAGCTGAGTCACATGCTGGGTGTCCTCAAGCAACTTGCCAGTGAAAAGGTTTCTACATCATCCGCGGCCCTTAGATGGGTCCTGGAAGAGGCGGAGGTGATTGGAGGAGTGCCAAGTGGGAGATGCTTTCTGGCATTGCAGTGAACAGTTCCTCCCAGCTCCACAGATTGCTTTTTTTTTTAGCAAATTTATCTTTTTGGTGACAGGCTGCAGCAGTCTCTTTGGTTAGGACACACGTAGACCATAACTGGATGCACTGAGGGCAGACCAACTTTGCAAGGAGTGTGGGGGGGGCGCGGGGAGGGCTCAAACAGACATTAGGCTCTATATTGGCATATGCGTGCTTTAGCTGGGTGTCTTAAACACCTCTTTTACTGTTTACTATTATACCATGTAGCGAAATACTGACATGGAAAGCGTGCATTCATGGTGAGCCGCCATATTGGATGCATTGGCGACCATTTTATGACAATAACATGATGGCATTAACTTACATCTAAGCTGTGTTTTTAAAGGAAAAGACTCATTTTAATGATAACTCCACTTAAGAATACAGATAGAACTTGCATTCAGAGTATTCACCATGCTGTTAAGCGGTTCAGAATCATTGAAATGTTTGTCAACCATGGCCACTGTCATGGTGCTAGAAAATGCTGCAGCAAATCTGCACAAAGTTAAGCCTCACAAACAAAATGAAAGGAAAGAGCAGATTATCAACAGCTTCAGAGCTGTTGGTTGCTGGTTAAGACACTGGGAGAATTCCCTGATCTTCCTCGAAACAGTGTAATGAGATCATTAAATTACAACTGAGAGGTCAGGTAGGACCTAGATTTAATGTCTCATCCAAAAGACATTGCATCCAACCATGGAGCCCCTCCATGACTTTGCACTGTCATGTCAGCACAGGTTCCAGCGTCTGAGGTGCAGCCTGAACATGTGAACATCTGATTCAAAAATTTCTGCCAACAAGCCAAACTGACAGCTTCAGCAGTGAGATAATAACTTATATGTTATACGATGCAGGGCCTACATATTGAATTTACTGTCAGCAGCAGTATGGGCAAACTGCAAGTCTGAGACAAGGAAAGTCATGTTTCATTTTAAAAGTAGATTACTTTTTTTATTTTTACAACCATGAATTTAAGTTTATTGGCAAACTTCTATTATAACAAGTGGGTGTTCAGTATTACTCAGTATCAAGTCAACGCAGCACAAGAGGGAGGAATAACTGCAGATGAATTCACATGGACTTGCACATTTTATGGATCCCTTCCTTCAGTGATGACAGTGCAATTATTTGATTCCATCTTTCTTTGCCTACAGGTGATATTCATGAATAATCAAATCATTAAATGATCATCAGGCTGCTGGTTTTAATGAGATATTAGTGAAGTGTGAAGGGGTGAAATTACATTCAGATGGCTAGGAGTTTAAGATGGAGCCTGTTCCTTTTGTGTGTCCCTCACAGCTCACCCAGCTGCTGACACAGCTTCTGCACAATCCCATCTGACTTAAGAAGGTTAATTGTGTGGTTGCTCTTCACACTGAACCCCGCAGCCTTGCATACTTTTTGTGCTTACCGCCAGTTACTCATACATAAATAGTATATAAATATAAAGTCATACTTTTTGGTGCTTAACACAAATGCAATCGCAGTAACTGTATTGGTACTGTCATCTATACTTCTCCCCACGTGTTTTCTCCCTAATCTCTTGAAAGCACCTATTCATCCTTTCATGCTATATTGTGCCTTGGGAGCTCCCCATCTTTCAACATCTCAATCAACTGGCCTTTCTCCATACATGCCCATACAGTGAATGCCAGCAGAGAGTTATCTGCAAGAACTTTGGGCCTAACTTTTGACCCTAAAGCTGCACTCACCAGATGTTCACTGACTTGTACTTCCAGCTGGAGTTGAAGGATAACATTCAATAGCAAAAGTCTTAGCTGATTTTCCCCTTCTCTCATCCAGTATCACTGTCCAGTTTCTATGCGCCAAAACTGACATAATTCAGCACAAACTGGAAATCGAATCTGTGGCCTTCCTGAGATAAATTGGCCAGCATTTTATGCTCTATGAGCAGGTATGCGACTGACCTGAACTCGTATGAAATCGTGTGAGAAAACAATGGGTGTGTGTCCCGACATCATCGCGCCATATTACACCGGGGGGGGGGGGGTGGTGGGGGGTGTTGGAAGCGCTCCTACTGACAATTAAACAGGCAGTTGTACCCATTAAAAAGGCAATTTATGAAACTTTAAGTGGCCTGTGCGATTTGCAGTCGGCGCTCGGGCCATGTGGCCAGGCGGCCATCCCATTTTCAATTGAAACTCAATCTAGGGCAGGATAAAAGCCGACCAGAGTCATGGCAATGAGTAGGCAGGAGTTTAGGTGAGGGTCATAGGTAGTTTTCTGATAGTTTATTGCGTTTCCTGTGTCTTCTGGAGGACTCTTTGGCTTACAAGCTTTCTTAAAGGCTTTCTGCCGAGTGCACACTCCAGGGCACTATCCTATGCCATCTGTAGTCCAGCAAATGGGGATTCTCTGTTCTGCTGGAGAGGCCTCCTCTGATGAGGAGGAGAGAGCCAGAAGGGAGAGAAGACCTGATGTCCACAGGCAGTGTCTCAGAGAGCAAACTGTGGGATGAGAGGCACAGCCAGAGGGGGTGCAGGGCCGGCAAGGAAGTGCAAGGCGGAAGGGTCAGCAGAAGACACCATTATCCTGCAGCCAGAGTCTACGGGCAGCGCTCCAGCCACCTGGACATGTCTGAGGACCAATGGTGAAGGAGGCTCTGCCTTTCCAAGGAGACTGTGACCCCCATATGATGGATGATTGGGCCAGAGATTGTCTCAAACTGTGTAGATGGCCACCCTATAACAATGGCTCTGAACTTTCTCACATCCAGTTCTTTCGAAGGGTCAGCGGGTGATCTATGTGATGTTTCCCAATCTGCTACCCACAGCTGCGTCAAGCTGGTCACTGACGTTCTGTTCAAATGGGTCATGAATTTCATTCAATTTTGGAGTAATGAAGGCAGCCAGGCTGAGTGAACCAGAGGCTTTGCCATAATTGCTGGGTTTCCCTGCATCCAAGGTGCCATACATTGCACACATGTGCCAATAAAGGCACCAACGAATGAGCCGAATGCCTTTATGAACAGAATGGGCTTCCACTTCATCAACATTTATATTTTCTGTGACCACAGGACACAGATTTTCAGGGCTGCGCCGGTAACTGGGCAGCTACCATGATCCGTACATCCTGCAACACTCCCAGGTACCAAGGCTCTTCATTGCTCCAGCTCAGTTGGATGGTTGGCTCCTGGGTGACAAAGGCGAATGAAAAGGTGGTTCATGATACCATTCCGACACACAAGGACAGAAGCGGAGGAGAGGTGCAATCGAAGTCACGCCTCTACACAGGCAGCAATTGAGAGAACCATTGGCCTGCTCAAGATGAGGTTCTGCTGCCTGGACCGATCAAGGGCAGCCCTCCAATATCCTTCAGAGTGCATCCCGATTATTGTCATTGGGTGCTGCGCTCTGCACAATCTGGCTCTGTAAAAGGGGAACGTTTTGGAGAATGAAGACAATGAGGCAGCTCCCCAGGCCACAGAGGGTGATTCAACTGATGGGTCTGATGAGGAGCTGGATGAGGCCCAGGGTGAGGACATGGCTGCAGAAGTGATGAACCTTGTGGGAGTCAGGGAGACCAGGGAGGCCTTGATTCTCTGTCCTTTCAGCTCAGCATCCAAGGCATGGCCTGAAAATGAGGGCAAGAGTAAGCCTGCTTACTAAACATTCCTGATGAGGCCATCCTGTCATCCTTATGTCAAATAACCAACTCTGAAATAAAGTTTGCAACCCTTCCCATCTGTCACAAGCCAGTCCCATGCCCAATATCTATGAAAAACACGAAGCACAATCAGACAATGACACATAATGACATCTTTAAATGGTGGTAATGTTTAAATAATTTGAACATAGAACACATAGCAACTGAAGTTATATCCCTGTGACAACCCCTCTGTGTTTGTAATGCCTTAAACTTCTGCTTGCAGGTGCTGCAATTTGGTGCCCACCACCACGCGCACCCTCCCCATCCCCCCTCCACCACGCTGGCATCAGAGTCAGCCTGCTGACTGTGGTGTCCTGTCAGCCCTGATTACCTTCGCCGACATCCTTGGGCCAGTGAAGTCTGTGCAGGCACTGCCTGGGACCGAGTGTCCAGCACCATTGCTGGCCTTTCCTCAGTTGTTGCGGCCTCAACAGGTGCCAGGCAATGGCAGAGGGTCGGAGGAGCTGCTGCCTTCATCTGGAGTGCTCTGAGAGGAGCCTACAGATGTGACATGCAGCTGGTCCGCCAACGTGAGGTAGGTTTGAACCTCCCTGCCTGCCATTGATGGAAGGGCACCTAGCAGAGAGATTATGTGCCTTATCCATCTCTCACTCTCTGCTAAGATCACAGCCAGTTTGTGGGCTTGCAGGTCCAAGCATAATCCCAGGAGCCCCTGATTCCATTCCTAGAGCTGCCTCTCCATGAGGGTTGCCGCTCTCTCTATGGAGGAGGCTGTGCGCTCGGAGCTCCAGGTCAGCACAGTGCTCACGCTCCACATGGACTCCTCCAAGACTTAGGCTATAGCATGCATACCCTCAGGGATCTCCGCCAGATCTTCCCGTGCACCCTGCTGGACATCCAGCATCTGTCACCTGATGGATGACTCCAGAGGCTTATCATCTGCCTCAGACTCAGCATGCTCCAGGTCTCCAGCAGTCCTCTGACTGCCGGCACCCTGGGCACTCTCTGCCTCTGCCAGCTCCTCATGCAAGTGTGATGTGCCCTCACCACTGTATACTACCATCTAATCCAATATACCATTGACCACCGACATGCCTGTGTTGGTGCTTGGAAAAGAGAGATGATGTGACATGGGTGCATCTGTCCTGTGGCTCCTCGGGTGTCAGGGGAGGATCCTCGGGATCTGTCAGGCATCGTGAGGATGGTACATCTGAGGGAAGAGAATATGTCAGTTGATTGCTTTGTAACAAAATTACTGTGCATGCACGACAGCTGCTTGTTACAATGGACAATGCCTCACTGAGACACTGTGATTGGACGGGCAATGGGGACTCTTGGTTTGAACTTCTCATTAGAGATAACAGGATCCTACAGCCCTTACATACTCCCCCTCTTATCTGTCCACTGGACTCTCACCATCCTCTGAGACTCCTGCCTCTCCATAGCCTGTGGACCTTGCTCCATGTTCACATTCCATATCCAGGGCATCCATCTCAAACTTGGAAAGTATCAGCCGGTTGGGAACCCCAGCACCCGTTCATGCGCATTCCAGCACATTATGGCTTCTCTTCTCCTGTACGGACAAAATTGCATTCATTAGTGCACCCTCTACCTGGCACGTCATGTCAGCCTCCCCCTTCTCCTCCACCAGCCCAAGGAGACCCAGGTTGAGGTGCCCATCAGATTAGCACACTTTACCCTTCTATACACCCAAGGCAAATGGGCACATCCCCCAGCATTGGCTGACGCAGGTATATACACCATATGGTACTCTGCATCTCATATCCCTGAGCACCACAAAGAAAGGTCACCCGCTGAGGCATCTATACACAGTTCCTTGCCAAGTTGGTACTCACCCTTGCGGAGTGCATAAGATCATTGAACCTTTTCTGGCATTGGATCCAGGGGAGATGCACACCATCTGCCCACTCACCTGGGCAGCCACCTCTGTCCAGGCCTTCTTTGTCTGATGGGGTGGCCTTATCTTTCCACCCTGTGGCATGAGGATGTCGCAGCGGGCACTCATTGTTTCCATGAGAGTGTGCAGGTGCTCATTAGAGAACTGTGGCAGAGTGCCCACTGGCATTGCCCTCCCACCTAGTGTGCCCAGCGGGTGCTGAGGCCATGGCTTCTGCCAAGTAGAAAATCTTATGGTCTCTTGTGGACAGCTCCCTGAGGCTCCTCACAAACATCTAGCAGCATTCAGGGAGCTGTCAGTGCTCTTTTAAAAGCGCCCTCTGGGTCACCATTGAACCTGGTGCGTCCCACACTCGCCCCGTCGCCGGCAATGCTGAGCCAATGTCTGGGCATGTTTCATGTTGGCCGGCCCTTAGTCGGCCAGCCAGCGTGAAATTACATCCAGGTTGCGATCGCAGATGGGTGTGGATAACCCGTCCGCTTCTGGGCTTGCTGATCACACATGCATGACATACGTAAAATTCAGGCCTACGGCTTAAAGGATGCAGGGGAACACTTCTTCATACAGTGAACATCAATAGGCAAAATGTCACTGCAGTGTAGTTTATGAACAAAGAGACCGTGGGCCACTTTTGCAAAAATCATTGAAAATGACATGACAGGTTGAAGGAGTGGTTAAGAAAGTATATGGGATCCTGGGCTTCATGAATAGAGGCAAAGAAGACAAATGCAAAGAAGTTATGGGCCATGGTTTTCTGGCCCCCTTTGGATGCGGAGAGCCATATAAATCTCCATTCAGTGCAGCAGGACCGTAATATCCCGCCGGGCGGGAGGGGCCTCAAATGCCTGGCCATGATGAACCTTTATAAACACTGATTTTACCACAACTGGAGTATTGTATCCATTTCTGGGCACCACATTTTAGGAAGGATGTGAAGGCTTTTGGGAGCGTACAGAAAATATATATGAAAGTGGTTCTAGAGATGAGAGACTTCAGTTCTCAGGGTAGGTGGGAGAAGCTGGGATTGTTCTCCTTAAAGAGAAGGTTACAATTAGATTTAGGAGAGGTCTAGACAGAGGGATCTCTTATGAGGGATCTGGACAGAGTAGATAGGGAAGAACTGTTCCCATCGGCATAAGAGTCAAGAACCAGAGGGCACAGATTTAATGTGGTTGGCAAAAGAACCAAAGGCAACATGAAGAAGGACATTCTAATGCAGTAAGTGTTGAGGATTTGGAAGGCAGTGTCTGAGAGTATGGAAGGAAGTTCAATCATGGTTTTTAAAATGGAATTAGATAAGCACCTGAAAGGAAAAGAGATAGCAAGGCTATGGGGAAAGGGCAGCAGAGTCAGACGAGCTAACTAGCTCTTGCAGAGACCCAGCATAGGCTCAATAGGCCGACTGACCTCCTGTGCTGTAGCCATTCTATGATTTTCTGATTCTGTGTGTATTAGTGTCCTATGGGCAAAGACGATCAGACTGCATGATGCCATGGATTAGCAAGGTAGAAGGTGGGATCATCCCAGATTTGCACTAAGTGCAGTAGCAGGCATTGAAAAAAGTCACTTTACCTGCTGGCCTCAATGGTGGATTGTCACACCGTATCGTCCCCTCCCCTGTGTGTCCCACCTCATTAATAACGATTTCACAGGAAACTCTCCAGATTGCTGCCTGGCAGGCTCGGCTTTGCCTGCCACGCTTTGACCTCACTGCTTCATCACTCTGTGCGTATATTTAAAGCGCATCAGAGCGTAGTCTACTTCATGTCTACAGAGCAGAACTGATTCTGGGGACTGATAACCCCCAAAGCAAAGAAGACGGCAGCCCCCAAATTTAGTGGTTTGACTCTGGTTTGACTGCTGGATGCAGTGGAAGCCTGCCTCTACCTCTGCTCTGGCTGCAGGAAGTCCACCAGAGTCACCCACCCGGCCTGGGAGGCAGAGACAGTGGCAGTCAAAACCAGAGCACAGAAGAGGTCACCATCCAGTACAGGAAGAGGATGAATGCTCTCATCCGTTCCACCAGTGTAAGGCAACCACCTCATCACTCTCAACTTACACACTTACAAACCCATCACACACCCACAGGGATCTCACACCTCAAGGGACAACACCACTAACTCTCACACACACTCTCACATCTGCATCAGGTTCATATCCTCTGGAGCTCACATCTTCATTCCTGTCCATGGCTCCGCTCACCACACAAAGATTCCATGCAGTGCCATGTGTCCTGCTCATACTGTCACCATCTATTTTCATGCAGGAGAGGCTGGCTCACACCAGCAGGGAGAGGTCCCAGGCCAGGGGTGGAGTGGCCCACATTAGGCCCCTCACTCACTTTGAGGAGTGTGTCATCAAGCTGACTAGTGAGGGCATGGACCATGCCTGCGGTGATGGTGAGGCCGGCGGCAAACACCCACTTGAGGGTCCTGCATCATATCATCCATCTCCCAACGCAATTGTGAGTGCTCTCTCTCCTGTTTTTGACTCTGCTGCTATGAACTAATTATCCTTACTTTGGTTCACAGGGTGCTCTGCCAAGTGACTGACACCCTCAGCTCCATCCGGGTCCTCATCTCCAGTGACGAGGATGCCTTCTTCATTGAAGAGCTGGAAATAAGCAGCCTGGAAGACCCATCAGAATGCTTACCCACACTCTCCACCAGAGCAGAGACACAAATCTCGGTGGGACCTAGATCTAGAGCAGGCTGAGGTTCACAATCTGGTGGACTCCGCACAGACATGTGTCTGCAGCAGGAGGAGGCAGGTTCACTCAAGCTCCCTGACAGGGGGCCGAGTCAAATGACGAGCTTATAAATCTGACCTTCCAACTCATCGTGGAGAATCAGCAGAAGACAGAAGGACATCACGCAGCACAATTAGAAGCCCTCAACAGAGTCGCGAGCAAGGCAGAGGAGTGCATCTGCCTGCTCTCTGATGAGGTGGTGCCCACATGTGCACGCCTGGAGGTCTACATGGGAAAGAAGGCAGATGCCATGGAGACCCTGACCCAGCAGAATGCGGAGGTGCGCACAGACCTGCACTCCATTGTGGAAGCCATAGGTGATTTCCTGCAGTGGCAAGCAAGAGAGACAGGGCACCTCAAAGTCTCCGAAGGTACGAATAGAGGAGGAGTGGCAGCTGGACACCCCGGGTCATCCACTCAGGAATCTCAGAAGCCGTCCATTCCCTCCGAGTCCCCTTTGTCTGTGACCCCTCAACCTTGTCCTCTGTTACTGCAAGGGGAGCAGCTGGCTCACAGGAGGACAGCCAAAGCAAACCGGGGCCCACAAGGCCTCAGCTCTCCAGAGGACGCACAAGAAAGTTATCAGAGGCAACAGGGCCAACCATTGTACAGGCTGTCTCCACTCCTGCTGCGGATGTCAGGGCAGCACTGAGAAGAAATTGTAGGCCTAGAAAAGTTAAGAAATTCTGATCACAAGTGGTTGCACAGATGAACACATTCCATCACTTGATAGTCTGATAATATTCACTTTCACTGAACAACGTGTAATGATCTCTTTCAGCTTCATTGATAGGCTTTGCGAGTCCTCCCACTGCATCTGCCCACAACCTGCAGTTCAGCTGCACACAGCTGGACCATGAGTGATTCTGGAGGGAGAAGTATGTGTGTGTGTGTGTGTGTGTGTGTGTGTGTGCGTGTGGCATCAGGGAAGCACTCTCCCATGCACGTGGAACATTCATCCACTGCATTCATCTCACTGTCTTGAGCATTTTCAATGCTACCTGCTGGGCTTCAATTTCAGTTGTCTATCTGAGTTGACTTGCATCTCCGCCCAGCCACTGACTGCACTCCCATGCAGCACCTGTGCCCGTCCAAGACAGGCTCCGCTCACTTTTGCTTTCAACAACTATGGTAGTAGTGGAGTATCTTGTCAGGTCCACCATCCTTTGCCCTCTCCATGTCACCCATGTTTTTTGCCCCATCACAGTCGACCCCCTCCTAGCATCACCTTCCACCTCCTCACCATCACCTACCAACTCAAAACCCTGTCTTTCCAGCAAGTCCAGGTGAACATGTGCATTCCCAACCTTCCTGAGAATTCCACCCACTTCCACATCGACCTCCCTGATGTTCCGCCATGGTGGACACCATCGGATGATCCCACTGTACTATCACGCTGGCATGGTACTAATTTCTGCCCCTGCAGCCAAATTGGCCTCTCCCCGCCCGCCATGACACCTGCCACCAACGGGACTGGACGATTCCACCCAGAGACCCTGGTTTGTGATTTCCTAAAAATGGGTTCTCAAGTTTTGCTTTATCTGCACCATCAGGCCAAGGTACTGAGACCAACAGTGGCAACTTGTATTTATAAAGCAACTTAACATAGCAGCCATCCTATGGCACTTTACAGGTGTGTAATCAGACAACATTTGGCAGCAAGTCACATAAGAAGTTATCAGGATGGGTGACTAAAGGCTTGACTAAAAAAAGGTAGAAATTATGTCATAATTTAAACCAAAGGGAAATATAGAAAACTGGAGAGGAGTATAGAGAGAATTCCAGGGTTTTGGTCCGAGCTACATACAGAAACTAGTGCTGGAAGAGAAAAAGATTAGGAATGCACAAAAGATCAGTATTGGAGGAGTGTAGAGCTCTCGCAGGTTTGTAGGGTTAGAGAAGGCTAAAGAGATATTGCAAGGTGAGGCCATGAAAGGATTTGAACATAAGGATCAGATATTTAAAATTGAGGCATTGCCAGACTGGGAACCAACGTTGCTCAGCTAACATGGGGGTAATGAGTGAGTGGGACTTAAGCAAAATTTTGGATGAGCTTAAGTTTACTGAAGATGATAGGGCCAGAGGGGAGAACATTGGAATAGTCAAATTTGAAGGTAAAAAAGACATTGCTGAGGGTTTTTACAGCAGATGGGCTGAGGAAGGGGTATAGCCAAGCAATGTTATGAAGGTAAAAGTAAGTATGCCTCATACTATAAAACTATCTTCACTTAGTAAGGCAATGGCAAAATGGGAACCAAACAGCAGGGAGAGAGTCAGATGTTTAATAGTTCAAGGTTAAGACTGTTAAGAAGGTATTTGAAAACATGCAGACAGTTGGCGATGAGGAGTTCCAGATGGCAGAAGCTGATGGTCAGGTGGATGGAAAGATGAGTAAGCTGGTGTCAGAGCACCCAAAGGTGCATCTGAGGAGATAGAGCTGGAGGAGACACAGCTGGAGGAGACACAGCTGGAGGAGATGTCTGAGGTGGGTTGGGGTGAAGCCATGAAGAAATTTGAAATTCAAGACAAAGACTTTAAACCCTGTGGGAAAAGGAGACGTGGGTCCTGTTAGGTGGTTCTCTGAGCATATCGTCATTGTCATCTGACAGAATGCCTCAGCACCAGAACTTTCAAACAAACACCAAGACTGTTGAAGAGAAGCGCCCTCCCCATCAGATCCTTCCAGCATGCCCTCAGTGTCCCTCCTCTACATGCAGCCCTTGAGGCTGCTGCAGTGGGGAAGAGACTGTGGCCCACCTCCTGCTGGAATGTCTGTTTGTAAAGCAGGTCTAGAAAAGATGCAGTGGTTTTTGCTGAGGTTCATTCCCAGCAGCAGCTCCATAACACAGGACTCAGTGCTCCATGGGCTATCATCTGCTGGCAGAGAGCCATCTACTAGGTGAAAAACACTCTTTGCTCTGCCAGAGACTAATTGCTCTTCCAGTATAAACAGCTGTCGATGGCAGATTGGTACATTCCAAAACCCAGGACTTTTTTTATTCATTCATTGGATGTGGACTAGACTGGCTAGGCCAGCTTTTATTGCCCATGAGAACTGAATGGCTTGTTAGGCCATTTCAGGGTCAACCTCAATATTGTGGGTCTGGACTCACATGTAGGCTGGACAAGGCAAAGACAGCAGATTTCCTTCCCTCAAGGACATTAGCAAACCTGATGGGTTTTTTACAACAATGGTTTCATGGTCATCATTGGACTTTTAATTCCAGATTTTTTATTGAATTCAAATTTGACTATCTGCAATATGACAGGATTTGACCCTGGGTCCCCAAAGTATTACCCTGGGTCTCTGGATTACTAGTCCAGTGATAATACGACTACACCCTACATGTAGAGAGATACTCTAAAGTCTGGGGCAGCCACCCCAAAGTCTCAATGGGGAAAAGTCTAAGGCCCTCAGGCCACAGAATACTAAGGTGCAAGAAAACATGTAAAACCCTTTGGGGGCTGTATGCAGCAAAGGATTTTTGATATGAAATGTAGTCAGTAAACATAGCCTGTAATGGAAGGTGGAGTAAGGCACCTCATGTATTCTATTGAAAGATAGTAATTTATATTGCACATTATATAATGTCAAATTTGAATTATCATGTAATGTGCTTTTAGAAATTTTATGAATAGGATATATTTTGGGGAAAAAAAAGCAAGACTTTCTACCTGCAGCATTCAAGTCACTACATGCTGTTCACTAATACCTATTACCAAATTATTTGGGTGTGATACTGTTAGAGGCTTGGGAAAGGATTGCCTGTTAACCCTCTTACCTGAGAAATCTTTGAAATTATTTTTTTAAGAGTTATGAGCCTTCATTTTGCTCTTTGAAAACCATCTGGAAAGAGACTTGATGAATTGGGTAGAGCTGATGAACCAATAATGAAAATAACAGAAAGCATTGTTGAGGATAGTGTGGTTGATGTTGTGTAAAATGACTTTTAAAAGATGTTTGATAAAATACCATTTAATAGACTTGTTAGCAAAATTAAAGCAAAATACAGGCAAAGACCTGACTTGATGGAGTCATATTTTTATTCATTCATGGGATGTGAACATCGCTGGCTAGGCCAGCATTTAATGCCCATCCCTAATTGCCCTTGAGAAGGTGATGGTGAGCTGCCTTATTGAACTGCTGCAGTCCATGTGGTGTAGGTATACCTACAGTGCTGTTAGGGAGGGAGTTCCAGGATTTTGACCTATGGACAGTGAAGGAACGGCGATATATTTCCAAGGGCAGGATGGTTTGTGGCTTGGAGGGTAACTTCCAGGCGGTGGTGTAGCCATCTGTCTGCTGCCCTTGTCCTTCTAGGGATAGCAGTCATGGGTTTGGAAGGTACTGTCTAAGGAGCCTTGGTGAGTTCCTGCAGTGCACCTTGTAGATGATACACACTGCTGCCACTATCCGTCAGGTTGGTGGAGGGAGTGAAGTTTGTGGATGTGGTGCCAATCAAGCAGGCAGCTTTGCCCTGGATGGTGTCAAGCTTCTTGAGTATTGTTGGAGCTGCACTCATCCAGGTGAGTAGAGAGTATTACATCACGCACCTGACCTGTGCCCTGTAGATGGCGGACAGGCTTTGGGGAGTCAGGAGGTGAGTTACTTGCCTTAGGATTCCTAGCCTCTGACCTGCTCTTGTAGTCACAGTATTTATTTGGCTAGTCTAGTTCAGTTTCTGGTCAATGGTAACACCCAGGAAATTGATAGTGGGGGATTCAGCAATGGCAATGCCATTGAATGTCAATTCCCTCTTGTTAGAGATGGTTATTGCCTGGCACTTGTGTGGTGCAAATGTTACTTGCCACTTGTCAGCCCAAGCCTGGATATTGTCCAGGTCTTGCTGCATTTGGACATGGGCTGCTTCTCTATCTGAGGAGTTGTGAGTGGTGCTGAACATTATGCAATCATCAACAAACATCCCCGCTCCTGACGTTATGCCAGAAGGAAAGTCATTGATGAAGCAGCTGACAATGGCTGGGCCTAGGACACTACCCTGAGGAACTCCTGCAATGATGTCCTGGAACTGAGATGATTGACCTCTAACAACCACAACCATCTGCTTTTGTGCTAGGTATGGCACCAACCAGTGCCCCCGATTGCCATTGGCTGCAGTTTTGCTAAAGGCACCTTGATGCCACACACAGTCAAATGCTGCCTTGATGTCAAGGGCAGTCACTCTCACCTCACCTCTGGAATTCAGCTGATTTGTCCATGTTTGAACCAAGTCTGCAATAAGGTCAGGAACTGAGAGGCCCTCAGTGGACCCTTGGTGGACCCCAAACTGAGCATCAGTGAGCAGGTTATTGCTAAGCAAGTGCCACTTGATTGCACTGGTGATGACCCCTTCCATCACCTTACTGATGATTGAGAGGTAATTGGCTGGATTGGATTTGTCCTGCTTTTTGTGTGCAGGACATACCGGGGCAATTTTCCACATTGCTGGGTAGCTGCCAGTTTTGTAACTGTACTGGAACAGCTTGGCTAGGGGCATAGTTAGACTACACAATGGGATCTGAGGTTCATTGGAAATAGACTTCTCACTATGTTTACTTATTTCTTCCCTGATCAGGGGGGGGATTCAGGTTCTTCAGGCATTGGGATTAGTTCTGGGGCAGGTGGGACCTGAGTGAGGAGAATGGGTTGCATCTGAAGAGGGCCTGATGTGGAGGATAACTACTGCTGTTGGAAAGGGTTTAAACTAATTTGACAAAGGGACAGCCACCAGGGCTCAGCAGAAGAGAGGAGAGACAAGGTGTACAGAAAACCAGGAGGGACAAACAGCAATAGAGTAAAATGTAAGTGTCGTAAGAGCAGGAAATAAATGGAGCAAAAAAGCAAAGCAGGCTTGGATGGTGTTGGAATGTACATGTATTAATGTGATGAACATTACAAATAATACGGGCACAAACTGCCATGTGGGGTTATTTTATAATGCCTTAATTAGAGAGCCGGTTTCAATATGGACAAGAATGTGAGTTAACCTAAAGGGTTTTGGATAGGAAACTCAGAAGTTCAGGTTTCCTCACTATCTGTGGAACTACAACTCCACAGTGTGTGTTTTTTGGCCCAGACACCTTCCCCCCCACCCCCCATCCAAAGTCAGCCTCATTGACAGGCTTGGCTACCAATCAGCTGGGTTCACACTGGGATAGGTTACAGCACCAGATAATTCAATCCAGCGACCTCGGGGGTGGGGGAGCTAGTGGGTGCCAATCCCAGATTGCAGGGGGTTGGGGAGGGGTACGGTGTGGGTGCTCTTTGATCCCTAGGGGATCAACTTTCAGACTAATGTGGGATTGAGGGGTTCAAAACTGGGATGGGGGGATAGAGTGGTGCATTCTGATTGTCACCTCTGGAATGGTGTTCAATCCCATGGGGGGGAAGGTCCGATTTTGGTGGATGTGTGCTAAAACAATCATAGAAGAATTCTGTTCCCCAAACCTTAAAGGGGTACAATCCCAGGCCCTGGAGGTCTTTGTACAAGTTAGATTAGCATGTCTGATGGGTAGGAGTTTACGGGGGATGAAGAGAAGCATTCCTGCTCCCTCCTGGCCCACAGAAAACATAGTGGACACACTTGCTTTCTCCCTAAAGCTGTCTTCATCTCCCTTCAACTGTTGCCTTTTCCAAGGACTGGGAAATCTATAGCCACCCATTATAAAACCTGCAAACCATGTTGAATCAGAGACTGCCAGCCCCATTACCATATTCAAATTACTAACCCACTTCCCCGGATTCGGGTTGGCTGCCTGGTCCTTGTCTCATTTCCATAAAACCGACAAGTGACCAGGAACAGGAGAGAATTTTAAAATTTTCATGCCGCCTCCCCCCTCCTCGCTCTTAGCCCTCTCTGTTTTATATGCTAAAATGTCCATGATGTACTTAAAAAGTTGTCAGTCCTCAAAGTGGAAAAGTTACTGATCTGGATAGAATATGCCCTAAGTTATTGTGGGATGTAAGGGTGGAAATTTCAATAGCTCTGGCCACAATCTTCCAATCCTCCTTGGACATGGGGATGGTGCCAGAGGACTGAGAGATTGTAAATGTTGTACCACTTTCCAAAAAACAGGAAACTACAAGTTGGTCAGCAGAACCAATGTACAAAAGCAAAACACTGCAGATGCTAGAAACCTAAAATAAAAATAGAAAATGCTGGAAATACACAACAGGTCTGAGAGCATCTGTAGAGAGAAAAACAAAGTTAATATTTCAGGTTGAGACATTGTATCAGAACAATTCAGATCAGTTTAAAAACAAAGAGAAGAATGAAATTACAAGCCAGTCAGCCCAACAATAATAAAAACAGAAAGTGCTGGGAAAACTCAGCAGGTCCGACAGCATCTGTGGTGAGAGAAACAGAGTTAACGCTTCGAGTCCAGTATGACTGTCCTTCAGAACCGACAATAACTTAGCAATAGTAGTTGAGAGATAATATTCTGGGACAAAATTAATTGGCATTTAAAAAAGTACAAGCTAGTAAATAAAAGCCAACACAGATTGGTTAAAGGGAAATCATGTTTGTCCAATGTGATTGAGTTCTTTGACAAAATGGGATTGCTGAAAGATATTGTGTAGATGGACTTTCAAAAGATGTTTGATAAAATGCCACTTAATAGACTGGTTAGCAAATTAAAGCCCATGGGAGTTAAGAGACAGTGGCAGCATGGATGTACAATTAACTATGGAAGAAAGCAGGGTAATGGTGAATGGTTGTTCCCTAGACTGGAGGAAAGTATAGTGTGGCGTACTCCAAGGATTAATATTAGGATGATTTATTTTGATACATATTAATGTCCAGGACATAGCATCGTGACCTCTACCAGCTAGAAGGACAAGAACAACAGGCACATGGAAACACTGGCACCTGCATGTTCCCCCCCCCAAGTCATACACCATCCTGACTTGGAAGTAGACTGTTGTTCCTTCATTGCTGTTGGATCAAAATCCTGGAACTTCCTCCCCAATAGTATTACACACACACACTAAAGTTGTTCAAGAAGGCAGCTCACCACCAACTTCAATGATGCAATTAGGGATGGGCAACAAATGCTGACTTTGCCAATGACTCCCACCAAGAACAAATTTAAAAAAACCTTGGACTTGGGTTACAGAGCATAATTTCAAAGTTTCCTGATGGCACAAAACTCAGAAATGTAGTAAATGATAAGGAGGGTGGCAACAGACTTTAAAACGACATAGAGAGATTGATAAAATGGGTGTAAATGGCAGATAAAATGTATTGCGAATAAGTGTAAAGTGATACATTTTGGAAGAAGGAATGAGGAGAGGCCAATAGAAATTAAATGGTACAATAATAAAGGGGCTGAAGGAGACATGGGGGTGTATGTACACAGGTCTTTGAAGGCAGCAGGACAATGTGAGAAGGCTGTTAAAAAGCGTGTGTCCTTAGCTTTATTAATCAGACTTTAGAGTATGAAGCAAGGAAGTTATGGTAAACCTTTGTAAAATGCTGGTTAGGTCTCAGCTAGAATGAGCAGAATCTTGTTGAGTCATCGGCGTCTCGCCAGCCCACTGAGGGCCAGTGAGACACCCACACTGCCTCTTCTCGAGAAGGCCCACAAAACCATAAGCTAATCAAGCAGTGGCGAGGCCAGTGGTGGGCCTTCCCCTGAAATCAAGACCAAAGGGCCAAAGTCCCACCTAGCGAGAGCTGCCAGCCAATCAGAGGCTGGCATCTCTTGCCCTCAGCAGCACCATAGGGTTCTGCCAAAAGAACACCCTCCAGAGTCCAAGAGTCATGGAGCAACCCAGGACATAGGTAAGTAATATGGAGGTGGGGAAGTTTTGCAGGGTAGGGGTAATGGAGAGAGCGGGCAGAGGGGTTAGATGTAACGATAGGTTTGTGGCTGTCAGAAACCCACCCACTACCCCCACCCCTCAATGTCCAGTCCCTTGATCAAGGCACTGAGGGATCCCACCGCCCCACCCTACCCCCCCATCCCGGGAAGTGACAAGCTGGCTGCAGAGGTTAACTGGTCATGTATGTCACATGGCAACAGGAGGCCTGCAGCTGGATTAATCCCAGTAGTAGCAGGATGAGGCCCTTAAGTGGCCATTAATTGGCCTCCCTGCCCAGAACTTAATTTGGATGGAGGTGGGAAGGCAGCAGGATTCTGACACAGCAGCATCCAGCCTAAGTACATGCCCTTCCTGCCTCCAAGCTCACCATCAGTGAGAGCAGAAGATTTCACCCATGGTGTTCAGTTCTGAGTTTCATACTTTAGAAAGGATATCAAGGCCTTAAAGAGGATCCAGAAGAGATCCACTAGAATGGTACCCGGCATGGGGGATATTGTTTTATGGAGACACCAGAGAAGCTCGAGTTTTTCTTAGAGCAGAGAAGGTGATGAGAGGTTTTGACAGGGGTGTTCAAAATTCTGAATGGTTTTGAAAGAATGAATAAGCAGAAATTGTTTGCAGAGGAGGAATGGTCAGGGACCAGATGACACAGATTTAAGATGATGCTGGGAAAAGAACCAGAGGGACATGAAGAAACAGTGCATACTCAGCGCATTGTTGTGATCTGGAATACATTGCCTTAAAGGCTGGTGGAGGCAGATTCAACTGTAACATTAAAAAGAGAATGACATAAGTACCTGAAGGGAAAACATCTACAGACCTATGGAGAAAGAGGAGTGGGATTTATTAAGTGGCTGTGCAAAAGAACCAGCACAGAGACAATGGACCGAATAATTTCCCTCTTTGCTGCATCATTCTAGGATTCTAAGAGCGTGCCTGTACTACCCAGTATCTAGGTCCTGGCACAATAAACATTTCTGAAAATTCTATTATATGACAATTCCTTTTAAACACTGACTCATTCTAATGATTTCGTTCTAGTGCTATGACACTGGAATGAATTGGTGCTATGATGAAGGAAGCTGAAAAGATATATAAATGGAAGCTTTAATATCATTGCAACAGGATATAATACTATACTATACTGCCAAGCAGAATATATTTTCACTTCATGATGGGCTAGATCTTTAATAGCATTGCTGCTGCTGCTGTTGCTGATTCCAGTTGCAAAACAGAACTGTGAATAATACAGAAAATCAGATAACTCACAATTGAACTTAGCATCAGAAGTTAATGAGGATCATCACTTTCAGAATATATTTACCAAAAAGTGAATTAAACCCAACAAATCCTCTGCTGGATTTTGTCGAAGGCCATTAAAAATACAATCATTCTTACTTTCTGAAATACAGCAGCTGGACAGAGTACACTGTGTCTAATAACTAACCTTGCAAAAATAAAATATAACAGAGATGGAAACAAATAATGAGATACTTTGCAGTCACCATATTAAGTCGAGTCAGCTTGGCTTGGTTGGTAGCACTCTGAAGTTAGCAAGCCATGGTATCACACTGTAATACTGAATTTCAGCACATAATCTAGGCTAGTATTACTTTGCAGTATTGAGGAAAGGCTGCGCTGTTGGAGGTACCAACTTCAGATAGAACTGTTGTGACCCCCACCTGCCTATGCAAGACAGAATTCTGTCGTACAAGGGTCTGGCACATATAGGGTTCATGTAGGACGGAGTACAGTCCCGCCCACATAGTGATGTAAGAGGCCACATGACCCAGACACAAGGGTCAGTGTGGTGTTGAGCAGAGATGTGTATGGACTTAAGCATGAAGATGGTTCCTAGCTTGTACTCTTTATTGTACAGTTGTAAATAGTTCTAGTACTTAATAAAGACTTACAGTTAACTTATAGGAAACTAAGGAGACTTCCTTAAGACATACTGATTTATAACCAACATGTTCCCAAAAGATTCCATGGCATTATTTTCCCTGTATCCTGACTGTTGTAGGGTGGTCGAGTTGTACCATTAGTGATAGAGTTAATCTGCAGACACTTCTTAAGTGGAAACATTAAGTTTATTCACAATATACTCAGCAGCAAGTACACATGTGCTTTCAAATCCAACTGTATCTCTACACTGCTGAGGTAGCCCGCGCTACTTTCCTATTGGTTACTACAGATCATGTGATCTTTCCTAGCAAGTACTATTCTTAAAGGTACATTGAACACTAAATAAAACATAATTACTACACCAGCCAAACATCATCCATTAAATCCACCAAAAACACATTACCTGATTGTTCACAGTGATGTTATTTATGGGATCTTGCTGTGCTGGCTTTGCCTTTTCTGACCTAATGATCACTACATCTCAGGATTGCCTGCGAAAATATGTTCACCCATGTTCCTGTGGCTGAATGGTTTACTGATGATCAGTGCCAGGGCAAATACTTGGATTCCTGTCACTGATATGAGGTAGCAAAGGATGACCAGTTTTAATGGAATTGAACATCAACAACGAGTCAACTTCAGGGGAAAAAAGTAGGGGGAGTAAGTTGTTACTTTGTCTTAAAATCCTTTATGGGTTGATTCAGAACTTAAAAATGTTTGTTTACTTACCCTTTTGTTGACACCTTTCTGTATTTATAGAGTTTTTGTTTGTCATTTCCAGGTTACCATGCTTATCCCTAAACTAATTTGCAGAAATAATTTTCAGTCCTTCTGGGCAAAATTTGATGGAGGATGAAGGAAACATGAGGTTTTCAAAAATTACTTACTTCCATCAGGCATACTCATCTCCAGACCTCATTATACTCTTCATCTAAACATGGACAAAAGAGCTGAAGATGAGGTGAGAGTGGCTGCCTTTAACATAAAGATAGTATTTGAGCATGGCATTAAGGAGCACTAGCAAAATTAAAACTAATGGGTATCACAGGGAAATATCTCCAATGATTGGATTTATACCTAGCATAAAGGAGGATGGTTCTAGTTGTTGGATGTCAATCACCTCAGTCCCAGACCATTGTTGTAGCGATTGCACAGGCTACTGTACTAAGTCCAACCATCTTCAGCTGCTTCGTCAATGATCTTCTTTTCAACATTAGGTCAGAAATGGGAATGCTTGCTAGTGATTGGACTGTGTTCAGTATCATTTGCAACTCTTCACATATTGGTGCAATCCATGCCTGCATGCAACAAGAGCTGGACAACAATTGAAGCTTGGGCTTATAAGTGGCAAATTACACTCTCATGCCACACAAATGCCAGGCAATGACCATCTCCAGCAAGAGAAAATTGAACCATCTCCCCTTAACATTCAATCACTGAATCCCTAGCCAAC
Organism: Carcharodon carcharias; assembly: GCF_017639515.1. Taxonomy (NCBI): domain Eukaryota; kingdom Metazoa; phylum Chordata; class Chondrichthyes; order Lamniformes; family Lamnidae; genus Carcharodon; species Carcharodon carcharias. Next base: position 61,832,453 of record NC_054480.1, on the reverse strand, counting down.
AATATCCTGGGGGATACCATTGACCAGCAACTGAACCAGACCAGCCATTTAAAACTGTGGCTGCAAGGGCAGGTCAGAGACTGGGAATTCTGCAGTGAGTAACTCACCCCCTAACTCCCCAAAGCCTGTCCACCATCTACTAGGCACAAGTTAGGAGTATGATGGAATACTCTCAACTTGCCTCAATGAGTGCAGCTTCAACTCTCAAGAAGCTCAACACCACCAAGAGATTACACTATGAATGGTAGGACTCTGGAAAGTACTGAAGTTCAGAGGGACCTTGGTGTGCATATCCACAAATCCCTGAGGGTAGCAGCAAGGCAGCAGGGTGGTTAATAAGGCATATGGGATACTTGTCTTTATTAGTCAAGACTTAGAATACAAGAATAGGGAGGTTATGCTGGAACTCAATAATTAGGCCACAACTGCGTGCAGCTCTGGTCACATTATAGGAAAGATGTGATTGCACTCCAGAGGGTATAGAGGAGATTTACCAGGATGCTGCCTGGGCTGGAGGCTCTGAGCTATGAGGAAAGATTGTATAGGCTAGGGTTGTTTTCCTTGGAGCAGTGGAGTTTGAGGCGAAACCTGATAGAGGTGTAAAAGATTATGAGGGCATAGAGAGGGTGGATAGGAAGGCACTTTTTCCATTAGTAGAGGGATCAATAACCAGGGGGAATAGATTTAAGGTAAGAGGTAGAAGGATAAGAGGGGAGTTGAGAAGCGATTTTTTTCACTCTGGGAGTCTGGAAGGGTGGTTGAGTCAGAAACTATCTTAACATTTAAGAAGTATTTAGATATACACTTGTATTGCCATAGCCTCTGCAGCTATGGGTCAAGTGCTGGAAAATGGGATTAGTGTTGTCAGATTTTTGTTGACCGGCGTGACACGATGGGCCAAATGGCTTCCTTCTGTGCTGTAAACGTCTATGAGTCACTCAAGTCAAAGAAGCCCACTTGACTGGCATCCCATCTACTACCTTAAACATTCGGTCCCTCCACAGCCAGTACACAGCGTATACCATATACACTGCAGCGCTCCATGGCTTCTTTGATAGCACCATCCAAACTTGCAATCTCTATCACCGAGAAAGACAAGGGTAGCAGGGGCATGAGAACACCACCACTGCAAGTTCCCCTCCAATCTTGACCTTGAACTATATCACCATATCTTCACTGTCACTATACCATCATACCTTCCTGTCCTTTCCAAATAGCAATGTGGGTATACCTATGTCAGAAGGACTGCATCAGTTCAAGAAGGTGGCTCACCACCACCTGTTCAAGGGCAATTAGGAATGGGCAATAAATGTTGGCCTTGCCATAAACACTCCTATTTCATGAAGGAATAAAAACAAATATAGCTCTTAATAATATTTCAGTGTGACAATCTGGATATTGTAACCTCTTTAAGATTTGAACTTAGTGCTGTCAATAGTTAACGAAACCACAAACCAGTTAGATGGGTTGATAATTAGAGCCACATACAGAATTATTCTAATGCCCCGTGCACTGTAGAGATTTTATATTGAAAGATGCTCACATTTAACAAGAAGTCTGGTTCAAGATCTGACTTGAATGAAGCTGAACATTTTGTGCTATCATTTTTGCTCTTGATCCTAATGGCCCACTGCTTAACAAGCAGAACCGGAGATGACACCACTTAACTTCTGAAGGTGAGGAAAGCAGCAAAAGCTAAATCTGGTGATTTATCCATCTCAATTAAATGGGAGGTCATCAAACTGAGACCAAGACAGGTTCTCCTCGTTTCCAGTTGCCTAAGTCTTCTCTTAAAAAAGGAATTAAATTTCAAAATTCAAACTACTACAATGCATTATTGAATATCTTGTAGAATTTACAGCACAAGAAGAGGAAATCCAGCCCATCACATAAATTGCAGTGCTGGTTCTTCAACTGGACTTATCTGATTTAACCATATTTGCTTCCCCTTTCCCCATATTCTTCTATTTTCCTTGTTATCAGTGATTAATACAGTTATAATTGATGTATAGCTTTCAACTCACTGTTCACTTGTGAGAAAGCATTCCATGTCCCAATTTTCTAAACCCTACTTTGTTATTTTTCTGAGTCTCTGATTCCTTGTAAGTGAAAGTCTAAGCAATCCATTGTTGTTTGGCCTCTTAAAACATTTCATAATTTTAAAACATTTATCCTCTATGTTCCAATGAAAAGTACCCCAATTTTGTTTTTAGCCTTTTCTCTAATAACTCTCAATTCCTTGACTCATTCTTGTGAAGTTTCACTGTACCTTTAACATGCCTCCAAAATTGTTCCCATAACAGGTTACATGGAATTGCAAGCAAAATTTCATCAATAGCCTTTAAGCCTTATATAAATCGAACATTAATTATTTGCTTTGGTAATCAATGTCCCAATGAATGGAATAAGAACAGAAAATGCTGGAAAACTCAACAAGTCTGGCAGCATCTGTGGAGAGTTAGTGGGCTGGATTTAATGGAGGTGATGGGTGTCTCGCCTGCTGGCTGGAGTGTTGGCGAGAGGTCCACCTGACTCTTTTTCAGGAAGGCCCCACTGAATTAAGTGCTACTCAGGCACTTAACTGGATAGCAGTGAGTCTTCCCCAGGATCAAAGATCCCAGGGGCAGAAGACCCACCCACTGAGGGCTACGGCAACGCTACCGATGGCAAGATGAGGCACTTAATTTGTCATTAATGCCCACTAAGGGCCCCAATTGATGGCAAGGCAGGAAGGTCAACCACGGGCCTACCCGTCGCAGACTTAATCGGGGTGGAGTTGGGCAGGTGGCGGGGCCCTACTCGCCACCCTCCCACCTGATTTATTGACACCTGCCACCGAACTCACCGTTGAGAGGGTAATAAATCCTGCCCGATGTTTCAGGTTTGTGACTTTTTATCAGAATCTTCCCAACTTATGAACTCAGAAGTTTATTTACTTTCTTATGAAGTTTGCTACCTGCACACTGATTTTTAAAGATTGGTGTGACTTCCTCCACTGTGTTGTGAATTCTACCACTTCAGACATACTTATAATGAATATTCAGTGCCAGTACAGCACCCACTCAAGGCCTGGGATTATCACTGGATGGATGTTGGTGGGGTCAGGGGGAGGAGGCGGGGTGGGGGGGTAGGCGGCAGATTGCAGAGGCAGGGAAGGGGGGAAAGGCAAGGGGAGGTTAGCAGAAATTGCAGGGGCATTGCTCACAGTGCCCACCCCCTGCCCTTTCCTGATGCTTGGTCTCTCGATCAGGCAGTGAGTGCCTTTGAATGAGGTGCTCTGCTGTGAGCCTGCAAGCAATCCCACACAGGGTTGTTTGCTGTGCTCCCCACATGGTGAGCCCACCATCGTCCCGCCAATGGCAGGATGAGGCCCTTAATTGGTCATCAATGCCCACTTAAGGGCCTCAATTGATGGTGAGGCAGGAAGGTCGACCATGGGCCTACCGCAGGCATTCAACATAAAAACATCTTCTTGTGGCGCTGGAACATGTACAATGCTGCCTGGTAATGGAAGATGACTGAGTGTGTCTGCATTTGCAATATGCACACCAGGATGGTGCATAAAGGTGTACTCATACGCCAATAAAATTAAAGCCCAACTTTGAATTCTTGCTGAGGCTATCGGCAAAATGGCTTTACCCTCACTAAATTATCCCATTAATAGTTTATGATCCGATGCTATGGTGAAATGTCGTTTATGCGGGTACTGATGGAATTTTTTCACACCAAATATTATGGATAAACCTTCCTTTTCAAGTTGTAAATAACCCTTCTCGGCTGCAGAGAGGGTTCTATATATATAGCCGATTGGCCTTTCGGAACAATCCTCTATCCTGTGTGAGAACACAGCCCCCAGGAGATGTGTCACAAGTTAACATTAATAATTTTGTTGGGTCATAATGTACCAGCAAACATGACGAGCATAATAGCTTTTTTGACTTTTTTTAAAGGCTTCTTGTTGCTGTGCATTCCATGACCAATGATGGTTCTTTTTCAGTAATAAATGTAAAAGTGCTAATACTGTTGATGGGTTTGGCAAAAAGTGACTAATAATTTATCGTGCCCAAAAATGACTTGAGTTCAATGACATTGGCAGGAGAAAGCACCTCTTTGATTGCCTTGACTTTCTCCTCTACTGGATGCAACCCTCTGTCATCCACTTGGTGACCCAATTAAGTGAGCTCTGTTGCTTGGAATGTATATTTCTCTTCCTTCAATCATTCACCAGCTTCAAAAAATCTTCTTAAAGCTTCTTCTAGGTTGACCAAATGTTCGGCTTCCTGTGTTCAGGATGTTGTCCAGGTATACTACTACATGGGAAGTCCTTGCAATAGGCTTTCCATGGTCCTTTGGAAAATTGCACATGGCAGATGAAACACCAAAGAGTAGACATGTATATTGGTGCAGGCCATTGTGCTTGTTGATGGTTACTTGCCCTCTAGATGTGCTGTCCAGTTCTAGCTGTTGGTATGCATGGCTCATGCCCAACTTGGTGTAGGATTTTCTGCCAGCTAGCTTAGCGTACAAATCTTCTATCCTCAAAATAGGATTTTTATCCTGTTTATCAGCCTTGTTCACAGTTAATTTGTAGTCTCTGCAAATGTGAATAGTTAGATCTGATTTCATCTCAGAGACTATGCGCACTGACCATTCCAAAAATTGGACTGGCTGGGTGATGTCCAGCTTCTCTAAGTGGCACAATTCTGCATCCACCTTCTCATCTAGGGCAGAAGGCACAGGCCTGGCCTTAATGAACCAGGGTATCCTCCTAATCTCCATATATTTTTGCTTGTAAGCCTATTTTTTCCAATTCCTGATAAAATACACTGTCATACTTCCTGAACAGCTCAGGAATTCCTCCTGCCCTCACTTGAAAGATTTCTAACCAGCTGAGCTTAATCCTTCGTAACCAATCATGGCCCAGAAGACTAAGTCCTTCACCTGTTTTTTTGATCACTGGATGCTGGATTGTCTGTTGCCTATAAGGCACAGGTACTGTGGTGATGTCCTTTACCTCTATTGACTCTCCAGTGTATGCCTTCAGTTGAGCCATGGTTTGCTCTAGATTCAGTGACTGGGTACATTCATTTAGGTATTTAAATGTGTATTCTCCCACCACTATGGTTGAGGCTCCCCTGTCTACATTCATGGCTAGAGGCTTCCCATTCACTTGAAGGGTGACAGTTATTGGTTGTTAGGAAATCGAGACAGTTTAAGTAAGCTAAGTTTGTATTTTGTGGGTGTTAGGAATGGGTTTTAGCCTGAAAGTTTAAGTTTGATTTGTATTTCTGTGTCTGTGTGTTAGGAAAGGGTCAAATTGAGTGTTAGTTTCACTTTAAAAAGGTGTCTGCATTTCTCAGGAGGCTTTTTATGAATGTTGCAGTTAAGGATGGAAGAATTGCACTGTTGCCCAGCACAGGGGTCCCAAGAGGCAGGTCCCTCCCATAGACACACAGAAAAGCTAGAAACAGCAGTTTGTTTTGGAAGCTGTTGGAGTTCAGCTGGTTTTGAAGATAGCTTCCACAGAAACAGCCTAGAAGGGGCAGATAGCCAGCTCCAAGCTAAAGTTTGGTTAAAAGTAGCTGCCAGAGAGAGACTTGAGCAAACAGGACAGATATCCAATACCAAGCTAAGGAAAAGTCCCAAAAATCCAGGGGAGTGGAACAGGGGGAAAGTCCCAAGCAGACCTTCGAGTCAAAGGAAGGGCAGGAACCTAGAAAAGGACCTGCTATGTGAATTTAAAATGGAGAGTGAAGTGAAGACAGAAAGGCTCCAAGCTTCAAATTTAAAGAGGAAAACGCTGTAGAAAACAAATTTAAAGGAAAAACAGCTTGCAAGAGGCAAGAAGGTCCAAAGAGACAAGATCTGTAATGCTTTGCTATGGGCATGTGAAGCAATGGTACTGTTGATGGCTGAGTCAGTGAGAGAGAGAGTATGTGGAAGACAGCTTGGTGTCACAGGGGCGAGGGACATTGGAAGGAGAGTTTGAAATCCTGGAGGTGAACTCTTGCGGAAAGTGAGAGAAAGAATCAGTTTGGGAGAAGATTCCAAAGTGAGTTTTTGAAGAGTGGAGATTGGAAACCCTCGTGTGAAAGATGGAGTGCAGTGAGACTGGTAGGCTCACTGTGTGAGACAAGCAGCTGGGGGGACGGTGTGATGAGAGATCCATAGCATCTGGTTGAGGTGGCATCTGTCACTTGGTTTCAGAGTGTGGTGAGTCTGACTACAGGGTGCCTATTGGCACCTGGACTGTGTACTTACTGTGGACATTAGAGTACAAGATAGCTTTTGCAACTTGTGTTATCTTTGCAAATCTGTATATATCTGTTTTTACTGCTTTAACATTTTTCAGAGAATAGATATCAGTATCAGCAGCTTCTGGCTCTGTTATATTGTGTACTTCAATCATCTTGGCTGGCTGTCTGATAGGCTGTCTCTATTTTGCCCTGCATTGGTTTTTTACATATCCTTTTTTGTGGCAGTGACGGCATTCTGCTTTCTTAAATTTGCATGTTTCCGATACATGTTTACCTTCATATTTGTAACAGATTGATTTCGGAATCATTGATGAGATGGTTCCACTAAGTCTTTTCGTTTCTTGAGCAGCAGAGACTGTCTCCCACTTCGCGGCTGTCTCTCTGGTTTTCGTGCCACGCCCGGCAGTAGGTTCCCACCCCAACTGAAAAACAACACTGTGTTGCACGCTCTGTAAAGCCTGCGAGTCCCTCTCAGCATATTCCATTGCTAGTGCTATTTCCATGGCACGCTTCAAATCAATATTAATTTCTGCAAGTAAACGGCGCTGAATGGTGTCGTTGCGAATACCACAAGCCAACCAGCCCCTCAGCATGTCAGTGAGTGTATCTCTGAAGTCGCAGTGCTCGGTTAACTGCTTCAACTTCACTATAAAAGTTGCAATGGACCCTCCCGGGGCCCTTACTCTGGAGTTAAACTCAACCTCCTGCATTACTACTGAAGGCTTTGGCTGAAAATGTATCTTCAGGAGGTCTACCAATTTGTTAAAAGATTTAGAATTGGGCATGTTTGGGGCCATCAGACTGCAGATGAGGTTACCTGTTTTTCTACCACAGACACTTAAAAGAATTGCTTTCTGCTTTTCCTCCACTATTATTTCATTTGCCATGAAACAAAAACCTACTGTTTTTGAATCTGATCCTGAAGATCGATTAGCTGTTCTTTCAACTGTTTATTTTCTTGGTCAGCTCTTGTCTTTTCACTCTGCATTTCAGTGTATTGCTTTGTCACTACTGATAGCTCCAATGCGGCTTTTTCTGAAGTAGCATTCAATGCCATTTTTAACTCCTTGTGTTTTTCCAGGTGAATGTATTGGTTCTTCAAAGAGTCTTTCAAGGTCGTAACTTCTTTGAGTATCTGTTCTGCCTGCTGTTGTGCCCGGCTGCACAGCTGGTTAAGTTTTCCCAACTCCTGCTTCAAGTTGGCAACCATGGAATTCAAGGTAGATCCCTCCTGGTATCTTTGTGTCATCTCTGAAATTTATTTGTTCAGATCTTGAACAGTTTGGTCAATTGAAGACTTTAGTTTATAATGTGTTTTCAAAGGTATCTACTCAGCTTAGATGTTGAGCATCAAATCTAATTCAGCTTTGATATGAACATTTTCTCATTTTACTTCTGCTTTTATTTTCTCTGCCTGTCACAGGGCTTTTTCCTTGTCATTTACTACAAGCTCTTGGTACATTTCTGGAAACATGTCTTCAAAAAGGTATTCATTTGGGACTTCTGACTCAGACCTCCCAAAAAGATATATTCCTGGGACTTCCAGAAAGTTCTGTGCCTCTCTGGCATCCTCGTTGTGGTTTGCTTGGGTGCTTTCTTTTACCCTTTCATCAATGTGCTGGGGGATTTAATGCTTCTTTTTAATCACAGCACTCTCCTCAGTTTGAAGAATAAAATAATCATTAAAGGCTGTTAATAGTTCCACAAAGCTGGTTGTGGATTCATCAGTGTTTTGCATCGGGATAACATGGTTCACAAGATCACCGGCCCAGTGTAAAAAGGCAATAATCCGGGCTTCCTCTGATTTTTTACTGAGACCAGGTATAGTCCAGTAATGTGAAAAAATGCTTCTCAAGGATGCCACATTTCCTGTTGCATTTGGTCCTTAGGTTGGTCCAAATTGATTTGGGAGTGTTGAATTGTGATCATATTGAAATTTTTAAAATGTGGGTACAGCTTTAAGACCTTACAGGATTTCAAGAAGACGTCACCACTCATTGCGATACAAAGGATTTCCTGCACTTGTCAGTTTTGGCGGAATCCACAAAATGGCTAAAGATCATTTCTTGAAGGAAAAATTTAACAATGGCTGCCTGGGTCAGCTGTCTGCCGACTTATTTTGTTTAGTGGTTTGCTTTTTGGATTAACGAGACATTCAAATTTAAAAGTAAGCTTTCTGTTTTCCAAGTTAGATTGGCCAATGAGTTCTCAGGGCTATCTGCAGCCTGGAACTTAAAAAGATTTAGCTCACCCTTGCAGGCTCTGTGGACTCTGCATTCTAAAGCTGGCCTTCCAAGGAAGATTCTGTGGAGTCTTCTGCTGCAGTAAAATCTCTCCTTTCAGTTTCCAGGCTTTTTTCTCTGGAGCATTTTCTGGCAAATTTTCTCCATCTTCACCTTCTGCTGGGAGCTTCTCTCAGGTCAGGATTTCCCTTTTTTTTCTTTTTCATGGTCTTTCAGCATTTTAGCAAGGTTGAGGGTTTTTGATCCCAAGCTGCCACCATGTTGGGAGGGTGTTGGTTATAGATGTCTCTTAGGGAGGAATTTTCCCGCCAGCGAACAGGGGCGGGTCCCATTTGCCGACGCGTAAAATGACATGTGGTCCTGACGTCACCGCATGTCATTTAGATTGTCAGTGCAGCGAGCATGCAGCCACGTCAGCTGCATGCCCGCTGAACTGTCAAAAGCCTAGTAAGGCCATTAAGAAAGTCAGTAAAGCTGTTAAGAATGCTGCCCATCCAACATTAAGGTTGGCAGGCAGGCCAAAACCCCAGGCGGCCTTCTCATTTTTCATGAAACCTCATCCACGGGAGGGATGAGGTTTCATGAAGTGTTTTAAAATGTAATAAAAATTTATACTTTTATTCTTTGACATGTCCCAGCTCATGTGATAGTTTCACATGAGGGGACATGTTTTAAAAGTGTTACAAATCTTTATTTGAAACTTTAGCACTGAAACAAATCTCCCTGAGGCACCTCCGTGCCTCGGGGAGATCTCTGCGCTCTTCCGCGTGCATGCGCAAAAGAGCACAGGGAACCTTTCAGGGAATCTCCCCCATTGCCCACACAGGGAGTGCTCAGCGCTTCCAGGTGTGCATCACGCTGGGTAGGCCTTAATTGGCCTGCCTGCGTAAAATGGTGGTGCACACCCAATCGGGGGTGCTGATCAAGTTCGCGCTCACTCCTGCCCGCCCCCACACAAACTCCCTGACTGGGCGAAAATTTAGCCCTTAATGAAGTCTTTGTAGTCTTCAGTGGGTTAACATCAAGTTTTTATTAACTACTTGTACTATATACATATATACAGTAAAGGGTACAGGCAAGGAGCTATCTTCATGTCTAGGTTTTCACATGCATCTGCTCAACACCACACTGATCCTAGGTCTGTGTCATGTGCCTTCTTAATCACTGAGTGGGTGGTATTGTACTCAGTTCCACATTAACACTGCATGTGCCAAACACATTTACAACAGTGATGGTATCCTCAGACCTAATGCTCTTTCTCCGCTCACATTCCACTCCCACTTCATCCCACACTCTCTTCTGATTTACAAGCTATGATGCAATTACACACCTCTTGATTTCCCCATAGAAAAGTTACAGTGCAGAAGAGGCCATTTAGCCTCTCATGTCTGCGCTAGCCAAAAAGAGAAAAAAGAAACTAGCCCCTCATTTTAATCCCACATTCCAGCACCTGGTCTATAGCCATGTAGGTTACAGCACTTCAGATACAGATCTAGGCACCTTTTAAACGAATTGAGCTTTTCAGCTTCAACCACCAACTTAGGCAGTGAATCCAGATACCCATCACCCACTGGGTGAAAAGGTTTTTCCTCATGTCCCCTCTAGTCCTTCTACCAGTGATCTTAAATCTATGGCTCCTGGTAATTGACTCCTCAGCTAGGGGAAACAGGTCTTTCCTGTCTACCCTATCTAGGCCCCTCATAATTTTGTACACTTTAATTAGGTCATCCCTTAGCCTTCTCTGTTCTAAGGAAAACAACCCTAGCCTATCCAATCTCTCCTCATATCTGCAATTTTCAAGCCCTGGCAACATTCTTGTAAATCTGCTCTACACTCTCTGCAGAGCAATTATGTCCTTCCCTTCGCCACAATCTTACCTTTGTCTCTTTTCCTTTCAAATATCCAACCTGGCCTGGCAATGGGGGAAGACCAAGAAGACAGTGGTGATAAAGATACATCATCACTTGATCTCACACTTGCAGCCACCAGCTCAGATGCTGATACTGCGTATATCTCAGACTCTTTGTTCTCTTCCTCTTTATGACATCAGGGATACTTTGCAGCAGCTCTTAATTCCATTGATATAATGCTGGTAATTAATTGGGGCAGAAATGGAGGAGAATGGAACAGAACGGTTAATCATGTCCCCCCGACCCAATTCAAATGCAACCAAATGTGCTTTTGATGGGCCTTAAAGGGAACTAATGGGTAAATTTTACATTTTGAAACCAGGACCACTGTCACCTGCCTACCCCCTCCCCTGTCCCATGCATGCATAAAAATCCAGCATGATGACGTCGGGTCGCTAACCCGCTGATGATACAGACGTTGGGCAAGCACTGAAATTGGCAGCCTGCCTGCCATTTTTTTTAAATGAATTAACAAGGTGTTAAACTTGTTAACAAAACCACAAACTTGAATTATACATTGCCCATGCCATTTTTTAGGTGGGCACATGTGAAAAACCTTTGGAGGGAGTCATGCCAGGTATGATGTTGCAAAGCTGGATATAAAGGTTTAAAGCTGGACTATGACTGCATTCAGCAGAAGATTCATCCTGAAGGTGGGAGAGTTTTACAGTGGTTTAACTTTCACTTATCATAGTTTTCAGCTTGCATTAGGATATTTTCTCAGGGGAGAGGGTATACAGAAAATGCTACGATCAAGTTTGTGCACTCCTAAATGGGACCTTTAGATTGCTGTCCCCATTGGATTTGTGCATTTTGTAGGAGGCTTCTCCTCCAGTGAGGAGGAGAGGAAGAGAAGGTGAAGGAGGAGGAGAGCTGGCCAAGCACAGGTTTGTTCTGTGGCCCAGCAAGGTTTGCAACCTACTGCTAAGCAAGGGGCTGCGGAGGACAGACAGCAACAGTAGGAGGCTGGTAGGTGAAGGCACTACCCTGCCAATCATGTCTACAGGGTGAGCATGACATAGCTCTGGATGTTTGAATGCCAGTGCTTTAGAAGACTGCATCTCTCAAGGAAGCCAGTCACATCCCTGAGTGACATACCATGTGGGGAGATTGCCTCCAGTTGTGTTGGCGGCCACCAATGCCTATGTCATTGAAAGTAATTGTGGCCTTGAATTTTTTTTGCCTCTAGGTCATTCCAGGCATCATGCAGAATTATGCAGCCTGCTGCCAATCACTGTGTAAAGATTCTTATGGATGCCCATATTCAGGTGTGCCCGTGAGTTCAGAGCCAGAGTTGTTGCTGCAATGGCTGGATTTCCAAAGATGCAAGGGAGTCATCAATTGCACTCATATTACAATAAAAGCTCCATCTGGATAGCCAGGACATTTGTGAATTGAAAAGGGTTTCACTCCATCAAAGTGTAGATTGTGTGTGACAAAGATTGTGCGGCAAAGGATAACCCAGGTGTGTGCATGGTCACGATACATACACACTTATGGACCCCCGGTGCCAGGGATGTTCAGTGGCTGAGAACCTTTGGATGCCTGGCTTCTGGACAATGAGGGTTGCCATCTCAAGTGATGGCTAATGACTCCAGTGAGAAATCCACATGCAGAGTCTGAGATGAGGTACAAGAGACGAGACCATTGGTCTGCTCAAAATGAGATTTAGATTTTTGGACTAATGAGGTGGTGCTCTGCAACATTCTCCTGCTCGGGTATCACACATGGTCTTGATCTGCTGAGCCTTCCATAACCTGGCGCTCCAGAGAGCTGACATTCTGGGAGAGGGGGATCCAATGAAGAAATTCAAATCCTCTGACAATGAGTGTGATGATGAGGAAGGTGAACCATGTCAGCCAGCTGCGGAGGGCGGTGTGCAGAAGGCTTTAGATGCCAGAGAGATGTGAGATTTTCTAATCCTGTGAAGATTTAACTAGTAATGTGTCATTTGCTCAATGAGAACATCTTGGCCATACTCATTTTTTCCTGGAATGTCCCACGCATCAGTACCAGAGCTGCCTGTGCATGTGCCAATGTAGAGATACCAAATGAGACTGATCAGAGGGACCCATATGAACACAAACTCCCTTAACAGTATGCTGTGAATCCAACTCAAAACCATCACATCACACATATGGAGCATTGATGACAGAGCATCATGTCAAAAGAAAAATTATGCAACAATAAAATGAATCAACAATTTTCATAACCCTTAAAGCTGACCAATCAACCTTGTGAATCCACATGTGAATGATGTGGTGTTTCTTAAATCATTTCCAGGCACTAAGACATGCTGCTCCCCTCTCACTGCCAGCTGTGCTGGAGGCAGGTTATGCCCCTTTGTCTGGGATGACTTTGGCGGCTGTCCTGTGGTCACCTGAGGCCATGCATCCCCCGACGTGGTGCTCGGAGTTTTTGCATAGTGACAGGAGGATCAACTGGCACTGCCGTACTCTGAGGCATTTGTGTCAATGGCAAAGGGATGGAGGAGTGACTGTCCCCATCAGAAGCACCCAGAGAGGTGTCCCCAATGGCAGCAGAGGTCCACTTGGCCCTCACTATTTCCTGAGAGGAACCAGGACCTCAATGTGACTCCACACTCTTCATCCCCCTCTCGCCCTGGTTCTGGGCACTGGAGCTCAGAGACAAGGGGGTGGAGTGCACTCAGAACACATATCCAGTTGCCTATCAGTTTCTGGGTTTGGCCCTCCATGACAGTCGTCGGTCTCTCGATGGAGGACGCTGTCTTGATGGAGGAAGCCATGTATTCTGAAGAGCGGGTGACAGCAGCTCTCATGGCCTGGGTGGACTCTTCCAACGTCTGTGCCAGTGTCTGTTTGCAATCCCTCTGGAATCTCTGCTACAGCTCTACATGCCTTGTGCTGTAAATCTAGCATCTGCCACCTCACAGACAAATCCAGAGGCTCATCATCAGCTCAAGCTCAGCATCTATGTTGCCTTCAACACTCCTCTGATTGCCCAGAACCTGCTTTATCTCTGTTCCTGACAGCTGGTCTTGTTACTTTGATGCATTTGCGCCACTGTGTGGAATCCCTTTGAGCCAATTCATGCATACCCATCAAGATGCATGTACCGTGCTGGTGCTGGGTGTGGAGCAAGGATATGATGCTGCACTCTCTGAGACTACCCCCTCTCATCCTTCTCAAATTTTCATGTTGGTCCCTCGAGGATAATGGCTGCAGTTGCTGATGATTCACCTGTGGGGAAATCAAGCAAGGAGAGTGAAGGGCACCATCATCATTTGAGATGACTTCAGAGAGGCACGTTTCTGAAAAACACACCCCCGTGACATCGGGAGATGGAAATCGGGAGTTTGAACTTTGGGCTGTTCAACATTGACACGCATATTCCTTCCCAAATTTTACAAGCCTCCAAAGTCAAAAGCCATCAATTCTACTTCCCCGTCAACTCTTCTAGTTTCCAAGCTCCCACCCCATTTCCTTCAGCACTGTTTGCAGAGAGAGCTATGAGTCCTTGGAGTCTCATCACCCCAGGGCCTTCCTCCAACCTCACCTTGCCCAATAATGCAACTTCACTGATTCACTGCCAGCTTTTGCACTTCCTCCTCTTGAGGGCTGAAAATGGTCATGATGGGTTGACCACTTCAGGTCATGGCCCTCTCCCTGTCATTATGCATCCTTTTCTCCTGCAAATAAAAAGGTATATTGTAATGAATATGCTGCACTAAAATCATGCTTTCAAATATGTGGCCAAGATGCCCTTTGTCAGGGGTCAATTATACTCAATGCTTCTTGCTAACTAACAGAAAGTCACAAAAATATAATAATTCTCATAATATTATTGTGATTTATTGTAAAAGTAGGTTAACAGTGGGGTTTGGATAGTTTCTCTCTGTGTGGGATTTAATTGAATTGGAGACAGCTGGTTTGGAGGCTTTGAATCTTCAAATGAAGCTAGGTTTGAAATGCTAAATATGAAAACATGGCTGAAGTCTTAGAATGTAAGGTGAGGAGAATTTGCATTTTCAGATAAATCAGGGTAGTTTGAATTTCAAAGAAATGGTAGGATGCTACACATAGCCAGAGAATTTAGGCCAAGCAGTGTATTTATTTTTCCCAAATGTTACTGATTATATTAGCACCATGAAAAGATTTATGTTATGAGAAAGGTAAAGTTCCAAGGACAAATGGGAACAATGGGATTTACATTAAAAGGGAGAAACATATACAAAGGAAAAGGGCCTATGTGCCAGGGAAGGCATTATAAGGTCTACCAGAAGTCTGAAAAGCCCCACTCCAATATTTGTGCATTAAGCTGCTGTATACAGAAACTGAAGCTGTAAGAATCCACTTTGAATTCTACTATCCAGGGTATTGTGGTAACTTGCTGGCATCTGTTTAAAATCTATTTTTTTATCCTTGTCTTAATGAGGCATGTAACTGGAAGCCAGATTAATTAGGGGCTTTAGAAGTTATTATAGTAGTAATGCATCAACTGGATTTAGTCCTTTTGAATTAGTTTATGGTCACGAGGTAGGGGGACCACTGAAATTAATTCATGAGAAATTGATGGGTCAAAATTCAGAAACTACTCTTCTGGATTATGTATCAAACTTCAGAGAAAGATTGGACAGAGCATGTGACTTAGTTAGGGAGCATTTAAAGATATTGCAGCAATGAAAGTGCAAGGTACATATTGGCCATGGTAAGGTGGCTCTGAGAGATGTGAAAGTCAAAGGTATCGTTATTTCCCTGTGCCTATGACAAAATGAGAAGTTTTGAGATTTCTGGGCATGACTGGGTTTTACCAGAAATTTGCACCAAATTTTAGCAACATGGTTGCTCCATTGACTGAACTATTAAAAAAGAACAAGAAGTTTCAGTGGACACAGGAGTGTTAGAAGTCATTTGACGGTTTGAAAACTGTATTGACTATGACACCAATTTTGTCAGTAGCCAATTATGCCAAGCTATTTAAGTTGGCCATTGATGCAAGCGATATAGGCACTGGGGCCATACTGTTGCAAGAAGATGAAACTGGAATTGAGAAACTGATAGGGTATTTTTTACGGAAATTGAGTGTACAATAGAGAAGATATTCAAAGATCGAAAAGGAGACTCTGGATCTGGTGTTAGCGTTGCAGCAGTTCGAGATTTACATTGCAAATAATTCATCAGAAACAATTGTTTATACAAACCACAATCCTTTAAAGTTTCTGGACAAATTTTGAGACTGAAGTGCAAGGCTAATCAGCTGGAGTTTATTACTGCAATAATTTATTCTACATATTATACATGTGGCTGGATGAAAAAATCTAATTGGAAATGCGTTGTCGAGAGTTTAAAACTCAAAGGAAAATTGAACATTTAAAACCTGGAGACTAGACTGAAATGATTTCTGTTGATATCAAGGATTTGTGTGTACATTGTTACGTTAATGCATGCATCTGGTAATGTAATAGTATGAGTATATAGGTAACTATAGGTGGTAGTGTAAAATGGGTTAAGAAAATTAACCCATCTTCTTAAATTATGACGGTTCATTTTCTCGTACGGAGAGGGTGTCACAAAAATAATTCTCATAACATTATCATAATTTATTATAAAAGTAAGTTAATAGTAGGGTTTGGATAGTTTGTGTGTGTGTGCGATTTAGTTGAATTAGCTATAGCAGGTCTGAAGGCGTTGACTTATCAAAACAAGCTAGGTTTGAAATGCTAAATATATAAAAATGGCTGAAGTCTTAAAATGTGAGGTGAGGAGAATTTGCATTTTTAGATCAATCAGGGTAGTTTGAATTTCAAAGAGATGGTAGGATGTTATATCTAGCCAGAGAAGCTAGGCCAAGCAGTGTGTTTATTTTTACTGATGGTTACTGATAATATTAGTACCATGAAAAGATTTATATTATGTGAAAGATAAAATTCCAAAGACATTGGGAACAATGGGATTTACATTAAAAGGGAGAAACATGTATAAAGAAAAGAGGTTATGTATCAGGCAAGGCATTGTAAGATCTAACTGAAGTGTGAAAAGCCTCCAGTATTTGTGCATTAAGCTGCTACCCACAGAAACCAAAACTGGGAAAAGCCACTTTGAATTCTACTGCCCAGGGAATTATGGTACCTCACTGGCATCTGTTTAAAATCTATTTTTCTTTATCATTGCCTTAGCAGGTGTGTAGCTAGAAGTCAGGTTAATTAGGGCTTTAAGAGTTATTTCAGTAGTAATTTGTAGACTATGTATGTGATTGAAATCTTTTCTTTTGTTAATAAATGTTTAATTTAGTTTTCTAAAAAATCTTTAAAGTTTTGGTGGACTTATTATGACTGAATTCAAGGCATGCATCTGGAAAAAAATACAAATTGCAAAACCATTGTGATAGCAAGATCAAGTTTCCCTCGCGGATTCGATCGACCTGGCACACATCATCTGCCATGTCATTACACAGATGTTACAGTTCATAAGTTCCCTCCTTCACCAGAATCCTCCAGTGCCATGCTGGGTGGCATATTTACCTCTTGCCATTGTGTGCACTTTGCCAAGACACTAGGCAAATCCACAATTGGCACACATCACAACCTCACACCCTTCCATACTGATCCATAAGACCATAAGATGTAGGAGCAGTAGTAGGCCATTCGGCCCATCAAGTCTGCTCTGCCATTCAATGAGATCATGGCTGATCTGATAATCCTCAATTCCACTTTCCTGCCTTTTCCCCATAACCCTTGGTTAAAAATCTGTCCCCCTCAGCCTTGAATATACTTAATGACCCAGCCTCTACAGCCTTCTGTACAGAATTCCATGGATTGACTACCCTCTGAGAGAAGAAATTCCTCCTCATCTCTGTTTTAAGTGGATGCCCCCTTACTCTGAGATTATGCCCTCTGGTCCTAGACTCTCCCACAAGGGGAAACAATCTCTCAGCATCTACCCTGTCAAGCCCCCTAAGAATCTTATATGTTTCAATAAGGTTACCTCTCATTTGTCTAAACTCCAATGAGTACAGGCCCAACTGACTCAACCTCTCCTCGTGAGAAAACCCCTCTGTCCCTGGCATCAAACTAGTGAACCTTCTCTAGACTGCCTCAAACACCAGTATATCTTTCCTTAGATAAGGGGACCAAAACTATTCACAGAATTCTAGGTGTGGTCTAACTACTGCTTTGTATAATTTTAGCAAGACTTCCCTATTTTTATACTCCATTCCCTTTGAAATAAAGGTCAACATTCCACTTGCCTTCCCTATTACCTGCTGAACTTGTATGCAAGCATTTTGGGATTCATGCATGAGGACCCCCAAATCCCTCTGTGCAGCAGCTTTCTTCAGCTTTCCTCCATTTAATTTATATGCCGCACCTCTATTCTTCCTGCCAAAGTGCATAACCTCACACTTTCCCACAGTGTATTCCATCTGCCTTGTTTTTGCCCATTCACTTAACCTGTCTATATCCCCCTGAAGACTCTTTGTGCCATCCTCACCACTTGCCTTCCCACCTATTTTTGTGTCATCCACAAACTTGGCAATAGTACATTAATATCCCTCAGCCAAGTCATTAATATATATTGTAAATAATTGTATCCCCAGCACTGATTCCTGTGGCACTCCACTAGTCACAGGTTGCCATCCTGAAAATGCTCTCTGTATCCCAACTCTCTGTCTTCTATTAGTTAGCCAGTCCTCTACCCATGCTAATATACTACCCCCAACACCATGGGCTCTTATCTTATTAAGTAGTCTTATGTGTGGTACCTTATCGAACACCTTTTGGAAATACAAATATATTACATCTACTGGTTCCCCTTTATCTATCTTGCTTATGACCTCCTCAAAGGACTCTAATAAATTTGTCAGGCATGATTTCCCCTTTATGAAGCCATGTTGACTCTGCTTGATTAGATTATACATTTCTAATGTGTTATCCTTTTTAATAGACTCCAACATTTTCCCAATGACAGATGTTAAG
Source organism: Carcharodon carcharias (assembly GCF_017639515.1). Taxonomy (NCBI): domain Eukaryota; kingdom Metazoa; phylum Chordata; class Chondrichthyes; order Lamniformes; family Lamnidae; genus Carcharodon; species Carcharodon carcharias. Next base: position 61,814,089 of record NC_054480.1, on the reverse strand, counting down.
CTAACTGGCCTATAGTTACCTGTTTTTTGTCTCCCTCCCTTTTTGAATAAGAGTGGTCTATATAGGTTAGGTTTCTAGCAGATTGTAAGAGGCCATTGAGCCTTTTACAGCACTACAGTCACGTCCTGTGGATGACCCCATAGCTGCTGATTGCCTCTGCAACCTCCATCCAGGCTGCTTTGGTCTAGCTGGGAGATTTCCTTTTCCCATCACCAGGCAGGAAGACTTCCCACTGATCACTTACAGCCTGGAAGAGGGCTCTCAGGGAATCATCACCAAACTGTGGGGCTGTCCTTGAGAGTCTGGGCCCCTCAATATCTCCTCTTTTCCCCATATGGTAGTCTTACAGCCTCTGTGGAGAGACAAAGAGAGTCGAAGGGTAGAATTCGAGTCTTTTTCTAAACATTTTTTATTCAGACGGGGAATGGGGCACCTGTGCTCAAATGTCCCTCCCTCCCTGGCAAGCATCCTGAATGAGACACTCCTGGCATAATAGTTACCGTCAATAAAAAAACGAGCTCTTACTTGCTACTCCAATAATTCAAGGTATTTCACACTCTTCTGGGTCAAAACTCCTGTCTGTAAACCTCTAATTATCAACCAGCTGCCATAAACTCATGCCAGGGGGCCTTTAAATGGGTGGCCATGACTGACCACAGCATCTGGATCACAGCCTATCCCTTCCCTCCCTGGAAGCCCTGCCCTGGTAACTCAATTGGGTGCACTGCTCATCCTTCTTCGAGGTAATTGGCTGGTTTTCCAACAGGAGGTCGCTAATTGGCTGCAAGATGATTTATTCAATGTCTTTAAGAGGCAGGGCAGTAGTCGGCAAACCGTACACTTCCAGGTTAGACTCCTGACCCCTGCTGAGAAGTATAAAATTCAGCCTTGAGTGTTTGTTTTTGGGAGAAGAATTCAATGCATTTTTTCTTAGTGGAGTGTGTAAGGCAGCAGTCTTTAAGAGCCCTTTTGTTTTGTTTACCACACAGAATTTCAGAGGTGATTTATTGGCAAGCGGGGTGTGCCGTGCGGATGTAATTTAACTCCTCAGATCAGGGCAGGAGAAAAGGACGGGGAAAGAGGTAAATTCTTAAAACTGGAAAACCAAATCCCGAGCAGACATGTATGTATGTACATCAGGTTTAATGAGGGCAGGCTTGGGGTGTCGAGTAAATAACCTTGTCTCGATAGGCGAGCCAGGAATTATAATATTTAAATAAGGCTGTGTGTCTCAGATTTATTAGTCATGTGGATTTGATGGCTGTGGGCCAGGTTCCCCAGGGCTCAGAAAACCAAACGGCTCAAGGGAGGCAAGAATTATTGGTTGCAGCAGTTAAGTGCTTTACCAGCACTGCTTGTGGCCCAAGAAGAACAGGAATGTTTCATCCTAGCCTCCCAAACATCCTGCCATGATTAACACCCCACAGTCTCAAACTTGAGCCATGACTCAATGCCTTCTCTGCAATTTGGCAGGGACTCCATATTTCCCATATTTACAGGTTTTCCAACTGCTAAAAGTCACCCTTATCCCCTTCCCCACATCCACAGTCTAAATATCAGGGGCCACGGTACTTGTTTAAGTGAGAAGTAATAAACGTAAGAATGGAACATTCCTCTGCATTTTAATTCACCAGCAGCATTAAATGGTTCCAATTTACATCAGAAAGAAGGTCATCTAATTTTTTTCCCTCATTAGGAATTTTATTTCTAACCTAAAAATGGCATGTATAAGTGAATAAGATTTAATCATTCTCCACCTTCAATTCTGAAAGCCCAAGCAGACAGCTCCACTGGCTCGGTGCCCAATTCAATTTTTCTGCAGATTCTTTTCTACTGCAGACTAGAAACCGGGAGGCCTTAACTGTTGTGAGTTACAATTAGTTTATCAGGAAAACTCTCTTATCTCAATTGGCCTGCAACTGAGGTTTCAAGGATTAGTGAAAAGGACACTGACAATAATATCTTAAACCCTTACATCCTATTCTAGAGTTGAGATCCATTGTTTTGTTTTATTAACATATTTTCCCAAGCAATGGGCCTGGATATTTCCAGTTGATATATCAACGTCCTGTGACAATATTTTCTTTGCTTATATAACAGGGGCTTTTGAAGTGTGGCCAATGGTAGAACAAACACCAATATATAAAGAATATCGGAGGACATGACTGTTAATAGTATAATGAATGTTACTTATATTGTAAAGATACAGAGGTGAATGGCATTGTTTAATTAACTACTCAGCGCACTTATAAAGAGAGGCTGCTGTGACACTGGGGCTGGGAGGTAGGAAGCAGGTATATGTAATACAGCATTCAGTGAATAAACCTATTATCAAGAAAAGTATTAGTGTCTAGTTTCATACTGGCTTGGGATTGATATAACAAAGAGGAGTCAGTAGGAGAATGGAATTCAACTAAATGACTTACAGGGAAAACGGATTTTAAAAAATATATTCTTTCATGCAACATGGGTGAAGTTGGCTAGGCCAGCATTTTCATTGCTCATCCATAATTTCCCTTGAGAGGGTGGTGGTGAGCCACCTTGTTGAACTGCTGCAGTCCATGTGGTGTAGATGCAGTCACAGATAGGGCTAGGTATTAACCTGGAGACAGAGAAGGAGTGGGCAGGGCTGGTACATTGGGGGTCTGTTTTGAAATCAGGAAACCCAGAAGCAGGGGTTGCCCAAAAACCTGTAGGATGTCTTTATATTGTTTAATGTAAGTTCCCACCTCTAATCAGCATGACTGGCAGGTTAGAGTCTTGTCAGGCAGGAAATTCTGCATAATAAGGTCACAGTTGAGCTGGGCCAAAAGCAAGTTGGTGTAATGGGAATTGGTGGAAGAGACAGGATTGGGTGGGGTGGGGCGGATTGGTAGTTGGGGCTGGTGATCTGACACTGGGAGAGGGGTGCTCAATCATAGAGGGGGCGGATTGTGGAGGATGGGGTCTCTATCACAGGAGGAAACAATCACATGGGGTCAGATCACTGGGGTGTGGAAGGGCCGGGACCAGATGGTGGCTGAGGGGATCTAATTCTGGAGAGGATACAAACTCGTGGGAGTTTCAATCCCCAATCATGGAGGTCTTTGTATGGGGAGGGGCTTCATAAGCAGAAGCTTGAGAAGTACTCTGACTCCCCCACAGCCCCAAAACAGTGATGTAAAGAAACTTGCCATTCCGAGAAACTATCCTTGTTTCCGTCCAGCTGCAAGGTTTCCTCAAGCCTAGAAAAGCCGGATAAATCAGTCAGTCTCATTAAAATATTTAAATTGTGAATTTGCCTCTTAGGAATGGGCTAGCTGCCTATCCCTTGTCCTGCCTTCATGAAACTTCGAAGGACAGGGTGCAGGGGTTGGAGGCATGTTGGGGTTGGGTGTGAGATATTTAAAATGTCAACACCTGACCCTGACCCCAAATCCACCCTTTTTTGTGAGTTAATTCACCCCAATGACACAGCTTGATGTGTCAAACTTCTGACATTCTAATTCCACATCATAGATTCTGATGATAGCAACTTTATTTATCAAGTAGCACAACAAGTTATTCTGGCTGCTTTTCCTTACATTCATTTTATAGCTCTTAGATATGTTTACTCTATGCGTTACCTTTTCACATAGTAACCATATGAAAATATTGGTCAGGAAAAGACCAATTGGTCCATCCGGCCTTTCCCACACATTCATAACAACACATGTATCAAGATGCAGACACTCTCTATCTACCAGGAGTTATAACTTTGTGACCTTGGTCCGGAACGTCATAAGAAAGCTTATTACTTTGTTAAAGCGATTGCATTCGTTTAAGTTTATTTAGAGCATGCTTGAATATGATAGGAGATTGTAAGAAAATCTACAAAATGCTATGTGAGCTTTTTGCTGAAATTAGGACAATTCTCATTCATTGTAGACATGTGTTCTCATTGTTCCTTGAGACTTACAGTTGGTCTGTGGCAATGTAAGGCTGTTTCATTTAATAGAGTGCTTTTCCATGTGCTGTACTAAATGGCGCAGTTATGGCTGAACACAGTATAATGCTTTTAGCTGAAAAGCAAAATATAGAGAGGCACGAGATTCTACAAGTAATTTTCAGCTTTGCTGCCTGGGCAATAACCTGGAGACGTGCTTTGCTGTCAATTGCAGAAACCGCCTGATTTACATCCCATTGAAAGTCAAACTCTGTGATTGTGCCAATAAAGTTTGGTTATGATTTTAGTATTAGCAGCAAACTGTTCCCCTCATCATTCCATCGGCTCCAATGATACAGACCTAGATTATTTAGAAGGATCTCCCTGCTCCCTCTTTCTGCTTACCTTCCTTTTCAAGGATGTTCTTGGTCCAAATCCATCCCTTTCCTTTCCTCTGTTCTTTCTCCAAAGTCATTGTTAACTATATCCCTCTCCTCCTTTACTATAAAATATTATGACATATAATACTGTACTCGAGGACTATGTTGCTGCAAGGTTTTTTGCCTCAGTAATGTGTATATAGATTCTGAGTCCCTTTACTTGTGTTAAGTCTAATTTTCATTCTTGCTGTTAGCAGCTTTTTGTTTGTATTTATTACGAATACAAAACCTTTTGAGTGAAATTCAGTGGATCTGAACTGCTGCATTGCTAGTAATAGTGAACCACTTTACTGTGAAATTAGATTCACCTTCAGGACATTTATGTGATAAATTGATTAAATTCCAGATCTAATATATTAAAATGTATGTTAATAGATTTGAAATTGTTTTTGTATGGGCAGTGTGTTTCAAACATTGGGTGTGTAATGGTTTATAGTTTTGTAAATATTTGATTTGAAATATATTAATATCAGAACCTTCAAATTTACCAATCTATTTATCATCTGTTCTTTTATATATGTGGCTGTTAAATATTCTGCAGGCTATCTTTGCATGCACAATACTATGATACATGATTGTTTGCCAGTTGTTTTACTTTTAATAAATCCCATTTGCATTCATTTTTTTATTTAGGTTTTAAGTACTGTACAAAGATGCAAGTAAGTGTTATTTAACGCTTCAAATGAAAACTTACTTTGAGGATTTCATTTATAGGTCATTTTGATACCATTGAATATAAATCAATTTTGGATGCTTATTAAACTGACACTTCAAATAAAATTCAGATCTATGGTTTGACAGTGATAAAGTTTCAGAAAACTTTAAAATAAAATTGGCTCCCATAGCACCACTGGGCTGGGTACTACAGCAGCCGACAGGTGAAAAAATAGATGGTGGGTCCATTCCCAATTATGTCCAGCAAGCCCCAGATCACTTGCTATGCTTGGAAGGGTGATGATGCAAGAGTGCCATGTGTGCACCAGAAGCCTGAAGAATGGGCAGATGGAGATGTCAGTCAGCACCTATCACTGATTAGGCACCCCACTTGCAATTTTGAACCTTACAGTTCCTGTTAATGTCTTCTCCTAAACATGCAGAACTGAATATTCACTCAGCTGCACAAGGAACCTCCCCTCTACCTCCCCTCCCTCCACTCCCCCCAACTGCCACTAGCACTATTTGGAGATCACCAATTAACTTTCAGATGAGGTACTTTTGACTTTCCTGTTACAGAGTTAGTGGAAATATTACGTACTGTGTTGTTGGAGGAGTTAACAGAATCTCTTTCAGTCAGAGCAGAGTGGTGTGGATATGAAAGGCCTCTCAGCAGAAAACATGCCATCACTTCTGGGGGGCTATCATTGCAGTTCCTCTTGGGCTGCAGCATGACAAGCCACTGAAGCAGAGGCAGCAGAAAAGAGAAGTTTTTCTCAGAGGGAGGAGGAGGGATCCTAACAGGAGGCCTTACTCACCAAGGATCTTTGGAAAGCCTTTCTCATCCTCCGTCTCAGCTTGGAGCAGTATCTACAATGTTTCACCAAGGAGGTGGTCACAGGACTGAGCTGCACCGGACTTGCGGTCACAGAGCAGGGTAAGGGCACTGCCATTGGTGGCCATCAAGGTTATGTGGTCCTCAATTTCTATAGCAACTGGTCCTTCTGGGCTGGAGGTGGGAATAACGCCAACATCTCCCAGGTGAAAATGCTCCACTGCAGCCGGAAGATCACAGAGGCCCTATATACAAGAAGAGGGGACATCATGTCTTTTCTCTAAGCAGAGAGCCGCTAGAGAAACTGGCACATAACTTACCCAGGCTAGCAAGCTTCCCAATAAGGCAGGAATGTGGGTCATTTTCCATTTCTTGAGAGCTTCCTCTCGATGAAGGCAGATATAGAAAACAAAATTCATCATCGCCTCCAATGTGCCAGCTCTGCCTTCAGCCGACTAAGGAAAAGAATATGGACACATACATGGCTCAGTATGAGCTGCATCTCAGTGTGGAGATGTACCAGAACCACCTGAAACTCTATTCCCTGAGCATGCAGTTGATTTGCAAGCAGGGGCAGAATGTCATGTTGGTGAATACTGTTATCTGGGGAGCAGTCATGATGCTTTCATCTTGTGCCAGTCAGTCATTCCCACCATGTTTGAGTCAGCATGTTGGGCTAGGAAGTGTTTTTTTTAGACTGGACACATTATTAATGATAAACAAAAACAGAATTACCTGGAAAAACTCAGCAGGTCTGGCAGCATCGGCGGAGAAGAAAAGAGTTGACGTTTCGAGTCCTCATGACCCTTCGACAGAATTTGAGTTCGAGTCCAGGAAAGAGCTGAAATATAAGCTGGTTTAAGGTGTGTGTGTGGGGGGCGGAGAGATAGAGAGACAGAGAGGTGGAGGGGGTTGGTGTGGTTGTAGCGACAAACAAGCTGACTATCACTGCTTGTTTGTCGCTACAACCACACCAACCCCCTCCACCTCTCTGTCTCTCTATCTCTCCGCCCCCCACACACACACCTTAAACCAGCTTATATTTCAGCTCTTTCCTGGACTCGAACTCAAGTTCTGTCGAAGGGTCATGAGGACTCGAAACGTCAACTCTTTTCTTCTCCGCCGATGCTGCCAGACCTGCTGAGTTTTTCCAGGTAATTCTGTTTTTGTTTTGGATTTCCAGCATCCGCAGTTTTTTTGTTTTTATTTTTGTTTTTATTATTATTTTTGTTTTTATTACATTATTAATGATACCAGTTTTTGTGTGATAACTCCATTTTCAGCCTTAATAATAAAACTACACCAAATTACATACGAATATATGAACATATGAATTCATAGCAGGAGTAGGCTACTCGGCCCATCGAGCCTCCTCCGCCATCTATTAAGATCACAGCTGATCTGATTGTAACCTCAACGCCACATTCCCATTTACCCCCGAGAACATTTCAGTCCCTTGCTTATCAAGAATCTATCTACCTCTGCCTTAAAAATATTCAAAGACTGCCTCCACCACCTTTTGAGGAAGAGTTCCAAAGACTCACGACCCTCTGAGAGCAAAAACTTTTCCTCATCTCTGTCTTAAATAGGCAACCCCTCATTTTTAAATAGTGACGCCTAGTTCTAGATGCTCCACAAGAGGAAATATCCTTTCCACATCCACCCTTTCAAGACTCCTCAGGGTCTTAAATGTTTCAATCAAGTTGCCTCTTACTCTTCTAACCTCTGTGGATATAAGCCCAGCCCATCTAACCTTTCTTCATAAGACAATCTGCCCATTCCAGGTATTAATCCAGTTAACCTTCTCTGAACTGCTTCCAATGCATTTACATCGTTAAATAAGGAGACCAATTCTTAAATGCATCACTAATTTTTTTTAATTTTAAAAAAAACTATTAGGTTTATTGCCTAATTCTGCTGGTTCATGGAAGATTTCATGTTTGCAATTATGCAAATTGGTTTTAGTGGAAACTTAGCCCAAGCAGTGCTAAAACTTCCTTATTTCCTGATGTGTCCAAAGCAGAAACTCTGTCCACCTTATGTTTAATTTTTGTTGCAGCTGCCATGGATAGCATCTTTCTCCCTAGATCAACAAGCTGTTATAGCATAATATTCAGTACAAATATTTCACGGGATAAGCTACCTGGTTCTAATCTGCCTTTTCCAGTAGCGATGGTCAGTGGAGCATGACGCCTTCACACTCCCTCCCCATTTGCACATGAGAGGTAGTTGGTCTAATCCACTGAAATGCACACGAGAGTCCAGTACCTGTGTTTATTAAACTTATGAAGTTCATTTGACCATTGTGTGAAGAAATCATCCAGAATTTGAACACTCAGCCGAATAACTTGGATAAGAGCAATAAATCTCAGCTTCCAGGCAAGCTTAAGTAGAAATCCATTTGAGAATGAAGTCAAGCAAATTTTAAAGTTCGCTTAAAAACATCTTTTTCTTCTTCTTAGCAGTCCCTCAGGATTGAGGATGACTTACCTCCATTCTGTTTCGATGGGTTCTGAGATGGCTGATAAGACCGAAGTGCACTCTGCAAATTCTGCCATATTCAGCACAAGAGGTTCTTGAAGGGTTGGACAGATGAGTTGTTTGGAGGTCTGTACTCTCTCTCTGATGCCTCAACTTCACCTCTGCATGTTCTTGATGAAGTCTTTCAATGTGTTTGATGTCTTCCAGAATGAGCCTTCTTCATTTTGCTTGCTCACAATCCAAGGATTCCCATGAGTCGGTGGGGATGTTTGACCTCTTCAGGGATTCTTTGAGGACATGCCCAAAACATGTTCAGAATAGAGCAGTTGTTTCACGAATCTGGTATCAGGCATATGAAAGATGTGATCCACCCAGCAGAGCTGGTTTTGAGTGATTGGTGCCTTGATCCTGGGCATGTTGGTTTGGGAGAATATGCTGCTGTTGGCCACGTTTCTTTCCATTGGATTTGGAGGACCTTGTGAAGGCACTGCTGGGGATACTTCTCCTGTGCTTTGAGGTGCCTAATGTAGGTTCTTCAAGTCTCTGAAGCATATAGGAGCATGGGGATCACTGCTGCCCTGTAAACCATGACCTTCGTCTCGCATTTGAGAAACTGGTCTTCAAATATTCTTTTCCTTAGTTGGTCGAAGGTTGAACTGGCACATTGGAGCTGATGATGAATTTTATCTGCCTTCGTGAGAGGAGGCTGTCAAGATATGGAAAATGAGCCACATTTTCCAGAATCTCACCTTTGAGGTGTTTTGCTGTGGGACTGGTTGGAAGAGGGTCTTAGTTTTCTGAGTGTTTAGTGAAAGGTCCATTTTCTCATATGCTTCAGAGAAGGGGTCAACAATGACCTGGAGCTCATTTTCTGAGTGAACGCACACACAAACATCGCCTGCATCCTGAAGTTCAATGACTGAGGTTGGGGTGATTTTGGATTTGGATTGAAGGCAGCATAGAGTGAACAGTTCCCTGTTTTCTCTGTAGATTATCTCCACACCTGTGGGTAATTTGCTGGATGTGAGGGGCAGTATTGCAATGAGAAAAATGATAAGAGAGTTGGTACAATAACACAGTCTTGTTTGACACCAGTCTTGTTTGACACCAGTCTTCACTGAGTTAGAGTTTGTGGGATTCCATTGGTGAGGCTCATGGCTTGCATGTCATTGTGGAGTAGATGGAAGGTGGTGACAAATTTCTGAGGGCAGCCAAATTTAAGAAGGATACTTCATAAGCCTTCATGGTTGACAGAGTCAAAAGCTTTAGTCATTTTGAAAAAGCCCATGTACAATGGTTGGTGCTGTTCCTTGCATTTTTCTTGGCTTTGCTGCACAGTGAAGATCATGTCTGTGGTACCTCTTGATGGTAGAAAACTTCACTGTGACTCTAGAGAGACCTTCTCAGTCGCTGGAAGGAGGCGATTGAGGAGGATCCTTGCAGTGATCTTCTGTATGCCAGACAATAGGGAGCCTCCTCTGCAGTCACCACAATTGGACTTGACTCCCTCCTTGAATATAGTCATGATCACAGCGTGGCTGAGATTCTCCTCTTCTCAGGTGATGGAAATGAGATTGTGCAGCTATGCCAGGAGTGTATTTCTGCTGTGCTTCAGAACTTTGGCAGAGATTCCACCTGCTCCAGAGACTTTGTTACTGTTGATTCGCTTTTTCCAGTTTGCTCCAGACTTAAGGCACTGACAAAGATCTGGATGGGGTATGGAAGAATCGAGTTGAGGGCATTCAAGTTGAGGACAGAGTCTTGATTAAAGAGTTCTTCAAAATGTTCTCTCCAACTATAGAGACACTGACTGCCTCCCTGTCCTTGATGAGCCCATGTTTGGTTCTCAGAGCATTGTGCCCTTGAGTACTTGGGCCATAGATCATTTTGATAATGCTGAGGAAACCAAACATGTCAGCCCTCTTTCTACTCACCATTTGTCCTTTATGTTGCAGGTCGCTGTACCATTGACTTCAGAAATCTGTAAGACTGCTACTTTTCTTTTGAGGCATGGTGAAGTTTCCAGTCTGTGATAACTTTGCGCTTGCACTTGATTTAGGTCCTATTTATCTCTTGGTCATTTTTGCCAAAGCAGTCATGATGTTTCCTGGAGCAGAGGCTAAGGAACTCTTCGCAAGCACTTGTTATGATGGACTTTAAGGTCGACCAGTCACTATGGGCACACAGTAATTCCTGGTGGCTGGAGATTGAGAGGTTGGCAGCGAGGTTCTGACTGGGAAAGGCCATTTTAGTGGGATCTTTGAGGCATTCAATGTTATTTTTCTTGCGGCATTGCTTCTGTTTCCTCAGTCATTTGGGGGACAGACTGCTGGCGATGGTAGATCAGATAAGGCGATGATCGGCCCAGCAGTCGTTAGTACCTGTCACAGCATTTGTGATGTGGACACCTCTGCAGTCCCTTGCTTGAACGCTGATGTAGGGTGCTAGTGTTTGGACTTTGGGTGTTGCCAAGAGGTCTTGTGCTTGTCACACTAGCAGAACAAAGTGGGATTATATAAAATGCTGAAAACACTGAGGAGCATTTGTGGAAAGAGAAACATTCAAGTTATTGGCCTTTCAATATTACTGTTGAAAGGTCATCAACATGAAACACTAACCCTGTTTTATTCTCCACAAATGCTGCCAGGCCTGAAAAGTATTTTTGATCATTTTCTGTTTGTATTTCAAATTTGCAGCAGTCACAATTTTTTGATTTTTTTTCCAAAGTCAACTGTCCAATATAATTAATGTGAAACTACTAAATGCTGAAAAGTATTGTATCTGTATTTACAGGTTAGATTCTAGCATGAAAAAGAAATGTCAAGCACCAGACTTGAGAAAAATTGTTTTGGAAGAATAAAAGTGGTGAGGAAGTTGCTAACAGGAAATAGGTTCTCTAGTACATGTTGATTTAAATAGAAAATACTTACAAAACAGTGATGGTGCATGACCAAGTTTGAGATATGATTTCACAAGTGATACATTTCCACACTTGTTTTCAGCTCGATCGGCAGGCCCGAGAGCAGCTGGGAAACAAACCACTGACCACTGATCAACCCCCATTTGTGATTTTATGCTGGCTCCCCAATTAACAGCTAGCCAGTGCACTGAAAAGTTCAGCGCTGCCAGGGTAGGGACGGGAGGAGGGTGGGCAATGACATCAACGCAGGCATGGGCAAGCGCTGACAGAAAGCTCCCTGAAGGCAGAGGGCTGCCTCAGGGCGCTGAAGACCTTAAACCCAGGACATAAAGTTTTTAAAATCAGGAACAAAACGTCCAAGCATCAGAATTAGGCACCTGAACCTATACATTATGAAAAAGCTGTCCACAGATTTCTATTTTTATTTTATTTATTAATGGAAGCCTTATCCTGCACTTGGATGAGGTTTGCTAAAAAATGTAAAGGCCGCCCAGCCAATTATCCTGTCTGCCAACTGTAAGGTTGGACAGGCTACGTAAAATGACAGACAACTCCACTGTCATTGGGCTTAATTGCCATCTTAATTGTCAGTGGCCACACTTCTAACTTTTGCATATGCCCGTCGACAGAAATATTGCATGAGCACAGCATGACATTGGAATGCTCGCTCGGTATCATCTTGCGCTATTTCATGCCTAATCGGGTCGGGTATGCGCCTGCCCGATCAGCATAAAATTCAGCCCTTTAAGTTCTGCTGGTATACAATGACATTTTAATATCTGCAGTTACAATTATTCTATCAGGTTATTTTCATTTTAAACACAAAAAAAGGCAAGCTGCAATTAGTCTAGAGCAATAATGCAAAGTGGACAATTGTAAATTGGAGGTTGCTTTCCACTCTACCTCATTTTCTTTTCCTTTGAAGTTCAATAGGAAAGCAAACCAGACTGAGTGTAAAATGGCTGCCAATTCACGAGCTATCGCCTGTTTTGTGTCAAGACCCATTTGATTCCTGAGGTCTTTGGTAAGACAGAAGTTCTCATAGATCTTGAAATAGAAGTTTAAAGATATGAAATATCAACTGGTGTGGGTATTCACCCAATCCAGTCACATAGAAATATTAATGATACCTGCAGGGGTAGACGAATTAGAGTTGACAAACTCATATGCCATTTAACAATTTAGTATACACTGCGGTAAACAGAGGTTTGCTATGCTAGCGGATTTACCTGTAGAGTGAAAACAGAAGTTGTGATTACCCCAAAAAACAAACAATTCAAGGATTCTGTTTACTTGGTATGTTTTTTTAATGCTACTATGGTGGTAGTTTTTGCTTCTTTTCTGTACAATTGATGAAGGGAGTAAGATGGAAGTTAGAAAAAAATGCTTAGGTTATTTGCTAGTCTCATCTTTAGTTTTGTTGATAGTGTTAAAATTGATCAATCTGTCAGTAACATCCCTTTCTACATTGTACTAAACATCTGTATAATTTTTGTTTTTGTCAGGTGCAGCTGGTGGGAGAGGCATTACCATAGCAGCATACCAACTGCTGAGTTTACAATGCACCTGGTTAAAGGTTAATGGAAGGGGCGTGACCTCAATTACAATTTCCTGCTGACTTGGCAGTTTCTTTAGACTGTCCATATTTTATTAAATTCATGGGGCAGGATTGATTGCAAGAGCACACTGACAAGCCTCTGAAAGATCAACAGACTATCACCAGTGGGTCACAACAACGTGAGGGTGGCATCAACCAGTGAAGCCTTTAATGTAAAAAACAAAAAAACTGCGGATGCTGGAAATCCAAAACAAAAACAGAATTACCTGGAAAAACTCAGCAGGTCTGGCAGCATCGGCGGAGAAGAAAAGAGTTGACGTTTCGAGTCCTCATGACCCTTCGACAGAACTTGAGCAAGTTCTGTCGAAGGGTCATGAGGACTCGAAACGTCAAGCCTTTAATGTGTTGGAGCAATGAGCAGGATATAGAAATAAATGAAAACAACAGAGTATATGCAAACAGTGTTTACCATTGAAACTAAGGAGACCAAAACTGCACATAGTATTCCAGATGCCATCTCACCTATGCCCTGTGTAACTGAAGGATAACATCCTAACTTTTATGTTCAATTCCTTATATAATAAAGGATTGCATGCCATTAGCTTTCTTGATCACTTGCTGTATCAGCATACTAACCTTATTTGATTCATGCACAAGAATACCTAGATCCCTCTGCACCTCAAAATTCTGCAGCTGTTTTCCGTTTAAGTAATACGCTGCTTTTTTATTCTTCCTGCCAAAGTGAACAACTTCACATTTTCCCACATTATATTCCATCTGCCAGATTTTTGCCCACTCACTCAACTTATCTATATCTGTCTGCAAACACCTTGGGCAGAATTTTCTGCCTGTCGGGCGGGTGGGCCCGACCCAATCGCTGGCGGGCGTGGAGCCGATCACTGCCAGCGAAGCGGGCCGCACCACCATTTTATGTGGGTGGGCCAATTAAGTCCCGCCCAGCGTGACATCCACCAGGAAGCGCAATGCATTCCCTGTGCGGGCGGGGGGGGAGGGGGGATTCCCTAAAATCAAGAGTGCACTCTTTTGCGCATGCACACAAAAGACTGCACATCTTCCTGAGGCTAGGTGCGGCCTCAGGGAGCTCGCTTCGATTTTTAAAACTATTAAAAATAGGGAAAAGAAAAATCCCTTACACGTCCCCTCATGTGACAATGTCACGTGAGTTGGGACATGTTCATAATTTACAGAACAACTTTATTACAGTTTTTAAAACCCTACATGAAACCTCATCCCACCACTGGATGAGGTTTCGTGTTTTCTGTATTTGCCGGCGGGGCTCCTGGCCGACCCGCCAACCTTAAGGTTGGATGGGAAAATCCTTTAATTGGTTAAATGATCCTGTCAAGGGCCTCAAGTGGCCATTGACAGGTCAGCGAGACCACAGCTGATTTTGTTGTGCCCCCACCTTCCTGAAAATTTAAATGGGGTGGGATAATGTCAGGGATTCCGCCGATGTCATCCCACATCATTTTACATGTCGGCGAGTGGGCCCCGCCCCCTTCTCGCTGACGGCAAAATTCTGCACCTTATGTATTCTTTACAACATCCTTTCTTACCTATCATTGTGTCATCTGCTAATTTAGCTCCATGCCTTCACTCCCGTCATCCAAGTCATTGATGTAAATTGTAAAGAGTTGAGGCCCCTAAACAGACCTCTGTGGGATCCCATTAGTCACATCCTTCCAATCAAACAAAGGCCCATTTATGCATAGAGATAAAAACAAAAAAACTGCGGATGCTGGAAATCCAAAACAAAAACAGAATTACCTGGAAAAACTCAGCAGGTCTGGCAGCATCGGCGGAGAAGAAAAGAGTTGACGCTTCGAGTCCTCATGACCCTTCGACAGAACAGTTCTGTCGAAGGGTCATGAGGACTCGAAACGTCAACTCTTTTCTTCTCCGCTGATGCTGCCAGACCTGCTGAGTTTTTCCAGGTAATTCTGTTTTTGCCCATTTATGCATGCTCTGTTTTCTGCCAGCCAGCCAATCCTCTATCCAGGCTAATATGTTACCCCCTAAACCATGAGCTTTTATTTTCCGCAATAACCTTTGAGGTGGCAGCTTATCAAATGCCTCTGGAAATCCAAGTACAGTACGTCTACAGGCTCCCCTTTATCCACAGCACATGTTACTCCTTCAAAGAACTCTACTAAGTTGGTTAAACATGATTTCCTTTTCACAAAACCATGCTGACTCTTCCCGATTACCTTGTGCATTTCTAAGTGCCCAGTTATAACCCCTTTAATGATCAACTCTCATACCTTCCCCACGACAGATGTCAAGTTAACTGGCCTATAGTTTCTTGTTTCCTGCCTCCCTCCCTTCTTGAATAGAGGGAATATTTGCTACTTTACAGTCTGATGGAACCTTTCCAGAATCTAGTGAATTTTGGAAAATTAACACCAACGCATCTACTACCTGATTAGCCACCGCATTTAAGATCTTAGTATGAAGTCCATCTGGACCTGAAGATTGGCAGACTGCAGCTCCATCAATTTGTTCAGAACCGCTTCCCCAGTGTTTGTACTTTCACCAAGTTGCTCTCTCCCTTCCACCTCCTGATTTACAGCTATCACTGGAATGCTTCTAATATCTTCATCTGCCATTTCCTTATAATCTACTATTAACTCCCCATTCGTACTCTCTAGAGGATCACCACTCACTTTACTAACTCTTTTTCTGTTTAAATAGCTGTAGAAATTCTTGCTATCCATTTTTACATTTCTCGCTAGCTTCCTCTCATACTCTAATTTCTTTCTCCTGATTAACCTTTTAGTCATTCTCAGCCATTCTTTATATTCTGACCAATTATCTGACCTGCTGCTCACCTTTGCACAGTTATATGCTTTTTTCCCTAAGTTTCATGCTTTCTCTAACTTCTTTAGTTAACCACAGATGGTGGGTCCTCCCTTTAGGATTTTTCTTTATTCTAGGGATATGCTTTTTCTGAGTATTCTGAAATATCCCCTTAAATATCTGTCATTGCTTCTCTGTTGATCTATCCCCTAGCCTAATGTCCCAGTTCACTTCAGCTAGCTCTGCTTTCATGCCCACATACTTTCCATTATTTAAGTTTAAAATACGAGTCTTAGATCCACTCTTCTTCACACTGGATGAAAAATTCAATTATATTGTGGTCACTGTTACCTAGGGGTACCTTTACTTTGAGGTCATTAATTAATACTGTCACATTACACAATACCAAGTCTAATATAACCTGCTTTCTGGATGGATCAAGAACATGCTGCTCTAAGAAACTATCTCGAAAGCATTCTATGAACTTTCATCCAGGCTACTACTGCCAATCTGATTTTTCTAGTTTATGTGTAGATTAAAGTCACCCATGATTATCGTTGTCCTTTTATCATAAACACCCAAATTTCTTCTTGCATACTTTGTCCTACACTGTGGTTATTGTTAGGGGGTCTGTAGACCACTCCTACTAATGAGTTTTTTCCCCTACTATTCCTCATCTCCACCCAAACTGATTCTACATCCTGATCTCCTGAACCAAGGTCATCTCTAACTATTGCACAAATGCCATCCTTGATTATCAGTGCTACCCCTCCAACTTTACCTAACTTTCTATTTTCCTTGACTCCTGACATTGACTTCCAACGTTATCTTCTCCCACCCCCTTTTGACCATATGTCTGGAGGGTCTCCTTCCTTCTGCAAATACAGGGCATTTCTCTCCCTCTCCATTTCTTCCACTAAGAATTCCAATGCAGCATCCAAAGGCCTTGGAGCCTATTTTCACCTCAGTAATGCCATTCCTTATTCTTTCACAGGTCGGATTCTTCACAAGCACAACTCCCAGAAACTGTTCCAACCACAATTCACCTCCCCTTTAAGAGGTCGAGGCTAGCTTTAAAAAGTGCAGGTGAGCTTTAATTTATATAATAAAATAAAAGCAAAATACTGCAGATGCTGGAAATCTGAAACAAAAACAAAAATTGCTGGAAAAATTCAGCAGGTATGACAGCATCTGTTGAGAGAAAGACAGAGTCCATATGACTCTTCTTCAGAACTAAAGAGAAGTAGAACTGTGGTTAAATATATACTGTTTAAGGGGTTGGGACAGGTGAAGCTGGATAGAAGGCCAGTGATAAGTGGAGGCAAAGGAGAGATTGCGAAAGATGTCATAAACAAAATGTTGAAGGGGTGTTGATGGTGGTGATACTGGTTAAAGGAGGTGCTATTGGTGACATTAAGAGTAGAAAGCAGGATGAGCAAATGACAGATGGCCCTGGTGGGGGGGGTGGGGTGGGGACAATGTGGGAGAAAAGATCGAAATAGGTTAAAAGGTGGGAATAAAACAATGAATGGAAATACATTTTTAAAATAATAATAGAAATAGGTGGGAAAAAATAGACATATAAAAATTGAAAAATAAATATTTGAAAAAAGGGGATCAAAAAGGGGTGAGGATGGAGGACAGAGTTCATGATCCAAAGTTGCTAAACTCAATGTTAAGTCTGGAAGCTGTAAAGTGCCTAATTGGAAGATGAGGTGCTGTTCCTCCAGTTTGTGTTGAACTTCACTGGAACATTGCAGCAGGCCAAGGATGGACATGTGGGCATGAGACCAGGGTGGTGTGTTGAAATGGCAAGCGTCAAGAAGGTCAGGGTCATGCTTGTGGACAGAGCGAAGGCATTCCACAAAGCGGTCACCCAGTCTGCGTTTGACCACTCCAATGTAGAGGAGACCGCATTAGGAGCAGCGAATGATAGATCAATAGATGAAATTGAGGGAAGTGCAAGTGAAGTGCTGCTTCACTTGAAAGGAGTGTTTGGGCCCTTGGATGGTGAGGAGGGGTGAAGTAAAAGGGCAGGTGTTGCACCTTCTGCGGTTGCATGGGAAGGTGCCGTGGGAGGGGATTGAGGTGTTGGGGCTGATGGAGGAGTTGACCAGGGTGTCCCGGAGGGAATGGTCCCTCAGGAATGCTGATGGGGGGGTGAAGGGAAGATGTGTTTGGTGGTGGCATGATGCTGGAGTTGGCGGAAATGGCGGAGGATGATCCTTTGAATGAGGAGGCTGGTGGGGTAAAAAGTGAGTACAAGGGGGACCCTATCATGGTTCTGGGAGGGAGAGGAAGGTGTGAGGGCAGAGGCATGGGAGATGGGTCGGGCACGGTTGAGGGCCCTGTCAACCACCGTGGGTGGAAACCTTTAGTTAAGGAAGAAGGAAGACATGCCAGAAGCATTGTTTTTGAAAGTGGCAGCATCAGAACAGATGCAACAGAGGCGGAGGAACTGAGAGAATGGGATGGAGTCCTTACAGGAAGCGGGGTGTGGGGAGCTGTAGTCGAGGTAGCTGTGGGAGTCGGTAGGCTTATATTGAATATTGGTGGACAGTCTATCACCAGAATTTGAGACAGGGAGGTCAAGGAAGGGAACGGAAGTGTTAGAGATAGACCATGTGAAAGTGATGATGGGGTGGAAATAGCAGGCAAAATTAATAAATTTTTCCAACTCCAGACGAGAGCATGAAGTGGTACCAAAACAGTTATTGATGTACCGGAGAAAGAGTTGAGGGAGGGAAGCCTGAGTAGGACTGGAACAAGGAATGTTCCACATACCCCATAAAGAGACAGGCATAGCTGGGGCCCATGCGGGTACCCATAGCCACACCTTTTATTTGGAGGAAGTGAGACAAGTTTAAGGAGAAATTGTTCAGTGAGAGAACAAGTTCAGCCAGACGGAGAAGAATGGTGATGGATGGGGATTGTTCGGGCCTTTGTTCAAGGAAGAAGCGGAAAGCCCTCAGATCATCCTGGTGAGGGATGGAGGTGTAGAGGGATTGGACGTCCATGGTGAAGAGAAGGCAATTGACGCCAGGGAACTGGAAATTGTTGATATGATGTAGGGCATCAGAGGAATCGTGGATGTAGGTGGGAAGAGACTGGACAAGGGGAAAGAGAACGGAGTCAAGATTGGAAGAAATGAGTTCCGTGGGGCAGGAACAGACTAACACGATCGGTCTACCAGGACAGTCGTGTTTATGGACTTTGGGGAGGAGGTAGAAGCGGGCTGTCTGAGGTTGGAAGCTGTGGAGGGAAGATCTCCAGAGGAGATGAGTTCAGTGACAGTCCTGGAAACAATGGCTTGAAGTTTGGTGGTGGGGTCATGGCCCAGGGGAAGGTAGGAGGAAGTGTCTGTGAGTTAACGCTCAGCCTCTGCGAGGTAGCGGTCAGTAAGCCAGACGACAATAACGCCATAAAAACAAAAAACTGCGGATGCTGGAAATCCAAAACAAAAACAGAATTACCTGGAAAAACTCAGCAGGTCTGACAGCATCGGCGGAGAAGAAAAGAGTTGACGTTTCGAGTCCTCATGACCCTTCAGCAGAACAATAGCGCCACCCTTGTCAGTGGGTTCAATGACAAAGTCAGGGTTGGACCTGAGAGAACGGAGTGTGGCATGTTCAGAAGGAAATAGGTTAGAATGGGTGAGAGGAGCAGAAAAATTGAGATGACTGATGTCACGCCGACAGTTCTCAATGAAAAGATCAAGAGCAGGTAAGAGGCCAGAGGGAGGGTCCAGGTGAAAGGAGAATACTGGAAGCGGGAGAAAGGATCCGTTGAATGGAGAGAGGACTCCTGCCCAAAGAAGTGAGCACGAAGACAAAGGTGGCGGAATTTTTTATTTCTTTAAACTTTTTTAATTAAATTTATTTAATTTCTGTTAGCCACTCACAGTATTGGCCCCCTTCAGCTGAAGTCTCCAGCCAATGAATGAATAGTTAGAGCTGGTTGGATGCAGAGGTCATTCAAAGCAGCACAGAGTTGTCATTTTGCCTGTACTGGAATCAGCAGATTTGGTTTAATTGTTCATCATGAGCACCACCTTCGTTTTCAAGGGCTATTCCCTTGAGGGAGTTTATCCCCCTCACTCTGACACACAGCAGTGCATTTAGCTGTTGAACCATTGTGACAGTAACTCAGTGAGCCTTGAAAGCAGCAAAAGAAATTCAGTTCTCAAAGGAGTTCATTAAAAGTCTTCTCTTCCCTCATTGAGAAGCAGTTGAGATTAATTTGATTGAAAACGACTGCAACTGTCTTGGTTTTGCCAACACTATGTTGAAGCTAATGAGAATTTTGTCAGTGAGAATACAATGATGAAATAAAACAGGATAGAAGAAATGAGACAGGTGAAATGCATTGAATAGGAAACTCAGCAAAGATTAGAAGACAAAAGAATACAGTGGGACATGTTATTCTAGTTAGACGTAGAAAATAACTAGCACCAAATAGAAAAGGAAAGATGGCCACTGTTAACAGGAGGAAAGTTAATCATCTATTTTACAATATTTCGGATTTTATCCATAAAGGTAATTTGAAACAAAAACAGAATTACCTGGAAAAACTCAGCAGGTCTGGCAGCATCGGCGGAGAAGAAAAGAGTTGACGTTTCGAGTCCTCATGACCCTTCGACAGAACTTGAGTTCGAGTCCAGGAAAGAGCTGAAATATAAGCTGGTTTAAGGTGTGTGTGTGGGGGGCGGAGAGATAGAGAGACAGAGAGGTGGAGGGGGTTGGTGTGGTTGTAGGGACAAACAAGCAGTGATAGAAGCAGATCATCAAAAGATGTCAACGACAATAGTACAATAGAACACATAGGTGTTAAAGTTAAAGTTGGTGATATTATCTAAACGAATGTGCTAATTAAGAATGGATGGTAGGGCACTCAAGGTATAGCTCTAGTGGGTTTTTTTTTAATAATGGAAATAGGTGGGAAAAGGAAAATCTTTATAATTTATTGGAAAAAAAAAGAAGGGGGAAACAGAAAGGGGGTGGGGATGGGGGAGGGAGCTCACGACCTAAAGTTGTTGAATTCAATATTCAGTCCGGAAGGCTGTAAAGTCCCTAGTCGGAAGATGAGGTGTTGTTCCTCCAGTTTGCGTTGGGCTTCACTGGAACAATGCAGCAAGCCAAGGACAGACATGTGGGCAAGAGAGCAGGGTGGAGTGTTAAAATGGCAAGCGACAGGGAGGTTTGGGTCATTCTTGCGGACAGACCGCAGGTGTTCTGCAAAGCGGTCGCCCAGCTTATGTTTGGTCTCTCCAATGTAGAGGAGACCACATTGGGAGCAACGAATGCAGTAGACTAAGTTGGGGGAAATGCAAGTGAAATGCTGCTTCACTTGAAAGGAGTGTTTGGGTCCTTGGACGATGAGGAGAGAGGAAGTGAAGGGGCAGGTGTTGCATCTTTTGCGTGGGCATGGGGTTGTGCCATAGGAGGGTTTGAGGAGTAGGGGGTGATGGAGGAGTGGACCAGGGTGTCCCGGAGGGAGCGATCCCTACGGAATGCCGATAAGGGGGGTGAAGGGAAGATGTGTTTGGTGGTGGCATCATGCTGGAGTTGGCGGAAATGGCGGAGGATGATCCTTTGAATGCGGAGGCTGGTGGGGTGATAAGTGAGGACAAGGGGGACCCTATCATGTTTCTGGGAGGGAGGAGAAGGAGTGAGGGCGGATGCGCGGGAGATGGGCCGGACACGGTTGAGGGCCCTGTCAACGACCGTGGATGGAAAACCTCGGTTAAGGAAGAAGGAGGACATGTCAGAGGAACTGTTTTTGAATGTAGCATCATCGGAACAGATGCGACGGAGGCGAAGGAACTGAGAGAATGGGATGGAGTCCTTACAGGAAGTGGGGTGTGAGGAGCTGTAGTCGAGATAGCTGTGGGAGTCGGTGGGTTTGTAATGGATATTGGTGGACAGTCTATCACCAGAGATTGAGACAGAGAGGTCAAGGAAGGGAAGGGAAGTGTCAGAGATGGACCACGTGAAAATGATGGAGGGGTGGAGATTGGAAGCAAAATTAATAAATTTTTCCAAGTCCTGACGAGAGTATGAAGCGGCACCGAAATAATCATCGATGTACCGGAGAAAGAGTTGTGGAAGGGGGCCGGAGTAGGACTGCAACAAGGAATGTTCCACAAACCCCATAAAGAGACAGGCATAGCTGGGGCCCATGCGGGTACCCATAGCCACACCTTTTATTTGGAGGAAGTGAGAGGAGTTGAAGGAGAAATTGTTCAGCGTGAGAACAAGTTCAGCCAGACGGAGGAGAGTAGTGGTGGATGGGGATTGTTCGGGCCTCTGTTCGAGGAAGAAGCTAAGGGCCCTCAGACCATCCTGGTGGGGGATGGAGGTGTAGAGGGATTGGACGTCCATGGTGAAGAGGAAGCAGTAGGGGCCAGGGAACTGGAAATTGTTGATGTGACGTAAGGTGTCAGAGGAATCACGGATGTAGGTGGGAAGGGACTGGACAAGGGGAGAGAGAAGGGAGTCAAGATAACGAGAAATGAGTTCTGTGGGGCAGGAGCAAGCTGAGACGATCGGTCTACCGGGGCAGTTCTGTTTGTGGATTTTGGGTAGGAGATAGAAGCGGGCCGTCCGAGGTTGGGCGACTATCAGGTTGGAAGCTGTGGGAGTTTTTCTGGATTCTTTAGCAGTCTGCAAAAAAGCCCAGTGGCTTTTGGTTGGATTGTTCAACACATTCCAGTTAAGAATATAATTTGAGACATCTTCCGGCCTTCATATGCCCATGGGTAAGATTCTAAATTGGTCAGCATGAATGAGAGTGTTGTGTAGGCATTTCACACATATCCCTCAAATAGACGTAATTGGCAAGAAAGGAATGGAGAGATGCCACCTAGAATGGAGGAAAATATTTGAATCAGACTGAACAAATTGGAACCTGAGTGGAAGTGCAGGCAATTTCAAGGAGGAATCTGCTTGAAGCATAAATATCATCTGATAGGGAGAAGATGAATGAGAGTAGAACAAATTGCAAAATAATAAGAAGCAGAACTATTTAAGTTGCATTCGTGCTTCAGATGTAAAAGGTGTGGATATGTAATTTCCTGTAGACAATAGAAAGAGCCTAGACCTGCGCAAAATAAGTGTGATATCTCAGTCATGGGCAGCATGGTTAAATTGGGGCATGATTTGCTTTTCAAAGTTTGTTTTTGGCCATACTGGATAAAGACTTAAAAGCATATGTAGCAATTAGATTATTTCTGTAATTCCCAATGGATGGAGCTAGAGATAGGTAGGCAAAGGAGGAGGAAGATGACAGAGGGGTGTAC
The DNA here is from genome assembly GCF_017639515.1 of Carcharodon carcharias. Classification (NCBI taxonomy): domain Eukaryota; kingdom Metazoa; phylum Chordata; class Chondrichthyes; order Lamniformes; family Lamnidae; genus Carcharodon; species Carcharodon carcharias. Next base: position 61,791,183 of record NC_054480.1, on the reverse strand, counting down.
CAACATTGCTGTATATCAGTATCCCTTGGCTGGAGCAGTTGTTGGGACTGGGGTGTCTGTAAGTTCCTTAAAGTTTACTTGGGTCTCTCTTTAGTTTGGATCTATCCCCAGATAGTGTCGGCACAAAAGAGTCTCCGAGGTGGGGAACGTAGGGTCTTAAAGTGAAACCCCGGAAAAGAAGTTAAAGCTTATGTTAGGAACAGCCACCAAAGGATCATTAAGCACCTGATTGCCTCTTAAATTGCTTGTTAGAGTTCATAAGAAGGTTGCATGGCATTTTGATGGTTAGCTTTGTTGTACATTGTTGTGGTTGTCTAAGGAAGAGGTTCAGAGGCATAGGGTCTGAACAGTAACTATGTATTGTAGAACATAACTATGTAAAGGTATACAAGACAGTAGCTTCTTCAATCCAAGCCATAAGCTATCTTCATTCAGAATACCAACAGATTGCTGCCAGTCATGTGACTCCCTTTAAATCATCATGTGGGCAGTACCGTTTCCCTAGCCCCACATTAGCCCTTTCAGTTCCGAACACCCTAATACAACAAGCTCTTGACCTAAAACCCTTTCCTAATAGCAACTTACTAATTGGCAATAAATGAGGTCTTGATGTTGATTCTGACCATGACTTAAAGGGATACTCACCATTTCATGTTCACTGTCCTCTGGAGCTGTGAAGAGGATCTCTAAAACACATCCGGAGGCTTACACTTTGTCAAGGCTTCACCAAAGCTCCCAACATTTATTCTGGGCATTCTTTAAGGACTGAGGAGAGAACTTGAGATTTGAGACCTGCAGGCAGAGTGACAAATCGCTGCTGCAGGATAAAGGAACTAGAGAGTGATGTGGCACCATTCCCCACTGTAGTACAGGATGCCTTCCTCCTCTAGACCTCCTCCAGCAGGAACTCCAGTGTCATGTCTGAGAACCTATACACCTTCCCCTCAGTCCCTGACCCATCCTGGAATGCCTTATTGTGTAATACACAGTGTACTTTGCACCACTGGGGGAAGTGGGTGCAAGGAGCTCACATATACTGCGCTAATGAAAGTTACATCCAATCAGCACTTGAGTGCTAAACATGCAGGAGTCTCAGATAAATTTAAAGTCCCTTTGGACTGTTTTCTCAATAGTTTGAAACTGACTCCAGAGTTCAAAGCTGATTCCATATTGATAACAGTTGTCATTTTTATTGAATAAATGCAATATTTGAGCTGCTGTTTACAAGGAAAATTGATAATTACATTACTCTGTTGATCCATAGGTAGAAGGTGCGACCTGTTCCCCACAGCCCCGATTCACATTGTACACTTTGTCCTACATCTCAGGGATGGGGCTTACCCAGGTAAATTTTCAGATTGTGCTCAGAATTATAGCCAGGTTTGTTTTAGGGGAATTAGTTTAACGGTAGATTCAATTACACTCAGTGGCCAGGTGGACTGAACCAAATTGGCTGGATAGTAGTTTCTGTGGCCGGGATTTTCTGGCCTCATTGTGATGGGACCCACCGCGGGAGATTCAGCCAAAAGTCCATGGACTTCCGGCGGGACTGGACGATCCTGGTGCCAGGTGGGGGTGGAAAATCCCACCCTGTGAATGTTGGGGTCTCAGGAGGAACCCAAGTAGGCTTATCCACTTGAATCTTTTGGCTGAAGATGCCTGCAAACATTTCAACTTTCTGTGCTAAGCTCCACAACAGTTAAGGATGATTAAGGAGCTTCATTTTCCCATCAACTGCCTTCGATTTGCGAATCTTGACTTTTTTTATTTCCATTTAAATTGAAAATTATCAAGGAGAAACATTACTTCATTATTATCTCAAGAATGCAATCTTTAGAAGTTTCTGAAGATAGTCAAGGTTGATGCAAGCTGATCAGTGACAAGAGAAATTGACAGCTTTCTAGAAGAATAAGTTTGCACATTATAGAGATAAATTATAATCACAAGGCAATTGCTTTTGCAATGTGCGTGAATACTGCAACGGGTATTGCATAATAAACTGGAATATTTATGAAGAATTACATCATATTTACTTAGTTTAATATTTCAGTGCGTATTTTTGGAGGTCCTTCTGACTTTTAGACTACCTTGGAATGCATAGGGCTAAAGTTTTTAAAAGATCAATGCCATATTCAAATTAGCCTATTCCCCTTTGTTTAAAATACCACCAAGGCTTTACTGTGAGCTAGTGGAGTCAATGCTGGAAAAGAGCCTCTGCATGGCTGTCATATTCTTAACCCTTTTCCACATTAGTTTTAAATCAGACAAAGAATAGTGGAGAAAATGAGGTAAACCAGGAGCAGTGGTTGGGATTTTCTGTGCTTGTCGCCATTGGGCGTGTTCAGTGGCGTGAGCGGACAATGTGGCGCAATCAGTTTGACGATGGCATGAAATCAGTTCACAATTGGCCGCTCAGCCCGCCAGCAGTGAGCCACGTTTCCCGCCATCAGACACCAGGAACCTCAGTGTAATACATCAGCATGTCATTATTAGGCCAGCCTGCCCGAATTGTTCACCCCGTTGCATTGTCTGTCCACATTGGCGGGAAAGCACGCCAACATGTTTCACAACAGCACATAAAAGGCGTGCTCTTGGCAGGCTGCACTTTGAGAGGAACTTGGAGGTGAGTGCACAGTAATGTTGTGCAGCACACGCCAGGGTTGCCTGTTGCACATCAAGCTTGAGGGGTGTTGGGGGCTGGGGTAAAGGACAGCCCAAGTGTTGAGGCAACTTGTGGGGCAGGTGTTAATGGCAGCCCTGCAGCTGAGGAGACTTGTGGGGCTGTTGGTGGGCAGGGGGTGGCTGCCATGCTGTTCAATATAGCGCATAAGCATTCACAGTGGGGGGGTAAGGTGGGCGAGAGAAGTGACCATGCATAAGGGAAATCTGTATAAAGTGACCATTCTTCTGCAAATGAGACAGTTCATGCACAGCCACACTGATATGACTGGAGTCGGGTTTCTAGCTTATCTGCCCACTGAAGCAATGCAGATGTATCAAAGTGCCATCAAATGCTCCAAAGCCCCACCCCACCCCCCAAGCAACCCCCTGGCACCGACTGCAAAGTCATGAGCATTTTAGTGGATTGCAGAGCAGTTGGACGACACTGCACACATTGTACAATCTCCTCACTAAAGCTGGCCATGTCGCACTCACTGGTGGATGTGCTCACAGCTCTTTGCAATGTCAGCATCCCGGTTTGGACCAGCCTCTCCCATTGTTCAAGCTAACAGTGCAGCCTTGCAGTGCAGGTTAGGAGAATGCCTGTGCCTGAGCTGAGAGCACAGCGTGCAGTCCAATGGGCAAAGCTGCTGCCAATTGGTCGGGTGCAGCGAGGCGGAGATGGGTGGGGTTTCTGGCAGCCATGCAGGGCACTAATCTCGGGCCATCCAAGTGGTGGCCAGAACTCTCTGGAAAGCATTAAGGAACCTTCACACTTAACCAGGACAGGTTCTTAGTACAAAAACAAAAATATCTGGAAAAACTCAGCAGGTCTGACAGCATCTGCGGAAAGGGATACAGTTGACGTTTCGAATCCGTATGACTCTTCATCAGAAATAAATATAAAAAATATAGAAATGAGATGAAATATAAGCTGGTAGAGGGGGGTGGGACAGGAGGAGCTCGATAGGGGGCCAGTGATAGGTGGAGGCTAGGAAGCGACTACCAAAGATGTCATAGACAAAAGGACAAAGGGGTGTTGACAGTGGTGATGTTATTGAATTATTGTTCTTAGTATGCCCATGCTAACCCACGTGTCTCTCTCTTTGATCCTTCAGGAGGAGTACATCAGGATCATGGAGCCTGCTGAACTAGCTGTAGGCCTGATGGCCTGCAGAGAGCGAAGATGATGGAAGGGAGAGGGACTGAAGCTCCTGGCTGCACGGATGCAGGAGCAGCACCCTCAGAATTATGGGCAGCGAGGACTCCTGCACACACTGCCGAAGAGCCACAGTGAGCCGTCACTGGCCGGTGCCTAGCGACACCCGGGGCCTATAGACATCACCTTTCATTCCTGCAGATGACCAAGAACCAGTGTCGCTGAAGGCTACGCATGCCAAGGGAACTGGTTTGTCACATCTGCCAGCTACTGCAGGATTTGGTGCCGCGGGGACATGGAAGGCACCACAGGCAGGGGCTGTGAAAGTGACCACGGTGCTCAATTTCTACTCCAGTGGCTCCTTTCAGGGTTCCACAGTGACCTCTGTGGGATATTACAAGCCTCCACCCACAAATGCATCCATGAGGTCACAGATTCCATCTCTGCGAGGGCAGACAACTTTGTGCATTTCACCAGGGACCAGGACAGACAGGATGCAAGAACGATTGGATTCGCCTAGGTCTCGGATTTCCCACAGGTGCAGGGTGCGATCGACTGCACTCATATTGTACTCAGATCTCCATTGCAACAGGCGGTAAACTATGGCAACCACAAGGTTTTATTCACTAATGTACAGCTGATGTGCGACTACCAGAAACGCATGCTGCAGGTGTCCGCACGGTTTACAGGGAATGTGCACGACTCCTACATCCTCAGTCGGTCACAGATCCATGACATCTTCCAGGGTCCACAGCTGTAGGGTTGGCTCCTCGGGGACAAGGGATACCCGCAGGAGATGTGGCTGATGACACCCATGCGGCGTCCTCAGACTGCAGCAGAGCGAAGGTATAATAAGGCTCATGCTGCAGCTCGCAACTTGGTGGAGCAGACCATTGGGATGCTGAAAATGAGGTTCCGGTGCCTAGGCTGGTCTGGTGGAGCCCTGCAATACAGTTTGCAGAGGGTGTCACGCACTGTTGTCGCCTGCTGCACCCTTTACAACCTGGCGCTACAATGGGGAGAGGAGCTGGCTGAGGAGATGATAGAAGAGCTGGAGGCCTCCTTCAATGAGGACGATGCTGACGGGGTGAGGGTGAGGACCACCTTAGAAGCAACGATGACATGGATGAGGCTCTTATACTGGCCAGACGGAGCAGGTGCGCTTGGGAGACCCTCATAGCTGCTAGATTTGATGAGGATTATGACAACATGCAGTGAAGTGACCCCATAGATCCTTGAATCGCATCTGTGAATGTTTGACTCCAGTCCATCTTATGGCAATGCACATACCCTCTATGAGGATGCTCCTGTCATGGAGATGCAGTGGAGACCCTAATAGTCGCTCGATTGCTGGAGGATGATGATAACATGCAGCAAGGACACTCCATAGAACCTCACATAGCCTCTGAGAATGTCTGACTCCTGTCTGGCTGAGGACAGCTCACTTGCGCTCAGTGATCAGGGTCAAATCATAGAGATGCAGAAACTTTAGAAGCACCTGATAATTCGTCCGCCTTCAGCACCTGACCCCTTCAGGAACACAGTGTCACTGGTCAGAGATGCTGAAGAGATGGGGGCCAGCCCCACCTTACAGGTGCTGAGAGCACACGGAGAGAATGAGGGAAATCCGTGACGCCTGCCCATTACATTCTGGCAGCAGTGACAAGCACTGTCGAAGTGCAGACTTTGGTAATGTTTCCAGGGATTGTGAGGTTGGACCATCACTGTGGCCTGAAGGCTGCACAAAACACAGGGAAGAGGCCCTGGACTGAGACACCTGCTTTTATCTTGTGCAGAAAAGTTTCATACCTGAGTGACAAGAACACAGCTCATCAGAACAAGGAGCCACAGGCAGGGGGACATTCTTGGGAGTTTATTGATAATAGTGAACAGTATTTACAAGTAATTAACACCCATGCCCTGGCCAAGCAACTACCACTTCTTAACTTTCCTAACCCTGTCACTAGACATCCACAGCGAAGGTGGAGGCAGCCTGCTGACTACAACACCCTGTTTATGATGACCTTGGCAAGTGTCATCTGGAGGGCCAAGACTTGGAGGGCCCCTGCCTGCTTTCAGGGTCCTGCTGTGTGGCAGTGGTGCCCTCCTTGGCCTGTGGAGCTGGAATTGCTGAGGTAACAAGAAGAAGGGATTTGGATGGGCTGGGCATTCTCAGAATTACCTGAGTGGATGGCCCCGGAGTGTGTTGCTGCTGATCCTCCTCCCTATGGGTGCCCGAGGGCCCCATGCTGATTCCTCATGAAGAAGGGACAGCTGGAGTTAGATCGAGCTGACCGGCACCCTTCTCACGTACACACTGTTGGAGGCCAACTATGGCACCAGTAATGGAATTGAGCCCACACAGCAGTGCAGGAGCAATGTCCTGGACCAAGGTCTCCATGACTTCCACCATCCTACCAGTGTTGACCTCAGTGTATTGGCATGCCGACGCTATTACCTCAGACTGAAGGCAGAGTCCTCCATCACACCTTGCATTCTGAGGAGTCCAGCAGACATCCCTTCCTGTTGTTCCCAAGTTTGCCTTTGCAACTCCAGCAACTGTGACATGACCGAGTTCAGAGGCTCGTCATCTGACTCAGACTCAGCAATTTTCTGGCCTCCAGCAGGCCTCTGAGTGCCGGACACCTGGGAAGTCCCTGCGGCCGCCTGCTGCAGATCAGACAGCGCAATGTGCTCACCTGATTGTGGTCACGAGTCTACTCTAACGATAGGTCCCACCGGGGTGTGTGTCTCTGCGCTGGTGGAGTATGTGGGTGAGTGCTCTGATGGGACGTCAAGGAGGATACCTTCAGATTCCTCTTCAGACGTTTCTTCAGGGCTTGATTGGAGGCCCTGGGTCATGGACTCCATCGGATGTTTCCCAGATGTGCCTGCGGAAGCAAGGGGAGATAAGTAGTGCATGGCAGTGGCCTGTGAAACAGGACACATCACACACAGAGATAAAAACAAAAAAACTGTGGATGTTGGAAATCCAAAACAAAAACAGAATTACCTGGAAAAACTCAGCAGGTCTGGCAGCATCGGTGGAGAAGAAAAGAGTTGACGTTTCGAGTCCTCAAGATCCTTCGACAGAACCAGTCCAGATCGTCGCCGGCCAGATGGATGGCTTTGTCTTCAAAGTCCATGAGGGCCTTGATTTCGAGCATTCCTCCATCGGTCTGCAACCTCTCCCTCTTGTTGTGTGCCAGCTTGTCCTGCATGAATAGAGATGGAAAAAGTGTAAGCTGGATGCCTGCCAAGCCAGATGTTGAGCATGCTTAGCTTGTGTGGGTGGTGAGTAGTCCCATGGACAGGGTGAGGACAATGAAGGTGAGTGTGAGAGAGTGAATGGTGTTATCCCTTGAACCAGCAGTGAGTGAGGGCCCTGTGGATGTGCGATGGGTTTGTGAGTGTGTGAGCTGAGAGTGATGAGAAGAGTGACTTACACTGGCGGATCAAAGGATATCATTCATTCTCTTGTGACACTGGGTGGCTGTCCTCTTTTGAAGGGCATTGGCATTGAACACCACTGCCACTGCCTCCCAAGCTGGATTAGTGATGTTGCTGCACATCCTGCGGCTTGAGCGGGGCTAGAGGACATCCTGGCGGGTCTCCACGGCACCCAAAGGATGTTCCAGTGACATATCGCTGAAGTTGGGGTTTGCAGTCTATTTGCCTTTCAGGGCCATGTCTTCCCTGCAGCAGTTGTAGTCTGGAAGCACTGAGATGTGTGCTCGCGGCTAGACATGGCATTCGGCGTGGTGAAGCTGTGAGGTGATGGCGGATGGGTGAATGAGAGCGTGCTCACCATGGAAACAGCATGTTTCCCAGGAATGCATAAATAATGTGACGGGTTTGGGATGATGCGGCTGAAACCCCACCATTGGGACCAGCAGGTAAAATGTCATTTTACCTGCCCGCTACTGCACTTGGTGCAAATATGGGATAATTCCACCCAGCAGTTAGACAAAGCCAAGCTTGGGATTGTAGAGTAGAGAGTAAGGAGTTCCACAGCTTATATTATCTGAAAAGAAAGTGAGTTGCTTTTTGTAACCTGCCTCATTGAGACTGGAGTCAAGGACAGAAAGAAAGAAAGATCGATTTATAGTTATAAAGCATCTTACCCAATCTTAGGGTGTCAAAATGTTAGTTATGAGCAATGAAGTATTTTTAAAGTGTAGCCTCCATTGTAATGAAGGAAATGCAGCAGCCAAGTGCACTGAGAAAGATCCGAAACATACAGCAATGACATTAATGATCAGATAATCTGTTTTAGCGATGTTGGGTAATATATTTTATTCATGACCACAGGAAGAATTTTATGGACTGGATTTTCCCAGTCAAGTGGAGACTGGATTGGAAAGCAGAGATTCAGGAAAATCAGGGAGGGCAGTTTTGGGACAGCTGACCAACATATACTTATTTCCAGGGATGGGCTGAGAATTGGGTTGTCTGCTCACTTCATGGAGGTGGGTAGTCAATTAGATCAATTAAGACCCCACTTAGGGATTTTATGCCAGCACTGGTATTTTACTGCCATTGGAGCAGTCCCCCTCAACTTCAACCTTGTGCAGAGACCACCAGTTCAATCGAGGCTTCCCTGTGGCAGCGCATGGGGCCATTGGAACTGGAGATGCCATTTCCGTGGAGATACATGGTCTCAGCCCCATCTGTGAGTTGACCTGTGGAGGGCTTTCTGCTTGAGCTCTGGCTTTTAATTTAAAACTTTAGTGCATGCAGCCAAGGGTGCCTCGATGTTGAGGTTTCCTCATATTCACCTGCCTACCTGCCTCAACAGCACCCAATTTACCCGGTGGGGCTACCAGCCTGACATGCTAGAAACCCTCTGATTAAGTCCACTGAATGTCTTTAAAAAGAACCGCAAGCGTGGAAGTGGCCAATTAAGAGGCCACCTCCCAGACATTTAACGGTGGGTGTACTGACAACTTGGGTGGACTTGGGACCCCCATATGAACCCAGTGTCAGGGTCCGAACACCCACCAAAGAATTCAGCCCTATATGTGTGGAAGCAAGGTTTCCACCTTCTTTTCAACAATGTTAGCGGAGTGGAGCAAAACATCTCCAAGAAAATAACCAGCCTATTTGTAACATTTCTAACAAACTTCATAGCCAAGATTACCTCTGTTGTTGTATCTTAGAGTGACCCCTCATGAGTGAGTTTCAACACCCCATACCTTAGAGAATGTGTACCCTTTCCTTGTGATTTATGTAAAATTTGGACAAATGCTGTTTAGTAATTTAGCACCTTTTATATCTTTGTAAGGTTTTAACTCTATCTATAAAAGCAGTAAAGCATCAGATAAGGCATTCTTTAGAGTTTTAAATATAATAATAGAGTTTATAGATGTAATGTGTATTCTGTCTTTTATCTAGCATAACTAACAGAAGAATTAACATTTTTAAGGCAGAGTTCGGTAGATCCTTAACAAACAAAGGAGTCAAAGGTTATCAGGGGTAGGCAGAAAGTGGAGTTGAGGCCACAATCCAATCAGCCATGATCTTATTGAATGGCAAAGCAAGCTTGAGGAGCTGAATGGCCTATTCCTGCTCCTATTTAGTATGTTTGTATGTTCATAGGATTGAAACAGAATTCATATAGCCTGAAACAAAACATAAAAAGGGATTAGTAATGCTAATAGGGGTAGACTACAGATAACCTGATAGTGGTAGCGAGGCGGGAGAAGAAATATGTCAGTAAATATGTAAATAAGTAAAGGATCTAAAATTATAATCATGAAATATTTTAGCTTCCCCCAAATAAAGTAAGAAGAGGTAGTGAAAAAGATACAGGGAATGGAATTTTAGATTGTGTACAGCACTCCTTTCTCACCCAAAAAAACTCAACATGAGAGGGAACACTGCTAGAATTAGTAAAATAAAATGTACCAGAACAGATAAGAGAGGTAAGTATAGGGAAACATCCAGGCAACAGCAATCACAACAAAATCAGGTTTAAGGTAAATATTGAGAAAATAAGAACATGAGAAATAGGAGCAGGAGGAGGCCATTCAGCCCCTCAAGCCTGCCCCACCATTCAATAAGATCATCGCTGATCTGTTCCAGGCCTCAACTCCTCTTTTGTGCCAGCCCCTCATGACCCTCAACTCCCCGATATTTCAAAAATCTATCTACCTCCTCTTTAAATACTTTCAGTATTTAATCTAGTCTCCACAACCCTTTGAGGTAGCGAATTCCAGACATTCACTACCCTCTGAGAGAAGAAGTTCCTTCACTTCTCAGTTTTAAATGAGTGTCCCCTTATTCTGGAGCTATGTCCCCTAGTTTGAGATTCCACCACTAGTGGAAACATCTTCTCAATATCTACCCTGTCAAGATCCCTCAGAATCTTGTACGTTTCAATAAGATCACCCCTTATTCTTCTAAACTGTAATGAATAAAGGCCTAACCTATTTAGCTGTTCTTGATAAGTCAACCCCTTCATCCCAGGATTCAGCCTAGTGAATCTCTTTTGAACTGCCTCCAATGCCAGTATATCCTTCTTAAATATGGGGATCAAAACTATACACAGTAATCTGGGTGCGGCTTTACCAACATCCTGTACAGTTGTAATAAGACTTCCCCATTTTTAAACTTCAACCCCCAAGCAATACAGACCAAAATTCTATTTGCCTTCTTAATTACTTGCTGCACCTGCATGCTAATCTTTTGTGTTTCATGCACAAGAACACCCAGATCCCTCTGTGCTGCACTCTTTTGGAGTCTCTCTCCATTTAAATAATAGTCTGCCTTTTGATTTTTCCTACCAAAGTGCATGACCTCACACTTTCCTACATTAAACTTTATCTGCCAAGTTTTTGCCCACTCACTCAACCTGTCTATTATATCTCCTTTCAGATTCCTTTTGTCCTCATCACAGCATGCCCTCCCACCTATATTTGTATCATCAGTAAATTTGGATACATTACACTCTGCCCCCTCCTCCAAGTCATTAATATAGATAGTAAATAATTGAGGCCCTAGCATTGATCCTTGTGGCACTCCACTAGTTACGTCTTTCCACCTGAAAAAGACCAATTAATCCCGACTCTCGGTCTTCTGTGTGTTAGCCAATCTTCAATCCACGCTAATACATTACCCCCAAAAGTGTGAGCTGTTATCTTGTACAATAACCTTTTATGTGGCACCTTACCAAATGCCTTCTGGAAATCCCAATACACTACATCTACCGGTTCCCCTTTATCCACTGTGCTTGTTATATCCTCAAAGAACTCTAGCAAATTTGACAAGCATGATTTCCCTTTCACAAAACCATGTTGACTCTGTTTGATTGCGTTAAGCTTTTCTAAATGTCCTGCTATTTCTTCCTTAATAATGGACTCTAGCATTTTCTCAATGGCAGGTGTTAGGCTGACTGGCCTATAATTTCCTATTTTTTGTCTCCCTCCCTTCTTGAACAGGGCCCCCACATTAGCGGTTTTCCAATCCACTGGGGCCATCCCAGAATTCAATGGTAGGCGAAGAGCCCAGGCAGCCTTCACATTTTTCATGGAACCTCATCCATGGGCAGGGTGAGGTTTCATGAATGATTTTAAATTTTCACAAAATGTTTTATTAAAATAAATGCACATGTCCCAGCTCATGTGACAGTTTCACATGAGAGGACATGTCATAAAGGTTTTCTCAGCACTTTATTAAACTGTTTAATGTTAAAACTTACCAGAGGTGCCTCAGGGAGATTTTTGCACTCTTTCACGCACATGCGCAAAAGATTGCGCTGCCAACTCAGGGAACCCCCACCCCACCTGCACAGGGAGTGCACAGCGCTTCTGGGTGCATGTCAGTTGGGTAGGCCTTAAAAGGCCCATCCACGTAAAATGGCGGCACCAAGCCGATCGGGAAGCATTTAAATCAATGATCCATAGAGTCCAGAAGAAATATACCCCACTCAAAGGCAAGAACAAACAATACATTAATGACACATCATGATAGAATAAGGAAATAAGAGAAAAATTGATACTAAAGGAAAAGACAGAAACTAAGTGTATATCAACGAAGGTGAGGGTGGCAAAAGGAATTTAAAAAATTAGGAAAGACATAAAATAAATAGGAAGGCAAAGAAGAACCGCAAAATAAATTATCAAAAAATATAAAAAGAAGTGGTAAAGCATTCTGCAGACACATAAATAACAAAAGAAAAATCAGTAATACAAAAGCAAAATGCTGCAGATGCTTGAAATCTGAATTAAGAACAAAAATCACTGGAAATACTCAGCAGGTCAGGCAGCTTCTGTGGAGAGAAACAGAGACAACATTTCAAGTGGATGAGCTTTCGTCAGAACAGAAAGAAGGCAGGAATTTAAGAGTTTTTAAGCCAGTAGAAGTGGGGAGGGACATGAAGGACAAAAGGGAAAGTCTAGGGTAAAGTGGAGGGCAGGAGAGATTAACAAACAACAGATTTCATGATGCAAAAGCCAAAGAAAGTGGTAATGGGTATAGTAAAGGGACAAAGGTTGTGTGTGGATGGCTATATAACAGTCATCTGAATACAACATGAAAGGATAAAGAAAGAAAGAAGCCAGCAAAACAAAAAACACAACAAAAGAAAAACACAAAGAACAAGATGGAGGCAGAGATTGTGATCTAAATTTGTTGAAATCAATATTGACTCCTGAAGGCTGTAAAGTGCCGAGATGAAAGATAAGGTACTGCTCCTTAAACTTGTGTTGAGCTTCATTGGACAACTGCAGCAGGTCAGGAACAGGAAGGTCAGAGTGTGAGCAAGGTGGAGAATTAAAATGACAAGTGACAGGATTCTCGGGGTCATGCATGTGGACTGAACGGAGGTGTGCCTCAAAGCGGTCACCCAATCTACATCTGGGCTCCCCAGTGTAGAGGAGACCACATCCTGAGTAGTGAATACAGCAGAACTAAATTGAAAGAAGTACAAGTAAATTGCTGTTTCACTTGGAAGGAGTATTTGGGGCCTTGAGTGTTGAGAAGGGAGGGGAAAACGGACAGGTGTTGCATCTCTGGTGCTTGCACAGAAAGGTGCCACAAGGAAGGAAAGGGGTTTTAGGGGTGACTGAGCAGTGGACTAGGGTGATGCAGAGGGAATGGTCCCTACAGACAGCTGAAAAACGTGGACAGGGGAAGATGTTTGGTGGTGAGATCACACTGGAGCTGACAAAAATGGTGGAGGATTATCCATTGAATATGGAGGCTGGTGGTGTGGAAGGTGAGTATGAGGGGTACCCCACCAAGGTGCTGGAAGAGACGGGAAACATGAGAGCAAAAGTGCATGAAATGGATCGGTGGGCCCTGTCAGCAATGCAGGGTGGGAATGTGCTGAGTGGATGATCCATTTTGGCCTTCTCCAGAAGTCCCCAGCATCACAGACGCCAGTCTTCAGCCAATTCAATTCACTCCATGTGATATCAAGAAGTGGCTGAAGGCAATGGATACTGCAAAGGCTATGGGCTCTGACAATATTCCCGCAATACTATTGCAGACTTGTGCACCAAAACTTGCCATGTCTTTAGCCAAGCTGTTCCAGTACAGCTACAAAACTGGCATCTACGCGGCAATGTGGAAAATTGAAAAAGCAAGACAAGACTAACCCAGCCAATTACTGCCTCATCAATCTACTCTCTATCAACAGTAATGTAATGGAAGGGGTAATCAACAGTGCTATCAAGTGGTACTTGCTCAGCAATAACCTGCTCACTGATGCCCAGTTTGGGTTCTGCCAGGGCCACTCAGCTCCTGACCTCATTACAGCCTTGGTTCAAAGGATGGGTGTTGCATCTCTGGTGCTTGCAACACATGGACAAAAGAGCTGAAATCCAGAAGTGAGGTGAGAGTGACTGCCCTTGACATCAAGGCAGCATTTGACTAGGTGTGGCATCAAGAAGCCCTAGAAAAACTGGAGTCAATGGGAATCAGGGGGCAAACTCTCCACTGGTTGGAGTTGTGGTTGTTGGAGGTCAATCTTTTCAGTTCCAGGACATCACTGCAGGAGTTCCTCAGGGTAGTGTCCAAGGCCCAACCATCTTTGGCTGCTCCAAAAATGACCTTCCTTCCATTCAGAAGTCAAGGTCCATTAAGGTCAGAAGTGGGGATGTTTGCTGATGATTGCACGATGTCCAGCACCATTCACAACTCCTCAGAAACGGAAGCAGTCCACGTCCAAATGCAGCAAGACTTGTACAATTTCAGGCCCGGGCTGTTAAGTGACAAGTTACATTCATGCCACACAAGTGCCAGCCGACAAGAGAGAATTGAACCATCGCCCCTTGACATTCAATGGCATTACCATAACTGAATCCCCCACCAATATCCCAGGGGTTACCATTGACCAGAAATTGAAATGGGCTAACCATATAAATACTGTGGCTATGAGAGCAGGTCAGAGGCTAGGAATCCTGTGGTGACCAACTCACCCTGTGACTCCCCAAAGCCTGTACACCATCTACAAAGCACAAATCAGGAGTGTGATGGAATACTCTCCATTTGCCTGGATGAGTACAGTGCCAACAACACTCAAGAAGCTGGATACCATCCAGGACGAAACAGTTTGCTTGATTGGCACCCCATCCACAAAAATTCACTCCCTCCACCATTGACGCACAGTAGCAGCAGTGTGTACCATCTACAATATTCACTGAAGAAACTCACCTGGTTTCGGGCTAAGGAGTCTGGATCCAAAGACAGCACTTTCCAAACCCATGACTGCTGCCATCTAGAAGGGGCAGCAGACACATTGGAACACCACCACCTGGATGTTCCCCTCCAAACTACTCGCCAACCTTACTTGGAAATATATCACCGTTCCTTCACTGTTGCTGCGTTAAAATCCTGGACCTCCCTCCCTAACAGCATGGTGGGTGTATCTACACCATATGGACTGCAGCGGTTCAAGAAGGCAGCTCACCACATTCTCAAGGACAATTAGGAATGGGCAATAAATGCTGGCCTAGCCAGCAATGCCCACATCCCATGGACAAATTTTTAAAAATGTCTTTGGGTGAGGAAAAAGGAAGACATATCAGACGTACTGGCTGGAAGGTTGCATCATCAGAACAAATGTGACAGAGATGGAGAAACTGAGTGAATGGAATGAAGTCCTTACAGGAGGCAGGAAAAATCAGGGTATGACCAGTAAAGGATAAACATGATAAGCTCACAAGTAATGACAGTGAAATGCTACAAATACTAAATAATTGCTTTGCATCAACTCCTGGTCCATAAGGGTTGCATCTGTTCATATTAAAGAAGTTAGGGAAGACAGAGCAGGGGCACTATTACAGAAACATATAAATTCATTAAAAAAGAGAATGGTGCCAGAGGACTGGAGGAGACTAAGGCCAAGATTTCCCGGCCTTCGTTGTAGTGGGACCCGCCGCAAGGGATGCAGCGAACCAACCAAAATCTATTGACTTTCAGCAGGACCGGAAGATCCCGGCAGCAGGCAGGGCCGAAAAATCCCTATAAAAAGGGAGATAAAACAAATCCAGGGAACAATAGACAAATTAGCTTATAGTAAGTAGCAGAAAAGATAATGGAATCCTTAATCAAAGGTGTAATAGAAAAAGCATCTAGAAACCGAAAATACAATAAATAATAGTCAGCATGGAATTCAAAATGGAAAGTTATGCTTGACCAACTTTATTGAATTTTTTGAAAAAGCAGGAATGGGCAATGTAGTAGATATAATATATTTGGATTTGTCCCACAAGAATTGATGCTGTGACCACTGTTGTTCACCATTTACATAAATGATTTGTAACCGGGAATTGGAAATTTGCTGACGACACCCAGTTGAAGGTACAATTAATACTGAGGAGCATTGCCATGAAATAAATTAATAAACTTGCCAAATGGACATGAAATTGGTAAATGAACTGTAAAATAACTACTTTTGAAGTGATACATTTTGGCAGTACGAATAAAGAGGCCTCATACTCCTTGGAAAATAAGTTCTAAATGGGGTGCAGGAGTAGAGGGGGTTACAGATCAAATCACTAAAAGTAACAACACAGCTTTATAACACCATAAATAAAAGCTATCAAAGCGCTGGGGTTCATTCTTGAACAGCAGAGAGGCAATGGTAAGCTTGTATAAAACCTTGGTTAGAACATACTTGGGGTACGGAAAACAGTTCAACTTATATTTTATAAAGATGATGGTACAAATATTTTTTGCCAGACTAATGCCAGAATGGGAGGCTATCCTTATCAAGAAAGATTGAACAGGCTGGGTCTCTTCAGGAAAGAGAACATTGACAGATTTTATAGGGCAGAGGTGGAGAAGATGTTGCTACTTGGAGGCAAAACCAGAACTAAAAGCCATATATATAAAGTAATCACTAAAAAAGCCAATTAAAAAAATCAGGATAACCCTCTCTACCCAAAGAGTGGTTAGAAGTTGTAGAGGTGACTAATATAGATAAAGACATGAGAAAGCACCAAAAGGAATATAAGGATATGTTGGTCGGATTAGATTAAGAAGGATGAGAGGAGACTCGTGTGGAGTATAAACACTTGCATGGACTTGTTGGGCCTAACATTCTGTTTCTATGCTGCAAATACTGTTTCATATTATGTCACCCCGAGTAGACAACATAATAAAAGGTTCCAAATATCCATTGTAAAAGGTTTTTAAATACACAATGTGTTGAAGATTGACTGCAAAAAAATGATGGCTTTGGGACAGGTGATGGGGGTGGTGCGGGGTGGGGGTGCGGTGGGATGGTTAAAGAGTCAACTATTGTTCCCTGACGCAAACAGGCCTCTCACCTGCCCATTTCTGGCTTTAATTGAAGCTAGAAGGTGGGAAGGCAGTCTTCTCAATTCAAGGAGGTGGGTTGTAGCTATGACAATGAGGTTGCAAACCTCATTGACATGCAGCTTTTGAACTTTAATGTTTTACTACCAGCAAGACCACCAGGCTTTGATCCCTGGCACGCAGCCACCTCCCACCCCGAGACCTCCAATGCCCCCTACCATGAAACCTCTGACCATACTTAGCTCAGGGTCCAATGTTGCAGCCCGGGATTGACAGTCTCCTCCATTGCCCCCATCTTTCCAACCATGTTGCCCTCTAATTGCCCCAGTCCAGCCGACCTGCCCCCTCCGATCGATCAACCAGCCGGGGCCTCTGAGGGGAAACCAATCACTGATGTCATTAACAAGCTGTTAAGTCAAAATCTATAGCATGTAGGGAAATTGCAAAGAGTGGATTCCCCCATCCCCCAGTCCATGCCCTCCACTCTGACTTCCTGATCTAGCCATGGCCTACAGGTCACATCAGTAAAAGTTCTGTCCAGTGTTGCTCATATCTTCCTTGAATATAAACCTGCCTTTTGAAACTTTCATGTAGTCTCCTACATGAGAATTTCCAACTGCAAATTTCCGATTTAAACAAAATCATTCCTTTTTATATCCTGGAAAAGAATTACTAGGAATACAATCACTCGAATTCCAAAAAGGACTCTCAATCCAAATACACTGGGAACTTTTAAAAAAGATTTCATCATCATTTTAGGGTGTGGGCTTTGTTTACAAATCTGGCATTTGTTGTCCATTCCTAGTTTCCCTTGTGAAGGTGGTAGTGGGGTTTGTTCTTGAACCACCGGAGTACATTGTGGTGAAGATGTTCCTGCAATGTTGATAAGGAGTTCCAGAGTTTTGATTCAGTGATTATAAAAGAATCACAATATATGTCCAAGTCTGGGTAGTTTCTGACTTGTAAGGGAACTTAGAGGTGATGGTGTTCCTATGCTTCTGCTTCCTTTGTGGCAGAGGTTATTGTTTGGGAAGAGCTGATAACAAAACTTTGATGAGCTGAAGAACCGTGTGGATGATGCAATTTAAATGCTGAGGCTAGTAAATGAAGCGGCCAACAAAGTGAAGTGCTTTGTTCTGCATGGTGTCAAGCTTCTTGGCAATTTTTGAAGCTACATTTATCGAATTTCGTGGAGAATGAATTAGTCATGAAGTCTGTGTGTATCAAAATATTATGTATTAGATTCTTTAGGTTCATTTAGCAGCCAGGACCTTTCTTTTGACACTATCTACAAATCCAATTCATTATATCAGTTTAGGCTTGTTAGAAGATTTGAATTTAGTTGGCTTTTAGACTTCTTAAGTACAATGTCTTAAAGGCATAGGCCAGGGTTTCCTGGTTGGTGAGCAGGGGATGGGGTAAAATGACGTGGGATGACGTCAGGCCAAACTCCCGACAATCAAAGCCATTGACAAAGCAGTTGTAGTAATTAATGGACCTGCCCGTCCAACCTTAAGGTTGGTGGGCAGACCAGGAGCCCAGGTGAGCTTAAAAAAAAGCATGAAACCTCATCTATTGGCAGGAAGAGGTTTCAAGTAGGTTTTTAAATTTTTAATAAAATTGTCAATGAAAGTGTTGGACATGTCCCAACTCATGTGACAATGTCACTTGAGGGGACATGTCAGGGAAATTTATTTCTTCTGTTTTTAAAATTTTTTCAGACAGGAGCGGATCTCTCTGAGGCAGCACTTAGCCTCAGGGAAATGATTGCGCTCTTTCACGCACATGCACGAAAGAGTACACTCTCAGCGGCGGGAATCCACCACCCCCCCCCCCCCCCCGCAGCCCACAGATATCACGCTGGGCGAGCCTTAATCGGGGGAATCAATCGGAGGCGCGCCTCCATGCGCCCGCTCCTGAACGTCTCCCCTGATAGGGGGAGAATTCTGCCCATAGTCATTAAATGAAAACATGGATACATCTAAATTTTCTGTTGCATTTAAATATTGACACTTTGGGTGGAATTTTCCCAGAATTGCACTAAATGCGGTAGACTCCACTAAATGGAGTCCTACCCACCGACGTAAATGGCAGGTTTTCACACCATATCTTCCTGAGCCCGCCTCATTATTTATGCATACCCCGGAAACACACCGTTTCCATGGTGGGCAGGCTCTCATTTGCCTGCTCACATCACCCCGCTGTTGCATCACACCGGCTGCCATCTTTAAAAGGCAGCAGCCAGCAAAGCGCTCATCGCCACCTACTCACCACCATTGTCCCAGAGACATGGCCAGAAAAAGGCAAAAAGCTTGCAGCTCCCTGCTTCAATGACAGGTCCCTCGAGCGAATGCTGGATGCCTTGGAGATCTGACGGGACTTGCTCTACCTCTGCTCTAGCCGCAGGTTGGGCAGCAATGTAACCAACCCAGCTTGGGAGATGGTGGCAGTGGTGGTCAGTGCGCACACCCTGCAGAGGAGGACAGCCACCCAGTGCCGCAAAAGAATAAATGATCTCCTCTATTCCGCCAGGGTAATTCACTCTTTTCATCGCTCCCAACTCACACACTTACAAACCCATCACACATCCACAGGGCCCTCACTCGCTGCCAGTGCAAGGGACATCAGTGTTCATTCTTTCACACACATCTTCATTGTCCTCATCCCCACCATGGGACCACTCGACACCCACACAGGCCAGGCATACTAATCATCTGGCCCGGCAGGTGTCCTGATACACTCTCCCCATCTCTATCCATGCAAAATAAACTGGCACACAACAGAAGGGAAAGGTCGCAGACAGGTGGAGGGATGCTGGAAATTCGAATGACAGAATTTGAAAACAACCGTCCAGCTGGCCAGCGATGACGGTGAGGTCGGCGCTGATCTACCAAGTGAGGATCCAGCAGTCCAACATCCATCAGATAAACATGCCATGAGTGATGTGTCCTCTTTCACAAGCCACTGCCATGTGCTAATTATCTCCCCTTGCTTTCGCAGGCATATCTGCCAAACAGTGGCCTCCAATCAAGCTCCGAAGAAACCTCTGTAGATGAATCTGGAGGCACCCTCCCTGAAGTCCCATCACGGTGTTCACCCTCCACCACGCAGAGACACACACCTTGGTGGGACCTAGCTTTTGAGGTAGTGTCCAGATCACAGTCTGGTGAGCGCATCTCACCTTCTGATACATAGCAGGCAGAAGCAGGGACTTCCCAGGTCCCCGGCACTCGGAGGATTGCTGGGGACCAGAACATTGCTGAGTCTGAGTCAGATGACGAGCCTCTGGACTTGGTCATGTCACAGCTGCTGGAGCTGCAAAGGCAAACTCGGGAACATCAGGAAGGGATATCCACTGCATTCCTCAGGTTGCAAGGCACAACAGAGGAGTCTGTCCATCTTCAGGCTGTGGTGATAGTGCTGGCATGCCAACGCACCAAGGTCAACACTGGCAGGATGGCAGCCGCCATGGAGACCTTGGTCCATGATGTCACTCCTGCACTGCTGCGCGGGCTTAACTCCATTGCTGATGCCATAGTTGGCCTCCAACAGTGTGTAGGTGAGAGGAGTGCTGGGCAGCTCAGTCTCAGTCCAGCTACCCTTTTCACTCACGGAGTCAGCCAGGGGCCCATAGGGAGGAATATTAGCAGGTGAACCTCCGGGGCCATCCACCCAGGTGACTCTGAGAGTGACCGGCCCATCCGAATCCCCTCTTCCTGTGACTTCAGCAGCTCCAGTTCTATAGGCCAAGGAGGGTGCCACTGCCACACAGCAGGACCCCGAAAGCAGGCCGGGGCCCTCAAATTCTCAGCCCTCCAGAGATCGCCCCCCCACAAAGTCATCACAGACAGGGCGTCACAGACAGCAGGCTGCCTCCACCTCTGCTGTGGATGTCCAGGGAGCACCAAGATGTAGCAAAAGGGTTAGGAAAGTTAGGCAAAAGTAGTGGCACAGCCTGGCCATGAGTGTTGATCATTTGTACATACTGTTCACTATTGTCAATAAACTCCTAAGAATGTCGCCCTGCCTGTGGCTCCTTGTTCTGATGAACAGTGTACTTGCCACTCAGATGTGAAAACTTTCTGCACAATATAAAATGCGGGTATCTCAGTCCAGGACCTGTGCTTTGTGCGGCCTTCAGACCACAGTGATGGTCCAGCCTCACATTCCCTGTAAACATTACTGATGTCAGCACCTCAGCGGTGCTGGTCATTGCTGCTAGAATGTAGGTGCCACAGAGTTCTCTCTTACTCTCTGTGTGCACTCGGCACCTTTAAGGTGGGGCTGGCCCCCATCACACCAGCATCTGTGACCAGTGATGCTGTGAACCAGCTCCTGAAAGGCTGAGGTGCTGAAGGCAGACACAGCATCAGATGAGCCTAAAGTTTCATGGCTGCATCTCTGAGATGGTCCTGATTATGACGTGCAGGTGAGCTGCCCTCAGCCAGACAGGAGCCAGGCATTCACAGGGGCTATGTAAAGCTCTATTGAGTGTCCTCACTGCATGTTGTCTTCATCCTCCTATGATTGAGCGACTGTTAGGGCCTACGCTGAACCTCCATGACTGGAGAATTCTCACAGAGAGTATTCACGTTGCCAGAAGCCAGAATGAAGTCAAACGTTCACAACTGCAATGTGAAGAACTATGGGGAATCCTCACTGCATGTCGTCATCATCCTCCACAAATCTGGCAGCTATGAGGGCCTCCCGAGTGCACCTGCCTCGTCTAGCCAGTATAAGAACCTCATCCCCATCGTCGTCACCACCGAGGACCCCCTCACCCTCATCCCCGTCGGCGTCCTCCTCATTGGAGGAGACATGCAGCTCCTCCATCTCCTCCTCCGCCAGTTCCTCACCCCATTGCAGCACCAGGTTGTAAAGGGTGCAGCAGATGGCGACCATTTCGGACTGTATTGCAGGGCTCCACCAGACTGGTCGAGGTACCGGAACTGCATCTTCAGCATCCTGATGGTCTGCTTCGTCAAGTTGTGAGCAGCTGCATGAACCTCGTTATAGCGTCGCTCTGCTGCAGTCTGAGGCCGCTGCATGGGTGTCATCAACCACCGCCCCTTGTCCCCAAGGAGCTGACCCTGCAGGCTCTGTGGACCCTGGAAGACTCCAGGGATCTGCGAGCAACTCAGCATGTAGGTGTCGTGCCCACTCCCTGGAAGCCATGCGCATACCTGCAGGATGCATTTCTGGTGGTTGAATACCACTTGCACATTCAGTGAGTGGAAGCCCTTGTGATTGATGAAATCCACTGAGTGTAGCGATGGAGACCTGAGCTCCACATGAGTGCAGTCACTCGCATCCTGCACCTGTGGGAATTCTGAGATCAGGGCAAATCCAATGGTCCTTGCATCCTGGCTGTCCTGGTCCTGGGCGAAATGCACAAAGCTGTTGCCATGGAGAAGATGGCATCCATGATCTCATAGGTGCATTTGTGGGTGGCGGATTGTGAAATCCCATAGAGGTCACCTGTGGAGCCCTGAAAGGAGCCACTGGCATAGAAATTGAGCGCCGCGGTCACTTTCACAGCCACTGGCAGTGGATGCCCTCCATGTCCCCCTGGTGTCAAGTCCTGCAGTAAGTGGCAGATGTGAGCCACCAGGTCCCTAGACATGTGCAGTCATCTGTGACACTGGTTCTCAGTCATCTACAGGAATGGCAGTCCGTGTCTTTAGATCCTGAGTGTCGCTAGGCACCGACCAGCCACGGCTCGCTTTCACTCCTGGACAGCGTGTACAGGAACCCCTTCTGCTGCTTCTTCATGAGGTTTCTGCTCCTGCATTTGCACAGCCAGGTGCCTCAGTTGCTCTTTCCTCAGTTTTCTACGGTCTCTCTTGGCAATCAGCCGTACAGCTAGGTCACCAGGATCCATGATCTTGACGTGGTCCTCCTGCTCCATGAAAAAGAGAGAGACATGGTTATCATGGCTGTACTTAGCACCTTTCCTGGCCCTGTGTGACCGTCCCTTAATGCTTCCCGGAGAGTGCTGGTCACCCCTTGGATGGTCAGAAATGAGTGCGCTGCATGGCTGCCCTGTCAACCTGCGACATGGGGGACACTGGTTCAAACCAGGATGCTGAGATTGCAAGGGGCTGTGAGTGCCTCCAGCAGCGACTGCTACATGGCCAGTGTTGGTGAGGAGATTGTACAACGTGTGCAGTCCAACTGCTCCGCAGTCCAACAAAGTGGTGGGGGATTCAAAGTCTGATTCAAAGGGGTGGGGGCCATGTGGGGAGTGTAAAGCATGGAGCACTTGGTGGCCATTTGGTGCCTCCATGTCGCTTGCATGGGCAGGCAGTCTAGGAGCCTGACCCCAATGATATCACTATGGTAGCACCTGATCTGTCTTAGTTGCAGAGGAATGGTCAATTTTTACAGGTGTCCCCAATGCATGCCCACTCCCCTCGCTTACCCTGCCCCCCCCCCCCCCACCCCCCGCCACCCCCCCCAACCCCATCTCGATTGCCTGTTTGCGGGATGCAGCACCAGGGCAGAACTTGACCCCTCTACCATCCAATCCCCCAGCAGTCGCCTTGGAGGCTGGCCAGCACTTGTCCCTGGACACCATTCCCCCCTCAGCAGTCGCCTCCAGGGCCAGGCATTAGTTGCCCCCCCGGCGCTCCTGAGGCCTGTAAAGAATGAGAGCTGTGGTGAATGCTGCTGCTCACTCATCTTAGTTCCCCCAAAGTAAAGGCCACCAAGTGCACATCGCCTGCATGCTGTTGTGAAGAACAATACAGTGGGTTCCAAGAGCCTGGTGGGATGGTCTTTTAATTATATGCTAATGTATTTCAATTAGCTCCCCACTGACCGATGGTGGGAAATGTGGCCCATTGTTGGCAGGCTGAGCGGACAATCGTAACCTGCCTTCATGCTGTCATGAAGCAGGTCACGCCATATTTTCTGCACTCACCACCTATCAGACCCACCACCAGCGGGCTCAGAAAATTCCGCCCTTAAAGAACATGCTTTGTTCATCAAGTGAGAGCAGCTGTTACTAACTGGGGAAGATTAGGGAATTATTTTTAAGTATATAAGAATTGGTTTACACCAGTATACGGGAGGAAAAGGGGAGTCTGTATATGTGCCCTGGTTTTGTGAATAAACTTGTGTTAAGGAAAAGACTGGCTTCAGATTTGTCCTTTACTCAATGTGTGAAAAGTATTAATGAAGTATGAACAAAGGTAGTCTGGATGATGAATTCATGGTGTTTTCAGGCCAGTTTGTGAGAGCAACACGTTCTAGCACCAACCAGAGAGCAGGCTATACTAGATCTGGTAATGTACAATGAGACAGGATTAGTTAGGGGGAGATGGTGGTGTAGTGGTGATGTCAATGGACTAGTAATCAAGAGACCCAGGTTAACTGTAACTTCATAGTAACTGGATTTCAACACTTACATTATTTGCCAATCTGATTAGCCCAACATATATGTAGGTTAAAATCACCCATGATTATTGTCATGCCTTTCTCAAAAAAAAACATTATTTCTATTTCTTCCTGTCCTATTTTGTCCCCATTGTGGTTACTGTTCGGGGACCTACAAACCACACCCACAAGTGACTTCTGACGTTTACCATTGATTTCTCGTCACTTCTTACCTTTACAAAAACTACTTCCATGCTTATATTTCCCCTTATGTAGGGATCCAACTATGGCCTAACATCTGTCCGGTTTTGCAATTGTCCATCAGTTGATGAACAAATTTGTTTGGCATGTTATTTAAAGTGTCATTAATTAAGTGCAATATAAAATTTAGATGTATCCACATTTTCATTTAATGACTGTTTTTAAGACACTGTTTAGGAAGTCTAAAAGCCAATTAAATCCAAATCTTCTAACAAGACTACACTGAGACAATGAGCTTGATTTTTTCAATAGTGGAAAAGCAAAGGTACTCGCTGCTAACCTTGAAGAAAGCTGCCCACAAGACCTAATAATCTAAGGAGTCTAATACATAATATTCTGATATACACAGGTTTCGTGATTGATTCAGCATGGTAACTGGTGGAATTTGAATTCAATGAATAAAAGTCTGGAATTGAAAACTAGGGTAGAAATTTATGCTGATGGGATTTTACAGTCCCACCAAAGTCAATGAACTTTGAATGTCTTCCCGATTTTACGGTCCTGCCCCCACCAAGACAGGGCCATAAAATTATGCACCGAGTCTCAGTAATGGTAATAATGAAACTATCATTGATTATTGTAAAAGGCCACCTGGTTCATTAATATCCTTTAGGGAAGGAAATCTGCTGTCCTTACCTGATGTTACAACAAAGCAGTTGGTAAAGAGGAGTTAATTAAAAATCCCAGAGAGAAACTTTAAACAACTGCCATAACCCAAAATTTTAAGTTATGTTTGAGGTGCAACTCTAAATTTAGGAATCAGACCGCCAGTTCTTGAGGTTTTATATTAAACTAAATGAAAGATTTTATTTTACACAGGTTAAAATATATACACATGGCTACAAATTACTACTATCATAACTTTAACAAAATCCCAAACTAATCTCCATTAAGGTAACAGCAGGGCCAGGATTTTCCCATTGGTGAGCAGGGGGGCAGGGTCCACTTGCTGAGATGTAAAATGACACGCGGTGACGTCGGGGGGAACTCCCAACGTCACCGCACCCCATTTAAATTTTCAGGTAGGCAGGGGTTCAACAAAATCAGCTGTGCACCCGCTGACATGTCAATGGCCAGTTGAGGCCATTGACAGAGTCATTAAAGTAATTAATGGACCTGCCCATCCAACATTAAGGTTGGCGGGCAGGCCGGGAGCCCTGGCAGGTATTAGAAAAAGCATGAAAACTCATCCATGGGCAGGATGAGGTTTCATGTAGGTTTTTAAAAATTTAATAGAAGTGTTTTTAGAAGTTATGGACATGTCCCAACTCATGCGATAGTGTCACATGAGGGGACATGTGAGGGAAGTTTTTTTTTCTATTTTTAATATTTTTTACAGTAGAGCCGATCTCCCTGAGGCAGCCCATTGCCTCAAGGAGATGGGTGCGCTCTTTCATGCACATGTGCAAAAGAGCGCACTCTCGGGTTTAGGGATTTCCCTCCGCCCGCTCAGGGAGTGCATCGCATTTCTGTGTGGACGTCAGGCTGGGCTGGCCAATTAAAGTGGTGGCGCGCCCCCAATCAAGGGCGCCGATCGGAGGTGTACCTCTGTCCACCCGCTCTTCAACTTCCCCCCACCGACTGGAGGAAAATCCTGGCAATGGACTTAACCAAACAACAGGCAAAGCATTCTCACCTTACAAATTCAAAATTAGGTCCTTTTCACTTTGGTTCCTGTGAAGCCAGAGGCTTGCAGCTGCCTTTTGATCTCATATTGCCTCTGATCTGTATACCCGAAAACTGCTGAAGTTATACCTAAACTCCCATTGAATGTTAATTCTCATTGTATCAGCAACCTCTGAAGCAAACCTCTCTAACAATAAAACTCCTTTCATAATAGCAATTTTATTAGTAATATAAACATATGGCTTGGTATCTATTAGATAGATATCATTTTTCACCCCACTTCTTGAATGCTCTATTCAACAAAATGCAAATGAATGCTGTTTCTCTTAAATATCAAAGCTAGCAGACATCAAAGCCCCCAGACTAGCTGTCTATAATCCAATCAAGACATACCCATAGACGAAAACTCTATTTTAAAAGAAAAATATTTCCCAAAATATTATATACATTCAAAGATTCATGACATACCCATCCTTATCAAAAAATGAACCATCATAATTCTAAAAGATGGCTTCATTTTAATAACCCATCTCACACTATCTCATATACTCATTACACTTCTACATTACCAGATGCATGTATTAACATAACAATATATATACACAAGTCCTTGGTATCAACAGGAATCACTCCAGTTCAGAGTCTATGTTTTTTTTAATGTCCTATTTTCCTTTAAGCTTCAAACTCTTGATAATGCATCTGCGAACAGATTTTCTCTTCCAGCAAAATGTATAATTCATAGATTAAAGGATTAATAATAAACTCCATCTGAAAAGCCTTGCAAATTTGTCACAAAATTTGGCCAAAAACTTCAAAGGGTTATAGTCTGTATAAACAATTGTTTCTGATGAATTGTTTGTGACATAAATTTCAAAATGCTGCAATGCTAACACCAAACTTAAAGTCTCTTTTTTGACCATTGAATATCTTCTCTGTTGTACATTCAGCTTCCCTGGAAAACACCAGTTTCAATTCCAGTGTCATCTTCTTGTAACTGTACAGCCCAATGCCTATATCGCTTGCGTCAATGGCCAACTTGAATTGCTTGGCATAATTGGTGTCATAGTTATTACAGTTTTCAACCTATCGAATGCTTTCTGATACTCCAGTGTCCATTGAAACTTCTTGTTCCTTCTTAATAGTTCAGTCACTGGAGCAACCACTTGGCTAAAATTTGATACAAATTTCTGGCAAAACCCACTCTTGCCTAGAACTCTCAAAACTTCTCGTTTAGTTGTAGGCACTGGGAAATCCATGCTAATCTTGACTTTTGCATCTCTCAGAACCACCTTACCATATCCATTGAAATTGCCCAGATACGTAACTTGCATTTTTGCAGATTCACTTTTAGCCAAGTTCATCATCAAATTAACTTCTTGTTGTCGAGTAAATAATTCTTCCAGGTCCTGTAAATGCTCCTCCCACGTCTCACTGAAAACAATCAGATCCTCAATATAAACCACCAAAATTGCTTAGACTTGCAATTACTTTGTTTGTCAGTCTTTGAAATGTCACATGTGCATTCTTCATACCAAATGGCATGACTTTAAACTGATATTGACTGACTTTGCTCTCTCCGACAATGGTACCTGCCAATATCCTTTTAACAAGTCAATCTTTGTGATAAGTTGTGATTGTCCAACTTCCTCAATGCAATCTTCCACCCATGGTATGAGATATGAATCCACTTTTGTCACTGCATTCACCTTTCGATAGTCCACACAGAGTCTTTGTGTTCCATCCGGTTTTGGACCAGCACAATAGGCAAACTCCAGTTACTGCAACTACACTCAGTGATATCATTTTGAAACATGAAATCAATTTCTTTTTGTACTTGTGATAACTTTGCCAGATTTAATCAAGAAGGTTGTCGCCTCACCGAAGATGATATTTCTATACATGCATCATGTAAAGCTAAATGTGTCTTTCCCAACTTATTTCCACAAATAGGCTTATGTGAGTGCAAAGTCTTTTCCATATTATTTTGACACTTGCTTGGGAGGTAACTCAATATTGCATTTACATTTTCGAGCACCCCCGCATTATCCAATTTAATTAGAGGAAAATCAATTTCAGAGTCCTGCATTTCTACTCTTTCTCATCATCCACCATTACTAATATCTTTTTTTGTTCCTCTTCCCTGTCAAAGTACTTTTTAAGCATATTTACACCCTCTGCTTCTTTCTTCTATATGGATTATTTATTAAATAATAATTTCACTCAATTTCTTTTCAACCCTGTAAGGCCCACTAAATCTTGCATTTAAGCAATCTACTAGTACTGGTAACAAAACTAATACTTTCTCTCCAGAAACAAAGCTGCGAGTTTTAGCTTTCTGATCTGCTTTCACTTTCATCACTTGCTGTGATACCTTTAAATGTTCCCTAGCCAACTCACACGCTCTGTTCAATCTATCCCTGAAATTTGATATGTAACCCAGGAGAGTAGTTTCTGAATTTTGACCCACCAATTTCTCATGAATCAATTTCAGTGGTCCCCTTACCTCATGACCATAAACTAGTTCAAAAGGGCTAAAACCAGTCAATGCATTAAGAGCGTCTCTAATAGCAAATAACAAAAATGGAATTCCCATATCACAATCCTGTGCATAATTCTGACAGTATGCTTTCATCATAGTTTTTAAAGTTTGGTGCCATCTTTCCAAAGCTCCTTGTGACTCCAGATGATAAGCTGTTGACTGAAACTGTTTTATCCCCAAACTGTTCATTACTTCCTTAAACAGCTGTGACATAAAATTTGACCCCTGATCTGATTGTATTTCTTTAGGTAAGCCATATCATGTGAAAAATTTAATTAGTTCCTCCACAATCTTCTTAGTTGCAATATTTCTTAAAGGTATAGCTTTAGGAAACCTGGTATACATATCCATTATCATCAATAAATACTGATTTCCACTTTTAGTCTTAGGGAAGGGTCCTCCACAATCAATCATCACCCTGGTAAAATGTTCTTCAAATGCTGGTATTGGAATTAAAGGTGCAGAGTTAATCACTGCTTGTGCTTTTCTATTACTTGACATATATGACAGGTTCTACAGAACCTGACTACATCCCTATACAATCCTGGACAAACAAAACCTCTGTATCTTTTCCTGTGTTTTCCTAATTCCTAAATATCCCCCCATTGGAATTTCATGAGCAATCCTCAGAATCTAATTTCTATACCCTAATGGGATAACAATCTGATGCACCTCCATCCAGCTTTCATTTGCTGAGACATAATCTGACCGCCACCTTCTCATCAGAATATCTGCCCAAAGATAATAACATACCGGAATACATTTTGCTTCGGCTTCTGAATAAGCTTTCTGATATAACTGTTTTAATTGCAAATCATTTTTCTGTTACTCCACTAACTCTTTGAGTTAAGCACTTCAACTGAACTGTCCTGCATTCCATCCTCCTGAACATTGTTATCAAATACAGTGCCAGCTAATTGGATTTCAACACTTTCTTCTTGCCTTTGAACTGCCTGCTCATCTTGTTTATTTTGTACTTCCCTATGTGCCTTTGATCTCATTATAACAAATCAGGAAACAATCCAGGATGTTCCTTCTGCAGCACTTTTGTTGAAAACACTTCTAAAGGCTGCTCAACCACCATAGGCATCACCCACATTTGCGATCCAGCTATATTATTACTCAGAATAAATCGAACCCCTGCAATGGGTAATTTTTCCACCACTCCAACCATAACTTCACCAGACTTCCATTTGCACTTTAAATTTACCTTCCACAACGGAATAGATTTAGCATTTCCATGAACCCCAATTATCATTACCTTCTCCTGTAACACTCCTTCTGAACAACAACCATTAATATCCCACAACATTAAGAATTGACTAGCCTATGTGTCTCTTAAAATTTTAACAAATTTATCTACTCCACCCTGTTCACATGGAAAGACATTCCCTTCGCATACAAAGTCTTTAAACATTTCTGCAACCTGCTCCCCAGAATTCTCTTGAGTAAATTGTGAACATATTCCCACTTCTTTACCTTTCACTGATTCTCCTTGCTTGACCTTGTACACAGACCATTGGTTTCTCCTGTGCCTGAAGCTCAGAACCGACAGCACTTTTACTTCCAGAGCTTTTCTGTACCCCAATAGTTCCTACAGATTTTTCCTGCAACTTCCAGCACACTGACTTTGTGTGCCCCACTTCATTGCAATGAAAACACCTCAATTTTCGAATGTCACTTCTACCTTCAGCACCTTCCTTTTTATTCTGAAAAAAAACTTCCTGTGAACTTCCAACTGCTCCTTCTCTTCCCTGACTACCTATCTCCCTTTCACCTTCCCACTTTTTATCCTTTTCCAATTTGAAAGCATGATGGGAAAAAGGCTTAGCTCTATGATCTAATTCATAATCATCAGCTATCTCTGCTGCTTGTCTTACAGAATCAATCCTCTGTTCCTCCACATGAGTTTTCACTATCAAAGGGATTGAATCTTTAAATTCTTCCAAAAGAATGACTTCCCTAACAGCGGCATAGGTTATCTTTATTTTTAACACCCACATCTACCAATCAAAATTACTTTGTTTTACTCTTTCAAACTCAGTATAAGTTTGCCCTGGCTGTTTTCTCATGTTCCTAAATTTCTACCTGTATGCTTCAGGAACCAACTCATATGCACTCAAAAAAGCTTTATTTACCACATCATAATTCACCGACCTTTCTTCTGAATGTAAAGCAGGTTTCTCATGTGCTCTACCTAACAACTTAGACTGTAATAATAATGTCCAGTTTTCCTGTGGCCATTTCACCTGTTTAGTTAGCTTCTCAAATGAAATAAAGAATGCTTCAATATCTTTTTCCTCAAGCTCTTCAAAAACTTGTACAAATTTAAACATATCCTCACTGGGTTCTACTCTAGAGATAAATCATTCCTCACCTATTGACATCGCTTTTCTAACTGCCAACATTTTCAGTTGGAATTCCCTCTCTCCTCCTCCTTGTCCATCTTCAGAATTTCTAATTCCATTGTTTAAAATTCAAGCTCTTTCAGTTCCTTTTCTTCTTCAAATTCAAGCTGTTTCATTTGCAACTGAAGTCTCACTACTTGCAGCTATGAATCACTAGTGTCAGGTTTCACTTCCAACTGTAGATGCTGAGCTATACTTTTAACTATATCTGATTTTCTAGCACCCTCAAGTAACCCAAATTTTAACTTATCTGCCAGCACTGTTAACTTACTTCTGGATATTTTCTCCAATGCAATCAGAGTTACCTCTTCTACTCCCAGACAAGTCTTAGCAATTGCCAAAGCCATCTTACAGTCTCACCACTTCTAAAATACCTCACCAACTCCAGAAGTCAAAGTGCCTCTCGTACTCGTAAGCTTAAGGTTCACCAATTCCTAACCAATGAAGGAATTAGAAATATAATTTATCCCGGCACAGCCCCCAATTATTATGACAATGCAGTTGGTAAAGCAGAGTTAATTAAAAACCCCAGAGGGAAACTTTAGACAACTGTCATAGCCTATAATTTTAAATGTTATGTTTGAGATGTGACTCTAAATTCACAAATCAGGCCACCAGTTCTCGAGATTTTACATTAAGCTAAGTGAAACATTTTATTAATTTACATCATTCAAAATATATGTGCACATGGCTACCAATTGCTACTATCATTACTTTAATTCTCAAACCAATCTCCATTAAAGCAAAAGCAACCCATAAACTTAACCAAACGACAGGCACAGCATTTTCGCCTTACAAATTCAAAATGAGGTTCTTTTCACTTTGGTTTCTGTGGAGCCAGAGGCTTGCAGCTGCCTTTTGATCTATATTGCCTCTGCTCTGTATACCCGAAAACTACTGAAGTTATACCAACCACTCCCATTGAATATTAATTCTCTTTGTATCAACAGCCTCTGAACTAAACCTCTTTAACAATAAAACCTCTTTCATAATAGCAATTTTATTAGTAATATAAACATATGGCTTGGTATCTGTTAGATAGGTATCACTTTTTACCCCACTTCTTGAATGCTCTATTCAACAAAATGCAAATTAATGCTGTCTCTCTTAAATCTCAAAACTAGCAGACATCAAAGCCCCCAGACAAGCAGTCTTTAAACCAATTAAGATACACCCACAGAGTAAACCTCTACTTTTAAAGAAAAATATTTTCCAAAATATTATATACATTAATAGCTTCATGAAACTTGACCTGGCCTACATGTGAATCCAGACCACCAGCAATGTGGTCAACTCTTAACTACCCCTTGAAATGCCCTAGCAAGCAACTCAGTTCAAGAACAATTAGGAAAGGACAACAAATGCTGGCCTTGCCAGTGATGCCCACATGCTGCGAAAGAATAAAAAATTAATGACCTCAGAGTGAAGGTGATCCCTAGGTAGCAGTAATCATAATATGCCTGAATGTCACATTCAGTTTGAGGGAGAGATGAGTGGATTTAAGAATACTCTTTTAAATTTAAAGAAGGGTAATTATGTGGGCATGAAGACAGAGCTGGCTAAAGTAAATTGGGAAATTATGTTAAGGGATAGGTTAGTAGTGATGTAGTGGCAGACATTTAAAGAGATATTTCAGAATATTCCGAAAAGATGCATTCTCTGAGAAAGAAAGACTCTAAGGGAAGGACGCACCATCCGTGGCTAACTAAGGAAGTTAAAGATAGTGTCAAATTGAAAGAAAAAGCATGTGATTCCACAAAGATGAGTGGCAGGTCAGAAGATTGGGCAAAATATTGTACGGCAAGGAATGATTAAAAGGTTATTAAGGGGAAGAAATTAGAGTACAAAGAAAGCTAGTTTGAAACATAACAACAGGTAGTAAGAGTTTCTACAGGTATTTAAAAATGAGAAGATTAAGTAAAGTGAGCATTGGCCTTGTAGAAAGTGACTCTGTGGAAAATAAGGAAATGGCAGATGACAGGATGTGGCAGGGCTGCAGAGCTTAGATCTGATTATTTGGTTATGAGATCACTTAGCTCTATCATTTGCTGCTTCTGCTGTTTTGCATTCTAGTCCTGTGTGGTAGCTTCACCAAGGTGGCACCTCATTTCTCGGTATGCCTGGGGCTGTTCCTGGCATGCCATCCTGCACACTTCATCGAACTGGGATTGATTCCCCGGTTTAATGGTAATGGTAGAGTAGGGTATATGCCGGGTCATGAGGTTACAGATTGAGGTTGAGTAGAATTCTACTGCTCCTGATAGCCCACTGCGCCTCATGCCCAGTTTTGAGTTGCTAGATCTGTTTTAAATCCATCCCGTTTAACATGGAAATAGTGCTACACAACACGAAGGAAGGTATCCTCAAAGTGATGACAGGATTTTGTCTCCACAAGGACTGTTTGGTGGTCATGTCACCGATAATTTCATGGGCAGATGCATTTGTGACAGGTAGATTGTTGAGGGTTTGGTAAAGTAGGTTTTTCCCTCTTTTTGGTTTCCTTACCACCTGCTGCAGGTCCAGTTGAGCAGTTATTTCCTTTAGGACTCCACCAGCTTGCTCAGTAATGATGCTACTTAGCCACTCATGGTGGTGGACACTGAAGTCCCTCGCCAAACGTTCTTTCTGTGCACTTGCCACCCTCAGTGCTTCCTCCAAGTGGTGTTCAACCTGGAGGAGTACTGATTCATCAGCTGAGGGGAGAGCGGTTGGTGATAACCAGCAGGAAGCTTCCTTGCCCATGTTTGACCTGATGGCATGAGACTTCATGGGGTCCAGAGTTGATGCTGAGGACTCCCAGCGCAACTCCCTCCTGACTGTATACCACTGTGCTGCCACTTCTGCTTGGACTGTCCTATCAGTGGGATAGGACATACCCAGGGATGGTGATGGTGGTTTCTGGGACATGGTCTGTCAATCTTATGAAAACATAACATAATAATTTTCATAATGTTATTGAAAATTATTGTGAAGTAGGAATAGCGGGGCCTGGATAGTCTGTCCATGTGTGTAGGAGAAGCTTAATTGAATTAAAAACAGCTCATCTGAAGGCTTTGATGTATCAGAAGAGAAGCTAAGTTTGAAATGCTACATAAGTAAATATGGCTGAAGTTTTAGAATGTGAGATGTAAAGGAAAATTTGCATTTTTAGATAAGCCAGGGTAGTTTGACTTTCAAATGAGAGTGTGAAATGTTACACATGGCCAGAAGAAGCCAAACAATGTTTATTTTTCCCAAAACTTTCTGATGAAATTGGTACTATGAAAGATTTTTATTTTTAGAAAGGCAAAGTCCAAAGACATATTGAAACAATTAAAGTTGCTTTCAAAGGGGAAAATATGTATAAAGGAGAGAAGGCTATGTGTAAGGGGGAGGCATACTAAGCTCTAACAAGTGTGAAAAGCCTCCAGCCTCAATGTAGGAAGCTGCTGCATATAGGAACCAAAGTTACAGGGATGTAACTGGGAATCACATTAATTAGGGGAGCTAGGAGATTTCATAGTAGTAATTTGTAGATCTATATATGTGGTTAAAATTATTTCTTTTATTAATAAATGTTAATTTAGTTTCATAAAAACAAAACCTCCAATACTCAGTGGATATTTTATTACTCAGTTCAAGGCCCGCATTTCAAAATAAAAATACAAATTTCAAAATAGTTGTGGCAGTTGTTTCAGGTTTTCCTCTGGAAATTGAGCAGCTCAGCATTTACCATTCACTGTACCATAACAGTCAGGTTTGATTCCTTGGGGCAGAATTTTCTGCCTGGTGGGCGGGCGGGCCCGACCCAATCTCCGGCGGGCGGGGAGCCGATCACTGCTGGAGAAGCAGGCCCTGCCACCATTTTACGTGGGCGGCCCAATTAAGGCCCGCCCAGTGTGACGTCCGACGGGAAGCGCTATGCGCTCCCTGGGCGGGTGGCAGGTATTCCCCAAAAGCGAGAGTGCAGCCTCAGGGACATCGCTGACACTCTTAAAACTATTAAAAATAGAAAAGAAAATCCCTAACATGTTCCCCTCATGTGACAATGTCACATGAGATGGGACATGTTCATAATTTACATACTAACTTTATTATAATGTTTAGAACCCTGCATCAAACCTCATCCTGCAGCTGGATGAGGTTTCATGTTTTCTCTATTTGTTGCCAGGGCTCCTGGCCTGCCTATTTACCTTAAGGTTGGATGGGCAGGTCCTTTAATTGTTTAAATGACCCTGTCAATGGCCTCAATTGGCCATTGACAGGTCAGCGTGCCCACAGCTGATTTCGCTGTGGGCCTGTCTTCCTGAAAATTTAAATGGGGCGGAATGATGTCGGGGGTTTTGCTCGACATCATCCCACGTCATTTTACATGTCGGCGAGCGGGCCCCGCCCCCTGCTCATTGATGGCAAAATTTGGGCAGAATTTTATGTTTGTCGGGCAGGCGGGCCCGACCCAATTGGCGGCGGGCGCGTAGCGGATCTCCGCCAGTGAAATGGGCCGCGCCGCCGTTTTACGCGGGCAAGCCAATTAAGGCCCGCTCAGCATGTTGCAGACTCCTGTGTGTAGTGGGAATTTCAAATGTGCGATGGGCATGTACAGACCATCGATTCCAATGGGGAACCTGCAGTCTGTATAAAGAAAGGCCAGGCAGCCTCCTTTAGACTGTTCACCATGGCCAGCGACCAGTCTGCACAGCAGGCTCTAGAGGAGGTAAGGGCAGAGGAGGAGGGGAGCAGGCTGCAGGGTAGGCCAGCGGGGGGCCAATGTGCCCTTCAGTTCTCTGATGCCTGCCTTGCTGCCCTCCTTGAAGAAGTTGGTGAACTTTGGGAGGTTTTGTTTCCCAAGGATGGGAGGAGGAGGGCACCCCACGTGACCAGATAGGCGTGGCAGGAGGTGGCGGAGGTCGTGATCTTTCAAGATGCTGTGCGGCACACAGGGACCCAGTGCCGCAAACGCTTCAGTGATTTGTTGCACTCTGGAAGGGTGAGTACCATGTCAGCCTTGGCCATTTAACACAGCAGGTAGCCTTGGCCTTTGAGGCCCCTCCCACCCCCCATGTCTTAGTGTCGTTACTGCATCGGGCATTTGGCACACGCTGGGTGGGCAAAGAGATAGTGACCATGCTTACATCAGCTTTGGTGGTTGAGGAGAAGATGGGTTCTCCCTGCAGCATATGTTAGTGTTTGTCGCATTTGAGTAGTCTAGGGGCAACCTGCAGGGGAGGCAGCTAGACACATAGTCAGAACTTCAACATGTGTCTTATTGATGGTGATGAGAAGGTGGAATGGGAGCCTCAAGGTGTCGTGGCCAAGAGCCATCTGCTGGCATCAGCGCCATACCTAGTTGTGCCTCCTTGCCATGGGCACTGAGACCCGTGTGTTATTGAAAGTGATGGAAGCCGAATGTGTCCAAGGTGGCCGTTGGGGGAGTGAGTTGGGAGGAGCCGTACTATCTTCTGGGGACTGATCAACAGTAGTGTGGACAGGAGCTGCTGGAGGTCTCAGATGGGCTACTGTGGTTGGGGTGCGGTGTGCACATGCAGATTGCATGAGCGATCAGCCCCAATAAATGCTCTTCTTTGTTCTGCAGGCAAAAACTGAGAGTAATATGCAGGAGTGGCAGCAGACTGATGGTGGGCATGCCGTGCTGCAGCATGTCACCAACTTTGAGCAACAGGCCATGGAGCTGGGGAGGAGGCAGGTGTCGGTGAGGCTGGGGTGCAGTGGCCGGGTATTTGAGGCCCACAGTCCCATCCATTCTGTCTCCCCACCATCCAAAGCACTGATGGTTGCTGCAATCATTAATGCAGCAACATTGCTCATTCACAGACTGATACATACAGACATGTGGGTCATACACAAAGGTCCCTCGGCCCCTTGAGGATGCGTGTCTCTAGCACCTTCCAAAGTCACCTTATCCCATTTCTGACCACTATCCCCATGGCTTAACATGCCATGGTATCGCTACTGCACATCCAAAGACTTATTGCATGTTAGGAGGGCTGGTACCTCCACCACCCTTTCAGCCAGTGCGTCCCACATTACTCTGTCCAAAAGGTCATCAGTACCTCACCTGTCAACTTCATGGCACTCAACTTAAATAAATGCAACCACGTTAGTCATCCCTGCGCCAAGGGGAAATGTTGCCTTCTGTCCACCAGTTCTATGTCTCTCATAACGGTATGAAGGTCAATAATGTGATCTGTCAATCTCCATGGCAAATGTCACAAGTGTATGCAATGTTTCCTCATAACTCCAACTCTCCAGGCCAATATGCATCCAGGTCAGGAACCTCTGCACTCTCCCCTCTCCAATGCCATCCCTCCCAGGAAGCGCAGGTCACAACTGAATGCAGAAGTGTAGCTGTAGCCTCGACAGCATTTTCTGCACTTGCAACATGGCCTCCCTTTTCCTACATTCTATTCCTCGGCTAATAAAGGCAAGTCTGGCTTTTAACTTGTTAAATGTTCCTGTTCTGCTACCTTAATGGGTCTGCCCAGCAAGGTCTCTGTAATTGTCCTGACTTTCCACTGTCCTACCATATCTTGTGTATTCCCGTACCTTGTTTGTCTTGTCCAAGTGCTTAACCGCACACTTATCCACATAACATTCCATGTGGAATTCCTTAGGCCATCTGACTAGCCTGTCTGTATGCGCGTGTAATGTCTGGGCCACCTCTTGACTATTTACCACCCCACCAATGTTCGTCTCTTTACATTCTTGAAGGTTGAGCACATTATGAGCCTGGGGGGGGGGGGAAAGGGATAAATTGTGTTACTGACTGAACACTAACTGATCCACTGTTCTTGTTGTTAATTTCAGCATCACCACCGCATGGCCGCCACCAACGCACCCAGAGCCCCCTTCCACACCTGAGGCGCATCACGTGCAACTTGTGTCACATCCTTTCATCGAGCCAGCCACCAGCGCAGCGACTACCACATCGGTGGGGATTATGACGTTGGCTAGTGTCCCGCGGCACAGTGGAGAGGGCACTTCACAATCGTTGGAGGAGATGGCACAGACAGAGAGTGCCGATGGCAGCAGCAGCCGGAGGTCTGCAGGGGACCAGACACATGCTGAGTCGGGCAGTGATGATCTGCCTCTGGAGATGTCTGCCAAGCAGCAGCTGCAGGACAGGTGGCAAGGTGCGTGGGAGCATCTGGCAGGGTTGCAAGAGGGTGTACTTCACTTGTTCTCTGTGGTGGAGGAATCCAGGCAGAGTGTCAGTAATGGCATGAACATCAGGACAGAGCGTCAGGCTTCCTTCATTGAGAGATAGGCAACTCTCATGGAGAGGGGCTTCCAACAGATTGATAATCATCTGATAGGTCATTCACAATGTGGGAGATGTTCTGGGCACCAAGTGTCTCAGCCCGGTGCCCATCCACCTGTGGCGAGCATGGGGGTCCAATGTGACCTCACGTCAGTGCAGTAGCTGCCTGTCGTCGCTGCGAGCTCCTCTCAGGGTGCTCTGGATGAGGGCAGCAGCTCCTCTGCCCCTCTGCCAGTCACCGATGCATTCGTTGAGGCTGCGACAACTGAGGAGGTGCCAGTTCTGGAACTAGCCACTCCATCCTAGGCAGGGCCATTACAGTCTCCATGGGCCAGAGGACGCCTGCCAAGGTCATCGAGGCCAACAGCAGAGCAGAGTTAGCAGGCTGTCTCACAAGCCACTCCAAGCGATGGGGCGGTACCTAGATGTAGCACCCGCAAATGTATGCATAAGGCACGTTAGACACTCCACGGGTTTGTCACTGGTGATTTTGTGTTAGCCATAGATTAGGGAATGTTTGATTCTCAGTGTCAGAGCAACATCTGTTTATTTTTTTGGTGGCAATAAAGTCCATATTTGTGACCATGGTTGAGGGTGTTTCCTTTTTGCTGCATTTGTATGTTTCACAGACATATCATGAGTGTTTGAGTGAACATTGATGTTTATGTGCTAAGTCCTTTGTTGCAGCTGATGAAGTGGAAGATGTAGCACCTAAGTGCCTCGTGTGGAAGTGCCAGGCAATGCTGGTCCTGCTGATCCATGTGTGTGGAGCTAGCTGAAGGTTCGTTGGATTAAAGTCTCCCGGGTGTCCCTGCCTCCTTGGTGTAGCAGCGGGTCGGCATGCAGCCGCTCATCATTGCCCTGTGCTTCCTCTGAGCCACTGCTGGATTCATCATGTGCAGCCGCATCCACTGTGTCAAGGTCTTCATCGTCAACTGCATCCCCCCTTTCCAGCGCAAGATTGTGCAGAGCGTAGCATGCTACCACTATCAGAGAGACGCGATCTGGGGTGTACTGAGCGGTCCAGGCATCAGATGTGCATCTTAAGAAGACTGATGGCTCCCTCCACCACAGCCCTTGTGGTGCC
The DNA here is from genome assembly GCF_017639515.1 of Carcharodon carcharias. Taxonomy (NCBI): domain Eukaryota; kingdom Metazoa; phylum Chordata; class Chondrichthyes; order Lamniformes; family Lamnidae; genus Carcharodon; species Carcharodon carcharias. The sequence continues at coordinate 61,752,042 of NC_054480.1, read as the reverse complement.
ATGACTCATTATGTACCGCTGCTCAGCTTCTGTTCTTGGATGGCGGAGAGGCGTCATGAGCCACCTTCTGAGGGGATAGCCCTTGTCACCCAGCAGCCATCTATCCAGCTGAGCCAGAGCACTGAAGACCCCTGGCATCTGGGAGTGTCTGAGGATGTAGGTGTTGTGGGAGCTGCCTGGGTACCTTGCACTAACTTGCAGAATCTGCATACTGTGATCACACACTATCTGCACGTTCATGGAGTGGAAGCCCTTCCTGTTGACTAAGGCACCGGGCTCACCTGCTGGTGCCTTGATGGCCACATGTGTACAGTCTATTGCACCCTGGATGTGGGGGAAGCCAGCAATGGCAGCAAAGCCTCTGGCTCGCTGTGCCTGACTTGCCTGGTTACAGTGGAAGTGGATGAAGGTCAACGTCCATCTGAACAGAGAGTGTCTGTAACCTGCTTGACACAAGTGTGGACAGCTGATTGGGAAACACCGCAAAGATCACCAACCGAGCCCTGGAAGGAGCCAGATGCATAGACGTAGAGGGCAACTGTGACCTTCAGAGCCGCTGGCATGGGGTGTTCACCGACACAGTTGGAGAGATCTCAGGGCCAATCATCTGACAAATATAGTTTACTGTCCCCCTTGACAGTTGGAGCCTCCTTCGGCACTGCACCTCAGTCATATTGAGGTAGCTGCTTCACCGCCTGTATACCCTGGCAGCAGGATAGTGGCATCTTTTGTGGCCCCTTCCACCTTGGACAACCTCATGGACATGCGCCCTTGTGCCTGCACCTGGCCTCCCAATGGTGGCTCCCCTGGAGGCTGATTGTCCACTCCTGGCCTCCTCCTTATTCTCGCCCTCCCTTCCTCCTCAGAGGAGCTGCCTCCAGTGGAGATGCCAGAACCCATACCCAGGCTAAATGGAGGCCTCCGGAAAGCTGCAGGCCCGAGAAAGATTACTGCCTGCAGACTGGTGAGCTGCAGCTTCAAAGTACAGAGAAAGCTGTTAGAAATCGATCTGAACTGCTAACAATCACACAAGCAAGTTTAAAATACTATCTGCAATAAATACTTGACATAAAGCATTAACAACCCCTCTGAGCCCACATATCCCACCCATGGATGAGGTTTGTTAAAAAGTCACTTACCCGCCTGCCCGTTGCGCCCGTGCGCCGAACCGAAGATCGCACGGGCGCCTCAAAATCGGTGTCGGTTGCCGAGTTAAGGGCCTTAACAAGGCCTTTAATTAATGGCGGGCGCGCATCTTGCTTCATTGCACGCCCATCCAGCTAAGTATCGCAATGATGCGCGCTGATGTCGGCACGCTCGCTCGGCGTCAGCGTGCGACATTTTAAGCTCTGACGTGTGGGGTCCGCCACCCGCATGTCATTCATAAAATTCTATCCCATGAGTACGACTATGTCAGGCTGTTGCATGACTGGTCTGTGGGACAGATCTCCCAATTTTGACACAAGCCCCCAGATGCTACTAAGGAGGAGGTTGCAGGGTCGACAGGTCTGAGTGTGCCATTTTCATTTCCAGTGCCTGGTTCAATGCTGGATGGTCCATCCAGTTTCATTGCTTTTAGACTTTGTAGTGGTGTGATACAACTGAGTGACTTGTTGGTCCATTTCAGAGGGAATTTAAGAGTCAGACACATTGCTGTGGGTCTGGAGTCACAAGTAGGTAAGGTAAATATGGCAGATTTCCTTCCCTAATGGGTCAGGTTGACAATGGTTACCATTAGGCTAGCTTTTAACTCCATTTTTATTAATTGAACTTAAATTTTACCAGCTGCTGCATTGGGATTTGAACCCATGTCCCCAGAGTATTAGCTGTTAAGCCAGTGACATTACCACTATGCCACCACCTCCCCTTAAATAATTAAGTTGTGAATGGGCAAAAATTTGGCAGATGGAGTATAATGTGGACTTGTCCCCTTTGGTGGGAAGAATGATTTCTCTTCTAGTGAGTGTAATTGTATGTAAAATGGAGGAAAATTCTGGGAATCTCCAGTAACATAGTGAATGACCATTAAGTCTTACCTACACCCTATTCTGTGTTCACTTTCATAGTAAATAAGTTTAGCTTTATTACAACTGTGTAATAGCCTGACAGTGCCTAACACAAAGATGTGGTGTGGGAGAATTTTGTTTCAGAAGTGCCAACATAAATGGTTACACTCTCCTTTGGATATTTCAGAGGTTCAATCAACAGCTTCATTAAATCCTTAAGCTAAACTGTGAGCAATTAGACAATAAAAGCAGCTCATAAAAGAGAAATGGACAGAGAAGAACTGTGGTGCACACTCTTAATCATTTCCCTGTCTAACGGAGTCGTAGTTCCAATTGGAGGACGATTAAAGTATGCAGTGTTTTTCATTTGACCCAATAGCTCCAGGGCAAAGTCAGTGATGAGAATTTCTGATCTGATTAACGCTACCTTTTTCAGATGAGATTTTCTGGCACTATAATATGATTTCATGTGGTATAAAATGTCCAAGGTGTCATAAAATATATTGTGTGTCATTTTTAAACAGCAAAGGATTGATTAATCACAATGAAACAAATGACCCTTTAACTTCAGCTCAGCATAAATAAATTCCAGATTTCCTCAGGTTTGAATCTCTTTGTTTCAAAATAGCAGCAGCAAGACTGGAGAACACCTGATTATTTTTTGTTGTTAGTCAATTATGTAATACACATAGAAACCCAACACCAGATTCAATCATTTCCACCCCAAATCACTGAGATGTGCACGTAAGTAGAGTTTACCTAATGCCCGAGTGACAGATTGTAATTACCTGTAGGCAGTGAGTTTTTGTTCAAATTGGCAAGGGCTGAGGCATAGGAACCTCCAATTGGTTGTTGGAATACTGTTAAAATTTAATCCGCTAATATGTTACATCTTACCAACAGGGGTAAATTGTCATGGCACAGCCGAACTGCTCAAATCCCACAGGGAAACTTGAAACAACTGCCACAACTTGTTTTGCAATTTGTATAAATTTCAAGATGCATGGCTTGAATTTAGCAATAATAAGACCACCGAGCCTTATAGGTTTCTTACTAAATTAAATTAAACCTTTATTAAAAGAAGAAATTACTTTAAGCACACACACAGATCTACAAATTACTACTATGATAACTTCTACTATGATAAATCCCCTAGTTAATCTAACTCCCAGTTACACTTCCGTTAAGGCAGCAGCAAGACACATTGATTTTAAAAGATTCAGGCAAAGAAACGTGATACCCCGAACAATCCAATTCAAAGTGAGTTTTCTTAACTTCCATTCTTTGAGAACAGCAGCTTGAGTCTTAGATGCCTGGAGATGTTTCACACTTGTTAGATTTTAGAATTCCATTTCTTGCAAACAGCCTTCTCTCTTTTATCCATATTTTCCCCTTTAAATGCAAATTCCCACTGTTTCACCATGTTTTTGGACTTTACCTCTCTAATAATAAAAATCTCTCATAGTACCAATTTTACCAGTAATCTGTGGGAAAAATAAACACACTGGGCAGAATCTTCAGGCTCACGTGTGTGTGTGTGTGTGTGTGTGTGTGGGGGGGGGGCGGGGGGGTGGTGGTGGTGGTGGTGGCGGCACAGCCTGCATGCCAGTGCTTAAAATGTGATGCACTGACATTGCGCGAGTGTCCCAACGTCAGTGTGCGGCATCGCGATATCTCGGTTAGTGGGTGCTGCCATTAATTAAAGGCCTTGTTAAGGCCATTAACTCTCCAACTGACCAGGATTTTGAGGGGCCCGTGCGAAATTCAGGTCAGCACATGGGTCCAATGGGCAGGCGGGAAAGTGATTTTTTTTACAAAAATCATCCAGTGGCGGGATGAGGTTTGATATCAGGCTTCAAAACCTTTAATAAAGTGTTTGTATTCTTCACTGACATGTCCCATCTCGTGTGAAATTGTCACATGAGGGGGACATGTTAATGGTTTTTTATTTTTCTATTTTTAGAGTTTCACAGAGTTTCAGCGATCTGCATGAGGCAGCACTTTGCCTCAGGGAGATGTGCGCTCTTTCGCATGCATGCGCAAAAGGGCACACTCTGGCAGTTGGGGAATCCCACCCTGCTCACACAGGAAGCGCATAGCGCTTCCTGTCGGGTGCTCCACCCACTTAAAATGGCGGCTGGGCCCATTTCGGTGGCGGCAATCGGCTGCCTGCCCGCCGCCGAGTCGGTCGGGCCCGCCCGCCCATCAAAAGCAAAATTCTGCCTGTTGTTTCTTAACTTTTCCTGGCTAGGTGAAACATTTCACACCTTCTTTTGAGTTCAACAAATCTGGTTTATTTAAAAATACAAATGTTCACTTTACACCTGTGTTTACTTAACATTTCAAACCTAGCTTATCTTCTGTTGCATCAAAGCTTTCAGACCAGACATCTTTAATTCAATTAAGTCACACACACACACACACACACACACACACACGCACACAGACACACACACAGACACCGACCCTACTATTACACTACTTTACAATAAATCCCAATAACATTATGAGAAATATTGTATCTTCCGTACAGAACTTTCTGCTGTATGTCTGTTTAGTACCACCCTACCCATTAGGGTAGTAAAAACTGAAAGTGATGAAAAAATTTAGCAAGTCTGGCAGCATCTGTGGAGAGAGAAATAGAGTTAATATTTTGAGTCCAATATGATTCTTCTTGGAATTGAAAGAAGTAGAAATATCATAGCATTTATGCTGTTGAGAAAGGGGTCAGGTGGAAAAAAAGGGAAAGTCAGGGATGGGTTAGAGGGAGGGGGAGATTGAATACTAAAGATGTCATGGAACAAAAGGCAAAAGGCATAGTAATGGTAGTAGTAAAGAAGCAAAACATTGGTCTAGGGTAGGTGCTAATAGCAGAGTAGTCAGCTCTGCCTGAAAGCAAAACATTGAGAACGAGATACAGGCTGACATTTGGAGGGTAAAAAATTAAAAATGGAGGAGAGAGGTCATGGTCTTAAGTCATTGAACTCAATGTTGAGTCCAGAAGGCTGTAAAGTGCTTAATCAGAAAATGAGGTGCTGTTTCTCCAGCTTGCACTGGGCTTCACTGGAACATTGCAGCAGGCTGAGGACAGAAAGATGAGCATGGGAGCAAGAGGATGAATTGAAATGACAAGCAACTGGAAGGTTGGGGTCATGCTTGTGGACTGAGGAGGTGTTCCACATAGCAGTCACCTGGTCTGCATTTGTTCTCCCCAATGTAGAGACCACCACATTGTGAGCAGCAAATACAGTAGAATAGATTGAAAGAAGTACAAGTAAATTTCTGTTCCACTTTGAAAGAGTGTTTGGGGCATTGGTCAGTGAGGAGAGAGGAGGTGAAAGGGAAGGTATTACGCCTCCTGCAATTGCATAGGAAGGTGCTGTGGGAAGAGGGTGAGGTGTTAGGTTGATAGGGGAGTGGACCAGGGTGGCACGGAGGAAATGGTCCCTTCCGAATGCTGACAGGTGAGGGAAAGATGTATTTGGTGGTAACAGGCTGGTTGTGTGGAAATTGATGAGAAAGGGAACCCTGTCATGGCTCTGAGAGGGAGGGGAAGGGGGTGAGGGCAGATGTGCGGGAAATGGGTCTGTGGTAATCTGAGGTGCAATGCACCTTTAACAGAGTGTGAGCAGATTGACCACGTGACTGTAGTATCCAATTGCTCTGTAGCACAGTCTACAATGTTAATCATTAGCTTAGAATAAGGTCTTGTTGGGGAAGCACATGTTGTGTTAGTCCTCTGTTACTTGTGTACTAAACAGCAGGTGCTTCATTTTATATTGGTATCCGTGCCTGCAGTATATTGTTTGCCAACTCACTCACTGGTAGATAGGCATCCAACTGTGTTCGCGAGCAAAGCAACCTGACAGAGGAACATAACAGGGTCGGATATGGATGAGGGCCCTGTCAACCACAGTGAGAGGGATACCTTGGATGAGGTAAAAGCACTGTTGTGGAAAGTGGCATCATCAGAACAGATGCAACGGAGACGGAGAAACTGGGAGAATGTGAATGATGTGAAGAGGTACAGTCAAGGTAGCTGTGGGAGTTATTTTGTTACGAATACTAGTAGACAGGCTATCCCCAGAAATGGAGTTAAGGAAGGGAAGTGTCAGAGACAGGCCTTGTGAAGATGTTTGAAGGCTGGATTTTGGGAGCAAAATTGATTATTTTTTACAGTTCTCAATGAGTGTAAGAAATAGCACCAGTACGGTCATTGATGTGGAAGAGTTGTGGAAGGATGCCTGAGTAGGACTGGAACATGGAATGTTCCACATGCCCCACAAAAAGAGAGGCATAGCTGGGGCCCAAGGGTGCACTCATAACTTCACCTTTTATTTGGAGGAAGAGAGAAAAGTTAAAAAACAAACTGTTCAAGTTCTGACAAGTGGAGGAGGGTGGTGGGGGATGGGGACTGATCCTCTGTACTTCATAGGATCCTACCATTCATTGTGTATTCCCTTGCCTTTTTAGTCCTCCCAAAACGCATCACCTCACACTTCTGAGGATTAAATTCTATTTGCCACTGTCCTGCCCATCTGACCAGCCCGTCCATATCATCCTGTAGTCTAAGGCTTTCCTCCTCGCTATTTACCACACCAACAATTTTTGTGTCATCTGCGAACTTACTGATCATACCTCCTACATTCATGTCTGGATCATTAATATACACTATAAACAGCAAGGGCCCCAGCACTGAACCCTACGGTACACCACTAGACACAGGCTTCCAGTCACAAAAACAACTTTCAACCATCACTCTCTGCCTCGTGCCATCAAGCCAATTTTGGATCCAATTTGCCAAATTGCCGTGGACCCCATGGGCTCTTATCTTCTTGATCATTGTCCCATGCGAGACCTTGTCAAAAGCCTTAGTAAAGTCCATGCAGACTACATCAACTGCACTACCCTTGTCTACAAAACTAATCACCTCCTTGAAAAAATCAATCAAATTTGTAAGACATGATCTCCCCTAATAAAGCCATACTAACTATCCTTGATTAAGCCTTGCCTCTTTAGGTGGATTCCCTTGCCTTGTTAGTCCTCAGAATTTTTTCCTATAGTTCCCCTAGCACTGATGTTAGACTCCGTGGCCTGTAGTTTCCTCGTTTACTCCTACTACCCTTCTTGAAAAATGGTGCTACATTAGCTGTCCTCCAGTCCTCTGGCACCTCTCCTGTAGCCAGAGGGAATTTGAAAATTAATGCCAGAGCCCTGCAACTCCTCCATTGCCTCCCATAGCAGCCTGGGATACATCTCATCTGGGCCGAGGGTTTATCCACTTTTAAGTCTGCTAAAAGCGTTAATACCAACTCCCTTTCAATGGTAATTTGTTCAAGTATATCACAGCCCCCCCTTCCTGATTTCTATACCTACATCGTCCTTCTCTATAGTGAATACAAATGCAAAGTACTCATTTAAAACCTCACCTTTATCGTCTGGCTCCACCCACAGATTATCACTTTGGTCCCTAATGGGCCCTATTCTTTCCCTGATTATCCTCTTGCCCCTAATATACTTACAAAATGTCTTGGGATTTTCCTTTATTTTACCCGCCATTGTTTTTTCATGCCCTCTCTTCTCCTAATTTCTTTTTTAAGTAACCCCCAGCAGTTTTTACACTCCTCTAGAGTTTCCATTGTCTTATGCTCACAGTATCTGCCATAAGCTTCCCTTTTATTCCTTATCAACCTTGTACATCCCATGACACCCAGGGTTTCTGAACTTATTGGTCCCATCCTTCACCTTTATGGGTACATGTTGATCCTGCACTCTCACTATTTCCTTCTTGAATGACCCCCACTGCCCTGATGTAGATTTTCATACAAGTAGTGGTTCCCAGTCCACTTTGGCTAGATCCTCTCTTGTCATATTAAAATTGGCCTTCCCCCAATTCAGTACCATTACTTCCTGTCCATTTTGTCCTTTTTCATAACTACCTTAAATCTTACTGAGTTATGGTCAATATCACCAAAATGCCCCTCCACTGACACTTAGACCAATTGCCCGCCTTCGTTCCCTAAAATTAGGTCCAACACCGCCCCATCTCTTGTAGGGGGCTTTCTACATGCTGGCTTAAAAAGCTCTCCTGGATACATTTTTGAAATTCTGCCCCCTCTAATCCTTTCACATTTTGTCTACCCCAGTTAATATTTGGGAAGTTGAAATCCCTACTATTATAACCTTTTTTTTTTACTTCTTGGAGAATTGCCTACATATCTGTCCTTCTATTTCTCCATGACTGTTTGGATGCCTATAATACACTGTGCAATGTGATTGCCCCCTTTTTGTTTTTAAGTTCTACCCACATGGCCTCAATTGAGGGACCTTCTAAGATATTGTCCCTCCTTATTGCAGTAATTGACTCCTTGGTCAATAATGCGACACCACCTCCTCTTTTACAGGCCCTCCCCTTTCTCACCTGAAGATTCTATATCCTGGAATATTGAGCTGTCATTCCTGCCCCTCCCTCAACCATGGGCAGAAGTTTGCCGTCGGCAAGCAGAGCCGACATATAAAATGATACGGGATGATGTCGGGCGGAACCCACAACGTCATTCTGCTCCATTTAAATTTTCAGGAAGGTGGGCCTGCAGCAAAATCAGCTGAGCACCCGCGACCTGTCAGTGGCCAATTGAGGCCATTGACAGGATCAATTATACAATTAAAGGACCTGCCCGTCCAACCTTAAGGTTGGCGGGTCGGCCAGGAGCCCTGGCAGCAAATAAATAAAACACAAAACCTCATCCACTGATGTTTCATGTAAGGTTTTAAAAAGGTTAATAAAGTTGTAATGTAAATTATGAACATGTTCCATCTCATGTGACATTGTCACATGAGGGGGACATGTTAGGGAATTTTTTTCTTCTATTTTTCATATTTTTCAAAGTGGAAGCGATCTCCCTGAGGCAGCACTTAGCCTCAGGGAGATGTGCGCTCTTTCGTGCGCATGCGTGAAAGAGCACACTCTCGTTTTTGGGGAATCCCCCCCAGCCCGCACAGCGCCAGACGTCATGCTGGACGGGCCTTAATTGGCCTACCCATGTAAAATGGCAGCGGGGCCCACTTCGCTGGTGGCGGGGGGGGGGGGGGGGGGGCGGAATTGACTCCCTACCGGAGATTGGGTTGGACCCACCCGACAGGCAGGCAGAAAATTCTGCCCCATGTCTCTGTGATAGCAATGATATCATATTCCCATGTGTTAATCAACACCCTCAACTCATCTGCCTCACTTGCAAGACTCCTTGCATTAAAATAAATGCCATCCAGCCATGCTGTCTTGTGCTTTAACTTGACTATATAGGCTCTGTCTTCCAGACTGACTTGCTTTTTTCTTCTATACTTGTCTGTGCATCACCACATACTATACCACAACTTCATATCCCATCCCTCTGCCAAATTAGTTTAAACCCCACCAAAACCCCTAGCAACTCACCACCCTCCCTCAAGGATGTTGGTCCTGTTCCGGTTCAGGTGCAACCCAACAGACTTGAACAGGTCCCACCTTCATCAAAAACTGACTCAGTGATCCAGGAATCAAAGCCCTCCCTCCTGCACCAATTCATCTGCTCTATCTGCCTATTCCTTTACTCTGTAGCATGTATCACCTTTGAGATCCTACTTTTCAATCTGCTACCTAGCTCCCTAAATTCTTGTTGCAGGATCTCATCCCTCTTTCTACCTATGTCATTGGTACCTCTGTGAATCATGATCTTCCCCCTCCCCCTTCAGAATGCCCCGCAGCCATTCAGTGACATCTTTGACCCTGGCCCCAGGGAGGCAACACACCATCCTGGAGTCACGTCTGCGGCCGCAGAAATGCCTGACCCTCACTATTGGGTCTCCTACCACTATTGGTCTTCCTCTCTTTCTCCTCCACTTGTGCAGCTGGGATCTGGCTGCACTCCCCAAAGGAACCATCACTCTCACCATTTCCCAGCACAGAAAAACTGTTCTTGAGTGGGATTTACTCTGGGGCTTTCCTGACTACCTGCCTGCCTCCCTTCTTCTGACTGGTGGTCACCTATTCCTTCACTGACTGCACTTCCTTAAGCTATGGGGTGACCATGCTTAAAAACATGCTACCCACATAACTCTCAGCCTCGCAGATGTGCTGCTGTGCCTCCAACCGACGCTCAAGCTCTGAAATCTGGTGCTCAAGCTGGTCAAAGTGGTGGCACTTCCTGCAAATGTGGTCACGCAGACTGCCAGGAGCATCTAAGATTTCCCACATACTGTAGGCTGTGCAACACATGGGACTGAGCTCCCCTGTCATACCTTTAGTTAAAATACTCTTATCCTAAACTTAAACCAAGTAGAAAATTATTTACGATTTTTAAAAAAAAATAAGCGAGAACTCTTACCTTTCCTTAATGCAGCTTTAAAGTGGAGACAAACAACTTACCCACTACCTACCAATCAGTTCTCTGCTTTGCGCTGAGTTCACTTGCATCAGTCTTTTCGAATTCTGGCAGGGTTCCTGTTGGGGTTAGCTGCTGCCCCAACTGGCTCGATCTGGGCCTCAACCGTCAGGCTTTTATTGAGAAGCTCCACTGGCGCCGATCACCTCCAGGTTCACTCTGCTCCATTCCTGCTGCTGCTCCGGCTGTCTCAGTGTACTGAAGTGTCATCAGAAATAGTCCCAGAATGTGATGAACAGGCATTACTGGAAACAAGACATCCAAACATTTATTAACTATATACCACCATGTACAGGGTTGGATAAGCATGAGGCTCATTCCAGAGACATCTTTCTCTGAGTTCTGGAGACGTGTGACTTGATAACACTGATGATGTATATTAGCTATTAGTAGAATTGCTATTAACCCTTTTTACTGCATCTCCCCCAAGCTTTTCATTCTACTCATTAAACTATTCACTATTTATACATCCTACTCCCCCCACCCCCACCCCTCACAGCTTCTTGTGTCAGTGGTGTCAATCTCCAACTGTGTTCTTGGCTCTCTTAGAGGACATGTAGGATATATGTTCTCTATATTCTTCCTGGAACACACTTGAATCAGTAGACAAAGATTCCTGTTTCTGCTGTATAGCATAAAGGTGATGAACAGACGTTTTACATTCTCTTTTTTTCACTTCTTCTTTGCATCCCTTTACAGGCCATGCTGCTGGCTGTTCTTCCTCAAAGGAATGAGACTTGTTCAGCTTCTGTTAATGTTTGTGTAGCTGTCATGGGTCTGCAATCTTCTGATAAAACAATTCTGTTGCTTGGCAAAAGCATTCATTGCTTAGATACATTCAATGATTCCTGTATCCTAAATGGAGTGTTGTGCACTCCCAATGTCACATTTAAGAAGGAATACAATGGACAAAAAGAAGAATGAGGATTATTCTCAAGTGGAGTTAATGATACTTCTGTCAATACTGTAGGGTTTTGTCTTTCTGCTTGTGGTTGCTTGTCCTGTGCACACTCTGCTTTCATGATTGTACAAGTTTGCTGTTCACTAGATATTGGCATTTCAAGAGCTTCAACAGGATAGAACTGAATGTCACCCCGGGTTCTGTTACAATGCAGTGTTTTACTGGGTGGTTGTTGTCCTGCTGCCTCTGCTAGATCCAGAGAAGTTACATCTCTTTGGACCTCTGAAGTGTGTGTGTGATTAGTAGCTAGCATATCAACAGCTTCAGTCACTTCTTCTTCAGGCTTGACATCTGAGTTAAAGGAGTGAGCATTTTGTTCTGCTCTTTTCTCACTGACCATTGTTGGAACTTCTGTTCTTGGTTTCTGTTATGAAAATCATTGCCTGCATCAGGTTGTACTATGCTACTGCTATCTTTACCAGAATTGTCAGGTGGATTGGTATCCTGGTCACATTCAAAAGTAATGATCTGATCATACGTATTAGTGATATCTTGGTTATCATCCTCATCCACTCTCACTTCAAAATGCAGAGCAAGGTTCAGAATTTCCTCTTGGTCACTGTGGTTAGTGGTGGTATGGTCACCTTCTTCATCCACCCCCTCCTCAAAGAGTAACACAAGTTCCAGAATGTCCTCCTTTGGTTGCAGGTGTGGAGCTTTCTGTGTGGACACTAGCTCAAGCCATCCTGGGCCGACTTGGGTTTCCACTCCTACTGGTAAATAAAGAAACTGCAAAATTATATAAGCTTCTCTGTTTAATAAAGAGCAATCTTGATAATGGATAACATACAGTGTCAGTAAATTCTCCTCCATTTCATTACAGTGTGGCAATCATCTGCCCACGCACCTTGAGTGGGGTGCCTCTGGACTGAAATCAAGTGCTAGATAGTTGGTAAAATTTTGGCTTTAGCCACTGTATCGTATTAGAAAGAATGGACACTGCTGTCCCCATGTCCAACTTAAAATTGGTTTTGTGGCCATTGACTATGATATTCACACTCCAAAAGGTCTCCTTGGATTTTGCAACTTCACCTAAGAATGACACTTCATGTTCCTCTGTATCTTCTATTTCCTGGGTACTGCTTGATGTGATTGCTCTCACTTAAAATTTTTGAATAGGAGACTTTTGGTTAAGGCATATCACTTAAAAATGGCCCCACCTCTGGCAGGCACGACAGTCAGCATTTATGGTGGTGCAGTCTTTGCACCACAACAGGAGCACTGGATAATGACAGTGACCACCCCATCTTTGTTCTGGGTCTGCTTTTTAGTGGGTGTACTTGTACCTCTATTTCTCACAAACTTGGCTGAGTCAGTAGTCTGGCTCCACATTGATTCTCCATCATCTCGGATTAAATTCAGTTCTGCTTCTGAAACTTAACCAATCTCACTAATTAAACTCCCTGTTAGCTCTTCTCTGGCCTGCAAAAAGTCAGATAAGCCTTCATCAAGGATGCCCATCAGTTTCAACCGAGTTCCTCCTTTAGAGCCTAAAACTTGCAACTGTCAGCCAAATGATAAAACAATTTTCATTAATAAAAAAAATCAATACATTCTCTGAATTCCTGAGACAACCTGTTAAACATCATCCGGTCTATAATATTGTTCCTCCAAAGACTGAAATATGAATCAAAGGCCTTAATAACCTCTTCATAGGTTGCTGTGTCTTCATTAATACTCTGTGTTACCAAAATGTGGTCTGCACTGCTGCCAATCAAATAGAGGAGCGTGTTAACCTATTCTTTATTAGGCTTCTTAGCCAACCCTGAAGTGGTTCTATACCTGTTGAATCTGAAACTCCAGTTTTTCAAGTGTGTTGCTTGGTTGGGGCCTTCCATGTGGTCAAAGAAGTGAAGTAAACGTAGGATACTTTCCATGAATATAAAAACAAAAACTGCGGATGCCGGAAATACAAAACAAAAACAGACCTAGAAAAACTCAGCAGGTCTGGCAGCATCAGCGGAGAAGAAAAAAGTTGACTTTTCGAGTCCTCATGACCCTTCAACAGAACTAAGTGAATATTAGGAGAGGGGTGAAATATAAGCTGGTTTAAGGTGGGGGGTGGAGGTTGGGGGAGAGAAGTGGGGGGTGGTTGTAGGGACAAGCAAGCAGTGATAGGAGCAGATAATCAAAAGATGTCACAGACAAAGGAACAAAGAGGTGCTGAAGGTGGTGATATTACCTAAATGAATGTGCTAATTAAGAATGGATGGCAGGGCACTTAAGGTACAGCACTAGTGGGGGTGGGGTGGAAAGACTAGCTTGGCATAAAAGATTTAAAATTAATGTAAATAGGTGGGAAAAGAAAAATCTATATACATTATTGGAAAAAACAAAAGGAAGGGGGAAGAAACGGAAAGGGAGTGGGGATGGAGGAGGGAGTTCAAGATCTAAAGTTGTTGAATTCAATATTCAGTCCAGAAGGCTGAAAAGTGCTTAGTCGGAAGATGAGGTGCTGTTCCTCCAGTTTGCGTTGGGCTTCACTTCATGAGTTTCTAACATTTATTAACTATATACAACCATGTACAGGGATGGATTAATATGAGGCTCCTTCCAGAGACATCTCTCTCTGAGTTCTAGAGACATGTGACCTGACATCACTTCACCTTGAGTGCCCTGCCATTCATTCTTAATTAGCACATTCGTTTAGATAATATCACCACCTTCAACACCTCTTTGTCCTTTGTCTGTGACATCTTTTGATTATCTGCTCCTATCACTGCTTGCTTGTCCCTACAACTCCCCACTTCTCTCCCCCCACCCCCCCTCCACCTTAAACCAGCTTATATTTCACCCCTCACCTAATATTCACTCAGTTCTCTTGAAGGGTCATGAGGACTCGAAACATCAACTTTTTTCTTCTCCGCCGATGCTGCCAGAGCTGCTGAGTTTTTCCAGGTAATTCTGTTTTTACTTTCCATGATTGTCTGTTACTTTAATCAAGAGCCTTGGTACTCCATTGGTTCTTTTCCTCCCAGTTCTTTGTTGTAGCCTTTCCCTCACTGCTGTATTCTCGATGTCTTTCATTTCCCTGCCACTAGCAATTTCATCAGGGATTCCTGCAATCTGGCTAGTTTACTGTTATCTCCATGAAGTATCATCAGAAAAGATCCCAGGGTGTGTTTAACAGAGACTACCAGAAACAGGACATTCATGAGCTGCCAACATTTATTAACAGTGTACAACCATGTACAGGGATGGATTAGTATGACGCTCCTTCCAGAGACATCTCTCTCTGAATTCTAGAGACATGTGACCTGACATCACCTATGATGTATATTAGCTATTAGCATAATTGCTATGAGCACTTGATACTACACCTACAATAGCCTGGTGTTCTCTGAGTTATTTGTGCTTCCTACACAGTCCAATCTATTCTCTATGGTCTCCCTCAAACTGTCCTAGGAGTTATCAAAGGTGAGAGTGGAGTACGAAAATGTAGAAATAATAAAAGATGTGGCAGATGGGGAACCAAACCCTGGAGTCAACAGGACAAGGTGGAAGGAAGAATCCTTGGACCAATAGGAGGAACATATTTTTTTCAAATTCATTCATGGGATGTGGGCATCACTGGCCAGGCCAGCATTTTTGCCCTTTCCTAATTGCCCTTCAGAAGGTGGTGGTGAGCTGCCTTCTTGATCTCTGCAGTCCATGTATTGTAGGTACACCCATAGTGTTGTTAAGGGAGTTGCAGGGTTTTGAACCAGCGACAGAGAAGGAACGACAATATATTTCCAAGTCAGGATGGTGAGTGACTTGGAGGGAAACTTGCAGGTCATGGTGTTCCCATGCATCTGCTCCCTTGTCCTTCTAGGTTGTAGAGGTCATGGGTTTGGAAGGTGCTGTTGGGAAGCATGACCTGCCCTCAAACAGTCACCAGCTTAATGACCAAAATTCATCCTAGCATCAGGAAGCTGACATTTTGCCACCTGATCAATTGCCGCCTCATTTCACACTCCCGGGAGCTTCACCAGATTCTACCCCATCATTGTGGATAGGGAATCCCACCTTAGGATGACCTGCAGCTGTAGCTGTGTCTGTGGCGTCCGGAGGACAGGAGTTGGGGTGGGGAAGTGGGCGGGCAGGGTTAAAGGAGACCTCACTGCCTCACCTCACCTGCCACTGCTCAGCTGCTGGGCTTCGGCCTCAGTGGGGAGGGGGTAGGGGCATCCTCCAGTAAGATCCCAGCAGCATCACCATTTTGCACAAAAATGGGCCAATAATTGCTTATCATTAGCTACCTGCTGTTATAGGGCAGGGAACTGATGTTGGTATCACCCTACTTCTACCAAGATCATTCAAAGGTGGGATTGCAATGGACACATTTCAAAAATTCCCCTCCCTCCCATCTCCAAAGCTGCCTCCATGCAGCTGATAAGTTTCCACCCAACATGTTGGAATTGGCCAGCAAATTTACTGGCATGTCACAGGTTAGTGTCTCAGGCATAATCCTTTATTAGAATAAAACAGAAATTTCTTAATGAGCATATTCCATGTTTTAAAACAATTAAAATAATCAGTTTAATAAGTTTTGGTGGAGGACAAAGTATAGTGTTGCAAACATATCTGAATGGGCAGTTTCATTTACTCTGATCCATCAGAACCTGGTGAGGAAGCGCTTTCCAGCACCTAAGGAATATATTCATATTTCCCAAAATGAAGTTGTGTTATTGATTTGATCATGATCTTTTGTGAAGTGGTTTTAGTAGTTAGATGGTTATTTCTAAATGCATTAAATGAATAATGCTTGACTGGTGTGATCAGTAATGAGATAATGTTATTGAGCTGTCTGAACACTGCCACTTTATATATAATTGCATACTATGAATGGCATGACTTGATAACTCATGAGCAGTGTTTAGTGCCAGGGATGCAATTCATTTCTAATGAAGTCTGATGTTCTCCTTGGTTAATAGCCACATACATGTTTGCTCCAGCAAAGGTCATTAAATTGAGGAGGAATAACAGCCATGTCAGAATGTTTTCCATTTTCTTGTCTAGAAAAACCGAGATAATTGTATCATCCATAATATTCACCTTGGTTGAGAGCAGTAACGAGATACAGGTCAAACCTGGGACTTTTCCAACCTGTATAGGGCTGTACTACATAGCAATAAATTTACACCAACTCACCAGGGGTGCCTTTAATTGCTATAATGCCATGATACACCAAAGAGGATCTATATCTAAAGGGTTCTAAGCAACAGACTGAAATTTTTTGCCAAAAGTAACTGGAATAAAGAAAGACCCACTGAATTAGGAGACATTATAGCCAGGGGGATAGATATTATTCTCTATGGCCGTGACCAGGAGCTCCGAAGGTTGTGTTGACTGCCCGCTGCCAGCATTAAGGACATCTCCTAGCGGCTGGAGAGGAACTTGGAGTGGGAGGGGGAGGATCCAGTTGTTGTAGTCCACAAGGGAACCAACAACATAGGTAGAACCAGGAATGATGTCTACTGAGGGAATTTGAGGAGCTCGGGACCTAATTAAAATGCAGAATATCAAAGGAAATGATCTCTGGGTGGTTACCTGAGCCATGCACAAATTGGCATAGGGTCAAGAAGGTTAGAGAATTAAACGCATGACTCAAAGAGTAGTGTGGGAAGAAGGGGTTTTGAATCATGGCGTCAGTACTCAGAGAAAAGCGAACTATTCTATTGGGATGGGCTCCACTTGATCCAGGCTGAGACCAGTGTCCTGACCAATCATATAACTAGGGCTGTCGGCAGGGCTTTAAACTAACAGGGTCTGGGGCCGGTTCGGGTGAAAGGAGATTTAGAAATCCAAAGTGAAAAGTTGAGGCATCAGAATAGTATAGCAATATGGGCAAAGACAAGCAGAGTGGGTCAGGAAGGGACAGAGAGATTAACAAAATGTGCACATTGACAAATAAGGACATTGCAGGGAATAGAAGTAAAAAACTGAAATTACACTTTCTTTATTTGAAGGTGTGAAGCATTCGCAATAATACGATGAACTAATGGCACAAATAAATAATTTAGATCTAATCACCATTACAAAAATATTGTTACTCGGTGATTAAATCCTGAAACCCCTTCCTAACAGCACTGTGATGTACCTGCAGCGGTTCAAGAAGGCAGCTCACCACCACCTTCTCAAGGGCAACTAGGGATGGCAATAAATGCTGGCCCAGCCAGTGAAGCCCACATCCTGTGAATGAATTTTAAAAAACAAGGGTAGGAAATAACTATTCCAGGGTACACAATATTTCGGAAAGATAGAAAAAATGGCAAAGGAGGAGGGGCAGCTCTTATAGTAAAAGTTGACATAAGGACATTAGTGAGAATATATCTGGCCTCAGAAGATCATGAAGTAGAATCAATATGGGTGGAAATTAGGGATAGCAGAAGTCAGAGACCACTGCTGGGAGTAGTTCATAGGCCTCCTAACAGTAGTTATACTTTTGGGCAGAGCATTAACTAAGAAATTATTGGAGCCTGTAACAAAGGAAATATATAATTCTGTGGGATTTTAATTTTCATATAGGCCAAGGCAATCAAATTTGCAAAATTGATCTAGAAGATGAGCTTGTGGAATGTTTTCATGACAGTTTCTCAGTGCAATGTATTGTGGAATTGACTAGGGATAAAGCTACCTTAGATCTAGTATCGTGTAATGAAGCAGGGTTAAGTTTGAAAGTGACATATTCCAGTCATGAACAAGAATCTTAAGCCTCATAGGTATGAGGGGAGAACGGAATAAGGTTAATTGGGTAAATAGATTGAAAGGTATGGAGGTAAATGAACAATGGGAAACATTTAAAGAAACAATTCAAAATCTTCAACAAAAATACATTCCATTGAAAAACAAAAACTCAACAAGAAAGACCTATCTGTGGCCCACTCAGGAAGTTAAGGATAGTATTGGATTAAAATAAGAGGCTAACATTGCTGCAAAAAACAATAGCAAGTATGAGGATTGGGAGTATTTTAGAAACCAGCAAAGAAACCACCAAAAAGTTGATAAAAAGGGAAAAAGTAGATTATGTGAGCAAACTAGCCAAAAATATAAAAATAGATTGTAAGTATATAAAAGGGAAGAGAGTAGCTAAAGTAAACATTGGCCCCTTAGAAGCAGAGACAGGAGAACTTATCATGGGGAATAAGGAAATGGCTGAGTCATTGAACAAATATTTTGTGTTTGTCTTAACAGTAGAAGACACCAGTTTCATACCAGAAATAGACAATAACTAGGGCTAAAAAGAGTGAGGAAATTAAAGAGATTAATATCAGCAGAGAAAGGGTATTGGTGAAATTTGAGGTACTTAAATCTGACAAATTCACAAAGCTTGATGGCCTGCACCCCAGAGTTCTAAAAGAAATAGTTGCACCAAAAGTGGGTGTGCTGGCTATGATTTTCTAAAATTCATTAGATTCAGGAATGGTCTCATGAGATTGGATGTTGGCAAATGATATGCCACTTTTCAAGAAAGGAGGGAGAGATAAAACAGAGAATTACTGGTCAATTAGCTTAAAATCAGTTCTTGGAAAAATGCTGGAATCTATTCTTAAGGAAGTCTTAACAATGAACTTAGAAAAGAATGGTATGGTTAGAACAAGTCAACATGGTTTTATTAAGGGGAAATCCTGTTTGACAAATTTATTAGAGTTATTTGAGGATATAACTCACAAAAGGTTAATAGGCAAGATTATGGAGTTGCAGGTAGTATTTGAGCCTGGATAGAGGTTTGGTTAACAGATAGAAAGTAGAGAGTGGCATAAACAGAGCATTCTCAAGTTGGCAGGCAATGAATGCTGTGAGGATCAGTGCTGAGGCCCCTCAGCTAATTACAATCTATATTAATGACTTACATGAAGAGACAGAATGTAATGCATCAAAGTTTGCTGAGCTAGGTGGGAAGGTAAGCTGTGGTTAAGATACAAGGTGGCTGCAAAGAGATATAGGAGGTTAAGTGAGTGATCAACAAGATGGCAGATGGAATATAATGTAAGGAAGTTTGAAGTTATTCACTTTGGTCATAAGAATAGAAAAACAGAATAATTTTTAAAAGGTGTGAAACTTGTAAGTGTTGATGTTCAAAGATACTTGCTGTGCTGTGTACATGGAGTGCAGAAATTCAGCATGCAGGTGCAGCAAGCAATTTGGAAGGCAAATGGCATGTTGGTCTTTATTGCAAGGGCATTGGAGTACAAGAATAAAGAAGTATTGCTACAGTTGTATAGGGTTTTGATGAGTCGACATCTGGAAAATTGTTTGCACTTTTTGTCTCCACATTTAAGAAAAGATATACTTGCACTGGAGGTGGTACAGTTAAAGTTCATTTGATTGGTCACTGGGATGAGGGGTTGTCCTATGATGAAAGGCTAAGTAAATTGGGCTAATATTCCCTGGAGTTTAGAGAATGAGAGGCAGTCTCATTGAAACCTACAAATTCAGAGGGGCTTTGAGAGGGTAGACGCTGAGAGACTGTTTCCATTGGCTGGGAGCACAATCTTGAACTAAAGGGCCAATTATTTAGGGCTGAGATGAGGAGAAATTATTTTATTGAAAAGGTTGTGAATCTTTGGAATTTGAGGGTAATGGATGCTCCATCATTGAATATGTTTAAGGCTGGGTAGACAGATTTTTGGTCTTACCGGAAATTAAGGGATAAGGGGAATGGGCAGGAAAATGGAGTTGAAGCCCAAGATCAGCCATAATTTTATTGAGTGGCAGAGCAGGCTTGATGGGCTGAATGGTCTACTCCTGCTCCTATTTCTTGTGTCCTAGTGTTCATTAGTGTTGAACAGGTTGAGCAGACCAAATATAGCCCATGTAAATCACATGTATCTCCACCTAACCCAACCAAATGAGTGTTGAGTGAACTACTGTTAAACAAAGGTTTCTGCAGATATTCCTAAACTCATTGTATGCTGTGCAAAAATTTTAAAAATCATAAGTGCAGCAAATTATCAATTTGTGAGATGATTACATTAACTCAATTTTAATGTGCTGCAGCCTATGAAATGTATATTTTTTATTTGTTTTAAATTGGTCATTTTTGCCAATAGAAAGACATATTTATTTGTGTGTACATATTTATATGTGTATATATATATATATATATATATATATTTGCAGCAAAAACACAAAATGCTGTCACTGGGTGGGATTTTCCAGTCCCGCCAATGGCAGGCATCATCGCAGGCGGGACAGGAAAATTTGGCTGCTCCCGAAATTTTCCCATCCCGCTCACAATGATGCCCAACGCCAGCGGGACTGGAAAATCCTGGCCAATGTTTAATATTGGTAACAAGGCAATCAATTTGTGCACAGGAAGCTGCCATCAACAGCAATGAAATCATCTATTTTACTGACGTCTTTTATTCATTCTTAGGATGTGGGTATCACTGGAAAGGACAACATTTTTTGCCCATTCCTAATTGCCTTTCAGACGATGGTGGTGAGCCACCTTCCTAAACCGCTGCAGCTCATGTAGTGAAACCCATATTGCTATTCAGGAGGGGGTTCCAGGATGTTGACCCAGTGACAGTGATAAATTTCCAAATCAAGATGCTATGTGACTTGCAGGTGGTGATGTTTTGAGGCACTTGCTGCCCTTGTCATTAGGTGATACAGGCCACAAAATTGAGACCTGCTGGCAAAGAAGATTTGACAAGTTGATACAATGCATCTTGTATACAGTACACACTGCAGTCACAGTGTGCCAGTGCTGGTGTGAGTGAATGTTAAAGGTGCTGACCTTGGGCAGGAATCTCCCCCTGTCAGGGGTGAAGTTGAAGGGCGGGCACGCACAGGCGTGCTTCGGAATGGTGCCCCCTATTGGCGGCACGGCGCCATTTTATGTGGGCGGGCCAATTAAGGCCTGCCCAGTATGACGTCCGCATAGAAGCTCTGTGCCAGTGGTGGGGGGGGAATCCCAAAATCAAGAGTGCGCTCTTTTGCACATGCACACGAAAGAGTGCACTCATCTCCCTGAGGCTAAGTGCTGCCTCAGGGAGATCGACTATAAATGTAAAAAAAACTAAAATTAGAATAACAAAGTTTCCCGAACATGTTCCTTCATGTGACACTATCACATGAGTTGGGATATGTCCATAATTTTTACAAAAACTTTATTAAAATTATTTAAAACCTACATGTAACCTCATCCCGCTCTTGGATGAGGTTTCATGCTTTTTCTAATTCCTGCTGGGGCTCCTGGCCTACCCGCCAACCTTAAGGTTAGACAGACAGCTCCACTAATTAGTTTAATTACTCTGTCAATGGCCTCAATTGGCCATTGACAGGTTGGTGGGCGCACAGCCGATTTTGCTGCAGCCCCGCCTTCCAGAACATTTAAATGGGGCGCGGTGACGTCAGGAGTTCCGCCCGATGTCACCATGCATCATTTTACATGTCAGCGAGCGGGCCCCACCCCCCCGCTTGCCGACGGGAAAACTCTGCCCCTTGAGTGTTGTTGGAACTGCACTTATATAGGCAATGAAGAGAACTCCAACACACTTCTAACTTGTACCTTTAAGTGACAAGAACTTGCATTTATATTGTACCTTTAATGTAATAAAACATCCCAAGGCTTGGCATTAGTAAACAAAATATGTCACTGAGCCACATAAAGAGATAATAGGGCAGAATCAAAAGCTTGGTCAAGGACATGGGTTTTAAGGTGTATCATAAGGGAGGAAAGCAAGATGGAGGGATTTAGGGAGGGAATCCCAGAGTTTAGGGCCTAGGCAGCTGAAGGCAATGCCCCTAGCGGTGAAATGATTTAAAAACTGGGCGCTTAAGGCCAGAGTCAGAAAAGTGCAGATATCTTGGAGGGTCGTAGAGCTAGAGGGGAAGGGTGAGGCCACAGAGGGATTTGAAAACAAAAGTGAAAATTTTAAAATTGAAGTGTTGCTTAACTGGGAACCAGTGTAGGTCAACAAACACAGAGATAATGGCAAGAATCTTCGGGTCGGTGAGCGGGGCCTGATGCATAAAATGACACGCGGTGACATCGGGCGTACATCCCAACGTCACCGTGCATCATTCAGATTTTCAGTTTGGCGGGCATGCACCAGAGTCGGCTGCGCGCCGGCCAAACTGTCAAAGGCCATTTAAATCATTAACATAGCTTACTGTCCAACCTTAAGGCTGGCGGGCAGGCAAAGAGCCCAGGTGGCCTTTACATTTTTCATGAAACCTCATCCATGGGCGGGATGAGGTTCCATGAAGGTTTCTAAACTTCAATAAAAATTTTTAATAAAATTCATAATCTTATCTCAGCTCATGTGATAGTGTCACATGAGGGGATCTGTCTTAATTTTTTTTTTCTTTTTTTATTTAAATTTTTTAAAATCAAACTAATCTCCCTGAGGCAGCTCTGTGCCTCGGGGAGATTTCACCGCTTCTGGGTGCACGTCGTGCTAGGCAGACCTTAAGTGGTTCGCCCACGTAAAATAGCAGCGCGCAGCCGATTGCAGGCGGCGATCAGCTGCGCGTCTGCCTGCGCCTGCTCCCGCTCAGCTCCCACAACGGGGAGAGAATTCTCCCCAGTGAGCAAGTGAGGTTTGATGCAAGTTAGAATACGAATATTTGTGGAACCTCCCCCTGTTAGTTTTTAAATTGTCCAGCACCATTCATGACTAGATCATGCAGGACTGCAAGTTTAGATCTGATCCGTTGGTTGTGCAATTGCTTAGCTCTGTCTTTTGTATGCTGTTTCCACTGATTGACATGTAAGTAGTCCTGTATTGTAGCTTCACCAGATTGACATCCCATTTTTAGGTTTGCCTGCTGCTACTCCTGGCATGCTCTCCTGCACTCTTCATTGATCCCTCAGCTTGAAGGTAATGGTAGAGTGAGGGATATGCTGGGCCATGAAGTTACAGGTTTTGGTTAAATTCAATTCTGCTGCTGCTGATGGCCCACACCACTTCGTGGATACCCAGTTTTGAGTTGCTAGATCTGTTCATAATCTATTCCATTCGGCATGGTGGTAGTGACACACAACATGATGGAGGGAATCCTCAATGTCAAGATGGGTCTTCAACTCCAGAAGGACTATGCGGTGATAAACCCTCCCAATTTGTGACCGGTAGACTGGTGAAGACAAAGTGAAGTAGGTTTATCCCCTTTGTAGGTTCCCTCACCACCTGCCGCAGACACTGTCAAGCAGCTATGTCCTTTAGGATTCAGCCAGCAGCAATGTCCTCAACCTATCTTGGTAAGGGGCTTTGAAGCCCCCACTCGGAGTACTTTCTGTGTCCTTGCCACCCTCAGTGCTTCTTCAAATTGTTGTTGAAATGGAAGAGTACTGATTCATCAGCTGAAGGGGGACAGCAGTGTGGGGTGGGCTCATGATAAAAAGCAAGGGATTTCTTTGCCCATGTTTTAAGACTTAATGGCGCCTGAAGTCAAGGTTGGGGATTTCCAACCTCCCGATTGTATACCACTGTGCTGCCACCTCTGGTGGGTCTGTCCTGCAGGTGGGATGGTGATGGTGGTGACTGGGGCATTGGCTGTTGGAATAGAATCGGTGTGTAGGTCTATGTCACACTGTTGCTTGACTGGTCTGTGGGACAGCTCTCCCAATTTTGGCATAAACCTCCAGATGTTAGTAAGGAGGACTTTGCAGGGTTGACAGGGTGATATTTACCAGTGTCATTTCCTGTGCCCAGGGTGAAACTTCTGGGGAAAAATTTTCCACTGTTGGGGGCAAATTGCGGGAGCGGAAGCGGGCGCACCTTCGATTGGCGCCCCTGATTGGGAGCACGTCACCATTTTACGTGGGTGGGACAATTAAAGCCCATCCAGCATGACGTCTGCCAGGAAGTGGGCCGGGGGTGGGGGGGGGGGCGGGAATTCTCTCAGCCGGGACTGTGTTCTTTCGCGCATGCGCATGAAAGAGCAAGCTCATCTCCCTGAAGCTAAGTGCTGCCTCAGGGAGATAAGCTCTGATTTCAAACTTTTATTAATCATGTTTAAAAATTTTCTCTGCCATGTCCCCTCATGTCACACTGTCACATGAGTTGGGACATGTCCATAAGTTTTATTGAAACCTTTCTTAAAAATTTAAATACCCTCATGAAACCTCATCCCGCCCGTGGATGAGGTTTCATGCTTTTTCCGAAGCCCGCCAGGGCTCCACGCCTGCCCGCCAGCCTTAAGGCTGGACAGGCAGGTCCACTAATAGAACCATAGAACCATAGAAAAGTTACAGCACAGAAAGAGGCCATTTGGTCCATCTTGTCCATGCCAGCCCGAGGACACACAGCTGCCCTTTCTAATCCCACCTTCCTGCACCTGGCCCATAGCCCTGCAGCTTACAGCACTTTAGGTGCAGATCCAGGGACTTTTTAAAAGAGTTTAAAGTTACTGCCTCTACCACCAACTTGGGCAGCGAATTCCAGACACCCACTACCCTCTGTGTAAAAAAGTTCTTCCTCATGTTCCCCCTACACCTTCTGCCACTTATCTTGAATCTATGTCCTCTGGTTTTAGAATTTTCCATCAAGGGAAACAATTTTATCCTGTCCGCTCTATCTATCCCCCTCATAATTTTGTACACCTCAATCAAGTCACCTCTCAGCCTTCTTTGTTCTAAGGAAAATAACCCCAACCTATCCAATCTCTCCTCGTAGCTACACCTTCCTAACCCTGGCAATGTTTTTGTAAACCTCCTCTGCACTCTCTCCAGAGCTATTACATCCTTCCTGTAATGTGATGACAAGAACTACACACAATACTCCAGTTGTGGCCTCACCAGTGTTTTATACAATTCCAACATTATATCCTTACTTTTATATTCTATACCTCTGCCAGTGAAGGAGAGCATTCCATATGCCTTCTTTACAACCTTGTCTACTTGAACTGTTGCCTTCAGGGACCTGTGTACTTGTACGCCAAGATCTCTCACTTCATCTATCCCTCTTAGTATATTCCCATTTATTGTGTAATTTGCTGTAACTGTTTGACCTCCCTAAATGTATTACCTCACACCTCTCTATGTTAAAATCCTTCTGCCACTTTACCGCCCACTCCACCAACACATCTATATCATTTTGGAGATTATGGCTGTCCTCTACACTATCCACTACTCGGCCGATCTTTCTGTCATCTGCAAATTTCCCAATCATGCCCCCCACGTTCACGTCCAAATCATTAATATATAACACAAACAGCAAGAGTCCCAACACCGAGCCCTGTAGAACACCACTTGAGACAACTTTCCATTTGCAAGGGCATCCATCGACCATTACTCTTTGTTTCTTGTTACAAAGCCAATCTTTTATCCAGTTTGCCACATTACCTTGAATCCCATAGGCTTTTACTTACCTGACCAATCTGCCATGTGGGACCTTGTCAAATGCCTTGCCAAAATGCATATACACAGCTTCCACTGCACTACCTTCATCAATCCTTCTTGTCACTTCCTCAAAGAATTCAATCAAGTTTGTGAGGCAAGACCTTCCTTTAACAAATCCATGCTGACCATCCCTGACTAGTCCATGCCGTTCCACATGGCAGTTAATCCTATCTCTCAGGATTGTTTCTACTAATTTGCTCACCACCGATGTAAGACTAACTGGCCTATAATTGTTTGGCATTTCCTCTGATCCCTTTTTAAACAATGGAACTACGTTTGCATTTCTCCAGTCCTCCAGTACCTTCCCTGTATCTAATGAAGATTGAAAAATCATCCTCGGAGCATCTTCTATATCCTCCCTGACTCCTTCAGCAGCCTCGAAAACAATCCATTTGGCCCTGGTGACTTATCCACTTTCAAGGATTTCAGCCCTTTGAGTACTTCCTCTCTCTTTATGACTATCCTGTCCAATATCTTGCAGTGTTCCTCCTGGGCTACTATATCTACATCCTCCCTTTCCTTTGTAAACATGGAGTCAAAGTATTCATTCAAAACCCTTCCCACAGCCTCTGCATCTACACACAAGTTTCCATCTTCATCTCTGTTAGGACCCACTTTTTCCTTAACTAACATTTTAGCATTAATGTATTGGTAAAACATCTTTGGGTTATCTTTAACTTTACTTGCTAGTCTTTTTTCATGCCCTCTCTTTGATTTCCTTACTTCCTTTTTTTACTTCATCCCTGCACTTCCTATATTTGATTGGGCTATCTGCAGTGCTTAGTTCTTTGTGCCTATTGTATGCTTTCTTTACCTGTTTGATCTTCCCCTGTATTCCTCTGGACAACCAAGGAGGTCTAGATTTGGCAGTACCACTCTTATTTTTGTAGGGAACATGTCTACTTTGTACAATTAGGATCTTGTTTTTTAGTTCTTCCTACTGGTTTTCCACTGTTTTATCCTCCAGCGGTGCTGTCCGGGCCACCTCAGCCAAGTTCTTTCTCATTTCTGCAAAATTTGCCTTCCCCCAGTTCATGACTTTTACTCCTGCCTTATCTCTGTCCTTTTCCATGGTAATGCTAAATCTAACTGAATTGTGATCACTGTCCCTGATATGGTCGCCAACTGTCACTTCACCCACTTGCCCTTCTACATTCCCCAAGACTAGGTCTAGAATTGCATTTCCTCTCGTTGGGTTTGTCACTAATTGGTTGAAAAAATTTTCCTGGACACACTGCATGAATTTTTCTCCCTCAATGACCCTTATATTGTTTGAATCCCAGTTGATATTAGGTTAATTAATGACCTTAACTAGTTTCTCAATGTCCTCAATCGGCCGTTGGCAGATCGGTGAGCGCGCAGCTGACTCGGCTGCACCTCCACCAACCTGAAAATGGAAATGACAGGGTGATGTCGGGCATTCCACCTGACGTCAACCCACTGTCGGCTAGCGGGCCCTGCCCCAGCTCGTCGTCCAGAAAATCTGGCCCCGGTTTCATTTCATTTTTTAGCCTTTATAGCAGTTTGATGCAACTGAGTGACTTCAGCCCATCCCTAATTGCCCTTGAACTGAATGGCTTGCTAGGCATTTTCAGGGGGCAGTTAAGAGTTCCTGTCAGCCAAGCCAGATAAATTAATGAAACAGATGGGTTTTTACAACAACCGATGATAGTTGTTATGATCACCATTACTGTAACTAGCTTTATATTTCAGATTTATTAATTGAATTTAAGTTGCACAAGCTGCCATAGTTGGATTTGAACCTGTACCCACAGACCATTTGCCTGGGCCAATGGACTACTAGTCCAGTGACATTACGATGACACCACTGCCTGCCAGGAATATAATTGAGACAATTCAGACTTGTAGAAAGTACAGAAAAATGCACAAATAGCAGTGGAGGAGGGGTTGGGAAAGGAGGATAAAAAAATGGGAGGGTGTACACAACAAATAAAAAAAAGAGAAGGAACAAACATGCAGGAAATGCAGCAGATGTGAGATTAAAACAGAAAAAAGCAAGTAAAATACAATAGAGTCTCCAACCTTGAGATGAAAATATTCCAGATGCACACAGTGAGCCCAAGTTTCCACCTGTGCTGAGCTTTGATGAACGGTTGTGTCTCTTCTTCTCAGCCACTGTCAGAGTCTTTCCACAGCACAAGTATCCACTACTGTGAAGGAAATGGATGTTGTAAGCAAGGCCTGAAGTTACTAAAGTCAGTGTAAAGACCCAGAGCTTCAGAGTGTTCAGAAAGATGAGATATCACTCCTGAAATTTAATTTGAGCTTCATTAGGACAAGGAGAGGTCACTTTAAGAGTCACAAGTGAGTCAAGGTCTTACTTTTTGAAGGAAGAAGGTGTTCAACAAATTACTCATCTAATCTATTTTTGCTTTCCCCAGTGCAGAGGAGATTGTACTGTGAGCAGTGAATGTAGTATCGGAGATTAAAGGAAGTACATATCCATTTCTGCCTCATATTGAAGGAGTATTTGTGACAGTTGTATAGGATGAGGTTAATGAAACCAATGTTGCAACCCCTGTGGTTGCACAGCTGGAAGTGGGAGTGCTGGAAGAATGGACAAACATAATATGAAGGGTCCAATGGAGAGGAGAGGGAGGGGCATAAGGTACTTACTTATGGGATTGCTTCTTGGGAGATGACCTGGCTGATGTGGAAGTTTGTAGGAAGGTGAGAATGAGAGGGATTTGTTGTGAGAGAAGGTGCAGAGGTTAACAGCAGAATCCCAGGAAAATAGGGCATGAATGGTCAAAGTAATAATGCAGCTGCAGGGAAAAGGGAGGTACTTTGGAAGTTCTGCTGTGGAAAGCGGAGTCATCAAAGCAAATGTGGTGGAGACTGAGAAACTGGGAAGAGGGATTAGAGCCACTCAAGCTATGGAGTGGGAAGAAGTATAATCAGGATAGTAAAGGGAGTTGTAATAAATGACGGTGGAAAGATCATTGCCAAGAATAAAAATGGAGAAGAAGAAGCCAGAATGAAAAAGTCAAATAAATGAATGAATATAAATGAGGGTGGAAAACAGAAGTAAAATTAATGGCATTCCCTTCCTGCACAAAGAGGAAGTGGCATCAACATGACCAACAACTCACTTTAGGAAGCGAAGGAGGCCTGAGTAGGATTGGAACAAAGTGCATTTAGCATAATATGCAAAAAGCCAGGCGTATTTGGGACCCATGTGATTTCCATAGTGACAATATTTAGGTGTTCTTGAGACTTGAGCACAAAAAATTAAGACTGACTCTCCAGTGCAGCACTAAGGGTGTGCTGCACTGTTGGATGTGCCTTCCTTTGGATGAGGACATTAAACTGAGGTGCTGTCTGCCCTCTCAGGTGGACATAAGTAATCCCATGGCACTATTTCAAAGAAGAGCAGGGAGTTGTTCCTGGTGACTTAGCCAATATTTATCCCTGAACCAACATCACAATAACTGATTGTCTGGTTATTTATCACATTTTTTCGAGGGAGCTTGCTGTGTGCAAATTGGCTGCTGTGTTTCCTATAGGACAACAGTAACTACAGTTCAAAAACAGCACACATTGGCAGTAAAGCACTTTGAGAAATCTGGTGGTTATGAAAAGTGCTGAATAAGTCTTTAAGGTGGGTAAAGGTTCAGATTACACTTCTTGCAGAAGGGTAATGGTGGATGGGGATAGATTGGGCCATTATTAAGGAAAGAAATGGAACCCAGGGATCATGTTGCTGAAGGTTACGGAGGCTAGACATTGGTGAATAGGAGATGTTGGTGAGGAGATGCTCTGAAATCTCTACAGTGATGGAGGACATCAGAAAAGTCACAGACAGATGTTGAACAAATGGAGAAAGAACAGAATCTAGATAAACAGCCAGAATCACTCTGAAAGAATCATCCTGCTTAGACAGTCCTGGTCTGTATCTTAGATGCAAGTTTGAGGAACAACAAAATTGGAGCCTATGGTTGTAGGATGTCCAAATGACACTGGTAACAATATAATGACATAACCTTGCTATTCGAGTTCAAATACATTTCTTAGTTGTTTTAGGATAATTGTAAGAATTTTGGCTCTGATTATAGCAAATGAGTGATTGCGATATAATTTTTATAATGCTCATGATTATTACAACAGAACCATTTGCAATTTATAAAAATCAGCTAAGAATCATGTGCTGGAAATTTTAGACAGATAAATAAGGTCATACACGGGAGGCAGTGGCATAGTGATAATTTTACTGGGCTAGTAATCCAAAGCCCCAGGTCATGCTCTGGGACTGGGGTTTGAATCCCACCACAGCAAATGATAAAATTTGAATTCAATAGAAACCTGGAATTAAAAGTCTGATGATGACCACAAAACCATTGCAGATTGTTGTAAAAACCCATTTGGTTCACTAACGTCCTTTAGGGAAGGAAATCTGCGTCCTTACCTTGTCTGACTCCAGACCCACCGCAATGTAGTTGACTCTTAAATGCCTTCTGAACAAGGGCAATTAGGGATGTGCAATAAATGGTGACTGAGCCAGCAATGCCCACATCCCATGAACAAATTTTTTAAAATGTGCTAGTGTATGCCAGAGGCAATATACCTGTGTTCACACAAAGATTACCTGCAAAGCTTGTTTCTGATCCCAGCTGAGAAATCTGAGGGTAACAGCAAGCATAGGTACATTGCATCCTCCCAAAGAAGAATGTTAATTATGACAAATTCTGGAAACTCTCAGCAGGTCAGGCAGCATTTGTAAAGAAAGCAAGGTAAGGTTAAGGTTTCAAGTCAGTTGTAATAATTATAGATTTGGGAAATGTAGGACTGTAGCTTTAAGGATAATCCTGTGTTGTACGATCACATGATGATAAGATCACAGAGATGAGGAGGAATTACTTTTCTCAAAGGGTCGTGAATCTGTGGAATTCACTACCTCAGAGTGCAGTGGATGCCGGGGCGCTGACTAAATCTAAGGAGGAGATAGATTTTTAATTAGTAATGGGTTGAAAGGTTATGGGGAGAGGGTGGGAAATTGGAGTTGAGGTCGAAGTTAGATCAGCCATGATCGTATTGAATGGTGGGGCAGGCTTGAGGGGCTGAATTGCCTACTCCTGCTCCATGTTCTTGTGTTCTTATGTTCTTATGATCTGTGTAAACCAATGTGTTAACAGCATGGGGAACTTCGACAGGAGCGAGTTCTTCTTCAGTTATGGAGTTTGTTGCTGCTGCTGTCTTGTAAATTAAGTTAAATGTTTCCACTAAGAAAAGTTGTCTGAAGAACAGCTCAATAACATCAGTGAACCTCCATTAAATCCCTGGAAAGTCATCGACCTCTTCTTCTCTCCACAAGTGCTGCCTGACCTGCTGAATGTTTCCAGCAGTTTCTCTTTTCATTTCAGATTAGAACAACTCCAGTACACCTCTAGTCGCTGGATCCACAGCAAATTGCACAGCCCCAGCAAGAAGGTCACTTATCTTTCCACCGCCCACACCCCAGCTAAATGCCATTCCCACCCCTCCACATTGTGGAGTATGGTAGGACATTTTTGAAAGGAATTTAGAAAGCAAAAAATAGATATTTTGTGGAGCTCTGTAAAAATAAGTTAACATATCTGCATATTGAATGGCTGATGTACTGCATTTGTTGGGTGAGGTTGTTTTTGATCAAACAGATGTTTGTCATCGGATATGGCTGAAGGTAAAGATCATTTCAGAGGTACAGTTTACACATACAGTTGGATGAAAATTGCAGTTGCATGTTGTATTCAGCATAATTTTCTCATTTTATTATTAACTCTATTCAAGGGAAGCTACAAAATCTGTTTTGGGCAGTCTAGGTGAATTAAACATGCATGAATCATTTCATGAAAAGGTTCTTCCCTTTTCCCCCTCCCTGCAATAATTCTGGTGATTTTACTGATGGTAGAAATAATTAAACTTCCAAAAACAATAAAACCTCAATTGTGCTAAGTAACAAAGAACTCATTTCCATTATTAATTTCCTTTCATACATTTGGTGAAAAGAAATTATTATATTGCTGTGGTCCTTGTGGAATTTAATTCACTCCAACATCTTTAACAAAGCACTCTATCATTCTTCAGCGGTAGATCTAAGCTGATTAACAGTATAAAGTGTGTTCCTTAATGAGGCTCCATATTCAGAGGGTTGGTAATTCCAGGGGCACTGTCACACCTTGCTTGTGTAATGCACTGGAGACCTTGCAGTAGATTCCTTTCTGTGTCTGTGTGATGTACATCTCGTACACACTGAATGTCATTAATTCAAACTTATCTGTGCAGAACCTGTGCTCTCAGCCATCCCTGCTTCAATGGCAGATAAGGTCGATCTTGCAGCGACTATGTCCTTTGGGAAACACATCCTGAAGGACAAAGGGGCCAATTAAGACAGCAAAACACCAGCAGAAAAATGTGGGAAATACGTGAAGAGAAAAACATTAGGAAGGAAAGTTATTAACTTCCCAAGGCACAGTGTTATCCTTTTGGAAAAGCAGCATTTCTTATCCACTCAGAGTGAAGAATTGTAAAAAATCACAATGTCTATGGTTGATTTTCAGAAACTGATTTCAAAACCGGCAATAATGTAAAGTTTTACATGAAGCACAACTAC
Source organism: Carcharodon carcharias (assembly GCF_017639515.1). NCBI lineage: Eukaryota > Metazoa > Chordata > Chondrichthyes > Lamniformes > Lamnidae > Carcharodon > Carcharodon carcharias. Next base: position 61,719,710 of record NC_054480.1, on the reverse strand, counting down.
TGCAGTACAATTGTATATTGTGAACTATTTCAATTATCAAGGTGATTGTGTATTATGCATCGGTTCGGCTTAAAAATGATAGATTTCAGAGCAAATACTGATTTCTACCAATCGTGAGACTATATCTGCTGTGGACAATGCAGATTGTTTCTGTGTGGAGTACATGTGCCATTAATTCCTGTCAGAGTTCTCCTAATTGAGAAGTGGCATAAAGGTTTTCCTTTTTGGCTCTTTTTATTTGCCTCTTCTGTGACATTACATAGAAAGGGGTATAAGGAGTGTAAGGGAGAGTAGCACCTCTCACAGGTGGGCTCACTGCACTCTTTTGAGTGCAGAATCTTCACCAGGATCCTTCTGAACCATTAAGGGCAACATCTCGACAAGGATCTGCTGTCAGAAAGTCAGTGAGGTTTCAGAAAAGGCCAAGGAATTACAGATATGTTGTTTGCAGGTAGACAACTCCAGGATCAATGCCAAGAACAGATTATATATCTCGACACCACGTTTGTTGACCAGACCAAGGTCTTTGACAAAATCAGCCATGAGAGACTTTGGGAGGTAATGGAGAAATTTGGCTATCCTGAGGAATTCATCACAATAGTTTGACAGTTCCATGAAGGCATACTTGTGAGTGTCCTGGATGATTGGGAGCCTTCTGACCCATTCCCAGTTACTAATGGAGTTAAAAAGGGCTGCGAGCTAGTGCCAACCCTCTTCAGCATGTTTTCTCCACTGTGCTTTCCAATGCCATGATGATGATCCTAGGATCAAAATCGCATATTGCATGAATGGGAAGCTGCTCACTCTGAGACAACTCACAATTTCCTGTTTGCTGATGACCGTTCACTAGCTGTCAGTTCAAAACTGGACATGCAGTGTAACATGGGCTTGCTCCCTAATGCATGTAACAAACTTGGCCTTACGATCAGCACAAAGAAAACTGCAGTAATGCACCAGCCTGCTCCAGGAAAGGCCAGAATCTGTCAGCAGTGAATAGGTTCACTTATTTTGGCAGCACACTCTCTTGAGCTGCCTTTGTTGATGATGAGACACATGCAAGAATTGCCAAAGCAAGTGTAGCTTTCAGTAAACTTCAAACAATAGTCATGGGAATGAAAAGAGTAAGTCTGCCAACCAAACTGAAAGTCCATTGAGCAATCTGCCTACTCTCCTCTACACTTGCAAGACTTGCACTGTGTACCAGCATCAAGTCAAGAAGTTCAGCCTCTTTCACTTGAGCTGATGTTTGAAGATTCTGCAGATCTGATGACAGGAAAAAATACCAGACACTGAGGTACTCACCTGAGCTGGCATGCCAAGCATCCACACCATATTGAGACAGTCACATCTGAGTTGGGCTGGTCATTTTAAAAAATATATCCTTTCATGGGATGTGGGTGTCGCTGGCAAGGCCATCATTTGTGGCCCATTCCTAATTGCCCTTGAACTGAGTGACTTGCTAGGCCACTTCAGAGGGCAGGTAAGAGTCAACCCCTTTGTTGTTGTTCTGGAGTCACATGTAGGCCAGACCGGGTAAGGATGGAAGATTTCCTTCCCTAAAGGGACATTAGTGAACCAGATAGGTCTTTACAACAATCAATGATAGTTTCACGGACAACGTTACTGAGACTAGCTTTCAATTCCAGATTTTGTGAATTGAATTTAAATTTCACCAGCTGCGATTTGAACTCATATCCCCAGAGCCTGGGCCTCTGGATTACATTACCACTACACCACCATCTCCCCCTAAACTGTAACTAGAATATTTGATTACTAAAGCGAATCTGAGAGTCCTCGGAGAAGTTCACCCAGGATTGCTGCACCTGGCTCAACCAATTAAAAAACAGTGTAGCCTCTTCAAAAGCAAGTGCATATCAGAGGCAGAAAGAAATCAGAAAGAGAAGAAGTCCCAAGCTAGCAACTCATCCAAAATTCAGTCGTTTGCAGTATCCTATCGTATTTGCAGCAGAACTTTCAGGTGCTGATTTGCCTTAGCAGTCATCTACGTGACTACCCAGTTAATGAACGTACTCATCTTCACTTTGAAGGATGAACAAGGAAAAGAAGGACAGATATAAGAAGTGTTTAGCCTACAGGAGTAGAACGGGTACAACAAAGCCCAATTTTCGCTACCAACACCAAGCCCTCTGAGAGACTCTGAAAAATGATTGCATGTGCGATCTGATTTTCACAGGCCAAAGGCCTAATCCCGTTTCACACAGGGCACCTTAATTAATATGAATTCGGTTGAACATGTGCATCCTATATTGAGACCATTGGTGCCCGTTTCACAACCAAAAAATGGGACCTGCTCAATCAAATTTCTAGACCGGTATGTATCTTTTATTTTCGTCCAACCTTCTCATCATTTCTTTCTTCCTTTCCAGACTCTGCTAATTTTTTAAGTCCTCTAGCTCTCATTCAAGTGGCATTATTTAATGGAGAGTTTCTTAATCTAACCCACCTCTCATAGAAACTGATAGGAGCAGCCTTCCATTTAGCATCTTGTTTGACTTAACTTTCCACAATGGCGGATGGTCAGTCCTGCCAGATTCCTGCTGGTCAGATTAAGGTAAAATTACTCCCCATTCTAAGCAAGCCATTTAATTATAAGAGACATTACAACCTAGTCTATTGCTGTCTTTGCTACCAATCCCATTCACACACCTTCCAGAATGAACATCTGGCTACTGATCAGAACCTGGCCGATGTACTATTTGCCTTCCTTTTTGATTCAGAGACACTTGGGCCATTTATAGCATCTCCAATAGTATTTTTCCTGAGAGCCGTTAACTGCACCCAAACTATAGATTGAATTTGGCTCCATCCTAGTCTCATTGTTTAGCAGCAGATCAGGGGATGTAGGTGTTTGACCCATGAATAATAACAGTAAAAAGTTGGTGTGAGTACAATCCAGGAATTTTATGCTAACATTTTTCTAAGATTATTAACTGGAGCAATCTCACCCTCCACCTGCTTCATTCACCAACAACCTGGATTTGTATAATGCCTTTAACATAACAGAATGTCCAAAGGTGCTTCACAGAAGCATAATTAAACCATGTTGACACTAAGCCAAAGAAGGGGACATTTGAACAGGTGCTGGGTTTTAAGAAGCATCTTAAAGGAGAAGAGACAGACAATTGTCAAGCTTGGGACCTGCAAAGCTGAGGACATAGTGCCAATAGTGGAGCAAAGGAATTCAAGAATGCAGAAGAGAACAGATTTGGAGGAACTCTAAGTTCTCTTTGAGTTATTGGGCTACAGGAGGAGACTTCTATTTCCAGGTTTTTAAAGTAATAAAACATCTAGCCATCCCAGTTTTGGGCACAGGAAGCTCTTGGGGAAGCATAAAATCAAATACACATTGTGTACATTATTCCCACAGTGCATGTACAAATTGTACACAGCAAAGCATCATTGCTCTTGTAGCGATCATGAAATAACTCAGGCCACAGTTCTGAAGTTTATTTTGCTTTCTGAATTGTCTCACTACAAGTTGCTCCAAATTATAAAATTTCCCAAGAATGTACAGATCTGGATAACAATATATCCTAGGTATTGAAGAAAATGAGAGTGGAATTTGCAGGGGCACTGGCCATAATATTTCAGCCTTTCCTAGACTCAGGGGAGGTGCCAGAGGACTGGAGAATTGCAAACATTATGCCCTCATTCAAAAAAAGTTGTAAGGGAATTACAAACCAGTCTGTTTAACTTAGCTGGTGGGGAAGCTTCTAGATACAATTATTCAGAATAGAATTAATAGTCATGTGGAAAAATATTGGTTGATTAGGAAGACCCAGCAGGGATTTCTTAAAGGAAACTTGTGTTTAACTAACTTGCTGGAGTTTTTTGAAGAGGTATTAGAGAGGGTTGATGAGGGTAATGCTGTTGATGTGGTGTACACAGGCTTCCAAAAGGCACTCAATACAGTGCCACACAACAGACTTGTGAGAAAAGTTATAGCTCATGGAATAAAAGGGACAATGGGAACATGGGTACAAATTGGCTGAGTAATAGGGTACAGCAAGTAATGGTTAATGGATACTTTTGGGCTGGAGGAAGGTTTGTAGTGGTGTTCCCCATGAGTTGGCTTTGGGGTCCTACTTTTCCCAATATAGATTAATGATCTAGATCTTGGTGTGCAGGAGACAACTTCAAAGTTTGCAGGTGATACAAAACTTGGAAGTATTGTATACTGTAAGGAGGAAAGTGTAGAACATAAGACAAGTTGGTGGAATGGGAGACAGATGGAAGATGAAGGTCAATGCAGAGAAATGTGAGGTGATTCCAGAATCTCAAGGACGAGATACACAAAGGACCACGAATGGTGATAATTTCTGCACCATACTTTTCTGACATGTTTGAGACCTGTCAACACGGAGTAGTTCCTGACGAATCTTGATGAGCTTGTCAGTCCCGAAGGTATTGACCCACACAGATATGAATCTACCTAGTTTTATCAGCTCATCTCTTGCAAAACTGTAATAGCTGGTACCATATACACCGTAATGAGCTATGGAAAAGACCACAGAAAACCCATGGAATGGTCCAGGGAACACTCTGACTATCAAGCCAGAATGCAAAACATCAGCATTGCCCTGTGCAAAAGCAAAATACTGCAGATTCACCTACTGGCCAGTCTAGAAAATGTAATGCATGTCAGCAAATTTAGATTCTAGCTCTGCAAGTTAAGATACTTATTGAAAAAAATAACAATTGAATAATGTAAGCATATGAAGAGAGGTAGGCCATCCAGCCAGGTCTGCCATTCAATTATATCTTGGCTGATCTGCACCTCCACTCCATTTACATGTCTTTCTGTCTTATTCCTATCCTAACACAAATGCACCAATCACAGTCTTGAAAACAGGAACATGTGACTGAGATATGGAATGTTAAGCATATTCGATTAATCCCGATGATTCAATATTAGAATGTTTTACATTGATATGTGTTTCCACTCACCATTATGCACAGTTTTCTCTACTTCAACATTTTCACACTATTCACAATTTATTGACCAAAAGAATGAAAGAGGCATAGGTCTTGGTTAATGATGTTCTCGATCTTATCTCCAAAAGATACATTAGACATGAACATCATCATGACTTCTCCCTCTGGGAACAGACCTCACCTTTTCTCATCACTTATCTGTACCTTGTGCTGAATAATGGGAATAAACCTACTATCGATTCCTACCCCTGGTGCAGTCCATTGCCAAAAATGATCAGTGTGGACACTGGAGTATTTCCTTGGAAAGTGAAACTGTCTAATCTTTACAGAGCTCGGCATCAGCATTGCACAATAATCTAGAGAAAAATTTTTACAGGTTTTGACAAAGATTTTAACAACCACTTTGATTCCTGTTTGAAGATAGTAAAAACAATTCACTGAATGTACAGGAGTTAACAACAGTGCTGGAATAGAAAATCTTGAAAAATACTGACAGGGAAACATGATAAGCATAGCCCAGTGGAAGAATGCACAGCCACTGAGCTAGAATGGCCTATAGATTAAATAATATAGTGCCCATATTTCCTATGTTGTGCATGTAAATGGACTAAAAGTGGCAGATTTTCTACCTGAATGTAAAACTCACATTGCATGTTAGCTACTCACTGCCCTCTTTCCATCTCCATTAATTTCAATGCAAATGAAAATTGGACTGTTTCTATAATGGGTGGGTGATCTGCAAAGCTAGTGGTGGCCTGGTGATAAGTTGAAAATCTAACCCATACTGTGTAACTAATGATTCCATGGCCAGAATTTTTCACTCATCAGGCGGGCGCTTGCCCGACACGAATGAGCGTAAAATGACGGGTGATGACATCGGGCAAGCATCCAAACTGTCACATGAGGGGATATGTTTTCAACATTTTTAACTTCTTGCTTTTTTATTTTTGAAAATCTTCATCTCCCTGAGGTAGCTCTGTGCCTCAGGACACGAGCTTGTCCTATGTGCACCCATACGCAAGCACAAACTGCACTCTCAGCCTCCTATCTCCAACCCTCCACAGGCAGCGCTGAAGCATGCATTTCATGCTGGGCAGGCCTTAATTGGTTTGCCAGCATGAAATCATGGTCAGGCCTCGATTGCAGGTGGCAGTCAGCTTCCCGATCGCCCCCGCCAAGCCCGCCCGACAAGGGCAAAATCCTGGCCTGTGGTTTTCTTCTTTTTAATTCATTCATGTAACATGAACATTGCTGGTAATACCAGCATTTAATTTTCATCGTTAATTGCCCTTAAGAAAGTGGTGATAAGCTGCCTTCTTGAACTACTGCAGTCTATCTGGTGGAGGTACACCCACAGTGCTGAAAGGGAGTTCCAGGTTTTTGACCCAGTGACAGTGAAGGAATGTCATTATGGTTCCAAGTCAGGATAGGTTATGACTTGGAGGGGAACTTCCAGGTTGTGGTGCTCCTATGCAGCTACTGCCCTTGTCCTTCTAGGTGGTAGAGGTTGTGGGGTTGGAAGATGCTGTCAAAGGAGATCTGGTGAGTTGGTAAGTTTGATGACATTGCATTTATTTACATTGAAGAACAGCTACCATTTGTCATTAGACAATTGATCACCGTGGGTTGAACATTTATCAGCTAGATATAGGGTTTAAGGAGTTCTTCTCATGTGACATGTCCAGCAGCTGTAAGATGTTACTTCCTGCCCCTGACAGGTTAGTCTATTGTTCAGACATGAGAATTATGAGAAATAATAAGACAATATTCAAAGTCCAAGTTAAACACTAATGTCTTTGGAAGGTTAGGTAGGAATACTAGTCAACAATAAAATACATCCATTAGCAATACACCTGTAAGCGACAAATATGTTACAAGGAGATATAAAGCTGATGACCCAGCGAACAGTCAATTTCCTGTTGATCGCATTCTTCAGCAACTCATCAAGTTGCTTGGGTAAAGCACTGAATCACTCTTTGCAACAATTTTAATACCATTCTTTCCAAAGTGATTAGGATGGTTCATTGACAGCTTCATATTGTACTACTAAAATCCACCATAAGCTACAAGTGTCCAATGAAGGGTCTAATTCTTTAATCAAATTATGGTAGTGGAATCTGCCTTGATGTTGCACATCTGTTTGAAACTTCATTTAGTAATTTTCTATCCCTTTTGGATGTTGCAGATGTCTTAGAAACTGTTGTCAGCATTCAAGCAGCAACTGCCTTTCTTGGTCACACACATTTCAGAATCATAAGTTAATTAAATAATCAGAGTTCCTCAAATTACTGACTTCTTACAAGTCATTGCTTGGTGAATTAAAGACAGAGGACAGAACTTAATTCTTCCCCATAGAGGTAGGCTATGAGGCTGGGGGCATGGGGTGCAGGTAATGTGTGAGGTGAGGACCCTCTCGCTTTCCTAATTCCCCACAATTGAGTCCAGGGCAGGAAGGCTTGAGAATGACCTTCCCCTCAGGAAGCCAATTGATCACCCTGCCACAGCTGGTATTCAACGAGTAGCAGGCAGGGACCACATCATGTGGGCAATCTGCCAGGTAAACACTGGTATGCCGATGGCCTATTGGGGAGGTCCCTTCTACTTGGGCAACCAAAACCCAATGAAGATACCTGCCGGAAGCATGGGATGCCTGTGGGTGAAGATCCCTGCCTACCCTAAATACTAACTCCGCTCTGCACCCCCCCTAGCTGGGGCTTCCCTGATTTAGCTTTATTCCCTCACTTAGCTTTATTCCTAGCTCCAGTGACAATTCTGCAGACTCGGCCTCCTGCAATACTGGCAGTGGCCACTGCTCCCAGTGGAGTTGGGAGAGCTGCTGGACACTGGCGGTAAATTCTCTCTCAGGACAATGAGGACACCGACTCTGACAGGGGGATGAGGAATGGCCATGGCGAAGCTGCCACTGGCTTTTCAGCTGGAGGGTGGGCCCACCACCATAAGCATCAAATTCAACCCAAATTTTCTCTGATAAAGCATATAAAAATAATATAGGAGCTTATGGAGTTAGTTTCTCTGCATTTGAAAAGAAGACAAACTCTGACATCATCAACATCCATTTGTGCTTCTTTCTGCAGATTTCAAAACACTTAAATTAGTTAAATCTCTGGGGCTCTGTTTTACCTTCCCCCAGACAGACATCATAGTTCACATTTTCACGGAGTTGTGGAGACTCCATGGACCTTTAAAAATGGTGGGCTGACTCAGATGTGGAAACCCCACCCACATTTCTGATAGATCCCATTTACTCCAGTAGGGGAAAGGGGGCAGGGTATGACTCACACTCAGCAGAGCCATTTGAATTGTGCTGAGATCAAACAGACCCCATTTTTGTTGTAGTAATGGCTTTAACCCGCAGTGTGGGTGTTACGCATTTTTAGAGTAGTCATAATTGCTCTGGAAGGGCAGATAAGGTCTGTAGAACTCTCATGATGTGAAGTTATTTAAACCTCAGCTCTTTAAAAATTTAAAAAGCAGTCTGCCTCTGTTTGTGAGGTGTTAAAAAAATACTCAAACTGTGAAGTTATTTAAAATCCAAGCCCTTTGAAAAATAATTAAAAATAGGCTGCCTTTGTCAGTGGTATTGTCAGCAATTACAATAACTGTTTGTTGACATTATCTGAAGGGCAACCATTGTGTTATTATTAATAATTGGCTGCTTTCCACAATCTATCATTATTTCAGTAGGGGATCCTAAGTTCACAGTTTGATTGACAGCACAAAGAGTTTATTAAAGGATTAGCTGTCTTTGATGTGGGGTTATGAATACAAGTATGCTTGTTTTTTATAACGGAAGAAGTACTTGAGTGGATATTGCTAAAAAAAGAGATACTCAGTCAAAGATTTTTATCTTGAACTCATCAGGACGGATGCAAGAATGTCAAATTTCAAAGGGATCAGCAATTTATACTACATGAGAAAAGGTTGCTGATTAGTCGGCAAGTTGACTCTGGTTGAGACATTATCATGGAGAATGCACCAGGGCGCTCTTGCCCCACACTTTTGTTTAATTCAAAAAAGGCATAATGCCTGGACATATTCCTTTTGCCTGCAGAGGACGTGTAACTGTGTATGAATATATGCAGCTCCTAGCAAGCATAAGTGAACTACATTGCAAACCTAACTGATAATCTTAACTTGATCATTAGTATAATTCTTAGCACACTCAGAATTGTACTTGAGGAGATTTAAATGTAGTGCATTGGCTTTCATAAATGGGAGTGTTCTTTTTGCTATAGTAAAGGCTATATTAGATATTTAAGCCTTTATTTTATTTCATTTCAACATGACTCCTGAGGTTTGTCCATGGTAGATACCTGGTGAGCTGGCACGGAGAATGTAATGGCAAAGGGTGGGAAGGGGTCATGGGTTGGCATAAATTGGCATTAAGTTGGCACAGGGACGATAAGGGGCCATGGGGTGGCTAAAGGAGCATGAGTAGGCATTAGGCTGGCACGTTGGCATGGAGGTAGCAATGGGAGTGGTTGGGGAGGCAATGGGCTGTAGGCGTGAGGGTTAGAGATCTTACAATTTAATGAAACAACTGGAACCTGAGAACGGAGCCTTTTAAACAGTCTACCTTGACACTCGGCAGCCCCTGTGGCCCTCTTATCTGCATCCAGGGCACTGAGCATAACTCCATCCCAAGGCATGTGTGGCAAGCCTGGAAATTGCCTGACTCACACCATCCACCTCAGGAGCAAAAATCCAGACCCATGACTTTGTGACCTTTGTAAAATGAAGTTCTACCTAAGTTCTAAAGTAGCTCTGAAGTATGTCTGTTTATTGGTTTCAACCCAATTTTGTATCTCTTGGGCCTCTTGCTAAACATTCCATGGTTTCTGAAGTGCTATTTTCTAACACAAAGCAATATCTCTGTTTATCTGTGTAAAAAAAAACAGGCTGCAGCCTTTAACAAGGTACTTTAGTCCAAAAAGCCTTTAGGCCTTTGCAATGCATCCTGCTAAGATTTGATCAGTTTCTACACACTGCCTACTGCAAACAGCATTCTGAATTTCATTTAAGCTATTGATGCACCCTGCCCCTGACCCAGGCTAAATAGCTTTCGCAAATTACAACCACAAATTTCACTCTTTGTGTCTCCTTGATGTCTGTGCAAGTTTGATTGAGCGTTTTCTCCACTGCATATTTTTCAATCTGAACTCACCCTAATTGGAGGTATTAGCATTCTTGGAAAGTCTTTTGACAATTGAAAATTTGTCAGTAGACCTAGAAAAGACTGTTACACCGTTAAATGTGCAACTCCACTGTTACCATTCTCCTTACCCCAGCACAGCAAGCCATTGAGCAACAGCGTCACCAGTCGGATGTGAGGGCTTTCCACAGCAACATGCTTGTCTCTCTGCAGCCCATTGAAGGTGGGCACAGAACCCTGTACATTAGTATTAGGTGCTCATTCCAGCATCCATCACTCCATGTCTCACAGGTTCCTCATTACCAACATGACAGGTATTTGCCTTCACACAGGCAGACACTCTACTTGATTCAGTAACTTTGTCTGGCATCAATACTCCACACTAAGGCCACATTAATCAGAGTGAAATGTTGACCTGAACTTGGAAGGCTCTTCATCCCAATGTCTAAAGCACAATCCGCAAATTGAACTGTCTTTACTGGGTCTGCTGACAAATTTTCAACTGTCAGAAGACTTTCCAAGAATGCTAATATCTCCAATTAGGGCAAGTTCAGACTGAGAAAAATATACAGTGGAGAAAATGCTCAATCAAAATTGCACAGACATCAAGGAAAATAATGCTGATGCTCAACAATATCCCTTTTTATAGTTCACTGCTAAGGTCATACTGAAGGTATGTTTTGACAAACTGACTTTCAAGCACAAATGTTTGAAGCACAAAGGTACCATTTGGCCTATCATGTCTATACCAGCTTTTGCTAGAACAATCAAAATGAATCTCGCCTCCCTGCTATTCCCCATTACCCTACATCTTCCCTGTTTCAATATTTGTTGAGTTTTCTCTTAATAGGTGCAATGCCTGCTAGTTTATACATTCATTGTGGCATAACAGTCGATGTTAGGTGCTGAAAATGGCATACAGTACTCGAATCGTAGCCTAGCCAATGGTTTATATAAATTTATTATTATTTCTTTGCTCCTGGTACCTTATCCTTCTAATTTGGTGTTCCTTCACTATTGCTGGGACAAAATCCTGGAGCTCCCTCCCAAACACCACAGTGGCTGTTCCTACACCACAAAGACTGCAGCAGTTCAAGAAAGCAGCTCACCAAGGACGATTAGGGGTGGCAATAAAAATGCTGGCCTAGACAGCAATGCTCAATGGCCGGAATCTTCTTGTCAATATGCGGGGGCGGGTCCCGCTCAGTGCATGCGTCGGGCATGCGTCCCGAAGTCACAACGCGTCATTCCGATCGTCAGTTTGGTGGGCGCGCTCTGAAGTTGTCTGCGTGCCCGCCGAACTGTCAAAGGCCTACTAAAACCATTTTAAAACTAATTAAAAGAATTAACGGAGCTGCTCATTCAACCTTAAGATTGGCGGACAGGCGAAGAGCCCAGGCGGCCTTTGTATTTATCATGAAACTCCGTCCACGGGCGGGATGAGGTTTCATGAAGTGTTTATAAATCCAATAAATTTTTTTATTAAATTCATTGACATGTCCCAGCTCATGTGACACTGTCACATGCGGGGGCATGTCTGAATATTTTTTTCTTTATTTAAATTTTTCATGATCAAACTAATCTCCCTGAGGCAGCTCCGTGCCTCAGGGAGATTTCTGCGCTCTTTCACGTGCATGCACACGAAAGAGCGCAGGCCCCGACTCAGCCTCCTCCCCCCTGCCCACACAGGAAGCACTCAGCACTTCCAGGTGCGCGTCACGCTGGGTGGGCCTTAATTGGCTCGCTCACGTAAAATGGCGGCATGCAGCCAATCGTGGGCGGTGATCAGCTGCACACCTGCCCACGCCCGCTCCCGCTCAGACCCCCTGACATGCAGAAAATTCTCTAAAATGTCTAAAACACAATTCACAAGTTGACTGGGTCTGCTAGAAAATAATTTTTAAAGCAATTATAGGAAAGGCTATTGTACTTCTTTACTAAACTTTTCTCTACCTGAACTCACCCTTACTGATATGCTGCTACATCCCCACTTATGCATAATTCCTGATTGTTTTAAAAATAAGGCTCCTATGAGACATTGTCAAGCAAGTTTTAGCCACGTTGAATTCTGCTCATTTTTTTCAGAACCAATTCCTTTTCCACCATTACCTTTAAGAATTGATTCCATATCCTCGTCTTGTACACCTACATTCTTATTGCCACTGTCATTGGAAAAACTGCATGACACAAGCTATTATTTTTTATATATCACCATCTGTCTTTGATTCTGCACAATAATGCTACTCATGCACCTGTCTAGTATCAAAGATTCTTGCAAAGGCAGACAGGGAATTCTGATGTGAATAAAATAAAGGCCCATTTCCTCTATTCCCCCTTCCAAAGGAGCTACTCTTTAGGGAAGTACAGCATGTATTGAGGAATACTATGGTAAAATATAGGAATAGAAGGCTCATAAACTTGCAGAATAGCTGTGAAAGCGGCAAATGAATTTAACATGTGTGGTTGTGCATTTTGATTGGAAGCCAAAGACTCGTTAGAAATAAGAGTCTAAATGGGTTAGATGATCCAATGGATCTAGGGGTAAATATCCAGAAATTATTAAAGGTGCCAATTTAAATTGACAAAGGACAGGGGCTCACTTCTAAAGGAATAATCGGCCATAACTTCCGTGGAGTGGCAATCAATATGGGATTACCACTCTGTGCCAAATTACTTACGCAAAATTTCTTCCATGCCTGTCTCGCCCAGCCTTCCGACTCAAGCAGCGCAGCTGTTTCCAAAGCCAAGCATCACAGTCCGGCACCCCTTTTTTACAGGCCGGGGAGAAGGTAAGTGCCTAAGGCAAGTGGATAGGATTTGGGGTGTGGGGGTGAGGAGGGCATGGGGGGGGGAGGTCCAGTAGTGTGGTGTGTTCAGGTCAGATTGGGTGGGTGCTGGGTCAGGCTTCCCCAGGTTGGGGGGGTGGGATCGAGTCGGGTCAGGCGAATCCCACGGGCAGTCGGGGGTTGGGGTGGGCGATACCATATGAAGGGGGTGGGAGAATTCCCCTGGGGGTCAGGGGTGTGCAGGAGGGATCCTGTGTGTTGGGGTGAGGTGCGGTCTGTGTCTTTACAATAGTTACCCAGAAGTTAGAAGAGGTTTTAATTCTTCTAACCTTTTCTGAGTAATGATTAGTGTAACACAGCCAGAATCATCCAAAGTTTGCAATTTAAATCACATTTTTGGATGGTTCCCAGAGCAGGGCAATTGCCCACAGGAAGTTTGCACTTCTGAGCAATTGCCGTGCAAACCTTTATCTTTGAAGTTCCAAGAAGGGTTCCCCAGCATACCTTTGGGGTGCCTCACCGCATCTGACATTGTGGCGCTCAGAAGTTACGGCCCAGTATTGAAAGGCAGCGGAGTTATGTTAACCTAGTATTGAACCTTAGCCAACACTTAGCATAGTTCTGAACTTTATTTTTCAAAGAGGACACAGAGGCACTGGAGAAGGTTCAAAGAAGATTTGCAAGGTTAAAAACAAAAAAACTGCGGATGCTGGAAATCCAAAACAAAAACAGAATTACCTGGAAAAACTCAGCAGGTCTGGCAGCATCGGCGGAGAAGACGTCAACTCTTTTCTTCTCCAACGATGCTGCCAGACCTGCTGAGTTTTTCCAGGTAATTCTGTTTTTGTTTAAGATTTGCAAGGTTGATACCAGAACTGAGAGGTCATAAGAACAAGAACACAAGAAATAAGAGCAGGAATATGACCTGTCAAGCCTCTGCCATCCAATACAATCATGACTGATCTTGTGCTTCAACTCCATTTTCCTGGCTCTCCATATCACTTGATACTGCGAGAGACCAAAAAACTGTCTATCCCAGTCTTAAATGTATTCAACGATGGAGCATCCACAACCCTTTGGCGTAGAGGCTGAGGGTCTTTCATGAGAAACGAAATGGCTGAGGGATAACCTAATAGAGAGTTTTAAAATTGTGAACTGACTTGAAAAAGTAGTGAAAATGTTTATAGAAACATAGAAACTAGGAGCAGGAGTAGGCCATTCTGCCTTTTGAGCCTGACCTGCCATTCATGATGATCATGGCTGATCATCCAACTCAATAGCCTGTTCCCACTTTCTCCCCATACCCTTTGATCCCTTTCACCCCAAGAGCTATGTCTACCTCCTTCTTGAAAGCATACAATATTTTGGTCTCAACTACTTTCTGTCGTAACGAATTCCACAGGCTCACTACTCTCTGGATGAAGGAATTTCTCCTCATCTCAGTCCTAAATGATCTACCCCATATCCTCAGACTGTGACCCCTTGTCCTGGACTCCCCCACCATTGGGAACATCCTTCCTGCAACTACCCTGTCTAGTCCTATTAGAATTTTATAGGTTTCTATGAGATCCCCCCTCATTCTTCTGAACTCCAGTGAATATAATCCTAATCGACTCAATCTCTCCTCATATGTCAGTCCCGCCATCCCAGGAATTAGTTTGGTGAACCTTCGCTATACTCCCTCTATAGCAAGTACATCCTTCCTCAGATAAGGAGACCAAAACTGCACAAATATTCCAGATGTGGTCTCACCAAGTCCCTGTACAATTGCAGCAAGACATCCCTGTTCCCGTACTTGAATCCTCTGGCTATGAAGGCCAACGTACCATTTGCCTTCTTTACCGCCTGCTGCACCTGCATGCTTACCTTCAACGACTGGTGTACAAGGACACCCAGGTCTCGTTGCACATTCCCCTCTCTCAATTTATCGCCATTCAGGTAATTATCTGCCTTCCAGTTTTTGCTACCAAAATGGATAACCTCACATTTATCCACATCTGCCATGCATTTGCCCACTCACTCAGCTTGTCCAAATCACAGTGAAGCATCTCTGCATCCTCCTCACAGCTCACCCTCCCACCCAGCTTTGTGTCATCTGCAAATTTGGAGATATTACATTTAATTCCCTCATCTAAATCATTAATATATATTGTGAATAACTGGGGTCCCAGCACCGATCCCTGCGGTACCCCAATAGTCACTGCCTGCCATTCGGAAAAAGACCCGTTTATTCCTACTCTTTGTGTCCTGTCTGCCAATCAGTTTTTTATCCATCTCAATACACTACCCCCAATCCCATGCGCTTTAATTTTACACGCCAATCTCTTATGTGGGACTATGTCAAAAGCCTTCTGAAAGTCCAAATAAACCACATCCACTGGCTCCCCCTCATCAACTCTACTAGTTACATCCTTGAAAAATTCCAGTAGATTTGTCAAGCATGATTTCCCTTTCACAAATCCATGCTGACTCTTCTATTTAAACTTATGTGTAAATATAAGGCAATTGCTAAGGAATTCAGGAGAAACATCTTTACCCAGAGGGTGGTTAGAATGTAGAACTTGCTACATGGAATAGTTGATGTGAATAGCATGGATGCACCTAAGGGAAAGTTAGGTAAGTACACGAGGGAGAAAGGAATAGAAGGCTATGACGATAGGGTTAGGTGAAATAGGGTGAGAAAAGGTTCGTGTTAAGCATAAATACTGGCATGGATTAGTTAGGCAGAATGGACTGTTTTTGTGTCATTCTATGTCATTCCTTGTAAGACGTTGGTCACGTGGGTAAAGATACTGCTCAGTGCAACACTAAGCTATAGAAATTAATAAATAGCGAGGTTTAGTTCCAATCTGTACTGAGTTTTCTGATTTTAGATCCAGCAATTGTACTGCAAAAACTGAAGGGCAAATCATCCAGGTTTCCTGTTATCTAGCAGCTCTTGCTGGATAATGTCTATGCCTAGATGGTGGGCAAGAACAAGATTAGGCTTAATTGTGATACCCCACAATGGTCAAATAGTCGAACATTGATGTTTAATCAAATGGATGAAAAATTGTCACTTTGTAAAGATACTGTCAAGTTGATTGGCACCTGTAAAAATAAAACAGAGCAAGAACAGAAGGAAAGTTTCACTTTACTTTTTTACAAATTTTCTAAAATGGTATCTGATTTAATTTAATCAAATGCTCAAAATACTTTGAGATATATATATTGAACTTATGGATTGAAACATAATTCTTAAATAGACAAAAAATCTAAAAGCTTAATATAGGTTCATCCTACACCAGAGACATTTAATACAAACCAATCCAGGTTTGCTCAATGAAAGGGCTGATAGAATTGGGCCAGAATGATCTAAAGTATATTAGAAAGTAAGTGGAGTAGACAAAGCCAGATTAAATGGAAATGCCCTGAATATTTCATCTCCCCTTTGTATTTCTATATGAAGATTCATCTGTCACTTGCTGTTTCCATGACAGAAGGGAATTAAAAGAGTGTGCTCGATTCAGAGGTGTTGCCAGTAATGCTGCAGCAATATGATTTTCTCTATGACTTGTATATAAATCTTAACTGTAACAGGTACTTTAATCAAAAGATCCCATGGCACTATTTTGAAGAAGAGCAGAAGAATCCTCCCTGGTGTCCTGGCCAAAGTTTAACCTCAACCAACATCTAAAAACATCTTGTCATTATCACATTGTCATGTGTGTGACCTTGCTATGCACAAAATTGCCTGCTGTGTTTCATACATTAGAAAATTATTACACTTCATTGGCTGTAAAGTGCTTTAGGGCATCCTCTGATGGTAGAAGGCACATTATAAATGTATGTTCTTTCCTTTTTTAAGGCTGTGATGCTGGAAGATTTATTCTCACAATAGTCTTATGACAAGACAGCATCTTGTCCGAGTACTGCTTTGAAGGGTTTGTCATTTTGTGCCTTTGTCTTTGTAAATGTAAGAACAATACATCAGGATAACCAAAATAAATCACTTAAAACCCAACCTGCATGGCCACAATGACCTAGGTGCCCATTATAACAGTTTAGCTTTCCTGTGTGATTTTTGTATTATTTTTAATTGCACTTAACCATTGGTTTTATTTTTCCAGACATATCACAGGAGCTGAAGAGGAAAAAATTGACTGAAGTTGCACCTATCGTTTAAGTGCTACATGGGCTACCATTTGAAAATGGGGTCTGAGATGTGTGCACACTCTTCAAATGAGAAGTGTGAGAGATCATATTGGCACGAGCACCTGAGTCCAGCCTTTGACATGGTTGACCACATCATTATCCTCCAACATCTCCCCACTGGCCTCCAGCTGGATGAGAATGCTTTCACTTAGATTCCTTTTGCTCTTTCTAAATGTAGTCCGATTATCACCTGCAATGGTTTCTCCTCCCACTCTTGCACTGTTACCTCTGGTGTTCCCCAAGGATTTATCTTTGGCCTCCTCCCACTTATCCTTTGCATGGTACCCTTTGGTGACATTATCCAAAAGCACGGTATGAACTTTCACATGAATGCTGATGACACCCAGATCTACCTCAGCGCCACCTCTCTAGTGTTCTGGCCACTGAAACTAAGTTGTCAGACTGCTTATCCAATATCCAGTACTAGATTAGCAGAGATTTCCCCTAATTAATATTGGGAAAACCGCAGCCCCAGTGCCTTCGTTCAATTTCTCAGGCTAATCATCCTTGTTGCCTCTGATTGAGTTTTCCAGTTTAGTATCATCAGTGCAAACTACATTCCCATTAGGGACTGAGTTGAAATTGCTTTCTCACAGCTCCTTAACAGCCTTCAGCGAGAGAAGCCTTTCATCATAATAGTCTTGACTGGATTCAAACCCAGATGCTAGTGCTCCACTATGTATACAGTCACTATGCTTCACTTTTATCATAAATTGTCTATCAGCGCTAGTTTTGTGCTGTGAAAGCTCTGTATGAAAAGTAAGAGAAAGAAAGATTTGGATTTGCACAATGCCTTTCACAACTTCCAAAAGTCCCAAAGCAGTTCATAACTATTGAAGTACTCCTGAAATGTAGTCACTGTTGTAAAAAGCACGGCAGCTGGTTTGTACCCAACAGGGTTCCACAAACAGCAATGTGTTAATAGCCAGATAATCTGTTTTTAGTGATGTTGTTTGAATAATAAATTCATTCAACTAGGACTCCCAGGACATGGGGGAGAACAGTTCTAATGACATAGTTCTAATGTCATCATCCTGAATGGTAACACAGTTTCTCTCTCCACAATGCAAAGCATTTTCAACATTTTCTGATCTTATAACACAGACAACTTCTATGTTCTTCTAAATAGTGGCTGGGAACTTTTACATCCATCTGAGAGGGCAGATGGGCCTAGATTTAACATTTCATCTGAAAAACAGCACTTCCAACAATGTAGCACTACACCAGAGTATCAGTCTAGAAAATGGCACTCAAGCCTTTGGAGTAGGGCCTTATGATTCAGAGGCCCTTACGAAATCAAATAAGGGACACTTCACCTTAGGATTGGTGTTGTGGGGGGGTGGTGGTGGGAGGGACTAGTGGGGAGGTGGGGATTGTGTTCTGGTAGCCCTGATGGCCAACATCCACAGTGCACATGCTCACAATGAAAAGGGACAAAGGCAAGAGGAGACTCCCAGGATCAGTCTCCCACAGGCTGTCCTAAAAATAGGGACAAAGAAACATGGGACAAAGAGTCAAAATAAGGGACAATTCCTTAAAATACAGGAGAGTTGATCACTCTGCTCAGAGGTGAGAATGCTACCACTGAAACACAGCTAATACAGGTGGAATTTGTACAAATATTCTTCCAAAGGTAGAGCAGGGAAAATATTTGTACATAACTTTTGAAAGTTGGAATTTTGATAATATTGCATATTGGAAGAAACTCTGCAAATACAAACTCTACCATCATGTATTTACAATATGTTTAAACAATTGTTTCAGGTGGTGGGGTTTGGTGAAGATCTGTTTGCACTGCAGCTTCTACTTATTCAATTCCTTTTTCCAGACTCCTCAAAATTACAGCTGCTTTAACTTTGCCGGTCATTCAGTTTAAACGTCAGGACATTGAAAACTGTGAGCCAGCTCCCTGCATTTACACCACTATCTCCAACCCACTAGCCAAATTACAAACCCAAGAAAATCTGCCTTTACCCAATGAATTGAGAGGAATCTTTATGCTGTCTGCCACAGGTAAGATTATTGCAAGCTTATCAAGCTTGTGGTAGATACTGAGGGCTCAAAACAGCGGAAGCCCTAGTGGAGTACAGAAAGTCCAGGGAGTTACTTAAAAAAGAAATTAGGAAAGCGAAGAGGGATCATGAAAAACACTGGTGGGTAAAATAAAGAAAAATCCCAAGGCATTTTATAAGTATATTAGGGGCAAGAGGATAACCAGGAAAAGAGTAGGTTCCTTAGGGACCAAAGTGGCAATCTGTGTAAGGAGCCAGAAAACATAGGTGATGTTTTAAATGAGTACTTTACATCTGTATTCACTATAAAGAAGGACAATTTAAGTATAGAAATCAGGGAGGCGAGTTGTGATGAACTTGAACAAAGTAGCATTGAGCGAGAGGAGGTATTATAGTATTAGTCGGCTTAAAAGTGAATAAATCCCCAGGCCCAGATGAAATGTATCCCAGGCTGCTGTGGGAGGTATGGGAAGAGATTGCAGAGGCCCTCCCTGACCGCAGGAGAGGTGCCAGAGGACTGGAGGACAGTCGATGTAGTGCCATTATTCAAAAAGGGTGGTAGGGATAAACCAAGGAACTATAGGCCAGTGAGTCTACCATCAGTGGCAGGGAAACTTTTAGAAAAAAATCTGAGGCACAGAATTAATTTCCACTTGGAGAGGCAAGGATTAATCAAGGATAGTCAGCATGGCTTTGTCATGGGGAGATCATGTCTAACAAATCTGATTGAATTTTTTGAGGAGGTAACTAGGTGTATAGATGAGGATAGTACAACTGATGTAGTTTACATGGACTTCAGTAAGGCTTTTGACAAGGTCTTGCATGGGAGAATGGTCAAGAAGGTTTTAATCCCATGGGATCCAAGGCAATCTGGCAAATTGGAGCCAAAGTTAGCTTAGTGGCAGGAAGCAGAGAGTGAAGGTCGAAAGTTGTTTTTGTGACTGGAAGCCTGTGTCCAGTGGCGTACCGAAGGGTTCGGTGTTGGGTCCCTTGCTGCTGTTTGTCGTGTATATTAATGATCTAGACATGAATGTAGGAGGTATGATCAGTAAGTTCACAGATGACACAAAAATTAGTGGTAAATAGTGAGGAGGAAAGCCTTAGACTACTGAATGATATAGACGAACTGGACAAATGGGCAGAACAGTGGCAAACGGAATTTAATCCTGAAAAGTGTGAGGTGATACATTTTGGGAAGATGAATGGTAGGGCCAAAGGAAGTACAGAGGATCATAGGGACCTTGGTGTGCATTCCCATAGATTCTTGAAGGCAGCAGTATAGGTAGATAAGGTGGTTGAGAGGTGTCAGGAAACTATTAATGTATATAATATTATTGGAAAATATTTTTCTTTTAAAATAGAGGTTTAGTCTGTGAGTATGTCTTAATTGTATTAAAGCCAGCTAGTCTGGGTGCTTTGATGTGTACTAGTTTTGGGATGTAAACAGAGAAGTAGAGGTGCATTTGCATTTTGTTGAATAGAGCATTCAAGAAGTGGGGTGAAATCAGGCACCTAGCTAGCAGAGACCAAGCAACAAGTATATTACTAATAAAATTGGTACTATGACAGGGGGGGTTTATTGTTAGAAAAGGTGGAGTTCAAAGAGGCTGGTGATACAATGAGAATTTACATTCGATGAGATGTGCTGAATATAAGCAATAGCAGTTTTTGTGTGTGCAGGGCAAAAGCAATGTAAGATCCAAGCAGCTGTAAGCCTACAACTGTTTCCACGGGAATCAAAGTGAAAAGAACCTCATTTTGAATGAATAAGCTGAAAATGCTTTGCCTGGTGTCTGGCTAAGTCCATGGGGTGCTGTTTTCTTAATGGAGATTAGTTTGGGGATTTGTTAAAAATTATGATAGTAGTAATTGGTAGCCATGTGGATATACTTAACTTGTGTAAATTAATAAAATGTTCATGGCGTTTAACATAAAACTTCTCGAGAACTGGTGGTCTGATTCCTGAATTTAGAGTTGCATCTCAAACATACCACTTAAAAATATAGGTTACGACAGTTGTTTAAAGATTCCATCTGGGCTCAGCTTTACCAATTACTGGGTAGTAACAAGGAACATATGGGATACTTGGCTTTGTTAGTCGAGGCACTGACTACAAGAGCAGGGAAGTTATTATGGAGCTGTATAAAGCATTAGTTAGGCCACAACTGTAGTACTGTGTGCAGTTCTGGTCACCACAGTATAGGAAGGATGTGATTGCACTGGAAAGGGTGCAAAGGAGATTCACCAGGATGTTTCCTGGGCTGGACTGTTTCAGCTATGAAGAGAGACTAGATAGGATGGGGTTGTTTTCCTTAGAGCAGAGAAGCCTGAGGGGGAACCTGATTGAGGTTTACAAAATTATGAAGGGCATAGATAGGGCAGATAGGAAGAAACTTTTCCCCTTAGTGGAGGGGTCAATAACCAGGCAGCATAGATTTAAGGTAAGGGGCAGAAGGTTTAGAGGGGATTTGAGGAAATTTTTTTCACCCAGAGGCTGGTGGGAATCTGAAACTCACTGCCCGAAAGGGTGGTAGAGGCAGAAACCCTCACAACATTTAAGAAGTATTTAGATGAACACTTGAAACACCATAGCATACAGGGCTAGAGGCTGGAAAATGAAACTAGAATAGATAGGGACTTGATGACCGGTGCACACATGATGGGCCGAAGAGCCTCTTTCCATACTATAAAACTCTACGCCTATATGACCTCCTTCCAGCGACTGAAAAATTTCTTCCTGAGCCATAGCACAGTTTGCACCCATTGGTTGGCACCACAGACATAATCTTCACTGTGTGGCAAATTCAAGAAAAGTGCAAGGAACACCAACAGCTGTACATGGCCTCTTTCAACCTCACAAAAGCCTTTGACTCTGTCAAAGCGAAGGCCTGTGGACTATAGTCCTCAAATTTGGCTTCCCTCAAAAATTTGTCACCATCTTCTGCATACTCCACAATGATAGATCCTCACCAACAGAACCACCACAGACCTGCTCCCAGTGAAGACTGGGGTCAAACAAGATAGTGTCACTGCAACACCTCTCTTCGCCATTTTCCTCACTGCAATAAGGCACCTCACCTCCAGCAAATTATTCATAGACATGGAGAGAATCTACAGAACACAAGGGAAAATGTTCAACCTATGCCACGTTCAAGCCAAAACTAAAATTACTCCAACCTCTGTCTTAGAGCTTCAGAATACAGATCATGCTTGTGTGTGCGCTCACTCAGAAACAGAACTCCAGGTCACTGTCGACCCCTTCTCTAAAGCAAATGAGAAAATGACCCTTCCACTAAACTCCCAGAAAACTAAGGTCCTCTTCCATCCAGCTCCCACAGCAAAACACTTTCCCTCAACTGTTAAGACCAATGGCGAGATCCTGGAATATGTGAACCTTTTATTGTATCTTGGGAGCCTCCTCTCAATCAAAGTAGATATAGGGCAGAATTGACCCAGATTTGCATTGAGTGTGGTAGGGGGCGAGTAAAACAATATTTTACCCATCAGCTGCAATGGCGGTTTCTCACGCCGTATCATCCTAAACACGCTGCATAATTATGTATTCCTCGGAAACATCCCATTTCCATAGCGGGACATTGCTCATTCGCCTGCCATGTATTACCTTGCCATTTCATCAGGCCGCTTCATCACCTGTTTCACAACAGCATTTATAAGGCACGCATCTGGCCATGAAGGTGACAGTGGTGCTCAATTTCTATGCCAGTGGCTCCTTTCAGGGCTCCACAGGTGACTTCTGTGGGATCTCACAAGCCTCCACTCACAAACGCATCCACAAGTTCATGGATGCCATCTTTGCAAGGGCAAACAACTTTGTGCATTTCACCCAGGACTAGGAGAGCCAGGATGCAAGATCAGTTGGATTTGCCCAGATCTTGGGTTTCCCACAGGTGCAGGGAGCCATTGATTGCGCTCACGCAGAACTCAGATCTCAGTTGCAACAATCGGTCAACTACATCAATCAAAAGAGATTCCACCCATTGAATGTGCAGCTCAAGTGTGACCCCCACAAACGCACCCTGCTGGTGTGCGTACGGTTTCCAGGGAGTGTGCACTGAGTGAACACCTGCAGTCTGTCCGCAAGAATGACCCAAACCTCCCTGTCGCTTGCCATTTCAACACTCCACCCTGCTCTCTTGCCCACATGTCTGTCCTTGGCTTGCTGCATTGTTCCAGTGAAGCCCAACGTAAACTGGAGGAACAACACCTCATCTTCCGACTAGGGACTTTACAGCCTTCCGGACTGAATATTGAATTCAACAACTTTAGGTCGTGAGCTCCCTCCCCCATCCCCATCCCCTTTCTGTTTCCCCCTTCCTTTTTTTTCCAATAAATTATAAAGATTTTCCTTTTCCCACCTATTTCCATTATATAAAAAAAAACCCCACTAGAGCTATACCTTGAGTGCCCTACCATCCATTCTTAATTAGCACATTCGTTTAGATAATATCACCAACTTTTAACTTTAACACCTATGTGTTCTATTGTATTATTGTCGTTGACATCTTTTGATGATCTGCTTCTATCACTGCTTGTTTGTCGCTACAACCACACCCCCCCCACCTCTCTCTCTCTCTATCTCTCCTCCCCCCACACACACACCTTAAACCAGCTTATATTTCAACTCTTTCTTGGACTCGAACTCAAGTTCTGTCGAAGGGTCATGAGGACTCGAAACATCAACTCTTTCCTTCTCCGCCGATGCTGCCAGACCTGCTGATTGAGTTTTTCCAGGTAATTCTGTTTTTGTTTTGGATTTCCAGCATCCACAGTTTTTTTGTTTTTATCTCTGAGATAATTAGTGCATGGCAGTGGCCTGAAAGAGGACACATCACTCACAGCATGGTTGTCTGAAACAAGTCACCTTCAATCCAGTGGGACTGCACTACTGGACAGTCACTTGGTAGAGCAGCATCAACCTCACCGTCAGCACAGGAACAGTCCAGATTATGGCCGGTCAGCTGGATGTCTCTGTTTGCAAAATCTGTGAGGACCTTGATTTCAGGCATTCCTTCATCAGTCTGCAACCTCACCCTGTTGTTGTGTGCTAGCTTGTCCTGTATGAATAGAGATGGAGAAAATGTAAGCAGGATGACTGCCTGGGCACATGATAAGTATGCCTGGCCTGTGTGGGTGGTGAATAGTTCCATGGATGCGATGAGGACAATGAAGGCTTGTGAAAGACTGAATGGTGATGTCCCTTGAACTGGCAGTGAGTGAGGGCCCTGTGGATGTGTGATGGGTTTATGAGTATGTAAGTTGAGAGTGATGAGAGGAGTGACTTACCCTGGTAGAATGGAGGAGATCATTCATCCTCTTGCAGCACTGAGCAAAAGCAAAAGTTATTTTGAAGAGTGTTGGCGCTGACCATCACTGCCAGCGCCTCCCAAGCCTGGTTGGTAATGCCGCTGCCCATCCTTCAGCCAGAGCAGGGGTAGAGGACATCCCGGCCAATCTCTACAGCATCTGAAAGGCATTCCAGTGATACATCGCTAAACGTGCTGGCTGCAGTCTTTTTCGTGAACATTCCCTGCAGCATTCGTGGGTTGGAAGAACTGACATGTGTGCGCATGGCTAGACTTTAAATATGATGAAGTGGCAGATGGGCGAATGAGAGGCCACCTGCCATGGAAACGGCGTGTGTCCCGGGAATGCACAAATAATGTGGCGGGTTTGGGACGATAAGTCTTGAAAACCCGCCATCGTAGCCGACAGGTAAAACAGTGTTTTACCCGTCTGCTACCACACTTAGTGCTAATCTGGGATGATTCTGTGCATAAACAGATACTTATGTAATGGTAACTAAACATGAACATGTGTTGTAAATAGTTATACTTCTTTGGAAGGGAGGAAAGTATTTTAAAATGATTGGGGGATGTGGTAATATACCTTTAAGGGATATTAGCATGACATCACCAGAAGGGAAATGTGTCATGTGATCCAGTCTTAGTTTCATGTTCGTTTTGAGCAGAGCACGTACACACAGCTCTGATGTCTTTGAGCTTTATGCCTATGTGTAACTGTTCTCATGTGTCTAGTCTTAATAAATTAATCCACAATGTGCCTACCCAATTCCTTATGAGTGATTGGTGCCTTGTGTCTTGTACAGTAAATAAGTCCAAGGTTATCATTATAATAACACAACAATCATTCCCTCCAATGTGCCAGCTCACCCTTCGGTCCACTGAGGAAAAGAGTATTTGAGGACCAGAATCTCAAACCTGTAACTAAGTTCATGGTTTACCAAGCAGTAGTAATTCTTGCATTCCTATATGCTTCAGAGACTACAACAGGTACCTCAAAGCACTGGAGATGTACCACCAGCAGTGCCTTTGTAAGACCATTCAAATCTGGTGACATGGAATACAGTCCAGCAACTGCACCCACTCCCAAACCAACTTGCTCAGCATTGAGACACTAATTCTTTAAAACTAGCTTCACTGGGTGGGACATTTAGTTTGTAGCTCTGTCACCAAACCAAGCAACTGCTCTACTCAGAATTCGGTCACGGCAGGAAACTTGCAGAAGGATAACAAAAATGCTTTTGGGATGTTCTCAAAGCATCCTAAAGAAGTCAAACATCCCTGCAGACTCTTGGGAGTCCCTGGCTTGTGACCAACGGAAGTGGAGAAGGCTCATTCAAAAAGGGACCAAACACATCAAGAGACTTCGTCAAGAGCATGCAGAGGCAAAGTCGAGGCTTCGGAGGAAGCGCACAAACCTCCAGACTACCCATACACCCACTTCTTTGAGCGCTACATTGCTCTGCATGTGGCAGAGTCTACAGATTGGATATTGTACTTATCAGCCATCTCAGGATCCATCAAATTGGAGTTGAAACAAGTCACCTTCGATCCCGTGGGACTGCCTTAGAAGAAGATAATTGTTGCATTATGATCATCGGAATACTCACTTCTAATTTCTGAAGGAATTTTGAATACTTGAAATGATCTGATTGACAATCAAGTGAACTTGGCTCTTCTGTGTATGTTTACAGTATGGTTATAGGCAAGAATAATGTTCTTAATTGGTTTCCTCTAAATTCATCAGGTGTTCTAAGATTGAACTATACCATTTAAATGAATGTTGTACTACCAGCAGAATTCTGGTTAAGACACAAGTCTGTAGGTGCAGTTGAAGTTCCTGAGCTGCCTGAACTTGAGTCCTCCAGCCACACATTGATGAGTTTAATCAGTTCTCACCTGGGAAATAAGGAGAAGGGAAACCAAAGGCATCTTAATAAAATGAACAGCTACAATTTTGCTCCCGGTTAACCTGTAATTAGTACAATGTATGGGCAATTAACCTGACCAGCTATTATGCAAATTTCACAGTGTAATTCAGGCCAAAAAGAAAAAAAGACAGTGTCTAATCCTTCATAAAGGGGAGTAAAGATCAAATCTGTTTTCCTTATCCCCAACAGGCTACTCCAAAGTGGCCTCATGTTGGCCAAGTGTGCAATTACACAGACCTTAAAATAGCTTAAAATATTTGAACTCTCAGCTGAGCAAGCTCCTGAAATTAGCAAAAACTTGCATGCATGGTCCAATCCTGTTAGATACAACAGCAGCGTCAGCAAATCTCCAGAAAATTCAACACATAAATATCTCTTTATAAACCCCCTGTTCACCTCGTCTACTAAGCTTTGCTTGTCAGCAAAATTGTCAAAAATTTGGAGCTCTTTGCAGTGCATGCAGAGTATTCATGAATGTTGCAGAACTAGTTTATTGCTTCTGAGTTTTTTCTGAATATTAACAGTAAGAATTTTAGTTGGCAGTATTGGCTAATATATTAGTATTAGATATTGGAATCAAAATCTGGATACGCTAACTGCTCACAATGCTAAGTGTAGATGAGGGAGGTTATTGGTGGCCACACCTTCGGCTGCCTAAACCCCGAACTCGAGAATCCCCTCTCTAAACCTCTCATCCTCTATACCTCTCTAATAAAAGCAGAAAACGCTGGAAACTCTCAGCAGATTTGGCAGCCTCTACGGGGAGAGAAATAAGGTTAACGTTGTAGGTTGTGACCTTTTATCAGAATGGAGACCTCTCTATTCTCCTTTAAAATGCTTTTGAAAACCTATTTCATTGACCAAAGCTTTGGCCGCCTGTCCTAATGACACCTTATGTGGCTTGGTGTTGTTTGATAATTAATGCCCTGTGAATCCCCTTGGGATATTATTGCTACATTGAAGATGCTATATTAGTGCAAGCTTAGGTACAACAACTCTCAGCCTCGTGCCATCAAAGGAGACCCACCAAAGTCCTCACAGTAAACAGGGCATAGTAGTCAGCAGGCTGCCTCCAGCTCATTTGCAGATGTCAGGGCTGCACCTAGACTGAGTGGTAAGCAAAGAAAGATTAAGAAGTATTGAAAGCACAGAGGTGGCACAGGTATACTCTCATTGTGCATAGTTTTGGGACTTGTGAATTTATGTTCACTTGTACTATTTGGAAGTTTCCTGGATTTCATCTTGCTGCTAGTTGCTTCAGTGGTCTTGGGCATTTAAGGGTGTGTACTTTGGGTCTCCATCAGAGTCTAATCAGGAACACCTACAGATTTAGTTCTTCCACATTATCACCATATTGATTACTCAACAATCCCGCATGTGTATGATTAAGCACTGGTCATCAGTTGTAAGTGTGCAGCCTGGCCACACATTAGGCAAACCATTACTTGCATCTCACCACATTCGGACCTGTGAAAATTGTTCATTGAGGTCATTGCATCTTTTGCTGCTGTTGTCCTGATGTCAGATATGGATGGATGGCACAAGTGCTCAAAGGGAGTTAAATCTGTTATGTAAGTGGCAAGTAACACTGTAGATGCAGTTCCAGGGCTGAGAAGCTCTACACTGTCTTCGTAGAAAACCAGAGGTTGCCCTAAATGTCTGGAGGAAGGTGTGGTGGGCATGTTCAGTCATGAATGGCCTTCCTTGGTGATTTGTCATTTTGAGCTAATGCGCAGGTGAAGGCAGCAAGTAAAGAGGCAACAGGCACATTAGCTTTGACTGCAAGAGGAATGTGAATGTAGGACTTAAGAGGGGTGAATGCATTTGGCTGAAGCCTTTGTCAGACTTCACATGAAGATTTGTGTGGCCTGCTCATATATCAGGGGTGTTAGTAGACCTCACATAAAGGGTTAGCAACCAAAGTGCTTTTGACATCATTGAAGGAGAGGGATTTTAGTGAATGAGGTGAGAGTAGAATAGGCCTGTGAACTGGACCATGCTGAGAACTGTCAGGCTTTTGATGTGAAGCATCACCAGCTCTAACAGGCCTCTGTAGATTCCATGCAGGAAAGAATTCTACATGGACTGCCATGTCCACAATGATGGATCACTGTCTCACACTAATACTAAGGCCTTGCCGGACTGTGAGTTGTAGGGATTTCTGTGATTGGAGAGTCTGGAATGCTCACACCTCAGCAACCCATATTGCAGATGAGGCACTCTCAGTGAGTGATTTACAAAGTTACCTCAAAACTTGCCCGCATGATAAAGATGTTGTGAGATTTGGTTTTACTGTGGGTGAGTAGCTATCAGGGGATAGGAACACGACCATCCCTTGTCAATCTGCATAGAGGAGAGGGCTCTGCACTTAGCAGTTTTATTCATGCAAAGGATCAAACCGGCAGACGGTAAGTAGCAATACTTAATTCATCTATCATAAAACAAGGAGCAATAGGGGTAAATAATGTTTGTAAACAACAAGGTGTTGTTTACAGACAGTAAAAGATAGAAAATCAAAAATTCAACAAATGTGTCGTCAGCTTACTCAGCCTAGAATCTGGTAGCAATCAGATTGGCAAGGGCACGTCTACTGCAACGTACCCGTGCTAAGGCATCTGTATGTAGATTGGCTACAGCCTGGCCCTTGTCAGCTCCATCCGTCCTCCTCGCCGATGGAGACATCTCACTCCTCCACGTCCCTCTCAGGCAAAATATCCCCCAATTGTTGTGCGAGGTTGTGCAAGATGCAGCAATTATGATCTGGGACACTCTCCAGGGGCCGCATTGAGAGCCCCTTGGGACAGGCCCAAACATCTGAACCTCATCTTTAGGAGGTCTATCATCTGCTTAATCAGTGACCTGGTGGAGGCATCTGCATCATTGTAGCTCTCCTTGGCAGCACTCAGTTTGTGGATAGCAAATGGGTGTCATTAGCCACAAAGGTATGGTTGCTAAATTTACTGATAATACACAGATAATTAGGAAAGTAAGTTGTGAAGAGGACATAAGGGGGCTATAAATGAACATAGATGGGTTAAGTGTGTGGGCAAAGATCTGGCAAATGGAGTATAATGTGGGAAAATGTGAAACTGTCCATTCCGGCAGGAAGAATAGAAAAAAAGCATATTATCTAAATGGTGAGAGACTGCAGCGCTCTGAGATGCAGAGGGATCTGGGTGTCCTAGTGCATAAATCACAAAAGTTTAGTATGTGGGTGCATTGAATAATTAGGAAAGCTAATACAATGTTATCACTGATGGTGAGAGGAATTGAATACAAAAGTAGGGAGGTCATGCTTCAGTTATACAGGGCATAGGTGAAGCCACATCTGGAGTACTGTGTGCAGTTTTGGTCTCCTTATTTAAGGAAGGATGTAAATGCATTGGAAACAATTCAGAGAAGGTTTACTGGACTAGTACCGGGAAGGAGCGGGTTGTTTAAAAGAAAGAGAAGAGATCTCATTGAAACGTATAAAATTCTGACAGGGCTGGGAGCAGGGGTAATATTTCCTCTGGCTGGGGACTCTAGAACTCAGGATATGGGGTAAGCCATTTAGGACTGAGATGAGGAGAAATTTCTTCACTCAGAGGGTGTTGAAGCTGTGGAATTCTCTATGACAGAAGGCATTAAATATATTTAAGAAGGAAATAGATGGATTTCTGGGCTCTAAGGATGTCAAAGGTTATGGGAAGAGCATGGGAAATGGCATTGAGATACAGGATCAGCCCTGATCATACTGAATGGCAAAGCAGGTTTGAAGGACAGAATGACCTACTCCTGCTCCTATTTTCTACGTTCCCATGTATTATGAGGAAAGATTGGATAGGCTAGGCTTGTATCCACTGGAGTTTAGAAGAATAAGAGGTGATTTGTTTGAAACATATAAGATCCTGAGTGTGTTGAAAGGGTGGGTGTAAAGCGGTTGTTACCTCTTGTGGGAGAATCTAGAACTAGGGGTCACTGTTTAAAAATAAAGGTATCCCATTTAACAAAGAGATGAAGAAAGAAAAATTCTCTCAGAGGGTCGTGAATCTTTGGAACTGTCTTCCTCAAAAGGCGGTGGAAGCAGAATCTTTGAATATTCTTAAGGCAGAGATAGGTAGATTCTTGGTAAGCAACAGATGAAAGGTTATCAGGGGTAGGTGGGAATGTGGAGCTGAAGTTACAATCAGATCAGCAATGATCTTATTGAATGGCAGAGCAGGTTCAAGGGGCTGAGTGGCCTACTCCTGCTCTTAATTCGTATGTTCATATGTATGTCTTCTGGGAGTACTTTAGTCCCCGAGGGGCCACCCCTGTAATCTCTGAGGTCCTTCAAAAACCTGTAGCACCTGCATGTGGCTCAGAATGTCAAGAGAACTCCCTGGGAACCAAGCGCCAACATGCCTTCTGTGATCACAATTAAGCTACACATTCAATGAGTGGATTCCTTTTATATTGATGAATGTGATTTGCTGTTGCCAGGGAGCTCTCAAGGACACATATGCACAGTCAATTGTGCCGTGCACTTGCGGAAAACCTGAAATTGCTTCAAATCCCAATGCCCTTGCAGCCTGACTTTTGGGATCCAGGCAGAATTGTACAAATTAGTGCACGTTCCTGAACAGGGCATCTGTGACCCCCATATACACTTGTGTGTCGCTGACTGGGCGATGCCATACAGATCCCCAGTGCAGCCCTGGAGGGATCCGCTGGCAAAGAAGTTGAATGCGGCTATGGCCTTCAATGCCACGGGCATGGGATGCCCTCCAAGTCTACAGCCACAGTTCATCCTGGAGAAGCTGGTAGATGTGAGAAGCTACATCTCAGGGCAAATGAAGGTGAAGATTCTCATTTCTAGATAAGAGCATTGCCTGAGATACACCTGTGGTCGGGCCAATAGTTGCCGCTGTAGTGGACTCTGTTCACCAGCATCTTGATCTTCTTGAGGCCCTGCTGTCTCTTCCTGCTCATGCTTGCTCCACCTGACCCTGTGCCAACCTGTGATGGGCCCTCCTTCTCCTCATCTGGATGAGAGCCAGTACCAAGGCAGAGTTTCATGCATCCTGAATCATTGATGCCTCAACATATTTATGAACGCATTGAATTAATAAACTTAGTAAGCATATACTTTACAGGTTTCCAGCCTTTCCAAAGCCAATGGGCCTGTGTTAAGATCTCCATCTAGATATGGCATCCCCACCCCACCCCTTCTAGATGAAGGACATCCAGGAGAACCATAGATGAGTGTTTCTCCTGTTCATGCATGAAATAGAGACATTGCACATTGACCGGATGATGACAGCTTGCCTCCATTAGCACTGAGACTCTATAGAAAGTCCTTTACCTGGGCATTATAGAAAGACTTACCACATGAGGGAGCCCTTGTTAGCCATGAAAATTTACCAGGGAGGATGGAGGTTTGGAGTTGGGAGTTTGTTGCCATCCACCACCAGTGCCCCACAGAGGCATCCACCTCCCTCCCTCACTCCCTTCATCCCTGCCTCTGACAGCAGCAGATGGCAAATCGCACAGAATGAACAGCAACTCCAGACCTTGATGGGTTCTCACTGGAATGCGACCCATTAGTCATGGAGCAATACTGGTTTATTGGGCATTAGATCCTTGAGAGCAGAGCTCAGCTGAGCCTAGTTCTCCATGGAGCAAACTAATAATTAATAGGGTGCCCCTTCACTTAGCCCAATAGATGAGTCATTAACTGCTCCCACCCATTCAGAGACCCCTCCCATATCGAATGTTGGTGAAGTTTTAGGAACTGCGCAATAACTTTCAGATACTGAAGATGGTGCATTTGAGGTTTGGCAGCACTTTCAACACCTTCTACCCTCCCCCTGTTACCTATCAAACTCCTCCCATCCTCCTCCATAATCACTGCCTCCTAATTCCTCTCCCTCCTGGAACCATTCAGCACCCCACTTTACCCTCGACCCAATTATTATTTATGTTGACATTCCTGCTCTCCCCTCGCCAATTCCCTTCACTGTCGATGTGCCCATGCCCCTCCTGACCAGACCTCTCCCATTCTTGAGGCCAGTTGTATCCTGATTTTCCATGACTCCCTCCCCATGAGACCATCCACTAACCCCTCATGAGTTTTGCACTTCCACCCTAGCAGATCCAACTCCCTCCTCTGTGACTGTACTCTCTGAGTTCCAGCACTCTCCTTCAAACCCCTAGGCCAAAATTCGAGAACTCATGGACCACCCCCTTTAGTGACGTCTCTCTATGATGCTCACTGCCCAAAGAGGCCTTCCACCACCCTTCAATGGGACTAAGAGATGTGTGACATTCTCATCCCAGACCAGTCTGGCCTACTTCCTCAGACACCCTTCCAAGACCTCAACAGTCTGTCTTCCTTTCTAGGTCAAGCTCCCATCCTTCCCCACTGGCCCTTCGGCCAGCCCCTGCCTCCTGCCCTGCATCCTGCCTCTGCTCCACCCTTCCTCACTTGGCCTCCCCACCCCCATCCTGCCTTCGCTCCACTGCTGGTCCTTCCTCGGCACAGCTTTTGTTATGGGCACCTGATGCGAGTGAAGTTATGAGCTGTCCCCAAGAAGGTGAAAGTAGCCCCTGCTGACCTCAAAGTTATGGAAGAAGTGAAGCTTGCCAGCTGCATGACACTTATATACAGTCATAAAACTGAACATTCTAATTTCTTACTGGTGGTGAACTTAATTTGGATGGAGAACTTAATTCTAATGAGGTGGACTTTTAATGAGCATGTATGAGATGCTAATACATGCAAAAGGACTTCCCAATATTTTTTATCAGGAAACTTGTCCCACCTTTAACCTGTCTTTAAAGTACCAAGAACAAAATTCCGACAGTTTCTCCCGATGTTGGGAAACAGATTTTAGGCCTCACGCCAAATGAATCTCCCCTTCCCGCTGCTGGTGGGACAGGAAGATTCTTCCCTATATCTGGGGGTTAACACTCACACATCCACAGGCTATGTCAATGCTTTCATTCTGACCCACTTCAGGTCAAGCTGCCCATTACTTATTACCTCCTCTACCCTACCATTGTCAACTTTAGCATTGCCCTGTATTCGTGAGCCTTGGTCTGTCACTTTGCTTTTTCAATTAAAAGTTTTGCTTGGTGTGTGTGTTGTCATGATACTGGATCATAGCCCAAATTACTTACAGACATATTGAACTTTTAAGCAGGACCTGTGTTTTTTTTTAAGAAGTACATACAAGCAAAAGCTGGCTGGGACTGTAAAGTTACCACTTGCTGGAAAATTCCTATATGGATTACACTTGACCAACTAGTTCAGAGAAAGGAATGTTGCACCTAAAAACGTGTCAAGGCCTACTTCAAACAGAGACACTTCAAAGGAAAAGACGCAATGCAAAAACTGAACTGTAATCACCTGTGGTTTCAGGGATAATGAAGGCTGATTACCAGCTCAGCAGAAACCATCTCCTGTGAGTTGTATCCCAGATTGTGGGCATGATGTGAGTTGAAACAAAAGCAGATCTGGGAGAAAGACATTTTTTTTTTGCCTGCCAGGAATACACAAGAAAAGGGGTTAAAAGTCAACTGCAACCTTGGTCTCTGTGTGCTAGCTTTGGTATTCCAGGCCTGGTGTGCGAGGGGATACTGCGAAGGTTATAGCTGAAGAACACCAACTAGGCATTGCTGCACTTGCAGGTAAAAAAGTCTCTCGCTCTGATTGCTGGAAGCAAGTCACAAGTCAGCAAAGCCACAGTCAAAAAGGAAACAGGACAACTCCTTTCAGCTCACCTGCAGAACCAAGAATCTCCAAACCAACTGCTCAACTGCCCAAAGTCAGCTCTACTGAAATCATCCAACTTAACGGCCACAACTTTTCACCATCTCCTCCTCACGGGCCAGCCAAAGGCTGATTTGGATATCTTTTTAACTTTTATTTATGGACTCACTTCTCAATTCTAATCTGCGTCTCTGTGTGTTACGTTTTTTTTTCTCGCGTTTTATTAACTAATAAACTCACTCTTTCTTTAACTCAAGACAGCCTGGTTAAGTCGGCTCCTTTTAAAACATAAATACATTTGGACTGGGAAAAGGTATCCATGAGGGAAGGAGTCATTTTTAAATTAACCTTGTTGTGACTAACCGAGGGAGTTGAATAAAGAAGAGTCAGCTCATTCCTCCTCACCAGGGAGCATAACAATTTAAGGGAACCTCACCCAGAGACCGATTGTAACAGTGTTGAATATATTGCCATGATCAATTCATGGGCATCTAGTTATCTTTGATCCTCACATTGCATTAATACTTCTGTCTCAGGTATCCGAGTTTGTTTTATTGTGAAATATATCTTTACGCCTTCAGTGTGTTTTCCTCTTTGAGCTCTACCAATTTCTTCAGTATTTTCCTCTTGATTTATAATTATCAAATTTTTCCTTCTCCTCTTATAATTTGTCATTTCCATTGCCAAATTTTTCTGTAACCCAAGACAAAATATTTATTTGGTATCAGCACAATTCCTTCATCCTACATAAAATTTCACTTTTAATCTAACCTTGTTTTACTTTAAATGTTTTCAAAATCCCTTACTCATTCTCCTTTTGTTATCTGGCTTCCCTCGGATTCCCATTAGCCATTCTTATCTTTTTTGCTTCTCTTGTATATTCTTTAAAGTTAGCTTTATGTACTTCAGCAATATTGGCCCTCGGTTTATCAAATGTCTTTATAAGAATCATTTTAATTTGTATTTCAGTACTCATAAAGAATTACAGCTTTTATTGCAAGCTTCCTGTGGAAGTCTGCAGCTTTAGTGCAACATAGAAAAGCTTCTCTATTTTTATCTTGTTATTTTTATCCAATGAAATGAGATTCCAGTTTACAGGAGATGTCGCTATTCTTTAATGGATAAAGCACGTAATAGTCTGTCAATAAAATTGGAGCTGACAGCTGAGCTTACATGAATAAAATTTGCACCTAAATCCCACTGTGTGAGAATGAGCGAGAAAGATCTCACTCTCCTGGGCAAAATCTGATTCACACTCCTCGAGTGAAAAGGTCCATTTAATCTAACATATCATGTGTGAAATGAATCCTTTTTAAAATGATATATTGGATAACCTTAAAACTTGGACTGGAAACAGAATTGTACAAATCTCTCTATATCCTTTCTTTTTGTCTGCTCACTTGTCCTAGGAAGCTCAGAGATAGCTGTAGTAATGTGAAAAGGAAATTACCCTCAGAATATATTTCAGTTTTTGAAAGACCTCACGGGGGGGCTGAGATCTAAAAGCAGAGAAAAATAATTCCCAAGGGAAAAAAGTGGCAGAAAAGGACTTGTCAGTTTTCGTTTGTCTTCATTTCACCCAATAGACATTGTGAAATTGTAAAGTTGCTGAGTTCTATAGGCAGTGATTTAGTGCAAATGCAGCATTTTACAATGTGAAAGTTGCCAAGCCACATTAAAATCACTTCTTAATCTCCAAGTAATGGTTTCTGATATTGGTGCATAGACATTTGATACATTTATATGACATTCAATTGATGTATTAATGGAAGTTTTATTTAACCATTTTGGTGCCTTTACTAAAATCACAGACTGAAGAATTTGACATGCATATTTTAAAAGGTCACACATTATCATCACCAACAATAATTTCTAGCTTTCTTGTCCTTCAATATTTTGGTAAAAATAAAGTTGGGAGAAATTTGTATCTATACATATCCATTGGAAGGAAAGGAAGGTACTTAAGTTGAACAGAATGTTGTAGAAATTCCCAATTTGGTGGGACCTAGATTTGAGAACAATGTATTGTGTTCATGACAGAAATCTGGAGATCAGTTTAACTGAGCAATTGCTTCCCAATTCTCCAAGCAAATTGGACTACATCTAAGGGAAGTGCTAATGGGAGGGCTGAATGAACACGAGGCTTTTAAACAGTGGCTGATCTCAGATTTAAGAGTTAATTACAAGAAAAGATTGCTGCAACACACTCTCTATTGTGACTAAAGAATGGAGGTGAGAAGAGGAAAGATGTGTACTATTGGGAATTGCTGAAATGTAGCAAAGGAGGGTTTACCTTCTTTGGAACTGAGAGCAGCCTCCTACTTGAGGCAATGTCCAAAATGTCTAGTTGATGTGGCTGAGCAATTTATAAGAAATTGGGGTTTTGAATAAACAGCTATTTTCTGCATAATTTAACACCCCCTAAAATGCTTTCTAAAAAGGCAACAATTTTTAAACAGTCTGTGGAAACAGGTAAGGTCACTTCATTCATGTTGTCATTCCTAAGTTAAGATGGCGCCTTCTGTACCCCCTTATCTATGTAAGTGTTTAGAAAGGGCCGGTATATGACCCTCAGCAAAATGTAAACTAAAAAGATGACCTCGAGTGGGGTGACGCACAAGGGGGATGGTAAACACCCTGACATTTTGAGTACCTATTCTATATCCATTGGTCAGAATAGTTAAATAGATGATTGACATTGGGTAAGCTACCAGCCCCCCAAAATAGGGTATATAGATTGGTGTCATACTGATGGAGGTCTGAGATGCTGAATGAGGTGACAGTGCTCATCGGGCAGCTGCCTTCTTCTGATGGAAGATGGACCAGAGGAGGAGGAGGAAGATCGAGAGAAGAGTTTCCTAACCTTGCAACCAGAGACCGGAATGCTGTTATCACAAGCTGATAGAGGTCATATACATTTCTCTGTCTAAGTAGTTAATGCATCATATCTAAACTGTTACTTCTTAATAAACTCAATAAACTATCTTAAAATTACATACGAATAATTGACTGCCTATTAAGTTACCTGTGGGCCCAAATCCAGCAATCTTACAAACTGAATGAAAGAGTCTACTGACAGCCAACTGCAACTTCAATAAGGCAACACATCAGCTCATAACCTCTCGGCCTTTTCACTTGTTGGGGCATTTCTCATGTCACATACAAATCTCGGCAGTTGTGCCCCCCAAAGCTCCCTGCCACCAGAAGCTACTTCCATGCTGCATGTATTCCTTAGGCAAAGCGTTGGGGTCAAAACTTGTCAGCTCTTCTAGGTTATATAACAGCTACATGCTTTGTACCTATATATATGAAAAGGTTGTACGTTAAGAGTTTGATCAATTATGGCTCAATTAAGGCCTCATAACTTCAAGGATCTGGCTCAATCAAGTGAGACCATCCTGTAACCATTGACTTAGCAACTATAGGAGGAGTGAAAGGTGGAGAACTCAGAGATGTTTGCAATGCTCAAGCCAGTATCATCTTTTCCTTATTCTTCCTCCTTCCCCTTCTGAGTAATGCATGGGTACACAAAGGGAGCTACATGCTGTACTGTGTACTGGCATGTGTGCAACAGCAAGGTGTGTCAGTCAGATAAGTGTTGTGCAGGAGAGTGCTAGGGAGTGAGGGAGTGAAGGCTGCCAGCTGACAGTTCCAGGGCATTTAGCTTGCCAATCTTTGTGAGGCAACTGAACCTTTTCCAGCCCAGTATTCCATTCCTCAGCCCTCGCCTAATTCCATTCTTATCTATCCAGTTGTAGTGAGAGAATCGCCTGCATTTTGGTTTCTTTTCCTGTTGCTGCAGCGATACACTTCTTATTAGTAAATGAGAAATGAGTAACAGGCAATCGTTAGGCATATGATCTTCACACTCATTAACATTCCATGGGCAGAATCTTACAGTTGGCGTGTGGGGGCGGGCCCAACACACATGCGTGTAAAATGACACACAATGACGTCGAGCGTACGTCCATATGTCACCGCACACCATCGCAATATTTCGGAAGGTGGCGTTATAAATTTGTAGGTGTGCCTGCCATTAATTAACAGACCAGTTAAGGCCCTTGAGGCAGCAATTGAAAGCAATTTTGTGCAGCTGGTGTGATTTTCAGGGTGTTGCATGGGCACAATGGGCAGGCAGGTAGGCCACATTTTCAAAAACCTCATCCTTGGGTGGGATAAGAGGGGTGAATGGGCTCACTCATGTGAGTTGTTAGAACTTTAGATTATTACCTACTGCTACTTGCTTGTGTGAACAGGACAACTTCAGTTCACCTCAGAGCTGCTTTGATAGAAATAACAGGCCTCACTTCAGGACTCTGGAGGAATCATAACACTTGGGGCCTTCCAGGTATCAGGTAGCCTTCCCTTACCCTGGGAATAGGGATTGTGGTCTCCACTGGAGGTAGCCCCTCTGAGGAGGAAGAGAGGGTCAGAAGGGGGAGGAGGCCAGGAGTCCCTATTCAACCTCCAGGGGAGCCACCTGTGGGAGGACAGATGCAGGCACAAGGGGCACAGAGCCAACAGGTAGTCCAAGGTGCAAGGGGCCGCAGAAGACGCCACTATCCTGCTGCTAGAGTTTACAGCTGTGACGCAGCTACCTCAATATGTCTGCGGTGCAATGCTGAAGGAGGCGCTGTTTCTCAAGGGAGACGGTGACCCCGATCTGTCAGAGGATCGACCCTGAGATCAGGTTCAACTGTGTTGGTGGACAGCCCATGCCAGTGGTGCTGAAGGTCACAGTGGCTCTCAACTTCTTTGCTTCTGACTCTTTCCAGGGGTTGGTCGGTGATCTTTGTTGAGTCTCCCAATCAGATGTCCACAATTGCGTCAAGCTGATGACAGACGCTCTGTTCAGGTGTGCATTGACTTTCATTCACTACCACACGGACAAGGCCAGCCAGGCAGAGCGAGCCAGAGGCTTTGCTGCAATTGCTGCCTTCCCCCATATGCAGGGTGCTATTGACCTCAAGGCGCCAGCAGGTGAGCCGGGTGCCTTCATCAACAGGAAGGGCTTCCACTCCATGAACATGCAGATAGTGTGTGACCATAGGATGCAGATCCTGCAAGTCTGTGCAAGGTACCCAGGCAGCTCCCACGACGCTTACGTACTCAGACACTCCCAGGTGCCGAGGCTCTTCAGTGCTCCAGCTTAGCTGGATGGATGGCTGCTGGGTGACAAGAGCTATCCCCTCAAAAGATGGCTCATGATGCCTCTCTGGCATCCAAGAACAGGGCCCAATCAGCGGTACAATAGGAGCCATGCCTCCACAAGGGCAGTGGCAGAGAGAACCATCGGTCTTCTCAAGATGTGCTTCCGATGCCTGGACCATTCAGGGGGCGCACTCCAATATCCCCCAAATCATGTGTCACTGATCGTGCCTCCCCCTCGTTGGCACAGTTGCATGCTGCCCTCTCCACAACCTGGCGCTGGAAGGGAGGGGCGCAGTGGAGGAAGAAGATCAGATCAAGAAGATCTGGCAGCAGACGATGAGTACAGTAGTGAGTGTGAGGATGAGCGTGGTCAGGAGAATGCTGAGGGTATAGACGCTGACCTGGGCAACCCCCAGGGAGGCAGAGACACCCGGGAGGTTTTAGTTCAACGCACCTTTGGCTAGCCTACCAAATAAGAACCACCACCACGTGGCAGCGCTGCAGACTCCATGTTGATACCTGACAGGAACATTTGCTTGGTCAACAACATGCACTATGTGCCATTTCAATAAAGCTCAATGACAAACAAATCACTCATAACATCATGGGTTCCCCATCACCTGCAGAACTAATGAAGCACCCAGAGGCTTGTTGAGAACAAACACATTTACTGCTTTGCAGCCTGGCATACATAATTCAAATTAAATGTAAAGGAGTTCAACATCACACCAACTTAAAAACAACATAAAAGTGGGGCAAAAGAAAAACACCAGTGATAAGCCCGTGTTGTGCCTAAGGTGATTTCCGTTTACGTTTCTGGGTGCTACGTCTTCCCTCTCACTGGCACAGGCATTGGAGACAGCCTGCTCACTCTGCTGTCCTGTTGGCCTTGACGACCTTGGCAGGCGTCCTCTGGCCCGTGGAGCCTGTGCTGGCCTTTCCTAGGAGGGAACGGCCAGTAGCACAGTTGGCATCTCCCCAGTCACCACAGCCTCATTGGATACCATGGTCTGATGACCCCCCTGATGACCCCCTCTGGCAGAGGGGTGGAGGAGCTGCTGCCCTCATCTGGAATGCCCAGAGAGGAGCCCTCGAAGTCGACAAGCCAATCGTTTGCCAACATCAGGTCACTTTGGACCTCCTTGCTCACCATTGATGGATGGGCAACTAGCTGGGACACTGGGTACCCAATCCATCTCCCACACTGACAGTAACCACCTGAGGTCATTATCTGTGTGAGGGCTTGCAGTTCCGAGTGCATCCCCAGGAAACCTTGATTCTGTTCCTGGAGGAGCCTCTCCATGAGAGTCGCCACTCTCTCCATGGAGGAGGCATTACGCTCGGCCATGAGAGTCATAGCATTTCTCATGCTCCACAGGGACTCCTCTACCACGGAGACCATGCCACACATTCCCTCGTGTATCTCGGCCAGATCCTCCAGCACACCCTGCTGGATATCCAGCATCTGCAGCCTCAGGGACGACTCCAGAGGCACAACATCAGCCACCGACTGAGCATGTTACTGATTCCCAGCAGCCCTGCAACTGCCGGTGCCCTAGGCACTCTCTGCCTCCGCCTGCACCTCAAGCAAGTGTGTAGTGCCCTCACCGCTGTGCATCGAGATACTAGCCAATAATCTTATTCCCACCAAGGTGCTGGTGCCTGCCTGGCTGAGAGGGTGTGATGCTGGTGCATTCATATTGTCCGTGCCCTCAGGAGTCAGCGGCGGTCCCTCAGGCTCCTGAGACCGGACGTGCTCTGGTGAGGCTGAAAGGAAGAACAAGGACATTTGATTACTTGAAGTTGTTACACTCTTAACATGCATGCCTGGCACCCGGATCAGGGTGCACTCGTCTCTCCATTATCAATGGAGATTCCATGTTGGAGGCTGAAATCAATATACAGACAACAGTAGAATGGTTGCAATGGCAGACATTGTGACCTCGGTTCAAGGCCACCTCCCAGTGGCACCCGAACTTCACCGTGGCTGATTGTTCTAGGCGCATGGCGCCTCTCCAGCTCCAGTGCCTCCTGCTTACATCTAATAAGGATTAGAAGGCGGGGCTGTCCGCCAGTCCGCAGCCTCTCTGCATTAATGTGGGCTGCCTTCTCCTGAGAGGAGAGGGGAGCATTGATTAGCCCACCCTGAACCTGCCACCCCACCTGAGGAACACCTGGCAGGGCTCATCCAATTTGTGACCCTGGAGCTGCAAAACACTCATTCCAAGCAGCCAAGTCTTACCCCCTTGCCCAGATGCTGCCTCCAAGACATTTGCCACTCACACTCTAAGAATTATGAGATCTGAGGGGGCGTGGGTGGCCACCTAACTGCTGTGCTAAGTGACTCATGCCAACATGGTATTCACCCTTCCCAATCGCAGGAGACCATTAAACCGCTTGCGGCACTGCACCCATGTATGCCTCACTACATCATGGGAGATGACCCTGGATGCCATCTCCTCCCAGGCATGTTTGGTTAGGTGGGGGGGGCCTCCTCCTCCCGTCCTTTGGGACAAGGATATTCCGGTGTGCAGCCACCTCCTCCAGGAGGGCAGTGAGGCACACATCAGAAAACCTCAGGGCCGACTGCCCCGTCAACCTGCCCTCCCACCTGCCCTGTTCGCCAACAACATTTGCATTGCTGATCTGCGAAGTCAATGGCTGTCTTAGGATGGCTGCCTGCGCCGTTTTTGAATAGGCCACCGGGTTGCCATTGGACCCAGCAGGCATTGGCCTCCCACCCCGGCCCACCCTTTCCCACTGATCTCAGGAGATTCTCATTACTCTGGGTATAATTGGCCCATCGGCATAAAATAGCAGTGTGCATCCGATCGCGATTGGCGGTCAGGTTCCCAACCGCCCCATCCGCTCCCGCCGAGCCTGCCCACCAATTGAAAAATTCAGGCCCATATGTATGTGAGCTTTAAACTTTTGAGGGTTTATTGTTAAAACAGTAAGGCAAAAAGCAGAGCCTGTGTGTCTTTGGTCATATTGTATACTTTATTTTCTTGGTTACTGGATGGTGGTAGACGTTTATTAAATAAAAATACACATATGAAACACCTGTATTGCATTCATGGATTAAAGCATTTTCTACTGAGCTTTGTGTGTGGTACTAATTGGATACGGTAAGCCATACCTGTGGCTGATCAGTGACTTCTATTGGACAACACCCATCTACTATTTCTCACATTACACCAAGTGCTGAATAACCAGAAATTTCTCCCAACTAATTACTGGGAAGGTCCAGGCTCCTGCCACAATCTCTATCCTCCAGCCACCAATTCCATCACGCTCCCTGGCAAATGCCGGAGGCTAAAGTAAACCATTTGTGTTTCCATCCTTATATTTCTATTCTTTCATCATTTTACCTCCTTCCAATATCAGGACCCACCCCCAATGCTACAGCAATCTCAGAACTCTACATTCCTTTGATTTTGACCTCTTGTATATCCCAACATTGGCAGCCAGGCTTTCAACCCCTCCCTCCCAGAGCCTCTCAGCTTCTCCACTTTCCTTAGCTCTGTTTAAAAACTTGTTTAAAATCCACCTTTGTCCAAACTTTTGGTCACCAATCTAACATCTCCTTTTGTGGTTTGGAATCCAATTTTATCTAATTACCCCTCAGTACAACACTTTGGGACATTTCTAGATTAACAGGATAAATGCCATAAATTTTGCTGTGAGAGTGTTTTCTCACAAAGGATTTGATAATCTTTACCCTATCCATGTAGGGCCTGGATCCATTGCACAGTTCTACTCTTAATATAGCATGAATTGGCACTAAAATGATAGTATATGAAATGGCGCATTAATAAGTTGACTTCTGAGGCTTAACCTAATTGTTGGAACAGAGTAGTGCTGCTCTTTAGGTAACTGTTTATTGATTGCACAGTTCTACTCTTAATATAGCATGAATTGGCACTAAAATGATAGTATATGAAATGGCGCATTAATAAGTTGACTTCTGAGGCTTAAACTAATTGTTGGAACAGAGTAGTGCTGCTCTTTAGCTAACTGTTTATTGATTGTAAAAATATTCAAGACAGGATAAAAGGGCGTTTGACAGGGCTGGGCAGTTGGAGATGACAGATCTTGTGATGAAACATTCAGGAAAACGTTGCCAACTTCAGCTACACCTGATCTAGTAGTCAGTTAACACAGCAATCAAACATTATTTTCATTGAGACCATGATAGGAATTAAGCCTATTTGGCAATCTACTATTAAGGTGATAATACCCCTTTAGATGATTTACATTAAGTTTCTTTGTAATTAAATATCCACAGTCTAGTCTTTTTAACTCATAACCACTTAATTCCAATGACCCATTAATTCAGGCTTTTTTTAAAAAACATAGTATATTAAATCCAGCTTTAATTAAATTGCCTAATTTGAAGTACTGGATTTTTTTTGTGCAAAAACCATTTAGAATTAACAGCAGTAGACTGTAATTGATGTTTTTTTTTCAGTGGGCAGTTTTAGTGCAGCACACATTTCACAGAGCACAAACTACCTCCCATAAGTTTATATATTATTTATGCAGCTTCTACAACAGCAGCTATCAGGAATTTTAATTAGTTACTTACAATTCACAGTAAGATTGGACTGCCTAGTACATTTGTGCAAAATCCTTGCATGCCTCTATCCCTTTTTTGCACACAGTTGTTTGCTATTTACGACAGGGATGCAATAATAATAATGACCCAAGGTGCTTCTCAGGAGTATTAGAAAGCAAAATTAGACACCAAGCCACATAAGGAGATGTTAGGGCACATGCTCAAAAGTTTGATCTTCGAGGCAGAAAGGAAGAAAGTTGGAGAGGTTTAGAGAGGGAATTCCGGAGCTTAGAGCCCAGCCAGCTGAATGCATGGCCACCAGTGATGGAGCAATTAAAATAAGAGGTGCCCAAGAGACTTGAATTAGATAAGCGCAGATATCTCATTGGGTAGTGAGGCTAAAGGAGATAAGGAGGAACAAGGCCATGAAAATTTTAAAATTAAGGCATTGCTTGACCAGAAGTCTATGTAGGTCAGTGAGCATAGGGGAGAAAAGTGAGTGACATTTGGTGCAAGTAAGGACACGGGCAGCAGAGTTTTTGATAGCCCCAAGTTTACAG
Source organism: Carcharodon carcharias (assembly GCF_017639515.1). Taxonomy (NCBI): domain Eukaryota; kingdom Metazoa; phylum Chordata; class Chondrichthyes; order Lamniformes; family Lamnidae; genus Carcharodon; species Carcharodon carcharias. The sequence continues at coordinate 61,675,333 of NC_054480.1, read as the reverse complement.
AGGGTAGAATGCAGGGGGCTGACGAGGACTGTGTTAGAATATTCAAGTCTAAAGGTAGCAAAGGCATGAATGAAGGTTTTGGCAGCAGATGAGTTGAGACATGGCAAAGTCGAGTAATGTTATGGAGGTGGAAATAGGTGATCCTAATGGTGATGCAGATGGGTGGTCATGCAGAAGCTCATCTCAGTCAAATATAACAGCAAGGTTGCAAGGAGTCTGGTTTAGTATAAGACAGTTGCCAGGCAAAGCGATGGAGTCAATAGTAAGGGAACACATCATACTTAACGTGGCAAGAACTAATTTGGAAATGTTTGTAGTACCAAGTACCAGTTGCTAAAATGAGGTTTTGAAGAGCAGAGATTCAATGCCTTTCTCTAGGCACTTCCAATGGCCTGAATGGAAAACTAAAATGAGAAAGTAGAATGTTCCTTCTGGCTTTCTGTAACTAAACTTACAAGCAGTAAGGAAGAAGAATGTTGGATGGCTGCAGAATGGAACAAAAGAAAACAAAGTAAGATTGGGGTGGACCAAAGGTTTGATTAAAGAGAAAGGTTGAGACGAGGTTTTTGAAAACCAACGAGGGAGGTGGTAAAGTGAAAGCAACTAGGAAGGGAACTCCAGCATTGTGGCTGAAAAATTGACCAATTGAAAAATGACAGGAGAGAGGGAGGAAATAAAAAACAGCCCAATGCAAGAGAAGTGGATGTGTGGCAACTTATGACGGAAGCTGATTGATAGGGTAGGGAGGCATGAGACTGCAGAGGCTGCAGAGGATGCTGAATGTGTTAGTATTGTAACTAGGTGTGGAAATTGTAGTTCAGTGCCTCTAAGTGTGATTTTATTGATTGAGAAAATGAGGTGAAAGGCTAAAGCCAAACAACAGAAGGCCCAACAAGGCAAAGGGATGAAATGAACCTGTGGCAAATTGATAAATAATGCTTAGGGGACATCAGGAACAGATTTTAAAAGCCTGCCCATTGTGAAGGAAGATTGAGCAGTTCAACATTATTGAAGTCCTGGGAATGAATGAGTTATAGGAGGAAATTGTGTGATGTGTGATTTCAATCAAGTAAGTGTATGGGGAGGAGAAAAAGCATTTAAGGCAGTGTATTTGCACCTTGAAAGCAAAACTCTGTGTGTTGACTACAATATTATTATTAAAATTAAGACAAGAAAGGTTATGGCATGTCAGCAGAATTCATGACCTGAATAGACAGAAGCTCACTACAAGGTGCTGTTTTACTAATCAGCTTTTTTGACCTTATTTTGGAAATTAATTTCAATGCATTTCTCTTCCTACATTTGACATTGCTTTTGTATCCTGTTGGGTCTTGCTGTAGAGCAAGGAAATTCAGTTTGCAAACATATAGGTGGCGGTTTTAACGCAAAACGGGTTTCAGGCTGGTTGGGTGGGAGTTGGAAGTATCGGCTGAATATTAAATGTTAATTGCATTCTCTGGCTATGTATTTTAATTCCTAGGCCTCACCAATGGCTGCTGATCAGTGCCTAAGTGAAACCACTGATAAGAACCAGCTGCCCAGTAGATCAGAAAGGATTCTTGAGCATCTGGAAGCTACCAGCAAGAAAGAAAGTGGTTGTCCAGTGAAGGAGAGACCACAACTTTCCTTGTGCGGCCCAGAAGAATATATTCAGGTAATATGGGGAATATTTGGGTGGTGTGAGTTGGTAGCCTGGGATATATTCAGGCAAAGTGAGGCATATTCAGCTAGTGCGGGTGGGTAGTATGTTCTATTTAGACAATGGAGGACGTGTTCAGGCAATGCGAGGAAGTTGTGCAGTATTGATTTGACAATATGATTTCTTCCTATTCTGTTCCATTGTGGTCCAAAATTAATTCTCCCCAGAGATAGGTGCAATAAAGCCAGGACTCATTCAGAACACAAAAAGAGTAAATTTATCCTGGCTTTCATTGGCCATATATCAGAGCTGATCCAATTATCCGCTGTCAGTATATGGGGGTGGGGTAATGGCTAGCATTCGTATGACCTTTACATTGTGTTATACATTGTATGTAAGCAGCTTTTTAAAAAAAATCTATTGTTACTTGTTGCTTTATTATGAGAGATGCCATATTTCACCTTACAATTTATATTTAACGATGCAATGTCTTCATGGCAAAAATATTTGGCAAACCTTTATTCATTTGTTTGCACAAACATAGTGTGGTTATGTAAATTGTATCAATGCAGTTTTGGAGCTTGTGCAGATGAAGTCATTGTGATGAAATGTTTCCCGGTTCTTCCTTGTTAAACAATTGAAGCATTGGCAAGGACAGTTTCCATGAAGGCGATGTTTCTTCAGGAAGCTGCTTATTGCTGTAATGTATGAACAATAAGACCATATTTCTGAATCAAGTATGTAAGCTAATTGGTTGGTTGACTTTGAATCTCTGTATGTGCCTGAAATCAACAAGTGGCTCATTAGAAAGAAGATATTGAACCGTTAAACTGGAAGAAACAATGATGTACAAGATAACTCTCACAATTTTATTCAAGTTTTGGCTTTGATGGATTGTCATTATGAAGGCTGCACACTGTGGCTTTAGACTAAAACAGTGTCTGCCAGGAAAATATTGACTGAGAGAAAGGAATCAAAAAGTGAAGTTTCTGACAGTTCTTCAATCCACCTCCACCTATAATGATCTTATATAACTTTCATGAAACAGGAGATGGGGGTGTGAATTACCACATGCTGTCAGAGAGAAGATGTGAAATCCTGCAAAGTTCTTGAGATTAGAACTGGTGACAATTTGACCTTGAAAATGCTCAAGCTGCAGGATTCTGACAGTCAGAGGAATAACTTAACCCCTTTCTATGGATCTGTAGTCATTGCTTCAAAGCTACGCAGCATTGCCATTTTAATGAGAGATTGCTCGTGTCGGCTATTTGCATGCCCAAGTCCAGTGCACATTTGTCAATTTGGTCTGCTTGTGTGAAAAAATAAGAGGTTGGATATAATTATTGATTTGTAGTACTCAATATGAGTAACATACTGGAAAGTGAGATGATAGGATCTCTGAAGCTGCAACCTCCTTGCATCCAGACTCATTCTGCCTTGACACATACCCTAACCCAGTTGTTAATGATGCTGATTTTTCATTGTGAAGCAATGCTTATTATCTGTGCTTTGCTGTGATTCATTACTCTTGCAACAATGGAATAATATTTCAATATCCTCAATAGTGGAATCACATACAAGCATTTGTACTTCTTAGCTCATAGCCTTCACTCACAATTTATATTACAAATTGGTTACTTATTTACTGTTCATAAAGGCATTGGTTTGTAAGGTGTCTAGTTCCATGTGTTCCAGCTGCCATGATGCCCAAGTTACCATTTTGATTTCTGAGCCCAAACAGTGAAAACCAACAGCTATTCAACATGGACAAAGAATTGACATTGAGCCCTGTCTTTCTTCACCAGGCATCCATACATACACATTTTCTAGCATGGTGTCATTTGATAATGATCAAGGATGGGAACTGTAGCTGTTCACCCTGTCCCTCACCTAGCACTGGGGCTCTAAAACTGATTGCTGTGTCCTCACTGCCACTCTGAATCAGTTCAGGCAACTGAGTACTAACTGGCAAACCAACTATTCAAACTGGGGGACTATATAGCTCAGTATGGGGTGTCATGTGTGCCCACCAAGTCATCAGGGGATAACACTCCTCTTTCAATTGCCAGAGGCTGAACCAGACCTTTTGCAACCTTGGTGTCACATGCCTGCATCATCACCAAGTCTGCCTGCTTCCACCCCCATAACTTCACCTATCTCTGCCCCTGCCTCAGCTCATCTGTTGTTCAGACCCTCACCCATGCTTTGTTACCTCTGGATTGGATTATTCCAATGCATACCTGGCCAGCCACCCTTGACATCATCCAAAACTTGACTGCCCATGCCTTAACTCAAAATAGTCCCTTCACCTATGATCCCTGAGCTCACGGTAGATTGACCCCAGTTCGGCAACATTTTGATTTTAAAATTTTTACCCATGTTTTCAAATACCTCCATGGCCTTGACCTTCCCTATCTCTTTCCTCCAGCCCCACAACTCTCCAATATATCTGCGGTCATCTAATTTTGACCCTTTGAGCATCCCGGATTTTGATCGCTGCACCATTGGTGGTTGTGCCTTCAGCTGCTTGGGCCCTAACCTCTGGAATTCCCTCCCTCTCTGTCTCTCTACCTTGCTTTCCTCCTTTAAGGTGCTCCTTAAAATCTACCTCTTTCACCAAACTTTTCTAATAACGGCCCCAATATCACCTTATATGACTTGGTGCCAAATTTTTGTTTTCCAATACTCCTATGAAGTGCCTTGGGACAATTTATTATGTTAAAGGCACTATGTAAGTATTAGCTTTTGTGGTTGTTTAATGTAAACCAAAAGAATGCCTGCTCTCCTTTTTTATTAATGACCATCTAACAAAATTGTGGGAATATTCATCTTTAAAAGAGGTAATTCCCAACAATACAATTTCATTATTAGTTGAGCTAATTCCTGAACAGACTGATCTGGAGTATAGTGTAGTTATAGAAATCACCATTTCAGAGTGGTGACTCAGGAATAAATCCTTAGCTTTGTTATCTCATCATGCCAGTTGAAAGGAAAAGCACAGCAGTAGAAGTGGGAGCAAAAAAAAAGAAAAAATTAACTAGGATAGCTGATCAAGAATGGTGTTAGGGAAGAGGCTTGTCTAATTTAAAGGCAAACCATAGCCTAATGAGACTCGGGTTTAATTGGCCAAGGCTTTTCAAAAAAATGTTTTTAACTTACGTGCCAGCCAGAGGCCACTGATTAATCTGCAATGCGGCAAACATCGGATTTCCCAAAGCTACTCTCCAACTGTTCCCAGACAGGCTCAGCAGCAGAGGCCCAACTAAAAAACCAGGTCCCTGTGTCTGGGCTCAGGGATGGGACACAAGGCCAGCAAAGCTGCCGCTGAGAGATGGGTACTTCCAGATTCTGCCGAAGTGGAAAATCTCAACCAGCATTCAAGTGTGTTACTTTCACAATGAGGCTGCAAATAGATTTAATAATCTGTTAATAGATTTTATTTAGAGCCAAGGAAGTTTGCAACATAAAGGACATTTGAAAAGGGGCTAGAAAAACAAAGAAAGCCAGACAAATACCCAATTCTTTTTCAGTTAGCTTACATTCAACAACCTCATTCCTTACTAGGGTTTCCAGAAAAAACCTGATCTATTCACTTCTATCCCTGAAAACTCTGACCCCAATAAAGGCCTTAGTTTCACCTCCCACTTCAACAAACTCTGAGTTGGGCATGATGCTGAGTTCTTTATATACTTGCGTGCCTTCTTTTCAGTCAGGAGGTTCTACACTGTGAATCTCACTCCTTTTGCCTCCAACTTTTACAATCCAACTAAAATACTTCCTTTGGTTTCTTGCCTTCCCTTAATCTATTCATCAAAAACTGCAGCATTAGTCATCTAAGTCTCTCTCTCTCGCCTTCTTTCACCCAACCTGACTCATCTCACTCTGAGCTTGTAGTTATGCATTCTCTTAGCTCCAACTCCAACATAATTATCAAAACTGCTGTCAAAGGGACACTATGTCATATGGTAGAAGGACCTCTACTGGCTGAGTACGAACACCAATGCATTAATTATCATGGACAGTAAAGACATGTCATATTACGAACTTTCAGTCAATACTTTTAAAAATTAGGCACAAGCAAGCTGTTAAGATGGCTGCTGCAAATCACATGACTTTTAAAATTTGAATACAGACAGTATCAAGTCTCCAGTGAATACCTAATTAAATATGGACATAGGTGTGGGTACTTCACAGCCATTTGTAGAATCCACACATCTCATTGTTTAAGGATGGGCCACATCTAAAGCCTATAGAGTTTCCGGATTTCCTGTCTCCATATTTCATACTGGACAAAAGGGAAGATCAAGACTCAATGGCCACTATCAAATTCCTATTATACCATGATGTGGGTGTGAGTGTGTGTGTGTGTATCAGATGGAGGGTGGAATCATCCCAGGTTTGCACTAAATGTGGTACCAGGCAGAGAAAAGGATGCTTTACTCGCTGACCGCATTGGCGGCTTTTCATGCCATATTGTCCTCTTCCCAGCTCATCCCACCTCATTAATAATGCTTTCCCGGGTCGCTAGAGGGGCAGTCTCTGATTCACCTGTTCCACCATCACCTCAGGCCTTCAGTAAACTGGGTGCCATATTTAAAGGCCTTGCACAGAGTTAGCACTCTTCAAGAGATAGGAAGCTGCTGGGAACTGATGGCTGCAAAAGGGAGGAAACATGTTGCATCCAAAACATCAACGCCTCCCTTGAGCACCAACTGAACACAGTGGAGGCTCTCTGTGAAGTTGTCTACCCCCACTCTAGGTGAAGAGTAGCAAGTAGGGTCACCAATCCAGCATAGGAAGCAGTGGCAGCAATGGTCAGCCCTAATGCCCTACAAAAGAGGACAGCCACCAATACCGAAAGAGGATGAATGATCTCTTCCATTCTATCAGGGTAAGTCAATCTTCTCATCACTCTCAACATACATATTCACATGTACAGTTATCTCACTCACTGCCAGTTCAAGGAACATCACCATTCACTCTCTCACACACACCCTCCTCTGCCCCTTAGATCGTGTCCTCATCCCATCCATGGCACCAATCACCACCCACACATGCCAGGCATCCTTATTATCTGGTCTGGCAGGCCTCCTGCTTACAGTCTCTCCATCTGTCTTCATGCAGGACAAGCTGCCACACAACAAAAGAGAGAGGCTGCAGACTGGTGGAGGAATGCCTGACTTCAAGGTCCTCACAGACAAAGGGCAGGATTTTAGGTCGGTGGGCGGGCGCAATTGGTGGGTCGGGACCACCAACCGCTATCGCACCTGACCGTGAATTCATGGTGGCTAGCCAATTAATGGCCAGCCAGTGTGAAGCACACGCTGAAAGGTTCAGTGCTGCTGGGGTGCGGGCTGGAGAAGGGCGAGCACTGAAGTCAGCCCGGATGCAGGCAAGCGCTCACAGAAAACTCCCTGAAGGCAAAGAGCTGCCTCACAGAGCTGAAGACCTGAACGATCTAAAATGGAGGTCACAAGGACAAGAAAAAGTGTCCAAGCTTCACAATCAGTCACCTGAAAATTTGATAATGAAACTGCTGTCCACAGAAAATTATTTTTATTTAAATTTATCATGGAAACCTCATCCCTCCCATGGATGAGGCTCCCTGAAAAATGCACAGGCCGCCTGGCCAATTCACCAACCCACCAACCGTAACGTTAGACGGGCAACGAAAAATCTCTGTTAACTGCGCTATTAATGGGCTTAATTGCTCTGTTAATTGTTGGTGGGTGGGTTTCCGAGTTTAGCGCATGCCTGCTGTCTGAAATATCATGCGAGTGCGTGATGATGTCAGGCACTTGCCTAACATCATTGCGCACTATTTCATGCTCAAGCGGGTCGGGCGCATGCCCTCCTACTCAGCGAAACATTCTGCTCAGTTTGAAAACAGAGCCATCCAGCTGGCCAGCGTTGATCTGAACCCTTCCTGTGCTGATGGTGAAATCGGCGGTGCTCAACCAAGTGAGGATCCAGCAGTGCCATCAGGCGACCATGCTGGAGTGAGTTCCCCGATTCCTCAGTGCCCTGGCATACACTAATTATCTCTCCTTGCTTTCGCAGGCACATCTGTGAAACAACCAAGGGGGTCAGGACCCAGGTCCTTGATTCAAGCCATGAAGGCACCCCGGAGACACACCCTCCACCAATGCAGAAAAAAGCCTCTCGGTGGGACTTTGCTCTATAGTAGCCTCGGAGTCACAACCTGGTGAGGACATTGCACTTTCTGATCGACAGCAGGTGGTGGCTGGGACTTCCCAGGTCCCCGGCATCTTGGAGGACAGCTGGAGGCGAGAGTCTGCTGAGCCTGAGTCAGATGATGAGCCTCTGAGCTTGGTCATACCTCAGTTGCTAGGGCTGCAAAGGCAAGCTTGGGAACATCAGGAAGGGATGTCCACTGCACTCCTCGGATTGCAAGGCACGATGGAAGAATCCGTCGCTTTCAGTCTGAGGTGATAGCGCAGGCATACCAACGCACCGAGGTCAACAGCGGTAGGATGGCGACCACCATGGAGACCTTGGTTCAGGACATTGGTCCTGCACTGAAACCATAGTTGACCTCCAACAGTGTTAACGCGAGATGGGTGTGGAGAAGCTCAATCTTACTTCAGCTTCCCCTTCTCCTCAAGAAGTCAGCCAGGGGCCCTCTGACACCCATAGGAAGGAGGATGAGTAGGCACACCCCCAGGGGCTCATCCACCCAGGTGACTCAGGGAGTGTCCAGCCCATCTGAATCCCCTCTTCCTGTGACCTCAGCAGCTCCAGCTCCGCAGGCCGAGGAGGGTGACGCTGCCACACAGCAGGACCCCGAAGACAGACCAGGTCCCTCCAGGTCTTGGCGCTCTAGGGGGCAGCCGTCAAGGTCATCACAGACAGGGCATAGCAGTCCACAGGCTGCCTCCACTTCGACTGTGGATGTCAGGGGAGTGCCAAGACGTAGCAGCAGTGTTATGAACCTTAAGCTAATGTAGTTTCATCGCATGGTATGGGCATTAATCACTTAATGTTAACTATTATAAGTAAACTCCCAACAATGAAACTTTATCTATGGTTCATTGTCATGATGTGCAATGTTTGTGCCAGTCTGAAGAAGCATGGATTCTGGCCATGTCTGCCTTTTTGTAAAATTTGTAGAACAATCATTTTTCCAATCCAACTCAGAAAACCCTCCTGATCTTTTTCTCTATTACATTGACAACTATGTTGGTGCTGCTCCCAGTTATTTTTCTGATTATGGAGAATGATCTATGTTTCCAATTTCCACACATTGCTCATCTTTGTGTGGTTTCACTCTGTTTCTCCCTTCCGTTCCTGGATTTTTCTTTCCCTCCATCTCTGCGATGGGCTTTCTGTTGGGGTCAACTGAATCTTGTAACCACTTGAGTGTTTCTTCTTACTACTTTTCCACCTGGAAAATCTTCACCCTTTCAACTTTCTCTGCCTCCGCTGCATTTGCTTTGATTCCAGTTGGAACACTGAAATACTTTTTCATCAATTCATATTTCCCCTCATTCCCACGTTCCCACCCCCAACCCAGCCACTCCCCCATCAATGGTTAACATCCGCCATGGTCAGACATGACCCATTTCACAGGTCTTCAGTCTCACCCTTTTATTCTCATGGCAACAAAGTCCTTTTGTTCTCACTTGGCACCTCAGCAATTTTCACATTTGACAGAATATCTTCCCTGATTTTTGACACTTACAACAATGGTCCAGTATTTGGTGACAAAATAACATTGAATTCAATGCACTTGGCATTTTTAGTGTGTAAACTGTCCTTCGATTTGTGTTGAGGAAAGAATTTTTTTAGTTCATTTATGGTATGTGGGCATTGCTAATGAGGCCAGCATTTATTTCCCATCCCTAAATGCCCTTGAGAAGGTGGTAGTGAGCTGCCTTCTTGAACCAATGTGGTGTAGGTATGCCTACAGTGCTGTTAGGGAGTAAGTTCCAGGACTTTGACCCAGCAACAGCGAAGGAACAGTGATATAATTCCAGGTCAGGATATGAAAAGATGTGCTGTAAATTGCAAATTGGTGGAAATCCTGATTTGCTACAAAGAACCTTGATGTTCTAGGTATTCAGGTCCAAGCATACCAATCATATTTCTCACTAAATGTTAATCCATGTCATCAGGTGAATGGTATCACCCAAGAACCATATCTGACTTGACGATGTCCATTGTGTTCATGATGCTTAGTGACAGGTCAGTATAGGTCACAGACCTCATCCCATTTTTGCAACTTATGCAAAAATGCACTTATTAACTTAGTCTTGAGTCTCAGTCACCAGAAGACCCCATTACATATCTTGAAGTTCTGAACAATAGCGCAGAAGTATTTGGACTCACACCCAATGTGCCACAAGTTTAACTTGCACTGGGACTTTGCCGTCATTGAAGCAAGACAAGAAAACCTAAAAAGTTCCCTGCATCCCTTGTTAGCCCAGTCCTGAAAGACTGCACTGGACTAAAGTTAACATTTGCCATTATTATGGTATTAATTTGGATCAACAAAGAGACAAGTGCACTTTGTATCTTAAAATTAATACCTTCAAGACCCCCTCTTAAATCATGCAAAGCCATAGTACCTTTTGAGGAGCACTCAACACCATGCCCCATTGGTTAGCCCATTATTTAAGATGGTGCAAATGAAGTAAATCATAATCATAGCCACTTATTGGTACTACTCCAGATCAGGGTCAAATTTGAGAAAGACAGGCCTCACAGGCACTTAAATGAATATAAAGAACTGACCTAACCCTCCCCAAAGGAAAGGAACCACCGGAGAATATTGCTATCCTCCAGGTAGCCTTTTTAGCTAGATTATAACAACCTGGATATTATAAGGGCATCTCTTCTCAAAAATCTCCACTGAAGAGTGTAAGGACATGAGTTTTCAAGTTTAGGTTCAGAAGACTAGATGAGACAATATATTTTCTAAATTATATAAGTGTTTATTAAAGAACCAAACATGCAATTCACTTTTGATGGTAATTCAATTCCAGCATTGATAGTTCTAGGAAAAGTAGGAACAATTTTATTCCTAATGGGGGTCTTATTAATATTACAGGGATATATTGGTGATGTCCATCAATATTTAAGTAGTGTTTACCTTAAATCCCTGAGTAGAAAGCTACTGAGTCTAGCAAGATACATTGTCACAGTAAAAGGGAGAACTATCATCACTGCACTGCAGCAGCATTCCATTATCTTGAGAGATGCTGGAGTGAATCCAAAAAAATCTAAAGATCCTACTGTGTAGTTTCAATATTTATGTCCTGAAAGAACTAAACCAGCAGAAGGCTTGTTGAGCACTCATGCTGAACAACATCCTTTGTTTTTTGTCAACATCCTTCAATCAGACGGGATACTGAGAGGCATCAAATAGTGGTACAGATGGTGGTCACTTCCTTGCAACACCCAGTTTCAAGATTCGGTTAACAAGTTGTTTAGGGTAATTCTTAAGGTTATCCATTGTCAGATTGTAGCACCTTACAATTTACCAATACCTTGCTGAGGTGATGTAAAGGTCAGTTCCTATATTTTCTTTTCTTGTGTTAGAGGATATGCCACAGGTTGTTGTTGTCCTTGAGCACACAATTACACAACTATGCCCAGGCATGTTTCTAAACTTTTAAATCTTTGTCCAGCAGGTTAACTCTGCTTTTAATTTTTAATCCCTACTTCACAGGAGAATCACTTTATAGCTGGATTCTCTTATAACTCAGTATGCATAGCTGCGTTCCTTCACATGTAGAATGCCTTAGATCCTCCAGTGATTCCACTGGAAATACAATATCATTGAGAAAAAGGAGTACCAAGATACCTGGAACAAAACTTATGATGATGTCTACAGTACAGCATTGATAAAATCATTGAATGGAGTAGATGACAGTAGGGAACTTTACTACACTCCTTTTTTGAGGAAAAATAACTTCACTGTCTCCTATCTATTCTTACACAGATCTTTGAGCTGGCATACGCATCCCACATAAAATATCTTGACTATGTATCCTTAAGGTTACAGGAACTAGGTCAAAAAATTTATGAAAATCAATAAAAGCAACCACTGTGCTTTTTTTAAAATCTCTCTTGAGCCTTATTCTGAACCACAATCATAAAATAAGATGACAGTAACAACCTTTGGCATCAAGGCAACATCTGACTGAGTGTGGCATCAAGGGCCAAGTAAAATTGAAGTCAAGGGGAATTTGGGGGAACGTTCTCCGCTGGTTGGAGACATATTTAGCCCAAAAAAGTATGGTTTTAGTTGTTGGAGGCCAATTATCTCCACCCCAGAGCATTGCTGCAGGAGTTCCTCAAGTAGTCCTCCAAGCCAAATCATCAATCACCTGTTTCATCAATCACCTTCTCTCATCATAAGGTCAGAAATGAGGATGCTTGCTGATGATCATACAGTGTTCAGTCCCATTCATAACTCATTTGTGCTGCAAATGTCAAGGCATAGAACACAAGAGCAGGGAGATTGTGCTAGAACTGTATAAAGCATTAGTGAGGCACAGCTAGATTACTGTGTACTGTTCTGGCCATTGTGTTTTAGGAAGGATGTGTTCGCACCAGAGAGGATACAGAGGTGATTTACAATGATGTTCCAGGAATGGAGAATTTTAGCAATGAGGAAAGATTGGGTAGTCTGGGATTGTTTCTTTGGAACAATGGAGGCTGAGGGGAGATTTAATTGAGGTGTATAAAATTATGAAGGACTTAGGGTGAATGGCAACAATATATTTCCATTATACAGAGATAAATAACCAGGGCATAAATGTAAAGGTACTAGCAGAAGGATTAGAAGGGAATTGAGTTTTTTTTTCACCCAAAGGTGAGTGGCTAGGTGGCATAGATCCTCATCACATTTAAGAAGTATTTGAATATGCACTTGAAGTCCCATAACCTACTTGGCTATGGATCAAGAAGTGGAAAATGGGATTAGGCTGGGTAGCTCTTCTTGAGTCAACACAGATATGATAGGCCAAATAACCTCCTTCTATTCCATATGTTTTCAATGTTCCTATGTTTCTATGTTTCTGTGTTTCAAGTACCAGGCAATGAGCATTTCAACCAAGAGAGTGTTTAACCACCTCCCTTGGCATTCAACAGCATTACCATCACTGAATTCCCTACCAGCTGGGTTACAATTGACCAGAGACTGATCTGCACAACCACATAAATACTGTGGCTACAAGGGCAGGTCAGAGGCTAGGAATTTTGTGATGAGTAACACACCTTCCAACTCCCCAAAGCCTTTCCACCATCTAAAAGGCAGAAGTCAGGAGTATTGATGGAATACTCTGCATTTGCCTGGTTGAGTGCAGCTCCAACAATATTTAAGAAGATCAGTACCATTCAGGACAAAGCAGCCCGCACTCTCACTTCAGATGATAGCAGTAATGTACACCATTTAAAAGATGCACTGCAGCAACTGACCAAGGCTCCTTAAACAGCACCTTCCAAACTCACAACCTCTACAACTTACGGATGCATGGGAACACCACCACCTGCAAGTTCTCCTCCAAGTCACAAATCATCCTGACTTGGAATTGTATCACCATTCCTTCAATGTCACTGGGTCAAAATCATAGAAATCCTTCCCCAATAACACAGCGGGTGCACTTACACCACAGGGATTGCTGCAGTTTTGGGAAGGTGGCTTTCCACCAGCTTAACAATGGCAATTAGGTATGTCAGCAGCATCCACATCCCATGAACACATAAAAAAATCACTTGCAAAACAAGAACCAACTGAAATATTACTCATGAGCAGAATGCAATCTTTTCATTCCTGAAATTGCATCATTATCAATGTCAAAAAGAGCATCTGATGACATATAGAAAGAGAAAACAGTGAACCTATGCAGAAACTTTTGTACAATTCAGTCACATTTATAATGGCAAATCCATCTTAGTGGCTTTGCAATTCCTCTTCTGAACTCCAGTTTTCCTTGTTATCCATCAATTATTCACATGCACAAAGTAAAACATTGAATTGGGGGAAGAAAACTATACTTGAGCAAGCAAGATTAAAGTTAGAGCTTTTAGCATTAAAAAAAAAACTGGCCATAAAGCATTTTTCTCCTATGGTCTATGCCTCCTGAATCTGGATTATATATTGCACACTGGCATATCCAGTAAAGAAACACAGGAGAAATAATGGGAGGAAGGGCAAATAATATAAAATAATATAAAATAAAAATAATATAAAAGCAGATGCTGGAAATCTGAAATAAAAACAGAAAAAGCTGGAAAAACTCAGCAAGTCCAGCAGCGTTTGTGGAGAGAGAAACCGAGTTAATGTTTCAAGCCCATATGACTCTTCCTCAGAGCTGAAGAAAGTAGAAATGTGATGGATTTTATACTGTTGAAGGGAGGGTGTGGAGAAAGTGGAGCAAAATAGAAGGTCAGGGATAGATAGCTCAGGAGAAATTTGACAAAGATATCATGGACACAAGACAAAGGGTAATGATAGTGTTAAAGACTATGGCAGGTGTTAATCGTGACATAAAGGTCAGTTAGCAGAATGTGTTACTGGCAGAACAATGGTCAGTGGTCTCTGAAAGCAAAACATGAAAATAGCAGAACAAGGGTCATTGCTCTCTTCAACTAAGAATATAACTTGTTCAAGCCCTTGGGAGAAAATGAGATACATTGGCTATGAATTTAAGTTCAAATCTCAAAATATAGCTTCTGTACAGATCTTCAAACAGAATTCTAGGCTTGAGGGTTGTGGAAGCATCTGGTTCATCAAACTTTAATGAAATTAATTTATTAATAAAGCTTGGAACACCAGAGAAAATATCTTGTAAAATCAAACTACAATCGTGGGTTGCTAATTAGACAAAACTTATTGCTAACAATATTAAAGTCAGTAACCTTTAACATTGCTACTATAAAACTCATGTTTTATATTAAAAATGGCTTTACTTGTTTATTGGGCTGAAATCACAGGTTGAGTTAAAAGGCTAAACAACAACATTTCAGTGATGTAAAACAGCAGCTTCTAAGCTTACCATATATTTGCATAACTTTTAGTGAGAGGGGATCATGTGATGATCCAAGTAACGCTCTTTATGTTTAAGAAACTGTTTTTCTTCAGGCCAGTCAGAACAGAAGAAGATCCTGAATTTGCCACTCTTTTTCCCTCCATCTATCCTGCAAGTTTGAGCCCTGTCTGTTGTTTAACCAATTACGCACACTGGACAGCATCTAAAAAACAAACCAACAGCTGCTGACTCCAGGAGACCAAATAGAAATCATCCATCAAATTCTTTAAATGATCCCGTTGCAAAATTCAGAAAGACCTGAGAATAAGGGAAGTAAACACGTGGCTAAAGGAGTGGTGCGTGAAAGAGGGGTTCCATTTTGTGGGGCACTGGCATCAGTATTGAAACAGGAGGGATCTGTACCGTTGGTACGGTCTCCATCTGAACCGATCTGGGACCAATGTTCTAGCGAAAAGGGTAAATAGGGTGGTCAACAGGACTTTAAACTAGAAAGTGGGGTGGGGAGGGAAGGGTAAAACTCCAAGAAGTATGACTAATGGGAAACAAAGCAGCAGGTTAGCATGTTTGGGGGGGGGGGGATTTTAGAGTCCATTATTAAGGATGATATTTCAGAATACTTGGAAGTGCATGGTATAAATGGGCAAAGTCAGCATGGTTTCATCAAGGGGAAGTCATGACTGACAAATCTGTTAGAATTCTTTGAGGAGGTAACGAGTAGGTTAGACAAAGGAGAGCCAATGGATGTTATCTACTTGGACTTCCAGAAGGCCTTTGACAAGGTGCCGCACAGGAGGCTGCTCAGTAAGATAAGAGCCCATGGTGTTAGAGGCAAGGTACTAGCATGGATAGAAGATTGGCTGTCTGGCAGGAGGCAGAGAGTGGGGATAAGGGTGGCGACCGGTGATTAGTGGAGTTCCGCAGGGGTCAGTGTTGGGACCACAACTTTTTACTTTATACATTAATGATCTAGATGAAGGAACTGAGGGCATCCTGGCTAAGTTTGCAGATGATACAAAGATAGGTGGAGGGACAGGTTGTATTGAGGAGCAGGGGAGGCTGCAGAAGGATTTGGACAGGTTAGGAGAATGGGCAAAGAAGTGGCAGATGGAATACAATGTGAGGAAGTGTGAGGTCATGCACTTTGGTAGGAAGAATAGAGGCATAGACTATTTTCTAAATGGGGAGAGAATTCAGAAATCTGGAGTGCAAAGGAACTTGGGAGTCCTCGTCCAGGATTCTCTTAAGGTTAATTTGCAGGTTAAGGACTCTGGGTTTATACTTGAAGGAGTTTAGAAGGATGAGGGGGGGATCTGATTGAAACTTACAGAATACTGAAAGGCCTGGATAGAGTGGACGTGGGGAAGATGTTTCCATTAGTAGGAGAGACTAGGACCCATGGGCACAGCCTCAGAGTAAAGGGAAGACCTTTTAGAACAGAGATGAGGAGAAACTTCTTTAGCCAGAGAGTGGTGAATCTATGGAATTCATTGCCACAGAAGGCTGTGGTTGCCAGGTCATTGAGTGTATTTAAGATCGAGATAGGTTCTTGATTGGTAAAGGGATCAAAGGTTACAGGGAGAAGGTGGGAGAATGGGGTTGAGAAACTTATCAGTCACAATTGAATGGTGGAGCAGACTCGATGGGCCGAACGGCCTAATTTCTGTTCCTATGTCTTATGATCTTATGGACCATTCAGCCCAGTCGGAAACCATCCAAGGCATCAATCCATCGAATCTATACACAATTGTATTTTTGTTTTGCACTTTTAATCTTTGGACTTAACCTATCCTCCCACTTTGTAACTACTTTTGCGTGTGTCCTCTTGGCTGTATGTGTGTGTGAGAGTCAGAGCATTTTATTATTTTTATTTAGATTGGGTGTTAAGTACAATAAATACTATTCTCTTTTCTCTGAAAAATTACAAGGAAACCTGCCTGTGTGTGTCTTTTCCAGTTACAGCAGTTAAACAGTTAAATACTCACTGAATTGGCAGATGTATTCTTTTTTCAAAACCTGTTGCAGTCAAATGAGTAGTGGAAAAAGAGGGGAGCCATTCTACACTTATGACCTGACCATATCAATTCCTGCCTGCAAAATAATTATTTGATTGAATAAGTCAGGGCATTCACTGTATAATTGTTGATGATATGCTTATCATAAATGTAATCACAGAGGAGGAGGGTGGGATGGTGACACAGTGAGTTAGTAACTAATGTACCACATTCAGGCAATGACTACTGCACTGTAGGTAACACAATGAATCAGTACCAAGGAACTTTTGAATGGCACCTTGAGCCACTGATCAATCCACATAGCACATTCTATGTGAATGTGCTGTGGAGTGACACACACTGACCTAAGAAACGAATGCCGGTGAATTGAGATTTTTCCCACCCAAACACCCTGCAACACTTTCACTGACACTCTTCACTCAATTTTGCAGAACCAGGTTGCACATTACAGGAGGGATTAGCAGGGAACTGGCAGGACACAAGTAGTCATGCATCTCCTGGGCCCCTTGGAGGTGACAAAGCTTCAAATTAATGGGCCAACAATGACTGAGGTTGCTGCAGCCAATGTCACAATAAACATCAGGGTAATGGTATGTCTCAAGTACCATGTCAAATCCTACTTCACCGTCAACCCACCATCTGGCATGAGGTGTTAATTGTAGATGGTTATGCGTATGGATCACTTGCTGTCCACTCATCCACCCTTTCCTCCATCATCATTGATGCTTTCAGATACCCAGGACCTGCTAGATAACCAACCAATGTAACCTCACCATGAAGGGCATGAGCAAGTTGTGTAGTAAGCATCAGAGCAGCAGACCAACAGTAGTTTGGAGAGCCACTCTAGCAACAATTGTGGAGCTCCCCCAAAATGGTCCATGCAGCAGATCCATTGTTTTCAAATGCTGATGGATTCTGGTGTCAGCATTGCTCTTATTATGTGTGCATTGTTCACGGGTGTTCAGGTATCAAAGGGAAGTCATGAGCTATGAGTAGAGAGGATAGCCCTTGTCACCAAGCGTCTCGTTCATCTTGGTGGCTGGCATATGGCAGGAACAGCTTAACTGGCACAGGATGGAAGCCTTATTGCTGTTGCCAGGAAAGTGAGCATTCGCTGATTTGATGCTCTGTACGTGGTTGCTTACCAACTACATGTTAAAGGGGCTGTAACCCTTGCAGTTGTGATCCATCTCCCCACTGAGATGTGGCTCCTTCAGAGCCGTGTGTTTCCAGCCAATAGTTCACTGCACAGTTGGGAATCTCATTACCATGGCAAAGCCATGTGCTTACTCCTCTTATTTCTCTCTTGTTAGAACTCGGGGCTCCTTTAGCCCTGGCATCAGCAGCACGATGAATCAAAATTTTGCTGTCTAACCTTTCTCGATCTGAGTGATGTCGCACACAATAAGCTTTGATGCTTAATGAAAGGAAAAAAGTATCCTCTTTGTCAGTTGTTAAGTTTCTATGAGGCGTGCTTCATTTTTCTAAATCAACTCCAAATGGACAAAGAAACTGCCTAGAATTTGGGACTAATGGGTAATTTCACTTTGCGAGTCAAAAGATGGATAGTGAGAGAAATGGAAAATTTCCATAACAATGTAGTTGGGGAAACAAAAACAGAATTACCTGGAAAAACTCAGCAGGTCTGGCAGCATCGGCGGAGAAGAAAAGAGTTGACGTTTCGAGTCCTCATGACCCTTCGACAGAACTTGAGTTCGAGTCCAAGAAAGAGTTGAAATATAAGCTGGTTTAAGTTGTGTGTGTGGGGGGCGGAGAGATAGAGAGAGAGAGAGGTGGAGGGGGGGGTGTGGTTGTAGGGACAAACAAGCAGTGATAGAAGCAGATCATCAAAAGATGTCAACGACAATAGTACAACAGAACACAAAGGTGTTAAGGTTAGAGTTGGTGATATTATCTAAACGAATGTGCTAATTAAGAATGGATGGTAGGGCACTCAAGGTATAGCTCTGGTGGGGTTTTTTTTTTAATTTTTTTTTTAAATAATGGAAATAGGTGGGAAAAGGAAAATCTTTATAATTTATTGGAAAAAAAAAGGAAGGGGGAAACAGAAAGGGGGTGGGGATGGGGGAGGGAGCTCACGAACTAAAGTTGTTGAATTCAATATTCAGTCCGGAAGGCTGTAAAGTCCCTAGTCGGAAGATGAGGTGTTGTTCCTCCAGTTTGCGTTGGGCTTCACTGGAACAATGCAGCAAGCCAAGGACAGACATGTGGGCAAGAGAGCAGGGTGGAGTTTTAAAATGGCAAGCGACAGGGAGGTTTGGGTCATTCTTGCGGACAGACTGCAGGTGTTCTGCAAAGCGGTCACCAGTTTACCTTTGGTCTCTCCAATGTAGAGGAGACCACATTGGGAGCAACGAATGCAGTAGACTAAGTTGGGGGAAATGCAAGTGAAATGCTGCTTCACTTGAAAGGAGTGTTTGGGTCCTTGGACGGTGAGGAGAGAGGAAGTGAAGGGGCAGGTGTTGCATCTTCTGCGTGGGCATGGGGTGGTGCCATAGGAGGGGGTTGAGGAGTAGGGGGTGATGGAGGAGTGGACCAGGGTGTCCCGGAGGGAGCGATCCCTACGGAATGCTGATAAGGGGGGGTGAAGGGAAGATGTGTTTGGTGGTGGCATCATGCTAGAGTTGGCGGAAACGGCGGAGGATGATCCTTTGAATGCAGAGGCTGGTGGGGTGATAAGTGAGGACAAGGGGGACCCTATCATGTTTCTGGGAGGGAGGAGAAGGCGTGAGGGCAGATGCGCGGGAGATGGGCCGGACACGGTTGAGGGCCCTGTCAACGACCGTGGATGGAAAACCTCGGTTAAGGAAGAAGGAGGACATGTCAGAGGAACTGTTTTTGAAGGTAGCATCATTGGAACAGATGCGACGGAGGCGAAGGAACTGAGAGAATGGGATGGAGTCCTTACAGGAAGCGGGGTGTGAGGAGCTGTAGTCGAGATAGCTGTGGGAGTCGGTGGGTTTGTAATGGATATTGGTGGACAGTCTATCACCAGAGATTGAGACAGAGAGGTCAAGGAAGGGAAGGGAAGTGTCAGAGATGGACCACGTGAAAATGATGGAGGGGTGGAGATTGGAAGCAAAATTAATAAATTTTTCCAAGTCCCGACGAGCTCATGAAGTGGCACCGAAGTAATCATCGATGTACCGGAGAAAGAGTTGTGGAAGGGGGCCGGAGTAGGACTGCAACAAGGAATGTTCCACATACCCCATAAAGAGACAGGCATAGCTGGGGCCCATGCGGGTACCCATAGCCACACCTTTTATTTGGAGGAAGTGAGAGGAGTTGAAGGAGAAATTGTTCAGCGTGAGAACAAGTTCAGCCAGACGGAGGAGAGTAGTGGTGGATGGGGATTGTTCGGGCCTCTGTTCGAGGAAGAAGCTAAGGGCCCTCAGACCATCCTGGTGGGGGATGGAGGTGTAGAGGGATTGGACGTCCATGGTGAAGAGGAAGCGGTTGGGGCCAGGGAACTGGAAATTGTTGATTTGACGTAAGGTGTCAGAGGAATCACGGATGTAGGTGGGAAGGGACTGGACAAGGGGAGAGAGAAGGGAGTCAAGATAACGAGAAATGAGTTCTGTGGGCCAGGAGCAAGCTAAGACGATCAGTCTACCGGGGCAGTTCTGTTTGTGGATTTTGAGTAGGAGATAGAAGCGGGCCGTCCGAGGTTGGGCGACTATCAGGTTGGAAGCTGTGGGAGGGAGATCCCCAGACGAGATGAGGTCAGTGACAGTCCTGGAAACAATGGCTTGATGTTCAGTGGTGGGGTCATGGTCCAGGGAGAGGTAGGAGGAAGTGTCTGCGAGTTGACGCTCAGCCTCCGTGAGGTAGAGGTCAGTGCGCCAGACAACAACAGCACCACCCTTGTCAGCGGGTTTGATGACAATGTCAGGGTTGGACCTGAGAGAATGGAGTGCAGTAAGTTCAGAGAGAGACAGGTTAGAATGGGTGAGAGGAGCAGAGAAATTGAGACGACTAATGTCGCGCCGACAGTTCTCAATGAAAAGATCGAGAGAAGGTAAGAATCCAGAGGGAGGGGTCCAGGTGGAGGGAGAATATTGGAGAGGGGTAAAAGGATCCGTTGAACTGAGAGAGGACTCCTGCCCAAAGAAGTGAGCCCGGAGACGAAGACGGCGGAAGAAGAGTTCAGTATCATGCCGAGCCCGAAATTCATTGAGGTGAGGGATCGCTCCCTCCGGGACACCCTGGTCCACTCCTCCATCACCCCCTACTCCTCAACCCCCTCCTATGGCACCACCCCATGCCCACGCAGAAGATGCAACACCTGCCCCTTCACTTCCTCTCTCCTCACCGTCCAAGGACCCAAACACTCCTTTCAAGTGAAGCAGCATTTCACTTGCATTTCCCCCAACTTAGTCTACTGCATTCGTTGCTCCCAATGTGGTCTCCTCTACATTGGAGAGACCAAACGTAAACTGGGCGATCGCTTTGCAGAACACCTGCAGTCTGTCCGCAAGAATGACCCAAACCTCCCTGTCGCTTGCCATTTTAACACTCCACCCTGCTCTCTTGCCCATATGTCTATCCTTGGCTTGCTGCATTGTTCCAGTGAAGCCCAACGCAAACTGGAGGAACAACACCTCATCTTCCGACTAGGCACTTTACAGCCTTCCGGACTGAATATTGAATTCAACAACTTTAGGTCGTGAGCTCCCTCCCCCATCCCCACCCCCTTTCTGTTTCCCCCTTCCTTTTTTTTCCAATAAATTATAAAAATTTTCCTTTTCCCACCTATTTCCATTATTTAAAAAAAAAATTTAAAAAAAATTTTAAAAAAAAACCCCACCAGAGCTATACCTTGAGTGCCCTACTATCCATTCTTAATTAGCACATTCGTTTAGATATTACCACCAACTTTAACTTTAACACCTATGTGTTCTATTGTACTATTGTCGTTGACATCTTTTGATGATCTGCTTCTATCACTGCTTGTTTGTCCCTACAACCACACCCCCCCCCTCCACCTCTCTCTCTCTCTATCTCTCCGCCCCCCACACACACACCTTAAACCAGCTTATATTTCAACTCTTTCTTGGACTCGAACGCAAGTTCTGTCGAAGGGTCATGAGGACTCGAAACGTCAACTCTTTTCTTCTCCGCCAATGCTGCCAGACCTGCTGAGTTTTTCCAGGTAATTCTGTTTTTGTTTTGGATTTCCAGCATCTGCAGTTTTTTTGTTTTTATCTATAATGTAGTAGGGGGTATTACTTTGAAATTGAGGCAGATGTAGTCTGTTGGAGCAGAGGAGTGTGAGTAGTACTCTACGCCTAACCACAATGCAGCAACTAAACGAGAGATGCTTGATGTGCACACTAGGTACAATAAATAGGAAAACATTACATTTTCCAGCACAGATATCCTGCAGTTCAATAAAGAAAAAAAATCCATTAAAAATATTAAAAGAAAATAAAGTTGAAAATATCATGACCCTCGAGGCAGTCTTGTGTTCTCTCACTTCTCTCGTGAAGTTTAAAATGTTAGCATTTTAAATGTGGCATAACTGCCAAGCTGTATATATTATGTATGAATAGATAATGAATATATTACCCTTTTTTCTCAAATGCTGCTATGCTGGCATTTCATTACAATATTGTTCAAAACAAAAATAGATACACATTCATAGACAAACACTTATCAATCTCACACTGCTACAGCCAAGCTCTGTTCAATTTTGAATTTCTCATCACCCTCTTTGGATGAGGCACAATTATAAAAGAGAAACCGAATTACCTGGAAAAACTCAGCAGGTCTGGCAGCATCGGCGGAGAAGAAACGAGTTGACGTTTCGAGTCCTCATGACCCTTCGACAGAACTTGAGTTCAAGTCCAAGAAAGAGTTGAAATATAAGCTGGTTTAAGGTGTGTGGGGGGAGGAGAGAGAGAGAGAGAGAGAAGTGGAGGGGGCACCCCCTCCACTTCTCTCTCTCTCTCTCTCTCCGCCCCCCACACACACACCTTAAACCAGCTTATATTTCAACTCTTTCTTGGACGCGAACTCAAGTTCTGTCGAAGGGTCATGAGGACTCGAAACGTCAACTCTTTTCTTCTCCGCCGATGCTGCCAGACCTGCTGAGTTTTTCCAGGTAATTCTGTTTTTGTTTTGGATTTCCAGCATCCGCAGTTTGTTTGTTGTTACAATTATAAAAGTGTTGGTGGGGCCTGGCCCAAAGAAAGCTTTTTCTGTTTTGAACCCCACGCCTTCTGCCATCTCTTCCCCCTTCTAAATCCCAGTTAGGTGTCACCTAGGGGGTTTGGGTTTTCTTCTGTTGGTAGTTCTCTGGGTATTTTAATGTCAACAAGCATACGGTCTATTGTGGGGTTTAAAAAAGTGGAAATTCAAGTTCAATACCTGAGTTTTTCAGAGGGTAGAATTTCCACAAGCTGCTATGGAGAGGACTTTCCTGCTTCAGGACTTATACTATGCAAATTTCTGTTACTGCATGTTTGCACTGCCTGTAAAATTCTTAACCCCTTATTTGCTGGTTCACAGCCCTTGGGTTTAATAGTTCTGTTTTTGGCGCATTAATCATTTTTATCTTATGCATGATAAATTGTTCTTGAGTCCCTGTGAGGCATTTGGGTTCTCCTCCTGTGTTTTATCTTTAATATGCTCTGAAGATGAATTGCTGGGTTTAGTTAGTTTTGAATTTAGAACCTGACCATTGAATTCCCAACGGACAATTCCAGACTGACTTTGCTTGTATTTCCCTTGTGTTTTTCACAAGTGCTTTTCGTCTCAGGGCATATTGCCTTCCTTTTTATACTTACTTGAGGGATTGGTTCCCCCCACCCTTCCCAGTTTGTCCCAAGTCCTTTGGTGTGCTACTGCTGCAGGTATCTGTCCAGCTTCTGCTACACTCCCCATGACACTTCAACTAGATGAAGCATCTCCCTTACTTTCTGTTTATCTTACTGGAACTTTCCTACTCCTGATTTAATTCTTGGAAGAAGGTTCTTGCTAACCATACCCCTGCTGCATTCCCTTCAATCTCTGCTGCTTCTGTTCCAGCACCTTTGTTTTCCTCTGACTCTCTATTTTGGCTTCTTAAAACTCTACGGGCTCTATCCTGGCCTCTTTAAATTCCAATGGTTTTCCTTCAGCCTGCTTAATCCTTACTGGCTCTAACACCATCTGTGGGATCTTTGTGACTCTCTCTACCCTCTATATCTGTGCAAAATTTTGCTTATTCCCCTCTGTCTCCCCAGTCTCTGTGGACTGCCTTGGACACTTTGGGGATAATAACTTATATCCAACTAAGTTATTGCCTAACAAAAGGTCCACTCCTACATGGGTAAGCTTGGGATCACACCCACCCTTACTACCTCTATAACTAACTCACACTGCAGGGATATGTTTATTAAAGGAACAACTACATGTTCTCCAGTAATTCCCTAGCACACACAGGCAGTCACTCTGCTTTCAATTAGAAAATCTCCATCTCCTAGCACAAGCAAATTTTGCAAACAAGTAGAATCCCTGAGGCTCCCTATCTGCGCGTATATTCAAAGAAAGTAAATTAATTTACATTGAAGTAAATAAATATGAATATAAATAAATAAATAAATATGATCTGATAGTAATTACGGAGACATGACTGCAGGATGACAAAGATTGGGTCCTTAATATTGAGGGGTACCTGACGTTCAAGAAGAATAGGAAGCTAGGTAAAGGTGGAAGGGTAGCATTGAAATCAAAGCGGGCATTGGTGCAATAATTAGAGATGGCCCTGGTTTAGGAGATAAGATGTAGAATTGGTTTGGGTGGAGATGAGGAATAGTAGCAGAAAAAAGTCATTAGTGGGAGTGGTCTATAGGCTCCCTAACATTAGCCACAATGCAGGACAATGTATTGAAGAGAAAATACTGTGTACTTGTGATAAAGGGATGGCAGTAATCATGGGTGACTTTAATCTGCATATAACGTGGAAAAATCAGATTGGCAGTAGTGGCCTAAATGAGGAGCTTTTAGAATGCTTTTGTAATAGTTTCTTAGAGCAGCATGTTCTGGAACCAAGCTGACAGCAGGTTATATTGGACTTGGTATTGTGTAATGTGACAGGATTAATTAATGACCTCAGAATAAGACATCCCTAGGTAGCAGTGGCCACAATATAATTGAATTTCACATCCAGTTTAAAAGGGACAAGAGTAGGTCTAAGACTAGTATCTCAAACTTAAGTAAGGGCAACTACATGGGGATGAAACAAAAACAAAAAATGTTGGAAAAACTCAGCAGGTCTGACAGCATCTGTGGAGAGAAAGACTGTACATACAGTCAGGTCTGTATGACTTCTTCAGAGCTGTAAAGAAGAGTCATATGGACTCAAAATGTTAACTCTGTCTGTCTCTCCATAGATGCTGTCAGACCTGCTGAGTTTTCCCAGCATTTTTTGTTTTTGTTTCAGATTTCCAGCATCTGCAGTATTTTGCCTTTATCTATGTGGGGATGCAAGCTGAGCTAGCTGAAGTGAACTGGGAAACTAGATTAGAGGATAGATCAATAGAGAAGCAATGGCAGACATTTAAGGGGATATTTCAGAGTATGCAGAATAAGTACATTCCTATTATAAAGAAAAATTCTAAGGGGAGGACCCACCATCAGTGGTTAACGAAAGAAGTTAAGGAATGCATCAAAGTTAAGGAAAAAGCATACAACTTTGCAAAGATGAGTAGCAGGACAAATGATTGGGTCAGAATATAAAGAACAACAGAGAATGACTAAAAGGTTAACCAGGAGAAAGAAATTAAAGTATGAGAAGAAGCTAACTAGAAATGTAAAAACAGGTAGCAAGAGTTTCTACAGGTATTTAAAAAGGGAAAGCGTAAGTAAAGTGAGTGTTGGTCCTCAAGAGAGTGACAGTGGGGAGTTAAAAGTAGATAATAAGGAAATGGCGGAAGAAATGAACAAATATTTTGCTTCTGTGTTCACTATAGCAGATACAAAAACATTCCAGTGATAGCTGCGATCAGAAGGTGAAAGGGAGAGAGGAAATTTGTGAAATTAAAATAACTACGGAAACGGCACTAAGCAAATTGATGGAGCTGCAGGCTGGCCAGTCTCCAGGTCTTAAAAGAGGTGGCTAATGAGGTAGTCGATGTGCTTGTATTAATTTTCCAAAATTCACTAGATTCTGGAAAGTCTCCATCAGACTGGAAAGTAGCAAATATAACCCCTCTATTCAAGAAGGGAGGGAGGCAGATAACAGGAAACTATAGGCTAGTTAGCTTGACATCTGTTGTGGGGAAGTTGTTAGAATCAACCATTAAGGAGGTTATAGCTGGGCACTTAGAAGAGCTCAAGGCAATCGGGAAGAGTCAACATGGTTTTGTGAAAGGCAAATAATGTTTAATCAATTTATTGGAGATTTTTGAAGGGGTAACATGCACAGTGGATAAAGCAGAGCCTATAGATGAACTGTACTTGGATTTCTAGAAGGCATTTTATTAGGTCACATCAAGATTATTACGGAAAATAAAAGTGCATGGTGTAGTGGGTAACATATTAGCATGGATAGAAGATTGGCTAGCTGGCAGAAAGCAGAGAGTATGCATAAATAGATCTTTTTCAGATTGGTAGGCTGTGACGAGTGGAGTCCCATAGGGGTCTGTACGGGAACCTCAACTTTTTACGATTTACATCAATGACTTAGATGAGGTGAGTGAAGACCTGGTAACTAAATTTGCAGATGACACAAAGATAGGTAGAAAAGTATGTTGTGAAGAGGACATGAGGAGGTTGAAGATGGATATAGATAGATTGAGTGAATGGGCAAAGATCTGGAAAATGGAGTTTAATGTGGGAATACGTGAAGTTGTTCGCTTTGGCAGGTAGAACAAAGTAGAGTGTCAATTAAATGGAGAACAGCTGTATAATTCTGAGGTGCAGAGGGATTTAGGTGTTCTAATACTTGAGTCACAAAAAAATAGCATGCAGTAACGCAAGTAATGGAGAAGGCTAATGGAATGTTATCCTTTATTACGAGAGGGATTGAACATAAAAGTAAGGATGTTATGTTTCAGTTATACAGGGCATTGGTGAGACCGCACCTCAAATACTGTGTGCAGTTTTGGTCTCCTTATTTAGGGAGGAATGTAAATGCATTGGATGTGGTTCAGAGGAGATTCACTAGATACCTTGAACGAATGGGTTGTCTTATGAGGAAGGGTTGAACAGACTGGGCTTGTTTCCGCTGGAGCTTAGAAGAGTTAGAGGTGGTTTGATTGAAGTACATAAGATCCTAAATGGCCTTGGCAAAGTGGATGTTGAAAGGATGTTTCCTCTTGTGGGTGAGCCCAGGACTAGGGTGCAATGTTTTAAAATTAAGGGTTGCCCTTTTAGGACAGAGATGAGGAATTTTTTTTCTCTCAGAGGGTTGTGCAACTTTGGAATTCTCTGCCTCAGAAGGTGGTGGAGGCGGGGTTATTGAATATTTTTAAGGCAGAGGTAAATAGATTCTTGTTAGGTAAGGGAATCAAACGTTACCGGGGTAGATGAGAATGCGGAAATTGAAACACAAGAAGATCAGCCATGATATTATTGAATGGTGGAGCAGGCTCGAGGGTCTGAATGGCCTACTCCTGTTCCTATTTCTTATGTTCTTATGTTCTAGTTGTTGTGATATTTGAACTAGGGGTCACAACTTTCAAAGCCATAGCCATGGGTTTAACCACAGAGCCTCCTGTTGGTTGATCCTTGTGAGAATGGATGTTATTTTCAAAATATTTTTGGGGAATATTGTGTTATTCTGTGAAGAAGACTGTGTATTTGTCTGTGTGTAAATAATTTTATTAAGCTGGGGAAAGGTTACTATAGGCAGTCTGGGAGGTTTAACACATGAAAGGAGAGGTGTTAGGTTTGTGCATTTGTAATGAGATATTATGGAGGGTTTAAGGTACAAGTAAATAGGCTGGATTTAGCAGTTGCATTTTTAGATAAACTGAGAATTTGTTTGAATATCAAAGGGAAGTCAGAGGTGTCAAGAAACATTTTTGCATCTTACAGGAATTCCATGGGTAAACAGAAGAGGGTATATTACATTTTATTGACTGAAAAGCAGAGACAAAATAGAAAATAAATTAAAGAAATTAAATATTTTACATTGAAAAGGTTTTGAGTTTCAAAGATATGTGAGAACAATGGAACCTAAGATGAAGTGGGGGCGGTGGGGGAAGGTATTTTAGAGTTACTATGGACAGCTTAGGGGTTGGCTGGTGGTTGTGTGAGGGAGATCTCCTGGAAACAGCTTTAGATGACAGAAAATGCAATTTGAATCAGCCATTTGTTCAAACCAAAAAAGTCTTGGGCTGAAAAAGGCAGTCTTGTTCCGAAGTCTTGGATTTCCACAGCAGAGTGGAAGAAAGTTTAAAAGGTCATGTTGCATGCCTTTATTAAAGATACTGTAGTTTGCTTTGAGTAATATTACTGGACTTTTATAGTTAAACATCTATAAGCGAGTGTTACCAGGAAGGTGTTTACTTGTGGGTCTGACCAAGTAGGGCGTCTTTTGGGGGATATTTTATGAGACCAATTTTAACAGTGTAACTGTAATTTTGTTTGCTCAAATTATCTTTCTTCTTGTCAATAAGACTTTTATTTTTAATTTTTTCAAATCCCAAAAGTGTCACTGGCCTGTTTTCTTCTCATTTTCAGAATGCAAAAAAAGGGTATGGCCTAAGAGCCCAGTTTCCTCTGAGATTTTGGTTTGCTCAACAAGCAACATCTACCGTCGTCAGAACGCTCTGGTAACGCCAACAGTTAGCTTTTAGATGCCCAGGCTTTCCACACTGGAAACACACTGGGTGTGTCCCTACTGGTTTATCATCTTAATCCCTTTTTAAAGTTAGGGGCTGACCTTTTTATCCTCATCTCTTTTTCTCTCAAGCTTGTTTCAGCTTCATCTCTCCATCTCTCCCTAACCTATAAGAATTACCAGATCCCAGTTTACTTTAAGTTAGGGGTCTGTGCTAATTCATAGTTGTCTGCTATGATGTCTGCTTATCTGGATTTAGAGACTCTTTGTTCCTCCATGTGGATCTTTATGGAAAGGGAAAATTAGTTTTTGAACTCCTCGAGGAGACCCACATCTCTGAGGTTCCCATAGGTAGGATCCATCTTAAGTGCCTGCACCCATCAGTTGAAAGCAAGTTGTTTAATCCTTTCAAACACAATATGGATTTCTTCAGGTTGGTTCCAGAAAGTTCAAAATTTTTGACAGTATGTCTCCGGTACCAAGTCACATGCACTCCGGATGGCATTTTTGGACATCTCATAGTTTGACAAACTCTCAGTAGGCAATAGGGAATAAAGCTCATGAGCTTTTCCTTTTATTCTACTTTTCAATAGAAGGGTCCAAATGCTGGAGGTTTCAACTGTTTTGCACTCTTTTCAAATAAGATAAAAATGCTTCTACATCCTCTTCTTAAATTGAGGTGCCAACTGTGAGTACTTTAAGAGCTCAATGCTCGGCTTTGAGTTAGGGGCAGTTACCTCACTAGTGGTGAGTTCACTAGATAAAGTGGACCTTTCTCTACTCAGTTTGAGCTGCCTTAATTCCATTTCCTATGTTTTCCACTGGAAAGTTTATCCTCTCTCTTTTTTCCTGGAATCCTCGTTCCCTTTTTTCCTGTCTCTCTCCTCTTTTTTTCTCTCTTCCTTCCTTTTCCCTTATTTCTTGTTTTTCTGTTTATATTTCTTGTACTTGGAATTCGAGCCCTAGTTTCCATTTATCCAGTTTTATCTTTGCTAATGCTACCCTGTCCTTTCAGACTCCATACTTGCCTGCTGTTCTTCAGGTTCATTTGTAAAATGGCTGGCCACTAGTTTTAGGATTTCGATCTTCCTAGATTTTAGACAGACCTTATTTCTAAATGCTTAGCTATGCTCCTTAATTCTTCAATGGATCATTCTCCTCCACCTTCAGGTACCATGCCCTAAAACAGCATTGGCAACCATGAATTTCCATTGGGTTGGCCCATGACAATGCTTGCAAAGTACTACGGTAGTTGGGCTATTATCTTCTGCAGTATGGCTGGCAAGCAAACTCTCCCACTCTTACTCCTGCCATCAGACATATTGGAACAATTTATAGGCTGTTAACCAAACTGCTTGGCCACTTTATAAGCCCATCCCCTATAGTCATGAAGTCCTGGAGTGGGACTTGAATCCAAAGCTTCTGGCCAAAGATAGGGACGCTAACATTGCAGCACAAGATCTCCTTTCATTGAACAGGGTTTTTGAACTGTCCTGAATTGCTTCACTCTGTTCTAGGAAGGCTATTGGTCTTGAATGTGGACATTTTAAGAGCTCTAGTGCTGTAAACCACAAAAAAACCTGTATGGAAGTTTTTGAATGCTTTTATTAATCAATTTGATTTCCTGCTTTTAATTTCTCATTGCCTGTGGGCCCAATTGCAGATGCAGTCCCCAAATTTCTGTTACAATTAGAGAGATAGAATGGCTCCCCTCTTTTCCATTCCTTGTTTGACCGTGACAGTTTTTTTTAAGGATATGCTGGCCAATTCATTGAGCATTTAATTGTTTACATGCTGTGATTGTATGAGACACAAACAGCAAGATTTTCTTGGATTTTTGAAAAGAAAAGTGAATAATATTTATTGTATTTAACCTGGTCTAAGTGAAATAATAAAAGTACTCCAACTTTACGCGCACATGCACTCAGATTCACACTCACAAAATAGATTACAAAGTGGGACGATAGATTAATTAATATCTTAAAGTCCAATGGAGATTAAAGTTATATGGTTCTTATAGGTTGATGACTTGGGTGGATCCAAGCTGAGTTTGGTGGCCCTTCAGGATTCGGTATCAAGGGGTTTTAAAGTTATTGTTGGTCAATGTATCTTTTCTTCCAGAGTCAGCAGCTGCTTGGTTGAGTGTTTTTTAGATCTCTGCCTAAGACATGTGCAAAGTCAAGCAAAAGACAATGGTCAAACTTGCAAACTGGATCGGGGAGAGAGAGAGAAGGAGGCCCAAAGAGGGGTTTTGCCATGCCTGTGTCTTTTCTGCTCCTGTCTGTGGCCTGGAGAAAACAATTTCTTAAAACACAAAGAAGTTTAGCTGGCTTGTTACAAGATCCTCTCTCATCAACTGACCAGTGACATAAATATGGTCAAGCATTTACTTTGTCAAAATGCATTGTTTCACCTTGATTAGATTATTGCTGGGTGAATTCCTCTCTTAGTAAGAGTTCTTCCTCTGAAGTGATTACAAATAATGCTTGTTCCCCACCTACTTGAATCTGGATGGCCTGCAAATGGCTCAGAAGTTGTGGTTCATTCACATTCTTCTCAGATCTTTGACAGGTTCCTATAGACAGGTTGGCTCCACCTATTGGCTTTAGAATTTGTCATGTACAGTGATGCAAACATCCAGCTATATTTGAAGCTGTGCTTTCAAGTCACTGAAAGACTGGTGCTTCAGTCTTTTTAAAATTCAATCAGTGGTTTCCAGCCAGTAAATACATAAAGTCATTTTCGATATAAGCATGGCTTTGTAGCAGTATATTGCCCAGATGAACCTACTCACCCTCCAATAAAAGGAGAAGGAAAACCATGGCCAGTCAATGATATATTGTCCAGCCAGAGGCCAAGCTATGGTTATTAACTGCTTGAATTAACATTCATACTCACTCATTCTGACTCTGAGATGAGACTATTGCACAGGTGTTTCCTTACATATGTATAACTTACACTACACATTGTGCAGATTCCACATGTTTAATATTTAGCAAGACAATTTCTGTTTACTGGGAGTAAATAGAATTTTTTGGAAATCCATCCTTTACAATGAGTTTAATGAGCCCAGAAAGCATTTGCTGCCAAGGTACCCAGCCATTGAACCAAGTATCCAAGGTATCTGTAATTAATTGAAAGAGAAATCTGTATATTGGTTACAGTTGTTCTTTATAACTTCTTTATAATTCTAAATTAAAGTTAAAAATAAAGTTTTTGATTGATGTGGGAATTAATTGAATTATAAAATGTGGTTTGCAACGATAGGACTTGATGGGGAATGGCAACTAACTTGCTTTATATATATATTTTAATTGCCCCACTGCCGTCACTTAATTACAATGAGAATAAGATAATGCCAATATTTGAGGGAGTAATAATTGTCAGCCACTCACTGCACACAGCCTACTCATTGTTGGGTGAGTTGAAAACAGATGGTTATTCTAAAAAAAACGTTGCAATTTACTGATTATCTTTTCAGCAATTCACAGGCCATGAATATGGAATCTCTATATTAACAAGACACCAGCTTATTGGGTGGACGTTCGTTGGTGAGAACAATCAGATCATCTGGTAGAACAAAATTTGAGAATCTATGAGAAAAGAGACATATCAAAGCTTTTCATCTTGCACTCATCAGGACACTTTCCAAGAATACCAATATAGGGGATATTCTTGCAAAGTGTCCTGATGAGTGCAAGATTAAAAGCTTCAACAAGTCTCTTTTCTCAGCAATAATCAGATCATCAACATATAGCCACGATTACCTTAAATTATGGATACTTATAATTGCTGAATAACTGAACACGTGCACGTGATAGTCTTATTAATTGTTTGCAATAATCAGACAATTCTTAATGAGGTATAATGTTACTTTTGGCATCAAAATTCAGAGTGTGGTTCACTGTGGCACAATTGGAAGTAGGCACTGACAATTCTCTTCTGCCAGGAGCAAGATTACTGTCAGGCTTGATGTCCCTAATACCCACTCAGATTTTGGATGAACATGATGACATAGTCCCATACACAATGCTTTCCTTTACCAGCAAAGGTCTTTATTTCATTAAAGTACAGACATTGACCCAACATACATAGATTTACACAAAGGTCAGTTGACTGCAACATACACACGCGCACAGACACACAGGCATAGACTCATACACATACACACATACACAAGCACGCAAAGGTACACATACGCGTGTGCGCGCGCGCACAAACACACACGCACACAGAGGACAAGAGTATCTCCTATTTTTAATACATTTTCTGTGGCACAGGAACTATCAAACTCACTAAACAACCACTGACTTACAGCCAAAATCCCAATCACACAGGTATCACATACACAGACATTGCTTAAGTGTCAGTCTTATGGCCTCTTACATCTTTGTTTTTCAACCATCTGGTCTGATTATCAGAACAACAATGTCTAGGCCATAAACCATGTCCCCAGATCAAGAGAACGTAACAGCCTCCCATCCAAAGAAAATTATTTCCTGAGAGGCACCACTATCCTGCTTCTCTGTAGATAACAACTTTTCTTTGTGTTCACCATGTTCCATTTTATGGGCTCAATCAATAGATACTGGTACATCCAGCATTTCTCTGCCTCTGCCTGAATGTGTATCTAATATCCATCCCCAGTTTGCTGCCAGAATCATAAGAACATAGGAGCAGGAATAGGCTATTTGGCCCTTCGGGTGAGATCCACTATTCAATAAGATCATGGCTGATCTGATTGTGGTCTCAGCTCCACTTTCCTGTCTGCCCCCCCATAACCTTGACTCCCTTGCCTAACTCCGCCTTGAATAAATTCAAAGACCCAGCCTCGACTACTTTCTATGGAAGAGAATTCCACACACCAACGATCCTTTGGGAGATAAAGTTTTTCCTAATCTCTATCTTAAAAGAGGCACCTCTTATTTTTAAACTACGTCCCCTAGTTTTAGTCTCCCCCAAAAGAGCAAACATCCTCCTGGTATCCACCCTATCCAGACCACTCAGGGTCTTTTATATGTTTCAATGAGATCACTTCTCATTCTTCGAAACTCCCATGGGTATAGGCCCAACCTGTTCAACCTTTCTTCATAAGACAACCCCTTCACCCCAGGAATGAGCTAACTCAGAAGCACCTCTGAACTGCTTTTAAAGCAATTATATCTTATTAATCATTTACAATTAAATGCCAATACTTAGTAGTCCATTTCAAAAGTGACAACAGTACTGTAACTTTCTACCTGGCCTTATCTCTGATGTGCAGCTCTTCTATGTTTCCTCGTACTCTCCTAGCTAGATGGTTGAATTCTGCTCCTTAGTGGTTTACTACTCTCAGCACTTGTATTGAAGGCAGCTGAAGCTGAACTAAAAGAGGAAATAAAAAGTTAGCATGACTGTGATATTTGACTTCATTAATCAACAGCGGTAGCCACAAAACCAACAAATGTAGTGTACAAAGCTTTCTAGTCCCTCAAATACTTTGATTTTAAATAGATAGTATCGAAATTGGGAAGTAACTGGCTCATTTTTGGGACTCGCATCTAAAATTCCCTGATGATAAGGCCAGCCAGCTGTTAAGTTAAAAACTATAGATCCAGGCCTACAAGTCACTGGGTTTCAGCACCTTTATGTTTAATTAGTAGAGTTAATTTTATATTCATTAAAATAAACAGCAAAAAAAACTCATGATTTCAGCACACATAATCCAATAAACTATATTCTTAAATGTTCAGCTGACAGCTGACATCTCACTTACAGTATCTAATGGTTCATTAAAGTCATCCACCAATGAATTATGAGAGTAGTTGTACAATTAAGCATGCTGCTCTTCAGCTATCCTAGTCTTGCAGGGTTTACCATCAGTTTCAATTCTCAAGTGTGGTTTATATTCTGGGAATTATAGCAAACACATCCTCATTTCTAACTGGGAGACGTGATCTTGAATTTGTGATTTTTAACGCATCCATCTTTCATGTTTACAAAGCCATGTTATTGCCCTGCCTGCACACTTGAGGCAATTTATGATTAGCTACACTTTTATTAAAATCTTTTAACAAACCTGTTAACAGGGCATCAATGGACTTAAAACGCAATTCCTTTGGCAAACCATGTCCACTTTACCTTTTGCGTATAATTGCTTTGCTGGATTATAGTATGTTAGCTCAGCATCTTTAAACACATAACACTTTCAATAATTTTTAGTAATCTGGATGGAATTAGGAAGTCTGTATACTTGTTACTTGGAATGACAAACAGGCCTGATGTGCAACACAGCTCCCTTTGCTGTTGAGCATATCAGTTATTGATAAGAGGGTTATCATTGGAGGGGGTTAAAGATATGTAGTACATTTAAAATCATGTTTAAGTACAACTATTTTATCAATGAGATGATGGGTTGAGCAGGGTTTTTTTGTGCCATAAAAGTGAAAGATTGTAACAGTGGAGCATGTTAGAAGTGAAGTTTTGATCAGTCAGGCAATTATAAACCCTTTTGGGCAGTCCAGCAATAATACAGTGCAATGCCATATGAATAGTTAGGATGGCTGGATTTCATTCTTCCACACACTGAGCTGGATTTTATGATGGCACGTCAATGACGGGTCTCGCACCTGGAAGTCAGCGGATTTCCGACTTCCAGGTTCGCTGTTGTTGCATGCACGATAAAACACTAATTCCTGCCGATTAGTGGCAAGGGTGGGTGACAGACAGTCATCCTGCCCAATGAGTTTCTGAAGGTGGGCGGTCGTGTCTGGGGCTTGCAGTCATGGCCCAGTGGCAGCCAAACCTTTAAAGGTCCCCTATCAGCAGTCAGTTTCAGGCGAGCCCTCAAATCATCCAGGAGGAGAACAAAGTTTTTATCAGTGAGGATTTTTGACCTTTGCTGTGGATCCAGATAGGTAAATGTTAATTCCTGCTTATGTCTGTCAGCCATCTGTAGCCTCAAAGTAACCCAGATTTTAATAAATCAGCAAGTCTAGCAGCTTTAGATATTGAGTACTTGTACATTGATTATATCTTTTCATGCATAGAACTCTGCACCATTTGAGCAAGGAGCAAGGCATTTCAGAAGGGCAAAGCTGGCCCCAGGTTCACTGACATGGCCCTTGGTACACTCTTCCACACAGTGGAGGCCAACAATTCCCAGCTCATTCGAGTGATGGGAAGGGGAGGCACCATAGGCAGACGCATGCTGCATGGGAGGAGGTGGCCCAGGATGTCTCGGGTATTGACGTAGTCAGGAGGAGCTGGTCACAGTGTCACAAAAGAGTCAATGACTTCATGAGGCCGACAAGGGTGAGCATGGCAACAGCGTGAGCAAAATGTGTCCAGTGTGAGATGGGTGTAGTAAGCGAATGCAGTACGTGTTCATGATTATCAGCTCAACCACAGTTGCATCTTTGCACAGGTGAACACCTGTCCTGAACCATACCATGGATCATTCCAACCAGTTTCAGTGTTAAAGCAAAATACTGTGGTTGCTGGAAATCTGAAATGAAAGCAGAAAACGCTGGTAGAAGTCAAAAAGTCTGTGGAGAGGGAAACAGAGTTAACTGTTCAAATGCAGACGGCTCTTCTCAAAGCTCTGGTGAAGTGTCATACAGACTCGAAACTTTAACTCTGCTTCACTCTCAACAGATGATGCCAGACCTACTGACTTCTACCAGCATTTTCTGTTTAATATAGTTATTAATTTGAACGGTGGATGGTTGGCGTGATGACAATCTGACACCCGAGCATAGGCATCAGCCGGCCATGCGCTGATCTGGTAATGGTGTTGAGACCTGACGTGTGACTAGTTGAGATTGTTGATGCCAACTCCATGTCAATTCTTTTCAGGAGAAGTGAGCCAAGAAGCCCGTAAGCGCTCCCCACAGGTAGAATGGCAAGACAGGCAGTTCTGTTGCAATTTGGGGGACAAGTGCTGTCTGTCATAGACAATGAGAGTTCCAGGCATATAGGCAGTAGCGAGATTGGAGGGAGGCCTGGTTCTGCTGAGCTGGCAAAAGTATCACACTAGGTGACACAATGAGAGGGTCAGTGTGGTTTAAATGTATAAAGGAAAAATTCACAGTGTTTGGTGCTGGGATTGCACACTCTGGATCCTTGACAAGCATCATGATTGGAGGGTTCACATCTTCGTTCATGGATGCATTGTTTGCGTGGACTTCATTCATGCATGTCTGGCCATGAAAAGGTGCATGTGAGTCAAGAGTTAGACGTGATTTGTTAAGTAATATGATAATCAATGACCCCCCCCCCTTAGTGATTTATACCTGTTACAGGAGAAGCATCTTAGCTCAGCCTCCATCGGAGGCAATTCAGCAACCTCCCTCCTCCTCCTTCGAGGAACCCTCAGAGGGTGCACCGTCACATCCTCTCTCGGCACCCAGCATCATCACAGATACTGGCACTTCGGCAGGTATAGCATGTCGGCCAGGAGTCATGTATACACTGTGAGGTCACTTAACAATCGCAGTACAGCTGCCAGAGAGTGTGGTGAAACAGGCCTCGGGAAGTCGGAGGAGTGCCTGAGTTGATCCAGAGTCTGATTCCAAGTCAGACAATGAGCATCTGGAGTCATCCATAAACAGCAGGTTCTGGATGCACAGCACGAAGTCCGTGAAGATATAGTTGGTATACCAGAGGGGTTGGGTGCTCTGGCCCATACTGTGGAGGTGTCCATACAGGCAATGAGCACTGCGATCACCCATTCTCCAGAGTGCCAAGCCTCCACCATGGACAGATTGGTAGCTGTCCTGGAGGTGTAAACCGAGTGCAGATAGGATTGTTGGGATGCGCTCTGACCTCCATACCATTGCCCTGGCTCTGAGCTCAGGGGCTCAGGCCCAGGGCAATAGAGGAATTGGGAGCTTGGTCGCCCACCAGCCCATGAACCTCACCGGTTGACAGGGAGGACCAACCTGTCCTAGTTGTGGAGGATGAATAGCTACTACCTCCAACCTTGGGTTCCTCGCATGGTACTTGTGAGAGGGACAGCATCTCTTCTATCCAACAGCCATTGACACAGGCTCTGACATTGCTGCAGCATCTGGAGCACAACAGTCTCCTGAAGTGACCAGCACCTCAAGGCCTAAGCTGCGCAGAGGATGCCTGCCGACGTCATCCAGGGCAAGGGAGGTGGCAGATTGGACAACTCACTCCAGTGCAGCCACAAGTGAGGGGGGGGCACTGCACTGGAGCATGCATAAAGGTTTTTGGCCATATTCTCATTAGTCACGAATAGGGGCACATGGGTGAAAACTATCATTGATGATGTATTTTGTTTGTTAATCCTTGTGATTAAACTCCAAGGTCACATTTTCTTGTGTTCTTCTTCATAGCTGTGAAAAGTATGACTAGTGTCTGTAGGTGAAGCTAGGATTTCCACATTTGGGGGAGGACTGGAGTACGTGTATTCTTGTGGATGAGTGGAGAAGTGTGGCATTTAAGGTCTTCAGAGTTGCTCATTGTAACTGCGAAATGGAGTGATATATTTCCTCACATCTGTTAAGTTGGTGTATTGTGAGGCTCGACACAAACTGTTGCCTTACTAAGGCATCCCCTGGTGTCATGACCATCCACCAAGTCCTGGCCAGAGACACTCACAGCAGCACCGCCATGCTCTATTGCCTCATCTTCACCATCGACCTCAGATGACAGCTCCCCTTCTGGCTTCCCATCATCCTCCAAAGTAACTCCTCTTTTAATAGCAATGTTGTGGAGGACACAGCAGACCATGACCATCAGGGAAACCCATGAGGATTATGTAATGCACCTCCTAAATGGTCCAGGCATCTGAAAAGCATTTCTTAGAAGGCCAAGTGTCTGCTCCACTGTGGCTCTGGTGCTGGCATGACTCTCATTAAACCTCCTCTCTCCCTAAGATCTTGGGACCCTCACAAGTGTCAGAAGCCATCCCTTGAGAGCTGTGAAAATCACCCTTATCTCCCAAAAGCCAGCCATCAAATGCATGTGGGCTGGTAAAAAGAGACAGAATTTGAGAATTCCTGAGGATATATGTGTCATGGCTGATGCCTGGATATCTGGCACACACCTGCATGACCCACTGTTTGTGGTCACAGACCAGCTGAACATTATTTGAGTGGAATCCCTTTCTGTTGATGAATGCACAGGGGTATCCTGCAGGGGACCTGATGGCTATGTGGATGCAATTGATGGCTCCGTGCACCCTAGGGAAACCAGCACTGTCTACAAATCCTCAGGCCCTCTCCATCTGGCGTTGGGCTTTCAATGGTGAAAGCTATGAAATTGGCAGTGCTCCGGAACATTGCATCAGTAATCACCTTGATAAAGTGGTGTGCAGCCAGCTGGGTTATCCCTGTTGGGTCTGCAAATGCTGCCTGAAATGAGCCTGTAGCAAAAAAGTTCAGCACCACTGTAACCTTCAGGGCAAGAGAGGCTCAGTTGGCCTCCAAGGTAGTTAGACGCAATCTCTCCAGCCAGCATTTCATAAAGGGATGTGACAGTTCCCCTTGAGAGCCTCAGTCTTCTTTGGCAGTGAGTTTCAGTCATTCAGAGCTAACTAAACACCTGTACATCTTCGGTGCAGCATAATGTCTTCAGCAAGGAGGCTCTTGAGGCTGTTCCTGACTATCAGGACCTGGTGCTACTCTGTCCCCATCCTGAGGACCCACTGCTTCCTGGGCCTTCTTCTGTTCTCTAACTCTCTCACCCTTCTCCTCCTCCTATTCCTCCCAATCCTCCTCTGCTCCTCACTGAAGGTTGCACCTCCTACTCAGGCCCCAATCTCCATCTGTGTATGAGAGTTGATACCACTCAGCCCTGGTTGATGGAGAGAATGTTAAATGAGGTTTCAGATGAGCTGTCTCACTGAGAGGAGAGTCCTTCTGAAGGGAGAATATCCAAAATTCTGCCCTGCCCGATCAAATGACCACTCCCTGCAGCTAGAGGTTTCTGAACGCCAAGTCTGAGACTCTGCTTTCAGTTGCAGTTTAAAAAGTCTGAACAAGCCTGCCCTTAAAAAAAATGGCTTTCAGACTTGATGTGAATCAGGCCTTGAAGGCATTTTATTGCCTTCAGTCTGTATGCTTGCACCAAAAGTGTTTGTTAATTGTCTCAATGGGCATTTAAACTGAGGTTTGAATACGACAGGCAGGTTCCTGACCTTTTGACCCGCCTGCGCATGGTATTACAAGAAACCAGTTGTGGACATCGGGAATGGCGCCTGACATCATCACACCAGTTCTGTGAAGTGGAAAACGCTGCCATTCATGGAGCGTAAAATTCAGCCCACTATCTTGCAGTGAGCTTGTTTTAAAGGAATTTGATACAAATGTGTTAAATAACTCTAGAATAACAGCACACTAAATCAATGTAATGGTATGTACTAGTTGCACAGAGTTACACTGCTAATATTGCATCAAATCTGGTCAGACAGATTGGAGTTCCAGGCATTTACATACATGGGCAGAAATCTGCTCACCAATATCCAAGAGTTAATAAAGAGATGATATAGATCATAACTAAAACTGTTTTTTTGAAGTGAAGTCCATTGTTCTAATAACACCTTTCATGAACTCAGAATATCTGAGAATTCTTCACAGGCAATGAAGTATTTTTGACTCGTAGTCACTGTTGTGTGAGGTCTTATGGTACTTCAGTAGCATCTCTACTTCAAAGCCAGAAGCTCTGGGTTCAAGTCCTACTTCAGGACTTGATGGCCATGGAAGGTATCAATGTGGCCAAACAGGTTGATTATCAGCCTATAAGTCCTTTTGATATGCTTGATGGCAGGTGGTAAGAGAGGGAGAATCTCCTGGTCGGCCACACTGCAGAAGGCAATGGCAAACTACTTCAATACTTTGCCAAGCATAATCATGGACCAGTCCAATAGAAGTTAATTGTTGCCAACACCCTCTTAGGACATGGTATCATGACGAAGAGTCACTAAAATACTGCATGCTAATGCAGCAGCCAATTGGCACACAGCAATTACAACAGTCATTTCAGCTCCAGTTCATCACTGCAGTAGATCCTCAGGGTGGTGTCCTCGGCCCAACCATCTTCAGCTGCTTCATCAATGACCTTCCTTCCATCATAAGTTCGGCAGTGGGGATGTTCGCTGATGATTGCACAATGTTCAACACCATTCGCAACTCCTCAGATGCTGAAGCAGTCCATGTCCAAATGCAGCAAGACCTGGACAATATCCAGTGGCAAGTAACATTCGTGCCACATAAGTGCCAGGCAATGACCATCTCCAATAAGAGAGAATCTAAGAGAGAATCTAACCATCACCCTTGACATTCAATGGCATTACCATCACTGAATTCCCCACTGTCAACATCCTGGAGGTTACCATTGACCAGAATCTGAACTGCACTAGCCATATAAATACTGTGGCTACAAGAGCACGTCTGTGGCTAAGAATCCTGTGATGAGTAACTTGCCTCCTGATTGCCCAAAGCCTGTCCACCATCTACAAGGCACAAATCAGGAGTGTGACGGAATACTCCCCACTTGCTTGGATGAGTGCAGCTCCAACAATATTCAGGACAAAGCAGCCCACTTGATTAGCACCACATCCACAAACATTCACTCCCTCCACCATTGACGCACAGTAGCAGCAGTGTATAACACCTACAAGATGCACTGCAGGAATTCACCAAGTCTCCTTCGACAGCACCTTCCAAACCCACAACCACTGCCACCTAGAAGGACAAGGGCAGCAGACACCACCTGGAAGCTCTCCTCCAAGTCACTCATCATCTTGAATTGGAAATATATCGCTGTTTCTTCACTGTCGCTGGTTCAAAACCCTGGAACTCCCTCCCTAACAGCACTGTGGGTGTACTACACCACATGAACTGCAGCTCACCACCACTTTCTCAAGGGAAATTAGGGCTGGGCAATAAATGCTGACCCAGCCAGTGAAGCCCATATCCCGTGAATGAATAAAAAAAAACAAAAATAAGATAAATGACAAAACCGCGAATCCCTGTATAGCTTAGTACAGTGTCACTTTACTCCCAACATGAAGACATTTTCTGGTTGTAATTATTGGCAAATGCAGCCTGAGTACTTCATAAAACTACCTTATGGAACTGTACAATGCCATTCTAAATAAAGGATAGTTACCAAGATTCTTAATGGCTTCGGGAGTAATGAAGAGGAAGATTGCAAGCTTTTAGTGAGGCGTGTAGCTTCAACAAGACAGGCAATAATAACATGATCCCTGTTGTGTGTATAATAATGATATAAAGGTACCAATTATTCATAAGGCATTGTGCAAACATATTGAGGGTTCATTTATTCATTCTAGATAGATGTGAACAGATATACATGGACAGAAAGGTTGAAGCTATCAGCAGCAGTGCTATGTCTGCTGTGTTCTGCTCTAGGCTGAAGTAAAACTGAGGCTGGATTACATGACACACTTCCCTTAAATGCATATTACAACAGCCCCCTTCCTTTTAAAAGATATTCTCCCCCTTCCAGCGGAGTATAACTATTTACAATACACGTTCATGTTCATGTTACCTTTACATAAGTGTACATGCCCGGTGAATCTACGAGTCTAAGGCGTAAGGATAGTTTACTGGTAAGCTCAGATCTTTCAATGGTAACCTTGTCTGGAGGTGTCTTTAATTGCTCACAGAGATCTGTGGGATTGTCATTCTTGGATGTTGTTCCTTGGTGCAAAAGTATAACAATTTTCATAATATTTTCTTGGTTTGATGTAAAGTAGGTTTATGAGTGTGAGTGTAGAGGGTTCTGTCTGTGTGACTTAATTACATTTGGAGTCAGGTAGACTGCAAGTTTGAAATCATCAACTGAAGCTAGGTGTAAAAATGTAATTGAAATGCTAATAACTAAACTTTAGCATGAAGAGTGTGAAGGGAATTTGTATTTTTAGATAAGTGAAGGGATTGCTTGCATTTCAAAGGGATGTTAGTCTGTTTAAAACTAGCTAGATAAACAAGGCCAAGGACTGTGTTTATTTTTTCCCAAAGGTTACTGACAATATTGGCAACATGAAAGTTTTTATATTATTTGAAAGGTACAGTTCCAAAGATATATGGAACAATGAAATTTACATATTAAAGAGAGAAAAACATATATAAAGAAGAATGAAAGGCTGTGTTGGGAGCCATCTGGATCTAACAGGAGTGGGTGAAACAGCCTTGAAGAAACATCCAGCTATTTTTGTATAAGCCTGTTATGCCCAGTAATTGAATTTGGAGAAAGCCATTTGGAATTGCACTGTCAAGTGGATACTGTGTTAACTCGCTGGGGTTTTTAAAAAAATTTAATCTATTTTAGATTGGTGCCTTAAAGTGGGGGGGTGTAACCGGGAGTCAGGTTAATTAGGAATTTTAGGAGTTGTTATAGTATTAAGTCCTCTTATGTATGTGCTTGAAATCTCTTATTTTGTTAATAAATATTTTAGTTTAATTACTGGACTCATTGCTTCTGAATTCAGTGCACATGTTTTCTCATAATAAATACAAATTTCAAAACCATTGTGATATAGTGTGTCCAAGTTTCCCTTGTGGATTTGGTCTACCTGGCACACATTATCTGCCATGTCATAACACCCTGGTTGCACTTGGGATCTTGACATCAATGCAATAGTTATTGTACAGTTGTTGAGGATCTGGAATGGATCTGATTGTCCTTGGTTACACCTCACTGCTGCGCTTGTGTGTAATGACTTCATAGGATCTTGGTTCTGAACAAATCCTTTGTCACCTCGGCTTGTTGCCATATACCTTCTGTGGGATCCTGGATGCAAACTTGTTGTCCTAACTGTAAACTTGGCAAGTCTGTACCTGCATTTTTATCGTGCTGCTGGTCATCTTCTTGCAGCTTTAAAAGTTGTTCTCTCATTCCTGAGAGAGTAGAATGGGGAAGAGTAGGTAAATTGGTACGCGCTGGTCTGCCAAATATGAGATCTGTCTGTGATCGAATGGCTGCACTTAAGGGTATTGGTCTCAGATGTAATATTGCCATGTGTAGATCTTGCTTGGTCTGTCTATATTTCTAGGGATCTCACCATGCAAATTAATCATTCAGCTAGGCTGTTAGATCTGGGGTAATGAGGATAAAGTAGTATGATCGATATTCTACTTCTCACACATATCCCGAAACAGCTTACCAATAAATTGCAGGCAATTACCCATGATGATGTCTCTAGGCATGCCAAATAAATTGAAAATAGCACTTAAAGTGTGTGGGACAGTTGTGTTTGATGTATTGTGCAATTGTTGAACAGTGAGGTACTTGGTAAAGCAGTTGATGATGATGATGATGATGAATTCCGTGCCATGGGTATGAAAAAGAGGTCAAATGCAATTTTGGACCAAGAATGTAGAGGAGCATCATATGGAATCACTGGTGCTTTGTGCTGACTTGAGCTATGCTCTTGAAAGCTTTGCATTTCTTGATGACGACTTCAACGTCATTGTTCATACCTGGCCAGTAGACCATCTCTCTTGCGAGTCTTCTTCTCCGATCTATGCCCATGTGTGAGTGATGACATTATTGAAGAATATCAGGTCATAAAGATTCCAGTATGATGACATGTCTGTCTTTAAAAATGATTCCACGTGAAATGCCTAGCTCATCCCGGTAAGGCCAAAATAGTCTGAGTTCGTGGTCATGCTAAATTGAATCAGGCCATCCTTGTATGATAGTTTTCCACACTTTCTGGAGTGTGGAATCTTTCACTGTTTCTTCTTATGGTTGCTGACATTTACATTGCCCAAAATATATCAGAACAATTTGAAGAACATCTTCAACTTTGATGTCAATTAAGTCAACTCGTAGATCTAAGGATACACCTTTTGTTTTCACTGGGTTAGGCAATCTGCTAAATGTGTCTGATGTGACCATCGAGTTACCTGGCTTGTACCTAATCTCACAGTCATAACCTTGAATCTTTATCAAGAGACAGTGCAATCTTGGCAGTGCGCTGGAAAATGGTTTTTGCCAAATCATCTCCAGTGGCTTGAGGTCAGTCTCTACTTTCGCAAATCTTTCACAAAATAGATAGGTATGAAAATACATCATTACAGACACAAAAACTAATGTTTCCCCCTCAATTTTTGAGTAGTTGGACTGTGTCACAGGCAGAGA
Source organism: Carcharodon carcharias (assembly GCF_017639515.1). NCBI lineage: Eukaryota > Metazoa > Chordata > Chondrichthyes > Lamniformes > Lamnidae > Carcharodon > Carcharodon carcharias. The sequence goes on along the minus strand of NC_054480.1, from coordinate 61,630,753 downwards.
TTTTGGGGCAAATGCAATTGGTTTGCCTTTTTGTAGTATGCATGCTCCCAGGCCTTTCTGTGAGCTATCTATCTCCAGGATAGTCGTCTCCCATGGATCGTAAAATTGCAATGTCGATGCTTCTGATAATGACTGTTCCAGTGCTTTGAAGAGGTACTGATGGTCTTTGTGCCACAGGAAAGGCAGATCCTTTTTCAACAACTCCCTTAGTAAGGACGATTTTTGAGTGAAATTAGGAATGTGTGGAGACGGGAAATTAAAGAGGCTATACATCTTTGAAGGTCATGCTTATCTTGAGGAGTTGGTGAGGCATTAATATCCTCTATTTTACTTGGATCTGGAAGTATGCCAGCACTGGAATAAATAGAACCAAAGAAATTGATCTGCTACATGTTGATGGCACATTTCAGACTGCTGAACACCAATCCTTCAGTATGTGCCGCTTGCATCAATAGGTGCAGATTATGGCCATGTTCTTGCTTTCTTCTGCCCCAGCAGCAATGTCTTCAGTGATACAGATGTATCTTGTACAGGGCATGTAATGGGGATCCATGTGAGCTTGAAAGAGATCCTGGCTAACAGATAATCTGAAAGGGAGTCGTTGAAAACAGTATCGTCCGAATGGGTACGAAATGTAGTAAGCTTTGGGACTTCTCTGCGAGATGTACTGACCCGTAAGCATGCTTGGCATCAAACTTCGAAAAGAATTTTGCATCTGCAAATCTCGGATTTAACTCTTCTAATGTGGATTTGGGTGTCCTAGCGCATGAATCACAAATGGCTAGTATGCAGCCACAGCAGGTAATTAGGAAAGCTAATAGAATGTTATCATCTTTTGTGAGGGAAATTGATTACAAAAGTAGGGAAGTTATGCTTCAGTTTTACAGAGCACAGGTGACTCCACATCTGGAGCAGTGTGTACAGTATTGATCTCCTTATTTAAAAATGGATATAAATGCATTAGAAGCAGTTCAGAGAAGGTTTACAAGACTAATACCAGAAATGGGCGGGTTGTTTTATGAGGAAAGGTTGGAAAGGCTAGGCTTGTATCCACTGGAGTTTAGAAGAGTAAGAGGTGACTTGATTAAACCTTCAAGATCCTGAGGGTTCTTGACAGGGTGGATGTGGAAAGGGCGTTTCCTCTTTTGGGGGAATCTAGAACCAGGGGTCACTGTTTAAAAATAAGCGATCACTCATTTAAGACAGAGATGAGGAGGAAGTTTTTCTCTCAGTGGGTTGTGAGCCTTTGGGACTGTCTTCCTCAAAAGGCAGTGGAAACAGAGTCTTTGAATATTTTTAAGGCAGAGCTACATAGGTTCCTGATTAACAAGAGGGTAAAAGGTTATCAGAGGTAGGCGGGAATATAGAGTTGAGGTTACAATCAGATCAGCCATGATCTTATTGAATGGCAGAGCAGGCTGGATGGGCTAAATGGCCTACTCCTACGCCTAATTCGTATGTTTGTATGAATACAGAAGTTTAACCAGATCATGAACTTGTCTTCCAATTTAGTCCATATCTTTTAGTGATCTTTTAGCTCTTCTTCTGTTAATCCTGATGTATTCAGCCTGTGTAGATCTTTATTCGCAATTGCTAGGAGAATTTTTATGGCTTGCTTTTCTGGTTCAGATGCACCTGAATCAAGAAACCATAGCTCTGTACGTTATTTAAACATCCTGAATTCAGATAGTAGGTCAGCTGCAACCCAATTCAAACTGGAGAATTTCGTGGACATTTTGAGAATATTCCTTTGACCTTCCTTTTCCAATAATATCTGGATGAGTGTCACAGTAGCTGTTTTTGCGTACTTTTATGAAGCTCCACCCATTTTAATCGCAAGCTTTGTTGGCCTGATATTTTTGACATATTTTTGTTTGACAATCCCTCGCTCTCTATTGATCTGAGCCACACACTGGTCACTCACTTTCCCCAACTGAGTTAACCTGATGCTGATCCTCTCAACACATTGTCCTACTCACAAGAGGGATATGCCTGCTTACTAGCTCTTTATTTGAGCACTATCCAGGAACTGTGTCTTCAAAGCTTTCCATGGCATGTGTGTAATAATGATATAAAGGCACCAGTCGCTTATAAGGGATTGTACAAACATATTGTGGGTTCATTTATTAATTTTAGGCAAATATGAACAGTTTTACATGAACAGAAGCCTAAAGGTATCAGCAGCACGGCTGTGTCTGCTGTGTCCTGCTCCAGGCTGACGTGAAACTGGATCACATGACATGCTTCCCTTAAAGTAAAGGCATGCTGCTATCCCTTAAAGGCATATTACAACAACGCCAGCATGGGGCGATGACTGAAATCTGACTGATAACAAATTACAGTGGGCACTAGCTTCAAGCTTTCATTGATTTTTAAATAACAGTTTCTCAAAGGTATTATTTTTGAATTTATTACAAGTTATCATTAACCTTTTAAATAATTGTTTTAAAGCAGGCTTGTCCAACTGGCGGCCTGTAGGCCAGATTGTGGCCTGCAAATTTCCTCAGTGAGGCCCCTGGAGCCATTGTTCAAAATGTCAGTTAGATGTGTCAGTGAAGTTCAGGATCTCTGCAAGGGGCTGCTCCTCCAATCACTGGCTGCTTCTCTCCCATGTTTGCTGCTGTGAGCCTATCGGCAGCAATATGAGAGAGAAACAGGCTGTGAGTGTAGGAGCAGCAAACACCAGCAGCTGTGAGTATGTGGAGACAGAGAGACACTGAGGGGCACGCAGGGCCACTGCTACCCAGGCTTTCCCCTGCTCTCACTGCTTTCCCCTGCTCTCTCCTCATTTTCTCCCAACAATGCCACTTTCCCCTGGTTCCCAGTACTTGCCCCCAGCTCCCAGCACTTTCCCCGGCTCCCAGTGTTCCCCTCGGTATGCATCTGCATTTGGCCACCGGTAGCTTCAGGCATTGCAGTGGGACTCCCTTACCCTCTCAATGCACCCTCTCCCCTGCTGATTTAGTGAGTGTATGAGAGTGGGTGACTGAGTGTGGGTGAGTGATTCAGGGTGGGTGAGTGTGGGTTGGTGAGGGAGGGTGAATGAGTGAGGGAGTGTGAGTGAGGGTCGGTGAGCGGGTGAGGGTGAGTGAGTGAGAGTAGTTGAGTGAGTGAGGGTGGGTGAATGAGGGTGGGTGAGGGAAGGAGGGTAGGTGAGTGAGGGAGGCTGAATAAGGGTGGGTGGGTGAGGGTGACTGAGTGATTTACACACAATGTCCCTGAACCATGCAGAAGTGGATTTTCAACTAAGATTGTCTGTTACAGCATGACCCAATTTGTCTTAGCAAAACTGTTGAACACCCATCCTTATGGATTACTGACATAATGTTTACAGTAAATATCCAATCCAGATACCTGACTGACCTAATGTTTACTGTTATTACCCATCGAAATACAGGATTGACCAATCTTATAATGTTAATTATAAGTGTATGCATGCATGAGAAGGTTGAGTATGTATGTGTGAGAGGGGTGAGTGTGTGTGTGTGTGTAGGGGGGAGAGGGAGAGAGAGGGGTGTGTGTGCGTGAGAGGGGTGTGTGTGCGTGAGAGGGGTGTGTGTGCGTGAGAGGGGTGTGTGTATGTGTAAGAGAGAGGTGGGTAAGAGTGAGGGGAGATTGTGTGTCTGGCTCATTCCCGTTCTCAGGGTTCACATTCACCCTCACCCCCACATACCAAATGTACTTTCACTCACTCTTGTTATTTATTGCTCATTTTTAAAATGATCAATTTATTGTTTTAACATTTTTGTTGCTCAGCAAGTTGCTTCTTTTCATACGTCATCTTTTCTTTTTGAAATTCATGCTTAACATTGTGCCAAACTTTATCTTTTCGAAATTTGCTCATTGGCCCCTTGAGTGAGAAAAAAATTGAAACGTGCCCCCCCCCCCCCCCCAGGCAAAATGATTGGACAAACCTGTTCTAAAGTTCCTCTTTCATTTTACTTACCTTGTGTATAAGTGTATCACGATCTTTTTCTCCTTAAGCAATAACCAAGGAAATGACTCAAAAACTGCATCCTGCTGTCTGCCTCATCATAGAATGGTGTTGAGTTGCTGTATCTGTGTGATAATTATGAACTAATGTCACCATAGAGAGTTAAGTATTGTCCATTTTAGCCTAAGCACCCTTTTAACAATGGGATAAGTATTAACTATTGCCAGTCAACATATGTGGCATTGAAAAATAACGATTACAAGTATGGAGTGTCATTCCCTAAGGCTTTAATTATTGTTGGAGACTTTATAAATTTAAAACTCAACAGTTTTATGTTCTGTTTTCCTTTTCTCTTTTTCTTTTCATCCAAATTTTATTTCCATCTCTTTATTTCTCTTTCTGTAACTGACTTTGCATTGGACTTACACACTCTAAGTTGCATTTCCTTCTCATTCCTTCTGCTATTAATTTCTTAAGCCTTCAACCTGATTGCTTAAAGATATACACAATTACTTGCCCTGTTTGCTCAGGTCCCAGATACCCCAGTTTCCCTGGCTGAGACACAATCAACTCTCACTTTCAGCAAGTTGCTGCACAAAAAATGGTTGGAATTTATAAGGGCAAGCCTAACTAACAGCAGATGCCTTCAGATGGCCAACCATGGGAAATCAGAGCACAACATGTTTCAATGGAGAAAAGTGCTAATTTTCCAGCTGTACAGTAGAGGAAGTGATTTCTCACCCTTTCTGACTAGCCTCTGCTGATGCTGCACCAACATAGCGAGAGCTGCTCGGCAGCACTGTGTGAGAATGGAGGACCAGCCATTTCACAGCAGCCCTGATTTTGCTGCCGAAATGGTAAGAACATTCATCACTATTAATATGTAAATCATGCAACAACTTGTGGTGAGGAAGAAGTACCTCATGAATTATGAATCACCATAGGTTTCTGGATGATTTGCACAGTTCCACCATTGGCCTCACAAAAACAGAAGCTCACCCTCAATGAGTGTCATGAAATTGCTACAGTTATGCAATAATTGCTAATTAAACACACCGCAGAACTTAAGGATGCTACATAACAGCATAAGTACCTTTTTAATGAGGAGATTTATGTTGCTCCAATGTCACTCAACCTCTCCATTCCAAAAAGGGAGCAGTTCAAATCTAGGATTCCTCCAGATAGTAAATTAATTTCCTTTTCCTTAACTTTTCAATTCTGTCTCTCTCTGTCTTAATTCGACCTTGCCCTCCCCCTCTTTATTTCTCTTTCTATGCCTGATCTGACATTGAATTCACCCAGATATAAAAACAAAAAACTGCGGATGCTGGAAATCCAAAACAAAAACAGAATTACCTGGAAAAACTCAGCAGGTCTGGCAGCATCGGCGGAGAAGAAAAGAGTTGACGTTTCAAGTCCTCATGACCCTTCGACAGAACACTTCTGTTCATGAGTCATGAGGACTCGAAACGTCAACTCTTTTCTTCTCCGCCAATGCTGCCAGACCTGCTGAGTTTTTCCAGGTAATTCTGTTTTTGTATTGAATTCACCCACTCTGATTCACCCTCTTTTTCAGACCTTCTTTTGTTTATTTCTCAAATCCGCTAATCTCATTATCTCTCTTTGTTCACCAATGTTTCAGATTCCTTTAGACTCTCTGCTGTGCTGCTTTCAGCTCGCACTTCCAGTATTTAGTGAGAAATAATTTACTGAGCTGCAGAATAAGAGAAACTTCTAACTAATGGATCACATTCTGGGTCAACATGTTTAAGTCCTATTGTTTAACCAAAACTGTGCAGTGCCAATGCATTTAAATAGGCACTTATGGTAAAGCACTTATTGGTAATTGTCCTATTAAACAATTCTGCACAAAAGGTTTCTTTTAACTTCAGTCAAGGAAGAGAATTTTGAAATTTAGTCATTGTTGTAAATTAATATGCGCTTCCTTTCAATATTCATATTTTATCTGAAATGTACTACCAGGCAGTTTTCAGCATTGACCAGCTTTTGCCTAGTCAGTTAATCTATCTTGGTCCTGCTGCAATCTCCTACATGCTTGCTCAAATTTTTCCTGCTCTCTAATTTTAGTGCCATCAAAAAACTCCAATATCATTCTAAAAGTTGTTCCCTGAGGCACAGCACACTAAGGTAGGACTCCAATATAACTTAACAACTCTGAGGGGCCAAGTACATTGTATACTCCCTGGACATTGTGTTTGGTTTTCTACCGTTTTGGTTTATAATCCCAGTTCCTAGCTACATGAGAGAAATAGGGATAAAAACAAAAAAACTGCGGATGCTGGAAATCCAAAACAAAAACAGAATTACTTGGAAAAACTCAGCAGGTCTGGCAGCGTCGGCGGAGAAGAAAAGAGTTGACGTTTCGAGTCCTCATCGAAGGGTCATGAGGACTCGAAACGTCAACTCTTTTCTTCTCCGCCAATGCTGCCAGACCTGCTGAGTTTTTCCAGGTAATTCTGTTTTTGTTTTTGAGAGAAATAGAGCACTGCTTAAGATCTCAGTAGAAAATAGTAACATTTTTAGTTATTTTTTAGAATCTGAAAACCCAGCTAATTACTAAAAGAATGAAGCCACAAGGTTAATGGTTTAAACAAAAGAATTTCATGACACAAAAATCAAAGAACAAAAATTATAATAACTACACTCTATTTTAAATAGTCACATAAAAGATAATCAAAATACAATTAACACAATTACTTATACACTAAATCAAACGTCTTAGTAGTGCTTTCTTTCTACATCCATTTGACTTAGACCCCAAAACTTTCTATTCACATTATCAAAAATGGAAGATTAATTGTGTGCATGGTGTGAGTACTGTGTCAACAATTCATATACTTCGGGGTAACTCAGAAGTTTTGCACCGCACACACCACACACAGAGAATTGAATTTACATAATAAGGCACTAAGCATGAAGAAACACCATGAGGAGGTTTAAATTTGTATTCATGCTACTATCATTAAAATCATTGAACATATTTCAGGAAAAAATAAAGTATAGTATTCTCTAAGCTAATAAAACCATTACATTTGTTACTGTAATTAAGAAAAACAAACCAGCTAATGAAGTGAAAGAAAAAATGTGAACTTTATAAATGTGAAATTGCATCACTGTCATCAATCTTATCAGTATAATCACACTAACTTCTATTTAACTGGTATTTCCAAATCTCCAACATTTCTGTTTTCTAGTCAAAGATCATGGACCTTAGAAATGCTTGGTATTACCTTGTTGGCTAAGTGTGGCAGAACAGCTGCTGGTCATTTCAGTGCTGACACTGTGGAAAAGGCTTAGTCAATTAATTAAAAAGTCTTCCATCCCTGTCAATATAGGAGAAAATGGGGCAACTGATAGAGATGAGGAAGAGTGTGAACTGCGGCATAGTATAGCCACTGGAAGTCGCCATCAGCCCTTCCATTCCATTGCAGAAGAGCCAATCTAGGGCAAGTAATGATTTGTAGGACAAAATAGAAATAAAAATACCTGGAAAAACTCAGCAGCATCTGCGGAGAGGAACACAGTTAACCTTTCGAGTCCGTATGACTCTTCAACAGAACTAAGTAAGAATAGAAAAGAGGTGAAATATAAGCTGGTATATCACCCCACCCATTGGGGGTAGAAAGCAGGACAAGCAAGGTACAGATAGCCCTGGTGGGGATGGGGTGGGGAGATATACCAGCTTATATTTCACCTCTTTTCTATTTTTACTTAGTTCTGTTGAAGAGTCATATGGACTCGAAACGTTAACTGTGTTCCTCTCCACAGATGCTGCCAGACCTGCTGAGTTTTTCCAGGAATTTTTATTTTTGTTTTGGATTTCCAACATCCGCAGTTTTTTGCTTTTATCTTAATGATTTGTAGGGTCTTCCAGGCCAAGATTTCTGCTCCTTAGCTGATCAACACACCAGGTTCATTTCTATATCCATGTTAATGGCAGGAGGGAAGGCAGGTGGAGGAAATTCTCAATGTGGAAAGTATCACTCTTTGGCCCTGCCCCCTCTGACATGATGAGCCGTTGATGAGGCAGAAGGATAGTTGGTCACTCAAACATCCATCATTCTGGGTTGTTCTACGATCCCACTCAAATTTCCTAAACTTATCCCAGTGGACTTACCCCAGGAAAACACCTCGGGATATTCATCACCCATATTGATAACAAATTAAGTATATAAGGCACAGTTAGGGGATGGTCCACTGTGTGCAGATAGTTTTCTTTTATTTTCTTGTCTCTATATGATTATATGAAGGTATTGGATAAAAATACAGAGAAATAAACTTTTCCTTCACCTTATATTCAGTGACTAGTTTGGTCATGATCAGCTTGCGTCGGAAGAAAAATAAAGTTTCTGCATAATTGCAATCAAGTATAAATTATGAGCAAGAAAAATGAGCCTCTGTTGCATCAGCAGAAAGTTTTCCATTTTCAAAACAGCCTGTTTTATATTCTCCCAGATGAGATTGTTGAATGGTTACCCTTTGTATAAAATTCAAAGGCAGTTGTGTGCATTTGGACTTACCTTCTAAGTGCAGAGTTGAGACCACAAATATTCACTTTAATTTTTGTTCTAAGTCATCTGAGAGCTAGACTTACATCACATAAGTCTGAGCTGAATTCAAACTCAGGTCTTAAATGTGAACAAGCGGGTTTTTTCCTGGTTAGTTAAAGTAAACATCACTGAGATTGAAAAGAATGGAAGGGAAAATAAATCTAAGAAGTAACGTTTAAGTGACAAGCTTGGAATTTTAAAAGCCTATCAGTTGAAGGAGAATGTAAAGACTAAGGCAGGCACAGAATTCAGGGGGAAATGAGTCAAATAGAAGAGTTTGAACACAAGGAGAAAGTGAAAGAGGGGCTTTCATGTTGGGTGATATTTATGAAAGAAAACTAAATTTGTATGGTTCCTTTCCATGTCCTTAGAGTGTCCCAAAGTGTATCATAGTGAAAAAGTACTTTTGAAGATATGGGAGTTCAGAGTCATAAAAATTGAAGATGTATTGAGTATCCAGTGGCTTTGACCACTTTTAACATGAAGAAGAGAACAGTCTGATAGTTCCCGTGATGACTTTGTTACTACCCTATGGTGCTAACATTTCCATTCTGCTTGCACAGGCCAATTTCCTTTCTCTAATGATTTTAATTAGCAATGGTACAAAGAAAATATTTATGATAAAATGCACATCACTCCAGCTACCACATTTCATATTATGTATCCTCTGTAGGTTTGTTTTTGAAAGTGAAGCCAAAATAATTTGATTTGGTCAAAATCTAAAAAAATGTTTGCCTCTTGAGGTTGGCTGATGCCTGTCAATGGTATTAAGCCCTCACTGCTCCAAGAGTGTTGTTCCTGCCAGGAACCACTTCTGGAACAATTCACATTATTTAAATATAATGCAACATATGGTGCTGTCAGTTTTCTTTTAGTGAATATTACATTTTCCAGCTACAATTAGTTTAATTCCTAATTGATGAAAAGGCTTGTTTGAGGAGTAGTGGTCAACAATATTTGGTGCTTTCTGAGGCAATCCTAAAGAGAGATAGTTACAGTTATTACAATGCTACGCCCCTTTATTTTTGAAAATATAAATCTTTTAACTTTCAATTTACTGGAAATGTTACAAGGCCACTTAAAAATGCAAGGCCACATTCCAACCCTCGAGGGAGTGTGAAGAGAGAGTCATTTCCTATAATCCAGACACACATCGAAGCTCATAAGTATCTAAGGAAAAGACATTAAAATACAAAATACTGGAAATTGAAACAATGGCTATCACAGGTAGAGACTTCTAAAACCCCCTGGAAATACACAATCGATTAAATATTTCAGCCACAAGAGAAAGAGATTGGAAGTGACACAGGTGGTAATCAAGAAAGTCCTCAGCACAGGGAACAGGCTGAAGGCTGCTCTCTCTGCTACTCTCTCTTTTGGAATAAGAATGTTAACCAGTACAAGAAGCCAACTTACCAGAAATCTTTCAATGAACCGAGATCTCGTAATAATTGTGCATCTTCTACATCTGATCACATCCAAGAAACCTAAACTAAATCAGCCACAGCATTTAAAATCTATACCTCAAGAGCAAACAAATGACACCTAACCATATACTTTTTTTACCTTTTCTATTGGACTCTAACTCCATTATTACTGATATTTGTGTGCGTGTGTGTGCGTGTGTTTGTGTGCACACGCACGCACCCAAATGACTGCTTGAGGACCGAATGCTTGACACCACTGCATCAGCCTACTGCCACAATCTTTCAGTCCCGCCGCAGGTCAATGGACTTCTGGCTGGGGCGCTGTCTCGCCCGCGGAATGCCCCACCTGTGACGGGGCCGAAAAATCCCAGCTCGCATTTTTATTATTTTTCTCAGGTTTAGTGGTTAATAAATTTGTTCTTTCTTTGATGCAAGGAAATATTGTTTGATTTGCTCCCTATTGCTCACAGTTTGAATAGTCAAATACATTCGGATTTGGAAAAGGCTTATCCTCGTGAAAAAGAAACTTAAATCTTTCTTGTGACCAAGTGATACCTGTGGTGGACATAGAGCACCTGTGATGCAGCCTGAGCATTTGCATACCTCCATTGGTCTTAAACACTTCAAATAAGGGGAAAGATTTTCCCCCTGTTGGGGGTGCTGTACGGGTGCAGGCGAGAACCTGATCGGTGCCCTCGATCGGGACTGCACCGCCATTTTACATGGGCGGGCCAATTAAGGCCCACCCAGTGTGATGCTCGCCTAGAAGTGCTGAGCGCTCCCTGTGCGGGTGGTGGGGGGGGGGGATTCCCTGAGTCAGGACCTGCACCCTTTTGCGCATGCATGCGAAAGAGCGCAGAAATCTCCCTGAGGTACAGAGGTAACTCAGGGAGATCACTTTGACATTTAAAAACTGAAATATAGTAATTAAAAACTTTTAAAACATGTCCCCTCATGTGACACCATCACATCAGCTGGGACATGTCAAAGAATTATTTTAAAAATTTTTATTGAATTTTAAAACACTCTATGAAATCTCACCCTGCCCTTGGATGAGGTTTCATGAAAAATGCAAAGGACGCCTGGGCTCTTCACCTGCCCGCCAACCTTAAGGTTGGACGGGCAGCTCAGTTAGTTACTTAAATTAGTTTTTAACAGGCCTTAATAGGCCTTTGACAGTTCAGCAGGTGTGCAGCCAACTTGGCTGTGCGCCCGCCGAACTGAGAATCTAAATGACACGCAGTGACATTGGGACACCCGCCCGACAGCACCACACGTCAGTTTACGTGTTGGCGAGCGGGCCCCACCTCCATTTGCCAACCAGAGAATTCAGCCCAAGGAGATTTCGGTTGGGCACAATTGGCATTGAGGCTGATAAGAATCCAAGTCCCAATAGAAAAAAAAAGTAATGACCAGAAGAAAGAAAAAATAGAAGTACATTAGCATTACTGTCTCCATTCCACAACTGCCCACAAACTTAACATTATCTAGCAATCCAGCTGTCCATATCACATGGGCTTAATTATGCATGAACATCCTGAATGTCAAATGTCAAGAAATGGTGCAAATCCCTAAGTGTCCATGTTTCAGGTTCTACATCTTATGTCAGCATTTCCAGGGACTCAGTATAAATAGATCTGTCGAGAAGCTCTATTTGCAGCTGGTATATTTAGTGAGCGCCTTGGTGCCCTCGGAGACGGCGTGTTTGGCCAGTTCCCCCGGCAACAGGAGGCGGACGGTGGTCTAGATCTCCTGGGAGGAGATGGTGTGCCGTTTGCTGTAGCGGATCAGGCGGGAAGCCTCGCAGGCGATGCGCTCGAAGATGTCATTGACGAACGAGTTGATGACACTCATGGCTGAAGAGGAAATGCCGGTGTCGGGGTGGACCTGCTTCAGCACCTTGTAGATGTAGATGCTGTAGCTCTCCTTCCTGCTTTTCTTGCGCTTCTTCTCACCTTTGCCGCGTTTCTTGGTGGCAGTTTTCTTTGGCCCCTTCTTGGGGGCCATGCCCTTCACCGCTGCTTCAGGCATTGCGAATGAAAGTGGAAAGGGATTCTGTATATGCCTACTTTCCTGATCATGATTGTCTAATTTGTATGTGCAATTGATCCTAATTATAAGATATCTTCTTAACTCTCATCTGATGGCTGCTAAATGGAGTAGGAGGAAATGAAGAAGCTCCATGGTGCATTTTGCAACTGAGAATTGGGCATTGTTGAAAGAAAGTGAGAACCGTTCCTGAGTACCAAAATTTGTGGACAGGCTCCCTCAAAGCAGCTGAGATGTCAGCTTTATATGACAGAGCCATAGTCAATGTGTTGAACTTCAGCCGGAATGAATGATAGTTTGTGAAGGCATAAATCCTCTCACTGTATCTTTGAAATGGCAGACCTAAGCTTGCACAATTACGTGCGGTCCTTGGTAGAAGTCCTATCTCTGGGATCAAAGTAGTGAAATGAATAAATTCATGAAGATCTGTGGTCACTAAATCCCTTGTCTTGCTGACAGAGCCTTGTTTGGTTAGACTGTTGACAGCTGACTTCCCCTGGTGTTGCTAGCAAGAATGTTAACAGAAGATAACAGTAATGGTCTAGAATGTGTTGAATAAATTCAAGAGATCAAAGTACAGAATGGAGCTGCTGTCAGTGTCTGACTTCATGTTTATGGAACAACCTACTTAGAATATACCTGAGAAAGATCGCCTATGGCAATCCATTATTGCACAAAAGCCTTTCACTTTTTCAGCTGTTGTAGTACCTAAGTAACCTCTAATTACTCAGGCAACCTGAAAAGGCTTTAGCATTTTATTCTGATTTACCTGGTGCACTTAAGCTAAATTTGATTTCTTGTTCTTCCAGTTTTCTATCTTTTTGTTTGATTTTTGAAAACAAGGTCATAGTTATCTGGGGGATGGCAGCCCTCCCTGTACTTTAGCCAGCAGAATATTCTCCATGAGGAAGCCTGGGCAGCAAATGTTGGTGCATTAATCAACCATTGATTGAGCTTGGCTATAATGCAATCAAATCCTCACCTGATTTTCATTAAGCACATTAAGTATCCAGCAGAGCTTAATAGATAGCAATTGAGGAAACTTGGCCAATGTTTTTCTTGATGGCCGTGAGGGTCTGAGGCCAATTGTGCTCTAACTGTTGTCCTGACCTAGCTCAGCACAGTGGCACTTTCCTGCTCTGATATATATCAGATGATCTGTAAATCATTTACTATAACTGTGTATCAGGTTAAGTCTGAAATCATCCACTATGTCACCAACGGGCTTATTTTTTAAAACAAAAACAGAATTACCTGGAAAAACTCAGCAGGTCTGGCAGCATCGGCGGAGAAGAAAAGAGTTGATGTTTCGAGTCCTCATGACACTTCGACAGAACTTGCGTTCGAGTCCAAGAAAGAGTTGAAATATAAGCTGGTTTAAGGTGTGTGTGTGGGGGGCGGAGAGATAGACAAACAAAGAGGTGGAGGGTGGGGTGGGGGGGGTGTGGTTGTAGGGACAAACAAGCAGTGATAGAAGCAGATCATCAAAAGATGTCAACGACAATAGTACAATAGAACACATAGGTGTTAAAGTTAAAGTTGGTGATATTATCTAAACGAATGTTCTAATTAAGAATGGATGGTAGGGCACTCAAGGTATAGCTCTAGTGGGGTTTTTAAATTTTTTTTTATATAATGGAAATAGGTGGGAAAAGGAAAATCTTTATAATTTATTGGAAAAAAAAAGGGAAGGGGGAAACAGAAAGGGGGTGGGGATGGGGGAGGGAGCTCACGACCTAAAGTTGTTGAATTCAATATTCAGTCCGGAAGGCTGTAAAGTCCCTAGTCGGAAGATGAGGTGTTGTTCCTCCAGTTTGCGTTGGGCTTCACTGGAACAATGCAGTAAGCCAAGGACAGACATGTGGGCAAGGGAGCAGGGTGGAGTGTTGAAATGGCAAGCGACAGGGAGGTTTGGGTCATTCTTGCGGACAGACCGCAGGTGTTCTGCAAAGCGGTCGCCCAGTTTACGTTTGGTCTCTCCAATGTAGAGGAGACCACATTGGGAGCAACGAGTGCAGTAGACTAAGTTGGGGGAAATGCAAGTGAAATGCTGCTTCACTTGAAAGGAGTGTTTGGGTCCTTGGACGGTGAGGAGAGAGGAAGTGAAGGGGCAGGTGTTGCATCTTTTGCGTGGGCATGGGGTGGTGCCATAGGAGGGGGTTGAGGAGTAGGGGGTGATGGAGGAGTGGACCAGGGTGTCCCGGAGGGAGCGATCCCTACGGAATGCCGATAAGGGGGGTGAAGGGAAGATGTGTTTGGTGGTGGCATCATGCTGGAGTTGGCGGAAATGGCGGAGGATGATCCTTTGAATGCGGAGGCTGGTGGGGTGATAAGTGAGGACAAGGGGGACCCTATCATGTTTCTGGGAGGGAGGAGAAGGCGTGAGGGCAGATGCGCGGGAGATGGGCCGGACACGGTTGAGGGCCCTGTCAACGACCGTGGGTGGAAAACCTCGGTTAAGGAAGAAGGAGGACATGTCAGAGGAACTGTTTTTGAATGTAGCATCATCAGAACAGATGCGACGGAGGCGAAGGAACTGAGAGAATGGGATGGAGTCCTTACAGGAAGCGGGGTATGAGGAGCTGTAGTCGAGATAGCTGTGGGAGTCGGTGGGTTTGTAATGGATATTGGTGGACAGTCTATCACCAGAGATTGAGACAGAGAGGTCAAGGAAGGGAAGGGAAGTGTCAGAGATGGACCACGTGAAAATGATGGAGGGGTGGAGATTGGAAGCAAAATTAATAAATTTTTCCAAGTCCTGACGAGAGCATGAAGCGGCACCGAAGTAATCATCGATGTAGCGGAGAAAGAGTTGTGGAAGGGGGCCGGAGTAGGACTGCAACAAGGAATGTTCCACATACCCCATAAAGAGACAGCAAACTGGAGGAACAACACCTCATCTTCCGACTAGGGACTTTACAGCCTTCCGGACTGAATATTGAATTCAACAACTTTAGGTCGTAAGCTCCCTCCCCCATCCCCACCCCCTTTCTGTTTCCCCCTTCCCTTTTTTTTTCCAATAAATTATAAAGATTTTCCTTTTCCCACCTATTTCCATTATATAAAAAAAAAATTAAAAATTAAAAATTTTTTAAACTATTTCTGATCTTGGCAATATATTGTTGCCTACAATTCAGGGGCACCTTGCATACTATGTATATTTGGAGCAGTAATAACAAAGAGGAACAACTCTATAGTTTTAAATACCTCCATTGCCAAGTGCTGGCAACACTTTTTTACTGCAAGTCACAGACATCGGACTAAATAAACGTTTATTTAAGAGCCAAAATGTGGCCAAAAAAACCTCAGCATCAGAAGAGTTATTCATGAGAACATAGTCCCAGTGCTATCATGTGGCAGTTTTGTAACTCACAGAATCACAGAATTGTTATGGTGTAGAAGGAGGCCATTAGGCCGATTACGTCTACACTGGCTCTCTGAATGAACTTTATGATTCAGTGCCATTCTCCTGCCTTTTCCCAATAACCCTGCACATTATTTCTATTTAAATAATCATCTGATGCCCTCTTGAATGTCTTGATTGAACCTGCCTCCACCACACTTCTAGGCAGTGCATTCCAGACCTGAACCACTTGCTGTGTGAAAAAGTTTTTTCTCACATTGCATTTGCTTCTTATGCAAATCATTTTAAATCTGTGTCCCTTCGCTCTCAATCCTTTTACGAGTGGGAACAGTTCCTCCCTATCTACTCTGTCCAGACCCCTCATGATTTTGAACCCCTCTATCAAATCTCCTCTTAGCCTTCTCCTCTCCAAGGAGAATAGTCCCAATCTCTCCAATCTATCTTCATCACTGAAGTTTCTCTTTTTTAAACCTTTGCTGCACTCTCTCCAATACATCCTTCCTAATATGTGGCACCCAGAACTGTGCACAATACTCCATCTGAAGTCTAACTAGTGTCCTATACAAGTTCAGCAAAACCTCCTTGCCAAGTTGCCATTAAAATAATAACAAAATACTGTGAATCTGGAAATCTGAAATAAAATAGACAGTGCTGGAAAAACTCAGCAGTTCTATGGAGAGAGATACAGAGTAACATTGAAGAACAATACCTCATCTTCAAATGAGGCTTTTTACAGCCTTGTGGACTCAACATTAAGTTCAACAATTTTGGAATATGAATTTCAAACATGAACATGAACCAAACCTTGCTTCTCATGTTTTTACTTTTGGACAAAGCTGTTCATTCTTCTGGCACTTGCATTCACTCTGGAAAAATACTTTGTTGCTTTGCTTTTATTTATTTATTCTTACATGGAATGTGGGTTTTGTGGCAAGGCCACCATTTGTTGCCCATCCCTAATTGCCCTTGAACTGAGTGACTTCTTAGGCTATTTCAGAGAGCAGTTAAGAATCAGCCATATTGCTGTGGGTCTGAGTCACATGTAGGCCAGACCAGATAAGTATGGCAAATTTCCTCCCCTAAAGGGCTTCAGTGAACCAGGTGAGTTTTTACAACAATTGACGATAGTTGTCATTGACATTATTACTGAGACTAGCTTCATATTTCAGATTTACTAATTGAATTTAAATTCCACCAGCTGTCTTGGTGGGATTTTAACTTATGTCCCAGAGCATTAGGCTGGGCTAATGGATTACAAGTCTAGAGATATTACCGTTATACCACCAACTCCCTGAATTGTACTACAGCCAGTACCATTCCCTTTTCCCTTTGTTCATGAAACAAGTGTTAATTAATCTGTCCCTATCCTATCTACCCTATCCCAGATCTTCCCTTTTGCTTTCCTCCCTCTCATCCCTTTCAATGGCATAAAACCTATCACATCTCCACCCTGCTTCAGTTCTGAAGAAGGATCATATTTGACTCAAATCATTAACTTTGCTTCTCTCTCCACAAATACTGCCCGACCTGTTGAGTATTTCCAGCACTTTCTGTTTTTATACCAAGTTGCTATGTCCTTTATAGATTTATTACATTGGCAGAATGGGACACCCTGATTCAGAATAAACCCTGCCATATTATTGTAACATCATTTAGTTTGGTGATTTTTCCCCTCACTTCTTCTGACCTGCCATCTGTATTTTTGTGATGGCTATTGTACTTGGCACAGTTAATAAGACAAAGTCTATTTTAAAGAGCTCAGAAACGATTTCACTGGAAATAAGATTGGTAAGAAAACTATTTTTTGCAGGTGAAAAATACCAAACGCATTGTTGAAATATACCAATCCACACTTTTTGCTGTCTACCCCTTCATGCTATAGATATCTAGGCTCATTAGTAGAGAAAAAAATCTACACTCTGAGAGCAGCATGACAATCCTGATTGCAATCACCGATTCCTGTGAGCAAAGACTGTTACAAGAAGTCTGAATCTTTCTTCATAACTGTCGCCAAATGCATCAAACCTAGCTGTAGTCATTTTTTGGACTATTGAATTCAAATTCTTGAAATCATACATGAGTGCATTTTCAACTATGATGGATGATCCAATTATACTTGCTGCCTATGTGCCTGAGGTCACCCCTACGGACCTCAATGGTGCTGCAGACTACACCGGGAGGCCATAGAGTTTCTGCTATAGGACGTTGCTCAAATAGATGGTAGAAGACACCATTCTCTGCAAACCTGCTTTCTACATTTCGTGCAACAAGATATCAATTCATGCTTGTAATTATTTCTCTGTTTCATCAATTGCATAAGCGATCAGAATTGCAAAGCAATTTAGCAGATCCAATGTCCGCATTGCTTCTCCATGGCACAATAGCCACGCCATCCTCAGCCAATACCTCTATCTCCTTCTCACTCATGTCCAGTGAGATACCCTATGTTAACTCACAAACTAACAAATTTCCTCTATGATTTGTGATCTGTCCAGGCTGCGCCTTTTTCAAGTGTATGCACAATGCAGAATGCCTGGTGACAGCTTTCCAATACTGGTCTCTTGCCATTGGACTTGAAACCTTAAAAAGAAGAAGGCATAGGATAAGAATACAAACACTGTTGTACAATTTGATATTTCAGTGATTACAGATCAATCAGAGATTTTTCTGAATGGCAAAAAGCCAGGACCTGTTGACGAACAGAGAGATTTAGGAGTTTAATTATCGAAATCATTAAAAGCCAGATGGGTAGGTACAAACAAATAATTTAAAAGGCTAAAGGAATGTTGGTCTTTCTCTTGTTATGGCATGGCTGATGGTAAATGCCAAGTTGCCCCCAAAGGGACGCTTGAAGCAGCTGGCAAACTAGACTTTGCAATTTGTATAATATGAGGAGAGGTTCTGAAATCAGGAAATGATGTCCCTGACTACTTGTGTTGATTTTATGGCACAGTAAGCATGCATTGAAAAAAACAAAAAGAAACACAATTACACTTAAACATACAAATGGCTTCACCCAGTAAACAGTACTTTAAAACAGTTCCAAAAGATCTCAACTTAACTACCCTCAGAGCTAATCTTTCCCTTTTCTGTTCAGCAACTATCCTTATAGGTTTAACATCTATAGAATTCCAGTAATTTTACCACAGAGTGCCTTTTTCCTTAGGGTGTCCACTGAGGCTGATAGTAATTGGCTCTCCAGGTCTGGCCTTGTTCACATTGTATTCTGGGAGGTCTGACCAGATATCCCGCCATCTTCTGGGAGACCTTAATAGCTACTCATCATAGGCTTCAGTATTTTCTTAAATGCATTCCTTCCCTTTGATCTCTCTATTGTCTCACCCCCAATCTCTTCAGAAATGCTTTCTTCCCAGAATTGATTAAACTCATTTCTTTACCCTAGCACTTAGGCTTTAAAAAAATAAGCTTACCCTATCCTTTCTTTACTTACTTACACCACTTACAACCCACGTATATCCCCCTTTGAATTAAAATTGAATTAGTTTTAATTGAATTAAAAATTCAATTCAAAACTACTCCTGCTATTGCTTTATGCAAAATGTTGAATGAAGTTCCTCTTGATTCATTAACATATCAAAACCCCCTCTTACTGTTGATTTTAGACTCTTGCAGTCACTCAGCCTCTTACTCCAATTACCATACTTACAACCCCAACAGCCTGTCTCCCAGTACATAAGAAACATGAAAGTGATATTACCAAAATAAAAATATCACAACTTATTGTTTTCTTGACACTCTCAAAGGCTGGAATACAAAGGTTTGAAATTATGTTACAACTGTACAGAGTCCTAGTTAACCCCATATGGAGTACTGTATTCAGTTCCGGATACTGCGCACAAGGGAAGATAGTTTGGCTTTGTTGGGCATGTAGCATAGATCCACCAAAATGATACTGGGCATAAAAGGGTAAATTATGAGCTCAAATGCATGGACTAGGCTTGTGTTCTCTTGAACATAGAAGATTAATTGGTAATCTAATTGAGATTCTGAAATTGATTAAAGGTTTTAATAGTTTAGATAGAGAAAAATTATTTCCTTTAGATGAAAGAATCCAGAAGAAGGAGGTCAAACCTTCAATTAAGAGCTAGGTCATTCAGGGTTGTTGGCAGAAAGCACTTCCTCACAATGGGTGGCAGAAATCTGGAGCTGTCTGCTCTTAGAGTAGTTGATGATGTAAGATATTGTTAATAGATATAGTTGAAAATTTCAAATTAGACAAGGGTATTTTAGTGATGTAAAACCGAGGTGGGTAGATAAAGTTAAGATACAGAGCAGCCATGATCCAAATAAATGATAGAACAAGCTTGAGGAGCTGAATAAACTACTCCTATTCCTATATTTCTAACACATATTTTAATAGCAGAGCACTAACATTGCTTTACATTTCATGAAAATGAAGACTGTTGCCACAGTAAACTTATACCATTATCATTTTACCAACCAAGATGGCTGCTGTCTTAACACTCATCATGCTTTCCCAGGTCCTGCATAGCTTCCAAGACTACCATATCCAGAGCTGCTTGCAGCAGGAAATGAGTTTGTCTAATGTGTGCAATCATGAGTCCTAATAACTTGTGCCTATTGAAATATATTTTTTCTTCCACAAAGAAAATTACAATGCTTTGTTTGAGATGTAGTTTTGCAGAGAGAAGCAAAAGTTTCATAACACTATATATTATCAGGTCTGACGACATAGTCAATTAGATGCCCATAAATAGAATCTAGGGGTGCACCCTAGATGACTTGTTGCTAGAGGATCAGGCAGAATGTGCATGCAATGGAAGCCATGAGCAGCGCTGACTGCTGGACTGGCCCCGTCTTATCATCTCAAAGCTAAAAATTGAGATTTATTCCCCACGACACCCCAGGGCATTAAGGTCCAGAAGCGGCCAAATGCCTCAGGACTCAAACAGCAGTCATGAAGCAATCTCTCTCAGAGGGGCTCAAGAGCTACCTATATACAGCAAAAATGGACACATTGCATTGAGGATGACTGGTCAACCTTCAGGGACATAGTGTACTCCACTGCTGTAGAGGCCCTTGCCTCTACCTCTCAGGAGCATCAAGACTTGTTTGATGAAAACAGTGAGGTGATACAGAAACTGCTGGAGTCAACATTTCCAGGGCTTACCTTAATGACAAGTCATCACCATCCAAGCATAATGCCTACCAAAATGTCTGCAGGACTGTCCAATGCAAGCTCAGAGAGATGCAAGACCTTTGGCTGAATCAGAAAACAGACAAACTCCAATCATATGCTCTGACCTTGCACAAGCCACCCGTGATAAACTGAAGATGTACATAAGTTATGCAGGGCCTTTTTATTTACTTCCTCCAGTTGGTGCACTTCCCAGCTGAATCAACATGAAGGATTAATCATGGTGCTTACATTCTTTACCAGGAGGTTAACAGGTAGCATTGTTTAACATGATTTTTCTAACTATTGCATGCACTAAGTTCTGAGGATGTCCTATGGGCTAAAAATTGGGTTAGGCCTATTTGTGGGCACAGGGATCGTGATACGCCATTATCCTACTCCCAGTCGAGTTGAGGAACCTAGTGTTGCTTGTTCATTAATAGGATTGCAGCATGCAGCCCCATGCAAAACCTACTGCTGGCTGGCTGTGCAGCAGTGGGCCTAGGGGCATGTGTGTCTCCAACAACGCACAGCTGGTCTGCCCTCTTAGAGCTCTCCTGCTACACCAGCTGCTTTAAATGTGTCAGAAAGTTTTGGAATAAATGAAAGAGACTACAAACGGAGCAGCAGGCCAGAGAGTGGGGTTCCACATTCTCAGATGCAGCACTGGAGGACTTAAGCATGAAGGTCATGAGCAGGTGAGAGATGATGATTCTATAGGGGCATTCCTATGGTGTACCCTTTGAAGGGAATGTGAGCAGATGGCTACAGAGTCTGGCTCCCAAGACCTGGCTACAGTCCTGGAACAAGTTCAATGACCTCTGTTCCGACCGGTCCCTGGGCAATGTCCCCCCTTTTTGTTAACTTCCCAAGTGGGACTCCAATTTTTTTATGCTCCCAGGTGAGGAGGAGTGAGTTGGCTCCCTTTCTTTATTCAAAACCATAGGTTTGTCACAACAAGGTTAATTTAAAAGGGATCCTTCCTCCCTCACCCCCACCCCACCACCCTCCCAACCCCACCCCACCGCCTTGGATAACTTTTCCCAGTCTAATTGTATTTTTTTTTAAAGGAGCCAATTTAACCAGGCTTTCTTGAGTCAAAGAAAGAATAAGTTTATTAGTTACTAAAAACCCAAGAAAAATAATAGAAACGCAAGCCACATACACACAGATCAGGAATGAGAAGTTAAGTGGCTATTAAGTTGGGTGATTCTGGTAGAGCTGACTTTAGCCATTTTGCAGTTGGTTTGGAAACACTTGGTTCTGCAGGGTGGCTGAAAGGACGCCCTATTTCCTTTAGTTTGCGGTTTCTGCTGATCTTTGCCTCCAGCAACAGAAAGAGATAGAGAGAGGGAGATCCTTTTGCCTGCAAGGCTACAAGGGTGGGTGGAGGTGGGGGGGAGCTCTTGTTTTTCTGATTGCTGTCACACTCACATACACACCAGCACAACAGTTTTTCAACTGATTTTTCCCTGTGTATTCTAGAAGGGAAATAGTCATCTTGCATCCAGCTCAGAACTATGTACAGATTCTGAGATATAAATCAACAGGGGATGGATTTTTAGGTGACTGCTGAGATGCGCAAATCAGTCTTTTGCATCTTTCCTATCTCCCATTCGAGTATCTCTGCTCGAAGAAGACCATGACATCTTCTCAGGTACAACATTCCATGTTCTCTCAGAACAGGTGTGTCAGTATAATCAACATAGGAGTTTTCCAGAAAGTGATAACTTTACATTATCAGCTATCTCTTGCTCAGTGTCCTTGCTTGCACTTCTTCAAAAACACACATCTTCCTTAAAAAGTTCAATATGCCCATAAGTAATTTGTGGCTGTAATCAGCTTTTCATGACACATTATGCACATCGTGTGGAGTGGCCAAGGCTGATGTATGCACCTTGAGAGCTTTAAACTAAATGCCGAGGTGAGGGGGTGCGGTTCTGGGGAAGGGATACATAGGCATACAAAGAAAAAGGATAAAGCAGCTTTGCAGGGCAGCTATTTAGGTAATGATATGTGGAGTATGGCAGGAAGGGACAGAGTGTACAAATATAAAAAAAAGCAGCAAATAGGATCAAAGAGGGAAAATATGGTGAAAAGGCAAAATTAATGGCTTTTTACTTAAACACATGCATTATCCAGAACAAAATAAATGAATTAATGGCACAAATAGAGGTTAATGGGTATGATCTTATAGCCATTACAGAGACAGCTTTACAAGGAGATCAAAGCTGGGAACTAAATATTCAGGGATAAGTGACCATTCAAAAGGACAGGCAGGAAGGAAAGGGCAGTGGGGTCGCTTTGTTATTACGAGGTGGAATAAGTACGATAGCAAGAAATGATATTGGATTGGAAGATATAGAATCTATATGTGTAGAGGTAAGAAACAACAAGGGGAAGAAGGCACAAGTGGGAGTAGTCGAAAGGCTCTCTAATAGTAGCTATACAGTGGGACAGAGATAAATCAGGAAATAATGGGGGCATTAAAAAAAGCAATATAGTAATCATGGGAAACTTTCATCTCCATGTAGATTGGCAAAATCAAATTGGCAGAGGAAGCCACAAGGAATAATTTGTAGAGTGTATTCGGGACAGCTTCCCAGAACAACATGTTGTGGATCCAACTAAGGATCAGGCCAGTTTGGATCTGGTAATGTGTAGCGAGGCAGGTTTAATAAATGATCTCAGAGTAAAAGATGCCCTAGGAAACAGTGACCGTAATATGGTAAAATTTAGCATTCAGTTTGAGAGTGAGAAACTTGGGTTAGAAACAACTGTGCTAAACTTAAAAAAGGGTAATTACAAAGAAATGAGGGCAGAGTTTGCTGGAGTGGACTGGGAAAGGAGTTAACAGAAAAGTGGAACAATGGCAGATGTTTAAGAAAAAAATTTATGGCTCACAACAAAAGTACATCCCAGTGACAAAGGATACTAGGGAGGGGGTAAAACCAACCATGGTTAACCAAGGAAGTTAAGGATAGTACCAAATTGAAAGAAAAAATGTACAATGTGGCAAAGATTAGTGGTAAGCCAGAGGATTGGGAAAGTTTTAAAAATGAACAAAAGATGACCAAAAAAAATGAAGAGGGAGAAAATAAACTTTGAGGGTAAACTAGCAAATAATATAAAAACGGACAGTTTTTTAAATATATAAAAAAGAAGAGAGAAGTCAAAGTGAAAACAGGCCCCTTAGAGAATGAGGCTGGAGAAACAATAATGGAGAACCAGGAAACAGCAGAATAGTTGAATAAATACTTTGCATCAGTCTTCACACTAGAAGACACTAATAGCATTCCAAAAATACAAAATAATCAAGGGAAAAATGGTGGGGAAGAAATAAATAGAATAACTATCACTAGAAACGAAGTATTAGGGAAACTGATGGGGCTAAAGGCCGAAAAAACCCCTGGGGGTTACATCTTAGGATATTAAACAAAGTAGCTACAGAGATAGTGGATGCACTGGTGGTAATCTTCCAAGAATCCTTAGACTGGAAAAATCCCAGAGGATTGGAAAACTGCCAATGTAACACCCTTATCCAAAAAGGGAAAGAGACAAAAAACAGGTAACTATAGGCCTGTTAGCTTGTAATCTGTCAATGGGAAAATGTTAGAGTCTATTATAAAGGATATTAAAAGCAGAGCATTTAGAAATGCATAATATAATCAAGCAGAGTTAGCATGGCTTCATGAAGGGGAAATCATGCCTGAAAAGTTTATTAGAATTATTTGAGAAGGTAACAAGCAGGATAGATAAAGGGAAACTAGCAGATGTAATATATTTGGATTTCCCAAAGGCGTTCGATAATGTACCACACACAAGGCTATTTAATAAGATAAGAGCCCACGGTGTTGGGGGTAGTACATTAGAATGGATAGAGGATTGGCAGAAGACAGAGAGTTGGGATAAGGGGGACATTTTCAGGATGCCACAGGGATCAGTACTGGGACCATATTAATGACTTGGATGAGAGGAGTGAATGTGCTATCGCCAAATTTGTAGATGACTCAAAAATAGATGGGAAGGCAAGTGGTGAGGATGACACAAGGAATCTACAGAGGGATATAGACAGGTTAAGTAAGTGGGCAAAAGCTTGGCAGATGGAATATAATGTTGGAAAATCTAACGTTATGCACTTTGGCAGGAAGAATCGAGGAGCTGAATATTATTTAATTGGAGAAAGACTGCAGAAAGCTGCGGCACAGAGGAATTTGGGGGGGGTCCTCATGCATAAATCACAAAAAGATAGCATACAGGTTCAGAAAGTAATAGGGAAAGCAAATAGTATGTTAGCCTTTATTTCAAGGGGAATGGAGTATAAAAATAGGGAAGTCTTGCTAAAACTATACAAGGCACTGGTTAGACCACGCCTAGAATACTGTGAACAGTTTTGGTCCCCTTATCTATGGAACCATATACTGGCATTGGGGGCAGTCCAGAGAATGTTCACTAGGTTGATCCCGGGTAAGGGGGGATTTTCTTATGAGGAGAGTTTGAGCAGGTTCGGCCTGTACTCATTGGAGTTTAGAAGAATGAGAGGAGACCTTATTGAAACACACAAGATTCTTAGGGGGCTTGACAGGTTAGATGCTGAGAGGATTTTTCCTCTCCTCGGGGAGCCTAGGACCAGAAGACATAATCTCAGAGTAAGAGGTCACCCATTTAAGGGAGAGATGAGGAGGAATTTCTTCTCTCAGAGGATAATGATTCTGTGGAATTCTTTACCGCAGAGGGCTGTAGAGGCTGGGTCATTAAATATATTCAAGGTTGATATAGACAGATTTTTAATCAGTAAGGGAATCAAGGGTTATGGGGAAAAGGCAGGAAAGTGGAGTTGAGGATTATCAGATCAGCCATGATCTGGTTGAATGGTGGAGCCGAATGGCCTACTTCTGCTCTTACATCTTGTGGTCTTATGGTCTATATAACATCTCCTACTCACACTACAAACCTCCCATGCCGCTCAATGCACCACACCTTCATCGCACCCAGAAATCAGCACCCATGTTTGTCATCCAGATGCTTCACCTCACCTGCAGCCACTTATCAATGCTGCCAGTGTTCATATACCTCCAGAGAACTGTTATGACAGGCACACCACTAAACACATTGCAACACATTCACTGACATTCTGCCCTCTCTTTTGCAAGACAAGTTTGCATATAACCATAGGGAGCTGCAGAGAACAGGAAGGGGGAAGGCATACCTGCATCCCCTGAATCTTTGGAGAAGATGGTGCTCTGCATTATGGAACTGGTAGTCACTGAGGTAGGGTATCCGATATCACAAACAACATTCAGGATGACAGGATGTTCCTGCCTTTTCCTTCTTCTCAAATCCCACTTTGTCCTTGTTCCGCTATCTGGTATGAAGTATAAGCTACAAATGGTGTGGCTATGGATTATTTGATTTTCACCCCCCTGAAAACTTCCTTACCCCCCCCCAACCCTCATGGCCTCCTCCACTACCCCCCTCCCCCCATCCCCCTAACAGCTTATGATTTTCTGTTTCCACATACTCAAGATCCGCTGCCTGGCCATTCAGTGCAGCCTCATCATGAAGGACTCAGCAACAACAGACTTCTAATGAAGAAGCAATGTCAATTGATCTGACAATCACAGTCCACAGACAGTAGCTCAGATACTGGCACTGTGCGTATGATAGAGAGCATGGATTCGTTGGCAGAACATGGTGAGTCATTGGGCATGAGTGGGTTGCAACCAGGGCACGGAAAAAGAGTGGCACAAGTGTCAGCTCAACAGCACGCAAGGTCACAAGCCACTTCAATGCAGAAGACTCGGGTGAGAGCTTTGATGGGATGACCTAAAGGAGTACGTTGATGATTATGTACACAGAGATGCTTGATGCACTGACTGGCCTGCCAGACACCATGATATTACTGTCAAGGAGCATGGAGGAGTTCAACTCCAACTTACATGAGACTGTGTGCAGAGCTTGAAGCCCAACCTTTCCAGTGTGGAAAAGGTTGCCAACTCCATGACAACACTTGTGGATCCAGCCATAATGCAGCATCCTGTAGCCAATATTACAGCTTCCATTGCAGCACAGGCAGAAACCATACATCTGAATTCTGCAGTGGAAGCTCAGACTGAGGTCATGAGATCCATGATTGTTGTCATGCTCAAAGGGACATGGCAGGCTCTCACAACAGTTCTGTAGTCTGTCCTCCAACAGTTGACTAAGATTGCTAAGGTGTCGCTTGAAGAGTGGCAGTGGCTCTGTGCAACACAAACCTGCTGCCCTCCTGCAGAATGACAGCATTTGTGCTCCCACCACTTCACACTCCTCCAGTGGCCTTGTTGTTGCCTTTCAGCTTTCAGCCCAGACTGCTGCCGGCCATGCTGAGATAGTGAAGTCTGGATCCGAGGCCCTTGAGGCCCAGTAGCTGCTTGAGATCATGCTGTAGGGCCAATGTAGTTTTGCACAGTGAAATTCAGCAGCCTTCCACCAGCCATGCTGGAATCACTGGGGTAGCACTGTGTAGGAGTACTTTGACATGCTAATGCACACAGAAGGCAGGCATTACAGGAATACACAAGGATGATTAATTGGCTTTTGTATATCATAATGGAAGAGTTGTTGGATAAGGTTGTTACAGGATGCATTTTTGTGGTATCTTTTATTTCATATTTTGGCCAAGAAGATGGTATAATGGTCAGTAGAGAAGAATGGAAAGGTGGGGAATCGTGGGGCAATTGTGGTGAGTGGGATGTTTTCAGGGGAACAGGACGCTGATGTACCACTCCTCACAAACCAACCGGGGCCATAACTTCCCAGATGTCTTTTCCCTCTCCCTTCCTCCATCTTCTCCCTTCTTCTTTCATTCCTCTTTCTCAGTCCTGTCATCCTCCACCTCATCCACCTTCTCCTCCTCTTCGTCATCCTCCCCCCTTTCTCCTTCTTCCTCCCCTTTCTTCTCCCTATGCCCCATGTGTGCGCTGCAGCTGAAGAGGCTATGCAATTGCAGCATGGGTGTATGAGAGTTTTCTGTTCAGAGTGTTTCAACCAATATTCGCTCAACTCCTTGGTAAGGTCCAGGACCACTTTCCTTCTAATTCCAATGGCTTGTGTGAGGTGTTCCAACAATAAAGTACACAGTGCATCTGCTAACTCTGCAGCTACAAAGGAAAGTCAAATGCATCTCATTTGAAAGTCCCATGTTAATGACTTTAGTGTGACTTGGGGAGGTCGGGTGGTGTGGTGGAGGTTCCTCATGTAGAGGGAATAATGTTAATATTACTTACAAGGTCTAAAATAGCAGGCCAAATGCCAATCACCATTCCGTGCTGACTGAAGTCACAATTTGCCCACTCTGTGCCAATCCAGTGCGCACATGGCACACCCATGCTAATGCTTTTACAGGCAGAAAGTGGGCCTGCAGCACCAGCACTAATTGTGGTATAGATTCACAACCTTTATGTTTCCCTACAGGTATGTTAAGAAAGGGAGAAAAAAATTAACACTGATCAGTGCAGCAGCTCCAAATTAGTCCCTCCATGGTATCCGGCACTAATGTCCTTACAGCTGTAATATGCAATTATTATGCAATTTACTTCCTCCTTGAATTTTAATTTCTCTCCTCCTAATGCAATTTTGGCTACTGGTTGCAGACTATTCAGCCACAACAGGCCATTTTTACAGAATAAAATGTAATATTTGAGAAATTATGCTGATCATAAAGAAATAACTTCCATTTACATGGTGCCTTATTGCAGCTCTAACATGTCTAAATTACGTAAAGAGTGAAGCAACTTTTTTGCAGGTAAACATGGCTGCCTGATTACACAGAGTGAGGAATCACCAAAATGCGGGGACAAACTGCAAACATAATCACCATATTGTCATTTTGTTTTGTCTTGTCAGAGGCAAAAATGAATGCGCTGCTCAATGAGGGCCCTCAGATTGTGAAGGAACAGATGCAGGCTGTTATTAAAAACAAAGGATTTGAAGAGAAAAAAGACTCAATGTCATTCCAACCCAGCTTCTCAATGAGGAGCTTCTGTCCCGAGCACAATTTGCCAATAACTTTCAGGCTGAATAAGATGTAGTGACTGAGTCCTACCACCTGGTCCAAGATGACCTGCAACACAAACAGTAGCAAAACTGCCCTAGTGATAGAAGAGAAGGTCATCAAAACCCGGAACATTAATGGCACCAGAACCAAAGGCAAAGTTGGTTGCTTTGGTTCATCGAAGCAACTTCTCCAAAATTTATGAAGCCTGCACTTGCTTATGATCTTGGGTCATGCAAGAATAGGAGAGATGTCTCTTCAAAATTCAAAGGTGTAGAACCCCTGGAAAAAGAGAGTGTGGAACAACAGCAATCTGACAGACAACTAACCTGCAGGTCTACCAGGCCTGTGTCCTCAGTACACTCCTTTACAGTAACAGAATCTGGGCAACACATGCTTGACAGGAGAAAAGACTGAACAGTTTCCACCTTCAATGTCTCAGACATATCCCTCTGCATCTCTTGGCCAGACAGAAGAAACAGAGGTTTAGATGAAAAAGAAAATGTGTGCTTATGACACATGTTAGATGGATAATACAATGGAGAACCAGGCTGAATATAGAAGGCGCAGGGGGGAATTGAAAATGAAAATAAGAGAAACAAAGAGAGAGTATGAAAAGTGACTAGCAGCTAACTTGAAATGGAATTGCAAAGCCTTCTATAGGCAAGTAAATGGTAAAAGGGTGGTAAAAGGAATAAGGCCAATTAGAGATCAAAAAGGGCATTTATGCTTGGAGGCAAGGGGGATAGGCATTATATGAATGTTTTGCATCTGTCTTTACCAAGGAAGAAGATGCTACCCAGGACATGGTGACAGAGGAGACAATTAAAATTGATAAAGAGGAGACATTAGGTAGGCTGTCTGCACTTAAAGTTGATAAGACATCAGGACTAGATGAAATTAATCCAAGAATACTGAGGGAAGTGAAAATGGAAATTGTAGAGGACAGGATATTCCAGTCCCGCCAGCGGTTGCCTTTTGGCTGATCTCCAAATTTTCCCGTCCCACCTGTGAAGATGCCTGCCACTGATAGGACTGGAAAATCCTGCCCAGAGGCATTGGCCATAATTTCCAGTCTTCCTTAGACTCAGATGATGTCAAAAGACTGGAGAATTGCAAATGTTACACCCTTGTTCAAAAAGGTAAAGATAAGCCTAGAGATTATAGGCCTGTCAGTTTTCAGTGGTGGGGAAACTTCTAGGAACAATAACTGGGGACATAATTAATAGTCAAATGGACAAATGCAGGTTATTTAAGGAAGCCCAGCACGGATTTGTTAAGGTAAAATTGTGATTAATTAAGTTGCAAGAGTTTTTTGAAGAGGCAACAAAGAAGATTGATGAGGGTAATGCTGTTGATGTGGTGCACATAGATTCCCAGAAGACATTTGATACAGTGTCACACAACAGATTTGTGAGCAAAGCTTTAGCTCATGGAATGAAAGGAATAGTAGCGACATGGATACAAAACTGGCTGAGTAACAGGAAACAAATTAACGGTTAATGTATGTTTTTCAAATGAGATGAAGGTTTGTAGTGGAGTTCCCCAGGGGCCAGTGTTGGGACCCTTGCTCTTCCTGATATGTATTAATGACCTAGACCTTGGCGTACAGGGCACAATTTCATAATTTGCAGATAATACAAAACTTGGAAGCATTACATCATGCCCAGTAAAGGCAGGTCATATTAATAACTTTACACATGGACTGAACTCATGGAAGTTTCTGTAACTGTCTTTTATATGTTTAAAATGGACACTAATGAACGGTTAAGATGGCTGCCAGGGGTCAAGTGACCTTGGCTTATTTAAAACAGACTATCAGGCTTCTGAAAATTTCCAAATTGAATAGCCATGGGTGAGGGCCTCTCCCTGGAATAGACATACCAAGAGGAATGTTACATGTGGAATTCATACCTGCCATTGTTTGAAGCTTACTCAAAACACAGCCTTTCCATACAAAACATACCAATTACAGGCAGTAAGAAAGCAAATATATTTTGTTTATGACAATTGTGAATTATGAAGATGATAGTATAGAACTTCAAGTGGACATAGATAAGTTGGTGCAACATGAAGTGGTTCATTTTGGTAGGAAGAATGTGGAGAGAAAATAAAAGACAGGAGCAGAGGAACTGGGTGCATAACTGCATGAATCATTGAAGGTGGCAGGACAGTTTGAGAATGCAGTTAATATATCCTAGGCTTTATTAATAAAGGCATGGAGTACAAGAGATTATGTTGAATTTGTAAAAGACACTAATTCGGCCTCAGCAGGAATATTGCATCCAGTTCTGGGCACCTCACTTTAGGAAGAATGTTAAGGCATTAGAGAGGGAGCAGAAAAAATCCACAAGGATGGTTCCAGTGATGAGGAATTTCAGTTATGAAGATAGATTGGAGAAGCTGGGACTGTTTTCCTTGGAGAAGAGAAGGCTGAAAGGAGATTTGATAGAGATATTCAAAACCATGAGGGGTACGGACAGACTAGATGATGGGAAATTGTGACTGAGTGACATTTATCTATAACTTTAGCAGCTAACCAAAAACATATTGAACCATTTTAAAAGAAGCTGTTTTGTTAAAAAAAAATCAAGGAAAGACACTGAACAAAAATGGCTGCCATGAGTTACCTGATGTCTGGAATTGTAAGTTGACCTTTTCTGGAAAATTACTATATGGATTGCACTGCTGACATGTTACTCATGGAATTCAACAATGGGGATGGTGGTGGGGGTACGAGGTTCAATCAGAAAAGAGACTCTTGTAAGGAAGGTGTGAAAAATGCAAAGTCCTAGACATTAATCAACTGAATTCTGTCAAGACAATGGAAACTGCTAAACAGCCAGATACCCAACAGACATTCAAACCACCCATGGAGGGTGAAAATGCTCCATCTCCTGGCAGTTTTTACTATCGAGAAATATGTCAAAATTTTCCGAGATGAAAGGTCCAAAATGTGTTTACTTGTTCTACAACAATTACTGCGAGACATGTTAATAAAATTCCTCACTGGGAATATACAGACTAGAGTTTTAACAACTGGTTTTGCCAAGCCAGAAAGAGAGAGACATCATCAAAGTTATCTTCAAGCACTACTAAAGGAAGCAGTAGGGAATATCTCTCTCTCTCTCTCTCTCTCTCTCTCTCTCTCAAGCTAAAGTTTTCTCCAGCAAAGT
The DNA here is from genome assembly GCF_017639515.1 of Carcharodon carcharias. NCBI lineage: Eukaryota > Metazoa > Chordata > Chondrichthyes > Lamniformes > Lamnidae > Carcharodon > Carcharodon carcharias. The sequence goes on along the minus strand of NC_054480.1, from coordinate 61,599,039 downwards.
ACAGTTACCTGAACTCCAATGCAACTCCAGGATTTTAAACAAAACCAGCTAACTTCAAACAGACACAAAATTTAACAATCTATACCTCAAGGACAAGAAAAGGAGTTAATCGTATATTTTTCTCACTTTTATTTGGACTCTAACTTTTCTTACTTCTGAGATCTGTGTGTGTGTGTCATTGCGCCTTTATTTTTTTTGTTTGCTTTTAGTAACTAATAAACTTAATCTTTCTTTGACTCAAGAAAACCTGGCTTGATTGGTTCCTTAATCACAGGTAAATACATTTGGAATGGAAAAAGTATTTACAGGGAAAATTTTTTTTTAAATCCTTTGTTGCAACCAACAAAGGGGGTTCAATAAATTGGAGCCAATTCACTCCTGCTCATCCAATCATGACAATAGGGAGAAATTATTCCCTTTTGAAAACCAAACGCCTCTCCACTTATCTTAAAATGCAAATTTCTTTCACACCCAATCTGCTGAGACTTTACCCTTGCACACTCATTAGCATTTCACATGCCCTTTTACACCAACTCTTTTGATAATTTCAACTTTGTAGTCTATTCATCACTAATTTAATTAAATCAGCCACACAGACAGAACCATCCACACACACACAAACATAAGCCTACTTTACAGTACCCCACAATAATATTATGAAAAATATGATAGTTTCATGGCAGGAACCTCAATACAATTGCTGTACATGTGATTTTTACTATGTACATTCAGTATCAGGTATACAGCCCGAGGGTCTCCACAATATTACCAGCCCCTCAGTGCACTATGGCTAAAAGGCCTTAGATGGTTGCCTTATCCCATTGTACCATTGCGGCAGCTGCCCCAAGCTTTAACGTATCCCTCAGCATGTAGTCCTGGATCTTTAAATGTGTCAGTCCACAGCACTGAGTTGCAGACAACTCTTTGCACTGGAAGACCAAGTTTTGGGCAGACCAAATAGTGTCTTTCAGTGAGTTGATGGTCCACCATTGGCACAAAGGCTCCAGGTGTGCATGAAGGATCTGCCAAGGAGTTCCCTTCTCACCTCCAGTCAAGCTACTGCTTGGTGCTTGTTTGAAAGTTCTGGCAATGAGGCATTCCGCCAAATGATTTTGACAACCTGCTTAGAGGACCAAGTGACAGGATCCACCATCTCCCTTTCCCGCAGGACCTTGGGGACTTTACATGCAGATCACTGTCTGAAGTTGTTTCTCTGTACAAACTTTTCTACAAGGTACAGGTGATGTGGCATAGCCCAGCTACTTGGACCATTCTGTGGCACCATGCCAGACCATCCTTCGCAATACTGGAGACAGGTAGAACCTCAGCAAGTAATGCCACTTGGTGTTTCTGCACCGAGGGTTTATGTACAGCTTGAAGCAGCCACACACAAAGATGGCCATCAGGACAAGGGTGATGTTGGGTTCATTTTCGCCCCCTCTATCCAGAGCTTTGAACGTGGTGTCCATACGGACACAATCCATCTTTGACTTCCAGATAATGAACAAAATGGCTTGGATGACTGCTGTGGCACAGGATCGGAGTATGGGCCATACCTGTGCCATATACAGCAACACCAGGAGCACCTCACACCTGGTGACCAGATTCTTACACATAATGGAGAGGGAGACTCACCTTGGGTTTCTGCCTCACCTTGGGTATATGCTCCTCATAGTTTTTTGGCGCACGCCCCAGCCTCTCCAAACCATATTCCCAGCACCAAGATAAAAGCAAAATACTGCAGATGCTGGAAATCTGAAACAAAAACAGAAAATGCTGGGAAAACTCAGCAGGTCTAGCAGCAACTGTGGAGAGAGAAACAGAGTTAATGTTTCGAGTCTGTATGACCCTTTTTACTCGAAACGTTAACTCTGTTTCTCTCTCCACAGTTGCTGCTAGACCTGCTGAGTTTTTCCAGCATTTTCTGTTTTTGCTGCTGTTGTTGTTTTTGTTTCAAATTCCCAGCACCTTCAGGCAGTCTGATGTTATGGTGAAAGGAACAAAGGGTTGCACAGCCCAGTTCCCAAAAAATGCAGTGTTGCTCTTGCAACAATTTACCTTGGCTGCCAAGGCCAGTTTGAACCGGTCACAGATGTTTATCAGTCTGTGCATCTACAGCAGATCCGAGCAGAAGACAGTGACGTTATCCATGTACAGGGAGGCTTTGACCTGAGTGCCTCCACTGCCTGGGATTGTCAGTTGTCTTATGCCCAAATCCCTCCTGATGAACTCAGCAAAGGGTTTTGTGCAACACACAAACAGAACGGGGAGAGAGGACAGCCCTGCCTGACTCCAGATTTGATTGGAAAACTTTCCAATTTCTGTCCAATGATTGAAACTGCGCTACTTTTGTTTGTGCCGAGCAGTTGGATCCAAATCCCATTTTGGAGAGCACATCCATCATGTAGGTATGTGATATTCTGTCAAAGGCCTTCTCTTGGTCCAGGCTGATGATGCAGGTGTCCACACCCCTTTCCCGCACATAGCCTCGTGCTACTCAGGGATATGATTGCCTATCAGAGATTTTCCTGCTGGGCACAACACAGGTCTGGTCAGGGCAAAATTAATTGCAATAATTGCAAAATTAAACAAAATTAAAATGCTAGTGCATAAAATTAGAACCCAGGCATTCAACATGAAGAAATCTGACAAAATGAAAGTGCTTCCTTTTTGCTTAGCTTAAAGCTGACATTGCTAAATAAGTCAAGTAATATTTAATAAAACAAATTTCTTTCCACATCTAATGAAGGGATTTGATATTCTATGTGGTTAAAACTTCATTTTTTTAATCTTTTGGTTTTACTGATTTTTTTTCCTGACATTTAACTATAGTAAGATCTCTTCAGACATCCATCAGTTTGTTCTGAAGAGGAGAAGCATCAAAGGCAATTAGTAAACTGGACTCAAGTGGTTGCAACAGACAGTGGCTGTCATTACATTAATGCTTTCAGACTGAAAAAGCATCATTAGTGTATATCGACATATCAACAAGGTTGTTCACCATTGTCACTTTGATGTACTTTGATGTCCCCCGCCCTTAAGAGTCCCTAGATGCACAAAATTGACTACTTTGCATTAATTGGATCATAAGAAATGCTTATTGACAACATACATTAATAAGCTAAAAGCAAACAACTGAAGCAAACAACTGCGGATGCTGGAAATCCAAATCAAAAACAAAAATACCTGGAAAAACTCAGCAGGTCTCAGCATCTGCAGAGAGGAACACAGTTAATGTTTCAAGTCCGAATGACCCTTCAACAAAACTAAGTAAAAATAGAAGAGAGGTGAAATATAAGCTGCTTTAAGGGGGGTGGGACAAGTAGAGCTGGATAGAGTGCCAGTGATAGGTGGAGATAACCAAAGGATGTCACAGACAAAAGGACAAAGAGGTATTGAAGGTGGTGATATTATCTAAGGAATGTGCTAATTAAGGGAGAAAGCAGGACAAGCAAGGTACAGATAGCCCTAGTGGGGGTGGGGTGGGGTGAAGGAATCAAAAAAGGCTAAAAGGTAGAGATAAAACAATGGATGAAAATACATTTAAAAATAATGGAAATAGGTGGGAAAAGAAAAATCTGTATAAATTATTGGGGGAAAAAAGGGGGGATCGGAAAGGGGGTGGGGATAGAGGAGAGAGTTCATGACGGTGAGGAGAGGGGAAGTAAAGGGGCAGGTGTTGCACCTTCTGCGGTTGCTTGGGAAGGTGCCGTCGGAGGGGGTTGAGGTGTAGGGGTTGATGGAGGAGTGCACTAGGGTGTCCTGAAGGGAATGATCCCTGCGGAATGCCGCCGGGGGGGGCGGTGAAGGGAAGATGTGTTTGGTGGTGGCATCATGCTAAAGTTGGCGAAAATGGCAGAGGATGATCCTTTAGGAGATGAGGTCAGTAACAGTCCTGGAAACAATGGCTTGATGTTCAGTGGTAGGGTCATGGTCCAGGGGAGGTAGGAGGAAGTGTCTGCAAGTTGACGCTCTGCCTCTGCGAGGTAGAGTTCAGTGTGCCAGACAACAACAGCACCACCCTTGTCAGCGGGTTTGATGACAAAAATCAACAATTTCTAGTTTCCTGGCCCCAACCGCCTCCTCTTCACCATGGACGTCCAATCCCTCTACACCTCCATTCCCCACCAGGATGGTCTGATGGCTCTCCACTTCTTCCTCAAACAGAGGCCCGAACAATCCCCATCCACCACTACTCTCCTCCGTCTGGCTGAACTTGTTCTCACCCTGAACAATTTCTCCTTCAACTCCTCTCACTTCCTCCAAATAAAAGGTGTGGCTATGGGTACCTGCATGGGCCCCAGCTATGCCTATCTCTTTATGGGGTATGTGGAACATTCCTTGTTCCAGTCCTACTCCAGCCTCCTCCTACAACTTTTTCTCCGGTACATCAATGATGACTTTGGTGCTGCTTCATGCTCTCGTCTGGACATGGAAAAATTTATTAATTTTGCTTCCAATTTCAACCCCTCCATCATTTTCACATGGTCCATCTCTGACACTTCCCTTCCCTTCCTTGACCTCTGTGTCTCAATTTCTGGTGATAGACTATCCACCAATATCCATTACAAGCCTACCGACTCCCACAGCTACCTCGACTACAGCTCCTCACACCCTGCCTCCTGTAAGGACTCCATCCCATTCTCTCAGTTCCTTCGCCTCTGTCGCATCTGTTCTGATGATGCCACTTTCAATAACAGTTCCTTCTTCTTTAACTGAGGTTTTCCACCTACGGTGGTTGACAGGGCCCTCAACTGTGTCCGGCCCATCTCCCGTGCATCCGCCCTCACACCTTCCTCTCCCTCCCATAAACATGATAGGGTCTCCCTTGTCCTCATTTATCACCCCCCCCAGCCTCCGCATTCAAAGGATCATCCTCCGCCATTTCCGCCAACTCCAGCATGATCCCACCACCAAACACATCTTCCCTTCACCCCCTCCAGCGGCATTCAGCAGGGATCGTTCCCTCTGGGACACCCTGGTCCACTCCTCCATCACCCCCTACATCTCAACCCTCTCCCACGGCACCTTCCCATGCAACTGCAGAAGGTGCAACACCTGCCCCTTTACTTCCCCTCTCCTCATCGTCCAAGGGCCCAAACACTCCTTTCAAGTGAAGCAGCATTTCACTTGCACTTCCCTCAATTTAGTTTGCTGCATTCATTGCTCCCAATGCGGTTTCCTCTACATTGGAGAGACCAAACGCAGACTAGGTGACCGCTTTGCAGAACACCTTCAGTCTGTCCACAAGCATTACCCTGTCACTTGCCATTTCAACACTCCACCCTGCTCTCATGCCCACATGTCCATCCTTGGCCTGCTACTTTGTTCCAGTGAAGCTCAACACAAACTGGAGGTACAGCACCTCATCTTCCGATTAGGCACTTTACAGCCTTCCGGACTGAATATTGAGTTCAACAATTTTAGATCATGAACTCTCTCCTCCATCCCCACCCTCTTTCCGATTCCCCCACTTTTTTCCCAATAATTTATGTAGATTTTTCTTTTCCCACCTATTTCCATTATTTTTAAATGTATTTCTATCCATTGTTTTATCTCTACCTTTTAGCCTTTTTCGATTCCTTCACCCCACCCCACCCCGACTAGGGCTATCTGTTCCTTGCTTGTCCTGCTTTCTACCCTTAATTAGCACATTCCTTAGATAATATCACCACTTTCAACACCTCTTTGTTCTTTTGTCTGTGACATCTTTTGGTTAACTCCACCTATCACTGGCCCTCTATCCAGCTCTACTTGTCCTGCCCCCCCCCCTCCCTTAAACCAGCTTATATTTCACCTCTCTTCTATTTTTACTTAGTTCTGTTAAAGGGTCATTCGGACTCGAAACATTAACTGTGTGGCTGTCCACAGATACTGCCAGACATGCTGAGTTTTTCCAGGTATTTTTGTTTTTGTTTTATATTAATAAGCATCTGATTTAATAATTGTATCAAAAAATATTATTTCCCACCAACAGTAGATGCAAATTCCATCAAAGGAAAAGATAGATTATCTAAATGTTGAGATAAAGCCTGTGGGCATCTATATAGACCTTTCACCTCTAGGATTTTGATGTTAGACTAGCCAGATTGATGGAATTAAAATATTGCCTCAACACTAGCTGTAAGGCTCCTATATGAAGTGAATTTGAGCAATCCCAACTATTCAATTGATTGGCGCCTATAATGCACAAAAGCCGGACAGAACTCATTGTGGGAATTTTTGAATTTATGAAATAATGAAATCAATGGAAATAAAAAAAACAGAAGGATGCCAATTACTAACATTTGTTTTAGACTAACACATACAGTCAAAATTCACCCCCACTCAGAAATCAGCGCAACAATAACTCACATTTATTTAGTGCCTTTACTGTGGTGAAGTGTCCTAAGATGTTTCACAGGAGTATTAACAACCAAAATTTGAAACCAAACCACATAAGGAGATAATAGGACAGGTGAATAATAATTTGGTTAAAAGGTAGGTTTTACGGAGTATCTTAGTAGAGAAAAGCAGAAAGGTTTAGAAGGGAATTCCATAGCTAAGGGCCTAGACAGCTCTCTCTCTTCTGCAGTTTTTCAAAATGAAGAGAATGCTTGCCATAGAGCCCATGGCAAGAGTTTGCACATGGAGGTTTTCAACATTTGGATGCTGTAGCTACAGCACAGTTCTGGATGACCAGGAAACTCTCCTGCTCTTACCACCTGCCATAGGCATATCAGAAGTATCTACAGCTTCACCATCAAACTGCTTGGCTATGCTACAATCACAACTTCCTTGGCCATCTGGTCCTGGAGTGGGACTCAAACTCAGAGCTTCTGGCTCAGAGATTGGATGCTACCCACTGCGTCACCAGACCTGCTGCCTAGGCAGCTGATGGGATATCCACCAATGGACAAGGAAGAGAAATGGCTATGGACAAGAGACTGGAGTTGGAGGAGTGGAAAGATATTAGATGATTTTGGGCAGTAGGAGGTTACAGAGATAACGATGGGCATGGACCATGAAGAGGATTTGAAAACGGAATAATAATTTTAAATTTGAGTTATTGCCAAACTGGGATCAGAGCTAATGTGGGTCAACGAGCATAGAGATAATGGGTGAACGGGAACTGGTGTGATTTAGGATAAGCACACCAAAGCTTTGGAGGAACTCATATTTATGGAGGGTGGAAGATGCGAGGCACCCATGTAGGTGTATGTTAGTACACAAAGTTGCCCACAATCCACTGTTCTGTTGTCAATCTCAGTCAACAAGGATACAAGAATGGTTAGATTGGGAAATAGAAATGTCGGATCAGAGTATGATCCTCTTAGGATGGAGCAAAAATATATTTTGGGGGCAGTATAAAGAACTCTTGCCCATACTGAACCTGACCTAGAAGTGTTTTATGCTAGCAATGGATACCGACAGTAGACAAAGGCTTAGGCCGCAATATTCTTAAGCCTCTGCTGCACCACTGACAGTGTAGCAGAGAAAGATTCTTGGTGGCTTGAGGCCAAAATCATTGCTGCCCTTCCCAAATTGCAGAAAGTATGTTTTTCCCACTATTAGGATGGGTGACATTAAAGACACCCACCATATTATGTGGACAGAATTCATAGCATCACTTTTATTGGAGACCCAATAAAAGACAAAGAAGGAAGTGCCAGAAATGCTCAATTCAATTTCTCAGTGAGCAAGAGAGCAGCAAATATATGGTAATTAACCTGTCAAGAATTGGTTATTTTAATTGATGCCTTCCAAGGACCCGCACAAAACACAAAGGGCGGAATTGGGAACAGACCCAGAAAATGCGGCGAGCCGTTCAAAAGTCCATTGACTTTGGCGGGACCAGAAAATCCTGCCAGCGGGAGGGGCTGTAAAATTCTGCCCAAACACAAATCAACAGTATACATAAAATGGAATGTACAGCACCATGTTACACACCTAGCTATTGTAAGGTGTTCTGCCTTTAATCAGCTGGTGGAGGTTCCACTGAGTCCATTGGTGACATTATGGGATAGAATTCCCATGGCGGCCTGGGAACATACTCAGACACATCAAAGTTGTAATAAGGTGTGGGGAGCAGGAAGTGGAAGAATCACCTGCCCCCTCCACTGGACTCTCCCAATTAGTTACATGGGGTAGAACTTTAACAGATTGGGTTCCATTGCAAAATGTGGCTGTAATGATCCCCTTTACCTCTGCCCTCCCATACTATAGGAATTCCAATCCCTTAATCTCCACGCCTAAAGAAGCCTTGGTTTGAAAAATCACCAGTAAAAATGTGTAAATAAATGAGTATATGGGAAAGACTTCAGGAAGGACTGTGTTATTCTTCAATATTTACATTATGAGGGGCCTTCACGTCTATATAGGGCAACTATAACTGATTGCCAGGCAAAAAAGAGGAATTCCAATCATCTGCAACTTTCCAAAGATACAATAATCGTAAATAATTGCAATAAAATCACAGTGTAATTAGTGGCTCTGTTTGTCATTCTAGCTCTGTGGGAATTTACAAAGAATATTATTAAGGTGCAAGAGGTAAAAAGTAAAACAGCAGTTGGAAATCTGAAATGAAAGGAGAAAATTCACAGCAGGTTGTTTCGCATCCAACAGAAAGAAGATAGGTTAATGCTTCAGGTGAGATCTTTTGCAGCAATTCCTACTTTTGTGTAAGATAAAAGTCCACGGACATCAATTTCACCAACAGTGACAGGACAGAACTAAGTGTTCTAGAGTAATGCTGTACTTTGCCTGTTATATATGCCATTGAATTGGTAGCTGTTATATGGCACTACAAGCCTTACAGCATTCAATGAAATCTGATCAGTACTGATAGTAACCAGTGTTAGTAATCTAGGAAAACAAATCCCATTCAAAATTTCATTCAGGTCCTTTGAACTTGGCCTGCTGGCCAATTGGAATGGAAATAAAATGTACAGGTGTGTAACATTTCAGTTGGTGAAATTAAGATAGGTGAATTCTAATATCAGACTAGATAATAATAGCCGTTGCAAATCAGGCCACACTCTCACATGCTTCTCTGCATTTCTTCATTTACTCATTGACTGCTGGCTCAGAATACATCCCCATTGTATTCTTTTCATTAATTTAGACTTATATTGCTAAATTGCATTTTAAAAAAGACAGCATGTAGCACATTTTCCCATAAACAGATGCACTTAGCCTGGCAAGAAACTAAATCTCTTAATCCCAAGAATCCTTCAAGCAGCTCTACGTGGGCCAGCAGGGTGTTTGAAAATTTAGGGCAGAGTCATTGCCATAAGAATGCTTTCAAAGGGTGCTGCGTGATATACTTTCCCTGTACGTTTTTTCTCTGCTGCTTGGTAATGCATGGAGATTCTGCACAAATATTGGTTTGGCTTTCTGATTTGTTCTGTTTGCATTTATTTTGGTGCAATTTTTGGCTATATTCTACTTAATTTATTTTTTCATCCCTAACTTTGGAAGAGATTTCTAGTGTTCTTTTAAATGCCCTGTGTGGATAGGATAGGCCCTTCCTCTGAAAATTCCTCTTGTCCTTAGGAAACTTGAAAACGATTAAAGGGAAATCTAACTGTACTTCATCTGGGCATCTTAAGCTACTGTTACCCAGTAGTGCAAGTCTGCAGATGCCATTGAAGATGCTTAGATATGTCAGAAGAAATGTACCCCATCATCTACCCTTCACTAAGGAGGCCTTTCTACAGGTACTAATATGACACCTTGCTATACAAGAAAAAATATAGTTGTTTGGAAGTGCAGAGCTTGAGTATTGTTGAAAAAAAGAGACATATCAAAGCTTTTCATCTTCCACTCATTTTGCAAGAATACCAATGTAAAGGGAGAATAACAATTTATACTGGATGAAAAGAGAGTGCTGATTGGTTAGCAAATGGACTCTGATTAGTAGAGGCATTGTCATTGAGAATGCCCCAATTGATGGTGACTGACAGTTAACTGCCAAGCATTGTTTGAAATTTAAACCAGGCAACTTGACCCTGATTGCTCAAGACATTGTCCTGAGGAATGAGTCATTGAATGGCTGTCACTTGCTTTATTTAGCTGAAACAGGCGCTATGTATGTACATCTTTTTGTCTGCAAAGAACATGGCCTTGTTTATTAATATATGTAGCTTCTAATACACACAAATGCGCTACATTGAGAGCCCACCTCACAATCTTAAATTGGTTGTCAGGGTAATTCTTAGCACTCTGAGGATTATTTAACGAATGTTGTACAATCGCAGAACCACATCTAATGTTGACACTGTATTTTGAGTTTTGCAAGCACGAGCTGGTTGGATACAATCTGTAACCTGCTCGTTGTGAACAGCAGCTGGGACATGCTGCTTGATATGATCCACCAGTCTTTGGGACACACGGCCTACATACCTAGCATCACACTGGCACTGAAATTCATATACCACATTACTCATATGTGTGATAGGCAAAACACCTTCTTGGCTTGATAGCAGTATCCTGTTAGTGGCGAATACCACTCTTGTGGTATGCAGGCAGGCAGATCAGATCATTTCACGCTGCATATCTTGCAAACTCACCCTAAAAAGTGCCCAGTCTACCTCAGATTACCCTGGAAGGGCAAGTTATCTCAAAAATTTGAGCAACAGGTGAAGCTAACTGTTTCATGCTGCTATTATGCAGTAGCAACACAAATGGTATTCACCACTAACAGGATGCTGCCATTAAGCCAAAAAGACATTCTGTCTATCACACAAATGAGTAATCTGGTAAAAGCAAAATACTGTGGACACTGGAAATCTAGAACAAAAACAAAAATATCTGGAAAAACTCAGCAGATCTGACAGAATCTGCAGAGAGGGATACAGTTGACGTTTTGAGTCCATACGACCCTTCATCAGAACTAAGACATATAGATATGAGATGAAACATAAGCTGGTAGAAAGGGGTGGGACAGGAGACCTTGATAGGGTGCCAGTGATAGGTGGAGGCCAAGAAGAGACTGCCAAAGATGTCATAGATAAAAGGACAAAGGGGTGTTGACGGTGGTAATCTGGTATATGATACACATACCTGGATGGGTCAAGCATGTTCAACCATACAAGCCTCTAGACCCCTTCATGAGACAACATGCAAGACTTAAAACAGCATCTTAAGGAATGAGGAACTAAAAGCAACTGAAGCCTAATTAGAGAGATGTGCACCTAAGAATAAAACTTGAAGAATAAGTTGAAGAAGCTTCACCACAGACTTGGAAGTTGAGGAATCCACCAGAGTAAGTAGAAGTCCATTGCAAGACCCCTGAAGTAATTGCTGCAGTTTTAAAGAATTTTTTAAAAATAGGAAATTTAAGGATCAGAGGATAATAAACAGCAGTACCAGTGAAATGCAACACAGGCTGTGAGTACAACCCTACTAGACATTTTGGAAATGCTGAAATCTGTGTTTTTATAAGCACTCTAAACTGAAAGAGCTGTAGTAATCGATAGGAGAGTAGTGCGGGCTACCTCAGCAGTCAGAGTTAGAGTTGAAAGCCCATGATTAGTTGCTGCTGAGTATATTGTAAATAAACTTGAAGTTTCCACCCAAGGAGTGTCTGAAAATCAACTCTATCACTAATAGTACAACACGGTCACCCTGCAATAAACTGGTGATGAGGATAAACCAGGATTGAACAGAAGAAATCAGTTAAAAAGAAATCAGCACTGTATCTCGCCTAGTGATTGTAATTAGCAAGCACCGTTAGAATTGAACAGGTTATCCCCTCTCAAAATGCCACAATTTGGGAGAATTGATCCTTTTGAATAAGCCATAAATGATTGATATCAATACATAGAATGCCTCACATTCGTTTTTCAAGCAAACAAGATTACAGGGGAAGAGAAGAGGTGAGTGATCCTCTTGAGTACTTGCGGGAGCAAAACCTATAGCTTGATTCAAGGTTTGACAGCGCCCAGTGTGCCAGGTTCTAAGAATTTTGCTGAATTGGTGGACCTCGTAAAGGGTCACTTTCACCCAAGCCCTGAGTCACGATGCAGAGGTTCAGGTTTAATTCATGAAATAGAGCCCCGGGAGAGACAATTGCATGCTACTTGGCAAATTTGAAGCAGCTAACAGAAGATTTTGAATTCAGTACGACGCTGAACAACACGGTCAGAGATTGTTTAGTGTGTGGTGTGAAAGAAGACACTATTCAGAAAAGAATATTGTCCAAAGTGAATCTGGATTTCAAGAAGGCACTAGAGATAGGTCTGGCCATGTAAAGCACAGTAAGAGATTCAAAAGCAATACAGGGTGCGCCAAATGGCGCTGTCCTCCACATCAGATGGGAAACCTCAGCCAAAGAAGGCACAAAAAAATGAGACTCTACTGACAAGTGGGAAACAGCCCTTGCTAGCCAAAGAATAAAGAAAAATAACTTAGCAGTGAAATTGAAGAATAATTTTAATAGAAGTGGAAATTTTAGCGATTGGCAGTTTAAAAAAATCAAATGCTACTATTATCACAGAAATGGAAATATGATGATGCGGTGCAAGGAAAGATTCAAGCAGGCTTGTAAACAATAGAAGAAGCCCAATGAAATCTACAACATAGAAGAGCCTGAAACAACAAATTCAGACATTTATTCATTGTTTATTCTGAAAGTTGGAAAGGCAGGACCAATATTTATCACAATGAAAATAAATGGCAAACCTATTAGAATGGAAGTGGATGCGGGAGCTTCCACTACAGTAATTGGGGAACATACCTTCAGATATTTGAATAATGGTGAACATCAATTAAGTTTAGAAGAAACAGCTAAAAGCATTTATGGATGGAGACATTCAAGTAAAAGAAATAAGCAGAGTAACTGTCCATTATGGAAGCCAACCTACAAAGCTACCCTTGATGGTGGTAGCAGTTGAAGGGCCAAGCCTCCTGGGGTGAAATTGGTTAAAGGAGATTAAGTTAGAATGGGCTGAAATTTTCCAGTTAAGAGCAAATGGGCTACAGAGCTACTTAGTAAGTATGCCACCATCTTTAAGGACAAACTGGGGGAAATCCAAGGCCTGCAGGCCAAGATTCATGTGCATCCAGAAGCAACCCCTCACTTCATGAAGGTGAGACCGGTGCCATGTGCCCCGCGAGAAAAAGTCAATATTGAGCTGAACAGACTAGAAGAACTGAGCGTTATACAATCTGTTCAGTTCTCAGAATGGGCAGCACCCATAGTTGCCGTCCTTAAACCCAAATTTGTGTAGACTACAAACTGATGGTTAATAAAGTAGCTAACCTAGACAGGTACCCCATTCCAAAAACTGAAGATCTGTATGCCAAGCTGGCAGGAGGGTCAATGTACACAAAGCTTGACATGAGTCATGCTTGTCCACAATTAGATTTGGATAATGCCACCTGGGAATTTGTCACAATTCATACCCACGAGGGCTGTATCAATATACATGGTTGCATTTCAGTGTCTCCTCCACTTGTGCCATCTTTCAGAGAGCAATGGAAAGCTTACTGCAGGGACTGCCCCAGGTTGTAGTCTATTTAGACGATGTATTGGTGACAGAATTCACTGAAAAAGACCATTTGGCAAACTTAGAAGAAGACTTAAAACATTTCTTGCAAGCTGAAGTGTGTTTAAAAAAGAAAAGCAGACATTCCAACTGAGGGAAGCCATCTATTTGGGTCACCAGGTAGATTCACAGGGCCTCCACCTGGTTGAGGAGAAAGTGAGCGCCATAAGAGAGGCACCTGTGTCAAAGAACACCTCAGAGCTCAAGTCGTTCCTAGGAATGATCAACTATTATGGGCGTTTCTTACCCAATTTGGCTACAATGCTGGCCCCCCTGTATTCGCAACTCAAAAAGAACCAACGTTGGTTTTGGGAGGCACCCCAGAAAGAAGCTTTCATAAAGGTGAAACAATTGTTGCACTCATCCAGTCTATTAGTGCATTATGACCAGATGAAAGAGTTGGTGCTGACATATGTTGCATCTCCCTACGGAGTGGGAGCAGTGCTTTCTCATTGGATGGAACAGCCAATAGGTTACGTATCAAGGACACTCACCACAGCGGAAAAGAGATACTCGCAGATAGAAAAAGAAGGCCTATCCATCATCTTTGGTGTCAAGAAATTTAACCAGTACATACATAGCTGCCATTTTACAATTGTTTCAGACCACAAACCATTGCTAGGATTGTTTAGTGAGGACAAGGCTATACCATTCATAGCCTCATCAAGAATACAAAATGGGCTTTAATACTGGCAGCATACAAATACACTTTGGTACCTAGGCCTGGCAATCAAATTGCAATCGCCAATGCCCTTAGTCATTTGCCTTTACAAGAAAATAATGAGCATGTCCCAGTTCCATAGGAACTTATTTTAATGTTAAATTTCTTAGATCCCTCTCCAGTATGTGCTTGTCAGATCAGAGGTTGGACATGTCAGGATCCAGCCCTGTCTAAAGTACAAGAACAAGTGCTACATGATTGGTCACAGGAGCCTGTACCTTATGAAATGAAACCGTACTTCAACAGAAGACATGAAATAACCAGTCAGTATGGCATCTTAATGTGGGGAGCATGAGTGATAGTTCCTCCAAAAGGAAGGGAGCCACTTTTAATTGAACTACACAGTGCCCATCCAGGAATTTCCTGAATGAAGGCCATAGCACACAGATATCTATAGTGGCTTGGATGGCGAAATAGAGAGTTTAGGAAAGCACTGTGTGCAATTTCAGCAATTGCAAAATTTGCCAGTGACAGCTCCATCACACCCATGGGAGTGGCTGGATAGACCCTGGTGAGGTTTCACATTGACTATGTTGGACCTTTCCTGGGAACAATGTTTCTGCGCATTGTCAATGCCCATTCAAAATGGCCGGACGTAGGTGAGGTGAAGTCACCAATGTCAGCGGCTACAATTGAGAAACTATATTAGAGTTTTGCCATTCACGGACTACCAGTCGTTTCTGAAAATGACACGGCATTTATGAGTGCTGAGTTTCAATGGTTTATCAGCCTCAACAGTATCACTCATGTGAAAACTGCACCATTCCACGCTTCCTCGAACAGACTAGCTGAAAGGATGGTTCAAATGTTCAAGGCAGGCATAAAAAAGCTAACTGGTGACTCCTTGGCAACTGAGCTAGCACGTTTTCTTTTTCATTACAGGACTACCTTTCATACAACAACAGGTGTCAGACCTGCAGAGTTATTGTTAAGAGCCGGTAGATGTGAAAAATTTCGGGGAAGGACCAGGTGAAATAAATGCAGTAACTGGACCTCTACCTTACCATTTGGAGGTGGAAGGCCGGTTCATCCATAAACATGTGGACTATTTAAGGAAGAGAGAGACAAATCACCAAGATTTGGTTCCACCAGTGATCATGACATGAGGATACTCAACCCAGGAGTGACATGTCCAATATTCCTGTAAGAATTGAGGATACTGCAAACGAAGCACCTGATGTTAAGGCAACTCCAGAAAAGGAGGTTCCTGACAAGGAATCTGAAGCTGTGGAGCTGCAAAGTTCCACACGTACCAGGAAACCACCTGAAAGATCGAACTTGTAAATCCCTTACCCGGCGTAAATATTATGTTGTCTTGAAAAATATGAACTTGTAGATATTATATGTATACCAAGTTAAAGGGGGGAGGAATGTAGGAATTATGGTTTTATTTAATAAGCAATGTACCTTTAAGAACAATACTTGTTAAAGAACATCACATGATCCAGTAGTAACCAATAGGAGAGTAGCGCAGACTACCTCAGCATTCAGTATAGAGACAGAGTTAAGAGTTGAAGGCACACGTGCAGTTGCTGTTGAGTATATTGTAAATAAACTTGAAGTTTCCACCCAAGAAGTGTCTGCAGATCAATTCTATCAAGAACAATACAACTTGGCCACCCTGGCAATAGCTACAAACACTTACTTTAAAAGAATTAGAGTAAATTTTCTTCTAAACTAAAACAGAGTCGTAACTCAGTTTCCAAGCCCACTACAGTGCAGGTCAGAACAAAAACACCTTGTGCCTGCATTGATACATTTGTTCCAAAATACAATATCTGCCACAGATGCATGTGTCCATGACCGTATCGGTAGGAGTGACCACTGCACAGAGTCCCACCTTCACATTAAGGATACCCTCCATCATGTTGTGGAGCACTACCACCATGCTAATTGAGATAGATTTCGAACAGGTATAGCAACTCAAGACTGGGCATCCATGAGGCACTGTGGGCCATCAGCAGCAGCAGAATTGCACTCGAACACAATCTGTAAGCTCTTAGCCCAGCATATCCCCCAGTCTGCCATGACCATCAAGCCAGGGGATCAACCATGGTTCCATGAAGAATGCAGGAGGGCATTCCAGGAACAGCACCAGGCATACCTAAAAATGAGGTTTCAACCTGATGATCTATAACACAGGACTACTTGCACGCCAAACAGTATATGCAGCAAGTGAAAGACAGAACTAAGCAACCCCACAACCAACGGATCAGATCTAAGCTCTGCAGTCCTGCCATATCCAGTTGTAAATGGTGGTAGAAAATTAAACAGCTCACTGGAGGAAGATGCTCCACAAATATCCCCACCCTCAATGATGGGGGACCCCATCATATCAGTGCAAAGGATTAGGATGAAGCACTTGCTACAATCTTCAGCCAGAATTGCCAAGTGGTTGATCCATCTCGGCCTCCTCCGGAGGTCTCCAGCATCACAGATGCCAGTCTTCTGCCAATTTGATTCACTCTATGTGATATCAAGAAATGGATGAAGGCACTGAATAGTGCAAAGACTATGGGCCCTGACAATATTCCGGCAATAGTACTGAAGACTTATACTCCAGAACTTGCCGCACCCCTAGCCAAGCTGTTCCAGTACAGCTACAAAATTGGTATCTAACTGGCTATGTGGAAAATAAAATTGTCCAGGTATGTCCTGTACAGAAAAAGCAGGACAAATCCAACCTGGCTAATTATGCCCCATCATTCTACTCTTGATCATCAGTAAAGTAATGAAAGGGGTCATCAACAGTGCTATCAAGCAGCACTTGCCTAGCAATAACTTGCTCACTGACACCCAGTTTAGGGTCTGCCAGGTCCACTCATTAGTTGACCTCATTACAGCCTTGGTTCAGACGTGGTTAAAAGAGCTGAACTCCCGTGGTGAGGTGAGAGTGACTGCCCTCGACATCAAGGCAGCATTTGACTGAGTGTGGCATCAAGGAGCCCTAGCAAAGCTGGAGTCAGTGGGAATCAGGGGGAAAAATCTCCACTGGTTGGAGTCATACCTAGTACAAAGGAAGATGGTTGTGGTTGTTGGAATTCAGCCATCTCAGTTCCAGGACATCACTGCAGGAGTTCCTCAGGGTAGTGTCCTCAGTCCAACCATCTTCAACTGCTTCATCAATGACCTTCCTTCCATCATAAGGATTAGAAGTGGGGAAGTTTGTTGATATTGCACAATGTTCAGCACCATTCACAACTCCTCAGATACTGAAGTAATCCATGTCCAAATGCAGGAAGACATGGACAATATCCAGGCTTGGGCTGACAAGTGGCAAGTAATGTTCGTACCACACAAGTGCCAGGCATTGACCATCTTCAACAAGAGAGAATCTAACCATCACCCGTTGAAGTCTAATGGCATTACCTTCACTGAATTCCCCAATATCAACACCCTGGGGGTTACCAATGACCAGAAACTGAAATCGGCTAGTCATAAAAATACTGTGGCTACAATAGCAGGTCAGAGTCTAGGAATTGTGTGACGAGTAACTCACCTTCTGACTCCCCAAAGTCTGTCCACCACCTACAAGGCACAAGTCAGGAGTGTGATGGAATATTCCCCATTTGCCTGGATGAATGCAACTCCCATAGCACTCAAAAAGCTTGGCACTGTCCAGGACAAAGCAGCCCGCTTGATTGACACCACTTCCACAAATATTCACTCCCACGCCATCGATGTACAATAGGAGCAGTGTATACCATCTACAAGATACACTGCAGTAAGGGTCCTTATACAGCACCTTCCAAACCCACAGCCAATATCACCTTCGAGGACGAGGGCAACTGATAGATGGGGACACCAACTGCAAGTTCCCCTCCAACTCACTCACCATACTGATTTGGAAATGTATCACCATTCCTTCACTGTTGCTGGGTCAAAATCCTGGAGTTCCCTTCCTAACAGCACTGTGGGTGTTTAAGAAGGCAGCTCACCACCACCTACTCAAGGGCAACTAGGGATGTGTGATAACTGCTGTCCCAGCCAGCGAAGCCCACATCCCATGAATGAATAAAAAAAAAATTTGTCAAATATCTTTCCAGCAACAAGAACTCAAAAAAAAAATTAGAGGAATCAACTGTACCCTAGCAACTGCAGCCGGAGTAAAAAAAGGCTACTGTCTTAAAGCAGCAACACATTTGAAGCAGTAAATACAAGAAACAAACAAAGTCTCTGGGCAGGGAATTAGATTTTGCTGTCAGGGTTTGAAATAAACTAGCGTGAGGACAGAGCAAGAGATCCAGTGAGAGTTGGGGTTTAAAAAAATGACCCGCACAAGGACGGTGCGAGAGTTCCAGCAAGAATTGGGCATTTATTAAAGAAAGGCATGAGGCCAGAGTGAGAGTTCCAGCGAGAGTCATGGATTTAAAAACATAACCAGCATGAGGATGGAGCGAGAGTTCCAGTGAAAATCAGGGCTTTGAAAAAATAAACTAGTGCGAGGACAGAGTGAGATCCTGGGATTTAAAAAAAAAAACTGGCGTGAGAACAGAACGAGAGATCCAGCAAGAGTCAGGGATTTAAAAACATAAGTGACATGAGCATTGAACGAGAGTTCCAGTGAAAATCAGGGCTTTGAAAAAGTAAACCAGTGTGATGACAGAGCGAGAGTTCCAGCGAGAGTCAGGGATTTTAAAAATAACTGTCACAAGGACAAGGCGTGTTATGACGTGGCAGGTGATAGGTGTCAGGCGGTCCAAATCCACAAGGGAAACTTGGCCACACTAATGGTTTTGCAATTTGTATTTATTACGAGAAGATTTGTGCACTGAATTCAGAAGTAATGAGTTTACTAAGACCCTTAGGGATTTTAAAGACTAAATTAAAACATTAACAAAAGAAAAGATTTAAACCTCATATATAAGATTACAGTAACTTAATGCTATAACAAATCCCAAAATTCCGAATTAAACTGACTCCCAACTATACACCCCCTTAAAGGCAACAGTCCCAAAGTAGATTTTAAATTTAAATAGGTAAGCCAGAAAGTTTACCACAGCACCCACTCGACAGTGGAATTCCAAAGGCTTTCCTCCACCTTTGATTACTGGACACAGTAGGCTTCTGCAAAAGTGGCTAGAGGCTTCCCCAAGGCTGTTTTACATTGTCCCTTTAGATCTTTTTAAAAAAAATGTATTCATTCACAAGATGTGGGCTTCGCTGGCTGCGCCAGCATTTAGTGCCCATCCTTAGTTGCCCTTGAGACGGTGGTGGTGAACAGCTGCAGGCAATGTGGTGTAGGCACACCCACAGTGCTGCTAGGAAGGGGGTTCCAGGATTTTGACCCACCGATAGTGAAGGAACGGCAATATATTTCCAAGTTATGATGGTGAGTGACTTGGAGGGGAACCTCCAGGTGGTGGTGTTCCCTTCTATCTGTTGCCCTTGTCCTTCTAGGTGGTGGTGGTCGTGGGTTTGGAAGGTGTTGTCTAAGGAGCCTTGGTGAATTCCTGCAGTGCATCTTGTAGATGGTACACACTGTTGCTACTGTCCGTTGGTGGCAGAGTATGTTATTGTTTGTGGATGTGATGCCAGTCCAGCAGACTGCTTTGTCCTGGACGGTATCAAGCTTCTTGAGTGTTGTGGGCTCTGCACTAATGCAAGCAAGTGGGGGCAAATCCATCACACTCCTGACTTGTGCCTTGTGGATGGTGTACAGGCTTTGGTGAGTCATGGGGTGAGTTACCCACCACAGAATTCCTGGCTTCTGACCTGCTATTGTAGCTACAGTAGTTATATGGCTAGTCCAGTTCAGTTTCTGGTCAATTGTAACATCCAGAATGTTGATAGTGGAGGATTCAGTGATGGTAATGCCATTAAACATCAAGGGGTGATGGTTGAATTCTCTCTTGTTAGAGATGATCATTGCCTGACGTTTGTGCTGCGTGAATGTAACTTGCCACTTGTCAGCCAAACCTGGATATTGTCCAGGTCTTGTTGCATTTGGACATGGACTGCTTCAGCTTCTGAGTAGTCACAATTGGTGCTGAACATTGTGCAATCATCAGCGAATATCCCCACTTCTGGCTTTACGATGGAAGGAAGGTCATTGATGAAGCAGCTCAAGATGGTTGGGCTGGGGAACTCCTGCAGTGATGTCCTGGAGCTGTGGTGACTGACCTTCAACAACCACAACCATCTTCCTTTGTGCTAGGTATGACTCTAATCAACAGAGGGTTTTCCCCGATTCCCACTGACTCCAATTTTGCTAGGGCTCCTTGAAGCCATGCTTGGTCAAATGCAGCCTTGATGTCGAGAGTAGTCATTCTCACCTCACCTTGGGAACTCAGTTCTTTTGTCCATGTTTGAACAAAGGCTATAATAAGGTCAGGAGTTGAGTGGACCTAGCGAAACCCAAACTAGGCATCAGTGAGCAGGTTGTTGCTAGGCAAGCACTGCTTGATAGCACTGTTGATGACCCCTTCCATTACTTTGCTGATGATGGAGAGTAGACTGATGGGGTGGTAATTGGCCAGGTTGGATTTGTCCTGCTTTTTGTGTACAGGACATACCTGGATAATTTTCCACATAGCCAGGTAGATGCCAGTGTTGTAGCTGTACTGGAACAGCTTGGCTAGGGGTGCAGCAAGTTCTGGAGGACAAGTCTTCAGTACAATTGCCAGAATATTGTCAGGGCCCATAGCCTTTCCAGAATCCAGTGCCTTCAGCCGTTGCTTGATATCATGTGGAGTGAATCGAATTGGCTGAAGACAGGCATCTGTGATGCTGGGGACCTCCGGAGGAGGCCAAGATGGATCATCCACTCAGCACTTCTGCCTGAAGATTGTAGCAAGTGCTTCAGCCTTATCTTTTGCACTAATGTGCTGGCCTCCTCCATCATTGAGGATGGGGATATTTGTGGAACTTCTTCCTCCAGTGAGTTGTGTAATTGTCCACCACCATTCACGATTGGATATGGCAGGACAGCAGAGCTTAGATCTGATCTGTTGTTTGTGAAATTACTTAGTTCTGTCTGTCACTTGCTGCTTAAGCTGTTGGGAAAGCAAGTAGTCCTGTGTTGTAGCTTCACTAGTTTGTCACCTCATTTTTAGGTATGCCCGGTGCTGCTCCTGGCATGCCCTCCTGCACTCTTCATTGAACCAGGGTTGATCCCCTGGCTTGATGGTAATGGTAGAGGGTGGGAGATGCCAGGCCATGAAGTTACAGTTTGTGTTCAAGTACAATTCTACTGCTGCTGAAGGCCCACAGCGCCTCATGGATGGCCAGTCTTGAGTTGCTGTATCTTTTTGAAATTTATCCCATTTAGCACGGTGGTTGTGCCTCAAAAAATGAAGGAGTGTGTCCTCAATATGAAGGCAGGACTTTGTCTCAACAATGACTATGCGGTGGTCACTCCTACCAGTACTTCCAGGTACACATGCATCTGCGGCAGGCAGGTTGGTGAGGAGGAGATCAAGTATGTTTTTCCGTCTTGTTGGTTCCCTCACCTCCTGCTGCAGACCCAGCTTAGCAGCTATATCCTTCAGAACTTGGCCAACTCGGTCAGTAGTGGTGCTACCGAGTCACTCTTGCTGATGGACATTTAAGTCCCCCACCCAGAGTACATTCTGCGCCATTGCCACCCTCAATGCTTCCTCCAAGTTGAGTTCAACATGGAGGAGCACTGATTCATCAGCTGAGGGAGGGCGGTACGTGGTAATCAGCAGGAGATTTCCTTGCCCATGTTTGACCTGATGCCCAGGGACTTCATGGGATCCAAAGGCAATGTTGAGGACTCCCAGGGCAACTCCCTCCTGACATGTCCCCCTTTGAACTAAAACAACTCAATTCAAATCTACTCCTGTTATTGCTTTATGTAAAACTCTCATTGTTAAGTTCTTCTTGGTTCAATAACATATCAAAACTACTTCTTACTGTTGGCTTTAGACTCTTGTAGTCACTCTAGCTCTTTTTCCAATTACCAGATTTACATGCCCAGCAGCCTTTCTTCCAGTGCATAAGAAATATGACAGGCTTACTAACAGAAGAAAACTATTACAATTTCTTGTTTTCTTGACAACTCCTCACGTTTTTTTTAGAAAATGAACTGTCATAATTCAAAAAGATGGTTTCATTTTCTCTGCCTCTTTCCTACTTATTAGTACTTATTGCTCTATACACTATACTATTGCATTATAAGATGCATGTATTAACATAATACTATACCCGAGGTTTCAGTTAAAATAGACCTTTTTCTCCAGGTTTCACGTGTCCAATCTTCCTTACACCTTGGATAATGCATCTGCAATTAGGTTTTCTCATCCAGCCACATGTATAATTTGCAAGTAAAATGGTTGTGACAATAGACTCTATCTAAACAGTCCAATATACCAGTTTTGAAACTTTTCCAGAATTTTTATGGTTAATGGGCAGTGTAAACAATTGTTTCTCATGAATTGTTGGTAACATAAATTTCAAAATGGTGCAATGTCAGTACCAAATACAATGTTTCCTTCTCAATGGTGGAGTATTTTAATTGAAAAATATTTTAACTTCTTTGAAAATATCCCACAGGCCTTTCAATACCTGCGTTATCTTCCTGCAGCAATTGGTCCTACAGCACCAATACCCAAAACACATGCATCAATAGCCAATTTAAACTTTGTCATAATTCGGTGTCACTAAAACTGGTGCTGTTGTCAACACAGTTTTCAGATTTTTGAATGCACTTTGGTATTCTGATGTCCAGTTGAACTTTTTGTTCTTTTTAAGAGTTCAGTCAATGGAGCAACCACGCTGCTAAAATTTGGCACAAACTTCCTGTAAAAACCACTCATGCCCAGAAATCGTAAAACTTCCCTTTTCATTGAAGGCACTGGGAACTTGTCAATTGGCTTTATTTTTACATCTCTTGGAGTCATCTTACCACATCTAACAGTATGGCCTAACTATATGACCTGTGCTTTTGCAAATTCACTCTTGATCAAGTTCACCACCAAATTAGCTTCTTGCAGACGATCAAATAGTTCTCCCAGACACTTCATTGCTCCTCCCATGTTTGACTGAATACCACCAGATCATCAATTTACACAGTACAGTGACTCCATCCAGCAATAACCTTATTTGTTAGTCTCTCGAAGGTTACTGGTGCGTTTTTCATACCAAATGGCATGACTTTGAACGGATAGAGCCCATCTGGTATTACAAAAACTGAAACATTTTTTGTCCTTTCTGACAGAGGCACTTGCCAATATCCTTTCTGCAAGCCAGTCTTTATAATGAACTTTGATTGTCCCACTTCCTCAATGCAATCTTCCAACCATGGAACAAGATATGAATCCATTTTTGTTACTGCATTACCTTTTTGACAATCCAAGCACAGTCTTCATGTTCCATTTAGTTTTGGTACCATCAAAATAGATGAACTCCAGTTATTGCAATGAGACTCAATGATGTAATTTTGAAGAATGAATTTGATTCCTTTCTGTACTTGTAATAATTTTGTTGGATTTAATCTATAAGGATGATGCCTTATTGGAAATGAATGACCTATATTTACACCACGTGTAGCTAAATATGCCCTCCCTAGCTTAGTCCCACAAATAGCTTTGTGTGCCTGTAAAAGCTTCTCCAAATCACTTTGACACTTGTCCGGAAGGTAATTCGATCTTACGTTTAAATTTTTTAAGTATCCCCTCATTATCCAGTTTGATTTGAGGAAAATCAGTTTCAGAATCCTTCTTTTCTACCTCTTTCTCGTTATCTACCCCTACTAATAACTTCCTTTGATCATCTTCCCTGTCAATGTGCTTTTTAAGCATATTTACCTGACACTCCTTTCTGGTGAAGCAACGCTTCACTTGCACCTCTTTCAATTTGGTCCATTGCATTTGCTGCTCCCAATGCAGGTCTCCTCAGACTGGGTGACTGCTTTGCAGTACACATTCGGTCTGTCTGCAAGCATGACCCAGAACTTCCTGTCGCTTGACATTTCAGCACACCATCCTGCTCTCATGCCCACATGTCCGTCCTTGTCCTGCTGCAATGTTCCAGTGAAGGCCAACACAAGCTGAAGGAACAGTACCTCATCTTCCAATTAGGCACTTTACAGCCTTCCGGACTTAACATTGAGTTCAACAACTTCAGGCCATAAACTCTCTCCTCTAGCTTCACCTCGTTTTCATCCCTTTTTTACATCAATTTTTATTTTTTAATAACTTTTAAAATTCATTTATTCATTATTTTATCCCCTTTTCTATCCCCTTTTTATCCCCTTTTTTATCCCTTTCACTATCCTTTTCCCCAATCAACTAGTGCTGTAAAAAAATGGGGAGCATGTCCTCCTTCAATTCAACAGTGCTGGACTTCGGAGATAGCTGCCCTGCCTGAATCTCACCCAGCCTGAGGTGGAAGCTCTGGCGAGACAGGCACGGAAGAAATTTGGCCTAGGTAAGTGGGCATGGAGTGGCAATCCGAAGCTGATTGCCACTTCGAGGACGCTATGGCCCATTATCT
Source organism: Carcharodon carcharias (assembly GCF_017639515.1). NCBI lineage: Eukaryota > Metazoa > Chordata > Chondrichthyes > Lamniformes > Lamnidae > Carcharodon > Carcharodon carcharias. The sequence continues at coordinate 61,574,331 of NC_054480.1, read as the reverse complement.
TTGCCTGTTCCACCCCTGTACACGTGGAAAGACTTTCCCTTCACATACAAAATCTTAAACAATTCTGTAACCTGCCTTTCATAACTCACTTGGGTAAATTATGAACACATTCCCACTTCTTTACCTATTACTGATTCTCCCTGCTTCGCCTGTACACAAACCATTGGTTTTTCCTGTACGTGGATCTCAGAGCCCACAGTACTCTTACTTCCAGAACTTCCCCGCAATCCAACTACTGCAACAGATTTTCCCTGTAGCCTCCAACACATTGACCTTGTGTGCCCAACCTTATTACAATGAAGGCATTTAAGCTTTCTTACATCCCTTCCACTCTCAGCACCTTCCTTCCTAGTCTGAGGCAAAATCTCCAGAAGTTCCTTCTCTTCTTTGACTACCTACCTTCCTCTCATCTTCCCATTTTCTATCCTTCTCAGATTTAAAAGGGTGTCAAAAGAAGGGTTTAGATTTATGGACCAGCTCATAGTCATCTGCTACTTCTGCTGCCCGTTGAGCAGTTTTAAGCCTTTGTTTTTCCCATGGGTTCTTACTACTGAAGGAGGTGAATCTTTAAAGTTTTCCAAAAGAATTACTTCTCTAAGGGCTTCATAGATTCCCTCTGATTTTAATGCCCTTATCTGCCTGTCAAAATTACTTTGTTTGACACTTTCAAACTCAATATAAGTCTGTTCTGGCTGTTTTCTCACATTTCAAAATTTCTGTCCGTATGCCTCTGGAACCAACTCATAGACACTCAAAATAATCTTCTTCACTGCATCATATCCCCCAAATATTTCTTCTGACAGTGAAACATAAACCTCATGAACTCTACCTACCAACCTAGACTGTAAAATCAATTTCCAGATTTCTAGTGGCCGTTTTATGTGCTCAGCTATCTTCTCAAACAAAATAAAGAATGCCTCTATCACTTTTCCTGAAACATGGGAAGAATCTGCACAAAGTTAAACATCTCCCCAACGGGCTTTAGATTGGAAGTGGTCAGTTCATTTTCAGAACCTCCCTCAGCCTCTGAGATCTCTTTTTTAACTTTCAGCTTTTTAAGCTGCTATTCTCTCTCCCTCTCCTTCTCTCTTTCCTCCATTGCTAATTTCTCCAGTGCCAATCCCCTTTCCTCTTTTCTTTCTCTCTCCTGCCTTTCTGCTGGCACCCTTTGGATTGTCCTTTCTCTTTCCTTTTCTTTTTCTTTTGCTTCCAGTTCACGTTTCTTCAGTTCCTTTGCTTGTTCATGTTCAAGCTTCTTCATTTGTAACTGAAGTCTCACTGCCTCCAGCTGTGACTCACTAGTTTCAGGTAGCCCCTCCAATTTCAAATGCTGTGCTATTACTTCAGTTATGTCTGCTTTCTTTGTCCCTACAGTTAATCTGAACTGCAACTTATTAATCAATTCTGCTAACTTACCCTTAGATACTTTTTCTAAACCAGAGTTTAGTTGCAGAAAAGCCTTAGCTATGGATAAAACCATATTTGCAGTCTCACTACTTTAAAATTCCTCACACTAACTCCTGGGTTCAATGTGCCTCTCGTACACGTAGCCTTAAGATTCACCAACTGCAAGCCAATCAAGGAATTTCAAAAATCTTGCAAAACCCTCAATTTTGTTATGATGTGGCAGGTGATGTGCGCCAGGTGCACCAAATCCACAAGGGAAACTCGGCCACACTACCACAATGGTTTTGCAATTTGTATTTGTTATGAGAAGATATGTACACTGAATTCAGAAGCAATGAGTCCACTAAGGCCTTTAGAGGTTTTAAAAAATAAATTCAAATATTTATTAACAAAATAAGAGATTTCAAACACATACATAAGATGACAGTTACTTAATACTATAACAACTCCTAAAATTCCTAGTTAACCTGACTCACAACTATACATCCTCTTGAAGGCAACAGTCCCAAAATAGATTTTAAATTTAAATAGGCAAGCCAGCAAATTTACCACAGCACCCACTCGACAGTGGAATTCCAAAGGCTTTCTTCCACCTTTGGTTACTTGATACGGCTGACTTCTGCAAAAGTGGCTGGAAGCTTCCACAAGGCTGTTTACATGGTTCTTTTAGACCTTACATGTCCCCCTTTGGACTAAAACAACTCAATTCAAATCTACTCCTGTTATTGCTTTATGTAAAACTCTGACTAAAGTTTCTCTTGGTTCATTAACATCAAAACCATTTCTTACTGTTGGCTGTAGACTCTGCAGTCACTCTGGCACTTATTCCAATTATCATATTTACACTGCCAACAGCCTGTCTTCCAGTACATAAGAAATATGACACAGTTGTTAACAGAAGAAAATTATTACAATTTCTTGTTTTCTTGACAAGTGAGATTTCCAGGGAGAACCGGGGCTTTGAGAAAAAAACAGCACAAGGACAGAGTGAGAGATCCAGTGAGAGTTGGGGATTTAACAAAATAACTGGCCCGAGGAGAGAGCGACAGTTACAGTGAGAATCGAAGCTTCGAAAAAAAATTGGCTCAAGGACAAAGCGAAAGTTCCAGCAGAAGTCGGGGATTTAACAAAATAACTGGTGTAAGGACAGAGCGGGAGTCCAGTGAGAATTGGAGTTTTGAATAAAACCAGCGCGAGGAGAGAGCAAGAGTGCGAGAGTCAGAGATTTTTTAAAAAGCGGCGTGAGGACAGAACGAGAGTTCCAGTGAGAATCGGGATTGAACAAATAACTGGCCTGAGGACAAAGTGATAGTTATTTAACATTTTACTGTGTTTATTTAAGTTCCAATTTCGGCTCAGTAAATAAATTATTTGAAGCATGGCAGGGCTGCTCATACATATTGAGTGCACATCCTGTACCATGTGGGGACTCCAGGACACTACCTATGTCCTGGACAACTACATGTGCAGAAAGTGCCACCCAATGGAAAAACTTGAGCGCCATACCTTGGAACTCGAAGAGCAACTGGTGTCACTGAGGAGCATTCATGAGGATGAGAGCTACGTGGATAGCACATTTCAGAATCCACAGCTTTTAAAAGTGCAGGCAGGGAGGGACTGGGTGGCCATCAGACAACCAGTCAAGGCAGGCAGTGCAACAGACCCCTGAGGACATCCCACTTTCTATCAGATACTGAGTAACAATGGGGGAGAGTGGTCCTCTAGAGAGAGCAGCGAGAGACATGACCAGAACACCATGGGTGGCTCAGCTCAGCAGGGAGGAGAAAAGGCTGAAGAGCAATAATGGTAGGGGATTCTATAGTTAGGGCACCTCTGTGGTCACAAACAGGATTGTAGGATGTTATGTAGCCTCCCTGGTGCAAGAGTCATGGATATTACCTAGCGGTTCAGAGCATTCTGGAGGGTGACGCTGCACAGCCAGAGGTTGTGGTTCACATTGCTACCAACAATACAGGTAGAAAAAGGGATGAGGACCTGCAGGCTGAGTACAGAGAGTTAGGAAAGGGATTAGCAAGTAGGACCTCAAAGATAGTAATCTCCGGATTACTCCCAAGGCCACGTGCTAATGAGTATGGAACTAGGAGAAAACACCAGGTGAATGCATGGCTAGAGAGATGGTGCAGCGGGTGGTGGGGCTTCAGATTTCTGAGGCATTGGGACTGGTTCTGGTGAGGGTGGGATCAGTACAAGCCGGACAGTCAACCTCTGAATAAAACCGGGATGAATGTCCTTGCAGGGAGGTTTGCTAGTGTCTTTGGGGAGGGTTTAAACTAGATTGGTAGGAGGATGAGAACCAGAGGGCAGATTCGGATAGGACAAATTCGGAGCAGGGAGCGGGAGACAGAAAATTAGCAGGTGAATCTGAAAGACAGAAGAAGCAAAGGTTAAAAGCACAGGAAGTTGGTAATGTTAAAAGATATTTCCTTAAGTGCAAGAAGTGTAGCTAACAAAGCCGATGAGCTGAGGGTACAGATAGACACATGGCAGCATGATATTATTGCTATACTGGAAAATTGGCTTAAAGGGGGAAAAAATGGCAGCTCAACATCCCTGGTTCCAGAGTTTTCAGGTATAATAGGGAGGGGGTTAATAAAGGTGGGGTGTAGCATTACTGGTTGAAAAATCAATTACAGCTGTGAAGAGGGATGATATACTAAATGAAGCATCAATTGAGGCCACATGGGTTGAGCTCAGGAATAAAAAGAAGCACGCAGGAGAGTACTATAGATCCCCAAATAGTGAGAGGGAGATAGAAGAGCAAATATGTAGGCAAATTTCTGAGTGCAAAAGCAATAGGGCAATAATAGTTGGGGACTTCAACTACCCTAATATCAACTGGGATGCAAACAGCGTAATAGGCACAGAGGGCACAAAATTCTTGAGCTGCATTGAAGAGAATTTTTTTAGCCAACAACAAGTAACAAGCCCAATGAGAGGGGGAGCAATTCTAGATTTAGCCTTCGGAAATTAAGCTGAGCAAGTGGATACAGTAGCAGTCGGAGACCATTTTGGAGACAGTGACCATAATACAGTTAGATTCAGCATGATTATGGCAAAGGATAAAGATAGAACAGACGTAAAAGTTCTAAATTGGGGAAAGACAAGTTTTACAAAGCTGAGAAGTGACCTGGCGAAAGTGGACTGGTCACAGCTACTTGAAGGGAAATCAGTGACAAACCAGTGGGAGGCATTCAAAAGCGACATGTGCCCACAAAGAAAAAGGGCAGTACTGCCAAATATAGAGCCGAAATAAAAACAAAAACACTGTGGATGCTGGAAATCCAAAACAAAAACAGAATTACCTGGAAAAACTCAGCAGGTCTGGCAGCATCGGCGGAGAAGAAAAGAGTTGACGTTTCGAGTCCTCATGACCCTTCGACTTATCTCTGTGTTTAATTGACTGCCACTGCTCTTCAAGAAATACCTACCTCCTTGAAGAAGTTCTGTTCCTCTCTGCGACAAGATTTCCGTATCTCTCTGTTGCCTTGTTCACCTTCATTGCTTTCCATTTCCCTCCTAGTGTTTGACAAGGTGTTTACTAAAACCCACTTTCACAGCCATATCTCCTTTCTCAGTGACTGTCTCCGTCTCTGACTTACCCCACGTGGATTTCAACTGAAATTCCACCCCTCATGTTTCGAACCCACCCAGGATTACAGGTATCTCCGGGACATAAAACGTTTCTCGGACTGCTGTTCCCGTCACATTCTGAAATCCACACTCAGTGCCATGCGCCGCCATATGAACACACTCGACCTCTCCCTCCAGCAGCACCACCGTACCCTTTTTCAAAGCTGCGCGTGCCCCCGGTTTCATTTTATCCTTCGGCTCATCCGACGCCTCAACAAAAAACTTTTTCTCTTTCTCTCAAGTGCTAAGGAACGCAAGCTCCAACAACTCATCGACACCAACACCCATCTAGGACCCTCCACCCCTGCCTGTCCCTCCGTCCCCACCCTTTCTTCCAAACCCAACCCCAGCCGTGTATTCACTATACCCCCTGACCTTCCCCTCTCCGATCTGAACGTTCAGTGCTCAGCAAAAGACTTAGTTTCATACCCTTACGCCCTCACCTCAATGAATTTCGGGCTCGGCATGATACTGAACTCTTCTTCAGCCGTCTTCGTCTCCGGGCTCACTTCTTTGGGCAGGAGTCCTCTCCCAGTTCAACGGATCCTTTTACCCATCTCCAATATTCTCCCTCCACCTGGACCCCTCCCTCTGGATTCTTACCTTCTCTCGATCTTTTCATTGAGAACTGTCAGCGCGACATTAGTCGTCTCAATTTCTCTGCTCCTCTCACCCATTCTAACCTGTCTCTCTCTGAACTTACTGCACTCCATTCTCTCCGGTCCAACCCTGACATTGTCATCAAACCCGCTGACAAGGGTAGTGCTGTTGTTGTCTGGCGCACTGACCTCTACCTCGCGAAGGCTGAGCGTCAACTCGCAGACACTTCCTCCTACCTCTCCCTGGACCATGACCCCACCACTGAACATCAAGCCACTGTTTCCAGGACTGTCACTGACCTCACCTCCTCTGGGGATCTCCCTCCCACAGCTTCCAACCTGATAGTCGCCCAACCTCGGACGGCCCGCTCCTATCTCCTACCCAAAATCCACAAACAGAACTGCCCCGGTAGACCGATCGTCTCAGCTTGCTCCTGCCCCACAGAACTCATTTCTCGTTATCTTGACTCTCTTCTCTCTCCCCTTGTCCAGTCCCTTCCCACCTACATCCATGATTCCTCTGACACCTTACATCACATCAACAATTTCCAGTTCCCTGGCACCTACCGCTTCCTCTTCACCATGGACGTCCAATCCCTCTAAATCTCCATCCCCCACCAGGATGGTCTGAGGGCCCTTAGCTTCTTCCTCGAACAGAGGCCCGAACAATCCCCATCCACCACTACTCTCCTCCGTCTGGCTGAACTTGTTCTCACGCTGAACAATTTCTCCTTCAACTCCTCTCACTTCCTCCAAATAAAAGGTGTGGCTATGGGTACCCGCATTGGCCCCAGCTATGCCTGTCTCTTTATGGGGTATGTGGAACATTCCTTGTTGCAGTCCTACTCCGGCCCCCTTCCACAACTCTTTCTCCGCTACATCGATGATTACTTCGGTGCCGCTTCATGCTCTCGTCAGGACTTGGAAAAATTTATTAATTTTGCTTCCAATCTCCACCCCTCCATCATTTTCACGTGGTCCATCTCTGACACTTCCCTTCCCTTCCTTGATCTCTCTGTCTCAATCTCTGGTGATAGACTGTCCACCAATATCCATTACAAACCCACCGACTCCCACAGCTATCTCGACTACAGCTCCTCATACCCCGCTTCCTGTAAGGACTCCATCCCATTCTCTCAGTTCCTTCGCCTCCTTCGCATCTGTTCCGATGATGCTACATTCAAAAACAGTTCCTCCTTCTTCCTTAACCGAGGTTTTCCACCCACGGTCGTTGACAGGGCCCTCAACCGTGTCCGGCCCATCTCCCGCGCATCCGCCCTCACGCCTTCTCCTCCCTCCCAGAAACATGATAGGGTCCTCACTTATCACCCCACCAGCCTCCGCATTCAAAGGATCATCCTCCGCCATTTCTGCCAACTCCAGCATGATGCCACCACCAAACACATCTTCCCTTCACCCCCCTTATCGGCATTCCGTAGGGATCGCTCCCTCCGGGACACCCTGGTCCACTCCTCCATCACCCCCTACTCCTCAACCCCCTCCTATGGCACAACCCCATGCCCACGCAAAAGATGCAACACCTGCCCCTTCACTTCCTCTCTCCTCACCGTCCAAGGACCCAAACACTCCTTTCAAGTGAAGCAGCATTTCACTTGCATTTCCCCCAACTTAGTCTACTGCATTCGTTGCTCCCAATGTGGTCTCCTCTACATTGGAGAGACCAAACGTAAACTGGGCGACCGCTTTGCAGAACACCTGCGGTCTGTCCGCAAGAATGACCCAAACCTCCCAGTCGCTTGCCATTTTAACACTCCACCCTGCTCTCTTGCCCACATGTCTGTCCTTGGCTTGCTGCATTGTTCCAGTGAAGCCCAACGCAAACTGGAGGAACAACACCTCATCTTCCGACTAGGGACTTTACAGCCTTCCGGACTGAATATTGAATTCAACAACTTTAGGTCGTGAGCTCCCTCCCCCATCCCCACCCCCTTTCTGTTTCCGCCTTCCTTTTTTTTTCCAATAAATTATAAAGATTTTCCTTTTCCCACCTATCTCCATTATAAAAAAAAACCCCACTAGAGCTATACCTTGAGTGCCCTACCATCCATTCTTAATTAGCACATTCGTTTAGATAATATCACCAACTTTAACTTTAACACCTATGTGTTCCGAGAGACAGGATAAACTGTCACGTGAAAAGGAATGAGTTAATCAGGGATAGTCAGCATGGTTTTGTTTGGGGAAGGTGATGTCTTCCCAATTTAAACACATTTTTTGAGCAAGTAACAAGGGGGATTGATGAATGTAGTGCAGTGCATGCTGTCTACATGGACTCTAGTAAGGCATCTGACTGGTCAGAAAAGTAAAGGTCCATTGGTTACAGGGGAATGTGGTGAGTTGGATCCAAAATTGGACAACAGGTAACAAAAGGTAATGGTTGATGGATGTTTTTGTGAATGGAAAGCAGCTTCCAGTGGCATTCCACAGGGCTCAGTTTTGGGTCCCTTGCTGTTTTTTGTATATATCAATGACTTGGACTTAAATGTGGGTGGTATGATTGGGAGGTTTGCAGCTAACACAAAAATTGGCCTTGTAATTGATAGTGAGCCATTGTCTCCAGAATTATATCAATGGTTTGGTTGAGTGGGCGGTAAAGTGACAGATGCAAGTCAATCTGGAGAAGTGTGAAATAATGCACTTGGGAAGGGCAAATAAAGCTAGGGAATACACAATAAATGAGAGGATATTGGGAGGGGCAGAGGAAGCAAGAGATCTTGGTGTGCATGTCCACAGGTCCCTGAAGGTGATAGGGCAGGTGGATAAGGTGGTAAAGAAAGCATATGGAAAGCTTTCCTTTATTGGGTGAGGGATTGAATACAAAAGCAAGGATGTAATGATGGAACTGTATAAAACGCTGGTTAGACCATAGCTGGAATTTTGTGTACAGTTCTGGTCACCACATTACAGGAAGGACATAATTGCTTTGGAGAGAGTACATAGGAGATTTATGATAACGCTGCTAGGGCTTGAAAATTGCAGCTGTAAGTAAAGATTGGATCAGCTGGGGTTGTTTTCCTTGAAAATGAAGGGTGACCTGATTGAGATGTACAAGGTTATGAGGGGCCTAGGCAGAGGAGATAGGGATGCTCCGTTTCCCCTAGCAGAGAGGTCAATTACCAGTGGGCACAGATTTAAGGTGATTGATTGAAGGATTAGAGGGGACGTGAGGAAAAACTTCTTCACCCAGAGGGTGGTGGCTGTTTGGAATTTGCTGTCTGGTTTGATGGTGGAGGCAGAAAACCTCAACTTATTTAAAAGGTACCTGGATCTGCACCTAAATTGCTGTAACCTACAAGATTACCGACCAGGTGTTGGAAAATGAGATTAGAATGGCAGCTAGTTTTTTATTTTTGCATTTTTGGCCATGCAGACACAATGGGATGAATGGCCTCTTTCTGTGCTGTATCTTTTCTATGGTTTCATGGTTCTATAAGCTTCAATGCCAGTGTGATACTAGGTATTTAGGCCGTACCTCCCAAAGACTGGCGGATCTTATCAAACAGCATGACCCAGCTGCTGTTCACAACCGTCAAGGTACAGATTGTACCCAGCCAGACCATGCTTGCAAGGCTCAAAACAGTGTCAAACATTAGATGTGGTTTTGCAATTGGATAACATTTCCTAACTAATCCTCAGTGTGCTAATAATTATGCTGACAACTAATTTAAGATTTTCATTTGGCTTGCAGAGTGGTGCACTTGTGTGTACTGGAAACTACATATATTAATACACAGGGCCCTGTTCTTTGCAGACAGAAAGAACATGTACACATATTGCGCCTCTTTCAGCTAAACAAAATAAGTGACAGCCATTTGCTGACTCATTCCTCAGGGCAATGCCCAGACCAATCAGGGTCAAGCTGCCTGGTTTAAATTTCAAACAATATTTGTCAGTTAACTGTCAGTCACCATCAATTGGTGCATTCTCCATGGTGACAACTCTACCAATCAGAGACCACTTGCCAACTGTCATGAAGAGATATTTATATATAATGTTATTGGAAATTATTTTTAAAATGAAATTTTAGTACGGTCTGTGTTTATGTGTTTGGCTGTGTGTGTCTTAATTGGATTGCAGCCAGCTAGTCTGGGTGTTTGGATGTATAGAAAGAAGTAGGTTTGAAATGGTAATTAGATAACATGGAGAAGTTTAGAAATATAGCTATCAAGGGGGAAATTTGCACAACTATTCAAATGAATTTGTGAAATCTTGTACCTATTTGGGAGACACCAAGCAATGTGTTTAGAAAACTAATGGAATGAAAATGTTATTGTTAGAAGATGTGGTTTTAAAAGCCTAGGATATTATGGAAAATTTACATTCAAAGAGGAAGCTAGGTATAAACAAAAAGGAGCTTGTGTGTGTAAGTCAGAGGCATTTAAGATCTAACCAGCCTGTAAGCCAACAACTGTGTCTGTAAAGGAACCAAATTTCAAGGAACCTCATTTTTAATTCATAAGATCAAAGGTACTTTGCCTGGTGTCTATGTGTTATTGTTGCTTTGGTGAAGATTTACCTGGCAGTGAATAAATTTGGGGATTTGTTTAAAAGTTATTATGGTAGTAATATATAGACACGTATATGTGTTTAATTTGTTGTTAAATTAATAAATATTTAATTTAGTTTAAAAAAACTATAAAAAACGATTTAAAAAACCTCGTGAAGCTCGGTGACCTTATTTCTGAATTCAGAGCTGCATCTCAACCATACCAGTTGAAAATATAGGTTATGGCAGTTGTTCATGTTTCCCTCTGGGATTTAAACAACTTAGCCTTTACCAACTGCTGTGTCAAAACACTAAAAAATCAGCACAGAATAAATTGGTTTCCCCCTTATATAGGTATTCTTGCAAAGTGCTCATATGAGTGCAAGACAAAAAGCTTCAACATGTCTCTTTTCTCAGTGATACAAAAATATAGTCTTGAGATCAAGCAAATTGAAGTAACAGACATATGCACAACAACCTAGATGTCAGTAAATGACTGTGCCTCAATTAATTGGGTTACTTTACAATGACTTGAGATTTTACATCTTTAGAAAACATGAGTGACAAGGCTTTCAATTGTATGTCCCCTGCTGATGTGTACAATGATAGAGCTATAGGTTATCTGCCAGTGATCAGTAAATGCGCCACAGCTTGACAGGTAATACATGTCTTGAAATCTTGGGCCATCCACTCAATATATGTTATGGTAAAATAGCTTTATCACTGCCGTTCTTTAAAGTGCATTCTCTTCTGTGCATCTGTACCCAGGTCCATTTTGTTTTTTTACTCTTCTCCTCTATGACTTAGTAAGGGCTGAAAAATATTTAAAATTCATTTTGAAGCTTTATAAAAGCTAATACAATTCTATTCCATAAGCAACCACTGATCTTTAGATACACAAGTCCCTTTAAATTTGACCTGTTGGCCGTATTTTCTATATCCCATCTTCACAATAACTCCATGCAGGGCCACCTCTGAGTTATTATTGAAATATGCTGTACATAAAATATTGAGGGTCAATTACCTCACTGTGATGCTGAGTACAATCAGTCAGGATCTAACTGAATGGCAGGGTAGGTTCAAGAGGCTGAATGGCCAAGTCCTCATCCTCTTCCTACTATTCTACGTTCTTATATATATATATGTACTAGCAGTTAGGCAGAAAAGAATAACATTGTCTTTAGTATCCAATTTTTTAAGACATCTGCTGGCTCCCACTTTACAAGTTAGTCATTGAGTAGAAATTTCTATACCTCGTGCTCATTTTACGTAAGACATAGCCCATACCAAGTGAGCAATGGGATGGTCTGCACCAAGTCTGCATTGGTGTTGGCCTCTCTGCTAAATTCATAGCAATCATTTTTAGACCCTCTGGTGCATACTTAAAGTGAGCATTTGGCCCCTTAAATATGTCAATATTAAAACTAATGGGGCAGGATTTTACATCAGCGAGCGGGGGCGGGGCCTGCGTAAAATGACACAGGATGACATTGGGCAGAACTCCTGACATCACCAGCCCCATTTACATTTTCAGGAAGGTGGGGCGCAGCAAAATCAGCTGCACGCCCGCCGACCTGTCAATGGCCAATTGAGGCCATTGAAAGGATCAATTAAGCAATTAAAGGACCTGCCCGTCCAACCTTAAGGTTGGGGGGCAGGCCAGGAGCTCCGGCAGCAACTAGAAAAAACATGAAACCTCATCCACCAGCAGGATGAAATTTCAGGTAGGGTTTTAAAAATTTTAATAAAGTTGTTATGGAAATTATGAACATGTCCCAACTTATGTAACATTGTCACATGAGGGGACATGTAAGGGATTTTTTTTTTCTATTTTTAATATTGTTAAAGTAAAGCATATCTCCCTGAGGCAGCACTTAGCCTCAGGGAGATGAGTTTTGTACACATGCGCAAAAGAGCGCACTCTCGATTTTAGAGATTCCCCCCCACCCCGGCACAGGAAGCACATTGACCCGCCCACGTAAAATGGTGCCACGCCTCCGATCAGGTGCGCCGATTGGAAGTGCGCCTGCACACGCCAGCCCATCAACATCCCCCCCAACGGTGGGGGGGGAATTCTGCCCATGATGTTTAAGGACTCCTTTAAAAAATTTAGTTATTGATGAGCGTGGTAGATGTTTAGCCTGCCCTGCACAGGATCCTCCAGTAGCTTCCATCATGGGTGCACTCCTGACAGCAAAATCCTCTCCTCCCATCATCCAATCCAACCCACCCTTCCAGGAACTTACCTGACAGCCTTTGCCAAGAGCCTGAATTTCATTTTCTCATAAAGCGAACTGCCTGTAGAGTTGCAACAGTTGCTGGCAGCTCATTATAAATATGTAGCTAAGGCCCAGTGTTGGGCCAGCTTTGGGCTCCCACTTGGACATGTACTGCCCACAAAGCACTGAATCTAGGCCTGAAAACTGGTTAACTGAAGCACCAAAAAATGACTCACAGTACAATGGGTCTGAAACTCCATAGATTTCTACATAGTAGGTGCTGTATCAAGGTAACTGAAAAATGACAGCTGATCCTAGTTTGCCTAAACATCTATTATCATTTAACATGTTCAGTGCTGACCAGTACATGCAAACATTTTTAACATTCAGATTATTATTACAATTCTGAAAACATTCCACAAAATTCTCATAAAAATCACTTTTATTCTCCATAATAAATCAGGAAACACCATTTTCACAATCTTTTCCTAGAATTAGTAAACAGAGAATATATCCCAAAGAGGTTTATGGAAGAGATTAAGCTGAAAATCTTTGAGTTAGTAAACCTTCCCACCAAGCAGCCCCTCCCTCCACCCCCACTCAACACCTGCCCACCTCCTTATGATCTCTATCTCACAAAAGTATTCTGGAAAATTAATTTTCAGTTTTATAAGCCCCAGTCTTGCTCATTAGTGTAGGCACGAAGGAATGCTTGAGCTGTGTTATGTTTTTAATGACTCCATTGTCAATGTTTTATCTCTCCAGGAGATGTAATCACGGTCATAATTAAACCTCAGGCAGAGACAAGGCATTAATACTGATAAAAGCCCTGGAAAGCAAGGCCACAAATGTAACATGAAGTTGACTTTGTACATTGCAGGGGATAATTTAGAATATCTCACAGTAGGTGAGAGGGTCTATAATTGTTCCATATTAGGCTTGCTTCATTGTTTATTTTAAGTGCCAGCCTGGGAAAGGTGACTTTACTTCAAATAAACTTTCAGAAGTTTGAGGAAAATGTACAACTTCTTTTACTATAGTGTTAACTAACCCCACAGTAAAAAAGGACTTGCATTTATATAGTGCCTCAGACACCTACCAGACATCCCAAACAAAGTGTAGTCATTGTAATGTAGGAACACATCGGCTAATTTGCACACAGAAACTCACATAAATAGCAATATAATAATAAGCAGATAACCTGTTCTTGTGATGTTGTTTGAGAGATAACTGTTGGCCAGGACACCCGGGTAATTCCCCAGCTCTTTTCAAAATAGAGCCATGGATTTGTTTTTTAACTTCTACCTGAGAATGCAGGTGGAGTTCAACATCTCATTCAAAAAAAAGCACCTCTAATATTGGAACAGTCTATTGGTGTAGCACTGGAATGTCAGTTTAGATTGGTTTGCTCAAGTCCTGGAGTGGGTCTTGAAACAACAACCTTTTGACTCAGAGGTGAGAATGCTACCGATGACTTTGGGATACAAAGCTGCCAGCCAATTGAATTAGCTGGCAGCTCTCTAAGGGAGGACTTGCTCCCAAGAAAGGCAGAAGTCTCACCTTAAAGCAAGTAACACTTCTCCCAGTGTTAACTTGCTGTGGAACAATCATTGGGATTGTTGGTGGGCTGTCAGGGACTGGGGACGGCCGCATCCCATTAAATACAGCCCATTAACTCTGGCCAGGATTTTCCCGTCCAGCCTGTAGCGGGAATCATCGCGGGCAGAACAGAAAATTTGACAGCGGGTGGGAAAATCCAGGCCTCTATTTTTCTATCCACAGGTGCTGCCTGATCTGCGGAGTATTTCCAGCATTTATTGGTTTGGATCAGATACAATCTTCCTTTAATAAATCCATGCTGACTGTCCTTGATTAGCCTGCCTCTATGATGATTTGTGCTCTCTCTCAGAATTTTTTTGCCTACCACCAGGGTTAAATTTAGTGACCTGTAATTACTTGGGCTAGCCTTCCTCCCTTTATTGCTGGACTCCTGTGACATCCTGCAAGCCCCTTTGAACACTGGTAGCCACAGTCAGGGCTGCAGCAGTCTGAGCTTTTGTGACGCTGAGCTAGCTTGCTTCAGCCTGGGCATCCACTGTAGTGCTGAGACATTGGATGGCTTATCCTTGTGCCGCAATGGAAGCTGAGACAACTGCAAACATTGCATCATGATTGGGTCTGCAAGTGTGGTAATAGAGCTGGCCGCCATGTCTGTTTGGGAAAGGATGGGCTCCAAGCTCTATGCAAAGTCCTGTGCTAATCTGGTGCATGATCTCTCCATGTTCCTTGACATTGATCATGGTTTTATGGCAGGCCACCCAATGCACCAACCATTTCATTGTATATGCCCATCTTTTGTAGGCTGTCCCTTTGAAGTCCTCATCTGAGTCTTCTGCAACATAAGTTATCTGTGACCTTGCCCTCTGACAAGCTGGCACCTGCACTAACCTAGTTCCTTGCCTGACTGCAGGTCACTCATGCCCAGTGACTCACCATATGCAGCCTCCAGCTCGAAGCTATTACCTAAAGTGTCAGTTTCCAAGCTGGCGACTGAGAGTGTCAGTGTGATGGTGTCTATTCTTCATCAATGTCTTCCTGCTCTTCCAGCATTTTCTGGCCAGCTTAGACCATAACACCATTAGACGTAGGAGCAGAAGGCCATTCAGCCCATCGAGACATTCAATGAGATCATGGCTGATCTGATAATCCTCAATTCCACTTTCCTACCTTTTCCCTATAACCCTTGATTTCCTTACTGTTTAAAAATATGCCTATCTCCACCTTGAATATACTTAGTGCCCAACTTCTACAGCCCTCTGTGGTAAAGAATTTCACAGATTCACTACCCTCTGAGAGAAGAAATTCCTCCTCATCTCTATCTTAAGTGGGTGACTCCTTATTCTGAGATTATGCCTTCTGGTCCTAGACTCTCCTAAAAGAGGAAACAACCTTTCAGCATCTAACCTGTCAAGCCCCCTAAGAATCTTATGTGTTTCGATAAGGTCGCCTCTTATTCTTCTAAACTCCAATGAGCACAGGCCCAACCGACTCAGCCTCTCTTCATTAGAACATCCCTCCATACCTGAAATCAACATAGTGAACCTTCTCTGGACTGCCTCCAATGCCAGTATATCCTTCCTTGGATAAGGGGACCAAAACTGTTCACAGTATTCTAGGCATGGTCTAAATAGTGCCTTGTATAGTTATAACAAGATTTTTCTATTTTTATACTCCATTCCCTTTGAAATAAAGGCCAACATCCCATTTGCCTTCCCTATTACCTGCTGAGCTTGTATACTAGCTTTTTGGGATTCATGCACAAGGACTCCCAAATGCCCCTGTGCTGCAGCCTTCTGCAGTCTTTCTCCATTTAAATAATATTCAGCTCCTCTATTCTTCCTGCCAAAGTGTACAACCTCACATTTTCCCACGTTATTCCATCTGCCAAGTTTTTGCCCACTCACTTAACCCGTCTATATCCCTCTGTAGACTCCTTGTATCATCCTCACCACTTGCCTTGCCACCTATTTTTGTATCATCTGCAAATTTGGTGATAGTACATTCACTTCCCTCATCTACGTCATTAATATATATTTTAAATAACTGAGGTCCCAGCAATGATCCCTGTGGCACTCCACTAGTTACAGGTTGCCATCCTGAAACTGCTCCCCTTATCCCAACTCTCTGTCTTCTATTAATTAGCTAATCCTCTATCTATGCTAATATACTACCTCCAACATCATGGGCTCTTATCTCATTAAGTAGCCTTATTTGCAGTACCTTACCGAATGTCTTTTGGAAATCCAAATATATTATTACAGTTCTTGGGCATTTGAAAAAGGAAAGGCACAAGTGTAGGGTTGTAGTGAGGGAAGGTGGGGGCAAGAAGTACAAGCTGACACCGTCTGCATTTGTAAATCAGATTGTGGGTTGAGGAGAAAGTGGGATTTGAGAAGGAGGATTATTTAAGAGCATACTGCCATTTTCAATGGTCCAGCTCTGGCCAGTGCCTCAGTCATGCTTGCTCCAACAATGGCAAGCACCGTCTCCTCTACTAGGGTGAGGACATGCAGCTAATCCTGTCTCCGCTGAGTGGATGGTACTGACCCTGGTGATGCACCACTTCATCCTGCAAAAGAGAGGAACGTGTGTCAGTGATGATGAAAACAAAATGCTGGAAAAACTCAGCAGGTCTGACAGCATATGTGAAGAGAGAAACAGAGTTCCTGCTCTTCCATCATTTTCTGGCCAGCGAGTGTGTCAGTGAGTTTGTTGCAATGTGTTTGGATGATGTGGTTATTATGGTTAAAAAGCTGGCAGTTTATGTAGATGGGAGCTGTGGGTGTTAGGCTTGAAGCTGTGCTAATTGTGTAAGGGTGAGGCTAAGCTATGAATGTTAGGTATGAGTCATGATTGATAGAGATTGTTGATAGGTGAGTGATGGGGTTCTTTGGTATTTTGAACTGTATCTGAGATTAGTGGTACTATTGGTGAGATATGACATTTGAAGATACATCTCCGACCTTGACCACTCATGTAAGTTCTTCAAACTTTTTGCACACCACATCCAGGACCTCTTGACTTGATTCCTGTCATTGACCACCATGGTTATCTGCTCCCATTGCCTTGGTAAAGTATGTCTGGACGGTCTCCTCTACACCTCCTGCACCAAGGCCTCCAGTACAGTGCAGCATTAGAAAATTTTAATGCTCCTCTCTCTCATGCTGTGCCATTCTTTTGCCTTGCTCAAGTCAGAATCAGGTATAGAATGACTTCCAGCACCCATTCCATCCAGAATGCTCCTCGCTTTCAGCGGTAAGCAGTGCAGGCTAGTTTTATTTTGTGGAGCCTCTCACAATTTTGCACCCCCTGCTCTCAGCACTTAATGCTGGCTGCACACTATAATTATTTAAACAGCATGTAACACAAAGTGTATCAAGGTCCCCTTGCCCATTTTCAGAGGTTATCAAATTTTGCAGCCTGTCAATGACAGGAATCAAGCCAAGAGGCCCTGGATGTGGTGTGCAAGAAACTTAAAGAACTTACATGAGTGGTCAAGGTCGATGATATATCTTCAAATGTTATATCTCACCAATTGTACCACTAATCTCCGATACAGTTCAAAATACTAAAGAACCCCATCACTCACCTATCAACAATCTCTACCTATCGCTATAATTGACCTCAGCCCCTCTGTTCACACAGGCTCAGATGCCTTGTTTACCTCTTTGCAAAACACCACACTTTCAGCAACGTGCCTCTCAAAATATTTAGCAGCCTTAAAAGTGCAAGGTCAGCTCTAACAAACAGTAGATGACCGTGACTGCAAAATTATGGCCCAATATAATACAATCGTTAACACAAAGGTTCTTCTTATTTCACAGTAACCCTTTCAATGAAAATGGATATTCTGGCCCCAAGACCTTGAGGAATACACATTTTAAAATTCTATTCGGAAAAACTATATAAAGTTGCCTGAATTTTATGGTCCTTGTGAAGTTTATCACAGCTTTCACCTATACAGCACGATGCCGTTTGAATACTGATACTTTCAATAAAGCAAAGGCCTAGTGTGAAAAAAGGTTAAAGGGAAAAAAAACATTCTGATTAGACATGCATGCTACCAAAGTAAGAAGGCATTTGAAGCATCCCCTTTGATTGCAGTGCTTTTTATCAGCAATCAGAATTAGGCTTTTTGGATTTACATACTGTAAAATAGACCACTTATGTGTAATCAAGACTTGACTATGCAATTGCTCATCTCAGAGGAGAAACTGTGAATGATGTTTTGTAGCAGAGACCTTTAAAGTAAGTCAAAGCTTATCAGCATAATGACAGAATGGCTAGATGTTAATCAGAAACACTTCAGATTTAGATGTCTAGCTAATGAGGGAAGCAGGCAATGGCTCAAGAACAGGTAATTGAAGATTTTATAGAGGGATAACATAGGGTTTAATATCAAAAGTCCATGAACATTTATTCTTTATAATTTAATTTTATATGGAATTTGGTTTCATATCATCAAACAGCAATAGATTTAGCATAATGTGATTCTCAGGTTACTTTGAACTAGATTTAAAAGAAAATCAATAATTTATAAACATGCTAATAGTATTTTTCTGGTTGCTATACATATTGATCAAAGTGATTCTACTCCTACTGCCAAATCCCTTTTTTCAGACTGCCTTTCCATTGCATTTCCAACAGTACATCAGTGACTGTGTACTTCAAGGTACATGCTTATTTGGCTGTAAACCATGTAGGCATTTCATGAGATTGTGAAAGGCACCACATAAATGTAGTTCTTTCTTTTTTAAATTATTGTAACCAAACCAGTGCACATGTTTATAAGCCACAGCCTGATAATAATGACATAAAAATATTCATGATGGTGGTGCAAAATGGCAGAGCAGGCTCAATGGTCAAATGGCCTGCTCCTTTTCTATGTGTTCTTCGGGAGCACCAGGTGTGCTTTTGTGTCCTTGAAGTAATAGAGGTGTTTGTTATACACCACTGCAATCTGTGTGAAGAGGCAATATGGAAGAAAATAGAAGGTGCTTTACATTACTAAATCAACAAAGTTCAATTTCCTGTGGTCTGGTCATTCAACTCAATTATTTTTCACCAATCTGCATGGGTCTTAGAACATTTCTTTGTCTTCTATTTTTACTAATTTCTTTTAACAGTTGATTTTAAACTATTTTATTGCCTTTGTTAAAATCAGATCATATCATGTATTTATACATTATCATCAAACAGAATGATTTCACTGCATTAGTCTGAAAATCTGAAAATAAAATCCATAGAACAGTCATGAAGAAAAACAGTTCTGAGGGACTGGGCGTGACACTAGACTTTCCACAGTGACCTTTTATCTCTAAGTTTTATGGTTGCATCTTGCCCAAACAAAGGGGAAAACATTCTTCACTTGCTGAAGGTGTAAGGTATCCTGCCTGAAGCACACCTGAGCATTCTTGATCCAGTCCATATTGGACATGCCTCAAAAAACTTTATAATGGAGATTCAGTCTACATCTGACCTGTCTGTTACCTGAACTGGTAATGTTTACCTACATGCGAACATACAAACTAGGAGCAAGAGTAGGCCACTCAGCCCTTCGAGCCTCCTCCGCCATTCAATAAAATCATGGCTGATCTGACCGTAACCTCCCGCCTACCCCCGGTAACCTTTCACCCCATTGTTTATCAAGAATCTATCTACCTCTGCCTTGAAAGTATTCAAAGGCTCTGCTTCTACTGTCTTTTAAGGAAGGGAGCACCAAAGACTCACTGCCGTCTGAGAGAAAAAATTTCTTCTCATCTCTGTCTTAAATGGGCGACCCTTTATGTTTAAATAGTGACCCCTAGTTCTAGATTCTCCCACAAGAGGAAACATTGACTCCATATTCTCCCTGTCAAGACCCCTCAGGATCTTATATGGGCAGAATTTTATGTCCTGTGGGCAGGTGCGTGCCTGACCTGATCAGGCATAAAATCATGTGAGATGACGTTGGTCGAGCATCCCGACGTCATTACGCACTCGAGCAATATTTCGCTTGGCGGGAGCATGCAAAAGTCGGAAATGCGCCTGCAGGCAATTAATTGGGCAATTATGCCCATTAACGGCAACTGTCTGCGATTTTTCATGGTTGGCGGACGGGCTAATAGGCCAGGCGGTCTTTACATGTTTCATCAAACCTCATCCAAGACCAGGATGAAACCTCCGCCATGAAATAAAATAAAAATAAATATCTGCAGTCAGCATTTTTATGCTGTATGTTTCAGGTGCTTGATTGTGATTCTTGGGCATTTTTTTGCAGCTTTTTACACCTTTATCTAATTATTTGCAGTCTGCAGCTTCCTGAGGCAGCTATCTGCCTTCAGAGAGTTCCCTCGCAGTGCTCACCCGCGTGCCCGCGGTGATGTCATCATCCGCCCTCTTCCCGCCCCCATCCTTGCAGCGCTGAACTTTTCAGCGCACGTTTCACGCTGGCTGTCTGTTAATTGGACAGCCAGCATGAAATTGCAGTCGGCAGCTGATCGCTGTCAGCAGTCTGAAACGGGCCACTCCTGGGCCCGCTGATTGCACGCACCCGCCAATGGTAAAATTCATGCCTATGTTTCAATCAAGTTGCCTTTTATTCTTCTAAATTCCAGTGGATACAAGCCTCACCTGTCCAAACTTTCCTCATAAGACAAACTGGTTGCAAAAATAAAAATAATTATTCCATTCTCTTTCACGTTAATAACCACAGGATTTCACCCACAAATAGAATGTATCTGGTTTCAATTGTTGTTAATCACAGTGGAACTAAAGTGATTTAAAAAAAAAATAATGTTAATGATAACATGTTTTCTCCATTCCTTCCCAATGGATATTCTCAACTTGCCCAGGGGCATAAAACATGTGTTGCAGATCAGCCACTCATTATAGAAAATGTCTGATTTTCATTTCCCTTCAATAGAAATTAAAATTAGGTTGCTTTTGTCATAGGCAGCAGTTCCACAAGTTCAGTTTTATGCATGGGTAACAAGTTGAAAATTATTCCCCACCATCATAGAGCCATGGGATTAATTTGTCTTCACTGTGCTTATAGAAACTGTGTCTACCATTCCAGCTGATACAGGTAACTTACAGTCTAGAACCTAACTCTCATTGTCTGCTCATTGTGTTCTGAATAAGAATCAACAATGTAATATTCTTGCATTTCATTTTTCATCAGATTTGCTGTTCGTTTTTAATATCAAGCTTATTTGCATAGTCAGTCATTCTTGTCCCAGTATTGACAATGTTGACAACTTTTAACACCATCACCCGCTGGTGGTTTTTTTTTGACACAGGAGGCTTCAGTGTGTACAGGCAGTACAATGTTTAAACCCTCCCCATGAGGTTTCTAGAGGTCATTTTGTGTTCAATAATTTAAAACGCACATTGGGATGAAGTACTGTAGCACATCACACACCTCCCATATAAGAAATAGCTCCTTCCAATGCAGTGCCTCATTGTTGCCAGGTTACAGAACACATTATTGTGGAAGTTCTCTACATAATACTCTTTTATGTTAGCTTTCAGTCATGATCAAGCTTAAATAAAGAGGTGATTTATAATGCTGTAAAAAGAAAATCAGAAATACCCTAAACCAGAACTAGTTAGTTAAAATAAGGATTCTAACAATATTAAATACCTGCTGAACACATATAGACTACTAAATTTGAATGGATTACACCTATATTTTCAGTGCTCCAGGTGGGTCCAAAATGGTGGCCGCAGCATACATGCACACTTCTGGTGTGGATTGTGCCGGATGCCATTTTGGGTTGTTTGGTAGTGTGAGTTGGGAGCATGTGCTGAAAGCATGTGTCAAAAAAAACATGCAGAGTAGACATATTGTGACATCAGTCAAGGTGTGATGCTAGTTAGGCACCAGTGGTGCCATTCTCAGCCTTATTGCTCCAGTCAGTGCCCCTCCCGTAACCTCACACAGATAAACATGTGTTCAGCAGCAGGAACCACCCCCTCCCCTGCCAGCAGTGCTATCTAAAATGATCATCAGCAGCTCTTAGTTTAGTTGTTGATTGATTCCTGCTGGCTGTTGCTGAGTCAGTACGAGTGGCTTGTACTGCTATTTAAAGTTGGTGAAGTTTAAAGTGAATTGTATTGCATGTGGTGAAGGCCTTGATTCTGACTTCAAAGGCTTTGCTCAAACCACTTGCTTTCAGTCATGGATGTTATAGTTTCCATCTCCCTTGTCCTGCAGCATGATAGGGAGACTGAGCAAAGGCAGTCCAAAGATGGACAAGCTGCCTGAAGAGGGAGGAGGAGGAGGGGGAGACTAGTCCTCAGCAGGTGGCCATGACAACTCAAGATCTGCAGGGAAAATTTCTTTTACCTCAACCTCTGTGACAAACAGTGGGTTAGGTCCCACTGTTTCACCAAGCAGCTGTTCCCTTAAATCTGCCACGTTTTGGAGGCAGACCTGCAGCCTCACAGCAGGGCAAAGTCAGCACTGCCAGTGGCTGTGAAAGTGACCATGGCTATGAACTGCTTTGTGTCAGATTCCTTCCAGGTTGGAGCAAAATCTCCCAGATCATCATCCACTGTTGTATAAGGAAGGAGATTGACCATTTGTGTGCAAAAAGATGGGAATATATTGCCATGTCTCTTTCCAGAATGAAACAGGTGGAGCGTGCATATGACTTTACCATGTAAAGCCATTCTCAACCTTATTACTCCAGTTAGTGCCCCTCTCTTAACCTCACACAGAGCTTCCTCATTGTGCAGGGTGCCCATTCCGTGGCCAGGTGGCAGTTGTTAGATGTATGAAAGGAGAAAGGCACATGGGTCAGGCTGTGGTGATGGAAGATAGGGAAGCGAGATGTGAGCCTTAAATCATTTGTGGTTTATAAGTCAGAAAAAAAAATGGGATGAGGGGGAAGTGGGATGTGAGAAGGAGGGCTAGATATGAGCGTACAGTCATCTTCAGTCTTTCAGCCCCATTACTGGCCCTGGCTTCAGTCATGTATTACCTTGTCCTGCATGAAAGAAGGAAGTATATCACTGAGTGTGCTGGGGAGGCAATGGTGGAGTGGTATTGGCACTGGACTAGAAATCCAGCGACCCCAGTGTAATGGTCTGGGAACCTGAGTTTGAATCTCACCACGGCAGATGGTGGAATTTGAACTCAATAAAAAGCTGGAATTAAAAGTCTAAGGATGACCATGAAACCATTGTTGATTGTTGTATAAACCCATCAGGTTCACGAATACCCTTTAGGGAGGGGAATCTGCTGCCCTTACTTGGTCTGGCTTACATGTGACTCCAGACCCACAGAACTGTGGTTGACTCTTTATAAAAAGAATGCCCCCTGAACAAGGGCAACTTGGAATGGGCAATAAATGCTGGCTTATCCCATAAATGAATTTTTAAAAATGTGTTTGAGTGATGTGCCTGTCATGCTGAATAGCTGGCAGTATGTGTGTGATGTGGGTGTGAGGCTCGAGTCTAAGGATGAATCCATGAGTGAGTATTGGTTGATAGAGATTGTAGGGAGGTGGGGGGTGTGGGGGTGGATGGAGCAGCATGTAAGGTTCATGATTCAATATTAAGTATTTGACATTTGAGGATGATAAGTATTTGACCATATGTGCAAAATCACTAAACTTACTCCTGCACTACATCCAGGTCCTCAGGGCTACAGTATTTGCATTGACAGTGATAACTAACTATTCCCTTGTCCAGTGGACCTTCTGGTCCTGTCTGGATAGGGGGCCTCTCTCCCCACTGTCATTTTCCTATGCCAAGAGCTCTAATGCTGCATCAGAGAGCCTTGGCAGCTGCTCTGTGTTGCACTTTATTGACTCGTCTTGTAAGTCAGCTTCTTCCAACACCTGCTGCAGCCAGAACACACCTTTCCTTTAGGAGGTGCAGGCTGGCTTTAAGTAAATAGTGATGCCCAATTTTAAGTGGTACTAGTCTCTCACGAAGCTGGTCCACCTGCTGAGGTGTATAGTCAGGCAACAGCACATTTAGTACTGGGCTGCATGCTATCATCATTTAAATGATCAAGCAACAGCACAATGTTTGCATGGAAGGAATGGGCATGGGTTGATCGCACATCCTGCGCCCGTTTTTGAGGGCGAACAAATTTTTGCCCTCGTAATATTTAAGTTGACACTGGTATATTTATTAGACCTGCATTTAAAAAAAAAGAATATGTTTTGTGCTTGGAAAGCTGATCAAATGCATACTGGTTCCTACATCAAAAACATGACTCATCTACTTTAAAACATTGTTCCTTTGGACTCAAACTGAAGGATAAAGTGGTTTGCAGCACTGTCCTCTTACAATTGGGAACTGCATTTCAAACCAAAACAGGCTGATGGGATAAAAAGCTTCTCTCTCAACTGGTTGTAAAGTCTCAACTGAAAAGAATTTGAGCCGATTCTTGCAGGTTGTCAGTTCAGGACCATTTGGCAGTAATATGTTGGAACTGAAGAAGATTTGGTTTATTCATTCATGGGATGTGAGCATCGTTGGTAAGGCCAACATTTATTGCCCATCCTCAATGGCCCTTGAGAAGGTGGTGGTGAGTTGCCTGATGCAGTCCATCAGGTGTGGCTACACTCACAGTGCTATTAGAAAGTGACTTCCAGGAATTTGACACAGCAACAATGAAGGAACAGCAATAACGTTCCAAGTTAGGATTTTGTGTGACTTGGAGGGGAACTTGCAGGTAGTAGTGTTCCCATGAGTCTGCTGTCCTTGTCTTTCCAGCTAGTAGGGTTCACAGTTTGGAAGGTGCCTTAGTGACTCGCTGCAGTTCATTTTGTAGATGGTGCACACTGATGCCACTGTGTGCCAGTGCTGGAGGCTGTAAATGTTTAAGGTGTTGGATGGGGTATCAATCAAGTGGGCTGCTTTGTTCTGGATGGTGTCAAGCTTCTTGAGTGTTGATGGAACTGAACTCATCCAGACAAGTGGGGAGTATTCCATCACACTCCTGACTTGTGCCTTGTAGATGATAGACAGGTTTTGGGGAGTCAGGAGGTGAGTTACTTGCCAAAGAATTCATAGCCTTTCACCTGCTCTTGTAGCCACAGTATTTATATGACAGGTCCAATTAAATTTCTGGTCAATCATCTTCTTCCTCAAGGAGAGAGACCAAACAATGGTACAGGACCTGGAAACATTACATGGTGTAGTAGGAGGTAACCTTCAATGCTTAGGGTTACAACACACAGAGTACAGGGAGCATCACACTGCAGCTATGGCATATTATTGCTGAGCTAGGTACTTGATGCTACCCTTAAATGAAGAATGAAAATTGGACCAGCACTAACATTTGTCACATTGAGGAACATTAAACTTCACAAAAAGACACATGAAACAAATATGTTACTTCCCCAACATGCTGAGTAGATAATGTATTTTGTATATAGCTTCCATATTCAAGAACTGATACTGAAATTTATACAAGATATAGGATATGAGGGAAAGATTAGTTTTTACCTAGCATATACCGTATTTTAATGGAAAGGTGTTTGAAAGGAGCCAGACTGTTCAACTTCAATCAGACTAGCATTGGTAAGCAATGAAGGATATGTATCACTTATAAGCCTATTTACAAGATATTGTACATTTCTTGGACTTCATTGCATACAAAATGCATACCTATGTTTTTTTGTTGCCAGGGGTTATTGTTTCTGCAATTTCTCAATTTGACAGAGAAGCAAGAAGCAAGCTCTCAAAATAAACATAATGTTAGTTATGCTGATCTGGGCAAACTTTTGCTTTGACTTTGATTGCTCGCCTATCCTTAGAGTAAGGGTTTTAAAAGAAGTAAGCCTCTGTATTTGTGCAACTAGCAAAAATATCTCAGATGTGGACATTGGCCAACTTTCTGTTTGCAATGTCTCCTCCCAGGTCCTGTTTAAATGAGTAATTAGAAGGCAAAATATGCATTAGTCTTTATTCTTTGCTGATATACTTTGTTTATTCTTTACTGTCGTTTCTCCACCATCAACCATCTCCTTAAACTCTTCATCATTGTTCTCTTCATCCTCACTTCTAGGGACAAATACATGAAACTCATTGGCTACAATGTCACCGAGAGAGAACTTCATGTCCACCAATACAAAAATCTCCCTGGTTCCCGCTGTCTGAATCCCGACTTCTCTTCCATCTCACCCCATTACCTCTTTGAACTCTTCTCATCCCTTGGCCCTTTACCCAGTAACCATCCAATTTCCTTGCCTGGCCCTGAGAATATTTGATATTGAGGAGAGCATTTTCCTTCCTTCAGTGCTGTCATTGCCTTTTGTCACTGCCACTGTCACCATCTGGGAAAATTCAGAAATTCCATCCTCAACTATTCCCTTCCTTTTTTCTCTTTTTGGTCCCTTAACTGTAACATCCTTCAGTTATTAGCAAGGCTTAATGCCTGAAATGTCAACTGGCTTATATTTCCTCCACAGATACTGCCTGATTGGCTGTCTCCAGTGTTTAGTTTTCCCTTTAGATCCACAGCATTTTCAGTGTTTTATAGAAAAGAACATGGTAAGTTAAATTTACTTCATATTATAGGGGGAGAAATTCACTCGTGTATGTCGATGCCTAATTGTGGACTGTGCTGCAGGCCATTGCCTGCACAGAACAACATTGCAGGAGTCCCCCAGGGTAGTGTCGTAGGCCCAACCATCTTCAATTGCTTCAACAATGACCTCCTGCATCCAAAGGTTCAGAAAATGGGGTGATCACTGATGATTGCAATGTTCAGTACCATTCGCAACTCCTCAGATGCTGAAGCGATCCATGTCCACATGCAGCAAAATCCGGACAACATTCAGGTTTGGGATGATAAGCAGCAAGTAACATTCGAGCCACACAAGTGCTAAGCAATGACCATTTCCAACAAGAGAAAATCTAACCATCTGCCTTGACATTCAATGGCATTACCATCACTAGATCCCCCACCATCAACATCCTGAGGATTACCATTGACCTAAACTTCATTAGACGAGCCATATAAATACTGGGGTACATGAGCAGGTCAGAGGCTGGGAATTCCTGACTCCCCAAAACTGGTCCACCATCTACAAAGTACAAGTCAAGATTTTGTCTGAATGGGTGCAGCTCCCACAGTACTCAAGAAGCTCGACACCATCCAGGACAAAGCAACTCGTTTGATCAGAACACCACCCACCACCTCAAACATTCACTCTCACCACCACCGACGCACAGTGGAGCAATGGTGCCAACTACAAGATGCACTGCAGCAACTCACCAAGCCTCATTTTTCAGCACCTTCCAAACCTGTGACCTCTAACACCTAGAAGGGCACGCCAGAGGGAAAAAACAGCTCAGACCAGTACTCTTATTTCCCAGTTTTTATTGGTGTTCCATTTTAAGACATACAAGACCAGTCCGGACCGATATTATTATTTCCCAATTTTTACTGTCTTTCTTTCTGGGAGGGTGGCAGACTGTTGGGAGCACAAGCACCTGCAAGTTTCCCTCCAAGCTATACATCACCTGTCTTGGAACTATGTCGCTGTTCCTTTACTGTTTTGGGGTCAAAATCCTGGAACTCTCTTCCTAACAATGCTGTGTGTAATTCTTTACCTGAGGGACTGCAGTCGTTCAAGGCAGCGCCTCAACACCATCTTCTCAAGATAAAAACAAAAAAACTGCGGATGCTGGAAATCCAAAACAAAAACAGAATTACCTGGAAAAACTCAGCAGGTGTGGCAGCATCGGCGGGGAAGAAAAGAGTTGACATTTCGAGACGTTTCGTTGACTCGAAATGTCAATTCTTCTCTGCCGATGCTGCCAGACCTACTGAGTTTTTCCAGGTAATTCTGTTTTTGTTTACCATCTTCTCAAGGGCAGTTGGGGGTGGGCAATAAATACCAGCCTTACCACAACACTCACATCCCATGAAAGAATAAAAAGTATGCCTGCCAATCATTTAACAATGATAAAAATGGAGAGAACCGCACCAGCTACACAGTTAGCAGCTGTCGCTGAGTTGCTGTAAGTCTGTAGCACTGCTTAAACAAATTTATCTCCCTATATGTATAAGCAGGAGCTTTTGTATTAATGCAGCTGTCTGTATATTTGTCAAAGTCCTTGTTATAAGCAATTTCTTACCTCTGCTGTTCCCTGCTGTTATTGAAACTTCATAAATCGACTAACTGCTTTTGGAAACTCCAGTAATTTCCATGTCCTGGCTTAACCACTCTCTTCATTTGAAATTGGATGACAAGATGAAATTTAAGACTAAAATGCACATTGCATCCTTCACCAATTTAAATTTGTACAAAGTTGTAATCAGAGAGGAGCATTCATTTTAGTCTCGGAAAGTTCACTCAAATCACTGCTTTTCCAGTTTCTGACAATGGTCAACAAATTAGCTCATTCAGATCACAGGAGCCCCTGCAGGTACAACGATGTGGTCATTAGTCGCTTAATCAGTGAGCCACACTCTCCTCAGATCAAACATTTCTTTTGATCCTCGGAACATCAGCCGCTGTCTGCACTCCATCTTAAACTGACGCTAAAAAAACTTCCATGCATTTGCAATGATCACTGTGGTAAAAATGATAAACATTACATCTAGTCCTCCATTCTCAAGAAATAATGCATTTTCAAGCATTTTTTTTCATGAACTGATTTAAAAAGGGAAAAGCTGTGAACGATGTACATTTGAAACAAAAAAAATACCAGAAGCAGCATGGCTGATGGTTTGGGTAAGGAGCTTTTATATTTTCAGCATTTCCATATCTTCAAGGAAATCGCTTGGTAAATGATTGACTTTGATTTGTCTGTTTTAAATTCTATAAAGGTTGCAAATATTCTCCCTTGTAATTTTACTTGTCAAGATAGTAGCCCTGATTTCACCAGCAGCACTACATGATGAATAGTTTTTGTAAACTACAGCGTAGCTACAACCAATCCAAAGGTGCAGGCCATAATTCTCTGGCCCCTGATAGAATGAGTACTTAGCAGGTCGAGACCATTGATACAGATTTTCACTTCTAGGCCAGTGGACAATGTCTGGCCATGAAGAAATTAAAGTTGCAAATTGCAATTTTCAAACACCCGTGCCTGGTCAAGTTTTGCTTGACAGTTATTTGCCTATTTTTTGCCTCCTGTTTTAGGATTCAACCTATGGTGTAAACAAAGCAGGTTCCAAAGCACTAGGAGCCTGAGACAACACTGCAGGATTTCATCTTCAATTTGTTCTTTATCATAAACTATGCTAATAATGAATGTAACCTTCCTTGAATGCTCCATTCATATTACAGAAATTCTTAGTAGCCCAATTCTCTTTCAGGGCAACACTTATACTGTGAATATTGGTCCATGCAGGAGAATTGCACATATGAACTTGCTCCAAAGTTGAAAACACTAATTGTAAATGTGATTTGAACAATAAGTGCAAATCACATTTACAACTTTGGTTAGTCTGACCAACTTTCCCAATCCCAGGGAAGGCCTGTGTAAACTAAAATATAAGCACAAAAAAGTGCAACAAACTGAAAATGAGATTACACTATTCCATAAAAACCAGCAGTAGAAAATAGAACTAGTACATTTCTTTATAAAGAGACACATAAAACAAATATGCTACTCCACAATTTGTCTGCTCATATATAACTCTTTCAAGTACAAACACATTTCCATCCATTTCATAGTTTGCCATAGTGAGATTTGAACTCTTGATAATCTTTTAAATTGCCATTGTGAGATTTGAACTCTTGATCTTGGGGTTATAAACCCAGTACCATAACCACTTGGCTATGTGGCCAAGCCAAAGAGATAGCAGAGCAACTCTTTCGAGTACAAACCCGTTTCCATCTGTTTCAGATGAAGTTACATTGTTTCATAGTTTGCCATTGTGAGATTTGAACTCTTGATAATCTTTTAAACAAAGAGATAGCAGAGCAACTCTTTCAAGTACAAACCCGTTTCCATCTGTTTCAGATGAAGTTACATTGTTTCATAGTTTGCCATTGTGAGATTTGAACTCTTGATAATCTTTTAAACAAAGAGATAGCAGAGCAACTCTTTCAAGTACAAACCCGTTTCCATCTGTTTCAGATGAAGTTACATTGTTTCATAGTTTGCCATTGTGAGATTTGAACTCTTGATTTTTTTTTTATATATATATATAGGCCTCAACTGTAACTCTTTCGAGTACAAACCTGTTTCCATCTGTTTCAGATGAAGTTACATTGTTTCATAGTTTGCCATTGTGAGATTTGAACTCTTGATTTTTTTTTTATATATATATATAGGCCTCAACTGTAACTCTTTCGAGTACAAACCTGTTTCCATCTGTTTCAGATGAAGTTACATTGTTTCCCATTGTGAGATTTGAACTCTTGACCTTGGGGTTACAAACCCAGTACCATAACCACTTGGCTATTTAGGCCAAGCCTTCTGTAACTCTTTCGAGTACAAACACATTTCCATCTGTTTCAGATGAAGTTACATTGTTTCATAGTTTGCCATTGTGAGATTTGAACTCTTGATCTTGGGGTTACAAACCCAGTACCATAACCACTTGGCTATTTAAGCCAAGCTCTGCTCATATATAACTCTTTCGAGTAACAGTTTTGAATTATCAGCAAGCCTGTAACTCTTTCGAGTACAAACACGTTTCCATCTGTTTCAGATGAAGTTACATTGTTTCATAGTTTGCCATTGTGAGATTTGAACTCTTGATACTCTTTTGAGTAAACCTGTTTCCATCTGTTTCAGATGAAGTTACATTGTTTCATAGTTTGCCATTGTGAGATTTGAACTCTTGATACTCTTTTGAGTAAACCTGTTTCCATCTGTTTCAGATGAAGTTACATTGTTTCATAGTTTGCCATTGTGAGATTTGAACTCTTGATCTTGGGGTTACAAACCCAGTACCATAACCACTTGGCTATTTAGGCCAAGCAAAGTACAAACACATTTCCATCTATTTCAGATGAAGTTACATTGTTTCATAGTTTGTCATTGTGAGATTTGAACTCTTGATAGTTTTGCCATCGTGAGATTTGAACTTTTGATCTTGGGGTTACAAACCCAGTACCATAACCACTTGGCTATTTAGGCCAAAAATTACATTGTTTCATACTTTGCCATTGTGAGATTTGAACTCTTGATCTTGGGGTTACAAACCCAGTACCATAACCACTTGGCTATTTAGGCCAAGCAATAAGAGTAACTCTTTTGAGTACAAACACATTTCCATCTATTTCAGATGAAGTTACATTGTTTCATAGTTTGTCATTGTGAGATTTGAACTCTTGATCTTGGGGTTACAAACCCAGTACCATAACCACTTGGCTATTTAGGCCAAGCTCTGCTTGTATCTATAGGAACACAAGTGACTACCCGGTTAATGGCCACCACTTGCACACATTTGAATACTCAATTACTATACAATTAACAGTAATGACCTGATAATCTGTTTATGATGGTGGTGATAGTTAAGGGATGTTGGTTGGACAGGAAAACCTCTCTCTGACCTCACTGGGTCACTTCATTTCGAGTTGCCTCCAGCAGGGTTGCCAGGTAAATGAGCATAATGATTCAGTGGAGACTGGATGAGCTTCTAATTTAGGTGAATATGGGGACTCAACAAAAACAACTAACATCAACATTTCCAAATCTCACCACCAGAAAATATTGAAAATTAATATAAAATATTTCTGAAACTACTAGAAAAGTGTTGGCACATTAAATGCTCTGCAGCACACCATAGGTTGATTTGCTAGGAACTACCTTTAGCAGTGCATTAACAGGCCAGGATCATGAATAAAATGCATTTTTTATCAGGCAGTGACTTTTCTGATTCCGAAGTGCTGCTTTTACTGTCACAATCAACTTATTAAACTGTTCAGTTGAAGAGTTCATCTTAGTTGCCAGGCTTTGAAAGGTCAGCTCATCAACATAACAATGAGCCATAACTCTACTGGTCTTCATTAAACTGAAATCATCTGTCAAGTAGCTTCAATTGAATGCAACCTGTTGACATTTTTCTTTTTCCTTTGTGCCACATCTGTTTAATAGAGAAATCTTTAATGGGATAAAATGAGATGTAACACCATTTCCTAGATTAACCTTTCTCAGTAATGGTGCAGTCAGGCTTATCACACACAGACAGCAAAAGCATCATGATGCTTGGTGGCACTCTACCAACTTCAATGTTTTGTAGATACCAATTTCAGTAGCTAAGAGCTATATTGCTCTCTGTTGGAGAGAAATGTAAGAAACTTAATCAAAATGTTTGAGACACTAATGAAACCACAGGAATGCAGTTTAGAAATGTTGACTCAGAGTGCAATTTTGTTACAGGAATGCAAAAAGCAGTTAATTACAATGCAGCTGCAGTAAAGATCCTTTTAGCACTTCTCGAGCATCTATCAAACCAGTTAATCACAATAATTGTCAAAGAACCTACTTATTGCAAAGAAGGAAAGAGCTTGCATTTTCATACATCTTTCATATCCTGCTGACATCACAATGCACTTCAGATAATGTGTTACTTTTGAAGTGTGGTCATTGTTTTATGTGTCTTTCATTCTTCTGAACTACATAGAATATAAGCCAATTTACTCAGCCTCTTAGCATAGAACAATCCCCTTTACTTGGGACCAATTTAGCAAACCTTTGATTTACCACCTCTGATGCAAGTATATCCTTTCTTAAATGTGGATACCAAAACTGCACCCAGTACTCCAGATGTGGTCTAAGCAAAACCCTGCACAATCCTAGCAGGACTTCTTTATTCCTATACTGCAATGCAAAAGCCAACCAGCTATTTGCTTTCCTAATTGTTTGCTGTGCTTGCATGCTAACTTTCTGCATTTCTTGTACAAGCACACCCAAGTCTCTTTGAACATCAACACTTACAACTTTCTCATCAAACTGTGTCTTGAGCATATTAAATGACTGAATTTCCACAGCTGTCTAGAGTAAAGAATTCCAAAGATTCACCACCCTCTGGGTGAAGAAATTCCTCCACACCTCAGTTCTCAATGGCCTACCTCTTATTCTGAGACCATGTCCCCTGGTTCCAGAATTCCACCACACTGCCACCACCACCCCCCAACCTCCCCACCATCCCGCCAACCCCCTGGCCAGGGGAAATATCTTTAATATCTTTCCTGCAACTACCCTGTCGAGCCCTGTAAGAATTTTGTATGCTTCTATGAGATCACATCTCTTTCTTCTAAACCCAAGAGAATATAGGCCCAGTCTCCTCATAAGACAATAGGACAGTTAGCCCTTTCTTATTGCACAATAGTAGATCTAAAATAAGCCATTCTCTAGTTGGTTCCTCAGCATACTGTTCTAGAAAACTATCCCATATACCTCCCATCAGGTAATTCTGAAGCTATTTAGACATTGGGATTGATTTTCTAATCACAACTTTTCATAACTAATGTCAAAATGTGGACGGCCAAACGATTTTTTTGCTGAAATCTCTGAATAGCGAAGGAAATAGATGGTAACAAAAGGCTGCTTTTCCTGCCAATGCTGTACATGCTCTGAGTATGCACAGTTTGAGCATGTTGCTACCTGACATCATTTGCAGCACCTGAGTAGACAGCAGCCAGGACCAAAGATGGCACTGCTGAAATCATCACAGCTGAATGGCAGCATCCTTTTAATGGGCACTTTGAAAGAAATGTGAAACTGTATTCATTTGTACTCACCCATTGTGGTTTATTTAAATTATAACAAACATAAAAAAAAGGCACAAATTTAAGGCAAGACACTGCACTCTCTTCGTCATGGACACCAATATGTGGAATAAATCACAGCTGCTTGTAACCAGAATTCATATAGTTTGTTGGCTTGAAAAAAGTGCATTTTTGCAAGGAATAATTGCGGAGCTGCCTATGGAACAAGGAGTGATAGTAAGTCGTTGGGTTTTAATGTGAAAACTGTATTCTGTCCGCCATCCATAAAGCCTGGCAGAAACATATGGTGGCATGTGCTTAATCACAACAGCCATTACATAAGCAAGGATTGACAGGGGATCCCCAAAGAGTGTTTGTCCAGGGAGAGGAGGGAGGGGATGGGGGTGAGGAGGAACGGATGGGGATCCCAATAAATACTGCCCAAAATTCCCTATGGACACCCTATGCCTACTGACACACTCCCCGGGAACTGCTGAATTTTGAAATTCACGCATGCGCAACCTTTCTGATGTTGCCACGCCGTGCAGCCCTTAATTGCTCATGGGCAGAGGTCCATGCAGCATAGACTGATACTGGCAGTCTGGGCGCCGCGGAATGACGTCAGTAGATTTCCGCGCATGTGCGGGCCTGTGCACATGCTCAAACTGTCATCTTGCATTGATAGGAGACACAGTAGTAACAAAAGTATGGAGGCTGGAGGTGGAATCCCTCAAGAAGTAATGAAGTGATAGAGAACCTGGGCATGTGACAATGACCCTGAACACCAGGAGGGTGGACTTCTCCCTTACCAGAGAGAAGTAGGAGTAGCCGGCATTTTCTTTTCCAGGCTAGTGGAGAGTCTCAATGCTGCAGGGAACCATCGACTGCATGCATATGGCTCTGTAGGCCCCATATGTTCATGGAGGAATATATCTCCATGAATGTATAGTTGGTGGGCAACCATGCATAGAACATCACATCAGTGAATGCCCGTTATCTTGACAGTAGTCATGTTTATGACACAGTAGTTGGTAAAGGCTGAGTTGTTTAAATCCTAGAGGGAAACATGAACAACTGTCATAACCTATATTTTCAATTGGTATGTTTGAGATGCAGTTCTGAATTCAGGAATAAAACCACCAAGCCTCAAGAGGCTTTTTTATATAAAACTAAATTAAACATTTATCAATTTAACAACAAATTAAACACAAACACATACACATGTCTGCAAATTACAACCATAATAACTTTAAAACAAATCCCCAAATTAATCCCTCCCAGGTAAATCTTTGCCAAGGCAACAATAACCCATAGACTTTAAACAGATACCAGGCAAAGCACAGAGATAAAAACAAAAAAACTGCGGATGCTGGAAATCCAAAACAAAAACAGAATTACCTGGAAAAACTCAGCAGGTCTGGCAGCATCGGCGGAGAAGAAAAGAGTTGACAGCTGAAATATAAGCTGGTTTAAGGTGTGTGTGTGGGGGGCGGAGAGATAGAGAGACAGAGAGGTGGAGGGGGTTGGTGTGGTTGTAGCGACAAACAAGCAGTGATAGAAGCAGATCATCAAAAGATGTCAACAACAATAGTACAATAGAACACATAGGTGTTAAAGTTAAAGTTGGTGATATTATCTAAACGAATGTGCTAATTAAGAATGGATGGTAGGGCACTCAAGGTATAGCTCTAGTGGGTTTTTTTTTTATATAATGGAAATAGGTGGGAAAAGGAAAATCTTTATAATTTATTGGGAAAAAAAAAAGGGGGAAACAGAAAGGGGGTGGGGATGGGGGAGGGGACTCACGACCTAAAGTTGTTGAATTCAATATTCAGTCCGGAAGGCTGTAAAGTCCCTAGTCGGAAGATGAGGTGTTGTTCCTCCAGTTTGCGTTGGGCTTCACTGGAACAATGCAGCAAGCCAAGGACAGACATGTGGGCAAGAGAGCAGGGTGGAGTGTTAAAATGGCAAGCGACAGGGAGGTTTGGGTTATTCTTGCGGACAGACCGCAGGTGTTCTGCAAAGCGGTCGCCCAGTTTACGTTTGGTCTCTCCAATGTAGAGGAGACCACATTGGGAGCAACGAATGCAGTAGACTAAGTTGGGGGAAATGCAAGTGAAATGCTGCTTCACTTGAAAGGAGTGTTTGGGTCCTTGGACGGTGAGGAGAGAGGAAGTGAAGGGGCAGGTGTTGCATCTTTTGCGTGGGCAAGGGGTTGTGCCATAGGAGGGGGTTGAGGAGTAGGGGGTGATGGAGGAGTGGACCAGGGTGTCCCGGAGGGAGCGATCCCTACGGAATGCCGATAAGGGGGGTGAAGGGAAGATGTGTTTGGTAGTGGCATCATGCTGGAGTTGGCGGAAATGGCGGAGGATGATCCTTTGAATGCGGAGGCTGGTGGGGTGATAAGTGAGGACAAGGGGGACCCTATCATGTTTCTGGGAGGGAGGAGAAGGAGTGAGGGCGGATGCGCGGGAGATGGGCCGGACACGGTTGAGGGCCCTGTCAACGACCGTGGGTGGAAAACCTCGGTTAAGGAAGAAGGAGGACAT
The DNA here is from genome assembly GCF_017639515.1 of Carcharodon carcharias. NCBI lineage: Eukaryota > Metazoa > Chordata > Chondrichthyes > Lamniformes > Lamnidae > Carcharodon > Carcharodon carcharias. Next base: position 61,538,214 of record NC_054480.1, on the reverse strand, counting down.
GTCAGAGGAACTGTTTTTGAATGTAGCATCATCGGAACAGATGCGACGGAGGCGAAGGAACTGAGAGAATGGGATGGAGTCCTTACAGGACTTACATCCACCACTACTCTCCTCCGTCTTGCTGAACTTGTTCTCACGCTGAACAATTTCTCCTTCAACTCCTCTCACTTCCTCCAAATAAAAGGTGTGGCTATGGGTACCCGCATGGGCCCCAGCTATGCCTGTCTCTTTATGGGGTATGTGGAACATTCCTTGTTGCAGTCCTACTCCGGCCCCCTTCCACAACTCTTTCTCCGGTACATCGATGATTATTTCGGTGCTGCTTCATGCTCTCGTCAGGACTTGGAAAAATTTATTAATTTTGCTTCCAATCTCCACCCCTCCATCATTTTCACGTGGTCCATCTCTGACACTTCCCTTCCCTTCCTTGACCTCTCTGTCTCAATCTCTGGTGATAGACTGTCCACCAATATCCATTACAAACCCACCGACACCCACAGCTATCTCGACTACAGCTCCTCACACCCCACTTCCTGTAAGGACTCCATCCCATTCTCTCAGTTCCTTCGCCTCCGTCGCATCTGTTCCGATGATGCTACATTCAAAAACAGTTCCTCTGACATGTCCTCCTTCTTCCTTAACCGAGGTTTTCCACCCACGGTCGTTGACAGGGCCCTCAACCGTGTCCGGCCCATCTCCCGCGCATCCGCCCTCACTCCTTCTCCTCCCTCCCAGAAACATGATAGGGTCCCCCTTGTCCTCACTTATCACCCCACCAGCCTCCGCATTCAAAGGATCATCCTCCGCCATTTCCGCCAACTCCAGCATGATGCCACTACCAAACACATCTTCCCTTCACCCCCCTTATCGGCATTCCGTAGGGATCGCTCCCTCCGGGACACCCTGGTCCACTCCTCCATCACCCCCTACTCCTCAACCCCCTCCTATGGCACAACCCCTTGCCCACGCAAAAGATGCAACACCTGCCCCTTCACTTCCTCTCTCCTCACCGTCCAAGGACCCAAACACTCCTTTCAAGTGAAGCAGCATTTCACTTGCATTTCCCCCAACTTAGTCTACTGCATTCGTTGCTCCCAATGTGGTCTCCTCTACATTGGAGAGACCAAACGTAAACTGGGCGACCGCTTTGCAGAACACCTGCGGTCTGTCCGCAAGAATAACCCAAACCTCCCTGTCGCTTGCCATTTTAACACTCCACCCTGCTCTCTTGCCCACATGTCTGTCCTTGGCTTGCTGCATTGTTCCAGTGAAGCCCAACGCAAACTGGAGGAACAACACCTCATCTTCCGACTAGGGACTTTACAGCCTTCCGGACTGAATATTGAATTCAACAACTTTAGGTCGTGAGTCCCCTCCCCCATCCCCACCCCCTTTCTGTTTCCCCCTTTTTTTTTTTCCCAATAAATTATAAAGATTTTCCTTTTCCCACCTATTTCCATTATATAAAAAAAAAACCCACTAGAGCTATACCTTGAGTGCCCTGCCATCCATTCTTAATTAGCACATTCGTTTAGATAATATCACCAACTTTAACTTTAACACCTATGTGTTCTATTGTACTATTGTTGTTGACATCTTTTGATGATCTGCTTCTATCACTGCTTGTTTGTCGCTACAACCACACCAACCCCCTCCACCTCTCTGTCTCTCTATCTCTCCGCCCCCCACACACACACCTTAAACCAGCTTATATTTCAGCTCTTTCCTGGACTCGAACTCAAGTTCTGTCGAAGGGTCATGAGGACTCGAAACGTCAACTCTTTTCTTCTCCGCCGATGCTGCCAGACCTGCTGAGTTTTTCCAGGTAATTCTGTTTTTGACCAGGCAAAGCACATTTGACCTTACAAATTCAAAATGAGGTTCCTTGCAATTTGGTTCCTTTGCAGATACATCTGAAGGCTTACAGTCTGGTTAGATTGTAAATAGCTCTGACTTATACACACAAACTCCTTTCTGTTTATACCTAGCTTCCCCTTTGAATGTAAATTTTACATTGTATTACGATGTTTTTTAAATGTTACCTCTCCTGACAATAATGCTTTCATTCCACCAATTTTATTAGTAATATAAACACATTGCTTGGTGTCCCCCAGCTAGGTGCAAAACTTTATTCCCACTCTTCAATGTTTTGTTCAACAATTGCAAATGTACACTTTACTTTCTTCTCCTTATGTTTATCTAATTAACATCTCAAAACTACTATACATCAAAGCACCCAGACTAGCTAGCTTTAATCCAATTAAGCAAAACACAGATACACACTCAGACACAAACATAGACACATACCCTATAACAATTCCAATTTAAAAACAATTTCCAATAACATTATAGACATTAATATCTCTTCATGACAGTCATGAAGCCTTGAGTATGAAGCAGTCAGCCATACCAATTGTATTTGAGTCACCATGACAAACCAGTGAGTGGCTGCTTGGTGACAATGCCTACCCATTCTTCACCTGGCTACTCTCCTGTGTCACTCGACCATGCATAGGCAGCACACCTACAATGAGAGCCATGCTGCCACCAGGATCATCATGGAGCAAACCATTGGCATTCTGAAACAATACATTTAAGAGACGGTGGGCTGCCTTTAAGAAGCACAGGCTAGCTGTGAAACATGCTAGTCAAGCAGGTACCTGTGCCTCTGCTGAAAATGGAGCCAGTCAGAAATGCTTTTCACACTGGACTGCATGTCATAATTGTCAGAATGAGCAGGCAGCATAAAGTTTGTATGTCACCTTACTTTGACCCAGCATGGGGTAATTGTGCATCATGATCCTGACAGCCCCAATCGACCTAATCTAAACTTTAGCAAAACTAATGAGTGACTGTCATTCCGCTACTATTTATGAAGTATATAAGTAGTTATTGGGCAGGAAATGCATACAGGGTGGAATCATACCTGATATTTTCTTTGCAGCTGGTCGAAATTAATTGAAAGAGTTTATCATTACTAGCTAATAGCCTCAGCTGCTAAGAAAAACATTACGTTCTGTTTTGAAGAACCCAACTCTCAGGGATGATTTTCACCTTCACTGTCAAGCAGGAACTGAGGAAAATCTCTGTAACACTTTCCCACTTCCAAGCTGGCTGCCACAATTTTTGATATGTGGGCCTTGAAATAAATGACCCAGGCACCCATTGCAAAGAGATGGATACCACATTAACCTAGGCAAATTATGGTCCTACAATATGATGCATCAACATACCATATACAAACCACCCACTTGTATTTGGCAATGAACAGCCTAACCATTGGCCTTAAGGAGACTGCCCTGTGAATGTTTTTTAATAGTTTATTGATGGGCCGAGGAGGAGCATCAAGCATCACCTCCCCTCTGCCTCTTATTACTTACCGTGACCGATAGGTTCCTACTGTACAACCACCACCCCAGTCCCAGTCCCTCATAACAACCACTATTTGGAGAATCTACAAGCATTTATTTAACAAATTATATTTAAATGAGAGCTGCCCATGAAAATAATTGTGGTCACCCAAGATGTGAGCAGCTGCTCGCTCTGTCCACCACCTACCTGATGGAAGCATGCATATGAAGGTCTAATCCTGTGGATAAAATTAGCATTTTTGGAATTTCTTGATAGATCCAATGAGGGAACTAGAGGAATGAGTGCCTGCTGGCTATCAGACCAAGAGAAGATGACTGAGACAGTCAAGATATCACTGACTAAATGGTTAAACTTTGATAAACAGAATTAATAAGCCACTATTGAAAAGCCTTACATTTAGCCTGGCACAGAAGAAATGTGATAATGTAGAACAAATGACCTTGCTTTCTATAATGTTGCTTAACCAATGACATAACACTGCTCCGTCTCATCCACCAGCACTTCCTTCAGTGCACTCCCAAGGTGTTGACTTGTGAAGCACATTATCAGCAGGTTATTGTACATTTATTATTATATCACTGTAGCCCAAGAATGGAATCCATTCTGTGCAATGACGGGTCAATAAATGTACTCAATATAAACATGCTAAACCCATTTATACAAACTCCACTTTTTTCTTTCTATACAGTCTTTTATATGGTTGAAATTAACTATATATCAAGCACTAATCTGGAAAATCAATTAATTTGGGACTTTGCTGCACAAAGCAGTCTTATCCTGCTGCATATGACTGCCATGATTTTCTTTTTCAATTTTTTTTTAAGCATTTAAATCACGCTGCCTTAGCCTTTATACTATTTAATTAAGTGAGATGAACCATACTCGCATTCTTGAAGAAGATTGAAGTCAAAGCCAGAAAAAGCCATTTAGGATCACATTGATTCGAATTATATCATTTCTCACCTTGTAAAGGGGGATTTAGCCATTACGTGAGCTTGTAAATTGAAAATGATTGAGACATGGAAAGTGGGACCTGTAAAAGTCAGACAGGTTGCACCTAACTGGGCTGGGACCAATATCATGCTGGGGAGATTTGCTAGTGTTGTTGAAGAGAGTTTAAAATAGCTTGACAGAGGAATGGAAATGTGAGCATAGTTTCAGAACTGTGCTCGGTTCTGGTCACCACATTACAGGTAGGATGTAATTGCCCTAGAGGGGGTGGTAATGGTGATCTGCCCAAGGCCTGGTCCTCTGTTCATGTCTCCATAACTCGTAGTGCTGGGCTTGCCTCTTCAGTTGCTTGTAACAGCCTCCCATTTTCAACTTTAATGAGAATTGGGCAATCATGACCAGGGAAAGAATACATGAGGAGATTTCCCCTTCCCTTCTTCACCTGTACTTAAAGAAAGCACACGCCCTCTTTCCAAAGAATCTTCAACCTGTAAGCAGCAATTGTGCCCCATGATGTTCTAGCTCTTTCGCCATTATCATTGAAAATTATTTGGTTCCACCATTGTTCATGGTTCGTAACCCTCAGCATGGGACCCTTGCCTGGGCCTGGGATAATGAACAAAAGGTCATGAACAACCATCCCCTGAGGTCTCAGTTGAACCTATCATCCCAACTCATACAAAGGAGATTTACAAGGATGTTGCCAGGAGTGAACAGTTTTAGCTATGAACAGCGATTGGTTAGACTGGGATTGTTTCTTTGAAACAGAAGTAGCTGAGGGGATACTTAATGGAAGGGTATAACATTATGGGTAGAATGGATAGGATTCCATTAGCAGAGAGGTCAATAACCAGGGGGCATGGATTTACAATAATTGGTAGAAAGATTAGAGGGGAATTCAGGATTAATTTTTTTCATCCAGATGGTGGGGATTTGAAACTCATTGACTGAAAGAGTGATAGAGGCAGAAACCTTCATCAAGTTTAAAAAAAAAACTTGCTTATGCATTTGATGCACTGTAACCTGCAGGATTACGGACCAAGAGTTGGAAGGTGGAAATAGACTGGATAGGTCTTTATCAGCTGGCATGTACATAATGAGATGAATGACCTCCCTTTGTGCCATAAATCTTACTCTATTTCTGTTATATTTCTATGGCCAGAATTTTACGCTCTAGGAGCAGGTGTGCGGCTGACCCAAACTCGTGTTAAATCACGCAAGAAAACATTGGGTATGCGTCCCAATGTCATCATGCCGTCGTGCCATATTACAGTCATCAGGTGTGCGCGAGAGTCGGAAGCATTCCCGCTAACGATTAAATGGGCAATTAAGCCCATTAAAGAGGTAATTGTAGGAAATTTTACATGGCCTGTGTGATTTTGCAGTCAGCACATGGCCAGGCACCATCCCGTTTTTAATTGAAACTCAATCCAGGGCAGGATAAAAGTTGACCAGAGACTTTGCCATGTGAATAGGTAGGAATTTAGGAAAGAGTTAGTTATAGGTGGTTTTCTGATAGTTAATGGCATTTCCTGTGTTTTCTGTAGGACTCTTTGGCTTACAAGCTTTCTCAAAGGCTTTCTGCTGAGTGCACCCTCCAGGGCACTATCCTATGCTATCTGTAGTCCAGCAAATGGGGATTCTCTGTTCTGCTGGAGGAACCTCCTCTGAAGAGGAGGAGAGGGCTAGAAGGGAGAGCAGGGCTGGTGTCTACAGGCAATGCCCCAGACAGCAAACTGTGGGAAGAGAGACACAGCCAGAGGGGGTGCAGGGCCATCAGGAAATGCAAGGCAGAAGGGTCAGCAGAAGACACCATTATCCTGCAGCCAGTGCTCCAGCTGCCTGAACATGTCTGAGAACCGGTGCCGAAGGAGGCTCTGCCTCTCTAGGAAGACTGTGACTTAGCTCCATATGCCAGATAATTGGGCCAGAGATCGGCTCAAACAGTGTAAGTGGCCACCCCATACCAGTGGTTTTTAAGGTAACAGTGACCCTAAAGTTTTTCACCTCCAGTTTCTTCCAATGGTCAGTGGGAGAGCTATGTGGTGTTTCCCAATCTGCTACCCACAGCTGCATCAAACTGGTCACTGACATTCTGTTCAGAGAGGTCATGAGCTTCATTCATTTCTGGAGCAACTGAAGGCAGCCAGGCTGAGCGAACCAGAGACTTTGCTGCAATTGCTGGGTTCCCCTGCATCCATGCTGCCATAGATTGTACTCATGTGGCCATAAAGGCACCAGTGGGTGAAATGGGTGCCTTCATCAACAGAATGGGGTTCCACTCCATCAATGTCTATATTGCCTGTGACTACAAGACACAGGCTTTGCAGATCTGCGCCAGGTACCTGGGCAGCCCCCATGATCTGTACATCCTACGGCACTTCCAGGTATCAAGGCTCTTTGTTGCTCCAGTTCAGCTGGATGATTAGCCATCCCAGAGGTGACAAAGGCTATCCCTGGAAAGATGGCTCATGATGCCACTCAGACACCTAAGGACAGAATCAGAGGGGAAGTACAATAGGAGTCATGGCTCTACAAGGGCAATAACTGAGAGGACCACTGGGAATCAGCATAGCTTCATGAATGGGAAATCGTGCCTGACAAATTTATTAGAATTCTTTGAGGACGCCACAAGCAGGATAGATAAAGGGGAAGCAGTAGATGTAATATATTTGGATTTCCAAAGGTGTTCGATTAGGTACTGCACATAAGGCTACTTAATAAGGTAACTAATAGAAGGCAGGGAGTTGGGATAAAGAGAGCATTCTCAGGATGACACCTGTAACTAGTGGAGTGCCACAGGGATCAGTGCTGGGGCCACAATTATTTACAATATATATTAATGACTTAGATGAGGGAAATGAATGTACTATCGGCAAATTTGCAATGATACAAAAATAGATGGGAAGGGAAGTGGTGAGGATGATACAAGGAGCCTACAGAGGGATATGGACAGGTTATATGAGTGGGCAAAAAAATGGCAGATGGAATATAATGTGGGAAAATGTGAGATTATACACTTTGGCAGGAAGAATAAAGGAGCTGAATATTATTTAAATGGAGAAAGACTGCAGAAAGCTGCAGCACAGAGGAATTTGGGAGGTCCTCATGCATGAATCACAAAAAGCTAACATACAAGTTCAGCAGGTAATAGGGATGGCAAATGGAATGTTGGCCTTTATTTCAAAGGGAATGGAGTATAAGAACAGGGAAGTCTTGCTAAAGCAATATATGCATGAGTTAAACCACACCTAGAATACTGTGACCAGTTTTGGTCCCCTTATCTAAGGAAAGATATAATGGCATTGGAGGCAGTCCAGAGAAGGTTCATGAGGTTGATCCTGGGTATGGAGGGTTTTTCTTATGAGGTGAGGGTGAGTAGGTTGGGCCTGTACTCATTGGAGTTTAGAAGAATGAAAGGCAACCTTATTGAAACATATAAATTCTTAGGGACTTGACAGGGTAGATGCTGAGAGGTTGTTTCCCCTTGTGGGAGAGTCTAGAGCCAGAGGCCATAATCTCAGAGCAAGGGGTTGCCCATTTAAAATAGAGATGAGGAGAAATTTCTTCTCTCAGAGGGCTATAGAGGGCTGGGTCGTTAAGTATATTCAAGGTGGAGATGGCCAGATTTTTAATCAGTAACGAAATCAAGTGTTATGGGGAAAAGGCAGGAAAGTGGAGTTGAGGATTATCAGATCAGCCATGATCTCATTTAATGTTGGAGCAGACTCAATGGGCTGAGTGGCCTACTTTTGCTGCTACATCTTATGGTCTTATGGACTGCTCAAGATGAGATTTTGCTGCCTAGACCGATTGGGGGAACACTGTAATACCTTCCAGAGCACATCTCGCTTATTATCGTTGTGCACTACGCATTGCACAATCTGGCTCTGTCAAGGGGAGCCTTTCAGAAGTTGAAGACAGCTAGGCAGCTCCCCAGGCTACAGAGGATGACTCAACTGATGGGTTTGATGAGGAGCCAGAGGAGGCTCAAGGTAAGGACATGGCTGCAGAAGTGATGAACCTTGTGGGAGGCAGGGAGACCAGGGAGGCCTTGATTCTTCATTCATTCAGCTTGGCATCCAAGGCATGGCTTGAGAGTGAGGGCAAGGGTGATGCCTGCTTACTAAACATTCCTGATGAGGCCATCCTGTCACCCCTATGTCAAGTAACTACCTCCAAATAAAGTTTGCAGCCTTCCCATCTGTCACAATCCACTCCCCTGCCCATTACCTATGAAGAACATGAAGCACATTTAGACCATGACACATAATGACATCTTTAAATGGTGGCCATGTTTATATAATTTAAACACGGAATACATAGCAACTGAAGCTATGTTGCTCATGCCAACCCCTCTTGTGTTTGTAATGCTTTAAACTTCTGCTTGGGAGTGCTGTGTCTTGGTAACCCCCATCCCCCAACCCGCTGGCAGCAGTATTGGAGTCAGCCTGCTGACTGATGTCCTGTCTGTCCTGATGATCTTGACTGACATCCTCTGGCTGGCAGAGCCTGTGCAGGCATACCTGGGAGGGAGCATCCAGCGCCATGGCTGGGCACTCCTCAGCCATCAAGACTCATCAGATGCCACAGACACTGGCAGAAGGGTGGAGGTGCTGCTGCCTTCATCTGGAGTGCCCTGAGAGGAAGCTGCAGATGAGACAGACAGCTTATCTGCCAGCATGAGGCTCATCTGGACCTCCCTGCTCACTAATGATGGATGGGCACCTAGCAGAGAGACTAGATGCCTTATCCAGCTCTCACATTGGCAGTGACCTGCTAAGGTCACAGCCAGTGTGTGGGCTTGCAGTCTGAGCATAACCCCTGGAGCCCCTGATTCCATTCCTGGAGCTGCCTCTCCATGAGAGTTGCCACTCTCTCTATGGAGGAGGCTGTGCGCTCGAAGGTCCAGGTCAACACAGTGCTCACACTCCACATGGACTCTTCCAAGGCTTAGACCATGGCATGCACACCCGCAGGGATCTCTGCCAGATCTTCTCGCGAATCCCACTGGACATCCAGCATCTGCCACCTGATGGATAACTCCAGAGTCTTATCATCTGCCTGGGACTCAGCATGGTCCTGGTCTCCAGCGGTCCTCCGACTACCAGCACCCTGAACACTCTCTGTCCTCCACCAGCTCCTCATGCAAGTGTGATGTGCCCTCACCACTGTACACTACTTTCTGACCCGATGCACCATTGACCACAGACGTGCCTACATTGGTGCTTGGAATGGAGAGACGATGTGACATGGGTGCATCTGCCCCATGGTTCCTTGGGTGTCGGGGGGGGTGTCCTCGAGATCTCTCAGGCATCATGAGAATCTGAGGGGAGAGATTATGTCAGCTGATTGCTTTGTAACAAAATGACTGTGCATGCACTTGTCACAATGGACAATGCCTCACTGAGACACCGTGATTGGACAGGCAATGAGGACTTTAGGTTTGAACTTCTCATTGGAGATGTCAGGGTCCTACAGCCCTTACATACTCCCCCAGTCTCTCACCTGACTAGTGGATTCTCACCATCATCTGAGACTCCTGCCCCTCCATAGCCTTTGGATCTTGCTTGCATTTCATGCCCAGGGCGTCCATCTTAAACTTGGATGCAGGTTGGGCACCCCACCACCCATTCATGCACACTCCAGTGTATTATGGCTTCTCTTCTCCTGTGTATTTATTAGTGAACCCTCTACCTGGCACACCATGCCAGCCTCACACCTCCTCCCCATCCCCACTGCAAGGAGACCCAGGTTGAGGTGCCCATCAGATTAGCACACCTCACCCTTGTATACATCCAAGGCAAGTGAGCACATCTCCCAGCCTTGGCTGGCACAGGGGTTTGTGCCATTTGGCATTCTGCATCTCACACCGCTGAGCGCCACAAAGAATCGCCACCCTCCAAGACATTTATACACATTTCCCTGCCGACTTGGTACACACCTTTGCGGAGTGCATAAGATCATTGAACCTTTTTCAGCACTGGATCCATGTGTGATGCACAACATTATGCCTGCTCACCTGGGCAGCTATCTCTGTCTAGGTCCTCTTCATCTGATGGGGTGGCCTCCTCTTGCCACCCCATGTCATGAGGATGTCACACCGGGCACTCACTGACTCCACGAGAGTGCGTAGGCACTCATCAGAGAACTAGGGGGCAGAGTGCCCACCAGCATTGCCCCTCCCCCCACATGGCATTCCCAGAGGGTGCTGAGGTCATAACTCCTCCCAAGTAGAAAATCTTATACTCTCTCGTGGACAGCTCTCTGAGGCTCCTCGCCAACACCTGGCAACCTTCAGGGAGCTGTCGGTGCTCTTTTAAAACCCTTCCGGGTCACCATTGGACTTGGCACCCGCCACACTGCTGCCCCCATCGGCAACATTGATCCAATATCTGGGCATGTTTCAGACTGGCCAGCCTTTAATTGGCCAGCTAGTGTGAAATCACACCTGGGTTGCAATTGCGGGCAGGAGATATGTGCCTTTTTCCAATTCTGGCCTCTTGATCATTCTGATTTTAATCACTCTTCCATTGGTGGCCCTGCCTTCAGCTGCCCAGATCCTAAACAATGAAATTTCCTCCCTAAATCTCAGCAACTCCCTTTCCTTTACTTCTTTGAGATGCTCCTTAAAACCTATCTCTTTGACCAAGCTTTAGGTCATTAGTCCAAATATTTTCTCCAATGAAAGGTGTCATATTTTGTCTGGTAACATTTCAGAGAAGTGCCTTGGGGGGATTTACGACATTAAAGGTGCTGCATGAATGAAAGATGTTGTTGTTTACATTGACTGTTCTGAGAAAACATTTTGTATTATTCTTAGTTTGGGAAGAGTGAATGTACAACTTCGACATTTTTATTCTTTCTATATTAGCAAATCTGCATGACTTGCTCACAAGAATGATTCCAGGGATGAGGTACTCCAGTTATGCAGAAAAACTGGAGAAGTTGGGGCTGTTCTGATTGGAAAAGAGAAGGCTGAGAAGAGATTTGATACAGGTATTCAAAACTGTGAGGGATCTAGACAGAGTTGAGAGGGAGAAACTGATCCCATTAGTGGAAGGATTGAGAACAAGGGAACACAGATTTAATATAATTCACAAAAGAAGCAACAGTGACACGAGGAAAATCTTTTTCATGCAGTGAGTGGTTAGGACCTGGAATGCACTGCATAAGGATATGGCAGAGGCAGGGTCAATTGAGGCTTTCAAAAGGGAATTGGATCATTATCTGAAAAGGAAAAAAATTGCAGGGCTATGGGGAAAGGCAGAGAAGTGACACTAGGTGAATTACTCCTCCAGAGGGCCAGCATTGGCATGATGGGTCAAATGGGCTCCATCTGTGCTACAATCATTCTTCTATCATTCTAATGAGACAGAACCTGCACTGTGACAGCAACACCTCTCCACTGCTCTGTCTCTCTCGCACTCTCACAATTAGACACAGGAGTCAGTTAGATTAATGACTCTTTTCTAGTCTTAGGAGCGGTCTCCATTGCTGCCACATACAAAATCAGACAAAAAGTCACAGACGTAATATAAAAATTCTGCATTTGTCTAATATGTACTTGTAAATTAAGCACATAAAGCAGATTAAAGTATTTTAACCAAAAGCTTTTTTTCTAAATGCAGGTTTGAACATTAATATTTTGCCTGATCATTCCTTTAATATTTCCTTTATAAATGGAGATATAAAATACAATATGCTGTGAAGAAATAACATAAATTATCCTTCTCTTCAGAAATGGTTAAGTGCAATATCAAGGGGACTGGTGGTTAGTCTTTCAGAATCCAAGAGTTCCCTAGGATATAGCTGGATACAGATACCCAACTGCGGTAAATCAGCAGCCCTTGTGGGGTAGGCAGTAGCACAATTAATTTGTTTCAGGACAGCAGGTGCATATATCATTGCAGGTCCATTTTTGGTGCTTTCCTGGACCAAACTGATGGAATATTGTCATGAACACAGCCGATGTTAATAGCTGCGGAAACCAAATCCCAGAGGGAGACTTGGTTCATGGGCCATACCATTTCTTTTGTATTCTGAAAATGAGAAGATGACATCCAGTAACACTTCTGGGATTTTAAATTTAAAGGAAAAGTTTTATTAATAAGAATAAAAGAAAACTTAAGCACACAAGTTTACAGTTACACAATTAAAAATTAGCTCCACAAAATATTCCCCCCAAAGGCTCCCATAATTGGTCAGACTCACAAGTAAACACCTTCAGATAACACTCTGTCATAATTGTTTAACTATAAAAATCTAGAAAAATTACCCAAGGCAAACTGCTGTAACTTTAATAGAGACATACCACAGGATCTCTTAACCTCTTTCCCATTCTGCTGCAGAAATCCAGGACTTTAGAACACAACTGCTTTTTGCAGCCCAAGACTTTTCTGGCTTGACTGGATGGCTGATTCAAACTACATCTTCTCCCAGACTAGAGCTACAGTTAATAGCTCCCAGCTCAGCTACAGTAAACAGTTACATCTCACAGCTACCTTAAGCTTTCCACAGTAACTCTAAAATACAATTTTTCCCCTTTCATCTCAGGTTCCATTGTTCTCACTAAGATAAAAGCAAAATACTGCAGATGCTGGAAATCTGAAATAAAAACAGAAAATGTGGGAAAAATTCAGCAGGTCTGGCAGAATCTGTGGAGAGAAAAACAGAGTTAACATTTCAAGTCCATATGACTCTTCTTTAGAGCTAAAGAGGAGTAGAAGTATATAGGAATTTATACTATTTGAGGGGCTTGTGGAGCAGGTAAAGCAGGATAGGAGGTCAGTGATATGTGGGGGCTAAGGAGAGATTCACAAAAATGTCATGAGCACAAGACAAAGGGAGTGTTTGTGGTAGGGTTAAGGGCTAAAGAAGGTGCTGATAGGGGCATAAAGGTAGGAAAGCAGAATGTGCGAATAGTAGAACAAGTGTCAGCACTCTGTGAAAGACAAACATGGAACAGTGACAGATGGCCCTTTTGTGTAGGAGTGGGTGGGGGAGGGGCGGTAGTTCGGGAAAAATGATAGAAAAAGGAATAAAAAAGGGGGACCATCCACCTCTTCCCATCCCTCTGACCCCATCCCTTCTTCTAATCCTAGCCCTTGCCATGTATTCACCATACCCCCGACCTTCCCTTCTCTGATGCTGAATGTTCTGTACTCAGCAAAAAAGACAGTTTCATATCTTTACGCCCTCACTTCAATGAATTTTGGGCTTGGCATGATGCTGAACTCTTCTTCTGCCATCTTCATCTCCATGCTCACTTCTTTGATCAGGAGTCCTCTCCCCATTCAATAGACCTTTTCACCTGCCTCCAGTTTTCTTCCTCCACTTAGACCCCTCCCCCTGGCCTCTTACCTACTCTTAATAGTTTCATTGACAACTGTTCGTGTAACATCGGCCATCTCAATTTCTCTGCTCCTCTCACCTACTCCAACCAGTCTCCTTCTGAACTTGCCGCACTCTGTTCTCTCAGGTCCAATCCTGACTTTGTTATCAAATCTGCCAACAAGGGTGGTGCTGTTGTTATTTGGAGTACAGACACTTCTTCCTACCTCTCCCTGCATCTGACCCCACCAAGCCATTGTTTCCAAGAATGTTATTGACCTCATTTCCTCTGGAGATCTTCCCTCCACAGCTTCCAACCTCATAGTCTCCCAAACACAGACAGCCCGCTTCTACCTCCTTTCCAAAATCCACAAACAGGACTGTCCCATTAAACCAATCATGTCAGCCTGTTCCTGTCCCATGGAACTCATTTCTTCCTATTGTGACTCCATCCTCTCTCTGCTTGTCCAGTCTCCTCCCACCTACATCCATGATTCCTCTGATGCCCTAAGTCATATCAACAATTTTCAGCTATCCTGGTCCTTACTGCCTCCTCTTCACCATGGACATTCAAACCCTCTACACCTCCAGCCCCCATCAGGATGGTCTCAAGGCTCTTTACTTCTTCCTTGAACAGAGGCCCAAACAATCCCCATCCACCACCACTCTCCTCCATCTGGCTGAACGTGTTCTCTCACTGAACAATTTCTCCTTTATCTTGTCTCACTTCCTCCAAATAAAAGGTGTGGCTATGGGTACCCACATAGGCCCCAGTTATGTCTGTCTCGTTATGGGGTATGTGGAACAGTTCTAATCAGGACCCATCCCACAGCTCCTTTTTCAGTACATCGATGACTGTATCAGTGCCACTTCATGTTCTCATCTGAACTTGGAAAAATGTATCAATTTTGCTTCTAATTTCCACCCTTCTATCACCTTCACATGGTCCATTTCTGACATTTCCCTTCCCTTCCCTTTTAAAAAAATCAAAAAGAAACGAGGGAGCAGAGGTGCAGCACAGTGAAGTGGCGAACAATAATCAAAGTTTGACAGGAAGGGGCAGAAAATATAAGCAACAGAGTGCAGCAGAAATTAGAACTAGAATGAATAATAATGGTAAAAAGCCAAAGCTTAAGGCTCTGTATCTGAATGCACACAGCATTTGTAACAAGATAGATGAGTTGACGTCACAAATATAACTAAATGAATATGACTTGATAGCTATTACAGACACATGGTTGCAGGGTGACCAAGACTGGGAACTCAATTTTCAAGGGTATTCAATGTTCTGAAAAAATAGGCAAAAAGGAAAAGAAGGTGGGATAACTTTGTTAATAAAGGAAACTATCAGTACAGTAGTGAGTAGTGATAGAGATGCAATAGATCATGATGTGGAATGAGTTTGGGTGGAAATAAGAATAGCAAGGGAAAGAATTCTTGGGTGGGAGTCATCTATAGGCCCCCGAAGAATTGCCTCATTGTAGGACAATGTATAAAGCGGGAAATAATGGAGGTGTGTTAGAAGGGCGTTACAATTGTCATAGGTGATTTTAATCTGCATATTGGCTGGACCAATCAGATTGGCGGGGGTAACATGGAAGACAAATTTGTACAGTGCATATGGGATTGTTTCTTAGAGCAATATGTTGCAGATACTACCCAGGAACAGGCTATTTTAGATCTAATAACGTTTAATGATGTAGGATTAATAAGAGATCTCATAGTTAAGGATGCTTTAGTGGGTAGCAATCACAACACAGTAGAATTTCAAATTCAGTTTGAGGGCGAGCAACTTGGGTCTCAAACGAATGTCCTCAACTTAAATAATGGCAATTAAAGAGGTATGAAGAAAGAGTTGTTTAAAGCAGGCTGGGAAAATAGACTAAGGGGAAGGTCAGTGGATGAGCAGTGGCAGACATTTAAGCAGGTAGTTCATAACACTCAGCAAAAAATTTATCCCTGTCAAAAATAAGGACTTCGATGAGAAGGATGAACCACCCATGGTTAACAAAGGCGGTCAAGGAGAGTATCCAATAAAAACTAGGGCATACAGAGTGGCAAAAACAAGTGGCAGGCCAGACAATTGGGATTTTTTCGGAACCAGCAGCGGATGACTAAAAAGCTAATAAAGAGGGAGAAAACTGATTATGAAGGTAATTTGGCAAGAAATATAAAAACAAACAGCAAGAGCTTCTATGGGTATATAAAAAGAAAGAGCGTAGCTAAAGTTTGTGTGGGAATCTTGGAGGATGCGACTGGAGAATTGATAATGGGGAACAGGGAAATAGCACATAATTTAAACCAATATTTTGCATCAGTCTTTGTGGTGGAGGACACTATAAACATTCCAAAGATATCACTTAAGCAAGGAGCTAATGGGAGGAAAGACCTTGTAACAGTCTCTATCACGAGGGACAAAGTGTGAGGTCGTGTACTTTGGGAGGAAGAATCAAAAGGCAGATTATTATTTAAATGGAGAGAGATTCTAAAAAAAGTGCAGCATAGAGGGATCTGGGTGTTCCTGTGCATGAAACACACAAGGTTAGCATGCAGGTAATTATGAAGGCAAATAGAATTTTGGCCTTTATTGTTAGGGTTTTGGAGTTTAAACATAGGGAAGTCTTGTTACAACTATATTGGTGAGACTGCACCTGGAGTACTGTGTACAGTTTTAGTCCCCATGTTTAAGAAAGGATATACTGGCATTGGAGGCAGTTCAAAAGCGATTCACTAGGCTGATTCCTGGGATGAAGAGGTTGACTTATTAAGCACAGCTAAACAGGATAGGCCTTTATTCATTAGAGTTTAGAAGAATGAAGGGTCATCTTATTGAAATGTACAAGATTCTGAGAGGTCTTGACAGAGTAGATGTTGAGAAGATGCTTCCACTAGTGGGTGAAATTCTAACTAGGGGACATTGTTACAGAATAAGGGGAAACTCATTTAAAACTGAGATGTGAAGGAATTTCTTCTCTCAGAGGGTAGTGAATGTCTGGAATTCTTTACCTCAGAGAGTTGTGGAGGCTAGATCACTGAAAGTATTTAAAGAAGAGGTAGATAGATTTTTGAACTATTGGGGAGTTGAGGGCTATGAGGAGCTGGCATGAAAGAGGAGTTGAGGCCTGGGGCAGATCAGCCATGATCTTATTGAATGGTGGGGCAGGCTTGAGGGGCTGAATGGCCTACTCCTGCTCCTATTTCCTATGTCCTTATGTTCTTACATTCCTAGACCTCCCTGTCTCCATTTCTGGTGATGGACTGTCCACCAATATTCATTAGAAGCCCACCGACTCCCACAGATACCTCAGCTACAGCTCCTTACACTCTGCTTCCTGTAAGGACTCCATCACAGTCTCTCAGTTTTTTCGCCTCTGTCACATCTTTTTTGATGATGCCACCTTACAAAATAGTTCTTCTGACATGTCTGCCTTCTTCCCTAACCGAGATTTCCCATCCACTGTGGTTGACAGGGCCCTCAATCATGTCCAACATATCTCCAATGCCTCTGCCCTCACCCCTTACCCTCCCTTCCAGAACCATGATAGGGTCCCCCTTGTCCTCACTTTTCACCCCACCAGCCATCGCATCCAAAGGATCATCCTCTGCCAACTCCAGCATGATGCCACCACCAAACGCATCTTCTCCTCACCTGCACCCCCCCCCACCACCACCAACCCCCCCCCCCCCCCCCCACCCCCACCCCACCACCCACTCCCCCAGTCAGCATTCCATAGAGACCGTTCCCTCTGGGACACCCTTGTCCACTCCTCCATCAACCCCAACACCTCATCCCCATCCCATGGCCCCTTCCCATGCAATCGCAGAAAGCGCAACACCTGCCCCTTTACCTCCTTCCTCCACACCATCCAAACACTCCTTCAATTTGGTCTACTGCATCCGTTGCTCCCAATGCGGTCTCCTCTACATTGTGGGGACCAAATGCAGACTGGGTGGCTGCTTTGTGGAACACCTTCGGTCTGTCCGCAAGCATGACCCAGGCCTTCCTGTCGCTTGCCATTTCAACACAACACCCTGCTCTCATGCCCACATGTCCATCTTTAGCCTGCTGCAATGTTCCAATGAAGCCCAACACAAATTGGAGGAACATCATCTTCCGATTAGGCATTTTACAGCCTTCTGGAATTAACACTGAGTTCAACAACTTCAGGCCATGAACTCTCCTCTATCTTCATCCCTTTTTTAAATCCCTTTTTTTTTAATTTATTTTTATTTCATTTTATTTTTGTAAACTTATTTATTTTTATTCATTGTTTTATCCCTTTTTAATTCCTTTTCCCTCAACCAATGCCCCTCACTGCACCACCTCCTCAAAAGGGCCATCTGTTACTTGTTCCATGTTGTTATTTCACAAAGTACTGACCCTTGTTCTGCTGTTCACACATTCTGCTTTCTTACCTTTATGCCACTATCAGCACATTATTTAGTCCTTACCACTACCATTAACATTCCATTTGTCTAGTGTCTATCACACCTTTGTCAATCTCTCCTTAGCTCTCACCTATCACTGACCTTCTATCCTGTTTTAGCTGCTCCACACCCTACCTTAAACATTATAAATTCCATCACATTTCTACTTCTCCTTAGATCTGAAGAAGTGTCATACAGACTTGAAACGTTAACTCTGTTTCTCTCTCTGCACAACCTGTCAGACCTGCTGAGTTTTTCCAGCATTTTCTGTACTTATTCCATTGTCCTCACACCTCTTTGAAACTTAAATCCTTCCAAATATAAAATCTTTCATGTTTCATGTCTTTGCTTGCAAGTCAATAAAATATAATATACCTTCTTCTATTTACCTATGGAACTCCTGCCAGAAGCAAACATGTTTCTTGGAACCTCTGACTTCTCTTTTATATTCAAACTAACTCTCAATTTATCTAAAAATGCAAATATTAGATCCAGCCTATTCACTTGTACTTCAAACCTCTGTCCTTTTGTTTTAAACCACCCCACCCCCCACCCCCCCAAGACAATCTGACCTCTATTTATTTCTACCCAGCTTAATTAAATCATTTACACGCTCACAAGCACATACCCCAAAAATATTTTTTAAAATAACCTCCATTTCTCATACCTCCCTCCTTGCAAAAATAGAACATCATAATTTCAAAAGATGGTTTCATTTTTCACCCACTCCATGTTCCTTACTGCATTTATCTATACAAGTAATTACACCATAATGTACATGCACTAACCATGAAAATAGAGTTCTTTCATGAAAATAGAGTTCATTTCAGTCCATTCACCATTTGCCAATATCCAAGTTCTTTTGAATTTTAAACTCCTGACAATGCATCTGCAATTAATTTCTTTCATGTATAATTTGTGAATTGAACAGTTGCAATAACAAGCTCCACTGAAACAGTCTGGAGTTTTTGTTTTGATACTGTCCCAGAAACTTCAAAGGATTATGGTCAGTGTATACAACTGTTTCTAAAGAATTGCTTGCAACATACACATCAAAATGCTGCAAATCTAACACCAAACTTCGTATCTTTCTCTGTAGTTGAATATTTCTTCTGATGTTCATTCAATTTCCGTGAGAAATATTCTACCAGCTTCTCAATTCCCAGTTCATCTTCTTGTAGCAACACAGCACCAACACCCACATCTCTGGAGTCAATAGCCAATTTAAACTGCTTTGTATAATCAGGGGCAACATTTTCCCCTTATCGGTGGGGATGTGCAGGAGTGGGCGCGGGTGGCTGGGTTCCCGATCCCAATGCATGCAAAAGAGTGCACAGATGCCCCTGAGGCAAAGTGCCACCTCAGGGAAATCGCTGGATGTTTTAAAGATTTGTGAAAGTGTGGAAATAAAATTCCTGACATGTCCCCTTATGTGACACTGCCATATGAGCTGGGACATGTCAATTTCTTTTATTTCAACATTTCATAGACATTTTAAAGCCCTCATGAAACCTCATCCTGCCCACCCGAACTGAAAATCTAAATGACACGGGGTGACGTCGGGACACACGCCCGACGTCACCCTGCATCATTTTACGCATCAGCGAGCAGGCCCCGCCCCCACTCGCTGACCGGAAGATGCAGCCCCAGGTACTGATAGAACAGATATAGTAGTTAGTATAACTTTCAAGTTGTCAAATGCATTCTGACACATCATTCCGATCTTCAGTTCAGCAAGGCGGGTACCGGAATGGGCTGCACACCTGCTGAACTGTCACAGGTCAATTAAGGCAATTTAAAAACCAACTGAGCTGATTGTGTGTGCTGCCCGTCCAACATTAAGGTTGGCAGGCTGGCGAAGAGCCCAGGCAGCCTTCGCATTTCTTATGAAACCTCATCCACAGGCGGGATGAGTTTTCATGAAGGGTTTATAACTTTAATTAAAAATTTTAATAAAATTAATAGACATTTCCCAGCTCATGTGACACTGACACATGAGGGGACATGTTTGAATAATTTTTTTCAATCTTTTTTTCAGTTTTCCACAATCACTTTAATCTCCCTGAGGCAGCTCTGTGCCCTCTGGGCCTTGACTTTCCCTTTTCCCCCCACCCGCACAAGAAGCGCTGAGTGCTTCCGGGTGCGCGTCACGCTGGGTGGGCCTTAATTGGCCTGCCCACGTAAAATGGCGGCATGCAGCTGATCGCAGGCAGTGATCGACTGCGTGCCCGCTCCCACCCAGTCTGCACTACGGGGAGAAAATTCTCCACATGAAGTTAGAACCCTGATCCAACTGTATTTCTTTCAGTAATCAATTTCTTGTAAATAATTTGGTTAACCCCTCTACAATAGCCTTTGCTGTAACTTTTCTTAAAGGTATTGCTTCTGAAAATCTCATGGAAACATCTATGATTGTCTTAGGGAGAAGTCCTACACAATCAACCAGGCCCATGGTAAAAGGTTCCTCAAATGCTGGAATTAGAATTAAAGGTGCAGGTTTAATTACTGCTTGGGGTTATCCTACACCTGACAAATGTGACATGTTTGACAGAATTTGACTACTTCTTTATGTAGTGCAGGCCAATAGAAATGTTTTTGTATCTTAGCATGAGTTTTCTTAATTCCCAAATATCCAGCCATTGGAATTTCATGAGCCGCTCTCAAAATTTAATTCCGGTACCTAGGTGGTATCACTACTTGGTGCACTATTACCCACTTTTCAGTGTTTGGAAGTCCAGCCTGCTTTATTCCAGAAATCCAGATGGTGAAGGATGGAACTAGAGCAAATTTTACACCACTTTATATTTATTTACAGAGTTAGAAATTATATGCATGCACCTCCAATCCAACAATCATTGTTTTAGCCTGTGCCTATTGATACGGCTAAAGTGAAAGCCCCATTCCTGGCCAGCACCTTCATACAATTAAGCAAATTAATATATAATTAACATAAGTCACTGCTGTATCTCCCTACTGAGGCCAACTAACACACATCTTAAGGCTTGGACATCTCACCTCATTTGGCTTCCTGACCTCCAGTTCGACATCAAATCCCAACTAGGCCACAGAAGCAGGAATGTCAACCACAGGAGGCCCATCTCTGACTCCACCCCAGGAACTGCACTCTTGCCATTATTCGTCTTGTAAAAAGTGGACAGAGTTCCTCAGGCATTGTATTTAATGTTACACAAGATTTCCTCTACTTCTGCCGATTTGCAAATCTTCTAGTTTTACTGCACACAGAAACCAGAAATAAGGACAAAAAGTGGTGCAAATACTAAGTTGACCATGCGGGCAGCATATATAGAATCAGAATCAGAGTTAACATTTTAGGTCGATGAACTCTGTGAAACTTGAAGAAAACAGATGTTGGTTGATTTCTTATTTGCTTTATCCTTATATTCAGTGATGATTTTATTCGATACTCTCTCACTTTTCACAGTAACAAGAGAACAGAAACAATAAACAACAAGTTACCTCCTTCCCTAATTGAAAACTTTTCACCAGCTCTGAAGAAGAGTCACACGGACTCAGAACGTTAACTCTGTTTTTCTCTCCACACATGCTGTCAGACCTGCTGAGTTTTTCCAGCATTTTCTGTTTTTGTTTCAGATTTCCAGCATCCACAGTATTTTGCTTTTATGAAAACTTTTCTACCTCTGCATCACTGTTCTTTAATACTATCCTATTCTTCCACTTAGTTTCAATGGCAGAAAATAAATGAAATATTATTCAACAATTAAGTGCTTGATTGGTCTTCCACATTTGACACTTCCTCAAGTCAAGTCACATGCAGTGACCTGGAATTCAGATTAAACCCATGTAAACTTGAGAGGGCCCATCTGTCATTTCTGACCCCCATAATGTCCCATGAGAGTGACCACACGCAGGAGGCATTCATGTGCCCTCATCATGGAGGGCTGGGCCTCCACCAGCATAGGCTAAATATGTAACTAATGGCCTGCTGGATGGTTGCTCAGGTTGCCCCGTGAAAAGTGTTGTACTTCTCCTCTGTATCTGTATGTGGGTTCCTGACAGGCATGGGTAGCCATGTATTCAATGGATAGTCCTTGTTTCCCAGGTGAGCATATAGGTGGGGGGAGGGGAGGGCAGTAGTGGGTGCGTGGGACCTGAAAAGCTATGGCATCTGAGGCTGATGATGTTTGCAGGCAGCATGGCTACTTCCCAGGAACCGGGCACGGACCTGAAGGATCCGCTTTTGGTGATCGCAGACCAGTTGTACATTGATGGAATTGAAGCCCTTCTTCTTGATTTCTTGCTGATGATGGCCACTGGCTCATCTGTGGGATTCTTAGTGACCACGTGTGCAGTTGATGACACCCTGCACTGGGGAGTCCAGCGATGGCCCTGAAGCTGATAGTGATCTTCATTGCCACTGGCATTCGGTGACCACAAAGCCCATGTCTCAACTCGTCCTGCTGCATGATCCACAGATCAGGAACTGGCTCCCTAGGAAGCCACCATCTTCACTGACTCTACCGATTGATCACCTGGAGGTAGTGGAGCCTCGAATGGTAGATTGTCTCTTGGGGAAAGCCTTTACTGCACGCAGGAGGCTGTTGGCATGTTCTGCAGCCTTCTGTGGTGTGCCTAATTCAAAACTGACCCTCTTATTGGTCCTGAGATGGCTGATGTGCCTCCACATGGCACCTGGGTTTTCTTTAGTCTTTGCTGCTTCTCCTCAATGAGGGCACCGAGGCTTCAGTATAGGAGGCCCATGGTAACTTTTCTCTTAGTTCAAGATTTTCTATCTAGATGCCCCTCCTCATCCCTTTTCCTGATTTGTTTCTTTGAAGCAAGTGCCTCTGCTCCAGTGGCACTCTGGCAGCAATCCCCTGTAGTTCTGGCACCTTTTCCCTAACTTCTGCTGTTGTTTGGCCATGTCCTCTGTGTTCTCTCACTGGCACAGCATGCTGGCTCTCTCAATGGGTGGCTGAGAGAGCCAGCACTGAATACCCACTTGCTTGCCATCTCCTTTAAGCAGGCGGTGCTCTGGAGTCCCATGGTCCCCATGCAGCATTAGTAAAATCCAAAAAGTGCCATTAAATTCCAGTTAATTAGCCTTGAAATATCTTAATTACCATCCTGCCATGTCGATGTGCTAAGTCTGCCCTCCCTGCCCTCCAAAATGCCACTCACTTGTCTCAACATCACATCCCACAAAAAAATAAAAATTAAATCAGCAAGCGAAGTTGTCAGAATTCTGATTCTGATTTTATACCTCTTCGCCCCCTACAAACCACACTCACCTCCCACCTCCAAACCCATTCCAAGCATAAAATTCTGGCCTGTATTCGTAATGAAATGTTTTGGCTTATTCCCACAGTCAGTGGATAATGTTCTTTAGTGCACATGTGAAAACAAACTCTGTTCTCTTACTATACAATGATGTCCTGTAAATGCATGGTCAAGTACACTTGTTATCAATTTTCACATTATAACCAAACACCATACATGATTTATATATATAGTGGCACTGAAGATCACTATCAGCTTCAGGGCAATCGCTGGACTACCCCAGTGCAGGGTGTCACACACTGCACACGTGATCACCAAGATTCCTACAGACCAGCCAATGGCCATCATGTGCAGAAAGAGTGCCTGTTATAAATATTTCTGCACAATTCCACAATACAGATTATTTCCTAAATGTTTTATATAATTGGTCAGATTTTATATTATCATTTATTAAGAAGAGTTTTACGTTAGCAGGAGATTTAGTATAGAGCACAGCAGATTGAAGGTGAAGGCAAGAATGGCATCATTGCCCCTGACAGACTGCTGACAGAGTATTTGTGGACATTTAACTCAGTTTCTGTCACTTCTGGTTTACATCTGAAGTGTAAGAAGCTTAGAATGTGGCAGATTAATGAATTAAAGTTTCGGGGGCTGAACATTTTATTTTATTAAATATAGATTTTTATTCACAGAGCACATTAAGTAGATGCTATCGTGGAGTATTTGGTTCAGTCTGTGTATTTTTAACACTGTGGTAAAGAAATGATCCTCTAATGACACAATACACTAGAACCATAAAGTTATCTAATAAATATTCTACCCTATTTTAAATTCATGTGGTAATTGGAATGTCAAACCTTTATTTCTCTATTTTTATGACCACAAGCAAAACCCTATCAGTATCTATTAATGTTGACAGTTGCCTCTAGTTGGGAATGAGGGAAGCACTGAGTATTTCAGCAGAATTGATGCTCATACTTCCTCACGCTTCAATAGTTTACCCTTCAAACTTAAAGGCCATATGCTTGCAGTGAGACAAACACTGTAACTAAGTCATGGCAATCAAACGAAAAATAGATTTTCATCAATTTAAAAGAGTGAAAAGAGCTATCTCTGTTGATGAGCTTATTTTAGGCATGGGGGTGGTTAACTGCGGCTGGAGGTATTGTGCAAGTGTGTGATTGAGGATTCACAACTAATAGGACTTGAACCCAACACTGGCCCTGTTTATCAATGAAACCTGGCATCCAGCATAACCTCCCTCCAGCAATCATCTTGTGTGATTGTATTGTAAGATAAATGAGATTATATTAACAATGTTTAATATTAAATTAACTGTGTTACTTTTGTGTAATTGGTTGTTTTTGTGATCTCTTACAGTCTGCTGCAACCATATTTGTTTAGGGTCTCGATGTAGACCACAAAGAATCTGTCTTTATGCTATCTAAGCAAGATATTAAAATTGACAAGGGTTCTGGTCGAACGCAATTATATGAAGTTTATTACTAGAAATAACTATATACAGCTGTGGTAATCTGGTGTGTAAAATACCTTTAAGGATAATGTTATAATGGAAGATCACATGATCTTAGTATCCAATAGTATCCAGCAGAGTAGTGCTGGCTACCTCTGTAGTTACTAGTCTGTTGTCAGTAGTTAGTAGCAGCAGTAGTGTAGAGATAGAGTCTGAAGTGTAAGCACATGTTTAGTTGCTGCTGAGTAACTTTGTAAATAAACAGAGTTTCTACCTATGAAGTGCCTGCTACTCAACTCTATTATTTATATCAAATCAGCCACCCCTTACAACAAGCATGCAAACAGGATCCAACAAACTGGTGACTAGGATTCAACAAACTGACAACGAGGATTAAACAAGTTAAACAGAAACGAGCAAGAGAAACAAAATCAGCACAGCAAGTAAAAGAAGTTCCGTTCAAGTCGTGAAAGTAACTCCCTCACAGCATGCCGCAATTCAGAAGAATTGATCCTTTTGATCCAGCAATGGACAATTGGTCTCACTATATTGAGCGTGTCTCGTTCTTTTTCCAAGAAAATGAGATTTCAGGGAAAGAGAAGAGGTAGGCGATTCTCTTAAGTACATGTGGGAATAAGACTTATGGCTTGATTCGATGTTTGGTGGCACCCAGTGCCCTAGACTGGAGAAATTTTGATGAATTAGTGGACCTGGTGAAGGGCCATTACCAACCAAAGCCCTCATTAATGATACAAATGTTCAAGTTTAATTCAAGAATTAGAGCCCCGGGGGAGACAGTTGCAAGCTATGTGGCAAACTCAAAGCAATTAACAGAACGCTGTGATTTTGCTACATCCTTAAACGATTTGCTTAGAGATTATTTAGTGTGTGGTGCAAACAAGGACATGATTCAGAAGCAATTGTTACCTGAAACAAATTTGGATTTTAATAAGGCGCTAGATATTGCATTGGCCATGGAAAGTGCAGCTAGAGATTTGAAAGCTATACAGGGCACAGTGCAGCTAGAGATTTGAAAGCTATACAGGGCACACAAAATCATGCCTTCTTCCACATAGGGCGGGAGCCCTGGCCAAAAAGGAGGCGAAAATGCAATACCCTACTGAGAGGCAGGAAACTGCGCACCGCGCCCCCCCCCCCCCCCCCACCCCCCCCCCCCCCCCACCCCCCCCCCCCCCCCCCCACTAGCAGAAAATGAGAAAAAAATGACTCAGCAGTGTAAACAAGGAGTAATATCAATAGGGGTGGAAACAAACAATGTTTTAATGATTGGGACTTTAAAAAAATACAACATTTTTATTGTCACAAAAACGGTCACATAATGAGACAGTATAAGGAAAGAGTCAAGCAGACTTTTAAACAAGAGAAAAAAAAACAGTGATAGCTACAATGTAGAAGAGCCTGAAGCAACAGATTCAGATATTTATTCGTTGTATAACTTGAAGGTTGGAAGAACAGAACCCATCTATGTAACAGTGAAAGTGAATGGTAGACCTGTTCGAATGGAAGTGGATACATGAGCTTCAGTACAGTAGTTGGGGAACATACCTTCAAATATCTGAGTAATGGTGAACATCAATTAAATTTAGAAGTAACAGCTGCCCAATTAAAAACATACATGGGTGATAACATCCAAATCAAAGACATAAGTAGCGTAACTGTTAATTATGGGAGCCAATGAGTAACGCCACCAGTGTTGGTTTTGAGAGGCAGAGGGCCAAGCTTTCTAGGGTAAAATTGGCTAAGGGAAATCAACTTTGAGTGGACATTGATATCCCAAAGGAAGGTGGAAGCATTTTTGTTTTGGAAAAGGATTATATAAAGACTGAGCAACCTGAAGAACTGCAGGCTGTCTTGTCTTGAGCTTAAACGTGGAAGAACAGCAGGAGGAACTCGAAGAGACCATGCTAAAGGACAAAGTTTGAGACAAGGTGAGCAACCTCCAAAAGGAAAAAGAAAACCTGCTGAAAGACCTTCACACACTAGAAGATTCCCTCAGGTCAAAGTTTGTACCACTGGAAAAGTATGAAGAGAAACAGAAAGAATTCAGCACCTGTCTGAATAAACTGAAGGATGAGTTGGCAGAGAAGACACAACAATGCTCAATTTTCCAGGAGGCAGCAAACAAATACAAAAAAGAAATGGGAAAGCTGAAGAATCAGTTACGTGAAGCCAAAGAGACTTTGGAGGCAAAAGTTGCAGAATTTTATAAGAAGCAGACAAATGATGAAATTTTGGGAGACTCAATCACTGAGCTCATTCAAGTTGAGTTCGCACCTGAGAGTAGTCTGGCCAATATTGAAACCAAAAAGAAGGCCGAGATTAAAGTCAGCGCTAGAAAGAAGAATCACATAGAAAGAAGACACAGAAACACAAATGAGGCTTAAATCCTGGCAGCATACGAGTATACTTTCACACATAGGCCTGGTAGTCAAATTGCAAATGCCGATGCATTCAGTCTTTTGCCTTTACAAGAAAAAGATGTGGAAGTCCCAGTTCCACCATAACTTATTTTGTTGTTACATTTCTTAGACTCATCACCAGTATGTGCTCAACAGATCAGAGACTGGACAAGTAGGGACCCAACCCTATCACAAGTACAAGAACAAGTACTTCATGATTGGTCACAAAAGATTGTACCTGATAAAATGAAACTGCACTTCAACAGAAGGCATAAAATAAACAGACGGGATGGCATCTTATTGTGGGAGCATAAGTGATTGTATCTCCAAAGGGTAGAGAGCCATTGCTAATTGAACTACACAGTGCCGATCCAGGAAAATCCCAAATGAAGCCCATAGCAGCCTGGTGGCTTGGGTTAGATGGTGAAATAGAGAGTTTAGTGAAGAATTGTGTGTAATGTCAGCAACTGCAGAAGTTACCTTCAACAGGTCCTTTACACCTTGGCAGTGGCTAGGAAGACCATGGGTACAATTACACATTGACTATGTGGGACCTTTCAAGGGAACAATGTTTCTGCTCATTGTTGATGCCCACTCAAAATGGATGGACATATACGAGGTGAAATCACCAACATCTTGTGCCACAATTGAGAAGTTATGTCAAAGTGTTGCCATTAACGCACTGCCAGAATTAGTCATTTCTGATAACGCAAGGTATTTACGAGTGCTGAATTTCAGCAGTTCATCAGCCTCAATGTATCACTCATGTAAAAACTTCACCATACCATCCTTCCTCAAATGGACTGGCCAAAAGGGTGGTTCAAGCATTCAAAGCTGGCATGAAGAAATTAACTGGAGATTCCTTAACAACCAAGCTAGCATGCTTTCTTTTGCATTATAGGACCACCCCTCACACAACAACAGGTGTCACATCTGCAGAATTATTGATGAAATGCTGTCTCAGGATGAGATTGAGCTTAATAATGCCAAATTTAGGGATAAGTTGAAAAGGAGTCAGGGAAGTCAGAAAACTAGACACGACTGGCATAGTTGCAAGAGGACATTTACCATGGGACAAATGGTTTACATGAGTAACTTTGGAGAAGGATCAAAGTGGTTACTGGGTGAAATAAGTGCAGTGACTATCTTACCACATGGAGCTGGAAGGCCGAGTCATATGAAGACATAAAGATCATCTAAGGAAGAGAGAAGCTATGCATCAAGAAATGATTCCAGCAGTGTTTGCGACCGGGTCAGCGCTTCCTGTAGAGAAAATTCAACCTAGTACAAATGTGTCTGAAGTATCTGTTGTTTATTCAAGAGTGGAGGATACAGATCTGTAGATGTCCACCGAAGCACCTGATGTTCAGGCAACTCTGAAAAAGGTGGTTCCTAACAAGGCATCTGAAGTTATTGAGCTGAGACGCTCAACATGCATAAAGAAACCCCCAGAAAGTCTGAATTTGTAAATTACTAATCAGTGTAAGTATTTTGCTATTTTGAGAAAATTCTAATTGTAAATATGAAATGTATTTCTGAGTAAAGGGGGAGGGATGTGGTAACCTGAAGTGTAATATACCTTTAAGAAGAATGTTATAATGTAAGGTCATATGATCTTAGTAACTAGTAGCAAAGTAGTGCAGGCTACCTCTGTAGTTAGTAGTCTGTCGTCAGTAGTTAGTAGCAGCAGTAGCAGTGTAGCGATAGAGTCTGAAGTGTTAGCACCTGTTTAGTTGCTGCAGAGTACCTTTGTAACTCTTTCGAGTACAAATACGTTTCCATCTGTTCCTATTCAGATGAAGTTAAATTGTTTCATAGTTTGCCGTTGTGAGATTTGAACTCTTGATCTTGGGGTTACAAGTCCAGTACCATAACCACTTGGCTATTTAGGCCAAGCCAGAGTACCTTTGTAAATAAGCACAGGGTCTCTACCTATAAAGTGTCTGCTGCTCAACTCAATCATTAGTATCAAAACGGCTGCCCCTTACAACAAGCGTGCGAACAGGATGCAACAAACTGGTGACTAGGATCCAATAATAGGTCTGCACAGGCATTGACCTGGCCCGGGTCCTAAAAGTTACATAGGCTGATTACTTGACTATATGTCTGACTCATAAGGTACACATGAAGTCTTACTGATACAAAGGCTGGGATTTTCCAGCCCCATCATGGCAGGACCTACCTCGGGAGATTCAGCGGCCGAGCCATAAGCCCATTGACTTTCAGCGGGATCGGATGATCCCGTTGGTGGAGCGGGCTAGAAAATCTTGTGCAGAGTCACAGGCATTAGTGGACATCGGCAGTAGAGATCATAGACAATAGTGAACATCTAACATGGAGGCTGTACCTTTTATCCTCCAGCCTTACACATGGTGATGTCAGAGTGATGTCACTATGCAGCTTCTTAAAGGTATATGTCGTCTGCATTGGCATACATACAATATCACAACAGTTGTGTGATTTGCTGGAATTGTTCAAGCAGGACTGGTAGGTACAGCTATCTGTGCTGAGCAGCAGTTTATTTAGCAGGATTTCTTGATAATTAGAGAAGCTCCATCACCAGCTTTAATGGTTCAGTTGTTCTGCAGCTTTTGCAGTGATGTAAGATCAGTTTTTGTCTTATTGGCATTAAAGCTTCAGTGTTACTGAGGAATGAAGCTACCAAATAGGATGGTACTGGCACTGCTGACCCACCATGTGGCCTCTGACCAGAGATTGGCTGACTTATAGAGTTGTTGCTAGAGCTGAATACTGTGGCTGCTGGAAATCTGAAATGAAATCCAAAAATGCTTGAAGCACTAAGCAAGTCAGGCAGCATCTATGAATAAAGAAAAAGACTCCATGGCTCCGAGTATATTCTGAGAATGTGTTGGAAGCAGGGAGGATGCATTATCAGGTAGGAAACCTGATCTGTCTGTGGCATTTTAACACAACCACCTAATTATAACTTTCAGGTTTGTCATTGAACGTGCAGCGGCAGGCATGGTACAGACTCAATAACACAATGTCAACTGAATAATTTCAACGGCAATTTGTTGGAGTTAGGAGTTTGACCTAAGAGGACAGGTTCAGCGTGGTCAAGGTCTGTGTTTCACTTTAACAGTGCATTGCTTGATGCACTGCTGGGTGCAATAAGGAGTCGGAGATAGTTAGCACTTCCCCAGCAACAGGAGGAAGAAACCAGCCGCTAGAATAGGGAAGGTGTGTTTGGAGGTAGCCCAGGGGGTCAGCAGCAGGAACACTATGCTACATTTCAATACAGGAAGCACTTAATGACCTAACCAAGTCAGGAATGGTAATAGTTAATACAGTTGCACTTCCACTGATGCTTTGATATGGGCATCATTAAACTTCACCCCCACTCTCAAACTGCCTTGCGAAGCCAACTCACAACACTCCTCACACCCACTTGCTCTGTAAGTGTATCCATTCTTCCCTTTCTGTGCACATCTGCACATTCCCATCTTTCCCTCCATCATTGCCACTTGTCCTCACCCTTTTGCAATTTGATGCCTCCCCCTGATACTTGGCCTTACCTAATGTGCTACATCCATCGGTGAACGCGTGCTATTACAATCACTCAGAGGTCTGTTCTTTCCCTGTCACGAACAAAGTGATGACAGAACACAAGGGGGAGGGAGAGAATCAGAGGTGGTCTTCCACAGATTTCCAAGTTGCCAGCTGCAGAGAACAAAGCGTTGGAGATCATTGGCTCCCTGATCATTGGAGTTGTGGACATTGGGATCTGCCAGCTATACGGTGACAGAATTAAATATCAGGAACCTAAATATCATACAACACTCCGTCATGTTGACTTGATTTCAACAGAGTGATATATTTTCACCTTTATAATTCTATGTTACAACATTATTACTTTGTGACCTAATTTATATTGTTTGTGTCCGTTAGGGCCTTTTTGTGTATAGAAGCAGTTAGTGGAGTCCTGAACAATGAATCCTCATGAGGAACTGATTCCTTCTGAGAGTGCTCTGTCAGAGGGCTCATGCTTACCAGGTACCAGCTCAGATATTCATCCAGTTAAAGAGACAGTTGAGTTTTCACTTGATGATTCAAGTGAGCAGAATGAATAGAGGAGTCCAGCACAAGCATCAATGTATTGATGTTGCAGGGCATTGCAAGGATAGTTAAAGTGGCGAACTCTGTGGAACATCATAGTAGTCAAATGAGTCCATGCAGGCCTTGACCGCAGCTATACAGAATTTGGTGTCAAAGGTCTGGGCACCTTAAATAGGGTGGCATATGCCTTATCAGTGGTCTACAACACATCACTGATCTTCATCAATCTGCTCTTCAGCAGTGGTAAAACTGATGTGGCACCAGCCCAGGAGCAGGATGATGCTGAAAGGGACAAGGAAATGGGAACTCCAATCAAAGCATTCCCACTTCTCACCTGTAGCAACATCCCATCCCTCAAACCCACAGATTGTGCCCAAGGGGTTGTCTCCTGATGGCCAACTCTGTCTGTTGTGTACTTGCCAGTTTGTTGTATATTTTATACACCTGATTTACCTTAAGCAATGCAAAGATAATACTAGTTCTAAGTCTACAACAGGTTTATTTACAGTACTTTAAAATGTCTCAGCAATCATAAGATTTCAACACACATGTTCACAACTCTGGCTGCTCAGGTCACTCTTGGGAAGCTTTTACTTACTTTCATTTTCAGAGGTTATACCCAGACTTAATCAATCAAGCACAGTGAACATAGATCAGTCAATAGACTAACAATCAAATAATTGAACCACTGAACACAGCAATGCCTCTGCACAGTCTTTGGGCAGGGCCTTCCAGGATCCAAATCATTCTGAGGTGCTAGAGATCATTGGCTAAGTGTATTTCAATTGTCAGAGTGGGAGGTTTAAGCAGTCTGCCAAGCCACAAAGGTTGTACCACATAAGGAGCAGTGGGAAAAGGAAGAGTAAGGCTTCATAGTTGCACCAGGATATGCACATGGATGTAAGTGAAAATGCTGTGTTGTTAAGTTTCTATTGTTTAGTACAAACATGTAAAATTTATTAGTTTGCATCAATTTTTCATGTTGCCCATTCTTGGTTGGTGGTAGCAACTGACCTTTTCAGCTGCTTGTTAATAATGGGAATTGACAGGGACTAATGGAGGATGTGCAATGGGTGGTTGTTTGGTTACAGTACTGCTTTGTGTCAAAGGGATTGGGGAGGATTTGGTGAGAGTGACTGTTGGATACTATTGTTTATTTTATAGGTCAAGTGAAGTTAATGAATTGACCTTTACATCTTTAAAGGAATCTCTGTCAACCTAAGTAGCCAGGTGAGTAGCAGGTGCCTTCGGTCAATCCTCACCTGCCTTCCCCTCTTTCTCTTTCTTTCCCTATTTCTCCTCTTTCTGCTTGGATTTATCCACAGATGATCTGTGCTCAGTGCCTTGTTCCACCTGTAGCTCCAGTCCTAGCCATTGTGCACCACATTCATTATGGAGCCTTGCTGGTGAGATTAAGGATCAGTATGACTGGAGGTGCAATAATTTAGAGTTTACACATACTGTACTACCACCCTACCCATGCACCTACTAATCCTATAATCTCACTATATACAACCAAATAAAACAACACCCAAAATATTTCACAAATATACAAAAGTCCCACCTGTCACCATGTTAACAAGGGAATTTATTGTTTAACAGGGGAACTGATAGCTTTCCTGCACAGATCTCTTATTGAGTACTTCAATGCATTTATATATTTGAATACCTTTATATATGAATACCATTGAGCACCTCTATATATGAACATCATTGAATGCCATGATGTATGAATAATATAGAAAGCCTCAATGTATGCACATGTCTCGCTTTCTTATTGACCTCAAAATGGCCCAATTCCAATCACTTTGGAACAGTTTTTTTACAGCCTCTTCTCTCTACTGGTGAATTAAACCCAAATCTATGGTGCATGGGAGGCAAAACATCAGTTGGTTTATCAAGGCACTTAATTAACTCTGACTTTCATAATTGAATTATTGACTCCAGTCAGGCTTCAATTAAGCTTAAAATCATATTAAGATTATCTGCCTTCAGAATTCTTCTAAAATAATTAACATATTTGGGGGAAAAAGTAAATGATTCCATCTTGCATATAACAGTTTTGTTCTTTTTCTGCCAGATTTCTCGATATTCCCTGAAAAGGCATGGGCCCCTGTTGAGTTGTGATGTTTAACCTAAGTTAGGATCTTCAACTGTGAACATAGAGAGTGAGGGGGCTAAATTGGAAACCTCATGAAAATAGATGCAGGAATCATAATGTTCTCATTAGGTGTCTAGGGGTTATTGGATTTCACTGAAGCATACAATGGGTAAGTCCTAAACAGGTCATATTTGAACATTGTGTGTATACACTGTCACAGTTGAAAATATTACAAGTAGAGGCACAATTGACAAGGACATTGAAATATGGGCATCTCCATTTATCAGTAAAAGCTTCCATTATCTGAATATTTGTAAAGAGGTGTTAAAAGAATTGACCTCATTTGAAATAATTTATTTCATAACTGCTAAGGTACTGATTCATTAATTGATCTGGCACGTGACCATTGAGTGCTACAAAGATGCAAGGCAGTCCCATTCAGTTACTTGGCTCTCCATAATGCAATATGTGTTATCTCACCCTGTAGCAACCATTCCTCATTTCACATGTTTGATTAACTTGGTTGTGTCTGCAGAAGAAATTTCACCAAGTTTTCTCCATATAGGAAGTGGTACTTTTTGTTTATTTGCATCCTTTTGTAGCTTGTGACTATCCATGTGGGTATAAATTGCAAATAAATCATTGGAAGTGGCCTGAATAATCTTATCTCCTTCTACTGTTCATATTTTTATTTCTTACAGTACTCAGTAAACTAATTACAATTTAGTCTTTAATAGTCCATGTGTTTAAACCATTTCCAACACTTCTCCAAAATATAGACGATTGCAGCATTATCTACCAGTTGTGCCTAGATGGCAGCAGCCTCAATCTAAACTAGCAGAACTCCATCTGAGAAAACATTCAAGTCAGTATAAATTGGATTTTTATTAATGTTTTAAATTAAAACATGGGAAACCTGGGATATAGACTAACTATTATGAATGCAAAGGTAGATGGCAGAGTTGAGGAAAATTTTAGGAGTACCTTTTGAACCAGGGTTAATTTTTAACAGCAAAGATATCCTAATTCAGCCTGTATAGATATACTTGTGTTTTGCAGGAGATTCAATGAGCCGCATCTTAGCAACTTAGTCACTGCCATAACAACAGGATGATTTGCCAGTTGGGAACCCAACCCATTGACGTGCACACTTTATGGTTGCTCTTTCCCAGAGCAAACCAATTAGCAGTTCGCCTCCAAGCTCCCTGACCAGGCAGGAAGGGTAAGCAGGACGACGTGCCTAATGCAGCAATTTATTTACAAGGGCCCCACCAGGGGTCACAATGGCAACAGTGTCTGAAGGAACACTTCCAGCTTGAGGGAGGGAAGAACAGGATTGTGGATGTGAGACAAAAACAGAATTACCTGGAAAAACTCAGCAGGTACCAAACACATCTTCCCTTCACCCGCATCACTCCTCCCCCCCCCCCCCCCCCCCCCCCCCAACCTGGCGGCATTCTGTAGGAATCATTCCCTCCGGGACACCCTGGTCCACTCCTCCATCACCCCCTACTCCTCAGCCCCCACCTATGGCACCTCCCCATGCCCACGCAAAAGATGCAACACCTGCCCCTTCACTGCCTCTCTCCTCACCGTCCAAGGGCCCAAACACTCCTTTCAAGTGAAGCAGCATTTCACTTGCATTTCCCCCAACTTAGTCTACTGCATTCGTTGCTCCCAATGCGGTCTCCTCTACACTGGAGAGACCAAACGTAAACTGGGTGACCGCTTTGCAGAACACCTGTGGTCTGTCCGCAAGAATGACCCAATCCTCCCTGTCGCTTGCCATTTTAACACTCCACCCTGCTCTCTTGCCCACATGTCTGTCCTTGGCTTGCTGCATTGTTCCAGTGAAGCCCAACGCAAACTGGAGGAACAGCACCTCATCTTCCAACTAGGCACTTTACAGACTTCCAGACTGAACATTGAATTCAACAACTTTAGATCTTGAACTCCCTCCTCCATCTCCACCCCCTTTCTGTTTCTTCCCCCTTCCTTTTGTTTTTTCCAATAATTTATATAGATTTTTCTTTTCCCACCTATTTCCATTATTTTTAAATCTTTTATGCCCTGCTAGCCTTTCCACCCCACCCCCACTAGAGCTGTACCTTGAGTGCCCTACCATCCATTCTTAATTAGCACATTCATTTAGATAATATCACCATCTTCAACGCCTCTGTGTTCTTTTGTCTGTGACAGCTTTTGATTATCTGCTCCTATCACTGCTTGCTTGTCCCTACAACCACACCACCCCCAACTTCTCTCCCCAACCCCCGCCCCCCCCCCACCCCACCTTAAACCAGCTTATATTTCACCCCTCTCCTTAGATTCACTCAGTTCTGTTGAAGGGTCATGAGGACTCGAAACGTCAACTCTTTTCTTCTCCACCGATGCTGCCAGACCTGCTGAGTTTTTCAGGTAATTCTGTTTTTGTTTTGGGTTTCCAGCATCCGCAGTTTTTTGTTTTTATCTTGTGGATGTGAGATATGAAAAGGCTGTGCCCCAGTTCACAGATTCATCCCTGGAGGAAGTGATTCAAGCAGTGAGGGAACAGACAGAGCAAGTTTAAACAAGAGCAGACAGTGGTGACAGAAACAGCATTGGAAAGTCTGAA
Organism: Carcharodon carcharias; assembly: GCF_017639515.1. NCBI lineage: Eukaryota > Metazoa > Chordata > Chondrichthyes > Lamniformes > Lamnidae > Carcharodon > Carcharodon carcharias. Next base: position 61,502,185 of record NC_054480.1, on the reverse strand, counting down.
ACAGAGGCCTCACATTGTCTGAGCTCTGCTCAGCTGGACACAGATGCTGTACCAAGGAGCGACAACTTGTGTTGCACTAGCAGGCCTTACAAGCACACCGACCTTGATTGCAGAGAGAACAGAGGAGTCTGTCTCAAACATTGATGTCGCAGGACATTGTATTGATGTGTTATTGCATGAATAGATTGGCCAACTATGTACACAGCTATTAACTGAGTCCATGTAGGTCTTGACAACGAGAGTAATGCAGATTCTGGATATCAATGTGTCTGGTGCCCTAAATAGGATGACCTGAGCTATTACCTTGCAGTGCTGTACTGATCTGCGCCACCACAGTGGGAGCAGTGAAATATGGCTTTTCCATGAGAGGAATGATATGGAAGGGGTCATGGAAATGGGGACTGTACTCAAAGCACTTTCACTTCTCACTGGTGGCCCTGCCACTCAGTCAAGCTGCTTCATGTCCTGATGTCCAAGTCTGCTCCTGCACTACCCAAAGGCTCCAAATTCCAGAGGACATCAGTTAATTGCATCTCAGTCATCAAAGCAAAGATCAGATCAGCCTGGGTTTAACTCTACTCAAGCCACAGGGGTTGCACCATTTAAGTGTAATAGGAAAAGGAAAAGTAAAGCTTTGTAGTTGCACAAGAGTGTTCATATGGGTGAACAGAAAATGCTGTTGTAGCATTGTATCCAAGTCACTTCCTCCCAAGTCAAATCACAAGTCTTTTTTTTTAAGTGAAAGTCTCTATCATATCCTCTAACACTTAGGAAACAAGTCAGGTTTCAATCACTGTTGTTTGAATGCATTCGTAAATATATATCCGTTCTTCACTGTGTAGCACGGTTTTTTAAATTACAAATGGGCTACTTGAAACTGATAAAATTGAACATGTATTAAAACCACACTATTACATCAACCTTCCAAATTCTAATGTTTCCTTTGTTGAACAAAAGCACCTCTGGCAAAAGAAGCTACAAACTTAATTTTACAATATTCAACACAACCATTTTAATCACTTAAACAATACACATTGTTTCACATTTGCACAATCGACTGAAAAATACTGTTAAAATTGAAAACCCTGTTTTATGTACTGGACATATATTGAGTTTAGCTTGACAAATCATTGCACATAAGAAATATTAAATTGGACAACACCTTGTCATTAAGTTGAGCACGATGAGAGTGCACAATGATGCCACCAAGACTTTAGGTGCACTTCACTAATGGCCTGGATGCAGGAACAGCCAGAACCCTCATGGCAACTGGAACAGTTTGGACAAGCTGTTCCTATTGACACTGTAAAAGCAAAGGCCTGTATTGGGATCACTGGCATCGAAGCCGTCACACAATTCAAAGTATCTGCAAAACTGGATCTTCACAGATGCCTTCCCATCATTTTGCTGGTGTTTCCATTCAAGCAATGCAAAAGCTTGAAAGTGCCACCAAATGCTCCAGGACTTTTTACCCCTTGGGCATAGACTGCAAATTAATGTGCATTTTAGGGGGCAGCAGAGAAATTGGCTGACAGGACAAGTTGTAGAATCCCCTTGCGAAAGGTGGCCATGGCACAGTCACTGGTGGAGGTGCTCACAGCCTCTTGCAATGTCTTTATTAAGGTTTGGACCAATATCCATTATGATTCAAGCTGAAAGTGCAGCCTTGCAGTGCAGTTTAGGAGAATTGTCTCATAAGTATAATAATTTTTGTAATATTATTGTGATGTATTGTAAAAGTAGGTTAATAGTAGGGCTTGAATAGTCTGTGTGTGTGATTTAATTGAATTGAAGGCAGCTGGTCTGGAGGCTTTGACTCATCAAAAGAAGCTAGGTTTGAAATGCTAAATACATAAACATGGCTGAAGTCTTAGAATGTGAGGTGAGGAGAATTTGCATTTTTAGATAAATCAGGGTAGTTTGGATTTCAAAGAGATGGTAAGATGTTACACCTAGCCGGAGAATCTAGGCCAAGCAGTGTGTTACTTTTTTCCCAAGCATTACTGATAATATTAGCACCATGAAAAGATTTATATTATGAGAAAGATAAAGTTCCAAAGACATATGGGAACAATGGAATTTACATTAAAAGGGCGAAACATGTATAAAGGAGAATGAGGCTGTGTCAGGGAAGGCTTTGTAAGCTCTAACACAAGTTTGAGAAGCCTCCAGTACTTGAGCATTAAGCTACTGTCGACAGAAACTGAAGATAGGAAAAGCCACTTTAAATTCTACTGTCCAGGGTATTGTGTTTAGCTTGCTGGTCTCTGTTTAAAATCGATTTTTTTACCATTGCCTTAACAGGTGTGTAACTGGAAGCCAGATTAATTAGGGGTTTTAGGAGTTATTATAGTAGTAATTTGTAGGCCTACGTTTGTGCTTGAAGTATTTTCTTTTGTTAATACATGTCTAATTTAGCTTTTAAAATGTCTGAGGTCTTGAAATAAAATATAAATTGCAAAACCATTGTGACCGCATGATTAAGTTTCCCTCATGGATTTGATCCACCTAGCACACACCATCTGCAGCATCATAACAAGAATGCCTGCACCTCAGCTGAGAGTGCAGCATGCAGTCCAATGACCAAAGCTTCCACCAATTGGTCAAGTGGAGTGAGGAGGAGGTGGGTGGGGTTTTGGACAGCCAATGAGTGCAGTACACACTGGCCATCCAAGTGGTGGCTAGCACTTTTCTGCATGCATGAATGGGCCTTCAGACTTAACCAAGAGAGGTTCCTAGTACACCCATGCTAACCCATGTGTCTCTCTCTTTGCAGGAGGAGAACATCAGGATCATGGAGCCTGGTGATTCATCGGTAGGCTTCATGGCTTACAAGGACCAGAAAAGAAGAAAAGAGAGGTGGAGGCAACTGGCTCGACAAATGGGGGAGCACATCCCTCAAAATGAAAGGGTGGCAGGGCCTCCTGCACACGCAGCTGAAGATCCGCAACGAGCTGTCGTTTTTAGGCATCTCGCTAGACCCAGGGTCTATAGATGGCATCTGTCATTCCTGCAGATGACTGAGAACCAGTGTCGCCGAAGACTGTGCATTTCTAGCAAACTGGTCAATCATATATGCCACGTCCTGCAGTATTTGGTGCCATGGGAACATGGAGGGCATCCACTGCCAGTGGCTGTGACAGTGACCATGGTGCTCAATTTTTATGCTAGTCACTCCTTCCAGGGCCCCACACGTGACCTGTGCAGGATATCGAAAGCCTCCACCCACAAGTGTATCCAGGAGGTCACAGACACCATCTTTGCAAAGGCACAGAACTTAGTGCACTTTGTTTGAGATCAGGAAAGCCAGGAAGCAAGAGCGCTGGGATTTGCACAGATCTCAGGTTTTCCACAGGTGCAGGGTGTCATTGACTGCATTCACATTTTGACTGCACTCACACTGTTAGGGAGGGATTTCCAGGATTTTGAACCAGTGACAGTAAAGGAAGGCGATATAGTTCCAATTCAGGATGGTGTGTGCCTTGGAGAGGGGTTTGCAGGTGGTGTTCACATGTGCCTGCTGATCTTGTCCTTCTGTGCAGTAGACTGTGTTTGTTTGGAAAGTGCCGTTGAAGAAACCTTGGCAAATGCAGGCCATGCATCTTGCAAATGGTTACACGTTACTGTCACTGTGCACTGGTGGTGAAGTGATTGTTTAAGATCATGGATGGGTGCCATTCAAGCGGGCTGTTTTGTCTTGGATGGTGTCGAGCTTCATATGCGCAGTTGGAGCTGCAGTGATCAGGAGGTGAGTTTGCCACTGTGGGATTCCCAGCCTTTGAACTTCTCTTACATCCATAGTGTTTATATGGCTGCTCCAGTTAAGTTTCTGGTCAATTGTTACCATCAGGATGTTGATGATGTGAGATTCAGCAATGGTAATGCTGTTAAATGCCAGGGGAAGGTAGTTAAACTCACTCTAGCTGGAGAAGGCCTATGCCTGATATATGTGTGGACTGAATGTTACTTGTCACTTATCAACCTAAGCCTGATGTTGTCTAGGTTTTGCTGCACATGGACACAGACTGCTTCATTATCTGAGGAGTTGCAAATGGAACTGAACACTAGCTAGCATCAGTGAGCATTCTCCATTCTGACCATATAATTTGGGGAAAGTTATTACTGAAGTAGGCGAAGATGGTTGGGCCTAGGATGTTTGAGAAACTCCTACAGCGATGTCCAGAGCTTCCAACAACTACAATTGTCTTCCTTTGTGCTAGGTATGGCTCCAACCAGCGGAGAGTTTTCTCCAATTCTTATTGACTTCAATTTTTTTAGGGCTGCTTGACTGAGGTTCTAATGAGACCAGGAGTTGAGTTTTCCAGCAAAATCCAGACTGTGCCTTGTGGACCAGGTTATTGCTGAGGAAATGCTGATAGATAGCATTGTCAATGACACCTTCCATTATTTGCTGATGATTGAGAGTAAACTAATGAGGCAGTAGCTGACCAGATTGGATTTGTCCTTTTTTTTTGTGGAAAATTGGGCAATTTTCCAGTTTGCTGGGTAGGTGCCAATGGTGTGGCTGTACTGGAACAGCTTTGGTATGAATCCAGCTAGTTCTGGAACACAGGTCTTAAGTACTACATATGGGATGTTGTCAAGGCCATAGCCTTTGCTATATCCAGAGCATTCAGCTGTTTCTTGATAGCATGTAGAATGAATTGAATTGACTGAAGACTGATGTCTATGATGGTGTCAACGCAGAAGGAGGCCAACATGGATCAGCCACTCACCTCTTCTGGCTGAAGATGGTTGCAAACTCTTCAACCTTGTCTTTTTCACATGCATCCTGGACTCTGCCACTATTAACAATGTTCATGCTGCCTTCTCTTGCTCATTGTTTAATTGTTTACCATCTTTCAAGACTGGATGTGGCAGTACTTCAAAGCTTTGATCCAATCCATTGGCTGTGAGATTGTATAGTTCTGTCTATAGCATGCTGCTTCCACAGTTTAGCATGCATGTAGTCATACATTGTAGCTTCACCATGTTGGCGCATCATTTTTATGTCTGATCATCATGCATGATGCCGCTCATGACGTGGTCTTTTATACTCCTCATTGAACCAGATTTGGTCAGCTGATGGTAATTGTACAGTGCAAAACATGCCAAGCCATGTGATTACAAATTGTGGTGGAGTACAGTTCTGTTACTGCTGGTGACCCTCATGGATACCCAGTTTTGAGCTGCTAGATTTGTTCTGCATCCATTCCATTTGTGTAAAAGCACTATGAGGTGGTCCTTCCTACCAGTGCTGTCATGCACAGATCCATCTGTGACAGGTAGATTGATGAGAGCTTTCTACTTTGTGTCAGCTAAAATGAAAGCTTATGGCCAGAATCTTCGGGTTGGTGTACGGGGGCGGGACCCACTCACTGACACGGTGACGTTGGGCATGCGTCCCGACATCACTGCACATCATTCAGATCTTCAGTTCGGCGGGCGCACACCGGAGTCGGCTGCGCACCCGCCTAACTGTCAAAGGCCTATTAAGGCCATTTAAATAGCAACTTCAATAATTAACTTAGCTGCCCATCAAACCTTAAGGTTGCTGAGTAGACAAAGGGCCCAGGCAGCCTTCGCATTTATCATGAAACCTCATCCACAAGGGGGATGAGGTTTCATGAACAATTTATAAATCAAATAAATTTTTTACAATTCATTACAATGTCCTAGCTCATGTGACACTGTCACATGAGGGAAATGTCTGAATTATTTTTTTTTCTTTGTTTAAATCTTTCACGATGAAACTAATATCCCCGAGCCAGCTGGGTGCCTCAGGGAGATTTCTGCGTTCTTTTGCGCACATGTGTATAAGAGCACAAGCCCCGACTCAGCCTCTTCCTCCCGCCCGCACAGGGAGCGCTCAGTGTTTCCAGCTGTGCGTCAGGCTGGGCAGGCCTTAATTGGCCCACCCACATAAAATGGCGGTACACAGCTAATTGTGGGCGGGCGCCCACACTCCCATTCCTGAAAATTCTCCTCTATGGAATTGAAGGCAAATTATTGATCTGGTTAGGAAATTGGGTGAGGGTAGGAGACAGAGAGTAGAGATAATGAGTAAGTATTTGAATTGTTAGGATGTGATTAGTGCTGTCCCACAGAGGCCTGTTTGGGTCTCAACTATCCACTGTATTTATTAACACTTAGATGATGGGATAAAGAACTACATATGTAAGTTTGCCAATGACACAAACATTGGCGGCATAGCATAATGAGCGTAGATAGAAGCATAACATTACAAAGAGAGAATAATATATTATGTAAATGGGCAAAATGGTGGCAAATGGATTTCTATATAGACAAATATGAGGTCATCCTCTTTTGACCTAAGAAGAATAGATGAGCATACTTTCTAAATAGTGAAAAACAAGAAACAGTTAAGGTCCAAAGAGAACTAGGGCTCCAGGTACATAAATCATTAAAATGTCATGAACAGTGTAGAAAATAAGGCTAATGGAATGCTGGCCTTAGAGGACTAGAATATATAAGGCAACTCTAAAAAGCCCTAGATGGTTCACACCTGGAGTACTGTGTTCAGTTCTGGGCACCACACCTCAGAAAGGATATACTCAGCACTGGCAGGAGTGCAACATAGGTTTACCAGAATGATGCCTGGAATTCAAGAGTTAAGCTATGAGGAGAGAATACACAAAATAGGAATTTTTAAGGTTAAAGGATGATTTAGTCAAACTTTTCCACACATTAAGTGGAACTAATTGGGTAGATAGAGAGAAACTACTTTTGCTGGTTGGAGAATCTGGAACTTGGGGATAGTTCTTTCAGGTGTAAAGTTAGGAATCACTGTTATATATAAAGGGTTTAAGTGGTTGGGAGCTTTCTCTTCCACTAATGACAGTTGATGCTAGGTCAATTGCTCAGGTTAAAACTGAGAATTGTAGATACTTTTACCAAAAGTATGAAGGGATATGGTGCAAAATCAAGTGTTGGAGATCAGGCAAGATATGATTGAATGGTGGAACAGGTTTGAGGGGCAAAATGGCCCACTCATGTTCCTGTGATTCTATTGCAAACCAGCTTCAAATTGATGGAATGAAACCTTGTGTTTGTTGAACACTCCTGGCTGACTGCCACACTTGTTCAGTCGATGCAGTCCTGCACCTGTAGGAAGGCAGTCAGAGCCAAGTACCGGAGCACCCATTCATTCTGACTGGCATTGCATTCCAGCAAGCATCTTAATTTAGTGAGGTTAACTGAAAATCCTGACATAGCTTTGTAGTCTGGTTATTTGTTTCGTGCATATCTAGTCACTCTCCCACTATTGTGGCTTGTCTGACCATGGCTCCTTTTCAGGCTACCTGCAACTGTCATGACCTTAGAACAATCATTCCACTAGCTTTGTTTCTAGAGAAACAAAACCTTAAACAGATTCCAATAAAACAAAACTTAAAGCACGAACTTATTCCTTAATCTATTTCAAGCTAACTTGTTTATTCTAAGTATATTTCTAATTTCTAACAATTTCCATTTGTCACAGGCTCCTCCTTGATGCAGGGATCCAGCTGGAAGCCCAACTTACATAAATAAGGATCGCCAACCCAAGAGGATAGGCTAGGGTCATTGTAACAGCTGGAAGTCCAACCCCAATGCACTTCATAATGGAAGGAGAATCATCTAGACCTTTTTGTGCCAATAACTGTTGGTTTTGATACTCTTGACAGGTATAACGTGCAACTTAAAGAGTTAGCATTAACCAAATCTTCAAACAAGTAGAAAATCATGCACTGAAATTAAAGCCTCTATAAGTAGAACCAGATCAATGGAAAACCAGACTATTCATAATTTATGTAAGAATCAGAGGCAATGCATTGCAATCAAATGGTCTTAGCCCTATGTCCCTGCTGTAAAAACTAGCCCTCAAGCCAATTAGCAAGACAGTGGATTTGTACATTAGTTAGTCTGCATGTGTCTATTTAAATCAGTATTTGTCTGCGTCAGGGAAACAGAATCAATTTGAACTGAAAATTAGTCAAGGGGGATAAACATAAAACAAACAGAATGAGTCTATAAATTGTTTCTCACAAAATGTCAAAGAGCCACAGAGACCAAATTAACAAGAGCTTCTCCAATGGGAAAGGTGCTTAGACGCTTTTTCTGCTTGCCAGCCTTTTACCCTCACGTCTCACTGCTGTCTTGTCTTGTCCTGTATTGGCCATGCTCATTTTTCAGTTCAGTTCATTTAGAATTCATAAATCTTTAATTTGACCCTGTTAAAATACAAGGGCTTGGGTTTATGAAATTTAATTAAGCACATTGTCTACATTTTAGTTGACCAGAGGTGGGATTTAGAAGGATTTGTCTGGAAGAATGAAGCAGACATATTAATGAAACATTGGAAAAGTGAGGCAGGGTTTGAAAAATGAAAATGAAGCAAATTAAATTGTGAAAGGATTTAAAGAGAAGGGGAAAAAATGCAAAGGAATGAAAAGGAGCTGCTCAGCATGCAAGGAAGCAAAAACCTCCTGATAGCACACTTCACAAGCAAACATCATTTTGATCCAAAACAAAATGCGGATGCTAGAAATCTGAAATAAAACAGAAAATGCTGGAAATATTCAACAGATCTGGCAATGCCTGTGGGAAAAGACACAGTTAACCTTTCAGAACAAGAAAAGTAAACTATTTAAGTTAGCTATATATAAATAAATAAAGTTATAACATTTATGTAAATGAAAGCATGGGCTAGATTTTCACATTATCTCCCAGGTACAAAGCTGACCTGGTAGGTTGGTTGCCTGTTATAGAAAACATCCAACTTTTATTTCCGTTGATTTCAATCAAAATGAAAATCAATCTTGCTTCCATAATGGGTGGTCAATCTGAATCACCAATTTACAGCTGGCGCATTGAGTTGAAATGTTGTCCCTGCTTCTCAAAATGAAAATTCACACCCGCCATCTTCTCTGCTTTTTCTTTTGATACAGCAACACTGGTGTTTACTGTTTCAGTTTTCTTTAAGCGGCAGTGCCACTCAGAACAATCCCAAACCTGCTGAACTAAGTTCAGCAAAATGTTACCCTGCAACTGCTTTCATTTACAAATACACTGACCTTTCATCATCCAGTCTCATAAAATGGCGACTTGGATTGTGACACAGTTCCCTGGTTCTGGAATCTTACCCAACAGTGAGAAGTGTAAGCCCAGACAACGGGTGCTGGCAGGTTATTTTACCATTGGGTACATGACAGTGGAAGCTAATTTTGGCTTCATCCAATACCCACACAGGTGCCTGTTCCATTGGGATCATCAGAAGCTGGAAGGGCCAATTTTTCCACTTGAGTTGAGGTCATCTAATTAGGGACTGAACCCATGAATTTGCTGGTCTGTCTACATGAGACCCATTTACCAACTATCAAGAGTGACCCCCATATCCAGTAGTAATATAATAGTAATTCCCACTATTGTTATCTTCCCCCCTAGCTCTGGTACAAAAACAAGAAAGGCTCAGCTAGGAAAGTTTAACTTGCTACAACAAAGTTATGTTGAAAGGAAGTATCTTGCTAGGTCTTAGGAAAACTATAATATTCTTGAATTATTGAACTACAGATCCCCACAGTGTATTGTTCATGCTGCAACTGAAGTGTCAGTAAAAGTATGGAGTAATTTTAAAGATTAATATTTTATTTCTCCTTATTTTGTGGCACTTTTACCAATAGCAACCTAACATTTACAGAAGAACTGTAGCATGAAATAGAGCTACTGACTCCAGAGGTATAGGGCAGAATTTTCCCAGGTCATTGGAGGTGAGTGAGGTGAAAACATCCCAGAAGTTGACGTAAAGTTGGGATAACAACTTGATTCCCCTTCTTCCAGCTTTCACCAGGACAGGATTAAAGGCAAGCAGGGAACCAATTTGGATCTGTCGGGTAATTAGTGAAGAAGTTGTTGAGGTTGTCTCACTGAGGTGAATGCATTTTCTTCAGTGAAACATGCAAGCTAGAAGCGTTTTGATCATTTACTCTGAAGAGCTCCAGCCATTGTCATTGAGGGACTGCTGTTCAAAGCACTGCTCCTTTCAGGGAGGGCTATCACAGCTTGATAGGTCATTGTCAACTTCTTGAAAAACATTTCCCTTATCTAGCACTTCACTCACCTCAGTTGTGCTTTCCTGCTGCCGGTCTTAACTACGGCATGGGAGTAGTTTATGTAGCTGCACCTCTGCTAAGGGTCAAGAGCAGGGGCCAAACCACCGCTAACAGCACTGCAGCAGCAGCAACAGCAGCAGCAGCACCAGCTGCCTTCTTCTCAACCACATGCCTCTCCACAGGACAGATGGGATGGACACTGAGATCCAGTTGGAAAGAGGTGAGACCCCCAACACCAGGTCTACAGGCTGGGGAACAGCCCTCTCGACGTGCTGAACACAATAGCCTGAAGAGGCTCAGGTTCACACAGCAGGTCATTGATGACATCTGCAGCCTCCTGCAACAAGACACCCTTCCAAGTGGAGCAGGCGATCATACATTGCCAATGGCCGGCAAGGCGCTAGTGACCGAAGAGCCACCCACAAGCCCCTGCATCCCTGCCTCCGGGTCTCTGCCTCACACCAATTTGTGTGCTCTCTTCCCCAGAAAGGAGAGAAAGCTGAAAGATGTGAGTGATCATAACGGCCTGTGTGGAGAAGAGAGAAGGCATCATTTGTGAGTGATCACTGTGAGGCATGAGTGCCAGAGTGCAGAAGACTGTGGGTCATTGCAAGTGTTGGTTGCTTATTTGGGCATATGCGATGGCTGCAGAGGGCAGAATGAGTGGAGCTGCAAGGTGTGTTGTTCTGAAGAATGCTGTGCAGGAGAATGTTTGGAAAGTCAGAGAGTAGGGCTTGGCACCTGAGTGTTATGCCAATCACTGCCATGCCATCCTGAGATCTTGCATCACCTTGGTGCCTTCAGATTGAAGGAACCACATTCCAATTGTTGACTTCCTCAGCCAATCTATCCAGGACTGCTTGGTTATAGAGGTTGTCCTATTCCTCCCATTTTTGATGGCTCTCATCTCATGGTAGTCCCTCAGATTCCTCATCTGGACCTGTGGGTAAGAGTGAGAGACCAGGGAGAAACCTTCCCAGATCTCCTCCCAATTCCAGTGGTTTCTGCAACATCAAAGATCCCTGTGCTGGTAAGCCTGTGTAACCCAAGCCATGGTCCCTCTAATTAGAAACCCTTCTTTTGATAAAATACCCATATCATCCTGCCCACCCTCTCTAATTGGTCAGGGAGACTGGGTGCAGGATGACAATTGATTTGCTCTGATAAAGACCAACTGCTGGGTGCGTGTTTCAGAGAGATCTAAAAAGTTCCTGCCACTCTGACAGGAACTAAACTATTAAGAATCTGCCATCAGAGAATCACCTGAAGAGATTATTTTCCATAGAAACATTCAGATCTGGCAATGCCATGGCAGCAAACGTGAGCACTGGTTGGCATGTTTTTTGGACGCATTTGGGATGAGCATCCATGATGCCAGCAATATGGTCATGGTTGGCATAGATCTTGTAGACACAAGGAAAGATACAGCAGTCAAGTATATGAGATGCCAATCTCAACTATCAAACAACTGGGCATGAGAAAGCATAGCCATCTGCACCCTGGAATCTGTCCTACTCTATAATTGGGACAGATAACACTATTTAGAGCCCCAGCATATTATAGAACTGGTTCTACTTGAAGCTGTACTATAATGTAAAGGGAACACATTAGTTATGGAGAAATAGTGACAATGATTTGGATATAGACCGGAATGATAAACTTGACATAAGTAATAGGATTAGTGACAGTTATGACAGTGGTTGTAAACACAAGAGTATATGATTTGTCACTAGGATCCAGAAATGTTACCCTTTCCCTCCAACTTTCATGAAATCTCTTTAAGAATGAAAGTGAAATGTGAATTTTGGAATTTGCCCTCCCTCTGGCCAAGCCAGGCATTTGAAAGATCTACCTATGTGACAGACAATCTTAGCTGTTATCCTTCAAACATGCTTTTATCACTAGAGAATTTAAAATGTTCATTGGGTAACTATCCAGCCTCAGACCAATGACTGTTGATAAGACATCCTTCAAAAACATTCTGTTGAACACCATTTCATTGGACATGGCTTTTCCAGCACCCTGTATGCTTTTACAGTACTTTGCATTTAGGTAGATTCTTTTCATTCATGGGCTGTGGGCTTTTTTGGAAAGTTAATATTTGTTGCCCACCTCTTGAGAACAATTAAGAGTCAACCACACATTGCTGTGGGCCTGGAATCACATGAAGGCCAGACCAGACATGGATGGCAGATTTCCTTCCCTAAAGGAGATTAGTGAACCAGATGGGTTTTTATTATAATCAATAGTTTCATGGTCACTGACATGAGCTTTAAATTCCAGATGCTTTTTAAATTTAATGTATTTATTAATTGAATTTAAATTCCAGCAGCTGCAGTGGTGTGATTTAAAATATAAGTCTATTAGTAGACAGTATTAGTCTAGACCTTTGGGCTACTAATCCAGGGACAATACTATAATGCCACTGCCTCCCCATATATAGTTAGACCTGTCTCTGGAGCATTATGGTTGACTTTCACAGACAATCATGCTGAAGTTCATAGGTAGCTCATTGTAAAAATTAAAATTGTTTTCTCACACAGGGTGGTCATTTGGAAGTGGAAATTGAACCATGAGACATGCAAATGTCACACTGAAGTAGTAAGTGGAGCCCTTTTGAGGATGCAATGACAGGGAAACTCTCTCAATGAGCATTTTCAGATTTGGAGAGGAAGGAGAGCCATGCATCATATTTGTCAAGATAACGTCACTAGTACATAACATCACGATAAATCTAATATAATTTATGCCATCACACTATGTGCCAAACATATTTTCATGAAGATAACGCTCTTTAGACATACTGTTACATTTTAGGCTCTTTTCCAACATGTTTACCTCAAATTATTTCAGCTTACATATCTTAGATCATTCTCAAGGGTGACTCTTTGAATCTTTTAGAGTGTCTTTCCATGTCTTAAGTGTTAAGTAAAAGATTGCTTTTAGCTATTGGACTTATCCCATTGCTGTCATGTATCTTGAAAAGCAACAAATCATCATATCATCAATTTTACATTTAAACTACCAAGTGGATTTATTTCACAAAACATGAACAAGCAGATCGATAGTGGTTATCATTTGTATTATTTATGTACAGTCGATATCCTTCCACATATCCATGCAAGTGGACAAAATTATAAAAAGATCACAATTTAAGAATTTAGCTAGTCCTTTATAAATATCTAATGCATAGTTTCTTTTTTTTTTTAGAATTGTTTACCACAGTGAGACCCTTATTAACCAGAACTTTTTCTTAGAAATTCAATCCATTCTTTTTCATTTTTTTTGAGTTACAAACTGATCAGTTCCTTCTGAGATTCTTTATTAGTAGTTTCACTTTAACAGAACAGTTCTACAGTAAACTTTATATTATCCTGCACTCTACAAACTGGGACACTTAACTAGCCAGAAGTTCTGATGTTCCCCCAACACAAATCATCATGTTACCAATCAGAAGCAATGACTGCAGAGTAAAGGGTTAAAATCAGAAACATGATGCTGATGTAATAATGATGTCAGAGCGCATGACTGAGAAATAAGAGAGATCTGGAAGGAGAATAAGCTCCAATCTTGTGTGGCAGCCCAAATGAGTAAATACTTGCTGTAAATAAAGGGTGATGGTTTGGGGAAACTATAGACTTGAGCAGCATTCTTTGAGAGAATAGAAAGTTCCTAAAATGCTATCTAGGCCCCAACCACACAATGAAACATGATGGCAGTGAGTAAAAGACCCAGCAGACCATAAAAGGAAGATACAGGGCTGGCAAGAAAGAGACCCTCATAGGAAAATGAAAGGAAAAAGTTTAGGACTCACCATGTCAGAACATTGCAGGAACAACAGATGCAAGCTGAGGCACAGACCCAGAGACCGGATAGCAGTGAGTGTAGGCCCAAAGCAGCAAGCAGCAGCACAGAAGTAGGAACAATCCCAGAGCTCAGCAGAAGCATGGAATCCACACTACCACTCCCAGAACCAGTTCAGAGTACAGGAGGTTCACAACAGGCCCAGAACTGGGACAAATGGAGAAAAAGGCACAAGGCACAGAACTGTTTCAGGATTACATAAAAAGATCAAAATGACCAGATCAGTACACTACTTTATGCAGTAAGATCTATCGCTGACAACATGATGGTAAGGCAGGGTTCTTATGAAGAAGTCCTGCAAGCTTTTGCTCTTATTTCAGCATCTGTCGGAATTTAATAATGGAGGGATAAATTTAATAAAAGAAAGCAAATACCAGACAAAAGCATGGACTTTTTCATCAATGATCTCTATAGGCTAGCAGGAAACTGGTTATGGAATCTTATGGGATAAGAGGATTCATCACAGAATCATGATCAGGGTCCTAGCCAAAGCATTATTAGGTTTCTTACAGAGAGGATTTAACATTAGTAAAAGGATTGCTGATTGCTTGGCAAGCAGAATTTCAGAATCAGGCATTTGGTCACAGGGAAGAAGAGGTCCTGTGGAGAAGATTGAGTGAGACCATTCAGTTTGTAGGCCATAAGAGAGAAAGCGGACCAAAACCTAAGCCTGTTAAACTGGGGAAAATCACATCAATTGCCATTTTCAAATGTCTTCAGTGTTGTGGGAACAAGCTACACAAGCAAGAAGAACATCCAGCAGAGGGGTGCAGAGTGCCACAACTGTGGAAAAATAGACTGCTTCAAAATTGTCTGTCGCTCAAAAATGCTGATAACCTGTAAAAAGAGAGCCACAAGCAAAGGAATTAACCTTCCTGGGGGAGATAAATGATACTGAAAACAAATATTAGAATATTAAATGCAATGTGGATGGATCCCTCATCTAGTTAAAACTAGATGCAGGAGCAGGGATTTCTACTTTATCAGATGAAGTCAAATGGCTCAAACAGATTCCATTTTAGCCTTCATCTATTAAATTACAAGGTCCTAGTGGGAAAACTCTAAAAGTGAAAGGCCAAATCATGGCAAAGTTGAAATATAAGGACTGAGAAATTCTCAAAACTTCAGCTTGGTACGAAATATTGACTCCATGATCCAGAAATTCAGTGGGAAGTCTGGGAAAGGCTAGAATTTCTATTGCCATGTAGATATGTCCTTCTTCCCAATCTGCGTCCTAGAGTCAAGGGTACATATTTAGAACAGACATCTCATGTCCTCTGCGTCAAAGTGGAAATAGCTGGAGATGCATCATATTATTCAATTTCATTAATTTGCACGATTTCATATATTATGTGCCAGCCTCCACAACACTCAGAATTCCTGATATGTGGGAAAACGAGTTGGAACACCGACATTATCAAGTCCCATCCCTCATTCTGTGCCTGACCATCAAGAAAATGGATCACCCCTCATGCTCTTGGAGTTTTGTGACTATTATGACTCAACTTCAAGAAACTAACACCAAACAAAATTAGACACAAGTCCCTCATTTCTATTAGAGTCACGTTGTTGGAGAAGATAGGAAACTGGTGCCTTTCTACTAATCTGTGCTTGGCCTGACTTTGGTTTAGCACGAGATGATAAAATTCTTTTTTATGCTGGTCTTTAATTTGATATACAGAAGATTATTTGATACAGTGGCGGACGAGACAAAAATTGATGGGGTGGTAAATAGTGAGGAGGATAGCCTTAGATTACAGGAGGATGGTCAGATGGGCTGATCAGTGGCAAATGGAATTTAATCCAGATAAGTGTGAGGTGATGCACTTGGGCAGGACAAACAAGGCACGGGAATACACGATGAATGGTAGGACCCTGGGAATTATTGAGGATCAGAGAGACCTTGGTGTGTATGTCCACCGGTCCCTTAAGGTAGCGGGACAAGTGGATAAGGTGGTTAAGAAGGCATATGGGATATTTACCTTTATTAGCCAGGGAATAGAATATAAGAGCAGGGAGGTTATGCTGGAACTGTATAGAACGCTGGTTAGGCCACAGCTAGAGTATTGCGTGCAGTTCTGGAATCCACATTTTGGGAAGGATGTGATTGCACTAGAGAGAGTGCAGAGGAGATTTACCAGGATGTTTTCTGGGCTGGAGAGTTTTAGTTATGAGGAGAGATTGGATAGACTGGGGTTATTTTCCTTGGAGCAGAGGAGATTGAGTGGGGACAGGATTGTATAAAATTATGAGGGGCATAGATAGGGTAGACAGAAAGTAACTTTTCCCCTTGGTGGAGGGATCAATAACCAGGGGGCATAGATTTAAGGTAAGGGACAGGAGGTTTAGAGGGGATGTGAGGAAGAATTTTTTCACCCAGAGGGTGGTGGGAAACTGGAACTCACTGTCTGAAAGGGTGGTAGAGGCAAATACCCTCATAACATTTAAGAAGTATTTGGATGTGCACTTGCAATGCCATGGTATACAAGGCTATGGGCCTAGTGCTGGAAAATGGGATAAGAATAGTTAAGCACTTGTTTGTCCAGTGCAGACTTGATGGGCCGAAGGGTCTTTTTTCTGTGCTATAGACCTCTGTGCCTCTATGACACTATGACCCAACCTCATTGCTTGATTTTTTCCTTCTCAGAAAAAGGTCATATCGCTTACTCATTCCTGAGTTCAGATCATAAGCTGGATGCTCTTCTGAGAGAAATTATTTGACTTAAAGGCTGAACTCGATAGGCATTAGGACAAGAGTTACTCCACCAAAAGGACAGGTACCTATTTTCCAATATTGCAAGTGAGCATGGCTAAACTTATCCTTCCGGGCATACAGCAGAGAGAGTGACAAAATAGAGCCGACAATGCTTTGGGCTTTTCTGGCCACAAGCAGGCATAAACATTACTTTATACACACTATCCAGCAGCCGAAATGGCTCTCCCTACTAACCTGTTGCTGAAATTTCCTAAAAGCCTGGAATGTTCAACACTCTCTGTAGGAGGTTATAGACTATTTATTAAAACCTGGGCCTCGGGCCAAACCTGAATGCTGATCATGCAGGACATTGGATGGTTCTCACACTGCTTCATGGGACTGGACTGAAATTATTGCAACCTCGTTCATGCCCTGAAAGGATGGCCAAATTAATAACAGTGTACAGAATGCTGCACAGTATTGCACTGATAAGGGTATTAACAGGAGGAGGACAAGGAAAGACAATATGACTTGCCCCCTGAGGGAGAAATGGCACAGAATTACATTTATCTAATGCCTTTAACATAAAAATGTGCCCCAAGATGATTTCCAGACTAAAATGGATGCTGAACCAAAGAAGAAGATATTACAAAGGATAGCTAAAAGTTTGGGCAAAGAGATAGGTTCTAAATTGGGTTTAAGGAAGAAAGGGACAGAAAAGCAGAGGGATTTAGGGAATTAAATCCAGTGTGTGGGGCCTAGGCAAGTGGTGAGGTGAAGGGATGCCAAAGTTGAAGAAACAGAGGAAGAAGAGTGGGGCATAGTCCTGGAGAGGTTACAGAGAAAGAGGTGAGACCATTAAATGATTTAAACAAAAGGTTATGAATTTTTTAATTGGTGACATTGCGGAGCTTATGCACGTCAGCGAGCATGTGGAATGGTGAGTGAGGGGGACTAGGCAAAGGTGAGCTAAGTTTTGGAAGAGCTGAAGGATGGTCGATGTGGGTGGTGGGGCAGGGCTGGGGGGAGGTTGTGACCAGGAGGGCAATGGACTAGTTAAATTTAGTAGTGATAAGAATATGATGAGAATTGCAGCAGCAGATTAGATGAGACAGGGTGCAGTCTGGATGATTCTATGAAGCTGGAAGTAGGAGAGTTTGTGAGGAAGATTATATGAAGTCAGAAGCTCAACACAGGGCTGAGTAAATTCTGAGCTGTAAACAGTCTGGTTCAAATGAGACAGTAGCTAGGGAGGGGAAAGAATCAGTAAGGTGGCTGGTTGTACAAGGGCAGTGGCCAAATTGATGGATGACTTTTTCCCATGAGCTGTTCCACTGAGACATTAATCTTGGGTTGGCTGTAATGACATCCACCCTAATTGCTTGGCCACATTTACCCCTCAGCTTATCTGTGACTCCTCAACATGAGCAAATGTTGATGTTCCTTGCAGTTTACAGAAAAGGCACCATAATCTATTTAGTGATATCACGATGATGTTACTTCTGCATGAGTGGTATTAATCTTTAAGTTCATCAGCTGATCAAACATATATTGAAATGTTTAAAAAGGACATTTAAAAAGAAAGATAGACATTGATTTAAGATGGCTGCCAAAAGCCACCAGGCGTCTGGTAGTTTCTGGAAAGTTCCAATGTGAATTAGGATTCAGACATGCCGCAACATCCTTCTATGAAATTTCATACCAGCGGGTGTCAAGAACCACTTCAAAGATTTACTGAAACTGCACTGGACTTCACATATACATTTTAATAAGGCTACCTCTCAAGTGGAGACAGAAAGTCTACTAAGGACAGAATTTTACATCCTGTGGGTGGGCACCTGCCCGATCTGATCAGGCATAAAATTGCACACAATGACTTTGGGTGAGCACCCCGTCATCATCGTGCACTCACGCAATATTTCAGTCAGCAGGCACAGGCGGGTGCCAGAGCCACACCCACCATTAATTAAGAGGCCACTTAAGGCCATTAAAAAGCCAGCGACTTTTCATTGCCTGTGTGATTTCACAATCATCACACAGGCAAAACGGGCAGGCGGCCAGCCAACAATTTCAAAAACTTCGCATCCACGAGCAGAATAAAAAAGGCCAGCAGTATTGCCAGTGTGAGTAGGGAGGAGTTTGGTAGATAGTTTGCTGCTGGTGAATTATTGGTATTTGGCAGCTTCATCTCTGTTCGGTGCTTCATTGTTAGCATTTCCAGGCTTCATTTCGGGACTGCTTGGTGTTTCCAAGGACCCCGAAGAATTCAGACCATGTGGACCCTTCCAAGTATCACGCAGCCTTCTGGGGATTGTGGTCTCTGCTGGAGGCACCTCCTCTGTGGAGAAAGAGAGGGGCAGATGGAAGAGCAGGCCAGGAATCCCTATGCAGCTTCCAGGGGGGTGACCTGTGGGAGGAGAGGCGCAGGCACAAGGGGCGCAGGGCCAGCAGGTAGTCCAAGGCAGAAGGGGTCGCAGAAGAAGCCACTATCCTGCTGCCAGGGTTTACAGGTTACCTCAATATGTCCGATGTGTAATGCCAAATGAGGCCCTGCCTCTTAAGGGAAACCATGACCTCCATTTGTCAGGTGATCGGCCCTGAGATCACCTCCAACTGTGTGGGTGGACACCCCATGCCAGTAGCTCTGAAGGTCACTGTGGCCCTCAACTTCTATGCCTCGGGCTCTTTCCAGGGGTCAGTGGGGGATCTGTGTGGAGTCTCCCAATCAGCTGTCCACAGCTGCGTCAAACTGGTGACAGAAGCTCTGTACAGAGCCAACGGGTTTGCAGTGATTGCTGGGTCCCCCCGCATCCAGGGTGCAATCAACTGCACATGTGGCCATCAAGGCGCCAGCGGGTCAGCCGGGTGCCTTCATCAACAGGAAGGGATTCCACTCTATGAATGTGCAGATAGTGTATGACCATAGGATGCATATTCTACATGCCTGTGCAAGGTACCCTGGCAGCTCTCATGCACTTATATCCTGTGGTGCAGAGGCACTTCAGTGCTCCAGCCCGACTGGAAGGGTGGCTCCTGGGTGATAAGGGTTATCCCTTGAAAAGGTGGCTTATGACGTCTCTCCACCACCCAAAAACAGAGGCAGAGCAGCAGTACAACAGGAGCCACGCTTCCACAATGGCAGCGATAGAGAGGACCATAGGTGACCTGAAGACTCGCTTCTGATGCCTGGACCATTCAGGGGGAGCACCACAATATCCCCCCAGACCGGGTGTCACTGATAGTGGTTGCATGCTGCACTGTCCACAATCTGGCAACGGCAAGGGGGGGACGCACTGGAAGAAGAGGATCTTGAAGCAGCTGTGGCACAGGCCACAGATGATGATCCAGTAGTGAATCAGAAAAGGAGCACGGTGAGGAAAATGCTGAGAGCGTGGAGGCAGACCTCAGTAACCTCCAGGGAGGCAGGGACCCCAGGGACACCTTGATCCAATGCTCCTTCAGCTAGGCTGCCAAGCAAGTGCTATCAACTTGTGCCAGGGCTGCCTCCTCCATCCCAGATGCCTGAAATGGCCTTTTCCTTTGGCCCCAAAATCCACTCAGTGCCTGTGCAATAATGTTTCAAGCCACCCATGTCCGGTATTACACACTGGTATACCCTGCACCACATTAAATAAAAAAGCTGAAGCATACTCAGGCCATTACAACAATATAAAATTTATCTCATGTTGACAGTCAAAACAAATTAACAGAATCTTCTCTGATCTTGAACTCCACACCAGTAAACATAAAAAAACATTGCAAAACAGAAGATTACCCCTGACCAATCCCTCCTGTGCTCATGGTGCCTTAAACTTAAGTTTGCAAGTGCTACGTCTTGGTGCTCTCCCCTCGCTGGCACCAACATTGGAGTCAGCTTGCTGACTTTGCTGTCCTGTTGGCCTTGATGACCCTGGAGGTCATCCTCTGGCCAGTGGAGCCTGTGCTAGCCCTGCTTGGGAGTGGCCAGTTCCACGGCTGCCATCTCCTCAATTGCCACAGCCTTATCAGATGCCATGGTCACTGGCAGAGGGGCGAAGAAGCTGCTGCCATTATCCAGAGTGCTCTGGGAGGATCCTACAGAGGCGACAGGCAACTTGTGCGCCAACTTGAGGTCACTCTGGACCTCCCTGCTTGCCATCAATGGGTGGGCTCCGAGCTGGGATACTGGGTGCCTCATCCATCTCCCACACTGGCACTGATCACCTGAGGTCATTGCCAGTGTGAAGGCTTGCAGGTCCAAGCCCTATCCCAGGAACCCTTGATTCTGTTCCTGGAACTGCTTCTCCAAGAGTGTCACCACTCTCTCAGTGGAGGAGACAGTGCGCTTGGCCATGAGGGTCAACGCAGTGCTCATGCTCCACATGGAATCCTCCATAACAGAGACAATGGGAACCATACCCTCATGGATCTCCGCCAAATTCTCCCGCACATCATCCAGCATCTGCTGCCTAATGGACGACTCCAGAGGATCATCATCTGCCTTTGACTCAGCATCGTCCTGGTCTCCAGCAGTCCTCTGACTGCCAGCACCCTGGGCATACTCTGCCTCCACCTGCTCCTCAAGCGAGTGTAAAGTGCTCTCACCGCTGTGCATCGACATTCTAGTCAAAGATCTAACACCCACCAATGTGCTGGTATCTGCGCTCGTGCCTGGTTCATAGAGCGGATGTGATGCAGATGCATGTGGAGCTTGGCAGTCCTCTGGTGTCCGGGGTGACTCTTCTGGGTCTTGCGGTTGAGTGCATGGTGGCAAACCTAAGGAGAGAAGAAGGACATGTCATTAGTTTAAGTCATCACTCTGTCACTGTGCATGCCAGGCACCCTGGTGAGACAATGGAGATCTGCATCATGGTGCCATCATTTTTCAATGATCAATGGGGAATCCAGTTTTGAGACCTGCATCAATGACGAGACTACACAAGATTGTTTGCACCATCCAAAACTCTCACCTCTGTGCCCTGCACTCTTGCCTTCACCTGACACCCCAGCCTCACCACAGCCGCTTGACCGAGGTGCATAGCGCTTCTACCGCTCAAATCTGGTTAGGATTAGAAGGTTAGCAGGGCCTCCCCGGCCCGCGAACCTTCAATGTTGTTATGGGCCGTCTTCTCCTGTAAGTACCGAGGAGCATGAATTAGTCCGCTCTTTACCTGCAGTGCCATTGCAGCTTGGCCAACCACAGCTGAGGAACACCTTGCAGGGCACATCCGAGTTGTGGCCCTCAAGCTGCAAGGCACTCAGTCCAAACAGCCAGGGCTCACCCCCTCAGCCAGCTTCGGCATCATTGATAATTGGCACTCAGATTCTCATACCTCTGAGCTCCACAGGGCGACGGCCAGCCCTTAACACTTCTCCACACTGACCCATGCCAATGCAGTCCTCACCCTTCCTGAGTGCAGCAGGTTGTTAAACGTCTTGCGGCACTGGACCCAGGTGCGCCGCACAACATCATGGCTGCTGACCAGCACTGCCACCTCCCCTCGAGCTGATTTTGTTAGGTATGGTGGCCTCCATGAGGACAAAGGTGCCCCTCCTGGCAATGACCTTCTCCACGAGCACCACGAGGCACTTATCAGAAAACCGGGGGCCGGGTGTTCACCCGAACTGCCCTCCCGCCTGGCGTCTGCAGTCACATTGGAATCCATAATTTTTACTCTCCTGCTTACAACATAGAAGATGTCTTCCATGCTGACAGCCTTCCAGGGCCTGACTGTGCCACTTTTAAACTGGACACCTGTTCACCATTGGAAATGGAAATGGAACCCTGTTTCTTTGGAGTCGTAGGACAGGGGAGTTATTTGTACAATCCTCAGGTGGCCACAACAGATATTTGGGGGCTTGTCCTGGATTTGAATCCACAGACATTGAGATCAATTGTGAGTGGGAACTAAATTAATCCTAGAAAAAAGTCTGTTCCAGGCTTTCTTGTGTACAATGCCACAGTAGTAACAAAAATATCCATTTTGATACCAGTGCCTTTCTAGAACAGATGGAAATTACTTTTGAGGATTTAAAGGTTTTGTCCGTCAAGGAGTTAAAAAGTGTAGCTAAGGAGTTGGAGAAAGAGTTACGTCCAAAAGCCAAGCGATTTGGAATGTTAAACCAAATGGCCAGAGAATTGGGCTACAAACTTGAGACTAGTGAAATAGAAAAAATAGTTTTAGCAAAAATACAGTTAGAACAGAGGCAAGTAGAACTAGAACTCCAAGCATTGGAGAGGGAGAGAGAGGAAAGAGAAAGGGAGAGAGAGGATGACTTTCCAAAGAAGATAATGAGCAAGGGAGATAAGACCACGTGAGGTAAAGGCAGTTGGGGCAGGCTAGACAATAATACCCCCAAAAAGTCAAGGAAAGTCCAGAGAAGTTGAAAAGGCTGGAGAAAACCTGCTGAAATGCAGGAAATCGAGAAAGGTTTGGAACCCCGAGGGCAACATTTTGCCCTTGGCAGGGGTGCTCGGCAGGGGTGGTCGGGAAGCCGACCACCGCCCATGATCGGGAAGCCGACCACCACCCGTGATCAACTCCGCACCATGATTTCATGTGGGCAGGCCAATTAAGGCCCGCCCTGCGTGGATCGCGAGTGGCAGAGCTGACCGCTGCCTGTGCAGGTGGGGGAAGGAGGGCGAGCGGGCCTAGCGCACAGTTCGCGCATACGCGAGAAAGAGCGTTTCAATCTCCCTGAGGGACGGAGCTGCCTCAGGGAGACTAAAGCGCTGTGTAAAAAAAAACGAAGGGAATAAAAATTTAATAAAACATGTTTCCTCATGCGACTTTGTCACGTGAGGTGTGACATGTTTTTAATTCAAAAATAAAGTTTTTATTTAATGTTTATTTGCTTTAGGAAACCTCATCCTGCTGGTGGATGAGGTTTCCTAAAAAATGTAAAGGCTGCTTGGTCTTTTCACCTGCCCGTCAACCATAAGGTTGGACGGGCAGCGTAAATTTTAACTTAATTAGATTGGTAATGGCCTAAAAAGGCCTTTTAATTATCGGCGGGTGTGCAGTGCAATGAAATATCATGAGACTGCGCGATGACATCAGAATGCACGCCCGACATCATCGCATACCATTTTACACTCGGGCATGTCAGGCGTGTGCCCGCATGCCAAGCGTAATATTCTGCCCCTGTGGGTGATAGAACAGGGAGCTGCCAAAGCGCATGGAACTGAGAGATCTTCAGAAGCTCTACAGGATGCAATAGAATCCCTGAGGGCTGGAAAGGCTAAGGGAGAGCCACTTGCATTTAACAAGGCCAAAGCCAGGCCATTAGAAGTGAAACAGGTCAGGATAGAATCCATGAGAGTTGTGGTAGCTAAGGATCAGCTATTTGAAGTTAAAAGGGTTGAAACCAGACCAGCATAAGTAAAAGAGATCCATTAAAAGCTAAAAAGGATGAGGAAAGAGAGCCAGTGATCTGTTTAGCAAAAACGCTCATGGCAGATTTAAATGAGGACCAAGAAAGTTCCCAACTAGACTAGGAAAGTGTGAGGGTGATGCCCCACTCAAATAAAGAGCCACAGGGGAGTACAGCAGGAGCTGAACATCCATGTGGGGGCAGTAATGTTCCAGGGCAAATCGAACGGGTTAAGGGAAAGCCAATTCCCAAAATAAAAGAAGAAGAAAAAAGCACCTACCCCAAAACAGGCAATATGTGTGGAGGTCACAAATCCATGTCGGGTTAGCCATTGGTAAGTGAAACAAACCAGACCAAGTTTTAAACCTCAACCTGTATAGTAGATTTAATGGAAAATTCATTAAAAGGGATGTGCCGATGCCATTCCAAAATTCCTACAGGAGGCAGAAATCAATTTATAGCCCACTAGGCTCCTAGAAAGCAAATTGGTAAAAGTGTCTGGGTTTGAACTCATAAATGTACAGGTTATAGAAGTGAACAGCTAAAGGTTAAAACTGATCAGCACAAGCCAGGTGAGCAATCAGGAAAATGTTCATTTTCGTACTGAGATCTTCTGTGCTAAGCAGCATGAAGCCAGAGCCAATGGGAATACCCCTACCCCTCTAGGAAACCAACAGCAGCTTGGCTGTTATCAGCAACCTGGGAGCTAACAATCAGGTAAAAGTACCAAAACCCTTTAGACAATATTTAATCTGGGGTTACAGAAGGGAAAAGGCACAGGGTTTCAGACAATTTATCTGTCATACCAAAAGAATAATGCAAATTCAGAACCCTGATACAACTCTGATCTGTTCAAATAAAGATAGGTTTCATTTGTGACTATCACCTGGAAGGGGAAAGCAATGTAAGAGCATGTTACCCAGTGTCTAAACACAGTTTAGGATCGTTTGGGTAGCAAAACCATGGTACAGCAGAATGGATGCAATTAGATTAAAAGTGTGAATGTGTTGTTTTAATTCTCTTAATATTTGTATATCTTTAATGAAACACTCATGGAAATTCATGTTTCATTCCTCATGAGGTGTCACAATGGTGTGGCTTGTGCATAAGTGGTATTAATCTTTAATTTCATAGGCTGATCAAACATATATTGAACAGTTTAAAAAGAGCTTTTAAAAAGGAAGCAAAGACACTGACTTAAGATGTCTGCCACAAGTCATTTGACATCAGATATTGCAATTTGATCATTTTCTGCTAAGTTCCAATGTGAATTACAATTCAGACTTGCCACAAAATCCTTCTATGAAATTTCACACCAGCTGATGTCAAGAACCACTTCAAAAGATTTACTGAAACTGCACTGAACTTCACATTTGCATTTCTATAAGACTACCTCTCAAGTGGAGACAGAAAGTTTCCTTGGACAATATCTACATTGAAAGGTGTTCTTCCTACCTCATCAAGGATGATAATAGATATTCAGGAGTTAATGGTTGAGACATTATAGGCCATGGGACAATTGCCACAGTCTGCTCAGACATCAGTTAAGCAATTACCTTCTGAAATCATTTTGGGGAGAGAGGTCATATGACTAGAGTAACCATTATCTGAATGTATTTTAATACAGCATTCAAGCTACTAAAGCAGGAGTCTGGGAAAGCTGCCAATGAAGCAGTAACAAGCTCCCTCCTCTTCTCTCCCAAATTCAGGATCCTATCTCTTTACAGTTTAAAAATCCATATCAGAGATACTGAATATCCATCGAAAGGACCCTCAGGTGCAAAACTCATCAACTTCTGGAAAAGATGGATTTCAATTTCTGAAGGAATTGTCCCTGGCAATTGGAGTTTTACATGGGTTTCAACTCCTAAAATCCACAGCCACACATATCAGCCAAGAACCCCTAAACAGTGAACAATCTATTTTTTTCCTTTATACATTGAATTTTAATTTGGCTAAGAAAGTAACTACCTACTATATAATTTGAAATTCTGCATGTGTGTCTGTGACTGTGTGTGTGTGTGTGTGTGTGTGTGTGTGTGTGTGTGTGTGCGCGTGTAGGTATGTGTGTGTGTATAGGTATGGTGTGTGTGCGTGTTTGTGTGTGTGTTTAGGTGTGGTGTGCGTGTATAGGCATGGGTAGTGTGAAGGTCAGACGCGGGTTTACCTTTTTAAATGCTTTTACATAGTTAGGTTTTTAACTCAATAAAAACTAACCCCTTTTTGTCTTAAACTCAGACTAGTTTCTTTACAACCAGCACAGAAATGGTTAAGCACAGACATTGAATAAATGCCTTCATCCTTACAAATTCACAAAAAAAACCCTGTTCCGGTCAGACTTGGTGTCGTAGGACAGGGGAGCCATTTGTACAATCCTCAAGTAGCCATAACAGAAATTTGAGGACTTGTCAAGGATTTGAATTCACAGACAACAAGATCAATTGGAAATGGGAACTAAATTAATCCCTATACATAAATTTTAAAAGTCCAATCCAGGCTTTCTTGTGTACTGTGCTACAGTACTATCAAAAATGTCCACATTTGACACTAGTGCCTTTCTAGAACAGATGGAAATTACTTTTGAGGATTTAAAGATTATGTCCGTCGAGGAGTTAAAAAGGAGTTGGAGTTAGAGTTATACCCAAAGAAGCCTGGAAATTTTGTAATGTTAAAACTAGTAACTAGAAAATTGGATTGCAAAGCTGTGACAAGTCAAAGAGAAAAAAATAGCTTTTGTGAAAATACAGCTAGAATAGAGACAAATAGAAGTAGAACTCCAAGCATTCAGAGGGAAAGCGAAGAAAAAGAAATGGAGAGGAGGCTTTCCCTCCTCAGTTATTAGTGTTGACTTATCTTTGTACCTCAACATGAGTGGCTGAACAACTTTCTGACATTGCCCCATCTTCGGACAGTTAAGGATATAGTGTGCCCCCTGTTGGCAACTTCATGCCTGTTGCAGTGCCACCTGGCCTTAATGATGATAAACTTCCACACAACCGATGAATTGCTTCCTCTCTGCTGGACCATATCTATTAGTCTGAATAGGCATCAGTCATTGAAGTGAGCTTTTCTTGTGTACAGCTGCGGCACAGTAACCCTGGAACTGTGCGCTATGCGGCTGACTTAACATTGCCAGGTGTTGCACGTACTAGTTAAGTAGCTGCTAAGTTGTATCACTAATGCAGGATCAGCATTACCAGAGGTAAGGCTGCGATTGGTGAAATTTCCAGTGTTAGCACAAATGTCAAAGTGAAAGACTGCTCCCAACAGAAAATAGTCTTAACACACTTAACAGAAGTATAAATAATATCTAAATGTGAATATCACCCCACTCTAAAAATTATGTGACCTACTTTCACAATCAACCTACTTAATTTTTCCAGTGAGCGCTCATTAATTTTCTTGTTCCATTAATATCTGACACTGCCAGCAATGCGTATTACTTAACACACTGCCTCCAGCTCTGATATGCCTCCTATCGAGGCCCTTAGGGTACATTTTACTCTTTCACAAGGGAATGGTTCTCTTCCAGGAATAGTTTAATATTTTAAGGTGTACCAATCAAAATGGCAGCTGTCAAATTCCCACGAAATAGTGACAGGAAACTGGCCAATCATAACCCACCTGATACAACAAGCAAAACACTGCAGGTAGTGGAACTCTGAAGAACAGAATATGGCGCAAACACTCAGCAGGTTAGGACATATCTGAAGTGATATCCGATGGTTAAATTTCATTTAGATCCTTCATTAAAATGGTAGTTTTCTCCTCAAAATGTTAACTGTTCTGATCCTTCTCTACAGTTTGACCTGCTGTTCGCTTCAGCGTTTTCTCTTTGTGTTATCTGAAATGTCATTTTTGTAGTATTTAAGGCATTTTAGTATGCACCTAACCAGGCAAATTGACAAAAATGTTACTGAGCAACACTTAGTGGAAACAATTCAATAAAGATTTTGCTCAGCCAAACTTAATGTATTTTGGCTGCCTCATACTCAATCCAATTCTCTAAGTTAGCTTAAGCATCCCAATGGTCTGTTCAATGGCATCTTGTGCAGCAGTATGGATCTTGTTATTTGAATGCTGCCCAGGTGTGCATGGTGGCACTCTGCAGTCATGAGCCACATGGTCAGCAGAAGCCAGACTGATGGTACAATAGACTGGCACAGAATAAAGGCAAAGTGACTGCTGCCAGGAAACTGAGCATTCATCTACATGCTGCTGTGAGCATAGTAACACTCGAGCTTGATATCGAAGGAGTGGAACCCCTTCTGCTTATGGTACACCTCTGAAATTAGAGCACCCACAAAGCAACATGCATGGAGTCAATGGCATATTGCACTGTGGGGAAGCCAACCATCCTGGGAAAACCACATGCTCACTTAGTTTGCTTCTCTCTGCACTGTATTCACCCCTCTTTGAATACAGAGTGTCAGTGATCACTCTGATACAGCATTGGGTGATGAATTGCAAGATGTTCGATATGTGGCCAGCTCCAGCCTGAAAGGAACTCAAAGCTCAGAAGTTGAAGGTCATGGTCACTTTTACAGTCACAGGCAATACTGCCCTGGTCCTGCTCTGAGATGGTAGGTCTGCCTACAAGAGGTAGCAGATTTCAGTGAGCACTTTCTTAGTGAATTGGAGAGGGTGCACACGTTCTTCCTCATTGAGGTTGGAATAGGTGAAATGCTTCCTGAAGACCCTGCAGGGATATGGGCTTCGAGAGTCTTTCTCCTTCTCCTCCTCCTCCATCCTCGAGCAGCCTGTCATATCTCCTCATCCTCCCTGTCATGCTGCAGGCCAAGGGAACAGTATCTAGAGCACCCATGACTGGGAGGAAATCTCATGAGCAGAGTGCATGAAGTCAGAATCAAAGCTTTCACCACCTGCAACACCATTCCCTGTAAACATCGCCAACTTTAAGCATCAGTGCAAACCACCAAACACTTCTGTTAATTCAGCAACAGCCAAAAGAAATCAATCAGCAACTAATCTGAAAGTAGTAGATAATCCCTTTAAATAGACCTACAGGGAACCCTTTGTGCTACTGGATACATGCTCAGCTGTGCAAAGTCAAGAGAGGGTAGTTGTTTGGTATTACAGAACTTGAGTATTTCTGAAAAAAAGAAGACTTTTTTGCTGAAACTTTTCATCTTGCACTTATCAGGGCAATTTGCAAGAATATCAAATTCCCTTTACATTTGATATTCTTGTGAATTGTCCTGATGAGCGCAAGACATAAAGCTTCAACAAAAAAGTATCTTTTGTCGGCAATATTCAGGAAAGGGTGTTAGCTGGAGCATTAAGGTTGAAAGTGGCAGTGCTAGTGTCAAATCAGTGTTATATACTAACTGATATAATGACCTTCCTACTGTGCGTATTTCCAGTGCACACTTCTAGTACCCGCACTAGTGACCTACCCACTGTCAACACCAGAGGTTTGTGCACAATGTGGTGCAGATGCCATTTTAGTCTCAAAATGGCATCCTTAACACTGAAAATACAGCTGCTTAATAATTGAATTTTGCAGCCTCCAGGTTAGATTTATTCATCAGACCTGACTCTTAGGGCTAGATTTTAGTCTCAGGTTTTGAAAATGTGAGCCAGCCCATTTTCCTGAGTTTGCCAAACTGAACCCATCACCTCCTCCCTGACCAACCATATTTTTCTCTTCACATAATGTGCGCAAGCAAGTTTCATGGCTGTCGCCTCCCTAGGCAAGTCTAAGGTAGCATCAAAAGAGTGCAGGTGCCAAAACGGTCTGGTGAGAAGGCCCAACACATCACTTGGGGGCTTCAAGTCAGCTATTCACATTGTTCTTATGCCCTCTCACATATCCCCCCCTCATCCACCACAAATCCCATGCCTTATCCATGCCTTCTCATACACCCATGCCACCTCCATGTCTTCATGTATCATCCATAGTCAGTAACCCAGTCTCCACTATGGGAAGATCTCAGGAGCCATGAAATAATAATGGGAATTCTTTGAAATGGGTATAAAAAATGTAAATCTCTAACAATTTAATAAAACTGTCACAAAAACACAAAACCATTCAGACTGAAAAAAGCACTCCAGACCCAATGAAAAGCATTAAATCTCCTCAGGCAGTCATTCAGTTGTTAAAAACAACCTATTCAGAAACCACATCAAGGACATGAAATTATTTAATCACCTCCAAAAAATGTCAATTAGACTGCACACAACCCTCGGCTGAGCTAAGCTATTAATACTCAGCCAAGCGTTCATAATTTTTTTTCCCCTAAGTTATACCAGATGGTCTGTCATTCAAAGAATTCCAGGAGCAGGTGACTATTTTTTTCTAAGTTAGGCCTATTTTTCAAATATAAAGTACTGAGGACATTTAAAACGCTTCACTCATGACACTAGAGTTCTAAGGCACTGTTTCCTTCAGTTCTGAATCGTATTAGCACTTTTATCAATGGAAAAAGTAAACTAAAGCATTTCAACACTTACACAATGCTGGATAATGTAATGGTCAATTTAACTTTGCAGCAAAGAGCCCTATGATCAATCACTGCAACAAGAACACATCTAACTTATTATGCACCAACTTATAATGACATTTGAAATTGTCAGAACATTTAATGCTACCTATCAGAAAGTTCCAGACTCCTCAGCAGCCTTCCACAAGGTCTACAAACTCTCTTACCTGCCAGGTTTTCCAAAGGCTACCAAAACCTGCCTGACCCAATGAAAATACCGGAGGACGTGAAGCACAAATTTCCCCTTGACCTGTCAGTGGTGACCCCAAGTCACAGGACATTCTTGCAGGGTTGCTTCCACAGCTGACCCCAAAACCCTTTCTATGTATGGAAAATTTATTTGGCAGCCCTTTGAGGGGTAAGTTCAAAGCTCTGGTCCAGCAGCCTCATTTTTGGCGATTGAACACCTATTCCCGACTTTTTGGGACACAAATATCCAGGCCTTAAGAGCCATGTTTCTGAGCAGCGAGTTTCACCCATCAGTTGCACATATTAAGGTATCATGAATGCATTGACCACAGTATTTCATTCATTAAAATTTATATAAATTAGTTTGAACTGGGAAATTAATCATCTGGAGAGCTCTGTCCTCCTCACCTGACCTGACAGACACCTTCTTCAGTCAACGCAACTCCTGGACCAGGATTTTTCGGGTGGCAGAGGTTCCCTTCCTGCCACCCGAGGACTTGATGGCAAACACATTGCTGCTGATATTTGCTGCCCCACAGCCATTTAACACTCCAAGGAGCATTAATTGGCTGCAGCTGGGACTTCTGCCCTTCATTTGGAGGACGTTCTGCATCAGAGAGCTACCGTCCAATCTGATTGCCAACGCCAGAAGCAACAGTGGGCAGAACTAGGACTACAAGCACTCCCCAGAGTCTAAGTCCCAGCAATCCAGGACCAGGCATGTTTTGGGGATCTCAGGGCAAGGAATGAAGCTGAGGCACAGGAATGTGGGAAAAGTGTGGTAAGGATGTTGGTGCAAAGGACAGGTGTGTGGGTTGGTGTGTGGGAGGGGGCGTGGGGAGGAAACACCTGCAGTGGCCAGACCTTTCCCCCCTTCCCGACCCAAGCCTGAGCAGGGTCACTTTTCGGGCTTTCCCCACCCCTAAACTCCTCCTGCCAGCCTGAAAATTAAAGCAGGGCAAGAAATGGCTCTTAAGTGGTCATTAATTGGCCACTTCAGAGCCTCAATTGGGGCAAGGCCATGGAGGGGAGCAGGGATTGCCAGCCTAGGCCTCAACCATCCCACCATAAAATTGCAGAGAGTTTGGGGCAGGCGAGACCCCAGTGGGAAGGCCATCCGAAGAATTTTACAGTCACACCCCACCTACAAATCTGCCAGTGGGGGCAAGCAAAATTCTGCCCCCCATTGTAGTGTCAATTTACTTACTACACCATGGTGGCAAATGCTTAATATAAGCTCATGTGTTTGAGTATATGAGCTTAGAACAAGTGTTAGTTCCGATGAAATGGGCTTGCTGTTGGGAGTTAGGTCAGGTGATGGGAGCTGACATCAATGATTAAGACAGGTAAGTAAGGCTGACTATGAGAGGGGAACTGACATCAGCAGGTAGTTCAGTTGATGAGATTGGGCATCAAGAGTCTAGTTAACAAGAGAAACAAGGCTGCATCCCTTGTGTCACACTGAAATCCAACACTGATCATTTTTCAACAAAAACTATCTGTGCTGATCTTGTCCTTCCTATCCCCCATTCTGTATGTTCTATGTATCTTCAAATCAACACAGTTCTGCAAATATATTGATTGGTAGATACAGTTGGCTTTTGCCTTCATTGCTGCTTAATAATTGGTATCTGGAGGATGCCAAAATCAGACTTCTTTGTGGAACTGTATTGAAAAGGAGGAAAACAATACTTCAGTTTTTAACTTTTTAAATTGACAGCACAGTCCAAATTTAGGTTTAGGTTTGTGGTAGGTATGATGCATGTCTTTATTAATTTAGTTTCTCCTGCATAACTCAGTTTCTGCAAACTACAATAATAGCAGGAGACAGTGGAGTAGTGGTATTGTCACTGGATTATTAACCTCAGCCATCTGAGGTAATCCTCTGGGAAACTTGGGTTCAAATCCTGCCATGACGGATGATGAAATTAAGTCTGATGATGATCATGAAACCATTGTCAATTGTTATAAAAACCCATCTGGTTCACTAATGTCCTTTAGGGAAGGAAATTTGCTGTCCTTACCTGGTCTGACTTACATATGACTCCAGCCCTGCTGAAATAGCCTAGTAAGCCACTCAGTTCTCAAGAGCAATTAGGAATGGGCAATAAATACTGGCATAACCAGTAACACCCCCATCCCCACAAACTGATAAAAAAAACTTACTAAAAATGCATCTCACCTTGTGCTGTAATGTCATTCTTTAACCATCAGCTTAGATAGTGAGTCCTAGTGAGATAGGTATCACAGTAAAGCTCAATCCGTCCTTGCCTGCTATCCATATGTATAAGATTTCAAATGGAGATCATAAGGTATTTATTAGGAATAAACCCTGGCTAATTATTTCTCTCGCTTAGGAATGCTGAGGCCAATTGCAGTGTTGAAAGGTCATCTTGACCTGAATGTTATTTCTCTCCATGGATGCTGCCCAACCTGGTGAGTATTCCCAGCACTTTTTGTTTTTATTTCAGGTGCCTTGATTGAGGTTATCTGAGCCATGTATGCCTCACCTTACCCATGCCGGTAGCATTGATGCATTCAATCACTAAGCCATCAGAGCTGAAGTAGTATGTATGAACCTACACGGGGGAGCTGTGGAAAGGTTCCTGTATTAAACTACAATCTCTTCACATGAATTCCATCTCCTTTAAAGAATATTAATGGACACATATTTGACACAAAGTATTCTTTAAAAAAATTAACATCTGGTAAAATAGTGACGACAAAATGCCTTCCATAATAATTAATGTTCATCCAATAGAAAATCTCAGGACATTAATAGTTCAACATGTTCTATTCTTGACTTTAATAATCATAGTGTCATGTTTCTGTAA
Organism: Carcharodon carcharias; assembly: GCF_017639515.1. Taxonomy (NCBI): domain Eukaryota; kingdom Metazoa; phylum Chordata; class Chondrichthyes; order Lamniformes; family Lamnidae; genus Carcharodon; species Carcharodon carcharias. The sequence goes on along the minus strand of NC_054480.1, from coordinate 61,468,638 downwards.
CTCTTTAGTTACTGAGATGGCCCAGAGAAGCAAAGAGTTGGCACAGTATCAAGCTGTGACAGAGAATGGTAGGTTATAAGTTGGTGCAGAGTGGGACTGGTTCTAGGTATCAGCACCTGGCTCAAACTTGAATATCAGCTTGGGACATCTACTGTCGAATTTATACTCCGACTGCCTGAGAGTGCCAGCCTGGCACCAGGAGATTGCTGGCCAAATTCAATTCAATTCAATACAATTTATTATCTATACGGAAATTGGTTTCAGGTACATTGCTCGGTCATTAAAAAATATATATAAATGAATCATAACAATAAAAGAAAAAAAATTACCCTATCACAGAGATCTAATTTTAATTAAGTATATATTTAAAACTAGTCCAATACATTAAAATAATCAGTCAGTGAATCCCATCCTGAGTGCTTAACTTGATCCATTTATCAAACTCCCTTATGGTGAAGGGCACAAAGGAGTTCAGGAACCGATTTGTCCGGCTTCTGTAGGATTATAGCCTTTTCCCTGAATGCATCCAACAGTAATACTGAGACAAGGGTGTGATTCTCATTGTTCATGACACTCTTTGCTTTTGTCAAAATTCTTTAAGAGCAGGGTTCATCAAGAGAGATTTGCTCATCAAATACCCTTCCTACCTGGTTCAATAATCTCTGTACCCTTAAAGAGTTCATTTTCCTATAACAGCAAGGTGACACATCCAAAAAGGATAGCACTCTCAACTACAGTCATGTAGAAGAGTTTCATGACTGTACGATCTATTCGAAAGGACTTTAATTTTCTGCAGTAGTATAATCATGTATAATCTCTTGGCCACCACATCTGTACTCTGTTCCCTCCAATTCAACTTATCATGTACTTTGACATACAACAGTAACAGTTTCAGTGTCTACATCATGAATCTTCACAGGAACAATATGATTAACTGGCTTTTGCCTAAAATCTATAAGTAGTTCTTTCATCTTGTATTTGTTTGATTAAGAGAATTGTCATTTCACCATTTTACGAACTTCTCCACCAGGTTCCTAGAGTTTACCTTGTTATTCCTTATGAGACCCACAATATAGTATCATCAAAGTGCCTCAGGCCTCATGACATTAACAATTGGTGGGCGGTGTGACAATTAAAGTTGGCCCAAATCCCAGTTGATGAGCCTCAGTCTGATGTTTAATTGTCTCTGATTCTTTCCCATTGGTTAAAGAATGATGGCCTTGTAGTTATTATGGTTTTATTTAGTTTTAGGAATAATACTTGTTAGGTCTGTAGTAACCAATAGGAGAATAGCGCGGGCTACCTCAGCAGTCAGCGTAGCGTTAGAGTTGGAGTTGAAAGCACACGTATAGTTGCTGCTGAGCATATTGTAAATAAACTTAATGTTTAAACCCAAGAAGTGCCTGCAGACCAACTCTATTACAAATAGTACAACTCGGCCACCTTACAACAGGTCTTAACTGAGTATATTGTACTGCAGCGCCTAATCTAGATTGGCAGAGCCAAGGTAAGAGAGTGCTGCTCTCTTAAAGGTTCCATCCTTCAGATGAGATGTTAAAGTAAGGCCCTCTCTGTCCTCTCAAGTGAATGTTAAAGATTCTATGGCACTATTTGATTTGAGACATGAGTTGTGCCCGTGTTCTGATTAACATTTACCACTTAGCCGCCACCAACAAACTATGGTATTTTATATTATTACTGTTTGTGGGATCTTGACCTATGCAAATTGGCTGCCATGTTTGCCTATTAAACTACAGTGGCAGCACTTTAAAGGTGATTTAATTGCCGTGAAGTGCTTTGGGACATCTGCGATGGTGAAGCTACTACATTTAAATACATGTCTCCTTCTCTTCCTTTTAATCAGTTAATCATTCATTTTAAAATTCACCAATCAAAACCATATGCCCTACCAACATTTTCATTTCAGCAAAAAAAATTGCAAAAACACACTTCAGCAAATAAAAATTCCAAGCAACTATTACAGTTCTGTTAGGTCACTACATCGCCCTAAAAATAAGAATTATCATTTGAGTAACACAAAAAAGTCTTACCTATCAGCTTGGCTGCACGGATCCCCATCCTGTTCAACTTGCACAGACTCTGTGACGCTCCCTGCAAGCATCTGAATATCCTGCGGCATACATCCCGGACCTTTATTGCAAGATCTCCACCAACTAGTTAATTCCCCATTTTTGGAAACTGGTGTAATGGAATTTTGGAATGTGTATTTGGAATTGATGTAATGTAATGTCTTAATGGCAACAAATAAAATTTGTACATGCCAAAAGCCATCTCTAGTACAATAGTCTACAATTCCCAAGATTCTATGGTTCCATGGTTCTAACCACAGTATAACTACACCCTAGTACATGTAAAAAGGAACACACTTCATATGCCACTCAACCAGTGAAAGCTCCATATATGCACATTCTTGGAGTCCATCTCCAATGGACAAGCCACTGACTTTATTTAATTCAGCAGAATTGTTGGATGTAAGGACAAAACAGATCCTCTCAGTAAAGAGGAGGGTAGGAACAGAATGATCCTAGCTGGGTAGTATGAGGGGGACAGAGAGGATGCTTGAAGTGGAGTTGGAGAGAAGTGGTCTGCAGAGAGGACCAGTACTGTTAAAAGAATGGGGAAAAATGAAAAAGCAAGGCTAAGGAAACCTCTGACTCTGATTGGCTCAAGATGAAATAAAATAGCATAAATATGAAAATCACTGGGTTAAATTCCATGGGAGATCCACTGGAACATATAAATAATAAAAACAAACAGGCTGAAGTATGTTTCAGAGGTCTGAGATATCTCCATTTCAGAGTTCAATTGACAGTAATAAACCAATCAATATTCACCATTATGGTTTACGGCATAATATGGGCCCTTTGAGGTGTTAGAATCTTGTAACACAATCCATTCAGTGGCAGTCTAGGCATAACGTCCCTATTATATCCCTTGTGTGCTGACTTTGGAAGACTGGGCATGTACTGATTGATGTCCTGGGCAGTTTTTCCAAAGCCAACTTGGTTTAGAAGTTTGAACTTACTCTAAGATTAATTACACCTTCTGAGTTTCATTCTTGTCCTTCTCTCCATCCTCCCCTTTCTGCTATAGTGGAGGAGATGAGTGGGAGACTGGCACGTTCTGACATCGTTGCGGGGCTGGATTCCAGCCTCCCTGGGTACCTTCCAGCAGAGGTCATTGGCTCAGGAGGACACCAGGCAGGGAAATTGGTCAGTCCTATGGGCCAGCCCTTGGGATGAAAACTGATGCCCTCAGCAGGCTGGGGGCAGAGCCTGAAGCCCAGAATGCAGGCTGAAGTAGAAGGATGGAGCCTGAAACCTGGACCACAGGCTGAGGAAGGAGGGGAAGCCAGAAGCCTGAGAGAGAGAGATCGAAAGAGAAAAAGAGAGAGAGAGAAAGAGAGAAAGAGAGCAGGGCTGCAGCAAGGAGCAGAAGCAGAAGTCCGAGACTGGTGATTCACAGTGTCAAGGAGTCAAGGCCAGGAGAAGGGCAGGCCAAAGCCTCTCATGGCAGCCAGAGAGCCACGAAGCAGCAGTGGAGCGGCAGAACAGCTGCTGGAGACCTCGGTGGACCACCTGGACAGGACCCCTGGGTTTGAGAGGCCACGATGAGAGGGTGATCCCCTTCATGTATGGGAGACAAGGTAATCTGGGTCAGATGGTCACGGAAGTTAGCATTAGGAGCTCTACCAACTGAGCTCTACTACCCAGTGTCACAACAACAGGAAACTGCGACTGAGTAAGATCTACCTACAACTCCAGCAGCTAACCACAGGCATATTGTACTGTTTAAAGAAAACCTGTTTTTAAAAAAATACAAGGAATGACACTGATCAAGAAATGGCTGCCACGAGTCACGTGATGTCCGACACTGTAAGTTGACCACTTCTCTGGAAAGATTCTATATGAATTGCAGTGCAGACCTGTTGTGTGGAATTTCATACTGGGGAGACATCCTGGTCCACTGCAAACAGGGACTGTCTTGGAAGGAAGGCATTAAAAATGCAAAACGCTGGACTTTGATCAGCTGTTATTCTATCAAGACAATGGGAACTGCTAACCAGCCATATACTCATCAGATATTCAAAGCCTCCTGTGCAGGATGAAATAACTCCAGCTCCTGTTGATTTGTACCTTGAAATATGTCAAAAGTTTTAGAGACGAAGAGCTCAAAAAATGGGATTGTGACAATGACTGCAAGACATGCTAATCGAATTTCTTTCTGGAAAGACACAGACAGTAGTTTTAAAAACTAGTTCTGCCAAGCAGAATCAGAGGAGGGAGAAGGATAAAGAAGCATTGCAGTGATTTAAAAATACTGCTAGAAGAGAGCAGTAAAGATTTTTCTCTCTCCCTCTCTCTCTAAAGCTAACAGAATGATTTCAACAAAGTGCAGACCTGAACCAAGTCAACTCCAGAATTCTACAGTAACCAATTAACTCCAAATGGCCGCAACATTCAACAATCTACACCTCAAAGACAAACAAAGGGCTTAATTGTATGTTCTTTTAACTTTTTTATTGGACTGATTTCTGATATCTGTGTGCATGTGTCATCATCTCTTTACTATTTTTTCTTGGGTTTATTAACTAATAAACTTACTCTTCCTTTGACTCAAGAAAGCCTGGTTTAATTGGCTCCTTATTAACAAAAAATACATTTGGATTGGAAAAGGCATTTACTATAAAAAGAAATATTAAAATCTTTGCTGCAACCAACAGAGGGGTCTGAATAGAAGGGGAGCCAGCTCACTCCTCCTCACCCGGTCGTAACACCAGCTGGTTAGAAGTCAGGAGTTAGGCTCCAGATGGTATCTTTGGCAGGCGTGCCCGATTGGTGGGCCTGGGAGCAGTCTGGAAACGGACCACCATCCACAATCAGCCCCCAAACACAATTTCACGTTGGCTGGCCAATTAACGGGCAGCCAATGTGAAACGCTTGTGAAATGATCAGCGCTGCCAGGGTGGGAGGTGGGAAGAGGGCGGGCTATGACATTTCCACTGCCTCAAGGAGCTGGACAAAGCTGAACTAAAGGTTTCAAAAGCTGAAAAAAATGTCCATGCATCATTATCAATCACCTGAAAATATAGCTGATGAAAATGCTACTTTTATTTTATTTCATCACGGAAATTTCATCCCACTCTTGGATGAGGTTTGATGAAAAATGCAAAGGCCGCTTGGCTGATTTGCCCATCCGCCAACCGTAAGGTTGGATGGACAATGAAAAATCGGAGTCATTTGTGCCATTAGTGGACTTAATTGCCCTCTTATTTGTCGGTGGATGCACTCCTGACTTTGGTGCGTGCCTGCCGAGCGAGATATCGCGCGAGTGCGCATTGACATCGGAACGTTCACCCGACATCTTCTTGTGCAATTTTACGCCCAATCGGGTCAGGCACGCACCAGCCCACAGGATGTAAAATTCTTCCCCTGGTGAACCTGGAGCAACAGCCATGAATATCTACTGTAAATAGTCTACTCCTCTAAGTTAAGCTTTTCCATTAATGTTTGTAAAGATTGGATACTTGTGGAATATTTATAATAATATTTGTGCAATCCATGTTCTTGAATCCCACATTATGCTCTCCATCAGCATTATTCTAATGCCTAGTAGCAGTCTGTGCTGATACTGCGGATGTTGCAAATCTGAAATGAAAAACAGAAAATGCTGGAAATACTTAGCAGGTCTGGCAGCATCCGTGCAGATAGCGAAACATAGGGCAGAATTTTACGAGTCGGCGAGCGGGGATGGGGCCCGGTCGCCAGTACGTAAAATGACATGCGGTGACGTCAGGATGAACTCCCGACATCACCCCGCCCGATTTAAATTTTCAGGGAGGCGGGGGCACAGCGAAATTAGCTGCGCACCCGCCGACCTGTCAATGACCAATTGAGGCCATTGACAAGTTTAATTAAGTAATTAAAGGATCTGCCCGTCCAACCTTAAGGTTGGCAGGCAGGCCAGGAGCCCCGGCGGGAACTAGAAAAAACATAAAACCTCAACCATGGGCAGGATGAGGTTTCATGTAGGCTTTAAAAAATTTTAATAAAGATTTTGTAAAAATTATGGACATGTCCCAACACATGTGACATTGTCACATGAGAGGACATCTAAGGAAATTTTTTTTTTTCTATTTTTATCTTTTTTACACGTGCATCCGATCTCCCTGAGGCAGCACTTAGCCTCAGGGAGATGAGTGCACTCTTTCGTGTGCATGCGTGAAAGAGTGCACTCTCGATTTTGGGATTTCCCTCCCCCCCCACCCCCTTCCTGATGGCACAGGGAGCGCATAGTGCTTCTGTGCGGACGTCATATTGGGCAGGCCTTGATTGGCCCGCCCACATAAACTGGCGGCGCGTCTCCGATCAGGGGCGCCGATCGAAGCACACCTGTACGTGCCCGCCCATCAACTTTCCCCCTGATGGGGGGAAAATTCAGCTCATAGTTCACATTTTAAGTCAAAAAATGAGGTCCATTAGTTCTGAACAAAGATCTTTGATTTGAAACGTTAACTCTGATTCTCTCTCTACAGTTGCTGGCTGACCTGCTGCGTATTTTCAACACATGCAGTGTGTTTCTCAAGGTAATTGCAGAACCATAACGTTAATAACTTTGGATATATACATGATAGAAGCAAACAATAAATGACATATGAAATCATAATCCATAAAGTTTAATTGTAAAAGCTTTCAATCTTGTGTAAATGATGCTGAAACTGATTGAAATGACGATTTGGAAGAAAAGGTGAACTGTTGGAAAATCAGATAGGATGATGTATCACAAAAGATGGTAGTTATGATGAAGCATAGAAATTTGAACAGTGTTGTGTTAAACTTTATGAAATATGCTTTCATATGCTATTGTAATTTGTTTCTATCACGTGTTCATGTGTTCATCCAAAGCTATTAAAGTTTAAAGTTGCATGAGGACTTTATAAGCACCCTCTATGTTCGCAGCCAGGTGATAGTGCAAATATGCAAGATTATCCTAATTCAATTCCAAAGAGAAATGCTGTCTTGTAATTTATGTCTTTATTTGGAATTCTTTTTACCCGTCTCTTACTTAAGCTATTAATTCCAAATGAGTGTGCTAAGCAATCATCTGTTGCCCCATTACAAAACTTCACAGACTATGTTTACTCATTTGCCAGCTTTTAAGCACTCCTTGTGGATTGTTTATAAATTTAAATATGTATAATTCATTTGCAAACAGGTTTGTGAGCTGTCAATCATAGAGAAAAGTCCTGATGACACTGTGCATTGAATAGATTGGATATGGATCACACCACACCTGTCATTGTACAGGACTAAGCCATTGAACTAAGCTGCGTTGTTAAGGCACCTCTCCAAAGGAAAGGAGGAGGGAAATTGAAATAGAGTAGCAGTCTTGGAACCATCACAGAGTAACCTGGGAAAGGTGAAATGTTTTCCTCCTCTTAACCAATCAGGCATATGCTGTACAGGAACTATTTCTGAACAAAAGGGGAAATAAATATTTTTAAAAAGATATTAAAAATGCAAATTGACAATGGCACATGGAACTGGGTATGATGCAGATTAGAGAAATGCCTCCCAACATGAAAGTTACAACTCAGCATAAATCTTTAGGGCAAAAGCTGCACAAGGTGACAAGGGGAGGAGCAGATGACATTGTGTGGAACCGAGAGGCTTTTGAGAGTCAAATCCACAGTTTGTTCGTGAATGTTAATTATCCCAGTCATTCTTTTTTCATCCAGACTGAAGTGAAAATACTGTAGCCATTATACTGTGGTTAATCAGAGTAGAAAATTAAAAGATTGCAAACAAAAACCTGATCAAATTCCATTAGCAAACATTCTTTCTGTGCTGTGATTTCTTTTTTGTAATCTTATTGCAATTGGTGCTAAAATCCATGATTTATTTTTGTTCCAAGATACCATCTAAAACAAGGATCTATCATTCTAATAGTGATGTGTTGTGTGTCAATATTGAAAGATTCAGGCTTAAAACCAGTTCAATTAGCCAGCAATAATGTATGAGTCATCTTTCCGAATTCAAACAACATAAAGCATCCAATCAATTTAAAGCCTATTTCAGATTTAATTTTTTAATCCATTTGTCTGGCTGATTATGCTTTCGCAGGTAAAATGACAGATTCTTCCAAAAATGGTAGCAATAATATAGACTAATAAATCATGTCACTTTGTTTCTCCATTTTGAACCTGTTATGTTAATGATGCAGTTTGATTTTTGCCTTTTCTCACACATGATCTGGCAGTGACCAATTATTCATTAGTTACATGGTTATTACATGCCATCAGTAATCGGAGGTTCAATATTATAAATCCCATCGATTACACTGGGACTAGCCCAAGATTATTATTCAGTTAGCTGCCTGGACCAATAAAATCCTGTGGACAATTAAGCCCAAACATTTAAATAGATATAAAAAAGAAGTGTTTGAAATAACTGCGTTCAAAGTAAAACAGCATCACAGAGAAGTGTTATCCTTGGGTTTGCAAACTTCCTTAGAGGAAAGCAAAAAATTAGATCTGTTCTCAGATTCTGCATTAAGAACTTTGTCTGATGTATTTAATGTTTAGCAGCGAATACTAATAATCCAAATAACACAGAATGTTTCACTGTACCATCATTACATCAAGCAATGTGGAAAATTAAATCTCTTCCCTTCATTTGTACTTATCTGTAAATTAGTATGTCATTTTAAAAGCAGGGAATACATTGAAATACACGTAAGGAATCCATTTTGCCAAAGGAGGACATAAACAGCTTGAAATGCAGCAATTACACTGAATATGCAGCACTAGCTGGAGAGCTTATTATGTAGCTTCTAGTTTAAAAACTTGGCCTTTGCATTCCTTGCCCATCCTAATTGTACACTTCAGAAATAATATGGAATAATTGTGATGCCTTGTTCCTGTGAATCCCCATTACCTTTCCTGTTTGATCTTTTATTTCAGAAAGGGAATCCTTGTATCAGGCATTAACCATAGTTCTGAGGCAGAATGTTGTTAGTTCAAGCCCTATTCCAGATATTTGAGCCCAATATCTAGGCTGGCATTCCAGTGCAGCACTGAAGAAGTCCTGCACTGTCAGAGGCACTGCCTTTTGAATGAGATGTTGAGCTAAAGCTCCATCTGCCCTCCGAGGTGGACATAAAGGACCTCTTGGCAGTATTCAAGGAAAACCAGTGGTGGTCTTTCAATGTTCATCCCTCAACCAACATCATGAAAACAGATTATTTGAACATTATCACATTGCTGTTTACGGTATCTCACTCTACACAAATTGGCTGCCCTATTCCTACAACAGTGACTACATTTCAAAAAGACTTCATTGCATGTAAAGCACTTTAGGTCACCCTGAGGTCAAGTTAGGTGCTATATAAATGAAAGGCTTTCTTTCTTTCAGTTGTACATTTATACTGTGAACCTGGAGTCATCCAAAACTCGTTGCCCAGCTTCTAACCATATTGCTGCAGTGCTCGTTGACCTAAATTGTCTTCCTGTTAATGAATGCCTTAATATAAAAATTATTCTTTTCAAATCCCTCCTTGGCCTTGTCCCTCCTATCTCTGTAATCTATTTCAGCCCCACACCCCACCAAGATATCTGAGCTCCACTAATTCCAAATTTTAATCAATCTACCATTGATTGGCATGCCTTCAGCAGCCTAGTCCTAAGCTATGGAATTCCTTTGCTAAACCTCTTTGCCTTTCTTTCTTTTTCTTCACTTTTAAGATGTTCCTTAAAATCTACTTCTTTGACCAAGCTTTTGATCATCTGCCCTTTGTCTCCTTATGTGCCTCGATGTCAAATGTTTTTTGATAATGTGGCTGTGAAGTGCATTGGGATGTTTTTATTTGGAATGGGATGTGGGCACGCTGGCAAGCCAGCCCATGTTATTTCCTTTGAGAAGGTGGTGGAAATCTGCCTTCGTAAACTGTTGTCGTCGAGGTGGGGTAAGTACACCCATGCTAAGGACTTCCAGGATATTGACAAAGATAAAAGGATGGCAATTTATTTCCAAGTTGGAATGATGTGTGACTTGGAGGGGAACATATAAGTGGTGATGTTCCCATGTTGCTGCCCTGTTCTTCTAAGTGTCAGAGGTTGTTGGTTTGGAGGCACTGTCACAGAACCTTGGCAGGTTATTGCAGTGCATCTTGTGGATGATACACACTGTAGCCACGATGTGCCTGTGGTGGAAGGAGTGAATATTTAAGATTGTGCATATTGTGCCAAACAGGTGGGCGGTTTTGCCCCAGATAGTGTTGAGCTACTTGAGAATTGTTGGAGCTGCACTCATCCAGGTCCACCACACTCCTAAACTGTGCCTTGCAAATGGTGGAAAGGTTTTGGGAAGACAGAAAGTGAGTTACGTGCCACAGAATCCCTAGCCTCTGTTCTTGTCACCATTGTATTTTTTAGCTTTTTGTAATGATTGTAAGCTGAACCATTTCTTACTGTTATGAGGATCATGTGACTGTATAAACAAATCAGGCCTAAGTGTGGAGAATCTTAAGGGTGGAGCTTTTTAGCTTTGGTTTTGGAACAAACAGGCAGTCTCCTCTGAAGTCTGTTAATAAAGTTTACCATTTCTTACAAGAAACCCATCCTGCACTCTCCAAGTTTATTGTACTTTTCCAGTTAAGTTTCTGGTCAATGGTGACCAGGCCATCACCACACTCATCCCCCATCGCCAACCCCCCCACCACCCCCCCACCCCCCCCACCACCCATCCACAGCCCCACCACCCCACAAAATGTTAATAGTGAGGATGCTTTAATGGCAATCCCATTGTATTTAATGGTAAAGTAGTGAGATTCTCTCTTCTTGGAGGTGGTCATTGCCTGGCAGTTGTGTGTTTACAATGTTATTTGCCATTTGTCAGCCCAATGTTGTCCAAGTCTTGCCACATGTGGGAACTAACTGCTTCAATACCTGAGGAGTTGCAAATGGAACTGAGCACTATCTTCAGAGAATATCCTCAATTCTGAACTTGTGATGGAGCGAAGACATTGATGAAGCAGCTGAAGATGGTTGGGCCTAGGAACCTTCCCTGAGGAACTCCTGCATTGATATTCTGGGCTGAGATGATTTATCTCCAACAGCCATAACCACCTTCCTTTCTGTTAGGTATGACTCAATTCAGTGGAGAGTTTTCTCACTGATTCCCATTGACTTCAATTTTACTAGGGTTCCTTGATGTTGCACTCAGTCAAATGCTGCCTTAATGTCAAGGGGCGGAGAGCCTTGCCTCATGATTCACATCCACTCTTGCATTGAAAACCCCGAAGAGGTAAAGACCTTCTGACTTAAGGATTCTGCTGATAGGAGTTTCAAGCTCCTCACTGAACTGGTGTTTCGCCTCTATAGTGATGCACAGTGTTGGAACATAAATATTCATGAGGTTATCTAGCCCTGTTTGAGTTGAAAGGCAGATGGAAAGAACATGCTTTGAACCATTCCAGGATGGGGGCTGGGGCAGGGCAGTGGTATTCTATCATTGGGAATAGAGAGTTCCTTACAGTGAAGCCCACTCCTTCTCACACATTTCCTCTGAACTCTTCCCCTGCCAGTTAAAAACGTAATGTTTTTCTTTCAGTGATCCACTCTCAGCAAGCCTGGTCTCTTGTATGGATGCAATGTCAATATTCAGCCAATCAAGTTCCATGTCTTGCGGGCATTATCAACCATCCGCAAGTTGTCTGCCAATCTAGTGCACATGGTCCTGATGTTCCATCTTGCCAATTGAAGAGTTGGCATCTTCTTCCTTTTTGTTTGTTTTATTTGCGTTCCAGGTACAATGGATTTTGTCTACTTCTTGAGCAGAGAGTTCAAGCTCCAGTTGAAGCAGATGTATTGTGGCAGGTCAGCATCTTACTAGGCGGGGGCTGACCAGCTTGAGGTGGGTGATGGCTGACCAGTGGGACACGATGGTCCATAAGACCATAAGACTATAAGACGTAGGGGCAGAAGTAGGTCATTCGGTCCATCGGGCCTGCTCTACTATTCAATGAGATCATGGCTGATCTGATAATCCTCAACTCCACTTTTCTGCCTTTTCCCCATAACCTTGATTCCCTTACTGATTAAAAATCTGCCTGTCTCAGCCAAGAATACACTTAACGACCTAGCCTCTACAGCTCTCTGTGGTTAAGAATTCCACAGATTGGCTACCCTCTGAAATAAGAAATTACTCCTCATCATCGTTTTAAATGGGTGCCCTCTTATTCTGAGATTATGTCCTGTTGTCTTAGACTCTTCCACAAGAGGAAACAACCTCTCAGCATTTACTCGGTCAAGCCCCCTAAGAATCTTATATGTTTCAGTAAGGTTGCCTTTCATTCTTCTAAATTCCAATGAGTACAGGCCCAACCTACTCAACCTCTCCTCATAAGAAAATCCCTCCATACCGTGAATCAACCGGGTGAACCTTCTTTGGACTGCCTCCAATGCCAATATAACCTTCCTTAGATAAGGGGACCAAAATTTTTCACAGTATTCTAGGTGTGGTCTAACTAGTGCCTTATATAGTTTTAGCAAGACTTCCCTATTTTTATACACCATTCCATTTAAAATAAATGCCACCATTCCATTTGCCTTCCCTATTACCTGCTGAACTTGTATGTTAGCTTTTTGGGATTCAAGCACAAGGACTCCAAATCACTTTGTGCTGCAGCCTTCTGCAGTCTTTCTCTATTTAAATAATATTCGGCTCCTCTATTCTTCCTGCCAAAGTGCATAACCTCACATTTTCCCACATTATATTTCATCTGCCAAGTTTTTGCCCACTCATTTAACCTGTCCATAACCCATGTGTCATCCTCACCACTTTGCTTTCCCACCTATTTTTGTGTCATCCGCAATCTTGGCGATAGTACATTCACTTCTGTGTCATTAAAATATATTGTAAATAATTGAGGCCCCAGCACTGATCCCTGTGGTGCTCTACTAGTTATAGGTTGCCATCCTGAAAATGCCCCCCCTTATCCCAACTCTCTGTCTTCTATTAGTTAATCAATCCTCTATCCATGCTAATATACTACCACCATTACCATGGGTTCTTACCTTATTAAGTAGCCTTATGTGTGGTACCTTATTGAACACCTTTTAGAAATCCAAACATATGACATCTACTGATTCCCCTTTATCTATCCTGCTTGTTACTTACTAAATTTGTCAGGCATGATTACCCTTTCATGAAGCCATGCTGACTCTGTTTAATTAGATTATGTATTTCTAAATGCTCTGTTATTAGATTCTTTATAATAGACTTCAATACTTTCCCAATGACAGATGTCAAGCTAACTTGCCTATATTTACTTATTTATTGTCTCCTTCCCTTTTTGAATAAGGGTGTTACTTTGACTGTTCTCCAATCCTCTGGGACTTTTCCAGAATCTAAGGATTCTTAGAAGATTATTACCAGCGCATCCACTGTCTCTGTAGCTACTTCCTTTAATATCCTAGGATGCAAACCATCAGGTCCAGGAGACTTATCAGCCTTTAGCCCATTAGTTTCCCTAATCATTTTTCTCTAGTGATAGTTATTATATTTATTTCCTCTCCTGCCTTTGGCCCCTTGATTATTTAGTATTTTTGGAATGCTATTAGTATATTCTACCATGAAGACGGAAGCAAAGCCTTTATTCAGCTCCTCTGCCATTTCCTGGTTCCATATTATTATTTCCTCAGCTTCATTCTTTAAGTGGCCTATGCTCACTTTGGCCTCTCTCTTCCTTTTTACATATTTAAAGAAGGTCTTACTGTCTGTTTTTTATATCACTTGCCAGTTTACCCTCAAATTTTATTTTTTCCTTCATTATTCTTTGGTCATCTTTTGTTGGTTTTTAAAACTTTCCCAATCCTCTGGCTTACCACTAATCTTCGCCACATTGTATATTTTTTCTTTTAATTTGATACTATCCTTAACTTCCTTGATTAACTATGGTTGGTTTATCCCCTTTCTTGAATCCTTCTTCCTCACTTGGATATATCTTTGTTGAGAGTCATTAATTATTTTCTTAAACATCTGCCATTGATCATCAACTGTCTTTTCTGCTAGACTGCTTTCCCAGTCCACTCCAGCTAACTCTGCCCTCATACCATTGTTATTACCCTTCAGTGTCCATCGCCATAAGTGGCTCAGTAGCAACATTGCTGACTGAGCTGGCCAAGTCCTAAATGACATCGCTGCTATGCCGGGTCTGTGGCAGGTGGTGAGGCAGCTAACAAGAGGGAAAAACATACTCAACCTCATCCTCAACAACCTGCCCGCTGCAGATGCATCTGTCCATGACAGTATCGGTAGGAGCGACCACCACACAGTCATTGTGGAGACAAAGTCCAGCCTTCACATTGAGGATACCTTCCATCGTATCGTGTGGCACTACCACCTTGCTAAATGGGATAGATTTTGAACAGATCTAGCAACTCAAGACCGGGCATCCATGAGGAGCTGTGGGCCACCAACAGCAGCAGAATTGTATTCGAACACAATCTGTAACCTCATGGCCTCTCTAACATTACCATCAAGCCAGGGGATCAACCCCAACTCAATGAAGAATGCAGGAGGGTATCCCAGGAGCAGCACCAGCATACCTAAAAATGAGGTGTCAACCTGGTGAAGCTATAACACAGCACTACTTATGTGCCAAACAGCATAAGAAGCAAGTGATAGACAGAGCTAAGTAATCCCACAACCAACCAGATCTATGCTCTGCAGTCCTGCCACAACCTGTCATGAATGGTGGTGGATAGTTAAACAATTCACTGGAAGAGGAGGCTCCACAAATATCCCCATCCTCAATAATGGAGGAGCCCAATGCAGCAGTGCAAAAGATAAGGCTGAAGCACTCACAACGATCTTCAGCCAGAAGTGCCATGTGGATAATCCATCTCAGCCTCCTCCCAAGGACTGTAGAATCACAGATGTCAGTCTTCAGCCAATCCGATTCACTCACGTGATACAAGAAATGGCTGAAGACACTGGATGCTGCAAAGGCTATGTGCCCTGACAATATTCCGGCAATTGTACTGACGACTTGTGCTCGAGAACTTGCCGTGTCCCTAGCCAAGCTGTTCCAGTACAGATACAACACTGGCATCTACCCGGCTATGTGGAAAATTGACCAGGTATGTCCTGTACACCAAAAGCAGGACTAATCCAACCCGGCCAATTACTGCTCCATTAATTTACTCTCGATCATCAGTAAACTAATGGAAGGTATCATCAACAGTGCTATCAAATGGCACATGCTTAACAATAACCTGCTCACGGATGCCCAGTTTGGGTTCCACCAGGATTGCTCAGCTCCTGACCTCATTATGTGGTTCAAACATGGACAAAAGAGCTGAATCCCTGTAGTGAGGTGAGAGTGACTGCCCTTGACATCAAGGCAGCATTTGACTGAGTGTGGCATCAAGGAACCCTAACAAAACTGGAGTCAATGGGAATCAGAGGGGAAACTTTCGGCTGGTTGGAGTCATACCTAGCACAACGGAAAACGGTTGTGGTTGTCAGAGGTCAGTCATCTCAGCCCCAGAATATCACTGCAGGAATTCCTCAGGGTAGAATTCTTGGCCCAACCATCTTCAGCTGCTTTAAGTGACCTTCCTTCAATCATAAGGTCAGAAGTGGGGATGTTCGCTGATGATTGATGATGCATAATGTTCAGCACCATTCAAGACTCCTTAGCCACTAAAGCAGTCCATGTCTAAATGCAGCAAGATCTGGACAATATCCAGGTTAGGCTGACAAGTGGCAACTAACATTCGTGCCACAAAAGTGTCAGGCAAAGACCATCTCCAACAAGACAGAATCCAACCATTGCCCCTTGACATTCAATGGTATTACCATCACTGAATCCCACACTATCAACATCCTGAGGATTACCATTGACCAGAAACTGAACTGGACTAGCCATATAAATACTGTGGCTACAAGAGCAGGTCAGAGGCTAGGAACGATGCAACGAGTAACTCACCTCCTAACTCCCCAAAGCCTGTCCACCTTCTACAAGGCACAAATCAGGAGTGTGATGGAATATTCCCCACTTGCCTGGATGAGTGCAACTCCCACAGCGCTGAAAAAGCTGGACACATCCAGAACAAAGCAGTCCGCTTGTTTGGCATCACATCCACAAACATTCAGTCTCTCCACCACTGACGCACAGTTGCAGCAGTGTGTACCATCTACAAGGTGCAATGTGAGAATTCACCAAGGCTCCTTAGACAGCACCTTCCAAACCCATGACCACTACCACCTAGATGGATAAGGGCAGCAGATAGATGGGAACGCCACTACCTGGAGGTTCCCCTTCAAGTCACTCACCATCCTGACTTGGAAATATATCACCGTTCCTTCATTTTCACTGAGTCAAAATCCTGGAACTTCCTTCCTAACAGCACTGTGGGTGTATCTACACCACATGGACTACAGCGGTTCAAGAAGGCAGCTCACCACCACCTTCTCAAGGACAACGAGGGATGGGCAATAAACACTGGCCCAGCCAGCGAAGCCCACATCTCGTGAATGAATAAAATAAATTAAAATTTAGCACAATTGTTTCCGACCCAAGTTTCTAACTCTCAAACTGAATGCCATATTATGGTCACTGTTTTCTAGGGGATCCTTACTCTGAGATCATTTATTAAACCTGTTTCATTACACATTACCAGATCCAAAATAGTCTGATCCCTGGTTAGATCCACAACATATTGTTCTAACAAACTGTCCCAAATACACTCTATGAATTTTTGCTTGTGGCTTCCTCTGCCAATTTGATTTTCCCAATCTATATGATGATTAAAGTCACCCATGATTAATGTATTGCCTTTTTTACTTGCCTTCATTATCTCTTGATTTATTCTCTGTCCTACAATATAGTTACGGTCAGGAGGCCTATAGACTACTCCCACCAGTGTCTTCACCTTGTTATTTCTTGCCTCCACCCACATGGATGCTACATCTTCCGATCCAAAATCCTTTCTTGCTCTAGTACTTATTCCATCTCGTACTAACAAAGCTACTGCACCATCCATTCCTTCCTGCTTGTCCTTTCGAAAAGTCGCATACCTCTGACTATTTAGTTCCCAGCTTTGATCTCCTTGTAACCACGTCTCCATAATGGCTATAAGATCACGCCCATTAAACTCTATTTATGCCATTAATTCATTTATTTTGTTCTGAAAACTACATGCATTTAAGTAAAGAGCCATTAATTTTGGCTTTTTTTTTTAGCATTTTTTCCCCTTTTGACCCTATTTGCTGCTTTTTTTTTTTAATGTTTGTACACTTTGTCTCTTCCTGTCACACTCTGGGTATCATTACCTAAATAGCTGCCCTGTGATGCTGCCATATCATTTTGCTTTGTTAGCCTACCCTTTCCAGAACACTCCCCCCACCAAACCATATTTAGGTAAAACCCTCTCTACAGCCCTAGTTATTCAGTTTGCCAGGACACTGGTCCCAGCACGGTTCAAGTGAAGCCTGTCCCACCAGAACAGCTCCCTTCTACCCCAGTATTGGTGCCAGTGCCCCATGAACTGAAACCCATTCCTCACACATCAACCTTTGAGCCACGCATTTAACTCCATGACTTTATTTACCCTATGCCAATTTGCCCGTGGCTCAGGTAGTAATCCCAAGATTATTACCTTGGAGGTTCTGCATTTTAATTTAGCTCCTAACTGATCAAATTCTTTCAGCAGAACTTCCTTTCTAGTCCTGTCATTGGTACCAACATGGATGATGACAACTGGATCCCTCCCCTCCCACTCCAAATTCCTCTCCAACCCTGAGGAGATGTCCTTAACCCTGGCACCAGGAAAGCAACACAGCCTTTGGGACTCACGCTCATGTCTGCAGAGAACAGCATCCATCCCCCTAATTATACTGTACCCTACCACTACTATGCTCCTATTTCCTCCCCCCACTTGAATGGCTCCCTGTACCACAGTGCCGTGCTCAGTTCGCTCACCCTCCCTACAGTCCCCGCTCTCGTCCACACATCATGCAAGAACCTTGTTGCTGTTGGACAGTTGCAGGGTCTGAGACTTATCAAATGCTACCCCTGAGTTCCCATACTTGCTTTACCTGCAGTCACACCCATCTGTTCCTGATTACAGACCAAATTTGAATTACCTAACCTGAGAGATTTGAATGCCTCCTGGAGCAAAGTGTCCAGGTAACTTTCCCCCTTCCTGATGTGGTGCAATGCTTGCAGCTCAGACTCCAGCTCCTTAACACAGATCTGAAGTTCCTCAAGTTGCAAACATTTGGCCCTCTCATCATCAGAGACAGCTGGTAGCATTCGTTCTCTTAGCCAATCAAGTTGAGGTTATCACTCGTAACTGCTGTCTCCTGTGTTGTGTTAATATTCTGCAGCGAAAGCCGAATGTCCTCTCCAGAGCACAAGCCTGGGAAAAATTTGTAGAGACCCTAGGCTACCCAAATATCAGGGATCCCCCCTCTCGACCTCCCTGGTTGAGTCCAAAGGAAAGTAAAGCATTATGTTTGGCACCGGCTTGGTTGCAGGAATTGCCAGAAAGATGACATATTTCGACATCAGTCTGACTTTGGGCTCCTCTCCAAGTTTTTTGTCAGGGTTTACCCCTGGACAGGCCCAGAATGTTTTGAGCAAAGGAAGATGCCACATTGTTGTAGGAAGGACAATGTTGTATGTTGAAACTGAAGTACATTATTTTGCAGAGTACAAGCCTTAATTTTCCACTGGCAGTACTATACCTGACCTGGGAGTGATTGATGTTGGTTGCTTGCAATGGAAAATTTTCTGTTCGCCAGAACTAATGGCTCTAACCTAATCGAATGGCCTCAAGCTTAGGGTCAAAGTAGTCAATACAGCCAAAATGTTAAAATTCCTAATCCTTATTTTGTTGTAAAGACAGTTATTATATAGCTAGCTTAATTATATCGATGAAGTACAGAAGCTGCTGGAAATACTCAGCAGGTCCGGCAGGATTTATGGAGAGAACAGGTGAGTGAATTTTTCATCTAGCGACCCTGCTGACTGTTTCCAGCATATCCTGTTTTTGTTTAGGAATTCCAGCGTCTGGTGTTTTTTTGTTTTTGTTATCTTTAATATTGATGCCTGGTCTTCCAAATTTACCCCTTCACTTGCTGAGGCCTCCAGAGCCCTTTGCTAAGATTACTGCCTTTTAGTCATTTGTAA
The DNA here is from genome assembly GCF_017639515.1 of Carcharodon carcharias. NCBI lineage: Eukaryota > Metazoa > Chordata > Chondrichthyes > Lamniformes > Lamnidae > Carcharodon > Carcharodon carcharias. Next base: position 61,449,417 of record NC_054480.1, on the reverse strand, counting down.
AGAGGCGCAATTTCTCTATGTATCTCTATATATAAATTATGATCAAACTGAGCCAGTACAAGATGTTACACAATCGTAGGGTTCAGATGATATCTTTAAGGGTATAGTTATACAATGGGAAAAGGCTTCCCTGTATCTCACACCTTATAATGTAGAAAGATCTCAAAGTGGTTCATACAAACACTTTGCATATATTATGATCCCATAGATAGCAATGAGATGATCACCAGTGGTGTCGTTTGAGAGACATAAGATCATTAGGAACCTGGGTGAACGTCCTATTTTCCTTTAGCTCGTACTGTGGAATCTTGAAGGAACAGGCAAACAGGACATCATTCAAAGGACAGAAACATTAGCAACTCAGCACACCCTCAGTGCACTCCTGGACTTGAGTGTCAACCTAGATTATGTGCTCAAGTACAGAAAGAGGGTTTGAATCCTCACCCTTCTAACCCAGCAGCATAGGAAAAATCAAAAGACTCAAGCTGAAATTAGATGAGACAAATACGTGCTTAGAGTGAATTGGAACCAGCAGACATGAATTACACTGGCAGTTCTACACTACCCTCTGACCAATCAACTATTTATTGCTATTATAATGGCATAAAAGTAAGCTTAGACAGTTCCACAACAGACAGCTGGAAACTTTCTGAGATGCGCTTTAACTGCGGTTAGTTTCATGTTCGAGATCTCAAGGCAGTCTTACACCGCTTGTTCATATTCATTTTGGGTGACTGCTCATGAAAGTCAGATTACATATTTTACATGGAAATTAAACTGAAAACCTTGCATTTTGACACAAAACATGAAGTAAAGCTGGCCTATAAAAATCCCAAGGTTTATTTTTGAGGCTTACAATTTGAACGATAGGGTACAGTTTTGCATCAAAAAGCCACTGACCTGTTATTCTATTTAAACTGATGTGACCTTTCAGATCACCCACAGTAATTTAGCCCCTGAAGGCCTTTAAAGAAGTATGGTCTCCATCACTCTGTTGGAGCCCATCACTGTGTATTAGAGAGCCAGAGGATACCATTTTATCAGCCTGAAAACTTTGTTCTCATGACATTTTAAAACAAAATGCACTAATGCAATTTATTCACTTATTCTTCAGTCACACTGGGACACTGTGTGTGATAAAAGCTCATACATATTTTAAGAAGCCTTTATAAAATTCTCCATTTCGTTTTCCCGCAAAATAGAATAACAGATATTATCCTCTGTTTAATCAGATTGGGAAATTGGAGTAACCAGAAATTTCACTGAAATATGTATAGACCTGATTAAACTGGATAAAAAGTCATTTGCATTAGACTGGAAAGGCAGCATAACATTAGTTATGTCCATTATTATACAGGAAGATGCTTAAATTATGCTGGAAATACAGGGGTGTAAATTTCCCTCCAGCCTGCGGCACGTTTTATGGTAGGCGGAACCCGAAAATGCGGAGAGAGGCCAAAAATTGGAAACACGCCGGCAGGAAAACAGATTGGAAGTTTCCCCTCACCACTTTCATAGTGAGCTGATGGTGGGTTGGATTTCCCACTGATCCATGTTGGGGAGGCCATTTGCATGCATTACCATGTCATGGATGCTCATTAAAAACACCACTCACCGGAATCACATAGCTCCTCCCAATTACATGCCACGCCAGCAGGAAATTAGACCGACCTGAAACATATCTGGATATAAGTGATGCGCAGCTGTCCCCCTTCACTTTACTCCTGGCTTCGAGGTGAGTGCAACATGCAAAGCCTACCTGCAAAAGTGCCGCTCCAGGTTCTCACCAATGTCACTGAGGCAATACATGGTTCAGGGTGTTGGGTTGCTCCCCTCACTGACTTCCTCTGTTCTCAGGGAAGGTGTCTTCTGCAGGGCTCAGGCAGGGCTGCATACAATAGACCAGCATTGGGGGGAGGGGAAGGGGCATTGAAGACAGAGGCATGGGGCTCAATGGGCAATAGTGGAAAGGTAGGGGAGGAAAAGAGGAAGGAGACATGAGGACAATGGCAGGGTTGGAGAGGTGGCAGGGAAAGATGATGGCAGGTAGAGGAGAGACCGAAGGTGGGGAAGCTGGAGCCCAACATTAAAGATTGGAATGCAGACACAGAAAGGGATGGAATGGTAACAGAACAGCATGAATTGGAGGGGTGCATGTAGATTGCATAATACAAGGGGGGGTGTGTATCACTATGGATCATGAGGGTAAGGCTTGCACAGAGACTCGTGGAGGTGGGGGAGGGAAAAGGCTTGCACAAGATGGACGGTTTACACAGCGACTTATGGGTGGAGGGGAGGGACACATTGTTGTCAGCAGCAGAGAAGGAATGGGAGAGAAGATTGAAAGGCAGTCATAGTCCCTGGTCTGGGGCAAGGTAGTCAGGGTGCGAGAGCAAAGGCAGTCCTGGGGCTGAGTGGAACTCATAGCCAGGGTGTGAGAGTAAAGGCGGTCCTAGGGCTATGCAGGCCATGCTACAGGGCTATACATGGTATGCACATCATGCTCCTGCTCCAAGGAGGGGGTAAGGGCTTTGAGCTCAATTGGATGCAGGGCATAGTCATGATCTCACTGTCGCCGGGCATGGCCTTGTTTGGCTTGGCACTGGACTGAAGATGGGATGGTGAAGGTAGGGGAGGTAACTGCAGCTTGTAAAGGGGGAAAATGTGATACAGAGGGAGCTTTCAAAATTTTCCTGGGGGCGGGGGAATCTCCCCTGTAAATGATTGTGCACACAGCCTCTAGCTGTAGAGGGGTGAGGTCCACAATGGACATTGGGACACCAACAGTTGTGGGTTCAGTTGGGAGGGTTGGAATATCGACCACAATGACTATGGGATCCAGGATTACTGAGGGAGGCTGGAGAATAAACGGAGGGATCTCTACCTGAACACCATGGGGTTTTAGGAAGATTGGAGGGATAGTGACACTCACAGGGAGAGAGTCGAAGCTGGCCTCATGATAAAATATTAGCACCGCCATCGTGCAAACATGAAGTAATGGCACAGTAACAAATCAAAAGTAGAAAAGAATCTGGACGGAAGAGGCCGGAGTCAGTATGGGAGGAGCCCAAGTTGCATTCAGGGGCCATTCCAGGTTGATCAGCATACCAGATAATAGATTGCAGGAGTGCCTTTGGTAAATGTGCCTTTGGCACATTTCATAATGTGTCCAAATCTCTCACAAGTTCTGTGGATTGAGATGTGAACTGTCAGGGATGGCATTGTGGCCACCTAGATATGTGAATGTGCACCTCAGCTGCAAGGACGTATTGGCGAAAAATTATTAGCGCAGATGCAGCATGACATTGACTTTCTGTGTGCGAGTGGGAGGTCTACTATATCTACCCAGTGTTCATTAATCCATTGCAACTATCATTCCCCAGGGAGAAGGAGGATTGAATAATGGAGTTTGGGGTCAATGCTGCCTTATTGGTGGTACTGATCTGACTGAGGAGGAGGGGAAGGGCTGGTTCTCCACTCAAGAATTGCCTAGCCCAGCTTCAAGACGAGGCCCAGCCTGAGGCCCATGGTCCTAGGGAGCCCCAGCAAGAATCAAAGGATGAGGAGGTTAGGCCTATCCCAAGGAGGCAACTCGCACAGCCAATGGTTTACTGCAGAAGAATCTCCTATCTGGAGTTGAGTGACAGACAATGCCGCACCCTTCTGCGCTTGTCAAGAGAGATGGTAAATCACATCTGCCACGTTCTGCGGGAGGACCTAACGCCTCATGGACTGCAAGGACATCCCCTGTCAGTGCCCCTGAATGTCACTGCAGTGCTCAATTCTTTTCTTGCGGATTGTTCCAGAGGTCCACTGGAGACCTATGCAGCATCTCACAGTCCTCAGCACATAACTGTTTTAAGGACGTGACAGATGCCCTCTACCGTAAGGCTCATCATCATGTGAACTTCACACTTGATGAAGCAAGCCAGGCTACCAGATTTTGGGCGTTTACGACTTTCTCAGGCTTCCCTAGAGGGCAGGGTGCAATCGATTGCATACATGTGGCTTTGAGAGCTCCATGACAGCTCTCATGAACATAATGTTCACTTAGAGGAAAGGGTTCCACTTCATCAATGTTCAACTGGTGTGTGATCATCAGAAGCACATCATGCACATTTGTGCCAGGTACTCTGTGAGTTCCCATGACTCATGCATCCTGAGTCACTCACATAATCAAAGAGCCTCAGTGATTATAAGGCTGACTGCTTGGGGATAAGGGATACATGGTCAAATGATGACTCATGACACTAGTACCTCATCCTCTGAGTCACTTAGAGTAGGGATACAATGAGACACATGAGGCAATGCAATTCATCATCAAGCGGCCCATTGACATCCTGAAGATGGGTCTCCGCAGTACTCTCCAGAGAGGGTGCCATGCATCATCATGTGGTGTTGCACCTTTCACAGCCTGGTGCTTCAAAGGGGGGATCCCTTGCCAGAGGGAGACATGGAAGAGGCTGAGAGCTCTTCAGGCAATAAAGGAACCTGAATCGGAAGATGAGGATCTGCTTCCACGTGAGGATGTCCTTGAAGAAGCACGATGTGAAAAACATGCCTGTGTCACACTGATAGCCACAAGATTCCAGGAGGAGGGATGTGCAGGCAACAGAACACTCTCAGAGTCACCTGGGCAGATGGCCCAGGGGTGTCCAGCTGCTGGTTCTCCTCCCTGTGAGTGCGCGGGGCTCCCTGCCTGCTTCCCTGAGCAGAAGGAGCACCTGGAGGGAGGTCAAGTTGCCCCGTCCCCTCTCACCTAGCCACTGATGGATCCCACCAATGCCAATAATGATGAAGTGCAGGCCCAAGTGCAAATGTGGCAGGATCTGCTGGACCAAGGTCTCCAAGGTGGTCACCATCCTTCCCATGGAGACCTCAAGTGGACCCACAACATCAGACAGAATGCAGAAGGACTCCTCCATCCTTTGCTCTAGTCTGTTGACTGCCTCTTGCAACTCAGCCATATCTCCAGCATGTGTGACATGGTCATTTCTAGAGGCGCATCATCAGACTTGGACTTGGTGGATGCCTGATCTCCAGCAGTCTTCCAAGTACCAGAGACCTGCCTGTCATTGTCTCTTACTACTGTGGAGACATGTCAATGAGAGGTTCCCCAGAATATGACCCCGAGCCTACACTATAACTGGAACCCACTGGGTGTGTGTCTCTCAGTTGATAGAGGGTGCAGGTGAATGCATTGACAGTCTTCTTCAAATGGATCTTCAGCATCCTCCTCTGAGGTGGCTAAGGGTTGGGCTTAAGTTGGGCTTTGATGTGTGTGTGGACCTGCTGCTGCCTTTATGGGAGAGGAGATAGATTTAGTCAATGAACAGGCCGAATACAACATTGTATGTCACTCACTGAGAATGTCAGGATGTGATCAACTCATGGAGGTCTCAGCCATATTGGCTTGCTGGGAGAGCTCGATCTTGCATTCCCTGCCAACCCAGCAACATCCTCCTCAAATTTAGCGAGATCCATGATATTGGCCCTCCCTCCTCCAGTCTGGGATCACTCTTGTTGTGCGAAAGCTTGGCCTGGATGAAGACAAATAAATGGAATGTGATGAGAGGAGATGGAGCAGAGGTTGGGAAGATTGCATGCCTACTGTGTAAGTTGAACCCTCCCCAGTAAGGGTGGAGAATTGAGTTTATGCAGCATGATAGATGAGATGCTGATGACAATCAGTGGTGATGTGCCCCTCACTAATATTGTGTGAGATCCCTAAGCATTTAACTCTTTGAGTGCAATGAAAGGCAGTAGCATAGTGGTAATGTCACTGGACTAGTATTCTAGAGACCCAAGGTGTTGCCCTGGGTGCCTGGATTTGAATCCGACCACGGCAGATGGTGAAATTTGAATTCAATAAAAATGTAGAATTAAAAGTCTGATGAAGACAACAAAATCATTGCCAATTGTCAAAAAAAAACATCTGGTTTGCTAATGTCCTTTACAGAAGAAAATCTGCCATCCTTACCTGGCTTACGTGTGACCGAGACCTACAGCAATGTGGCTAACTCTGTAATGCCCTATGAAGTAGGGCAATTAGAGATGGGAAATAAATGCTGGCCTAGCCAGCGATGCCCACATCCCATGAATTAATTTTTTTAAATGCCATTATGAGAGTGTGAGCTGAGTGGAGCTGAAGGAGTGACTTGAAGATTGACTTACCCTGATGGAGTGGGTGAGATCATTCATCCTCTTGATACATTGGATGGCTTTTGTAAGGCAATTGTCTGATGCATTGACCATGCTTGCAAAGGCCTCCCAGGCCAGTAATGTGAGGTTGCTGGGCTTCCTGGAGCCATCCTAAGGGTAGAGGACATCCCTGTGTTGCTGCACCTCATTTATGAGCACCTCCAGGGAGTCATTGCTGAACTTCAGAGCAGCTGTCTTCTTTGCCGCAGTCATTTCTAGACATTGTCTTCTCCAAGCTGGGCCAAAGAGAGTGATGGTGGCATTTAAATATGGCACCTGGACCTTTGAGCCCATTAGGTGTTGGCGGTGCGGGCGAATCAGTTCCTAATCTACTGCATGATTTGGAGAGAAACTTGACTATACATAATTAATGAGCTTCCCAGCGCAAAATCAGGCAGGATTTCCTGCCACCCCATCCAATGGGAAATGCGCCATGAAAGCCACCTGCCACCGCACTTAGTCTCAAAAATGGCCCGGTCCCAGTAGATATCTGGAGGTTCTCACCAACGGAAATTCGCACATGGAGGAGAATATAGAGTTGGACCAATTCTCCCTGTCTCAGATTTGCAGGTCCAAAATACAGACAGGTTACCCTCAGATGAGGATGCTGTAGCTACAGGTTTATAACCCCACACAGAATTTCAACCAAGGCAGAGAGAGAGAGAGTCAGTTAGTAGTCCAGTACCATGCTGGTCAGGTGATTTATTTGAAACGGCATACTTGCTGACAGTTTCAAAGTAAACTTAAAACCTTTTAAAAAAGAAATCCAGGTCAGCAAGCAAATGTCCAGATAATGCAATGTCTTTCCATATTTTAAAAGAAAAATCCAGTTCATGAAGGTATGGTTTTCCCAACAATACACCTAAGCTCAACGGTCACCAGCAATCTGTCACTTGATGCTGAAATCAGCACATGCATCACAAAAGCTGCAGCTGTTATGTCCAACCTGAGTAAGAAAATGTGGAGCAACAGCAACCTGACTGAGAGCACCGAAGTATGAGTCTAGCAAGCTGCATCCTCAGCACACTCCTCTACAGTGGTAGACCTTGATGACATATTCTAGGTAACAGAAAAGACCGAACTGTTTCCATCTCTGCTGTCTCAGATGTATGCTTGGCATTTCTAAGGACAAGGTCACCAACTCAGAGGTCCTGGGGTGTGTTAAATCCAACAGCATACTGCCAATGCTAAGCCAATGATATCTGCACTGGTTCAGCCATGTGACACCAGATGGATGATGGCCGTATACCCAAGGACCTTCTGTTCGGTGAACTGGCCATTCGGCCACAAATTCTGGGCATCTATACTTCCGCTACAAGGATGTTTTGAATGTCTACTTACAGAGAGACTGCCTCATGGCAGAAGTCACATGACTACAGCAAACCAGACAGGACATGTAGTACTATTGTATTTCAAAACTTAAACACCCCTCTTTTCATAAAGAACAGAAGTCACAAACATTTCATTTTCCTACTGAACAAAAGACAAATTTGCATGCACAATCATATGTAACTGTGAGTTCCCCAAGTTACCCACGATACGCCCACTGTTCTAATGCATTAACAACTACTTGTTCTACCAGTCAGTTTCTGCACCTGCATTGCATACATAGTCTTTAAATTGTGCAGGTCTTTTAATAGTACGTGTGCATATTGTCATTATGCTTGACTGGATGTTTGACTGGATGATGTTCCCTCTCCGGGGAGTGTCATTCCCCTGGCATGTGTTGCTGTGGCAACTGTTGTCCATTTCTGTTGTTGGGGACTAGTGGACCTCTGGGATTAATGGTAGTTCTGTACTCAGTACAGCTGGTGAGATCCCTTCTCCTTGACCGGCCAATTGCTGTGAAGGAACAGCTTCGCTAGTTGTGTGTGTATGCCTGTGGTTGTGCCTGTATATTTGGTCATTCACTTCTGCTACATGTGATTGAGATGACAACTTCTCTACATGTGTCCCAAGTTGTCACATGGGCTGACTCCTGTTGAGGGCGTTGAAGGTTTGCATCCTAATTGGCTCTCCAATGCTCAGCTCTGGCAATGAAATGGCTTTCTGCCATTTTACCTTTATTTTTTCACCCATGCCTGTTATTACTTCTGGCTTCAGGAGCTTTTTAGTTATTGGAAGAGCCATTTGCTTGCAGCGTGACATTACTCTTTGGATAGGACTACTTCCCATGCCTTCAGTCAGTGTGGTTCTCCACTCAAGAATTGCCTTATATAAATCAGTGCTAGATTTGTTAACTTTCTTGAAGATTTCCTTGGTGATTTTCACTGCCGACTCATCTTTTCCATTTGGCTGGGGATAGTGCGGAGATGATGTGTAATGTTGAACAATGTGAAATGGCTGAATTCTTCACTCGTAACTGAGGGCCATTGTCACTCATCACAATGTCTGGAATGCCATTACGACCGAAGTGTGTTTTCAGGCAATCTACTATTTCTCCTGTTGTCGTTAAAGTAAGCTGGTCTAACTCCCAGTAGTCAGAATAGTAATCAACAGTGATAAGATAATAAGTTCCTTCTAAGCTGAAAATGTCTACCTCCAGCTTCATCCATGGTCTGTCTGGGATGTCAAGCATCATCAATGGCTCTCTTGCTGATTTACCATGGTGCTCATTACAAGCATCGCACTGGCTTATGTGGTCTTTAATTTCATTGCTCATGTTTAGCCAGCAGAATACCTCTCTTGCCTTTTTCAGATTCAATTCAACTCCTTGATGGCTTGCATGGATGCACTTCAGCATCTCTCCTCTCATCTCCTTAGGGATGATGACTCTATTTCCTTTGTACAAGATGCCATCTTGGGCTGTCAATTCATCCCCGTGTGCCCAATGTGCTCTTGTGGCTACAATTAATACTAAGTAATACAATCACTAATTCTTGTAGCACTTGGAGAGTTGGATCTTGTTGGGTAGTTCACTTGATTTTAGCAAGGCGCTCATCTGTCAGATTCAATGTCTCTGCTTGGTTGATGACTTCCAGATCATGTCAAGCTGCTGCTCCATATTGAATCTAGAAGATTTCACATTCTGTTGTAGCATGCTCAACTTTCTTTATGGGGATCGCTGCTCTCAACAGCACGTCTACAATGTATATCTATGTCCCTTGGTTTATTTCACATCCAGGTGATATATCTATAAGTGAAGTAACATTCTTTGCAGAGGCTTTGGAGCAGATAGTAGCAGTTTGAGAAAAATGCTTTGGAGTGACTTGTGGTCAAACTCCACTGCTGATTTGTCTCTCCCAAGCAAGTATTGATGAAAATGTTCGCAAACCAAAACAATAGCTAAGCACTTTTGCTCGATCTGAGCATAGCATTGTTCTTTTGCCCTGGATGCAAATACAACTGGTTGCCCTTGTTGCATTAGGGTTGATTCCAGACCTGTCTTGCTAGCATCACACTGCTAGATGACTTCATCATTGATGACATAGTACTTCAGCATTGGCGTTGTCGTCACTAGGAGTTTGATTTTAAAGTACGTTGCTTCTTGTCCTGTGCCCCAATACCACAGCACCACCTTGGCAGTGATCTTGCATAAGGACTCACACTCTGACAACAAATTAGGCAAACATTTTGCTAAATAGTTCACAAATCCAACAAATAGTTACACTGCTTTCATATAAGTTGGTTGCTGCATCACTGCTACAGCTCTCACCTTGTCAGGATCAGGGAGAAGACCTTTTGCTGTTAGTACATGTTTTGCTGTTAGTATTTGACTTCAGGCATCTTCAGTTGCATTTTTTTCTTGCTCAGCTCTAGATTCATTTGGCAAGCTCTCTTTAGCAGTCATATTAAATTCTGATCATGGTCAGCTATGGTTTCTTCCATTGTGTCTCCACATCCGTAGGCTAGTAGATCATCCACTGTGGCTTCCACTCTGGGAAGATCATTGACCATCTCATGCTCTCTGCGTTGATTTTCTTCTGGAGCCATGGAAATGCTAAATGGCGTGAGCAGCCATCTGTATATCCCAAACGACATGCAGAATGTAGCTAGAAAGCTGCTGCTTTCACCCAACTTACAATTTCACTTGTCAGTAACTATCCTTTGCATCTAGAGTAGTAAAAATGTTTGCCTTGACAAGTTGCTGCAAAATTCCTTTGATGATTGGCATAGAGAAGTAAGATCTCTTCAATGCTTTATTTAGATCCTTTGTGTCTAAGCATACTCATAGCTTTCAGGTTGTTTCACTGCTATCATGCTGCTATTTCAGTCTGTTGGGGTTAAATTGATTACTCCATTCTTTTCCAGCTCTTCTATCTTGTCTTTTAGGCTTGACTTGAGGGCAGCTGGAAATCTTCTTGGCAGATTCTGAATTGGTCTTACACTCTCATCTACTTCTGGATAATATTCTGCTGGTAGACATCCTAACCTAGTAAACGCATCTTTGTACTTATCCAGGATCTGTTTAGCAGTCAATGGTTTGGTGAGCTGTAACATATTGTAAATTTCTGACACGTTTAGGGTTACCAGTCCAAGCTTTAGACTTGCTCTAGCTAAGCTGAGTAGATGTTGAGTACCATCCACGATCTGGAACTCTAGATCTTCCTTCTTGCCACTGCATTGGGCTCTCAGGCTAATTTGGCCTCTCGCTATGGGTATCGTGCCATCTTATACCCTCAACGTTACTTTTGAGGGCTTCATTTTCAGATCACAATGTTGAGCCACTTTGCACAGGCTTGTGAAGGTCACGATATTTCATGACACACCAAGTCTATCTGACATTTCTTGTTCACCTGATATTCTCCATCTGTGGCCATAACTGTAACAGTCACAACCCATTCGTCGCCTATGGACTTGACAGAACCAACCTGTTGCATGGTGTATCGTGCTTCATCAGACTTCTGCTGATATCTCTCTAGTGGCCATTTGTATAGGCTTGTTTTGTTCCTTTCTATCCAAACACTGTGCGCAAAATGTTTCAGCTGCTTACAGTTAAAACATTGCTTTCCCCACGCTGGACAATCCTTTTCCTTTGTATGATTTCTTCTGCAGTATTTGCATCCTGCCCTTTTTCCACAATTGTTCTGCTTTTTCAGCCTGGAATGTCTTTCAGCATAATGTATCTCCTGGTCTGTTCTGCCATACATGTGCTGTAGCTGACGCTTTACAAACTCTGCATTTCTACAAGCATCTAGCGCTTTCCTGAGCCAAGGTTTCTCCACTTGCAGTAGACTTACTCTCACTGAGGGGCCTGGTAGGCCTAAGAGAACTCTTTCTTTAATTGGATCATCTTTTAGCTGCCCAAATCCAAACAATTCTGCAAGCTGTTACTGCAGTCACATACTGATCTATGAGCATGGTTGCACCTTGAGCTCTACTGTTGAATACATAGCATCCATAAGTAACGTTCACTCAGAGTTCAAAATGTGCAGCAGTCAGCGCAATGGCATGCTCCTCAAAGTGAGTAAGGGGCCTAATGTGGGCCACTCCACCCACACCGCCACCATTTCGGCCCCTGTCGCCACCCCCCCTGCAACATCCATGGCCTGGGACCTCTCCTTGCTGTTGTGAGCCAGCTTCTCCTGCTGGAAAACAGATGGAGAGAGTGGGAGCAAGACACATGACACTCCATGGAATGTTTGTGTGGTGAGTGGAGCCCTGGATGGGATTCTATGGTGGGCAGGCTCAGATTCACCTGCCACACCATGACCTCAGCGCTTCCTCACTCTGGGCGCCATATTTAAAGCGCACAAGAGCACAGCCTACTTCATGTCTACAGACCAGGACTGCACCAGAGGACAGATGGGCCCAAAAGCTAAGAAGACAGCAGCCCCAAATTTAGTGACAACTCTCTGGGGTGCCAACTGGATGCAGTGGAAGGCTGCCAAAATGTCCTCTACCCCCTCTGGCTGCAGGAGGTCCATCAGAGCTATCAATCCAACCTGTGAGGTGGTGGCAGTGGTGGTCAGCACCAGCAGAGCACAGAGGAGGTCAACCATCCAATGTAGGAAGAGGATGAATGCTCTCCTTCATTCTGCCAGGGTAAGTCACTCTTCGCATCACTCTCAACTCACACACTCACAAACCCACCATACATCCACAGGGATCTCACACCTCAAGGGACAACACCACTAACTCTCGCACACACCCTCACATTTCCATCAGGCTCATTTCCTCTGGATCTCACTTCCTCATCGCGTCCATGGCTCACTCACCACGCAAACATTCCATGCAGTGCCATGTATCTTACTCCCACTCTCTCCATCTGTTTTCCAGCAGGAGAAGCTGGCTCACAACAGCAAGGAGAGGTCCCAGACTGGGGAGGTTCCAGGGGGTTGGGGCAGAGGGATGGGGCGCAGTGGCAGTGGGGGTGGAGTGGCTCACATTAGGGCCCTCACTCACTTTGAGGAGCATGCCATCATGCTGACTGGTGACAACATGGACCATGCCTGCGGTGACGGTGAGGTCGGTGGCGTACGCCCTAGAGGATTCTGCACTACATCATCACTATCTCAATGCAACTGTGAGTGCACTCTCTCCTGCTTGTGACTCTGCTGTCATGTACCTGTTGTGTCTACTTTAATTCATGTGGGACTCTGCCAAGTGACCGATGTACTCAGCCAGCTTTCAGCTCCTTCCACAGCCTCAACTCCAGCCAAGAGGATACCTCATCCATTGAAGAGCTGGAAATAACTAGCCTGGAAGACCTGTCACAGCGCTTACCCACACTCTCCACCAGCACAGACACATAACTCGGTGGGACCTAGTTCTAGAGCAGGCTCGGGTTCACAATCTGGTGGTTACCACACAGACACGTGTCCACAGCAGCAGGTGGTAGGCTTCTGCGAGCTCCCCAGCACTCGGAGGATGGCTGGGGAAGAGGCATCAGTGTGGTCCGAGTCAGATGACAAACCTTTGGGTTCAGCCTTCCAACTCATGGTGGAGAGTCGGCAGAAGGCGGGGGAACATCATGCAGAGCTGTTGGAAGCCATCAACAGAGTTGCAGGCAAGTCAGAGGAGTGCATCCACCTGCTCTCTGATGAAGTGATGGCCTCATTTGCATGTATGGAGGTCTCCATGGGGGGATGGTGGATGCCATGGAGACCCTGATCCAGCAGAATGTGGAGATGCCTGCAGACCTGCACTCCACTGCAGTAGCCATGGGTGAATTCCTGCAGTGGCAACACAAGAGGGAAACGGGGCACCTTGACATCCCTCCAGGTTTTCCTTCCCCTCAAGGAATCAGGCCGGGGCCCTCCAGCACCTGAAGGGTGGAGGAGCGTCAGCTGGACGCCCCTGGGTCATTCACTCAGCAATCTCAGAGGCTGTCCTCTCCCTCTGAGTCCCCTTTACCCGTGACTCCCTCAATCTCATCCTCTGTCACTGCAGGGGGAGCAGCTGGCCCACAGGAGGACAGCCAAAGCAAACCAGGGCCCTCAAGTCCTCGGCTCTCCAGAGGACGCACACCGAAGTCATTAGAGGCAACAGGGCCAACCATTGCACAGGCTGTCTCCACCTTTGCTGTGAATGTCAGGGCAGCACCTAGAAGAAGTGGTAGGCCTAGAAAAGTTAAGAAATTCTGATCACAAGTGGTTATACAAGAACACATTTTGTCACTTTATAATCTGAATATATATTCACTTTCTGCCCACCCACTGATCACACTCCCATGCAGCACCTGTTCCCATCCAACAAGAGGCTCCGCTCACTTTCGATTTCGATAATCATGGTAGTTGTTAAGTTTCTGATCATCTCCCCCATCTTTTCCCCTCCCACAGTCATCCATGTTCTTTCCTCCTTCACTGTTGATCCCCCTGACATCACCCTCCACCTCCCCACGGTCACCTACCAATCCGAATCTTTGTCATTCCAGAATATCCAGGTGAACGTGTACGTTTCCTACCTTCCTGAGAATCCTAGCCCCATCCACATTGACCTCCCCGACTTTCTCCTTCTCACCTCCAGGGTCCATGTTTGCCTCTGAGTCCCTACCAACCACATTCGCATCCCTTCTACCGTTACCATCGCATCCTCACCCTCCCACCCTTCTGGCTCACTCTGCCCCCTTTCATTCTCACTGTTCACTCCTACCACATCTGCCCTGAGTTCACCTCCCAGGAGGCAGTCATTGACTCCACAGTGCACTCCCTTGCATGTTCACCTGGACATGCCCCTATTACTCCCTCCTCCACCCTTACTCCTTCCTCCAGCCTCACTCCCTCCTCCACCTTTGCTCCCTCCTCCCCTCCCAGGACTCCTTCCTCCTCCTGGGCTCCTTCCCCCTTACAAACTCCTTCCCCCTTCTGAATCCCTTCCCCCTTCCCAACTCCTTCCCCTATACCTCCTTCCCCCTTTCAACTATCTCCCCACTTCCCGCATTCTCCCCCGTTACACTCTCCTCTCCCTGTACTCCCTCCTCCCCGCATCCCAACCTTATCCCCCACCACCCCCCCCACCTCCTGCCATCCTGGTACACTTTCCTCTCCCAGTTAAACCTAGACCGTCCTCTCCCAGCCACAGCTGCACCTTCCTCTCCCCACCGCCTACTGGTGATCCATAGCAGCCCATAGCCAAAACCATGATGACCACAGACACCATCAGATGTCTCTGCTGTGCTTTCACAATTCTTGGCTTTCTTGCCATATTGTCCCCACCCCGCCCGGCCGCCATGACGCCTGATGCCAACAGGGCTGGAAACTTCCAATCATTGTTTCTGTGAATCTTCATGGAGCACAGAGCCTGAACAGCATTGAGTGATATCTACTTGATTACCCACTCAGTCTCTTTTAGACATCGGTGCTTATGTTTGTTCTTAATGTTCCCTGACAATTTCAAAATACCCTGAAGACTTGCTATATTTATTCCAATAGCACCAGCTTTACAGTATGTTTGTAAGGCCTGAGTGCTGATCTGTGTAAAGCTTGTAAATAATTAATCTTATTTTATGTTTTCAAATGACACTAATTGTTATTACAGTGCTCAGCACCTTTGCTGACATAACCTCTTCCATAATTTATTACAATATTAGTTTCTTCTTCATCTTTAAAACCTAAACTAGCTTCAGAGTATTGACGCAAAGATGATTTTTAAGATATTATGGGGACTAAAATAGGCCCTATGGCGCCCTTTTTTAGGCACTACAGGGCAATTTAACACACGAAAATGAGGCCCAGGATGCACAAACCCTTTTGACAGGAAATGCACAGGACATTAACAATGAAAAAGGGGTTTGTGTATGCACACCACATGACCACTAGCAGTATGCAGAACAGACAGATATTGGCTTCAATCAGTGTCCAATGCTGATTTGACTCCAAAGCTACCATTTTTGAACTCGACACCCCAGTTAACTGTTTGAGCCTCTTTCAGCTCAACATGACACTCACCAGAACTAAGGACACCTGCCAGTACTATTTAAAGGGATCATGATTTAAGAACATAAGAACATAAGAACTAGAAACAGGAGTAGGCAATTCAACCCCTTGAGCCTGCCTCGCCATTCAATACGATCATGGCTGATCTCATTTCGGCCTCAACTCCAATTTCCCACCCACTCCCCATAATCTTTCAACCCGTTACTAATTAAAAATCTGTCTATCTTTTCCTTAAATTTATTCAGCATCCCTGCATCCACTGCACTCTGAGGTAGTGAATTCTACAGATTCAGGACCCTTTGAGAAAAGTAATTCCTCCTCATCTCTGATTTAAATCTACCACCCCTTAGCCTAAAACTATGGCCTCTCGTTCTAGAATGCCTCACAAGGGGAAACATCAAATCCACTTCTACTTTGTCTATCCCCTTTAACATCTTATACACCTCAATTAGATCTCCTCTCATCCTTCTAAACTCTAGCGAGTACAGGCCTAAACTGTTCAATCTCTCCTCATAAGGCAAGCCCCGCATCTCTGGAATCAATCAAGTGAATCTCCTCTGAACCGCCTTCATTGCAACAACATCCTTCCTCAAGTTAGGGGACCAAAACTGTGCACAATACTCCAGGTCTGGTCACGCCAATGCCTTGTACAGTTGCAACAACACTTCCCTATTTTTATGTTCTATTCCTTTAGCAATAAATGCCAAAGTTCCATTTTAATTTCTTATTACCTGCTGTACCTGCATACTAGCTTTCAGCGATTCATGCACAAGGACACCCAGATCCCTCTGCACTGAAATATTCTGAAGTTTCTCTCCATTTAAATAATAAGTCGCCTTTTTATTCTTCTGACCAAAATTGATAACCTCACACTTATCCATCTGCCAAATTTTGGCCCATTCACCTAATCTGTCCATATCCATCTGTAAATTTCTTATTTCTTCATTGCAACTTACTTTCCCAACTATTTTGGTATCATCTGCAAATTTAGCTATAGTACCTTCTATCCCTGAATATAAGTCATTAATATAGATTGTAAATAATTGGGGCTCAAAGACCAAACCCTGTGACACCCCACTAGTTACAGTTTGCCATCAAGAAAAAGACCCATTTATCCTGAATCTCTGCTGTCTGTTGGTTAGCCAATCCTCTATCCAAGCTAATATATTACCCCTAACTCCATGTATTCTTATCTTGTGTATTAATCTTTTGTGCAGCACCTTATCAAATGCCTTCTGGAAGTCCAGATATACTACATCTACAGGATCCCCATTATCCACTTTGCTTGTCACATCTTCAAAGAACTCTAGCAAATTAGTCAAACATGATTTACTCTTCATAAAACCATGCTGACTCTGATGGATTGCATTTTGACTTTCCAAATGCCCCATTACTACTTCCTTAATAATGCATTCCAACAATTTCCCAACGACAGATGTTAAACTAACTGGTCTACAGTTTCCTACTTTCTGCCTCCTGTTTTTTGAATAAGGGCGTTATTTTAGCATTTTTCCAATCCACTTGAACCTTTCCAGAATCCAGGGAATTTTGGAACATTATAGCCAATGCATCCACTATCTCCGCTGCCACTTCCTGTAAGACCCTGGGATGTAGGCCTTCAGGTCCTGGGGACTTTTCACCCTTTAATCCAAATTGTTTGCTCAGTACTTTTTCTCTGGTGATGGTGATTGTTCTAAGTTCCTCCTTCTCAATACCTTCTGCACTATCTGTTACTATTGGGATAGTACTAGTGTCCTCCACCATGAAAACTGAGGAAAAATATTGATTAAGCGTCTCTGCCATTTCTGCCTTTCCCACTATTAACCTCAGTCTCACCCTCCAAGGGACCAACATTCAATTCAGCTACTTTATTTCCTTTCATGTACTTGTAGAAGCTTTTGCTATCAGATTTTACATTTTGTGCTAGTTTTCTTTCATAATTTACCTTTGCTCTTCTTATTTTTTTTTGTAAACCTTTGTTGATCTTTAAAAGTTTTCCAATCTTCCAGCGTGCCACTGACCTTTGCAATTTGGTATGCCTTAGTTTTTGCCTTTATGTTATTTTTAACTTTCTTGCTTAGCCATGGATGTTTTTCCCCCCTCTTACCATCTTTCTTCCTCTTTGGAATTTATTTTACTTGGAAGGGGCTGAATATCTCCTTAAATATCTGCCACTGTTCATCAACAAGAACATTAGTGTGGGACTCAACTTCCTCACACTCAAACTGAACTTGAAATTCAAGCATGCTATGATCACTCTTCCCTAGAGGATCCTTTACTAGGAGATCATTAATTAATCCCATATCATTACACAAAACCAAATCCAAAATAGCCTGCTCCCTGGTTGGTTCCACAATAAATTGCTCCAAGAAAATATCTCTAACAGACTTTATGAACTCTCCCTCAAGGCTACCCTTGCCAATTTGATAAGTCCAGTCTATAGGCATATTAAAATCACCAATGATTATTGTTTTGCCTTTCTTACATGCTCCCAGTATTTCCTGGTTTATACTGTGCCCTACTGCTGAACTATTGTTTGGGAACCTATAGATTACTCCCACCAGGGACTTCTTTCCCTTGCTATTTCTTATTTCTACCCAGATTTCTACCAAGGCTCTATGTCTTTCTCTCCAGTGCTTACATCATTCCTCACTATAGCACTGATCTCTTCCTTTACTAACAAAACTACACCACCTCCTTTTCCTTCCTGCCTATTCTTCCAAAACACTGAGTACCCTTGGATATTCAACTCCCAAACCTGTTCTCCCTGTAACCACTCAGTAATCACCACCAAATCATACTTACAGGTTAGTTACTGGATTATTTCTTCTGGCGGCCCGTGCAATGGTATGGATTTTTAAAGTTTTCCTATACTTGGCTAATGCTTGAATGCTGCACCCAAGTGGTCAGACTGGTGCTGAAATACCTTTCTGTTTATTAAAAAGTTTTTTTCCTGAAACAGTAGTAGGCCTTCCTAGAAGAATGAAGAGAAGAGCGTAGAGCAGGATAAGCTGCCAGAAGAGGGAGGAGAGGAAGAAAGACTTTCAGCAGAGGCCATACTTGATGAGGATCATTAAAGAGCAATTCTCTTACCCCAGCATCAGCAACAAGCTATGCTTGAGACATCTAAGATTCACAAAGTAAGTTGTGACTGAAATCTCTGCAGCCACAACTGCAACTTCAAAGCAGGGCAAGGCAGCTTTGATTATGGCTGTCGAGGTGACCATGGCTTTTAGCATCTATGCGTCTAGCTCCTTCTGCTTCAGACATAAACAATGTCTCACAGTTTGCAGTGAATTGCTGTATTAGAGAAATCACTGAGCTTTGCCATACAAAGAGAGAGACAGTAGGATATTAATACCATTTGCCAGATTCAAGCAAGCAGACCTACAATGAGGGTTTCTCAAACTGAACTTGAAATTCAAGCATGCTATGATCACTCTTCCCTAGAGGAACAGACTCCTCCATGGTGCAGAGTGCCATTGACTGTCTGCACAATGCCTTGTGTGTGCCTCATGTAAATTTTGCCACTTCCATGAACCAAAAATGATCCCACTCCCTCAGTGTGCAGTTGATGTGCTATCATAGGCAATGTCTATTATAGCTCAATGCTCATTGTCCTGACAACAGTCCCAATTCCTTCATTCTGTGACAGCTACCTGTACCAGCTCTAAATGACTCACCAGAGCAAGTCAAAAGCTGCCTACTGGGTGACAAGGATTGTCACTCATGATGTGGTTCAGGATTCCGCTCCAGAACTCACACATGCCTCCAATGACAGTCATGCTGCCACAAGGAATATTTTGGGGTTCACCATCAGTATGGCATTCTCAAGCAGCAGTTCTGCTGCCTGAACCACTCTAGAGAAACCCTAGTATCTAGCTAAGTAGGTATCAAAATTGATAGCTGCAGGCTGCATAACCTCACCATTGTGAGGGAATAATCCTTGCCACTGCCTATCAAGGAAGAATCTGTAAGGCAAGTATAAATCCAAGGACTTTGGATAGCAAAGGGGTGGTTAGGTCGGACTGGGAGTTTGCAAGGAAAGAGGGGACAAGGTGGATTTTTTGAAAAGTGGGGTGTTGACAACAAACTTGTTAGCGAGGTGGAACATACCTGAGAAAAGGGAACAGCTAACAACATCAACTAAAGAATCAGGCATAGAATGAAGTAGAGAAAATCACAGAGGAGAGATTCTGATTGTAAAATACATGAGAGATAAAATTCAGCAGCTAAAAAGACAAGGCAGGATTCCAACACAGCCTATTTATTTGGAGTTCTTTTGCTTTTGATATTGCTTCCTAGGGAACTATAATTTTAAAGGTGTAATTTTAGCCAAGGCTCTGTAATGCAGCCTTGTCAATTTGCTGATAATTGTCAAAGCCTCTTATATCTAAGGCTGTTTAAGGCCTTACAATACACGTTCTACATGAATTATTCTTTGTGTTTATTAATTTGAAGAGGGGAAGAAGAATGCTGACGTGAATCCAGCCATGGACAGCTAGACTAGAAACAGCAGAACTGCAAAATGAGCAGGTCCAACACTTAACTGTAGGTAAAAATGTAAAGTGTGTATTAGGTGGAAGGAATGTATCCATGTCATAAGCCAAATCACAGAGGCCTTACAATGTAAACCAAAACTACAGTAGCTTCAAATCCATTCATCATGAAGGATGAGCCAGCCTATGATGGCTTTTTCATATTAGCAGATCAAATACTAAACCAAGATTCAAAAAGAACACAGACAAGCACAGCAGAAACTCTAGATGACAAGGCTGCTCCTAAAGCAGCATCATTATTTCTTGACCTGGGGTAAATTAAAGCGAAAATGAATCTGATATGATTCGTTTCTGACTTACTGCCACATATTCATTTTAGTACATCCTGGAATTTTCACTTGGTAATCCAACCTGAATATGATCCCAAGGCCTTAAACGCAAAGGACATTGTTACATAATATCAGCACTAAACAATGGTCATCCTGCAGCCCACGAGAACAGTCAACTGCCTTGCAAAAGAAACTGTTCATGATTGTGAAAGCCTGAAGCCTCTGTAACTGAAAAGGGAACAAAATCACAATAACTGACACAGTGGACAATGGGCTTTGTACATCACATTGATTTGGCTTCAATACTGCACCAATAATACCTGTCACATCAATGTTCCTGATACAGTGATCGACCTCCTCCCCATGACAACATGATTAGTTTCTATTGAAAATCTCTTGACAGCGCATGGGATAAAAGGAGGAGGTGCTGGCATTTATGAAACACACATTATATCTTCAGAATATTCCAAAGAATTTGACAGTCAACGCAGTCATTTTTGAAGTGACGTTATTCAGCTTATTGCACCAGTGAAAGAGCTATCCAATAACACCCATTCCCCTGCCTTTTCCCCACAGTCCTTAAATTTTATCCCTTCAAGTATCTATCCAATTATCTTTAGAAAATTAGCACTGAATCTGTTAATATAACCTGACAGCTCCCTGTATTTTTAAAGAGACAATTGGAGAAATATTTGACACAGATAAAAAATGCAGAGCTGCTAGGTAAGAGCTCGGCCATGAGATTTGCTTTAGATTTCTCATGCAAAGAGCTAAAATGGGTTTAATGCCCTCTTTCTGTGCAGTAAACCTCCATGGTTCCATGGTTTTCAATGTCCCAGGGGATTGGAGGTTGTCAGCTGCCTCAAATTGAGATCAACTAATCATTGCCTAACGGACTGGAAATCACCCTGGGACCTTTCTGATCTGTTTGAGGTTAACGCTACATCAGTGCTTCCCTCACCCACTCTGCTACCAGGGATCATTTGAGAATTTTTAAAAGAATCTGTAACCTAAAGCATGACATGAATGTCATAAACCTATTAAGTCTATCAATTGTGTCAGATCCCGCCGTGGGAGATTCAGCAGTCCAGCCAAAAGTCCATTCACTTTTGGTGGGACCAAATGATACTGGCAGTGGGTGGGGCCGGAAAATCCCGCCCAATGTTTCTGCCACTGACTCCATCCATCCCCCAGATAACCAGATGGTTCACAACTTTAATGTTCAATCGCATGATAAGCATCCAACCATTTAATGCTATCACTAAAAATGCCTATATATACCCCTTAACATCACCTGCTGCTGAAGCCCCCAGCCATGCTCTTGTTACCTCTAGATTTTACTATTCCAATGCTCCCCTTGCCCAGCCTTCCATGTTCTACCTTCTGTGAACTTGAAGGCATCCAAAACTCTGCTACCTATGTCCTAACTCGTACTAAAGTTCCCCTCACACATCACACCTGTGCTTGCCTTTCTTTGTTATCACATTAAGAAATGCCTCAATTTTAAAATTCTCATCCTTGTTTTCAAATCCCTCCACGTTCTCATCCCTCCCTATCTCTGCAACCTCCTCCAGCCCCATAATCCCCCATGATATTTGCATTCCTCCAATTGTAGCCTCTTGAGTATCCCTGATTTTAATCGTTCAACCATAAGCAGTTGTATCTTCAGCTGCCGCAGTCCTAAGCTCTGGAATACCCTCCCGCAAGCTCTTCACGTTGCTATCTTTCTCTCCTCCTTTAAGATGCTCTTTAAGAGTTATCACTTTGACCAGGTTTTTGGTCATCTGCCCTAATATTTCTTCATGTGGCTCAGTGTCAAATTTTGATTTTGTTCCTAAGCACCTTGAAACAATTTATTGCATTAAGGGTGCTAAGTAACTACAAGTTGCCATTGTAAATGGAGGAAACACAGAACAGATTGTTTGAAAATAATACAATGTACAAAATAATTCAGATCTATGTACAGGATTTTTCAAATAAAAGTTATTTTTCAGCAATGAGATTGGTCTGATCACACCCTGTCCTGCCATTTTGATTGCTAACCAAGGAACATCCTGGCACAATTAGACACTGTTATATTATGGCACTATATCCTCCCTTCCCTCCCCTCCAGCAAAATAGTTGTCCAAATCCAATGTTCTGTGATGAACGCACACAGTGTGCAATATAAATATAAACAACTCTCTTCTGCTATCACATGTACCATATAATTTATATACAGAAGAGAAAGAGCAGCTACTATATTACATATTCACAACTTAAAGACCATTAGGGACTACAGTGAATCATCATAATGAGCAATAGAAATTGTATCATCTTTTCCAACAAAGCCTGGAGGACCTAAATTAAAATGATTTTATGCTCAGTCAAATGTAATCTTTAGAGAATGATCATTAAGCTGCTATAGTTTCTGCAGGTTTGCTTTTCCTCAGAGATGACTTTCTCATAGGTAAATGTTGTCAGTCTGTTTACAGCATAGATAATATTTCCCCTTGCACAAATATAAGCACATGCATAATAGAATAGACAATGCAGGGAGACTTCCTACACTAGCCTTCTAACCGGCAGCCAATATAAAGAACATGTACTGAGGGAACTGTAATAACTCTCTGCTAACCAGTGCGCTTGCAGCAACATTTTTACAGCAGGCGGAAAAATGTTACTCTGCTCCATTTTCTATGACTGCACCATAAATTTTAAAAGCGTATGTTTTTTAAACATGATTTCTGTACATTTTCAAATATTTGTTCCTATCTATAATACCTGCTCATGGGAATAATTAAACTCTATCAGCAAATATACAGTCTTTACAACCACACATTAATTTTTTGGTGCGGTTGTGGGTGGAGTAGTGTAAACACATCCTCCTTTCAGGGAGCTAAGCTCAAATCTAGCCCAGATTCATAGCTGTCTGGTTCCTCTCTCTGTTGGCTCTGCATCTTGTAAGGAAGCTGCATTAAATGTGTGCATGGGCTGCCTCAGTTCTGCAGCACAGAAGGTTCACATACTTCTCGGTGAGGTTTTAAAGAAGACCATTGTAGCAGGTGGAAAAATGCAATGTTGACACAGTAATGGCTGCTGCCTGAGATTGAGGGTTAAGGTATTTGAAGCAAAGCAGATGAACCTTTACCTTAATTGCCTATGGGAGCATCTAATAGTGATGCTGGATGGAAAATGCTCCTAAACCCAACCCAACAATTTGCACAGTTTTTTTTCAAATATAATTGAAAGCTATCTATTCCCAGTACACTCAATTCAAGCCAGGTTCCTAGAAAGAGCATTTTAAAGCACAAGAACAAAATAGAGGAGGACAAAATAGATGAGAGGCCCATCCTCCCCTGAAAGTGCTTTCTGTATCTAAGAACATAGATAACCAATGATAATATACAGCTTAAGACTGCTTTCAACAGCAAAAATATTCAAAGAGAAGAAGTGAAAGATAACATATTGTATAGAATCATCAAAGTAGGTACTTTTTAAAAGCAGAACATTCTGGAAACACACAGCAGGTCACTCTGTATCTGAAAGGAACCATTTTATAATAACCTCCTTATTCTGATGAAGGATCTGACCTGAAATATTTATTTATCTTTCTCTTTCTGATGCTGGCAAACATATTCCGCATTTTTAGAATTGTGTTTTTTTTCTCTTTTGTCTCTAATATGTAACCTTTCAACTGTCAAAGAGTTAATTTAGAGGCAGAAAAGTTGTTTGTGAGGAAGCTTTGCTTCAGGAATGATGGGTAGTGCCAGTGATAGATGAGTTTGCTTTGTGCTTAATTATTTATGACCATGCATTGAATGTAATTTTAATGAGATTCACTGTGTTAAAATGTAAATGTCAGTGGCTGGACTTGAGCTGCTATTCTACAGCTCTGTAATGCTGCCACAGGGTAGACACAAAGGTTTTACAAATTTATTAAAAATTAATGGAAAATGGAAAATAATATTATGCTGTAATAGCCACAGTGAAAAGCATTAATCATCCCAAAATCTATATGACCATGATTTAGAACAAATTATATGACAAATCTGCAATGCTATAGGAATATCAATGCAAATTTCCTTTTTAAAATTGATTTCCCCCGACACCCCCTCCTGTTTCCTTCCATTTGTCACAGTTTGCCATCAAATGCTACTTGGCCATGAAGGTTTTGATGCTAGGACTACTCTATGGTCGCTGGTAGCTGCCTGAATGGTCAGCTGGGAGCAGAATTTTATGGGGGCAAGCCCAGTGATATCAGAGATGCAATACTTTCCCCCTATGTACTAGCCCATTTAACAGCTCAGCCCACTGCCAAAGCTAAAGTGAGACAAGTGAGTTTGAGGAATGGCACTAAGAATTTGCTACCTTCTCTGACGGAGTTGCATGCAACACCACTTGATCTACTAGACGGTCAACATTGCCAATACATTATAAGACAAAACCAGAGTAAATATAAAATGAGTTCAGACATTCTCATTTAAGTTACAAGTAGAGAAGAGCGTGACAGCATGAACTCTCCCAACAAATTTGTCACTAACTGGTACTAATTCACTGGTCTCAGTCTGAGAGACCACATACATACAATGTAGAAATGAAAGTAACACAGTTCTGCAGCATTCTCAAGAGGAGCCATGCTATTTTGACAGGGATTCACTCCACATCTACCTTATCTATCATAACTTGTGTGGAAAAGAAATAATGGGCAATATGCTTTTTATATTACTTATTAAAGGACTTTGAATGTTAATATAAGGATGCTGTATGACAGAGAAAGTTTTGTTTTAAACTATTTTTAATGTTGGACCAGTTTTTGTGATGAATAATAAAATGTTCAGTTCCTAGTTACTGTTTTTCACTACAATGGACTAAATAGTGGCAAGCACCCTTCTCATATTCCCAATCTGAGTTTCCAGTCAGAGAAACCCTGTGCCAGAAAGCCATATTCAAAATAGCAGCTTGTACACATGTATCTGCTAACTGCCATTAGTATGTATTCTCTCCAGTAAAGGCAAGTTTATGCAGCCCTTGTAGTAATGATGTTAGGTGAGGAATTCCATGATTTTGGCCCAGAGCTAACGAAAGAACAGCAATATATGTGAGAGTAAGGATGATGTATGAGCTAGAAGGGAACTTGCAGGGGCTGGTGTTCTCATAATATTGATGATTATTTCCTTTTTTGTGGTAGAGGTCAAAGGGGAGGAAGGTGCTGCCAAAGTAACCTTGGTGAGTTGCTGCAGTGCATCTTGTAGCTCGTTCATACTGCAGCCACAGCGTACCACTGATGGAGAGGATGTTAATCGAGCTCAGGGTCAAAGATGTCAATCAAGTGAACTGTTGTACACTACTTCTGAAAATTTGTTGGGTTAATACAGAGAGATTACAATGGACGTCAGTAGGCAACTGGCACCTTACATAAGTAACCAGTTTACAACTGTGTGCCTAAATAATGAACTTTGTCAAACTCCTCATGGGGATAAAAGCTGATCCTGATCCAGTTCCTTACTTCATATCTGCACATACTTGCAAACAAGAACTCTGAATAATTTCCCCCAAGACAATGGGGATGGAATTATCCCATATTGCTCGAAGTGCAGTGGCGGGCGCCAGCCACAATGGCAGCTTTTCACACCGTCTCATCCCAAACCTGTTGCATTAATGATGCATTCCTGGGAAACATAGTGTTTCTGTGGCAGACAGCCTCTCATTCACCTGCCAAGCCATCACTTCGCTGCTTCATCAAGCCAGGGGCTGTACTTAAAGCTTAGCCATGCACACACATCTCAGTGCTTCCAGCCCCCAGGGAAGATGCCCACAAAAGGCAAAAGGACTGCAGCCCCCAGGTTTAATGACATGTCACTGGCATGCCTTTTGGATGCCATGGAGGCCCGTCACGATGCCCTCTATCCCCGCTCTGGCCGCAGGGGCATGACCAACCATGCTTGGAAGGCCGTGGCAGTGGTGGTCATCGCCAATGCCCTTCAAAAGAGGACAGCCACCCAGTCCCACAAGAGGATGAATGATCTTCTCTGTTCTGCCAGTGTAATTCACTATTCTCATCATTTTCAAATCACACACTTACAAACCCACCACACATCCACAGGGCCCTCACACACTGCCAGTTCAAGGGATATCACCATTCACTCTCTCACACTGTCCTCATCCCATCTATGGGACCACTCACCACCCACACTTGCCAGGCATACTTACCATCTGGCTGGCAGGCATCCTGCTTACACTCTCTTCATCTCTATGCATGCAGGACAGGCTGGCACACAGCAAGAGGGAGAGGTCACAGACTGGTGGAGGAATGACTGAGATCAAGGTACTTACGTCCTATGAAAACAGAGCCATCCAGCTGGCCGGTGACAATCTGGACCATTCCTGTGCTGACGGTGATGTCGGAAGTGCTCTACCAAGTGAGGATCGAGTGGTGCAACATCCATCAGACAACCATGCTGTGAGTGATGTGTCCTCTTTCACAGGCCGCTGCCATGGACTAATTAATCCTCTGCAGGTAGCCCTTGTCCCCAAGGAGTCATCCCTGCAGCTTTTGTGGACTCTGGAAGACATCGGGGGTCTGTGACCGACTGAGAATGTAGGAGTTGTGAACAGTCCCTGAAAACCATGTGCAGACCTGCAGGATATGTTTGTGGTGGTCACACACCAGCCGCACATTCAGCAAATGGAATCCCTTGCGGTTGACATAGTTGACCACGTGTTGCGACAGAGATCAAAGCACTACGTGAGTGCAGTTGGTGGCACCTGCACCTGTGGGAAACCTGAGATCTGGGCAAATCCAAACACTCTTGCATCCTGTCTGCCCTGGTCCTGGGTGAAGTGCACAAAGTTATGTGCCCTCACAAAGATGGCATTCATGACCTCATGGATGCATTTGTGGGTGGAGACTTGTGAGATCCTACAGAGGAAAACTGTGGAGCCTTGGAAGGAACCACTAGTGTGGAAATTGAGTGCCGCTGTCACTTTCACGGCCACTGGCAGTGGATGCCCTCCATGTCCCCATAGTGCCAAATCCTGCAGCAAGTGGCAGATGTGACCAACCAATTTCCTAGACATGCGCAGTCTTTGGCAACACTGGTTCTCGGTCACCTGCAGGAATGAAAGGCGGTGTCTAGAGACCCCAGGTCCAGCTAGGTGCCGACCAGAGATGGCTCGCTATGGCTCTACAGTGTTGTGTGTGTGATCTCCAGCTGTCCCTTCTTCCTGAGGGTGCTGTTCCTCCCTCTGCGCAGCCAGGCACCTCAGTTACTCTATATAAAAACAAAAAAACTGCGGATGCTGGAAATCCAAAACAAAAACAGAATTACCTGGAAAAACTCAGCAGGTCTGGCAGCATCGGCGGAGAAGAAAAGAGTTGACGTTTCGAGTCCTCATGACCCTTCGACAGGACTCGAAACATCAACTCTTTTCTTCTCCGCCGATGCTGCCAGACCTGCTGAGTTTTTCCAGGTAATTCTGTTTTTGTTTCAGTTACTCTATTCTCTGCGGTCTTTGCTCTTTGTAAGCCACGAGGCATACAGTTAGGTCACCAAGAGTCTGACATACTCCTCCTGCAGGATGAATGAGAGAAATGCATGGGTTAGCACGAGTGTACTGAGAACCTGTCTTATTAAGCCTGAAGGCCCCTTAATGCATCCCAGAGAGTGCTGGCCACCACTTGGATGGCCAGAGTTTAGTGCACTGCATGGCTGTCCGAAACCCAACCCACATCTGCCCTACTCCACCCGACCAACCGGGACAGCTTTGCCCATTTGCCTGCGTGCTGTGTTCTCAGCTCAAGTGCAGGCATTCTCCTAACCCATGCTGCAAGGCTGCTCTGTTAGCTTGAACCATGGGACAGATTGGTCCAAACTGGGATAATGACAATACAAGGAGCTGTGAGTGCCTCCGCCAGTGACTGCTCCATGGCCAGCTTTAGCAGGGAGATTGTGCAACGTGCCCACTCATCCAACTGTTCTGCAGTCCACTAAAATGCTCATTAGTTTGCAGTCTGTGCCCGAGGGATGCAAAGCTCTGGAGCACTTGGTGGCACTTTGATGCCTCTGCATTGCTTGAGTGGGCAGAGAAGCTAGAGGCCCAACTCCAGTCATATCAATATAGATAAAAACAAAAAAACTGCGGATGCTGGAAATCCAAAACAAAAACAGAATTACCTGGAAAAACTCAGCAGGTCTGGCAGCATCGGCGGAGAAGAAAAGAGTTGACGTTTCGAGTCCTCATGACCCTTCGACAGTTCTGTCGAAGGGTCATGAGGACTCGAAACGTCAACTCTTTTCTTCTCCGCCGATGCTGCCAGACCTGCTGAGTTTTTCCAGGTAATTCTGTTTTTGTTCCAGTCATATCAATGTGGCTACATCTGAACTGTCTCAGCTGCAGAGGAATGATCACTTTATACAAGGTGTCCTTAAAGCGCCGCCGCTTCCCTCGCCCACCACCACCCCCACCTGCATGTGCTTGTGCGCTACCTTCAACCACGGGGCAGTCCTTGTCTGCTCCCCCCCCTCAGGTCGCCTCAACCACCTGACAGCCTTTGCCCCCCACCTGCCCCCTCAATCCTTTCAACCTCCAAGTTCCCCTCAAAGTGCAGCGCGCCAAGTGCACGCCTTTTATATGCTGTTGTGAAACATGTCAGTGTGGGCGGACGATCCAGCCGGAGGGTGGTGGGGGAACGATTCAGTTGGTCTGGCCTTATAATGATATGCTGATGTATTACAATGAGGTTCCCAATGTCCAATGGCAGGAAACATGGCCTGCCATCGGCAGGCAGAGCAAACAATCGCAAGCAGGTTCTACAGCATCATGAAACCAATTTTTGGCCTTCTCACCATATTGTCCACTCACGCCACAGAACATGTCTGATGCCAGCAGGCACAGAAAATCCCGGCTTGGGACTTATTATAGAACTGGAGCAGATATCAGTTAACTTCCCTTAGATCTTACTGGTTTGTATGACTCAGTGCCATTCCAGGTGATGTATTTACCCACCAATCCATCAGAATAGCGACTGCAGCATTTTAACGAAGAGAAATTTTGGCAAGTGAGCAGAATACATCTTTGTATTAAGTGATAATCAGTACCGATATCAACAAGATGAAGAAGCAATAAAATATTTTTACATCACCTTGCCAGAAAATAAAATAATTAAATGTATAAATCTAGCTAAGTCTGGCTAAGTAGAGTAAGTCTAGCTAAGTAGAAATCTTTTGGGAAATGTTATAAGATTAAATTTAACTGTGTACCTGTAATCTTGTGTGTTTAAGCTTTCTTTTCTTTTGTTAATAAATGTTTTAGTTTAATATTTAACATCTCCAAAAATGGTAATGGAATCTTTACTTCTGATTTGAGTGCACATACCTTCTCGTAATAAATACAAATTGCAAGTCGTTGTGGTAGCTTAACCAAGTTTCCCTTTGGGATTTGGTCAACTCAGCCATTACCACCTGCCATATCATAACACTTGCAATAAAGAGATGTGACCCATCAATTGCAAGCGCTGACTACTGCTATTTCAGCTTGGCAAGGGATAGAAAATTGTGTCTGGCATCAAATATTGGCCCAGGAACCACATTCTAATTTCTATGTTTTAGCAAAATGTATGTTTACAGGATTCTGTGCCACTGCATAGAACATAAAATCGAATAATTTGCATTTTATAGTGTGTTTCACCATCTCTGGATTTCCCAAAATGCTTCATATTCAGTAAAATACTTTTGAAAGGGTAGCGAAGTGAAAGTGTATTATAGAGAAAAGAAACAGTATGGAATTGCAGAGAAGTAATCCCACTTAACAAATTACATTCAAATTAAACTTGGTTTCACTGATCCTTGCAACATGTCCATATATACATCAAATACCATAATTCCATTGCTCTTGTCTTTCAATATTGACCTACAGTGGTCCTTGCAGTTCCTGAATATATTCTATATTTTGCAGTATAACAGCACATTTTCCACTCCGTAAACTGTAAGATGTGAAAAAAATCACAATGATGAATGCTGTATATTTGCATGAGAATAAAATGTGAAATAAATAGTTCATTAAGCTGGAGAAACAGTACCAATAACTATATCACAGAGATTGATTGGGAGAGAGATAATAAACATCATGGGTGAAGCAACATATGAATCTCATAAACTTAGCTATTTGAATTTTTGTTGCAGTTTAGGTAATATTATTTGTTGCTTCTGTCAGTGTATTCAAATACCTTATGCAAGCAAACACAATAAAGTGTACATTCAAAAGGATCATTTAAATGAAAGACTAAAAATTCTGGCTGTGAAATTATTGTTCATTGCAATGGCACTTCAGAATTAATTCCCAAACAGTTTAGATGTGTTCTAAGTCCAAATTTGTAAGACAGAATCTGTTTTATCTTTCTGTACATGTTGAGGGTTTGCATGCCTCAGAAGTACAGATTTAATATATCTTGCTGTGCCTCTAGTGCTGCTTTAATTGACCTTTTAATTCTGTTGGAAATTGTGTTATAGCTTTATAATGGTGAACAAGAAAGAAATTTCTAAATGTAAATCCTGTAACGTAAAGGTATTTGGGTATCACATATTATGTTTTAGGCTATGTTACAGCAGCCACTGGACTTCATAGTAATTTAATATGTAAGAAGTGCCTTGAAACATTTCTGAGAGATGTGATAAGATCTTATATCAGTGCTTCCCAAACCTCTCCCCAATATGACCCCATGTTATTGCCTCAAACTTGGTGTGACCCCAGACTGAAAATATGCAGGATACAAGAGTTGTTGAGTAGGGTGTGGCTGAGTCTTCACTTTTTCAATTATTGAGCCAGCAGTGGGAACAGGGTTTTATTTCTTGACCGGGCAGGGTAGAGAAACAGGAGTTGAACGTGGTGGGGGGGGGCAGGGGAAGTTGATGAAAAAGCAGGGTTCTCCAAAGAAATAAACACCTACTATTCTCAGGCATTTTTTGCACTAGCAATTGCGCCTCAGAGAGCAATCAATTAGGCCACGCCCACCAACAAAAAAACACAAGCATTTAAAGAGGCCTCGTAGCTGTCAGAAATCAGCCATTGCTGCCACAGAGCTTGTAACCCAAAACCTTGTCTACCGACAATCCAACTGGAGTTTGCAACCCACAGTTTGGGAAGCCCTGATTTTAGATATTCTCCATTTACAGGGTGACCCAATCTATTTCTAAAGCACCCAATTCTGCTTTTAACAGAAGGAGGGAGGGGTGCGCAGGGGCAGGCAACCAACCGACTGTTAGGAGATGAGCCAGTCACTAAAATGTTTGAAGGAGGCTGCGTGCCTCAATTTTAATTTCACCTTTATTTTTATCACTTGGTTTCATGGGCCTGGGAAAACCTGAAAGCTGAAAGGAAGAAAAAATGGGAGTATCAGTTGATTTATTCTTTCTTTTTCTATTTGGTAAATGCCTTTATTGCACTGCTAGTGTGTCAGGAGAAACAGGAGTGCTTCATCCCACCATTCCCCAGCATCCCCAGCCCTCCAAACAAACCTATTCACCCGCCACAGTCAGAGTGCCATGATCCAAACCCTGAAGCTCCTAAACGCTCCCAAACCTCCAATATCCAAACTTTGAAGATCCCAAATACATCCTGATTCCTTCAATCAAACCATGATGATCCCCAATGCTCTGCAAACCGCAGTCCTTTGAGAAATGTAGCAATATAATGACACTGGACATCCTTGGCTTTTTGAACAGAGGCATAGGGCCCAGTATTATCAGGGAAAAGCACACGGAGCAGAACATTCCATTATTATGTGGGAAACTCAAAATTATTTTCAGTGTGTCTGTCAGTGGCTTATTAACCCAGCCATCTCATTATAATATTATTTTGGGTTTGCCATCCAACCAGTGGCAGTGGGAATAGTGGGGTTCCGCATGGCAAAATCTCAACTCCAGCACTTAAAGCACCAATTCAAAGATGCCACTTGATGGAGTTGGGTTAGGATGAAGAGAAGATGAAATTCCAGAAAGACTTGTGGCATTGAAAGGGCGTGGCCCAGTTCACTGATGTCTTCTTTCATGTGCTGGCTGCGACTGTAAGGAGATGGAGGGACCATACTATTCTCCGGTAATGGGAGGAGAAAGCCTACGGCAGAAATAAAAGCAGCTATGATTGAAGGTTACGCAAAAGATGTGCACCGGGAGCTCATGGGTTTGGTGTAGCAATTACTTTTATTGACCTAATCAGGTAAAGAAAGGCGCAGATTCACCTATGTTCTGCTTTGCGCTCGCCCCACCCCCTTACTCTGCCTTCTCATGCCTACTCCATCACGTCACTTCAAACACCATGAAGCTGCACCCATCCTTTCCTGTCTATGCACTCCCTCACATCCCTATCTACTCATCCACCATTGACACCCTTATCCTTATGCAATTTTACTTATGCAATCTCTCTCTTCCTCTCTGATACTTAAATACAGCAAATGCACTCCATCAATTGGGTGAATACATGTCATTAGACTCAATCATAGGTCTTGCCCCCTCCCCCCCATCGTTGCAGGAGAAGAGAGCATGCAATGCTAGGGAGAGGGAGAGGACTGGAAGGGATCCTCCAAATGCATAACTGCAGAGGAGGAGGTGCTGGAGATCACTGGAGACTTGGCATGCCTGGCTGTTGGAAATGGAGAGCTCCCCGTTACCTGGTGACATAATTAAATCAAAGTCACTCACGTGTCATACAGCACTTGACTTGATTTCAACTCTGAGTAAAATATGATCATCTTTGTAATGATGATTTGCAACACATTGTTATCTTTCCAAGACTAATTAATGTATTTTATCTCACCAGGTCATTCACGCTTGCAGCAGATGTTGGTGGAGGTTGTTGACAATGATTCCTCAGAGGAACTGAGTCCTTCAGCTCCATGGAATATCAAACACAATTATCCATTGAGTCCACGCTGGCCTTGAACATAATTGTGTAACACCTGAAAGGAAAAATGACAAATACCTTAGTCTTAGCTTTGCAATACCTAACCAAAAGCTTCCACATCTGACAGTTACAGACCTCTGAACTGGAGGCTCGTGTTGGTGCTGGTTATTGATATCATTGAGAAAACTTCGAAATTGTGGAAAATAACCCCTCAGCAAAAGCACTGGGACAAACCCTTTCCCATCAGTAGGTAAGAAAGCAGCTATGAGTACCGAGAAAAACACATCATCGGTGAGATTGGTGATTAAAAACCCCTATCATTGAACCACAGCGCAATTTAAAAAGTGCAAAAAAGTCTTAAAACTATGTACAGATTGATTCGACCACTCAATGCCGGGTGTGTTCTGACCTTGCTTTCAGAGGGTGGGGTCACCATCCAATTAAGGACAGCGTGCAGGCTCTCGAAGCTGGAGGGCAGGGGTCTTTTAGCTTGAAAGCAGGCTGTGATAGAGTACGTGTAAGGAAGAGGATGTTTCAAGATGAAGGAACCCTCTCTCCAAAATGGCCTTTGCAGCCAGGGCACCACCCTGATGGTGGTGGAGTGGGAGGGTGGGATGTGGGCTGGGGGGGTTATGTAGCTGCATCATCCAGGCAGGACTGGGAGGGCCTCTAAGCCTCCTGTCACCTAAACTGACACCACCACCTGCAGAAACTTGGAGCCAACTTAAAAATCCCAGTCGACCTCCTTTAATTGCCTAAGTGGCCTTTAATGAGCCACATCGGCTACCTGCTCCATGTAAGCAGGTAACCCTGATGTACCTCTTCCACAACCCACCTCCATGAAAATGGCCTGGTGGTGAGATAGAGCCAGGGTACAGGCCCATCAATTGGTAGGGTTATTTTTAGCTCCTGTCCATCAGCACTCCTACTCTGGACTTAAAATCCTGCCCTATGTGTTTCTTTATTGCCACGATAGATACGTTTGCTGGTAACTCTATCTCTATAGGTCCAGTGTGAACTGATATATCAGTTCACTGTGGGGAGTTAAGGGCTTGTTGTCCAATTACATTTTGTTTTGTTGGTGTAGGGATTTTCTCCATATTCAATTCACTTGTAGTTCAACAAATTGTAGCTCCTTTCCCCTCAACTTATTTGGCTTTATTTCTTACTTTGGCAAAGATGGATGCATCATGTTAACTATGTTTATCTGGCAGTGTACTTTAAATGTATATTTTATTGTGACCAAGTGGCAAAGGGTGAACTGGCTCCCCACTATTCAGCCTCCTTAATTAATCACAACAAAAGGTTTAAGTTTCTTTTTCATGAGGAAATGCTTTCTTCAAATCAAAGTGCATTTAGCTCTTTATGCAGTGAGCAATAAGGAGCCAATCAAACAAGGTTTTGTTGAGACAAAGAAAGAGCAAATTTATTAACCATTAAACCCGAGGGAAAAAACAATAAAAAAGTAAAGTCCCACACACAGATATCAGAAATAAGGGAAGTTAGAGTCCAATGAAAAAAAAGTTAAAAGAATATATGGTTAAGTGTCCTTGAGGCATAAATTTTTAAACATTGCGACCAATGCGGACTAGCCTGTTTCATCGATGTGGTCAGATGTAGAAGATGCACTTATTACGAGATCTCGGTTCGCTGGTCGATCTCTAGTAACATTGGCTTCTGAACCGTGTAATACGCTTGTTTCAAAAGAGAGAGGCTTTCAGCCTGTTTCCTCTGCTGAAAAATTTCTTGCAATCTCTCTGCAGTGGCTGCAGCCTGGCCTGAAATAATTCACCCGTTGTGTATTTCCAAAGGGCTTTGGGTGGGTCTGCCATTGTTTCCATATCCAGCACTTTGCATTTCCCCCAACTTAGTCTACTGCATTCGTTGCTCCCAATGTGGTCTCCTCTACATTGGAGAGACCAAACGTAAACTGGGCGACCGCTTTGCAGAACACCTGCGGTCTGTCCGCAAGAATGACCCAAACCTCCCTGTCGCTTGCCATTTTAACACTCCACCCTGCTCTCTTGCCCACATGTCTGTCCTTGGCTTGCTGCATTGTTCCAGTGAAGCCCAACGCAAACTGGAGGAACAACACCTCATCTTCCGACTAGGGACTTTACAGCCTTCCGGACTGAATATTGAATTCAACAACTTTAGGTCGTGAGTCCCCTCCCCCATCCCCACCCCCTTTCTGTTTCCCCCTTCTTTTTTTTTCCCCAATAAATTATAAAGATTTTCCTTTTCCCACCTATTTCCATTATATAAAATAAAAAAAAAACCCACTAGAGCTATACCTTGAGTGCCCTACCATCCATTCTTAATTAGCACATTCGTTTAGATAATATCACCAACTTTAACTTTAACACCTATGTGTTCTATTGTACTATTGTTGTTGACATCTTTTGATGATCTGCTTCTATCACTGCTTGTTTGTCGCTACAACCACACCAACCCCCTCCACCTCTCTGTCTCTCTATCTCTCCGCCCCCCACACACACACCTTAAACCAGCTTATATTTCAGCTCTTTCCTGGACTCGAACTCAAGTTCTGTCGAAGGGTCATGAGGACTCGAAACGTCAACTCTTTTCTTCTCCGCCGATGCTGCCAGACCTGCTGAGTTTTTCCAGGTAATTCTGTTTTTGCTTTGCATTTCAATGTCTTTTCCTCAGACAGTGACAAGTTTCCATGGGGTCTCTGAATTTTCTTCGCAATCCCCTGAGGGTGACTTGTTTGTTTTTCACCTTCACCTTGGAAAGTGCCCTTGCATTTTTAAGCAGTTTGTTCTATCTCATTTCAAATTACAAAATTTCTAGTCAATTGAAAGTTGAAAAATCATATTTTCAAAAACAAAAGGGCATAGCTTCATGACAGTATCTATGAGCAGGTATTTTTGTAAATAGTGAGCACACTACTGACAGGATCTGGAACTCTTCTCTATAGTAAGATCAATACCCAAATGCTCCAGAATTTACATAATATATCCTTGCAGTGTATGAAATTTGACAGAGTGATATCAATGAAAGTACAGGAACAGCCAGTAAACCCAGGTGCATCCCACATTCGCTGTTACACTAGAATTTTTTATGGCTATGTTAATTTACTTGCTCCCTGCCGGGGATATGAGGATTAGTCCAGCATCTATTTCCCAGTGTGCGGCACAAGTAACATATGTTTTGATGAAGAAAACAAGTTAACATCTGTTTTCCAAGGACCCCACAGCATCAACATGAAATTAAACATGATTTTTTTTTGCTGGATAGAAGACTTTCCATATGTCCGCAAGGCAATCAGTTGTGTGCATGCAGATCAGAGTCCACGGTATGCACAAGATGTGGGTCGAATGGCTTTTGTTCAATAAACATGCAGTGAATAGGTTGCATTGTTGAGTCCTTATTTATCAAATTTATCCTTCCTAACTTTTAATGGTGATAGCACACTCCTACATTTTAACCAACTTCAGTTTGAAATGTTGCCTTATCACAGATAGAATAGTTGCGCAGATATACAATTGTTCAGATTTACAACTACTACTTGCATTTATATAACACCTTTAAAATAGTAAAATGTTCATTTCTCAGGTGTGCTAACAAATAGAATTTAACCCCGGGGCTGAAATTTACGAGGAGGGGGTAACCCCCTTGCTGACTGAAAAGTCAGGTGTGAGCCCGCCTCCATCGGCCTGAGACGCCACAATGTAATCTTAAGTGGTTCGGACAGTTAATTGCCAGAGGGCATAGCTTCCGCCATCCATGAGGAAGGATGTTCTGGCTTCAAGAGCTGCCAACCATTCAGTTAGCCCAGAGCCTTCCAATACTGGGAGCAGTGTCCACTGCAGGGACTGCAGTCAGTTCCCAAGCAAGAGCATTTCTGGAGGCTGGAATTGAAAGTAAATGTGGTGGTCTTGTCAGGCCAGTCAGGCAGGCTGTAGGGAGTGTTGGAAGGAATGGGGGATGTGCGACAATAGGGTGGCCAGAGTCAGACTGGGCCAGATTCAGGCTGGGCGGCCCTTTCCACTGGGTACCCGAAAAGTACCTCCTCCAGCTCACAGCCAGGCTGCCAGGATTTACCTGACAACCTCACTATGTGGCATCGGTACCCACCACCCTCCCCTCAACTGACACCAGTAAAATACCAATGGCAAGTGTGAGGAAACACTTAAATGGCCATTAATTGGCAAAATACTAGCGGATGTGGGTAGGCAACAGGCACGGTCCCACCCCACTATCACATCTAATTTTACAATTACCCCCTGCCTGTCTGCCAGCACTCTCGCAAAGGAGAAATAAAAAATGCCAGGCCAAGTAACATAAGGTGATTTTGGAATAGATGATGACCAAAGACATGGTTAAAAAGGCAAAAACAAAATACTGTAGATGCTGGAAATTTGAAATAAACACAGAAATGCTGTAAATAAGTCTGAGAAAAACAGGCTTTAGGTCACAACCTTTCATTAGAAGTGGGAAATGTTAGAAATGTAATCGATTTTGAGTAGGCAAAATGGGGGAGTGTGGAATAAGAGCAAAAGGAAAGATCTTTGATAGGCCTGGGATAATGTCTCCTGTCTACTGCCCAATCACAGACCTTCCTTTTTGTTCTTTTTCCACACTCCTTCATTTCAACCACCCAAAATTTATTACATTTCTAACATTTCCCACTTCTGATGAAAGATCACGACCTGAAGTGTTAACCCAGCAGGTCAGACAGCATCTGTGGAGAGGGAAACAGAAATTCTCATATACCCTGCAGGATGAAAGTAGGGAATTAAGCTTTCAGCGGATTGAAGGTGGATGGAGCTTCCCGACACTAAGCAGCGAGAACCTATTTGTAATGCAGAGAAATTTTTTCTCTCAGAGGGTCATGAGTGTTTGGAACTCACTTTCTCAAAAGGCAGTGGAAGCAGAGTCTTTGAATATTCTTAAGGCAGAGGTAAATCGATTCTTGGTAAGTAAGGGGGTGAAAGGTTATCCGAGGTAGGCAGGAATGTAGAGTTAAGATTAATATCGGATCAGACACGATCTTACTGAATGACGGAGCAGGCTTGAGGGGTCAAGTAGGAACATAGGAACAGGAGAAGGCCATTCAGCTCATTGAGCCTGCTCCACCATTCAATATGATCATGGCTGATCAAACATCTCAATGTCTTTTAACCACATTATCCCCATAACCCTTTACATTATTGTTAATCAGAAATCTATCAATCTCTAACCAAAACATACTCCATGACTGAGCTTCCACGACCCTCTGGGGTAGAGATTCCAAAGATTCAGAACTATTTGAGTAAAGAAATTTCTCCTCATCTCAGTCCTAAGTGGCTTCCCCCTTATTTTGAAATTGTGTCCCCTGGTTCTAGACTCCCTAACCAGGGGAAACATCTTATCTGCATCGATCCTGTTTATTCCTTTAAGTATTTTGTAGGTTTCAATGAGATTACCTCTCATTCTTCAAAACTCTAGAGAATACAGGCCCAGTTTCTCCAATCTCTCTTCATATGACAGTCCCACTACCCCTGCAACAAATCTGGTGAACCTTCGTTGCACTCCCTCTATGGCAATAATATCCTTTCTGAGGTAAGGGGACCAAACCGCACACTGTACTTTCGGCATAATCTAATCAAGCTTCTATATAATTGAAGCAAGACTTCACTACTCCTGTACTCAAGTCCTCTTGCGATAAAGGCTTATATTCCATTAACTTTCCTAATTGCCTTCTGCACCTGCATGTTAGCTTTCAGTGACTTATGCACAAGGACATCCAGATTCCTTTGTACATCAACACTTTCTAATCTCTTATCATTTAGGAAATACTCTGCATATCTGTTCCTTCTACAAGAGTGGATAACCTCACACTTTTCCACATTATATTACATCTGCCATGTTCCTGCCCACTCACTAAGTCTGTCCAAATCCTCCTATAACTGCTTTACATCTTCCTCACAACATACATTCCCTGCCTAGCTTTGTATCATCTGCGAACTTGGAAATATTACATTTGGTTCCCACATCCAAATCATTGATATGTATTGTGAACAGCTGGGGCCCAAGTACAGATCCTTGCAGCACCCCACTAGTCACAGCCTGCCAACGTGAGAATAACCCATTTATTCCTACTCTCTGTTTTCTGCCTGTTAGCTAATCCTTAATCCATGCCAATATATTATTTTCTAACCCAAGTGCTTTTATTTTGCTAATCAGCCTCCTGCGGGGGACTTTATCAAAAGCTTTCTGAAAATCTGAGTATACCATGTCCATCAACTCTCCTTTATCAATTTTGTTAGTAACATCCTCAAAAACCTCGAACAAGTTTGTCAAACATGATTTCCCATTCGCAAATCCATGTTGACTATGCCCAATCAGAACATGATTATCCAAGCATCCATTTATTACATCTTTTATAATAGATTCTAGCATTTTCTGTACCACTGATGTAAGGCTAGCAGGTCTATAGTTTCCTGTTTTCTCTCTCCCTCCCTTCTTAAATAGTGCGGTGACATTTGCTACTTTCCAATCTTCAGGAACCATTCCCGAATGTAAAGTATTTTGGAAAATGATCACCAATGCATCTATTATCTCTATAGCAGCCTCTTTCAACACTCTTGGATGCAGAATGTCAGGTCCCCAGGACTTATCATCTTTCAGTCCCATTAATTTCTCCAATACAACCTCCTTACTTATACTAATTTCCTTCAACTCCTCATTCACCCTAATCTCTTGGATCTCTAAATCTGGGAGATTTCCTGTATCTTCCTTACTGAAAACAGACACAAAGTAATCATTTAGCTTCTCTGCCATTCTTCTATTCCCACTATGAATTCTCCTGACTCTGCCTGCAATGGACCCACATTTGTCTTAGCCAAATGCTACCTCTTCACATTCTTATAGAAGCTTTTACAGTCCATATTTATGCTTTTTGCTACATTGCATTCATATTCTATTCTCCCTTTACCAGATTCATGGTCTTCCTTTGCTGTATTCCAAAAGCCACCTAATCCTCAGGTTTACTACTACTTCTGGCAACTTTATAAGCCTTTTCTTTTAATCTCATACAATCCTTAATTTACTTTGTCAGCCACGGTTGACTGACATTTTTGGGTTTTTGCACCTTGAAGGAATGTATAGGTGCTGTGAGCTATGTAATAGTTATTTGAAGACCATTCATGGCCTATGTAAGTCATACCTTTTAATGTATTTTCCCAATCCACCTCAGCCAATTTGTCCCTCATGCCTTCACAATTTCGTTTATTCAACTTTAACACCCTTGCTTCAGAGTGAACTAGCTCACTTTCAAACATAATGTAAGATTCTATCATATTGTGCTCACTCACCCCTCAAGGTTCTTTTACAAAAGATTATTAATTAATCCTTTCTCATTACATAATACTAGATCTAACATAGCCTGTCCTCTAGTCAGTTCCTCAGCATACTGCTCTAGAAAACTATCCCTAACACAGTCTAGAAACTCGTCTTCCACAGCATTAGTGCTCAATTGGTTTACCCAGTCTGCATGCAAATTGAAGTCACCTATGATTACTGTATTTCCCATGCTACATGCTTTTCTCATCTCCTGATTAATACCATGTTCCACATTACCATTACTTTTTTGTGGCCTATAAACAACTCCAACCAATATCTGCTGCCCTTTGCTGTTTCTTAGCTCCACCCAAACAGATTCCACGCATTGTTCTTCCGATCTGAGATCCTCCTTTATCAATGCGCTGATCCCATCCGTTATTATCATTGTAACTCCACCTCCTTTCCCTTCTTGTCTGTCCTTCCTAAATGTCAAATATTCTCGAATAGTCAGTTCCCAGTCTTGGTCACCATGCAGCCATGTTTCCATAATGGCAATTATATTAAACTCATTTAATGCTATTTGGGCATTCAGAACATCTACTTTATTGCCAACACACTTTATTGCGCACATTCATGTAGGGTGCCTTTAACTTTGTCTTTTTGACATCTTTCCACATTCGAAGCATATTCAATGCTCTGCTTTTCATCTCTTGCCTTCTAGTCTCACTACTACTTCCTGTTACCAACTTTACTTCCTTCCAATTTGGGCCACCTCTCAGGTTCCCATCCCCTTGACAAGCTAATTTAAACCCACCCCAACGGCACTAGCAAATCTCCCTGCGAGTATATCAGTCCCAGTCCTGTTAAGATGTAAGCTGTCCAGCTTGTACAGGTCCCACCTGCACCAGAACTGATCCCAGTGCCTCAGAAACCTGATGTCCTCTCTCCTACACCAGTTCTCCAGCCATGCATTTAATCGATCAATCTTCCTATTCCTATGCTCACTAGCATGTGGCACTGGGTGTAATCCTGAGATTACTCCTCTTACTGCTTTCAGGACCTCATCCCTCTTGCTACCT
This sequence comes from Carcharodon carcharias, assembly GCF_017639515.1. NCBI lineage: Eukaryota > Metazoa > Chordata > Chondrichthyes > Lamniformes > Lamnidae > Carcharodon > Carcharodon carcharias. Next base: position 61,407,823 of record NC_054480.1, on the reverse strand, counting down.
ATATTGTAGGTAACAATGTGGACCACAACTTCTGGCTGATCCCCCTCCCCCCTGAAGGGTGTCCTGCAGCCACTCCGTGACATCCTTGACCCTGGCACCAGGGAGTCAACACACCATCCTGGAGTCACGTTTACTGCTGCAAAAATGCCTGTCTGATCCCATGACTGTGGAATCTCCTATCACTATTGCTCTTCCATTTTTCTTCCATTTATTGCTAAAGGAATAGAGTATAAAAATAGGGAAGTGTTGTTGCAACTGGACAAGGCACTGGTGAGATCACACCTGGAGTACTGCGCACAGTTTTGGTCCCCTTACTTGAGGAAGGATGCAGTTGCACTGGAGGTGGTTCAGAGGAGGTTCACTAGATTGATTCCAGAGATGCAGGGCTTGTCTTAAGAGGAGAGATTGAGCAGTTTAGGCCTATACTCACTAGAGTTTAGAAGGATGATAGGAGATCTAATTGAGGTATATAAGATGCTAAAGGAGATAGACAAGTAGACATGGAGCAGACGTTTCCCCTAGTGGGGCATTATAGAATGAGAGGCCATTGTTTCAGGCTAAGGGGTGGTAGATTTAACTCAGAGGTGAGGAGGAATTACTTTTCTCAAAAGGTCGTGAATCTGTGGAATTCAATACCTCAGAGTGCAGTGGATGCCGGGACGCTGAATAAATTTAAGGAGGAGATAGAAAGGTTTTTAATTAGTAAAATGTTGAAAGGTTATGGGGAGAGGGTGGGAAATTGGAATTGAGGCCGAAATGAGATCAACCACGATCGTATTGAATGGCGAGGCAGGCTTAAGGGGCTGAATTGCCTACTCCTGCTCCTAGTTCTTATGTTCTTATATTCTTTCTCCCCCCAGTACAGCTGAGCCACCCACAGGCTTGGATCTGGCTGCCCTCCCCTGAGGAACCATCGCCTTCATCAGCATCCAAAATGGAAAATCGATAAGCAAGCAGGATAGACTCAGGGGACTCCTGCACTACCTGCCTGGTTGTCTTAGCCTGCCTGGTGGTCACCCATTCCCTCTCTGGATGTATGCTTCTGACATGCAGTGTGACCACCTCCCTAAACGTGCTATCCACGTAGACCTCTGCCTTGTGGGTGCACAACAGTGACTCCAGCTGCCACTCAAGTTCCGAAATCCAGACCTCAAGCTTATGCAACTGGTGACATTTCCTCCAGATGTGTTTGTCAGGGACAAATGGTGCATCCACGACTTCACACATGCCACAGGATGTACACTCCACTTGGCCAAGCTGACCTGCCATCCCGTAACTCGGAAAACTATTTATTACACTTAAAGTAGAATGAGTAGAATAAATTACTAGTAACTTAGCTTTACTACACTTATGCTAACTTTATCTTACTTTGGTTTACTTAATTACTTTATTTCACTTTCACATGATTTAACTTTACTTCCATATTGCTATTGTTCCTTACTGAAATCAAGTAGTTACTTCTTTATAAATGATATGTTTATCTCGTTTTAAGCTATTTAAATACACCCCCTAACAGCAGCTTCTCACCAACCAATGAACTTAGTTTTTCTGAGATATCACTCCTGGATTTTTTGCAAACTCAGCCCACTACCGGAGTAGAGGTATCCCTCATAGGTCCGTCTGTCTCCGCTCCCGGAAGGTGAGTGAAGGCCCTGAGCCTCACCCTCTATATATCCACAGCCCGAGTATAAGTGTCCCTCACAGGTCCGGCTGTCTCCACTCCTGGAAGATGAATGAAGACCCTGACCCTTGCCCACTATTTATCCGTGGCCTAAGTACAAGTGTCCCTCGCTGATCCAGCTGTCTCCACTTCTGGGAGGTGAGTGAAGGCCCTTAGCATCACCTTTTATTTATCCGCTGCCTGAGTAAGGGTGTCCCTCGCAGGTCTGGCTGTTTCCGCTCCCAGAAGGTGAGCGGTCTACTCCTGCTCCTAATTCATATATTCGTATGCAATGCATTAGCATGTTATGCATATTCATTAAAACACCATTTCGTCTGATTATGTCATACCTTATCAATTAACTCTTCAACAAACAAGAAACACATGCTGCCAGGGCCTGTCAGTGGGGAAGAAAAGCTGAAAGTTTCCTGGCAATGGCCAGAATTCTGATTGGAGGAGCAGTGAGTGTGGGAAAGATGGAGCTACTCTTCACAGAATCACTTAATTACAGAATTGTTACAGTGCAGAAAAAGGCCATTCAGCCCATCATGTCTGCACCAGCTCTCCGAATGAGCATAATGACTCAGTGCCAGTCTCCTGCTGTTTCCCCATAACCTTGCACATTGCTTCTGTTTAAATAATCATTTATTGCTCTCTTGAATGTTTTGATTGAACCAACTCCACCACACTTCCAGGCAGTGCATTCCAGACCCGAACCACTCGCTGTGTGAAAAAGTTTCTTCTCACATCACATTTGCTTCTTTTGCAAATCACATTATTCTGTGCCCTCTCGTTCTCAATCCTTTTACGAGCGGGAACAGTTTCTCCCTATCTACTCTGTCCAGACCTCTCGTGATTTTGGACACCTCTATCAAATCTCCTCTTAGCCTTTTCTCCAAGGAGAACAGTGCCAACTCCTCCAATCTATCTTCATACCTGAAGTTTCTCAACCCTGAAACCATTTTTGCAAACCTCTTCTAAAGTCTTTCCAATGCACTCTCATCCTTCCTAAATTGTGGCACCCAGCACTGTACACAATACTCCAGTTGAGGTCTAACTAGTGTCCTTTTCAAGTTCAGCATAACCTCCTTGCTCTTGTACTCAAGCTTCTATTAGTACAGCCGAGGATACTGTTTATTAACTGCTCACTCCAGCTGTCCTGCCACCTTTAATGACTTATGCACATATACACTTAGGTCCCGCTGCTCCTGCACATCTTTTAGACTTGTAACCCTTATTTTATATTGCCTCTCCATGTTCTTCCTGCCAAAATGAATCACCTTCTCTGCATTGAACTTCATCTGCCTCCTAGCTGCCCACTCCACCAACTTGTCCAAGCCCTTTTGAAAGTCTACACTGTCCTCCTCACAGTTTACAATTCTTCCAAGTTTTGTATCATCCACAAACTTTGAAATTGTCCCCTGCACACCAAGATCTGGATCATTAGTATATATCAGAAAAAGCAAGGGTCCCAATACTGACCCCTGGGGAACCCCGCTACAAACCTTCCTCCGACCCAAAAAATATCTATTAACTATTACTCGCTGTTTCGTATTACTCAGCCAATTTTGGATCCATGTTGCTGCTGCTCATTTTATTCCAATCACTGATTTTGTCTCTCCCACACTTGTTGTTCCAGCTCCTCCAATCAATCATAGATTCCCACTTTCCTGCTTTTACTGCTCCTCCAGAAACCTGGTGCCAGCAGATTCACGACTGTCTAAAGGTGGCATGGGGCAGGCAAGGTAATCTTCTTGGGAAATTTGGAATGAATAGGAGTTGCTATTCTGTCATGGGGAGTTATGTTGGACCACAGGAGAGAAGGCAATGATGCTTTGAGATTGGGTGCTGGCAATACACGGGGGTTGGGACATGGCTGACCAAGGGAGGCAGGGTGTTGGATGTGCAAGGGTGATTGGGACATGGTTGACCGAGGGAAGGAGGGCAAGTCATGGCAGACCTATGAGGGCACATGGGTGACAGAGAAAGGAAAATGGCCAACAGAGGGTAGGTCAATATCTAGATATAGAAGACGAAGCATGATTGTGGGGAGATCCAGGGGGAAAAGATGAGCAGATGGTAGCCGCAGCTGAAGACGGTTAAAACAGCTAGAACCTAAACTATTTTGTGTAAGTTTTGAATGGGTAAATAAATTGACTCTTTGAACTTAAAAATACATTAAAGTAAAACTAATATTCTTGAGGGACCAGCGGCAGGGGAGATCTGCAGAATGGTCTTTCTGCTCGAGTAAGTAATTGTCTGTACACCTATTATAAATCATTAGGGTTTTCGGCAGCATCAAATTCACAGGCTTAAAAGGTTAAGAGATTTTACTTTGCTTTTTTTTAGCTAAGATTTATGCTTCCGGATCTTTCCAGGAGTCAGTGGGGGAATCTGTGTGGAGTGTCCCAATCAGCTGTCCACAGTTGTGTCAGGCTCTTCATTGATGCTCTGTTCCGACAGGTCACAACCTTCACTAGTTACCGGACGGACAAGGCCAGACAGGCTGAGCAAACCAGAGGCTTTGAAGTGGTGGCTGTGTTCCCCCACATCCAGGGTGCCATAGACTGCACACATGTGGCCATCAAGGTGCCAGTGGGTCAGTCAGAACCCTTTGTGAATACAAAGGATTACCACTCCAAGAACGTGCAGTGTGCGACCACAAGTCTGCAAGTCTGTGCAAGCTCAGGATAAGATAAGGTATAAATCTAGATTTTGTTTCAATGCCTTGAGTGTCTGTCATGTCTTCCACAGTTGCAGGGCTTATCATCAGGGGCAACAAACTTTATTACAGATGTTGTGGGATCATGGGATTTCCTTCTCAGAGCACTTCAATTAGTTTTTAAATGGCCTCAATTGGCCGTTGACAGGTCGGTGGGCACACAGCTGATTCGGCTGCGCCCCTGCCGACCTGAAAATTGAAATGACGCAGGGTGACGTCAGGAGTTCCACCAGACGCCATCCTGCATTATTTTACATGTCGGTGAGCAACTCAATATCCTGCCCTCAGATAAGGATTATCTGGCTACAGGTCGAGAACCACACACAGGCCAGGATTTTGCCCCCGTTGGGTGGGCTCAGCACGGCAAGTGGGAGCGGTCAGGGCCCAACCATGATTTCACGTTGACAGGCCAATTAAGGCCCTCCCAGCATGAAATGCGTGCTGCAGCACTCAGCGCTGCCTGTGTGGGCTGTGGGGAGGAGGGTGCATGCGCAGGTTCGCAGTGCGCGCAGGAAAAGCCCCCCGAGGCACAGAGCTCGGGGAGATGAAGATTTTGAAAAATAGAGAAAGGATTTTTGAAATGTGAACAACCTGTCCCCTCATGTGACTCATGTTACAAATTAGCTTGAAATATTTTTTTCAATGACGGATCGAAACGTGGGTGAGGTTTTGCAAAAAATTGCCTGCCTGCCAACTGTAAGGTTGGACGGGCAAAGGAAAATTTAATTCAATTAGTTCTTTAATGGCCTTAATAGGCCTGTTAATTGTCGGTGAACATACTGCCAACTCCCACATGCGCCCACCGACCAAAATATCACGCAAGTATACGATGAAGTTGGGACACTCGCCCAACGTCGTTGCACGTTATTTTTCATTCGTTCAGGTCGAGCATTCACCCACCCGGTGAGCGAAAAATGCTGGTCACAGTTTCGCAAAGCAGAGAGGGAGAGAGAGCCAGTCAGGGTTCTGTTCTCAGCCTTTCCCCAAAAAGACTGAAAAAAAGACCACAGGTTCAAAGCTAAGGTTTTATTCACTGCCATGTGATTGCCTTTTTGTCTTCCAGCTTTTTAACTTTTTGCAGTTCAAAACAAACAAACAACCCTCTCTCAAGTACCATATAGCTCAGGTGATTTCTTGGAAGAGCCCTACTTGTTAACAATTCCAAGGTGAACTTATGACCCTTTTAAAAAAAAGTTCATAGGCAGCCTCTAGATGTCCAAATACAGTAATGTCCTTTCATATTTTAAAAAGAAATATCCAGTTTAAAGAGATATGATTCTAACACTTAGGTTTGGACAGCTCCTCCTCTGGAACTCCTGACACCCTTCAGGGTGCTGCCTCAGCCATTTTAAAACACCCTGCTGGGTCCCCATTGGACCTGGCAACTGCTGCGCTCCCAGCCCTGCCTGCATCCCTTCTCCAACATGGGGGCATGTTTCATGCTGGCCAGCCAGCGTGAAATCACATTCTTCTGACATTCGCAGGCAGAAACGTCAATCATGGCCACTTCCAGGCCCACCAGTCACACACACACTACGCGTGCAAAATTGAGGCCATGATGTATGAACAGATCTGCAGCTGTGACTGTAATGCTGAGGGCTTTCTTTGGAAGCTCTCATCTTATCCTCACTTGAAGTTGCTAAGACCGGTTGAATGCAATCTATTGGGGAGCCTGATGAGATAAGACAAGACTGTGCATTCGGTGCTCATGTCAGTCATTGCTCAGCTCCTCCAATCACAGGTTGCCTCTCTCCCAATCTTGCAACTAGTCCAGAGACAGAATCTATGATTGGAGGAGCAGCAATGGTGGGAGAAAGGGAACCTGTGATTGGAGGTGCTGGAGCAGTTTTTCTGGCTGTTCCTGCTGGCCACCATGCAGGAGTCTTTCAGCTGCACTGAATGATTTTGGACAACATCTTCTGGAGGCCAAGGAGAAGAAGCAGAAAATGAACAAACAGGAGGGAGTATCTGCCAGTAACAAGGCTGGGGCAAGCCCAGGGTGGTTGTCACTCAGTCTAGTGCCAGGCAGATCCAGCTGCAATCCACATCTGTAGCATGATCCATTCCCAGAGAACTGGAACTTTGCTTCTATTGATACTGAGTTATCTTGAGCGAGGTGAGTGAGTGCTATGTCAGTGTGCCAGGAGAGAGGAGGGAACTTAGGTAGCATTGAATGAAGAGAATGTCCCCTTCCTCCTCCTCCTCCCCTCACTCTATCCCTCCCTCCATCTTTCCCTTCAATAACTCTCCAACAATGAAACAATGCGAGCTGCAGCATGGAGATGGTCTTTCTTTACTATACAGAACAGGTAATTTAAATATATAAAACAAAACCTGAAAGATGTTCTTGCAACTTAGGTTGCAAGTATTGAATCTTTTCCCCAAATTTGAATTTACTGTCACTGTGCACACATTTTGCAATGTACAGAACATCTTAATGAGGTAGTCACCAAAAGCAGTTTTATCACCTGCACAGTGTCATAAATAACAAATGGGATATTTTCCTGTCAGATTAACAATATTGCACGATGCTGATAAACTAAAATTTGTACTCTCTGGTTTGTTTAATAGTTGCGGTGAGATCACCTATCGGGCACACACAAACTAACACTGCATCATATCATTGCTGCTCTTAATGATAATGACCCATGCTGTGTGAAGGAATATATATATAATAATTAGATGGAGTATAGATAATTAGGTAGAATTCATATATAATTAGGACATAATACTTTAGGAATAAACACTCACTCTAATACAAATAAGTGATCATTCTTTTGAAAAACAGAAAAGGGTTAAAGGTTTTATCGAGACAGGTAAATTAATAAAATCCATCTATGTCATTGGAATATTTTAGAAAGCTTTTTGAACATAGGGTACCTTGTACACTCTATAACAAGAAAAACAGAAAATGTAAGTTCTATTTGATAATCCTGATAAGATCGCTTTTTGCAAAAGGAATGTTAAAATGGTTTTAACAGATATAAACATCTCTTTGTGGTATAAAGCATGTCTAGTTTTGTCTACAACCTGGTGACCTTAATGGGGAAAAGAATTTGTTAAAGCTGGTACCAGATTGAACTACGTATCACCAATGTCTTGTGAACCATTATCAATTCACATAAGATGATCAATCACAGAAATGGAACATTACACATCCCCTTTTGAAGAGAACAAATGCTATAGGTATGTCGCCCCCGGCTGAACCATAATAAAGTATATAGCCTTTAGTTGAACTCGAAGAAAAGAAATGATGAATTGACTAATCTTTGACCATTCTTTGTAAAAATTTAAAAGTCTTTTAAATTTAAGATACAAATCATAAAATTAAGAAACAAATAAGCAGAAGTTATAGTAATGTTACTGTAAGACATTACAAACATTTTTCCCATATAAAAGCTCACAACTTCATGATAAGAAAATTCTCAACAATTAAGTAATTTACTAATAACAGTGAATGATAAAGCCTTTTCAGAATAATGAATAAGGGATGAACTTACACTGAGAGGTAACATCCACATTTGCAAAAGATGAGCTAATCAGGTTAGAAACAGTATTAAAAATAGAAAACAAAAACAAAATTACCTGGAAAAACTCAGCAGGTCTGGCAGCATCGGCGGAGAAGAAAAGAGTTGACGTTTCGAGTCCTCATGACCCTTCGACAGAACTTAAAAATAGAAACTTCACCATTGAAAATTCAGAAGTATTGGAATCCTCACCAATGCTTCTCAAGGTAAAGGTGCCAAATGTATAGTCAGATATTTCTACTCTTAATTGAGGAGAGATAAATTGCTAAGCAGGTGGAGTACTACTCAGGGATTTGAAGGTAACATTTTACTTTGGATTTTGATGGATATTCTAAAATATTTGGCTGTAACATTTTGGAGGTTGAACTTTTGGATTCTGTATTAGAAATAAGATTATGTTTTCCATTTTTTAATCTTTAATGTGGCAAGTGCTTAGCCACTTACAGTGTGCTGCATGTTTGGTTCTTTAATAATTTTAAAAATATGTTAGTAAATGTATCATCGCACGTAGTATTCTGTATACAACTCCAAGAACCCCTCTTGTATACTCCTAATTGGGAGATACATTATTGAAGAGAGACCCCCCCAGATCCTTACAATATTCAGGTTGATGCTTATAAAAGATGATGAGCTAGAAGGAGGTAATATTATTTATTGATTCCTTTCCTTAAGGGAGAGAGAGATTAGTTCTTCAGACCCAAACAAGTGTCTGTGAGATTTGGCTAGCTTAAACTTGAGTGAGAGTAACTATCAGGCAAATGGTTCCAATCTGGAATAGCCCCATTAAGGTTATAAAGCTGCATTTATATAGGATGATAACTGTAACCAGATGCCAAAGATGGAAGTTATCATTTTACGAGGACCTTTCTGTGATTGTTTGATGAACTGATTAGTGAATCTTGAAAGGGAAAAAAGTAGCATGCACAATTGAGGGTGAGGGTTAAAGGGGGTTGGGGTGTGATGGTGGTGGAGGGGATAAGGGGCGCAGAAACAGGAGAAGCATCAGGGTCCATGATTTCTCTCCATGGCCCTGCAAGGTATCCACTCATAAAGCCAGACTGATGCTGCTGGCTTGCAAGAATGCCCATTCAGATGCCCTTTAAATGATCTTTGACCCTGCGAGGTAGCAGGAGAGTCGATGACTTCCTATCTGCCCCCACTGTACGATTGGTGGGGAACCTCCTCGATAAATATATAATTGGCTGGCCACTGTGTGGTTGCACATAGCATGCTGCCCCGCTTGCAAGCGGAAGTCCCATGCCTTTCCACTCCCGCTGTCGGGACTCTCGACACTACAACAAGATTCCAGCCATGATAACCCCCTATTTTCCCTTAAAGAGACAATTGAACAGATCTTGACTTTGATGACAATGGGAATAAAGATTTGGAGAGATGTACAATAGGCTGTAATACTTGTTTTACAGTATTATACAAAGTCAAGGTCTGCCTCAATGAATAAAGATCAATTGTTCACAATGCCCAATGTCCAATTCTTGCTTCTGCAAAGAACGGGTAACATATTATCTTGGGTGAATTATCATGAAAACATCTGTATTCTTGAAAATGCACTCTTGATGCATACCACCATATAGGGGCCTCCTACAATATAGCCTTGAGAAAATATGTGATATGTGAGTAATCCGTTAGATCTTGAAGGATGAAACTGTTGCACCGTGAGATATAATGCAGATTGCTGTATGGCCATGTATTAAAGCAGCTTAAAGGGAACATTGGTCTCCGCTAAATATATTTATTTACAACTTTCATTTTTCACCCTCTGTCATGTGTTTACCCTAAAATAAGCTTTTCTTGGCTTTTAACTGATCAAGGTGTTGTGTGTTCCTTATTTCCACTTTTCTCACGAGTTGTCTGATGGTCTTGCTGTCAAACGTTCTCAAACCTTTGATTGCATTGATGTCTTTAAGAGGAAACTCGGAAACTTATATATTTACATATATAAGGGAGAAATGAACAGAAGAATATGCAGATAACATTAGGTGAAGTGGGGTGAAAGCAGTCTCATGTGAACCATGAAGAGCAGCATAGACTTTTGGGCCAAATTTTATGTAATTCTGTGTGAAACAGGACTTAGATAACCAGAGTGGTAAGTCACCTGAGCTACATAAAGTTAACGAGATGGGCCTTGAGGAACTAATTTATCTGAACAAGCCTGTGTCGAATGAGGCAAAGATGAATCTTGGTTTACAGTTGAAGAGTGCCCCAAAGGCATACTTGAAAACCACATCCTTTCATTTTCCAGGAGCCATTGACCATTGTCAGCAAAATTCCCTCATTTCAATGGAAAGATATTTTATGGAGATAAAGTTGCCTCTTTATTAAAAATTATGCAGCATTGCAAATGAGTTAAGAAAAACAATTTTGGACTTTAAATGAAAAGCCTTTTGAAGTCAAGTTTATTTGAACTGTCACTTCTGACCTCTTTGTGGAAGAGGAAAAGCCAACCTCATTCTAAACATTGCAGTCATAGATTTATTTGTCAATAACACTGATTTATTCTTGCTGACAGTGAGTGCAGATTTAAACTTGCTCTCAATGACAATAGCTCAGCTCCAGAAGGCTCTGTGTGGTGTTTGAATGTTTTCTTCAACTGAGATTAACCAGCTGTGACTCTGGGGATATGCCGCACCTGGACACCTCTGATCACTTCAAGTGATATCTCAAAAAAATCTATGTTTAACTGGCTGATTTATTTACATGCTCATTAGTTTGAGAGGTGTAAGGGCAGAAATTCCAAAAATACGTAAATAATCAACCACTGACAGAGGTAGGTGGTGGGATTAGTTTCTGGAGGCATCTCATGGAGCAACTCTGTTCAGGAAGGAGGGCAACTCAGGGCAGTCAAGAATTTATGCTTTCATTGTTGGACCCAGAGGAGCATTTTCTGCTCCCCCCAGGCCCCACAAAGGAAAGAACGGCACTTACCTTTTTGGCATCTACTCAGTCTGATCATGCTCTGTTCCAGGTTGGCCTGGCAAGAAAATTACAGTGGCTTTCCCACTCAGCCCTGAGTTAAAATTGCAGACTGACCCCAATTATGTCATCTGGATCCGACATGCAAATGCAAAGAAAGATCCTGGCATTTTGAGTTGGTGCCGCTGCTGTCTATGAAAGCAGGTTAAAATCACAGACCATGGCATCCTTGTGACTCCAGGGCAGGTAAGTAATTCAGTTCATTTTCACTGCCTTCATATCTAGTTCACAGCGTGCAGAAAGGGTTGAAATAACCCTCTTTAAGTCAGTCCAGCCTGAATAAGATGCAGGGTCAAATTTCTTACCAAAGGACGAGTGCACACCAGTGCAGCCCAGGTCTTTCACAAAACGACAATCATCGCCAGATCGCCGCTCCCCTTGAATTTTTCCACACCTTGACACTACTCCATATTTCTTGCCTTGTCTTCTGAGCCCAGCTTCTCCAGAAATGCGGAGCGCAGAGTCTATCGGAGACTCCATCACAGCGCTATGCCATTGGGGAAAGACAGGACACACCCCCTTCTTAATGGCACTAGCTGCCATAGGTAAGTTTAACAGTGTAATTATTAGTGAATGGGTGAAAGAGTAACCGGGTAGGATGGGTAGGTGTGTGAGATAAGTAGGTAAGGTGGGTGAGGTAAGTGGGTAGGGTAGCAGGTGGGTGAACTGGTAGATGAGTAGGGTGACAGGTGGGTAGCTGGTAGGTGGGTCAGGTGGCAGGGGATGAGGTGGCAGGTGTGTAGGGTAGAAATGGGCAGGGTGGCAGGTGGGTGAGGTGGCAAGGTTGGTTAGGAGGGCTAGTCAGGTGGTGGTGGGTTGTCAGGTATTGTTGGGGGAGGTAGTCGGAACAGGTTGGGTTGGGGGAGTCAGAAGGTTAGTTGACAGCGTTTGGGTGAGTCAGCTGTAGGGGGGGGGGCGGTCAGTGTGAGCGATTGGGTGGCCAGTTCTGTAGTTACCCAGTAGTTAGACTAGGGCTTTTCTGTCTAACATTTATTAACTATCCAGGGAAGTCCCACGTACGGAGCTGTCCAAAGTCGGAGACATTCACGTAGGGACCCGGAGGGCAGGAGAGTTTCCCGTCAGAAGTTGAAACTTCCCAGACAATTCCAACTGAGGTCAGTGTGTCAGGACTTCCACAGAGTCACAAGCCAATGATTGAATTTGAACAGATTTGTGCTTTGGAATCACACAAACCAGCAACTTCATTAAGATTGCCCAAACTCATTTCAATGAATTCCCATGCTATTAGTCACAGCTGACACCTGAGTCAATCAAAATATCTGTGGAATAGTTCAGACATGGAGGTTTAATGAGGATGAATTGGTAAAAGCAAACAGCTGAGCTGGACGTCATCAGATAGGGAAAAGCATTGTCACAAATTAAGTTATAGACAGAGTGATATCAAGCTGAATGTGAAGCAGATTGTAAAAGAATAAGGCCACTCATAAATAAAACAAGTCTCCAAAAATTTACAAAGCAGAATATTTAATGTTGGCAATTTATTGTTCTTTGGTAGCCACTCCCAAACCCACGACTTCCACCAACTAGAATGACAAAAGCAGCAGGTTCATGGGAACACCAGCTCCTCAAAGCTCCCCTCCAAGTCACGCACTACCCTGACTTGGAAATATATCACTTTTCCTACCATGTCGCTGGTGAAAATTTGAAAATCCCTAGATAGATAACAGTTTTGTACCATCACCATCAGACTGCAGCCTTTTAAGAAGTTGGTCCACCGATACATTTTAAGGTGAAATTTGGAATGGGCAATAAATGCTGATCTTGCCCTTTGTGTCCATGTACTTGGAATTAATAAACATTCTTAACAGGCTCCTAGCAAATCTCTTTTTGATATTTTAAAAGAGTTAGTAACTCATTTTAAAAAGACAAATTAACACCTCCATCAAAATAATTGAAGAGAAAAATTTGATATGGGCATATGGTAACGCCACCAACACAAATTTCTACACTCACGTGTTCAGATGAGCAATTAAGAATCAAAATAAATAGGTGTTTTTTTGCAGTTGAAAAACAAATCAGATGTATAAATGCACTTGCAGAAATATTGTGGAAATAATCATTACAGGAAGCAACCTTTTACAGAATGAAAATATGTGCTAATGATGAAAATCAGACAAGGAGTTTCAAAACAAATCAAACAAAGAAAAGCATCAAAAGTAAGTGCGAAAGGTCTCTGCACAGGCGAGCCATTATTAACTAACAGGAAAGCATATTGTTTCCTTAATTAACAAATTAAATCAGCTTAAATTGTGTCTGCTGTATTGTTCACATCCATTTTCCTTAAATTATATGTGTATATATTGACTGTTTTGTGTAATAACATAGAGCAATTTCACTCTAGTTTGCCCACCCTCCCACAGTTTTTTCTTGGTGCATTTCTAATAACCCTGAATCTTTTCAACAAGAACCTATCTAGTTCCATCCTGCAACACAACAGCATTTTGTGTTCCACTACCAGTGTCAATTACCCAGTCTACATATTTACCATCTTTCTAGGGTAAAGCTTTCTCCTGCATTTCTTATTTTCTTGTGCTGTCTTTAATTTATAAATGTTCTGTGCTTAAATTCTGTACATAGCAGAAAAGCACACTTGAATCCAATTTGTCCAAAGCTTTCAGGTTTTAAATATTTCCTTCATTTCCCTTCTTAGTCTTCTCTTTTCAAGAGTGGAGAAGCCCAGGGTAATCAATCTTGCTTTATCAATTATTCCCTCAAATTCTAGGATTAACTGTTTAGACCTTCTGTATCCCCTCTAATAACTGAATATCCTCTTTGAAAGAGGGCAACCCAAACTATATACAATCTCCTAAGTGTTGCCCCAACAGGATCAAATACTGCCTTTCATATTACTTCTCTGAATTTATGTTATAGCTTTTGCTATGCATCCCAACATCCCTTTTGCTCTTTCAACCACTTAAGAACATTGTGCTGATGGCTTTAGTGACCTGGCCACTTAAAACCCAACATTTCACTCCTACTCTGATTCCTGAATTCTATTCCTATGCAGTACATAATTCACATGAATCTTCCTTCTGTTATATCTGATAACGATACACTTCCCTGTATTCACTTTAGTCTTTGAACTTGAGTATTATGGTTTGTGGGCAAAATTCCATGAGAAACTTTCGGATTTCTCACTGCAACTTTGATAGGAGATTAGTGCAAACCCCGGAGAAACAACATTAATAGCTATATTTTTAAAAATGCATTTACAAGGTTTGAGCATTGTTTGCAAGGCCAATATTTATTTCCCATCCCTAATTTTGTATAACTGAATGGCTTGCTAGGCTATTTCATGTGGCAGTTAAAAATCAAAACATTACTGTGGGCCTGGAGACATAGGCTAGACCAGGTAAGGACAGGCAGGTTTCCTTCCCTAAATGACATGAATGAACCAGATGGGTTTTCAACAAAAATCCAGCAGTTACATGGTCACTGTTACTGATACTAGCTTTTCTTTTCATCTATGCCATTTTTTCTGGGTGGCTGATCAGGGTAAGCCACATTGAAATTTTGCCCTCGTGTTCACCATGCAAGTAATTCTGTTAAACTTGATGAGATTCAAATCAGTGACAGTGCCAGACCAAAACAAAAAGTAAAATTAATTAATGATTTAATGGTCCCACTATTTGTTTTTGTGATTCAGTCACATAAGTGGCCTGTAAATGTAGTGTAAATGTTGTGTGGAACTGTGAATCTCACAGATTTGTATACTAATAAAGAGATCCACATCCACTGCACTGCTGTTCCAAGTAGAATTGCTAGCAACATAACAAATGTTTTCTATATTTTTTAAAACTTAACCATAAAACAACTGTAGGAGATGCTGCTAATGCTAGTCGACCGCAGGAAGCATGCCAACTGAGAAAATTTTACCTGCATTTCCCTGTCTATTCCCATCCTGAGTCTGACATTTATTTTCATGATAATGTACTATTCAGTGACAGATGCTATATATTCACTGTTATCTCTGTTGCTGCATTTAAACCAGAGATGGGCTGATGTTGTATCCCTAATCAATATAATATAAGTTGTTCAAAATAATTTTTTGCCTAATACACTTAGGAGGACTGCAATCCTTAGGAAGAATGCAATCATCTCATATATTCTTCAAAAAGGTAGCAACATTAAGGCATTTTTATGCTTCTATTGGCTAAAGAGATTGGCAAGCTTCTCTTGGCACAACATATGGTGTGATAAATGAGTACAACACCAAATTGACAGGTATTTATTACAGGGAAATGATTACTTCACAACTTCACATTTTTGTTCTGTGCAGAGATCCAACCTCTTTTACTTGACTCCCAGTGACGGGAGTTAGTATCTCAGCTCCCAGTGAAGCAAAGATAGTAGCCATCACTGAGATGTGGTTGTGGGAGCGGCAGGATTGGCAGCTCAACATTCCCGGATATAGAATCTTCAGGCGAGACAGGGGAGGGGGTAAAAGAGGAGGAGGCATTGCATTATTAGTTAAGGAGTCAGTCACTACAGTAAGGAGATATGACATCTTGGAGGGGGTATCGAATGAAGCTTTGTGGGTCGAGCATAGGAATAAAAAAGGGGCAGCCACATTGTTAGGTGTTTATTATAGACCCCCAGGTAGTCAGCGGGAAATCGAGGAGCAAATATGTGCACAATTTGAGGAGATGTGTAAAAACAATAACAATAGGGTAATTATATTAGGTGATTTCAACTTTCCCAACATTAATTGGGATAGATATAGTGTTAATGACTTGGGTGGAGTGGATTTCTTAAAATGTGTACAGGATAACTTTTTAGGTCAATATGTAGAGGGTCCAACAAGGAATGGCACAGTGCTGGACCTAATTTTGGGGAATGAAGCCAGACAGGTGGCTGAGGCGGTGGTGGGGGAGCATTTTAGTGATAGCGACCACAACATGGTAAAATTTAAGTTTGTTATGGACAAAGAAATAGACAAGTTGCAAAAAAATGTTTTGGATTGGGGGAGAGTGGATTTTAGTAAAATAAGGCAGGATCTGGCCAAGGTAGATTGAGAACAGCTACTTGTGGGGAAATCTACAGAGGAGCAGTGGGGGGCATTCAAATGGGAAATGAGGAGGGTAAAGGCTCAACATGTTCCCTCTAGGGTGATAGAAAGGAGTAACAAGCCCACAGAACCATGGATGACCAGAGATATTCAGTTTATGATGAGAAGGAAAAGTGAGGCTTTTAGCAGGTACAAGGGAATCAAATCAGTGGAGGCACTAGTGGAGTACAGAAAGTGCAGGGTGGAGCTTAAGAAAGCAATTAGGAGAGCAAAGAGGGGATATGAGAAAGCTCTGGCTGGTAAAAGTAGGGAAAAGCCCAAGATATTCTAGAAGTATATCAATGCGAAGAGGATAACCAGGGAAAGAGTAGGGCCCATAAGGGACCAAGGGGTAAATCTATGGGTGGAACCAGAGGACATCACTACAGTGTTGAATGAAGACTTCACATCCATCTTCACCCAAGAGAATGAGGATGAAGGTATTGAACTCGGGGAAAGAGACTGCAAGGTTCTTGAGCAAATTGATATAGGGTTTGACAAGGTATTGGAGGTGTTGGCAAGCTTAAAAGTGCACAAATCTCCAGGTCCAGATGATTTGTGTCCCAGACTGCTGAGGGAGGCAAGGGAGGGGATTGCAGGGGCTCTGGTCCAAATTTTTAATTCCTCTCTGGCCACAGGAGAGGTGCCAGAGGACTGGAGAACAGCTAATGTGGAATTGCTATTTAAGAAGGGTTGTAGAGATAAGCCAGGGAACTACAGGCCAGTAAGTCTCATGTCAATGGTAGGGAAGCTATTGGAGAAAATTCTGGAGGAGAGAATCTATCTCCACTTGGAGAGGCAAGGTTTGATCAGGGATAGTCAGCATGGCTTTGTCAGAGGGAGGTCATACCTAACAAATTTGATTAAATACCTAACAAATTTGAGAAGGTGACCAGATGTGCAGATGAGGGTAGTGCAGTTGATGTAGTCTATATGGATTTCAGCAAAGCCTTTGACAAGGGCCCACATGGGAGACTTATAAAGAAGGCAAATGCACATGGGATACAGGGTAATTTGATAAGGTGGATTCAAAATTGACTTAGTTGTAGGAGACAGAGGGTGATGACAGAAGGATGCTTTAGTGACTGGAAGCCAGTGTCATACCACAGGGATCTGTGCTCAGTCCCCTATTACGTGTCATTTATATAAACGACATAGGTGACTATGTGGGGGTTAGGATTAGTAAGTTTGTGGATGACACAAAGATTGGCTGGGTGGTTAATAGTGAGGTTGATTGTCTTGGGCTACAGGAAGATATAGACAGGATGGCCAAATGGGCAGAGATGTGGCAGATGGAATTTAACCCTGAAAAGTGTGAGGTGATACACTTTGGAAGGAGTAATTTGACAAGGAAGTATTCAATGAATGGCATGACACTCAGAAGTTCTGAGGAACAAAGGGACCTTGGCGTGTGTGTCCATAGATCTCTGAAGGCGGAGGGGCATGTTAGTGGAGTGATGAAAAAGGCATATGGGACACTTGCCTTTATCAATCGAGGCATAGATTACAAAAGTAGGAAGATCAGGTTGGAGTTGTATACAACCTTGGTGAGGCCACAGCTAGAGTATTGTCTGTAGTTCTGATCACCACATTTTAGGAAGGGTGTGATTGTACTGGAGGGGGTGCAGAGGAGATTCACCAGGTTATTGCCTGGGATGAAACATTTAAGTTATGAAAAGAGTTTGGATAGACTTGGGTTGTTTTTGTTGGAGCAGAGAAGACTGAAGGGCAACCTGATCGAGGTGTACAAGATTATGAGGGGCATAGACAGGGTGGATAGGGAACAGCTGTTCCCCTGAGTTGAAGGGTTAATCACAAGGGGACATAAGTTTAAGGTGAGGGACAGGAGGTTTACGGGAATGTGAGGAAAAATGTTTTTACCCAGAGGGTAAAATGGTATCCCACACAAGAAAATATTCAGATTCTTCAAAGTTGCCACATGTGATCTAAGATGGAGACATTGGCCAGGATTTTCTGGTCCCGCCATGGTGGGACCCACCAGAGGGGATGTGGCGGCCAACCGAAGTCCATTGACTCTCAGAGGGACCAGACGATCCCAGCAGAGGGCGGGGCCATTAAACCCCCCCATTGATTTGTAAATTAGGGAGCAATCCATTAACATCAATTTACTCTGACCCCACTATCTCTAAGAACAAAGCATAAGAATAATACTTTTGAGGTAATTTTGACTTTGGACGATCATGTAAAACAGGGTGATAGGGAATCCAATTTTCAAGACAATGAGAGATAAAAATTGAGAGAGATATCACTTGATTACACTATCGCTCAAGGTCAAATGGTCTTCTTTGTCTTTCATTGGTTTCAACCTTCAACCTATATGTCTACAACAATGTGACAGATTATTTTGGTGCACAGCACTCATCCAATATCTCATTAGCTTCTAATCTTCTGAACTGTCTACAAACATTGATTCTCAGACAAAAGCCAATTTACCAAAATATGTCCCCTCCAGTGGTGTTATCAGAGTAAATGGTAATGGCAATTGCAAAGCTATAGCATGTCCATTTGCACTGGCTGTTAACTACACAGGTGTTAGCACACTTTGCCTGGTTATTTCAAATATTTCAGCTTGCTATTTTTACCAGTATCAATGTTTTTAATCATCTAATTAAAAGAATAAATTTTCCACTGAATTGCTACATTATACTAAATGCCTGAACTATAACATCTGGATCCTTGTTGGCATCTCTTATTTCCAGTTGGTTTGCTGGCTACACATATTCTGGGTGCAGAAATTTTGTTTCATAACAGAAAGTTCCATCTTGTCCAGGAGTTTGTACCTACAATTTACTGTCCAAATTTGTGGTGTCAAACGAAGGAAAATTCAATCCAAAATGTTTGATTTCAGGTTGGCTCTACCCAATATTCTAAAAGCAACAACAAGCAGTCATAAGAATACCTGTATTTCCATTTAGCAGGCACCAGATGTATGGAACAACTGTACATTTTATAGCTCTAGGTGTGAAAATCAATGTAAAAAATAAAAGTCAAATTTTATAAGGGGCAACAGGTCAATTTTTCATCACCCTAACTCACCACCAGTGCTTGGTACTGAAATGGTGGACGGAGGAAATTTAAGCAGATTTTTATTGCACCAGGTCTCCATCTCCTTTTCATGGATTGCATATTTACTGTGCTTTCCAGTTTGGGCAGAAACTTCCCAGTTCATACAGGTGAAAAGCTTTATAATAATTAGGTGACAGTGTATCAAAATGCTTCCATCGTCAGTTTCCAATGGTCTCCATTTGCCTGGCTGTGTGCAGCTTCAACAACACTCAAAAAGCTCAGAAACATCCAGGACAAAGCAATCTGATTGGCAGCCTGTAAACATTCACCCCCTTCACCACAAGTGCACAGCGGCAGCAGTGAGCACCATCCACAGGATGCATTGCACCAATTCTCAAAGGCATTTTGAACAGCACCTTCCAAACATAAAAACTTTATCAACATAGAAGAACAAGGGCACATGAGAACACTACCACCTGCAAGGTCTCCTCCTGGAACCATACAAAACAACTTGTAAATATATTGCCATTCCTTTGTTGTCATCATAAACTTGGAACTCCCTTCCTAACAGCACTGTGCATCTACTTACACCACAAGGAGCACAACAGTTCAAGGAAGCAGCTCATCATTACCTTATCAAGGACGATTGGGGATGGGAAGAGTGCACATTTTCTCTAGCTACACTACTCCATAGGTCACACTATAAGTGTAAATGTTTTATTCACTCATGAGACTGGCCAGTTATTTACCTTTACTATTATTAGACTTGGAATAAAAGAGACTTTAACCAGGCTTATTTCAAAAACTCAGAATTATTGATTTATTATAAAACAAAACTTTTTTTAAAAGTTGAAAAAAATTGATTAACATACAATTTTTAATCCAGAAGTGTAACTATATCCCACCACACACACACTCACACACAGACTCACACAAGCACATATACATAAAGGACAAAACAAATAGGATCTCTGCAGAGGTTGGTGTTTAAGGGGAAACTCACCTCTGACCAGCGGGAAAACATTATGAAAAAGGATAACATTTGAAGGGTTTTGATGCTGTCAATCTATAGTTCCTGTGTGCGAAGACAGGTGGCTGGTCATAGTAGTAGTCTGGAAGTTCTTTCTAAAGGATCTTCAGCGTGGAGGAGAACAGATTGTAATCAATGTCCTTGGGAACTCTCTCTCATCTCAGCTTCTCAGGTTTCCAAATACAAATGTGTTATACTGAGATGAGGATTTCTAGCCGGATGCTGATAACTAAATTGAATTTCAGTCAAGGCAAGGAGAGCATGAGTTGGGCAACCTTCTCTTTTTCTGTTTATTCCCAAAAATGGAGTCCAAAACATGAGTTCAAAACCAAAACTCGTCTCAGTCAGGTAGTTTCCAGAAAATCAGCAGGTCTTCACAGCCTGAAAACAGTAGTTTTTTTTTTTTCTCTCCAGCAATTTAATTTCAAGTAAACAAATAGTTTTTTTTAATCTCCTCAGGTGCCTTGTTCATCATTTAGCTGAAGTTATGCGACTTCACGGAAAATGCAGTTTGCTCACAGTCCAAAGTGAACTTATAACCTTTTAAAATAAAACTAAGGTCAGTTCCCAAGAAAGTTCCCAAATAACTCAATGTCCTTCCAATTTTTACAAATCATATTGTTCATGGAGATTTGTATTTATAACACAATAAATGTTGGCCATTCCAGTGATGCTCACATTACAAGGATGAATTTTAAAATTCTCAAGTTTAGTGTCAATGGTCACTCCAGCAAGAGGACCTTGCTTCCCCTACAATACAGAGTTTATTTTTTGTGTCATTTTTAGTTAAACAATAGAGAGACACAGAAATCACAATGGAGAATGTTTATTCCATACACCAGCCACTATAATGCATTACATGCTGCCATGTGAACCCTCCTTTCTTTACAGAGAGCAGACTGGATATACACTCTTACCAATTGAGACACAGGCTTGAACCAAACACAGGCTCAATAGGACAAGACCATAAGCACCAAAGCATCACAAAAGTACCTCTGTGTAACTTTGGTGCCATTTCAGACTAACTGTGAGATGTTTGGGACTATAAATAACCATTCAGGTTAACTGATTAACACTTCAAATCACTATCATGTGAGCCAAAACAAACTTATACCTTAATAAAATGTAATAGACATGCTAATTAGTTCAAGGTAATAGCTTTCTGTTAAAAAGAATCATGGTTTGAACCCTTTCATTGGCTGGGAGCCAGGGGGAGCAAGCCCATCAGCTGCCCAATAAATTGGTCAGATGGCCAAATCATTACCATACTTGTAGTGAGTTGTCTGTGTATTTGGAGTGAAGTCTAAAACTCTTCTGTGAAGTTGTGTCAATTGAGCTGTGATAAAGAGGGAGGGATTCTCAGGGAGGATAATGGAGTGTCAAACATTGAGCAGGTCAATGTTGTGGGCCAGAAGATGTATTCAAAATATCATGTGATTGGAATGCAATTTCTGCAATTTGGCATCAATCTTCTAATCGATTTGTGTCAGGAGTAAAATTCTTTGTTTGGAATTTTGTATTGCCTATTAATTTTGTAATGACGTGGTTGAGTCTCTTTCATTTATGTTTAACAATGTGAACAGCAGAAAAGGGTTATCTTAAAGGGGAGAATTCCTGGAAGAATTGTGCCATCAGTCCAGCAAGAAAGAGAAGTCTGTATAAAATGTTTTGCATTTAGACATATATAAACAGGAGCTTTTTAGTGTCAATGGAAAAAGACCAAGAAAAGCCACAATTTTTTGAGTTCCACAGTAGTTATTTTCAACGTAAAACTCACACTTAGATCTGATGGATCAGTCTGTTACCTAGATTTTGTGGGAAAGCTCTAAATCTGTTTATTCTCACTGAAAGATATTATAACTTAAATTAATTTTGTACCACTAAACATGTAGGAAGTACAGAAATAATTTTAAGCAGGTTACTAAATATCTGTGAGTTTGGGTTTACTGAGAAGCTGCATATTTCTTGTGCTTTTTGTGATAGGATCAACTTGATGAAATCACTTCAATGACAAGTTTTTGTAATAATAACAAACTAATTCAAGAGGCTAACTAAAATAGAGAGGATTGCTGGGATAAAAGGAGGATTTTCATTTATATAGTGGTTTCCACAAACTTGGACCGTCCCAAAGCACTTTATAAGTGTGGTCACTGTTATAATGTAGGAAATGTGACAGCAAGTTGACACACAGCAATCTCCAACTAAAACCAAAAGGGAAAAAAAACAGATAATCTATTTAGTGATGTTGCTTGAGGGATATATGTTGGCCAGAATACTGGAAGAACTTCTCAACTTTTCTTTGAATAGTGTCATGATATTTTTCACATCCACTCTAGCAGACAGACTCAGTTTTACTCTTTCACTGATACCTTCTGACTTAGAGGTGAGAGTGAGCCATAGCTGACACCTAACAAGGTAATAAATTACATAGATGTATAGAATATACGCCACAACAACAGGCCATTGGTCCAATCCGTGCATGTCACCATTTATGCTCCATTCAATCCTCATTCCACCTTCATCTAATTCATCTGATTCCATCAGCTTAATCTTTTATTCCCTTCTCCTTCATAGCCTCCTCTCAAATGCATCCATAATTGCCTCAACCACTCCCTGTGGTGCCTATTTCCACATTCTCACCAATCTCCATTCTTCTGAATTCTCAATTTGAATTCATGTTGCCTATCTTACCCTGATGCCCTCTAATTTGGTCTTCCCTACAAATGAAAATGCCCTCTCTGTGTCTACTCAATCAAAACTTTTCATAATTTGAAAGACCTCTATTAGGTCATCCTTCAGCCTTCTTTTTATATGAGAAAAGAGATCCAGCCTAGTCATCCCTTCCTGAGAGCTTTAATTTTGCCTTTCTTGTATCATCCTTGTAAATGTTTTTGCACCGTCTCTAGTACCTCTATATCCAATATATAGTCTGGCAATCAGAACTGTGCACAGTACTCCAAGTGTGGTCTAACCAAGAATTGATACAAGTTTAACATAATTTCATTACTTTTCAATTCTATCTCTCTAGAAATAAACCATAATGCTTGATTTGTTTTGTTATGGTCTTATTAAGCTGTGTAGCTACTTTTAGTAATTTATGTATTTGTACTCCCTTGTTCCTGTACCACGCTTACATTTTATGTTCCAAGTAATATACAACCTCCTTATTTTTCTCACCAAAATGTAATACATCAGACAGCTGTGTTGAAATTCATGTCAATTATATGCCTATGATTAATATCTTCTTGAAATTTGTTTCAATCTTCCTCAGAACTGATGATACCCATAATTTGGTGTCATCTGCAAATTTAGAAGTTTTGATTCCAAAGTCTAAACTGTTAATATAAATTGTGAACAATGGTGGTCCCAGTACTGACCCTTGTGTCTTCTACATTCTGCTGCTCTGAATAGCTCCTCTTTGTTCCTCATCTTTGTTTTCTCTGTCTCTGAGCTTTCTGTGCACAAAATGGATGTAGTGTTTCCTACAACACTGACGAGACTTCAAAAGTGCTCTATTTAATGTAAAACATTTTGGGTTGGATTTTGTAGCCCCCTGCCGGATATGTTTTCAGCAGGGGTGGGGTTACATAAAATATGTCAGGTGATTAGCCCACTGCCTTCCAGCCCAACCCCGATCCTTTTCCCATAATACTACAGCTAACCCACTAGCCTGCCCACCTTAAGCCTATTGAGGCCCTTAAGTGGCAAATTATTGCTCAGTTAATGCCCTAAATCTGCTTCATTACCATAATACACTGGGCAGCGGAGAGTGGGCAAGAGTGGGAACGCCTTTTTATCACCCAAGTCGGTATAAAGGCAGGAAGGGGAGGGTACATTCTTTGGGGGGAATGTGCCTGTGAGCACTGGGGGCACCCCTTCCAAGATTGTAACACCACCACCCCCTTTTGCCTCCCCATCTGGCTCCAAATCCTGCCCCCTGACCCCTGCTCACCTCCCTCCCTGGGGTGCTTGATCACCCCCATCCAAAGAACCCTGGGAAGAACCTATCTCTCGTGTCCATGACACTTCTTTGTGGGACTATTTGTAATCTTAGCAGTGCCCACTACTGAGTTCTGGCGCCATTGGGACTGCAAGTGCTGCCTGCCAATCAGATTGACCAGCATCTCTCGAGGGTGAGAGTTTCTGCTACAGCAAGGTGGAAGTCCAACCCTCAGCTTGTTAAGGCCACCCACAGCGCATTATTGCTGTGGGGCAACGTTATTTAACGTCAATCTGGTTTTCAGCCCTTTGAGGTATCTGACCATGAAAGGCACTAAACTAATGTAGATCTTCATTTTCTTTTCGATTTTGTAGCCAGTTAGTTATCCATTCTGCTTGTTCCCTGATTCGGCATACTCCGACTTTATTCAGTAATCTATTATGCGGTCCCTTATCTAATGCCTTTTGAAAATCTAGATAAATTATAGGCACAAAATATTTGTTCATTGTCTCTGCCATTTCCTCATTCCCCATGATAGTTTCTCTTGTCTCTGCCTGTAAGGGACCAATGTTTACTCTAGCTACTCTCCTATTGATATACTATAATAGCTCCTATAACCTGTTTTTACATTCCTGATTAGTTTACTCCCATTACTATTTTTCACTTTTTATCAACTTTTTGTTTGTCCTTTGCTGGTTTCTAAAACACTCTCAAACCTGAGGCTTAATACAAATTCCAAATAATACACAGGTGGATTGTTCTTGCTGAGATTTTTTTTTGTAATGGAATGATTTTGAATTATTCCTTTAAATGTTTTACACTGCTTATTTACCACCATACCTTTTTGTATATTTATCCAATCAACCTTTGCCAGTTCTCCCCTTATACCTATGTAAATAGCTTTGTTTAAGTTTAAGTTTGGGACTGGAGCATGTCACTCTGAAACTTAATATGGAATTCATTTGTATTATGCTCACCTTTTCCCAAGGATCTTTTACTACAAGATTATTAATTTAACCCACCTCATTGCACAATAAGAGGTTTAACATAACTATCTTTAGTTGTTTCCACAGAATATTGTTCCAGGAAAAATATGCTACAAACTCACCTTCCAGACTACCTTTGTTAGTTTGATTGGTCAAGTCTATTAATTTGATTGTTTCAATCTAAACATTTGATTGGACCTGTCTAGCTCTTTTAATAGCTCACGAAATAAACTAAATTAACAAAGTGAGGGATAAAATAAAACACAGCCACTAAGTTAGGGTCACTGCAAAACCAGAGACAAAATTTAAAGGAAACTTACAACATCAAACCAAAATGTGATAAAGACGGTCAATGAAACACCCCAGCCCCCATGGTGCCCACCGGGCACGGAAGGCCTCAACGGTGCCGGTAGACACCGCGTGCTCCCTCTCCAGGGACACTTGGCCATGAACATAGCCTCAGAAGAGGGGCAGACAGTTGGGTCGGACAATCCCCTTGATCTCCCGCTGCCTGGACCTGTGAATGGCTAACTTGGCCAAGCACAGGAGCAGGTTCACGAGGATGTCGTCCTCACCGCCCCCCCAACGCCACCACCACCACCCCCCCCAACCCCCGCCGCACTGGGTGCCTGTAGATCAGGAGCGTGGGACTGAAGTGCAAACAAATGGACCTGTCAATATGAAGATTAAAGTCATCTATGATTATTACAATTATTTCTTGCTTATTGCTCTGTCCAATGGTAAAACTGCTGTTAGGGGGCCTATAAACTTTTGCCACCAGCATTTTCTGACCCTGTCATTCCTAATCTCCGCCCATACTGATTCATACTGATTCTACTTCCTTATCTTCTGGGCCAAGATCCTTAAGTCAAATGTGCAAAATGTGAAGTTCACCAAGGTTAACAAGCAGCCAAATATCAGACAGAATTCAGAAACAGAACATCAATTGTTTGTGTTGATAATTCAAAAATGGGTTATTTACCTCTTAATGACCAGCTGATTGAGGTGAAATGTTCCAGTGGGACAGCAAAATGCGAATTGGAAGCTACTATTGTAAACATTTAAGCATATCTAGCAAATCGAGGGCAGTCAAGCAAAATAAGCTCCTTTTAAATAATTTAAACTGACTTTTTTTTCTAAGCAAAAGCAAATATGTTAGCAATGTTTAAGATAGTGTTCTTAAAATCTGTATTTCATTGAAATTGAGATTTCCCCAAATTACAAACTTGCCATCAAATCTGTATTCACATATCACGTAATTTGATGAGAAATGTAGTGACTTAAAATTATAGTGCCCCTGAGATAGCAATCAGAGGGGATTTACCTCAGCTATAGAAAAATAAGCCTTTAAATTATTTAGTGTGTGTTACAGAGCAAACTAAAAGCAGGCATGGAGGGTGAATGAGGATCCAAATTTTCAAACTAACCACAGGAGGTTTAATTTTTTCTGGCAAGAATTGTAGATTTTGTTATTAGGCTCAGCCTGGTTTCATTAATCATTCATCTATCTGCCATTAGTTATAACCATTACAATCCATCTCTCATGCCATGGTGGCTGCACCGTAGTCTGCCCTTGTTCTCTCCTGATTGCAGAAGGGGCAGCATTTGCTGGAAGAAGTGTCACTCTTTTTCTATTAAGTAATTCCATGAAAAAGGTCCTGCTTTATTGCTGGTGTCACCTTGTCTTTGGTTTGTACACATTAAGGTTGACTTAAAAAGGCAATGCAATGTGACTTCCGCAAGATTTCAGTTTTATTCTGCTTCCCTTGAATTATTAGCATAAAAAAGTCCTTTATGAATTTTTCTGTACAAGATGTATTTCACACTTCTACAACTGCATATTATTTATCATTAATTTAGTTGCAATTGTTGATTAAAACTGAGCGGTGAGCTCCACCAGATATATAACTGCAGTTTAAAGTGGTATTGTGCCACTAGCAATGGGAAAGAACTGAGCAGTTATAGAATACAGTTGAGTAGACAATCCAGCTACAGTATATCAGAAAAAAAGAATAATGCATGCCAACAGATAAAAGGCATAAAATCAAGTCTGTTCATAAACGATGAAGAGTCAGGAGGCATTCAAATAATTAAGACTTGGCAAAGCCAATGTATTTTGGTCAAGAACTATCTTGACTCATCTCAAGGAAATAATATACTACACACATGCTTAGCCAGTGTATTTAATTTATTATTTTTTAGCCAGTGTATTTAATTTATTATTTTTTCTCCACTTTTTTATCCATTCCTCCCCACCAACACCCCCCCAACCCCCCAACCCAGCCCCAACAAATATGTCAGCTTTTTTGTAGGACAATACTATATAGATAGTGGTCACCTGTTGTATCTTGTCTAAATGATTATGATTCATGTGTGAGACTTGTAGACTTAGGTTAAGCGACTGTGATGGGCATTACAACTGGCCTGATTCTACCTTCACCTGATTTCCACACAAGTGTTTCTGTCTGGAAACTGTGGGTAATTTTTCCCCTTCCTAACTCAAGCTTATTGTGGTTGATTGTCGAACCCTTATTGCTGTCACAGCTGAGTTCAACTAGCCCATCAGGGAGCAGAGATAGAACATAGGACCTTTTCGGTTTGCCTGGCTCAGTAATGGTACCAATTAAGGTGATAAAAGGGAAGCATGCTCCAGATTCTTGATTTGTGGAACCCTGCATGTGAATTCTGAATGCAGGTGATGAAATCAGGGAATTATGCCTTGAAATAGCAAAGAGCTTCCCAACACAGACAAGAGAATTGTATAGTTACAGTCCTGAGAGACGGTCAGCTGCCCACTCCCTCAGTTGCTGAACAGTGTATAGAGAAAGAAGCTTACGAGAGAGGATACAAATGATACCCAACTCCAGGACTTTCTTAGAAACTCATTAAAAGGCAGAAACATCAGGGTTCCCTGTTAATGCAGTACAGGACATTATACATCATAAAATTGTTGGGTTCAATCCTTGATCTAAGTTAAATTAGCTGATCTCAACCAAGGCAAATGTCTTCAATCTTTTGGACAAGAAAGGAATAAAAGTTGGTGCTATATCTATTAAATCTTCAAAATAGAGCTGCATAAATGGGAAGGAGACTGAAGGACTTAAGGATAAGTATAGACTGAGATGATAAATTATTCTATGGAGCACATTGGTTCTTGCGCATTCTGTCAGCCAAGAAATTTATCTAAACATTATGAAAATACAATACATTACATGAATGAATGCAACTATAAATACAGAGTTATAAGTTTAAAATGAATGGTTCTCCTATGAAGTAGGAAGCAGAGTTCATCTGCTAGACAAAGGTTCAGAAGTTTATAAACATGCCTCAACATAATTGTATGCTCAAGGGCACTAACATTCTGTGGCATAGGATATGGTATCTCCTTTACCATAAGGCAGTTCCTGTAAAAACAGGAATTGGCCTTTACATCACCTCAGCAAGGCATTGATACATTGTAAAATACCACAATCTAACAACCTTAAGGTTGCCCCTAAATCATTTGTCAACTGAACCCTGGAAACTGAGTTTAGCAAGGATGTGACCACCAGCTGCACCTCTCAATATCCTGTTTGCTCAAAGGATATTGACTAAAACAAAGACTGTTGTCCAGCACGTGCGCTCAACATGATTGCTGCTGGTTCACCTCTTTTATGGTATAAATATTGCAACTACAAAGTAGGATTTTAGATTCATTAGATTCACTCTAGCATTTCTCATGGTAAAGATATGGCTGATGTAATGTAACGACAATGGTTCTCCCCTTAATTGGGATAGATGTATCTTGCTTGACTCTGTAGCTTTCTATTCGGGGATTTAAGGTAAATACTCCTTTAAATATTGATGGCTATCTTTCTGTAACAGTATTTAGACTTCAGATTTGGATTCTCTAAAAGAAACAAGATCACAGAATTGTTACGAAGCAGAAGGAGGCCATTTGGCCTATCGTGTCTGCACCGGCTCTCTGAATGAGCAACTCACCTCGTGCCATTCCCCTGCCTTCTCCCCGTAACCCTGCACATTCTTCCTTTTCAGATAACAGTCTAAATCCCTTTTGAATTCTTTCAGTTGAAGCTGACTCCACCACATTCTCAGGCAGAGCGTTCCAAACCCTAATCACTTGCTGTGTAAAACATTTTCTCCTCATACCACTTTTGCTTCTTTTGCTAATTATTTTAAATCTGTGCCCTTTTGTTCTCAATCCTTTCAAGAGTGGGAGCAGTTTCTCCTTATCTACTCCAGCTGAGGCAGAACTAGTGACTTATTCAAATTCAACATCAAGTCCCTGCTCTTGTACTCTATTCCCCTATTAATAAAGCCCAGGATATTGTATGTTTTATTTACTGCTCTCTCAACCTGTCCTGGCACCTTTAATTATTTATGCACATATATACACAGGTCCCCCTGATCCTCCACCCCTGTAGAGTTGTGCCCTTTATTTTATATGTCCTCTCCATGTTCTGCCTACCTAAATGAATCACCTCACACTTCTGCACTGAACTTCATCTGCCACCTGTCTGCCCATTCCACCAACATGTCTATGTCCCTTTCAAGTTCTAAATTACCCTCCTCACAGTTCACAATTCTGCCAAGTTTTGTATCATTCGCAAACTTTGAAATTGTGCCCTGTACATCAAGGTCTAGGTCACTAATATATATCAGGAAAAACAAGGGTCCCAACACTGACCCCTGGGGAGCTCCACTACAAACGTTCCTCCAGCAGGAAAAACATCCATTAACCACTACTCTCTGTCTCCTGTCATTCAGCCAATTTTGTATCCATGTTGCTACTGTCCCTTTTATTCCATGAACTATAACTTTGCTCCCACATCTGTTGTGTGACACTATATCAAGCATCTTTTGGAAATCCATCTACACCACATCACCAGCATTGCCCTCATCAGTCATTTCTGTTTGCTGCTCAAAAACTCCAGCAAGTTAGTCAGGGTACTGGCCTAGACCCAGCCATCTTCAGCTTCCTTCCATCATAAGGTCAGAAGTGGGGATGTTCGCTGATGATTGCACAATGTTCAGCACCATTCACAAATCCTCATATACTGTAGCAGTCCATGTCCAAATCCAGCAACACCTGGACAATATCCAGGCTTGGACTGACAAATGGCAAGCAAGATTCACGTGCCAGCCAATGACCATCTCCAACAAGAGAGAACCTAACCATCACCCCTTGACATTCAATTGCAATACCATCTCTGAATCCCCTACTATTAATATCCTGGGGGTTACCACTGACCAGAAATTGAACTGGACTAGCCATATAAATACTAAGGCTACAAGCGCAGGTCAGGAGCTAGGCATCCTGCAGTGAGTAACTCACCTCTTGACTCCCCAGAGCCTGCCCAGCATCTACAAAGCACAAGTCAAGAGTGTGATGGAATACTCTTCACTTGCCTGGATGAGTGCAGCTCCAACAACACTCAAGAAGCTTAACACCATCCAGGACAAAGCAGTCCACTTGATTGACACCCCTTCCACAAACATTCACTCCCTCCACCACTGACACACAGTGGCAACAGTGTGTACCATCTTCAAGATGCATTGCAGAAACTCACCAAGCCTCCATAGACAGCATCTTCCAAGCCCATGACCACTGCTATCTAGAAGGACAAGAGCAACAGATACAGAGGAACACCACCACCTATAAGTTCCCCTCCAAGCCAGTCACCATTCTGACTTGGTAATATATTGCCGTTACTTCACTGTCGCTGGGTCAAAATCCTGGAACTCCCTCCCTAACAGCACTGTGGGTGCAACTACACCACATGAGCTGCAGCAGTTTAAAAAGACAGTCACCACCACCTTCTCAAGGGCAATTAGAGATAGGAAATAAATGCTGGCCTATCCAGTGATGCCCACATCCCATAAATGAATAAAAAAAACATAATCTCTCACTAACAAATCCATGCTGGCTTTCCTTAATTAACCCACATTTCTCCATGTTGTCCCAAATTATTGCTTCCAATAGCTTCTCCGCCACCAAAGTTATTTGTTGGGCTTATCCTAACACTTTTTTTTGTACAAGGGTGTATCATTTGCAATTCTCCAGTCCTCTGGATCTCCCCTGAGTCTATGGAAGACTGAAAAATTATGGCCAGTGCTTCTGTGATTTCCACTCTCATTTCCTTCAGTATCCCTGGATACGTCTCATCTGGTCCTGGTGCCTCATCAATTTTACATAATGATACCTCCTCCCTTTTACTTTCAAACTCATCTAGTGTCTGGATTATCTCATCTTTTAGCATGGCCTGGGTAGCATTTTCTTCCTTGGTAAAGTCAGAAGCAAAGTATTTATTTAGTACCTCAGCTATGCCCTCCACCTGTATGTTTAAATCCTCTTTTTGGCCTCTAATCAGACCTACTCTTCCTTTTATCACCCTTTTATTATTTATGTGCCTGTAGAAGACTTTGGGGTTCCCTTTTATGCTGCTTCTTCACCTCTCCTCTGAACTTTCTATATTCAGCTTGGTTTTCAACTGTATTTTCTACATGATAAAAACAAAAAAACTGCGGATGCTGGAAATCCAAAACAAAAACAGAATTACCTGGAAAAACTCAGCAGGTCTGGCAGCATCGGCGGAGAAGAAAAGAGTTGACGTTTCGAGTCCTCATGACCCTTCGACAGAACTTGAGTTCGAGTCCAAGAAAGAGTTGAAATATAAGCTGGTTTAAGGTGTGTGTGTGGGGGGCGGAGAGATAGAGAGAGAGAGAGAGAGAGGTGGGGGGGTGTGGTTGTAGGGACAAACAAGCAGTGATAGAAGCAGATCATCAAAAGATATCAACGACAATAGTACAATAGAACACATAGGTGTTAAAGTTAAATTTGGTGATATTATCTAAACGAATGTGCTAATTAAGAATGGATGGTAGGGCACTCAAGGTATAGCTCTAGTGGGGTTTTTTTTATTTTTTTTTAAATAATGGAAATAGGTGGGAAAAGGAAAATCTTTATAATTTATTGGAAAAAAAAAAGGAAGGGGGAAACAGAAAGGGGGTGGGGATGGGGGAGGGAGCTCACAACCTAAAGTTGTTGAATTCAATATTCAGTCCGGAAGGCTGTAAAGTCCCTAGTCGGAAGATGAGGTGTTGTTCCTCCAGTTTGCGTTGGGCTTCACTGGAACAATGCAGCAAGCCAAGGACAGACATGTGGGCAAGAGAGCAGGGTGGAGTGTTAAAATGGCAAGCGACAGGGAGGTTTGGGTCATTCTTGCGGACAGACCGCAGGTGTTCTGCAAAGCGGTCGCCCAGTTTACGTTTGGTCTCTCCAATGTAGAGGAGACCACATTGGGAGCAACGAATGCAGTAGACTAAGTTGGGGGAAATGCAAGTGAAATGCTGCTTCACTTGAAAGGAGTGTTTGGGTCCTTGGACGGTGAGGAGAGAGGAAGTGAAGGGGCAGGTGTTGCATCTTTTGCGTGGGCATGGGGTGGTGCCATAGGAGGGGGTTGAGGAGTAGGGGGTGATGGAGGAGTGGACCAGGGTGTCCCGGAGGGAACGATCCCTACGGAATGCCGATAAGGGGGGTGAAGGGAAGATGTGTTTGGTGGTGGCATCATGCTGGAGTTGGCGGAAATGGCGGAGGATGATCCTTTGAATGCGGAGGCTGGTGGGGTGATAAGTGAGGACAAGGGGGACCCTATCATGTTTCTGGGAGGGAGGAGAAGGCGTGAGTGCGGATGCGCGGGAGATGGGCCGGACACGGTTGAGGGCCCTGTCAACGATCGTGGGTGGAAAACCTCGGTTAAGGAAGAAGGAGGACATGTCAGAGGAACTGTTTTTGAATGTAGCATCATCGGAACAGATGCGACGGAGGCGAAGGAACTGAGAGAATGGGATGGAGTCCTTACAGGAAGTGGGGTGTGAGGAGCTGTAGTCGAGATAGCTGTGGGAGTCGGTGGGTTTGTAATGGATATTGGTGGACAGTCTATCACCAGAGATTGAGACAGAGAGGTCAAGGAAGGGAAGGGAAGTGTCAGAGATGGACCACGTGAAAATGATGGAGGGGTGGAGATTGGAAGCAAAATTAATAAATTTTTCCAAGTCCCGACGAGAGCATGAAGCGGCACCGAAGTAATCATCGATGTACCGGAGAAAGAGTTGTGGAAGGGGGCCGGAGTAGGACCGCAACTAGGAATGTTCCACATAAAGAGACACACATAGCTGGGGCCCATGCGGGTACCCATAGCCACACCTTTTATTTGGAGGAAGTGAGAGGAGTTGAAGGAGAAATTGTTCAGTGTGAGAACAAGTTCAGCCAGACGGAGGAGAGTAGTGGTGGATGGGGATTGTTCGGGCCTCTGTTCGAGGAAGAAGCTAAGGGCCCTCAGACCATCCTGGTGGGGGATGGAGGTGTAGAGGGATTGGACGTCCATGGTGAAGAGGAAGCGGTTGGGGCCAGGGAACTGGAAATTGTTGATGTGACGTAAGGTGTCAGAGGAATCACGGATGTAGGTGGGAAGGGACTGGACAAGGAGAGAGAGAAGGGAGTCAAGATAACGAGAAATGAGTTCTGTGGGGCAGGAGCAAGCTGAGATGATCGGTCTACCGGGGCAGTTCTGTTTGTGGATTTTGGGTAGGAGATAGAAGCGGGCCGTCCGAGGTTGGGCGACTATCAGGTTGGAAGCTGTGGGAGGGAGATCCCCAGAGGAGATGAGGTCAGTGACAGTCCTGGAAACAATGGCTTGATGTTCAGTGGTGGGGTCATGGTCCAGGGAGAGGTAGGAGGAAGTGTCTGCGAGTTGACGGTCAGCCTCCGCGAGGTAGAGGTCAGTGCGCCAGACAACAACGGCACCACCCTTGTCAGCGGGTTTGATGACAATGTCAGGGTTGGACCTGAGAGAATGGAGTGCAGTAAGTTCAGAGAGAGACAGGTTAGAATGGGTGAGAGGAGCAGAGAAATTGAGACGACTAATGTCTACATGATACCTGTCATAAGCACATTTTTCTTCCTTACCTTATTTTCTATCTTCTTTGTCATCCAGGGATCTCTAGATTTATTTGCCCTACCTTTCCCTTTTGAGGGAATATAACTGTGCCTGAATCGTCTCTTCTTTGAAGGTAGCCATTGATCAGCTACAGTTTATCCTGCCAACCTTTGACTCCAATTTATTCGGCCCAGATCCATTCTCACCCAATTGAAGCCGGCTTGCCCCAGTCCATTTTTCTTACTCCAGACTGTTCTTTGTCCTTTTCCATAGACAGCCTAAACATTGTGATGCAATGATCACTGCCTTCTAAGTGTTCTCCTATTGATACTTGATCTACTTTCCAAGAACCAAGTCTAGCAGTGCCTCCTTCCTCATTGGACTGGAAACATACTGCTGAAGAAAATTTTCATGAATACACTCCATTATCCCGGGCACTACTATTATCCCAGTTATTTGGATAATTAACGACCCCCATTATAAGTACTCTAGAAGTTTTGCACCTTTGCAGGTCCCACTGGAGGCCGGCGTGAACACAATTTGCATCCTGGTAATGGGAAGCAAAGTAAGGCCTAACTGGAATTGTCCGCTCACACCCGATTTATGGTTATATCAATGGGGAAACATGCCAGTCCGGAACAGGTCTGGACAAACAAGACCTGTAGAACCAGGGAGTCAATTTTTAGGGGCTTGCTCAGATCACAGACATCAGAGGAGAAGAAGATGCTGGAGCCCTACAGCTACCGGACCGTGGAGGGACACATGCATTGCCTGCTGGGTCGATCCTCATGGACATGGCTCCACCGCAAAGCAGCTCTCAAAAGGTGGGAGGTCTCCATTGATGCTTCGGGTCTGCTCCAGAACATCAAGGCCTTGGCCACAGGCTCCTATGAATGATCAGTGAGGTCAGGGGGAGAGGAAGGTCTAGCTGTGAGTGGGAGAAGATGTACAGGGAGGATGGAAGAGGAAAGTCTTGATGTGAGTGGAAGAGGAAGGTGTACTGGGTTGGGGTGGTGGGGGATGGGGTGAGGCTGGGAGTGAGGGGGTGAAGATGTCAGGTGGGGATGAGGTTGAGACGTGGATGGATGATGGTGTCAGGGCGGGCTAAGGTTGCAAGTGGGAGAACGAAGGTGTCAAGGAGGGAGGTTGGGGGGGTGTCAAAGGTGTCAGGAGTGGTGAGCTTGCGAGGGAGGGATGTAAGTTTCAGGGGAGGGTGAGGTTGTGGGGGTGAATGAAGGTGACAGGGTGGGTGAGGTTGGAACGGGGGGATGAAGATGTAAGGGGGGGTGAGGTTCGGAAGGGTGTGTAGGAAGATGTAAGATGGAAGAGGGTGTAACAGGGTAGATTTCAGCAAATGGGGAATAGGTGTAAGGTGGGAGGAAGCTGTACGGGAGGGAGTTCAGAGAGCAGAAGGTGTCCAGAGGGAGGAGGGGGTCTGGTGGGGGGAAGGTGTTTGGGGGGAGGAGGAAGTAAGGGTGAAGGAGGGAGTAAGGGTGGAGGAGTGGATAAAGGGGAGGGGCATGTCCAGGTAAATGTGTGAGGGGTCTGTGGAGTCAATGACTGCCTTCTGAGAGAGGAAACTGAGGTGGGTGTAATAGGAGGTAATGGTGAGTGTGAGAGGGAGCACAGGGAGCCAGTAGGTTGGGAGGGTGAGGGTGCAACAGTAGCGGTAGAAGGGATAGCGAGGGTAGTTGGTGGCAGACATGAACCCTGGGGATGGGAAGGAGGAGGTCGGGAAGGTCAATGTAAATGGGGATGGGATTCTCAGGAAGATAGGGATGTGCATGTTCATCTGGATACCCTGGAACGACAAGGGTTGGGGTTGGTAGGTGATGGTGGGGAGATGGAAGGGGACGCCTGGGGGACAACTGCGATGGGGATAGGACATGGGTGACTAGAGGACGGGAAAGGATGGGGGAGCTAACCATGGCCAAGGGTTATCGAAATCGAAAGTGAGCACATGCTCGTGTTGGACGGGCACAGGTGCTGCATGGGAGTGGGTGGGCGGAGATGCAGGTCGGCGGTGATGCAGGTTAGCTCCGATGGATAATTG
Source organism: Carcharodon carcharias (assembly GCF_017639515.1). Lineage (NCBI taxonomy): Eukaryota > Metazoa > Chordata > Chondrichthyes > Lamniformes > Lamnidae > Carcharodon > Carcharodon carcharias. Next base: position 61,371,880 of record NC_054480.1, on the reverse strand, counting down.
AAAGAGAATCCCAATGCTTGGGACAGTAAGATGAGTGTAATGGATGAAGGCTCCGCGTGCTTGTGGGAGTGCTTGCACGAGGCTCCGAAAGGGCCTGCTGCACACACACTTCTCCCTCCAGAACCACTCGTGTTTTGGCTGTGTGCAGCTGAACTGTTCATGGGCGGGGGTGGATGCAGTGGGAGGACTCGCAAAACCTGTTAATGAAGCTGAAAGACAACTTTGCACATTATTCAGTGAAAGTGAATATATTTACAGATTATAAAGTGACAAAATGTGTTCACGCTTGCAACAATTTGTTATCAGAATTTATTAACTTTTCTAGACCTACCACTTCTAGGTGCTGCCCTGACATCCGCAGCAGGGGTGGAGACAACCTGTGCAGTGGTTGGTCCTTTTGCTTCTGATGACTTTGGCATGTGTCTACTGGAGAGCTGAGCCCTTGAGGGCCCCGGCTTGCCTTGGCTGTCCTCCTGTGAGCCAGCTGCTCCCTTTGTGGTGACAGAGGACAAGGTTGAAGGGGTTGCAGGCAAAGGAGACTTGGAGGGAGTGGACAACCTCTGAGATTTCTGAGTGGATGACCCGAGGGCCCATGCCTGATTCCTTGAGGGAAAGGAGCGCCTGGAGGGATGTCGAGTTGTCCCTTTTCCCTCTCATGATGCCCCTGCAGGAACTCACCCATAACTACTGCAATGGAGTACAAGATTGTGCACATCTCCACGTTCTGCTGGGCCAGCGTCTACATGGAATCTGGCATCCATCCCATGGAGACCCGCATATATGGGTACCATTTCATCAGAGAGCAGCTGGATGCACTCCTCTGGCTCTTGTGCCACTCTGATGAGGGCTTCCAACAGCTCTGCGTGATGTTCCCCCGCCTTCTGCTGACTCTCCACAATGAGTTGGAAGCTCGAATCCAGGGGTTCACCATCTGACTCGGACTTCACATATGCCTCTTCCCTAGCAGTCCTCCGAATGCTGGGGGCGCAGCTGAACCTGCTTCCTCCTGCTGCAAACATGTGTCCAAGTCTGCTCTAGATCTAGGTCCCACCAAGGTGTGTGTCTCTGCGCTGATGGAGGGTGTGGATAAGCGCTGTGACGGGTCTTCCAGGTTGCTTATTTCCAGTTCTTCAATGCAGGAGGTGTCCTCTTGGCTGGAGGTGAGGACATGGGTGGAGCTGAGGGACTGGCTGGTTGAGGGCACCAGTTGCACCAGGGCTCCCTGTGAACCAAAGTAGAGATAATTAGTGCATGGAAGCAGAGTCAAAAGCAGGAGAGAGAGAGCACTCACAGTTGCGTAGAGAGAAGGGTGATGTGGTGCAGGATCCTCGTGTGGGTATTCACTGCCGACCTTACCGTCATCGCAGGTACAGTCCACTTCCTCACCAGTCAGCGTGATGGCGCGCTCCTCAAAGTGAGTGGGGGGCTTAATATGGGCCATTCCACCCCCGGTCTGTGACCTCTCCCTGCTGTTGTGAGCAAGCTTTTCCTACATGAAAACAGGTGGAGAAAATGTGACCAGAACACATGGCACCACATGGAATGTTTGTGTGGCGAACAGAGCCATGGATGGGCTGAGGATGTGAGCTCCAGAGGATATGAGCCTGATGGAGTTGTGAGGGTGTTTGTGAGAGTTAGTGGTGTTGGCCCTTGAGGTGTGAGATCCCTGTGGACATGTGATATGTTTGTGAGTGTGTGAGTTGAGAGTGATGAGGTGGTTGACTTACCCTTGCGGAATGGATGAGATCATTCATCCTCTTCCTGCACGGGATGGCTGACTTCCTCTGTGCTCCAGTGGTGCTAACCGCTGCTGCCACCATCTCCCAGGCTGGACTGGTGACTCTGGTGGACCTCCTGTAGCCAAAGCAGGGGTAGAGGGCATTGTCGTGGCCTACTGTGTCCAGCAGCCACCCCAGAGAGGTATCACTAAATTTGGGGGCTGCCATCATCTTTTCTTTCAAGGCCATTTATTGCCTGGAGCAGTTCTGGTCTGTAGACATGAAGTAGGCTGCATTCTAGTGTGCTTTAAATATGGTGCCTGGAGCGAGAAAGCGCTGAGGTCACAGCGTGGCGGGCAAATCCAAGCCCATCTGTCAGCAATCCAGTGTTTCCCGTGAATGCATTATTTATGAGGGGAATGCACCAGCAAGGGGGTGATATGGTGCAAAAGCCTGTCATTGTGGGTGAAAACATTGTTTTTCACGCCCATTACCACACTTAGGGCAAATTTGGGACGATTCTGCCCATAGATTACACCAAGCAATGTAATTGTACCTTTTTTATTTCTGAGTTCTAGCCAAATAGGTTCTGTCCTTGTTCTCTCTGGGAGATCTCCAGCACTGGAGATTTTTCTCCAGCACTGCAATGCTCTCTTTTATTAATACTGCCACCCCTGCTCCTTTTCTTCCTTCCTTCTCTTTCCTGAACAACTTTTTTCCAGGAATATTTAATACTTAGTCCTGCCCTTCCTTGAGTCAATTCTCTGTTACAGCCACAACATCACATTTCCACATGGCAACCTGTGCTTAAAACTCACCTATCTTATTTCCCACACTCCGTGCATTGATATGTATGCACAGTAACCCTGATTTAGAATCTATTGCTGTCTCCCTTACTCTGACCCCACCTTTTAACTTATTATTCCCTGCTTTAGTGCTATCTATCTCTCCAAGCATTCTGTGCCCCCTGTTAAATCAGTCTATTATCTCCTGGTTCCCACACCCCTGCTAAGTTACTTTAAACCCTCCCCAACAGCACTAGCAAAATGCCCTGCAAGGAACTCAGACCCAATTCTTTTCATATGCAACCCATCTGGCTTCTACAGCTGCCACCTCTCCCAGAGCTGGTCCCAATGCCCCAAGAATCTGAAACCCTTCCTCCTGCACCATCTTTTCAGCCACATATTCATCTGCTTTATCCTCCTAGTTCTGTTCTTGTGCATGGTACTGAGAGTAATCCAGAGATTACTACTTTTGAGGTTCTGCTTGTTAATTTTCTACCTAGCTCCCTAAACTCAGACTGCAGGACCACATCCCTCTTCCTACCTATGTAATTGGTACCAATGTGCACCACAACTGCTAACTGTTCACCAGCTCCCCTCAGGGTGCTCTGTAGCCACTCAGTGACATCCTTGACTTTGACACCAGGGAGGCAACACACCATCCTAGATTCACGTTCACAGCCACAGAAATACCTGTCCAATCCCCTATGGAATCACCTATCACTACTGCTCGTCCAGACTTCCTTATATCCCCACCCCATCCCCTGTACAGCTGAGTCACGCATGGTGCCATGGACTTGGCTCTGGCTGCAATCCCCAGATGAACCATTACTCTGATTAGTATTCAGAACTGAATACTGGTTGGAGAATGAGATGCACTCAGGTGACTCCTGCTCTACCTGCCTATTCCATTTGACTGCCTGATGGTCACCCCTTCATTCTCTCCCTGCATGTTCTTAAGTTGCAGGGTGATCACATCTATAAATGGGCTATCCATGTAACTCTCAAGCTTATGGGTGCTCTGCAATGATGCCAGCTGCTGCTCAACGTCCACAACTCAAGTTGTTGCAACTGATGACATTTCCTGCACAAGTGGTTATTCAGATTACTCTCATTACCATGAGAGGCATATTAGAGTCCCCACATAGCACAGGATGAGTTTGGAGCAGCCCTGCCATTTCTCTGTTAACTGATAACTTTGTGACTGCAATTGAACCTTATTGTGGGTAATAAACCTTACTAACATTAATAAAGCTTTACAATACCAATAATACTTACCACTATTAATAAACCTTAGCAATATTGATAAACCCTACCAATACCAGTGGTAACGAACCTTACTTATAAACCTTATAATGCATTACAGTTATAATAAATTACCTGAGTTTTGAAAGATAAATAAGAAAAATACTCCCCACCCAATCACTTATTTGTTTTCCTGAGACATCAGACTTTGACTTTTCTCAGAACCCGGTCGGTCATGGCTAGCTGTCCGTGCCCTTTTTAAAATGAAGGCTCCATCATTCTCTGCAGCCTTGTTAAACTGAAATCTCTGCCGCTCTCCATGTCCTTTTTAAGATTATGATTTCTTTCCCTAGAACTATCAATGTTGCAATTGACTTACCATCAAATGGGAATTGCATGTTTGGTTCTTTAATAAACGTTTTATATAATTTAGAACATATATTGTCTCATACAGTTTTCTGTATCCAAACTCGAGAACCCATTTCCATACAGCCATCAATGGTACATTATTGAGGAAAAATGTCTGCACCCTTATAATATCCATGTTGTTATAATCTGGCTAAAACTTGTTTAAAAAAGGCTATCTGGAGGATGGTAATATTCTCTGGTGACTCCTTTCCTTCGGGCAATGTTAGATCAGTTCTTCAGACCCATTTAAGTGTCTGTGAGGTCTGTATTTCTCAATCTTAAGTGAGAGTGATCATCTGAGAAGTGCGCCTGATCCAAATAGTCCCAAAAAGGTGCTAGGATTATAATTCACTTCATCTATATATTATGGAAAATTATTATTCATGGTGTGTTTACACCTTTTAACTGCTACATGTGGTACTGGAGTGTGTACTGATTTTGCATAGCAGCCTGCAGCTGATTACTTGATTTTGTATTTTAAAACAAGTAATTTCTGCTCTCATAAACATTGAAAAATGCAAATATACACTCATTACAATGTGTCATGTATAATAACATTTATATTCACATTTTCTGAAAGCATCTTACAATTTTGATGATGCTTCCACTAACTTGTAGCTACATGCCTCAATGTGACAGATGCAACATTCTGACACTTGCCTGAAAATTACAATCTGTCGTGGTTGAGGGAAGATGGTGCAATTGTGAAAAGAAAGAGGGGGGATCCTAAAGCTTTTATGTAATGAGATTGAAATAACAGTCCAGTTTAATTATAGCAATGCCTGCAGATTATACAATAAGCAGGCACATTGGGCAGAATCTTGAGCCCTCCACCGTGGCAAGTTTGGTGCTGGGGAGGGCATTTAATCTGGTGGGAAGGTAGCGTTTGGGGACACTGCCATCTTCCTGCCTCCACCCCAATTAAGTCCATGTGGTTTGTGGATGGCCTTCCCACCCCACCGTCAATTGAAGCACTTAAATGGGCAATTAATGGCCACTCAAAGGCCTCATCCAGTTGCCACTGGTATTAGCCCAGCAGCAGGTGAAGTGTTGGCCATGTGGGGAGCATGACCAAAACTTGCATGTTTGCTTGTGGGCTCCTGGGGTGGTTGGTGTGGGGGAGCTCGACAAAGGCACTCAGTACTTGATCAAGAGACCCGGCATTGGGAAGAGGAAGGGTGGTTGAATGACAACTCCCTGCCCTTGCTGCTGAATCCCCTCCCCACTTCCCTTGACCCCCACACCATGAACTCCTGCCCGCCATCACTCACTTGTGCCTGGGTCTCTGCACAATCCGAGGTCTCAGTTGGGTGTAGTAGCCACTGCCTCCCTGGTGGCGCTGCTGAGTACAGAAGAGCTGCCAGCCTCTGATTGGCCAGCAGCTCTCAGTGGGCAGGGCTTCCACCCCCAGGATCCTTGATGTGGCAGGCCTTTCTGAAAAGAAGCAGCACAGGCCTCTCGCCAGCTCTACAGCTGGCAACTGAGACCCCCATCACCTTCACAAGTTTCTGCCCACTGGCCTTAACCCCTTTGGGACCTACATTTGGATTCATCTTAGACAAATGGGATAAAATTCCCCCTTGTCTGACTGTAAGAGACCCATATAAACTGAGTTTGGATTATCTAAACTGGCTTCAAGTGCAAAGCAAAAATAAATGGATTGGTTGCACTGATAATACAACTGATTCTCTTCAGAACTTGGGTTTAAGTATTGTGGCAGAAGAGTGGAGACAACCTTTCCCACTTGATCCGAGTGTAACACTGGATTCAAAAAGTGAAAAAAAGGTATTCCATTTCCCAACACCAGCATTTTTCAATTCAATGAGGACAAAGTTCATAGAGACAAAGGAAAATAAGACTTAGGAGGAGGCCATTCAGCCCTTCAAGCCTGATCTGCCATTCGATAAGGTCATGCTACTCTGTTTGTGATTTCAACTGCATTTCCCTGTCTGACCCCATAACCTGTGACTCCCTTCAAAAATCTGTCCATCTCAGCCCTAAATAAACTCAATGACCCAGCCTCCACTGCTTTCCAGGAAAGAGAATTCAACAGACTTTTTTAACATTCATTTATGGGAAGCAGGCATTGCTGACTAGGCCAGCATTTATTGCCCATTCCTAATTACCCTTGAGAAGTTGGTGGTGTGTTGCCTTCTTGAACTGCTGCATGTGATGTAGGAAGGGAGTGCTGTAAGGAAGGGAGTTCCATGGTTTTGACCCAGCAACAGTGAAGGAATGGTGAAATAGTTCCAAGCCTGAATGGTGTGTGACTTGGAGGGGAACTTGCAGGTGTTGGTTTTCCCATGCACCTGGTGCCCTTGTAGCTGGTACAGGTCGTGGATTTGGAAAGTGCTATCAAAAGAGCCTTGGTGAGAGGCTGCAGCGCATCATGTAGATAGCACACACTGCTGCCACTGTGCATCAGTGATGGAGGGAGTGAATGTTTATTATGGTGAATGGGGCACCAATTAAGCTTTGTCCTGGATGGTGTCAAGCTTCTTGAGTGTTGTTGGAGCCGCACTTATCCAGGCAAGTGGAGAGTATTCCATCACACTCCTGACCTGTGCCTTGTAGATAGTGGACAGGCTTTGAGGAGTCAGAAGGTGATTTAATCTCCACAGAATTCCAAGCTTATGACCTGCTCTTGTATCCACAGTATTTATATGGCTAGTCCAGTTCAGTTTCTCGTCAATGGTCATCCCCAGGATGTTGACAGTGGAGCATTCAGCGATGGTAATGCCATTGAATGTCTTGGGAAATGGTTAGAGATAGTCATTGCCTGGCACTTGTGTGGCATGATTGTTATTTGCCACTTATCAGCCCAAGCCTGAATATTTCCCAGGTCCTGCTACATATGGACATGGACTGCTTCAGTAGGTCTTTCCCTTTTGTGGGTTCCCTTACCACTGCCATAGACCCAGTCTAAAAGCTATGTCCTTCAGGACTCAGCCTTCTGAAAGAGGAATTTTCTCCTCATTTCAGTCTCAAAAGGAAGACCTCTTATTCTTAAAATGTGTTCCTTAGTTCTCATCTCCCCACTAGAGGAAACATTCTCCCAATATCCACACAATCAAATCCCCTTAGGATCTTAAATTTTTCAATAAGATCGCCTCTCATTCTTCTAAACTCCAATGCACATAGACCCAAACTGTTCAACCTTTCTTCATAACATTAGCCCCACATCCCAGGAATGGGTTGAGTAAACTTTGTCTGAGATGTTTCTAATGCAATTATACCCTTTTTTTGAGGAGCTGAAAGCGTAGTGGTATTGTCACTAGACTAGTAATCCAGAACCCCAAGCTATTCCTCTAAGGACATGGATTCAAATCCCACCATGGCAGTAGGTGAAATTTTAATTCAATTAATAAAAATCTAGAATTAAAAGCTGGTGTCATTAATGGTGATCATGAAATTATCATTGATTATTGTAAAAACCCATATGGTTCTCTAATGTCCTTCAGGGAAGGAAATATGTCATCCTTACCTGGTCTGGCCTCCATATTACTCCAGATCCACAGCAATGTGACTGAATCTTAATTGCACTTTGATATTATCTAATAAGGCACTCAATTCAAGGGCAATTAGGGATGGACAACAAATGCTGACCTTGCCAGTGACACACACATGAAAAAATAAAAACAATAAGGAGACTAAAACTATGCACAGTACTCTAGGTGTGGTCTCACCAAGACCCTGTACAGCTGCAGTAAAAGTTCACTATGTTTATATTTATATTTTATATGGAATATAAAAGCTATGTGCCTTACTAATCACTTGCTGTATCTGCATACTAGCTTTTTGTGATTCATCCCTCTGTACCACAGAGTTTTGCAATCTCTCGCCATTTAACTAGTATGCTGCTTTTCTATTCTATACAGAATTGCTGCAGATTTTCCAAACATTCACTTGCATCTATTAGGATTACTCCTTATTTCATCTGAGCAAAGCTGTTAAAACCTGCAGACAGCTGTTATGTTTATCAATTCAAGGAGCGTTGTATTTTGCATTCTTTTTTAAGGCATACTCAAAAAGTTTCCTTATCCTTCTTGGAGCCATGCTGAAACTGTATGAACCTTTGAACTTAATTTTGAATGAATGTCATTGCTTATCATTGAATTAGTATGCCTTTGAAATTGAGGCAGAGAAACAGCTTTAAAGAAAAAGAGCAAATTAGCTTCAGATTTTGACCTAAACCTTGCCATTTCTGATATGTACCATCAATTTGCATGAACGCAATCAGCTAAGAGTAACATTTGCATTTCTCCACAACAATTTTCTTCAAGTAGAAAAATGGTCAACTCTCCCATAGTGTCCTTGAAGAAATGGAAATAATAAATAGTTAAATATCTGTGATCATTTAAAACAATAGTAAATGCCACCTGAACACATACAAGAACTTATGCTTAGAACCTGCATTCAGGAAATGTCACACATCAATCGCTTTGACAACAACTTGGGCACTAATTGAGCAATCTGACTTCAACAGATCGCAAGAAATATTCTGGTGGAAATGGAAAATATTGTGATAACTTGGACTCTTCTGAGGGATACTCTTTCTACTCTGGGCCAAATTGCACCAATTTTTAAAAAATTCATTCATGGGATGTGGGCTTTGCTGGCTGGGCCAGCATTTATTGTCCATCCCTAGTTGCCCTTGAGAAGGTGGTGGTGAGCTGCCTTCTTGCTGCATCCATGTGGTGTAGGTACATCCACAGTGCTGTTAGGAAGGGAGTTCCAGGATTTTGACCCAGCGACAGTGAAGGAACAGCGATATATACCAGGTCAGTATGGTGATTGACTTAGAGCGGAACTTCCAATTGGTGGTGTTCCCTTCTATCTGCTGCCCTTATCCTTCTAGACAGTGGTGGTCATGGCTTTGGAAAGTGCTGTCAAAGGAGCCTGGTGAATTCCTATAGTGCATCTTGTAGATGGTACACACTGCTGCTACTGTGTGTCGGTGGTGGAAGGAGTGAATGTTTTTAGATGTGGTGCCAATCAAGTGGGCTGCTTTGTCCTGGACCGTGTCAAGCTTCTTGAGTGTTATGGGAGCTGCACTCACCCAGGCAAGGCCAGTACAATGGTACAATCTACCATTGTAGATAGTAGACAGGCCTTGGGGAGTCAGGAGGTGAGTTACTCATCACAGGATTCTTAGCCTGCGACCTGCTTTTGTAGCCACAGTTCAGTTTCTGGTCAATGGTAATCCTCAGGATGTTGACTGTGGGAGATTCAGTGATGATGATGCCATTGAACATCAAGGGGTGATGATTAGATTCTCTCTTGTTGGAGATAGTCATTGCCTGACATTTGTGTGGCATGAATGTTACTTGCCACTTGTCAGCCCAAGTCTGGATATTGTCCAAGTCTTGCTGCATTTGGACATGGACTGCTTCAGTATCTGAGGAGTTGCGAATGATGCTGAAAATTGTGCAATCATCAGCAAACATCCCCACTTTTGACCTTATGATGGAGGGAAAGTCATTGGTGAAGCACCTGAAGGTGATTGAGCCTAGGGTGCTACCCTGAAGCACACCTACAGTGATGTCCCGGCACTGAGGTCATTGATCACCAGCAACCAATCATCTTCCTTTGTGCTATGTATGACTCCAACCAGTGGAGCTATTCCCCCCTATTTCCCATTGACTCCAGTTTTGCTAAGACTCGTTCATGTCACATTTGGTCAAATGCTGTCTTAATGTCTAGGCAGTGACTTTCACCTCACCTCTTGAGTTCAGCTCTTTTCTCCCCATTTGGACCAAAGCTGTAAGATGCACAAACAGTGTGATGCATATGTGCATGGCATAATCTGAGCTGTATTTAAATGAAAATTGGAGATGTTTATAACAATAGTGGATATGGATCAAGGGAGGCACCCAGAGTCACTGATGCCATTGCTATAATTACTGCAGTCAGGACAAAGCAGCTTGACTGACACCCCATCCACCACCTTCAACATCCACTTCCTCCCTCACCGATGCACTGTGGCAGCATCTACAGGATGCATTGCAGCAACTCACCAAGGCTCCTTCGACAACACCTTCCAAACCCATGACCCCTACCACCCAGAAGGACCAGGGCGGTAGATGCATGAGAGCACCACTACCTGAATGTTCTCCTCCAAGCCAGACTACATCCTGACTTGGAAATATATCACTGTTCCTCCATTGTCATTGTTCAAAATCATGGAACTCCCTGCCAAATAGCACTATGGGTGTACCTACACCACATGGACTGCAGCAGTTCAAGAAGGCAGCTCACCACCACATTCTCAAGAGCAATTATGGGTGGCTAATAAAAATACTGGCCTAGCCAGTGACGCTCATTTCCCATGAAAGAATTTAAAAAAAAACTGATCCCTGGCAAGCCACATTTCCTTCAGTCCAAAAAACAACCATTCACCCCGTTCCCTTTTTCCTATCCCTTAGCCAACTTTATATCCATGTGGTCACTGTCCCTATTATTCCATGAGCTTTAACTTTCCTGGCAAACATATTTGTGGTATTTTATCAAACACCTTTTCAAAGTCCATGAACACAATGTCAACTGCATTACTCTCAACACTTTCAGTTCCCCCCATCAAAAAAGTCAATTAAGTTTGTGATCTTTCATCGGAACTGGAAAAAAATAGAGTTGTAACAGCTTTTAAGCAAGTACAGAGGGAGGGGAAGAGGCCAGAGGAGGAAAAAACAAAAGGGATGCCTCAGGATAGGGTGGAAGACAGAAAACAGTAAATGACAAACAGAATGATGGTGCAAGGTATAATGGATATTAATGGAAAAGTAAAGAAACAGAAGATGAATCTAGAGAGGTGTAAATGAGAAAAGCAGGCCAATTATTAACAGATGTTGTCCAAAAAGAAAAGAGCAGTGGTTAGGATCCAAGGTTGTTGACTCAATGTTGATTCCAGAAGGTGACAAAAGATTATGTGTTATTCTTTATACCTCCATTGAACTTCATAATTGGAACAGCGTAGGGCAGGCCTGCAGTCTACAACACAGTCACCCAATTTACATTTGGTCTCCCCATTGTACAGCTTTGTATCCAAATCATGTGCACTAAATTGAAAAAAAAAGTACATGTAAGTCGCTGTATCATCTGGTAGGAGTGTTGTGAGTCCTGGACTTTGGAAAGGGAAGTGGTAAAAGGGCAGGTGTGGCATCTCCTGTGCTTGCATGGGAAGGTGTTGTCGGTAATTGGAGTGATTGAGGAGTGGGCTGGAATGTTGCTGAGGGAATGGTCCTTTCAGAATGCTGAAAGAAGAGGGGATGGGAAGATATATTTAGTGGTGGGATCACACTGGAGGGAATAGAAATGGTAGAGGATGGTCCATTCAATTTAGACACTGGTAGCACAGAATGTGGGGACTCAGGTAACACCCTATCATGGTTCTAGGAAGGATCAGAAAGGGTGAGAGCAGAAGTATAGGAAATGAGATGGACACTGTCAAGGGCCCTGCCATCCATAATGAAGTGGAACCCTTGGTTGAGGAGAAAGCGATGCATATTGGAAGCAATGGCATGGAAAGTGGCATTGTCCAAACAGATACAACAGAGAAGGAGAAACCAGGAGAATGGAATTGCTTACAAGAAATGGGATGGGAGGAAGCCTTGTGAAGGGAGCTGTGGGAGTTTGGGGGCTTATATTGAATACTGGTCAATAACTTATCCCCAGAAATGGAGATAGAGAATTCAAGGAAGGGAAGAGTCAGAGATGGACCAAATGGAGGACAAGGGGTGGGTGAAAATTGGAAGCAAAGTCGACAACATTTTCCACTTTGGAGAGCGAGCAAGATGCTGTACTAATACAGCCTTCAATGTGCAAACAAAGATTAAAAAACCAAAAGAACTAGTAGGAGGAGCAGGTCATTTAGCCCCCTGAGCCTGCCCCGCCATTCTACAAGATCATGGCTCACCTTCTACCGCAACTCCACCTATCCGCATAATCACCAAACCTGTGTGTTGTGCTGTGTCAGAAAAAGAGATGAGGGTGCCCACCCGAGTATAAGCAAAGCACTGCCTTGTAGGAATTGATATTGCAGCTCACGAGGTGCTGCTTTGGCCTGCAATAGAGTGCTCCAGTTGGAGTTTGGTAAGAGATAGAGTTCATTGAGGAGGGAAGGAGAAATCCTTTTGTTTTCTACCTTTCCTGAGTAAGAAGAGTGGTGGTCTTGGTAAGTTGGACCTAGTGAGTATTCCTTCTGTCCTTAATATTCTCTAATCTAGAGGAATTAAAAGTAAAGGCAGTAGTTTAAGGGTAAGTCATGGCACGAAACCTCAGCCAAGAGGAATGCTCCTCCTGTGTGATGTGCAAAGTCAGGGACACTACCAGTGTCTATGGCAACCATGTGTGCAGGAAGTGTCTCCAGCTGCAGTTGCTCGAAATCTGAGTTTTGGAGCTGGAGCTATGACTGGAGTCACTGTGGAGCATCCGCAAGGATAAGATCTTCATGGATAGTACATACAGCGAGCAGGTAAAGAGTGAACAGGCAGAAGGGAAATAGGTGACCGTCAGACAAAGTAAAAGCACGAGGCAGGTAGTGCAGGAGTCCCCTGGGTCCATCTCCCTCTCCAACAGATTTTCTATTTTGGATACTGCTGGGGGAGATGGTTTCTCAGGGGAATGCAGCAAGATCCAAGCCCATGGCACCACGAGTGGCTCAGCTGCACTTGAGGTGGGGTGGGGTGGGGGGGGGGGAGGAAAAAGAGTGGAAGAGCAATCATGATAGGGATTCTATCATGAGGGGAACAGATAGATGCTTCTACAGCTGCAGATGCCAGGGACAAGGATGTCACTGAACAGCTACAGGACATTCTGAAGGGGGATGGTGAACGCAGAGTCCATGGTCCATATTGGTACTAACGACATAGGTAAAAAGAGGGAAGAGGTCCTGAAAGCAGAATGTAGGGAGCTAGGAAATAAATTAAAAAGCAGAACCTCAAAGGTAGTAATCTCAGGATTACTCCTAGTATTACATTCTAGTGAGATCAGGAATAGGAGAATAGAAATGATGAATGCGTGTCTGGAAAGATGGTGTAGGAGGGAGGGATTTAGACTCCTGAGGCATTTGGGACCAATTCTGGGGAAAATAGGACCTGTACAAGCTGGACTGGTTGCATCCCAGTAGGAGCAGGACCAATATCCTCACAAGGGTATTCGCTAGTACTGTGGGGGAAGGTTTAAACTAGTCTGGCAGGGGGATGTGAAATTGGGCAGGTAGACACGAGAGGGAAAGAAAGGTAGGAATGAAAGACCGATAAGTAGAAAGCAAAAGTGGAAGGCAGAGGAAACAGGGGCTAGCAGCAAACGAGGTCCTAGTACAACAGAAGATGTGTAAAAATGTTAAAAAGACAAGCCTAAAGGCACTGTATCTGAATGCCTGGAGCATTCGCAATAAGGTAGGTGACAGCACAAATAGACGGGTACAATATTATTGCAATTATGGAGGCATGGCTGCAGGGTGACCAAGGCTGGGAATTGAATATCCAAGGGTACTCGATATTTAGGATGGATGAGGAAAAAAGAAAAAGAGGTGGTGTGACTTTGTTTGTTAAGGATGAAATCAGTGTGATTGTATCATAGGATATTGGCTCAGAAAATCTAGTGTAGAATCAGTCTTGGTGGAGCTAAGGAGCAACAAGGGGTGGAAAACATTGGTGGGAGTTGTCTATAGGCCTCTAAACAGTACTGGTAAGATAGGGGACTGTATTAAAAAGAGAATTAGGGATGCATGTAACAGAGGTACTAAAGTAATCATGGGTGACTTTAATCTACACATAGACTGGACAAACCAAATTAGCAATAATACTGTGGCGGATGGATTCCTGGAGTATGTACGAGATGGTTTTTTTAGACCAGTATGTCGAGGAACCGACTAGGGAACAGGCTATCCTGACTTGGTATTGCGCAATGAGAAAGGATCAACTAATAATCTTGTTATGTGGTATCTTTTACAGAACAGTGACCATAACGTGATAAAATTCTTCATTACGATGGAAAGTGAAGTAGTCCGATCTGAAACTAGGGCCCTAAATCTAAACAAAGGAAACTACGAAGGTAGTTGGCTAAGATAGATTGGGGAACTTGATTAAAAGGCATGATGGTGCATAGACAATGTTTAATACTTAAGGAAAGAATGTATGCATTGCCACAGTTATATATTATTTTCTGGTGCAAAAACACAATGGGAAAAGCAGCCCCACCACGGCTAATAAAAGATATTAAGGATAGTATTAGATCCAAAGAGGAGTCATATAAAGTTGCTAGAAAAAGTACCAAGCCTGTGGATTGGGAGCAGTTTAGAATTCAGCAACGAAGGACCAAGAGGTTGATTATGAGAGGAAAAATAAAGTATGAGAGTAAACTTGCAAGAAACATAAAAGTGGACTGTAAAAGCTTCTATAAGTATGTAAAAAGAAAATGATTAGTGAAGACAAACGTAGGTCCCTCACAGTCAAAAAAAGGGAGAAATTATAATAGAAAACAAAGAAATGGCAGAGTAATTAAACAGCTTCTTTAGCTCTGTCTTCACGGAGGAAGACACAAATGACTTCCCAGAAATACTAGGGAACCAAGGGTCTAGTGAGAAGGAGGAATTGAAGGAAATTAGTATTACTAAAACAATATTGCTGGAGAAATTAATGGGACTGAAAGCCAATAAACCCCAGGACCTGATAATTTACATCCAAGGGCACTAAAGGAGGTGGCCGTGGAAATAATGGATGTGTTAGTTGTCATCTTCCAACATTCTTAGATTTTGGAGCAGTCCCGTCAGATTGGAGGGTTGCAAATGTAACCCCACTATTTAAAAAAGGAGGGAGGGAGAAAACAGTGAATTACTGGTTAGTCTAACATCAGGAGTAGGGAAAATGCTTGAGTCTATTATAAAGGATGTGATAACAGGACACTTAGAAAATATCAACGAGATTAGACAAAGTCAACATGGATTTATGAAAGGCAAATCATGTTTAACAAACCCACTGGAGTTTTTTGAGAATGTAACTAGCAGAATAGTTAAGGGAGAACCAGTGGACGTGGTGTATCTGGGTTTTCAGAAAGCTTTTGATTAAGTCCCACATAAGAGGTTAGTGTGTAAAATTTAATCACATGGGGTTGGGGATAATATATTAGAATGGATTGGGAATTGATTAGCAGACAGGAAACAGAGAGTAGGAATAAACGGAGTGGCAGGCAGTGACTAGTGGGGTACTGCAGGGATCAGTGGTTGTGCCCCAGCTATTCACAATATATATCAATGATTTGGATGAGAGAACCAAATGTAATATTTTCAAGTTTGCTGACAACACCGGCTCAAAGGACCAAATGACCTACTCCTATTTTCTATGTTTCTATATTTCTCTGTAAATATGCTCAGTGACTTGGCCTCTACAATCTTCTGTGGCAGAGAACTTCATAGGTTTACCACCCTCTGAGTGAAGAAATTTCTCCTGGTTTTGGTCCTAAATGGTCTATCCTGTATCCTTGTGACCCCTTGTTCTAGAAACCCCCCCCCCACCAACACCACCCCCCCCCCCCATTAAATTTAAGAAGGAAATAGATTTCTGGACTCTAAAGGTGTCAAGGGGTGTGGGGAGAATGTGGGAGTACGGCGTTGAGATAAAGGATCAGCCATGATCATATTGAATGGTGGAGCAGGCTCGAAGAACCTAATGACCTACTCCTGCTCCTTTTTTCTATGTTTCTATGGTAGTTGCCAAATAAACGCACAGAAAAATATATCTGGACTTTAGTAGCACATTGGAGTTTTTATTCAGGATTAGAATCCTGAAACAAACTTGCAAGGTCAGAAAGGTGACAACAATTTGGAGGTTTGAAATGGTAGTGTGCTGTGAGAAATGGACTTGAGGAAAATCCTTCAGATTGATTTGAGTCAGTGCTGTGGTGCATAGCTTTGATAAATTCTGGCCAGTGGTGCAAGAAAAAGGAATTGTTCAGCCAGGATTGTGAAATAGCGACAGAAGGGAAAGCTAAGAAGCTGTAGAAAGGAACAGTCCACTTTCAAGGGAGAATTGATTGCATATGTGTTAACATTAAAAAAAAATCAGCTAACACTGACCACAAGTTTTATGAATAGTGGCACAGCCCCAGAAAAGCTGACCGTCCAAAAACAGCCATGAATATTTGTCTTACTATAAGTCTTGATAAAGAGGAGTTTTGATACAGAAACAGGGAGAAATTGTTTGCAATGGTAGAAAGGCCAGTAATTAGAGGGCACAGATAAATAATTGCCAAAAGAACCAGAGGTTTATGAAGAGAATTTTTTGATGCAGCAACTTGTAATGATATGGAACACAATGCCTGAGAGGGTGTTAGAAGCAAATTCAATGGTAAATTTCAAAAGACATTTGTATCAGTACTTGAAGATGAAAGATTTATAGGGCTATGAGAAAAGAGCAGGGGAGTGGAACTTATTGGCACAAGCAAAATGGGCTGAATGGCCTCTTTGCTGTATAATTCTATATTAATAATGGTGCTGAGTGAAAGAGTGTGCCAGCTGATCAGGCAGTTCTTCCATTGGGAGGTCTGGCACAATTTGAGGGCAGGGCCTCATTACTATGGCCTGAATTTGCCCGTCAGCGATTTGGGGGCGGGGCCGGCTTGCCGACGGGAAAATGGCGCGGAATGACATCGGGAGGAATCCCCAACGTCATCCCCATCCCTTTAAATTTTTAGGGACACGGGCGGACAGCGAAATCAGCTGTCTGCCCGCCGACCTGTCAATGGCCAATTGAGGCCATTGACCAGGATAATTAAGATAATTAAAGACCCTGCCCATCCAACCTTAAGGCTGGCAGGCAGGCCAGGAGCCCTAACGGGCTCCAGATTATTCATGAAACGTCATCCACTGGCAGGATAAAGTTTCATGTCTGTTTTTAAAAAGTGTAATAAAGTTTATGTCCTTTTTATTAACATGTCCCATCTCGTGTGACATTGTCACATGAGGGGGACATGTTAATAATTTTTTAATTTTTCTATTTTTAAAGTTTTTTGCACTGTCAGTAATCTCCCTGAGACAGCACTTTGTCTCAGGGAGCAGTGCGCTCTTTCACGCACATGCGCAAAAGAACGCACTTTGACAGATGGGGAACCCTTCCACCTCCCCACCCCCTCCCCCCCTCCCCACCGCACAGGAAGCGTATAGCGCTAAAAACAAAAAAACTGCGGATGCTGGAAATCCAAAACAAAAACAGAATTACCTGGAAAAACTCAGCAGGTCTGGCAGCATCGGCGGAGAAGAAAAGAGTTGACGTTTCGAGTCCTCATGACCCTTCGACAGAACTTGAGTTCGAGTCCAGGAAAGAGCTGAAATATAAGCTGGTTTAAGGTGTGTGTGTGGGGGGCGGAGAGATAGAGAGACAGAGAGGTGGAGGGGGTTGGTGTGGTTGTAGCGACAAACAAGCAGTGATAGAAGCAGATCATCAAAAGATGTCAACAACAATAGTACAATAGAACACATAGGTGTTAAAGTTAAAGTTGGTGATATTATCTAAACGAATGTGCTAATTAAGAATGGATGGTAGGGCACTCAAGGTATAGCTCTAGTGGTTTTTTTTTATTTTATATAATGGAAATAGGTGGGAAAAGGAAAATCTTTATAATTTATTGGGAAAAAAAAAAGGGGGAAACAGAAAGGGGGTGGGGATGGGGGAGGGGACTCACGACCTAAAGTTGTTGAATTCAATATTCAGTCCGGAAGGCTGTAAAGTCCCTAGTCGGAAGATGAGGTGTTGTTCCTCCAGTTTGCGTTGGGCTTCACTGGAACAATGCAGCAAGCCAAGGACAGACATGTGGGCAAGAGAGCAGGGTGGAGTGTTAAAATGGCAAGCGACAGGGAGGTTTGGGTCATTCTTGCGGACAGACCGCAGGTGTTCTGCAAAGCGGTCGCCCAGTTTACGTTTGGTCTCTCCAATGTAGAGGAGACCACATTGGGAGCAACGAATGCAGTAGACTAAGTTGGGGGAAATGCAAGTGAAATGCTGCTTCACTTGAAAGGAGTGTTTGGGTCCTTGGACGGTGAGGAGAGAGGAAGTGAAGGGGCAGGTGTTGCATCTTTTGCGTGGGCATGGGGTGGTGCCATAGGAGGGGGTTGAGGAGTAGGGGGTGATGGAGGAGTGGACCAGGGTGTCCCGGAGGGAGCGATCCCTACGGAATGCCGATAAGGGGGGTGAAGGGAAGATGTGTTTGGTAGTGGCATCATGCTGGAGTTGGCGGAAATGGCGGAGGATGATCCTTTGAATGCGGAGGCTGGTGGGGTGATAAGTGAGGACAAGGGGGACCCTATCATGTTTCTGGGAGGGAGGAGAAGGAGTGAGGGCGGATGCGCGGGAGATGGGCCGGACACGGTTGAGGGCCCTGTCAACGACCGTGGGTGGAAAACCTCGGTTAAGGAAGAAGGAGGACATGTCAGAGGAACTGTTTTTGAATGTAGCATCATCGGAACAGATGCGACGGAGGCGAAGGAACTGAGAGAATGGGATGGAGTCCTTACAGGAAGTGGGGTGTGAGGAGCTGTAGTCGAGATAGCTGTGGGTGTCGGTGGGTTTGTAATGGATATTGGTGGACAGTCTATCACCAGAGATTGAGACAGAGAGGTCAAGGAAGGGAAGGGAAGTGTCAGAGATGGACCACGTGAAAATGATGGAGGGGTGGAGATTGGAAGCAAAATTAATAAATTTTTCCAAGTCCTGACGAGAGCATGAAGCAGCACCGAAATAATCATCGATGTACCGGAGAAAGAGTTGTGGAAGGGGGCCGGAGTAGGACTGCAACAAGGAATGTTCCACATACCCCATAAAGAGACAAGCATAGCTGGGTCTGAGGGCCCTTAGCTTCTTCCTCGAACAGAGGCCCGAACAATCCCCATCCACCACTACTCTCCTCCGTCTGGCTGAACTTGTTCTCACGCTGAACAATTTCTCCTTCAACTCCTCTCACTTCCTCCAAATAAAAGGTGTGGCTATGGGTACCCGCATGGGCCCCAGCTATGCCTGTCTCTTTATGGGGTATGTGGAACATTCCTTGTTGCAGTCCTACTCCGGCCCCCTTCCACAACTCTTTCTCCGGTACATCGATGATTATTTCGGTGCTGCTTCATGCTCTCGTCAGGACTTGGATAAATTTATTAATTTTGCTTCCAATCTCCACCCCTCCATCATTTTCACGTGGTCCATCTCTGACACTTCCCTTCCCTTCCTTGACCTCTCTGTCTCAATCTCTGGTGATAGACTGTCCACCAATATCCATTACAAACCCACCGACACCCACAGCTATCTCGACTACAGCTCCTCACACCCCACTTCCTGTAAGGACTCCATCCCATTCTCTCAGTTCCTTCGCCTCCGTCGCATCTGTTCCGATGATGCTACATTCAAAAACAGTTCCTCTGACATGTCCTCCTTCTTCCTTAACCGAGGTTTTCCACCCACGGTCGTTGACAGGGCCCTCAACCGTGTCCGGCCCATCTCCCGCGCATCCGCCCTCACTCCTTCTCCTCCCTCCCAGAAACATGATAGGGTCCCCCTTGTCCTCACTTATCACCCCACCAGCCTCCGCATTCAAAGGATCATCCTCCGCCATTTCCGCCAACTCCAGCATGATGCCACTACCAAACACATCTTCCCTTCACCCCCCTTATCGGCATTCCGTAGGGATCGCTCCCTCCGGGACACCCTGGTCCACTCCTCCATCACCCCCTACTCCTCAACCCCCTCCTATGGCACAACCCCTTGCCCACGCAAAAGATGCAACACCTGCCCCTTCACTTCCTCTCTCCTCACCGTCCAAGGACCCAAACACTCCTTTCAAGTGAAGCAGCATTTCACTTGCATTTCCCCCAACTTAGTCTACTGCATTCGTTGCTCCCAATGTGGTCTCCTCTACATTGGAGAGACCAAACGTAAACTGGGCGACCGCTTTGCAGAACACCTGCGGTCTGTCCGCAAGAATGACCCAAACCTCCCTGTCGCTTGCCATTTTAACACTCCACCCTGCTCTCTTGCCCACATGTCTGTCCTTGGCTTGCTGCATTGTTCCAGTGAAGCCCAACGCAAACTGGAGGAACAACACCTCATCTTCCGACTAGGGACTTTACAGCCTTCCGGACTGAATATTGAATTCAACAACTTTAGGTCGTGAGTCCCCTCCCCCATCCCCACCCCCTTTCTGTTTCCCCCTTCTTTTTTTTTTCCCAATAAATTATAAAGATTTTCCTTTTCCCACCTATTTCCATTATATAAAATAAAAAAAAACCCACTAGAGCTATACCTTGAGTGCCCTACCATCCATTCTTAATTAGCACATTCGTTTAGATAATATCACCAACTTTAACTTTAACACCTATGTGTTCTATTGTACTATTGTTGTTGACATCTTTTGATGATCTGCTTCTATCACTGCTTGTTTGTCGCTACAACCACACCAACCCCCTCCACCTCTCTGTCTCTCTATCTCTCCGCCCCCCACACACACACCTTAAACCAGCTTATATTTCAGCTCTTTCCTGGACTCGAACTCAAGTTCTGTCGAAGGGTCATGAGGACTCGAAACGTCAACTCTTTTCTTCTCCGCCGATGCTGCCAGACCTGCTGAGTTTTTCCAGGTAATTCTGTTTTTGTTGAAGCGTATAGCGCTTCCTGTCGAGCAGGCCGCTGGGCGAGCCTTAATTAGCCCGCCCACTCAAAATGGCGGCAGGCCCTGTTTAGGTGGCGTGGTTCAGTTGTTCACCCGCCGCTGAGCCGGTGGGGCCCACACGCCCACCAAGGGCAAAATTCTGCCCTGTGTTACCAATGAGCTTTAGGCATAAACTGGGCATCCTGCTGCTGCTCCATAACAGGCAGATTGGAGGTTGCCCAGCCATCATGAAGGTAGGTCCAGGGAGGAACTGTGATCATGGCATCAGTGGCTCATGTTAATCTTGTGCAGGAACACTGTTCCTCTTTGCCGGTAATTTTAAAATGTAGTTTTAACACATATCTTTTTGACCTTCTCGTGCTTTACCGAGGTTTTACTGTGAGAAGTCTCTATGTCATAGGACACCAGTTTGCATAAATTAATAAGGCTCCAGTCTGATTCAAGACAATGATGTTTAATGCAGAAAGAGGAGAAGTACTCCTGGAAATCTTAGCTTCACATTTGGGTAAATAAGTCTGAAAATAAAAATGAGGAATTGAGGAAAACACGCAATTGGTCATTCAGCATCCAAAAAGGGAAAAATAGATTCATGTTTAGGATGGGAAGTTTAATATATGCTTATTTTCTGAACTTAATTGTGAATTCATTAATGACTGGCTTCATTCACTCTTTCATTCAGTCGAGCATTTCAAGTAAAAATAATGGCAGCAAGTAATTTAAAATTAGATACTGCTGTCTTGTGCATCATGGCTGTAATGGACAGGAGAGAATAAAATGATGCACTTCAGCCTTGTGGAATGCAGAGTCTCAACCTTCAGAATAGCGTAGAACTGTCATCACACCTAAATCTTCCTGGCTGTCATTCATTGTGCAGTAGAAAGAGCAGAACCAGACAGTGGACTTGAACAAGAGTAGAGCAATAAGATCAATATTGCATTCATCATGTATTTTTTACATCTCTTACCAAATAAATTGAGGTTGTGGCAGTATTCATGAACTGTCAATATATATTGAAATTGAAGGCATTTTCCTTCTCTTTGGTGTGTGGTGACATGCATTTTAAGTATTCTATTGCATATAAGATGAATGTACCATGAAAATGTACACCAGCTGCTGAATTTATTTTGCAATCCAAATGAAACTAGTAACATTGCAAGAAACTCACATCCTTTGAAATCAAGAGCTGCACAACATACAGGACAAAAAAATCCCACCCAACATGAAGGAGACCATCCATCATCATTACAGTAAAGTCCCACCGTTCGTGGAGGTTACGTTCCTGCAAAACATCGCAAATGATGAAATCATGAACGACAAACATGCTTTGCAATGGGAGTTATTAGATAGGTTCCAGCAATGCAAGGGCAGCATTGGTTTGACCAGTTACTGTACAGCAAATTGTGGTATGCGCCAGACAGGCGGAGACTCTCAGCTCAATGTTGTAATAAAAGAATTCAACTAGAGACTCATCTGCTCCTTTAACATCCAAGACATGGATTGAAAATTTTAAAAAGAGACAGCCCTTGTTTAAGAAAAATGCGAATCACCTCAAAACTGGCAGACAAGATTTTTACAGCAAAAGACAAATAAATCAGTGAACAGAGCCATTATTGCAGCTCTGGCTCAAGAGATTCAGACATTCCCAGGTTAATTGCTCCTTTCGGGTTGCACTTAGCTGCAACCATTCCAGGCATTGATTCTCACTCCTGTTGGAAAGGCGCTTAAAAACACAGAGGATGGAATCGAACGGTCCCGTTGGCGGTGGGCGTCAGGGTGGTCAGGGAGTGGGCGTGAGGGGCAGAAATTGGTTTCACGCTAGCATGAAATCACAGCGGAATCATCCATGGCAGAACGCCAATCCTGCTCGAGGCCAGTGTGAGCCTGATTTGCACCCCATTAATGCAAAGTAAGGCTCGACCAGAAGCATCCCTCCCAATTTACCGTTACGCTGGCAGGAAAACACCAGCCCAGAACACACCTGGACAAGTGTGACGTGCAGGAGTCAGACTTACAGTTACAGCCCTGATCAGATCATGGACATCCGAGGAGAAGATAATGCTGGAACCCTACAGTTACCAGAGGAACACTTGCATTGCATGATCCTCATGGACATGGCTCCATTTTTGGAAGGTGGGAGGTCTGCTTTGATGCTTCAGGTCTGTTTCAGGACATTATGGTCTTAGCTATGGGCTGCTACAGATGATTGGCGGAGTGGTGGCATGGGTGGGGGAGGGGAGAGGAAGGTCTAGCTGTGAATGGGAGAGGAAGGTGTATTGTTGGGTGTGGGAGTGGAAGATCTAGCTGAGAGTGGAAGAGCAAGGTGTACCAGAGGGATGTGAGGTTAGTAAGGGGGTGGAGAAGAAGGACTTGGGCAGATTAAGTTAGGAAGGGAGGGATGAAGGTGTCATGGCAGGTGAGGCTGGGAAGGGGAAGGAGGGTGTCCGGAGGAGGAGGGAGAATGGGGGAGGAGGGGGTAATGCAGGAGAATGCTGCAAGTGGGAGGTAGGTGTAATGGGGGAGGAAGGTGTAAGGGAGGGAGTTCAGAGGAAGGAAGCTGTCCAGGGAGAGGAGGAAGGGTGGAGGAATAAGGGTGGAGGAGGGAGTAAGAGTGAAGGAATAAAGATGGAAGAGTGAGTAAGGGGGAGCAATGCCAAGAGGAACATGCAAGGGAGAGGTCTGTGGAGTCAATGACTGCCTCCTGGGGAGTGAAATGAGGGTGGGCATGGTAGAACAGAAGAGTAAGTGTGAGCGGGAGCACAGGGAGTTGGTAGGGTGGGAGGCTGAGGGTATATCAGTAATTGTAGAAGTGACGGTGAAGGTAGTTGGTGAGGACTTGGAGGCAGGCAGGGATCCATGGGGGTGCAAAAGAAGAGGTCGGGAAGATCAATATTGATGGGGGTGGGATTCTCTGGAAGGTAGGGAAGATACATGTTCACCTCGACATCCTGTAATGACAAGCATGCAGGTTGGTGAAGTGTTGGTGGGAAGGTGGAAGGTGATGTCAGGGGCATCCACAGTGATGGGGGAAAGGACATGGGTGACTGGGGGAGGGGAAAGGATGGGGAAGCTGATAAGATATTTGCCCAAGACCATGGTTGTCGAAATTGAAAGCGAGCAGAGCCTCATGTTGGACAGGCACAGGTGATCCTTGGGAGTGGGTGGGAGGAGATGCAGGTCAATTCAGATGGGCAACTGAAAAAGCATCCCCAGCTGGCAGCGTTGAAAATGCTTGAGACCTTAAGATGAATGTGATAGCTGAAGGCATTGTGTGCATGGGAGAGTGCGGTGGGGGGGAGGTGGGCAGGGTTGGATGCAGTGGGAGGACTCCTGAAGCCTATGACAACATTATACATTATTCAATGAAAGTAAATTTGTTTGCAGATTATAAAGTGACAAATGTGTCCACCCATGCAACCACTAGTGATCAGAATTTATTGACTTTTCTAGGCCTATCACTTCTTCTAGGTGCTGCCCTGACATCCGCAGCAGGGGTGGAGACAGACTGTGCAATGGTTGGCTCTGTTACCTCTGATAGCTTCGACATCTATCCCCTAGAAAGTCGAGGCTCTGGGGGCCCCGGCTTTCTTTGGCTGTCCTCCTGTGGGCCAGCTGCTCCCTCTGCGCTGACTGAGGATGAGGTTAATGGGTCACAGGCAAAGGGGACTAAGAGGGAGTGGACAGCCTCTGAGATTCCTGAGTGGATGACCCAAGGGTGTCCAGCTGCTGCTACTCCTCCTTTCGGGTGCCTGAGGGCCCCGGCCTGATTCCTTGAGGGGAAGGAGCACCTGGAGGGATGTCAAAGTGCCCTGTTTCTTTTTCACATTGCCACTGCAAGAACTCACCCATGGCTACCGCGATAGAGTGCAGATCCTCACGCGTAGCTGTTTTCTGCTGGACTCGGGTCTCCACGGCATCCGGAATCCTTCCCATGGAGGTCTCCATTGTGTACATGTGGGCATTACTTCATCAGAGGGCAGGCGAACACACTCCTCTGACTTGCATGCTGCTCAATGTCCACGACAAAACTAATGAAAGGAATCCACTTCCAGAGAATTTGACATCATCTGTTTACGTGCTGACTTCTCTGCTCTGTCATTGCTAATGGAATAAATTTCATTTAGAATAAAGTGTCTTTAATGAGAGAGGGGAAAGAAAATGTGGATAAGTGAACAATTGCTCACACAATGGGTGATCTGGTGTGCAATGATTTTAGCATGGGTAAGCGAATACATAAACAAGGAAGTCATGAAAGCCAATATTTATGCTAAAGGAAAAACAAACTTTGCATAAAAATTTTAATAGCTAGCATATATTTAATGGAACATCATGGTGGAAGCTGCTTAAAACACCGCTGTAAAGTGGATTTATCTTAAAATGCACTTATAAACCTGCACATTCATTTCTAGAACTCTGCTTCTAATCTAACAAGATTGTTTGATAAACAATTAGTGTTCAATCTGGCTTTAACTGAGGAAAATTGTCTATAATTCAGCATAGCTTAGCATTAAATTTCCAGTTGCACTAGAGATAAAAGGATATGCATGCTAGAAAAAGTTACTGATGCAGTCGAGCTTGTTCTCAGAATGGAGACACTCTGCTGGAGCAGAGGGAGATTTTCTTTGCATCAAGCTGCATTCAATCTGATAAGGGGCGTTGTGATTAGGTGCAGAAAATGTAAAAGTGCTCCATTTCGATGGTAATTATGATTTTATCTAAATGTGTAGTATACCTTTAAGGAGAATGTTATAAAGGAAGATCTTGTGTAAGCAATAGAAGAGTAGCACGGGTCACCACTGTAGTCAGTAGCTGTAGATAGTGGTCAGTCGTATGGAGGTAGGGTTTGAAGTGAAAGCACACATGTAGTTGCTGTTGAGTACCTTTGTAAGTAAACATAATGTTTTCCACCAAAGAAGTGTCTGCTGGTCAACCTGCATCCTTTCTGAAGGCAGCAGGAGGAAAAATGATGGTAGGAAGACATGGGAAGGCTGTCTCCCCATCCCCTTCCCACCCCAATCTCAGACTCTTCTCCATAGGTGATATTAGAGGCTATAAGGGTCAGAAATGAAATCCTATTTCCTAAGAAAGGTAGAAAGAGGCCAGACAACCAAACTAAGCAGGCATGGACGGAGGCATGAGAAGTGGTAAGCAGCAGGTATGTAATTCCTTGCAGCTGGATATACTGCCAGAGGAGGTTTAATTGCTGAATAAGGTCAGGAATGGTGAGTGGCAAAACACTTACAGGTGCAAACTCCCACACTCTGACTTCCCCAGCATTCTCCTGTACAACACTCCTCAGATCAATATACTTCCCAGCTCCACTCATTCCTCTTTCTTTCACATCACCATATGAGCATCCAACTTATCATCTTATGAACATCTAGCATCCATACCTTACAGTCCTCCACAAGTGCTGTCGTTCCATCATCTCCACAAAGTTCACTCTAATACTCATAACTCTCTGCTTCCTCTCACTGCAGGAGAAGAGCATGGACAACTTCAGGGAGAGGCAGAGAACCAAGGGTGGACCTGCAGTCACAATGACTGCTGCAGACACACAAGCTTTAAAAATTTACAGGGCACATGGGTGTAGGCAATGGAGAGAGGTTGTCTCTCACATATCTAATGAAAGCCGATTGAATGAATGTTAACACTAATTGAAATGTCATATGCACAGTGTTGAGTTTTAACCCTTTATGCATGTGAACAATAATTCTTGTGTTTTATCTCCCACAGAACCTTCATGGGTGACAGGGGAGCAGCAGCAGCAGGAGTTCTTAGAGGAGGGTAAGCACACTGAGGATACATCATCAGATTATTCATGTGTACCTTCCACCAGTGCAAATGCACAAACCTCAGTGTGTACTGCGTTAGAGATAGCTAGGTGGTCAGATGATGAGGTGCACATCACAAGTGAGCAGGAGCAGGTGCTAGAGACAGGCACAGCAGTGGGGAGTTCCTGTTGGAGGACAGAGGATACTCCAAGTTTTGTTCAGCTAAATGAAGATGCTGAGCCTCAGGGGTCATCCATGAAAAGGGAACTTTCTCAGTAGCAAAGGGAAGATTTTGTGCTTCAGTCAGCATTTCCAGAGGTAGTGCCTGCCCTTGGAGAGAGATTGGAGGAGTTCATCTCTACCCTGAGTGCCATGGTATGTCAGGCATTTGTGCTGATTTCCACTTCCATAGTAAGAATAGCCGCCTGCATGGAGACTCAGATGTTGCAGGCCACCAAATGCATGCTGGCTCAGATCAGTGGTCTGCATACTCAGTCTGTCACTTTACAGAATGGGGGAAAGCCTCACTTTGGCTATTCATCGCCTCTGAAATCCAGCAAAGTGCTCCCCAGCTCTTGGCAAGCAGGGAATTGCAGGTGGGCCAGCACCAGAGAGGGAAGGTAGAGAAAGGGCACATGGAAACAAGGACTTTTTTCAAGGTGCTCCCACTTCTCATCCCTTGCACCCCCCACCCCCCTCCACCTCCATCTCAGTCAATACCTTACATGTTGCCTGCAACTCACAGGTGCAGGTGAGGCAGTCTTTGGTGGGACTCTCACGGACTCCAGAACTCAAAGGAAGTCCACCATGGGTATCTCCTCCTCTTCTTTCTCTGCTCCCTCCTCATCCTCAGATGCCAATTAGTACCTTCTGCAGTTCCATTCCCCTCTTCTTATGGCACAGCAGATGGTAAATGCTGAGCTGCTCAAATCCCAGAGGGAAATTTGAAACAGCTTCCACAATTTTTTTGCAATTTGTATTTTTATTTAAAAATGCATGCCTTGAATTCAGTAGTAATAAGTCCACTAAGCCTTAGAGGTTTTTTATAAAACTAAATTAAACAGTTATTAATAAAATAAATGATTTTAAACACATACGTAGATCTCACAGATTACTACTATGATTACTCGTAAACCGCTAATTAATCTAGCTCCCAGTTATACCCCCATTAAAGCAACAAGAAAAAAATAGATTTCAGCAGACCCAGGCAAAGAATACAATAACCTGGACAGTGATATTCAAAGTGAATTCTGTTAGATTCGGTTCCTGGAGACAGCAGCTTGGTACATCGAGGCTGGAGGCTTTTCACATTTGTTGGATCTTAGAATGCCCTCTTCTTACACATCACCTCATCTCCCTTATACAGGTTTCTCCCTTTTTAATGTAAATCCCATTGTCCCAATATGTCTTTGCAACTTTACTTTTTCCAAAATGTAAATCTTTCACAGCACTAATATTACCAATAATCTATGGGAAAAAATAAACACACTGTTTGGCTTAGCCTCTGTTGGCTAGGTGTAACACCTTTCCATCTCTTTGAAATTCCCTACTTGGGCTTATCTAAAAATGCAAATGTCCTTCACACCTCCCACTCTAAACCTTGAATCATGTTTATGTGTTTAGCATTTCAAACCTAGTTTCCCTTTTGATACATCAAAGCAGCCAGACTTGCTGTCTGCAATTCAATTAAAACCCACACACACACCTACACACAGAGAAACTAATCCAAACCCCACTAATAACCTACCTTTACAATAAATTTTCATAATATTATAGTAATTACTATATTTTCATAACACCGCCCTCCTTACTGAAAAATGAACCATCGTAATTTAAAAAGATGGCTTCATTTTCTTAACCCATTTTACATTACTTCTTATACTTATCTATATACTCACGCTTTTACATTACCAGATGCATGCACTAACATAGCAATATATATACTACTCCTTGGTATCAACAGAAATCATAATAGTCCAGTATCCAGGTTTTTAAATGTCCAATTTTCCCTTTTCAGCTTCAAATTCTTGCCAATGCATCTGCAATCAGATTTTCTTGACCAGCCACATGAATAATCTATAGATTAAATGGTTGCAGTAATAAACTATATCTGAATAACCTTGTACTTTTGTCTCAAAATTTGTCCAGAAACTTTAAAGGATTGTGGTCTGTATAAACAATTGTTTCTGACAAATTGTTTGCCACATAAACCTCAAAACGCTGCAAAGCTAATAACGGACCCAGAGTCTCTTTTTCAATTGTTGAATATCTTCTCTGTGGTACATTCAACTTCTGTGACAAATACCCTATCGGTTTTTCACTACATGCAAGCGATATAGGCATTGGGGTGGTATGGTTACGTCAATGGCCAACTTAAATTGCTTGGCATAATTGGATACTGCCAAAACTGGTGCCATAGTCAACACAGTTTTCAAACTATCAAGTGCCTCCTGATACTTCTGTGTCCACTGAAACATTGTGTTCTTTTTTAATAGTTCAGTCAATGGAGCAACCACATTGCTAAAATTTGGTACAAATTTCTGGTAAAACCCAGACATGCCCAGAAATCTCAAAACTTATCATTTTGTCATCTGCACGGGGAAATCCACGAAAACTTTGACTTTCACATCTCTCGGAGCCACCTTACCATATCCAATGGTATGGCCTAGATATGTAACTTGCGCTTTTGCAAATTCACTTTTAGCCAAGTTCATCACCAAATTACCTTCTTGTAATTGATTAAATAATTCTTCCAGGTGTTGTAAAAGCTCCTCCCACATTTGATTGAAAACTATCAGGATGTGAATATAAACAGCACAATTGCTCAATCCTGCAATTATTTTATTTGCCATTCTTTGAATGTTGCAGGTGCATTTTTTTGTACCAAATGACATGACTTTAAACTGATATAATCCATCTGGTGTCACAAAAGCTGATACCTCCTTTGCTCTCTCCAATAATGGTACTTGCTAATATCCTCTTAGCAAGTCAATCTTTGTTATAAATTTTGATTGTCCTACTTTCTCAAATACTTTCTTCCAACCATTGTATAGGATATGAAAAGGCTTTTGTCACCACATTCACCTTTCGATAGTCCATAAACAGTCTTTGTGTTCCATTCAGTTTTGGTACATGTACAATAGGCGAATTCCATTTACTGCAATTTGTAAAGGCTGAGTTATTTAAAATCCCAGAAGGAATCTTTAAACGGCTGTCATAACCTATATTTTCAATTGGTATTTTTTGAGTTGCAGCTCTAAATTCAGGAATAATTCCACCAGTTCTCGAGATGCTTTTATATCAAACTGAATGAGACATTTATTCATTTGCAACAAATTAAACACATACATATGGCTACAAATTACTACTATCATAACTTTTAACAAATTCCCAAATTAATTTCCAAAAGGCAACAAAAACCAGTAGACTTAAATAGATACCAGGCAAAGCATTTTCACCTTACAAATTCAAAATGAGGTTCCTTTCAATTTGGTTCCTTTGCAGACACAGTGGTAGGTTTACAGTCTTAGATCTTACATGCCCCTGATCTGCACACACAAATTCCTTTCTGTTATTAACAAAAAACAAAAAACTGCCGATGCTGGAAATCCAAAACAAAAACAGAATTACCTGGAAAAACTCAGCAGGTCTGGCAGCATCGGCGGAGAAGAAAAGACTTGACGTTTCGAGTCCTCATGACCCTTCAACAGAACTAGGCGAATCCCAGGAAGGGGTGAAATATAAGCTGGTTTAAGGTGGTGGGGGGGGGAGGGTGGGGTTGGGTGGGGGGAGAGAAGTGGAGGGGGGTGGTGTGGTTGTAGGCAAAAGCAGTGATTGAAGCAGATCATCAAAAGATGTCACAGACAGCAGAACAAAAGAACACATAGGTGTCGAAGTTGGTGATATTATCTAAACGAATGTGCTAATTAAGAATGGATGGTAGGGCACTCAAGGTATAGCTCTAGTGGGGGTGGGGGGAGCATAAAAGATTTAAAAATATTTTAAAATAATGGAAATAGGTGGGAAAAAGAAAAATCTATATAATTTATTGGAAAAAAACAAAAGGAAGGGGGAAGAAACAGAAAGGGGGTGGGGATGGAGTGGGGAGGTCAAGACCTAAAGTTGTTGAATTCAATATTCAGTCCGGAAGGCTGTAAAGTGTCTAGTCGGAAGATGAGGTGTTGTTCCTCCAGTTTGCGTTGGGCTTCACTGGAACAATGCAGCAAGCCAAGGACAGACATGTGGGCAAGAGAGCAGGGTGGAGTGTTGAAATGGCAAGCGACAGGGAGGTTTGGGTCATTCTTGCGGACAGACCGCAGGTGTTCTGCAAAGCGGTCGCCCAGTTTAGGTTTGGTCTCTCCAATGCTGCTGGAGGGAGAGGTCGAGTGTGTTCATATGGTGGCGCATGGCACTAAGTGTGGATCTCAGGATGTGACGGGAACAGCAGTCCGAGAAAAGTTTTATGTCCCGGAAATACCTGTAATCCTGGGTGGGTTCGAAACATGAGGGGTGGAATTTCAGTTGAAATCCACGTGGGGTAATTCAGAGACAGAGATAATCACTGAGAAAGGAGATATGGCTGTGAAAGCGGGTTTTAGTAAACACCTTGTCAAGCACCAGGAGAGAAATGGAAAGCAATGAAGATGAACAAGGCAAAAGAGAGATACGGAACTCTTGTCGCAGAGACGAACAGAACTTCTTCAAGGACGTAGGCATTTCTTGATTAAACACAGAGTCAAATTAAACACAGAGATAAAAACAAAAAACTGCGGATTCTGGAAATCCAAAACAAAAACAGAATTACCTGGAAAAACTCAGCAGATCTGGCAGCGTCGGCGGACAAGAAAAGAGTTGACACCTGCCCCTTCACTTCCACTCTCCTCACCGTTCAAGGGCCCAAACACTCCTTTCAAGTGAAGCAACATTTCACTTGCATTTCCCCCAACTTAATCTACTGCATTCGTTCCTCCCAATGTGGTCTCCTCTACATTGGAGAGACCAAACGTAAACTGGGCGACCGCTTTGCAGAACTCCTGCGGTCTGTCCGCAAGAATGACCCAAACCTCCCTGTCGCTTGCCATTTCAACACTCCACCCTGCTTTCTTGCCCACATGTCTGTCCTTGGCTTGCTGCATTGTTCCAGTGAAGCCCAACGCAAACTAGAGGAACAACCACCTCATCTCCCGAGTAGGCACTTTACAGTCTTCTGGACTGAATATTGAATTCAACAACTTTAGGTCTTGACCTCCCCCATCCATCCCCACCCCCTTTCTGTTTCTTCCCCCTTCCTTTTGTTTTTTTCCAATAAATTATATAGATTTTTCTTTTTCCCACCTATTTCCATTATTTTAAAATATTTTTAAATCTTCTATGCTCCCCAAACCCCCACTAGAGCTATACCTTGAGTGCCCTACCATCCATTCTTAATTAGCACATTTGTTTGGATAATATCACCAACTTCGACACCTATGTGTTCTTTTGTTCTGCTGTCTGTGACATCTTTTGATGATCTGCTTTTATCACTGCTTTTGCCTACAACCACACCACCCCCCCTCCACTTCTCTCCTCCCACCCAACCCCCCCCCCCACCACCACCTTAAACCAGCTTATATTTCACCCCTTCCTGGAATTCGCCTAGTTCTGTCGAAGGGTCATGAGGACTCGAAACGTCAACTCTTTTCTTCTCCACCGATGCTGCCAGACCTGCTGAGTTTTTCCAGGTAATTCTCCTTTCTGTTATTCCCAGCCTTCCCCTCTGAATGTAAATTCTCACTGTACCACCAAGCCTTTTGAACTCCTTTCATAGTACCAGTTTTATTAGTAATATAAACATTGCTTCATGTCTCCTAATTAGGTGCAAGATTTCACTTCCACTCTTGAATGCTCTAATCAACAAAATGCAAATGTACTCTTTACCTTATCTTCCTTGCTGTTTAACATCTCAGAACTACCATATATCAAAACACCCAGACTAACTGGCTTTAATCCAATTATCACACACACAATCACAAACACAGACACAGACTAAACCTCTATTTTAAAAAAATAATTTCCAATAACATTATATACATTAATATCTCTTCATGACACTGCAATGAGACTCAATGATATCATTTTGAAGTATAAATTCAATTTCCAGATTTTGCTAGATTTGCCTGATTTAATCCTTAAGGATGTTGCCATATTGAAGATGAAATTCTACACATACACCCTACATAGCTAAATTGGTTCTCCCCAGTTTATTTCCACAAATGGCTTTGTGTGGTTGCAATAGCTTCTCCAAATCACTTTGACACTTTTCTAGAAGTGTCACTTTTCAACATTACATTTAATTTTTCAAGTACCCCCTCATTACCCAAATTGATTATAGGAAAATCAATTTCAGAATCCTGCATTTCTACCTTTCCCTTTATCTATAATCACTAATAACTCCTTTTGATCCTCTTCCCTCTCAAAGTACTTTTAAAGCATATTTACATGACACACACTCTGCTTCTTCTATCTGGAATATTTATAAATAGTTTACTTCAGTCAGTTTATTTTCAACTCTGTAAAGCCCACTAAAACTTGCCTTTAATGAGTCACCTAGTACTGGTAACAGAACTGGCACTTTTTTTTCCCAGCTACAAAACTACAAGCTGTAGTTTTCCTGTCTGCCTTCATTTCTAGTGATATCTTTAAATGTTCCCTAGGTAAGTCACATGCTCTGTCCAATCTTTCTTTGGAGTTTGATACATAATCTGGGAGAGTAGTTTCTGAATTTTGATCCACCAATTTTTCAGTGGTCCTCTAACCTCATGACCACAAACTAGTTCAAAAGCACTAAAGACAGTCGATGCATTAAGAGCATCCCTAATAGCAAATAGCATAAAATGGAATTCCCCATCCCAGTCCTGATAGCCCTGACTATACACCCTCATCATAGTTTTTAAAGTTTGATGCCATCTTTCCAAAGCCCCATGTGATTCAGGATGGTAAGCTGTTGACTTAAACCGTTTTAACCCCAAACTGTTCATTATTTCCTTAAACAGCTGTGACATGAAATTTGAACCCTGATCCGATTGTACTTCTTTTGGTAAACCACGGTGAGAATTTTGCCTTCGTCGGGCAGACTCAGTGGAAAGACAGCTGCTGCCCGCAATCGAGTCCGCACTGCGATTTCATACTGGTGGGCCATTTAAGGCCCACCCAGCATGAAATGCAAGCAGCAATGCTCAGTGCTGCCTGTGTAGGGGGAGAGGAGGGCAAACATGAACTTCATGCATGCACGTGGGTATGCGCTTGAAAATCTCCCTAAGGCATAGAGCTGCCTCAGAGAGATGAACAGTTTTTGAAATAAAAAATAAAGATGTTAAAAATGTTGTAAAACATGTCCCCTCATGTGACCCTGTCACATGAGCAGGGACATGTTATTAAATAAATTTTCAAATTTATTTGATAACCTGTGGATGAGGTTTCCAAAAAAATGCAAAGGTCGCTTGGCCTTTTCACCTGCCTGCCAACCATAAGGTTGGATAGGCAGTGAAAAATTTCTACCACTTACCCTTTGAATAGCCGTAATAGGCCTTTTAATTGTCAGCGGGTACGCGGCCAACTCCAACGTGCGCCCGCCAACCGAAATATCGCGCAAGTGTGCGATGACATTGGGATGCTCACTCGATGTCATCGCCTATCATTTTACATTCTGTTGGGCCGGGTACATGCCTGCCCACTGAGCTAAAAATTCAGCCCCTTAGCTTGTACAAAATGTAGCCAACTCTTCCACAATTTTCCTTGTTATATATTTCTTAAAGGTATCACTTCAGGAAACTTTGTAGACACATCCAGCATTATCAGTAAATACTGATTTCCACTTTTAGTCTTAGGGAGGGGCCCTACAAAATCAATCATGGTCCTAGTAAAAGGTTTTTAAATGCTGGAATTGGAATTAAAGGTGCTAGCTTAATCACTGCTTGTGGTTTCCCTATTATCTGACATGTGTGACATGTTCTACTGAATTTGACTACATCCCTATACAATCCAGGCCAGTAAAAATGTTTTTGTGTTTCGCCTGTGTCTTTCTAATTCCTAAATTCTCAGAATCTCATTTCTATATCCAAATAGCATAACAGTCTGATGCACTTCCCTCCAGCTTTCATTTGCTGAAACATGATAATGCCGCCCTTTTCTCATTAAAACGTTACCCTTAAGGTAATAGCTTTCTGGAATACATTCTACCCCTGTTTCTAAGTAAGCTCTTTGATATAGCTGTCTTATTTGTTATCTTTTTTCCATAACTCTACCAACTACCTTGAGCTAAACACCTCAGCTGCATTGTACTTTGTTCTTTTTTCCTGGACAATGTTATCAAAAACTGTGCCTTCTCCCTGCCTTTTAACTTCCTGTTCTTCTTGTTTCAACCTGTGAGCCTGTGATCTTGTTATAGCTGCATAATTTGGTCCCATGCTGCAGTGAAGGCTGAGAGCAGGGATGTTCAAGGTAAGTAAAGTCCAATGATTTCCAAGAAGTTCAGGCTCTCAGAATAAATGCTGTGAGCATAAGCCTTACTCATAGGCAGGCCAATGGCTATGCAATTTCACTGTTTAAAGGCTTTCCAGCCCATCTATTCCATTGACCAAAGAGTTTCCTTGGTGCTCTTGCCTTGTTGACCCTTGTAAGTTCCACACAGCTCTGGAAGCCCGTGGACCGGCTGTTGTAAAAAAAAAAAATCATTTTTTTCCAATATTACTGTGGAATACAAGTAGGCTTGTGGGAGCTTGGGGATGTTGTGTGTGTGTGTGAATAATTTAATTAGACTGAAGGCAAATCAGACTGCAAGGTTTAAATCATTAAATGGTTAAGTGTAAAACAGGCATTTTTGAAGTGGAGATAAGCGAGCTAAGATACCAGTAGATATGGCATGAATAGGAATTTGCATTAGGAGATAAATGAGGAGTGATTTTTTAGCTATTGAGTTTCAAAGAGAGGGAAAAGGAAGTTTTACAACTGACAAAGATCATAAAAAAATAAAGCAAAGTTATTAAGTTTATTTTTCCCCAAAAGTGGTGGCCATAAAGACAACATGAAAGAATTTTAGATTCTGGGAAAGATAACTTTCAAAAGAAAGTTAATAGCAATGGGTTTAAAGATGAAAGGGGAAAATATATTTAAGGAAAGATTGAAAGCTGTATGGGGTGTGTAGCCAGTGATCTTTTCAAGTGTGCTGTGCGAGCACAGTCCTGTGAAGGAAGCAACTTCTAGCTACCCCAGGGAAGTGCCTGGTTGTTCCAGAAAGAAAGGTTTTGTTACAAGCCTTGGATTTCCATTGTCGAGTGAGAGGGAGAGAGAAGATTTTGAAATACCTCCCCCATAGTTTAAGTGGCTGCCTTGCAGTGATATGACTGGATGTTTTGAGAATTAAGAATCTATAGGGAAGCTGCCTGGAAAAGTGTGTTTATCTGAGAGTCTAACTAAGTAGAAATCTTTTGGGTAATGTTATAAGACTAAATTTAACTGTGTAACTGCAATCTTGTGTGTTTAAATTTTCTTTTCTTCTGTTAATAATTTTTAAAAATGTAATAATTAAATCTCCAAAAGTGGTAGTGGAATCTTTACTTCTGACTTCAGCACACATACCTTCTTGTAATAAATACAAATCGCAAAATCACTGTGTTAGCCTGACCAAGTTTCCCTTTGGGATTTGATTAGCCCAGCAAATACCACCTGCCATATCATACGCTATTAAAGCCAGAGTTATGTGTTAAAGCCACGGTTACTTGCTCATTTGCACTTTTAAATCACTGACTTTAAATCACAACTCCATGAGGGTCTTGCTCACCTGTGAACACACTACAGTGAAGCCAGGAAGTGAGGGTCATGTTGAGTTTCCAACCCACCTACATTTACAGAGATTTAGCCCCCTGCCTGCACCCAAGCCTGCACCCCCCACAAAGCCCCCCCCCCCTTGGCAGTTATAATATTCTCCTTAGACTTAAATGATGAACATACCACCTCATTTAGATTCCAGACAGTGTCCAGAATGCAAGCAAGTTCAGTGCGACAGCGTTATTGACAAGGTACAATCTTTACACTGATTGAAAAGTTAATTTATCAAATAGAGTACAATATTTGGATGATAATCATCACCTCATGAATAAGGTACATTTATATGATGAATGATTTCACTACTGCTGAAGAGTACAGGTTTTTTTTTTGATTTTTGAAAGAATGAGCATGAGTCGTTTTCTCCAGTATGACTGTCAAAGTAGTGTTAGATTTACACAACGAGTTAATTAATCAGATTTTTTAAAACTCTCATGCCTGACTCATACCTACAGTTTAAAATGATCTATCAGCTTCTATTTCACTTCTATTCCATGGCCAGTTTTTTATTAACACCTTAGTACCCAGTTTCATTCAGATACAAACTTGTAGAGAATTTAATTGAGAACATTAAGGTCATTTTTCACACAAATTGAGATTATAATAGAAAAAGGACAACTTTTCTTTTGGTTAACAAGGTCACAACTTTGCTCATGTTTATTGAATGAAAAGCTGCAAAAATGAATCTCTTATTTCCGAGTTGTTGAAAAAAGAGGCATGCAATACTAAAATCACTATTTCCAAGTTCACTGGTTTTGTTTGATCTTGTTAGGTCTCCTGCTTAATACAGTATTTCTTTCAGGAGGTGTGTATTGAGCTCCATTTTCTGTTTTTGTGTTCTTGGTGGGCACCCATTAGGGGACACAGCTCAAAAATTCAGGTGCATGACACACAATTCTCTATCTATTCATTTTTGAATGGCCACAAAATCGTACACAGTACATAGAAACATTTCTGAGAGTTGCCCCAGGGTGGGGAGGACTACCTGCCGAGAATGAAAAGCCAGAGTTACCCATCCAGTGTCTTTCCAGATCTCAATCACATCTGGTGTTTGTTAGGCATTCTGATGGGTTGTGTGTTGGATGACTTGGAGTATGAAAGGCTAACAGTCAAGTTTCTTTGTATCTTGAAACAATAGCAATCTGATTTCAACAAGAAAGCTATGAGGAGAAAGCATGAATTGTCTTCTGCTTTTGATGTCTGAATACAAGAAATACCTATGGAAGGAAACACGTGACTAGGAAGATACCAAGCACGAGTGATTCAGTCATAATATAGTTGGCTAGCATAGTAAACATAGGAAGAGGGATTCATTAACTATTGTATAGAAGGTAGCAATTAATAAAACTGCTACTCAAAGGATTCAATAACAGTTAAATTAGGAATCTTGAGAGAATTATCTTTGAAGTAAAGAACAAAAAATATTTATGTAAGTACACTATTTTCAAAGGATCCAGGAACAAATACATTATGAAGTCTTAATTGTGAATTGTACATCTGACATCAGGAAAATATTGTGTATAAAGAAGCAGTTTTCAACTATTCTTTGGAGGACTCGAAACATAGAACTAGAAACTAAAAGCCACTCCATTTAGGCAGTACAGCATCACCTATCTTGGATATCAATAAAATCTTCTCTGTAAATTCCAGCATTAAGCACCATCATGAACTATAGAAGGAAGGAGTTTCACTAGCAGTAATATGTTAATATTGTTGAGTGCCCTATATATGAAAATGTATATGTATGCATATGTGTATAAGAACGGCTTGAGGGTGATTGACCTTCCAATTTAGGAATAACCTGGTCCTTTTCAGGACCACTGGATAGGCTGCTTACCACCTGCTACTAATGAGTGAAGAGTCTGAATCATGTGCTCTGCCATTTGTACCTGGAAATTGTAATCAGGGTCCTAAAACTGGAACAGAATTCCTGATTTGAACATTTAATCAGATCCCTGCATGGTACATGGGGGCTAGGTGCACCTATTTACAGGGCTGCCTGAAAATTTCACAAGGT
Organism: Carcharodon carcharias; assembly: GCF_017639515.1. NCBI lineage: Eukaryota > Metazoa > Chordata > Chondrichthyes > Lamniformes > Lamnidae > Carcharodon > Carcharodon carcharias. The sequence continues at coordinate 61,333,431 of NC_054480.1, read as the reverse complement.
GGGCCTTGGGCATTGCTGGAGCAGCTGAGGTTCCTTCCTGGATTTTAAATTAATGGTCACCTATTTATTGTTGTAAGCTGTTAGGCCCAGTTCGGTAGATTTTATTAAGGTATTCGTAGTCTTAGGTAGTTCGACAGTAAGTATTTATTAACTACTAGAAATTATATACATAGGTACAGTAAAGATCTGAGCTAGGAGCTGTCTCCATGCTTGCTTCTACACATGGCTCTGTCCAGCACTATACAAACTGCTAGGTGCAAGTCATGTCTTCTCATCACTGTGTGGGCGGTACTGTACTCAGTCCCACGTTAACCCTTTATGTTCCAGACCCTTATACTACATTTATTAGGTGTGAAATGGACAGCCAGCAGTTGAATATCACTCCCTGTATGTATAGCAGCGTAAGTTCTTATAACACCATCTTCAAATCTTTATTGAAACTAAAAATAGTAAAGTTGCGGAATCATGTTTATAAACTTGATAAAGAATTTTGTTAAAAGCACTACTGTGAAAATGCTGGCTTTGTTGATTTTCACCAGAGGTGAGAGCCCTTCTTTTAAAGTAATATGGTGTTTCAGCTCCTTTCAGCTATGTTGTCCCTGACTGGGGAGAGTTTGAAGCTAACAGCGACTTGAGGACTTTTCCGTTTCTCATCATTGACTCCTTTGTTTTAACAAGCTATCGCCTTTTTATTTTAGCAATTGCATTATTAATATGGCCTGACCTAAAAGAACATTGCAGCCATGAATTCTAGAAGTGTTCCAGGAATTATTTTTCTTTAGTATAACATATAAATTTCTATTTATGTCTGCAATGGTTAGAAGTTAGGCTATTACCTCCCATAATTTTGAACCGATGAATTACTAATATGGTCAGGTACACATTGTGATTGACATCAGTTTATGTTTTCAAGCTGTTCAAATAGAAAGTTTGAGTTGAATTTAAAAGAAAACTCCATTATTTCAGCAATTTTCTTTATTTCGCATAGGTTCCTATAAGAATTTATCTTATTGATTAAAGACAATATCATGGTAGTGTTTATTTGTAGCAGATGCGAGTTGGAACAGATTTCTGATTGGTCAGCTTGGAGCACAAGACACACCTAATAGTTTGCCTGGAATGGCAAATTGATTGGTCTGCTGTAAAGTAATTGAAGGGCTGGGATTTTACAGAGTGGCAATGGCCCTGTCCACATGTTCTCTGTAAGGGGAAAACTGTAGGAAACTCACTTAATTAAGTCATTCATGTGCCTAGACACCATAAAGCTGATTCTGAGCAGGGAGCTCCTTGCTGCCCTGTCCACCGGCCAAAAAATCAGGGACAAACACTCCTCAGTTGCTTTTTCGAAACCGGACCCAATTTTACATGCAGCAGCCAATTAACTTCCCACAGTCAGGACTCCTGTCCCTTTAGGGAAGAGATCTTCCCCAGAAAACTGTCAGGGAATCAGAGGGCTGTCAGCTCTTCAGATCCAGCAGTGCCACCTACCAGGCAGCACCAGCTTTGATGTGGAACTCAGGTAAGTGGTGTTGAGTTTGCCAGGGCCATTTATTTACGTCCTGGTGAGGAGGTAGGGAATTGTTCATAAGGGCAGGGCTGGCACTACCTGGGGTCCTTGCTGTTGAGGGCCTTCCATTGGCCACAGGATGCCCAATCATGTGGAACAAATCTTGAGTCCAGCGACAGGCTGGCAGTCTCCCCATGTGGCAAGGTGCCTATCTGCCACGGGTAAAAACTCCAATGGAGACAGAAAGAGGTACTTAAATGGTTCTTAATTGGCTGCTTAAGGACCTCAAGTGGCCTAAGGGCAAGAAGGCCATCTGCCATCTTCCCTGCCTCTGGTAAAATGCTTGCGTTAGCGGGATGGTGACGGACACACATCCTCACCTTCCCACCCAACTTTCCGCCTCACCCACTTCCAACATGCTCCCTAGAACGCTGTAAAATCCCTATCAATGTCACTGCAATGCGTAATTCAATCTAGTGTGAGGCAGGCAGCATATAGAGTTTAGAGTGCTACTGTGATTTCACAGTACGGCTGAGGAAGGTACAAATCATATAAGAACATTGATATGGTAGAACACAGTTAGCTGTAGCTAGCTTTCTGTAGGTCTTCTTATCTACTGTTCTGCAATTATAATTGGAGCTGTCCTTGCCTGGTAAAATAAAAGATTCTATATTTTAATTCGTGAGTTAGTTATTTCTTTGAAGTTAATGCCTTTTTTCCTACTGGAAGTGATTCATTAGTTCAGAATGAAGAGACGAAGGTTAAGGCTACTTTAAGGCAGAAACGTTAATTAAAATTTAACAACCTTCTGCAGCATGGACACAGCCAGGGAGGCAAATAGCCCTTCTGGTGTGGCAGAAGTAGCAAGGTTTTCCATCAACCGCCATGACAGCCTGACCAGCTGCCAGCACTTCCACAAGGGTGAGAGGCAATTCTTCCCACTATCCAGGCAACAGAATGGGTTTTACCCAGACAGGTGCCCTGCACAAGCCCCAGTGTGTGTACACGGGAAAGAAGTCCCATTGTGGAACAAACATGATTGGCTACAGGCCTGCCGAGTCAGAGAATAGAAAGTGGTCTCTCTCTCTTACTCTTTGCTGGGCTTCTGCTGAGCAGTGTTGCATGTCAGGTGACCCTCTCCACAGGTACCATCATGCCCAACTCAAACACCCACCAAGGGCAAGCAGCAAGGAGCTCCCTGCTCAGCATCGGCTTTATAGGGTCTAGGCACATGAATGACCTAATTAAGTTAGTTTTCTGCAGTTTTTCCTTTACAGAGCACATGGGCAAGAGGACTGATATGCCTGGCAAGTAATCACTCTGCAAAAACATAGTGAATGTTTCCCGCTTATTTGGAACAGTCATTTGTTTCTTTGAAGGGATGGTTAATGGCCTCTGGTCATCAACTGACAATGTCACTTTGCTGCCTGCTTATTAAAATCCACAGGAAAAATATCAATATCAGCATTGCATTAGAGGGCTTTTCAGGCATCTATCAAACTTGCCTTTTACATTCACTTAGAATAGCAATTAAACAGATAAATTTACTATACACCACAATTCTGTATTCTTCTTAACAGACAGAAAATAAAAACACTAAATCCTCCAGATTTCAAATAATTTCATCCAGCAACAAGCAGTGTGTTATCATGAGAGGGCAACAAAAGCTCCTAATGACCTCTCTCCACAGCAATCAATGGCACTCTCACCAACCAATCTGAATCGTGTTTTTACTGTGTAGATGGAGTGATAAAAATTAATCAGTGATCCTGTTAGATACTGGAAGACTTTTATGGTTTACGTAAAAATTGTGGCGTTCTCCGAATTTCTCTTTAACATATTCCCTTATTTCAGTCTGATTCACAACCTGACATGCCAAACATCACATCACTGAATTACATGTCAAGGGTCACAGCTGCATGCTTTCCATTAAAACTGAGTTGAGGCCAAACTCTCATGTACTCTTTATGATAGAATTGAGCTGTCATGTAAGGAATAATCATTTGGGTGATTAAATAACTTCCTGCTGCAATCAATTGCTTTTTTTTGTCTCTTCTTTCCACCCTCTTTCTCTTCCTCATCCCTCTTTGGCTTCCTGCATTTTTCTTATTTCCCTATTCCTTCCTTGCATGAGATTTTGTTACATCTATTACACAAAAGAAATATTCCCTTTCGGATGCCAGTATTGGAGATTGGTGCATACTGCTGTCAACTTTGGTGAGGCTACCCTGACAGATATGTTTCCCAGCAACTAAGGATGCTTACTCCTTTAATGACCTCAGAGCATCCTAAAGCAAATGATAGTCAATGAAGGACTTATGAAATGTAATCATTCGTGTAATGCAGGAAAATGCATGCACACAATTTATGAACTGTAAGATGCCAGATGCAGCAATTAGGTAGATGATCAGGAGTTTTAGATTTATTGACTGAAGGATAACGATTGACCAGGACACCAAGGGAGCTTCATAAAAATAAGAATCTTATAGCACAGAAGGAGGCCATTCAGCTCATCATGCCTGGACCAATTCTTTGAAAGAGCTATTCAATCAACTTCAGTCCCATGCAATTTTCTTTTGTTCAATTACTTATCCAATTCCCTTTTGCAATGTACCATTGAATCTGCTTTCACCATCCTTTCAGGAAACGCATTTCACATCATAATTACTCATTGCCTAAAATAATTTCTCTACTTCGTCTCTTAACCTTCTCTGCTTTAAGGAGAACAAACCCAGCTTTTTTAGAACCTTCTCTGCTCTAAAAACAAATCCAGCTTCTCTAGTCTCTCTGCATAACTGAAGTCCCTCATCCTTCATACTATTCTAGTGAATCATCTCTCCAAATGTGTGCTGTCCAGAATTGGGAACAATAACCCAGCCTAACTAATGGTTTTAAAAATTCACCATGACTTCCTGATTTTTGTATTCCATGTCTTTATTTATAAAGCCAAGGATCCCATTTCATGTTTTAACAGCCTCCTCAATTTGTCCTGCCACCTTTAGAGTTTTCTATACCTGAAGTCACAGGTCCGTCTGCTCCTGCATCCCTCTTAAAATTGTACTTTACGGGTTATATTCCTTTCCTGATTCTTCCTTCCAAAATCCATCAATTCACACTTCTCTTCATTCAATTTCATCTGCTAGGTCCCTGTCCATTTCACCATTCTATGTCCTCTTAAAATCTGCCACTAACTTCCTTACTGTTTCCTAGTTTTTATGAGGTTTATGTCAGCTGCAGACTTTGAAATGATGCCTGTCCACTGAAGCCTAGTCATTAATATTGAAACATGCAGACAGAGGAGAAGCAGTAGGCCATTTAGTATCTCGAGCCTTTTCTGCCATTCAACTAGATCATGGCTGATCATGTATCTTAACACCACTTTACTGTGCTATCCCCACATCCCTGAATGTCATTAGTCATTTAGAAATCTATAGATCTTTGTCTTGAACATACTCAATGACTAAGCTTCCACAGACCTCTGGAGGAGAGAATTCCAAAAATTCACTACCCTCTGAGTGAAGAAATTCCTCCTTAATTCAGTCTTAAATGGCCTGCCCCTTATTCTGAGACTGTGGCCCCTGGTTCTAGGCTCACCAGCCAGGGGAAACAATAAAAAAAGTTAAAAGAATACACAGTTAAATGTCCTTTGATTATCTTTGAGTCATAGATTTTTCAACATCGCAGCTGATTTGGATTAGCTGGCTTCATGGGCACAGTCAGATGTAGAAGATGTTGCAATTATTATGAGATCTTGGTTTGCTAATAGATTTCTTGTAGTGTTGGATTCTGAACCAGGTAATACACTTATTCCAAAAGAGAGAGAGCTCAGCTTTCAGCCTGTTTCCTCTGCTGAAAAATTTCTCGCAATAACTATCTCGGTAGTGGGTGGCAGTTTGAAATATTGTACACAGTGTACATAGTTCCCAAGGTATTTTGGCTAGGTCTGAGAATGACCCATTTATTCCTTCTCTGTTTTCTGTCCATTAACCAATCCTCAGTCCATGCCAGTATATTATCCCCAATCCCATATTCTCTAATATATATCAAAAAGAGGATACCACTGTGTACTTCCCCGCAGTCTGAAAAGGAACAGTTCTCCATTACTCTCTGCATTCTGTCCATATCCAATTTTGTATTTAGGCTGCCTCTTCCTCTTTAACCCCATGAGCTTTTTGCTAACAAGTCTATTATATGGTACTTTACCAAACGCTTTTGAAAATCCATATTCATAATACAACCGCACTACCTGTAGTATAAATGTTAACAGGTGGGATATGCTAATGTATGATGTAGATGATGGTGTATCACTGACACTAGTTAGTCATGTATTAGACTCTCAAGAGAGAGGTTGGAATCAGGCCTAAGAACTACGTGGCTACTCCAAAGCCTGTTTAGATGTAGTACTAATAAACAAATGTTAAGCAGACACCAGGAGTATGTCTACAGTCTGTCTAAGAAACAAGTCTCACGCCTAGAGTCCAAGGCAGAAGGATCCTATCTCAGAACATGGTGGCAGCAATCAACATATTGATGTAAAAGATCCATTGGTGTTATCGAAGGAACTATAGAGCAAAGAAACCTTTGAAAGCAGCTCGAGAAATTTCAGTGGTAGGAGGAGGCACACTGGAGAGAGGTAATGATGACCAGGTCTAGTGAGCATTTCCTACCCTTTCCACACCCTTTTGACTGCCTCGAAGGCCCATGGAGAGGCCAGCAGCAGGGGTTATGGAAACACCATTTTTTCCGGTACTGAGCAACATCAGGTCTTCACGAAAAAAGCCAAATCTCCAAATTAGTTTGTTTCTTTATGCAGAAGGTCCAGTAGCAAATGACGGTCTCCGAAGGCAGGGTGTGCAGGAGTCCACCATGGATTTTGATTTCCATTATTAAAGTCTTTGACACCTATTTTAGCTCAAAGCAAAGTTTAGTAATTGAATGATCATGTTTTAACAGCGCCTGCAATGACCTGGGGAATCAATTGAATTATTCCTAGTTGACATATATCGCCTAGCTAGTTCTTGCAGATAAGGGGCACTGAAGGACAAGCTACTCTGTAATCACATAGTCATGGGTTTTCGGAATGAGAAACTCTTTGACTTTCTGCAGACCAAAAATGATCTTATGTTGGATCAAGTAGTCCAGTATGCGAGACAAGTCAAGCTTAGAACATTTAACCAGGTTATAATTCATGGCGACACCAAGGTTTTACATGAATCTGCAGACTGGGCAGGCCCATGGGCAGCAGCCCCACCAATATGGAAGTTGCCAAACAAACCAAAAGAGTGGGAAATTCCATGCTGGCAGCCATCTTGAGATGCTTGCATTGTGGGGCAAAAACCCAGCATTGATGCCAAGATTTCCCAACAGGGGACACAGAATGCTTCCAATGTGGCAAAACTGGACATTTCAAGCATTTCTGCAAATCCAGCAATTTTAATCGAAGTCGCAGGTCAAAGAATATTTATGAAACACATTCCTTCCAAGAAATGAAAAGTCCAAAAAACGACGACCCTACAGACTTCCTAGGGGAGCTAGATAATCTTAATCCAGACCACTGGCCAGTTATGGTACAAGTTCAAGGCTTCGATACTTCTTTTAAAATTGATACTGGAGCTGCTGTTAACATATTAGCAGATGACCTCCACTGGTTCAGTCCTTGACCCTTCATCCATCAGATATCAAGTTACATGTTCCAGGAGGCATTGTCCTTCCAGTTAACAGTAGGATTATCGCTCCTCTTAGTTACAAGGGGCAACAGTTCGTTGATTCTCTCTATGTTCTTCACAATCAATGTACATCCTTGTTGAGTAGTGATGTTGACATACTTCTAGGAATCTTAGAAAAAACAGATGATGCTCATCATTTGAATGATTCATTGCCTTTCATGCAACAATATTCAAGCTTTTATTTAGAAGCAGTGGAAATTCAACTTTCAGAAGCTGAGAAAGTTCATACACTCAGCAGTAAGTTCTCTTCTTTCACAGAGACACCACCCATGAGATTCAAGGCAGACATAGAAGTTATGAATCTCTCAGTTCTTCACGACGTACAGCCAGAGGTAGAGAAAACAGAAGGCATGGAGCAGACGGAGACCATCCCCATGAAGACCTGCTAGACCTGAATTGGCTCTTCCTGAGAGTGATGAAGAAGAATCCCTTGCAGCACTGAGTGATCTCCTGGAGGTAGAGGTCTTAGGGAATGATTCATTTTTCCCATTGTTGGATATACCTTATGAAGTCTCTGTTGTCTTTTTAAAAGAATCAGCTATGCTTTTAGTGCATGAGCAGCATTCAGATCTTAGTTCCACTGAATCTATTGATATATTGCCTACTTTATCCCCTGTTGTCCATCAAGGGACTTCCACAGAGAATGCTTTGTCTGAGTTTAATTTAGAGTCCATAGAGGATAACACTGTTAGAGAGCTAGTACCTCCCCAGGGTGAAAGTCAATTGGCACCTATACTTCAGTCGCAGCTTTGTCCAAGACTGTCACAGCTGGATCAACTGCTGCATCAAAAATTAAAAAGGCATTGAAGGTTTGAGATTTCAATGAACTTCAATGATGAAAGAAAAAACTACCAACTTCTTGGAAGACTCTCAGGAAAAGAAGAAGAGATGATTTCCCAATGATTTTCTTGGAGGACCTTTCAAAGATCAATTCTCGTCAGTCTTCTGTTTTGGATCTATATTTCATTGAAAAGTCTTTGCTGTCCTAGCAGTTCAGTCATTCTGAAACCTATGTTCAGCTTTCCAGTTATGCTGACAGCAATGCTGATAAAGTGTTGTCCTGTTCTGCAGGTGACAATGCCCTACCAGATACAAAAGAAAGCTCTCATGTCTCCAAGCTGTCTTCCCTAAGGGTCAAGAATACTGCGGAAGATTGAATCCCCCAACACTGTCTTGAGGAGAGAAAGAGTAGGAGCTGGAGTTGAGTAGAATCTGTAGTTGTAAAAAGGGAGTCACAATGTCGTTGTTAAAAATTAGGATAGCTTACTTGGATGGGGGGAGGTGTAGTATAAAGGGTTAACAGATGGGATATGTTAATGTATGATGTAGATGATGATGTACCACTAGTCAATCATGTGTTAGACTCTCAAGAGAGAGGTTTGAATCATGCCTAAGAGATATGTGCCTACTCCGTAGTACTAATAAAAAAATGTTAAGCAGATACCAAGGTGTGTCTACAGTTTGTCTAAGAACCAAATCTCACACATGGAGCAAAATTTTCCATTATTGAGACTAAGTACAGTGGCGGAGTGTTTCTGCAGTGCCTACCCCACTGGCCAGAATGGCGGGATCTCATGCCTGATTCCGCACTTGGAGGGTCATTAATCATTCACAGGGGCTTATCGGTCCAAAACACATGGTGGGTCAGGAGCTGATTCATCCGTCTGCTGTCAGCTGCGGGTTTCGAAGGTCTGTGTGCCATATTTAAAGGCCAGTCCAACACACAATCTCACTCTCTCCAGCCCACCAGAGATCTGTTGCAGCCAAAAGAAGAAGGCCAAGAGCCTCAAGAAGAAGGCAGCACCCGGCTTCACCTACTAGGCCCTCCAGGCTTTGATCAGAGGGGTGCAGGCACACAGGCAAGTGCTTAATCCCAGGGATGACTGCAGGAAATGCAGCAGCCTCACCTCTCCGGCATGGGAGGCCATCACAGAGCAGGTCAGCTAGACTGGCAACTGAATCCAAAATGCCATCCAGTGCAGGAAGAGGGTAAGCCATCCTTCAACTCCCTCCAATATCAAACTCTCATCATAGCATCATGCACTCAAACAGCTACTCTCTTCAGGCATCTCACACAACCATTAGCAGGGGATACATATCAACACTCATTCTCTCACTGAGACTTTCACATCACCAGCATCCCATCTATCATGATGCTCACACTCAACCCTCTGGCCCTTGTCGGGAGGGCTCATCACACACAAGGGGGACATGCATCTCACCCAACCTCTGCTTCATCCCTTCTCATCACATGCCTTTCTTTCTTCTTCACACAGGCCAAGCTGGCGCACAACAGGCACGAGAGATGGCAGACTGGAGGAGGGAAGGCTGCCATCATTGCCCTCATTGAGTTTGAGGAGACTGCAGCCGGACTGGCTGGGGAGTTCACAGATCGCTTGTGTTGGAAAGGGGAGATCGGCTTCTCCCAGCAACCTAATACAGATCACAGCTCCATCACCTCATCAAATCTCAACAATCACAGTGAGTCACATGCAGTCTTATCTAGCTCATGCTTATTAGCTGAAACTCTATTTGCTATTTTCTAGGCACCAGCAGATAGAGATCCCCAAGCCAGCTAAGCACCAGTGCAAGCCCCCAGACAAGAAAGGAAGCTCCAGAAGAACCATAACGATGCTCACACGCACCATCCACCAGCTCAGAGATACACACATCAGTGGGGCACAGCTGTAGATTAGGCCAAGGCTCAATTTCTGGAGAACACCTCACTAACACATTACCACAGCAATCAGAGGCGGGACAGCCCAGGTCTCCGGCACTCAGAGGGCTGCTGGAGACCAGCCACCCGCTGAGTCCAAGTCAGAAGATGAGCCTCTTGATGCAGCTGCCAACTCAATTCTGGAAATGCAATGACAGGTGGCGGAACATCAGGCAGAGATTCGGCAGTCACTCAGCAGACAAGAGCAAACAATGGAGGAGTTTATCCATGTTCTGTCTGATGTTGTGGCTCCGACATGCAAGCACCTTGAGGTCAACATGAGAAGGCTGGTGACCACCATGGCGACATTGGTTCAGTATCTCTTGCTGGATTTGCACTTGGACCTGCACTCCATGGCCACACACCCTGGTGAGCACCATCAAGATGTAGGTAAAATGGGGACGAGGTATCTTGACCTCCTTCCAGGTATACCGTCCCCTGCAAGAGTCAGGGAGGGGGCCGGACACCCACAGGGCAGATGAGCATCAGCGGGATACCCTGGGGGCCTCCTCTCAGGACACTCCAAGGGTGTACAGCTGCTCACAGCCCCCTCTGCTGGTGACCCCATCCAATCCAGCTTCTCAGGCTGTCAAGGGCGTTTCTGTTCCTGAGCAGGTGACCTTTATCAGGCCAAGCCTCAGGCCACCAGAGGACATCCTCCAAGGTCATCACAGACATCAGGACGTAGCAGTCAGCAGGCTGCCTCCACATCTGCTGCGGATTTCAGGCCTGCACCTAGGCATAACGGTAGAGTTAGGAAATGTATGAAATATTGGTGTCACTTTTGGGTCACAAGTTTGCTATACATGTAAAGAAATTGCACTTTTGTGAATACATTTGATGGGTTATGTATGAGTGTTTTTGGCAACTGAAGGAACTGTGAATTTGTACTTTAGAATCCTCTTGTTTCATGGTTTAGCCTTCTTCCCACTCAGTGATAGTGTCCCACTGTGAGATTAACATTCCTGTGATGTCAACCTCAGTTGAACTAGTCTCCGCACCCTTGTGTGATGTCAGGGAGATGTGTTTAAATCTTTATTTGAAGCATGTGATGTAAGCATTTCTAACCCTTCTTCCTCAAGGAACACCATTCAGAGAGGGCAGCTCATCAGCATTGATATTCTAGCAGCATTTGTGTCTCCTCAGTGGTAGTGGCAGAAGAAAAGACATGCACGGGAGGAGAAGATCCCTAGGCATGTCCACATCTCAGTCACAGCAGTGTTTGCATCATTAGATGGAGGCAAAGCCAATGAATGTCGCAGCCTGGCTATCTTCATCCAGAGCAAACCTAATATAATGATGGGCCTTCCTGTAGAGGGCTCCTGTGACCTTCTTTATACATCGATGCATTGTAAACTGAGAGATGCCGCATAGGTCCCCTGTTGATCCTTGGAAAGAAACAGAGGCCAAGAAATTTAGCACTGCAGTCACCTTCAAATCAACTGGCAGGGGATACCTTCAACGCCACGTGGTGTTAGGTCTTCAGGAAGAATGTGGCATGTGTGATGTACCAGAGCTCGGGACAAGTGCAGACATGCACGATATTGCCTCTCACTCATATGTAAATGGGAGACTGTTCTACGATAAACCCTAGGCCTGGTGAGTCACCCCCATATCTGGGCCTCTCTTCCTGACCCTCCTGTTCATGTGCTGGCTCCTCTTGACCATGTCCCTCCTGCTGGAGTTGCGCGTTGCATCACTTCTACCTCCTTCACCTCCTCCATTGCATTAGGACCCTGACAAAGGCAACATTGAGCCCTGGATCCATATCTGCTTTGGCCTTCTCTCTGAAAGGAAACACTGAAGACATTAATGATTCAAGAGACAAGAAAGTGAAGCTCAGAAGATTACATGTTTGGAAACTGTAAGGGTCCATAGTTTTTCTTGCCTACTTGCACAGTGGCTGATGCCGCCTTGTCCCTGAGACTTGAGCACACATCGAGGTAACCAAGATGGCACGCTAAAGTTTAATTAAGATGAGTAACCCAACCTAGCTCTGTGCTCCAATCTCTGATGTGGCATATTAATGACCACTCAGTTGTTCATGGTCAATGAGTGGATACCCTTTGGCCTGTTGAGTGTCAAATTTGGTGAGCACATGCCCGGCCTTCATTAATGGAATGCCATACATGATACACCTTTGCCTCCTTCAATATTGCCTGCATTCCCAAATTCTACATTCCTATGTGTTCTCTTGAGATTCAGCTACTGTGAAGTGAAGCTGCTGAGTACTGAGTAGCCCTTTAACAGTGCTAATGAAGCCATTGGCTTTCAGTGGCTTTCATCTCAAGGAGGTCTTCCTCATTTCCTTCTAAGAAAACTCCTGTTCACTCCTGCATCAACAACAGATTAGAGGGCAACCCTAGAAAGGCCCATTCATGTTCACCCTTCCCCCTCACTGCCATTCCACAGCCTTCCCTCCCCATTACCCCCACTGTGTTCATCAACCCAACCCTCTCCTCACAGCCTACCCCCAGTTGAAGTGCTAGTCTCTGAAAGTGGAGGCCTGCATGAGTACCATAGCACAGTGGTGTTCTCTGGGACAATGTAGGCAAAAAGGAGGAGCAGACCAACCCTACAGCCACAGTAGTGTGGCATTCATCGCAAAAAGACCGATGGCAGGTAGACTATGTATGTTCCATTCACCTCAAAGTTATCAGCAAACTGAGGTCTGACTTGTACACACCACCACTGTTCAAATGGGTTTGAGGCTGACATGATTTCCCACTGATGCAAGATTGGGAGGACTGATAAGATTCTGGTGAGCAGCCGTTTTAATGAGCACTCATGACATGTTAAGGAATGCAAATGGCGTTCATGCCACTAGTCGGCAGGATAACAGATTCACCATAAACCCACCATCGGGAGAATTGCAAACTGTTTTTACACCGGCAGTTTTCTGACTTTTTGCCTGCCACTGGATTCTCCGCCCCATCCACCATGAAACCCGCTGCGAGTGGTATGGAAGAATTCCGCCCCTAGCATCCAAGTCAGGAGGACCCACTCTCAGAACATTACCCTCATTATCCTTCTTTATTACTTCACCAAAGAGCTCAACCAAGTTAGTCAAGCATAATTTTCCAAGAATGAAATAGGGAAGGAAGGATGGGTTATACATTAATGCAAGTCTTTTGTTATTTGTATATAGACTGTGCCAAATTCAATGAACTTGGAGTCCGACAGCCTCATAGGTTTAAAGGAGCATTTGGTCTTCCTGACTGCCCCTCGGACTCCTTCTTAGACCATCAGTATTTGCATTGTATTCCACCTTGCTGTGCTTACATAACCTTTCTGATTATATTCTGAAGATCACCTCTCTGTGACTGCTGGGCTCCAATGTCTTTGTGGTGTCAACTAACTCCCCAGAACATCAAATTGCCGTATGAGACTTCTGTTTTCCCAAATGTTCTTCTGATCCTCACCTTATATGAGGCTGCAAAATGATCAGCGTTCTCAGCAATCTGACTTAGGGACTTGGTCTATTACTCAAGCATCCACATTATTACATTGGCTAAGACAGTTCCACATTGCACACTGGATCTTTTCTCAAAAATGCAGAAAAAATTCTCCATCCATTTTCAATTACATATGCCTACTAAGGCCAGACAAACATGCCTAGGTTAAATACCAGGCCTAACTGAGGAACTAGATGGGAAGCTCTTGGTTTAGGAAGTCCCAATCCTTAGCCCTGTCCCTCTGCATCAAAAGCCTTGTAGACACGGGCAAAAAGCCATTGTCCTTACAAAGCCATTCTGAAAACATTGAGAAAATTTTAGTAGACTTATGATGCAAATCTGCCAGGCTGACCATGGATTTTCCAAGGTGAAGAGTCCTAAGAACCAGAACCTATATTATACGTGCCTCAGTCGGATGGTATGCTGTGAGACTTCTGCTTCATTTTGGGACTGTGTATCCCAGGAAACGATTTTTGTTTTAATTCATGGTGTGATATTACTATAAAGGTTAGATCCAGCTTATAAAGCGTTAACTTGCAGAGTTAAGCAAACCATTTAGAATGTTGATTAGGATGGTTCCCATGTGGTGGTGCCAGATTGTCACCATAGACTGTTTACTTTTGCATATTGCATTTGCTTTGAGATAATGAGCTTTATTAAAGCCTGCTCTTTGGTATTTCTTGCCATTCTGAGCTTTATTCATTGTACCTGGTGAGGGGATTTGACTGAACAAGGCATAGTGGAGCAAGCCCCCACATAAAGGAGGACAGAACATTTTATTTAAGTCTTAACTTTGATTTGGTGCTCAGCAAGCCTATCTTTGACAGAGTTGAGGGAGAACTTAGAGGACTGTCTTTGTTTTTTTTTTTCTCTGGGGTATCAGTGTGAGAGCAAGAGACTCCAGAGTGAATTATAAACCTGCGTTACCTCTAACAGAGGAAGCCATGGCCTGTTGGCTTGGGAAAGTTCGCTTGAAAGTGCATTTTGCCCAGAATGATAGGAAAGTTGTACATTTTGTTATTTTTGCTAGGTGAAAGCATGATCCACCAAAACTTATGCCTTTCAGGAGTGAGATTGATGGTTTAGGTGGCCATTGCCAGGTGACAGTGGTCAGGTCATCCTGGTTTCTAGCAGCACTCAGGAGGGGTGGGCATTCATGGCTGGAGCAGCAAATAGCGGTCAGGAGGAATGGAATCACCTCCACTTAATCCCATCACAACAGCGGGTCTATTTTTGGGTTGAAAAACTAAACTTCTAATGGGTGGGCTTTGCAGAGGTTCTTTCACAGAATAACATAAGTCTCCTGCCTGTGTGCTCCCCAAACAATTAATGAAGTCAGGTGGCACGATGCATCTTTTCTGTCCAAGGAAGAATTTTCAATTAAAGGAATCATGGCAAGTGTTACAAGGACTTATTGTCACTTGGAATTCTAAGGCTGCATGAAACACAGGAATGCAGAGGAGACCTGAGAAGGCTGCTGCTCCTTATCTCTCATAAGGAGGTCTTACTGTGGAATGTGAGGAGCAACAATGAGGTGAGTTCTCCCAAGGACAGGAAGAAGAGGATAACTTCGACAACAAAGCAAGAGTGGATTGAAGCAACTGAGAAAGTCAGCAGCAGGAATGTGGTCATGTGGACCCTCCAACCTGAAGACAGTGCACCAAGAGGATCTAGGACCTCACAAAAACATGGTAAGTGAGTGTCATAACACTTTCAGGTGCCAAGCTCTGCACTCTTTCACAAACATTGTCTATACAAGGCATTAATATTCCAAGATATTCCAGGCAGCTCAATATTCCAGGATATAGGATCTTCAGGCAAGACCGGGAAGGAGGTAAAAGAGGAGGGAATATCGCAATATTGATCAAGGAATCAATTACAGCAGTAAGGAGGGATGACATCTTAGAAGGCTCCTCAAATGAAGCCATATGGGTAGGACAGAAAAACAAAAAAGGAGCAATCACATTGCTGGGAGTGTACTATTGGCCCCCAGTCAGAGAGAAATAGGAGAGCAGATATGTAGGCAAATTTCAGAAAAGTGTAAAAATAATAGGGTAGTAATAATGGGGGATTTCAACTACCCCAACATTAACTGGGTTAGTCATAGTGTGATAGGTTTAGAGGGAGCGGAATTCTTAAAATGCATCCAGGAGAGCCTTGTAAGCCTACTTAATTTTAGGGAATGAAGCCGGGCAAGTGGTAGAGGTATCAGTGGGGACGTATTTTGCAGATAATGATCATAACTCTGTTGGATTCAAGGTCATTCTGGAAAAAGACAAGGATAGGCCAAAAATCAGAGTTCTAAATTGGGGGAAGGTCGATTTTAATAAGATCAAATATGATTTGGCTGGATTGGACTGGAGCAGCTACTTTTAGGTAAATCTGCATCAGAGCAGTGGGACTTATTCAAGGAGGAAATAGGGAGAGTACAGGGCCAACATATTCCATTAGAGATAAAGGATGGGACCAGCAAATCCAGGGAACCCTGAATGTCAAGGGATATACAGGATTGGATAAAGAGAAAAAAGGGAGGCTTATGGCAGACACTGAGGGTTCAAAACAGCGGAAGGCCTAGAGGAATATAGAATGTATAGGGGGGAACTTAAAAAAGAAATTAGGAGAACAAAAATGCAGCTTGAAGGAACATTGGCAGGTAAAATAAAAGACAATCCAAAGTTATTTTACAAGTACGTTAAGAGTAGGAGGATAACTAGGGAAAGAGTAGGGCCCATTAAGGACTATAGTGGTCATTTGTGTGTGGAGCCGGAAGACGTAGGTGGGGTTCTAAATGAATACTTTGTGTCGGTGTTCATAAGTGAGAGGGATGGCGTGGGTATGGAAATCAGGCAGAAGGACTGTGATATAACACAAGAAATTAGCATAGTAAGAGAGGAGGTTCTATGGGGTCTGGCAGGCTTAAAAGTAGATAAATCTCCAGGCCCAGATTAAATGTATCCCAGGCTTTTGAGTGAGGCAAGGGAAGAAATAGCAGGGGCACTGGCAATAATTTTTGATACCTCTCCGACCAGAGGAGAAGTGCCAGAGGTATTGGAGGACAGCCAATATGGTACCATTATTCAAGAAGGGAGGAAGGGATAAACCAGGGAACTCAGGCCAGTCAGTCTAACCTCAGTGGTGGAGAAACTATTGAAAGCAATTCTGAGGGACAGAATTAATCTACACTTGGAGAAGCAGGGATTAATCAAGGACAGTCAGCATGGTTTTGTTAAGGGGAGGTCATGTCTGACCAATTTGATTGAATTTTTCAAAGAGGTGACCAAGTGTGTAGATGAGGGCAATGCATTTGACGTAGTCTACTTGGACTTCAGCAAGGCTTTTGATAAGGTGCCGCATGGGAGACTGATAATGAAGGTAAGAGCCCATGGGATCCAAGGCATTTTGGCAAATTGGATCCAGAATTGGCCGAGTGGCAGGAAGCAGAGGGTGAATGTCAAGGAGTGTTTTTGTGACTGGATGCCTGTGTCCAGTGGGGTTCCCCAGGGATCGGTGTTGGGTCCCTTGCTGTTTGTGGTATATATAAACAATTTAGGCTTGAATGTAGGAGAGTTGATCAGTAAGTTTGTGGATGACACGAAAATTGGTGGGATGGTAAATAGTGAGGAGGGTAGCCTTAGATTACAGGGGGGTGTAGACGGGCTGGTCAGATGGGCTGATCAGTGGCAAATGGAATTTAATCCAGATAAGTGTGAGTTG
Organism: Carcharodon carcharias; assembly: GCF_017639515.1. Classification (NCBI taxonomy): domain Eukaryota; kingdom Metazoa; phylum Chordata; class Chondrichthyes; order Lamniformes; family Lamnidae; genus Carcharodon; species Carcharodon carcharias. Next base: position 61,316,313 of record NC_054480.1, on the reverse strand, counting down.
ATGCACTTGGGCAGGACAAACAAGGCACGGGAATACACGATGGATGGTAGGACCCTGGAAAGTACCGAGGATCAGAGGGACCTTGGTGTGCATGTCCACCGGTTCCTTAAGGTAGTGGGACAGGTAGATAATGTGGTTAAGAAGGCATATGGAATACTTGCCTTTATTAGCTGAGGCATAGAATATAAGAGCAGAGAGGTTATGCTGGTACTGTATAAAACTCTGGTTAGGCCACAGCTAGAGTATTGCATGCAGTTCTGGAATCCACATTACATGAAGGGTGTGATTGCATTAGAGAGAGTGCAAAGGAGACTTACCAGGATGTTGTCTGGGATGGACAGTTTTAATTATAAGGAGAGATTGGATAGACTGGAGTTATTTTCCTTGGAGCAGAGGAAATTGAGGGGTGACATGATTGGTGTGTATAAAATTATGAGGGGCATGGATAGGGTAGACAGGAAGGAACTTTTTCCCTTGGTGGAGGGATCAATAACCTGGGGGCATAGATTTAAGGTAAGGGGCAGGAGGTTTAGAGGGGATGTGTGGAACAGTTTTTTCACCTAGAGGGTGGTGGGAATCTGGAACTCACTGCCTGAAAGGGTGGTAGAGGCAGAAACCCTCATAACATTGAAGAGGTATTTGGATGTGCACTTACGATGCCATGGCGTACAAGGCCATGGGCCTAGTGCTGGAAAATAGGATTAGAATAGTTAGGTACTTGTTTGACCGGCGCAGACTCGATGGGCTGAAGGGCCTTTTTCTGTACTGTAGACCTCTATAGCTCTATGAACACTGTCATCTGTATGTTTTTTCTCCTTGGAAGAGAAGAGAGCACACACAACTTGGCAAGAGGCCAAGACCCTGTGTGGGCAGAGGCCCTTCAGTGACAGGCACATTGCTGGCAATTGGCAATGTGCATCCATCCGTTCCACTTAGAAGGGTGTCTTGTTCCAGGAGGCTGCAGATGTCAGCAGTAATCTCTCATGAGACCTGAACCTCTGAGGCACTGATGCTCAGACATGTCACAACAGCTGAACTCTGTAGACCTTAGATTAAGGGGCTCCCTGCTTTTCAATTGGATCTCTGTGCTCATCCCCACTGCCCTATGGAGGGGCATTTGACTGAGGGGAAGGCAGCTGGTGCTGTTGCTGCTGTTGCTTCTGCTGCTGCTGGTTCTGTTGGCGGTGGTGGTGGCTCCTGCTCTTGACCCTCAGCAGAGGTGGAAGGTGGAGCTGCATAAACTACTCCCATGCCATGTTGAAGGCTGGCAGCAGGAAAGTGCAACTGAGGGTGAGTGAAGTGAGGGACAGGTGAGATGCCTTCCAAGAAGTTGGTAATCACCTGTTAAGAAGTGAAAGCACTTTCTGAGAGAAGAAATGTTTTGAGCAGTCGTCTCTCAGTGGCCATGGCAGAAACTCTTCAGTTGCACTGATCAAAGCTTTCCCAGCTTGTCAGCTTCACTGAACAAATCCTTGCTCCTGTGCATTCACCTCAGTGCCCCCAGCGAGTTGCAGATACAGTGTGAAAAATGTGTATTGTTGGGAATAAAGGATTCTATGGTTCAAAAGGCCCCTAACTGCTTTCCCACCAGACCAATGTGGATTCACTGCAGGATTTGGAAGCTGCCCAAGGAAAATCCGGAAGAGCATGGGATGATGTTAGATTCCCAACCCAACATCAATTTGTAGGGTTTTTCCACTCTGCATACACTTGCATCTGATAGGGAAAAATATGCTCTAAGTGTGGGAAGGGTGGTAAGAATTGGGCAGAGCTTGAACAGAGCAGTGGGAGAGACTGCTAAGTGGTGGGAATGATTTGCTGTTCCGGGAAGGAGAACCAAAGATTTTTTAAAAAGCTTACTTTTAGGGAACAACATAAACTAACTTAGAGGTGTGGTCTTGGGAAACATATTTTATAAGAATGGAAGCACCATTTGATTGGGGGACTGAAAGGTAAGCATAATGGTAAGTGTACATAGCAATGGCCAACAAACAAAGTTCCAGCAGGCGTAACACAAGATATAAGAACGAAAAGCAGGAAGTTTTTATATATGGTTCTTGGCATGTGGACAGTGGTGGGAAAACTTCATTCAATCCTGTGATTACCTATATCTAGGCGGATCTTCTCAAATAGTGATTGTCTATATAGTGAGTGACTTGCTAGGCCACACAGTCAAGGCACGGTATAGATGGCAGGCCCCTTCCTTTCCCTGAAAGACATCAGTGAATCAATTAATTTTTATGATATGAAAACAGAAAGTGATTGAAAAACGCAGCAGGTCTGGCAGCACCTGTAGAAAGAGAAACAGAATTAACATTTCTAGTCCAATATAACTTTTTTTTGGAACTGGAGAGAGGTAGGAATGTGATGGGCTTTATGCTGTTGAAAAGGGAGGAAAGAGGAAGGTAGAACAAAAAAGGTCAGAGACAGGTTATAAAGCGGGGAGGTAAAATGACAAAGATGTCATGGCACACAGGCAAAAGAAGTGGTAATAATAGTATTAAAGGCACAAAGCTTGGTCAGGCTGGGTACTAATAGCAGGATAAATGTGAGTGTTGTCTGAAAGCAAAATACCAAAATATGTTAATAGCAGAATAAAGGTCAGAACAATCTGAAAGCAAAAACATAAGAACAAGGTACAGACTGACACTGGGGGAAAAATTCAAAAAGGAAGACAGAGTTCACGGTCTGAATTTGTTTGACTCAATGTTGAGTCTAGAAGGCTGTAAAGTGCCTAATCAGAAGATGAGGTGCTGTTCCTCCAGCTTGCATTGTTCATTGGAACATTGCAGCAGGCCAAGGATAGAAGTGCGAGCATGAGAGCAAGAAGGTGATTTGGAATGACAAGCGGCAGGGAGGTTGGAGTCATGCTTGTGAACTGCAAAGCAGTCACCCAGTCTCCATTTGGTCCCCCCTATATAGAGGAGACTGCACTGTGAGCAGCGAAAACCGTAGAATAAATTAAATGAGGTGTTGGTGGTGATAGAGGAGTGAACCAATGTTTGGCAGAGGGAATGGTCCCTTCAGAATGCTGACAGGGGAGGGGAACAGAAGATGTGTTTGGTGGTGGTATTATCTAGAGTTGACAGAAATGGTGGAGGATAATCCTTTGAATATTGAGGCTGGTGGGGTGGAAAGTGAGAACAAGGGGAACCTTATCGTGATTCTGGGAGTGGGGGGAAGGGACGAGGGCAGAAGTGTGGGAAATGGGTTGGACACTGTTGAGGGCCCTATCAACTACAGTGCAGGCTGGGGGGTGGGGGGTGGGGGGAATCCTTGGTTGAGAGAAAGGAAGACATGCCAGAAGTGCTGTTGTGCAAGGTAACATCATCGGAACAGATGCGACGAAGCTGGAGAAACTGGGAGAATGTAGTGCAGTACTTGCAGGAAGCAGGGAGTGAGGAAGTGTAGTCAAGGTAGCTGTGGGAGTCAGTGGGCTTGTAATGAACATTGGCAGTCTATCCCCAGGGGGCGGCACGGGGTTGCAGTGGTTAGTGCTGCTACCTCACAGCTCCAGTGCCCTGGGTTCGATCCTGACCTCGGGTGTCTGTCCATTCAACAGAGGGCGCTGGTGAGAAGTGACTGAAGCATTCTGGGACAAGTCATCACAGCCACCGCGACTCAAGAGGTAATCGAGAAGAAGGACTCTTGCACTCAACAGAAGGAAGGGCATCCAACAGAGGGCACTGGTGAGAAGTGACTGAAGCATTCTGGGAGAAGTCATTGCAAACACTATGACTCAGGAGAGAATTGAGGAGGACCCACTGTCAAAGAACAGAATAGCCCAAAACATTACATTGCTGCAGTGTTTCCATCCCTCCCCCCTCCTCAAACCTATAAAAAAAGAGAGGAAGAGGCAGTGCCTTCAGGAGTGCATCAGACCTGCGAGGGACATTCTTCTGAAAGTGGATTTAAAGGAAAAGCAGCTGATTGGTGAGTAAATCCTGGGAGCATACTCAGAGGGAGGAGCACCGGAGCGGTGAGTATAAATCTAGCTTACCTCGGGGATTCGCGGCCTTGTCTCTAGGGAGCAGACTTGGAGGGAGGAGCACCGGAGCGGTGACCTCGGGGCATAGAGTAACTGAAGTCAAAACTGAAAAAGTGACGTCACAGGAAAGCTGTGACCTGATTGGTTGGTAGGAAATCTGCACCAAATTTGAAAAAAAAACACTGCAAAGCTAATTAATAAATTAAGTATCTAAGTAGAGATGGCTGGGCAGGTGATGTGCTGTAGCTGCATGATGTGGGAGCTGGGAGATCCCATTGCGAGCCGCAGTGACCACAACTGCAGCAAGTGTTGGTTGCTGGAGGAACTCTGGCTCAGAATTGGTGAGCTGGAGTCTGAGCTCCGGATGCTGCAGCACATCCAAGAGGGGAAGAGTTACCTGGACGCTTTGTATCAGTAGGCGGTCACACCCAGTAGATTAAGTACCTCAAGTCCGGTCAGTGGTCAGGGTCAGCAGGGTGTGACTGCAGGTGAAGCAGGTAGAGTGATCCTGTGTTCAGGAACAGAGAAGCCTCAGCTCTTGACCTTGTCCAACAGGTACGAGGTACTTGCTCCCTGTGTAGATGAGGAACAGGGCTGTAGGGAGGATGAGCCAGCTGACCACGGCACCGTGACACAGGAGACCATTCAAGAGGAGGGAGCAAAAAGACAAGTGGTAGTTGTAGGGGATTCTATAATCAGGGGAATTGATAGCTTCCTTTGTAAGCAGGATCGAGAGTCCCGCATGGTACGTTGCCTGCCCGGTGCCAGGGTGAGGGACATCTCTGACCGGCTTGAAAGGATATTGGAGAGGGAGGGGAAGGATCCAGTTGTTGTGGACCACATTGGGACAAATAACAAAGGTAAGACTAGAAAAGAGGACCTGTTTGGGGATTATCAGGAACTAGGAACTAAATTAAAGAACAGGTCCTCAAGGGTTATAAACTCCAGATTACTACCCGAGCCACGTGCAAATTGGCATAGGGACGCGAGAATAAGGGAAGTAAACACGTGACTAAAGGAGTGGTGCGGGAAAGAGGGGTTCCATTTCATGGGGCACTGGCATCAGTATTGGTACAGGAGGGATCTGTACCGTTGGGACGGTCTCCACCTGAACCGATCTGGGACCAATGTTCTAGCGAAAAGGGTAAATAGGGTGGTCAACAGGACTTTAAACTAGAAAGTGGGAGGGAAGGGAAGGGTAAAACTCCAAGAAGTATGACTAATGGGAAACAAAGCAGCAGGTTAGGGTGTGGGGGGATGGGTTCAACTTCATGGAAAATTATGAAAAAACTGAAAAGAAAGGAGAGCCAAGGAGCGGCTATTAAACTCTCCAGAACACAAAATAGGACAGAGTGTTTGGAAAGGGCTAGGAATCTATCTACAAGCACATCAGATAAAGGGACAACAATGAGAAAGGAGACAGGAAATACAGGACTGAAGGTGTTGTATCTGAATGCATGCAGTATATGAAATACGGTAAATGAGCTTGTGGCACAGATTGAAATTGGCAGGTATGATGTGGTGGGCATTACGGAGACATGGCTGCAAGGGGATCAGGACTGGGAACGAAATATCCAAGGATATACAACCTATCAAAAAGATAGGCAGGTTGGCAGAGGGGGTGGGGTTGCTTTGTTAGTAAGAAATGAAATCAAATCGATAGCAAGAAATGATGTAGGGTCAGATGATGTAGAATTTGTGTGGGTAGAGCTGAGGAACCGCAAAGGTGAAAAAACCAAAATGGGAGTTATGTACAAGCCTCCGAACAGTAGTCAGGATGTGGGACACAAGATACACCCGGAGATAGAAAAGATGTGTAAGAAAGGCATGGTTACAGTGATCATGGGGGATTTCAATATGCAGGTAGACTGGGAAAATCAAGTTGGTAGTGGATCCCAAGAAAAGGAATTTGTGGAATGTCTGCAAGATGGCTTTTTGGAGCAGCTTGTGGTGAAGCCCACTAGGGAACAAGCAATTCTAGGTTTAGTGATGTGTAATGAGGCAGATTTGGTAAGGGAGCTTAAGGTGAAGGAACCCTTAGGAGGAAGTGACCATAATATGATAGAATTTACCCTGCAATTTGAGAGAAAAAGCTGGAATCAGATGTTACGGTATTACAGTTGAATAAAGGCAACTACAGAGGCATGAGGGAGGAGCTGGCCAGAATTGACTGGGAGATAAGCCTAGCAGGAAAGACAGTGGAACAGCAATGGCAGGAGTTTCTGGGAGTAATTTGGGAGACACAGCAAAAATTCATCCCTAGGAAGAAGAAGCATACTAAAGGGAGGACGAGGCAACCATGGCTGACAAGGTAAGTCAGGGACAGCATAAAAGCTAAAGAGAAAGCATACAATGCGGCGAAGAGCGGTGGGAAATCAGGGGATTGGGAAGCTTACAAAGACCAACAGAGGACAACTAAAAAAGAAATAAGGAGGGAGAAGATTAAATACGGGGGTAAAGAAGCCAGTAATATAAAAGAAGATTGCAAGAGTTTTTTTTAGATATATAAGGGGTAAGAGAGAGGCAAAAGTGGACATTGGGCCGCTGGAAAATGACGCTGAAGAAGTAGTAGTGGGGAACAAAGAAATGGCAGAGGAACTGAACAGGTACTTTGTGTCAGTCTTCACAGTGGAAGACACAAGTGACATCCCCAAAGTTCAAGAGAGTCGGGGGAGCAGAGGTGAGTATGGTGGCCATTACCAAGGAGAAGGTGCTGGGAAAACTGAAAGGTCTGAAATCACCTGGACCAGATGGATTACACCCCAGAGTTCTGAAGGAGATAGCTGAAGAGATAGTGGAGGCGTTAGTGGTGATCTTTCAGAAATCACTGGAGTCAGGGAGGGTCCCAGAGGACTGGAAAATCACTAATGTAACCCCCCTGTTTAAGAAGGGAGTGAGGCAAAAGATGGGAAATTACAGGCCGATTAGCCTGACCTCAGTCGTTGGTAAGATTTTAGAGTCCGTTATTAAGGATGAGATTTCAGAATACTTGGAAGTGCATGGTAAAATAGGACAAAGTCAGCATGGTTTCATCAAGGGGAAGTCATACCTGACAAATCTTTTAGAATTTTTTGAGGTAATGAGTTGGTTAAACAAAGGAGAGCCAATGGATGTTATCTACTTGGACTTCCAGAAGGCCTTTGACAAGGTGCCGCACAGGAGGCTGCTCAGTAAGTTAAGAGCCCATGGTGTTAGAGGCAAGGTACTAGCATGGATAGAATATGGGCTGTCTGGCAGGAGGCAGAGAGTGGGGATAAGGGGGTCCTCCTCAGGATGGCAGCTGGTGACTAGTGGAGTTCTGCATGGGTCATTGTTGAGACTACAACTTTTCACTTTATACATTAATGATCTAGATGAAGGGACTGAGGGCATTGTGGCTAAGTTTGCATATGATACAAAGATAGATGGAGGGAGAGGTAGTATTGAGGAGGCAGGGAGGCTGCAGAAGGATTTGGACAGGTTAGGAGAAAGGGCAAAGAAGTGGCAGATGGAATACAACATGGGCAAGTGTGAGGTCATGCACTTTGGTAGGAAGAATAGAGACTATTTTCTAAATGGGGAGAGAATTCAGAAATCTGGAGTGCAAAAAGACTTGGGAGTTCTAGTCCAGGATTCTCTTAAGGTTAACTTGCAGGTTGACGCGTAATTAGGAATGCAAATGCAATGTTGGCATTTATTTTGAGAGGACTAGAATATAAAAGCAGGGATGTGCTGCTGAGGCTTTATAAGGCTCTGGTCAGACCACATTTAGAATATTGTGAGCAATTTTGGGCCCCGCAGGAAGGATGTGCTGGCCCTGGAGAGGATCCAGAGGAGGTTCACGAGAATGATCCCAGGAATGAAAGGCTTAACATATGAGAAACGTTTGAGGACTCTGGGTCTATACTCAATGGAATTTAGAAGGATGAGGGGGATCTGATTGAAACTTACAGAATACTGAAAGGCCTGGATAGAGTGGATGTGAGGAAGATGTTTCCATTAGTAGGAGAGACTAGGACCCGAGTGCACAGCCTCAGAGTAAAGGGAAGACCTTTTAGACAGAGATGAGGAATAACTTCTTTAGCCAGAGTGGTGAATCTATGGAATTCATTGCCACAGAAAGCTGAGTAGGCCAGGTCATTGAGTGTATTTAAGACTGAGATAGATAGGTTCTTGATTGGTAAGGGGATCAAAGGTTACGGGGAGAAGGCGGGAGAATGGGGTTGAGAAACTTATCAGCCATGATTGAATGGCGGAGCAGGCTCGATAGGCCAAATGGCCTAATTTCTGCTCCTATTTTTTATGGTCTTATGTAGAATTTGTACATTCTCCCCGTGTCTGGGTGGGTTTCTGCCGGGTGCTCTGGTTTCCTCCCACCATCCGATGGCATGCTGGTTAGGTGGATTGGCTATGGTAAATTGTCCACTAGTGTGTGTCAGCGTGTGCCCTGTGATGGACTTGTGTGCCACCTTGGTTGTACCGTGCCCATTGCATGTCAGGGTAGGCTCCAACTCCCCATGACACTGAATTGGATGAAGCAGTTCTAGAAAAGTGAGTGAGAGTCTATCCATAGAAATGGCGACAGAGAAGTCAAGGAAGGGAAGTATCGGAGATGGTCCATGTGAAGGTGAGAGAAGAGTGGAAATTGAAAGCAAAACTGATGAATTTTCACAGCTCCAAGGAAGAGCATGAAGCAGCACTGACACAGGCGTCAGTGTACCAGAACAAGAGTTGTGGGAGGGGGCCTCAGTAGGACTGGAACAAGGAATGTTCTAAATAGCGCACAAAAAGACAGGCATAACCAAGCTCCATGCAGGTACCCATAGCTAAACTTTTTATTTCGAGGAAGTGAGACAAGTTAAAGGAGAAATTAAACAATGAGAGAACTAGTTCAGCCAGGTGGAGGAGAGTGGTAGTGGATGGGGATTGTTCGGGCCTTTGGTGGGAGATGGACGTGTAGAGGGACTGGACCTCCATGGTGAAGAGAAGGTGGTTAGGGCTAGGAAATTGGAAATTATTGAAATGACATGGGGCATCAGAAGAATCACATGTGCAGGTGGGAAGAGACTGGACAAGCGGAGAAAAAAAAATCAAAATAGAAAGAAATAAGTTCAGTGGGACAGAAATAGGCTGAAACAATGGGCCTAGCAGGTCAGTCTTGTTTGTGGATTTTGCAAAGAGGGTAGAAGTGGGCTGTACAGAGTTGTAGGACTATGAGGTTGGAGGCTGTAGAGGGAAGATCTTCACAGGTGTGGAGGTCAGTGGCAGACCTGGAACCAATGGCTTCATGTTCAGTGGTGTGGTCATGGTTCAGTGGAAGGTCGGAAGAAAGGTATGAGCCTTGGCACTCAGCTTCCACAAGGTAGAGGTCTGTTTGCCAGACAACAACAGTGCCATCCTTGTCAGCAGGTTTGATAACCAAGTCACGGTTGGACCTGAGGTAAAGGAGTGCAGCAAGTTCAGAAGGAGACAGGTTGGAGTTGTGAGGGGAGCAGAGAAATTAAGACAGCCTATGTCATGCTGACAGTCCTCAATGAAAAGATCAAGAGTGGGTAAAAGGCCAGAGGGAGGGGTCCAGGTAAAGGGAGAATACTGGAAGCAGGTGAAAGGGTCCGTTTAACAGGGTAGGACTCCTGACAAAAGAAGTGAGTTTGGACATGAAGGCAACAGAAAAAGAGTTCAACATCATGCTGAGCTCAAAATTCACTAAGGTGGGGGCATAATGGTATAAAAATGAGTCCCTTGCTGAGGAGAGCTCATCTGAGAAGGAAAAATCAGAGTGTATAGTGAATACATGGCAAGAGTTGGGATTAGAAGAAGGGATGGGGTCAAAAGGAAGGAAAGGGGAGGAAGGATCTGGAGAGGCATCGGTACCAATACTTTGTTGGAGCTTGCAGTTCTTCACACCTGAAAGAAAGAGAAAAAGTTTCTTGTTAAGATGTCAGATGAGAGAAAGAATGAAATGGAACTGGGGGCAAGGACAGCTTTGAGGTAGGGTCAGTCGGTGCTACTGGAAAGAGATTGTAGGGGGTGGTGGTGTGTGTCAGTTTCACCTCTGACTTCTGAGCGGTCTGAATCTCTCCCACTCCCTGTAGGGCTTGGACTTATTTGGGGGTTGTGACAAAGTGCAGCAGACAAGTGGTTTTGGTGCAAGAAAAACTGAGTTTATTGAAGTCACAAATGAATTTATAACATTAGGATTACACTGAGATTATACAGACTTACAAAGTACAGTTAGTTAAGAATAGGGAACACACGGCATAATGAGGGAAAAATCACGCTACTAATCCCCTTACCCTTGTCCCACCCCCAAAACCTAACTAAATTGAACTAGGAGAGGTCAGGGATCATGCTCATCAACCCATGGTTCCTTGACAGTTTGAAATTCAGCCAGGTAAGCCGGTTGTAGTTTTGGGGTACGCTCTTTGTGTCCTCTGAGGCCTGCCGTCCCCACATGGTCCTTGTCTGTGGGTGGAGGGCGTGGTTGTGGGTGGTCGATCGTCGTAAAGGGCTGTGGTTGCGGCCTTGTTGTCTTCGGTTGAGCCTGCCACCCCGTGCCCCTCGCCATGATATTGCCTGCGGGCCTGCAAACCTCCAGATCTTCTTGCTTAAACTCTGTTTCAACCGCTCCCAACTGCTCACTGCCCTGTGTCAGCTTTCAAAACTGCTTACCCTTCTGCTAGCTGGTTTCTCCCTCTTTCTTTCACAACTGACCTGGCCAGTTATAATGTCTTTCGAATTTCTTATCTCAATCCAAATCAAGGTTAGTTTTTTGTTTGATTTTGGTGGGCTTCCCCAGGTGATTGATGTCTCGTTGTTTTTAATGGGCTCGCATGTTGTTTATCATTGTCTTCCTGCCTAGTAACTAGTTTTGTAATGAAAGCCAATGTATGTGTGGAGTATTGATGGATTCACATAATTGAATTAATTGTGCCTTCCTGCCTTAGTAGTTAGTAGCAATTATTTATGCAAGATTTTTGATGGGCTTCAGTTCCGTGTGAGGTGAAGTCCTCCTCTGGGTTGATTGTATTAAAGGGAAGAATGCATATTCTGTCTCCTCTCATTGTCTGGTTTCAGGCAAAACAATCCACAGTGCACTCAATAAGCCCGGGTATGTGCAGCCCCAGGCCTTCATGGGCCCAGCCTCCTGTCTGCAGAGTTTTACACTTAACTCAGCAGTTTAAAAGTCCAAAAGTCATATCCTTGTTGATGATATGAAAAATGTGGGAATTTTGAGAACCTTTCAAGAGTTTGAGTGAGTACATATAGAGGTGCATGGCATTGAGTATGGACCTCAGGATGCAGTGGGAACAGTAATCCAAGGAACATTATTTGTCTTGGAGATACCTGTAACCCTGGGTGGATTTGAAACATGAAGGATGGAACTTTAGTTGGAATTCACACGGGGTAAGTAGGAGCCAGAGACAGTCACTAAGGAAGGAAATGTGGCTGTGAAAGTGATTTTTGGTAAACAACATTAACACATTCTGATAGTTTACTTACAGACAGCGCTCACCATTATTCTGCTGTTAACACCTACCCTGACCAAGCTTTGTGTCTTTAATAGTATCATTACCATTCTTTTTGCCTGTGTTCCATGACATCGTTGTCATTTTATCTCCCCCCATCTTTAACCTATTCCTGACCTTCTCTTTTGCTCCACCTGCCCCTCTCCCCTTTTTATTACAGCATAAAACTCATCACATTCCTACCTCTCTTCAGTTCCGATGAAGAGTCATATTGGACTCGAAATGCTAACTCTGTTTCTTTCTCCACAGATGCTGCCAGACCTGCTGAGTTTTTCCAACACCTTCTGTTTTGATTTTTGATCTCCAGCATCCGCATCCACAGATAATCTGGCAGCCATGATGCTGTAAAGGAAAATTTAGAAATCTGAAGAAAAAAAAGTCAGCACAATCAGGAAATGTAATGATTTGGGTAAAGACAAGCAGAGTAAGACAGTAAAGGGCCAAGAATTTAAAGGCAATAGTGCATCAGCAAATAAGCTCCATGCAAAAAATATTGATAAAAGTTAAAGGCTATTTATCTGAAGCGCAAAGCATTCATAATGTTATGATCCCCAGCTGAGGTTACCACTGGACAAGCCTGATCCCAGGGTGGAACCCAGCTTCATAGATCCTAACTTTTATTTTTGTTTGTTTAGATAAGTGGAGAGGAGCTACTGAACAGAGTCACCGGAGTCAGCTAATTAACATTTAACAAAAGCGTAAAACATATATTAAACAAGAAAAGATGAATATTTTACAATACCCCTTTACCCACAACTATACCTTTTTACAGATATACACAGATTTGTAAGGATAGCACAAGCGACAAAAGCTACCTTATAATCTAATGTTCATAGTAAGTACACAGTCCATGTCAACCAGTAGACACCCTACGATCAGACACACCACACTCTGAAACCAAGTGACGGATGCCACCCCAGTCAGATGCTGTGGATCTCTAATCAAGTCTTCCCCAGACCCTTGTCCCACTATGAGCCACCCGGTATCACTGAACTCCATCTTTCACATGAGGGTTTCCAATCTCCACTCTTCAAGAACTCATTTTAGAACCCTCTCCCAAACTGATGCTTTCTCTCAGCCGACTTCCACAAGGATTCAGCTCCAGGGTTTCAAACTCTTCTTCTGATGTACCTCTTCCCTGGGCCACCATATGCATTCAAGTTGTCTTCCATGCCCTCTCATTCACTGACTCAGCTGTCAACAGTACACCACAGCTTCACGTGCCCATAGTAGTGTTACAGACCTCCAGCCATCTCTTTGGACTATCTTGCCTCTTGCAAGCTATTCTTGCTCTAAATCTGCTTTCTGCAGCTTTTGTCTCTTTAAATCTGAAGCTTGGGGTCTTTCTCTCTGCTCCTCACTCTTAACTTCACTTAACAGGGCCTTTTCCAGGTACCTGTCCTTCCCTTTGACTAGAAGGTCTGCTTGGGACTTTCCCCTGTTTCTGACTCACTCCTTTGGCCTTAGGACCTTTTGATTCTTTTGGGAAATCTGCTCTCACTCTACAGTTCCATCTCTCAGTGTCCAGTCTCTCTGGAGTCCTGGCTTCGAAGTGAACTCAAAACTGTTGTTTCTTTATTTTTCTTGTGTGACTGTGGAAGAGACCTGCACCTCTGGACCCCTGTTGCTAGGCAACAGCCCAGTTCTTCTACTCTTGTTTGTTTAACTTAGCTGTCACAGTAGTAAAACTCTCATTAGAAATGCAGGCACCTTTTTAAAGTGAAAATAAATTCAATTTGACCTTTTCTTAACATACAGATAAAGAAATACAAATCAACCTTAAACATTAAAGCTAAAACACATTCCTGGCACCTACAAATACCAATATAACTTACTTAAAATATCTCTATTTATATTAAAACATTAAAAAGATAGATGAACTAGTGGCAAAAGAGCGATAAATTAATTTGATCTATTCACAATTACAGAGATATGATTGTAAGGTGACCAAGGTTGTGAAATAAATATCCCAGAGAGCTTAACATTTTGAAAAGACAGACAGAATTGAAAAATGAGAAGAGCCTTGATAATAAGAAATGGCAAGAGCAGTAGTAAGAAAAGAGCTTAATTCAGAGGATCAGGAGGTAGAATTAATGTGGTGGATATTAGGAACAATGAGAGTCAGAAAATGCTGCTGGGAGTAGTTTATACCCCCTCCCCTCCACCCTGACAACAGTAGATATGAGTTCATCCTTTGTAGCCGAAGATAACTCAATGAATTCTACTGATGTCATTGTCAAGTTTCAGGTATAATATGTTCAAAGATGTCTCAGTAGTTCAATTCAAGCACAAAAAGATCTGTTGCATATTGGACATATGTGCTTTTTTGGTACAGAGAGATGTTTGAGGCTCTGGACATGCAAAGATCGTCTTTCCTGGTGACTAGTGCAACTGTTCTGTTCAAAGGAGGTGAAATTTTTGCTGGTGAGACTGTGCAATATGGAGTGATCCTGTGCGAGGTTCTCCATGTCTCAGGAGCAATGTTCAAATTCTTCAATGAGACCTTCAGAGTCTCCTTAATGCTTTTAGTGCCCCCATATGAACATTTTTCTTCAATGAGCTTGTTGTAGAAGAACTTTTTGGCAAACACACATCAGGCAGTCTGGCAACATGTCCTGACCATCTTATCTAAACTATTTTCAGCACAGTGGATGGTACACATGTCAAGCATGGAAAGAATCTTAGTATTGGGAACATTGGCTTGCCATCTGATCACTCTCTACAGGAAGGGGCCAAATTTTAGGTGCCCCTGCTAGGTGTGTTTGCTGTGGGGGGTGAGGGCATGTAAAACAGAACAGGGGCACACCCATCACCTTCCTGCCCAAACCCAAGATCATCCCCAAACATGGTAAGTGAAATCAGCAGCAGTCAGACCACATTTAAATAAATAACCAAGGGTCAATTGAGCTTGTTAAAAAGCCAATAGACCCCAATGATATGCTGTCCACGGCATAATGCAATTGGCGTGGGCAGTCGGGTGGGATTGAGAAGGTCATCTTTTTTTAAAGTTATTTAAAAGTGTCAAGAGGAAGTGGGGGTGATATCTTTGGGGGCTGTCCTTTGCACATCAGGGGGAAGTCCCCCTTTGATAGTACCCTCCCCCTTTCTTCCTACTCACCTACTTTCTAAAACCAACCACACCCATCTCTCTGCCCCGCTTTGCAAGCTGCACAAACCCTCCCCACCCAATACCCTGGACTTTCCTGGCTCTGGGATCCATTGGGCCTTCTTCTTGGAATTGGTTGCTGTTCCAGCAGTGCCCACTAATGCGCTCTTGCCACAACTAGGACTGCTGGCCAATCGGAGTGGCTGGCAGCTCTCAAGGGTGGGACTTCCTCCCCAGTGAGGGGCGGAAATCACACTGGCAGGCTATTTAGCCCGCCTGCAGTGCATTATGGCTGTGGGGTGGGTGGTGTGGAGTGAGTTGGCTCCATGTCAATTTTCTTCCAGTGGGGGTGGAGGGGGAAGGGTCGAGGTGGTGGGGGGGCTGGTGGGAAAGGGGCGGGGGGGATGGTGCAGTCAGCCCCAGGTCACAAACTCATGTGAAAGTGGTGTAGCTTGTTTGTGTGTCTGGAGTAAACTGTGCACCTCTCCGAAGCATACAAAAGAGTGGGGAGGACAACTGGTCTGTATACCTTCACTTTAGTTGAACTATTAATTCCTCTTTTCTCTCAGATAGGTTTTTATATTATGGTTCTGATTTCAGATTGCCTGCTCCTTCACACTGTAACTTTTGCTTAAGCTGTCACCAACTCCCAGGCCACCTCTGCTTCCCATTAGAATTTTTGCCGATATATTTTTTGTTCTTTTGTGGGATGTGAGCATTGCTGGAAAGGCCTGCATTTATTGTCCATCACTAATTGCTCTTGAAAAGGGAGTGACGAGCTGTCTTTTTGGACTGCTGCAGTTCCTGTGGTGTAGCTGCACGCTGCTGTTAAGAAGGGAGCTCTCGGAAATGACCTAGTGACAGTGAAGAAGCAATGATCTAATTCCAAGTGAGGATAGTATGTGACTTGTGTTCACAGGATGTCCTCAGCTGCCATATTTCTTCTACCCTGTGTTGTTTATAAAGCCATTTATTTGAGTTAAATGCATCCCTTTACTAATTACTCTTTCACTCTCTCAATCTTTCTGTCTGTGCCTCCATCTTTTGATGTTCTTTGAAGATATTTTTTTAAGCCTTGTGTTCTAACTTGATGTTTGTAACTGTGTGTGATCCATAACATCAGTCTCCATTTGTTACTTTTTAGTTCCAGTTTTTCAATCCCTCTATATATTGAAATACTATGGGTTTTTCCTTACAAATAAGTCCAGCTTCATGGAATACAGCTTAGACTTACTTAGCTACCAAAGTAAATTTGGTGTGTAAGGGCATTTTAAAGGTTGATCTCTTTCTAAAATCTAGTCATGTTTTGCATTCACCATTTAACTTACCTTTAAGCTTAACTTGTAGGGTTTCTTCAATCTTAGTCCTTAACTGTGCAGCTTCCTGTTAGTGGCAGCCACACAGTTAGTTAATTAGTTGGCTAGTTAGAACTGGTTATCTGGTCAACAGAGGCTTATTCGATCTTTGGGGTTTGTGCTCGCTTCGGCAGCACATATACTAAAATTGGAACGATACAGAGAAGATTAGCATGGCCCCTGCGCGAGGATGACACGCAAATTCGTGAAGCGTTCCATATTTTTAAAAATAAATTTATAAATACAGGGTGCTTTTGCTTACACACAAAGTAAGCAGCACAAAGTTCAGCTTGACAGAGTATTTACTTGACTTGGGGAATTTGTTACAGTGAGGGAAGAGGTGCTGTTCTGGCCTTATATGAAAAAAATTAGGTTTGGTCCAAGAGACGAAGCAGGAAACCCAAGAGCTGAAGTCCTGAGGCATTAATTAGATAAGCAGTAGGTGATTTGTTGGTGAGTTTTAATGTTTTTTTTCTCTAGTTGGGGCAGTAGTTTAACCAGGACTGGAAAAATGTAAGTACTGTATTAAATGTATAGCTTACCTAACTAAACTAGTTGATAGAACAACAGATAATCATTGAATAAAGATTTTTATAAATTAATTAAACAAAATAAGGCCAGTCTAAATTATGGCAGAGCAGAACTGAGGAATGTGGGAGTTTATGGATGCCAAGACTGTCCCAGACAAACATGTCTACATGAGGTATATCTGCCTCAAATTTCTCCAGCTCACAGTCATTGATCTTGAGTTGGAGAAACTCTGACCTATGGGAGAGGGAGGAATTTCTGGACAGTTTTATCCAGAACATAGTCACACCCCAGAGGAAAACATAGGTTCACAAAAGGAAGGGTGTGACTGATAGGGAGCCAGGTAGTGGGGATTTAGGAGAGGTTGAAATGGAGATCCCACAGACAGGTCCTATCCAACAGGTATGCAGTAATTGCCACCTGTGAGAACAAGGAGAAAGGCTGCAGGGAGGATAGCCACAATGCAGACCAAGGCACTATGGTTGTCTGGGGGTGGAGAAAGGGCAGAATATAAATGTGGTAGTAATAGGGGACATTATAATTAGGGAATAGATAGTATCCTCTGCAGGCAAGAATGAGAATACTGAAGGATGTGTTGCCTGTCTAGTTTCAGAGTAAGGGATATCGCATGGTGACTGTAGGGGAACTTGGAAAGGGGGGGAGAATAAATCCAGTTGTCGTGGACAATGTTGGAACAAATGACATAGGTTGGAACAGAGAGGAGGTGTGATGAATGAGTATCAAGAGTTAGGGTGTAATTTTATAGCCCCTCCCGCCGGCAGGATTTTCTGGTCCTGCCAAAGTCAATGGACTTTTGAATGGTTTGCCGCATTTTACAACCCAGCTCTGCCACGCTGGGGCCATAAAATTCTGTCCTTGAACTCCAAATTTAAAAGTAGGACCTCAAAGGTAATAGTTTCCATATTATTGCCTGAGTCACATGCACATTGGAATAGGAGTAAACACATCAGGAGAAATAACATGTGGCTAAAGGGCTGGTATGCAAAAGAGGGATTCCTTTTCGTGGGGCAAGAGCACCAGTTCTGGGATTAGAAGGAGCTGTACCAATGGGATGAGTTCCAAGGATAAAGAGGGGGTTGGCAATAGATTTAAACTAGAAGTGGCGGGAGAGGTCTACAAAAAACGTAGGTAGCCTAACTGTAAACAAATAAGGCAGAAGAGATTAGCAAAGATTAAAGGTAATGGAGGGCATTGATGGCAGGGGAATAATAATGGTTACAGAATAGTAGTATAGAATAGGTTCAACATAAAGTGAGAGGAAATCCTATTGAAATGAATTAATGGGCAGAATTGTACTGTTGGTGAGCGGGGGCGGGGCCAGCTCGCTGATGTGTAAAATGACGCGGGGTGACGTCAGGTTGAACCCCCGACGTCACCCCACCCCATTTAAATTTTCAGGAAGGCGGGGGGCACATCAAAATCAGCTGCGGGCCCACCGACCTGTCAATGGCCTCTTGAGGCCATTGACAGGATCAATTAAGCAATTAAAGGACCTGCCCATCCAACCTTAAGGTTGGCAGGCAGGCCAAGAGTCCCGGCAGCAACTAGAAAAAACATGAAACCTCATCCAGCGGCGGGATGAGGTTTCATGTAGGGTTTTAAAAATTGTAATGAAGTTGTTATGTAAATTATGAACATGTCCCAACTCATGTGACATTGCCACATGAGGGGACATGTAAGGGATTTTTCTTTTCTCTATTTTTAATATTTTTAAAAGTCCAGGCGATCTCCCTGAGGCTGCACTTAGCCTCAAGGAGACATGTGCTCTTTCATGCACATGCGCGAAAGAGCACAATCTCGATTTTAGGGATTCCCCCGCCCGCCTTAATTGGTCCGCCCACGTAAAATGGCGGTGTGGCCCCGATCGCTGGCGGCGATCGGCTTGGTGCCCGCCCGCAACTGGTCAGGCCCGCCCACCCGACGAATGGAAACTTCAGCCCAACATGTCTGCACAGTAATAGACACGTTGTACACATAAAATTGAGGGACCAATCATGTGTCAGGGAGGAACCAGACATAACAGGAATAACTTAGACATGGCCACAGAAAATCAAGACTGAGAATTAAACAAATGCAGGGTATAACATATTTAGAAAAGATAGAGAGTGAAAAGGGGGAGGTAGAGTAGCTATACTTATTTGGGATAATATATTGGCAATAGAAAAAAGTGATACAGCTATCAGCAAGACAGAAGTAGAATCCATATGGATAGAGATTAAAGATAATGAAGTATCAATCTCACTAATATGTGATGTCTACAGATCAGGAAGAGAGTGGAGGAAGAAATATGCAGACAAATTGGAAAATTGAGTAAAATGAAACACAAGAATAATAATCTTGGGGGATTTCAACTACCCTGATATTAATTCTGCAGATGAGATAGATAAAGGGGATAAGATAATGGACTTCTGACAAAATGTACAGGACTCCTTTCTAACTCAATATGTAAAATGCCCAACAAAGAAAGATTTGCATCTTGAACCACAGCAGATAACAGAAATAAAAGTAATTGAACATCCAGATATATCTACACTTTAGGATGATAGAGGGCAGATGTATTATGAAAATCAGGCTAATCATGTTAATAGATTGGAGAACAGCTGGTTTTGAGGTTGAGAATAGAAAATTACTTAGGAAAATTAAATGGGGAACTATGTTGGCAAACAACCCTGTAAAGCAACAATGGGTAACATTTAAAATGGTGTTCAACAGGGTGCAGCAAAAATACAACCCACTAAAAGGAAAGAACAAACTAAAATTAGTGGGACTCTGGATGAATAAAGACATAAGGGAACAATTGAAGGTTAGGAAGAGGCATACATAAAGTAGATGGACATTAGGGGAGTGTATGATAAAATAAAATACAAAGTGATTAGGAGGGAAGTCAAAAAAAAATTAGGAAGTCAAAGAGAAAGTATGAAATTCAATTATCAAGAAGCATAAAATAAAATAGTAAAATATTTTACAGGCAGATCAATAAAAATGGAAGACTATGATGGGAATAGGACCATTAAGGGATAGACTGGAAAATATCACAGGTAATGATAGAGAGATGGCAGAAATATGAAATAATTATTTTGCTTGGATATTTGCCAGGAATTGTAAAGATAAGCCCAGCAATTACAGACCAGTCAGATTAACTTGATTGGTGGGGAAGCTTCTAGAAACAATTATTTGGGAGAGAATTAGTAGTCACATGGAAAAATGTGGGTTGATTAGGATGAGCCAGCATAGATTTCTAAAGGTGAAATTGTGTTTAACTAACTTGCTGGAGTTTGTTGAAGAGGTAAGAGGGTAGATGATGGTAATGCTGTTGATGTGGTATGCATGGACTTTCAAAAAGCATTCGATACAGTGCTACATGACAGACTTGTGAGAAAGGTTATAGCTCATGGAATAAGAGGGGCAGTAGCAACATGGGTACAAAATTGGCTAAGTAATAGAAAACAGAGGATAATGGTCAATGAGTAATTTTTGGGCTACAGGAAGGTTTGTAGTCTAGTTCCCCAGGGGTTGATATTGGAACCCTTGCTTTTCCTGGTATATATTAATGATCTTGATGTGCAAGGGATAATTTAAAAGTTTGCAGATGATACAAATCTTGGAGGCATTGTAAGCTGTGAAGACAGTGTCGAACTTCAAAAGGACATAGACAAGTTGTTGGAGTCAACAGATAGGTGGCAGATGAAGTTCAAAGCTGAGAAGTGTGAGGTGATGCATTTTGGTAGGAAGAACATGGAGAGACAATATAAAATAAAGGGTACAATTCTTAAGGGGCTGCAGGAGCAGAGGGACCTGGGTGTATATGTCCATAGATCATTGAAGGTGGCAGGACAGGTGGAGAGAGCAGTTAATAAAGCATACAGTACCCTAGGATTTATTAACAGGGGCATAGAGTACAAGAGCTTGTATAAGACACTCATCTGTTAGACGTCATCTGGAGTATTGTGTACAGTTCTGGGTGTCCTACTTTAGGAAGGGTGTGAACGCATTGGAGAGAGTGCAGAAGAGGTTTACAAGAATGGTTCCTGGGATGAGAAACTTCAGTTATGAGGAAAGATTGGAGAGGAGAATGCTAAGAGGAGATTTGATAGAGGCGTTCAAAATCGTGAGGGGGCTGGGTAGAGTAGATAGCGAGAAACTGTTCCTGTTTGTGAAAGGATCAAGAACAAGAGTGCACGAGAGTAAATGAGAGATTTATAGTGATTTTCAAAAGAAGCAAAGGGGTATGTGAGAAGAAACTTGTTCACACTGTGGTTCGAGTCTGGAATGCACTGCTTGGAAGTGTGGTGGAGGCAGGTTCAATCGAAGCATTCAAGAGGGCATTAGATGATTGTTTCTATTCAAATAATGTGCAAGGATAAGGGGAAAAAGCAGGAGAATGGCACTAAATCATAATGCTCAGTTGGAGAGCTGGTGCAGACATGATGGGCCAAATGGTCTCCTTCTGCACTGCAACAATTCTGTGTTTCTGTAATTTTATGTGCATTTACAAAAAAAAAACGGGATGTATTGAATAAAGTAATAAAACTCAAAGGATAAAGCACCTGGTCTGATTGCATCCAAGCATTTTAAAAGAATCTAGGGAAAAGTTAGCCGAGGCATTACGACATATATTTAATAATTTGTTGGGAAAGGTGTAGTACCAGAGGACTGGTGGATAGCTCATGTAATTCCTGGATTTTAAAAGAGGAACAGAGCATGTCCAGGGAATTATAGACCAATCAGCTGAGCAACAGTTGTAGGAAAAATAATGGAATCCCTACCAAAGGAGAAAATGGAGGAACATTGAGTGATGATAAATATATTATTATATAGTTAGTACAGATTTCAAAGGGAACATCTTGTTTGACCAGCTTAATTGATTTATTTTGGGGAGATAACAGGGTAGACAATGATAATGCCCCATAATAAAATGTGGAGTCAGGGGACAAGTGACAGAATGGATTACTAGCTGGCTTCAAAACAAAAAGGAGAGTGTGGGAGTAAAGTGTAGCTATTTAGAGTGGCAGGAGGTAGGAAGTGTTGTTCAACAAGGATCAGTGTTTGAACCACTGCTATTCACAATTTAAATTAATGATTTGGACTTTGGAGTCAAGAACACAATTTCTAATTTTGCAGATGACACCAAAATGGAGAGGGCAGTTAACACTGAGGAATCTGCAACCAATCACGGGAGGACATGAATAAACTTGCAGAATGGGCAAATAATTGATAAAATTAAGTTCAACAGAGATATGTGAGGAATACATTTTGGTAGAAAGATTAGGGAGGTCATTTATTATTTGGAAGGTGCAAGTTTAGGTGGGTTAGAAGAACAAAAGTATCTGAGTTCAAATAGGGGAGATGATGTGGTATTGTCGCTAGACTAGTAACCCAGAGACCCAGGGTGATGCTCTGGGGACCCAGGTTTGAATCCCACCACGGCGGGTGGTGGAACTTGAATTCAATTAAAAGTGTAATGATGACCATGGAACCAGATTATTGTAAAAAAAAAACCTATCTGATTCACTAATACCCTTTAGGGAAGGAAATCTGTCATCTTTACCTGGTGACTCCTGTTGTTGACTCTTAAATGCCACTCAGTTATAACAAACCGTCTCAAAAAAGGAATGAAGCCAGACGGATCACCCAGCATCGATCTAGGCACCGGAAACAACAATGGCAATATCAGCCCTGTCGACCCTGCAAAGTCATCCATACTAATATCTGGGGGCTAGTACCAAAATTGGGAGAGCTGTCGCACAGCCTAGTCAAGCAACTGCCTGACACAGTCATCCTCATGGAATCACCGTCCTTGGGTATGTCCTGTCCCACTGGCAGGACAGGCCCAGCAGAGGTGGCAGCATAGAGGGATACAGTCGGGAGGGAGTTACCCTGGGAGTCCTCAACATAGGCTCCAGACCCCATGAAGTCTCATGGCAGCAGATCAAACATGAGCAAGGAGTCCTCCCTCAGCTGATGAATCAATACTCCTCCGTGCTGAATACCACTTGGAAGAAGCACTGAGAGTGACAAGGGTGCAGAATGTACTCTAGGTGGGGGACTTCAATGTACATCATCAAGAGTGGCTCGGTAGCACCACTACTGATTGAACTGGCTGAGTCCTAAAGGACATAGCTGCTAGACTGGGTCTGCAGCAGGTGGTGAAGGAACCAACAAGAGGGAAAATCATACATGACCTCATCCTCACAACCTGCCTGCCACAGGCGCATCTGTCCATGACAGTAATGGTAGGAGTGACTACCAAACTGTGGGCCATCATCAGCAGCAGAATTGTATTCAAACACAATCTGTAACCTTATGGCCCGGCATATCCCCCACTCTACCATTCCCATCAAGCCAGGGGATCAACCCTGGTTCAATGAAGAGTGCAGGAGGGCATGCCAGGAGCAACACCAAGCACATGTAAAAATGAGGTGTCAACCTGGTGAAGCTATAAGACAGGACTACTTGCATGCCAAACAGCATAAGCAGCAAGTAATAGATAGGGTTAAGTGATCCCACAGTCAACAGATCAGATCTAAGCTCTGCAGTTCTGCCATATCCAGTCATGAAGGGTGGTGGACAATGAAACAACTCACTGGAGGAGGAGGCTCCACAAATATCCCCATCCTCAATGATGGAGGTGCCCAGCACATCAGTGCAAAAGATAAAGCTGAAGCATTTGTTACAATCTTCAGCCAGAAGTGCCGAGTGGGTGATCCATCTCGGCCTCCTCCGGAGATCGGCAGCATCACAGATACCAGTCTTCAGCCAATTCGATTCACTCCATGTGATATCAAGAAACGGCTATAGGCAAAGGCTAGGGGCCCTGACAACATTCCGGCAATAGTACTGAAGACTTGTGCTCCAGAACTTGCCGTGCCCCTGGCCAAGCTGTTCCAGTACAGTTACAACACTGTCAACTACCTAACATTATGGAAAATTGCCCAGGTATGTCCTGCACACACAAAGCAGAACAAATCTAACCCAGCCAATTACGGCCCCATCAGTCTACTCCATCAGTAAAATAATGGAAGGGGTCATCAACTATGCTATCAAGTGGCACTTGCTTAGCAATAACCTGCTCACTTACATCCAGCTTGGGTTCCGCCAGGGCCACTCAGCTCCTGACCTCATTACAGCCTTGGTTCAAATATGGACAAAAGAGCTGAATTCCCGAGATGAGGTGAGAATGACTGCCCTTGAAGTCCATGCAGCATTTGACTGAGTGTGGCATCAAAGAGCCCTAGCAAAACTGGGAATCTTGGATGGGGGGGGGAGCTCTCTGCTGGTCGGAGTCATATCTATCACAAACAAAGATGGTTGTGGTTGTTGGAGGTCAGTCATCTCAGTTCCAGGACATCACTGCAGGAGTTTCTCAGGGTAGTGTCCTTGGCCCAACCATCTTCAACTGCTTCATCGATGACCTCCTTCCATCATAAGATCAGAAGTGGGGATGTTCGCTGACGATAGCACAATCTTCAGCACCATTCGCGACGACTCAAATACTGAAGCAGTCCACGTCCAAATGCAGCAAGACCTGGACAATATCCAGGCTTGGGCTGACAAGTGGCAAATAACATTCGCACCACACAAGTGCCAGGCAATGACCATCCCCCCTTTATGTTCAATAGCATTACCATCACTGAATCCCCCGACTATCAACATCCTGGGCGTTACCATTGACCAGAAACTGAACTCGACGAGCCATATAAATACTGTGGCTATAAGAGCAGGTCACAGGCTAGGAATTGTGCGACGAATAACTCACCTCCTGACTCCTCAAAGCCTGTCCACCATCTACAAGGCACAAGTTAGGAGCGTGATGGAATACTACCCACTTACCTGGATGAGTGCAGCTCCCGCAATGCTCAAGAAGCTTGACATCCAGGACAAAGCAGCCCGCTTGATTGGCACCACATCCACAGACATTCATTCCCTCTACCACTGACACAGTAGCAGCAGTGTGTACCATCTAAAAGACGCACTGCAATAATTCACCAAGGCTCCTTCGACAGCGCTTTCCAAACCCATGACCACTAACATCTAGAAGGAAAAGGCCAGCAGATAGATGGGAACACCACCACCTAGAAGTTCCCCTCCAAGTCACTCACCATCCTGAATTGAAAATATATCACCGTTCCTTCACTGTGGCCGGGTCAACATCCCGGAACTCCCTTCCTAACAGCACTGTGGGTGTACCTACACCACATGGACTGTCACGGTTTAAGAAGGCAGCTCACCACCACCTTCTCAAGGGCAACTAGGGATGGGCAATAAATGCTGGCAAAGCCAGCACAGCCCACATTCCGTGAATGAACATAAAAAAAACAATACAGCAATCATTAAAAATTGTGCCACAGAATGGCAAAACCATAAAAAAAACCAAGCACTAGGCTTCATTTCTAGAGGATTAGAATTGAACAGTAATGAAGTTATGCTAAACCTGTATCAAACCTTGGTCAGACCACACTTAGTGTACTGTGTGCAATTCTGTTTGCCATATTATAAAAAGGACATGGAGATACTGGAAAAGTTTCAGAGAAGATTTCTAAGAATGATATCAGGAATGCATGGGTATACATATCGAGAATGAATGAATGAAGGCTGGATCTCTTCTCTCTTGAAAAAAGAAAGCTGAGAGGTGAATTAATAGAGTTATATAAAATTATGAAAGGTTTTAATAGGGTGGATACAGAGAGAATGTTTCATCTTGTGGGGAAGAGCATAACGAGAGGCCATCAATATAAGATAGTCACCAATAAATCCAATAGGGAATTCAGAGGAAACTTCTGTATTCAGAGTGGTGAGAATGTGGAACTCTCAATCTCAGTTTGAAGAGAATAGTATAAATGCATTTAAAGGGAAGCTAGACACACAGGCGGGAGAATGAAATAGAGAGTTATAATGAAAGATTTAGATGAGGAAAGATGTGAAGCAGCTCAAGTGGAGCATAAATACAGGCACAGACTGGTTGGGCTGAATGGCCTCCTTTTTTGTCATAAATCCTATATAATATGCCTTCCATTTCCTTCATGCTTATCTGTTTATGCCTCACTGTCATCCATTCCCCGACTGTTTCCTGTTGCTTCCCTGCCTCAGAACCAGAGCTGGAAAGTATTTTGGAAGGGAGCCAAAACTTGGTTCAACAGCAGGTTATACAACTGACTACTGCTTAAAAGGCAATAACAGAACTGGAGGAAGCAGGTAACCTAGGAATGAGGATAGCTGCCAGATGATAGATATGAGCAGCACACCATGGAGCATATTGTTATGGATTTACAGAGCAGGAGGACTATTCAAAATCAGGTGACAAACAAGAATATGGTGCGCACTTTGTAGAAAGTGGTAGCTGTCGAACCCTGGAACTCCTCTGTACAGGAGGAAACAGTTTCACAACCTCAATACTATAGCCAAGGTAAGTCCACTCATCTCCCTTAATCTTCCTTGTAGCCTCTTTGTATGAAAGCAGTCCTTCATCAGAATGCCAGAGGAGTCAAAAGTAAATGTGTAATCGTGGGATCAGAGGCTCTATTGAAATCAAGTCTCTGGCTCCCAAATCTGTACAGTCAGATCTCTGGGGCCCTGCTCTAAAAAATGTTGCATGAATATCGCACTGAGGATCATCTCAGAGAACCCAAGACAGATGACAGAAGTCGTAATGGAGTCCGATGGTATCTACAACGCCAGTATCTGGGAAGGATTTGTCATAATGCAGTACTATGTAGAGCGAATGGTAGCAAGAGAAATTTCTGTACCTATCCCCCTAACAGAAGGGCCCTCAGACTACTCAATGTATTGAACAATGATGATCATCGGGTGTTAAGGGACCGTTTGGAGAGGGCATAGGAACATAGGATCAGAAGAATGTAATTCAGCCCTTTGAGCCTGCTCCGCCATTTGATAAGATCATGGCTGATCTGACTGAGGTCTTACTTCCACTTTTCTGTCTGCCCCCCATAACCTTTGACTCCTTGTCTATCAAAAATCTATGTAACTCAGCCTTGAATAAATTCAATGATCCAGCCCCTACTGCTTTCTAGAGAAGAGAATTCCAAACACTAATGGCCTTCAGAGAAAAAAAAATCCTCATCTCCATCTTTAAAGAGAAACCTCTTATTGTTAAACTGTATCCCCCAGTTCTAGTCATCTTGACACCAGGAAACATCTTCCTGGTATCCACTCTATCAAGTCCCCTCACAGTCTTATATATAATTCAATAAGATCACCTCTCATTCTTCTAAACTCCAACGTGTAAAAGGCCCAAACTGTTCAACCTTTTTTCATAACATAAATCTTTCATCCCAGGAATGAGTTCAATGAACCTTCTCTCAACTGCTTTGAATGCAATTATATCCTTTTTCAAATAAGGAGACCAAAACTTTATACACGGTTGGTCTCACCGAGGTCCTGTACAGCTGCGGTGAAAGTTCCTTGTTTTTATATTCCATTCCCCTTGCAATAAACTGCAACATTCCACTTGCCTTCCTAGTCACTTGCTGGACCTGCAAACTGATTTTTTGTGATATATGTACCAGGACACACTCTGTACCACTGAGTTCTGCAATCCTTCTCCATTTAAATAGTATACTGCTTTTCTATTCTTCCTGCCAAAGTGCACAAGTTCACATTTTCCCACATTATACTCCATCTGCTACTCTCTTACCCTATCAATAATCCCTTTTTAGACTCTTTTACCTCTTCTTGACAACTTTCCTTTTCTATCTATCTTGGTTTCATTGGCAAATTTAGCTAGAAAACATTTGGTCCTGTCACCAAGTCATTGCAGATGCTGGAAAGCTAAAATGCTGAGGAGGTTAGGCAGCATCTGTGGAAAGCAAAACAAAGTTAACATTTCAGGTCAATGACTTTTCACCAGAACAGAGGCCACATGTGACTGGAGTCACATGTAGGCCAGACCAGGTGAGGACAGCAGATTTCCTTCCCTAAAGGACACTAGTGAACCTGATAGGTTTATATGACAGTCGGCAATGTTTCGTGATCATTATTCAAACCTGGGTCCCTACAGCATTACCCTGGGTCTCCAGATTAGTAGTCCAGCGACAATAAACAGCACAGGCAGATAAAAACAGTGTATTGGTAGGGGAAAAGGGGGTGATGATGAACCACTCTGAGGTCTAGCTTTGTCTTCACCTCCAACCCACCAGCCTCAATTTAATGAGCATCCTCTGCCATTTCTGCTACCTCCAATGTAATGCCATCTACAAACACATCTTCCCCTCATCTCCCCTTTGTGTTCTAAAAGGATTGTTTCCTTGTTTTGGTCCATTCTTGCATCACTCCAAACAGCACTTTACCACGCAAGAGTAGGAGATGCAACACCAGCCCTTTTATTTCTTTCTTTCTCTTGATCAAGGCCCAAAACACTTCTTCCAGCTGAAAGAGTACTTGTACTTCTTTCAATTTTGTACGCTGTGTTCACTGTCCATGATATGGTTTCCTCTACTTTTGGAAAACCAAATGCAGATTGGGTAATCACTTTACTGAACACCTCCATTTCCACACCAATTCTGACTTCACTGCCGTTGGCCTGCTGCACTGTTCCAATGTAGCTCGAGAAAGAGCAATCTTTCCATTAGTCACTTTACATCCTTTCAAACTCAACATGGGCTTCTCAAAACTAAGCTGTCGGCAATACTTCAGCTATTTCTATTTACATCGCCTCTAGACTGTTTTGTTTCTTGTCCTACAACCATCTCCTTTTGCCTTTTACCATCATCCCTTTTGCCATTAAATCTCTCCTGCCTTTCACCCTATCAGAACCTTCTATTTTTCTTTCCTTCCTTCCCTGCCTCTGTAGTTACTTAAAATCTGTCAAATCTCTAGCTTTTCCAGTATTTTTTAAATTATTTCATGGGATGTGGGTGCCATGGCAAGACCAGCATTTGTTGTCCATTCCTTATAATTCCAACACATCCTTGAACTGAGTGGCTTGCTGAGTAATTTCGGACGGCAGTTAAGAGTTAACCACATTTCTGTGGGTCTGGCATCACATGTAAGCCAGACCAGGTAAAGATTGCAGATTTCCCTCCCTAAAGGATTTTAGTGACCAAATGAGTTTTTACGACAATCATGATAGTTTCATGGTCACCATATTACTGAGACTAGCTTTATATTCCAGATTTATTAACTGAATTCAAATTCTATCAGCCGTCATGGTGGGATTTGAACCCACATCCCCAGAGCATTAGGCTGGATCACCAGTCCAGCAACATTACCAGTACACCACCATCTCCCCTTAAAATGGTGGTAAAAGGTCATCAGCCTGAAATGTTAACTGTTTTTCTCCACAAATGTTGCCTGATCTAGTCCAACATTTCCTGTTTTATCACAGAATCACACAGTGCAGAAGAGGCCCTTCAGCCCATCGAGTCTGCACCGACATGTGAGAAACACCTGACCTACCTACTTAACCCCATTTACCAGCACTTGGCCCATAGCCTAGAATGTTATGACATGCCAAGTGCTCATTCAGGTACTTTTTAAAGGATGTGAGGCAACCCGCCTCCACCACCCTGCCAGGCAGTGCATTCTAGACCATCATCACGCTCTCGGTAAAAAGGTTTTTCCTCACATCCCCCCACCTTGAACTTATGTCCCCTTGTGACTGACCCTTCAACTCAGGGGAACATCTGCTCCCTATCCACCCTGTCCATGCCCCTCATTATCTTGTACACTGCGATCAGGTCGCCCCTCAGACTTCTCTGCTCCAACGAAAACAACCTGTCTATCCAACCTCTCTTAATAACTTAAATATTTCATCCCAGGCAACATCCTGGTGAATCTCCTCTGTACCCCCTCCAGTGCAATCACATCCTTCCTATAATGTGGCGACCAGAACTGCACACAGTACTCCAGCTGCGGCCTCACCAAGGTTCCATACAACTCCAAGATCACCTCCCTACTTTTGTAAACTATGCTTCAATTGATAAAGGCAAGTGTCCCATATGTCTTTTTCACCACCCCACTAACATGCCCCTCCGCCTTCAGAGATCTATGGACACACACACCAAGGTCCCTTTGTGCCTCAGAACTTCCTAGTGTCATGCCATTCATTGAATACCTTCTTGTCAAATTACTCCTTCCAAAGTGTATCACTTCACAATCATGGATTATTATTTGTTTGAGTAAGTCACTGAAATCAATCCTAAAGTTGCCTTTTCAAGGAGACATCAATGAACTTTCTTCAGCAAAAGAAGGTACTAGGAAACCATGCCATGATTTCAGCCTTTGCCCTTTTCTGGGCGATGAATCCCCAATGCACCCAGGGCTTTTGCGACAGTTGGACGTTCTTCATTTGCGCCAGTTTCACATATACGGCAGTGTGGCCGGTGCTTTCCCTATTTTACGGCAGTGTTGGCCAGGGTCCGATCGGCGTGAGAGTTTCTGCTTCTCCTGGTAACGGCGGCGAGATGGACGTGGGGGAGTTACTCAATTACCAGGTGAGGCAGCGGCGGCTCCTCCTCAGTTTCCGTGTCAACCGGTTCGGTTCGGGCCGCCTGGTTCCCCCAACCCTTGCTCCCTGTGAGTGGGGCGGGCTAGGCCGCAGAGCCTGGGGCTCGAGTGGAGGCTGCAATACCAGCGGAGGAGGAGGCCGACACACTCCCTCGCTCGCGTGCTAATTCAGGGTCATACCTGCGGTTTATTCCATAGATGATCATTCGGCATAAACCAGCTCCCACAGCAACAACATTATATCCATCAGTCACAGTTTTAGGACATTCCCCTTCGAACTGAAGTGCTTTAAGCTGACTCTTGCAGAACGTGCTTTTAATCTCATTTGAGAATATAAAGTTTCCTGAAACAACTTGCAATCAGCCATGTGTCAAGGTGCTTTTCACGACTAAACGGGGATTGAAAAGGTTAAGGAAGGCGATGGGAAAGGTCAGAGACCTTTGAAATTGGGATGAGGTGAGCCAAAGTGGGAGATTAATAAGAGAATTTCGGAAAGCAAGTTGGTAGTAACCAAAAGCTTTGACATTGTTGGTTGAACGCAGGGAGCGGAGAACGCACAGTAACCCTGACATGATGTAGGGTAGAGGAAGATCATGAAGGGATTTGTAAATGAGGAGTTTGAAGTCATTAGACTTGGGATTGGTGAGGACAGGGGTGTTGTGTGAACAAGGCTTAGAATGGGCTGACGTGTGGGTGAGTTAGTTTTGGTCAAGTTAGCTTTTGTGTAGTATGGAACTCTGTGAGGAGGGTATTTGAGATGGTACAGGTATGGATGAGGATTTCAAGAAGGATGAGGTAGGAATCTAGGTGGCTGATGGTTTAGATGTAGGAAAAGGTGACCTTGTTAAGCTCTGTATGGGTTTGAAACTCAGTTCAGGGTTGAGGATGATATTGAATTTGAAAACTGTTGGGCTCATCTTATTTAAGTTTGAGGAGAGGATGGAATTAAATAGGGTGTGTAGCTTCATGGTAAAACTGAATGGGATGGCTTTAAACTTAGTGTTTTGGGTAGTTCTGGCTCAACTGTGACTTGATGAAGGGCAGGCAATAAGACAGCACAGTATTTGTCCAATTCTGGGCACCACACGTCAGGAAGAATGTAAAGGCTTTGGAGAGGGCACTGAAGTGATTCATAACAATGGTTCCAGCGAAGAGTGACTACAGTTAGTGGGCAGAGTGGTGAAGCTGGTCATCTTCTCCTTTGAGAAGAGACGGCTAAGAGAAGATTTGAGGAAGATGTTTGACACCATGAAAGGTTTAGAAAAAAATAATTAGAGAATGTCAAAAGATTGCTAACCAGAGGCACAGATTTAAGGTGACTTTTTAAAAAATTTTCACAAGATGTATGTTGCTGGCCAGGCCAGCATTTGTTGCCCATCCCTAATTGCCCTTGAGAAGGTGACAAAAACATCAGAGGTGACATGAGGGAAAGTGGTTTTACACAATGAGTGGTTAGGATTTAGAGTCTAATAGTTCTCTGTGCTCTGCCGATTCTGGCCTCTTGAGCATGCCCAATTTTGGTTGTTGCCAAATAGGCGACCATGCCTTCAGTTGCCTTGCCTCTGGAACTTCCCTAAATCTCCGACTATCTACTCTCTCTTTCCTCCTTTAGGTTGCTCCTTAAAACCTATCTCTGACCAAGTTTTTGGTCTTCTGGCCTAATAGCTCACTGTGTGGCTAGATGTCCACTTTTGATCTGTAATAATGTGGTTGACTCTTGAATGCCCTCTGAAATGGCCTAGCAAGCTACTCGGTTGTATCAAACCTCTAGAAAGTCAATAGGGAATGAAATGGGATGGACCAC
Source organism: Carcharodon carcharias (assembly GCF_017639515.1). NCBI lineage: Eukaryota > Metazoa > Chordata > Chondrichthyes > Lamniformes > Lamnidae > Carcharodon > Carcharodon carcharias. The sequence goes on along the minus strand of NC_054480.1, from coordinate 61,284,542 downwards.
CCGGCACCAACCTAGGCACCAGAAACGACAATCACAAACTCCAGCCTGTCAGTCCTGCAAAGTCCTCCTTACTAACATCAGGAGGCTTGTGCCAAAATTAGGGGAGCTGTCTCACAGTCAATCAAGCGACAGCCTAACATAGTCATATTCATGGAATCATAGCTTCCAGATAATGTCCCTCAAACCTCTCTTGCCATTCTTGGGTATGTCCTGTCCCACTGGCAGGACAGAGCAGAAGAGGTGACGACACAGTGGTGTGCAGTTGGGACAGAGTTGCCCTAGGAGTCCTCAACATCAACTCCGGAACCCATGAAGTTTATGGCATCTGATAAAACATGGGCAAGGAAACCTCCTGCTGACTACCATGTACTGTCCCCCATCAGCTGTTGAATCAGTATTCCTCCATGTTGAACACTGCTTGGAAGAAACACTGAGGGTGGCAAGGGTGCAGATGTAGTCTATGTGGGGGACTTTAATGTCCATCACCAAGAGTGGCTCGGTAGCACCACTACTGACCGACGTGGCTGCTAGAGTGGGTCTGCAGCAGCTGGTGTGGGCAAAAACATCCTTGACCTCATCCTCACCAACATGCCTGCTGCAGATGCATCTATCCATGACAGTATTGTTAGGAGTGACCACAGCACAGCCCTTGTGGGGATGAAGTCCTGTCTTCACATTGAGAATACCCTTCATCATGTTGTGTGGCACTGCCACTGGGCTAAATGGGATAGACTTTGAACAGATGTAGCAACTCAAGACTGGGGAACCATGAGACACTGTGGGCCATCAACAGCAGCAGAATTGTACTCGAACACAATCTGTAACCTCAAGGCCTGGCATATCCCCCACTTGACCATTACCACCAAGCCAGGTGATCAACCGTGTTCAGTGATGAGTGTAGGAGGGCATGCCAAAGGCAGCACCAGACATACCGAAATGGGAATCAGGGAAAGCCCTCCACTGGTTGGAGTCATACCTAGCACAAAGGAACATGGTTGTGGTTGTTGGAGGCCAATCATCTCAATTCCAGGTCATCACTGCAGGAATTGCTCAGAGTAGTGTCCTCAGACCTTCCCTGCATCATAAGGTCAGAAGTGGTGATGTGCAATCATCAGCGAACAATGTTCAGCACCATTTGTGACACCTCATCCTGAAGCAGTCTGTGCCAACATGCAGCAAGACATGTACAATATTCAAGTTTGAGCTGACAAGTGGCAAGTAACATTCATGCCAGTCAATCTCCAACAAGATAATCTAACCATCACCCCTTGACATTCAATGGCATTAACATTGCTGAAGCCCCCACTATCAACATCCTGGGGGTTACCATTGACCAGAAACTGAACTGGAATAACCATATAAATACTGTGTCTACAACAGCAAGTCAGAGGCTAGGAATCCTGTGGCAAGTAACATACCTCCTGATTCCCCAAAGCCTGCCCATTATCTACAAGGCACAAGTCAGGAGTGCGATGGAATACTCTCCACTTGTCTGGATGAGTGCAGTTCCAACAGCACAAGAATCTTGACACCATCCAGGATAAAGCAGCCCACTTGATTGGCATACCATCCACAAACATTCACTCCCTCCACCAGCAACTTATGGTGGCAGTAGTGTGTACTATGAACAAAATGCACTGCAGGAACTCACCGAGGCTCCTTTGTGCCTTCTAAACCCACGACCACTACTATCTAGAAGGACAAGGGCAGCAGGCATATGGGAACACCACCACCTGGAAGTTCCTCTCTAAGCCACTGTCTCTTGGAAATATATCGCCGTTCCTTCACTGTTGCTGTGTCAAAACCCTGGAACTCCCTTCATAACAGCATTTTGGGTGTACCTATACCACATGGACTGCAGCGGTTCAAGGAGGCAGCTCACCACCACCTTCTCAAGGGCAGTTAGGGATGGGCATTAAATGCTGGCCTTCCCAGTGAAGCCCACCTCCCATGAATGTTTAAAATTTTTTTTGATGTTATTTTAAATGACTGCACTTTTGACACAAAGTACAATGGATGTGGAAAGTCTTGAATGTCTGCCTGTAGGCATTTAAGCAGATGAATGGGAAGGTTTACATTGAAACCTCAGTTAATTAAATCCAAGTAACCTTGGGGGTCAGTAGCAGGGGTATTTTCAGTGCTTGAATTAGTCCAGAAAATTAGTTTGCAATCTTTGAGTTAAATTGGGCCAACTACACTGGCTTGATTTATGATGAGAAAAATAAGAAATAATATTTTGTAAAGTTAACTTTCATAGGTATTGTAATAGAGATTCATGGCATTTGTTTTACTTTTGAAAGGTTAGATATAATTACAGTAAATAACTAGACAATAGAGTAGTGCAGCACAGAAGGCCATAAAGCCCAGTGGGTCTGCACTAGCTCTTCAAAAGAGCATTCCAGTTAGCCCTACTCCTTGGCCCCTTCCCCATATCTGTAAAATATTTTCTGCTTCAAATATTTATCCAGTTTCCATTGGAAAGTTACTATTGAATCTATAACCATCATCGTATTCCAGTCTTCTGAAACCAGTGTCCTAGCGAATTATATAACTCTAGTGAGGGCATAACCTACACTGGGAGGAGGGGGAACAAGGTAGCTCTTGTGAGGGGGGATTTGGAAAGTTGAAGAGAGAGGATGAGACAATAGTGCAGGGTATCAATACTGGTAATGAGAATTGGCAGAACAGAGCATACAAACATAAGAGTGCATCAGCAATTAAGGTCGAAGAGTAGGAGAAAATGATAAAAAGATGGAATTAAAGGCACTTTTTCTGAATGCATGTAGCATTTGTCACAAGACAGATGAATTGCATACCAGTGAACTAAATGATCCAATAATCTATGGATCAGATCAAAACTCTGCAGTACTGTCACATGGAGTCGTGAACGGTGGTGGAGAATAAAACAACTAACTGGAAGATGAGAAGGCTGCACATATATCCCCATCCTCAATGATGGGGGAGCCCAGCACATCAGTGCAAAAGAAAAGGCTGAAACATTTGCAATTATTTTCAGCCAGAAGTGCCAATTGGATGATCCATTTTGGCTTCCATGAGGTTCCCAGCATCACAGAGGCCAGATTTCAGCCAAATCGATTCACTTCATGTGTTATCAAGAGAAGGCTGAAGCCACTGGATGCTGCAAAACTATGGGTCCTGACAATATGCCAGCTGTAGTGCTGACAATTTGTGCTCCAGAACCTGTTGCGCCCCTAGCCAAGCTGTTACAGTACAGCTACAACACTGGCATCTACCCATCAATGTGAAAAATTGCCCAAGTATGTATTGCCTATAAAAAGGACCCATTTCAACCCTGCCAATTAGCGCCACTTCAGTCTCGATCATCAGCAAAGTAATGTAAAGTGTAATTGACAGTGTGATCAAGCGACATTTGCATGTCAAGAACCTGCTCACTGCTCAGTTTGGGTTCTGCCAAGGTTACTCAGCTGGTGACCTCATACAAATATGGTCAAAAGAGCTGAGCTCCAGAAATGAGGTGAGAGTGACTGCTTTTGACATCAAGGCAGTATTTGACTGAATGTGGCATCGAGAAGCTCCAGCAAAATTACAGTTAATGGGAATCGGGGGAGGGGTGGGGGAGGAGAAACTCTCTACCAGTTAGTCATACCTAGCACAAAAAAGATGGTTGGAGGTCAATCATCTCAGTCTCAGGACATCATTGCAAGAGTTCCTCAGGGCAGTGTCCAAGGCCCAACAATCTTCAGCTGCCTCATCAATGACCTTCCCTCCATTATAAGGTTGGAAGTGGGGATGTCTGCTAATGATTGTACAATGTTCAGCACCATTCGCGATGACTCAGATACCAAAGCAGTCCATATCCAAATGCAGCAAGACCTGGATAATATTCAGGCTTGGGCTGATAAGTGGCAAGTACCATTTGTGCCACACAAATGCTAGACAATGACCATCTCCAATAAGAGAAAATCTATCTATCTCTTGACATTCAATGGCGTTACATTGTTGAATCCCCCATTATCAGCATCCTGTAGACTAGCATTGACCAGGACTAGCCATATAAATACTGTGGCTACAAGAGCAAGTCAAAGGCTGGGTATTCTGTGGTGAGTAGCTCAGCTCCTGACTCCCCAAAGTCTTTCCACCATTTACAAAGCACAAGTCAGGAGTGTGATGGAATACTCTCCACTTGCCTCATTGAGTACAGCTCCAATAATACTCAAGCTTGATACCATCCAGGAAAAAGCAGCCTGCTTGATTGGCACCACATTCACGACCTTAAACATTTACTCCCTCCACCACTGATGCGTAGTGGCAGCAGTGTGTACCATATACAAGATCCACTGCAGCAACTTACCAAGGCTCCTTCGACAGCATCTTCTAAACTCGTGACCTCTACCGCCAATAAGGACAAGGGCATTGGATGCATGAGAACACCACCACCTGGAAGTTCTTCTCCAAGCCGCGCACAATCCTGACTTGGAACTATAATGCCGTTTCTTCACTGTCATTGGGTCCAAATTCTGGAATTCCCTTCCTAAGTCTTGTCACTGCACCAACACTACATGAAATGTGGCGGTACAAGAACGCAGTTCAACAGCAGCTTCTCAAAGGCAATTAGGGATGGGCAATAAATGCTGGCCCAGCCTGTGACACCCACATCCTGTGAAAGAATAAGAAAAAAAATTAGCATAATTAGTAACAAATGAGTATGATATGATATGGCCATTACAGAAACATTGTTGCAAAGTGATCATAGCTGACATGTGAATACCCAAGAATATTTGAATATTTTCGAAGGGCAGAAAGAAAGGAAAAAGGTAAGGTAGTTCTGCTCATGAAGGATGAGATCACTACAGTGGTGAGAAATGCTCTTGTTTCGGAGAATCAAAATGTAGAGTCATTCTGGGTGAAGATAAGAAATGTCAAAGGAAAGAACTCACTGGTGTGAGTATGTATAGGCCTTGTGACAATAGCCACATTGTAGGACAGAGTATAAAGCAAGAAAGGTACTGCAATAATTATGGGCGATTTTATTCTTCTTTTAGATTTGATGAATCAATTTGACAAAGGTAACCTTGAGGATGAGCTCGTAGTGTGTATTTCTTAGAATACATTCTGGAGCCAACCAGAGAATAGGCTATTTTAAATCTGGTAATGTTTAATAAGACGGGATTAATTAATGACCTCGTAGTGAAAGATCTTCTAGATAAGAGTGATCATAGCATAATACAATTTCACATTCATTTTGAGAGTGAGAAATGTGGGTCCGAAACAAGAGTTGTAAACTTAAATAAATATTATAAAGGTATGTAGACAGAGTTGGCTAAAGTGGAATGGGAATATAGGTTAAAAGGTAAGACGATAGAGAAGAAGTGGCAGACATTTAAGGAGATATTTGATAACATTCGCCAAAGCTCTCATCAAAGAGTTGTTTGGTAGTACAGAACCTGAGTATTGCTGGAAAAAGAGACATGTCTAAGCTTTTGCTCTTGCACTCATCAGGACACTCGCAAGAATGCCAATATGAATAGGAAAACAACAGTTTATACTGTATGTGAAGAGAGTGCTGATTGGTTGGCAAGTGGTGCTGCCATGGAGAATGCACCACTGATGGTGACTGACAGTTAACTGCAAAGCATTGTTTGAAATTTAAACCAGGCAGCTTGACCCTAATTGGTCAAGATATTGCCCTGAGGAATGAGTCAGCGAATGGCTGTCACTTATTTTGTTTAGCTGAAACAAGTGCAACGTATGTACGTGTTCGTTCTGTCTGCAACGAACAGGGCCCTGTGTATTAATATATGTAGCTTCCAGTACACACAAATGCACCATATTGTGAGCTCGACTGGCAATCTTAAATTAGTTGTCAGCATAATTCTGAGCACATTGAGGATTATTTAACAAATTATGTCCAATCGCTGAATCACATTTAATGTTGGACACGGTTTTGAGTTTTGGTTGGGTAGGGTCTGTACCTTGCCCATTGTGAACAGCAGTTGGGACATGCTGTTTGATACGATCTGCCAGTCTTTGGGATGCATGGCCTACATACCTGGCATCACACTGGCGCTGAAATGCATATACTGCATTGCTCATTTGTGTGATAGGCAGAAGTGCTACTGCATAGTAACAGCGTGAAACAGCTAGCTTCACCTGTTGCTCAAATTTTTGAGATACCTTGCTCTTCTAGGGTAATCTGAGGTAGGCTGGGTAATTTTCAGGGCCGAAAATGACGGCCCTGATCAGCGATGCATTCTCCATAGCAGCACCACTTGCCAACCAATCATCAATCTCTTCACATACAGTATAAATTGTTGTTTTTCCTCTTTTATATTGGTATTCTTGTGAGTGTCCTGATGAGTGTAAGACGAAAAGCTTAGACATGTCTCTTTTTTTCATCAATTCTCATCAAAGATATATTCCATTTGAGAAAGAAAAATCCACCATCTGTGGCTAACTAAGTCAGTTAAGCATGTTATCAAATTGAAAGAAAAGATGTACAATGCTGCAAAGATTAGTGTTAGCCTAGAAGATTGGGAACGTTTTAGAGACCAGTAAAGGATGACTAAAAAATAATAGAAATTAGACTGAGAGAAAACTAGCAAGAAATACAAAAATAGTAAAACATCTACCAGTTTGTAAAAAGAGTAGCTAAAAGGGCTGTTGGCCCCATAGTGAGTGAGACTGGGGAATTAATAATGGGAAACAAGGAAATGGCAGAGGCCTTGATCAAGTATTCTGTGTCTGTCTTCACAGTAGAAGACACAAAGCATCCCAAGTATAGTAGAAAATCATGAGACAAAAGGGAGGCAGGAACTTAAAACAATTATGATCAAAAAAATACAAGGAAAACTGGAAAACAAATAGGACTAAAGACTGACAAGTCCTCTGGACCTGATGGCCCACTTCCTAGGGTCTTAAAAGAAGTGGCTGAAGGGATAGTGGATGCATGGTTTGTAATGTTTGAAAACCTCCTAGATTCTAGAAAAGTCCCAGCAGATTTGAAAACTGCAAATGTAACACCTCTATTCAAGAAAGAAGGGAAGCAGCAGGAAACTACAGGTCAGTTAGCCTAAATCTGCTATTGTGAAAATGCTAGAATCCATTATTAAGGAAGTAGTAGCAGGACATTTAGAAAATCGTAGTGCAATCGGGCAGAGCCAACATGATTTTGCGAGAGGGAAGCTGTGTTTGACAAATTTATTGGATCTCTTTGAGGATATAACAAGCAGGGTGGATAAAGGGGCACTAGTAGATGTATTTGGATTTCCAAAAGGCATTTGACAAGGTGCTGTGAAAGGTTACTGCATAAGATAAGATAAGAGGTTATGGTGTTGGAGGTGGTTTTTAAGATGGAAAGAGGATTGGCTAACTAACAGGAAAGAGAGTCGGGATAAATTAATCATTTTCAGATTAGCAGACTGTAATGAGTGGAGTACCACAGGGATCAGCCTCAACTATTCACATCAATATTTGATGAATTGGATGAAGGGACTGACGGTGTTGTAGCTAAATTTGTTGATGATACAAAAATACAATAGGTAGGAGAGCAAGTTCTGAGGAGGATTTAAAGAGTCTGCAAATGGGTGTAGATGGGTTAAGTGAAAGAGCAAAAATTTATATATTCAGGGCTGAGTTAGACAGATTTTTGATCCAAAAGGGAGTCATAGAATTTGGTGGGGGGGGGGGGGGGGAGGTGGTGGAGGCTCAATGGCCTACTCCTTACCTCATTTCATTTGATCTTAGAAGCCTAAAGGTTGTTGCCTCTCACTCTTTTTCCAATCCTACCTTAAATTTTGCTATAAAAACAAAAAAACTGCGAATGCTGGAAATCCAAAACAAAAACAGAATTACCTGGAAAAACTCAGCGACAGGGTGTCGCTTGCCATTTTAACACTCCACCCTGCTCTCTTGCCCACATGTCTGTCCTTGGCTTGCTGCATTGTTCCAGTGAAGCCCAACGCAAACTGGCAGAACAACACCTCATCTTCCGACTAGGCACTTTACAGCCTTCCGGACTGAATATTGAATTCAACAACTTTAGGTCGTGAGCTCCCTCCCCCATCCCCACCCCCTTTCTGTTTCCCCCTTCCTTTTTTTTTCCAATAAATTATACAGATTTTCCTTTTCCCACCTATTTCCATTATTTAAAAAAAAACCCCACTAGAGCTATACCTTGAGTGCCCTACCATCCATTCTTAATTAGCACATTCGTTTAGATAATATCACCAACTTTAACACCTATGTGTTCTATTGTACTATTGTCGTTGACATCTTTTGATGATCTGCTTCTATCACTGCTTGTTTGTCCCTACAACCACACCCCCCCCTCCACCTCTCTCTCTCTATCTCTCTGCCCCCCACACACACACCTTAAACCAGCTCATATTTCAACTCTTTCTTGGACTCGAACTCAAGTTCTGTCGAAGGGTCATGAGGACTCGAAACGTCAACGCTTCATGCTCTCGTCAGCACTTGGAAAAATTTATTAATTTTGCTTCCAATCTCCACCCCTCCATCATTTTCACGTGGTCCATCTCTGACACTTCCCTTCCCTTCCTTGACCTCTCTGTCTCAATCTCTGGTGATAGACTGTCCACCAATATCCATTACAAACCCACCGACTCCCACAGCTATCTCGACTACAGTTCCTCACACCCCACTTCCTGTAAGGACTCCATCCCATTCTCTCAGTTCCTTCGCCTCCGTCGCATCTGTTCCGATGATGCTACATTCAAAAACAGTTCCTCTGACATGTCCACCTTCTTCCTTAACCGAGGTTTTCCACCCACGGTCGTTGACAGGGCCCTCAACCGTGTCCGGCCCATCTCCCGCGCATCCGCCCTCACTCCTTCTCCTCCCTCCCAGAAACATGATAGGGTCCCCCTTGTCCTCACTTATCACCCCACCAGCCTCCGCATTCAAAGGATCATCCTCCTCCATTTCCGCCAACTCCAGCATGATGCCACCACCAATCACATCTTCCCTTCACCCCCCTTATCGGCATTCCGTAGGGATCGCTCCCTCCGGGACACCCTGGTCCACTCCTCCATCACCCCCTACTCCTCAACCCCCTCCTATGGCACCACCCCATGCCCACGCAAAAGATGCAACACCTGCCCCTTCACTTCCTCTCTCCTCACCGTCCAAGGACCCAAACACTCCTTTCAAGTGAAGCAGCATTTCACTTGCATTTCCCCCAACTTAGTCTACTGCATTCGTTGCTCCCAATGTGGTCTCCTCTACATTGGAGAGACCAAACGTAAGCTGGGCGACCGCTTTGCAGAACACCTGCGGTCTGTCCGCAAGAATGACCCAAACCTCCCTGTCGCTTGCCATTTTAACACTCCACCCTGCTCTCTTGCCCACATGTCTGTCCTTGGCTTGCTGCATTGTTCCAGTGAAGCCCAACGCAAACTGGAGGAACAACACCTCATCTTCCGACTAGGAACTTTACAGCCTTCCGGACTGAATATTGAATTCAACAACTTTAGGTCGTGAGCTCCCTCCCCCATCCCCACCCCCTTTCTGTTTCCCCCTTCTTTTTTTTCCAATAAATTATAAAGATTTTCCTTTTCCCACCTATTTCCATTATTAAAAAAAAAACCCACCAGAGCTATACCTTGAGTGCCCTACCATCCATTCTTAATTAGCACATTCGTTTAGATAATATCACCAACTTTAACTTTAACACCTATGTGTTCTATTGTACTATTGTCGTTGACATCTTTTGATGATCTGCTTCTATCACTGCTTGTTTGTCCCTACAACCACACCAACCGCCTCCACCTCTCTGTCTCTCTATCTCTCCGCCCCCCACACACACACCTTAAACCAGCTTATATTTCAGCTCTTTCCTGGACTCGAACTCAAGTTCTGTCGAAGGGTCATGAGGACTCAAAACGTCAACTCTTTTCTTCTCCGCCGATGCTGCCAGACCTGCTGAGTTTTTCCAGGTAATTCTGTTTTTGTTTTGGATTTCCAGCATCCGCAGTTTTTTTGTTTTTATCTCTGTGTTTAATTGACTGCCACTGCTCTTCAAGAAATGCCTACCTCCTTGAAGAAGTTCTGTTCCTCTCTGCGACAAGATTTCCGGATCTCTCTGTTGCCTTGTTCACCTTCATTGCTTTCCATTTCTCTCCTAGTGTTTGACAAGGTGTTTACTAAAACCCGCTTTCACAGCCATATCTCCTTTCTCAGTGACTGTCTCCGTCTCCGACTTACCCCACGTGGATTTCAACTGAAATTCCACCCCTCATGTTTCGAACCCAACTAGGATTACAGGTATCTCCGGGACATAAAACGTTTCTCGGACTGCTGTTCCCGTCACATTCTGAAATCCACACTCAGTGCCATGCGCCGCCATATGAACACACTCGACCTCTCCCTCCAGCAGCACCGCCGTACCCTTTTTCAAAGCTGCGCATGCCCCCAGTTTCATTTTATCCTTCGGCTCATCCGACGCCTCAACAAGAAACTTTTTCTCTTTCTCTCAAGTGCTAAGGAACGCAAGCTCCAACAACTCACCGACACCAACACCCATCTAGGACCCTCCACCCCTGCCTGTCCCTCCGTCCCCACCCTTTCTTCCAGTCCCAACCCCAGCCGTGTATTCACTATACCCCCTGACCTTCCCCTCTCCGATGCTGAACATTCAGTGCTCAGCAAAGGACTTAGTTTCATACCCTTACGCCCTCACCTCAATGAATTTCGGGCTCGGCATGATACTGAACTCTTCTTCCGCCGTCTTCGTCTCCGGGCTCACTTCTTTGGGCAGGAGTCCTCTCCCAGTTCAACGGATCCTTTTACCCATCTCCAATATTCTCCCTCCACCTGGACCCCTCCCTCTGGATTCTTACCTTCTCTCGATCTTTTCATTGAGAACTGTCGGCGCGACATTAGTCGTCTCAATTTCTCTGCTCCTCTCACCCATTCTAACCTGTCTCTCTCTGAACTTACTGCACTCCATTCTCTCAGGTCCAACCCTGACATTGTCATCAAACCCGCTGACAAGGGTGGTGCTGTTGTTGTCTGGCGCACTGACCTCTACCTCGCGGAGGCTGAGCGTCAACTCGCAGACACTTCCTCCTACCTCTCCCTGGACCATGACCCCACCACTGAACATCAGGCCACTGTTTCCAGGACTGTCACTGACCTCATCTCGTCTGGGGATCTCCCTCCCACAGCTTCCAACCTGATAGTCGCCCAACCTCGGACGGCCCGCTTCTATCTCCTACCCAAAATCCACAAACAGAACTGCCCCGGTAGACCGATCGTCTCAGCTTGCTCCTGCCCCACAGAACTCATTTCTCGTTATCTTGACTCCCTTCTCTCTCCCCTTGTCCAGTCCCTTCCCACCTACATCCGTGATTCCTCTGACACCTTACGTCACATCAACAATTTCCAGTTCCCTGGCCCCTACCGCTTCCTCTTCACCATGGACATCCAATCCCTCTACACCTCCATCCCCCACCAGGATGGTCTGAGGGCCCTTAGCTTCTTCCTCGAACAGAGGCCCGAACAATCCCCATCCACCACTACTCTCCTCCGTCTGGCTGAACTTGTTCTCACGCTGGACAATTTCTCCTTCAACTCCTCTCACTTCCTCCAACTAAAAGGTGTGGCGATGGGTACCCGCATGGGCCCCAGCTATGCATGTCTCTTTATGGGGTATGTGGAACATTCCTTGTTGCAGTCCTACTCCGGCCCCCTTCCACAACTCTTTCTCCGGTACATCGATGATTATTTCGGTGCCGCTTCATGCTCTCGTCAGGACTTGGAAAAATTTATTAATTTTGCTTCCAATCTCCACCCCTCCATCATTTTCACGTGGTCCATCTCTGACACTTCCCTTCCCTTCCTTGACCTCTCTGTCTCAATCTCTGGTGATAGACTGTCCACCAATATCCATTACAAACCCACCGACTCCCACAGCTATCTCGACTACAGCTCCTCACACCCCACTTCCTGTAAGGACTCCATCCCATTCTCTCAGTTCCTTCGCCTCCGTCGCATCTGTTCCGATGATGCTACATTCAAAAACAGTTCCTCTGACATGTCCACCTTCTTCCTTAACCGAGGTTTTCCACCCACGGTCGTTGACAGGGCCCTCAACCGTGTCCGGCCCATCTCCCGCGCATCCGCCCTCACTCCTTCTCCTCCCTTCCAGAAACATGATAGGGTCCCCCTTGTCCTCACTTATCACCCCACCAGCCTCCGCATTCAAAGGATCATCCTCCGCCATTTCCGCCAACTCCAGCATGATGCCACCACCAAACACATCTTCCCTTCACCCCCCTTATCGGAATTCCGTAGGGATCGCTCCCTCCGGGACACCCTGGTCCACTCCTCCATCACCCCCTACTCCTCAACCCCCTCCTATGGCACAACCCCATGCCCACGCAAAAGATGCAACACCTGCCCCTTCACTTCCTCTCTCCTCACCGTCCAAGGACCCAAACACTCCTTTCAAGTGAAGCAGCATTTCACTTGCATTTCCCCCAACTTAGTCTACTGCATTCGTTGCTCCCAATGTGGTCTCCTCTACATTGGAGAGACCAAACGTAAGCTGGGCGACCGCTTTGCAGAACACCTGCGGTCTGTCCGCAAGAATGACCCAAACCTCCCTGTCGCTTGCCATTTTAACACTCCACCCTGCTCTCTTGCCCACATGTCTGTCCTTGGCTTGCTGCATTGTTCCAGTGAAGCCCAACGCAAACTGGAGGAACAACACCTCATCTTCCGACTAGGAACTTTACAGCCTTCCGGACTGAATATTGAATTCAACAACTTTAGGTCGTGAGCTCCCTCCCCCATCCCCACCCCCTTTCTGTTTCCCCCTTCTTTTTTTTCCAATAAATTATAAAGATTTTCCTTTTCCCACCTATTTCCATTATTAAAAAAAAAACCCACTAGAGCTATACCTTGAGTGCCCTACCATCCATTCTTAATTAGCACATTCATTTAGATAATATCACCAACTTTAACTTTAACACCTATGTGTTCTATTGTACTATTGTCATTGACATCTTTTGATGATCTGCTTCTATCACTGCTTGTTTGTCCCTACAACCACACCAACCGCCTCCACCTCTCTGTCTCTCTATCTCTCCGCCCCCCACACACACACCTTAAACCAGCTTATATTTCAGCTCTTTCCTGGACTCGAACTCAAGTTCTGTCGAAGGGTCATGAGGATTCGAAACGTCAACTCTTTTCTTCTCCGCCGATGCTGCTAGACCTGCTGAGTTTTTCCAGGTAATTCTGTTTTTGTTTTGGATTTCCAGCATCCGCAGCTTTTTTGTTTTTAACTCTTTTCTTCTCCGCCGATGCTGCCAGACCTGCTGAGTTTTTCCGGGTAATTCTGTTTTTGTTTTAAATTTTGCTGTCTGGTTACTGACTCCTCAGTAAGGCACCTCCTCCAGGAGATGTGCACTTTAATATGGTTGAGTGCCCAAGGCATTGAATACTGACCGGAAAGGTATCACCTTTTGGAGTACACTTTGTGCACGGAGCAGTGGAAATGTATGTAACTGAAGATTACTTGAACCATCAAATCTGGCACTATATCCATGTGTTACATTTATCCTACAACATGACTGCATCAAAAATAAGAGCTTTGACCTATTTCAATTCTATACAGTGGGACCGAGTCGGCAGTAATTCGATACACTGACTCACAATGATTATGTAACTCTTTCGAGTACAAACATGTTTCCATTTGTTCCTATTCAGATGAAGTTACATTGTATCATAGTTTGCTATTGTGAGATTTGAACTCTTGATAACTCTTTCGAGTACAAACCCGTTTCCATCTGTTTCAGATGAAGTTACATTGTTTCATAGTTTGCCATTGTGAGATTTGAACTCTTGATCTTGGGGTTACAAGCCCAGTACCATAACCACTTGGCTATTATGTAAGTGATTGTAAGCTGACTACCTGCTAATCGATCATAAATTGCACTGTATTTTTTGGAGACAACATTGTCCAGTTAAATTTGGGTTGAAGTAAGAGCTTAATTCATTTAAAAATTGAGGTGCTACAGAGGTGGAGGGAGGCCATTCAGCCCATCATTCATTCTTGTGCGTGTTGCTGTTCATGCTTGTTAGATATGTGGACAGTGAAAATACGCAAGATCATAAGCAGTTAGAACTTGCCCTTGAGTGTAATCTAAAATCTGGAAACTGAAAAATGTAGAATAAGGAAAGTGTAAAAGATCCAAAAACACAACAGGAGGGGTTTGAAATGGGAGAGATGATTATTTTGGGGTCAGGGTCGAAACAGGTTGAGCGAGTGAGCTCAATTTTGGAGATGTTGAAATCCGTAAGGCCCTTCAAACTGACGTTCAATGAAAATGGAAGTTAAAGTAAATGGATTGAGAAACGAGTCTAGGATTACCCAGTCGTTTGTTCACTCTGTGCACTCTGGTCTTTTAAAGATGATCTTGTATGTTTTTTATTTTTCTCCAACAATAGTCGAAAAGCTCCCATCCGCTTGTTCCTACACTCTGACACTCTGTCCCCGTCACCCTCCCTACCTCCTCTTCTGCTTAACATCTGTTAACTTTCCACTGTATCCTGGGATATTGACAAGATTAAAGGTGTCAGCTAAAGGAAAATCCTTATTCTTACCTGTTGGAATGATTGTGGAGTAGGAGAGAGAAGGCTTTTTGATTATTTCCTTTGATTCATCAACAAGCGAGCTTCTGAATGGATTTGGTGTTAGTGTCATTCAAACACATTGATCTCCCTAGGATATTTCTTGACAATGTAACAAAATCACCAAGTTCAGTGTGGAGAGAATCAGTAGTGATGTGAGCAATAGCACCAGTGCAAGACATTTCATTACTATGTACCAGAGCCAGCTGTCAGCATTATCCACAAGCCAGTTTTAATTGTACATTTCCATGTGATGTACTATAACTGAAGAAAGCAAATTCTTGAATTAAAGGTTCATGATGTTCAGTGAGCATATGTTTCTGTTCAAGATCCATGATACTGTCTGTTAAGTGAGGAATGTGCTGTATTTGATTTGGTTATTTTAGTGGATCATGGCAAAAATGAACACACCTGATAATCGGGTGAAGAAACAAAATGATGTGCAGGCTTGGGTAATTTGTGCCAAACCACTATCCGCAAGATCGAGATCTGACACTACAGAGTGCAAGATAAATCAGATTCTGGTTTAAGATATTGGAGGAAACTCTTTGCATTCTGAAATATTGACTACCATTGGGAGTTTCTGTTGCAATTGTTAACATAAAAACTATGACTCAAAAATTGTAAGAATAGGAAACACATGGCAAATGCAAGAATTTTTAAATATGTAGATAAATACTGTGGTTATTCTTTGCATGTCCTTTACTGGGAGGAGAGAGGCTTAAATTGGGCTTTGTCAGCAGGTGTTTTAATTTGTGCTTACCCGTGTCCCAGATGACTCAGCAATGTGGAAGAAATAATTACAAATGAACCAGAAACTAGAGCGTTACAAAGAGAGCAGCTTGAAATAGGATTTGGAAATGAAGCAGAAAAGAAAGATATAAGTCACCAAATTTTTGAAACATTCAGGAACCATAAAATCATAGCTGGTGATTTTGCCCTTCCATGTTTGTGTCAATGCCTTTTTCCACATGTATCAAATAGTATAATTCTCATTGCTTGCCATTGTGTTCAATGCTTTTTGCAACCTACTGTAAAATTCCTTTTTTGAAAGAATGAACAAACTCTGCTCCAATGTCAGTTCATGAAATTCCACATTCTACCGATCCTCTTTGTGACAACATTTTTCTAACCTTCCTTTTGTTAATTTTGTGATTACTTCCATCTCTGTATCATCACCTGCTTACCTTAGATCCTCTGCTGCTGAATCTAATGCTTTTTTGGCTGGGCTCCCATCCTCACCCCTTCATAAACTCCCTATGTCCAAAACTCCACCACATGTAAGTGGGACTTGGTGCAACATTCCCAATGCCATTGTCCTTACTGATCTATTCTGTTTTTGTTTCTCCACCAGATTAAATTCAAACTCTTTGTTCCTAGTCTTTAAATCCTTCCATTCATAACATTTCCCCATCCTATAGCTGCAGTCCCATCCAGTGCTATATCCTCTCCCCAAACCTCCAACTCCTGACATCAATCTTTTGTGCATTCCTATCAACGGTACCAGAGCCTTTAGCTAACTTAGTACTATTCTTTTGAACTCTCTTTGTAAAAGTCACTGTTTTAAAAGAACTTCCTCAAAACTAATTTCTTTAACATTCCTGCTGCCCACTCCTAATTCTTCTCTTCTTGGCTTAGTATGCCTTTTCCTTATGCATATACGTGAAGTGCCATGAGATATTTCTGTCTTTTTACCAGGTGATCTATGAAGGCACATTTTTATTGAAACAGTCCTGGAGCACAATGCAATTCTCAATCGAGTGATAGAAGTGTGTTTGTAACATTTTGAAGTGTTTGATGCTGTGTAAATTATATGGTGAATAGAAAGCATGCAATTAAGTTAATCAGACATGCAAGAATGTTGTCACTAGGCATATTTTGTATAATGGCACAGACATGATAAGGAATAATATAATAACACTTAAGCGAAATACACCCCACAGCTTTGCTCTTTGGTATATTATCAATCTATTAGAGGAGAAATCCAGCTAAAGCCAATATGTTTAATAATTGTGTAGTGTACAGTGTTTCTTTGTTCTTTAATACATCATATCAAATTTCTCCCAGTACTACCCACCGGTCTTGTGTTATGTCAATAGCCAAAACCACTGTTTAGAAGGAAAAAAGCTTTTGGGTATTTTTAACTGCTCAAGTGATATATTATCAATATTTCACACCCGCCATTATACTTTACTGTAACTCCACTGACAGTAATGTGCAAGTGACTTGTCATGCTTTTAATTCATCACTTCAGATTGCTCCTTCCTTCCATCAATGACCTGTTAGTGACTGCCAACTCTTTCGCCTCATGTTATTATCATGCTCTTTCCACATACAGCTAGCTTAAAAAGACAAAATATGAAATTGTGTTGGTTGTTTTAAACATGGGTATGGTATAAAGCTGTTGCATTTTACTGAAGTCCTAATGATAGTACTAAGCCGACAGTGTTTTGAAGCTGAAACACACGTGTAACCAGGTTCAGGCAGACCTGCCATTTTTGCAGTCATAATATAGAGAATAAGATGTAGTGAGAAACTAGCATTTTGCTGCTAAATTTATACTAACTGCAGTATCAGAGCATTTACAGTGTGACCAATTGTTCAGGCAGTGATGTGCATGATCTATCTGTAAGTGCAACCTTGTTGTGACAAGGCCAGTGAGTAGTGGTGTGGTGCTGAATATGCAGCTCTTTAACCTCCCCTTTCTCTGTAGTGACTTAGTTATTTACGTTTATTTTTCCCTCCAATAATATGCTCCTGTTCTTGTGTGGTATAGTTTAATTAAATATGAGTATAATATTTTTTCTGTAAATAGCTGCATTATAGGTGGTAATCATGGAATAGCAAAAGCTCCAACCTTTTGCTGATGTAGCCTGATTTGAAAATAGACATCCTTGAGTTACTATCGAGTCTGTAATTTGGTAGTATAAGAAGCATGCTAATTCTTCTTAAAGGATAAAGTATCTGATTGTGTGCACTGTCATGAATATTAAAACGATGCAGGTTTGAATCCTACCATGGCCATTTTAACCACGTTATCACTTAACACTACAAACACTAGTATGCATCCATTCTTAGTTTGATGATCCGCTTATTCTAACTTAGTAGTTCCCCTGAATCCAACTTTGTTAGCCCATAATCAAAATCGAACTTTTTTTTTCACATGTAGAATTAAAAAGAAATTCCCTCTCAGGAGAAGACAGTTGACCCTGTTGAAGACCTGTGGTTTTGCAAGAAGATTTTTGTAGTTCAAACAAGTGTGTGAGAGTTTCACTTCATACAAAACTCATTTTGTCATCCTGTTCTGGTGATAATACGGAATATTATTGTAACATTGATTTTTTTAAACTAGATTTTCAATCAGTAGGTTTGCAGAAGGTTTATGCTGTATCCACATGGACAAGTGAAAATGGAGGTACAATTTTCAAATTTGAGCGATGTCTGGGTAAATCATTTTCAAGTATCCATGCAACAGTAGTTCCAGATTTTTCGCTATTTTCAGTTATGATAGGAAAATATTGAGGCAATAAATTAAGACCATTGTACAAGTATAGTTGGTAAAATATATTGGCCTAAGTGTGATCTTTGATGTGTATCTGTAAGTTTATCCACTGACTAGAGCTGTACAAACTTGGAATGTTTGTGCTGAGATAAATTATTTGATTTACGGCCAGTAGTAGGGATGCTAAAGTTTGCCTCAGTACAGGTGTTGCAGGCAGGTGGAAATTGGCCAAGGTTGTTGATATCCAGTGATTCTTCGTCAGGAGTGGAGATATAGGCAACAGTAAGGACAATTAATTTTATCTGTGTTGTACTTATGACCAAGCAGTTAGCTGACACATGCCACCTGTGATTAGATGCGCTTGGACAGAGCACTGGAGAATGTAAAACGTATATGGATTTGTACCCAGTAAAGAGTTGATGTCTTTGAGAGAAGATGAAGTGAATTTTTGAGAAAATAGTGCCTGATGTATCCTAAAGCTTACTGCTACCTGTATGCTTAAAAAGAAAGGTTTTTGGAATATTGCATAATTTGTATGCATAAATAGTACAGTTTTATCAAATGGAATTAGCTTTTTTCAGTTCAGACAAAACATTACTATATTCAAATTGCGTAAATGTTTGATTCTTGGGGAGCACAATTAAGAGTCCATGTAAAATCTAAAATTCTAATATATTAGTGGATGAGCATAGCTGATTATGTAGCATTGAGTTGAAATAGTGGCATGATTGGCTTTCAAAAGTTGTGTTTCACAGAATGTAACAATCTTCGATCCATCACTGCTATTGAAATTGGAAAGTGCATTTTTGATCTAATTCTGAATTTTTTTTAACTTTAACTAGATGGATTATATATCAGCATATTGATATAGCATTGCAGATAAGGATGATTTAAATAAAATGATGCATCTAATGCTACCCTAGGTATGAAAGTGAGCTTGGAAAGTTGCTGAATAAAAATTGAGCTCGTGCTTTAAAATATTCATCATAATACTTAACTAAAATTGTATCTGAAATACTTAACTGAGCTAGTATTAATATCAGTGTAAAGCATATTTTGAAGATGTAATTACAGGGGGTTAGAAATGTATTATTTTCTACTGTCAATTTTCCAGTTCTATTCAGTTTAATGTGACAAGCTAATGAAAGATATGTTATGAATTAACTGTAAATACTGTTGATATTACAGTGAAATACATTGTAGGAAGAATTCTGCATGGGGTGAATTTACAATCTGGACTGTGGCACCTAGGGATTAGCAAGAGAGATTTAAAAGAACCAAAGAAAAAATTGTTTTAAAGGAAGTTTTAAATGTAACTGATCTTTCATTAGTTGTAATATATAGGAGGTTATTTTTTAATTGTTCAAAGAAAATGGGCATCACAGACAAAGCCAGAATTTATTGGCCATTCCTTCACAAGGTGGTGAGTCATTTCTTGAACCGCTGTAGACCAAGTGGTGAAGGTGCTCTCAAAGTCTTGGGGAAGGAGTTCCAGGATTTCGACCCAGCAAGATGAAGAAATGTATTTCCAACTCAGGCTGGAGAGAAATTTGCAGGTTGTGGTGTGCCAGTGTCCCTACTATTCTTATTCTTCTTGGTGATAGAGGTCACTTGTTTTGGGAAGAAGACTAGGTAATTTTTTTATTCATTCACGGGCTGGGGTCGCATTTATTGCCCATTCCTAGTTACCCTTGAGAAGATGGTGGTGGGCTGCCTTCTCGAACCCCTATGTCCATGTGGTGTGGGTACACTCACCATGCTGTTAGGGAGGGAGTTCCAGGATATTCATCTAGCAACAGTGAAGGAATAGCTATATATTTCCAAGACAGGATGTGAGTAGCTTGGAGGGGAACTTCCAAGTGGTGATGTTCCCATGTATCTGCTGCCCTTGTCTTAGGTGGTAGTGGTCGTGGGTTTGGAAGGTGCTGTCTAAGTAGCCTTGGTGAATTCCTGCAGTGCATCTTGTAGATGGTACACACTGTTGCTACTGTGTGTCAGTGGTGAAGAGAGTGAATATTTCTGGATGTGGTGCCAATCAAGCGGGCTGTTTTGTCCTGGATGGTGTCAAACTTCTTGATTGTTGAGGAAGCTGCACTCATCCAGGCAAATGGGGAATATTCCATTACACTCCTGACTTGTGCCTTGTAGATGGTGGACAGGCTTTGGGGAATTAGGAGGTGGGTTACTCGCCACTGCCTGTGGCACAAATGTTACTTGACACTTGTCAGCCCAAGCCTGGATATTGTCCAGGTCTTGCTGCATTTGGACATGGACTGCTTCAGTATCTGAGGAGTCGCGAATGGTGCTGAACATTGTGCAATCATCAGCGAACATCCCCAGTTCTGACCTTATGATGGAAGGAAGGTCATTGATGAAGCAGCTGAAGATGGTTGGTCTGACAACACTAACCCTGAGGAACTCCTACAGTGATGTCCTGGAACTGAGATGACTGACCTCCAACAACCACAACCATCTTCCTTTGTGTTTGGTATGAATCCAACCAGCGGAGAGTTTTCCCAATGATTCCCATTGACTCCAGTTTTGTTAGGGCTCCTTGATGCCACACTTGATCAAATGCAGCCTTGATGTCAAGGGCAGTCACTTGCACCTCGCCTCTGGAGTACAGCTCTTTTGCCCATGTTGAACCAAGGCTGTAATGAGGTCAGGAGCTGAGTGGCCCTGGCAGAACCCAAACTGGACATCAGTGAGCAGGTTGTTGCTAAGCAAGTGCCACTTGATAGCACTGTTGATGACCCCTTCCATTACTTTACTGATAATTGAGAGTAGACTGATGGGGCAGTAATGGGCCAGGTTGGATTTGTCCTTTTTGTGTACAGGACATATCTGGGCCATTTTCCACATAGCCGGGTAGATGCCAGTATATTGGAACAGCTTAGCTGTGGGCTTGGCAAGTTCTGGAGTACAAGTCTTTAGTATTATTGCTGGAATATTGTCAGGCCCCATAGCCTTTGTAATATCCAGTGCCTTCAGCCGTTCCTTGATATCATGTGGAGTGAATTGAATTGGCTGAAGACTGGCATCTGTGATGCTGGGGGAGGTCAAGGTGGATCATCCACTTGGCACTTCTGGCTGAAGATTGTAGCTAATACAAGCCTTATCTTTTGCACTGATATGCTGGCCTCCCCCATTGTTGAGGATGAGGATATTTGTGGGGCCTCCTCCTCCAGTGGGTTGTTAATTGTCCTCCATTATTCACAACTGGGTGTGGCAGGACTGCAGAGCTTAGATCTGATCTGTTGGTTGTGTCTATCGCTTGCTGCTTATGCTTTTTGGTTTGCAAGTAATCCTTTATAGCTTTACCAGGTTGACACCTCATTTTTAGGTATGCCTGGTGCTGCTCCTGCACTCTTCTTTGAATCAGGGTTGATCCCATGGCTTGATGGTAATGGTAGAGGGGGGATATGCTGGGCCATG
Organism: Carcharodon carcharias; assembly: GCF_017639515.1. Classification (NCBI taxonomy): domain Eukaryota; kingdom Metazoa; phylum Chordata; class Chondrichthyes; order Lamniformes; family Lamnidae; genus Carcharodon; species Carcharodon carcharias. The sequence goes on along the minus strand of NC_054480.1, from coordinate 61,262,968 downwards.
AGGTTATAGATTGTGGTTGAGTGCAGTTCTGCTGCTGTTGATGACACCTCATGGATGCCCAGACTTGAGTTGCTAGATTTGAAATCTATCCCATTTAGCACAGTGATAGTGCCACACAATGCAATGGAGCTATCCCTCAAGGTAGAAGCAGGACTTCGTCTCCACGACTGTGCGGTGGTCATTCCCACTGATACTGTCATGGTGTCAGATGTATCTGTGGCAGGCAGGTTGGTGAGGTCAAGCATGTTTTTCCCTCTTTTGGTTCCATCACTAGCTGCTGCAGACCCTATGTCATTTAGGAATTGGCCAGCCTCGGTCAGTAGTGATGCTACCGAGCCACTCTTGGCGATGGACAGTGAAGTCCCCCATCCAGAGTACATTCTGCGCCCTTGCCACCCACAGTGCTTCCTCCAAGTGGTGCTCAACATGGAGGAGCATGCGTAGGTGCACTTTTCCGGTGCTTAGGTCGATGTTGGGTGGTCTGTCCAGTTTCATTCCTAGCGGTTTGCTAGGCCGTTTCAAGGTGATTAGACTTTTAACTCCAAATTTTTATTGAGTTCAAATTCCACCATCTGCAGTGATGGGATTTGAACCCGAGTCCCCAGAGCATTGCCCTGGATCTTTGGATTACCGCTAGAGTCCAGACAATACCACTAAGCCATCTCCACAATTGCTCATTGCATCTTTTAGATAGTACACATTGTAACGACTGCACCGGTTGTAGAAGGAGTGGATGTATAAGTTAATGGAAGATTGGATGCCAGTCAAGTGGGCTGCTTTGTCCTAGATGATTGGGTGCTTTTTGATGTTTTTCGAGCTATGAGTATCAAGACAAATGGAGAGTATTCTATCACGATCCTTGTAGATGTTGGAAAGAATTTGGGGAATTGGGAGGTGAGTCACCTGCTGTGGAATATCCAGTCTCTGACTTTCTCTTCTGGCAACAATGTGGCTGGTCCAATTAAGTTTCTAGTCAATGCTGACTCCCAGGGTGTTAATGGTAGGTGCTCGACGGTAGTTAGGTCTCATTTGTTGGATTCTTCATGGATGTGTCTTTGTTAATTCAATGCCTAGTCATTATTTGGTGGTTCATCTGATTCTATTGTATTTTTTCTTGGCTGTTAAGTACATTTGAGTGGCTTGCTAGGCCATTTCAGAGAGCAGTTAATGTAGGTCTGGAGTCACATATAGGCCAGACCAAGATGGTAACTTGATTTTTTTCACCCACAAGGTGGCTGAAGCCTGGAACAAACTTCCTGAAAGGGTGGTGGAGACAGGTTTCATCCAGGTATGCAAAAGGGAATTAGATTGCTACCTGAAAAGAGAGAATGTGCAAGGTTACATGGATAAGGCATGGGGACTAGGTGGAATGCTCGTTCAGAGAGCCAGTGCAGACTTGATGGTTCAGTTGTATAGTGCTTATGTCACAAAGCTGATAATCCAGAGGCTTGGACTAATAATTTAGAGAGCACAAGTTGAAATTGCTCCAAGGCAATTTGACAATTTGAATTCAGTTTAAAAATGGGCATGTAAAAATCTGGTATCAGGAAAATTACCATGAAGTTATTCAGTTATTGCAAGAACGCAGCAGGTTACCAATGTTCCTTAGGAAGGAAGCATGCAGTCCTTGCCTAGGTTTGACTTTTACTGACTCTTAACTGTCCTCTAAAATGGGCTGGCAAACTACACATTTGTATCAACCTAAAGAAAATAAATAAGTAAATAAAAAAAACTAGATAATAAAATTACCATGTGGACTGCTACAGGCAGCCAGGCATCACCCTCTCAGGGCAACTAGACATGGGCAATGAATGCTGACTTGCCATTGGTGCCCATATCGCAAGAAATAATTAATTAAAAAGTAGTACGTTTTCAGTCTGTTGTTTGATCAAGAGAAGATATGATTGAGACTTGCATATTGTAGAACAGTAGCAATATTGTTATATTGTAGCTCATGAATCCAGAAACCTTGATATGATGGTAAAACTGCATGGGTGACTGAAACTGCAAGAAAGACCTCTTTGTGTTAAAATATCAGTATCTTTACAGTGCAGCTGGAGGCCATTCGGCCCATCGAGTCTGCACTGGCTCTCTGAAAGAGCATTCCACCTAGTCCCCATCCCATGCCTTATCCCTGTAACCTTGCACATTCTCTCTTTTCAGGTAGCAATCCAATTCCCTTTTGAATACCTGGATAAAAGCTGCCTCCAACACCCTTTCAGGAAGTTTGTTCCAGACTTCAACCACCTTGTGGGTGAAAAAATTTTTCCTCCATCACATCCTTTTGCCAATTATTTTGAATCTGTGCCCTCTAGTTCTTGAAGTTCTCTTGAGTGGGAACAGTTTCTCACTATTTATCCTGTCCATCCCCCTCAGGATCTTGAATACCTCTATCAAGTCTCCTCCCAGCCTCCTTTTCTCCGAGGGCAAACAGTCCCAACCTCTCCAGTGCATCCTCATAGCTACAGTTCTTCATCTCGAAAATCATTCTTGTGAATCTCCTCTGTACTCTCTCCAATGTCTTCACATCCTTCCTCAAGTATGGCACCCGGAACTGGATGCAGCACTCCAGATGAGGCCTAACTAGTGCCTTGTACAAGTTTAACATGACCTCCTTACTCTTGTACTCAATGCCCCTATTAATAAAGCCTAAGATACTATATGCTTTATTAACTGCTCTCTCAACATGCTCTGCCATCTTCAATGGCCTAGGTACATATACACTGAGGTCCCTGTGTTCCTGCACCTCTTTTAGAGGCTCTCCCTTTATTTTATACTGTCTCGCCATAACTTTCCTGTCAAAACAAATCACCTCACACTTCTTTGCATCGAACTTAACCTGCCACTTGTCTGCCCGATCCACCAACATGTCTCTGTCCTTTTTGAAGACTATCCCCATCACATTTGACAACACTTCCAAACTTTGTATCATCTGCAAATTTTGAAATCATGCCCTACACACCACAGTCTAGGTCATTAATAAATATCGGGAAGAGCAAGGGTTCCAACACTGAACCCTGAGGAACTCCATTACAAACCTTACTCCAATCTGAAAAACAACCATTTATCACTACTCTCTGTTTCCTGTCACTCAGCCAATTTCTTATCCAAGTGCCTACTTTTCCTTTTATTCCATGACCTAGAATTTTGCTCACAAGTTTGTTGTGTGGCACTGTGTCAAATGCCTTTTGAAAATCCATATACACCGCATCAACAGCGCTTCATTTGTCAACCTTCTCTGTTACCACCTCAAAAGTCCTAGTTAGTTAAACATGATTTTCCCTTGATGAATCCATGCTGGATTTCCTTAATTATCCTGCACTTGTCTAAGTGATTATTGATTTTATCCCGTACAATAGTTACTTGAAGTTTCCCTGCCACTGAAGTCAAACTGACTGGCCTGTAGTTGCCAGCTTTATCCTTGCACCCCTTTTTGAACAAAGCTGTAATATTTGCAGTCCTCCAGACCCCTGGCACCTCCCCTGCATCTAAGGAAGACTGGAAGATTATCACAAGTGCCTCTGCAATTTCCGTGCTCACTTCCCTCAGTACCCTTGGATGCATCTCATCCGGTCCTGGTGCCTTACCTATTTTAAGTAAAGATGGCCTTTCCAACACCTCCATCCCCTCAATTGTAAGTTCCTCTAGTATACCAGTTATCTCCCCTCTCCTCCGGCTGCGTAGCAAGTTCTTCCTTTGTAAAAGCAGATGCAAAGTACTCATTCAACACCTATGCTATTTCTTCAGCCTCCACATGCAAGTCCCCGATTTTGTCTCTAATCGGTCCTACCCTTGTGCTTATGGAAGACCTTGGGATTCCCTTTTATGTTTGCTACCAGCCTCTTTTCATGCACTCTCCTTGCTTTTCTTATTAGTTTCTTCACTTCCCCTCTGGTTCTTCTATATTCAGCCTGATACTCCATTGTATTTTCTACCTGACATCTGTCTTACGCAAACTTCTCCCTTTTCATCTTTACCTCTATCTCTGTCGTCATCAAGGGCACTCTTGATTTATTTGTCCTACCTTCCCCCTTCAAGGGAACATACCTTGACATTACCTGCAATGCTTTTTCTTTGAAGGTGGTCCATAGTTCAGCCACCGTCTTCTCTGCTAACATTTGGTTCCAAATCACTCAACCTAGATGTGTTCTCATCCCATCGAAGTTGGCTTTCCTCCAATTGATTATCCCAGCTCTGGATTGTTCCCTGACCTTTTCCATGATTAACCTAAACCTTATGATAGAATGGTCACTGTCCCCTAGAGGCTCTCCCACTGATATTTGATCCACTTGGGCCAACTCTTTCCCCAGAACCAGGTCCAAAAGTGCATGTCCTCTTGTTGGACTGGAAACATACTGCTGTAGAAAATTATCTTGAACACATTCCAGGAACTCTCGCACCTCTTGCCTTTTCTACTATTCCTATCGTAGCCTACATTTGGATAATTGAAGTCCCTCATTATGATTACTTGATAACTCTTGCCCCGCTCCATAATTTCTTTGCAAATTTGTTTCTCCACATCCTTTCCACTAGTTGGTGGTCTACATACAACACCAATCAATGTTATTGCACCTTTATCTTTGATAAGTGGTCCTTGTACTTTGATTAAACTTCCTGCCCTGTAGCTTTGGTCTTTAATCATCAGGGATAGTGTCTCTTAACAAGTATGCTCCTGACAAATCTGAGTTATTGCCTAATTGAATGGATGGGACTTTTATACATGGACTATCATTTGTGTTTTTCTTGTAATTGCAGTATTGTCTGTTATGGGGCAGTAATTCTTTGGCAGACTGAACTTGTGTGACATTTTAAAAGGTTAAGTCTTCAAGATCGTAAATAATAGCAAAACTATAGCTGTCTTTGGCACAGGGTAAAAGGTCTGTTGGTAATTGTGTATATTTTAAAGCCTGACAGGGGTGCAAAACGTCCTCGTGGTGTGGATGAAGATGAAGATGATTTAAAAGTATCGCATAAGTATGGTTCAGCCAGAAGGAGTTACTATGAAGAGAGTGGAATCATGGTTAATGAAGATGAAGAAGAAGCAGGCAAGAAGAAAATCCTTGAATTAATGGAAAATGATGAGGTAACATATCTAAAAAAAATTTCTTTTATCCTTTTTCCCTCAAAAGCAATAATTTGTATTTTGTAATTCTGTTTCGTAAACTTGCAAATTCTGATGATTCACCTTGGTTGCTGTAGCATGTGGTGTACAAATGATTGGTTTTTAATCTTTTTTCTGTGACTTGCAAATATGGGGCAGAAATTTACACTCTCTGGTCTTTTGTAACCTGGAATAATAGTTTCACCAGGTTTTCTGTTTACTATTCTGGTAACACAAATAAAATCCTATGTGTGTGATGCGAGAGATATTTCTTCTTTTAATGTAAAGATCTTAACCACCTTAATTGTTAGCATTTAGAATGCTTCCTTCTGGGGTATGCTCTTGTAGTTTTGTGGTTCTCAAATTTTTTCATCCATGGAGTGTCTTATCAGTCCTACCCCACCTGCTTCCACTTGCCACCACAAAAACGCTCATCAGAATTAATAGGAACTTGTGGAACTATAGACATATTGCTTTTTTGCTCTAAATGCAATAAATATGTGCATTAATCTTTCATAATTATCATAAGTTATTAGTTCATGCCAGAAACAAAAGTATAGACATTTTCATATGATAAACATTATTACTACAGGAGAACATGTTTATTTGAAACTTTGTTCCACAATCATCTTCTGAGAAACTAATACTTGCACTTATATTAATCAAATAAAATCAATAATAACATAAATATTCATAAAGCTATATGGTTGTCACTTGCGCTTTTGACGACTTGTGCTGTGCATATGAGTGCTGGTCTAGTTGTATGATGTCATGTCATGTGAGTAGTGAGGAAAAGGGTTCTGACCTATTGTCTCCTATGGCCTTAGCTGTGACATTGTGGGTCAGTGACTTGCATTTTTGACCAGTGCAAAGACCATCTTGAGAACCCTCACAGCCCACCAGTAGTCCAAAGACTACACTTGGAGAACCACTGTTGTCACTAATAAAGAGATGCAAGGAATATACATTGAAGCCAGTGTTCTGTGGTCTCTATTACAAGTTTGCTATTTTGTTTCATACCTGTTCTAAGTCCCTTAGTTGGATTTCTTTTTTTCTGTTTTTAGCCTGTCTAGTTTCAATTTATCTGCTTTCAACCTCTTACTTTTCTGATTAGTTTGCCTTTTAACTTAAGCCAAACCTAAACCACTGTCTGTGGTTTGTTGTAGGAAAAGAAGCCATTGCATTTATACACCATCTTTTGCAAGTTCAAGATGTCCCAGAGCGCTCTGCAGCCAATGATAAACTTTTTGAAGTATAGTTACTGCTATAATGTGGGAAACGTGGCAGCCAATTTGTGCACAGCAAACTTCCGCAAGCACCTCAGTGATATTGACTATGTAATCTGTTTTTGTGACATTGATTGAAAGTTTAAGTATTGGCCAGGATACTGGAGATAATTCCCCTTTGCTACAAAATAGTGCCATGGGATCTTTGACCTGTCGAGAGAACAGATAGGTCTCTAACTTATCATCCAAAAGATGGCCCCAAAAAAATGTGGAACACTCGCCCAGTACATTTTTGGTGTGTCAACCTAGATATTTGTGCTTAAGTCTCTGGGTTGGGCTTGAAGCTATAATCTTCTGACTTTGAGGTGAGAGTGCTACCAATTGAGGCTGAGTTTCTCGCGTCTTATCTCATTCCTTGCTCACTATCCCCCAGGATGCCAATCTTACCAAATACACTTCTCAACTAAGTTCTTGCTTCTCTGAAGCTTTTCTGCTATAGAACATTTGAGCAGATCTTCAGTAATTGATCCTGTTGTAGAGTCTCGTATTCTTGGCTCAAATATATTACTTGCAGAACTTTCTGCTGTCCCACTAAGAAAAGTAAATGCCTTCCTTAATTTATTTTATTTCATCAATGTACTCCGTCAAGATCTCTTGGAAAATAAGTGAATAGAAAATCGATCAATCTTTTTTATCCCCTTATAGCTGACTTAGAACTTGCAATGGACCTTAAAGTGGGGCGGACAGTAGAAAGAGTCTGCCTGCTTTGGTCTCCAAGTGATTAAAGTATAATAAACTATAACAATGTTGAGATGGCTTTGGTTATAGCCAAGGAGCATGGAAGACTTGAATGTGCCTTTCCATGATTGTATGATTCAGGCTACCAAAATTCTTGTTTTGTTCGGATTTGCTTCAGTAAGAGTGTATGTGTGCCACATCTCCTGTCACACTATTTGTTTGCTAGTTTTCTATTGTTGAAAAAAAAAGACATGTTTAATCTTTTCATCTTGCACTCATCAGGACCCTCAAGAATACCAAACTAAGGAGGAAAGCAACAATTTATACTGTAAGGTTGGCAAGTGGCGTTGCCATGGAAAATGTACCACTGATGGTGACTGACTTTGAAACTGCTTGGCAGTTAACATTTAATTGTTTCAAATTTAAACCAGGCAGCTTGACTCTAATTTGGTAAAGGCATTGCCCTGAGGAATGAGCCAGCGAATGGCTGTCACTTATTTTGTTTAGCTGAAACAGGCACAATGTGTGTACATGTTCTTTCTGTCTGCAAAAAAAGGGCCCTGTGCATTAATATATGTAGCTTTTACTACACGCAAATGCACCACACCGAGAGCCTGACTGACCATCTTAAATCAGTTGTCAGCGTAATCCTTAGGACATTGAGGATTATTTAGCAAATGTTGCCCAATCGCTGAATCACATCTAATGTTGGACACTGTTTTGAGTTTTGCAAGCACGGGCTGTTTAGGTATGGTCTTTACGCTGCCCGTTGCGAACAGCAGCTGGGACATGCTGTTTGATATGATCTGCCAATTTTTGGGATGTACGGCCCACATACCTAGCATCACACTGGCACTGAAATTCATATACCACATTACTCTACTCATTTGTGTGATAGGCAGAACGTTGTTTTGATCCTTTTATACCACTCGTGTTGCTGCTGCATAGTTGTGACGGCCCTGAAAAGTGCCCAGTCTACCTCAGATTACCGTGGAAAGACAAGGTATCTCGAAAATTTGAGTAACAGGTGACCTAGCTGTTTGGCTGCTACTATTCAGAAGTAACATGAATGGTATTCACCACTAACAGAATGCTGCTGTCAAACTAAAAGGCCTATCTCACAAATGAGTAATGTGGTTTATGACTTTCAGTGCCAGTGTGATGCTAGGTATGTAGGCCATACATCCCTAAGACTGATGGATCATATCAAACAGCATGTAGAGCCAATGTTCACAACAGGCAGGGAACAGCCTGTACCCAACCAGCCCATGCTTACAAAACTCCACACACTATATCCAACATTAAATGTGATTCCGTGATTGGACAACATTTGCTAAATAATCCTCATTGTGCTCAGAATTATGCTGACAGCCAATTCAAGATTGTTAGACGGGCTCACAATGCAGTGCATTTGCATGTACTGGAAGCTACAAATATTAATACACCGGGTCCTGTTCTTTGTAGACAGAAATAAGATGTACATATCTTGTGTGTGCTCCAGCTAAACAAAGTATGTGACAGCCATTTGCTGACTCATTCCTCAGGGCAATACCTTGACCAATCAGGGTCAACCTGCCTGGTTTAAATTTCAAACTATGCTTGGCAGTTAATTGTCAGTCACCATCAGTGATGCATTTTCCGTGGCAACATTGCTTGCCAACCAATCGGCACACTCTTCACATGTGGTATAAATTGTTGTTTTCTCCCTTATATTGATATTCTTGCAAGTGTCCTGATGAGTGCAAGATGAAAAGCTTAGCCATGTCTCTTTTTTTTCCCAGCTATACTTGAGCTCTCTTTCAGCTTCAGGAGCGTTGCAATACCAGAACCAGAATATCTGTAGGCTCCAAATTGTCCTTCCAACAAAGTCATGGTTTTGATCTCCAGCCTGATTGGCTGAAATCATTCAAAGATTACCTGCTAATGTAAACTTGCCAGCAATTAGATTTTGGTCTTTAAAGAATTGCTACTTAGTAGGAAAATCATTCACTGTGCATTAGATGGTGGAATATTCTTGACTTTATAAAATGGTGCAATATCTAAATTACCATAAATTGCCCTATGGAATGTTTGCAAATATATATAAAATACATCTTTTGTTAATTTTTGAATGGAAACTTTTATGTAGCATATCTTATTCACTGTTTATACTGGATTGTTGATTGCATTAATATACATTAATCATGCCTTTTTATGGTGTGGACTATAAAGTTAATTAGATTGTCTATTTCAGTGAGCAGAGAATGAATGATTGTACATGTACACAGAAGGAAAACTTTCAGTAACGTCATTCAGAATTTACATTTTTGTTTAAAGCTGGGCTACTGCTTCTTGTTCATATGTTCGTATGCATTTGCTCGACTTTCAAGTTTTATATTTCAACAATATTTATGAATATATGTTTCTGGTTTTTAAACTCGTTTGAACCAAAATTTGGATTAAATAAGCCTCTTACAAAACTATCTAACTAGTCTCTTATCTATTTATGTAATATACTCAGTACAGAAAATAGGAGCTTAAAATGTTCCAGAGGTTCAGATGAGTTGCCTTGAGGGCTCAATAAATGTATTCAGTGATTAGCTGAGGAGTAGTTGCATGGGCATTGGATGCACATGAGATGGGGCAGGAGATCACAAAGATTTTTTCAGATGAGGAAGGCCATTTTGTGTTTGTTGGTCAATCCATCCAAATGACCTTAAAGTTCTGAAGAAAGGTCATCATCCTAAAGCATTAACTCTTACTTGCCTTTCCACAGATGCTGCTTGGCCTGCTGGTATTTTCAGCATTTTCTGTTTTTATTTTGGGTTTCCAGCATTTACAGTATTTTGCTTTTTGACTGTAAAGTCCCCATATTGCACCAGCTGGTTCTTAAATAATTCTTGGTCTTTTTTAAAAATTCATTTATGGGCTCTGGGCTTCGCTGGCTGGGCCAGCATTTATTGCTCATCCCTAGATGTCCTTGAGAATGTGATGGTGAGCTGCCTTCTTGAAACACTGCAGTCCATGTGGTGTAGGCACACCCATAGGGTTGTTAGGAAGGGAGTTCCAGAATTTTAACCCAGCGACAGTGAAGGAACGGTGATATATTTCCAAGTCATGATGGTGAGTGACTTGGAGGGGAACTTCCAGGTGGTGGTGTTCCCATGCATCTGCTGCCCTTGTCCTTCTAGATGGTAGTGGTCGTGGGTTTGGAAGGTGCTGTCTAAGGAGCCTTGGTGAATTCCTGCAGTGCATTTTGTAGGTGGTACATGCTGCTGCTACTGTGCTTCCATGGTGGAGGGAATGAATGTCTGTGGATGTGGTGCCAATCAAGTGGGCTGCTTTGTCCTGGGCAGTGTCAAGCTTCTTGAGTGTTGTAAAAGCTGCACTCATCCAATCAAGTGGGGAGTGTTCCATCATACTCCTGATTTGTGCCTTTTAGATGGCGGGCAGGCTTTGGGGAATCAAGAGATGAGTTACTCGCCGCATGATTCCTAGCTTCTGACCTACTGTTGTAGCCGTGGTATTTATATGGCTAGTCCAGTTCAGTTTCTGGTCAATGGTAACCCCCAGGATGTTGATAGTGGGGAATTCAGTGATGGTAATGTCATTGAACGTCAAGGGATGAAGGTAAGATTCTCTCTAGTTGAAGATGGTCACTTCCTGGCACTTGTCTAGCGCTAATGTACTTGCCACTGGGCAGCCCAAGCCTGGATATTGTGCAGGTCTTGCTGCATTTGGACATGCTTCAGTATCTGAGGAATTGTGAATGGTGCTGAACATTGTGCAATCATCAGCGAACATCCCCACTCCTGACCTTATGATGGAAGGAAGGTCATTAATGAAGCAGCTGAAGATGGTTGGGCCGAGGACACTACCCTGAGGAACTCCTACAGTGATGTCCTGGAGCTGAGATGACTGACCTCCAACAACCACAACCATCTTCCTTTGTGCTAGGTATGACTCCAACCAGTGGAGAGTTTTCCCCCGATTCCCATTGACTCCAGTTTTGCTAGGGCTCCTTGATGCCACATTAACTCAAAGGTGGCCTAGCTCACTGTTGCCTCACCTTGGGAGTTTAGCTCTTTTGTCCATGTTTGAACCAAGGCTGTAATGATGTCAGGATCCGAGTGACCCTGGCGGAATCCAAACTGGGTGTCAGTGAGCAGGTTATTGCAAAGCAAGTGCCATTTGATAACACTGATAACCCTTTCCATTACTGATGATGAAGAGTAGACTGATGGGGCGGGTAATTGGTTAGGTTGGATTTGTCCTGCTTTTTGTCTACAGGACATAACCTGGGCAATTTTCCACATAGCCAGGTAGATGCCAGTGTTATAGCTGTACAGGAACAGCTTGGCTAGGGGTGCGGCAAGTTCTGGAGCACAAGTCTTCAGTACTATTGCCGGAATATTGTCAGGCCCCGTAGCCTTTGCAGAATCAGTGCCTTCAGCTGTTCCTTGATATCATGTGGAGTGAATCGAATTGGCTGAAAACTGGCATCTGTGATGCTGGGGACTTCCGGTACAATATTGAGGAGCCAACTCCTCGTTTTGATGATGCTGAGAGAATGTAATTTTAAAGACAGAATGAAATTATGTTTTATGTTTTTCGAGGCAATAGATTTAGAGGAATATATCTGATCCGCAAATTGCAATTTGAAGGATTTTTCCCCTGTGGAAAGTCAAATATTTTGATGTCAGATGGAGACTCCCAACAGAACATGCTTGTCATCCAATATTGATTTCAGTAGTTGCTTTCGAAGTTTGGGGAGCAATTAAAGGAAAATTGTTCTGAAACTCAAAAAACTATATTTTGTGGAAGGAGCCAGTGGGCGCATAGCATAAAGATGTAACATTGTGCAATAAAGCATGGTGTGCAGAACCGAAGATATGCCATAGTTCTGACACATACAACCCGATAATTTTTTTTTATCAGTGACACATGGGAACCATGATTATGGTTCTTCCTTGCATCATTTTTGAGGGGGAAGGCAAAGCTCTGTGTACTTAAAACCCATGCATAACTCTGCTGGTAAAATTAATAATGATATCAAAAAGGATCCAATTGGCTCGTTCCATTTCAATCATTAGAAATTAAATGGTGGCTTAGTGAATTGCCTGAATGTTTCTAAAATTCAGGGTTTAAAAAGTGTATTGTGGAAGATCTTTATTTATTTTGTAGCTGGCCTACTGTACTTTCAGTGCATGGCCAACTTTTTCAGGTGAGTCTCTGACAAGTATCAAATTGATGCATCTCAGTTTCAGCTTTAGTCTGACATTAAGTGAGAGATTTACTGAGCCTACCTGCCTTGAAAGTAAATTGAAACATGGTCCACTCATTAATAGTTTGTTAAATGGACATTTGGAATTTCTGTTCCAAGCATTTCTGGTAGAAATGCCGTACTTTCACAGGTAACGTTGGCAGATTTGCTTGAAGGTCAGTGAGCTCCAGACAATAGTTTAACCAGTGGATTAACCTTTTAGTCTATTTACCCAATCAACCTTAGCCAGCTCTCTCCTCAAAGCAATGTAATTGGTTTTCGTTTTAGTTTTAAGTTTAAGGTTCTTGTGTAAGACTGGAGTTTGTCACTTTCAAACTTAATATGGAATTCAGTTGTATTACGATCACTTTTTTTTTCCTCAGAGGATCTTTTTACTATGAGATTACTAATTAAATCTACCTCATTACACAACACTAGTGCTAGAATAGCTTTGTCCCTAGTTGGTTCCATTATGTATTGTTTCAGAAAACTGTCACAAGAGCATCTACAAGCTCTTCTTCCAGGCCACTTTGTCAATTTGATTTGGTCCAGCCTATATGAAGATTAAAGTCCCTCACAATCACATTGTCTTTGTTAAAAACTCCCAATTATTTCTTGCTTAATGCTTTGTCCAACATTATAAGTACTGTTTGGGGACCTATGGACTACTCCCACCATTTCTGATTCTTGTTATTCCTAATCTTCACCAATACTGATTCTACTTCCTGATCTCCTGAACTTTCTCACAACTGCCCTTATGTCACTCTTTACTGTCAAGGCGACTCCTCCTGTCTTTTTGATATGTTCTGTATTCTGGAATAGTTGTTTCCCAACCTCTGGTCAGCTGGTAAACATGTCTTTGCGCATTTGAACATAGAGCCTTTAATTTTTTTTTATTACTTTTCTTTGCATGGACCTTGTTCACTGATGCATATTATCTTTAGACTCACTTCCTTCCTGTCCCACTCTGCTTGTCTTTACCCAAATCACTACACTGTTCTATTGTCTTGACTTTTTTCTTTAGATTTTAAAGCTCCCTCACCTGAATTCCCCCCTCTTAGTTTAAAGCCCTATCCATAGGCATAGTTATACAATTCGCCAGGACACTGATCCCATCATTAGCTAGGGCACTCTGATAGGGAGCCCAGGAGGTGCTGCAAAGGGATGAAAGACCCGGTCGGTTTTTGTCTTTCAGAGTCAGCAGAATCTTAATGCAGTTTACTTTCACATAGCTGTGTGTTTTCTTTTTTTGAGCTATTGTGGCTGCATTGGAAGGGCTACTTTTCATCCCCTGTGTAAAAATGTCACATGATCCCCAATAAAACTGAGGTGGCACTTAAGAGAACAGGAAGATTAGCATCATCTTATCCAATGTCACTGTATCACCTTCTTGGAAAGGGAAATATTTCAAGGTAATGATGCAATAATTTCTTGTCTCTCCACCACTCCACAACCAAATTTCTTTTTGGTGTCCTAGAAGAAACATAACAGAGATGAGGGACAAAAGAAGGCTGTTTGGCTCAGTAATTCCTGTCTATTCAGTATTCCAATTTTGCAACCTAACGTCCAACTGTGTTTCAAGTGTCTTAAATTCTACACCTTAAGTACCTGACTTCGCATTAATCGAAACCTTTATCACTTTTTTCTTTGAAGAAAATATTCAAATAGTCCTTTTAATATCTGTTCAAAATTACCTATTACCTTTACTTATTTTATTAATATCTTAGCCACTTAATATTTTATGTACTTCAACATGGTGCCTTTTTAACTATCTTTTCTTTAGACTGTCGAGATCAGCTTTTTTAAAAAAAATTATTCTTCAAAAGTATTCGTTGGTTGGGTCTCAGCCTGGGTATGGGTGGACAAATTTGGGCACCACATATCAAAGATGTAAAGACCTTAGGGTACAAAGGAGGTTTACCAGGATGTTATGAAAAATGAGGGACTTAAGTTATGAGGAGCAGTTGGAAAAGTAAGGACTGTTCCCCTTGGAACAGAGGAGGTTAAGGGGTGATCTAATAGAGGCTTTCAAGGCTTTTGTTAAAAAGAAACATGCCTTATGGGCCATATGACAAATTGAAGCAAAGCTGTCCTCTGCTTTCTCATCATGAAGCTGCTATGACCATTGGACTTTATAAGACAGTTATGTTTTAAACTGTCTTTTAATTTTAAGATAAAGCAAAAAGCCCTGGAATGGGAGGTGATGTGAAGTTGTACTGTACTCTGCCTGGCAATAAGCCCCTGTGACCTGGTTGCCATGGGAAGAGGGGACCCAGGTCAAAACTTATTCAAAGCTGGGTGGGAGCTTTAACACCTGGACACAAAGAGGGAGGCCACTGACCTTTCTGCTGTAGGCTCATAGACTCTGAGTGAATGAGACCAAAGGATTTGGGGAATGTAGACCCACAACAGATGTTATTGTGCCAGGCAGAAGAAAAAGCTTTTGGGTTAACCACCAAGCGGAGGGTTGGTGAGAACAAATCCCATGTTTGAGGAAACCAGGATTATGAAAAGTTAGAGACCACAGAATCACAAGAGGGAACTTTACAATGGAGTCTCCATTTGATTATGCTCAAAGGGCTGAATGAAGAGGACTTTGTTTAAAAGGACACTAGAAGATTCACCTTAGCGAAGCAGGGAGAAGGGATCTTGTTAATGCTGGGAGGAATTGGACTTTAAAATTTAAGACTGCATGTGTACAGAGAGTCTGGTATAATGTATAAATGTGCCATGGGGTTTTCTGTTATTAAGAACTTAGAGAAGATACCTGTTCTGCAGTTTAGTGTATTTGTTGCCTACTAGGTAATGTTTAGTCAATGTTGATTTTTGTTCCTTTGCTGCAGTAAACATCTTAAACCATACAATCTTGTGTAATCATTTGAGTTGGCCACTGGGAAATTCATCTCTTTGAAAAAGTTATCGGTCTCTGAGGATTGTAACAAAGCCAAGTTATGCCATGTTTCCAGTAGAATGAAAGCAAAGTACTGTGAATGCTGGAAACCTGAAATTAAAAATAGAAAATGCTAGAAAAATTCAGCAGGTCAGGCAGCATCTGTGGAGAGAGAAACAGAGTTAACGTTTCGAGTCCGTATGACTCTTCAGAGCTGCTCAACATGAACATTCCACCAGCAAAAGCTCAAATGCTTTAATATTTCTGCAGAAAACTGGGAGAAATCATGAACACAATATTTTTAACCTGCACGAACTTGGCTCCTAGCTTAATACTTTTGGGAACACCGGTGTTTTCTTATTACTGATTTTAAAGCTGTGTTTGGGTTAATAATAAGAAAAAACATACATCTTGCAAATAGAAAACACAGAGAAATCTCTGAAAGTGTCTTGATTTTCAAATTGCCTTGTCAACTGTCAGATTGTTGTGAAGCAGTGCAGTTGCCAAATTTAATGCCTCCACGAATGCAGAAGTGAAGCTCACTGTGAAACAAAGAATTACAGATAAAACACATGCCAGAAATTAATTTTTTAGTTTTGTGTGCTCTGGTTACTTAGCAAGTAACCTGGTGTCTGAAAGCACTCTGAGCCGTCATGGTTCTCCTCCTTTGCTGGTTTACTGGTAGCTGTTTGCTGAATCTTAATGAGCAGTTTCTTAATGTCACATTCTATGATTTTTTTTTTAACAGGATATTGTCCTATCAAGCCAATAGTGGAAAAGTTTTTTTGCACTATAATCCTGCAGTTAGCTCCAGTGAAAGAAAGCCTTAGCTTCTCAAGTATTTCTTCAAACTATAGCTTCTAGTTCCTGGTAGTATCCTAATAAATCTACATTACACTTTTACATTGCCTCTAAAGCCTTTCTGTAGTGGGTTGCCTAAATCTGTACACAGTAGTTCCATTTCAGCCAAAATAAAGTTTATATGAGTTAAGTAATATCTTTTTGGTTCTGTATGTGGAGGCATAGATCACTAAAACAATAATTGTTTGCCATTTTATAGCATTTTTGACTTGCATTGATACCTTTTTAAGGACCTTAGTATTTACATGTAAAGCTTGTAAAATGTTACTTCGCGTGTTTTCTACACTAAATTCCACTTATCTGTCCTACTAGTCTTATCTATGTTCTTTTGCTGTCTCACAATTTTTGTCATAATTGCCCATAACTATTAGTTTGATGTCATCAGCAAATTTATTCCTCAACTGAGTCAATTCTAAGACATATATAGAACATGTTGAGCTGCATATCTATTAATTCCATATACCATTTTCCTTGTCTCGAGACCCTATAGGTACAGCTTATCAAATGCAGTGTTTTGAAAATACATATAAACCATAGCTTGTATATTTGCTACACCTGTCATTTCTTATTTATTTCTGTAAAGCTGGCTGAGCATTGCATGTCTCTTAGAAATCTTTGTTGGCTTGCTCTCATTGGTATGTGCTTCTCCAAATGTTTAGTCATTTTTATAGTTTAATTTAATAGTTTCTAATAGTTGCCAACAAATACAGTAAATCTAACCGATTTGTCATTTCCTGACATTCCTGTCTCCTTTTCTTTGAAGAGGGAATCTGATTTGCTGCCCTCTATCTTGTGGCACCACATTACTTATAACAGAATTTTGGAAAAATATAGTCAGTACCTTCGTATTTTTTCTCTGGTTTCTTTCAGAATCCTCAAATGTAAGGCACAATGATACGCATGCCTTAAACTTGAGTAACTTTGTATTTCTCTTTGAATAGTGATCTCCACAAACTTCTACATTTAACATGCCATTGTGTTTTCCTCGTGAAAAGGAATGTGCTTATAGTTGTTTGGTAGTACAGAACTTGACCTTTGACATCTTATTTTCGGCAATACCCATGTAATATTCTTAATAGCTTTGCTACTCTGTTTCGAAAAGTTTGCCAATGTCAGCTCTTAATGACCCTACCTCAACCTTGTTTTAATTTTGCTGTGCTACAGGGTTCAAGAAACACAGGGATGGTGGGCAGATTTGTTCTTCAAAGCCCCAAAAGAGTCTTTGTAAAATCAAAGACGGGGGCAATAAAGGAGAAAAAAGTTGCCCCCTTATATATTACTTTGCATTGGGTCCCCTCCATAGTCCAATTGGGATTGAATACTTGAAAGCGCAAATGTCATCATTTCAGGTTTTCAGGGCTCCTGTTCTCATTCTCATTAACTCCTCTGTTAGTTGATGTAGTCACACATTATCTTCTGTAATAAGAGGTGTGTGTATACTAAAAACTTATCTGAATAAATAAGATGTTTTTTGTTAATTTATTATGAATAAATCTTCCATCCACATACAATGAAAAGACGAACTGTTTGGCACAAAGTAGCTTATTGGGAATCAGTCTCACATCTGCAGACCCTTTTAAAAATAATAATTACAAGCAATTAGCGCTGTCCAGCATTCTTGTTTCGTTCTCAGTTTAAAGTTTCTTTCTGCTCAATACTTCTGTTTAGAGGTGAGCGCTGAAGAACACGTTGGGATGCTGGTTTCCAGCAGTCCAACTGTGCAACATGGAGAAAACAGGCACATTAATGCTGCAACACCAAGCTAACTACCAGATAACGAATGGCACCCAGACCTGGACTCAATTTCTTTGCTATTCAGCAACCTATTTCATACTTCCCACCATGGACCATGTATCTATTTAAACCTTTCACTGTAGTGCATTAATATTGTTTTTTTAACATTTTCCCCTTTCCCTGCCCCTCTGAAAGTTTTATATCCAGGTTTATCTACTTTGCCAGTCATAACCCTGCTGCTGCATATTTCATTTAATTATTGTTAGGGTATAATTCTTTATTTATTCACTACTTTAGTTCCCAAATTTTTTACTCCATACTTATATGCATTTTAAGGTTAAACTTGCTGGTTTCCCAGCTATTTTCCTCAGGCATCTTACGAACTTCTTTACTATTTGACTGTGATTAACCTCTTTTTACTTTTATTTCCTTATTATACACCAAAGCTTAGTTATCATAGTAATAGGTGTATGTCATTCATCTCCTTGAGCCTATTCCAATATTTTATTGGATAATAGCCAATCTGTGCCTCAAATCTATTTATCTACTATTGCTCCATATCACTTGACAAAGTATCAAAAAAACTATCACATGCAGCTGGAGACTGAGTGCAGTGAGACCAAGTGCTTAACCCAAGGAATTTGGTAAGTGAGGGAGTTTTAAAGGTCGAGTTTTTTGTAAAATCCAACCAAGTTTGCATTTAGCATTAACCTCTACTGTAACATTAAATTGTAGTTTCCTTTAGCTGTAGTCAGTGATAAACAAGTGATCTGCTAGAGGCAGCTGCAGTTAGTTAATTGGGTAGCTAGTTTGAACTGGTTTCCTAGTCAGCAGTGGCTGACTAAAATTTTAGCTAGAATAAATACAGGTGATTTAGCAGAAAGTTAGTCGCACAAAGTTGGTGGCTGGAGTCTGAATGCATTGAGACTAAGTATTTAACTCTGGGAATTTGGTAAGTGAGTGAGGAGGTGCTGTCCTAATCTTTTGCAGTAATTTAAACTAGTACTGGGGAGATATAAGTATTGTACTGAATTTACAGCTTAACTAGTTAAAGAGATAATATAACTACAGATGAGTGATATTTCCAAACTTGAAACCAAATTAGTTAATAAAACGTAATAACAGTGGCAGGGCAGGTGATGTGTTGCAGCTATAGCATGTGGCTGCTGGTGAACACCTATGTGATACATGGGAACAGCCTTTTTTAGACTTTGTAATGCTCGCATCATATTCCCCGTGAATGAAGATGATTTATACTTTTTAAATGAGAATGGAATATGGACAATTTACTTTGAGGAAATAGAGTCTGGGAGTCAGATGACTTTTGTGGTTTCGTTATTGACGAGGACTAACTCATGCCTGGTCATATCTCTGGAAAGTTATTAAAATGCAAATGAACTTCTGGAGCACCTTTCATTAAAGAAACACCAGAATGCAACAGATCACTTGTAGAGTTAATAGTTCATATTGTCTGGATGTTTACAGAAACTGAAGTAGAATGGTTTGACTTGGTTTTTTAACTTGATGTCTGTAAGCTTGAAATCCCACAAAGATGGATGTGACGGAATCAACCTTACGTCCGCACTTTGCGATATGTCATTCATTCCCCATTGTGTAACGATGGCTTATGCTTTTAAATCATTTGTGTAGGTAATGGGAATATTGATTCTGTGGTCACATGACAAGCTTGAGATAGAAATTATATTCTGAGAACAGCCCACAGAAGACAGTTTGGACAGAGACCACAGGTGGAGGCCCAGGAAAAGGAAGAACCTTGTCTGGAACACTGATCCACAGGCAGAGAAGTGGGGCAGAAATATATCTTTGCTACTGGAAGTCGACCACAACTCTGGAAAAACCAGAAACTTCCAATCCCCATTGTCTTCAGTGAACCAAGAGAGAATCCTTCAAGCCTGCAACATTTCAACCACCCATCTTGAAGATTGACGATAGAATAGACTGACCTTTTTTTTTTTGACCCTTTATTCTAAGTGCATGTTACATCTTTAGAAATGTTTTCATGTGTGTGGTGTGTGTGCATTTGTGAGAATCTTGTGTGTATGAGGAGTGGGTGTTTGTTGCGATTATATTTTGGGTGATGTGGAAAAATAAATATTTATCCTTCCCTTTTGTTTCAGGAAAGCCTGTTTTGTGTCTGTTCCTAAAAGTCACAGTTCTCAAGGGCTTAAAACACTCCCTTAAAATATATCTTGTTGCATTCGGTCAAGAGATGGAAAAGGGAAGCATTATCCCACATCTTGCCTCTGCCCGTAATAACCTGGTAATGTGCAATGAGACAGGTTTAATTAATGACCTCATAGCAAAGGATCCTCTAGGTAAGAGTGGTCGATACATGGTAGAATTTCGCATTCAGTTTGAGGGTGACAAATCTGGGTATGGTACTAAAGTCTTAAATAAAGGCAATTACAAAGGTGTATGTCAAAGTTGGCTAAAGTGAAACGGGACAATAGATTAAAAGGTAAAATGATAGGGAAGCAATGGCAGACAGTTAAGGGTATATTTCATCACTCTCAACAAAAATACATTTCATTGAAAAGGAAAGATGCTACGAGAATGATGGGGCATCTGTGGCTAACTAAGGAAGTTAAAGATGTTGTCAAACTGAAAGAAAAATGTACAATGTTGCAAAAATTAGTGGTAGCCCAGAACAAAGAAAAGTACAGCACAGGAACAGGCCCTTCGGCCCTCCGAGCCTGCGCCGATCATATTGCCCATCAACTAAAACATTTTGCACTTCCGGGGTCCGTATCCCTCTATTCCCATCCTATTCATGTATTTGTCAAGCTGCCTCTTAAACACCACTATCGTACCTGCTTCCACCACCTCCTCTGGCAACGGATTCCAGACACTCACTACCCTCTGCGTAAAAAAAACTTGCCCCGCACATCTCCTCCTCTATAGTTTTCTCCTCTCACCTTAAATCTGTGTCCCCTAGTAATTGAATCTTCCACCCTGGGGAAAAAGCTTCTGACTATCTACTCTGTACATGCCACTCATAATTTTGTAAATTTCTATCAAGTCACCCCTCAATCTCCGTCACTCTAGTGAGAACAATCCGACATTCTCCAACCTCTCCTCATAGCTAATAACCTCCACGCCAGGCAGCCTCCTGGTAAACCTCCTCTGCACCCTCTCCAACACCTCCATATCCTTCTGATAATGTGACGACCAGAATTGCACGCAATATTCCAAGTATGGCCTAACCAAGGTTCTATACAGAGGATTGAGAAAATTTTAGAAACCAGCAAAGGATGAAAAAAACTATAAGAGGGAGAAATTAGAATGTGAGAGAAAACTAGCAAGAAATTAAAAACAATTAAAGCTTTTTCACATATATAGAAAGGTAAAAAGAGCTAAAGTGAGTGTTGGCCCTTGAGTGGGTGATGCTGGGGAATTAATGGGAAATGAAATGGCAGAGACTTGAAAAAGTATTTTGTCGGCTAAAGTGAAATGGAACAGTTGGTTGATGCCTTCTCTGTAGAAGACATAAGTATCCCAAGAATAGTAGAAAAGAAGGGAGGCAGAAACTTAAAACAGTCACGATCACTAGCAAAAAATTGCCAAGAAAATTAATGGGTCCAAGGACTAACATATCTTCTGGAGCTGATGGCCTGCAAGGGCCTTGAAAGAAGTGGCTGCAGGGATCGTGGATGCATTGTTTGTATTCTTCCAAAATTCCTTGGATCTTGGAAAGGTCCCAGTGGATTGGAAAACCACAAATGTAATACTTCCTGAGACGAGGGGTTGGGGGCAGTGGGGGGGAGGTTGCGGAGGTAGTTAGACTTTCACTTTTTGGTAATGGTCCTTGTCTGGCACTTGTGTGACAAGAAGGCTACCTGCCACTTATCATTTCAACCTGGATGTTGTTCACACCTTGTTGGGTATGGCAAGGTCTGCTTCATTAACTGAGGAATTGCGAGTAGGGCTGCACACTACAATCATCAGTGAACAACATCTCCTCTTCTGACCTTATGTTGGAGGTAAGGTCACTGAAGTAGCTAAAAGTAGTAGCACATAAGAGTTTACCCTGAATAATTCCTGCAGCAGAGAGGTGGTTATGTTGGGCCACTTACGAATGAGAAGAGGTATGCATCTTATAAACGCATTTTACTTTGCAACCTGGAATGGCTTTGAAAAGTTGTTTGAGTTCGAGGTGAGATTTTTTTGAGTGTAACCTGTACAGACCTGACCATGCCCCTGACTGCCTGGGGCCACTGGGATATCTCCCCCCACTGCCTTCAATGAAATGGACATTGTGAGGAGCTCTGCATGTGACGAATGTGCATCACAGATGGTTGAGCGCTGTGCCAGTTTCTGCAGGAAATCCTGAGACCAAAATTCAGAACCCACATCTTGTGAGTCCTTGGTGTAATCTATGTTGAGAATGCTATTATTGAGCTCAACTTAACTTTCAATTCAGCGCAGTGCCTGAACCAACATCTTGGAAACAAACACAATTTGACATTTTGACAATCTGAATGCAAGTGCAATAATTCCGTTAATTTCAACTCAACAGGAGTCATTGCCAAATTGGGATGGTGGATTCATTTTAAAGAGAGTGACAAGATTTTGGAGAATGAAGTAGGCTGTAAAAGCAGTCTTCGTTTAATTGAGTGAAGGTCTTCACTCAGGCAGAGTTTTAGAACTCTGGAGGACAGGTGATCTTTTGTTTAAGTCGCGCAAGATGACGCACTGATGTGGGAAAGCATGACACGCTTTTTGTACTGTAACACTGATAATTCATAATTGAACCAGATGAATCTGTTGATGAATGTTGCTCTGTCCATTTAGTGTAAACTTCGCCTGCCTTCAGAGTAATTGAAGCTGTTCACTTGTGGAAGACACAAGAAACCGGTCCAAATCATAAGGGTTGATGTACATTTTTCATAAAAACTTTCAGACTGGGGAATGACTGGACCAAATGAAAGTGTCTTTGGTAAATTTGTAACTGGAACCAATGTTTTTTATTTATTAAATGGGTAGCTTCATATGAAACATGGGCACTAGTGCTAAGCAGTAATGCTTTAGACTTGATGGCATTGTCATAAAACACCTTTTTAGCATGATTGTTAGTTAAAATTTCTTTTTATTTAAAAGCAATATGGGTTAATATGTACTCAGCATATAGAATTTAATTAAAAGTTTATATTTCTGAACTTTGTCATTGTTTGTTTTATTTTTTCCTCTGGAAATCAATTTAGAATACTGCTTATGATCTTCCCTGCATGCAATTTGCATAACAATGATATCGCTAATTGGAAAATCTATGGTTGCTAATTGCAACTTCATTCTCACCCTTTGAATCTAGTTTTCAACATGAGCATCTTTCCTTGAGTATAAACTTGTCCCCTTTCACCTCTGCCCCCACACCACAGAAAATCTTTTAACTGTGTTTATAACTCTAAAATTTGACTTATTTGTCTACTATCCCAGGAGACTTTGATTCACAAATTGCTATCATAATTCTGTCTAAACTATCAGAACAGCATTAGGTGACAGTATTTTAGAAGGTCTCTTTTATCTCCTGAGTTCTGCTTTTCAATTCACCACCAGACTGACAAAGTTCAGACTGACCAAATTCAAACCCTCCCAGGCTTTTTAGGCTGCTAAACAAAAAGGGGACAAACAACCTTGCGCATAGTAGATGAGTGCGCAGAACTATCTCAAAAGTTTATGTAGCTGGTGTCAACTCAGCAGTGTTGAGCTTTGGCCATAACTGCATTATGGGAAACTAACAGGCATATTGGCCCAAATCTTATGATCAGGGTCAGAATCCCTTTTTCCAATTCTGATCAGATTTAAAAAGTACCCACTTATCTTTCATCAAGTTGTGTGGCTGTTCTTCCAATGGAGGACCCTGCAGAACTGAGTCAGCACAGGAAATCTTGGAGACATCAGCGAGGGGACAATCCGCACACAGGCCACACCCCTTTTTTATAGCACCAGCTGCCGTAATCTGGTGAGTTCACTAATGCACTGAAAAGCTTTGGGACATT
This sequence comes from Carcharodon carcharias, assembly GCF_017639515.1. Lineage (NCBI taxonomy): Eukaryota > Metazoa > Chordata > Chondrichthyes > Lamniformes > Lamnidae > Carcharodon > Carcharodon carcharias. The sequence continues at coordinate 61,239,159 of NC_054480.1, read as the reverse complement.
TAACCAGCTTTTCAATGTGCTAATGAATGCGTATTGTAGGATGGGTGAGGTCAGTATTTATGGGGGTTGGGTGAGCAAGCTAAAGGAGTCAGATGGCAGCTAGGGAGGCTGGTCAGATTGGGTCGGTTGGGGGGAGAAATCAGGTGGTGGAGGCTGGTTGGGCGATTGGGGGGGGTGGGTAGTCAGGTGGTGGGGGCCAGTCAGGTTGTGTTAGAGGAGGGAGTTAGGTGGTGGGGGCTAGTCAGAGTTGGGGGTGTCAGTTGTATAGTTACCCAGGAGTTAGACTAGGATTTTTCTGCCTAACATTTCCTTTGGGTAAGGATGTCAAAACTGTCTGAAGTCTTTGACTCTAACTTGGAATCGGAGACGTTTTCGCAGGGAAATTGCCTATCAAAAGGTCAAACTTCCCGGGCAGTTCACACTGAGCCAGATCTTGCAAATTTCCAAGGTGTCCCTTAGTGCATCTTGTGGGGCAGGTCTGGTCATCGATGACCTGGATATTGGAACACCTGACCCATCATTTAGTGCATGTAGTCAGAATGAATAAAAACAATCACCGGTACCTCAGGCAGTACCAGTCATTTAGACAGTGGCTTAAGAAGTTTAAGAAAATGGAGTTGAGTTAGCCTTATGTATGTTTTTGGAATGTTTGATTTGTTGGAATAAGCCTCCCCACTTGTCCTCAGTTAATAAGAAAAGGAGAAGCAAAAAATACATTCCTTGGCCCCCAGCTAAGACTGGAAGTTTCTAATGCATTGAATAGCAAGGATGATGCAAGTATTTTGTGTCTATTCTTTTTCAGTATTGACTAAGAGAACTGTAATACATGCACCTGTTTATTGTATTTTTGTGAAGTTTAGGAGTGTAAGAATACTGAAAGAATCAGCTTGATTGTGATGAATCTGATTTATATAGAGGATGCAAAGAAGAAACATGTATGAAACTTTAATGAGTAAAATTGTTTCCTTTGTTTCAGGCAGAACCTTTGGATGAAAGCTCAGTGAAGAAGATGATCCTAACATTTGAAAAAAGGGCCTATAAAAACCAGGAATTGCGCATCAAATTCCCAGAGAATCCAGAGAAGTGAGCACTTCCGTCTGTGTTTATCAACTCTCACAACTTGCGCTTGTTTTATTAAAAATATATATATATTTTAAGACAGTATTCAAAATTATTTCTTGCTTCTTGCTATTTCAGGAAAAGTACAGTACTTGTGAATAATTTCTTGGTTGTCAGTATTGATCATTACTGTCCGTGATTATTCATGGCTTGAGTTGTATATCACCCAAGTGATACAATGGTTTTAATTGCCTTATTAGTCTTTGATGGAGCACTAGCAAAAGAAATTCATTGTGTGAAATTTTCCTGTTGGTGATAATGAGGAATAGAATTAACCAAGGCAGCTAATTCCATTTTTCATTTAATAGTACCAGCATAATTGGATTGCTGGCAGGTTTCTTTTAAAGAGTGTCGGAGGGGAGATGCCAACTCATCGATCTCTTTATTTTGAGTCACCACTGGTATAAATGAGAGCTGCCCTTATCTATACCATTTGGTGGTTCTCATTCTGAGTTCCAGCTATCAATGAGCAGCAGTGCATTGCAGATCTTTTGTTATATTAAAAATTTTACAAGTAACTACATACCTTAAGACAAGTACAAACAGACACACCCAAAAATAGAGGCACTTGCAAGTACCTTACATCATAATAGATACAAGCTGATTCTTGAAATTACAAATTACAAAGGAAAAAGGAGTAGGGGCTCAGGGAGCAAGTAGGCAGTTTGGAGATTGGAGCTCAAGTGAGGTGGTGGGGGGAGCACACCGTCATTATCTGCAGAGCCAGGAGCAGCAACAAAGAGATGCAGTGGGAGCAGCATTGAGAGATGAGCAGGTATTAACATGGCAGAACCAATGGACGAGAAACGTGGACTAGGAGTTGGGAGATTGGGGCTTGAATGGTTTAGGAGGGGAGTGGGGGGAACCTCATTCTCTGCAGGTCCAGGAGCATGGAATGGGAGCAGCACAAAGGAGCAGCTAGTAAAGTGGAAAAACCAAGGATGGAACAAGGTTTTTAAACTAAAGGCTGTAAAAATGTGGGATCCTTCACCACATTTGGTTATCTTGGAGAAAGACTTTTCTTTAATATGAAAGGGAAGGGGATAAATATCTGAAAGAGAAACATCAAAGGCCCTGGGAGTTCCAGGAGAGAGTGCCTGAGGTTATAATCTTCTAGAACTATGATTTTTTTGATGATCTCTCTCTACTTGCTCACTGGTGGCCTCCTTGTTTTTGGTACCTTTACATGCAACAATAGGCAGATCCCAAAATTGGGACGTCCTTCCTCAATGGAAAAGGACCCCCAGAAGGCAGTGAGCTGGGAAATTCACCAAACAGGGAAGAGAATTGAAATCTATATCTTTGTAATCTCCTCCAGTCTTACAACCTGCTGAGAACTCTGTATTCCTGCAACTTTGTCCTCTTGTGCACCCGCCACCTTCTTTAGTTCCATCATTGGTGGGCTGTGGCTTCAACCATCTAGACCCTAAGCTGTGGAATTCCTATAATTTTTGATATTGCAATGAAAAATGTACTCTGCACAAAATCCATATAGAATTGTTATTCCAACTTGTTTAATTTTCCACAAATATTTTTTGTTTCATATTTTGTACAATTGCATTACAATGGATATCAACATTTTGTATTGCTATTTCTCCTGAAGTTTGCAAGTGTTGATTTAAAATGAAGTGCAAGGTAGAAATACTATTAAAAGGGTGCAATGATCTTAGAAATTGAGCAATTTATATAGATAATGTGAACCTTACGAATATCACTGCCTATAGTTCCTTATGAACTGCATATTTTTTAATATGCCTTGTGCATTTGTTTTGCATATAAGCAAATTTCTATCAAAAACCAAGTCTCATGTCATCCTTATCTATCTTTACCTTTGAACTTTTTAATGGGAATAAATAGCATATCAATAGTTTAGTTTTGCAAAATTACATTTCAATAAAATAAATTCAGCCTGCTATTCATTCCGTAACGTTACCCAAACATTTTAATTCTGTCCTGCTTGACTTGCAGATTCATGGAGTCAGAATTGGATTTAAACGATATTGTACAGGAAATGCATGTGATTGCGACCATGCCTGATCTGTATCACTTGCTTGTGGAGCTCAATGCTGTGCAGTCCCTGATTGGCCTACTTGGTCATGAAAACACTGATATCCTTTTGATGTTGGGAAGCTGTTAAGTAAAGTCTCTTGACGACCTAATGATATGCAGCAGTTATCCAAAATCTTTACATAGAATGCGGAGTGTTTTATCATAATGATGCAACACTGGCTTACTTGAGTTCGTTTTTAACATAACATTCAAGGCATCAGTTGCACATAGCCATTCCAACTGAGCATCAGTATATTTGAATGTATCCTGTAATGGATCTATTTTCGAGGTATTAGAGGTATGTCACAAGCACATCAATGATATGGACAAGTTTTGTGGCCCTTTTACAAATAAAAAAACACTTGTATTCTTTTTGTTGGTCCAAATTATAGTGACTTGCCTCAGGAGTTTTTGTTTTGGTCCACACCCATTAATCATGCACAATTTTAACTCTGAAACTCCTATCATAAGTTCAAGGGTTTTTATTATCAGACTAATGAGGGCTATAGGTTAAACATTTTCTTCTGTATTTAAGCAGATTATATGTTACTAAAAAAGTTATCAACATTCAATAGTATTGTTTGCATGCAGATTTTTAAAATATGTGTTATATGACCTTTAACGAACTGCTACATGTATCCATTGCGGTGGTGGACCTGCTGCAAGAGCTGACGGATATAGACACCCTGCATGAGAGTGAAGAAGGAGCAGAGGTCCTTATTGATGCTTTAGTGAGTGCAATGCTTTCTTTGCTCCTTAGGTTTGACTTAACTGTAGTCTAATGATTGCACAAGATTTTGGCTGCTGTTCTGATTTTTTTTTCTCTTACTAAGTATTTTAGCTTCTTGGAGCTCCATGTAATAGCATTACAAAATTTTGAAACTATTCCATAGTTCCCTACGGTATTGTGATCTCCATTACTGTTAAAATTACATCTGTGCCTCTGTTATGAACTGTAGGATGATTTGAGAGGATTAATTTTCACCTAGCTTACAAAGCTCACATCAGAACATTTTGGCTTTAATATGAAATGGTTAGGAGTATGACTTTTCAAGGCAGACATATGCAAGAAAGAACAGGCACTATTTATCCATACAGTCTCGATCAGCATGAGCTGCATTAAATGTGATTTCCCGGAGTTTATATTTATGGTTGTGGTAAGTTTACTTCTTACCCTAGTGGTACTGAATTGTCAGCCGCAATTGTTACTTCTCCTTCTCTGCAGAAAATTACAGGAGATTTGCCCTGTGTAAGTAATTTTAGACATTTTTTTAATGTCTGCTGTGATTTATAATTTTTTGCAACCAAGGTGAGAGTCAATACTTAGGAGTCAGCTTGCATTCAAAATAAGTACAAATTTATAGCTGATTCCCACATTATAAAACTAGATCAAAGTGTGCAATTGCATTTTGATAGTCCATAATGTTAAAGATTCTGAAAGAGCCCACCTGACATCTAATGTCAATCTTTGTTATGGTGACATGACTGTATTTATCAGTTACTTAAATGCAGCATCAAGTCCTGAAGTGAATATTTAAAAATTGAAGGTGACTATATAACAATTATTACATTAAGTGAAGCAATAGTTTTTGTGCAGTGTTTGATCATTTATCCTTTCTCCTTTACTAAATCAGACACCATCAACCTAACTTTCAGATTTTCACTTGAGATTTTATTAATAAATTGCAACAAATGCAGTTCTTATCTCTAAAGTCAACAGAAACATTAATACCAATACTGACTCAATACTGTACCATGCATACATGTTTGTAGACAGAGATAATCTATTATTTTAATTATTTGTATAAACAACCATAAATATAAGATTAACTTTGGAACATTTTGACCTAATTTGAATGTAGTTCAGTACCAGCTTGAGAATGTTCCAAAAATGTTGAGAGCTCATTTTCTTATTCAGCCAAACTATATAAATAAAGAACAATAGATTTTCTACACTAAATCCTTTCTCTAACGAGAAATGTAGAAATATGTGAAGATTATCGTTCATTTTTTTAGTAACGGCAAGATCACACTTTAAACGTACTGCTAGTAACCAGAACTTGATCTGAGTATCTTAAGTTCATCCAGCAATTTTGAAATGAGTTTTATTCTACCTCATGGAGTTGCATGCAGATGTGGGAGAGTTTTGGTTGGTGCCATTTTTGGCATTCCTCTACACTGATAAGTCAACAAGGTGAAGCTTCCCAATGTCCTTAGCATGCAGTTTCCCAATTTTCTTCATAGAAGTCCAGTGAGTGAGCTGTTTTATGTCTGATCCTCTGATTGAATCTTGTTTCTCCTATTTATTTAGCTGTGACACTGGTGAATTTACACTAGGGTGGATCTTCAGAATCTGGATCACTTATATGTGAGATTAGCAATTGCAATAGTATTTGAAGATGCAAAATAATTTTTTATACTTTCTGGTGGATATCTTAAAGCACTGATCATTGTGGTTTGTCGTGGGTGAGGGAGGAAGTGTTTAGTTAGTAATAAAAAATGAAACATTTTCTGGCATATTTCCCTGATGAACGGGTGTATGTGTTTGTGTTTCTGTAATTTTGCTCACAGTAAGGCCCTCCTAACATTAGTAAAAATTATTCTATTTTGTTTGGTGGTTTTAGTTGAGGGATGTTGTTTAGAACATCAAGGGAACTTCTTATTTTTCAATAAGTGCCATGAGCTCATCAACATCAACCTGAGCAGGTAGACGGGACCTAGGAGAGGTTTAGGTTACAGGACCATGATACGATAAGCAGCAAAGGGGGAAGAGGAGAGGGGAGTCTGTTTTTGGAGCCTGGTTACACTCAGTTAGAATATGGGAGCATTTGGGGAGGGGCTGGAAACCTGGCATTGTTTGTTGGGGAGGTGGGGGGGTACTTTGGGATTCATTCTAACTTAAAGGTAAGGTTGGGAGGTGTTGGGGTGAAGGGCAGTTGTGGGAACATGAAGGGAAGGAAAAGCAAATTATGTGGGAACTAGGAGGGAGGTGGTGTATGTCATTCATTCGTATTGTAAGCTTTTTTGATAAGCAACATCAATCAGTAATGATTAGAAGATTGTTGTTTTGAAGTCTGGATTTCTTCAAAATGGAATGGAGCATATGTTACAATCAGTGAATTACCTGCCAAATATCATTTACCAGGGGAGCTCTGAAATGGAATTTGGGACCTGGTAGTGTTTGGTGGCCTCACAAGTGAAGTCAGAAGGACTGGTTGGAGAAAATACCGATCCAGCATTTAATTAACTGTTTCACTAGATCAGCCGTGAAAATGGAGGGGTGGGGCAACTTAGCAGGAAATTCCAGAATGCAGGGCCTGAATGAAGGATCAAGTTACAAATGCTCAGAATCCCAAAGTACTTTGGAGTCCATAGTCTGTCCAAGGGTTGGATATGGTGCAGAAGGTAATGAAAGAATGGTAGTTTTTTTTCCCAGTGTGTTTGTTGTTTCAAATCTCTCTTTAGCTTAAAAGGAGTTGTCATACTTTATCACACAGGGCATAGCCAATATCCTGTAACAGGAATGCAGTAGAAAATTTTCCATATGAACACTGATGTTTATAATTAGAGCATTACATTTCACATATTGAATTTCTTAACCTCCAAGAATAAAATCTCAAACGTCATATTTTAAATTGTTAAAATATTTCATTTCAAATAATTTGCTTTAAGAGTTATCTTTTCAGTCATTAAAACTACTTTAGTAATTCTGATATTTAAATTTGCTTCTTACATGGATTTGGCTGAGTTTTGGAGCTTAGTGCAGCTTACTTGGAAGCAGATCTTAAACTTGTGGCCATCCCTACTTGGTGTTAAAAATCATTAATGTGCTAGCCCTTAGGGCCCCGCACACTTTGTAGTAAAGTTCGTTCTTGCATAAAGCCAAGTTGGTTCTAGCATATTGCACACTATGTTGTTACAGGCCAGAGGGGGATTAATTTAAACAGCCCTGATTTTTCCCCTCTCTACTTGTCTGTAAACAGAAAGGTGTTTTTGATTTTGATTTCACCCTTTATAAATGGTGGCCTGCTTTCCACAAACAAGAGGAGTGATCCAATCCTCTATTAATAACCCCATAGCGAACTTGCGATTAGGTAAAATAAGAAAGGGGTTTTCAACTTTTGCCCCTTTAGAATAAAAGAGAGATAAGGGAAAGAAAGGGGTACAGGGAAAGACCACGATAAAAATAAGAGTTATGGTCCAGTGGCGTATTCCTTCAGAGGTTAACAGGCTGAAACTGTTACAGGGTGATTCAACTTTCCAGAGATGAGGACTTCCAAGATGGGCGTAGGTACATAGAGATGAATTAGTCTTGAAAGCACAGATAGAGTAATTCTAGTAGTTCACACTGTAGATGTCGACCAGGCACTTAATCTGGACAGAGCTCTTTCTGCTGCTACCTGTTGGATGGTAAAATGAGTTTAGTTCCACATGGCAATATTACAGATTCTAGTAGCTTGGGGGAAGTCATATGACATATCTTGCACTTCCTCCCTGGAATCTTGAGGTGTTTAATAAAGGAGCCAGGGTCCCTTTTGTCCCTTGCAGACATACCGTTTCTATTGGCTGGAGCTCTGCCTTAGAAATGCAAAGGGAGTTGGTGCATTTCTTTAGAATTTGTTTGTCGACTATCACAGAGGGCATTAGCACCTCTCTGAAGATAGCGAGGTCCCTGCTGGTTTCTGATGGTTAGAAATTCTCTGGTATGAGTCATGGCTAGTCAGGGTAAAGCCTTGGCCATTTTTAAAATAAAAATAATTTTATAAAGTAGCTAGGTTGAAATAGATACTAGAATTTTGGATGAAGTACTACTTTTTTTTATTTGGACTGGAGTAATTCCATTGACTAGAGCTAATTGTGTGGTGTCATGGGAGTCAGATGTAATGTTGTAAAACCTGATAGAAGAATGTGAAGTTCTAAATATTGAGTTATGTGAACCAGGATTTCGTAGGTGTAATGGTATTTGCAAAATGATTGCAAACAGAATTCAGAATCCTTTGAGCTTTCGTAATAAACTATTGATATAATAATTTTAACATTTTACACTATTATATTTTTAAAATTAATGATTAATTTGTACCATCAGATTAAGTATAAAGTTAACTTAGAATGCAGGAAATAGCAAATTGAGTGTGATGCATGTGCCCAGTTAGAGAAATATAAAATCAGAGTAAACTCCATTATTGATGTGTGAAGTAACAGAAAACCCCATTATGGGATTCAGATAATGTCTTTGTTTTATTGGTCTGTCAGCAAATTCTGTGCTGTATAATCATGCGTTTGCTCAGTGCAACAGCACAGAACCTGAATTCTTTATAAAGGCAAATGGCAATTCGCAGATGGTTGACAATTAATTATTTAGATTTATTAGGAAGGGGGGAGCAAAATGAATTATGAATTTAAATAAGTTTTCTGAATAGAGAAAATGGATAAACTCATTAAAGCAATATTTCTTCTAACGGTGAATTACTAGTGATCATTTGTTGATAAAACATAACATTACTTAATTGGAGGAATAAAAACAGAAAATGCTGGAAATACTCAGCAGGTGTGGCAGCTTCTGTGGAGAGAGAATATTTCAGGTTGGATGACTTTTCATTATAACTGGAAAAAGTTAGAGATGTAATGGATATTAAGCAAGAACTGAGGCACGGTAAGTGGGGAAGGTAGTGGGGGTGGGCAAAAAACTAAAGGGGAAGGTCTACCATAAGGGATGCAGGAGTGATTAAGTGACAAAAGGGATGATGATGCAAGGCAAAAGATGATAATTTTACCTCGCACTATCATCTTTTGCCTTGCATCATCATCCCTTTTGTCATTTAACCATCCTGTATACCACCTTATGACAGACAGACCTTCACTTTCATTCTTTCCCTCTCCACTTTCCCTGCATCTGTACTTGCTTAATATCTGTTACAACTCTAACTTTTCCCAGCTCTGATGAAAGATCATGAAATGTTAACACTGTTTGTCTCTGCAAAGTTGTTACCGGACCTGAGCATTTCCAGCATTTTCTGCTTCCATTTCAGATTTCCAGCATCCATTGTATTCTATTTTTGTTTTAGTTGGTGGAAGGTTAATTTCAGTGAGTTGTAAAGGGTTCTGGTCCAAGTAGATTGTAACCAGAAATTGAGCAATGGAGTACCATTAAAGAGCTGGTTCAAGTATAGATATTTCTCATGAGAAAGCGGAGAGAATTCAAAGCCAGAGCTCCCCTGAATTGTACAGAAAAAAGAGGCTTAAAATATTATGGCTTAAATATAGTGGAGAAGCAAGCTGAATATAAAGTATGAGAATAGGTTAGCGTATAACATAAAAGGGAACCGAAAAGTCTTTTAGAAACACTTGTAGTGAAATTTAGTCAGTGTAGGGTGGGCTTCATTAATGCCCAAAAAAAAGGGAATCCTCTTGTGGAGGCAGAGGGCATGGCTAAGGTACGAAATAAATAGTTTGCTTCTGTCTTCACTAGAGAATGCTGCAAATTTAACAGGAAAAGAGAAGGCAGTACTAATCCTGAATGAGATAATATATAAACTGGAGGTACTTAAAAGGTTGGCAATTCTCAAAGTAGAAAAGTTAGCCAATCCAGATTGGATGTACCTTAGTTTACTGTGGGAAGTAAGGATGGAAATCCAAAACAAAAACAAAAATAACTGGAAAAACTCTGCAGGTCTGGCAGCATCTGCGGAGAGGAACACAGTTAATGTTTCGAGTCCGAATGACCCTACAACAGAACTGTTCTGTTGAAGGGTCATTCAGACTCGAAACATTAACTGTGTTCCTCTCCGCAGATGCTGCCAGACCTGCAGAGTTTTTCCAGGTATTTTTGTTTTTGTTTTGGATTTCCAGCATCTGCAGTTTTTTGCTTTTATGGAAATTCAGAGGCTCTGGTTACAATCTTCCAATCCTGCTTGGATGGAGGAATGATTCCAGAAGATCGTAAGTGTTACACCACTTTTCAAAAAAAGCTGTAGGGATAAACCTGGCAAGTTAGCCAGCATAGTGATGGTATAAAAGCAAAATATTGTAGATGCTGGAAATCCGAAATAAAAACAGAAAGTGCTGGAAATACTCAGCAGGCCTGGTGGTTCTGGGAAGAGAAACAGTTAACATTTCAAACCTGTGACCTTACATCAGAACAATTCCAACCGGATTACAAAAAAAAAGAGGAATAAACCTGGAAACTACAAGCCAGTCAACCTAACGCTGGTGGTGGGAAAACTTTGAGAGCGCAATCCGGGACAAACTTAGTCGGCATTTGGAAAAGTATGGGCTACGGAATGGAAGTCAGCACAGATTATGTTTGACTAACTTGATCAAGTTCCTTGATGAAGTAATGGAGAAGCTTGAAGAGGGTAGTGCAGTTGATGTGAATGCGAACTTTCAAAAGACGTTTGAAGGAGAACCACATAATAGGCTTGTTAGAAAAATTAATGCCCATGGAATTAAAGGGACATTGACAGCATGGATCCTTATTTAGATGAGGGGTAGCAATCAGTAGTGGTGAGCAGTTGTTATCAGACAGAAAGAAGGTATACGGTGGTGTTCCCCGGGGTCATTATTAAGGACCACTGCTCTTTGTTATATTGTATATTAAGACTTGGCCTTGGATAAACAGCCATAATTTCAAATTTTGCAAATCATGAAGAAATAAAGTAAACAATGATGAAGGTAGCAACAGATTTCAGGAGGATGTAGGTAGACTGGTGAAATGGACAACCATAGTGCAGATGAAATTTAACGCAGAGAAGTATGAAGGGATACCTTTTAGAACAAGAATGAGGAAAGGCAATATGAACTAAATGAACAATTTTAAAGATGGTGCTGGCACAGAGGGACCCTAGGGATGTATGTACAGAGACCTTCGGCAGGACAAGTTTTTAATGGATTTTCCTGTTCTTTTGACCGATGAATGTCCAGCAAGGTGAGCAATTGTTCAATTTCTTGGTGTCAGCTCATATGATGGTAAACCAAATCTTGACTTACATAACCCATTGCAAATCTTGGGTATGAAGTCACTGTTGTTGGAATGGATGAAGGCACTGGCTTTGCAGGGTCCTCACTTTTCTGGTATGGACCTGACTCTCTTCTCAAATGTTGATATTGCTTGATGAAAGAGACTTCTCCATTTAGATCTGACCAGAGTTGTGGGGTGCAACCTGCAGGCCCCAAGATTGGCTTTCAAAATATCTTTGTATCTGAATTTGGGGTACCCTATGGTGCAAGTTCCTATGCTCAGCTAGCTGTAGAATGCTGCACCTGGTATGTGGGAATCCTTCATGTGAACCACAAGGCCGACCCAGTGAATCTGAGCTTCGATGAGCATGTTCTTCATATCAGGTATGTGGGACCTTGTGAAAACTGGGGTGTTAGGAATTTTGTCCTTCCACTTGGTGTTGCAGATAGATCTTAAGGAGCAAAAATAGAATGCATCTAGTTGCTTTGTGCCATACCGGAAAGTTGGCAATGTCTCACAGCTATAGAGAAGTGATGTGAGAACCACTGCCTGGTAGATTTTGTTCTTTATTTTGAGACAAGCTCCATGTTTTCTCCAAAGCCTGTGCGTGAATCTGTTGAATGCTCAGCTTGCTTTTGTGATTTCATCATCCAACATGGTGTTAGAGAGGCAACTCTCAAGATAGCAGAACTTCTGAACTGAGTTAAGGGGTGTTTTGTTGATTGTGACTGTGGTCTTGGAGTTTGTGGTCAAGGGCAGGTTGGTACAAGATCTGTCTTAAGAGTTCTGAGGCTTGGGCAAAGTGGATCAACAAGCAGCTAGATGTGCTCCAGAGTGCCTGCTATGCGATCGCAATCATCAGCAAGCAAGAGTTCACTGAGCTGTTTTGTGATCTTTGTGCAAGCTTTCAGCCTTTGCAGATTGAAAATATTGTCAGTTATCCTGAACTGAATATATAATCCTATGTTTAAAATCTTTCAGTGCATACAAGAGCATGTCTGAAAAGGTAAATGGCAGCCTTGCTTTGTGCCAAAGGTGACAGGAAAAGCATCTGATCAGATGCCATTCTGGCCATCAAAGGATGACCCTGGTCATCTTTTTAAGGCAGCCACATTTGTACTGCGCCTTCCACAGGCCTTCAGAGTTTACTATGTTGAAGGCTTTGGTCAGGTCAGTGAACATCATGTAGAGGTCCTTGTTCTGTTTGCGGCACTTTTGTTGAATTTGATGCACTGGAATGATCATGTTGACTGTTCCTCATCCAGCACAAAAACCACAATGTGGGTACGCAGGGTGTGTAAAATGAGTGGAAATCCTGTTGAGAATAATCCTTGCAAGAATTTTTCCTGCTGTGGAGAGAAGTGAAATACCACAATGATTGATTGTCACAGATGGACTTTCTCCCCTTTTATTTGTACAGGCGAATTATGGAGGCATCTTTGTAACCTTGGGGCACACTGCCCTGGTTCCAGATTAAGCAGTAGAGGCTAGTAAGTTTCCTACTTATGTGAGCTCCTCCATACTTGAATGCTTCAAGTGGAATGCAATACTTTGCAGACTTGGCACACAGTTTTTTATGGCCTTGGTAATGTAGACTTAAGCTGGATTGAGGGTGAGCTCATCCAGAATCTGATGCCATGGAAATGATTCAATGACATCGTCTCACACTGTGGACTTTTCATTCAGATGAAGTGCTCTGCCCAATGAGAGAAAATCTATTGCCTGTATGTTAGGACCTGATTGCCATTTGCTGAGAGGACGGGTGTTGTACTTTTGGCTTTGCGACCGTAGTCAAATCAGAGACCTTCATGGAAAGCCTGCAGGTCATGCTTATCGGCAGCTTCCTGAAGCTCCTTCAGCCTTGTTCTCCTGCCATAGGTTTTTCATCTCTTTTAGCTTGGTCTACAGCATTTGTTTTGTTAGACGGTATTTGGTTTTTCTTGCTGGTGATTTTTATTTCGTCAGTTATGCTAGGATATGTGTATGAAAACAGACCTTTGAAGGTAGTAGAAAAAGTTGAATAGGCTTTTAAAGCATATGGGATGCTTTGCTTTATTAATAAAGGAATTGAGTACAAAAGCCTTTGTAAAACACTGGTTAGTCCTCGGGTAGAATATTGGTTGGAATTTTCTCAGGCCAGGGAAGATGGGTTTAGAACAGAGTCAATTGGGAAAGCTGCAGAAAATATTGTTGGGCCGGTAACCTGATGTGTTTCTGTCTCCTTCAAACTTTCGCAGGGGTGGGTTGGCAGTGAAGTTGGAAACCGCCATGGATGAGGTGGGAAGCCAGTTGAGCAAATTGAAATATCCTTTTTCACTTGCATTAACTCTTTCCCAATGGCACATGGGTCACACCTTATGTTGACAACTAGGCAGATTAAAGAAGAGGGAAGTCATTCAGGCCTGAAACTGATGAAGTTATGTATAATTAACAAAAGTAGCAAGCAATAGGCCAGCCAAACTAAAAGGCTAGTGGTATTGGAAACAACCCCTAAAGGTAAATATATTTGCTGTTTCCATTACGACATGGTGTGGGAAAGCATGAAGTATGCTTAATTGCACTATCTAACTCAAGTTGATCTCAAATTATACCAGAGTTTGTCTTTTCAAGATGTGCTACTTCTTTTATGAACAATTGTGGATGTTAGTTTTATTTAAACAAAATATGATTAGTACTCTTTCCCCCTCCTCTAAGTTACTGATTCTCAGTACAGCTTTTTTACAGTTCCTTATTTTTTTATTCATTTACAGAATGTGGGCACCATTAGCTGGGCCAGCATTTATTGCCCATCCCTAGTTGCCCTTGTGAAGGTGGTGGTGAGCTGCCTTCTTTAACTGTTCCAGTCCATGTGGTGTAGGTGGATCCACAATGTTGTTAGGGAGGGAGTTCCAGGGTTTTGAACCAGTGACAGTGAAGGAACAGCGATATAATTCCAGGTCAGGATGGTGAGTGGTTAGAGGGGAACTTCCAGGTGGTGGTGTTCCCATGTTTCTGCAGCCCTTGCCCTTCTAGATGGTGGCAGTCGTATGTTTGGAGGGTGCTGCCTAAGGAGCCTTGGTGTGAGTTTCTACAGCACATCTTGTATGTGATACATACTGCTGCGACTGTTCATCAGTGGTGGAGGGAGTGAATGTTTGTGGATGGGGTGCCAACCAAGCAGGCTGCTTTGTCCTGGATGGTGTCAAGCATCTGGAGTGTTGTTGGAGTTGCACTCATCCAGGCAAGGGCAGTGTATTCCATCACACCCCTGACTTGTATCTTGTAGATGTTGGACAGGCTTTGGAGAATCAGGAGGTGAGTTACTTGCTGCAGGATTTCTAGCCTCTGCCCTGCTCTTGTAGCTGCAGTATTTTTATAGCTAGCCCAGTTCAGTTTCTGGTCAATGGTAACTCGTAGGATGTCGATAGTGGGGGATTCAGCAATGATAACGCCATTGAATATCATGAGGCGATGGTTAGATTCTTTCTTGTTGGAGATGGTCATTGCCTGGTGCTTGTGTGGTGCAAATGTTACTTGCTACTTGTCAGCCCAAGCCTGGATATTGTCCAGGTCTTGCTGCATTTGCACATGGATTGCTTCAGTATCCCTACCAGTATCCCAAAACCATTAAATAGAGGCAAGACAAAACACAAGTATGACCTTTACTGGGTGCCTGTTAGGATGACAAAGCAAAAAGTAATTGGGGGGGAGAAAGAAGACCTTCAGTCCAGCCATATGTTCTTAAGAATTTCACAATGTTACTACAAAGTTGTTTACAGCAGGATAATGCTATTTCATCGTTTTCAAGTGCTAAAGTATTTGGTTCACTTATTCAAATGTATTTCAGTGAAAATGAATACATGACAAAAACAACATGTTCTTGTCTAGTTTTAAATCAGTATTGACTTGCTTAATTCAGCTATGTTAAGGAGACAGCTGCACTCTGAGATGTTTTAAGGGCCATTTCCCTTAAGTCTGCATTGGAGAGAAACCAAGCCATACATTTCACATTTTATCAAAGATGCTGTGGGATTAGTTCAAATGCATGTTTGGCAAGTACTTTTGAATTTAGGAAATAGTTATGCCGATTCTGCCACCCCTGTAATTGTTTCAATAGTTTTTTTATTAGTTCGGAACTTTTAGATAATGATTGAGTTTGACCTGAAGTCTCTGGAGGGATTGTTGGAACAGAAGCTCGTAATCAAAAGCAGCTTGCCCGATACATCTGTGTTTAACGAGAAGAAAGAGCTGTTATCCATAAAACTTAATTGCAAAATATTCAGTTTAAAATTTGTGAATCACATACAATGTTTCTTAATATTAAGTGCTAACATAATATAATACCTACTATAAATTGTTCAGTTATTTTTGAAGCTATGAGGAACAAGAAATTACTTCTGACAGTATAATGAGACACAACAGTGAAATACATACATAGAATAAAAGCACTCAAAAATGTAACTGAATCTGTGTGTGTGTTATATAAAAACTTGAATACATTATAAGCCTGAAATGCTAAATATGTGGAATTTTTAGTATGTTCTTACTCTGGTCCTTTTCTACATGCAATAACCCCTGCAGAAGTGTAAGCTCTAGCCTAACATGTTACTTTCTGAAAAAACTCAGCAGGTCTGGCAGCATCGGCGGAGAAGAAAAGAGTTGACGTTTCGAGTCCTCATGACCCTTCAACAGAACTTGAGTTCGAGTCCAAGAAAGAGTTGAAATATAAGCTGGTTTAAGGTGTGTGTATGGGGGGTGGAGAGAGAGAGAGAGAAGTGGAGGGGGTTGTGGTTGTAGGGACAAACAAGCAGTGATAGAAGCAGATCTTCAAAAGATGTCAACAACAATAGAACAAAAGAACACATAGGTGTTAAAGTTAAAGTTGGTGATATTATCTAAACGAATGTGCTAATTAAGAATGGGTGGTAGGGCACTCAAGGTATAGCTCTAGTGGGGGTGGGGAGAGCATAAAAGATTTTTAAAAATGCCCCCAGTTTCATTTTATCCTTCGGCTGATCCGACGCCTCACAAGAAACTTTTTCTCTTTCTCTCAAGTGCTAAGGAACGCAAGCTCCAACAACTCATCGACACCAACACCCATCTAGGACCCTCCACCCCTGCCTGTCCCTCTGTCCCCACTCCATCTTCCAATCCCAACCCCAGCTGTGTATTCACTATACCCCCTGACCTTCCCCTCTCCGATGCTGAACGTTCAGTTCTCAGCAAAGGACTTGGTTTCATACCCTTACGCCCTCACCTCAATGAATTTCGGGCTCGGCATGATGCTGAACTCTTCTTCCGCCGTCTTAGTCTCCGGGCTCACTTCTTTGGGCAGGAGTCCTCTCCCAGTTCAACGGATCCTTTTACCCATTTCCAATATTCTCTCTCCACCTGGACCCCTCCCTCTGGATTCTTACCTTCTCTTGATCTTTTCATTGAGAACTGTCGGCGCGACATTAGTCGTCTCAATTTCTCTGCTCCTCTCACCCATTCTAACCTGTCTCTCTCTGAACTTACTGCACTCCATTCTCTCAGGTCCAACCCTGACATTGTCATCAAACCCGCTGACAAGGGTGGTGCTGTTGTTGTCTGGCGCACTGACCTCTACCTCGCGGAGGCTGAGCGTCAACACGCAGACACTTCCTCCTACCTCTCCCTGGACCATGACCCCACCACTGAACATCAAGCCATTGTTTCCAGGACTGTCACTGACCTCATCTCCTCTGGGGATCTCCCTCCCACAGCTTCCAACCTGATAGTCGCCCAATCTCGGATGGCCCGCTTCTATCTCCTACCCAAAATCCACAAACAGAACTGCCCCGGTAGACCGATCGTCTCAGCTTGCTACTGCCCCACAGAACTCATTTCTCGTTATCTTGACTCCCTTCTCTCTCTCCTTATCCAGTCCCTTCCCACCTACATCCGTGATTCCTCTGACACCTTACGTCACATCAACAATTTCCAGTTCCCTGGCCCCAACCGCTTCCTCTTCACCATGGACGTCCAATCCCTCTACACCTCCATCCCCCACCAGGATGGTCTGAGGGCCCTTAGCTTCTTCCTCGAACAGAGGCCCGAACAATCCCCATCCACCACTACTCTCCTCCGTCTGGCTGAACTTGTTCTCACGCTGAACAATTTCTCCTTCAACTCCTCTCACTTCCTCCAAATAAAAGATGTGGCTATGGGTACCCGCATGGGCCCCAGCTATGCGTGTCTCTTTATGGGGTATGTGGAACATTCCTTGTTGCAGTCCTACTCCGGCCCCCTTCCACAACTCTTTCTCCGGTACATCGATGATTACTTCGGTGCCGCTTCACGCTCTCGTCAGGACTTGGAAAAATTTATTAATTTTGCTTCCAATCTCCACCCCTCCATCATTTTCACGTGGTCCATCTCTGACACTTCCTTCCCTTCCTTGACCTCTCTGTCTCAATCTCTGGTGATAGACTGTCCACCAATATCCATTACAAACCCACCGACTCCCACAGGTACCTCGACTACAGCTCCTCACACCCCGCTTCCTGTAAGGACTCCATCCCATTCTCTCAGTTCCTTCGCCTCCGTCGCATCTGTTCCGATGATGCTACCTTCAAAAACAGTTCCTCTGACATGTCCTCCTTCTTCCTTAACCGAGGTTTTCCACCCACGGTCGTTGACAGGGCCCTCAACCATGTTCGGCCCATCTCCCGCGCATCCGCCCTCACGCCCTCTCCTCCCTCCCAGAAACATGATAGGGTCCCCCTTGTCCTCACTTATCACCCCACCAGCCTCCGCATTCAAAGGATCATCCTCCGCCATTTCCACCAACTCCAGCATGATGCCACCACCAAACACATCTTCCCTTCACCCCCCCTTATCGGCATTCCGTAGGGATCGCTCCCTCCGGGACACCCTGGTCCACTCCTCCATCACCCCCTACTCCTCAACCCCCTCCTATGGCACCACCCCATGCCCACGCAAAAGATGCAATACCTGCCTCTTCACTTCCTCTTTCCTCACCGTCCAAGGACCTAAGCACTCCTTTCAAGTGAAGCAGCATTTCATTTGCATTTCCCCCAACTTAGTCTACTGCATTCGTTGCTCCCAATGTGGTCTCCTCTACATTGGAGAGACCAAACGTAAACTGGGCGACCGCTTTGCAGAACACCTGCGGTCTGTCCGCAAGAATGACCCAAACCTCCCTGTCGCTTGCCATTTTAACACTCCACCCTGCTCTCTTGCCCACATGTCTGTCCTTGGCTTGCTGCATTGTTCCAGTGAAGCCCAACGCAAACTGGAGGAACAACACCTCATCTTCCGAGTAGGCACTTTACAGCCTTCCGGACTGAATATTGAATTCAACAACTTTAGGTCGTGAGCTCCCTCCCCCATCCCCACCCACTTTCTGTTTCCCCCTTCCTTTTTTTTCCAATAAATTATATAGATTTTCTTTTCCCACCTATTTCCATTATTTTAAAAAAAAAATTTTTTTTTTTTAAATTTTTAAAAATCTTTTATGCTCTCCCCACCCCCACTAGTGCCCTACCATCCATTCTTAATTAGCACATTCGTTTAGATAATATCACCAACTTTAACTTTAACACCTATGTGTTCTTTTGTTCTATTGTTGTTGACATCTTTTGATGATCTGCTTCTATCACTGCTTGTTTGTCCCTACAACCACACCCCCACTCCACTTCTCTCTCTCTCTCTCTCTCCGCCCCCCACACACACACCTTAAACCAGCTTATATTTCAACTCTTTCTTGGACTCAAACTCAAGTTCTGTCGAAGGGTCATGAGGACTCGAAACGTCAACTCTTCTTCTCCGCCGATGCTGCCAGACCTGCTGAGTTTTTCCAGGTAATTCTGTTTTTGTTTTTGTTTTGAATTTACAGCATCCGCAGTTTTTTTGTTTTTATCTCTGTTACTTTCTGAACTGGTCTAGTGCTGGCACTAAACTTTTGTTTTGTCAAACTTTCAAGAAAAATGTTTGTTTTCTGGAGGTTTCCAAGCACTGCAATGGGACAACCACATACTTACCCATCTTGGTTATGCCATCAGCTTGGAGACAACATCTTGGTGATATTTTTGTATCTATGATGTTATCTTGGTACTTAGGAAACTGAATTTGTTTGATTTGCACACTGTTGTGATGACATACAGCCATGTTTGAACTCTACGAAGCCACTGTCTACTTTGTGATTTTACTTACCACCAAAACTGTACCTCAAAATGTTACTTGTCTTATGCTTTATAAAAGATTTTGACCAGGACCTTCTCAAAGGCCATTTGGGGTGGGCAAGAAATGCTGTCCTAGCCAGTGACACATCCCGTGAATGAATAAATAAAAAGAAAACTTTAATCAGATTGTATTTAGCTTTTTGTAGATAGGAAAAGTTACAATGTCACCAGTTTCCCCATGAATGTAATTTTTCTTTTGTGCATGCTTATCATTAAAACCAAGAGGAATATGAAGGAACTGGAGGTTGAGATGTCAACCACAAAATGCATGTATATCTTTTAAAAAGATTGAGGGAGTCTTCTCTGGTTCTACTGTCTTGCTGTTTAAAATTAACTTGCATTTAGGTAACACATTCGGTATAGAAAAGCAGCTAAGGGCAGAAGTGTAATCTGACAAAAATCGATGCCAGGTCAAAGAGGAGATATTGGAATGTTGGCCTTGGTCAAAGAGGTGAGTTTTAGGAAGGCCTTTGAAGAATAGAGATTTACTGAGGTAATTCTGGTGAATGGGGCCTGGACAACTTACTGTATAGGTTCAATTGGTAGGGGTGACAGGAGTGGGGGAATGCACAAAAAAACCAGAGTATGAGGAACACTGTTCTTGGAGGTTTGCCAGACTAGAGGAGTTTGCAAAAAACAACAATTGGACAGTAAGGACAACATCGGAGGCTGAGAACTATTTCTGCAGACTGAAGAACCAATCCCAGAGGAAATCTAAAAGAAGGAACTATAGAAACAGAACTGTTGCAATAATTAAAAATTCGTCAATGTGCCTGAGGGCACTGGCATCCTAAGCAATTGAAGTCTGCTTTCTGGAGAGGGTGGGAAACAATGGAGATGGTGCTGCTTATCTTCTGGCCATGGTTACTGGAACACTAGAGATAGAAGAAGGATAATGGATGGAGTATTTGATTACTTTATAAAATTTTGGTATATGAAAGGTGCTTTTCTAAATGCAACTTGTCATTGAGCGGTACTAAATAATCCAGAGTTGATGCATCCTTCTGAGATTTTGGGTATATTGCAGATATCCTAGGCTGACGGTAAAAATAATACATACATGAACTCTTGCTTGTAAAATGTCTGGTGGGCAGGCACTTGAGAAATAAGACTTTACTGTGAATGATTTCTGATCACAGGATGACGTTTAGATAATTTTTTTAAAAAGGTAATTCTTTCAGAAAACCAGTCCAACTTTTTCTTGGTATTGAATTTAGTTGGCTCTTGCATGAGTCTACAGAGGAAGTCTACCACATTGTAGCTGAGAATCTATTCTGCATCTCTTAGCATTTTTTTAGACACTTAATAAGGTCCTGTTAATGATGAATTCAGCTAAAGCTCTTCTATCTTGAAGCTGTTCCTAATGGTTGTCAAGGTAAATTGGAACATGCTAGCACCCAGTTTAATGACCTCAGTTTAACTGAGAAGCTAATAAACTGATGGTCAAATATCCATTAAGGTTGTAATATTAGTAACCATCCTCTATAGGATAAGATGTGACTAGTACTACAATAGTGTGTCACGTGGTTCAATGACGGTTGATTAGTATACATATTTTTTGGAGTATGGAAGCAGCTGGAGTCAGACTGTTCTTGGTGGTTGCTGAGATTGAAACTAAACCGGAAAAATTCTCATCCAGTTCTGCGCGTAAGCCCAGAGCTTTCTTGTGACATGGTTCATGCTCCAGGCACCTAACCACATGGCAAGAATAATAATCCAAAAGTGTTGCAGCTGGAATTCCTGGAAAATGTTTAATGTTTATGATTAACTGATCAGTTAGCTCATTGTTTGTGGAAACTTGCTAAGGACAAATTGATTACTGAGAAAACAGTGATAAAAAACTTCAAGTCTAACAGCATCTGTGGAGAGAAAGACAGAGTTAACCTTTCAAATCTTTATGACTCTTCTTCAGAACCAAAGAGACATAAAAATGTGATGAAATTTATACTGTTTAAGGGTGGTGGAGCAGGTGAAGCTGGGTAGAAGGCCAGCTTTAGGTGTAGGCAAAGAGATTGACAAAGATGTCATGAACAAAAGGACAAAGGGGTGTTAATGGTAGTGGTACTGGCTAAAGGAGGTGCTGACGGTGGCATTAAGGTCAGAAAGCGGAATGTGGTAATAACAGGACAAGGCAAAGAACAACATGAACAAGAGACAGATGGCCCTAGTGGGCGGGAGGTGGAGGAAAAGAAAGAATGAAAATAGGATAAAAGGTGAGGATAAACTATGAATGAAAATGAACATAAAATAAAAATGAATATTGAAAAAAGGGGTGAGGATGGAGGAGAGTGTTCATGGTCTGAAGTTGTTGAACTCAATATTAAGTCCGGAAGGCTGTAAAGTGTCTAATCGAAAGATGAGGTGCTGTTTTTCCAGTTTGCATTGGGCTTCACTAGAACATTGCAGCAGGCCAAGGACAGACATGTGGGCATGAGAGCAGGATGGTGTGTTGAAATGGCAAGCGACAGGAAGGTCTGGGTCACGCTGGCAGACAGACCAAAGGCGTTCCGCAAAGCAGTCACCAAGTCTGTGTTTGGTCTCTCCAATGTAGAGGAGACCGCATTGGGAGCAGCGAATGCAGTAGATCAAATTGAAGGAGGTGCAAGTGAAGCGCTGCTTCACCTGAAAGGAATGTTTGGGCCCTTGCACAGTGAGGAGGGAGGAGGTAAAGGGGCAGATGTTGCACCTTCTGCGATTGCATGGGAAGGTGCTGTAGAAAGGGGATGTGTTGATGGAGGAGTAGACCAGGCTGCCCCAGAGGGAATGGGTCCCTACGGAATGTCGGCAGGAGGTGTGGGGTGAAGGGAAGATGTGTTTGGTGCTGGCATCATGCTGGAGTTGGTGGAGGATGATCCTTTGAATGTAGAGCCTGTTGGGGTGAAAAGTGAGAACAACCGGGACCCTATCTTGGTTCTGGGAGGGAGAGAAAGGTGTGAGGACAGAGGCACGGGAGATGGGTTAGACATGGTTGAGGGCCCTGTCAACCACAGTGTTTGGGAAACCTTGGTTAAGGAAGAAGGAAGACATGTCAGAAGCGCCATTTTGGAAAGTGGCAGCATCGGAACAGATTTTTATACTGTTTAAGGGAGAGATGGAGCAGGTGAAGCTGGATAACAGGCCATTTTTATACTGTTTTAAGGGGGTGGAGAAAGTTTTTTTTATACTGTTTAAGTGAAGAGTCATGTGGACTCGAAACGTTAACTCTGTCTTTATCTCCACAGATGCTGTTAGACCACCTGAGTTTTTCTAGCATTTTCTGTTTTTGTTTCAGATTTCCAGCATCTGCAGTATTTTGCTTTTATCTTAGCGATAATACTTAATTGATTATTGAGAGTTGATTTTAATCAGCACAGCCTTAATAAACATTTTTTAAAATGAGGTTTTTGTTCAGAAAAAAAGATTTGCAAGTTGGATTAAGTCAGTGACAACAAGCCCTGCATTTCTCTATTATTCATCAAAGCTTCTGATATGAAGGCTGCCAAACTTGAAAGCTTTGGCTGAAAGCAGTTTGAAAATAGGAATTTCTAGTTGGGTTGGCAAGGAAAATGGAAAGCAGTGGCTTTGAGTTTTAGTGATGACCTTTTGGACCTTGAATGTAAACAGAAGTTTCAATGCTCCAGGATTAGTTCCACTAAATCAGCAAACTGGGTGAATGGATTTGAATGAAGCATGTAGGTTTAAGTTTTAGATGTTTTAGTAGCTTATGGTTAATATTCCAATTATGAAGTAAATTGTAACATGGGTAGCTTTAGCAACAGCAATTTGAATTTGTGTTGCATCTCTGGACATCGCAAAGTCCTTCGCTGCTAATAAATTACTTTTTAAGTATTATTGCTTCAATCAATTTGTCCATAGCAAGTTTCCACAAAAAACAATGAGCTTATTGATCAGTTAATCATGAATGTTAAATATTGTCCAGGATAATATTTGGGGAACTCTTACTACTTCAGACATATGAGAATTTTGACGTCCATGTGAACAATCAGACAGGGTCTCAATTTAGCATCTCATTAGAGAGATGGCAGCACTGGCAGTGTAGCATTCTCGCTTTAGAGCAGTGTTGTCCAATACACTTGACGCTCACCATGTGTGGAGAATTGGCCACAAGCATGTCATGAATTGATAATTTATAGAGCTATGCAATAACTGAGTTGTGTTAAAGTTGCAGCGGTAGGTATGTATATTGGTGTCACTCGTGAGACCACTATTTGTTGTCCATCCCTAATTGAACAAAGAAGAACCAGCCATGTTGCTGTTAGACAGGAAGCACTTATTGGTCAAACTCTGACTACGTTTATCATAATATGGTTCAGTAGTCAGGTTTCTAGTCGTCTGGAAGCTGAAGGGTCCCTTGCTCAACAAAACGAGAAAAATAATCTGCCATTTGTTAGCTTCTCTCTTCCTGTTCTCTCTGGGTGCCTCTAAATGACTATACATTTAGAGCTGCAGGACTGGAGAGCTTTGAAAGCAGGACTGGCCTACGGAAGGTCTCAGTTGATTACTCCCAATTTTCTTGCAGAATCTAGTGATATGGAGGAGTGAACTGAAGAACTTCAGTTTTGTTTAGCTGGTAGTTGGTTTTCGCAGTTGAAGTGTGTGAGCAATGGACAGTGCTTCATGACTGCCAATGAAGGTTGAAATGTGCAATTTTGGCAAGCCAGGGCGGTACACCAACATCAACATGTGTTCAGCCTTCATCTTAATAGATCTGTTGAAACTAGTGATTGAAAAGAATTGGGTGTTATTGATGCAAGTAGAGAGATTACAGGAGGTTGACCCTGAGCCAAAGGTCTATTAAATGCCCAGACACTGTTTTAAATGACAGGTGACAACATAAACAAGGCAAGAGTCATTGCAGATTTCTATACATGGAGATGTGTTGATTCTTTTCTCTCCCTGAGTCTCCTAATATATCAATTCTGATAAAATAGAGACAGTTTACCCTTGAAGAAATCTATTTTTTAAACAAATTGGAACATACTGTCGCAAAAAGAACACTTCAATTAATATATTGTCACCACCTTTTGAGAGTGCATGTAGCAAACTTGTTTTTTTGGAACAGTTAGATTGCAAAACTCTTTTTGAAGCTGTCCTGGCTCTGGCAGTGAGTGTATTGTTATTGATTGCTGACAGGTTTGAAGTTTTAAACTATTTTCCAAAAGATTGAACATTTGTTTTATTAATATTGCATATAATTTGTATCGTGTGGCAAATATGGTGACCTGATTGCCACAGGTTTGGTGAGCATCAAAATCTTATTGGACCAGAGCATATAAATGCTAGCCTATATAATAAACTTGGAGTTAGATTTAAACTTGGAACTATCTGATGCTATTTATTATAATAGTGTTTATTTCAAGATTACAATGCATGAGCTGCTAAATGAAGCAACTACCTAGTGCAAAGTATGGGCCTTTCCCTTCACCTGCTTGCAATCAGCAAACCTAAGATGATGCCTGAGGATTCCCTTTGAAATTGTGAATATGTGGAATAGATTTTTAAATAAATAGTTAATATTTCCTTGATTTACACACTCTTTGTGGGGAAAGAAAATTGATTGAAGGTTTGATTCAGAATGGTATTGAGTCTATAAGGATAAGTACATAGAGATGGCTACTGAGCTGTAGACTGTGAAAATATAAATAAAGATGTTAAATGAAGTTAGATTTTAATTTGGTTGTGGAAGTGGTGGTGCAGAGAAAGTCATTGACCTGATTTTAAGATTGTTTTTTTTTTAGAACAATTGCTGAATCTAAAAGCAGGGAAATGTTGTCCTGGAATTAGTGTTTCTAATAAACTGGTTTCCACATTACGTAGTTAAACATAGAAATCTGGAAGTCGCATTAAATGATACCCCTCCCCCCCCACCCCCCGGCCCCTACAGAGTGGCATTGCAGTCTTTGCAGATGTAATCAACATAATCAGTGATTTGATGTGATCTCAACTTTTTATACACACTAGTCGTGTGCAAATATGTTGAGCCTTGTTCGATCAGTAGTAATCAAGCTTTTAATGGTATACTAAGTCACAATTACTACTGGGGGATCTCTTTGGCCCTGAAAAGAAACTGATTTTGCAAGTATGCAGTTTCATTTCCCCAGAAGTGCATTTAAAGCATGAGTTTTACAACTATAAAAATAATTTTTATTTTAAGTTTGTTCAATATTTCAGCTTCTCTCTTAATCCCATGTGTATGCCCAATCTTTATTTTGCTTTCTGTAATTGATTTAAATTGATTTTTACTTCCTGTTTTGCTGTCTGTAAGAATTCTTCAGTCTGACTGACTGATGTGTGCACTGTGCTGGATGCCACAGATCCACTATCGATACCAAATTCAAAGTCAGGTTGTAATAGAGAAAGTCCATGCTCTAGAGCCTGCTAAGTGTTCCTGGACAGCTTTTTACACGGTCAGTGGTAAGCTTTTTTAAAATTCTTTCACAGATGTGAGCATTGCTGACTAGGCCAACATTTATTGCCCATCCATAGTTGCCTTTGAGAAGGTGGTAATGAGCTGCCACCTTGAACTACTGCAGTCCATGTGGTGTAGGTACATCCACAGTGCTGTTATAGGAAGAGAGTTCTAGGATTTTGACCTAGCGACAGTGAAGGAATAGTGCTATAGTTCCAAGTTACGATGGTGTGTGGCTTGGAGGGTAATTTCTGGTGGTGGTGTTCCCATGCATCTACTGCCCTTCTGAGTGATAGATTTTTCAAGTTTGGAATGTGCTCTCGAAGGAGCCTTGATGAGTTGCTGCAATGCATTGTGCATCAGTGGTGGAGTGAGTGAATGTTCAGGTAGTAGATGGGGTGCCAGTCACGTGGGCTTCTTTGTCCTGGATGGTATCAAGTTTCTTGAATGATGTTGGAGCTGCACTCACCCAAGCAACTGGAGAGTATTCTGTCACACTCCTGACTTATGCCTTGTAGATGGTAAACAAGCTTTGGATTTAGGAGGTGAGTTACCCATTGCTGAATTCCCACTCTCTGACCTGCTCTTGTAGCCATGGTATTTATATGGCTGGTTCAGTTCAGTTTCTGGTCAGTGGTAACCTCTAGGATATTGATAGTGGGGGAACCAGATGGTAATGCCATTGAATGTCAAGGGAAGATGGTTCGATTCTCCCTTGTGGGAGATGGTAATTGCCTGGCATTTGTGTGGCACAAATATTACTTGCAACTTATTAGCTCCACCCTGAATGTTGTCCAAATCTTGCTGCATATGGACATGGACAGCTTTAGTATCTGAGGAGTTGCAAATGGTGCTGAACATTGTGCAAACATCAGCGAGCATCTGCACTTCTGACCTCATGATGGTGGGAAGTCATTGATGAAGCAACTGAAGATGGCTGGGCCAAAGACACTACGCTGAGGAGCTCATGCAGAGGAATTCTCTCCCTTCAATACTGAAAGTATAATCCAGGCCATTGTGTTTCATAAGAATTCAATTTTAGCAATATCTCATTTGCTACAACAATGCTAGAAGTCTGCCAGCAGTTCACAAAGAATTAATCAGATAAACTTGAAATTAACTATTTTTCAAAGAAATAACCCATGTTCCTCGGTGAAAAACTGATTATTACCTTTATGCAGATTATGCAGGTTAATGGAGTTTACTTCATTCGCGTGGATCACACCAAGATGGACTGTACTGTTGACACACTAAATGTGATAGTCTTATGTTTGGTTGCTTGTTATGAGATCAAGGCTGAATGAAGCAAACAGTCTTTTCAACCTATAGACAAAAAGACATGTGGCTGAACCCCTAGAGGTGGAAGAAAAAAAACATTTCAGAAATAATGGGGAACTGGAGGTCTGGTGTGAATAAGGAACTTAGATGGATTTTTTTTAAAAGAAATCGCAATGGAAAAATGAATTGGAATAAATGGTGACAAATCCCCTGGACCTGATGACCTGCATCCTAAGGTTTTAAGAGGAAGCTGCAGCAGCAATAGATGCATTGGCTTTGATCTTCCTGCATTCCTTAGATTCTAGGAACATAGTCCGGCTATTTAAAAATGGAGGAAGAAGGAAAAGAGGGAACAATAGGCCAATTAGCCTAACATGAGTAGAAGTCTAAATGCTGGAACCTATTATTTGGGATGTGGCAACAGTGCAATTAGAAAATCATAATATGACTACAGAGTCAGCACTGATTTATGAAAGAGAAATTGTATTTGACAAATCTTTTTCTTTTGTGTTTTTTGAGGATATATTTAATAGGATAGGTAAGGAGGAGTCAGTAAGTGTAGTGGATCATGTGCCTGCCTGGCACCCAGCATGGGAGGTAAGGGAAGCTTTGCTTTTTCAATTCTTAAGTTTTACTTTTGACACAGGGGTGGTTGGACAGGAAAATATGACTTTGTTTTGTCTGTGACTTCACTTAACAGTTTGAAACTCCATAGGAGCTTGGACCTTATTTTGTGCTTTATTGTAGTAATTTAATGAGAAAAAACTTGATTCTGGTGAACTGAGAGAAAGAGGATTGTCTCTGCAGGACAGATTGATGATAGAGTGCCTGTACTTTGGCCCTTCCCCACTGGAGAGGCAACAATGGCTGCTGCTTTGTCCGCTGTCTGTGGGTTCTTTGTAACCAGCACACAGATATAAATTGTTCCATTGCTCCCATTTCTGTGTGATCTGACAAACTATTCACAAGTCAGTAGAATGCTGGTCAACCAGAAAATGTATATATTGGCCTGGCCTTTGATTATTTTTGCAAGTAAATCATGTCTATTAGCAAAAATGTGTGAGATTTGTGATGTGTCATTCATTCAATATTAAAAATTTATGCTGAAGTGGTTTGTTGTAATGTTATCTGTTTTTGCCTTAATTTAGTTGGAAGGACAAGTGGTAGCACTGCTAGTTCAAAACCTGGAACGATTAGATGAGACAGTGAAAGAAGAAGCAGATGGTGTTCACAACACGCTAGGTAAGTTGTTTTGCCTGAAATATATTTTCATTTGCAAAGCCTCTTGTAAGGTGATACATGACTAAGAGGCAATGTGTTGGGCCTTATTTCTGATGTTCCTGAAGTTAGATTATAATTGTGTGCTTTACCTTATTTAACTCAAAAGGAAAGCACATCTAGCAAGCAAGTAGAATATAATTCTAGGGAAAATTGCACGCCAGTTCTACAGTTGAAGTATCCAGCAATCTGAAGCATGTAATTTCATGTGAAAAATGGCCATGCCTTTTATCTTTTGAGTGTATAAAGTGCAGCCAATATTTAGAAAATTATATTAAAATGCTTTCTCAACTATAAAGCTACTGACCATCCTTTCTAAAGTATTTCCTTTTACGTTGGATCCTACGTTGTGGGTCATTGACAATAATATGTAAATGTGAAAGAGCAAAAAGTTGCATTTTGTGCTTTACTCAACAGTTTTTTTTTCTAACCGCTCACAAACATGCATATGAATCATCTCTAGCTGAAACCCTTAAAAAAACTGTCATAACTGGGAAAGAAATTCAGTTTGTTTGTATGAAATGTTTAGCAGGCCGGCTTATTAAGCATTGCTACTAATTCTTTTTGGTGTTTATTGAAGCACAATACAGATGGGACCTTTCTCTGGTAATGGTCTCTCTGCTTCTTTCCCACTCTCTTAGTTCTTATCATCTATTTCTTGTCTGTGTGTGACTCTATGGTTCTCAAACACTTTGTAATCTCTATCTTCCCACGTTTTCACTCTCTAAGTCTGTTTCACACTCTTTTCTGTGCAGTCACCTGATGTCATACATTGCTTTGTTAATTTGCTCAATATTTTAAGCTTGTGCATTATCATGACAGCTAACATGAGTTTGATACTGGCAGCAGTTGGGTACAGGCCATCCTAAAGACAGCTTTGATATGTTAGATATAAGAGAAGGCTGAAATATTTGCAACCATCTTCAGCCAGAAATGCCGAGTGGATGATCCATCTTGGCTTTCTCCTGAGGTTCCCAGCATCACAGATGCAAGTCCTCTGCCAATTCAATTCACTCCATGTGATATCAAGAAACAGCTGATGGCACTGAATACTGCAAAAGCTGTGGGCCGTGACAGTATTCCTGCATTAGTACTGAATATTTGTGCTCTAGAACTAGCCGTGCTCCAAGCAATGCTGTTCCAGTACAGCTACAACACGGGAATCTATCTGACAATGTAGAACATTGTCCAGGTACGTCCTGTACACAAAAAGTAGGACAAATCCAACCTGGCCAATGACCGACTCATTAGTCTACCCATGATCATCAGCAAAATGATGGACGGGATTATTGTTAGTGGTATCGAGTGGCACATACTCAGAAATAACCTGTTCACTGATGCTCAGTTTGGGTTCTGCCAGGGCTACTCAGCTCCTAACCTTATTACAGCCTTGATTCAATCATGGACAAAAGAGCTGAACTCCATAGGTGAGGTCAGAGCGATTGGAGTCAGTGGGAACCAGAGGGAAAACTCTCTGCTGTAGCACAGAGGAAGATGGTTGTGGTTGTTGGAGGTCAGTCATCTCAGCCCAGGACACCACTGCAGGAGTAGTGGCCTCGGCCCAACCATCTTCAGCTGCTTCATTTGTGACCTTCCCTTCATCAAAAGTTCAGAGGTGGGGATGTTTGCTGCGGATTGCACAATGTTTAGCACCATTCATGGCTCCTCAGATATTCATCAAGGTTCCTTTGACAGCACCTTTCCAACCCCAACCTCTATCACCAAGATGGAACATTACCACCTGCAAGTTCCCCTCTAAGCCCCACACCATCCTGTCATGCAACTATATCACCGTTTCTTCACTACTGCTAGCTCAAAATCCTGGAATTTCCTTTCTGACAGCACCATGTGTGTACTTACACTACACAGACTGCAGCGGTTCAAGAAGGTGGCTCACCACCACTTTCTCGAGGGCAGTTAGGGATGGGCAATAATGCTGGCCTAGCCTGTGATATCCGCATCCCGTTAAAGAATAATGAAATGTGAGTGAGAGGAAGACTGGGGCTAGAAGAGGGGCGCTGGGCTCCATGTGAGGCTGAGAAGTGGCTTGTGTAGCCATGTTGTGGTCTAGCCAGGCTGAAGTTTTAAATCAAGGTAGAGGATGTGCAAGCAATCAGCACCCTTTAATATCTAATGCTCCCTAATAGACTGCATATGCACTCCAGATTTCTGTTATCACAATATATAGCCACATTAACATGTGTGTTAGAGAAACTGGAGAGGTGTCAGGCATGAGTGAGTGGAGAGCTCAGGTTTCTGGTAAGGGGTTGAGGCTGGGATTGGGAGAGATTTAAAAACTAGGAACGTTGATGCTGGGAAGAAATTGAGTTGATTTGATAGTAGACACCCACTGGGAAAATCATGATGTCTTAATAGCAAGCCTGCAACAGAAGCAGGTGGGGATTTTCATTTTTACATTACTTCACTGGCTCACACATAACTAATGAGGCAGTAGCTGAAGGCTAGGGAACAGAGTGAAAGGCAAGGGTGAGTGGCAGGAGCATGAGCTGGAGCTATCATGCTTAGGGTACTCATACAACTGCTTTGAAAAGATAAACTAGGGTACTCTGGACAGATTTAATTTTGAGAGAGTTGAATTAGGCTAGTTCGGGGAAGGAGCAGAAGAGACGCTAAACAGAGGAAATTAAGATGCCAATGATAAGGGAGTAGCAGTGCCACATTGCTACAAGTGCAATTCTAATTTGGGAGGATCACAGAAGGACATTTCTATGCTTTGCCCTGGAGGTGTACACTATCTTACATTGATTGCAATTTCAGTATTGTAGAATTAATCAGTTTTTTAAAAAATATATACATTTCATTAATCTTCTCCTTTTTGTAGTTAAGGCAAATTAAGGCTTATCTTTAACTCTGGAATTCCCTCCCTAACCTACTCTGACTGTCTACCTCTTATTCCTCCTTTAACAGGGTCTTCTACCCTAATACCTCCATAGGCGGCACCATGTCAAGCTTTGTTTTATAATGCTTCTATGAAACCCTTGGGACATTTTACTTTGTTGAAGGTGCTACTTGAAAGTTGTAAAAATACTTAACAGATGGTCTGACCATAGTGTAATTTCATTCCTAATTCTGGCAATGCTGCAACTTTAAAATCCTTCATTACATTAATGATTTTTCAGTTCTCAAGCCAATAATTCACAAGCTTAGCACTGACCAAGTAATGATTGGAAATCGTGGACCCTCTGCAGCTGATAATTTTATAAGATTTTGACCATGACTGCTCCATTCAGTTGGTGCTCAAGAAGCCCGAGCAAAATCACTGCCAGTGAAAGCACGAACCAATCAGGAGGAACTAGTCAATCTGCGGATTTAATTGGTTTTTCCAAATCCTATTACCTTCAATCGGAAATGTGCTACCCAGTATGTTTACTTGTTTTATGTTGCCTTGC
Organism: Carcharodon carcharias; assembly: GCF_017639515.1. Classification (NCBI taxonomy): domain Eukaryota; kingdom Metazoa; phylum Chordata; class Chondrichthyes; order Lamniformes; family Lamnidae; genus Carcharodon; species Carcharodon carcharias. Next base: position 61,207,455 of record NC_054480.1, on the reverse strand, counting down.
CTTATATCAGGAAAGAAGCAAAGCAATGTGGTTGTCAAGCCCAGTTAATCTTTTAGGATGGAAGGCCTAGTTGTATTATAAAATGAACCCACCAGTGTGAATACTAATGTGGATACTACCTGGGGATGCTAATTGTCTGTGACACCAGTTCGGCTTTTTGCACACTTCTATTATTTTTTTAATTTATTTCACTCTCAATACTCTGCATCAAAATGCTTCACCTTCTTTGGCCTCATTTCAGTGAAGTGTTGAGAAACCTACCCTGACTTTGCAGCATTTGTAATGAAAACATTTCAGGCTGAACGATGCAATCGGCCTATTTGAAATGAAATATTACAAAATGCTTTCTAAAAGAGTTTTTGAACCTGTATATTATTTATCATTAGCTGATCTTTTGTGCTTGTTAGCTGATCTTTTGTGCTTTGTTTGCAGTTAAGTTAGAGAATATTGTCACTCTCTTGCCTGTCCCTCAAGTCTTCATATTCCTGCTTCTCATTTTTCTTTGTCGTTTTATTCACTTTGACGTCCTTTTACTACTTTCTCTGTTCTCAACCATTTCTCTCATGCTGGGCGGTATAGCATAGCATAATGGGGAAAAGAACTACCATCAGCTGCAGGCTGTATTTGGAATGTAGGGAAAATGTGGCCCGTTTCCAGCTGTGCCCTGTTTGGAGAAATGCCTTTGTGCACTGCTGCCTCTTGTATACTGTGGCTTTCCATAGTCATGTGACTTCGTCATTTGGGGTAAAACAGGATTTTGGCAGACGCCTTTTTTACCAACCACTGGAACATGGTGTCAGGTGTGTGTAGCTGAATTTGAATGAATTTTGATAGCTGGAAGAGAGCTGTAAGAAATAGCAGAGTAATTAAAACATCACTTTGCAACTTTGTACAGGATGTCATCAGTGTGGCTTTTAATATTCCAGTACCTGCTCGTATAGAGATGAAGAGAGGTTTGAAAATGAATTGGAAATTCTTCCAGTCTCTGGCAGAACTATGAAGTTGCCACGGAGTTAAACAAGAAACCTGAATAAGTAAGAATAGCAACTCTTTTATGCATGCTGGGGAAGGAGTGCTACAAGCTGTATTGCACCCTAGACCTCACTGAGGAGCAGAAAAGCTAGTCTTGTAAAATTTTGAAGGTCTTGAAGATCCACTTTGAATCCTCTACTAATGTTATTTATGAACACTGTGTTCAACACCAGAGCTAAGGAAGGGAGGAAGAATATTGATCAGTAAGTAACTGTATTGAGACGTCAAGCTGAATCTTGGGAGTTTGGGCAACTAAAGGATGATCTCATCAGAGATAGCATTGTCTTAGGAGCAAGAGATCCTATACTGAGAGTGCATCTGCTGACAGAAGAGAAACTTACACTCAAGAAAGTTATTGACATATGCAAAAGTTCTGAGGTTGTTAATCATCAACTGAAGAGTATTAATGGGCGAGCTGACGAGGCTGTGTACTACGCTGAGGGGCAGTCCAGGCCTTCCAAGCACAAAATGATGGAGAAAAGGAAGAACTGTTTATAAAAAGACCAGAAAAAAGATCAAGGCTGGAGTACTGGATGTAAATATTGTAGAGGATACCACACAAAACAAAAGGAAGTATGTCCATCATGGGGAAAGCAGTGCTCCAACTGCATGATGCTGAATCACTTTGCAATCAAGTGTTTTGTTGGAAAGAAGAAAAGCAAGCATGTAAAGATGGTAAAAACAAAAAAACTGCGGATGCTGGAAATCCAAAACAAATATGTAAAGATGGTTGCTGGAGCGATGTCGGATGATGATTCTGATGAGTCATTTTACATCCTAGCACTGGTTAGCACTATCAAGTTTCGAGGAAAAAATTGATTTTTGACTATTGGATTGATGACTGCAGAAGGAGAGCATCAAGTTAATGTGAAGTGCCAGATAGACACCAATGCAACATCATGAGCTTTGCAGACCTGTGTGAAGTTGTTCAAGATAGTGACCTGAAAATGAAGCTATCATGTCGTGCTCACCCCAAGAGGACAAGCTAAGCAAAATCCCCTCATCTCAGCTGAAACAAGTCAAAAGTTTGGGCTGGTAACTCCATGTACCAAAGTGATTTGCAGTGTTTCGCATGGCACCAAGCCATTGATTGCTGAACAGATCCTGACAAATTTCAAAGGTGCTTTCAAGGTCTTGGATGTCTACCTGGTGAATATCATATTGAAATAGATGAGAATGTGAGCTAAACTCAGCATCTTCTGAGGGGAGTTCCAGCTGCCCTCGATCCAGCCTGAAAGGTAAGATAGAGGAATTTGAAAGGATGGGGAATAATCAAGAAAGTGACAACTCCTACAGACTGGATTAGCAGCATAGCAGTGAAAAACCTGGATAGAAGAGTGTGCACAACGATCTGAAGGACCTCACTAAAGCTTTGAAGAGATCCTGCCACCCCATGCCAACCATTGAAGATAGTTTGCCGCAACTTGCCAAAGCAATGGTCTTTATCACCGTAGATGCGAAGGATGGATCCTGGCAAGTGATGTGGGATGAAAACAGCAGTTTTTGACTATGTTCTGGCTGCCATTTGGGAAGTACAGATGGTTGAGCTTGCCGTTTGGCATTTCTACTGCTCCAGAAGAATATCAACGCAAACAGCATGAGATAATCAATGATCTTCCAAAAGTGGAAGATATCATGGATGATCTGCTAGTCTATGGATATGGAGATAAGGTGGAAGAAGCCATCGCTGACCATGGTCAGAATCTAATGAGACTTCTAAAGAGAGCTTGCCTGATGAACTTGAAGCTAAGCAAGGAAAACCTTCAACTAAAGATGACTGAAGTCAACCACACAGATCATGTACTGACAGTAAAAGGACTTTGCCCTGCTCCTGATAAGGTGCATGCTGTAGCAGAGATGAAGGAACCAACAGATTTGAAGGTGGTGCAATGATTTGTTGGGTTTGTGAATTATCTAGCAAAGTTCTTGCCCAATTTGTCATCAGAATGTGAACCTCTTCACAAGCGCACTGCAAAGGATGTTCAGTAGGCACATAAGCAGCTTTCACTCCACATCAAACAGCTAGTGACAACAATGCCTGTGCTGAGGTACTATGATGTCAATGATGAAGTCACTCTGCAGTGTGATGCCACTGAAACAGGACTTGGAGCAACCCTCATGCAAGGACATATAGTTGCGTTCTCATCCAAAGCATTAACTCAAACTGAATGACGCTACACATAGATTAAGAGAGTGCCTGGCTATTGCCTCTGTCTGTGAGTATTTTAATCGACATCTGTTTAGTGGAGAGGAATTGATGGTAGAGGCTGACCACAAGCAAAATACTGGATGCTGGAAACCTAAAATAAAAACAGAAAATGTTGGAAAAACTCAGCAAGCCTGGCAGCATCTGTGGAGAGAGAAACAGAGTTAGGAAGAAGAGTTATATGGACATGAAATGTTAACTGTTTTTCTCTCCACAGTTGCTGCCAGGCCTGAGTTTTTCTGAGAAAGATCCACTTCAAAGAACCTTTCTCAAACCGCTTCTATTTGTTCTGAAGCGCCTGCAAAATACGTTATTTTGTTGGCAGAGATATCACTTGGAAGTGCAATACAGCAAGGGAAGCGGATGTACATCACCCTTTTGAAGGAAATTGATGGCTCTAGTGCAGAAAGTGAAATCTTCCGGGTTCAACAAGAAGCAACAGCACAACATGCTGTGGAAGTCATCAATCCAGCAGAGACATGGAATCTGGCAGACAAACGTCGTGCTCACATCACATAAACTACGCAATGAGTTCCAAGTGCTGCAGGAAGCAGTGATGAAAGGATGTCCTGAAACAATCAAGGACACATCTGTTATATGAGAGACTATTGTGCATACTGGGATGAAGTGATTGTCTAAGATGGCATCTTGTACAAAGGAGCTAGAGTCGTCATTCCTAAAGAGATGAGAAAATATATGCTGAAGCACATTCATGCAAGCCATCAAAGAATTGAGTTGTCTGAGGACCACATTAGCCAGTGCAGTGCTTGTAATGGGCATCAAGCTAAGCAAGCTAAAGAGCTGCTCATGGCTTGAGGTAGACCTCTTCACTCCAGAACTGTCTCTCGTCACCAACTACTATTCAGACCAGGGGGAGTTAAACAAGCTAACGTCAATGACTACCAGCGAGATTGTAGAATGCCTGAAAGCACACTTCAGTTGTTATGAAATTCCTGACATTATGATGAGTGTCAATGGCCCTCAGTTCATGAGTCAAGAATTCAGGCACTTCATGAAATTCAGCAATACACATCATCTCCACACTATCCCCAATCAAATGGAAAGGCTGAGGCAGCAGTGAAAATCGCCAAAGGGATCATCAAAAAATTGAATACATCTTGTATAGATGTGGACAAGACAACCTTAGAGTGGAGAAACACAGCCACTGAAGGCATGGACTGTCATCTTGTTCAGCGACTAATATCACACCCAAACTACTCTTCCAATGGCTTAAAAAAAACAACAGAAGCCAGAAGTAGTAACACAAGTGAGTGAGAAAATCAAAGTGAAACGTCAGCCACATTTCACTTTGAAAAAGCTGCCAAATCATTGTCAGAGTTGAGAGTTGGGAGAGCCAGTCAGAGCAAATAATCATCGCATTCAACAAAAGTCACCCCTTTTGGCATCTTGGAACCTTGATCATATACGGTGAAAGTGAAGGCCAGACATATTGTTGCAACTGCAAGTGCATACGTGCAACTGGAGAAGCTGCTCCTTCGCAGCAAACTGGTGAAGAGGAATATTTGATTTTGCCAATTGAACAAGAAATGAAATGACCATCAGTTTGAGACCAACTGCATCCCCAACATATGGAACGGATCAGAGGTGCAACACTTGCTACAATGACATTCCCTGGAGAGGCAACGTCACTGCAGGAGCCAGCAGACAACAAATGAACAACTAACAACAACCCGCAAGTGTACCATTTGAAAACCTAGGTGCTCTAAAGATTGTGTAGAATGTGTGTGTAGAGACAGACTAGATTGAACAGCTCTTTGTCTACGCGTGATGACTTTCTTTATAGACTGTGCATGTGGGTAACATGCAACTGCAACTGATAGTACATGCAATGTGGTTTTTTTTCTTCTGAAAAGGGAGATGTTTGGAGAAATGCCTTTTGTGTACTGCTGCCCCTTATGACTATGACAAGCCACAGTGCACCTGACCTCTGAGGTCATCTTTGGTGAGACAAAGACTTTGGGCAGAAACCATTTTAAACACCACATGGGACATGCCCACCCCCTCCAAACCTTCCACTTTCCATGCTTCTTTCTACTACTCCCTCACTGTTTTGACTGCCCGCATCCCCTCCTTTGAATAAATCACTCCCTCACCCTTGCTCCATGGTCACTCATCTCATCCCAAAATATCTATCCACTCTCCTCGCTACCTGCAAGAGTGGGTGTTGAGGGGTTAGAGGCCCTCAACCCTTAGTGTCCCTCGTTCTTTCACTCTTTTTGAAAGTTAATTGAAGTAAACAAAAATATTCCATCAATACAATTGACTGGATAGCACTGATGCATTCTAGGAAATTAGGTACACTGCACATGCTTAGACTGCACAACTGATCTGAATCAGAGCTCTGGGAAAAACATCAAGTCCAAGTCCAGACTTTTGGAAGAGGTTGAAGCTTTCAAGTAAATAATTTAATCAAGTCATTAAAGGACAATTGAATGGATAAGTTTAACCATGGTACTGCAAAATACGTAATGTTTTTGATTTTTATTCACTTGCTTAAACCTTTATTTTAAAGACAACAATGTCTGAGAAAAAGATGAAAACAAAAAATTAGAATGCATTTGGGAGCTTTGTGAATCCAGTGAGCAGGTTGTAAGATTTAAGATTAAAATAGCAGCAATTGTGTGTTGCACTGTGTGACACTGTGAACATTTAAAAAACCTTTCACTATGCCAACTACAGATAGTTGTGACACACACTAGGAGGTGTTTGAGAATGGTGCAAATTGATTTGTCCTCGCATGTATTTTCTCTGTTCATTGACTTTTTCAGTTAGCCAAGCTGATATTCAGGAACCCAAGGGGGAGTGTATGAAGTATCAGTACATTGTGAAGTGCAGTGAATTATATATAATATATTAATGAATAGTGTATCTTTTTTTTTTTCATTCTGCATAATGTTACTGAGGTTTATTTTGCATGGTAACTGTCTTATTGTTTTTATACCATTTAAGAATTGTAAGACTTTTTCATGGGAGTCTGCTGTACTGTCATTAGATTATTATACTTATTTTTTTATCATTTATAGCTTAATATTGAGAAGATTGATGAATATTGTATGGCTTACTGGTGATTTGTGTTCAGTTACTTGCAGAATAATGTGTTAACAGTAGATTTAAAGAGCTTATTCATGTTCATTATTTACTAAATACATATGTCAGCGCTCAGCAAATAAATGGTAGGCAGGAATCACAAATCTCTTATTTTGAGAGAAGAATATTGCCAATTTTCTGCAGGAAAAACTAAGAACAAATTTCTTTACAGTTCTGCTTCACTCAGTGTGATTGATATCAGGTTGCACAATCTGTATTAATTGTGTAGATGAAAAGTTGCAGTAGATTAATACTGTTTTAACTTTCACAATCTATTTAAGATACCAGGATTTTTAAAAGTTTGGAAAACAAAAATATCCTAATTGATTTATTTTTGGGGACAGAGTTGAGAAGAAAGTATAGAATACACCTCTCCAATTGAGATTGCTTTAAAAACGTATAACTGCTTGAGACATTCATATTTGATGGAATTCTGCTAGTCACCAGTGTTTAAATTTGATCCCCGTAGTTCAGTGCTAAAATTAATTTCTTTCTTTACACAGCTGGCAGGACTGGATCATTCTTTACATTTTGCCAGATTCCTGTCATAAGTGTATAGCACATTAATGAAAAATCAATAGCCTAAAAATTGCCTAATTAAAATAATTTCTTATGTGCCAGTCTGTCCTGTCAGTCTGCATAGATGCAAACCCATCTGTGTACACATTTAGCACAGGGAATGAAGCGTGGATTCTATTTGACACACTGTTTTATAACACATCAGGTTGATCCAAATAGTTTGGCCTGATTGTTTGTGATGGTTGAATCTTGAGTTTTTCAAAGCTTGTTATTATGGTGTGTGGGGGTGGTGGTGTTTGCTTTCAAGATGAACAATTAACAATTTGTGTGTTTGAGAAAAAGGTTACAGATAATATAAAAGAGAATGCTAAGGGCTTTTGAAAGTATGCTGAAAGTAAAATTGTAGAGAGGGATAAAACTGCTCACGGATAAAGGGAACAATTTAATTGTGCTAGCTTATTAGTATGGCAGAAATATTAAATACTGCAGCAGTTTTTACCGATGGTGGAAATAAGAGTGTAGGCTTATTAGAGGAGGTTGAGAACCAAACATTTCTTGAAGATGTGAATAGCTGTCAGAGTGGGTGGAAAGAGGACCCAGAGGCAGTAACCACCACCTGGAAGAGTGGATGTAAGGAGGAGGAGGACACAGTCGGCAGCACGTAGAAGAGCAGGTGAAAAGAGGACCCAGAAGCAGTCAGCAGCACCTGGATCTACCTTTTTCAGCCTCCAGTATTTGGTTTTAACTGTGGTGGAGGGGAAGAAGCTGCTTGGTGAGTAACCGGTGAGTCATTCTACTTATAATAGTTTGTAAAAGTTAAGGTATGGCAGGGCAGCTTGGCCAAGTGGAATGTGGGAAGTTATGGAAGCACCATGTGTCCAAGAGGAAAGAGAGGATTATAAATTTTAACCAGACAATGCACATTTTTGGATACCCCATTACAGAAAGGACATTCTATATGCTTGCTGTCACAGAATCCCAGAATTGTTACAGTACAGAAGAAGGCCATTTGGCTGTCATGTCTATGCCAACTCTCCAGTTCACCTAGTGACATTTCCCTGAATTCTCCCCATTCCTTGCACATTCTACCTTTTCAGATAATAATCAAATTCCCTCTTAAATGCCATGATTGAACCTGCTTTCACCACACACTCAAGCAATGCATTTCAGATCTTAACCACTCACTGCATTACGCAGTTTCTCCTTATGTCTCCATTGCTTCTTTTGCTAATTTACCTTAAAACTGTGCTCTCTTGTTCTCAATTGTTCCACCAGTGGGAACAGTTTCTTCTTATCTACTCTGTTCAGACCCCACATGGTATTGATTGCCTCTATCAAACCTCCTCTCAACCTTCTCTCCTCCAAGGAAAACAATCCCAACTTCTCCAATCTATCTACGTTAACTGAATTTCTTCATTCCTGGAACCAGATTCTCGTGAATCTTTTCTGCAATCTCTCTAATACCTTCAGAACTGAACACAGTAATCCAGTTGAGGCCGAACCAGTGTTTATATCTGTCTTTAGATTCACCAGGGATGAGAAAATATAGCCATAAAGAAAGACTTGAGATATTGGGACTTCTTCCACATGAGCCAAAAGGCCAACAGGATAATTAATAGATGTCCTTAAAAACATGACAGGTGGTGATAGGCTGTTTGAACAAGACTACTTCCTTTGATTAGGGAGTCAGTGAAGATGAAGGTTTGGAGAAATGTTTTACCACTCAACAATTCAACATGGGTTTTTTGCCACAGTAAGTAGTTGGGGCAGAGCCCATTGCACCTTTTTAAGAAAAATATTGATAAACATTTTGAACAGAGGAAGGTACACAGCAATGGGATTCATTTGAGATTTCTCTAAACATAGAGTCAGCACAAACACAAGTTGAATAGTCCCCTTTTGTGGTCTAAACATTTATGGTTCCAAAATTGCATTACAGAGCTCAATCCTAAACAGGGTACAACACCTCTTACTTTGCCAATCTACGTGATTGGTGAAACTCAGTAATGTTTAGTTTGGGGTTGAGAAGAAAGCTACCAATTCAAGTCCACTGTTATGGCACAGCTGATGGTAAATGCTGAGCTGCTCAAATCCCAAAGGGAAAATTGAAACAACTACCTCAACTGTTTTGCAATTTGTATAAATTTTGAGATGCGTGCCTTGAATTCAGTAGTAATAAGACCACCGAGTCTTATAGGCTTCCTACAAAACTAAATTAAATCTTTATTATTAGAAATAATGATTTAAAGTACACACGTAGGTCTACAAATTGTTAACATAACTCCTAAATCCCTTAGTTAATCTAACTCCCAGTTACACTTTCACTAAGGCATATAGATTTTAAAAGACCTAGGCAATGAAACAAAAAATGCTGGAGGAACACAGCAGGTCTGAAAGCATCTGTGGAGAGAAAGACAGAGTTAACATTTTGAGTCCACATGATTCTTCTTCATAGCTCAAGGTACCCTGAACAATCCAATTCAGAGTGGGTTTTCTTAACTTCTGTTCTTTGTAGATAGCAGCTTGAGAGTAGATGCTGAAGGCTTTTCACACTTGTTAATCTTAGAATGCCTTTCCTTGCACACAACCTTCACCGTTATCCATATTTTCCCCTTTGAATGCAAATTCCCATTGTTTCACTATGTCTTTGGACCTCACCTTTCTAATAATAAAAATCCCTCATCATACTAATTTTACCAGTAATCTTTGAGAAAAGTAAACACACTGTTTCTTAACATCTCCTGGCTGAGTGAAACATTTCACCCCTTCCTTTGAAATCAACGTAGACTGGTTTATTTAAAAATGCAACAGTTCCCTTTACACCTATGTTTACCTACTTAACATTTCAAACCTAGCTTATCTTCTGGCACATCGAAGCCTTCAGACCAGCTGCCTTTAATTCAATTAAGTCCCACACACGAACACACAGACACAGCCCCCACTATTACTATACTTTACAATAAATCCCAATAACATTATGACAATTATACCTTCCTGACACCACTTTAGTCACAAGATTCAGGTTCGTAGAATTTTGGATTCTATTGTATTTAATGGATGTGAACCTTGGTCTTTGTCTTGTGATAGCTGTTCATATGGACATGACTGAGATTTCCCTTCTGTACACCCAATTTTGAGCTTTAGGGAAATTTGCAGTTACTGCTACTCTTATCAATTGCAGGGAAACTTGACAGTTGATCCTCGACAAGAAATTTCCAATTCATTTTTTTTACTGCAGTATAAATCTGCCCCTTTGGAGCCAAAAATTTGTGTAGATCTTTTTGAATTTCATCAGTCATGTGTAGAACATGTAAAATCCAGATGCAACATGATTGGGGTCATGTGTATAATTCTGCCTTATTGCTACTTTGCTCTTTTTCCCATCTTTCCTCCCACACCAGTAAAATAAATTATCATTGGTTTTGGCATTCCATCCATAACTGGCTACATATACCTTCGCTAATTCCCTTTATTGACAAAGTTCAGTTCTGCCACCACGGATGTGAGAGTTGGGCAGTTGTACATATGCTTTAGATTTATGTTCTAGCCAAGGACAGAATTATATTTGTCAAAGGGCTTAAATCCAGAATTAGCATTTCATTGGTTCAAGTACATGTCATTGTTCAAGTACGCATCATTGTATTTGGAGACTACAGCAGCATAATATCTTCACTCAAGAAAAAATTTTTGTTGTCTTTTTTGCAATAACTTAGTCAATTTGGCCTGGCCACATAGTATTGCTTTTAGTAACCTAGAGCCAGGTGACAAAGTATTTGCATAGTTAAAGTGAATTGTCTCTTAACTGAAGAAATCATCATTGATATCAATTGTTCGAAGCAAACTGCAGCTAACCACTACCTCTCAAATCAAATCCTTGCTTGCAGATTTCACATTTCTATTAATTATTAAAGATGCACTAATTCTTCTTTCTGTCTTTCACTGACTCACTTCAATTGACAACTATGTGCCCTTATGTGAGAGACACCAGAGAGTGGACTTCCCCTGGACCTCGAAGAGAAATTAGGGGGCCACTCTGTTGAATCAGCAGAAGGCTTGGGGAAACTTGCTTCATCCTCAAATGGTGTTAGCAATGGGGTGGTAGGTCACTGCCTACTGTTTTGGAATGTTACTGCTATGTTTCTACTGGATGGGAAGCTTGAAAATTAACTTTCGTCAGAGGAATTTTGATTAATTGAGACTTCAGGAAGCCTGAGCAATCTCTCCTTGCAATTTTGAGCAGTGATGTACACTTTTTTCAGCTTCAAGCAAATCCTTGGGTTTGAGAAGAAATTGTCACATAGCTGTCCACACCTTTGAAAGGTTTCTGGATTTGCTATGAGAAAGTGCAAAGCGATTATTCAACTTTGTAAAATAATGTTTTAAAATAGATGTGTATAAAAAATAAAATTGACTGAAATGGCAAACTTCAAACTAATATGTAAAGGAGAGTGGAGGGAAGCCTCATTTAAATGTTCTGCTTGAAAGAAGCAGGCACATGCTTCCCCAAGAGCTCAGCTACATGCAGAAGGCCAGCAAAAGGTTTATTGTCTCTTTATAATTTGCTTCTGAATTGTGTATTCTTCTCTTTTTCACACTAGCTATTATAGAGAACTTAGCTGAATTTCGCCCTGAAATGTGCACTGAAGCAGCTCAGCAAGGTCTTCTACAGTGGATGTTGAAGCGAATAAAGGTAATACTTGATTAGAACCAAACTTCCCTTCCTGGTCCCCATGTTAACGGATATTGTTAAGTGATCTCTCTCTTCAGGTGCTGTTCCCCTCTCTTTTAAATCTACCATCATCACCCTCTCCTCAAAAAAAAACCCTTGACCCCACTGTCCTTGCAAACTACTATCCCATCGCCAATTTCCCTTTCCTTTTCAAAATCCTTGAATATGTTGTCACCTCATAAATCTGTTATCCTCTTTCACATAACTTCATGTTTGAATCCCACCAATCAGATTTCCATGGTACCAATACAGCACATTTCAAAGTCAGAAATGACATCTAATGTGACTGTGACAAAAGTAAACTTTCCCTTCTAGTCTCTCTCAACCTGTCTGCATCATTTGACACATGGGACTAACCATCCTCCTCCAACACCGCTCCACAGTCGTCCAGGTGGATGGGATGCTCTCAGCTGATCCTATTCTTACCTATCTAATTATAGCCAGGGAAGCACTTGTAATAGCTTCCTTTCCTGTTCTTGCTTGGTTATATCTCTGGTGCCCCTGAAGGATCTATCCTTGGCCCCCTCTTATTTCCTATTCATAAGCTGCTCTTCAATGACATCATCCGAAAGCACAGTGTTAGTTTTCACATGTACACCGACAACAGCTCACCACCACCTTGCTCGGTTACTCCACTGTCGCTAAAGTGTCAGACTACTTATCCAGCATTCAGTACTGGATGAACAAGAAATTCCTCCAATTAAATATCAGGAAGACGTAAGCCTTTGTTTTTGGTCCCCACTCCTAACTCTGTGCCCTAGCTCAGTCAGACATTAAGCAAAAACAGAATTACCTGGAAAAATTCAGCAGGTCTGGCAGCATCGGCGGAGAAGAAAAGAGTTGACGTTTCGAGTCCTCATGACCCTTGATGCTGCCAGACCTGCTAAGTTTTTCCAGGTAATTCTGTTTTTGTTTTGGGTTTCCAGCATCCGCAGTTTTTTGTTTTTATCTCAGACATTAAGCAAGTCTGTTCAGAATCTTGATGTCACATTTCACCCTGAGATGAGCTTCTGACCTCCTCTTCGTGCCACCACTAAGATTGCCTATTTTCGACTCTCTAACAAAGCTCAACTTCATCCCCTCTCAGCTCATCTGCTGCTGATACGATCATGCTTTTGTTACCTTCTGACTCGATTATTTCAATGCACTGCTGACTGATCTCCCACATCCTTGACGCCATCCAAAACTCTGCTCCCATGCCTTAACTTGCACCAAGTCCCCTTCCTCTATCACCCCCGTGCTTGCTAACTTGGAAGGGTCATTCATTTGTGGATTCTTTTCCCAGAGAGCAGTTGAATGCATTCAAGGCTGAGTTAAATTTTTGATCAACAAGGGAACCAATAGTGATCGGGGGGCAGACAGGCAAATGGAGTTGAGGCCACAGTCAGATCAGCCATGATCCTATCGAATGGCAGAGCAGGCTTGAGGGTGGGTGTTCCTAATTCTTATTGTCTTGTGTTATAAAATGATCCTTATAAAATTGCTTTTTACTCTCCAATTTAAAAAGCCCAATTGAAAAATACCTTTAGTCCACACTAGCCTTGGTGGATATGGCAGGTATGAAATATAATTGTGACGAAGAACATGCTGAATAAAGCATAGGTAAGCTTATCATTGTTCTAAAGTTCAACCAAGACTTTGCACTGTGCAGGATAATAAAATAAAGAAATTAGTCGTTCAGTTACAATCATAGCCAAAGGAATTTGGTACAATTGTGCTGGGTATTTGCACAAATATATCACAACATGTAATTTTCAGGCTGTTTAGAATTTTATTTTCTCTTTTGCTCCAGAATAAAGTTGCGACAGAAAGAAATTGCAACTTTATCTCAACTACAGTTAGCTTGCAGATAAATTATAGCTTTGTGCGCTGGATTTAATTGCATTAGTATCAGTAGAAGTTCCATGTTGATGTCCACATTACACCCTTCTTGCAAAATTTAACAGTTTATTCTCCTAATTGTGCTGCTTCTAGTTTGTTTTATTTTAAACTGCAGAATGGAAGTTGTTTTGATGTTGAGCTTTATTTGTTTCCTTGTTCTTTGGTTTGTAAGGTTATTTAATATGGGTCAACAGTTTTAATGCAGATTTGAATCAAATGCATTGGTGCTTTTGAATGATACATTTTGGGTTCTTTTCTCTAGTCATACCAATGAACATTTCCTTGGAGGGAGGGAGAGCAATTCTGAAAGCATGTCAACTTGTGCCATAGTTCCAAAGACAGGAGTTGGTCCTGTACCTATCAGGAAATGATAGATAACTCATAACTTAAACTAGGCAAAAGAAGTTAGAAATTATCATTACACTGTTATAGCCAGTATAAAAGCACCTTGAGTCATTAAATAAATTGGTAAGTTATAGCTATTTTTATGGCCATCTATTTAAACATTAGGAGAGAAAAGGATTTGGGTGGAACGTCTTATCTAGTAGGCACTACCTTCTAAAAGTAATTCTTTTTCAGACGACAGAAATCCCTGTAATCTCTGTAGCCTGATTCTACAAATACTTAAAATGAGCAAACCCTTTGAAGTGGCCATTTCTTATTCAGTCTTATCTGGTATAAAATAAATATTTACATTGTCTACTAATGTAAATTCTATTTTTCTTACGGATGGACGTTTTCTGTTATGTTTTGATAAATCCCTACAGATATATCCTAAAGCTATTCCCAACCCCACATTGTACAGATTTCTGCTAAAGGATAATAATATGATTTAATATGGATTCCTATTTCTGTTGAAACAAAAATTGACACAAGTTGATCTGTAGGTGGTATGAAACATATCCCAAGGAGCAGTGAATATTGTCAGGTTCTTATTACTATTACACAAGCTAAATACGGCATAAGCTGCTGAGCTCTTGGATTTCCAACTGCTCTCCAACTAGAACTGATCCCAACTAGAACTGCGATGTTCTTAATTTCATGCAATTTGATTTGGAGCTTGTTGCTGCACTGATTCTAGAACATTAGCCTGAAGAAATGTTTGGGTATTTGATGCTTTCCAAAAAAAAAACAACTATCGCCCTCCAATTATTTGGGTTGAAATTGGCATCTGACAACCAAAATGTCTATATACATAATAAAGAACAAGCCATTTCTAATGGTAGATTTCTCAGTTAAATATAATAAATCTTGCAGTGTGCTGATATTATAATCAGTTGGATTCTATTTCAAAACAGGCCAAGATACCTTTTGACGCCAACAAGCTTTACTGTAGTGAAATTCTTGCCATTTTGCTCCAGAATAATGATGGTAAGTTTATTTTTGGGAATTGAAATGTGAAAATAGTGTAAATGAACAGATGGTAAATAATTTCCTCATCTGAACCCCATAATGGTTCTGTCCATCTGGTAGCGTTATCTGTACATCTGTTCACCTATTTGCCATTCTGCTGTCAGTTCTTCTCAAACACAAGCTTTCATTTAATGCTACTTGATAAGTTGGGACATCATCTAGCTTTAGGTTACTTTTAAATAATGTGTATTGTAGGAGCCCTAGTGTCAATTCAGACTGACTTTTTTTTATGGATCTGTGCTTCGAGATATCCATCAGAACCAACGAGGAGTATTGTTAAAAGGCGATTTCTTCTGCTTGATGGCAGACTGATATTGTTCTGTTTCTCATTGTTTTATGCCTTAATAATTATGGAGCTGTCTTGCTGATAACAAAGTTTCAAATTGTCACTACCTTTCGGCCCCTCAGATAAAAACTAGTCAGCTGTGCATCCTTAAATAGGGCAGCTAGGTCATCGTATAGTGCTGCCAAACGCTGATGCTACTTCCAGATATATCTAGCGACCTACCATCATCTAAGGACCACCATGTGCAGGTTCATGACTATGACTTCCAGTGTGACTGTACTTGTCACTTTCCTCCCTTCCCAATGCCATAGGACTTGTCTGCTTTTGCATGATCCCAGAGGTAAGGAGGATCCAAGACATCTCAGTAGGTTGGTAGCTGCATTGGATGGCCGGTACAGGATGTTCTCTGCTTTTGTCTTTTGCCGCACTGCGCACTGCATTACCGTTGTGCTATATCTGTTGACAGCACCACAAAAAAGGTCTCATCTTTGATGCCACAGTGAACTTTGTTTTGCCCTTCCAACACTTTTCCCTCCATCATGAGATAGAGGTTTAACAGGTTTCACCATGCGAAGGAGTGGATAGGTCTTAAAATGAGAGGCAGTGGATACAGAAAGGACTTGGATCTGAGATCAGCCTCCTTTTCACTAATGACGCATTAGCTAGGACCCAACAGGTAAGCAAGACGAGAGTTCTCTCACAGTCTTGAACCCTGCCATCACCCTTCAGTGAAATCATAAAAACAGAATAGGATATTGCGAGCAGCAATCAATTCATGACCACTGTTCCACACAACAGATTGAAAGTAGAAGTAAACAATACCCATCATGAAGAACAAGCCACCTTCCAGGGTGGCAGATCATGTTGCAAGCAGATCCTTACAGTCAGGAACATCATAGGGCAGAGCCTAAAGTATCAGAAACCACATCGACTTCATTGATTTCAAAATGGTTTTTGATAGTGTCCTTTGGCAGTTGCTCTGGTACATAACAAGACAGTGCAGCATCCCAGAATGGTATATTAACATCTTCAAAGCCTTACGCCATGACTCCAACTGCTGCATGAACACTAGCTGGGCATCATGGACTTCTTCAACATCATCATCACAGGGGTATGGCTAGGCTGCATACACTCCCCATTCCTTTTCTTCTTGGTTGTTGTTCTCACTATGAGGAAGGTAGTGGTGGGTGGAGAATTTGGTGGTGTTGCCACAGGATGTCAGTTGACAGACCTGGATTTTGCAGATGATATCGCTTTGCTGGCCAAAGTGTTACACAAGCTCCAAGACATGACCACCAACCTTGAGAGTAGCAGCACATAGGTTGACCTACGCATCAGCTGCGAGAAAACAAAGACAATGATGACTGGATGGCAACAAGGCCCTTCCATCACCGTTGGGCAACAGAACATCAAGGACCGACTATTTCCCCTGCCTAGGGAGCAACATCTCCAGGGAAGGCTATGTAGAGATCAATGTCCACACATGACAGACAGATAACTGAGGCAAGCAGGACATGTATTTTACCTCCTGGACATACTTCCAAGCGGCAGTAGAATGGGCACCACCAGATGAAGAAAACCAGGCAAAAGAAGACTTGGCATTTAAGGAGGACCTTCAAGAGCAGGACATCACCTGGGCTGGAGCAAAAGGAATTGTGATGGACTGGGGTCAATGGTGGAATCTTGCTGCCCATTGTCCCAATTGTGATGGAGGAACTAAATCCAAGACTTCTACACAAATTGTTGATCCTAGGTTAATGCCAAAGCAAATATTAAGACTAATATTAAGCCTAATTTTGTAATATGATATTTAGAATTGTATGGATATTCTGAACTTATGCATTTCTTATTTAAACTGATTTTCAGTTGGATTCGCCCCACCCTAAATGGATTGATATCGGTATAATAATCTGATGTCAGTATACATTAAGCTAGTCCTTTACAAATTCAAATTCTTGGTTGTGTAATATTTTTTCCCAGTTGCAGTAACTGACACATAACTGACCTATAATTTTTCATATGGTTGGTTAATATTTTACCTGAAAAGAAGAGGAATTATTTACTAAATTACTAACTTTGAAGTGATTTATCCATCATTTGCTACAGTTGCTTAGATAGCATTGTCTCTGTTGGGCAACGTTTCTGTCTGTTGGATGATTGGATATTGGGTTAGATATATTATATTAGAAGCTTCTTAAAAACTATTTGTTAAGAATTGAACATTTAAATTGGGGGAAAATTGGTGAAATGCTCTGAGGCAGATTTGTTTCAGCCTATATTTGATCTTTGGGCTCTTTATTATCAACTAATCAATGTCATTCAATGCTATTAGACTTCAGAGAGGAATAGCCTCAGTTATGGAAATTGGGATCAAGAAAAAAGATACTGGACCACATTTTTAATTTAGAAACTACTCATTTTCCAGCCACACTTTATGTTAAAGCTTCTGTCAGATCAGTGACCCTCTTGAGGCAGAAGCATCAGAATTGGCCCATCCACCGGTTCTCCCTTCTTTCATACGAACATACAAACTAGGAACAGGAGTAGCCCATTCAGCCTTTCAAGCCTGATCTGCCAGTCAATAAGATTATGACTGATCTGATTGTCACCTCCAGCTTCCTCCCAATAACCTTTCACCCCCTTGTTAATGAAGAATCTATCTAGCTCTGCCTTAAAATTATTCAATGACCCTGCTTCCACTGCCTTTTGAGGCAGAATGTTCCAAAGACTTATGACGCTCTGAAAGAAAAAAATTCCTTCTCATCTCCATCTTAAATGAGCGACCCTTATTTTTAGACAGTGACCTCTAGTTCTAGGTTCTCCCACAAGAGGAAACATTCTCTCCACATCCACTCTGTCAAGATCCCTCAGGATCTTAAAGATTTTAATCAAGTCACCTCATACTCTTCTAAACTCCAGTGGATACAAGCCTAACCTGTCCAACCATTCCTCCTAAGACAACCCACCTATTCCTGGTGTTAGTCTAGTAGATCTTCTCTGAACTGCAAACACATTTACATCTTTCCTCAAATAAGGAGACAAGTACTGTGCACAGTACTCCAGATGTGGTCATACCAGTGCTCTGTATAACTGAAGCATAACCTCCCTACCTTTGAATTGAATTCCCCTCACAATAAATGATAACATTGTTGGCTTTCCTAATTACTTGCTATACCTGCATACTAACTTTTTGTGATTCATGCACTGGGACATCCTCATATCTTTGAATCTCATAGCTCTGCAATCTCTCATCATTTAGATAATATGCTTTTTTCTTCTTGCTAAAATGGACAGTTTCTCATTTGCTCACATTATACTTCATTTGCCAGGTCTTTGCCCACTCACTTAACCTATCCATGTCACTTTGTAGCTTCCTTACATCCTCCTCACAACTTACTTTCCTACCTATCTCTGTGTTGTCAGCAAATTTAGCAACCATACCATCTGTCCCTTCATCAAAGTCATTTATATAAATTGTAAAAAGTTGAGGCCCCAGCACTGATCCCTGTGACACACCACTCATTACATCCTGCCAACCAGAAAAAGACCCATTTATGGCTACCCTCTGTTTCTTGTAAGCTATCCAATCTTCTGTTCATGCCAATATATTACCCCCTACACCATGAGCTTTTATTTTCCACATAACCTTTGATGTGGCACCTTATCAATTGCCTGCTGGAAATCCAAACACAGTCCATCCACCGGTTCCCCTTTATCCACAGCACATGTGACTCCTTCAAAGAACTCCAATCAATTGGTTAAACATGATTTCCCTTTCACAAAACCATGTTGACCCTACCTTAAACTTTTCTAAGTGCCCCGTTATAACATCTTTAATAATAGCTTCAAACATTTTCCCTTTGACAGATGTTAAACTAATTGGCCTGTAATTCCTGCTTTCTGTCTCCCTCCCTTTTTGAGTAAAGGAGTTACATTTGCTATTTTCCAATCTAATGGAACCTTTCTGGAATCTAGGGAGTTTTGAAAAGTTAAAACCAATGCATCAGCAATCTCATTAGCCACTTCTTTCAAGACAATCGGATGAAGTCCATCAGGACCTGGGAATTTGTCAGTCTGCAGCTCCAACAATTTGCTCAATACCACTTCACTGGTGATTGTAATTTTCCTGAGCTCCCTCCTTCCGCTTCCTGATTTCTGCGATGTTACCCCTATCCTCTATAGTGCAAGCGAATGCAAAATACCTGTTCAATTCACCTGCCACCTCCTTATTTTCCATTATTAATTCCCCAGACTCACTTTCTACAGGATCAATGCTTACTTTGTTAAATTTTTTTAAGTATCAAAAAAAACTCTTACTATCCATCTCTCTACTCCTTTGGTAACTTAACTGAGCGAATTCAACAGTGTTGTACAATAAAATCCCACTTGATTTTTCACAATATTATATCGCCAATAAGTAAATGACGTTTTGATGACATTTTGGAGTATTAGAGAAGCAAGTATGATTGTCTAAATGTTTTTTTGGCATGTTGCTTGTCAGGTAATTGAACTAAACAAAATGATAAGTTACATTTAACCATTGAATGGTCTAGCTTACTGTAACAGGGAATTTAGTTTCCTTGATAAATGAGACCAGAGACCATTGGCTGACTTCTTTAATCAAGCCACCTTTACTCATTTCCTTTCTATAGTATAGAGAGGAGGTTATAGAACATTATGGTGCAGAAGGAGGCCATTCAACCTGTTGTGGCTAGCTCATTGAAAGAGCTATTCAATTAGTTATCTATTGTTATTTAGTCATGATTAAGCAATACATGTTTTAACTTTGAGAGACTGTTTCAGCTTTGAGAGAGAAAGCAAGTGCATTTCTTTAAATTTCAGCAAGTTGCTTGGATAGTGGAACTTGAACCTGGAATATTGTCTGTTGTATTATTTATTGCCACTCTGTGGTGCCTTAACAAACCTTTCCTTGATGAATAAAATAAATTATGAAGGCTGAGTTGCTCAAATCCCAGAAGGAAACTTGAAATAACTGTCATAACCCATTTTTGCAATTTGCATGTTTCGAGATGCAGGCTTTGAATTCAGTAGTAATAAGACCACTGAGTCTCAAGATGTTTTTATAAAACTAAACATTTATTAATACAAAGATTGTAAACACATATATATGTCTATAAAATTACTACTTTAATAACTACAAAACCCTCTAATTAATCTCTCAGTTACACCCCTGGTTAAGGCAACAGTAAAACTCACAGGTGTAACAGACCTCTGGCAAAGCACACCCTGGCCAGTCGCTTTCAGCTCTGGGCCTTTGCAGACAGACTTGAGGCTTAAAGGCTAGAGGCTTCTCACACTTGTTGGATCTTAAAATGCTTCTATTTTACACACAATCTCCTTTCTTCTTTATATATATCTTCCTCTTTGAATATAAATTTTCCATTGTATCACTAGGCTTTTAACTTCTCCTCTTCTAACAATAACATTCTTTCATCCCACCAATTTTATTAGTAAGCTGAAAACAGAACATTGCTTGGCATCTTCTTGCTAGTTGTAAGGTTTCACATGCAGTCTTGAACAGCTCCTTTTAACAAATGCAAATTTACACTTTACCTTCTACCCTCCTTACGTTTATCAAAACTACTATACATCAAAGCACCCAGACTATCTGGCTTTAATCCAGTTAAGACACACATAGACACACCCCACTAGAACCCTATTTTAAAATAATTTTCAATAACATTATTATCTTCTTGACAAAGCCTTCTCCCATAAAATTATGAAGGCAGAAAGTAAACACAAAAGAATTGTCATCACTTAATTGGGGCTTGTTTAGTATTTCTGTGAAAACTTGAGGACTGCCTTGGGTTTAATGTCTATTGTACTCATTATTGAATATCTTGCCCAGCAGGCACCTTGATTATTTAAAAAAAAACTTCTATTTACAAGCAATTCTAATATTTAGATAATATTTAAATATTGTGGCTAAGTATTATTCTGGCGGAGTGTTTGCAACCTTCTTGATGCATTGACTCTCTTGTTGGTTTTATAAAATATTGTGCAGTATTGATTATGCACAGTGTATCCATGTTTGACACTGTAATATCTGACAAGTGGTTCCACTGTTTTCAGTCAATAGGGAATTACTTGGTGACCAGGAAGGGATCGATGTGTTGCTGCAGCAGCTGTCAGTGAGTATCTGTTATTGCTTCTAGCTCCTGACTAGATTGGTATTCTTAACTCATTGTAATGCTACAGTGCTCTTCTCCCCTTTATCAATCAGACGTAAATTATACCTAAATTCTCAGTAATTCAAACTGCATTTTTCATATAGAAGTGAACGCTAGAATACATTTTTTTAATAAGACATGGATGAATTATAAAACCAATAAAGGAAAAGCCTGTATATAATGCTGCTTCATATCACTTACGATGTCCCAAAGTGCTGCACATCTAATAAATAACTTTTTTTTTAATGAGGTCACTCGTTATGTAGGCACATTTGGGAGCCATTTTGCGCACATCTGATTTCCACAAACAGCATTCAGAAGAATGACCAGTGATGGTGGTATTGGTTGAGGGAGGATGCTTGTAGAACTTCTAATCATGTAATAGGATTTTATGTTTGCCAGAACCACATTTTCAGTAATATATTACTTCTGCAGTACTGCAGTGAGCAGGCTGCCTAGCTTATGTGCCTAAGTAGTAAATTGAGCTTGCACCCACAGCTTTCTGTCTCAGAGGTGGGTGTGCTGTCAACTAAGCCAAGCTGACTTGTATTTTTATATAATAAATGTACCACAAGTAGGCTGCAATTGATTTTATATCAGGCTTGAAATGTATTAAGACTTACTTTTAAGGGACAAAACAACTTGTGGTGAACATTCCACATTCTAAAGTTTTGATGCTTCAGCAACCATTAATTCCAGCTACAAGAAAGCATTGTCTGATCTACCTGACATAGGCTTAATCAAAGCTGCAATCCTGAAAAATATGGCATTAATGTTAACTGAATTTTACATTATTTCACAGATCCATTTCAGACATTTGTTCCCCTTATTAACAAGTTGTTAAATTGCAAATGATTGTAGCTGAGCACTTCAGGAATGGCACAAAAATGAAACTTCCAAGTGTTTTGCTTCCCAATATTAGAAGTGAAAGTTTAAAGTTTCTTTTGACTATTAAATCAAAAGTTCTAGACTGGCAAAAGGGATCACTGCCTTGCCCAGATGGTCTGTTAACTGTTTTTTGAAATAAACAGTTGTGTGCTATATGATCTGTAGCATGACAAATAGGTGAGAGTAAAGAATATTTAGTAAAACAATGAAATACAGGCTGGATATACCATTAAAAGAGAATAATGTTCTATGTCATGCTGCAGAATCCCACCCCAGCAAAGGTGCTAGGCCTAACCATCATCAGTTGCTTCATCCTTCCCTCCATCATAAGGTCAGAGGTCGGGATGTTCGTTGATGATGGCAGTGTTAGTTTCATTTGCAACTCCTCATATCATAAAGTAGTCCATATCTGCATGCAGCAAGACCTGGACAGCATTCAGACTTGAACTTATGATTTGTAACCACCATTTGCACCAGGCAATGGCCATCTCCAACAAGAAAGAATCTAACCACCCCACTTAACATTCAGTGGCACTATCGTGAATCCCCATCCACACCTTGAGAGAGAGTGGGGGGGGGTTGCAGTGGCATATGGTTACCATTGATCAGAAACTTGACCAGCTATACAAACATTGACTACACAAGCAGCTCAGAGGCTCAAAATTCTGACATATAACAGCTGCGATAAGTTACAGCCCAATAGAGTGCACAACATATTACAGCATTAAAGGTCCTGAAGTTGTTTCTGCTCAAATGTGGGATTTACATTTTTTGGTAGCATCCTTTTTAGTTGCTCTTTCTCATATTTGTCTGAAATTCCAAATCAAAATTGATTTTGAACAAAAATTTGAGTTTGACATTACACTTGCTATGTTACCTCAAATGATACAATGGTCATTGGTTCTGTTTGTGTGCTAATAGTCTGCTGTTAAACACAGATAAGAATAAAAGTCTGTGGCTCAATTTTTAAGTATTGAATGCCGGCGACACTTTTCAAAAAGGAATCTGTTATCTGTCATAAAACACACTCAGGAATGATTTCTGTGAATTTCTCATTCTGAATACCAGGAAGTTTGAACTAGCCTTTATTCAATGATTTATAATGTGCTACAAATTCTAATTTTGCCGGGACATCAGGAGAACCACCCAAGATCAATGCAGGCATATATAGAATGGACATTTATTAAGCTCTTTGTTCTTGCTGCATTGTCCTCTGGAGAATTGTGTGCATTTCAAAATAAAAAATGCAAGTTTTATCATTTGTTTGGAAGGAATGAAATAAGCCAACAAAATTTATTTAGTAGTATGAAGATATTATTTAATTGAACAGAAACTTTTTAAATGTTGACAATGAAGTATTAAACAGATTTCCATACAGTTAGCCTTGCTTTTACTAATGTGGGTGCAATAGCAAACTGCTGAACAATTATTCGCCTTAACAATTTTCAAACACAGAATTCTGGCAGTGATGGTTAAATTGGATCAGTTGCTAAAAAAGAAAACTATCCAGTCTAACTTCATTAATGGTTTGTTTGCAATCTTGTAAAATCTCTGTCATTAATGATAGTGTTACAACCTTTAAATCTTTTGTTACACATGATTTGTACAAAACTGTACTGGAGGAAAGTATAGAATAGGGTCCCCCATGGGCCAGAGTTAGGACCTCTGTTTTTCTTGACTTATATTAATGACCTAGGCTTGGATATACAGGACACACTTTCAGGACAAAAACTTGAAAGTATTATGAACTATGAGGAGAATAGTATAGAACTTAAAAAGGAAATAGGTTGGAACGTACAAACTAAGAGCAGGAGTAGGCCACTCAACCCTTCAAGCCTGCTCCACCAATCAATAAAATCATGGCTGATCTGATTGTAATCTTCCACCTACCCTGATAACCTTTCACCTGCTAGTTAATCAAGAATCAATCTAGCTCTGCTTTAAAAACATTCAAAGACCCTGCTTCCACTGCCTTTTGAGGGACAGTTCCAAAGGCACTCAACCCTGAGAGAGAAAATTTCTCCTCATCTCTGTCTTAAATGAGTGACCTCTTATTTTTAAACTGTGGCCCCTAGTTACTGGTATCCAAGTAAACCTCCTCTGAACTGCTAATGCATTTACATCTTTCCTCAAATAAGGAAACCAATATTGTATACAGACGTGGTCTCACCAGTGTCCTATACAACTGAAGCATAACCTCCCTACTTTTGTATTCAATCCCCTTGCAAAAAATGATAACATTCTGTTAGCTTTCCTAATTACTTGCTGTATCTGCATACTAGCCTCTTGTGATTCATGCACTAGGACACCCAGATCTCTCTGCATCACAGAGCTCTGAAATCTCTCTTCATTTAGATAATATGCTTTTTTTATTCTTCCTGCCAGAATGGACAGTTTCGCATTTGCTCACATTATACTCTGTTTGCCAGGTCTTTGCCCACTCACTTAGCTTACCAAGTCACTCCTTACATCCTCCACACAACTTACTGTCCTATCTATCATTGTATCATCAGCAAACTTAGCAACCATACCATCTGTCCCTTCATCCAAGTCATTTATATAAATTGTAAAAAGCTGA
The DNA here is from genome assembly GCF_017639515.1 of Carcharodon carcharias. Classification (NCBI taxonomy): domain Eukaryota; kingdom Metazoa; phylum Chordata; class Chondrichthyes; order Lamniformes; family Lamnidae; genus Carcharodon; species Carcharodon carcharias. Next base: position 61,182,624 of record NC_054480.1, on the reverse strand, counting down.
GGCCCCAGCACTGATCCCTGTGGCACACCACTTGTTACATCCTGCCAACCAGAAAAAAACTCCACTTATGGCTACCCGCTGTTTCCTATTGGCCAACCAAGCTTCTGTCCGTGCCAATATATTACCCCCTACACCATGAGCTTTTATTTTCCGCAATAACCTTCGATGTGGCACCTTATCAAATGCCTTCTGGAAATCCAAATACAGTCCATCCACCGGTTCCCCTTTATCCACAGCACATGTGACTCCTTCAAAGAACTCCCATAAATTGGTTAAACATGATTTCCTTTTAACAAACCATGCTGACTCTGCCTAATTGTCTTAAACTTTAAGTGCCCTGCTATAACATTTTTAATAATAGCTTCTAACATTTTCCCTTTGACAGATGTTAAGCTAATTGGCTTGTAGTTTTCTAAGGAATAGGTGAACAAGTGGCAGATGAAATTTAATGCAGAAAAGTGTGAAGTGATTCATTTTGGTGGAAAGAATGAGGGGTAGCATTAGAAAATAATGGTTACAATTCTAAAGGGGATGCAGGAACAGAGGGACCTAGAGGTATATGTTCACAAATTGTTGAAGGTGGCTGGGCAGGTTGGGAAAGCAGTTGATAAAATGGGATCCTGGGTTTGAGGCAGTGCGTTCAAAAGTAAGAATGTTATGATGAGCTAATACAAAGAGCTGGTTCAGCTTCACTGGAATATTGTGTCTGCTCTGGGGACCACACTTTAGGAAGGATGTGAAGGCTTCAGAGAGGGTGCAGAAAAGGTTCATGAGAAAGGTTCCAAGGATGAGGAGCTTCAGCTATGTGGACAGATTGGAGAAACTGAGGCTATTACCCTTGAAGAGTAGATCACAGAAGACTGTCCAACCTTTTATTCACCCTTACATGCATATTACCTGGAACCAATATTTGTTGTGAGAGATCCTAATCTATCCAAGATGATACTATCTTTTAATATTCATAATACTATTCAATACTGAGCACCCCTCAGCTGGAACAAAAGCATCATCCACAGGAGTATAGACTGATGTGAAATAGTCATTTAGCAGCTCTGCCATAAGCTGAGTGCCATATACTACCTTTTAGTTGCCTATATGCCATATGGCCTCTGACATAGCTTAACAAAAGCTATCGCTATTATTGATACAATTGTGCATCGTATTTTCCAAAGAACCTTGGCCAATTTTATGGCTATTTTTGTCTTACTTAATTGCTTGTGGTACATTTCTCTGCTCTCCTCTGAGTTAATTACCTTAAATGAATAGAATGCTCAACCTTGTTTCTAAATTCTTCATCAGCCATAATGATTTTGTCATACCATGGGCTCCACTTTTAGTCATTGAGATATACACAGCTTCATTCTGTTTTGAGAATTCAGGGTTTAAGTTGGCATTACGCAAAGGTAATTGCTACCCCCGCAGCTGCCACCACTCTCCTGGAGCTATTCTGGCTGCTGACAAAGAAACCAATGAAGTCCTGCATCCAGTCTACCATGACTGAGGTTGTTACTTGCTCTGCTATAGTTACAGCTTCAAGAATGTATGGGATGGCAATTGTCTTCCAGCAAACTTGGTGGGTGGTGTTTGCACTGTTGAACAGGGGCTTGACTGTTGAGGGACGCAAGCTGCCAGTTGACTCTAGAGGCAACTGGACAATGAGTAACTTTATCTAACGTGCTGCCATTTCTGGGTGATGATCTTTTCCTGCTGCTCAAGGCTCTTTATGTAGTTGGCATAGAAGGAGGACACACAGTGGTGGTATCATGAGGGAACCCCTAAGCATCTCTGTTCCATCACTTGATCTATAATTGTACCATCTAGTTCATATTTCTCTTCATTCTTCCTGCCATATTGATTAATATACACTCTTCTGCATTAAATTTCATCCAGTCTGTCTATTTCACCAGTCTGTCATCGTGAAATATATTTCATTGTTTAGTACATTAAGTTTTGTATAGTTATGATCCCTGTAGGGACTGAACTTTTTACAAAGGCCTTTGACTGACTAAAAGAATCACACAGCAATATTTCAAGTTTTAAGACTTTTACTAAAACAAACTAAATGCAAATTATCTAAACACTATTCATCAGGCAACTTCCCTATATGCTTTATCTAGGTCAATCGTATATATCAAATACCAACTTCCGGGGAACAAAACTATATATTTCCCTCAAGTCTGAAAAATAATTGTTAACCACTTCTCTGCTTTTTGACCCATGGCCAATTTTGTACCCTTTCAGTCACTGTCCATTTAATCCCATAGGCTTTAATTTTGTCTACAAGTCTATTATGTGATACTTGATCAAAAGCCATTTAAAACTCTATATACACAGCATCAATTATACGACCCACATCGATCATCTTATTTACTTCACTTAATAACTCAAAAAATCCACCGGGAATTTAAGATCTACTACATGTCTAAAGTTGTGAATCTCATGATTAAAAGATTCCATGTCTGCACATATAGAAAATATGAGCTATAGTGCCAAATATCAACATCCTCCCTTAAGATTTATAAACGTTTAGCATAATTTCCTTGTTTTTGTGCTCTATACCACTAATTTAAAATGAATCTCAGATGCATTTTTAGCAACCTGTCAACTTGTCTTAAAATAAAAGCAAAATACTATAGGTGCTGGAAATGTGAAATAAAAATACAAAATGCTGGAAAAGCACAGCAGACCTGGCAGTATCTGTGGAGAGAGAAACAGAGTTAACGTTTTGAGTCCGTATGGCTCTGAAGAAGAGTCATACAGACTGGAAACATTAACTCTGTTTCTCTCTTCAAAGATGCTGCCAGACCTGCTGAGCTTTTCCTGCATTTTCTGTTTTTATTTCAACTTGCCTTACCAGCTTCTAGATTTAAGTGTGAACATGTTTCATATTTTACCCTAGAGATGCATGCATCTGGAGTTGACCATGGTATTTGCAATTATTTAAGTATCCTCTGTATAGTGGCAAAAAAAGTCAAAAACATAAACAGAAAACTATGAGAATGAAACCACTGCAGAATAAAACTGTGAGCAGCTTATGTGAAGTCTTGGGAGCAAGTCACCTAATCTTGTGTTTGGAAATGGTTTAGAGACAGCTGTCAGCTATATAGTTAGTTTAAATTATAATGCAAAATCCATTCAATCCCAATTTTATTTTTGTGTTGTTTGGCTGGAAAGCCTCCAGTGTGACCTTGGTTTTCATTTTATTGGAGCAGCAATTGGTTTTTCATTGATTAATTGTAAGCAGATGCTCTTCGCTAATTTTGAAAATGATTTACTTATGCTGCGTAATGATTGGTGTTTGTGTAGAGTCTTCTTCAGGATGAGGTTTCTCTTGCTATTTTGGGCAGCAGCCCACAAGTGTTACTTATTAATTAGAAGGGTTTGCCTGATAATAAGACTGAAATGATGCAGTGCTGATTCTGGTTATCCTGGAACAGTGCATTCTAGTTTAATTTGCATCCAGTTCAGTCTGCAAACATGAATGTGATGAAGCACTCTGCAAGATAAGCCAAAAATTATTCTTTAGGGGAGAATTAAACATGAATTGCAGATAATGGGAAGATGGGGATTTGTCCTGGCACTGAGATGCAAGCTGTAACTAGAGCAGAGTTGTATGAAAATCATGTCTCTTGCACAAGCTTTTTATGCTCCTAAGTATAAAAATATAACCATAGTACATTATTGAAATGGCAACTGTAAAATTGGGTGTGACAAGTACTCTGGATTCTGTGGTACCTTAATTTTACCTGCCAGAGGAGCCTGTTGTTTAACAAATTTTTGAAAATATCAGGGCTTTAAAAAAAAATGTAGTGCTGTAATTGGTGCAACAGATCATGGTTGTCTGGGCAAAAACTGAGCATTTTTTTTTTTCAATTTATATTAGCTATCTACAAATTACCACAATGAACGATTGATACTGCTATCCAATGTGAAGATCAGTGTGCATCAGTAACCAATTATTCTGGCTGCTTTGATGAGCACTGGCTTCTACAGCCAACATTTAAAGGAAGCAAGGCTGCAATCTTACCTTGAGTTCATTCAGCTGCCATTAAGCACTCGAGCTTCATTTGATGTATTTTATGTTGGTGTCAAAACATTGAATTTCTGACTTTAAAGCACTCCAAACTTTTCATTATTCTGTACTATTTGCACAATCTGCACACTGAACAAACTCTAATGACTAAAAACAAAAAAATCGCGGATGCTGGAAATCCAAAACAAAAACAGAATTACCTGGAAAAACTCAGCAGGTATGGTAGCATCGGCGGAGAAGAAAAGAGTTGACATTTCGAGTCCTCATGACCCTTCAACTGAACTGGGTGAATCCAAGGAGAGAGGTGAAATATAAGCTGTTTTAAGGTGGGGGGGGGGGGGGGGGGGGGGTGTGTGTGTGTGCAGCGGGGTGTTGGGTGGGGGGAGAGGAGTGGAGGGGGGTGGTGTGATTGTAGGGACAAGCAAGCAGTGATAGGACCAGATAATCAAAAGATGTCACAGACAAAAGAACTAAAGAACACAGAGGTGTTGAAGTTGGTGATATTATCTAAACGAATGTGCTAATTAAGAATGGATGGTAGGGCACTCAAGGTATAGCTCTAGTGGGGGTGGGGGGCATAAAAGATTTAAAAATAATGGAAATAGGTGGGGAAAAAAAATCTATATAAATTATTGGAAAAAACAAAAGGAAGGGGGAAGAAACAGAAAGGGGGTGGGGATGGAGGAGGGAGTTCAAGATTTAAAGTTGTTGAATTCAATATTCACGGCTATAAAGTGCCCAGTCGGAAGATGAGGTGCTGTTCCTCCAGTATGCGTTGGGCTTCACTGGAACAATGCAGCAAGCCAAGGACAGACATGTGGGCAGTAGAGCAGGGTGGAGTGTTAAAATGGCAAGCGACAGGGAGGTTTGGGTTATTCTTGTGGACAGACCGCAGGTGTTCTGCAAAGCGGTCGCCCAGTTTACGTTTGGTCTCTCCAATGTAGAGGAGACCGCATTGGGAGCAACGAATGCAGTAGACTAAGTTGGGGGAAATGCAATTGAAATGCTGTTTCACTTGAAAGGAGTGTTTGGGCCCTTGGACGGTGAGGAGAGAGGAAGTGAAGGGGCAGGTGTTGCATCTTTTGCGTGGGCATGGGGTGGTGCCATAGGTGGGGGTTAAGGAGTAGGAGGTGATGGAGGAGTGGACCAGTGTGTCCCAGAGGGAATGATCCCTACGGAATACCGATAGGGGGGGGTGAAGGGAAGATGTGTTTGGTAGTGGCATCATGCTGGAGTTGGCGGAAATGGCAGAGGATGATCCTTTGAATGCGGAGGCTGGTGGGGTGATAAGTGAGGACAAGGGGGACCCTATCATGTTTCTGGGAGGGAGGAGAAGACGTGAGGGCGGATGCGCGGGAGATGGGCCGGACGTGGTTGAGGGCCCTGTCAACGACCGTGGGTGGAAAACCTCGATTAAGGAAGAAGGAGGACATGTCAGAGGAACTGTTTTTGAAGGTAGCATCATCAGAACAGATGCGACAGAGACGAAGGAACTGAGAGAATGGGATGGAGTCCTTACAGGAAGCAAAGTGTAAGGAGCTGTAGTCGAGGTAGCTGTGGAAGTCGGTAGGCTTGTAATGGATATTGGTGGACAGTCTATCACCAGAGATTGAGACAGAGAGGTCAACTCTAATGACTGGTAGACTTAACGTCTTTATGTTATCAAGATCCAACCTGATGATCAGCGTGATATTCTAGTCTGCTCTTTCTATCATTTTTTGTATTTTCTCTGCTTGGAATGATTGATAGTAACTTACCTCACTTCGGCCCTTGGTCGGGATGGAAGTGGATTTTTAAGTAATTAAACCTTTGAATTGAAATAGATAAATTTGTGCTGCTAGATAAAAGCAAATCGACAAGTGTCGAACATTTCACCACATGGTTCCACTTCCACATCCAAAACCAAATCGTTACCCCATGATTTAACATTACCTTGGGCACTATCCTTCTAAGAAATTCACATCCAGCATGGCTAGGTGATCATCTATTTTGCTTTAAAAGTGGCCTCATACTGGAGTAAGCCTTAATTCTTTTCCCTTGTTAGCAGATTCTTTCTTCCTGTACCAGAAAGGTTTATTTGCTGTTATTAGTTTACTGACAGAAGTTTGGAGCCTACCCTAGTTTTTGACTTCTAGTAAGACCATGAGACATAGGAGCAAAAGTAGGCCATTCGGCTCATCGAGTTTGCTCTGCCATTCAATGATATGGCTGATCTGATGATCCTCAACTCCACTTTCCTGCCTTTTCCCCATAACTCTTGATTCCCTTACTGATTAAAAATCTGTCTATCTCAGCCTTGAATATACTTAATGACCCAGCCCTCTGCAGAAAAGAATTCTGCAGATTGACTACCCTCTGAGAAAAGAAATTCCTCCTCATCTGTTTTAAATTGGCACCCCCTTACTCTGAGATTATGCCCTCTTGTCCTAGACTCTCCCACAAGGGGAAACAACCTCTCAGCATCTATCCTGTTAAACCCCCTAAGAATGTTATGTTTCAATAAGGTGGTGTCTCATTCTTCTAAACTCCAAAGAGTACAGGCCCAACCTACTCAGTCTCTCCTCATAAAAGCCTTCCGGATCAACCTAGTGAACCTTCTGTGGACTGCTGCCAATGCCACCTTCTCTGGACTGCCTCCAATGTCAGTATATCTTTCCTTAGATGAGGTGACCAAAACTGTTCACAGTATTTGAGGTGTGGTCTAACTAGTGCCTTGTATAGTTTTGGCAAGACTTCCCTAATTTTATACTCCATTTCCTTTTGAAATAAAGGCACTTTATAAAGCATTTGCCTTCCCTATTGCCTGTTGAACTTGTATGTTAGGATTTTGGGATTCATGCACAAGGACTCCCAAAGCCCTCTGTGCTGCAGCCTTCTGCAATCTTTCTCCCTTTAATAGGTCCCTTAAGTTAGCGGGACAGGTAGATAAGACGGTTAGGAAGGCATATGGGATACGTGAAAACAAAAACTAAAATAACTGGAAAAACTCAGCAGATCTGGCAGCATCTGTGGAAGAGAGCACAGTTAACATTTAGAGTCCGCATGACTCTTCAATAGAACTAAGGAAAAATAGAAAAGGGGTGAAATATAAAGCTGGTTTAAGGAGGGGGTTGGTGGGTGGTGGGACAAGAGAGCTGGATAGAGGGCCAATGATAGGTGGAGATAACCAAAAGATGTCACAGACAAAAGGACAAAGAGATGTTGAAGCTGGTGATATTATCTAAAGGAATGTGCTAATTAAGGGTAGAAAGCAGGACAAGCAAGGTACAGATAGCTCTAGTGGGGGTGGGGTGAAGGAATCGCAAAAGGCTATAAGGTAGAGATAAAACAATGGATGGAAATACATTTAAAAATAATGGAAATAGGTGGGCAAAGAAAAATCTATATAAATTATTGGAAAAAACAAAAAGTGGGTGGGGGGGTGGAGGGGAATCAGAAAGGGGGTGGGGATGGAGGAGGGAGTTCATGATCTAAAATTGTTGAACTCAATATTCAGTCCAAAAGGCTGTAAAGTGCCTAGTCGGAAGATGAGGTGCTGTTCCTCCAGTTTGCGTTGAGCTTCACTGGAACAATGCAGCAAGCCAAGGACAGACATGTGGGCATGAGAGCAGAGTGGAGTGTTGAAATGATAATTGCCTTTATTAGCTGAGGCATAGAATATAAGAGCAGGGAGGTTATGCTGGAACTGTATAAAACGCTTGTTAGGCCACACCTAGACTATTGCGTGCAGTTCTGGAATCCGCATTATAGGAAGGATGTGATTGCACTGGAGAGTGCAGAAGAGATTTACCAGGATGTTGCCTGGGCTGGAGAGTTTTAGTTATGAGGAGAGATTGGGGTTATTTTCCCTGGAGCAGAAGAGATTGAGCGGGAACATGATTGAGGTATATGAAATTATGAGGGGCATAGATAGGGTAGACAGGAAGGAACTTTTCCCCTTGGTGGAGGGATCAATAGCCAGGAGGCATAAATTTAAGGTAAGGGGCAGGAGGTTTAGAGGGGATGTGAGGAAGAATTTTTTTGACCCAGAGAGGAGGGTGGTGGGAATCTGGAACTCGCTGCCTGAAAGGGTGGTAGAGGCAGAAGCCCTCACAACATTTAAGAAGTATTTGGATGTGCAGTTGCGATGCCATGGCATACAAGGCTATGGGCCTAGTGCTGAAAAATGGGATTAGAATAGTTAGGAACTTGTTTGGTGCAGACTCAATGGGCCGAAGGGCCATTTCCTGTGCTGCAGACCTCTATGACTCTAATATTCAGCACCTCTATTCTTCCTACCAAAGTACATAACTTCACATTTTCCCACATTATATTCCATCTGCCAAGTCTTTGCCCATTCATTTAACCTGTCTATATCCCTCTACACTCCTTGTCATCCTCACCACTTGCCTTCCCACCTATATTTCCCACCGCAAACTTGGTGATAGTACATTCACTTCCCTCATCTAAGTCATTTATATATTGTAAATAACTGAGGCCCCAGCACTGATCCCTTTGGCACTCCACTAGTTTCAGTTTGCCATCCTGAAAATGCACCCCTTATCCCAACTCTGTCTTCTATTAGTTAGCCAATCCTCTATCCATGCTAATATATTACCCCAAACACCATGGGATCTTATCTTATTAAACAGCCTTATGTGCAGTACCTGATCGAACGCCTTTTGGAAATCCAAATATATTACATCTGCTGGTTCTCCTTTATCTATCCTGTTTGTTACCTCTTCAAAGAATTCTAATCAATTTGTTAGGCATGATTTCACCTTCATGAAGCCATGCTGACTCTGCTTGATTAGATTATGTATTTCTAAATGCTCTGCTAGTAGGCCCTTCATAATAGAAAACAAAAACAGAATTACCTGGAAAAACTCAGCAGGTCTGGCAGCATCGGCGGAGAAGAAAAGAGTTGACGTTTCGAGTCCTCATGACCCTTCGACAGAACTAGTTCTGTCGAAGGGTCATGAGGACTCGAAACGTCAACTCTTTTCTTCTCCGCCGATGCTGCCAGACCTGCTGAGTTTTTCCAGGTAATTCTGTTTTTGTTTTGGATTTCCAGCATCCGCAGTTTTTTTGTTTTTATCCCTTCATAATAGACTTCAACATTTTCCCAATGACAAATGTTAAGCTAACTGGCCTATAGTTATCTGTTTTTTGTCTCTCTCCCTTTTTGAATAAGGGTGTTGCATTGGCTGTTCTCCAATCCTCTGGGAATTTTCCAGAATCTAAGGATTCTTGGAAGATTACAACCAACGCATCCATTATCTCTGTAGTTACTTCCTTTAATAGCCTAAGAATTTCTTTAAAATTTATTTTGTAGCTTTTTAGCCTGCAAATTTCTTTCAAATCCTGGCCTGGAATTTACACCCAGAGTCACATGCAAAGTCACATGCAATCAGGCTGCAAAGCAAATATGGGATCTTAAAGATTGTGGAATTTTGGATGTAAGTACAATACACCCACATCACTTTGATAGTTTATGATCGTCTTTTGCTTAGGTCCTGCACCTGACAAATAACTGACGTAGGTGTGGGGTTTTCATCACATTCGGAATGTCTGCGGTGAGGCAAAGGCAGAGGGCTTGCAGTGGCTGATGGTACCTTTTCATATTCCACAGACCAAAATAGAGGAGAGATGCAATATGTATCCTACAGATCAGCATTTGAGAGGGCCATGGGGGAGCTGAACAGGTTTGTGTTGTCCTCCAGTGGTTCTCAGAGAGGGTTTCAAAGATAGTAATTGAGTGCTGTTCCCTGAACTACCATGCCATGATGGCAGGCCTGGTTTTTTATGCATCCTGGAGGAGCCACTTTTAAGTGCAAATTCCTACAAATAAGTATCATCAGATTGTTATAGGAACTCCAAAGCACAAAGGGCTATACCCTGAGAAGCATAATGTAATTACATAATGTAATTATCCTTATATTTCAACTCTTTCTTGGACTCGAACTCAAGTTCTGTCGAAGGGTCATGAGGACTCGAAACGTCAACTCTTTTCTTCTCCGCCGATGCTGCCAGACCTGCTGAGTTTTTCCAGGTAATTCTGTTTTTGTTTTTGTATGTAATTACAAACCATGTTTCATGGCAATATTAAACTCTATTGAGAAAGTTGAGCAACTATTTACAAGAATAAACCTTAAATGAACATAATCAATATTATCATTTTGGGTTAGTATCTGCAACACTGCAGATCTTGAAATGAGCCTGCCTTTTTGTATTTTCCCCCAATAGCTTATTCATAATATGTTCAACTAACTTGCAAACAACTCTGAAACTACTTAATGCATTGAAGGTTAATAATTTGAAAGTTTCTTATAATTTTGGGGAAAAATTCCTATATTTCAACCTGTTTTCCTCAGTTAAATTATTTTGGTATTTAAAAGAAAAAAAAACCAAACAGGACATGTCTGGTGCAGTACTATGCTTGAATAACAGACAACTTTAATTGAAAGTGACGTTTGAACCCTCCCATGAAAATAATGAAGGGTTGCTTATTCCATCAGGATGCATAATTGTTTGACAGTAGTCTTAAGCTAGTGAACATTTCTTAGCCTTATTCTCAGCAACAGCCGACGGTAGGCCTTGTGTTACAAATGCAGTTTACTGTAGATACGTTCCTGAGTTAAATGGCATCAATCATGTAGTCATAGAATCATAATGGTACAGAAGGAGGCATTCGGCCTGTCAAGTCCATGTCTGCCCTTTGGAGAGCAAATCAGTCAATCTCATGCCCCCGCTCTATCTGCATAGCCTTGCAATTTCATTTCCCTTCAGTGTCTCCTCACCAAACTCCTTTTGAAATCATTGATCATCTCTGCTCCTACCACCCTCGTAGTCAGTGAGTTACATTCATTATCACTCACTGCGTAAAAAAAGTTCTTCCTCATACTCCCTCTGTGTCTATTTCCCAAAACCTAAATCAATGTTCCATAGTCCTTGTACCCTGAGCAGTCTCAGTTTATGGGCATTAATTGCCTATATTTACTTTTGCATTGTAACAGTGCCCCTGTGACTTCAACCTTATATTTGTGTGTTTCACACCTGGTCTTCAATCTCACTGCAGATGAACAGGCCACGCACTTCTTGAGGCAATGCTTGATACGAGTTGATAAGCTGTTTTATTTCATGTTAAGGTGAACATCACAACTGCAGTTTTGATTTAGAGTCGCTTGATTCAATTTGCACATATTTTCATGATAATACAAACTAAAGAACATATTGTGCTTCCCCATATCAGTGGGTCATCTTATTTGCTTCAGCCAAAATGACTTCTAACTGTCTTTCAACAGTTATAACCTAGTCTTGACAAAAGCCCTTGTGGCTTTCTGTTTTCAAAACCTGACTGCCTGTGCTTTAGTTCCTGCCTTCTAACTCCCTCAGTTCATGGAAGGGATCAAAAACTTTCGATCACAATGTTGAGATATTTTCTGATTACTGAGACAAACTAATGAATTGCTTATTGCCTGGAGTCTTTTGGGAAAAGAAATTCAGTTGACGTAGCCACTTTTTATTTAGGTGACTTAATTTAGAAGAATACACTTGGATTTAAAAATGGAAAACTGAAGTGACTCTCTTTACAGATATTTAATGAAAAGAATAGCCTTTGTTAAAATGTGGTAGCCCATACTCTGGAGATAAATGAAAGTATACAAGTTTGTGTTCTGCATTGAAGACATTCAAGGCCAAACATTTGCATTTTGCTGTACAACACCCCTGCCCCTCCATACCTCCAACCACCCCACATTTATCTTTGCGGAAAGAAAATAAGAACTGAACCTCTTCTAGTTTTCTGTTACCTTGCTGGATATGTAAAAATGACTCTGGATGGAAAGATTAAAGTGCATTGCATGAATCACAGTTACATTGACTGATTAAGAGACATCAACTTCCCTTATACATGACAACAGCTTGTTGTAACCTAGCAAAGTTAATATGTTCTATGTGTGTGTGTATATATAAATATAAGATTTTAAAAAAGTGATTCTCCAGGAATGTAAAATTTTCACTTGGCAGTTTCGAAGCTTATTGGTACTTTTGTTCATTTTCAGTTAATTGTTTATTTTCACAGTGCTTAAAAATTAGAAGATGGAGAAGGTAATGTTGAGAGCTTTGATGTTTCTATTTGAATCCAAAAACAACCTGTCATTTAGATTAAAGATGCATCAATTTCTATGATGTTAATTGCACTCTTTAACCCTTTGAGCTATTAGTGGTGTTGCTTCAGTGCCTGTCATTATAATTACATATGTAAATAGACAATTTTTCTTATGTCCACTACTGCTAAATTAAATAACATTGAATGTATGGCATGTAAGGGAATTTGGAAAATAAGCATTTGTTTCAGCTATTTAAGAAGCATGATGACTTTCTTACTGTACCATTCTGCAAATATCTAAAGAAATTGCAATACATTTAATCAATAGGGAAATTAAATAATGATTTTTCAAGTCCGTAGTAGACAACACAGAACACATTCATATTGCTGTAGCAAAGAAGCTTAAACTGAACACTTCAGTTGGTGATATTCCCTTGAATTTCTAAGTGACTATATAATAAACTTGAAGCTCACGTTCACTGTAATTTAGCCACATTTCCAGCCTTCACTTGGTTTAATAAACAAGAAACAAATGCATATTTGGATGCATTTTTTGTAAAAGTCACAGTTGGTATAGATCATTGGGCCTTGACTGCGACCACTTAGAACCAAGAACTCCGACATCTCTCACTGTGTGTGTTAGCAGTGGATATTTCATTCTAGTTAAAATGCAAAATTTAAGGTGCAAGGAGAAGCTGATGAGATGTTATCACTTTCAAGGAACAGTGGGGACTAAACATTTGTTGGACTCCATCCTGATGACTGATAGCTCTCAATGTAGCATCAGGACAAAGCTATATGTTACGATTCTGAGACAGCGTGTCAGCCTTTCCAATCCACCCTTATTCAGAAGATCATAGGTAATTAACAGCAATTCCCTATTAATAATTTTACTGATCAATTTGATTGACTTCATGATCCAAGCTTCTGTTTTCCATTCTTTGTCTCATCAACATCTCTGTACTTTAGGTGTTTGACCAGCAGGCATTCTATTGATTAAAGTGAGCAGCAAGAAGGTTGCAGTAAAATAAATACAAAATACTGGAAACAGGTCTGGCAGCATCTGTGGTGAGAGAAGTGGAGTTAACATTTCCGGGCAATATTAGAAATATTCACCTAGAGCTATGTCTCTAACTTTTTGCAGTTTTGATGAAGGAATTCAATCTGAAATATTAATTCTGATTCTATCTCCACACATGCTGTCAGGCCTGCTGACTCTGTCCAGCTTTTTCTATTTTTATTTCAGATTTCCAGCATCCACAGTTTTTTGCTTTCATAAGAATATTGCAGTGTTGGAATACTTCAATACCTCATTGTCCGGTAAACCAGAATGAATGGAAAATGAAGGTGCTGCCTTAATTGATCAATTTTCCTTTCTTAAAAGCTGAAATATTTAGTATTAATTACATTATTCCACTATTGCAATTGCCTCAATAGATTCATTGTAGAATGATGTGGGGTATTTTTTTTAGGATCTTTTATGTTAATACAGTGCCAAACTTTCAAGCTTTTCTTAGCAAATAGTAGTTGGTTGAGGGATAAGCTACTCACGCAAGTAGCGTTGTATCCATCAGATCAATTTATATTATGCCTATAACAGCTAATCGCCCCAAAGTGCTTTATAGATCATGATTAGGAATGATTGCTGAGCAGTGACTGAAGGCTGTGTCGTCCTCTCCTCTCCCTCACAACCATCCCACCATAATGGGGCAAGGGGAGGGAGAATAGATAAAGGAGCACAGCACTTGGGAGAAACTGTAGGACTAGATGAGCTTGCAGAAATAGATAGGAAAAGGCCATGCTGAAATTACAGATTAGAACAAGGATGTTAAATGTACTACACCTGGGGCAGAATCTTCTGCCTGTCGAGTGGGCTGGTTGAGGGCGGGCACGGAGCCGATTGCCATCCGCGATCGGCTGCATGCCGCCATTTTACGTGGGCGGGCCAATTAAGGTAGGCATGGAGCTGCCTCAGGGAGATTAAGTTCAAATTGAAAGTTTAAAATAAAGAAAGATTGAAATTATTTAGGCATGTCACATGAGCTAGGACATGTTTATGAAATGTGTATAAAATATTTATTGATTTAATAAAACCTTCATGAAATTTCATCCCGTCCGTGGATGAGGTTTCACGAAAAACACGAAGGCCGCTTGGGCTCTTTGTCTGTCCACCAACCTTAAGTTTGGATGGACAGCATTGAGAATTAGCTGAATTTAGTTTATTAATGCTTTAACAGGCCTTTGACAGTTTGGCGTGCGCACAACTGCCTCCGGTGCGCGCCTGCTGAACAGAAGATCTGAATGATGCGAGGTGACGTTGGGACACATATCTGACCAAGTTCCACTTGAAAATTTGATGAACTGTCGGCAGCAAATCTGAGATTTCTGCCTTTCAGGTTTGTTTGGCTTAAATATAACCTCAGAATACATTTTTCCTTGCTGTACTATTTCTGTAACATGCAACGCATTTGTAGTTTTAACATTTTCTCAGTGGTAGAACTCTCTAGTTTGAGTCAGAAAATCATAAGTGGAACTCCATTGCAGGACTTCAACACTTGGTCTATACCATTACAGTACTGAAGGAGCACTGCATCGTCGGTCTTTCGGATGAGGTATCCAACCCAGATGGATGTAAAAGATCCTATGGCACTACTTGAAGAACAGAGTGTTATTTCAGAGCCTAACGGCCACTCACTGTGATTAGTCTTTTTGTTTAGCTATTTGTGGGATCTTACTATTTACAAATTGGCTACAAAATGAGTGCAATTTAGAAGTAATCAGCTGGTTGTAACGTGCTTTGGAACTTTCTGAAGATATGAAAGCGGCTATATAAATACAAGCTTTTTCTTTATTTAATGTACAACTGCGGTTTTCAAACTAGCAGTTTTTCAATTAAACATCTGTGACATTATTTAAAATCTTGCCTGTTGTCTTTTAATGTTGGCCTAATTCTGACATGGTGAATATGTTTTCTCTCAAATCATTTGTTTTTAGTTGTTCAAACGTCATAACCCCGGTACAAATGAGGAGCTTGAAATGATGGAGAACCTGTTTGATAGTCTTTGCTCATGCCTGATGTTGAGCTCAAATAGGGATCGATTTCTGAAGGGGGAGGGACTGCAACTCATGAACCTTATGCTCAGGTAAAGAAACTTTATCATATGTCCCTCTGAAAGCAAAATGGGTTTACAGAATTGATCTTTTAGCATCTTTATACTTGCTGAGGTTTGATCCGTGGTTCAGCTAAAACCATAAAATAGATGCTGGTCGATCTTGGAACTGCTTATGCTCAGTTTCATTCAGACAGCATTGCTAAGTAATGCTAGAATGCTGTAAGAAGCAAAATATGGAATTGAATGAAATATCTGTCCATCACAGCTCATTTTTGTTTGGGTTCTGTTAGTTGCTGCTTCAGGTGGAAGAGAATTAGGCACGTGTGTTTCGACATTTAGAATTGTAATTAATTGATTATTTGAGGAATTCAATTAATATCTCAGGCTGTGCATTGTTGAAAATAGGACAAAATTGGACTGCCACAACTTTGACTTATTTGACATGGCTTCTTCATTTCCCTGGAAGTTAGTGACAAACAATTTAATAAACTGCAGAAATGTGGGATTTTGTTTGAAATTAAAATAAATATATCTAAAATCATGTAATCAATGCATTGATTTCCAAAAGAATAAAGGCTGGCTGAATTAATGAATTTACTATCAATGAGAAGTGGGCCCACAACTGGAAACAACTTGAAGGTAGATTGAAGATAATAAAATAAATAATTTTGCAACAGCAAAAACATCAATTTTCTTTTTTTCATTGATTCCTGAACCTAATCTTTATTTAATAACTACAACTTGTAAAATTCAGAACAAATGTCAATTATGTTCAACTGAAAATAATCTAGTATAAGAAATTAAGTCCTCAACCATTTACATATACTGATGAATCTCTCATGTTCAAAGATACTTAGTGGAAATGGAATGCCTTTCAGTTGTATTTGATGTAATGGGCTGGGTGTTGCAAAGACAATTCTGCAGCAAACAAATTAACTGGCATTAGTCATCACTGTTAATGCATTACCCATTGATTTTAGTATACCGGAGACATTAGAGTGCTAGCAACTCGAGGATTTTAATAAATTACAGATTTGTAACATCATTTACTGATCCAACAGTGTTTTAATGAGATTTTTGTGTAAACATGGATTACCTGTACAGCCTTTATTTGTAAAGATTATGAAGTCACATACATTGTTGCTGTTTTCATGACTCATAATTTAACAAATGAATAGGTTCTGTACCATTTTGTTTTAATAAAATTAGGATGGCTGAAAAAGCACTCATATAGTGCATTTTTTGTGATTTAGAACAGATATTGAATGATTTTCACTATGGTCTACTTTGATAAGTGTTTCAAGTTCCATTCCAGGAGTTGAGCACAAAAATCTAGGTTTAATACTTCAGTGCAGCACTGAGGGAGTACTGCACTGTTTGGGATGTCATCATTACAGGTCAGATGTTAAACTGAGGCCCCACCTGCCCTCAGGTGGATGTAAAGATCCCATGGCCTGGAAGGAGAGCAACGAAGTTATCCCCTTTATAAAAGCTGATATTTATCTCTTGACCAAACATCACGAAAACAGATTATGTGGCTATTATTACATTACTACTTTTTGGACCTTGCTGTGTGCAATTTTGCTGCATTCTCTCCATTAAAACAGTGACTACACTTCATAAATAACCTCTTTTAGAACATCTTGAGTTTCTGAAAGGCCTTATACAAATGCAAGTTCTTTTTATGCAGATTATATTTGTCTCTTTTGATTTTTTATAATATGTAGAGCATTAACTGACCTCGCAATTAAGAGTAATTTATTTAAAAAGGTTTCTTAAAAACTTGGGGGATTAATCTTTGCGTGTCAAAGGAGCAAGATATTCGTAGTGAAGATTGCTACCTTCCTCAGCCAGAGATGATAACAAATAATCCAAGATTGGGTTAGCACAGATTAAATGCAGGATGAAGTTCCATGACACTACATCCTTCAAAAAGCATCTCTTAATGTCCGGGTGTGATGTTTCCATTTCTCATAGAGGTTTTTGTCATAGTCTTGCTACCAATTTTGCAAAATTATATTGCATTACATTTTGTGATTTGTATTCATGCTCGTTAGAAATAAGATTGAGCCTTTGCACACTTGCTTCACTTGAACAGTGGTATCCGAACGTTAAAAATACTCCTGTAGATTTTAAATACACTTGATTACTCCTTATCTTCCGATTATTTCAGAATGTGCATCCTAAGATTAGAACCACATCAATAATTTCCTTTTTACCTGTGCCTTACGAATGAAACTAAAATTTCACGATCTTCCATCTATTTCTTTCTTCTTGCTGCTCCTTTGTGTGATGAAAAACCAATTTTTTTTCCAGAGGCAGATCTAAGTACGGACATTTTGTTGGTGTGGAGGCTTGGGAACCATTTTAATTAAAGTATAGGTTTGTCTCAAGTTTTTGTGTTCCAAATCTAAAGCTGGGCCCTATCTCTTAATCTAGAGATGCCTCTGCTACCTTCTATTGCAAAACTTTGCATTTTTAAAAATTCATTCATAGGATGTGGGCATTGCTGGTTAGGCCAACATTTATTGCCCATCCCTAATTGTCCTTGAGAAGATGGTGGTGAGTTGCCTCCTTGAACCGCTGCAGTCCATGTGGCGTGGTTATATCCACAGTGCTGTTAGGGAGGGAGCTCCAGGATTTTGACCCAGTGACAGTGCAAGAGCGACGATATTGCCAAGGCAAGATGGTGAGTGGCTTGGAAGGGAACTTCCATGTGGTGGTGTTCCCATGTGTCTGCTGCCCTTGTCCTTCTAGATGGTAGTGGTCATGGGTTTGGAAGGTGCTGTCTGAGGAGTCTGGTGAGTTGCTGCAGTGCATCTTGTAGATAGTGCACACTGCTGCCCCCTTGCGTCAGTGGTGGAAGGAGTGAATGTTTGTGGATGTGGTGCCAGTCAAGCGGGCTACTTTTGTCCTGGATGGTGTCGAGCTTTTTGAGTGTTGTTGGAGCTGCACTTATCCAGGCAAGTGGAGAACGTTCCATCACACTCCTGACTTGTGCCTTGTAGGTGGTGGGCAGGTTTTGTGGAGTCAGGAAGTGAGTTACTCCCTGCAAGATTCCTAGCCTCTGACCTGCTCTTGTAGCCACAGTATTTACCTGGCTGGTTCAGTTCAGTTACTTGTGCAGAATTTCATAAATAGCTTCGGATATTTCTAGGGAAAATTAAAGACTAATGTCTGAGACTGAGCATGCTCCTTGTATTTAATCTTAAAGTTCACATGGCAGTTTTTGCAATTATTCAGTAATGTGCTGTTGAAGACCACAATCCCAGTACACATCTAATATATTTATTTTTCGTCTCACATACCTGAAGGCAATTTTTTTTAAATGCATCAGCTCAAGATTAGTCTCCTTAGTCTATTCTCACTCAGTTTCATTCTATTCAGTCATTCTACTCTAACTTTGGCGAGGAATATTTGAAAGTCTGGCTTAATTTAATTTAACTTTGGTGTCAACTCGCCAAAAGGCATTTTTATTCTGGAAGAAGACAGACATATATCTTCTTGCCATTTAAATGAGCTAATGTTCAGGGAACCAAGGGCAATGTGTGTACTTGATAATGTGGGTCTGCAAATCTGTGTTTGGGGTCAGGCTGTCTGTCTAAGCAAACATAGAGAGAGAGTTCGGCGTGTTGCACTTTGTGCCTCTATTTGCAGCAGAGTCTCACACAGTTAAAACATCCAATGCAAAAACAGGAGAGTGGCACATAGGAGTCACTCTGCCAAACAAATCCCTTAACCTGATGTAAAAGTGCTTATTTTTTGATTTCTGGGGATTGTTTAAAAAAAGCTAGCCATATCTGTAAATTGTAAACATCAGTCGAGTAAAATCCCGATCAGTCAAATTTCAGGGAGCCAGCCACAAATTTGTGTTGAGCAGAGCTTCATGATAGCCGTGGAGGTCCCATTCCCACATGAATTCCCACTCTGTGTAACTTGATATGTCTACAAACGTGGTCCATGTCAAAAAAAAAATTCAAATGCCAATTGAAAACCATAAAGCAGTAAATGTGTGAAAAAGCCTTTATTTAATTTGTTCACACCCAATAAGGGCCTGACCTTGTGAAAAGCCGGAGCTTTCCATTGAAAAATGTCGGGAGTTAGCTGCTTAGCATGCTGTCTTTGGAAGTGCGATTTACAGTCCACTATGTTGTCTGTGCAGTTAAACGTGTTTTCATGCTGCAGTCTGATCTTGGTGCATCTCTACGGCCTTTGTGGCATCGGCTGGAGGAACAGGCAGGCAAGCAGGCGGACATTCATCACAGGTTTGGCCATACTTACAGGCTTTCCATGCTCTTTCATAGGGATACCTCCATGGTTTTGTGCTCGCGTGTGGTGTACTCTGACAAGCTTGGACAGGTTCTGCTAATCTGGAGCTACCGGTGCAGAATTTCAGCTTATCACGGGCATTGTCCTATGGGATTTGCTATTCTGCTGGTGGGAATGATTGATGACTTTGACATAACTGGAATTTTGTGTCATCGAAATTTGACTCATCACGAATTTACTGTAGTGCCTATTTGCAGAACGAAAGAACTTGTATTTGTATATAACTTAGCACGACCTTGGAATGTCCTGAAGTGCATTACAACTAATGAAGCAATTTTGAAGTGTGGTCACTGTTTAAATGCAGTGAAGCATGGCAGCAAATTTGCTCATAGCAGGGTCCTAAAACCAGCAAAGAAATAATGACCAGGTAATCTGTTTTTGGAGATGTTGGTTCAGGGATAAATATTGGCCAGGGCACTAGAAGACCTCCTCAGCTCTTCTTTGAAATAGAGCTATTGGATCTTTTAGAGGGCATATGGACCTCTATGAAAGCATGATGTACTAGCATTCAATACCATCCATGCTGTTAGTATGTTCACTGTATGGAGAAGAGCTTGAGTTGAACTTTGGTGCTTTATCAGTGGAAAAAGTTAGAGGGAGAACTCATCTACTGTTGATTGTCAATTATGAAGGCTTGAAAGCAGGACTGCTGCCTTTGTGTCAGGAGGTATTTTGTTCAAAAAGGGCTTGAGTTAGAGCATAGTCTCTCAAAAAGAAAATCGTCATGCTTGATGTAGAGGGTTTTGCTGTTTGGTGAAGGATGCAAATATTAAGCCTGTTCATATCCCAAAATGTTCAAATACCCATATCTTATGCTTACTGCTTTCCTCACTAACTACTTTCTTATATCATTGTATTATGCTGTACATGGGTGATCCATGCCTCATTAGTAATACAATGAAGCTTGCCACTGGTGAGCCATTTTTTTTTTACACCCAATGACCTGTTTACGAGTTCTGTCGAAGGGTCATGAGGACTCGAAACGTCAACTCTTTTCTTCTCCGCCGATGCTGCCAGACCTGCTGAGTTTTTCCAGGTAATTCTGTTTTTGACCTGTTTACCAGCTGCACTTTTGGGATTCACTCTCGCTGATAAGATTCCTCATAGTAAATTTTACCTTTTAGTTTTAGAACCGGTACTTGAAATGCTGAGATGGTTCTTCCAATTCAGATTTAATCCAGAAATGTTTTGTATTTACTCAGGGACTGCAGTGGTAATTCTACACAATGATATTTCAGTATTGGAGTTATTTTCAAAGAAGATATATAGTTAGTAAAGAAATTATCCTTGTATTCCTCAATTCTTAATTAAAATTTGTAGCAAATTTTAATATATTAAAGAAATATTTAAAGGATTGCATGTAATGAGTGCTCAATTGTTTTGATCAGTTCTGTGTAATTAATGTTTTTATAGAGAAAAGAAAATGTCACGAGCCAGTGCTCTAAAGGTGTTGGATCATGCTGTGATTGGTCCTGAAGGGTCTGATAACTGTCACAAGTTTGTTGACATCCTTGGACTAAGGACAATATTCCCTCTTTTCATGAAAACGCCAAAGAAAATGAAGAAAGCTGGAATGACAGAAAAGGAACATGAAGGTGAGCTGTGAGGTCATAGTACCTTAAACTTCCAAAAGCTCGAGTTGATTTTGTTCTTTCACAGGATGTGGACCAGCATTTGCTGCCAACTCTAATTGAGAAGATGGTGGTGAACTTCTTGTACTACTACATTCCAGCTGGTGTAGTTACAACCACAATGCTGTTAGGGAGGGAGTACCAGGATTTTGACCCAGCGACAGTGAAGGAACGGCGATATATTTCCAAGTCGGAATGGTATGTGATTTGGAGGGGAAATTGTAGGTGGTGGTATTGCACTGCATCTGTTGCCCTTTTTCTTCTAGGGGGTAGAGGCCATGGCTTTGGACGGTACTGTAAAAAGAGCTGATGAAAGGTCATTGACCTCAAACGTTGACGTGGTTTGACTCGGTTTCTCTCCACAAATGCTACCTGACCTGAGTATTTCCTTCATTTTTTGTTTTTATTGTTCTAAAAGGAGGTTTTGTGTGTTGCTGCAGTGTATCATGTAAATGGTGCACACTGCTGTATAGTGAGCTGGTGGTGAGGCAGTGAATGTTTAAAGCGGTTGTTGGGGTGCTGATCAAATGGGCTGCTTTGTCCTGGATGATAAGTTTCCTGAGTAGCATTGGAGCCGCATATATCCCAATGCAAAATAAAATGAGACATGAGGATAATCCCAGAATAGTCAGTTACTGACAATTACTGTTACACAGGTCTAGCTTCCTTTCAATACAAGCACCGTTCAGAATTGTCACAGATTAATTGCATTAAAAAATACCCTTGCCTTTCACTCTTCTTTCTGTTTCTCGCACCACAAAAATTGACTTATTTAAGTCATAGCTTGGGATATTCATGAAGAATTTTTGAAACTGAAAATAGGAGAGTTTTGCTTCAGCCTAACTTTGAGTTAGCTTTCAGGTTTACTATTTTAAATTAAGCACATGCATTTAATGTCCTGGTGTGCTTCTACTTATTAAAATGAGAGTGAGAATCTGTGCAGTGTAAAGTTCTGGTGTATGCTCCTCAGGCTTTCTTGCTGTCATGCAAGCAGCAGATAAATCTGTATTCTTAAAGATCTGGCTTGAGAAGTTGAGATAAATCTAATTAGAGTTTGTTAAACAGAGCTGCAAATCGATCAGACTTTTACCACAGGATAAAGAAAGATGTTTTCAAATAATCCTTTTTTGGTTTTAAAGAATATGCACAGCTCTAATCAGAAAAACTTATGAGCAGAATGCTCAAGTATACATCCCATTACGGTTTAATTAGCCACCTTTAAAAAGCCTATCACTTAAAACTATTTAACAAATAAATCCAGTAGTTGTCCAATGAAGTTGTGAGTTTGTAACATTACATTTTTGCTACACAACTCCGTATTCTGTTGTAAATGATGGACAAGAAATATCTCACTCCTCATTTTCCCCCCACAATCCCAACATTGAATTTTATCAGACTATCCTTCTTTTCTGTCTTAAATTCTGCTTCCCCCTTTAGTTGGAAATGTGAGAAAAAAACAAGTTAACTCTATATTTACCTCAATTCTGATCAAAGCCTAGTTCATGCTGCATACGCAGTAGTCACTTGGATTGAAGTTTGACTGCCATTCAGATTTCTTGAATTTTTCTACAGTTCTAAATATAATGATGCTTGCACTTATCAGAAGTGAACATTGAAGATGAAAATAGGAATGTAAGGGGCTATGAGCAGTATAGAAGCTAACCACGCAGAAGAAAGCTATTTAGCCCTATGTTTTTGTTAATATATTCGTTCACTGGCCAGGTCAACATTTATTACTGATCCTTAGTTGCCACCTAGTTCAGAGAGCATTTAAGAATCAACCACATTGCTGTAGGCCTGGATTCACATGAGGCTAGGTAAGGACAGCAGATTTTCCTTCCCTAAAGGACATTAGTGAACCAGATGAGTTTTTACAACAATCGACAATGGCTTCATTAATTCCAGATTTTCATTTGAATTCAAATTCCACCATCTGCTTCATTAATTCCAGATTTTTATTTGAATTCAAATTCCACCATCTGCTGTGGCGGGATTCAAACACGGGTCCTCAGAGCATTACCCTGGGTCTCTCGATTACTACTCCAGCGACAATACCACCACGCCAACACCTCCCCCGTTGCCCGTTTGGGTATATGCTAGGTTTTTGCTAGAGCAATTCAAAACTAATTTTACCATCTGTTCACTCCCCATAGGAGAAAACACATGTCCACATTAATGCCTTTCACAACCTCTATATCCCAAGCAATACACAGCCAATGAATTACTTTTCAATTACAGTTACTGTTATATAGGTGAACATGACAATTTAATAACAGAGGCTACAGAAAAAGAAAGAGAAAACTGACTAGATTATCCGTTTTAGTATTGGTTGAAGGATAAATATTGGTCAGTGTTAATTGCATAAATTAAGGGTAAGGATAAACAGGTGGGGGCCATTCATTATTTGAAAACATATGAAGAGACACTTGTGGACACAGGTGATGAGTTGGGTGAGGAGTTATATACTTGTAACATTTCACTTTGTGCATAAATTTAAACTGAGTCAAGATTGACTTCTGATAGTGTCCTTTACCAAATGGCTGCTGGAGGTTTAACAGTCAGGACACCAAGAGAAACTCTCATCCTCTCTTCGAATAGTGCAATCTCATCCCGTGCAAGTAGAATTTTAGTTTAATATCTTATCCAAAAGATAGTACTTCCAAGTGTGCAGTGCTCCCTCAATTTCTCTCTCTTCATGTACCATGCCCTAAGTGGGCATTGGGGACCATGGACCTCATGTTAATCTTACTCTGGAGGCGTGGATCATCTTCATTGTTGGTACACTCATCCAGTTTGCGAGACTCTTTAGAAGTGCTCTTTGTCTACCTCAATCTCTTTTTACCAACGATATTTTCCAGCAGCATCAGATTTTCTAATTCAGAATTTCTTATTACATGCCCAAGAAATTCCAACTGTCTCTTCCTGATCTTGGTCAGCAGAGTTCTTTTGGTCTCAGATTTTAATAAGACCTCTTAATTGCTGGTGTGGCTTGTCGAGATAACTTCATTATTTGCCTCAAAAACTACAACTCTGCAGCTTCAGTTATTCTCTGCTTTGCTTCACTGATGATCTAACACTCACTTCCATGTGCCCAAATTGGTTTGTAGCATTCCAGGATTCTCAGCTTTGTTTTTGGGGCTAATTTTGAGTTGTGTTATGATGTGGCAGTTGGTATTTGTCAGGCTGACCAAATCCCAAAAGGAAACTTGGCCACGCTATCACAACAATTTCACAATTTGCCTTTATTACGAGAAGGTGTATGCACTGAAGTCAGAAGTAATGACTGCACTACCACCTTTAGAGATTTTAAAGAGTAAATTAAAACATTTATTAACAAAATAAAAGAAAACTTAAAACACACAAAATTACAGTTACACAGTTATATTTAGTTTTAGAACAGTTCTCACAGGGTTTCTACTTAACTAGACTCCTAACTACATACATATCCCTTTCAGGCAACAGTTCAAAGAGATCCTTAATCTATAAAACATCCAGCAATATTGCCACAAGCACCCACTGTTGCTGTAAGGGAGGTATTTCACAGCTTCTTTCTCCTTCTCACTAGACAATAGAATTCCAAAGCTTTTTAACAAACCTTGCTTTCTGGAACAGCAAACTTCTCCAGGCTGGCTAGAGGCTTTTTCCACAAGTCTGTTTCACACAGTGCACCTTTCAAGATCTCACACAACCACTCCTCATTCAGCTTTCCATCATTCTTTAAATATATTTTCTCCCTTTTTGATCTGTAAATCCCATTGTTTCAGCCTTGCTTTGGAAGTTACTTTTCCCAGAATATAAAAATCTTTCATTATGTCATTATGGTAAGCACTTTTGGGAAAAGTAACTTAATAACCTTACCTTATTTATCTTGCCAGTTGTAAACATCTTATCACGTCCCTTTGCAAACCAAACAACCTCTCAACTAATCTAAAAATGCAAATTCCATTCACACTATCTGCTGAGACTTAATTCTGGCTTACCCATCTCCATTTCAAATGTCTATTTTATACCTAACTCCTTTTAATGATTCAAACCTTGCAGTCTAACTGCAATTTAATTAAACTAGACACACATATACACACACACAATCAACACAGCCTCCACAAGCCTACTTTAAAATATCCCACAGTAATATTGGGGAAAAAAATCTTTCCTTTACAGTTGATCATAATCTTTTTTATTTTTTGAAATGCATCTATGGCCATTCCAGTCCTTCAGCTTATTTCTTATTTGCACTTTCCGTTTGACGTTTACATACCCCTGGGTAATGACATTTGTCTACCTGTGTGATCTTTTCGTTTTTCACTGTGGTCTTATGTTCTGATATGATTCTCTTTTTGGACACTGCTAAACATTTTATTTTCTGACAACTTCTGTTCAGCCCTTTCTTCTCACTTGCACTCACTACTCTATCCAAAATCTTTTCTAGTTTTTCTTCAAAGTCGGTAATAAGAAAGGTATCATCGACGTATTATATATTATTAAAGGTGTAACTGCCAACTAATAATACAGGAAGGTCTTCAGTCTCTCTAAAAATATTTTCACTATACAAATTGAATAAATCTCGGGAGAAAACACACCCCTATCTGACCCCTCTTATTCTTCACAAAATTGTTTGGTTGTTCTCAACTTTTACAGCTTCCTCAGTATTGCACTGAAATGTCAGCATAGGTTGTGTGCTGTGATGTTCTCATTTATTTTAGCGGAGCCTTTGCATGTGTTCCAAATACTTTATTAATCCTGCTTTTTTTTCCCCTCTAGTTTCAAACCTAGGCTTTCCCCATTCTCTCGATATGTGAAATTAAATCCTCTACCACGATTCTGTTTACCCTCTGCATACAGCATGAAAGTCCACTGTATTACCATCCTTTTTGTGACTCCTTTAAAAAGTGTAGGTTGCATTAGCTTCAATTCCTACTAGCATCAAACTCTCAAGAATTAAACTCCACATACTCACTTCACCTAAGTATTAATTTTAGAAATAAAAGAATATCCTGCCCATTTGCACTTTGGGGCTAAATTCCACATTTTTTTTGGCTTCTCTCATCTTTTTTGTAATCATTATTTGTTTTAGGAGATGCATTGCTCCCTGAGAGCAACAGGGTTCATGTCCCCAATTAAATATTTCATCTCTTCTCCTATCATGCTGTGGAGTCAAAAGTGGAGCACAATTTCAGACTGCTTGGCAATTTAATTTTGTTTATGAGCCTTCCAGGTTAACAGTGGGCATAAACGGCTGTTGTCTTTCAGAACGTTTCCAAGCTTATTTAAAAGTTAAGTTATATTTAAACACTGCTGATCAGTGCATTCTTGTACAGATTGAACTATTAGTGACATGCCCTTCTACCATAGCTACTAACTGACATCTATCTCAGTAATACATTAACAATCAGATCACAGTCCACTAGCATTACCACTGTACTACCGTATTCAATAATTATATTAATTTGAGATGTAATTAGATTAAGTATCTTCTACTTTTACAGTAAGGGACAATTCTTTGTACCCAACTGGTTCAGATGAAACGTATCCCATCTGAAAAGGTGTTGTTTCTGTAGTATATCTTGTCAAGCTGTACACGAATGCCAGTATCTCTTTTTTTTATTCGATGCCTCAAACCAACCATTAAAGCCAAAGATGTATTTTTCTGATCACCCTACAGCAAATAATAAACCAGACACCACTATTTACTGAATTTTCTCAGGTACTTTTTCTTTAAAATGGCAGACTTCCTATTGATATTGATTGTACCTATATTTAAAGCAGTCACAGTGCAATTTATACTTGAGTCAAGATTAAACATGACAGTGGCATAAATTTGACTTATCTAAAATAATTACCGTAGATTACAGTGTACAGGTTGACCTTTGAAGCCTCTAAAATTCCTTGCAAAAACAAGTGTTGACTTATATGCTGAATGTGAACTGCTGGAGTAGATGTGAGTGGTTGCCATTTTGAAATGTTAAAAAAAAAACAGCACTGGTAATTCATGTTAAATTAATGTGGCGCAGTTTATTGTTCAAAAATACCTTTAACCACAATCAAAGCATTTTTAAAAACGTTCAAATTCACTGTATCTGGTATTTGATGCAAAGCGTTCCTTGAATTCATTGAGTCAATTTGACTATGGCATCGTCGTAAGGATCCCACTCTGGATGAGATGTGGAACTTTCGCTTTCAGAATCAGCCCTCCACAACAAATCATCATCATCACCATCTCTACCCATTGAATTGGATATGTTGCATTTTTTTAAAAACTATCTGATGATACTTAGTGCACTAATGGCACCTCATGATTTGACAATAAAACTGCACAAAACAAAAAGCGGGCCAGCATGCATATTTTCACTCTCTGAAGACCATAAGACATAGGAGCAGAAATTAGGTCATTCAGCCCATCGAGTCTGCTCCGCCATTCAATCATGGCTGATAGGTTTCTTAACCCCATTCACCCGCCTTCTCCCCGTAACCTTTGATTCCCTTACCAATCAAGAATCTATCTATCTCGATCTTAAATACACTCAATGACCTGGCCTCCACAGCCTTCTGTGGCAATGAATTCCATAGATTCACCACTCTCTGGCTAAAGAAATTTCTCCTCATCTCTGTTCTAAAAGGTCTTCCCTTTACTCTGAGGTTGTGCCCTCGGGTCCTAGTCTCTCCTACTAATGGAAACATCTTCCCCACGTCCAGTCTATCCAGGCTTTTCAGTATTCTGTAAGTTTCAATCAGATCCTCCCTCATCCTTCTAAACTCCATCAAGTATAGACCCAGAGTCCTCAAACGTTCCTCATATGTTAAGCCTTTCATTCCTGGGATCATTCTCGTGAACCTCCTTTCGACCCTCTCCAGGGCCAGCACATCCTTCCTGAGATACGGGGCCCAAAATTGTTCACAATGTTCTAAATGTGGTCTGACCAGAGCCTTATAAAGCCTCAGCAGCACATCCCTGCTTTTATATTCTAGTCCTCTCGAAATAAATGCCAACATTGCATTTGCCTTCCTAACTACCAACTCAACCTGCAAGCTAACCTTAAGAGATTCCTGGACTAGGACTCCCAAGTCCCTTTGCACTCCAGATTTCTGAATTCTCTCCCCATTTAGAAAATAGCCTATGCCTCTATTCTTCCTACCAAAGTGCATGACCTCACACTTGCCCATGTTGTATTCCATCTGCCACTTCTTTGCCCATTCTCCTAACCTGTCCAAATCCTTCTGCAGCCTCCCCACCTCCTCAATACTACCTGTCCCTCCACCTATCTTTGTATCACCTGAAAACTTAGCCACGATGCCCTCAGTCCCTTCATCTAGATCATTAATGTATAAAGTGAAAAATTGTGACCCCTGCGGAACTCCACTAGTCACCGACTGCCATCCCGAGAAGGACCCCCTTATCCCCACTCTCCGTCTCCTGCCAGACAGCCAATCTTCTATCCATGCTAGTACCTTGCCTCTAACACCATGGGATCTTACTGAGCAGCCTCCTGTGCGGCACCTTGTCAAAGGCCTTCTGGAAGTCCAAGTAGATAACATTCATTGGCTCTCCTTTGTCTAACCTACTTGTTATCTCCTCAAAGAATTCTAACAGATTTGTCAGGCATGACCTCCCCTTGATGAAACCATGCTGACTTTGCCCTATTTTACCATGCACTTCCAAGTATTCTGAAATCTCATCCTTAATAGTGGACTCTCAAATGTTACCAACGACCAAGGACAGGCTAATCGGCCTGTAATTTCCTGTCTTTTGCCTCACTCCCTTCTTAAACAGAGGGGTTACATTGGCAATTTTCCAGTCCTCTGGGACCCTCCCTGACTCCAGTGATTCCTGAAAGATTATCACTAACGCTTCCATTATCTCTTCAGCTATCTCCTTCAGAACTCTGGGGTGTAATCCATCTGGTCCAGGTGATTTATCCAAGTTCAGACCTTTCAGTTTTCCTAGCACCTTCTCCTTGGTAATGACCACCGTACTCACCTCTGCCCCCCGACTCTCTTGAACTTTGGGGATGTTACTCGTGTCTTCCACCGTGAAGACTGACGCAAAGTACCTATTCAGTTCCTCCGCCATTTCTTTGTTCCCCACTACTACTTCTCCAGCGTCATTTTCCTGCAACCCAATATCTGCTTTTCCCTCTCTCTTACCCTTTATATATCTAAATAAACTCTTGCAATCTTCTTTTATATTACTGGCTAGTTTACCCTCATTTAATCTTCTCCCTCCATAATTTTTTTTAGTTGTCCTCTGTTGTTCTTGGTAGGCTTCCCAGTCCCCTGGCTTCCCACTGCTCTTCGCTGCATTGTATGCTTTCTCTTTAGCTTTTATGCTGTCCCTGACTACCCATGTCAGCCATGGTTGCCTCGTCCTATGCTGCTTCTTCCTAGGGATGAATTTTTGCTGTGTCTCCCAAATTACTCCAAGAAACTCCTGCCATTGCTGTTCCACTGTCTTTCCTGCTAGGTTCATCTCCCAGTCAGTTCTGGCCAGCTCCTCCCTCATGCCTCTGTAGTTGCCTTTACTCAACTGTAATACCGTAACATCTGATTCCAGCTTTTTCCTCTCAAATTGCAGGGTAAATTCTATCATATTATGGTCACTTCCTCCTAAGGGTTCCTTCACCTTAAGCTCCCTTATCAAATCTGCCTCATTACACTTCACTAAATCTAGAATTGCCTGTTCCCTAGTGGGCTCCACCACAAGCTGCTCCAAAAAGCCATCTTGTAGACATTCCACAAATTCCTTTTCTTGGGATCCACTACCAACCTGATTTTCCCAGTCTAGGTGCATATTGAAATCCCCCGTGATCACTGTAACCTTGCCTTTCTTACACACCTTTTCTATCTCTTGGTGTATCTTGTGTCCCACATCCTGACTACTGTTCGGAGGCTTGTACATAACTCCCATTATGGTTTTTTTACCTTTGCGGTTCCTCAACTCTACCCACACAGATTCTACATCATCTGACCCTACATCATTTCTTGCTATCGATTTAATTTCATTTCTTACTAACAAAGCCAACCTGCCTATCTTTTCGATAGGTTGTATATCCTTGGATATTTAGCTCCCAGTCCTGATCCCCTTGCAGCCATGTCTCTATGATGCCTACCACATTATACCTGCCGATTTCAATCTGCGCCACAAGCTCGTTTACCTTATTTCGTATACTGCGTGCATTCAGATACAACACCTTCAGTCCTGTATTTCCCATCCCCCTTCTCATTGTCGTCCCTTTTTCTGATGTGCTTGTAGATAGATTCCTAGCCCTTTCCAAATACTCTGTCCTATTTTGTGTTCTGGAGACTTTAATAGCCTCTCCTGGGCTCTCCTTTCTTTTCAGTTTTTTCATAATTTTCCATGAAGTTGAATCCACACCCTGACACGCTAACCTGCTGCTTTGTTTCCCATTAGTCATACTTCTTGGAGTTTTACCCCCCCCCCCTCCCCCACTTTCTAGTTTAAAGTCCTGTTGACCATCCTATTTACCCTTTTTGCTAGAACATTGGTCCCAGATCGGTTCAGGTGGAGACCGTCCCAACGGTACAGATCCCTTCTGTACCAATACTGATGCCAATGCCCCATGAAATGGAACCCCTCTCTGTCCCGCACCACTCCTTTAGCCATGTGTTTACTTCCCTTATTCTCACGTCCCTATGCCAATTTGCATGTGGCTTCGGTAGTCATCCGGAGATTATAACCCTTGAGGATCTGTTCTTTAATTTAGTTCCTAGTTCCTGATAATCCCCAAACAGGTCCTCTTTCCTAGTCTTACCTATGTTATTTGTCCCAATGTGGTCCACAACAACTGGATCCTCCCCCTCCCTCTCCAATCTCCTTTCAAGCTGGTCAGAGATGTCCCTCACCCTGGCACCGGGCAGGCAACATACCATGCGGGACTCTTGATCCTGCTTACAGAGGAAGCTATCGATTTCCCTAATTATAGAATCCCCTACAACTACCACTTGTCGTTTTGCTCCCCCCTCTTGAATGGCCTCCTGTACCACGGTGCCTTGGTCAGCTGGCTCACCCTCCCTACAGCCCTCTTCCTCATCCACACAGGGAGCAAGTACCTCGTACCTGTTGGACAAGGTCAAGAGCTGAGGCTCCTCTGTTCAAAGTTACGAGTTTCCCGCGATTCATCATCAGGCAGCAACAAAAACATGAGTACCCATTAAGTCACATTAGCAACATGGATGAAACGTGCATGAATTTCGATATGCTCGGCAGCCAAACTGTGGAGTGCCAAGGTTCAAAAACACAGTTCTGGTGAAAATGACAGGAGGTGAGAAGATAAGTTTCACGGTGGTTAAGACCTTTTGGACCTTGTCTCCAGGGAGCAGACTCTGAGGGAGGAGCACCGGAGCGGTGAGTATAAATCAAGCTTACCTCAGGGATTCCTCTAACTGCCTCACTTGCAGTCACATCCTGCTGACCCTGACCACTGACCGAATTTGAAGTACTTAATCTACCAGATGTGACTGCCTCCTGAAACAAAGCATCCAGGTAACTCTCCCCCTCCCGGATGTGCTGCAGCATCCGAAGCTCGGACTCTAGCTCATCAATTCTGAGCCAGAGTTCCTCCAGCAACCAACACGTGCTGCAGATGTAGTCACTGCGGCTCGCAATGGGATCTGCCAGCTCCCACATCATGCAGCTATAGTACATCACCTGCCTAGCCATCTCTACTTAGTTAATTCATTTATTAATTAGCTTTGCAGTGTTTTTTTTTCAAATTTGCAGATTTCCTACCAACCAATCGGGTCACAGCTTTCTTGTGAGGTCACTTTTTTCAGTTTTGGCTCCAGTTACTTTGTGCCCCGAGGTCACCGCTCTGGTGCTCCTCCCTCTGAGTCTGCTCCCTGGAGAAAAGGCCGCGAATCCCCGAGGTAAGCTTGATTTATACTCACCGCTCCGGTGCTCCTCCCTCCTAATCTGCTCCCTGGAGACAAGGCCCAAAAGGTTTTAACCACCGTGAAACTTATCTTCTCACCTTCTGTCATTTTCACCAGAACTGTGTTTTTGAACATTTGCACTCCACAGTTTGGCCACTGAGCATATCGAAACTCATGCACGTTTCATCCATGTTGCTAATGTGACTTAATGGGTACTTGTGTCTTTGTTGCTGCCTGATGATGAATCACTGGAAACTAGTAATTTTGACAGGGAAGCTTTTTTGGTAGTCTCTGAGCAATCTTGGTTATCTGCCATAACACAAGACTGTTTCATTCCATTAAAGTGGCTATACCAATTAGATGTTGGCCTGAAATCTTTGCTGGCTCAGAGTTTGATTTGGCTCACTTATATGCATTGCATTTCTGGTGACAATGTAACCATTCTGATGATATTTGAGGGCCCATTCATGCTTCTCAAGATCAGGCCATTGGCTTGTCCCTGTTCTGATGATGCATTTAGTCTTGGGCATCTTCTTTAGGGTGGATTTGCCCTCCTTCCATTCTCACACCAATTTTTCACTGCAACCAAAATACCTCAGTGCGCACAATTATTTGACGAGTTAGCACATTAGAACTTTTAGCATGAAATCAGCTTTGAACTTATTCGTTTTGCTGGAGAATCCATTTCTGTTGGTTACTCGCCATGCCATTGTGGTCTGTTCTGTGTTAGCATGCCTTAAACTCCTACTCTTCATTTTTGCAAGACCGCCCACATCATCTGCTTGATCCCATTCGCTGACTTACAGCATAAGGGAAGTAAAAATTGCATCTCTGGGGTGAAAAATTGAGGCCGATGACTAATAGTATAGCATTTCGTAGTTGAAAAGGAGGTGGTCAGTTCAGGCATGGAGTATATGCAAAAGCATAATTTTTGGCACTGACAAAATGCAGTCATCTTATATGCCAAGTTGACTTTATGTCGTGATTTAAGGTATGAAGAATATCCTTTTTTTTAAAAAAAATGTGATCATGCTGAGTATATTGATACATTATGCATCAGTCCAAAGGAGTGGTGAAAATTGTTGCTGAACATAGTTCTATGTGCCATGCATACTTTTACCTTGCATCACATTGTTCAGATTAGGGAGACATTGAACTAGTCAAACAAGAACATAATTGTGCCTTCACACCTGGGACTGGACTAAATATGCTCCCATGACTATATGTAAAGGTCTCAAAAATTAAATATTGCCAAATGAGACTGAGCAGTCACAAACATTTAGTTCTACCCAGCTGAGTAGGTAGTTGCTCTACTGCAAACTGCATTTCTAAATATTAACTGGATTTGAAGATCTAGTTTGGTGGAGGTACAGACATTGAAGTAAAAGTACGTTAATTCTTCTTGCTGTCCAAACAACTAGAAACAAGTAATACTGGCAAATGCAAATATTATGTTCAGCAATGAAAAATATTTGCAAAAGCTAAGCACCGATTATCAAATAATTGATGTTGTCATATCATGGTATAAGAGGAATATACTGGCTAATTTTAGTCATGGGACCACAATTTCAAGCAGTGATTTGCTCAAGGACCGTTTTCAGAGTATATAGTGGGAATGAGATCAAAACCAAAGTTGCTATTTTCTGCCAAGACCAAACTAAGACAGTGCTGGACTTAGAAATTGTCTATATATTTTGCAGATTTCTTTTGTAATTTCATACTGCAACCAAACTTTAGAATATTTCTTTATTTGTAATTTTTAATGAGCTTGGAAAGCAATCTAATATTTTCCCAAAAAATCATGGTCTATAACTGTTCCTCAACTCAACACTGCCTGTAACAGCAATTCATGAATTTTCAATTTTAAAACATCACCAGACTATAGCAAGCCCAGAAAAAAAATTGCTTGATCCTCATTTTGTTCTTTGACTGATGCTCTTCTGTATCACCAAGTCTAATCTGGAATAATTCAACTACAGTGTTCAGTGATTGGAAATAGAAAACAAGAAATTCAATTTGGCTATAATAAAACTTAAAAAAAAATCAGCCTATAAACTGCATTGGCAAGAAACCACCAGCAACACTTACTGACGGATTACTATGGCAGCATTGATTTTTTACACTTGTTCAAAGCCAGATTTTTTACTGAATCATATACAGCAATCAATTCTTAATGCAATTACCTGCTATAATGCACAAATACTTATTTACAATGGTACTTTCCTAATTACAACCATAATTAATTTTAGATACTAGTGGAACAATAAACCATCTAGCTATCAACGTAAGCAACACTAGAATGTGCTAAACCTGAAAGAGGAGGGCAGTTTAACATTATTGTCAGATAAAGGCAAAATACTGTGGATACTAGAAATCTGAAACAAAAACAGAAAATGCTGGAAAAACTCAGCAGGTCTAGTAGCATCTGTGGAGAGAGAAACAGAGTTAATGTTTCAAGTCCGTATGACACCCCCCTTCTTCCTGCCCCACAGAACCTATTTCTTCCTACCTTGACTCTGTTCTCTCTTCCCTTGTCCAGTCTTTTCCCACCTACATCCATGATTCTTCTGATGGCCTACGTCATATCAACAGTTTTCAGTTCCCTGGCCGTAACTGCTTCCTCTGCACCATGGACATCCAATTCCTCTACACCTCCATCCCCCACCAGGATGGTCTGAGGGCTCTCTACTTCATCCTTGAATAGAGGCCTGAACAATCTCCACCAAAATCATTGTCAGTTCTGATTCTAGAACTCCTCTAACTTTCATCATTTGATCCCAGTTAGAGAACACCATCCAGAACTTCAATGATGTTTGCTTCAGGCAACAGTCACAGCTCTTTTCTCCACCCTTCCAAATATTCTGATTGGACCATGCTAGTTATACAAATATTTCATATCCTCCTTGCATGTTGATGGAGACCATGTCCTTTATTTTTTTTTTCCATCCCAAAATGTTTGAGAACCAGTGATCTAAGACCAATGTTTTTGAAGAAAGTTAAATTGGTATCCATTTTAATCCTCTATTATCTACAAACACTAGTTTTCTTCAAGTTTAGTAATGAACCATTATTACTGTCATTTTGAGCAGTTAAGTGATGTATCCTATGTAACAGATACAATACATGTGCAGTGTGCTTTTCTCAGGTGATTTTGCACTAACAGGATTGATACTGACTCTGATGGGAATCACAGTGGAGGTTATGAAGAGTGTATTTCACCCATAAGTCATATAGTGATTTTGGCTGTTGTTCAAAATATATGCATCTGAAGGGAAAAAAAAACTTCAAAGAAGTTTTCATTTGCTGCTATATTTAAGAAAAGCTAGTTTGTAGGATTTTATCCATTGAAGGAGTGATACCCTGAAAGTAGAAGGTGGTCATTTTGGCCACAACTCTGCACCTCAGCAAACAAGATCTTCATATTCCTACTAGGGAGTCTGAATAGATACTCCTAGAACAGAAAACATTTGCTGCTACTCAAAGCAATCTGGCAAGCAAGTTGTCTAGAAAACTCATCTGATTCATTAATCTGTCTACAGGGAGTGCACATTGTGCAGGCAAATCATATTAACAATGTGCAATAAAAATATTACCGAAAATACTTAGGCCAGGTAGCATCTGTGGAGAGAAACAGAGTTGACATTTCAGGTCAATGACCCTTCATCAGAAAAGTTTCATTATTATTTTGAATGAATATTATAAATTAATTCAACACTTTCTTAATACCAGCAGTTATATTAAAGGAAACTTGAACAACGTTTGGGATTGAAAAGAAAACTCTAATTTTTTAAATAGATACTGCATAACAATATCAATGTTCTCTAGATTGGCTAATAAAACACATTTTTGCAATTAATTTTTTGGTGTTCTTTTTGACCTGACAAGCTTTCATTGGTTCAAGGCAATGTGTGGCACAAAAACTTCGTTATTCCCCCTTTCTTGGGGAAATGCCATTTGCAAGTAGGAACTGGTATTGAATTTTTTTTGTGGAAGTTCATATAATTTGCATTTATATGAAGTAAAATAGCACAGAAAATTCCACTTCCAATTTCTTTTTGTATTTTTATACCTTGGTGAATATTGAAATGTCCTTGCATTTATGAGGTTATTTAAAAATGAAAAGATACTTTTGTTGACAGTTGTAAGGAAAAGTTGAGATTTTGGTCTAAAAACCAACATATTCAGGTTTCAAACTGAATTTCTGTGCTCAAATATTGTATGGTTTTCTTTGCAGTGGTTATTAATGGGAGAAGGGACATTGTGGTTGGAAGCATGGTAATTTGTCAAGGGATGACAAGATGACTGGGATCCTGGAATATAGCATGTGATTTGGAAAAACTAGGCTTTTGAAATTGAGTTTTAGAAACTTAGCAACGATATGTATCCTTGGCGTATCCAGCGTCCTACTTTAGAAAGAACATAATGGTAATCATGCTCCACCAGGAATTCATGGCCAGTTATAAATATTTCTGTAATTTCAGAAATATTGGCCAGGATTTTCTGGTCCCACCCAACGCAAGACTGAAATTCCTGCCTGAAGTCAACGGACCTTTGGCTGGTTCCTCAAATTTTCTGTCCCACCCGCGATGATTCCTGCCTGGGCAGGACCGGAAAATCTCAGCCAACAGAACCCTGTGTGCTTTTGGGAAATGTTTTCCTTAGTTCTTGAGAGGTATCAGTTTTGATACTATATCAGGGACAAACTTATAAATCTGAGATTTTCTGAATAAATTCTGTTCCACCCACAATATATGCTCCATGTTTCGGAGTGACAGGAAATTGGGAGAATTTTTTTCTTTTCCTTCCATGGGAGCCTCTGCTTCCTTCTCACTCCATAAGGCTCAAGTTGAAAATTTGTGTAACACAATATAAAAGTACCTGTTTTATAATGTTATAGATTGTTGACAAAGTGTGTTAGTTTATGTGGTGAAAGGTGCCAAACATCCCATATATCAGAATGAAGTTAGCATAATTGAAGCAGATAGGAACATAGGAGCTGGAGAAGGCCATTCAGCCCTTTGAGCCTGCTCTTTCATTCAACATCATGGCTGACCATCCACTTCAGTGCCTTTTTCTCACACAATCCCTGTATCCCTTTATGTCATTGGTATTTAGAAGTTTGTCAATCTCTGCTTTAAACATACTCGATGAGCTTCCACAGTCTCTGGGGTAGAGAATTCCAAAGATTCACAATCCTCTGAGTAAAAAAAAAATTCTCATCTCAGACCTATTTTGAAATTGTGTCCCCTAGTACATTTGGTCCCCACATCCAAATCACTGATATTGCGAACAGCTGGGTCCAAGTACTGATCCTTGTGGTATCCCACTAGTCACAGTCTACCAATGTAAGAATGACCCATTTATTCTTACTCTGTTTTCTGCCTGTTAACCATCCTTAATCCATGCCAGTATATTACCTCCTATCCCATGTGCTTTAATTTTGCTAACCAACCTCCTGTGGGGGATTTTATCAAAAGCCTTATCAAAGTACACTTGTGCCCACTGACTCCCTTTATCTATTTTGTTAGTAACATCCTCAAAAACTTCAACAGGTTTGTTAAACATGATTTCCCGTTCATAAATCCCTGTTGACCATGTCTAATCAGATCACTATTATCTAAGTATCCATTTAGCACATCCTTTATAGCAGATTCCAGCATTTTCCTTACTGCTGATGTACGGCTAACAGGTCTGTAGTTCCCTCTTTTCTCTCTCCCTCCCTCCTTAAATAGTGGGGTGACATTTGCTACCTTCCAATCTTCAGGGGACTGTTCCAGAATCTATAGAATTTTGGAAAATGATCACCAGTGCATCTACTATCTCCATAGGTACCTCTTTCATAATCTGCTTTAGAACAGAAGAAAAAAAGAGTCAAAATAACCTATTATTATGCTATTCAAAATGCCAACAATTTCAATGATCTCGCACCCCAGTTATATTATCTGCTTTACCCACTGTAAGCATAAAAATGACCTCATCCATTACAAAACATCCTACAAACTTCAGATTATAGCTTTAATGTGATGTATTAATAACTGACTTAAAGGAGCAGTTCCAGTTTTCAACTAGCTTGTGAAGATACTTTGGTTTATTTGAGGAGGTGGGAAGATTAAGGAATATTGATCAGCCTCTCAAGGAACAGCTGCAAGATTTGCTTGAACTTAAGTTCAGAACAGTGAAAGAACCTGCACATGTAAACATTCCAACTGACTGAAAAGAGTGATGTATCATGCTCAGTCCAAGTGCTTATCTATTTTTTTCCACAATTTTAAAAAGAGCTGTGGAAAAAACTATAAATGCACATTTGATCAGATTCAAAGCTACCTTACCTGTATTGTATAACTTCCAGTTCCAACAGCAACTTGGATTTTTATAGCTCCTTCAATATAACAGGAGAATTATAAAAACATAATATGACACCCTGCATAACAGTTTTAAAAACAGAAATCAGGTATTGACATGTTTTGCTTCCTTTTCTTCTTCTCAAAGATTTTATTGTCTTAAAAGTAACCCACTGTGTCTGACCCTTTTCTTTTAGCATTATCCCAGATTCATTAACTCAGCCATAAATTGGATTTCTGCAAACTTTTTCAAGGTCTTGAGCTTAGCTTCATATTTTGAGAACAGACTTACAAACTCAAAAGCTTGCAGCATTTGAAGTGCCAATTGTTGTCAGACCTTTTAAAATGAAAATTCCCTTTTTGAGAACTTTATCAAGAACCAAACCTCGAATTTTTAAACTTTGTAAGAACTGTAATTTAGACTATCAAAATTAAAACAACCTCTTTTTCATGTGTAATGATTTGTATCCAAGTTATAATTTCTGTATGTTTATCGACACATTATTTATCTTAGATAGCATCCTAGTGATTCAAAAGTAACCTGTTAAATTAAACTGCACTTTACATCTCAAGATTGTCCCCAATGCAAATTCCAGTGCTTTTGGAAAGCAGATTTCCTTTAATATTTAATTCATCTCTTCATAAGAAACCCCTTTTTATCCATTGGAACCACCTAGACCTTGTGTTTATGTCTTTTCGTTTTCCTAGAATCCTTCTGAATTTCAAGTAATTTCTTTTTCTCAGAATTTTAGAATACTAACTCGTATGTATTAATCCCAATCAGCTTGGAAGCTGATGATGAGGGTTATTCCCCACTAGTCTACAAGGGGGTGGTACAAAGGTTGGTTCATCTCAAACAAAGGCAAGCCCTGTTTTATCTTTGCACTACCTTCAAATTATGATTTTTGCCAGAAATCTCAACTCAAACCTTATACTCAAAACTTTGGAATGTTTGAATAAACTTTTCCTTTACTCTAATGTGGGGCTTTTGACTCTAAAGTGCTCAACTACACACACAAAAGACAATTCAGGGAAGAAAACACATTAAAGCTCGCATACAAATGCTTCATTGCACACAAACAAACACATATATAAAGGTATGTATCGATACTCCTATAATATTGAACTTAACTCTAAACGAAGCTTCGGGTAGCAGTGGGGGGAAATAAAGGGATCTTGAAGGCTCCACCTATAGGGACC
Organism: Carcharodon carcharias; assembly: GCF_017639515.1. Classification (NCBI taxonomy): domain Eukaryota; kingdom Metazoa; phylum Chordata; class Chondrichthyes; order Lamniformes; family Lamnidae; genus Carcharodon; species Carcharodon carcharias. The sequence goes on along the minus strand of NC_054480.1, from coordinate 61,143,001 downwards.
TTCAAACTGACGAAAGTTCACATTCTCTGCTGCTGCTTGTCAATTGCTCATTAACCCCTTAGGGGTACCCTTTCTCTCTCTCTCTCTTCAGCACAAACAGCTCTTGTAACTTAGATCAATTCATTTTTTTTTTAAGTTACAGAAAATTCAGTAGCGGACTATCTACTTCCCTTAAAACATATTATAAGCGCTCAAATCTGTCCCGATTAAAAGTTCCAGCTGGTGGGAAGCTCTCTCCTTCACTTTGAGTCCATTTAACCCAATCAGAAACATATTGGACAATTTCAGGACCGTAATGGACATACATATAAGCATTTGGGGTTCCCTTCAAAGGGGGTACCAGGGGTTTCTTTGATGTCATATTTCCCATTTTACTTAATATTATACACAAAAGAAAACACAGAAATTACTTTTCACCTCCAGGGGACTCGAACCCCTGGGTATACTACTACTACTTTTCTTTCGTTTTCTTACCCATCTTCAAAGTTCCTGATTTAAGCTCCGGTTTCGCCGGTTTCAGTTTGTTCTTAGTACTTTGAGAAACGGGGGGAGTGGCAGAGTCCACTCTGCTGTTGCGACCTCCCATTTTTCTGAAAAGAAAACACAATTAACAGCGCGGCGCGTTTCCTACCCTACGTGCTCACTGGTGTTTAAGAGTTCCTTAACAAGTCCTCCGATTCTTTGGGTCACTTAAGTCTCCTTGGTCGGTAGCTATCCTTTTACTCACAGTCCCCCTTTCAGCTGGGATGCTAATTCACTGCAATCCCCCTCTCAGCTAGGATGCAGTTTGAACTCTCCCTAACTTAGGAGAGTTGTTCCTCCCTTTCTTTGTGAGGGTTCTTATTTTAGAGATCCGACGGCCCAAAATTTTAACCTCTCCAACTTAAGAGGCTGCTGGACTTCAGTCAGATCCCATCCTCATCGCCAATTTGTCGCGGAAAACGGAGAGAACACTCAGACCCAGGAGGTTTGTCTCGGAAGCCTTTATTGAATCGTGATATCACAGAGAGCCCAGCAGCATACAGCGGAGCTAGCCGACACTCTGAGAAGCGTTAGAGTACACACATAGTTATAGCAAAAAAGTACATATCTTTTGGCATGCACACAATAGTTCTTTTAGTTTACAACCACATCTGACACTTGCACAACCCATCTTGCGCCCAATAGTCTGGGAAGGTAGCTGATAGCGTGACTAGTCTATTATTTTATGTGCTAGTGAGAAAACAGATGGGCCTAGTTTCAAGGACACTTTGTTGTAATATTCCATTATATAGTTTAACCACTTAACCCTTTGTTATCCTGTATATGTATTTTATTCTCCCACAGATGGGATGAGGTTTCCACAATTAAATAAAAAATAAATATAAATTTTTGGGCAGAATTTTTATTCTATTTATGTTGTTGTGAGTGAGTCGTGTGTCGGGACATTTTTTTCAGATTTTAAAATTCTTCAACTCCCTGAGGCAGCTCCCTGCCTTCAGGGAGCTTTCAGTGCGTGCTCCCCTTTGCATGTGTAGACTTTTGTACTCAAACTCCACCCACCTCCAATCCGGCAGCGCTGAGCTTCTCTGCACACCTTTCATGCTGGCTGGCTGTTACTTGGCCAGCCAGCGTGAAATTGCGGTCGGTGGCCAATCACAGGTGGCGGTCTGCTTCCCGGCTGCTCCCGAGCCCACCTGCCTGACGACCCGAAAATCCTACCCATGGAATAGCTGATGCAGCAAAGATAGACCACACGGATTTTCCAGGCAGCCCACTCCACTTGTGTGGTGCCAGTTTCAGCCACAAAGTTCTTCCCAGCTCGGGTATTCCTCTGGCAGAATAGCAGTCCATTTCCTTCGAGGATTAGCTGATTCTTTGCAGACAGCAGCTTCCGTGTAATCAGGGGTCCCCCAATGCAATCTTCTACAGTGTTGAATTGAAGAACACAATGACGCACTCCTTTCTGGCATTGTTGCAACTCTGAGCTCCTGTCAGTTGTTGTAGCATGGATCTACCAGAACCCCCTTTACCTTTGTATGGATAGGCAATTCTGGGTGTTCAAGCATTCAGAAGTAAAAGAAATAGCAGCAGTCACTAAACGTGCTTCCCAACCCAAATACAGATCTCTGACTCAACTTGCTGACCACCGCTTCTCTTCAGCTCTCTCTGTCACATGGCCTCCTTGTTTTATCTTCCTTCCTGTTGATACTGTCAAGGGTTGCCAGATCACATGAACGGATATTTCTTATCCAAAAATTATCATTGATCCCTTTACGAGCAATACAGGCTCTTAAAAACCTTTTACATACATTTTTTAAAAATAATTACAGATTTCCCAAATATTTTAAAGTAATTATGAATTTTCCTTACTGTTACTGCTTCTGGATAAAAGGCTGCCACACAGTCCTGGACATTTTAACAATGAGGGGGTTCACTGGGTGCATGAAGCATCAAATTTTAATTTATTTTAATTATTAATGGAACAATTGCTGCATTATGGCTTTGAGTTGACTGTTATTAACATGACTCTCAATTTTTAAAAAATACAAAATCCAGGATAATGGTTCAGGTTCAATTTGTTCCTTGCCAAGAAGTATTATATTAACAATGTGTATTTGAGGTAATCCATTTAAAATAAAGTGTGTGAGCATCATGCATTTTAATGGAATTATTAAATATTTAAAGCTAAAATACAGACAATCATCTAAAAAAATTTGGTGACCTGAATTTGTAAATTTCATAGTGAATTTATGAGGTAGCCCAGTGCATTAAAGAATAACATTTATTGGCAGTTATCGCCAATTACCAGGAATGAGAGATTTTTGGTGCGGATCATAGTTAAAACAGACTCTGTTGCCCTCTCAAGTGGACGTAAACGATCCCATGCCATAATTTGAAAAAGAGTGGCCAAGTTCTTCCATTTCTCCATGGCCAATATTTATTCCACATTCAAACAACTTATCTAATCACTTCAGATTGCTGTTTGTGGAAGCTTGCTACATGCAAATTGGCTTCCATATTGGCTGAATTACAGTAGTGACTCAAAAGTATTTAATTGGCTGAAAAACAACTTTGAAATATCCTGAAGTCTGATGCTAGTCTTTTCATACATAATTAATCATCGTTAATGAAGTTCAGACAAATTGAAGCTAGGTTCTTGAGGTTTTCTGTCTTAAATCCTATGGGATGGCTTGAATATTTCCACCCATTTCGTTGTTCTTCTCAGTGCCATTCTCAATGGGAAGCATTAGCGAACACCACAAAATGTGTCACCAGGAAATTGCTGCTCATCATCCAGGCGGTTTGAAGGGAAATCCCATGTTCTATTTAACTAGATTGTCACCCTCAAGCAAGAAACCAATGCTGAAGCAATGGATACGGAAAGTAAATGCATACGGTTGTGTGAAATTGGCTAAGCCCTTGTTGGAACAAACATTTTGCAAAGTCTTTGCAAATAGTTTGATCCATCCCAGAGATCTTCACTATCTAAAACAAACTTGTCTGTGTGAGGATGTGATTTTACATATTTTTAAAGTAAATATGAATGAACTGCTTCAAGCATTTCCCAGTAAAAGAAAACCAAAAATAAATACACACAATCATTTCAAAGACCATTGTGATTTACATCACAATCCATAGGTAATAAACAATGGCGTTGTATGGCCATAAAGGTACAAAAGGAGACTATTTGGCCCAAGTCCATGCTGGCTCTCTGTAGAGCAATCCTGTCAGTCCCATTCCCCTACCCTATCTCCGTAAACCTCTAAGTACCCTTCCTCTCCCTTGGAAATCATTAATCGTCTGCATTACCAACATCCTTGAAGGTAGTGAGCTCCGGGTCGTTGCTACTTATACAATCCACACTGTATCTCTTGCTGAAAATCTTAAAGCTGTGTCACCTAATCCTTGCACAATCATAAAGCATTCACTGGCTTCCAGGGTGAACTGCCACATTTGCCAGGACAGGGCATAATCCCGCAAGTTGGACATTATTAATAACATGCTCTAAACATCTGACCTAACCAGCTGATGTTGAGGGAAACTTGAGAGTTGTTTCTAAACACCTTTATTCAGATTTGCTACATGGGGCATATTCCTAATTTGTTTTATTTACAACACTTGTAATCTAGCAAAAGCAACAGAGGAAGTGCCATCAGTTGTGCTTCAATAAAGTACACTCCTCAGTTGTATTTGGAATTTTCCTATTGTTTATAAGCCTAAGTATAAGTAGTTTTCCAATTTTATAATACTTAAGAGTAACTAGCTGCATTTGTTTTGTTCTGTAGAGCACGTTTGTTCAATTCTGTCTTCCATGCTGCGAAATTTGAAGGGTCAGCAGCGAACCCGGCTACTTAACAAATTCACTGAAAATGATTGTGAAAAGGTAATCCTGTCTTTTCTGTTACTTCCTCGTTAGTAATAGCTGGATAGAATTTACAATGACTCTGCCTGTATCTAATAGTTAGATTTGAAATTGTGCAATTTTTTCTTGTCCCTGTTAATTGTAAGCTATAGACTGCAATCTTGGTTATATTTGCTTTGAGGCCACACTGAACTACATCAAATTGCTATTATGTTCATGCCCACAAACATCCACAGACTCAAGTGTCTGAAGAGGCTAATTGTGTCCAGTTATTGTCCGTGCTACAAGGCATGAAGGGGGAACTGTACAAGCTAATATACTTCAAATAAAATCTGTAATTGAAAGCTAGTCTCTTTGGGGGCCAAGGAATTATCAACAATTGTCATAAAAATTCACCTGGTTCACTAATATCCTTTAGGGAAAGAAAACAGCCGTGTGGCCTCTTAACTGCCCTCTGAAATGGCATTGCAGGCCACTCAGTACAAGGGCAGTTAGGAATGCGCAACAAATGCTGACCTTGCTAGCGATGCCCATATCCCATGAAATAATTTTTTTAAAAGCTTATATATTATCCACTGGATAGAATTGACCCTTCTAGTGCTAAAGTTTATTCAATACACCCCTTTTTTAGTTTATTTAGACTTAGCTAATTACTCATCATATCATTCAATGTCATGTCTAGTGGTTCTGTCTCACTAGTAAATACCAAAGTGAAATAAATATTTAATATTTTTGCCATCTTTCTATCATTAGCTGTGGTAGTTTCCTGCTTTTCTCTTAATGGTCCTGTTTTCATTGACCTTTTTTATTGATGTGCCTGTAAAACATTTTACTATTTTATTTAATGTTTCCTGATAATTTAGCTGCAGAGTTCCTCTTTGTCTTCCTAATTTGTTTTTCTGATTTCTCTCCTAATCTCTTCATTTTCTCCCTTAGCTTACGCTCCTCTGCAGTCTGTGTACTTAAAGAAACAACTGAGGGTTAAGAACATTGTCTTTATTTATCCATGGAATCCCACTGGTGTATTTAGTTTGTTTCCTTTTAGTGTAATATGATTTCCCTGCACTCCGAACGCCATTTTATATGTTTCCCATTGTTGTTCTACATCATTATTTGCCAATATTGTTGCCCATTTTATTTTCCCAAGTTCTATTCTCAGACGCTTAAAATCAGCTTTATAACTTTCTCTATTAATCATCTTAAAGCACATTATGTTATGGTCACTATTGCCTAAATGTTCCCTACTTTTACTTCTCTTTTCTGCTTTGATTCATTCTCCATCGCTAGATCCAAAAGTGAAATTGTTGTTGGACATTTTGCATATTGGGTTAGAAAAAAGACCTGTGCATATTGTATGAACTCCATCCCCTTCTGCAATTCCCTGCCTCTTCTGCCTAATTAATATCAGGGTAGCTGAAATCCCCCGTCTTTTCCTCAATTCGCTGATTTGCCTGCATGTTTCTTCCTCCATTTCCCTTCCTGAGCTGTGGACTCCACCTAATAGTGTGATTGATCTTGTATCTTCAGTCTCTTATCCGTACGGATTCTACTTTTGTTTTCGTGATAGCTGTATTCTTTTTTTCTCCTGCCAATATGTTATTCCAAATAAGTACAGCTACTCCACCTCCCCCTTTTCACTCTCTTTACTAAATATGTTATACCCTACAGTGCTTAATTCCGATTCCTGATTTCTCTGTAGCTATGTCTCAATGATCCCCACTATGTCTGGTTCCTCCCAACACCTCCATTTCACATGTTTTATTAGCACACTGTGTGCATTGCTGTACAGATGTTTTAATTCATTTTAAATAAGATTTCCTTTCAATTTATTTAATTTTCTTTTTTTTAGATTCTTGTTATTTGTTACTAGCTTTGCTACTTTAAAGCCTTTGCCAGTTCCATATTGCCCTTTCCACGAGGGCACAGGCCTCATCCCCGTTCACTTGAAGCCCGGCCCCTCTGTACTGCTCCTTCCTGACCCAAAACTCGCGTGTGTCCCATGAAAATGAACTCCTCTTTCCCACACAAACCCTTTTGCTTTGTGTTAATTGTCCTAATCTGTCCGCTTCTATGCCAATTTTCACGTGGCTTAGCAATAACCGAGATTATTACCCTCAAGAAACATGGTGAAGTAGCTGTTTGCCTGATGGCCTACAGAGCGCGAAGAAGGTGGAAGAGAGAGTGACTGAGGCTCCTGGCTGTGCAGAGACGTGGGCATCAGCCTCAGGGAGAAGCTGCTTAAGAGCCACAGCGAGCCATCGCAGGCCAGCGCTTAGCGACACCCAGGGTCTGTAGACGCCGCTTTTCACACTGCAGATGACCGAGAACCAGTGTCACAAAAGACTGCAAATGTCTAGGAAACTGGTTGCTCACATCTATCTGCCAGTTACTACAGGATTTGGTGCCATGGGGACTGACATTGAAATTGAGTGTCAGTGGCTGTGAAAGTGACCACAGTGCTCAATTTCTATGCTAATGGCTCCTTTCAGGGCTCCACATGTGACCTTTGTGGGATATCTCAAGCCTCCACCCACAAATGAATTCATGAGGTCACAGATGCCATCTTCTCGAGGGCACATAACTTTGTGCATTTTGCTCAGGGCCAGGACGCAAGAGCCATTGATTTTCCCAGATCTCGGGTTTCCCACAGGTGCAGGGTGTGATTTATTGCTGATTACTGATGTGGTGCTCAGATCTCTGTCGCAACACACGGTAAACTACATCAACCGCAAGGGCTTCCATTCACTGAATGTCCAGATAGTGTGCAACCACCAGAAATGCATCCTGCAGGTGTGCGCACGCTTTCCAGGGAGTGTGCACGACGCCTACATCCTCAGTCAGCACAGATCCCTGGAGTCTTCCAGGGTCCACAAAAGCAGCAAGGATGGTTCCTTGGGGACAAGGGCTACCTGCAGAGACTGTGGCTGATGACACCCGTGCAGCGGCCACAGACTGCAGCTAAGTGACGGTATAATGAAGCTCATACTGCAGCTTGCACCTTGGTGGAGCCGATCAATAAGATCATCTCTTGTTCTTCTAAACTCCAATGGATTAGATCCATCCTACCCAACTTTTCCTCATAAGACAACCCCTTCATCCCATTAATCATTTGAGTGAGCCTTCTCTGCACTTGCGTCTAATGTAAGTATATCCTTTCTTAAGTAAGGAGACCATAAACTGTATATAGTACTCAGATCTGGTCTCACCAATGCCCTGTACACAACTGTGGCAAAACTTCCCTACTTTTATATTTAATTCCCCTTGCCAAACATGACAACATTCCATTTGCCTTCCAATCACTTGTTGTACCTGCATACTAACTTTTTGTGATTCATGTGCTAGGATCCAGATCCCTTTGTACCACAGAATTTTGCAGTGTCTCTCCATTTAAATAGTAGACTGGTTTTCTATTCTCCCTGCCAAAGTGGACAAGTTTGCATTTTCCCACATTACGTGCCATCTGCCAAATTTTTGCCCACTCACTTACCTTATCTATTTCCCATTGCAGATTCCTTATGTTCTCTTCACAACCTACTTTTCCCTACCCATCTTTGTGTCATCAGCAAATTAGCAACCATACCTTTGGTCTTTCTTCCAAGTTATTGATATAGATTGTAAATGGTTGAGACCCTGTTGCACTCCAGTGGTCACATCCTGCCAATCCGAAAATGACCCATTTATCCCTACTCAGTTTCCTGGTAGTTAACCAATCCTTTATCCATGCTACTATGTTACCCCCTACACCATGAGCTCTCATTTTATGTTGTAACCTTTGATGTGGCACCTTGTCAAATGGCTTTGGAAATCCAAGTACAGCACATCCACAGGTTCACATTGCTTGTTACCTCCTTAAAGGTCTCTAATAAATTTCCCAAAGCATGTTGACACTGCTTGATTGCGTTAAGATTTTCTAAGTGCCCTACTGTAACCTCTTTAATAATAGATTTGAGCACTTTTCCTATGACAGAAGTGAGGTTAACTGGCCTGTAGTTTCCTGCTTTCTGTCTCCTCCTTTCTTGAATAGAGGAGTTATACTTGCTATTTTCCAATCTGATGGGATCTTTCCAGAATTTGAACCTGAATATGAAGAACAACTTGAAATATTTGGGCTGTTTTTGTTAGAACAGAGCAGATTACTAGATAGTTTGATGGAGGTATGTAAAACTAGGAAAGGGTAGGATAAAGTAGTTAAAAGCAGACTATTTCCAGTGATTAGGTAGTCTAGAATGAGGGGACACAGATTTGGGATAGAGCAGGAGAAACCTTGTTAGGGAGGGTTGTGATTGACGTGGTGACCATGCTATCATTTAAGAAACTTAGATTGGTATTGAAAGAAAAAGGAAGTAGAGGTATGGGTGTAGGTCGGCAACATGAGGCTAGGGCTACTGCTCGTGTGGTGGATAAATGCCACTAAATGTATCAATGATAAAAACAAAAAAACTGCGGATGCTGGAAATCCAAAACAAAAACAGAATTACCTGGTTCTGTTTTTGTTATGTATCAATGACTTGGCTGGACAATGATTCAATGACACGCTAGAATCTTATGATAGTGACATTTTATAGCAAAACATGTACTGAGTCTAGGCAACTACGTTTTCAATATATAGTGCCATCCCAACGATATACTGCTTCTGCTGCATGAAAAATGTTCTCCTATGTGGTTTGTAAGTGAGTCTGTTATAAAAAGTTTGTTTTTCTACAGTGCTATTTCTACTTGTACTTAAAACTAGGTTATAATCTGTCGACTGCAACTCAGGTAATGGAGTATGAACAACTTGTGCTATTCAAAGCAGTACAGCACGTTGGCTATTTTGGTTGAGATTGGCAAATCCTTGCTGTCTTAAAAATAGGTCACCTTAATGAAATCAAATGGAAAAGGGTATTTTAAGGTACCTTCAGTGTTGGATGAATAAGGATCAATGTTAGTGGTGGCGGGGGGGATGTTCAATTAAAAAGTAAAAGGAATACTTGGCTCATCTCCACAGATACTCTCAGTAGGTTGAGAATTGACCTCATCCACCTTTCAGATGTTGAAAAATGTGTATTTGTGGAAAACAGATGTCTACTGCTTATTAAAGAAGTTAAATGCGTGATTTTATTCCCCAGGCCCCTCTTGCGTACTTCAACAAAAAAAAAGTTTTCTCATAAACAAGAAGGTTTTGATTTTGATGAATTGCAAGAAAACTTAACGCCTGTATTTTACCTCATTGCTTCCATTTAAAAATTGGATTTAATTTCAATTTGTATCTGATGGTTGCCTATCTCAGTTTTAATCCATGTAATTAATGTTAGATAAGGGCAACCATTTTGACCATTCCAATCAGCATACTCTTGCTATGTTATTAATGAATTTACTGCAGTTATATCCTAAGTGGCAAAATCTGTAGACACTAAGTGAAAGCAAGGAAGGTGTTTGCCCCTTTGACTGCCATTGAGGAATATTTATTTCAACTGCAATGCTTTTATGACTTCTTTGTTTATGCCTTTTTCCTATATTTATAAATACTGCTTATTGAAGAAGACTTCTACATTGAAATGGGTCTCTCCCTCATTAACCTTCTGCTTTTCATCCTTGAAAGATTTGATTCCTTAAAAAAGAAAATTCATGCAGCATATTACAAAAAGAAATGAAAGATAAATTGAGCAAATTGTGAATTATGTGGAAACCAAAGGGAAAAAAACCTTTAACTGCCTTTGTTAGGTTCATATGCAAGGCAGTTGCACTACATTTTGAAATATTTTGAAAATATTATTTATGCTGATATAACAGTGCATTGTTGAAAGTGTAGTTGCACAGGTATACAAAATTTACATTGTGTTATAGAAAATATTTATACTTAATTGATTCAGCGCCCAGTCCCACTACTAATGCAACATTACTGTCTAATGTTTTTAAAAAGTATTTAATTCTAGTAATGACTGTCATTTTTATGCTGCTAGTTCTTTTTTCAAAAATGTGTAATAACTTGGGCATGTTCTTGCCAGAGAACCTTTCATTTCTAAATTTATGTGTTGGTTTTGCATCATCTCTGTGCAGTGCAATACTCTATGGGGAGTCACAGAAACAAATGTGATTTATATGACAAATGCAGATTCATGTAATCAATTGAATATTCATGTGTTATTTCAAATATATGCACACTGGTATTGAATCAGTCATAAAGATGAAACCGACTGTCATGCTGCAAGAAGTTCATTGACTCCGTTGTCAAGAAACCCCCCAGTGCCCCTGTATTCTCTTCCCTTCTCCCAACCATTCACTAAAAGGCTGCTGATTAGTAAAACCATCGAGAATACCTGACTGATCAGCTACTGTCCTGGTTTTGATAAATTTAGTGATTTGCTAGTAACTGATGCCATGACTACAAAGCTTCCTAGGTGATTGTATATGGTTTGTAGGACTGTGCTAGGTTCCTGATTAACTTTTATTACACCACTTGCTGTTATTGCATTATGTTGCGCTGTTTAGTAAGTAAAACTAAAAACGACCTGTGATTTGAACACTGCTATATAGTATTCCTGCTAGTGAGTGATACTACCACTGCCTACACTGCTGCAATAAATTCCAAGCCTTAAGGTGTGATTGTTTTCTAGAATATAGGCTTCATTTAGCCGTGAGTGCTCAGAAGAACCTAGTTGATAGGTTTCTTGCAAATTGCAGGCTTTATGTGGTCCTCAGTTGATAGCTATTTGTGTTTCTTACAGGTCGACCGACTGATGGAGCTGCATTTTAAGTACCTGGAAGCTGTGCAGGTGGCTGACAAGAAGATTGAAGGAGAAAAACATGTATGTATCAGTTAGTCAGCCGACAGTCTTGCTTTGTTTCTTGCAAACTCTCATGTTAACATCTGGCATAGTGGCTTGCTGATTGAATTTGGCTCTGTGAACACACAACCTTATGAAATGAGATTTACACTTTAGGGGGAGATTTGGGGATTGAAGATGGCATTTCACTTAATATTGATTTTTTTTCATAATTGAATGTATAGAACTGTGAGAAGGAATTGTACAAAATTATTCATAACTAATATTCAGGGATACCTATTCAATCCTGAATTATATTACTGAAGAGAGAATTGAATATTCATTGTGTGTGACAGGAGCTGCAGTTCTTGTCTTCTTAATGAATGTGAGCATGGAATCAAATGAAGTAAGTTGCAAAGGAAAGTCTACAGGAGAAGGAAAGCCTCTGGAGAACACACCTAGTACTCTGTCAAACATGTGCCTTTTGGACTGTCTAACCAACAAATTGCTGAGGTACATAACTACACTGGCCTCCCTTTGCAAATATGAAGCACAATAATTTGAACAAGCCTGATTGCTAATCTGTAGGCACCAAACTAGGGAACATAAGTGCTGTTAAAGAATACCAATAATCTAGCTGGCAGTAAACTTTCAAGATATCTCTGGTTTAAAACTCAGGCTGGTGTGGATTTTAACTTACAAACTAGTGACTAAAGCTCCTCAACATCATAAAACCACATTAGAAGAGCAACTCGGAGTGTAACTGAAGACCCAAGGGAGAAGATCTGCAAGGGGAGCAAAATTAATAAATTGAAGATAACTGGTATTAGGTGCAAATGGGTGTTTATTTTTTGGGGGGGGAAGATATTGTGTGTGAGAGAGAGCACCCCTCCCAACTGTGCTTTCACAGTCACTTGGCCTGTCCTTTGTCATCTTCCGTGATGTAATAAATATTTTAGTTTTTTAAAAGAGAGGACTGCAAATCTACTTTAGCACTAGTTTCTTGAAATTGGCCAGGAAATTCCCAATGTGAGGCTTGGAGTAAGTTGCAAATCAGATCTGTCATAAATATAAACTGTTCTGAACTTCTTCCATTAGACAAAATTAAAATACAATCAAGATCAAATAATAGATATCGTGGAGCAAATTACAAGGTTAGAGTTTATTAGTGGTCTAAAATCCTAAACTGTACTATCATAGCTAAGCTGCAAACAGCTAATTGGTCAACGTTCAAAGCTTGGAATCTTTCTGGTCTGTGTGGTTCGGTAATGGACCACATGATGGTGTCAGATGTGCCCAGAGCTTTTTTGGATGTGGGAATCTGCAGATTGCTTTCATGGAATTTCTTACAAGACAGTTCCACTGATAACCATGTCACCTAAAGATAAGATTATAAACTTCAATTCACTAAATATATTGTATTAGAATTACAACATCAATTAAAAGTCTTGAGCAAATTTCAGTCATGAGGGTAGTTCTTCTTAAAGGTAATGTCTGTTTCGAATGGTCCCACCACCTTGTTGATCTCTCTCAGGACAGTTTGAAACACACATTTCAACATAAGTTCCTGTGGGCTCCATGTGGACCATCAGTAGTTTCACTTAGAACGTGATGGATGTGATTCAGAAATTACATTGAAAACAAAAAGCGTTCTATTATTCAATTTTAAGTATTTTCTGTTAAATTGGTGAACTATTTAATTGCTTTTAATCCATTTGAAATTGCCCACCAAGTTTATGACCTTATGATTCAGTTCTATACTAGATGCAACACCACAGACCTTTTTATTAAGTGGAAAGGAATCTACTGATCACAATAATTAACCAGTTTTCTTACAGGGAAGAATATGCAAGTGCAGCATGACATCATCACACAATCTACTTCATTTAGATGCTCATGGAGAAAAATTTAAATTTTAGAAGTTTTGACAACTTTTTCCCCAAGTTAATTTTAAGGTGCTTCTACCATGTCAATTTTTAATCAAATCATATGATAAATACATGGAGATTAATAAATGCATGTATATCTGTTAAAATGAACAATTTGGAGTAACTTAACTCACTATTCACTTAAAAAGTGTGCAATTTTTCTAAATTCTTGAATGCCTTATTAGCTGTAAAATTGTCAAACGTAAAGAAGTTGTTGCATTTAATTAGGGTATTATGGTATTCTGTCAAAATCCCAAAGTGTTTCACAACCAATAATTACTTTTGAAGTGCATTAATTATTACTGTGGAACCAAGCTAACTAAGGTCATGCAATTTAACTATGCTGGATTACAGATAATATTTTTTTAAATCGAAAGAGGGCACCTTCCATTTCACAAATTGCAGACTGTGAAAGTGCTCGTAACTCGTTCTGTTTTTTGCAGCACCCCGTGTATTGTTGAATACAGTTTGTATTGAGAACTGATGCTTTTTTACTTGAACCTTGAAATAGTCTACATGCCATAAATCATTTATTTTGAATTTTGCCTTCCTGGTTTTTCACCATCTTAAGCGGTGAATAATGCATTTATATTTGATGCAATTGAAAATGTTTAACAGTATTTTCCCTAAAAACTTGCAATGTATGTTCCTTTTAGGATATGGTCCGTCAAGGGGAAATAATTGATGATGATATGGAAGATGAATTTTATCTGAGGCGCTTGGATGCCGGCCTCTTTGTCCTTCAGCTGGTTTGCTACATTATGGTGGAGAGCTGCAATGCTAATATCCCTCAGGTGATTTAAGAATCCACTCATTATGAATTCTTCTTGTTCAAATACATCCATCTGTGTGATGTGTGCATTCTTTAGTTTTAAATATTTTCTATCAGACTGATAGTAATAATCAATTGTGATCATTGTTTCACAAGTGAGCAGGGATGGCAAGGGTATTTGCTGCCCTAGTTGAATCTTCAGCCTGACATCCTCCCCATGTTCCAGGAGACATAGTCAGAACTGGCATAATGAAAAGCCAGCAACAAGGTGCGAGGGGATTCTAAGGGTAAGCAAGTCACAGAAGCCCAGGGGTGGGCTTAGGGAGCAGGTTAACATGGGCATTCACCATCTCCACATTGGGAATTCAAAATACCCAACTGTGTGAATACACCTAAACAACAAGTGGGCTGTGAGTTCAATCTCTGCTGTTTAACTTCCACTCACAGTCATTAGTAGAAATAATGCAAGAACATTTGCAGTAAATCTTAAAAACAAATCACTGACCCGATTGGAACCCCCACTTGCACCCATCGCAGTCGGACTAACAATTGCTGCGTTCACCTGATCCAACAATGAAATTCAACCCCCAACAATCTCATCGCAGCCCACCAAAATCCCAGCCAATCAGAGTCCTCCTGACTTCTTTTGGCTTAAGGTGGTTTAATTTGGGCAGTGCTGCACTGGATGTGATGTCACTTTGTGGCAATGTGTCATGGTGATGGGAATCGGAGTTTCTTTCCCCTTGGTTGCTGATGAGAATTATGGGACTGATTTGTTTCAGTTCTGATCTTTTTTACTTAAAAACTGGCAGCTTTTTTTGCCGCACCCCACATAATGCCGTCCTGGGCAAGTGCTTAGATTGCCCAATGGTAGCGCCAGCTGAAGTGAGCTATGTTGAGTGAAAATGAAAAAGCTATCGGGTGAACTTTGTAGATACCTACTAGGCACAAAACAACCATATTTAGTTTTTCCAGAATTGAAATTGTTCTTCAGACTGTGAAATTAATATCCTAAAATAGCTTGCTTTGTGGCTAACGCCCATGGTTTGCATATTATAATGAGTTTGTCTGTTTGAAGACTGAGCCTTATAAAGGATAAATGTGGCTATTCATTCACTTCTCCGATAATAAGTGAGATTTATAAAGTTTTACAACTTCTCAGGCACTCACCCCATTTCAAGTGCACTTGTCTCCCCACTTTCCATTTTTCTCCTGTCAGCATCTGTCAAAATGCACAACCACAAATATTTTGGGTTCAGAGTTGGAAACAACTAGATTAAAGGAAAGGTCCTCCATTAATCCAGTTGCTTCAAACTCTGGAGCTAGAATATGTCAATTATATTAAATAAGGGCAAGACACATTCGCTAAGTGAATGAGAATTGCGCATGCTAATGTCACGATTCATTCATTTAATCAGCTATCATACATTGTGTTAAATACCCAACCTTCAGATGGTTGGAAAGAGGGATGGAGCCATGGGTAAGATATAGAGTTTTGTTGGGAGATGAACTGAGATGACTTTAGTTTTGCATTGTTGAGTTGAATAAAATTCTTACTGATTCAGTTGATGTCAGCCAATCAGTCAAACAGCACAGTAGTGGCCAAGAAGTAAAGATAGTAACAGGGAGATACAACTGGGTGTCATCAGTATCAATGTCAAAGATGTCTAATGTTTACAAATAATTGTCAACATGTAGAGAAGGAAAAGCAGTGGAGGTGGGGGCGTGGAGCCTTGTGATACACCCAACATGAATATTCTGAAGTTGGAGGAAGTAGTGTTGAAAGAGAGGTTTTACGAACATACATACGAATTAGGAGCAGGAGTAGGCCTCTCAACCCCTCGAGACTGCTCCACCATGCAATAATATCATGGCTGATCTGATTTTAACCTCAACTACACATTCCTGCCTACCCCCAATAAGAATCTATCTACAATATAAGCAAAATACTGTCGGATGCTGGAATTCTGAAACATCTATCTACCTCTGCCATAAAGATATTCAAGGACTTGGCTTAAACCACCTTTTGAGGAGGAGAATTCCAAATGTTCTCAACTCTGAGAGAAAACATTTTTCCTTATCTCTGCCCTAAATGGGCGACCCCTTATTTTGAAATAGTGACCCCAAGTTCTAGATTCACCCACAAGAGGAACCATCCTTTCCACATCCACCCTGTCAAGTCCCCTCAGAACCTTATATGTTTCAATCAAGTCGCTTCTTACTCTGCTAAACTCCCAGCGGATACAAATCTAGCCTGTCCAGCCTTCCCTCATAAGATAGCCCACCCATTCCAGGCATTAATCAAGTAAACCTCCACTGAACTGCTTCCAATGCACTTATATCTTTCCTTAAATAAGGAGACTAGTACTGTACACAGTACTCCAGATGTGGTCTCACCAATGCTCTAAAACTGAAGCATAACCTCCCTACTCTTATATTCAATTCCCCTTGCAATAAACAATAACATTCTGTTAGTTTTGCTAATTATTTGCTGCACCTGTATACTAATGTTTTACGATTCATGCACTCAGACACCCATATCCCTCTGCACCTCAGAGCTCTGCATTCTCTCACCATTTAGATAATATGCCTCTTTTTTATTTGTCCTGCCAGAATGGACAACCTCATGTTTTCCCACATTCTACCCCATTTGCCAGACCTTTGTGAAGACAAATAGAATGGAACCAAGATGGAGCACTCTCCAGTGCTGGTTGTAGAGAGGGTAGATACACTGAGTTCTGCTGTGATAGATGAGAAGCTGTTGAGTGGTAAGGATCAGAAAAAGTATGAGGGGATTGTGCTGGGGATAGTCCATGATATGGGAGAAGGCAGCTGAGCAGATTGTCCCAATTTTTGAGGCAAATAAATCTATCAACTCTTCACAATTAATGTTGGGTGAAAATTAAGAGAGCAGAAGAAGGAGACAATATGAAGTTTTTCATCAGTGAGGATGTTGGAGTTTCCCTTACCATCCAGGATAATCCTAGATAGTAGGAAGTTTACAATATGGTGAAATTCCAGTATCTAGATGATTGTTCAATGCTAGATCTGCTTTAATCTGACCAGTCATTTTACAGATGCATTCCAACTTGTTGCTGTCTGCCATTATTATGACACAGCCGATGGTAAAGCCTGAGTTGTTCAAATCCCAGAGGGAAACTTGAAACAACTGTTATAACCCCATTTTTGCAGTTTGTATTTTGAGATGTAGGCTTTGAATTCAGTAGTAATAAGTCCACTGAGCCTCAATAAGTTTTATAAATTAAACATTTATTAATATGCGATTGTAAACACATACATATGTCTACAAAATTACTATTATAATAATTACAAAAATCTCCTAATTAACCTGACTCTTCGTCAAAGCCCCCAGTAAGGCAACAGTAAAGCACATAGATTTAAACAGACCCCTGGACAGTCACACCCAAAATGAGTTTCTTTCAGCTCTAGGTCCTTGCAGACAGGCGTAAGGCTTACAGCATGGAGGCTATAGATCTTAGAATCCCTCCTCCTTTTACCAACTGCCTTCTCTTCCTTTCCACATATTTTCCTCTTTGAATGCAAATTCTCATTGTCACTACGTTTTTTTTAACTTTAAATCTTATAACAAGAAAACCTTTTCATAAAAATCCACTTTTACTAGTAAGCTTTTAAAAAAAAAACATATTGTTTCTGAGATTCACCTGGTTAGGTGTAATATTTCACCCGTTCTTTTGAATGGTTTATTTAAAAATACACATTGACCCCTTTACACCTCACTTTCTATTTCCCTAAGTTTATTTAATTACCATTTCAAACCTACTTCTCTTCTATACATCAAAGCATGTAGACCAGCTGGCTTTAATCCAATTAAAACACACACACCACTAAACTCCATTTTAAAATAATTTCCAATAACATTATGGACATTATATCTTCTTGACAGCTTGATAGATATTACAATTGTACTTGGAGAATGATGGAAATGCCAGACAGCAAAGAAATTGGAAGAAATGAGTGCATCAAATCAGAGGGATCAATTATTGAGTAGTTGAGTGCAGCAGTTGCTTGAAGGTGAATATAGTGCCAGAGGACAAGAACTTGTGACTTTGAGATGCTGTTGGAAAGAGAGGGGGTAAAATTTTCTTTCAACAGGTGTTTAGATATATGGTGGAATGTACACCTGGATAGAGTGGCCTCTGTGAGCCAAAGTTGGATAAGGAACAGGATGTTCATGCATTAATTTGGGATGAGATTGTGAGAATGGGATGAGGTTGCCTTATTTACAAGAGAATAGACATTTTGAAGAGTGTTATAGAATAGGTTGGTAGTAGTCCATCCCCAGATGTTTGTGGGAAGGAGGCACAGGAGAGAAGATTGGGGAAATTAGATGGCTTTATTCTCAAGTAGAATCGCAAGTTTGTAGGTATCGCAATACTTGAGGGCTGTGGTGACCTTTGAGCTGAGGCAGAAGGCTAAGGTAGTGTGGATTAGTCCTTTTGAAGATTCAGTAGCAAGAGTTGGTGTGGGTGCAGTGGAGGATGCCTAGAGTAGAGTACATGGAGGCTAAGGACCGATTCAAGATGGTGTCTTGGAGCAGTGGCAGGAGAGGTAATTAGAGGAATAGATGCAAGTAGATTGGCGCCTAAGGCAGTAGAGTTATTGAATGGTAAATAATTACTACTTTCTTGTTCTCTGTTATAGATAGTGGGGCAACAGGAAGAGGAACAGGTCAAAGCAAGACGAAAGCTAGCATTGTATGTCTGTCTGTCAGTGACTTAATGCTAAGTCCAAGCAAGATTATGATTATTATGTTATGATCTCAATAGAAACCAGTAATTTTTTTAAAGAATCTGAAAACCCAGGTATTTACTAAAAGAATGAAGCCACAAGTTCATGGTTTAAAACAAAGTAATTTTACTCCACAAAGATCAAAGAACGTGAACTATGGTAACTACACTCTATCTTAAAAAAGTCAGTTATATTAAAGATAATAAAAATACAATGAACGCAATTACTTATACTCCAATCGAATATCTTAACTCCAATTTGTTTTTATACACATTAGACTTGCATCTCAAAACTCGAAAAGTCAGACACTTATTAAAACTTGGGAGATTAACCACTTAGTGTGGCTACTGTCAACAATTCATGTATAAGCTGGGATTTCTTGGGCCTTCCATTTACTTCTGGCAAGGTTGTTTCTTCAGATGATCTCCAGCTGTCCTGTGGTTGCAAATTCCCCATTCAAAATAGGCATCTCTGGCGTCCTAAGCATAGCTACCTCGGGTCAGAATTCTTCTGCTTCTAATATTCTTTAACTATGGAATTTTGTATCTGAAACTCTCCATCCCTCTTTCTCCTCAGCTTGGCGATACCAGAAATTCAACTCATTGTTGGGAGTGAGTTAAGTCCAGCTAACGAGAGTTTTAACTTTTTGAGCCAACACCCAGAATTTCAACTGAATTCTGCTGACACATCTCTCCTTCGCTCCAGCTTGTTCTAAATTCAAACTAAGCCCCTAAGAACCTACTCAGCCCATAAATAACTTGTTGGCCCTTTCTTTTCCTATTGTTTATCTCCCAGGCAACCTGATCACATGATCATTTACTGGAACCAGCTTTTTTTAACCAGAAAACAGATCCTAATTCTTAAAGGGGCCTTCACCCCACAAAAACATAGGTCTTTTTCTTCTGAAAGGCACATGGGCCATCACAATTAGATTTTTGAGTTTACAATCTCAAGCCCACATCATATCAGCCTTTGGAAGAGAATGTGAATATATCAATGCATTGTTTCTTTAATTTATTTCACTTCCATAATAGTCAGAAGGAACTAATGCAGGCAGGAAAAACAGCAGCAAAACACTGGATGAATGTGCAGTTGTTTAGGAATAAGATCTTTTATGGTATTGCATATTATCTGCCTGTGGGCTTAAGCCATGGAGAAAGATTAGTACATCAGCATGAAAATGCTACCTTTAAGTGGAAAAAAACTTCATAGTTATTAGCAGTGCCCTACATTGCTCCTAGAAACCATGAAAAGTACTAGTCTGTACGTGCCATAACTAGCTTGCCAGCAGGTATCTCAATCTTTTAAATTAGTATCTTTTTCAAGCTGTAGTCTTTGGCTTAATTCAAACTGCGCTTGAAGTTGTACCCTCTCTTTCCCCTCCCCACCCATATCCTGTGCTCTCTACACCCGCCACCCCCCCCAAACTCCAAACACTCTGTCTTCTCCCCTTACCCCCAGACTGTCCTGCCTTGTTTTCTTTCATTACCCACTCCACCACACTCCACCTGCCATCCCTCTCCTCCATCTCTTTAAAGTTTCATTTGGGTGCTCATTCTGTATGACAGTTCTTCGGTAAGCAAGTATGAAGAAAACTGAGAGAAAAGTGCTTCAAATATGAGGTAAATTCCGGTTTTGGTTTGATGGGATGTTGTGTTGAGACTATATTTGTATTTATTTTCAGATACGACAACGTGTGCACCAGATCCTGAATATGCGAGGTGGTTCAACCAAGGTGGTTAGACATATCATGAGAGGTATGAATAAAATGTCTTGAGAACAGAAAAGTCCATTAATTGTAAATACGTTCCTTCTTTTTGGTCAACTCTGAACTCAACTACATGTTTTTCAACAAATAAAGCCTTCCTTGTCCAGAAATGCCCCCATTGTCCCCTGAACTCATCTATGCTATCTATTTCGGTAGCATTCTCTGATAATATTCACGTATTTATTATTATCCATTGCGTCAAAATGTTCAACTTGACTTTCATTGTTCCTAACTTAATTAACTCCTTATGTTTGAATGTTTCACCTGAGTTGTCTGCATTAGCTTTGTCAGTTCACTTTGAAACCTTAAGGTTCCAATATTGTTTGAATAGCAGTGCAGATGCCAGGTTAATTGACAACTGTTAATGGCAAATTATTCAATGGCAGCATACATTGAAGCCGTGTGTCAGTGTGCATTGTTGTTGATTTATATCTCTCTCTATCTAGATGTTCTGATTACACACCTGTTCTTTGCAACCTTATATTAATCCTATAGGACTCTACAGTGGTGCAAACGTATTTCACTTAGCTGTCTCAACTATGAAATTCCAGAATGCAGCCTTGTTGCATGCACTAATATTAAACAAGCAGAATATATTAATTAACTCTAGGAACTAAAATATTTTTTTCCATTTGGGAGAAACATCTTTTCTAATTAATTGTACTTGTGGATGCGTGTGGAAAATGGTACTTTCAAGAATGAGTTAATTGTAAGTGCGGTGTAGATGAGAATCATACCAAGTTTGCTTATCACTGTTTTTTCAAGAGATCAGTTTGTTCTGTGAATACAGTTGCATAACAATCCAGGCAGTTTAAGGCATGCACACTCAGTCTTCAATCTAAATTCAGCTGACCCCATCTTCTGTGAAGTTTTCATTTGCAGGATTTTACAGTCAGATGACTAGAGGAGATTAGAGATTGGGAGGGATGAGACCACAGAGGGATTTGAAAACAAAGATGAGAATTTTAAAACCTAGACATTGCTTGACCCAGAACTAATGTAAGTCAGTGAGCACAGGGGTGATAGGTGAACAGGACTTGCTGTGATTTAATACTGAGATAGCAGATGATAGCAGGATGACCTCAAGTTGACAGAAGCTAGAATGTGAGACCAGCTGTGAGAGTCAATAGAGAATAGTCAAATCTAGAGGTAAGGAAGGTTTGGATGAAGGTTTCAGCAACAGTTGATTGGCTGGAGGTGGAAATAGGTGGCCTTAGTGATGGCATTGTTATGAGGTCAAAAGCTCATCTTGAGTTCAAATGTGACATGAAATTTGTGAACAGTTTGGCTCAGTTTCAAACTGTTGCCAGGCAGGTGGATGAAGTTGGTAGTTACAGAATGGAGTTTGGAAAGGGGACCGAAAAACAATGGCTTCAGTCTTCCTGATCCTTAATTGGAGGAAATGTCTGCTCATCCAGTACTGGATATAGGATGAGCAATCTGATAATTTAGCAACAGTAGCAATATATTTCCTTTTCTGTCATGGAATCCATATAACCTATGCAAACTTGTGAATATTGATTGATATAGATTGCTTAGTCGAGAACTGCAGTGTATTGTTATTCATTTGTGTTATGGTACCATGTAATCAGAAACCTATTATTGCATTTTGATATTGGCAAGTGGTACATCTAGTTTGTAAGTAAAATGGGTGGAATTTCTATTTTGGCATAATCTGACATTGAGCAAATTGAGTTGACTAGAATATAAATTACCTTTAATTACAACATTATATATGATATCTCCTCAGCGTGTATTAGATTTTTTTAAATGATTTTATTTTTCTCTTAGAAACTGTTCCCAACCAACTATGGTCACTGTACTATAACCTCTTAGCTGAGCTGCACAGATGAAACAGAATGCAATATTTCTGTTTCTGAAAGGTGTTTCTGGGAAAAAAAAACCTGTTTAATGGAACTGAATTGTACCCTTTCTCTTCAGAATATTGCAGAATTCTGTTGCCGCAATGACATGGAGGGACAGTAGTTAATTTTTCAATAAATGCATGTTCTATATTATTTATCCCTCATTTAAGCGATTCTAAGAAGTCCTTAATATTGGATTATTAAAACAGAAATGACTTCTTCCCCTTACACAACATTGTCTTTCAGAAAAGGCCACTTTTGGTTTGTCAAACACAGCAAAATTCATGCATAAACAACCCGCAGTGGGACAGTATACTATTCTGTAAACTTATTTACTGGAATATTTGTACTATTATTGCATGCAAATAGATACTTGTGGTTTTATATTACACACATTTGGGCTAATTTGCCTGTGACTGTGACAGTCGTTGGGCCCAGAGGGAGTACATAATGCTTGAGATGTAGCTGAAGAATAATAGATTGTGGGTTCATTAACTGCACATTCACAGCCTAATAAGTTTGTGTTTGTTTTATTACGTCCCCCAGCTATGTGTGAAATGCACTCCCATGACAAATGTGTTGAAATCAGCTGTAAAGCAGACCCAATTCAGCTCTTAGACTACAAAAGTGGTTCATTTTTAGTAGAAGCTCTGCTCTCCAAGGAGCAAGTGCACATTAGTGCACCATATTTATAGGAAGCCAAGGATTTCTGAATGTCAGCTCAGAAAATGGTTGCTTAATAGTGGCTTTTTAAAGGCCAGCTTAGGCTGTATGCTAAATTTTTTACAAAAGGTTTTTGTTCTGTGCGCTAGCTTTTAAAGATTTCTCTGTGGGTTCATGGAAGAGCAGTGAATATCAAAGTTTTATAAAGCTTTTGAAATCTATATAATCTGCCATCAAAACAATAGAATTTTTAAAAATTCTTTCTTGGGATGTGGACATCGCTGCAATGTCAACATTTATTGCCCATCCCTAATTTCCCTTGATCTGATTGGCTTGCTAAATTATTTCACAGGGCAGTTAAAAGTCAACCATGTTGCTGTGGCCTGGTGTCACATGTAGGCCAGACCAGTTAAGGATGGCAGATTTCCTTTCCTTTAAAGACATTAGTGAGCCAGATGGATTTTTACAACAATTGATGATAGTTTTCATGGTCACCATTTTTGAGATAGCTTTCAATTCCAGATGGATTCATTGAATTTAAATTCCACCAGCTGCCGTGGTGGGATTTGAACCCATGTCCCCAGAGCATTTGCCAGAGCCTTTGCCTTACTAGTCCAGTGACATTGCCACTATGCCACACTCTCCCCAATTGCCCTCTTAAAAAGAGTTCTCGAATTTTAAAGTGATATTTTGTTGCTTTGCTTATGTTTGGACCTATAACTTTAATCCATGCACAAAAATTAACTGGTCCCATGCTCATTTTGAGGCAAAGTCACAGAAAGAGGAGGAAAGTTTCTTATTGCCAGTTTATACAGCTGTCTCAAAGTGTCACTGGTGTGAGATCATCCAGGTAATGCTACAGATTATAAACTACCAGTTCAGAAATCTCTGAACATTATTTCCTTTTGCCTAATGTAAACTGAGCACGTCACTGAGTTCTGCTCGCCAGTCCAATCCAATCGAAGGAATACCACAAGGAAGAGAATTCCATCCTTCATGAAATAACACTCCTGTAATTCAGTGGTAATGGACCATGGGCACTGTTGAAGGGAAAGGAAAATGCTTTGCTGAAAATGAGTTACTTTTTGAAGGGTAGTCACTGTGGTTATGTAGGCAAATACAGCTAATATCAGATTCTCAGCTTCAGTAATAAGCTAAATGATTAATTCATTTTTTCATGCTGGTGGTTGAAGGATAAATATGTTGATGAGGACAGCTGGAAAACTCCCTGCTTTTCGTCAAATTGTGCAGTGGAGTCTTTTATTTCCATCTGACGGGGCTTCCCTTGTTTTAACATTTTATCTGAAAAGTAGCACTTCAGACAATATATCTCTCAATCATGCAGTGAAGTATCAGCCTAGATTTGTGCTCAAGTCCTGAAAAGGAGAAAATTACACCCAATGCTACTGCAGGCTCTCAATTGTGGATAATATACATTGGCAATTAGCCTGTAGAATATAAGAAAATATGATAAAGCGAAAGGATAATTGTCATTGACATTCCTCAGAAGGTTGTCAATTCCATTGCAGCTAAATTTGGCTGTCATTGATCTTGGCAGACTTCATTGGCAGGCTTTTGCTGTTTCTTAGCTGAATTGATAACTAAAGTATGTCTCGGTAATTAAGTTCTCCCTCTCAGCATGAAGAGAAATCTCTAACTGGCTCAGTCTCTTGCCAACAAAGGTGGCCAGCCGTCTTGCTGTCTTACTGAGAAAATTGCTGACAGTTGTAACAAGTGCATCATCCAGCTGACTCACTGTGTCAACTGAATGAGAAAGGAAGAAACAATGTTGCAATGAAGGAACTGAAAAAATGAGAGGAGCAAATGAACTCCAGATCTGGAATATTGATGAAAGTGGCAATGAAAATTGAGAAAACTACTTAAAACAGCATGGAGTATATGTGAACAGACCAGAAATGCTTACAGTTCTGAAATGTATGTGAAAATGGTCCCAATTTTCTTCCTGTTTCAATATTACAATTTTGTTTGTATCTTTGATGGCCACTTCCAGTTACTTCCATGAGAAGAACATATCCCAATTAAGATAAGATACCATTTTGTGCTAGCAATTTAAAAAAAAAATTCTGTCTTAATTCTTTACTTCAGCATTTAGAGAAGGTTCACTTGATCAATTCCTGGGTGAAGGGATTGTCTCATGAGGAAAGGTTGGGCGGGTTGGCCTTGTATCCATTGGAGTTTAGATAAATTAGAGATGATCTTATTGAAACATATAAGTTCTTGAGGGGTCTTAACAGGGTGGGTGCTGAGAGGATGGGCAGAATTCTATGGCCCCATCATGGCAGGGGCCGGGCTGGAAAATGCGGCAAGCCATTCAAAATTCCATTGATACCAGAGGGACTGAAAGATCCCGCCAGCAGGAGGGGCCGTAAAATTCCATCCAACGTTTTCACCTTATGAGAGAGGCAAGAACTAGGGAACACAGTTTAAAAATAGGGTTTCCCATTTAAGACTCAGATGAGAATGTTTTTCCCTTGAGGGTTATCAGTCTGTGGAATTCCCTTCCCCAGGTAATAATGGATGCAGGGTCATTGAATATTTTTTAAGGCTGTGTTAGATAGATTCTTGATTGAAAAGGGACTCAAAAGATATTGGGAGGAGACAGGAAAGTGGAGTTGAGGCCACTATCAGATCAGCCATGATCTTATCAAATGGCAAAGCAGGCTCGAGGGGCCCATTGGCCTACTGCTCCTAATTCCTATGTTCGTATATAATATGAACAAAGACTGGTGTGCTTCCATGAAGCCTGTTTCAATTAGGTCCTGTCTTTGAACAGACCTATTGGCTTGTTAAAAGTTGCTGTATCTAAATCTTGGGCTTTTCTTTGCACCATACTAAGTTAAAAAAATATAGCCACTGGTTACCACAAACATAGGTTTTAATTTCCTTTCAATGTACTAATGAAGAAAAGGCTGAGAGGAACAGATAGTTATGTGAACCTGGGAGCATTTGTGATTTAGCAGTTGCCTAAGGGTCATTAGGGAAATAGAGACCCAAATTATTTTTTTCCTGCCTCAGGCACGGTGGGAAAAATAAGGATGTAAATCAGGTCAAGGCTTTAATGTTCTTTTTAGGACAAACCTTCATCTAAAATCACCCTAAGTTTTTTTTTGTGCATTTCCTTGAATTGGTCAAACTTAACACTGCACTGCTCAACTTACAAGAATTTAATTAAATCTAGCGATCTGTTGTTCAAGTTTTAGTTAATTGGAAATTCTCTATATAAAAATAACCTTTAATTATGCAGGCATACTCTGAAAATGCATTTACTTCTAATTGTTTGTAATAAAATTAGCCAGGCAAAAACTATTTCAGAGCACCCTATAAAACAAAATGATCTGCAACATCGTACTTTTAGAAATCAAATTTAATACATTTCAACACATACAGTCAATATTGGCAGGTGGCGGTTCAGCAAGTGGCCATAATATTCTTTGAGATGCCACACAGTTTCACACAGACTTTCAGAAAAACAAATCCAACTTTGAAATATCAGGAAAATCCTTAAATGGGAAACATCCAGACAGATCAAAAGGTTGAAACAAAAACAGAAAATGCTGGAGCTCTGAAGAAGGGTCATACGGACTCAAAACATTAACTTTGTTTTTCTCTTTTCACAGATGCTGTCAGACCTGCTGAGTTTTTCCAGCATTTTCTGTTTTTGTTTCAGGTTTCCAGCATTTGCAGCATTTTGCTTTTATCTTAGATCAAAAGGCTGTTTCTGTACAATAGAACTGATTTCTCCATGAGAGGGCATGTAGGAAGGCTGGAGAAGAACCAGAATCAGCTTTGGCCATAGTGTGCATCAGTCAAAATAGCTTGCCAACAACTGACCCATATGAGAAAAATAGCCATTGGCCAAGGTTCTGGAGGGCTCCTGCGATCATACAAACATGATCTTTGAAGGGTCAGTGTTTCTAAGAGAAGATGTGAGCAAAGAGAAGCAAATTATGGAGTGGAGCAAAGAAAAAAAGAATGACTAGTAATTACCATTATCCATTTCTTGCAGTGTGTAGGAGATCAACACAAGACTGTTCTAAAATAATTAAACTGCGAGTTTTGAGGTGCTTTAGTTTCTAAACTATGTGCATATTTGTACACTAGGTATTCTAATATTGAATTATGCAAATATACCAGTTCATGTTTTGGGACATAAGCTAATACAGCATTATAGACACCCGAGTGGTTATATATTTTTCCAGTAAATTCAGTGCATCTCTTATGTTTGAAAAAATTCTTCATGCACACAGAAGTGTGCAGTAACTAAATTGCAAGTAGTTTTCATGATTGAGTATGTTTATCTTTGCTGAGTGTAAAATGCAAATTTTAAGTTCTTCTCCAAAGTAACAAATATAAAATATGAACTGCAAATAATTTCAGTTTGGGTTTTGCAATTTATTTGCAAGAAACTATTGAGTTGCATTTGTGTATCATTCTTTGGTCTCATAGCAGTAGTATATTGTCAAACCAGTGCCTGACACCACAGTAGTAAGAGAGGTTCTATTTCCCCCATCCAAATATGACCTGATCTTAGCCCCATCATGGTGGTGAGTTTATGAATGGAAACAAAGGACATGTTCTGAAGGGAGGAAGGGGTACAGATTACGACTATTGCATTTTTTTTCACCTGGCTAATGTATTAATATCACGGCTGGGCTCAGG
This sequence comes from Carcharodon carcharias, assembly GCF_017639515.1. NCBI lineage: Eukaryota > Metazoa > Chordata > Chondrichthyes > Lamniformes > Lamnidae > Carcharodon > Carcharodon carcharias. Next base: position 61,115,464 of record NC_054480.1, on the reverse strand, counting down.
GTGCCTTGGATAGAAGAGAGGTGGAAACTATGTTGTTGCAAACTAGTGAACATTTATTGGCTTTAGGAGGACCCCATTACACTTCCCCCCTCGGGTCCTATTACATGTGATCTGACATTACTGGTGATGCATTCTAACATTTAGCATAATAGCTATTAACCCCGCCCCCAAGTCTTTCAGTCTACCCATAAACTAATTGCATTTTCACCCTCCACCTCTCCCCCCCCGCCAAAAAAAGACTACCATCACTGAAAAGTCACTGTCAGATCCTCCAAGTCAGAGGGAACGCCTTAACTAATCAGCCTGACAGTGTTCTCGTTTCTTTTGGAGGAGGGCTAAGAACACGGGCACCCTATGGAGGAGGATGTGAACAGTCCACTGAGATAGTCGGGGCATCTTCCCTTTCGTCTGTGCAGTCAGTCCAGGCCTGCAAAGACCACTCGCTGGTAGACAGCAGTGCCAACCTGAGACTACCATGGCCAGTATTGACTAAGTAAGAACAGTAATGAACCCAGGTTCTCAAAACTCGGCCAGGTTGGTTCTGGTTCCAGATATAGACAGACTCCCCAGGGCAGAGTGCTGGCAGTTCTTGCACCATATGGCAGCGGTTGAAGGCAACAGCCTGATTTGCAGAATAGCAATCCTCCTTCTGCCAGACCTTATCCAAAACACCTCTGTTATACCTGGTCGAAGATGTTATGATCCCCAGCTGAGGTTACCACTGGACAAGCCTGATCCCAGGGTGGAATCCAGCTTGATAGACCCTAACTTTTATTTGTTTGTTTAGATACTTGGAGAGTAGCTACTGAACAAAGTCACTGGAATCAGCTAATGAACTTCGAACAAAAGCATAAAACATTTATTAAACAAGAAAAGATAAACTATATTACAATACTCCTTCTCCCACAACTATACCTTTACTGATATATACAGATTTGTAAGGATAACACAAGTTAAAAACTATCTTATACTCTAATGTTCACAGTAGATACAGTCCATGTAAACCAATAGGCAACCTGTGGTCAGACACATCACAGTCTGAAACCAAGTGATAGATGCCACCTCAACCAGATGCTAAGGATCTCTCCTCAACTGCCCCGCCCAGATGCTAGTCACACCGTGAGCCAACTGGTCTCACCAAACACCATCTTTCACATGAGGGTTTCCAATCTCCACTCTCCAAGAACTCGCCTTCTTGGCATCTTCCCCCAAATCAACGCTTTCTCTCAGAAGCCTTCCACAAGGGTTTACCTCCAGGGTTTCAAACTCTCCTTCCGATGTTCTCCTTCTCCAGGTCACCACATGCATTCAAGTTGTCTTCCATGAACTCTCTCTCACCAACTCAGTCGTCAACAGTACACCACTGTATCATATGCCCATTGCAAAGAGTTACAGACCTTCACTTGTCTTTTTGGACCTTCTGACTTCTCACAGGCCTTTATATCGCTTGGATTCGGCTTCTGATAGCGATCGTCTCTTTAAGCTTGAAGGCTGGAGCCTTCTCACACTTAACATCTCTTATCAGGACCTTTTCCAGGTTCCTGTCCTTCCTTTGACGAGAAGGTCTGCTTGGGACTTTCTCCTGTTCCACTCCCCTGGACTCTTGGGGACTTTCTTCTTAACTTGGGATTGGTTATCTGTCCCCTTTGCTCCATTCTCTCCCTGGTAGCTATTTTCAGCCAACTTTAGTTTGGAACTGGCTTTCTGAGCCTTCTAGGCTGCTTCTGCCCAGCAGCTATCTTCAAAACTGAACTCAAAAATTGCTGTTTCTAGTTACTTGTGTGTGTGTTTGGTGGGAGGGACCTGCCTCTCTGGACCCCTATTGCTAGGCAACAGCCCAGTTTTTCTGCACTTGTGTTTGCTTAACTTCTCTTTCAGTTGTAAACTTTCATTGGAAATGCAGGCACCTTTTAAAGTGAAACTAGAACCTGACCTTTTCTTAATACACAGATACATAAATACAAATCAAACTTAAACATTAAAGCTAAAACTCATTCCTAACACACACAAATACAAATATAACTTAGTTAAACTATCTCTCTTTTCTGACACACTCCTTTGGAGGAAAGAAAGGTTCACAACAGTGAAGGTTTCTTTACAATGACCTTACATCTGCCTCTCACAAATTTAACACCAAATCATCCAATAATAGCTTATTACATACTATACAAAATAAATTTTCCATTTCATCACAACTATTTTTATAGTGTACAATTACACAGATTTAAGCAAAATAAAGTCAATCAATGCAATAAGATTAGCAGAATTTGTACATCATAGTATTATCATAACTCAACCCTTATATTTCTTTTTCCTCTTATTCCCAACCTTCAACTCGGAAAAGACTGTTTCATTTAAGTGTACAGCCCAATCATCCTTTTTGTTAGCTGTAGGCATAACTACATCCCCAAGCTGATTTTGCGAACTCAAATGTGGTAAATTCTAATTTTGATTTAACAAAGTCAAAATGGCATTTTTGTGCATTAACATCTCACTTCTTCTCTGGTCAAAATCTCTTTTTGCTGTTTCAAGGATGTTATTGACATGCTTTTTACGTTCACAAAAAAGAGTTTTGTATGCCTGCTTGGTTTGATCTTTAAACTTTTTGTGATATTGTTGTTTCTCTCAACCCCATTTTGAACAGATCTTTCTCACTTCTTTTTGAGTAGCATCAATTATATTCTCCTTGTGGAATTTCATAGTTCATTCCAACCCTTCAATTCTTTTACATAATCCACAATCTATCATTTCATTCCTTTCCAGGTTTTGGATGGTCTTTTGCAAACTGTCCACATGCCTGGATTCCAACTGCTGTATTTCATATTTTAGCACCATCAGGCACTTGCAAATCAGTGTCTCTGGTCATTGACTTTTCCAGGCCATTTTGTGTTTTCAGTCCTTTTTGTTAGCAATTCTTGATTTCCAATTCTGCATGCCCTTTAGTTGTTTTAATAATATCCATTAATGAGGTTGATATATCAGTAATGTTATTTGGATCAGTTCACTGCTCAAACTGGACCACAATTTAGCAAGAATTTTTATGCACCAGACCACACATCTCCCCCTTCATTTTCCCCAGTTTGTATTGAAGTTCGAGAATCTCATTCCTCTTTCCATGACAAAGTTCTAACTGTTTATTAGTTTTGGTTTTTAATTCTGCATTCAACCAATTATTCTGTTTTACCAACAATTCCTTTTCTTGTTCAAGACATTTTCCCTGATATTTCAAAGCAAATTCTGATGCTTGACGCTCATAAGTTTTAATTGAAGATTGACCTTTGTAAAGTTTGCTTCTACAAGTTTATCATTCAGACATTAAGTCCTCAGTCAAGTGTTCTGCTTTCTGTAACTGCTTCTTAGTTGTTCTCACCAATTCCCTTCTTTCATTAGCAAACTCCTTTCGTACATAAAAATTGGTTTTCTATGTTAGTCAGGTTTTCCTTCGATTGCTTGTTATCGGCAATAAGTGTTTTATTTTTGGCCACAGTAGTTTTCTGAAGTTGATTAAGATCAGCATGATCAACCTCCTGCTGCAATACAGTCATTGCCACTTTACTGTCTCTACTAGCCAAATCATTATCAAGAATAAAATCCACCCCTTCAATAGGTGATTTAGGAATAATTCCCACCGTAACAATTCCATTTACAAAGTGACTTTGTAAGTTAACTTTACACAAAGAAACAGATTCATAAATTTCATTAAAACCTCTTATCAATACTTTTTCTTTCATGAAACTACCTGGAACACAGATTGATTGTGGCTGATGATACAATGATTGATCTGTCCCTGTATCTCTTAAAATTGTAATCTATTTACTTATTTTGTTGGAAGAGTAAGTGAACACTTCTCCCTTCGAAACAAAACATCCAGAACCTCTAATAGTCTAACTTACTTCATGAGTAATCAAAGAAGAATTCCCTGGACTATCCTGAACAATATCCTCCCTTCTCATATGTTCTGAAGGAGCATGTTTCACCTGGACTACAGCTACAGTTTTAACAACCATTTCCTTTTCTGATGCTACCTTTCCTGAGGATTCCTTAGGTGTTCCTACTACTGCAACAGGTCAACCATTTAATCACCAGCAATCTGCCCTAACATGCCGCACCTTGTTTCAATGGAAGCACTTGGCTTTCAAATGTCACTTCCACCGTCTTTTTTGGTCTGAGGAAAAATTTCCTGAGAATTCCCAACTATCCCTTCTCTTCCCTGGCTACTAACCTTCCTTTCACCTCTCCATCTTCTATCCTTCTTGGGTTTATGGGGATGGCGAAATAAGTTGTTTAGATTTATGGACCAGTTCATAATTGTCTTCTATCTCCACTGCCTGTCTAGCTCCTTTAACCTTCTGATCTTCAACATGGGTTCTAACTACAGGAAGAAGTGAATCTTTAATTTCTTCAAGAGGATTATTTCCCTCAGAGCTTCATATGTCACCTCTGCCTTTATTGCACTTATCCAAAGGTCAAAATTACTTTGCTTTACCTTCTCAAACTCAATATAGGTCTGCCCAGGCTGTTTCCTTATATTTTGAAATTTCTGCCTATATGCCTCAGGGACTAACTCATATGCACTCAGAATAGCCTTTTTTACTGCATCATAATCCATCGATACCTCTTCTGACAGCGATGCATAAACTTCGAGCTCTACCTACTAACCTACTCTGTAAAAGTAATGTCCAGATTTCTTTCAGCCACTTCATTTCCTTAGCCACCTTCTCAAACGAAATAAAGATTGCCTCTACGTCCCTTTCCTCAAACTTTGGAAGAGCTTGCACAAACTTAAACCTCTCCCCACTAGGTTTTGGGTTTAAGGTTTTTTCATCATCAGAACTTTCCTCAACATCTGAGATTTTAACTTGTGGCCATCTAAGCTGGTATCTCGGTTCTCGTTCCTTCTCCCTTATGGAAATTCCAGTTCCAGCTTCCTAAACTCTCCTTCTCTTTCCTTTTTTTTTCCTCTTTTTCCTTTTCTTTTGCCTCTAGTTTAATCTTTTTCAGTTCCTTTGCTTGTTCAAGTTCAGACTTCTTCATTTGTAACTGAAGTCTCACTACCTCCAGCTGTGACGCACTAGTTTCAGGCATCCTTTCCAATTTCAAATGCCACACTATTCACTCAACTATGTCTGCTTTCCTCGCCCCGTCAGGTAATTCTAACTCCAGTTTATCCACCAATTCCATTAGCTTACTCTTGGTTTGCTTCTGTAAACCAGTCATGGTTACATTTTCCATCTGTAAAAATGCCTTCGCAACTTCCAAAGCCATTTCGAATTTCAACACCAATTCCTATGTCCCGTACCTCTTTACCTCCATGTTTTAAAGATTCACAGATCCCACCAAAGTTCAAGGATTTCCAATCCCACTTTATAATCCTGGACTAATTATTATTCCACGTCCAATTACCCACTGTCTGCATTTCAAAACCTTGGACGAGACCCCATTTTATGATCCCCGGCTGAGGTTACCCCTGGACAAGCCTGACCCCAGGGTGGAACCTAGCTTGGTAGATCCCAACTTTTATTTGTTTGTTTAGAGATGTGGAGAGGGGCTATTGAACAGTCACATTTGTCAGCTAATGAACTTTTAACAAAAGCATAAAACATTAATTAAACAAGAACAGATATACTATATTACAATACTCCTTCGCCCACAACTGTACTTTTACAGATATATACAGATTTGTAAGGATAACACAAGTTACAAAAGCTATCTTATACTCCATGTTCACAGTAAGTACACAGTCCATGTAAACCAATAGGCAAACTGTGGTCAGACCAACCACACTCTGAAACCAAGTGACAGATGCCACCCAACCAGATGCAATGGATCTCCTCAACTCCCCCACCTCCCAGATGCTTGTCACATAGTGAGCCAACTGGTCTCACTGAACTCAAGTCTTTCACACGAGGGTTTCCAACTTCCACTCTCCAAGAACTTGCCTCGGAATCTCCCCCCAAACTGACTTTCTTCGTTAGCTTTGGACTGGCTATCTGTTCCCTTTGCCCCAGTCTCTCCCTGGCAGCTACTTTAAACCAAATTTAACTTGGAACTGGCTATCTGAACCTTCTAGGCTGCTTCTGCCTGGCAGCAGTCTTCAAAGCTGAACTCAAAAACTGCTGTTTCTATTTTCTTCTGTGTATGTCTGTGGGAGGGACCTACCCCTCTGGGCCCCTGTTGCTAGGCAACAGCCCAGTTTTTCTACTCTTGAGTTTGCTTAACTTCTCTTACAGCCATAAACTCTGATCAGAAGTGCAGGCACCTTTTAAAGTGAAACTAAAACTCAACTTGACCTTTTCTTAACACACACATGCAGAAATACAAATCAAACTTAAACATTAAGGCTAAAACTCATTCCTAACACCCACAAATATAAACATAACTTACTTACGCTTTGTTAGGAAATAGAGATAGTTTATGTGAGAGACTCGGGAGCTAAATGCATGACCTCCTACCCATCAGAAGCTCCAGAGGAGCCGGACCATTGTATAAGGGTGTGGGCCAGTAACTAAGCAAGGCCAGGTCGATGTCATCGTTCTGCTGTAACAGGCCCTTGACCGTTCGGCTTCATCATTGGCCTGTGGGTATCTAGGTGAGCTGGTGACAAGTACAAAACCATACGATTCAGTGAAGTATTTGAAGCAGTCATTTGCAAACTGCAGGCCATTATCCAAAATGACCATAAACGGGAATCCCATGTGTCGTGAAAATCTCTTCAGTATAATGAAAACCACTGTCATGACCCATTGGGACTAGTAATCAACGACAATAAGAAAGGTTTTATCTTTGAAGATGAATAGATCCATCCCAAACTGCTCCCAAGGGCGAGGTAGGAAAGATGAGGCCATCAAGGGTTCCTTGTAGTCTTGCCTATGAATAACACACATTGCGCAATTGGAGACCATGGGTGGGATTTTACAACGCTGCCCAATGCCAGGATGGTCCACTGAAAGTCAATGCACTTTTGGCTGGGCCGCCAAATCTCCCGCGACGGGTCCTGCAATGATTTGTCCCAAAAACCGCAGCCCATGCCTTCAATGGCTTCGATAAACTAGGCCACCAGGCTCATACCCAACGTTTGGTAATTTCTAGGTGTCCCTGGTGTAAATGTTGGAGAATATCCAGCCTGAGGACCCTGGAATAACACTGCAGTCATTATGGACTAGCAGGTCATCCATAGAGCTACAAATACAGCGTTGTTCGAAGTATTGCTTTAAAATGCAATTAGTGAGAATGTTTGATGTTTCTGTGATGCAGTACTCCTGAATTTGCGCGCGTTCAGTATCAGCTTTCTGAACTGTACAGATTTCTTCCAACTGTTGCAATTAAACCAGTATCTTCCAAAGGGAGTGATAAATGTAGTTAAGTGTTTGGAATTTTCGTCTAGTGGGAGCTGCCAAAAGCCACGATTGGCATCTAATTTCATTAAGACTCAGCTCCCTATGACCTTCGCCAAGCTCTCAGCAACGGATGCCATTGGACGAATTTCTCTTTCTACCGCCTTATTCAATTGCATAAGGTCGACACAAATGCGCAAAGAACCATTAGGTACAGTACAGGCACCAAGTTGGAGCACCAAGGAGTGGGCTGGGTGACAGGTGATATCACCTCCTGGTATAGCATAACATTTATCCTCCTGCTGACCTTTTTGTAAGAGAGGGTGCGGAACCTTCTGTGGAGTAAATAAGCACATCAGCTTCAGTTGGTTTCAAGGTGATGTGGTATGTTATTGTAGGTTCCCCATCCAGTGAACAGTTTAGGGAATTTTCTCTTGAACTTATCAGGTCTATCTTGATTGACCAGTTCATCTATCTTGTAAATAAGTAAGTGCAAGCTGTGCAGCTCAGTAGGGAGGACTCCTGATTGTGGATGATGTAAAGGCCTTCAGTAATTTTTCATCCTTTATAACAAAGAGTGGCAGTCATCTGGCATTGTATCTTCAGCAGAGTGCTCTCTGGGCAATGGAGTCAGGTAGCGGACAGCTAGAAGAACCCAGGTTTCAGCCAGGGTGTGTTATTAGAGAGAATAGACATTCCCACTCCTGTATCCAATTAAAAAGTTGCTTGTAGCCATTAACCATTGTTCCCAAGGTCAAAAAAATGTGCTTTGGACTCTGTGACCTCTGCTTTAAAAAAAAGTGGTTGTTATCCATAATTTTTTGTGTTTTAGAAGCTGATGGGAGTTGTGCATGTTAAAATTTTTGACTTGGAGCTGAAAGCTTTGTCACAACTGACTGTATGGAAATGCCCCCTCCGGTGGCAGGAGTGGCACTCTGCATTAATGACTGGACAGGTGTGGTGGCGATGTGATCGTTCCCACCACAAAAGAAACATCTGACAGCGGCTATGACCATACCCTGTCCCTTCCCGCTCTGCTCGTAGGTGAGCGTCCTGGGTGCCCTGTCAAATCCCCTGTGAGCTGACAGCGGATAGCAATCATTTCGAAAGGAATCAATACTTGATGCACAGTGTTGGGTGGCTCTGTTGAACTTTTCCTGGTCTGTACCAGTATCTCGTTTCAAACTAAAGTAGGAGTCAAAGTCAGTAAGAACTTCACATCCATGGGTTCTTCACCGACCCACCGCCATATTAAAATGTCTTCAGCTGTGCTGCCTGTTGCCGCACTGACCTGATCCTTATCTATTTCTCTGTATATCAAGAGGCATAAGGTAGTGGTGGAAGTGGTGATGTCATTTTTTCTGGTGCATGGCCTGGTTGATGCCCTCTGTGTGGTCCAGGGGCTCGGGAAGGAGTAAGGCTTTTTCTATGTATCTGTGCACCAATTTTCGGCTGTCGTTGGGACTCAGGTAGCGATTAGTTGCTCCGATTACTGCTGTGGGCGTTTCACGAGTGTGCTCTGCCGAGCTGACTGCTTTTCCACTTTCCTGCCTTTCACAGCATCAATGGGGTTCCTTAAAAATTGGTTTGCAGACTGCTGTCACCATGTATTAATGTCACGACCAGGCTCAGGGTGCCTTGGATAGAAGAGAGCTGAACATTTATAGACTATTTACACTATTTACTGAGACAAACTTTAGCAGGACTTCATTAGAACCTTTTTCCCTCAGGTTCCAGTTACATGTGATCTTACATCATCTGACATCACTCATGGTGCATTCTAACAATTAGCATAATAGCTATTAACCCCGTTATACTATAGCTATTGCTGCAGTAACGCTGCCAGTTCTGTGTTTCTGAAAAGTGGCATGTTTGTGTAACTCTGAAGTGAGATTGTATTCTGTTATTTGAGGTCAGACAAATTGCAACTCCATCCTACTGTGAGGCCTAATTTTAAAATTGCTCATGACAACTTCACTGGAACTTTACAAAGTGATTTTTGGCTCTTCAGTATAGTGGGATCCTCTTGTATAATCTCTCACTTAAGTGGGCTGTGTTGTCACTGAGCTCAAAGCAAGGTGCATTCAACAGCAAAATTTGGGTATTCTGGTTGAATATCATGCTGTAAAAACATCAGTACCTGCAAAGCAGCTTTAGTTTGAGTGCCTTTGATAATAGTATGCAAAAAGTGCAACTCATCCTGGGCACAACTCAGCAAGATTTACAAAGCAAAGTGGTCACAGTGCTGCAAAAGCCAGAGAGATTTCACACCCCGTTTGAGATGCATCTGAGCCAGTAATGAATAACTGCATCTCATTCTGAGCATTGTGAGATTCTGTGACTGGTTGGCTGATTTGATTATGCGAGATTTGCATTGAATCTACTGCGATACTGAAATATGTACAGATATAGTGACAGTGGTACTTGTAAAATGTCTGTCAGGAAGTTCCTTCAACAAGGAACTGTTGACTTGCAGAAAAAACCTGGTTTTGAATTAAAACTTTGAAATAGATTGGATATAATTTATATATGCTGGCTAATCTCCTGTAGTATTGCTCACAGTGAGTCAAAAGATATGCTGTTCTATGTCATATAGCATGATATTTAATTAGGGTGACTGAATAAATCAAGTTGTGGTTTTACTGCTCAATATTGTGGGAATTAGAGCAGAGCTCTTGTGTTTGAATGTGATCACATTCTTATTGTTTAAGTTGTAAAATAGGTGGCCTAGATTGTTTCTCTTGTTATGCATTTTATTTTATATGTTGCCATTTTTACAGCCTAGTATGTGCAGAAAGAGGCCCTGCTAGGAGGTGTATAACAGCATTGAGGAGTGAGGGGAGTGCCATGTGGTTTGGTAGTGTTGATCATGTGCTCCAGATCTGGGAGCCAGTGGGTGAGGAGGAGCAGAGTCTTAGATATCCTTGGGTTTGGGAGCAGTGCATTTGAAGTCTGGAAACCTTAGAGGGATGCCAGTGGACTCTTGTCTGGAAATATGAGAGGATGTCATGAAATCTGGGGGAAAAAATAGAAGCAAACAATGATATTGCAGAGCAATGTACAGGGTGCTGTCATCTGGAGTCATTGACTGGTGGTCCAAGGGATTTGGACGTTCTGAAGCATTGAGTGGATTTTGGCAGTTTTTGGGGAAAGGGTTGCAAGCCAATGGAGGTTATAATATTTCTTTCGTGCAATAGTATCCTAGCACTGAGCTTTAAGCTCAATTTTGGTCCCTGGAGTGCTTGTATTATATTTGCTGACTATATGAATACATATTTTTTTTTAAACAATTAAGGACCCATGCCCAAATTGGGGCCAAGAATGCTTTGTGTCATTGTGTTCACATTACCAGAAAAGCGCACTTGTCAATTTCTTGGCTATGACCTGGGAACTAGCTTGAAGTTCTTGGTGTTGATCTTGGTACAATGCACTCTGAGTCTAACGACAACCCAGAGATTTGGGTGCATAATCTAACTGGCATTTCAGTGCAGTACTAAGTGAGTGCTGCACTGTTGAAATATTCAGGTGAAATGTTAAAACAAAGCCCAAAAGCCTCTTAAAGTGGACATAAAAGATCCTTTGGTAATATTCAAAGCACATGGGAGTTCTCCCACTATCCTGGCCAAATTTTATCCTTCAGCCTGCATCACTTAAAACAGATTATTATGCTTCTATCTCTGTCATTTGTGGGACCTTGTTGGACACAAATTTGCTGTTGTGTTGGTTTACATTACAGCAGTAACTATGACTTGAATTTTGTGGACTGGGGCCAAAAGCTGGGGTGAGGTAGGAGGTGAAGGGCAGCCTCACCCACTGGGCAGCGGGACCCAGGCTATATTTTGCAGTAGCAACCAAACAAGTGTCCACTGCCAGGGCCTATTAAGGATGGCGGACCACCGTCGAGCAGTTGCCAATCAGAGGATCAGCAAGGTGTTTAACCTTGATAGAAGGGCTTATTGTATAAGCCTGATTGTGGATAGTGCTTTAAACTAAAAGGTGAGTGAGGAGGAGTCAGATGAAGGGCAATGTAAAGAGGGAAGTCAAAGTAATAAAATATTGTGATTTGGGTAAAGGCAAGCAGAATGAGACAGAGGTTGGTGGAAATAATGCATCAGCGAAAAAGATCCATGTAAAGAATAGTATTGAAAATAATTAAAGGCTCTTAATCTGAATGCACAAAGCATTAATAGTAAGATAGATGAACACAGCATAAATGGAGACAAACACTTTAGATCTAATCATCTTTACAGAGCGTTATGATCCCCAGCTGAGATTACCCCTGGACAAACCTGATCCCAGGGTGGGACCCAGCTTGATAGATCCTAGCTTTTATTTATTTGTTTAGATATGTGGAAAGTATCTACTGAACAGTGTCACAGGAGACAGCTGATGAACTTCTAACAAAACAGTACAATATTTATTCAACAAGATTAACGATATTACAATACCCCTTCACCCACAAACATAACTTTACAGATATATATAATATAAATATAAATTTGTAAGAATAACACAAGTCACAAAAGCTACCTTACACTTTAATGAACACTGTAAGTACCCATTCCATGTAAACCTATGGCACCCTGTGGTCACATCAACTACACTCTAACCCAAGAGACACACGCCACCGCAACCAGATGCTATGGATCTCTCCTCAACTCCCCCAGATGCTTGTCACACCGTGAACCAACCAGTTTCACTGAATTCAGACCTTCCCACGAGGGTTTCTAATCTCCACTCTCCAAGACTTCACTTTGGAATCTTCTCCCAAATTGACGCTTACTCACAGACACCTTCCACAAGGATTCACCTCCAGGGTTTCGAGCTCTTCTTCTGATGTTCCTCTTCCCTGGGTCACCACAAGCATTCAAGCTGACTTCCATGCACTCACTCTCATCAACTCAGCCTTAACAGTACACCACTGCTTCACATGCCCGTAGCAAAAAAATTACTACCCTTCTGTTGTCTCTTTGAACGTCCTTGCTTCTTGCAAGCTGAAGCTTGGAGCCTTTCTTTCTGCCCCTCATCCTTAACTTCACTTAACAGGACCTTGTCCCAGGTTGCTGTCCTTCCTTTGACTGCAAGGTCTCTTTGGACTTTCCCTTCTTCCACTCTCCTGGATTTTTGGGGTTTTTCTTTGCTTGGGACGTTTTTGTTCTTTTGGGAAATCTGTAGTTCCCTCTCCCAGTGTCCAGTTTCTTTGGGGTCCTGGCTTCAACTGAACTTAAAACTGCTGTTTCTTTAGTTCTGTCTGTATGTCTGTGGGAGGAACCTGCCTGTCTTACCCCCCTGTTGCTAGGCAACAGCACTATTCTTTCTACTTTTGTGTGTTTACTTTTACTTAATAGGGGTTGTAAGCAGCCTTTTGAAGAGAAACTAAAACTCAAATTTGACCTTTCTTAACCCAGAGATACAGAAATACAAATCAAGCTTAAACTTCAAAGCTAAAACTCATTCCTAACACCCACAAATACAAATGTAAGTTAACCTATCCCTATATCCTAACACAGGCATGGTTATGAGGTGAACAAATTTGGGAAGTAAATATTCCAGAGTACACAACATTTCTAAAGACAGGCAGAATGGTAAAGGAGGAGAAGTAGAGCTGATAATTAAGGATGACATGAGAAAGAATCTTGGCTCAAAAGATCCTTTCTATTCAGAAAGTTGAATCAGTGTAGATGGAGGTCAGGAATGACGGGGGTCAGAAAAGGCTGGTGGGTGTTAATTTACAGGCTCCCTAACAGGTTGGACAGAGCATTAAGTAAGAAATAATTAGAGCTTGTAACAAAGGTAATGTAATAATTGTAGCGGGCTTTAATCATCTTATACACTAATTATATCAAATTGGCAAAGGTAGTCTGGAGATGAGTTTGTTGAATGCTTTCATGTTAGCTTCCTGGAACAATACACGGTAAAGCTATTTTAGATCTAATATTGTGCAATGAGGCAGTTTAATTAATATAATAAAGGACCCTCGGTTAAGCTTGAAAGTGACATATTCCATCCCAAAATTGAATCTTAAATTTAAATATTTTCAATTAGATAGGTGAAAGGGGAAAGATGGTTCAGGTTGATTGGATAAATATATAAAATGTATGGCCAGTAAATAAATAGTGGAAAACATTTAAAGAAATAATGCAAAGAGTTCAACAAAAATATATTACATTATCAAACTAATAACTGAGCTAGAAAATCCCTAGGTCACTAAATAGGGAGGTTAAGGATAGTATTAGATTAAAAGAAGAAACTTATAATGTTGCAAAGAATAGTAGTAAGCCTGAGGGTTGCAAGTGTTTTAGAAACCAACTCAGGGCAACCAGAAAGCTGACTTAAAACAGGGAAATAATAGAATACGAGTAAACTCAGAGGGGAGGTGATGGCGTACTGGTGTTGTTGCTGGACTAGTAATCCAGAGACCCAGGTTAATGCTGTGGCGACCGGTCTGCCGTTTCGAGCCCCACCACTGCAGATGGTGGAATTTGAATTTAATTTTTTTTTAAATCTGGAATTAGAAGCCTAACGATTGCCATGAAACCATTGTCTATTGTTGTAAAAACCCATCTCGTTCACGAATGTCCTTTAGGGAAGGAAACTTGCTGTCCTTACCTGGTCTGGCCTACATGTGACAGCAATGTGGTTGACTCTTGAATGCCCTCTGAACAAGGGCAATTAGGGATGGGCAATAAATGCTAGCCTAGCCAGTGACATCCACATCCCATGAATGAACAAAAAAAACTAGCCAGGAATCTAAAAATATATTTTTAATAACTTTTACATGTATATAGAAAGGAAAGAAGCTGGGAACAAGTAAATGGCAAAGATGTTAAACAAATATTTTGTGTTTGTCTTCACAGTAGAAGATACAAAATATCTGCTAGAAGTAGAGAGTAACTAAGAGGCTGAAAGAGTGAGGGTCTTGAGATATCAGCAGGGAAAAAGTATTGGAGAAACTTAAGGAACTAAAAGCAAACAAACCCCCAATGCTTGATGGCCTACTTCCTAAGTTTCTAAAACAGATAGCTGCTAGTTATGATTTTTCCAAAATTTCCTGGATTCTTCAGCATAAGAGGGTTGCCTATAATGGGAGGCTGAGTAAATTGGGCCTTGGAGTTTAAAAGAATGAGAGGTCTCATTATATCTCATTGAAATATAGAAAGTTCTGAAAGGTCTTGATAGGGTAGATGCTGAGAAGTTGTTTTCCCTGGTTGGGGAATCTAGAACACAGAGTTCAATCATTAGGACTCTGAGATGAGGAGAAATGTCTTCACTCGGAGGATTGTGAATCTTTGGAATTGTCTACCTGAGAGGATTGTGGATGCTCCAACATTGAGTATATTTAAGGCTAGGGTAGACAGATTTTTGTTTTCTCAATTAAAAGATATGGGGAGCGGGCAGAAAAGTGGAGCTGAGACAGAAGGTCAGGCATGGTCTAATGTTCTTTAGGGAAGGAAATCTGCTGCCTTACCTAGTCTGGCCTACATGTGATGGAGCAGGCTACTCCTCTTATTTCTTATAAATTCTTTCTTATAAAATTTTGCTGGGCTGACAAACATAGCCTATTGCATATAATGGAACTTTACTGTAAAGTTTTCATGCACAGCATCATCAAAGGCCTGCCTTCAAAGAAATCTTAAAAGGTTAAAGCTGCACAAACAACATGGAGGAAACTAATCGTAATTGAGTTAAATCATACTGTAGTTTCAGAAATAAAGATTTCCATAAAAAGAAGAGGCTGGCCTGCAGAGTGTAGCTGTTCAGTTCTTTAAAATTCATTCATGCGATGTGGGCATCGCTGTCTAGGCCAGCATTTATTGCCCACCCCTAATTGCCCTTGATGAGGCGCTGTGAGTGGCCTTCTTGAACCACTGCCATCCCTGTGGTGTAGGTGCATCCATAGTGCTGTTAGGAAGGGAGGTTCTGGGATTTTGACCCAGCGACAGTGAAGGAACGGCAATATATTTCCAAGTCAGGATGGTGAGTGGCTTGGAGGGGAACTTCCAGGTGGTGGTGTTTCCATCTATCTGCTCCCCTTGTCCTTCTAGATGGTAGTGGTCGTGCATTTGGAAGGTGCTGTCTGTGGAGGCTTGGTGACTTCCTGCAGTGCATCTTGTAGATGATGTACACTGCTGCCACTATGCATCGGTGGTGGAGGGAGGAATGTTTCTGCATGTGGTACCAATCAAGTGGGCTGCTTTGTCCTGGATGGTGTCAAGCTTCTTGAATGTCATTGGAGCTGCACTCATCCAGGCAAGTGGAGAGTATTCAATCACACTCCGGACTTGTGCCTTGTGGCGGGCAGGCTTTGGGGAGGCGGGTGGCAAGCTACTCACCGCAAGATTCCTAGCCTCTGATCTGCTCTTGTAGCCACAGCATTTATATGGCTAGTCCACTTCAGTTTCTGGTCAATTGTAACCCTTAGGATGTTGATAATGGGGATTCAGCAATGGTAATTCAGTTGAATGTCAAGGGTCGATGGTTAGATTCTCTCTAATTGGAGATGATCATGGCCTAGCATTTATGTGGCATGAATATTACTTGCCACTTGTCAGCCCAAGCCTGGATATTGTCCAGGTCTTGCTGCATTTGGACATGGACTGCTTCAATATCTGAGGAGTGGCAAATGGTGCTGAACATTGTGCAATCATCACCGAACATTCCCAGCGAACACCCCCACTCCTGACCTTATGATGGAGCAGCTGAAGACGGTGGGCCCAGGACACTACCCTGATGAACTCCTACAGTGATGTCCTGGAACTGAGATGATTGACCCCCAACAACCACAACCATCTTCCTTTGTGCTAGGTATGACTTCAACCAGCGGAATGTTTTCCCCCGATTCCCATTGACTCAAGTTTTGCTAGGCCACACTTGGTCAAATACTGCCTTGATGTCAGGGGCAGTCAATCTCACCATGCCTCTGGAGTTTCAGCTCTTTTGTCCATGCTTGAACCAAGGCTGCTAATGAGGTCAGGAGCTGAGAGGCTGTGGCAGAACCTGAGCAGGTTATTGCTAAGCAAGTGCCACTTAATAGCATTGTTGATGACCCCTTCCATCACTTTACTGATGAGTAGGCATCATGAGTAGGCATACTTGATACTGTCTGTTCAGTTTTTAAAATGTTTCCTTTCTTCTTCAGTCTACCCACATCCCAGCTCATTTTGATGTTGAATTAAAATTTAGAAGCAGAACTCCCTGGAGTGTGTGCACCACTTGGATTCTCTTTTTACATCCCACATGTCCTTTTAAATTGCAGTCGAGAACTAATGCTTCTGTCTGCTTATCAGCTACTTTTGAGCTGGAGAGGATGACATATTCACAATGATAGCAGTGGTAGGAATAATTACAGTTCATTCTCAAACATTTGTTGGACACATTTGATCCCCTTGAGCAAAGTTCTAGTTCATGTGATGTCACTTGATGCAGCACTTAAATAATTTAGACATGAGAAATTACCACATACTTTTAGTGAGGCATGCCAAAGCATATGAACCTGTAAAAAAAACGCAAAATGACACCAAGGTATTCCATTGTATTTTACGTGGACAATCAAAATCCTGTTCTTTTTTCCAAATTTATGAATTACGTTATGAATATTAGAAGGAATTTTGCTTAAACCTTATAACATTAATGATACTGGTCTGAAACATAGTTTATTTTGTCTTTTGTAACCCATGAATACAGGATTATTGCAGACCATTAAATTTGCTGTGCTCCAATACCATATTTTCAGTTGAATTGCATTCTTGGTTCCCTTACCTCTTTTTTCAGTTGCAGAGCCTTACTGGTTAGCAAGTTTAGAATACCGAAGCTCAATATGCTGTATGACTGTCCTTCACCATTTTGACAGAAGAGTTAACACAGTTTAAGTTAAATTGCTTAATATTGCAAACAGTAATTTATAGGATACAATGTGAGCTTTTTAATGTTTTGAGTCACTGACTCCTCTTCCATCACTCAGGAAAATTCTATATTATGTTGAATTATCAATAAACTTATGTGGCCATCTGATCAATTGCTGGTTTAGATTTTTTCACTTTTCCTGTGTCTTCCCAAGTGCTGTTTATAGGTCTTCCCTTTAAATTAACATCCTTAATAGTATCTGATACTTTGAAAATCAAGTGTAAAAAGATAATCTATAATGTGAGACAGTCATAAATCAAGGGCTGTGGATGCTTCGAAATATATGCCCTTGAAATTATTCCAGCTGCTGTTCTCTACAGGTTTATGCAGGTGTGGGAAGTGACTTTATTCTGTTTCTTCCTGGCAGCACTGGGCAACACGTGGGCAGTGATGGATGGCCAGTTTCAGTAATTGAATCACATGGTCTGTACTGAAGTTCTGCTGCACCAATGACTTGAATTGCAGTGATATCTGATTTTATTTCTGTAAATCTTATAGATTAACACCATACCATATAATAATATATATATATAATGGTGATTTTAAAAATAGATAATATATAAATATTTTATCTATTTTTAAAATACCATCAAATACTGAGACCTTTGTTTTATGTATTATGATTAGTTTAATGACTCAATCTTAATCATGCATTCAGTATTTTAAACTTGCCCTGTTTCTGTAATCCATCATATACTAACACAGAAGCATTGTATCTTCTTCCCTGTACAAGTTCCTAAAACTGATCCAGTATTTTTCTAAATTGGACTTATTACTTATTATATTGTGGCTATTTATTTGACCCTCAGTGATATTTATCCCAACACTTTTCTATTGACTTTACCAATGAGCTCTTTTTGCCCCCAATGTAACACTTAAAATTGCCACTCCTTACAAATTTATCTCCTTACAACTTCATTACAATATTTAAACCAGATGGATTTTGACATGATTGGATCAATTGCAGTTGTGAAATATTAAAAATGGGTACCAGTGCAGTATGTTTTTCTTTAAATGCTCAATATTGTGTAAGTATGTAAACGTACCTACAGAGTCAAGTGAATATCCTGTTGGTGAATATGGAGTTTTTTATGTTCTCTCTCGTGTAAAAACCATCATAACTTATTTATACCTTCAGTATTCTGGACTTTATGGATCTTTCACACTTTTGTAGGAACAGCAGTAACTCAAGTCACCAGTGAAACATTGTCAGTCTTTCAGCCATTTTAAGAGAATTCCTGCTATTAATGAAGTCAGTTTGATCTCCTTGGATTCCCTCTACCCTGTTGTTTTTAATGAATTTTTGGGCTCATTCAGATGAAGGCAGCCAGACCTGAGAAGTAAACAGTTTATGTTCATGCAAGTTTCAAGAAGAATGTGGTAGATTTGTTGATTTTGCTTGTCTAATTTTTTCCCATGAGTTCATTTGTGCCTTAGAAGTGAATTCAAAAACATTTCATACACTTGAGACAGTGTCTTATTTAAAGCTGCCTATCTACCTGTTTTATCCACTGTTCAAAACAATCTTAATCTGCAAAATAAAGGCAACTTCCCAGCTTAAATTGGTTTCTTTTGGAGTTAATCATGTTGAAAGGTTGCTGAACCGAATCTTAATCCATAGTTTCAGTTCTGTGCTGCTTTCCTGTCAATCTTTCAGCCACCCTGTCACTGATCAAGCATTCGGAATTTGCTCTCCACTAAAGCTGAAAAAATGTTAGTTTGTAAATTTCCCCTGTGAAAAATAGTGGCTGACTGACTAGGGAAATCTGTTAAAGGAAACTAAGCAAGCACTATTGAATATATTTGTCAGAATTCCCCATTCCCCTTATCTGGAGGTATTATAGGATATTGCCATATGCCCTTACCTCTATCTAATACAAGTTTAAAGACTACAAAACATTGCAACATCTGGCTATTATTTTTGTGAAACCAACTTAGAGAGATAATAAAGCACAACCCTTTGCATACAGCGCAAATGAGATGTAGCACTGTTATACACATCATGTCCTACCATTCATAATTACCTCGAATAACAATGAACTGTTCAGTAGCAATACTTTTTGCTGCTGCATATATATTACATGTTTCTGAGAAATGTGAATGCCACACAATAAAGATTTAAGACTTAAAAGGATTGAAATGGATAGCCAAAATTTATGGTTGCTTGTCGGACTTCTGTCAGTATTGTTTGCTTGGCTTTCTGTAACATTGTGGACCCTAACAGGCACCAATATCTTAACCCAAATTTTAGCCGTCCTGGCTGGTGTAAGGCAAAATGTGAACCACCAAATTGAACATATGAGGAGCACTTTTATTTGCCCAAGGACATGTGGAATGGGGGTATGTGGGAGGCAGAAAAATTAAATTCTGAACTGAGGCAAATGAGGGCAGCCAATCCTCCCTCAGGTCATGTTAATGCATTTTTATTTTTATTGTATGGAGGCCATGTTTCCCAACAGTTGGGAATTCCATCAGGTAAGGAGGCAAGAAGGACCAAATCCATGACGTAAATGCATTTACAGCATTATTTTTGATCCTGTGTGAGGAGGGTTTCCTGGAGGTCCAACAATCTGACCTCTTTTTATAAAGCCAGCGATTGGACCCCTGATGTCCATCTCCATCCTGTCTTCTGTGATCTTATGATTACCTATCATCTGCCTCTGGTTGCTTGTCTGCCCACCAGGTATCCAGCCCCTCAGTCTGTCTAACCTTTGGTTGAGAAACCTAATAAGAGAATTTAAAAGATGTTATGCAGTTAACTTCTGAAATACTTATGGGAAACCCATGCTTAGCCTCCTGTTAGGAAATCCTGTCTATCACCAACACCTACCCACTCCCAATCTCAACTGTGCTCTTCATCATCCCAAGTAAATATCAGGACCATGGCGTCCTTGTGTAGTTCTTGTGCAACTTAATTTTTTCCTGCTGTTTAAATGTTAAAAGGTTATGGTTTTGATAGATTTTGTTCATCATTTACCCAATAGTTAATAACAGTATTAAGTTGTCAAGATTAAAGTGCTTTTTTAATTCATTCATGGGATGTGGGTGTCACTGGCTAGGCCAGCATTTATTATCCATCCATAATTGTCCTTGAAATGGTGGTGATGAGCTGCTGCCTTGAACTGCTACAATCCATATGATGTAGGTACACCCACAGTTAGGGTGGGAGTTCCAGGATTTTGATTCAGTGACAATGAAGGGAAAGCGATATAGTTCCAAGTCAGGATGGTGAGTGGCTTGAAGGGAGCTTCTAGGTTGTGGTGTTCCCAGGTGTCTGCTGCCCCTGTTCCTCTAGAAGGTAGTGGTCATGGGTTTGGAAGGTGCTGGCTAAAGTGAGGTCATAGCATCCTCTGACTTTTAAAAAAAAAACACTGAAATGGCCATTTATTGGTATTTGTACCTCAAATATTTTGCTGGGTTTAATTGCATTAAACTACTTTACACTATAACACCAATCCATGGATTTTATCTTTGAATGTATTGGACCTTTATAATAGTTAGTTGTGGCCAAGTTAAATTGTACTCAGTTTTTATTTAAAGCTCCCAGATCTTTGACTTGCCCAATAGTATTAGTTCTGATGCAAATGGATATGTTTCATACATTCTCTTCCACAAATATTGCCGTCCTAATGTTTGATGTGGATTTACTGCTTGTTTCAATCCGTTTCTGGATCCTTTACTTTATCCTATGAGTCAACAGCTTTGGCACAGGTTGAATTTCTCACTTGATTGTTTAAAAAAAAGACCTGGCCTTGCTTATATTTTTGTCAAATTGAACTTGGAAGCAGTTCCAAAGGACATTGTGCTTTGTCTTTCAGGGACATGCAGTGAAATCACAGCCACCATTTTGATCCTGCCTGCCCAGTACATGGAAAAACAGCTGATTCTAAAGCCTGCATTGTGCCTTTCCACAACTAATAGCTTGGGAGGTGACTGCAGCAGCCCTGGGTAAGCCCGCCCAGCCACCTCAGTCCCCTCATCTTTGCTTCCACCCTTGTGGTGAAACAGACTAAAACATTTTTCTCCTGCTCTCCAAAATTTAATCTGATATTCCTCTACCCTCCAATGCAGGCTGAGATTGCCCTGTCCCTTATTTAAGTTTCACTTTTCTACATTATAACAGTGACTACACTTCATAAGTAATTCGTTGTTTGTAAAGCAGTTTCAGAAGTCCTGAAAAGAACTGTATGACTCCTAAGCTGTTGCTTTCTTTTATCTTCCATCTTCCCCTTTCCTTTGATTAAACTAGAATTCTTCCACTTGCCCCCAGTTCAAGATTGCATACTTCTCATTTCAGCCCAGTTCATTCAGGGACTCCAGCTCTATACCCTCCCTTCAAGGTGGCACTTTTTTTGTTCCCCCTCTGGTTAAAGTTGGTATTTTTTCATTTCCACTCCCGCTCACCAGTTCATGTTGGCAGTAATCTCCCCCTCCCATTTAAATATACTATCTCATCCCCAGTTTACTCTGCTACTTTTCTTCCTCTTCTCACCTCCCCATTCCCCCCTCACCACTCCCTCCCCCAAACTTACATTGACATGCTTCTCCCTATGTCCCCAGTTCCCCCTGTCTAGTTTCATGCTTTTACTCTTCCCACTTACCTTCTTGGTGTGTAACTCTTAACCTGCTGCTGATTCTTAGTGATTGAACATTACTAGATGCTGTGGGTAGGAATTCTGACATGGCTGGGAAATCCTGCTCACCACCTGCAGCAATGTTCAATCTCCTAGAGCAGCAGAAACAGCAAGAAGTTAGAGCCATCATTGATGTTGGGCAGGAAATTTTTTTTGATGGTTTAGATCTAATCATCATTGCAGGGACTTGGTTACATGGTGACCAGGGTTGGGAAATAAATAATCCAGGGTACACAATATTTTGAAAGTAGCAGTGGAAGAGGGCTAGCCCTGATAACAAAGGATGACATAAGGATATTAGTGAGGAAGGATCTTGACTCGGAAGATCATGAAGTAGAATCCATATGGGTGGAGGTTAGGAATAGCAAGAACCAGAAAATGGCTGGTTGGAGTATTTTATAGGTTCCCTAACAGTGGTTATACTGTTGGACAGAGCATTAAACAAGAAATTATTGAAGTGTGTAACAATGGGCACTGTAATAATTGTAAGGGACTTTAATCATCTTAGTGACTGGTTTGACAGGGTAGACACGGAGTTTATTTCTGCTAGCACTGTCTCAGGAAAAGGGGTTGATCATTTACGACTGCGGTGAGGAAAACTTTTTTCACTGAGAGGGTTGTAAACTTTTTTGGAATACTGTACCTCAGAGGGTTATGGATGCTGCTTTGTTGAAAATACTTAAGGCTGGAATAGACACATTTTTGGTGTCTCAGAGAATTTAGGGATATGGGGAGCGGTGGGAAGGCAGAGTTGAAACCAAGATTAACCATGATTATGTTGATTAGTGGAGCAGGCTTGAGGGGGCATATGGTCTATTGCTGCTTCTATGTCTTTTATTCTTTGTGTGTGTGTGTGGGCAGTAACCGAGGACAAGATCAAACTCACCCGTGATGCCCCACTGAGCCACCATCATGGTTGTTACAATCCCTGTTACCCCTGGACAAGCCTGATCCCAGAGTGGAACTCAGCTTGTTAGAGCCTAACTTTTATTTGTTTGTTTAAATACATGGAGAATAGCTACAGAAGAGAGTCAGCTGATGAACTTTTAACAAAAGAATAAAACATTTATTCAACAAGAAAAGATGAACCATATTATAATACTCTTTTTCCCACACCTATACCTTTACAGATATATACAGATTTGTAAGGATAACACAAGTTACAAAAGCTAACTCAAATGTCCACAGTAAGTACAGAGTCCATGTAAACCAATAGGCACTCTGGTCAGATACAACACACTCTTAAGCTAAGTGATAGATACCACTTCAACCAGATGCTATGGATCTCTCCTCAAACCCACCAACCCCGCCCCAGGACACTTGTCACACCTTGAGCCAACCTGTCTCACTGAACTGTTTCACACAAATGTTTCCAATCTCCACTCTCCAAGAACTCACCTTGGAATCTTCCCCCAAACCAACGCTTTCGCTCAGATGCCTTCCGCGAGGGTTCGCCTCCCGGGTTTTAAACTCTCCTTCCAATGTTCCTCTTTCCCAGGTCACCACATACAATCAAGCTGTCTTCCATGCACTCTCCCTCACCAACTCAGCTGCCAACAGTACACCACTGTTTCACATGCCCATTGCAGAGAGTTACAGACCTTCAGCCAACTCTTTAGGCTTTCTTGCCTCTTGCAAACCATTTTCGCTTTAAATCTGCTTTCTGCAGCTTTTGTCGCTTTAAATCTGAGGCTTGGACCCTTTCCCTCTGCCCCTCACTCTTCGCTTCACTTAACAGGAGCTTTTCCAGGCTCCTGTCCATCCTTTGACTAGAAGGTCTTCTTTGGACTTCCCCTTCTTCTGCTCCCCTGGATTTTTGGGGTTTTCCTTAGCTTGGGACTGGGTATCTAGCCCCTTTGCTCCAGTCTCACCTGGCAGCAACTTCCAAAAAATCCAACTGAACTCCACGACTTCCAAATCAAAACTGCTGTTTCTTTGTGTGTGTGTCTGTGGGAGGGACCTGCTTCTATAGTGCCCTGTTGCTAGGCAACAGTTCAATTCTTCTACCCTTGTTTGTTTAACTTAGCTGCAACAGTCGTAAAAAAATCTCATTAGAAATGGAAGCAAAGTGAAACTAAAACTCCATTTGACCTGTCCTGACAGTTTGTACGTTACATCTGCATTCAATACAGAAGTCACAGAGTGGAAGGTGACAACATGTTAGGGGCCTATGGTGTCCTCACTAATGCTCCAACAATATATTACTTGATTGTTTTTGCGCCACCAAAAAGGCGATTAGACATTTTTTTGTAACTGGTAAGATTAACCTATCAATACGCATTTAGTTAAATACTAGAAGCACTTGACTGCAGAAATTTGGCTGAAAACATCTATCCCAATTCTCCGTGCAATTTCAGAACTGAAAGATCCAAAGTCGACATGATCTCCTCAGTCCAGAAACTGCAAGAGAAATGCCATGAACAAACGACACCACTATACAATGCCTTCATCAATCTCACCAAGACATTTAACCATGTTAGCAAAAGCAGCCAATTTAAGCTGCTAACGAGCAGTGGTTGCCCATCAGAGCTGCTCAGTGTGATCTCTTCCATGGCGATGTGAAGTGTTAAGGTCAGCTGTGACAGGGTAACATTGGAACCCTTTATAATCTGCAGTGAGGACAAACAGTTGCATTCTGTTGCCAACACTCTCTGGCACTTTCTTCTCTTTGCTGCTGTTATTTGCCTTCAGTTTATCTGCAGAGGATATCTACCAGAACTGACGGAATGCCATTCAGGCTTATCCACCTGAGATCCAAGACAAAAGTGTGCCAAGTCCTCAAAGTTGCTCTACGCTGATGATGCCACACTAACATTACACACCGAGGAATACCTTCAGCAGCAAAGAGACAGACTCTTCCATGCTTGTAAAGAGTTTGGTTTGGCCATCAGCATCAGGAAAATGAATGTCATGATCCAGGATGTTGTCATATTGCTATCAATTAGCATTCACAATGTGATGCTCTTTATTGATAGCTTCACATTCCTAGGCTCCACAAGCACCAGCTTCACATTCCTAGGCTCCACAATCGCCAGCCATCTTATCACTTGACACTAAAAATCAATGCTTTCATTGCAAAAGCTGCAGCTTTGTCATGTCAAAACTGAATAAGAGAGTATGACAACAGCAACCTGACCAAGAACACCAAACTGTGAGTTTGCTAAACCTATGTCCTTGATGCACTCCTCTACAGTATTGGCTATCCCTCGCTAGCGAGGATGATTGCCTTCTATGAGTCTGAAGATGGCTGATTCGGGATCTACAGACTTTATGGCACATAAGGCATTTGTTGTCACGCGGCATGTCTGGTCCTGTATTATTAGTTCGAGCAATGGCATATTCATTTTGCTGCTTTCATTTTCCCCTTCATTTTGTCTTCGTTGGGTCTCAAATGCTGGGAATCTTCCCACAGATTCTGCTGCCATCTGCTTCGATCCAGTTTGGTGGTCTTCTAGGAGTTGATGTCAATTTCTTCATGTTGGCTTTCAGCACACCCTTGAAGTGTTTCTTCTATCCTTCTCTGGTACGTCTGCCCTGACTGAGCTGGGAGAAGAAGAGCTGCTTCGGAAGCCTGATATCTGACATCCAAACTATGTGAACCATCCAACAAAGCTGATAGCGGACGATCATAGCCTCGGTGCTTGTGGTGCCTGCTTGTGAGAGGACACTGATGTTGGTGTGTCTGTCCCCACATTTCATTTGTATGATCTTCTGCAGGCAGAGTTGATGGTATGACTCCAGTGTCTTAAGGTGCCTCCTGTAAGTTATCCATGTTTCAGCTCCGTACAGTAACGTAGGGATCACAGCTGCATGGAAGACCGTGAGCTTTGTTTTAGTTTTAATGTTGCGATCTTCAAACACTTGCTTCCTCAAGTGGCCAAAGGCTACAGTAGCATAATTGAACCTATGCTGGATTTCTCCATCAATGTTAGCCATCTGACAAGAGTTATCTTGGAAGATGACTTCCAAGGTACTGGAACTGTTCCACATATATTCCAGGCACTTATCATGAATCCTAATCAGTAGGGCTGGGGTATGAGCATTTGGAGCTTGCTGATGGAGGGCTTTGGTCTTCTGAATGTTGAGTGTAAGTCCCATCTTCTCATATGCCTCAGTAAGTACATTGACGATTCTCTAGAGATCCATTTCCAACACAGCATTTACTGCAGCATCATCAGCATATTGGAGCTCAATGACAGGTCAGAGCGGTCTTAGTTTTTGATTGGAGTCGTCTTAGATTAAATGTTTTACCATCCATTCGATAAATAGGCTTCATTCCAGGCAGCTTGTGTCTAGTCAGATGGAGCTTGGCAGCAAGGAAGATCAAGAAAAGAGTTGGAGTGAGAACACAAGCTTGTTTGACTCCTGTCTTAACCTCAAAAGGGGCTGTAATGGATCCGTTGTTAAGGATCACCGCTCGCATATCATCATGAAGCAGGCAAAGGATGGTAACGAATTTTGAAGGACATCATATTTAAGCAAAATCTTCCAGAGCGCCTCACAATTTAGAGTCAAAGGCCTTTGTCAAGTCAAAGAAAGTTACGTAGAGAGCTTGATGTTGTTTGTGACATTTTTCTTGGTAAGCTGTAAAAATCATGTCAGCCATACCTCTTGATGGCTGGAACTCACATTGAGATTCAGGGAGTAACTCTTACAATGATCTTTCCTGCATTGGAAGGCAGGGAGATGCCTCTGTAATTTTCACAGTTGGATTTTACCCCTTTCTTGAAGATTATCACAATCATCTTGTCCTTGAAATCATTTGGGACTTGCTCTACATTCCAGATCCGTAGGATAAGGGCATGGAGCTGTAATGTTTTTCCCTCTCCTCCATGCTTAAAGATTTTAGCACAGATTCCATCAGCTGCTGCTTTGTTGTTGTTCGTTTGTATGATGGCTTTCTTCATCTTCATAGATGTTAGAGGCGTTACGAGCTTCTCTCTAACTGGGTGTTGTGGGACGGAGCTGAAATCATCAACAATTGATTCGTGATTGAAAAACTCTTCAAAATGCTCCCTCCAATAGTCATTGACAGCTTCCCTTCCCATTCCTTGATCAGATCTCCCCCGCCCTTAGGCCTCAGAGGAGCTGCATTGGGTACTTTTGCCATAAATAGTGTTTGTGGCAGTGAAGAAGTCAGCGAGATGTTGAATTTCCTTTGCCTTATCTGCCTACCATTTGTTCATCATGTCATATATACACCTTTTGTACCTTGTTGAGAAGCCAGTTTCTTTTGCTTTGAGTTTGAGTTATTCTGCCAGGTTCAGAAAGTCTTGCACTTGCAATCAATCAGTTAATTAATATCCTGATCATTTCCATCAAACCATTCCTGATATTTCCTGACAGAAAATTCAAGTGTCTCTTTGCAAGCATTGATGATATTGGACTTAAGAACATCTCAAGCACTGTGGACAGTTCTTCTGTTCTTGGTTGAAGTTTGAAAGTTTTTTCCCCTAAAGCATTGTTGAATTGGACGACATATGCTAGGCAGGAGATAGAGCTGAACGGTTTCCACCTTCACTGTCCCAGACATCTCTTAGCAGGACAAGGTCACCACCTCAGAGATCATAGAGTGTGCACATTCCATCAGCACACGCTCATTACTAAGCCACCGACATCTGCACTGGCTCTGCCATGTTCATCGGATGGATGACAGTTACATACCCAAAGATATTCTGTATGGTGAACTGGCCACAGTGATGGCCTCCTGGAAGTCCATAGCTACATTACAAGGGCACCTGCAAACAACAAAGGAAGATGGCAGACATTGACACAGAGAACTGGAAGATAGTCGCCAACAGCCATGATCTCTGGAAGCTGACTGGAAGGGCATAGGAAGCAGCAGGGAGAACTCAAAAGCACAGCTGGCAAAGAAGAGGGCGCAGAGAAAACGGGCCAATGAATCGTGCACCTTCTCGGCCCACTGTCTTCATCTGTAGCAAATGCAGCAGAGACTACCATGCTAGAGTTGAGTTCCTGAGCCACACCAGATGATGTTTCAGAGTTAACCACCAAGGCACAAACTATCATTTCACGAGATGGAAGGCTGTCAATAGAAGGAAACGTACTGATAGAGTATGGATCTGAGAAAGCTGGTTAACCTAGAAATGGAGATAAGGACAGCATACAGGGAGTTTGAAGTGTTCAGAAAGCACAGACTAGACTGAAAAGCATATAGAACAGTTCTACATGTTGAGTTAACTGGGAGATAAAGGTAGTGAACACATCGATACAGGATACTATCTCACAAGATAATCTGGCTGGAGGCCGGATTGCAACAGAGCACAAGAAATTGTACAGGTTTACTATAGATCACGTTTAAAACTATAGTGCTGGTTACTCTAGCAAGAGATTGGCACGGGCGACTTTAATATAAGATGGGATCTTTGAATTTTTGTCTAATTATATTTGTAAAGCTTTTTTTATTTGTTAAAGTAAAACCATAAAATTACATTTAAAGAATTGACTTTTTTCAGAGTAAGAAAGAGAAGTTCAAAAAAATTAAGACTTTTGGTTTAAAATAAAAGTGCTGCTTTCATTCTGAAAAGCCTATTTATGTCAAACGTCTGATTTGCTGCTTCCTGTTTTAGCAGTGCTTTCAAAAGATTTAATATTGGTAGGAAAGATAGCCAGTTAGAGCATTTAACATTTACGCAGTGTTGGAAAAAATCAAACCTCAAGCACTATATGCAGCAACAACATTATTTTAAAAAACTGAAATGGGAGCATTAGAAACATCATGGTGCCAAAACTGGACGAACACGTAATGGTTTGCCACAAAATCAAAATACTACAGATGCTGGAAATCTGAAATAAAATGGACAATACTGGAAATACTCAGGTCGGATACTATCTGTGAAGAAAGAAACCGAGTAAATATCTTAGCTCGATAACATTTTATCAGAACCGCTTAATGGCTTGTAGGAAGTCCTTGAGTCTGCTTTTTTAAACACACATTATTTTCTTTCAAGAGTTTAACACTTGAATTCAAGAAGACTGAGGAATTTAGTATCAGCAAGTTAATCATCCAGGAAAATATATCTCTATTTGAATAGTGCACTAAATACATTTCTTCATTACAGCACTGTGATTTTGCATGGTCGATTAAAGATTGAGTATTCTTCGTGTTAAAATGTATATGATTTGCAGAGAAAGTGTGTTTGTCATGAAATGATTAAGGTATTTGACCTGAAATATGATTGTCTCTATCCCCTTTATTCTGTGAAATCTTGTTTTACAGAGTACGCTGAAAATATTGGTGATGGGAAGAATGACGAATTTAAAGAAAGTGAACAGAAAAGAATCTTGGCCCTGCTTGAAAATTTCTAAGAAAGCAGAATGTTATTTAGGGTCTGTTAATATTAGAGAAGTTTTAAGAAATACAATGGCAAGCTTACAGTTTGATGTGGTCCGGCACATTATTCTCTGATTTTTAGTGGACTGGGAACACTTAACAGTGGAGTTGATTTTAACCTATTGTGCAACATACTTGAGGAATGTGCCTCCCTAATAGCAAGAACTGCAATGCAGATGGAGCACCATAACATTCAATTGACTAAAAATTGCCACTCCTGCAGTAGAGATCTTTACAATTTAAAAAAATGAGCCATGATCTGTTTTAATGATTTGTCTCTGTCAGAACCGAACTTATTTTCTCCAAGCTTTACACAATGTTGCATAATGCATTACAAGACAAATGTAATCTGTAGAAACAAAGTAATTAGTATTTTGCACACAAACCAGTGTACTATTTGAAAAGAAGTATCTGACTTGCATTGTATCTGAAGAAAAATGTATTTGCCCTGATATAAATCTACTTGTTGCAAATTGCACACCTCTAATATTTGTAAAGGTGAACCATATTCTGAAAGCTGCAGTTCCACTTTGTGCTTCAGTGAAGTACATATTAATGTGTGAATATAAATGTTGCTTTGTATTTTGTACCAAATGTACTTTTTAAGACTGCAATTTTCTTCTGCTTCCTCTCAACCCCCCCACCCCCCCCAATAAGAAACTTTGAAGTGTGTATACTTTCTAACCTTAGGTTTGACATGAATGTTTCCCTGAAATCTTACGTTTTTCCAATTTGTTTCTGGTTTTATTTACTGTAACAATGTAACAGATCTGTCAGCAACTGAAAGGAGAAACTTTATGGTGAAGGATCTTCATCCAAACCATTCACTTTTTTTTTCTCTTTCCAGATGCTGAATAACCCCAGAGGTAATTCTACATTTTCCACTTTTATTTTGAATTTCTGTCATTCACAGCTTTTCTCTCTATCTCTGCCACCAGTGACTTTTGTGGTGATCTATAAAGTTCAGTCACCAAATTGCTAACATTACAAACATCACTGGGCACCAACAAAAAGGGTTGAAAGCTGACATTACTCCTCAGCTGTTGAACATGCTGGAGCTAAAGCAGGATAAACTTGCCTGCAACAAGAAACATAAGTATTCAGTTTTACATTGGAAGGGGCTGTCTGTTCCTTGCTGAACTATTGCAGGTTTCTACATTGACTGCAGACTAAACCCACATCCTTGATCTGTTTTATGCATCGCTTGCGGTAAGTTTGAGTAGGTGTTAACGTTAATGGATCTTCAGAGGGAACAGAGTTTTAATTGCAATAAATTCTGAAATATATTTCATTGTTACTTTGAAACAAAATCTTGTGGACCTGCATTTCTACAAATAAAAATATTTGAAACTCCAGTCATCGGTTTCTGTTTTTTAATGTGTACAGATAGTTTACAAAGAAAAACTGTTCAGGGTTTTGGGGAAAATTTTAATTATAATCTTGCCAAATTGTGTTGTGGAGGCCATGTTGAAGCAGCAAATAGATATATAAAGCAAAGTACCTTTACATCCTAATATTGCTGAGATGGAGCTTGAAACTGGACAAGGCGTCAGTGTTAGGAATCAAGCAACTAAGAACTAGCAAAGTTGTACTGCATCCTATGATGGAATGACAAATGAGCAGGAGGAATCTTGTGGCCATAACCTCAGTGTTTGCCATGAAGTAGCATTAGAAAAAAATAAGTGTAACATCAGGTCTCCATCAAACTAATTGACATCTGATGTTCAACTCCTGATATGTACCAGTCTAGTTGAATGACACCTTGGAAAGGATCCATGTGATAATATTAATCATCTTAATTTACCACTAAAATTTTAACTCGAATTGAAAGTATAAAACTCTTCCCCACCCATCTCTTTGAAAGAAAGAAAAACAGAAATTGATTCCAAGAAAGTGAAAGCGGTCTTTTAAGGACTGAAGGTCAAAAAGGAAGACAGCTCTGCAAAAAAAACCCAGAAATTACATGGTTAATTGAACGCACATAAAACTTGGAAAGTGTGTCAGAGCTTTTAGTTAAAATAATGTAACTGTAATATGCGGAGAAATAAAATATGTGCGAGGTTGATTAGGATGAGAAGCCCATTGAAGAAGGTGGCTAATGACCACAGTGACTCCTTAAGGGCACTTCCAGAGGAGAGGATGAGCATTGCAAAGAAAGGTAGTCCTACAGCAGCCAGCCCTCCAGAAAAGAAGAGATTTATGTTTTATGTTCCTGTTTCAGAGAAATAGTTGATTGCTGAATTTGTCCATATTACATTCAACATGAAACATTAATCTGGCAACAGCACAGTGCAATCTTGCATATTGAATATTAGCAATATACTACTACCACTAACCAAATATCTAGCCAAGATGGAGATATTGTGATACATTTAAGAACAAGGTACTTGGTATATTTCTCATGTTCAATCTTATTCACTATTATATTTGATTTTTAAAAACATTAGTTCACACATTCCTTAACTTCATTTAGGATACCAGGCAAATAATGCTGCTCTTAGCGTTTTACCACACTCTGGTTGTGCTTGGTTTCAGCTTGTTAACTGCTAATACAGTTTGGACTAGGTCATACAAGGTTATCCAAATTTAAGCTAATTTAGCATTTTAGGAACCCTGGACATCAAAGGTAAATCTAATACCTCTTGATTCATATTACAATTCCTTCACTTATGGACCCATTGTTGATCAATCTTGCATATTCCATTCAAAATTTAGATCTAACACACACTCTAAACTTGCCCTTTGGCTGCATCTCTAACATTGTGTGCACTTGGCGGCATTTATTTGTATGTTTAATCAAAAAATCATAAGAAATAGGAACAGGCCCCTCAAATCTTTTACACCATTCAATAAGATCATGGCTAATTCATTGTGTCCTTAACTCAACCTCTTATTTTCCCACATTATACTGCACCTGTCAATTTTTTTGCCCATTCACTTGACCTATCTATTTCGCTCTGCAGACTCTGTATGTTCCTTACAACTTAATTTCCTACCCATTTCTGTAAATTTGGCTACAATGCAGTTGGTCCCTTCTTCCAAGTCATTAATAGAAATCATAAATAATTGAGGCCCAGCACAGATCCCTGTGGCTCTCTACCAGTTACTATCCTGATTCTCTGTTCCCTGTTAGCCAATTCTCATTCCATGCTTATATAGCAACCCCAACAACCATGAGCTCTTGGGGAACATGTTTTTTTAAATTGTTTTGGTCTCCTTGCTGCTACATATTTTCAGAAGAGTTGAGACCATCAATACAAATGTTAAACATTTTGCATTGTCACATTTACTTGCCTGTTACATTTTTTTGTCACAGTATTCATAGTCCCATATAAAATAGTATATTCACTGATTCATTTATCAAAACTACTACCTGTATCTTAATTTTGGCCTTAATGGAACATTACAATTTTAATATTTGTAATATCTAGAGCCAATGACATACAGTCTGTCTTTGTGTGGCCTGTGCTGCAAATTGTTGCAAGACTTTTTAAAGCCCTGAGTCATCTTGACAGTCTACTTTGAGTAAATATGCCATCTTTAAAGCACCTATTTTCAAAACTATTTTCAATAATGACTACATCAAAGTAACTTCACTCACACTTTGAACATCTTGCTGGACGTGTGGGGAAGTTGACAATTGATGTTCATCAGTGCTGCAATTGTGACAGTCTCTTTTTTCAAGTGAGCAAGTAAATGATAGGGGGAGGAGAGATCAAAAACAAGAGCACTACCTCAAAGATACCTTCCTGTGATGCTATTGTTAGGGAAAAGCACAGTTTCCTTTTTTTAAAATCCCATGTTCTTCTTGATCTTTGGACAGCTGTGGACAATGATGGGGATTTCAATGTCCATTGCCAACTGTGTCTCAATAGCAGCATTACTTGACCTACCTGTCATATTTTGCCTGTGTCAACTGCTGAGAGAACCAACACAAGAGAATAACCTACTTAATTCTTACTGATTTACCTGTCCCTGTTGCAGATGCATCTGTCCTTGAAAGCAAGGGGTGAAAATGACAGAGTCTACAGAGGGATATAGACAGATTAAGTGAGTGGGCAAAAACTTGGCAGATGGAATATAATTTGGGAAAATGTGAGGTTATGCACTTCAGGAAGAATAGAGAAGCTGAATATTATTTAAATGGAGAAAGACTGAAGAAAGCTGCAGCACAGAGGGATTTGGGGGTCCATGCGCATGAATCCCAAAAAGCCAGCATGTTAGGGAAGGCAAATGTAATGTTGACCTTTATTTCAAAGGGAATGGAGTATAGGTAAGGAGACCAAAACTCTTCACAGTATTCTAGGTGTGGTCTAACTAGTGCCTTGAGTTTTAGCAAGACTTCCCTAAGGAAAGATATACTGGCATTGGAGGCAGTCCAGAGAATTTTCACTAGATTGATCCTGGGTATGGAGGGATTTTCCTATGAATACAGGTTGAGTAGGTTGGACCTGTACTCATTGGAGTTTAGAAGAATGAAAAGTGACCTTATTGAAATTATATAAGATTCTTAGGGGGCTTGACAGGATAGATGTTGAGAGGTTGTTTCCCCTTGTGGGAGAGTCTAAGACCAGAGGGCATAATCTCAGAGTAAGAGGTTGCCCATTTAAAACACAGATGGGGAGGAATTTTTGCCCTCAGAGGATAGTTAACCTGTGGAATTCTTTACCACAGAGGGCTGTAGAAGCTGGGTCGTTAAGGATATTCAAGATTGAGATTGACATCTTTAATTAGTAAGGGTTATGGGGAAGAGGCAGGAAAGTGGAGCTGAGGATTATCAGATCAGCCATGAACTCATTGAATGGCAGAGCAGACTTGATGGGCCAAATGGCCTACTTCTGCTCCCACGCCTTATGGTCTTATTATATTAGTAGGAGTAACCACTGCACCATCGTTAGATGACCGTCTATCGTGTTGTGTGGCACTATCACCATACTGAATGGGATAGATTTAGAACAGAGTTAACAGTTTAAAACTGAGCATCTATGAGGTGCTGTCAGTCATCAGCAGCAACATTTGACAGTGTGTGGCATTAAGAAGTCCCAGCAAATCTGAAGTCAATGGGAATCGAGAAGAATCTCCACTAGTTGGAGTTATACCTAGCACAAAGGAAGATGGTTGTGGTTGTTTAAAGTCAATCATCTCAGCCCACGGCATCATTGCAGGAGTTCCTCAGGGTAATGTCCTAAGTTCAACCATCTTCAGCTGTTTCCCTCCATCATTATAAAGTCAAGAGTGGGGATGTTCACTGATTAATGCAAATTAATTAATGTAAGATTGCTGCTTAGCTGCATTCGCAACTCCTCAGTCCATGCTGCGTGCGTGCAACATTCAGCCGATAGTGGTAAGTGCATTCACACCACACAAATGTCAGGCAATGAATCTAACCAACCCCCTTGATGTTTAATGGTATGACCATCACTGAATCCCCACTGTCAACATCCTGGAGCTTATCGTTGACCAAAAGCTGAACTGCACCAGCCATATAAATACTGTGGCTACGAGACTGGGAATTCTGGGTGAGTAAATCACCTCCTAATGCCCCAAAGCCTGCCCACCATTTACAAGGTAAAGTCAGAGATGTGATGTAGTACTACCTAGTTGCCTGGATGAGTCCAGCTCCAACGAAACTCAAGAAGTTCAACACAATCCAAGACAAAGCAGCCCACTTAACTGGTATCCCATCCATCACTTAAACATTCAACCCTCTGTCACCACCAATACACAGTGGCAGCAGTGAGTACCATCTAGAAGATACATTGCAGCAACCCGCTAAGGCTTTTTCAACAACATATCTGCAACCTCTACCACCTAGAAGCACAAAGGCAGTAGGCATATGGTAACCACCATCTGCAAGTTCCCCTCCAAGTCACACACTATCCTGACTTGGAACTATACTGTTCTTACACTCTCTGGTTCAAAATCCTGGAACTGTTTCCTAACAGCTCTGTAGGTGTACCTACACCACATGGACTGTAGTTCGAGAAGGCAGCTCACCACTAGCATCTTAAGGGCTATTAAGAATGGACAATAAATGCTGGTCTAGCTAACAATGCCTATATCCCATAAAAGATTAAAACAAAACGTGCTGTTTCAGTTTCCATGGTTGTGTCTTGTTATAACATTTTTCCATGGAGCAAATGAAAATTTTTATGTATTTTGTAATTGCATTTGCCTGGCCAGGGGTTATAACACAAATTACATATAGAGAATTAATTTTTTTTCTACACAACAACCACAAAAACACATCCTATTGCAGTAGTCATCGCTCCTCTGAGACTGTTATTTCGATCCAAATTATTGGCAATTCAAAGTAATGAAACTATTCATCAAAGACAAAACTGAGGCTGCTCAAAGATGTTCTTGTTCAGAGAGAAGTGGTTTAATTTTGAATTCTAGCTACTTGACTTTGAGTTATATTTCCCCCATAGATGGAGACAGCTCTGATTGCAGGCTATGGCCTGATCTTCATGTGGTGATTGGTTATAGTCTGTATTGTAATAGAAACTCAGTGAGCTGCACAAGCCCATGGCAGGTACTACTGTCTGAAACATCAGAACGCTGTCATGGTAAATTTGCACTAAACTTAAAGTCATCTGACAGGGTATAGTGCTTTACAATACAAGTTCAGATAGGCTTTCTGTACTTCACATTGCTGCCTTGCTGCTTGGACGACCACTCTCATATCTTGACAGCATTTCCTGAATCAAGCAGGGTGCATGCATGAAACCAATCTCATTCTTATGGTCATTAAAAATGAACAAACCTTGTAGGGCTACTGTAATAAGATTTCAGAGTGTACAATTGACCAGTGAAGAGATTTGGAAATGAATGATTAAAAGATATAAATTTGTCTCATGCGGTATTTTGCACTCTAGATGAGATATTTTCCTCAAACATTTTTTCAGGTTTGCATGTACAAAATAAACAAATGTTTTTTTGTTTTTGAAATGTCAAATTAAGATAATAATGAAACCATCCGATTATATTTGATGGGATCCGGCCAGCAGGGTGGTCTTGTGGTTGAATGCACACTATTTCATGCCCAATACAGGCACAAAGATATAAATTTTAAACTATATTTTTTTTAATGGACACAACAGTTTTTAAGATGGCTGACAACGTCATGTGACTGGCATAATTGACTTCAAACAGAACAGAAACTCAAGTAAATACCTCACTAAAAATGTGAACATTTGTGAAACGCTTGTGAAATTCAGAAGTCATTTTGTTAAGGATGAACTGTAAACAGAACAAGACTATCACATTATCAGCCAACTCGTTCTGCTGGCCAATATAGCCATCGGAATACATTGTCCTATTCGTGAAAGGCATTCAAAGAGTAATTTGAATTGAACAGGTCAATCAATTAAGATGACCTTGGCCGTCTCAATAGCTCTCAATGTGTGAAAGGCACACACAGGATGTGAAGAAAAACAACCCACTATCCTTTTTTGGAAGAAGGACTTTGAAATCATAATTGGTCACATGGTTTAAGGAAGAAATATTTGTTACCTGCACTTTTAAAAAAAATAACAGCAGAGCTGTTCAAATGAGAAACATTACTGGACCAGCTGCAAGAAAATGCAGCCAATATAAAACAGCTATAGCTTGAAACAGGAAGAAGGAATCTCCCCCAACTTGTTCTGACTTCAAGTTCACCTGAGAACTAGCTTCCTGAGAATTCCGCTATAAGAAACATTGCAGCTTACTGAGAGTCCTCTGCTTTTCAAGACCTCCACTCTAACCGAAGCATCAATTCGACTTAGAAACTACAGGTCTGCTAAAAAAGAGACAAATTAATTTATATTGTTTTCTTCTTCAAGTGTATCTCATCTTTGTGTGTATGTGGCATCTTGTTGTCTCTTTCACCACTGAAAAACATTGAATGGCATGAAATTGTTATACTTAGATGCTAGATACAAACTAAACCTACTGCAGTGAGTTAAATCAAGTCTAAGTACCCTTTTTAAAGGTTTGATAAGTGCTAATCACTGCCATTCAACCACTCTGGCACTGAAAATTAACTATTACAAGAATGGAGTCTAATTTCTTCATATTTTTAATTGTTAGAGATTTTAGAAATGTAAAATTTTAAATCAAAACTCTTTTAAAATTTTTCTCTTCACTCTCTTTCTTAATCCAATCTTCTTTCACTGTTTATTTCACTTTCTTTACCTGATTTGACATAGAATTCACCCATTCGAACTTGCACTTCCTTTTCAGTCCTTGTGTTAGTATTTCACAATCCTTCAGGTGATTGACCTGTTCACCCTGTTTCTCTCAGTGTGATGTTATCAGCTTGCACTTTCAACAGTGTACCATACAAACATTTTTAAAGCTTAAATGTGCAAGGACAAATCTAATGAACGGCCAATGCCACTAAATGCCCTACTGCAGCAAAATTTGGTGCTTTTTGTGCAATTTTTGGCACACTACCTTTAAAAAATTAGGATTAAAGAGAGCTCAGAAAGAAGTGAGGAGAATGATTCTGGAACTAAACACCTCTTAAGTAAAGAAAATAATTATCAAATGCTCTGTGTAACATGACCACTTCCATACTGTCGGAACTAGGGAACTCTCAAATTTGAGATGCAACTGATCAAAGCTGACTAACAACGATACAAGTGGGCGATTAGCTGCTTGAGAATTTTGTTTCATTATTTGTGAAGTTGAGCAGAAATTTAAGAGATTTTTTAAATTTGGTTGTTATTAATTTCTCAAATAGACTAAATTAAGTACATTATATATCAGATTGTAGCCTGTCTGTTAGAAGGAAAGGGATCAGTGGACCACATTATTGCCTCATTCCCCTACTTTACATAAGAAAGGTTAATTTGCATTCAGTTTGCAACATTCTCTATGAGCAATTATACTTTATGGCATGATAATTTGGGTATTTGATTGAGATTTGAACAAGAGAAATGTGCACATAAAATATTCGAGTTATCAGTGCCTGATTATGAGCGACTTTTTAAATTACAGTGGAATCGTATCATGTATTTCATGAAACCTATCATAACTAATTACAACAGGAAAAAAGGCACTTTGATGTCTTTTAACATTGACCTGTTTGCCTTCCCCCTTCCCCTTCTCCTGAAACTATCCACAAGCAACTTAGAGCCTGACAAGTTAAAAATGCCGAGTTTAATGGCATACATTTTAGGACTCAAATTCTTTACCACAGAAATCTGTGAAGTGTTGCTCTAATTACTCAGCCACCAAGCAGTTTCTTTCCCTCCTGACATTCTGCATTTTCTAATATTTGCCTCCCGCTACAAACAAAACTATTTATTCCTTCTCAGTACAGAAGACTGTGCTGGTGCTGCTCCCTCAATTAAAATGGAGGGTATGTCTCTGCAACTCTCACAAGAAATATCCACCTGTACTTTTCCCTATCAATGATCCAGCTGAAAACTGGACCATTTTTAAAAACTTATTTATTTAAGTTCATTTCCTTATCTGCTAAAAATTGAAAATTCATATTCACCCTATGTCCATAAATTTTGCTTTCCTACCAAATGCCTTTTTCCCCTTCCATGTCTGTGTCTGATATTTATTCTGGCAATGAATGAGCCACTTGACAGATTGTAATTAAACCTCATCAGCCCAGGGTGTGTGGAGGTGGGGTGAGGGGGTGGGGTCAGTATCCTGGCAAGTGCCATATCCCTATTATCAACTGCTTTCTAAATGAAGTCCAAGTTCTAATCTTATCGTAGAATCAAAAAGTTATCTCCTGATCACAATAAACACATTGTAGACTTATGCTTGCAAGGGCAGCACAAGATATTTAAGGAATCTATGAATGATTACTAGTTTGTTTCATAATGCACATCTGAAGAAATTATTTTCTATAAATGTGTATTTCTAAGCATTTTCTTAGCTTTGTTGCTTTATTTCAGCAATGTACAAGTTATAAACTATTGAACTCTGGAGTAAGGATAGCTGTGAGCAGAGCAAAGATATCACGTTAACCAAGAAATCAAATGCCACCATGTACCTGAAGGTGCTGTTCAGCAACCATTAGATTGTTAGATTACATTAGTACAAAGCTGTAATCGTCCTCAACAAAAGACAGCTGAGATTACATACTTTGCCTTGTTTGCAGCTTTGACCACTGTTTGGATGAAAAGAAGTAGTGGAAAGGGTTTCATTAAGAACATTAGACATGGCACCAACATATTGCATATCAATGAGATGGAAGATAGTTGGAAAGCAAACTTTAAGTAAAATTTTAAGGAACAGGTCAGACCTTCCTTCCTTCCTTCCATCTCCTCTCTCAGTGGTTCGAAACTCATCTTACCTGTCTCCTTAACATATGGTCCGATTTCTCCTCTTCTGACATTGAGTTGCCTCTTGCACCCGTGCATAGTGGTCACAATGAATGAGAACAAAAGATTTAACTCTTGAATTGATTTAAATAATCTCTCAATAGAAAAAGTGATGTGAGGTAGTCATGCAATGTGAAACATGATACAAGGTTTTAAAATCATACAGGTCATCACTGGGGTGGATTTGTGGAAACTCCCTACAGTGACCTGAGAAAAAATATTAGCGGACATAATTGCATCGAAGGTATAAGGTGATTTTTAACCACATTGCTCTTCATGTTAAATTATGGGGCAGACTGCCACCTACTGTTGTGAGTCAGACCCAGTTGAAGTTTCTAAAACAATCGGACAGAACCTTGAATCCGCAGAGGGTAGACAGATACAGGCTGGGAATCATGGCAGGAAAAAGATAAAAGACCTCCCCAAGCAGCCTCTGCATGGATGAGTTAAATAGAATGAATGGAGATTTTTTTATACTCACTTCTTAGGCACCAATCAGCAACCATTTTCTTAACTGAACTGGCTGCAGTTGGGATTTAGTAAATTAGCTTTGGAAAGAAAGACGGCTTATTATTGGTTTTCCATTCTCTGCATTTCAGTAAAGCTTTGTCTTTTTAGTTCTCCACTTGCTCATCCTCCAGATTGGAGCTCACATTAGTCACAATGTGCCAACTCGGGCAAAGAAAAGCGCACCCCCCAAGGAATTGCAGTGCACATTTAGAGTAGGAACAGCTCTCTAGAAAAGAGCTGATGAGAGCTGCTTTAAATGTAGCAATGTTTTCATTCTGAAGGTATTTAAATATCTCTGGAAACTATACAAAAAACAGGCCACATATGGGATTCTAAAGGAAGAGTTTTATACGTTTTCTCCATTAAGTAGGAACAGTAAGAAATATGTATTTCTAGAACAGCTTTATGTAAAATAAGATAGATTCCCTGCCCTATGGATCTTATATAATTTTACTCCATTTCCTGTAGTAATAGTTTCAGATTAGTGTCTTACAGTATTTCTTAGTTAAAAAACCTTTATTTTGATGTAACCTGATTTTAAAGTGTCCATTCTAAAGATTAAACATCCCCTTTTATATCCAGGTCATATATCATTTTGTTAGCTCTGTTAATACATCATCTCATGGACATGACTGACTGCTCAGTTAATTTTTAATCCCTCATCAGCTAGCCATATTTCCATAACTTTCCTGCTCACATCTATACTGCCTACTCCATTTCCTTACTATATTTATGAATGCTTAGTTTTACAATCTTATGAATGCTGAGAATCAATGGTAATATAAAAACTAACCAGTCTCCTGTTTCTGATTTTGTGTAGAGTAGCTTGAGTATAGAAATTTTACTTGGAATCATTATGTTTCCTTCCTGCTCTATTCAACACTTCCAGAATATCAGCCTGCATACAGATTTTGAAAGTTACCATGGCAATATGGCATTCAAGTGAAATATCTTTATAGTTTTGTTTTTTAAGGTGTTACCGCTATGAATTTCACAAACCTCATTGAAAATATTCACAGGAAATTAAGGACTTCACATTTTTCTGCCTTACTTAAAAATGACCTATTGAAGTCTGGGTCTCATTCTTTCAAAATCAGGACCAAATCTATAACTGGATGGAGCAGTCCTCAATTACAGTCAATGTCTCATTCTGTTTAGTGCACTCAACTAACGTGGGTTTGATTCTGGAATACAGATGCCTTTCACCTGCCTCCTGTAAGGAGACAGAAATTCACACTAGCCCCAGGCTCCCAATATATTAGTTGTGCAGCTACATTGCAAATGTTTAGAACACAATGGAGGGGTGAAAAATGTACCTAGTTCAACATATTTTTAAAAGCGTTTTTTCAGCCTTTGAATCTAATATTTGCTACCACACAAAACTGCACCTAATGATAGATGGAAGCAATCGGGGTTCAAAAATCATTGCTACAAAAATGGCATATTCTTCATCAAGACTGATAGTTATATAATATTAGATAATAAAATACTGATAATAAATTAGGAAACATTGCATTTTCAGGCAGTAAACTACAGAATATACTTTTGAATGATTTATTTCCTATAACTCATTGTTTTTCACACCTGCTATGTCATTACAGGTATTCATCATTAAACCCTGGAAGCAGTTCATTTCATAGTGAGGGGGTTTCAAATCCAAACTCCAAATTGCAGGCTACAGTGTAACTCCAGTTTCTCAGTATGTCTTCACTGAAGGATATCTATGGCCCATGATGTAAGGATATTATGGCCACTATAACCAGCACACCACTCCGCCCTCCCTGTTTGATTGCAGTTACCCTCACAGATCACATATCAATAAAATACTCAAGGACTCAAATCTAATTCTGGTT
This sequence comes from Carcharodon carcharias, assembly GCF_017639515.1. NCBI lineage: Eukaryota > Metazoa > Chordata > Chondrichthyes > Lamniformes > Lamnidae > Carcharodon > Carcharodon carcharias. The sequence continues at coordinate 61,073,545 of NC_054480.1, read as the reverse complement.
TGTGAAACCACTGCACGCTCAAAGATTGTCTGCTTGCAAATTACTTTGTGCAGCATTAAGGCACTATTAATCATTTTTATCCATGAATTTATGTATGTTTTCTTTCAGCTTGTATCTTCTTATGGATTTAAACTTATTAGGATGCATTCACGCTCTAAGTGTAGAGTTAGTGTAAAGTGATTCTTCTCTTTGACACCTCTAATCTGGCAGTGTAAATCCAGAATCAGGACCTGAACTGACCTGACTCGAGGGCCCTGTGTAGCAAGAGACCTTGGATATAGTATCCTCACACAGCTTTGGTTTGACACCACATGGACTTTAAATCTAGTGTGACCCCACAACAGGTTCAAAAGATGCTTAGTGCTATCTGGGTATGTTGCAAGTCTAGCTGCCCTCAATTTAAATGCTGAGAGCATTATCTACCTTATCTACTCTCTAAACATTTACATTTCTAACTGTCCAGAGAAAGCTCTGCATGCTTGTACCTAGCTTTGCACAAAGGTCTCTTCTGAGAGGGTGGGTAAAGATTCAGAGAGACAGAAGCCAAGCAAAATAAAGGCAATTTGGCCTGGCTATCTTACTGTAGTTTCAGTATATGTTCACCTTTACACCTAAAACAGTTGAATTCTTGAATTTACTAAGACACATCAGCCAATTGGTTTTTAAGCTCTTAAGTAATTCATTATTATTATTTGGCACTGTTATTCCTCATCCAACATATGTACCTAAATTGCCATGAGTTTGATCTCTCCCAATACATTACTGTTCTCAAATTCTTTCTGCCACCTATCCCTCAATATCAAACAATGAGTGAGTGTCCAGTTATCTTTAAGCTGTGAAACACTTAGGTTTTGCATAAATAAACAATTAACTTTCAATTACCAACAAAACCCTGTTTTTATGGAACAATAATTTTTTAAAATCTGACTGATATTTATATTTCTGTAACTAATGCTATTTTATATTATAGGTGCCCAGAGCTTTAGAATCTGACCTGTTTACGGGATGGAATTTGAAGCATTTCTGGCAACAACTGAACAAATCCACATGCACAGGCTTACACCATACACTAGTGTAAACGTTCACATTGCAACCTTGGAGTTCCTTATGATGGGCCTTCTCCAGTTCTGGGAAAAGTCATGTTGTTATTCCTATAGCCAGATGATGTGTTCAGTCTGCCTGTCACCCAGGAAATTGCAACTTGTGTTGGTTTTTGCCATTGTCTCAATGTACCTCAGAGAGAAACTAGCTCCACCTATCCATCATGGTGCTAATGTTACAACCGGGATGGGAGGAGTACACGTATGATCTAGTCCCATTAAACGGCAGGCTGTACCATTAATTTAAAAGTTTATTTTTCTCACCAAAATAGCCAATCATCTATTTCCCCTACTAGTGCCCAGGATAAAATCATCTTCAACCAGGCTCCTTTCAATAAATTCAAAAATGATTGTTTATTACAAAACAAATCTTCTTTTAACAAATTGCAAGTACTGGTTAACACACAATTGTAATTGGGAAGTATAACTATCTATCCCTTTCTTAGGAATTCCCCCAGCATACACACAGACAAACAAAGGACAAACAGTTAGAATCTCTCTGCAGTTATGGGCTTTAGATGATGAACGTTATGAAATAAAGGATTTAGTTCACAAGGCCTTGACAATGTTGACCTGGAGTTCCCTCATGTGAAGGTGAGCTGCTGGTCCTGGTGGTCTCTGGAAAGTCTCACCAACTGGTTTCAGCTTTGCAGGTCCAAATGCAGACCAGTTCCACTCAAGTGAGGGTTCTCTGGCTACAGGTTGATAGCCACGCACAATTGTAGGCAAGGTAGAGGGAGAGCGAGTTAGTTAGGGTAGCCTTTCTTCCTCAGCTTGTTCCCCAATAAGACTGCCTTCAAAACCAGCAGGTTCACAACTTAAGTTATTTTTCTTTCCCATGTGGTTTCCAGCAAGTTATCAACATTTGGCTTTTCAGTTTTTCCCCATCAATTAAAGTGATTGCTGTTCAAAACAAACAACTAGATCTTCCTCAAGTGCCATAAAGGTCAGGTGATTTCTTGGAAGAGGCCTGCCCTTATTTTTTTTAAATATTAGGTTAGCATCCAAATGTACAGATAATGCCACTTTGTAAAAGAAAAATCCAGTCTTGAGAAATATGATTCTAACACTAAAGATCACATGGCCCATCATGTTTCCTTTCAATCAATGTTAACAGTATCTCCATGCTGTGTCCACAAGTTTTAAAATCTACCTTCCCACCTATGTGACAGCCTGTGATGCTACAGTTAGATGCTGTGGGCACTGGGTGGCTCTGTGAGCAGGCTCTGCACTGCTATTCCTAGGCCAGGATTTTGCCCTTGTCAGGCGGGTTTGGCGGGGCAAGTGGGAGCAGTTGGGAAGTCGACTGCCGCCCACGATTGGGCCACGACAGCGATTTCACGCTGGTGGTCAATTAAGGTACTCCCAGTGTGAAACATGTTCTGCAGCGTTCAGTGCTGCCTGTGTGTGGTCTGGGGAGGAGGGCGAGTGCGTAAGTTTGCGCATGTGCGCTGGTGTGCAAAGGAAAAGCTCGGATGAAGATTTATGAAAATTAAAAATAAAGAATTTTAAAATGTTAAAAAACATGCTCCCTCATGTGACTCTCTGATATGAGCAGGGACATGTTATGAATGAAATGTTAAAATTTGTATTTAATTTTCATTTGCTGTTGGAAACCTCATCCTGCCCATGGATGAGGCTTCCTAAAAAATCCAAAGGCCGCTTAGTCTTTCCACCTGCCCACCAACCGTAATGTTGGATGGGCAGTGAAAAATGTAATTTAATTAGATCTTTAATGGCCTTGACAGGCCTGTTAATTGTCGATGGATCGGCTGCTGACTCATGTGTGGGCCCGCTGACTGAAATATCGCGTGAGCATATCGTCCAATGTCATCGCACATCATTTTACGCTCGTTCGGGTTGGATGCACGCGCGCCTAACCAGCGAAAAATTCTGGCCCTGGTTTCCCCTGTAGCCATCTTATAAAGGTGAGTTATTAGGCTAGTTAAAGTTTAGTCAACTTATACCATTCTTTTTTAATTCTCAAGTTGCCAGCAACCCAACCCTGACTGCAAACCTATCCACCCAGAACCCAAATTTTGATTTGACCATTGAATCAGTGACTCCAACGTTTCTTAAAACAAAGTTGTTAGGTAGTAAAAACTGAAAAGAGAAGTTCAAACAATTTTAGCATGAAACACATAATCTGCCTGACCATTAGCTCCTCACTTCACAAATTCAATTTAAATGTGTAACGGAGTTATAGTCTACAGTGAAATAGACTCCCAAAACAAATATCTCTTTTAGGGTTCAAACCCTTCCTCATCCCACCCTCATTCAGTAAATGTTGTCCTAGAACAATCTCTCAACCTCCCCCCATTCCCATTAAAGGAATTCTGGACCCATTGTGTAGGCAGAAAGGAAAGAAAACTGGAGGCTGATGGAAAACAAAGTTTCTCCCCACACCCTTACTGGAGTAATTATAATGTCTGATGATGCAGAGGGTTACCACTCCTCCTCTTCCTCCACCTCTACCACCCCCACCCCTATTTCCATTTTCATCACGTTGCTTCTCCCTGGCAAATGGAGGTTGTCTCTTCCTGACCTTGCAATAATGTTCTGACCAGCTTTAATCCCTACCCCCCATCCATCTCCCTTCCATCCTCTTCTCCATCCTTCTACCATACTTCCTCTCTCCCCACCTTCCCTTTCCCATCTCTTTGATCCTTTTTCCCTTTCTCCTCCTTTTCCCTTCTCTCCTCCTCTTTCTCTTCCCTCTTTTCCCCATTCCCTTGCTCCTACATTTTTCATCCTCTACTTGCCCCTCCTCCTTTCCTCTCCTTCTCCTGCCCCTCTACGCATTTTCCCTTCCCTCCCAACTTTGACCTCTGCCTTTTCCCTGTTGGATTCACAATATTCAAGTCAGAAATGAGAGTTTCTATGAGGAGTAGATGGGGACTACATATGGTGAGGGACAATGAGGGGGATAGAGGACACAGGGCAGCAAAGCACAGTGGGTGAATGGCACGGGGGCAACAGGGAAATTAGATACATAAGCAGTGGCGTAAAGTCCGCAAGGAGGGCAACTTTTTACTGCCCAGTCCCCACTCTCCCACCCTTAAAAGGAGTCAATAGGGTGTAAGAAGTGAATGGATGTATGTAATAAGGCAAAAAGGGGAAAATGCAGGGCATCATGAGCAGTCCCAAGATGAAGAGATAGGGGAAATGATTTGAATGAGGGGGTGGTGAAATGTGGAGGGAATCACTGGAAAGCAAAGAGGTAAAGATGCATAGGAGTGAAGGGGAAATAATAGTAAAGGTGGGAGGAATAGAAAGAGTCTGGCTGCACCTGATTGTACAATGTTCAGTACTATTCTTAATTCCTTAGGCACTGAAGAAGTTTGTGCCCACATGCAACAAGACCAGGACAATGTTCAGGTTTGGGCTGATAAGTGGCAAGTAACATTTGTGCTGCACAAGGACCAGACAATGACCACTCCAACAAGAGAATATCTAACCATCTCTCCTTGATATTCAAAGGCATTACCATTGCTGAATCAATCTCCCACTATCAACAACTTGGGAGTTACCATTGACGGGAAATTTAACTGGACCAGCCATATAAATACTGTGGCTACAAGAGCAGGTCAGAGCCTAGGAATTCTGTGGTGAGTAACTTACCAGCTGATTCACCAAAGCCTGTCCACTATCTACAATTCACAAGTCAGGAATGTGATGGAATGCTCCCCTCTTGCCTGGATGAGTGCAGATCCAACAGCACTCAAAAAGCTTGATACCATCCAGTTCAAATCATCCCACTTAATTGGCACCCATCCACCTCCTTAAACATTCATTCTCGCCAACACAGATGCACAGTGGCAGCAGCATGTATCTTCTACACGAAGCATTGGAGCAATTCACCAAGGCTTCTTCAACAGCACCTTCCAAACCCGTGACCTTTACCACCTAGAAGAGCAAGGGCAGCAGATGCTTGGAAACACCACCACCTTCAAGTTGCCCTCCAAGTCACTCATCATCCTGACTTGGAAATATGTTGCCATTTCTTCACTGTCACTTGGGTCAAAATCCTGGAACGCCCTCCCTAACAGCACTGTGGGTATATCTGCACCAGATAGACTGCAGTGGTTCAAAAAGGTGGCTCACCACCAACTCCTATTAGAGATAGACAATAAGTATTGGCCTTTGCCAATGACGCTAACATACTGTGAAGAAATAAAAAAAATCTTCAGAATTCAAGGTGGTGGTTTTTTTCCTGAAAATAGCTGCTGATTTATGTGGCAAGGCTTTTATTGCTAAAAGACTTCACAGTACTTGATACTGTTGGTCAATGCTGCTTTATATTTCAGAACTGCTCTCAACGGCAACTCAGGCTTCAGTAGCAATGCTGTAATATGAATATAAACGTCACTGAAAACAACTACAGGGCAGAATAAAAGTTGATATATCTATATCGTTCTCTATCACATTCTCTCATGGTGCGTGGCAGTGAATGATTTTGAAATGCAGTTACTTTTGTTACATAGCATATGGCATTCAATTTGAGCAAAATCCCGCAAATTGTTTTGAGGTGAATGACCAGTGAAAGTGTCTTAGGCTGAGGGAGAACCATGAATCAGAAATGCAGGAGACCTCTTCTTTAAAAGATGAAATGGGACATTCAATGCCGACTTGGGCCAGAGGAACATCTAAACAGGGTTTCTGTTAACATCACATTTGGATAAAGGTACATCGAACATATAGCAGTCCCTCAGTACTGCTCTGGAGGGTTGACCTATAATCCAGCATTATATCCTGAACTTGGTTTGAACCCATAACCTTCACATTCAGAGGGGAGAGTGATCAACTGAGCAGAAACTGGAATCAAAATGGAAAATATTATACACTTTAAAAAATTATGTTAAATTGTAACATTGAGATTTCCACTGACCTGATGGATGCTAATGACTGATGTGTTGTAAATGGTTTCATTCTTCCATAATATTGTGATTATATTACAAGGTGAAAAACACCTTACGAAAATTTCCAGTATATGAGAGAAATTTGGTTGTATATACTCTGCTTACTGTCAGTGTGAAATGACTTAGATTTGTACTGATGGTAAACTTAGCTGCATAATTCCAGAGTCAGAGTCTATCTAAATTCTGTAAGGAAGCAGACTGAGATTCCTTAGGAGGATGTAATTGCACATTGCTCTAGTGTGAAGCTTGATGGAGTGTAAATCCAGTGTGGTGTCAACATTTTGTTTGCAATGGACAAATTTCCAGAAAGCAGAGTTTCTGTCAACTCAGTTCTCCAAATATTTAAAATTCTAACTTTTGGCAGGCAGCTTTGACCCTGCCTTGATCATGGAATTCTCTCCCAAACAGGGCAATTCAAGTTCCAGCCAATGAATATAAAGGGGTTTTGGCTGCCTACAAAAGCCAGTTGGTTTAAGACCAGTGGGAGAAATGTCAGTGCACATTTTTGATCTGAGTTGATTTTTTTTTATTAAGTTTAACAATCATTTAGATTAGGGATTTTTTTAAATGTATTGTATCAAAAGCATTCCAGTCTGACAAGTGGAAAAACATTAATTTAGGACATGAAAATTTGACCCAGCAAAGATTTGGTTCTTAGTTACATCAGCAGTTATAGTATTTATCTGTGACATGATACAAACAACTGAAGAAATTAATTCTCCAGTTGATTAATTTATCTTCAATACCCCTGTTTAAACCAGGCCTTACAATGTAGATTTTTAACCACTTTAAATTTTAACAGCAATTAAACTGGTAAGTTATATATTTTCACATCCTCTGTTACAGTGACAATGCTCTGAGTTATAAAGTTCAGCACAAAGTTTTAAACCGCATGAAAACCAATGTATTGTATTCTTCCAAACCCTCAAGCAGCCACTCTCCCATCACCCACTCCACCAAGGTAGGGCTGTCAGTAAAACTGCTCAGTCAATCAACCCAAGCAGTTGGGAACGATTTGAAAATAAGCATTGTGAAATCTAATTCTGTTGTACTGCCAACAAGGCATGTCACTTAGAGTAAACTGAAAACTTCCATCAAGAAAAGTTATGGATTTATTTGATTATTTTCAACAAAATCTATACAATGGAACAGCATCATACAAGTGTATTTAGTATCTGCCAGTCAACTACTGAATGCAGCAATAAATTACAATAGCAGCTTTTCATTTCTAGCTCTGGATGTGGGTGATGCTGACAAGGTCACATTTATTATCCATCCTTAGTTGTCCTGAGTCAATAAATAAATATTTTTATGATTCTATCAAAAGCCAAAATGTGGGAAACTTGTTATGGGCTTCCAGGGTAGTGATATATAGAGAATTCTGGCACTTGGCTCCACATCACCCCAGCCTCCTCGCCACCCCACATCCTCCTCAGGTAATGATGGTAAACCAGGTTGATTGGTATAAGTTTTAGCATAGTATGAGCTAGCCCAGTATCAGAATTAGATTTTAGTACAGCAGTCGGATTTATATGCCAGTCCATGAATATGACAACCCAATAGTTAGCATGAGGAAAGGTGAAGATAAGGCCAGGATTCCTCTCTTCCCAAATTCCATCATTGGAGTCAGGTGTTAGGATCTGATGTACTTCTTGGTATCCTTCCTCAGTGCTTTTTATTTTGAGGATCAACACTGAGAGAAAGAAAGGATGATTCCAGTCTGTATGGTTTTCCAAAATGAAAATCACACAGATATTTAAATAATATGTTTCAGATTCCCAGCAACATGAGCTGCCAGATTGCAGTATATATAGCCTATTGTGTCCAACTGCTGTTGTATAATTTATTTATCTCTTATCTACAGCAAAAATTGGCTGTTGGACCATTTTTCTGGCAGCCTAGATATACTGAAATTCAATCATGAGTTTGTTGTCTGACTCGTATGATAAGCAGGATAAAGTAGCTGTCTTTCTCATTTCTTTTTACAAATCATTCCATGGCACACTTCCTTAAAGTGCAACTGGGAGGCCTCTGTTTAATCAGAGTAAGTCACTGATACAAGCATGGTTTAATTGTACCTATTAGAGCTCTGCTTTTGGCAGTATAATCTAAGGCTAGGATTTTCCGGTCATCAGGCGGGCCTGGCTGTGAAACAGTCTGCCACCCGCGATCAGGCCGCAACCGCAGTTTCACGCTGGAGGGCCAATCAAGGCCCGCCTATTGTGAACGGTGGCTACTGAATGTTCGAGAAGGGGCAGGTGGGGATGGGGGCCTGTCGGCCGTTGGGTCCAGTGGCGACCTGGGGGCCAGCTCAAAAACACCACAGGCAACCCCAGGGAGGCTGCCTGCTTTGGACACAGAGTTGCTGCAAGGAAATGGCCCCAAACGCAGATGCCAGGCAGGAAGTGAGGTTGCTTGGGCACTCAGCCCCCAGATTTTCACATGGGTGCCTTGCCGTCCTCCTGGAGGAGGTGGCTGCCAGGAAGGACACCCTTTTCTCCAGGGATAGAAGGAGGCAGCCACCGCATCTCACAAAAAGAGCTTGGGAGGAGGTGGCAGCGCTGGTCAGCAGCCATGGCATTGTGCGGCGCACCTGGGTCCTGTGTTGCAAAAGTTTAATGACCTGCTGTGCTCGGGAAGGGTGAGTACTGTGTTGGCATGGATCAGTGTGCTGAAGTGTTAAGGTCTGAGCGTCCCCAACATGGAGCTGAGGGTTGTTAGAATCTGAGTGCCAACTGTCAAAGCCGTCGGAGCTGGCCAAGGGGGTGAGCCCTGGCTACTTGGACTGAGTGCCTCATGGTTCGAGGGCCATGACTCGGATGTGCCCTGCATGGTGTTCCTCAACTGAGGTTGGCCAGGCTTCAATGGTGCTGGAGGTAGAGAGTGGACTAATCAATGCTCCTCTGTCCTTTAAAGGAGAAGACATCCCATAAAAATATTGAGAGGCCACGAACCGGTGGAGGACCCCCACATCTCCTCATCCTTTCCTGGTACAAGCAGGAGGCTTTGGAGCTCGAGAGGCATCGCGCACCTCGATCAACTGGCCGCGGAGATGCTTGGGTGTCAAACGAAGGTAGGAGTGCAGTGCAATGAGCTGAGAGTTTTGGATGGTGCAAACAATCTTGTGTAGTCTCATCATTGATTGGAGCCTTCAAACTGGAGTCCCTATTGATCATTGAAAGATGATGGCACCATGATGCAGATCTCCATGGCCTCACCAGGGTGCCTGGCTTGCACAGTGACAGTGTGATGACTTTAATTAATGACATCTCCTTGTTCTCCCTTAGATTTGCCACCAAGCACCCAATTGCAGGACCCCGAGGAGCTACTCCTGACACCGGAGGACCACTAGGCTCCTGTAGCACCTGTGTCACACACCTGCTCAATGAACCAGGCACCAGCGCAGATATCAGCACCTCGGTGAGCATTAATCCTTGGCTAGATTGTTGGTGCACAGTGGTGAGGGCACTTCACACCCGCTTGAAGTGCAGGCGGAGGCAGAGAGTGCCGATGGCGCCTGCAGACGGAGGACTGCTGGAGGCCAGAATGATGCTAAGTTAAAGGCAGATGATAAGCCTCTGGAGTTGTCCATTAGGCGGCAGATGCTGGATGTCTAGCGGGATGTGCGGGAGGATCCGGCGGAGATCCATGAGGGTATGCGTGCCATGGTCTCTGTTGTGGAGGAGTCCATGCAGAGCATAAGCACTGCGCCGATCCGCATGGCCGAGCGCACTGCCTCCTCCATTGAGAGTGGTGACACTCATGGAGAGGCTGCTCCAGGAACAGAATCAGTTCCAGGGGTTCCTGGGGTTGTGCTTGGATCTGCAAGTCCTCACACAAACAATGAACTCAACTGGTCAGTGTCAGTGTGTGAGATGGATGAGGCACTTAGTATCCCAGCTAGGTGCCCGCCCATCAATGGTGAACGCAGGAGGTCCAGAGTGACCTCATGTTGGCGCACAAGCTGCTTGTTGCCTCTGTGGGCTCCTCTCAGGGCACTCTGTATGATGGCAGCAGCTCCTCTGCCCCTCTTCCAGTGTTCATGGCATCTGATGAGGCTGTGATGAATGGGGAGATGCCAGCCGTGGCACTGGCCGCTCCCTCCCAAGCAGGGCCAGAACAGACACCACTGGTCAGAGGATGATGGCCAAGATCATCAAGGCCAACAGGACAACAGAGTCAGCAGGCTGTCTCCAATGCCGGTGCCAGCGACGGGGGAGCACCTAAATGTAGTATCTGTAAACTTAAGTTTAAAGCAGCCTAAGCACAAGAGGGACTGGTCACGGGTGATCTTCTGTTATGTCACTTTTTTCATTTTTTTAACGGTGTGACTATCAACACCTGATATTGTTATGTTCATAATCTGTGACTGCCAACATTATATTAAATTTGCTTTTGTGTTATTGGCCTGAGTATGCTTTATTTGTTTTGTCGATGCAGGTATGCCAATATGTAATGCTGGATGTGGATGACTTGAAATTTTATTGCACAGGCACTGAGTATATCTTGAGGGCAAAGGAAAGGGTCATTTCAGACATCTGAGATGGTGGCGGCAGCCCTGGCATGAGGTGGTAGTTCTTATTTGGCAGCCTAACTGAAGGAGCATTGGATCAAGGCATCCCTGGTGTCCTTGCCTCTCTGGAGGTTCTGAGGTCTGGCTCTACACCCTCAGTGTTCTCCTCCCTGTGCTCCTCTTCTGACTCACTACTGGACTCATCGTCTGTGGCCTGTGGAGCTGCATCAAGATCCTCTTCCTCCAGTGGGTCCAGTGGGTCCCCCCTTGGCAGTGCCAGATTGTGGAGAGCGGAACATAGAACCACAATCAGTGACACACGATCTGGGTGGGGTATTGCAGTGCACCCTGAATAGTCCAGGCATCAGAGTCGCATCTTGAGAAGACTTATGGTCCTCTCTATCACCACTCTTGTGGAGGCATGACTCCTATTATAACGCTGCTCTGCCTCTGTTCTTGGGTGGGGGATAGGTGTCATAAGCCGCTTTTTTAAGGGTTAGCCCTTGTCACCCAGCAGCCATCCATCCAGTCGGGCTGGAACACTGATGAGCCTTGGCACCTGGGAGTGTCGGAGGATGAAAGCATCATGGGTGCTGCCTGGGTGCCTTGCACAAGCTTGCAGAATATGCATTTTGTGGTCACACTATCTGCACGTTCATGGAGTGCAATCCCTTCCTGTTGATGAAGGCACCCGGCTGACCCGCTGGCACCTTGATGGCCACACGTGTACAGTCGACGGCACCCTGTGCACGGGCGTACCCAACAATCCCTGCAAAGCCTCTGGCTTGCTCAGCCTGGCTAGCACTGTCCATACGGAAATGAAGGAAAGTCAATACCTACCTGAACAGAGCATCAGTCACCAGTTTGATGCAACGGTGGACAGCTGATTGGGACACTTCACATGGATCCCCCCTGACTCCTGGAAAGAGTCCCTGGCAAAGAATTTGTGGGCCACTGTGACCTTCAGAGCCACTGGCCTGGGGCGTCCACCCACACAGTTGGAACTGATCTCAGGCTCAATCATCTGACAAATGGAGGTCACGCTCTCCCTTGAGAGGCGGACCCTTCTTCAGCATTGCACCTTGGACATATTGAGGCAGCTGCATCATCGTCTGTAAACCCTGGCAGCTTGATAGTGGTGTCTTCTGTAGTCCCTTCCGTCTTGGGATTACCTGCTGGCCCTGTGCCCCCTGTGCCAGCGCCTCTCCTCCCACAGGCCACTCCCCTGGAAGCTACCTAGGGACACTTGGCCTCCTCTCCCTTCTGTCCCTCTCTTCCTCCTCAGAGGACGTGCCTCCAGGGGAGACCACAATCCCCATGGCCAGATGTACAGAAGGCTGTCTGATACCTGGAAAGGTCCACATGGGCTGAATCCTCAGGGTTCTGAAATGGAGCCTGGAAAGGCTAAGAATGAAGCCCCAAACAGAGATGAAGCTTCCAAGTACCAATAAGCCACTAGCAACAAACTATCTCCTAAACTCCTCACTACTCACACTGGCAATTCTGCTAACCCTTTTATCCCACCTGTGGATGAGGTTTTGCAAATTGTCGGCTGGCTGCTTGCTTGTTTTGCCCATGCGACAAGTGCAAAACCACACAGGCAACTTTAAATCTGTGTCAATTGGGTTTTTATGGGCCTTAACTGGCCTGTTAATTAATGGCAGGTGCAGCCGACTCCCACACGCTCCCACTGACCGAAATATCGCACGTCATTTTATGCTCATTCAGGTCGGGCGCACAGCTGCCCAACGAGCAAAAAATTCTGCCCCAGAAATTTGTACATTTAAAATAAAACATACAGTACAATACAAACTACAGCTACAATAAAAGCCAATGTACATTTTTATCAGGTTCATTTTCCCTTGTAAATGAAGGATTTGTCGAACTTGCAGATTTATTTGCATTTACAAAACACGTGTATTCTTCTGTTTTGATTCTCCATTTATTTGTCTTTCATCTCTGGAAGATGTTTCATTGAAAGACAGAATATTGTACTAATTCCACTTTTGTTCCACTCAACCCATAGTTTTACAACATCAGGGGAAAAAAATCAGATCTTTTGTCACATTGTTTTAAATCATCAAGGTTTCACACACTAAATTGTAATGCCTTTCAATGTTGCAGACAATAGAGATCGTGACTGATTTCTGAGCTGTTACTTGTTTCTTGATTTCTTGAACTACACCCCCATAAAGCCTATGCAAGTTAATAGCAAATAGGTGGCAAATACGTGCACAGAGATTTCAAAATCAGCCACAAAAATAAGCAAAAAAAAATGAGATGAACACTACCTGGCACAGGCTTGATGGGCTGAATAGCCTCATTCTGTAATTCTATGGCGGAATTTTACAGCCCCTCCCCGGGCAGGATTTTCCGGTCTCGCCAATGTCAATAGGGCGGATTTGTCCCAGATTTGCACTAAGTGCGGGTGCAGGCAGGTAAACCGACATTTTATCATTGGCAGCGGTAGCGGGTTTCCACGCCTTATCGTCCCAAACCCGCCACATTATTTATGAATTCCCAGGAAAGACGTCTGTTTCCATGGCGGGCAAGCTCTCATTCGCCTGCCCACCATCACCTCGCTGACTCATCACACCAGGCGCCATATTTAAAGTCCAGCCGCGTGCACATATCTCAGTGCTTCTAGCCCACAACTGCTGCAGGGAAAATGTCCATGAAAGGCAAAAAGACTGCAGCATCCAGCTTCAGTGACATGTCACTGGAACACCTTTTGGATGCTGTGGAGACTGGCTGGGATGTCCTCTACCCCCACGCTGGCAGCAGGATGGGCAGCAGCATGACCAACCAGCTTTGGGTGACAGTGGCAGTGGTGGTCAGCATCAATGCCCTTCAGAAGAGGACAGCCACTCAGTGCCACAAGAGGATGAATGATCTCTCCTGTTCCACCAAGGTAAGTCACTCTTCTCATCACTCTTAACTCACACTCACAAATCCATCACACACCCACAGGGCCCTTACTCACTGCCAGTTCAAGGACCATCACCGTTCACTCTCTCACACTCACCATCATTGTTCTCATCCCGTCCAATGGGACCACTCACCACCGACACAGGCCAAGCAGACTTATCATCTGGCCAGTTAGGCATCCTGCTTACACTCTCCCCATTTCTATTCATGCAGGACAAGCTGGCACACAAGAGGGAGAGGCCGCAGACTGGTGTGGAATGACTGAGATCAAGGTCCTCATGGACTTTGAAATCAAAGCCATCCAGCTGGCCATTGAGAATCTGTACCATTCCTCTGCTGACGGTGAGGTCGGCGCTGGTCTACCAAGTGAGGGCCCAGCAGTGCAACATCCATCAGACAACCATGCTGTGAGTGATGTGTCCTGTTTCACAGGCCACTACCATGCATTAATTATCTCCACTTGCTTCCACAGGCACATCTGGGAAATAGCCAATGGAGTCCATGACCCAGGGCCTCCAATCAAGTCCTGAAGACACCTCAGAAGAGGAATCTGGAGGCACCCTCCTTGAAGCCATGTCACAGCGCTCACCCACACCCTCCACCAGCTCAGAGACACACGCCCCTGGGACCCAGCTTTAGAGTAGCCTCGGGATCACATTCTGGTGAGCACATCACATTGTGTGATCCACAGCAGGTGGTGGCAGGGACTTCCCAGGTATCCGGCACTCAGAGGGCTGCTGGAGGCCAGAGATTTGCTGAGTCCAAGCCAGATGATGAGCCTCTTGACTCAGTCATGTCACAGTTGCTGGAGTTGCAAAGGCAGATTCGGGATCATTATGAAGGGATGTCTGCTGTACTCCTCAGATTGCAAGGCATGATGGAGGAGTCCATCCACCTTTAAGCTGAGGTGATGGCACCGGTTTGCCAATGCACTGAGGTCAAAACTGGTGGGGTGGCAGCTGCCATGGAGACCTTGGCCCAGGACGTCACTCCTGCACTGCTGTGTGGGCTCAACTCTGTTGCTGATGCCACAGCTGGCCTCCAACATTGTGTATCCAAGAAGGGTGCTGGTCAGCTCGATCTCACTCCAGCTACAACTTCTCCTCAAGGATTCGGCCTGGGGCCCTCGGGTACCTACAGGGAGGAGGATCAGCAGGTGCACATTCCGGGGCCATATATCCAGGTGACGCTGGGAGTCTCTGGCCCATCCAAATCCCCTCTTCCTGTGACCTCAGCAGCTCCAGCTCCACATGCTGAGGAGGGTGCCATTGTCACACAGGAGGACCCCAAAAGCAGCTGGAGCCCTCCAAGTCTTGGCTCTCCAGAGGACGCTTGCCAAGGTCATCACAGGGCGTCGCAGTCAGCAGGCTGCCTCCACCTCCGCTGTGGATGTCCAGGGAGCACCAAGACATAGCGACAGAGTTAGTAAAGTTAATAAGATATAGTTGCACAGCCTGGGTACGGGTGTTAATCACTTGTACATAATGTTCACTATTGTCAATAAACAGCCAAGAATGTCTCCCTGCCTGTGGCTCCTTGTTCTGATGAGCAGTGTTCTTGTCACTCAGATGTGAAACCTTTCTGTACAAGATAAAGGCAGGTGTCTCAGTCCAGGGCCTCTTCCCTGTGCTCTGTGCAACCTTCAGACCAAAGTGATGGTCCAGCCTAACACTCCCTGGAAACATTACTGATGCCTGCATCTTGATGGTGCTTGTCATTGCTGCCAGAATGTTGTGGGCAGGCGTCACAGAGTTCGTTCATTCTCTCTGTGTCCTCTCAGCATCTTTGAAGTGAGGTTGGCCCCATCTCTTCAGCATCTGTTACCAGTTACACTGTGCTCCTGAAGGGGTCAGATACTGAAGGTGAACCATGGATCAGATGCTTTTAAAATTTAATGGCTGTGTCACTATGATATGACCGTGATCACAGAGCACAAGTGAGCTGCCCTCGGCCAGACAGGAGTCAGACATTCTCAGAGGCTATGTGAAGACCTATGGAGTGTCCTCACTGCATGTCATCATCATCCTCCTGCAACTGAGCGACAATTAGGGCCTCCATTGCATCTCCATGATAGGTGCATCCTTAGAGAGAGTATGTGCTCTGCCATAAGCCAGACTGGAGTCAAATGTTCATAGATGCAATATGAGGATCTATGGGGTCACCTCACTGCATGTCATAGTCATCCTCCACAAATCAAACAGCAATGAGGACCTCCCTAGTGTGCCTGCCTCGTCTAGCCAGTGTGAGAGCCTCACCAAAGTCATCGTCACCTTCGAGGACCTCCTCACCCTCATCCCCATCAGTGTCCTCCTCACCACAGGAGACGTGCAACTCCTCCACCTCCTCCTCAGCCAGCTTGTCTCCCAGTTGGGGTGCCAGGTTGTAAAGGGCACAGCAGGTGATGATGATGCGTGACACCCTCTGTGGACTCTATTGCAGGGCTCTACCAGACCGGTCCAGGTACTGGAACCTCATCTTCAGCATCCTGATGGTTTGCTCCACCGAGTTACGAGTTGCAGTATGATCCTCATCATATTGTCTCTCTGCTGCAGTCTGCGGCCGCTGCACGGGTGTCATCAGCCACGGCCTCTGCGGGTAGCCCTTGTCCCCGAGGAGCCATCCGTGCAACTTCTGTGGACCCTGGAAGACTCCAGGGATCTGTGAGCAACTGAGGATGTAGGCGCTGTGCATGCTCCCTGGAAAGCGTGCACACACCTGCAGGATCTCTTTCTGGTTGTTGCATACCACTTACATGTTCAGTGAGTGGAAGCCCTTGTGGTTGATGTAGTTGACCGCTTGTTGCGCCGTAGACCTGAGCAAAACATGAGTGCAGACGATCACACCCTGCACCTGTGAGAAACCAGAGATCTGGGTGAATCCAATCGCTCCTGCATCCAGGCTGTCCTGGTCCCGGGCGAAATGCATAAATTTATGTGCCCTCGCAAAGACGGCATCTGTGACCTCATCGATGTATTTGTAGGTGGAGGCTTGTTATATCCCACAGAGGTCACCTGTGGAGCCCTGAAAGGAGCCACCAGGGTAAAAATTGAGCCCTGCAGTCACTTTCACAGCCACTGGCAGTGGATGCCCTCCATGTCCCCTTGGCCCCAATATCCTGCAGCAGGCAGCAGAGGTGACCGACCAGTTCCCAAGACATTCACAGTCGTCAGCGACACTGGTTCTCCATCATCTGCAAGAATGAAAGGTGCCGTCAATAGGCCCTGGGTGTCGCTAGGTGCTGACCAGCAATGGCTCGCTGTGGCTCTTCAGCAGCGTGAGCCGGGGCCCCAGCCACCCCTTCTTCCTAAGGTTGTTGCTCCTGCCTTTGCGCAGCCAGGAGCCTCAGTCACTCTCTCCTCCATTATCTTCACTCTCTGCAGGCCGTCAGACATACAGCTAGTTCACCAGTCTCCATGATCCTGATGTACTCCTCCTGCAGGATGAAAGAGGGAAACATGAGGGTTAGCATGGGTGTACTAAGGACCTGTCCTGGGTAAGTGTGAAGGCCCCTTAAAGCATCACGTAGAGTGCTGGTCACCACTTGAATGGCCAGAGATTAGTGCACTCCAAGGCTGCCAGAAACCACGCCCACCTCCGCCTCACTCCACCCAACGGATTAACAGCAGTTTTGCTCACTGGACTGCAGGCTGTGCTCTCAGCTCAAGCGCAGGCATTCTCCTAACCTGCGCTGCAAGGTTACACTGTTAGCTTGAACCATGGGGGAAGCTGGTCCAAACCAGGATGCTGACGTTGCAAGGGGCACTGAGCGCCTCCACCAGTGACTGCGACATGGCCAGCTTTAGCAAGGAAATTGTACAACATGTGCAATCATCCAACTGTTCTGCAGTCCACTAAAATGCTCATGACTTTGCAGTCTGTGCTCGAGGGATGCAGAGCTCTGGAGCACTTGGTGGCACTTTGATGCCTCTGCGTTGCTTGAGTGGGCTGATAAGCTAGAAGCCTGACTCCAATCGCATCAATGGGGCTGCGCCTGAATTGTCTCAGTTGCAGAGGAATGATCACTTTATACAGGTTTCCCTTGCCCACCCTACCTCCACCCCGAATGTTTGTGCATTATATTCAACTGCAGGGCTGCCCTTGACCCCCCACCAAAGCTCCTTAAGCTTGAAGTCCAACAGGTGATTCTGGCAAGCGCTGCACAACGTTACTGTGCATTCACCTCCAAATTCCCCTCAAAATGCAGCCTGCCAAGTGCACACCTCCACTTCTCTCCCCCCGCCCAACACCCCTCCCCACCCTGTTTTTGTTTTGGATTTCCAACATCCGCAGTTTTTTTTGTTTTTAGCACACCTTTTATGTTGTAAAACACGTAGGCGTGCTTTCCCGCCGATGTGGGTGGGTGATCCAGTGAGGTGGGGGGGATGATTCCGGTGGGCTGGCCCAATAATTATATGCTGACAAGGGCAGCAGATAGATGGGAACACCACCACCTGGAAGTTGCCCTCCAAGTAACTCACTATCTTGACTTGGAAATATATTGCTGTTCACTCATTCTTGTTGGGTCAAAATCCTTCCAAACAGCACTGTTGGTGTACCTACACCACATGGACTGCACCAGTTCAAGAAGGCAGCTCACCACCACCTTCTCAAGGGCAAATAGGGATGGACAATAAATGCTGGCCCAGCCAGCGAAGCCCACATCCAGTGAATGAATAAAAAAAAAGATGTATTACAGTGAGGTTCCCATTGTCTGATGGCAGGAATCATGGCCCACCGTCAATGGCTGAGCGGACGATTGCGAACTGGTTTCACGCCATCGTGAAATCAATCATGCTATATTGTCCACTCATGCCACCAAACACGCCCAACACTGGCGAGCACGGAAAATCCCAGCCATGGACCTTTGAATGGCTTGCCACATTTTTCGGCTCCAGCTCCGCCATGCAGGGCCAATAAATTCCGCCCTACATTTCTGCTCTAAACACAGTTGGGAAATTGGGCACAAATTGCTGGTCACAGTTGAGAGTTTCATCTAAAATGCATTTGCATGATCACAATTATAAAATCTTTCATGAACCAGTGTGGTTAACACTATCGCCAATTTATTTCTTTTGCGTTAAAAAATATTCATTGATGTTGTTGAGACTCTAAAACTGATGCAGTTTTATTAATACAGCTGAAAATGGGTTTATCACATAAAAAGCATTTTTAATAAGAGTGTCTAATCCTCCACGTGAGTAGCTTTTTAAGTCACTGAAAATGACTTAAACAAACTATAATGAACAATTTACTAGTTTCAGTGGTGTTCACTAGTCATATTTTAAATAAATTAAGTATTGATTAATATGCGCCTCTGTATCTAAGAAAACAAACTCACTTTGAAAATTCTATAGAAGCACCAACAACATGTGCAATCAATGGAATCCTGCCATGCTCATTATTTCAATGGCTAGTTTTGTATGCTGGCTGCAAGAGAAATTATTTTTAAACCAGCATTAAAGATTGTGGAAACTCAATTTATGTTTGACATATTGAGGTTCAATATTCCCCAATCTTTTGCTCTAGCTCAGATGATTGCGCTGATAGAACCAACAGGGACTAATGGAAGCTCTACTCTCTTTAAGGCATAAATTTAATTATTCACCATCTATCACAATGTGTGCAGCGTATCAAATACTCCTATATTGGAAGGCAATGAGTTGCAATTCTAATATTGTGTCATCAGACTGCTATGCCTGTATAAAGGTATAATTTTATTCTCAAACATTATTCATCAGTTGTGTAATTATAGGTGAGGTGTCCAAGCTGCAACATAATCATTAATGTCTTGTAGTCTAATTCACTGATACATTCACATATAAAGAAACTTCCTTATAAAAAGCTCCAACCAACATTAGGTAATTGATGATGGATCGGTAATGTATATACAATTCTTCATCAGGTTAAAATATTTGTAAATATTTAAATAGTTATAAATATTATGTGTTACTAGCCCTCTAGTCTGACGATTGACTTCTTACTGAACATTTTTTCTCACCACTTCTCTTTTAGAACCATTACCCCCTTTTCCAAGAACTGTAGTAATTATGGTCACCAGAAAGGAACATGCCTTATTGTTATCGAGACCACTCAGTTTAAATCCGTAGATTATAATAGGTATCGCTCGAGGATTATAATGCTTTGCTGTGTGAAGTTATGATTATTTTGTAACCTGAGAACATATCTGTTTGTCAGTGTTGCTTTGAATAGTCACTGTTCATTTTTCTCCTGCGTTAGTAGGGAAACATTTAGGGGACAGTGATCATAGCATCATAACATTTAGGCTGGCTATGGAAAAAGATAAAGAGCAATCCAGGTTAAAAATAATTAATTAGGGAAGGGAAAATTTCAATGGGGTGAAAATGAATCTATCCCAAAGAAATTGGACTCAAAGATTGGCTATAAAAACAGTAATTTAACATTGGCTGCTTTTAAAAAAAATAGCTTGGGTACAGTTGAAGTACATTCCCTCAAGGGGGAAAGGTAGGACAAACAAATCCAGATTTCCCTGGATGACAAAAGAGATTAAGGGTAAGATGAAGCTAAAAATGGATTACATATGATAGAGGTCAGGTTGACAATACAAATGAGAACCAGGCTGAATATACAAAATTGAAAGGGAAAGTGTAAAAGAAATTAGCAACAAACTTCTGTATGAGAAGAAACTGGCAGCCAACATAAAATGGATCCAGAAGTCTTCTATAGACATATAAATGATAAAAATGGTGGTAAAAGGAGGAGTTGGGCCAATTGGGGGCCATGAAGGGGATTTATGCATGAAGGCAGAAGGCATGTCTATGAGACTAGATGAGTACTTTGCATCTGCCTTTACCAAGGAAGAATATGCTGCCAAAGTCATATGAAAGAGGAAGTGGTTGAGACAGCGAATGGGCTAAAATTGATAAACGGGGTATTAGAAAGGCTGGTTGGACTTATTGTTGATAAGTCACCATACTGGATTAGATACATTGAGCCACAGTCTTCCAATCATCTTTAGATAGGAAGGTGGTGCTAGAGACTGAAGAATTGTAAGTGTTACACTTGTTTAAGAATAAACCCAGCAACTACAGGCCAGTCAGTTTAACCTCAGTGGTGGGAAAGTTTTTAGAAATGATAATACAGCACAAAATGACCAAGTCACATGACAACTGTGGATTAACCAATGAAAATTGAAACAGATTTGTTAAGGGAGAATCGAGTTCGGCTAATTTGATTGAATTTTTCAAAGAGATCACAGAGATGGATGATGAGGGTGTATGAAACCATGCTTTATTTAAAAAATGATTTCATGGATTTACTGTGC
The DNA here is from genome assembly GCF_017639515.1 of Carcharodon carcharias. Taxonomy (NCBI): domain Eukaryota; kingdom Metazoa; phylum Chordata; class Chondrichthyes; order Lamniformes; family Lamnidae; genus Carcharodon; species Carcharodon carcharias. The sequence goes on along the minus strand of NC_054480.1, from coordinate 61,052,782 downwards.
AGAAACCACTAACTGATTTTTTTAAAAAAACATTAAAGTCACATTCCAATTATTTAAATCATGGTCAAAGATGGCTGCACACTTGCATCATCATACCTTCTACATTCCAAAGACGTTGAAATGGAGACAACCTGTTTGCAGAGCCTCACCTGAAACATTTGCCTTGAAGGATTATGAATGGGAGCCATCTCCGATCCCATTAGCAAAGTGTTCAGACAATCATGTGGGTACTCAACTGGGTGGAGACAAACCATTAGACATAATCACTTGGACATTGGAACTTTGGCTGTGGAAGGAATTTATCCAGACATCATTTAATCATGTTAGCCATACATCTGGAAGCCACTAACCCAGATCCATATTTAGGGTAACTGGGCAGTTGGCAAGAGAAGGTCATGTGACAAGCCAGCTAGTCCTTTGTGTGTTTAGCACCTGTTTTCTCTGCACACAAGCAAATGAGATGCTGAAGAAACAAGGTCCCTGTGTGGGTCTCCCTCTCTCTCTCTCCATACAATTTGCAAACCCTGTCTGCTGTTTTTGACGCTCCTTGTGCCACTGACAGAGATTTTAAAAAGTACCCAACCCTGCAGCTGCTTTCTTGAGAAGGACAAATAAACCATCTGTCTATATCTTTAAATCGCCTCATCGCCAAACCCCGAAGAGCCACTGAGTTCAGCATGAACCAGCCATGTAACCAATCTTCAAGAGCTGTATACCCTTTAACATTGCAGGACTTTAAGTTGCTTAATCTATTTACCCACTTTGTAATTGATTTGTGTGTGTGAGAAACTCAGAGTGTGTGTGCGTGCATGCATGTGCGTGCATGTGTGTGTGTGTGTGAAAGGCGGAGGTTTTTTAATTATTTATTTAGACTGGATTATGTATAATAAAAACTATCCTATCCTCTTTACTTTTCAAAAACCCGAAGGAAACTTGCCCTTTTGTGTCTTTTATATTCACAGCATGTAAAAGTTAAACACTCACTGAATTGGCAAGCATCCTTTCTAAAAACAAACTTGTTGTGGCCAAATGAGCAGTCAAAAAGGAGGGAAGTTATCCCACCCCTCCTCACCTGATCATGACAAGGGTAATACAGCTGACATGGTGTACATGGAAGCCCAGAAGCTGTTTAATAAAGTGCCACATAACAGGCTTGCCAGCAGTATTGAAGCCCATAGAATAAAAGGGGCAATGGCCAACATGGATTCGAAGTTGCTGAGTGAAATAAAACAGAGAGTAGTGATGAACAGTTGTTTTTCAGACTGAAAGAAGGTATACAGTGGGGTTGCCCATGTATCGGTATTGAGGCTACTGATTTTATTGATAAATTAAATGATTTAGACTTAGTTTTATGGAGCACAATTTCAAAATTTGCAGATGACATGAAACTTGGCAGTATTGTGAACAGTGAGTAGGACAGCAGACATAGATGGACTGGTGGAATGGGTGGACAGCTGGCCATTTATTTTTGGAAAGGCATTGGAGAGGGTGAAGAAAAGATCGAAGGTGGAAGGATCGAGAACCAATTGTAAGTTCAATGGTAACAGAATCAGAGGTGAAATAAGGAAAGCCATTTTTACACAGTGAGAGGTGAGGATCTGGAATGCACAGCCTGAGAGTATGGTAAGGCAAATTCATTTGGGGCTTTCAAAAGGGCTAATTATCAGATGAGAAAACTTTGCAGGGCTGTGCAGAAAAGACAGGAGAGTGGGACTAACTGAGTAGCTCTTAGAGAGAGTTGGCATGGCTGCAACAAACCAAGTGGCCTCTTTCTGTGCTGTAACCATTCAGTGATTCCATGATTCTAATGTTAATTGGCTTTCTGTAGCAGAGTGTACCAGTACTGCTGAAGCAATTGCCAGGACATCAAAGAGTAACGGTTTTGTTTCTGTTGCCTTCTGATTTTACTCAACTTACACCATGGCATAATCAAAACCAATTAGCTCTGACTAGCAACAATTATTTATAGCCGTGACTGCTTTCTAGTGAATTATTTTTTAACAAAAACAGTGCCTCAGTGACGTTCCATATTACCAACAAATTGATCTCCAGGGATCAAACATAAGAGCAGGCATTCTTCACAGGTACTACAATACGCATCCAGAAATAGAGTATCTTTTCATGGAGTGGTTACTGCAACATAATCAAATAACATAGCTGCAGAAGCAATGTCAGATTTGAGAAAATGGATTATTCTGCATTCTAATGTTAAAGTGCAAGAATTCATTATGAATATGCTAAATACATGACTGCATTCACACTGGATTCAGAGCTCCCTGCATCCTTCCCAAATGGGGTTGGCACAGGCCAATCTAATTTGTCTCAGGCACATTAAGTCAATCCTATGGAATACAAAACAAGTTAGATGTGGATGTGGAATTCTCCCATTAATCAAATGGATAAAGGCTCTCTTTGATGTGGCACAAAACAATACAAATTGAAAAGATCCAGGTTTGATCATCTGTCTGTGACAAGTCAGCTGATCTCAGCTGGGGCAGTATTTGACCTGCTAAAATTACCCACAATTCCTATGTACTAAGGAGGGGTAAAAATGGCCAATTTATTTGCTTCAGATTACTGTTGACTGTCTCCTGCTGGAAAACAGCTATGTACTTTGGTGAAGGATGGGATCAGTGTTGAATAGACAGATAACATGCAATGCCTAAACACACACAAAAAGAACTACTGTTGAAGTGAAGTGCTGAAGGCTTAGCAGGAGCTGAGAAACTGTATTTCAGCAATAGTCAGTGTGCTCAGGGACCCGCAGAGAAAATTAGAGAAAATAATCTTGCAGGGTGAACTGATCTATATTCAATCATTTCTGTTACACAAATTTGGTCAGAGCTTGTAGTGATTTACAAAGATATATATTTTTAAATCGTGTGCTGGGTTTCCAGGCAAATTTACTGCTGCTGGTTCTTTCTCATGCGTAGGCATAAAATATGTCAAAATATTAATAAACTATAAAATTGTTCAGAAAAATAAGATTCCCCTACCACTGATGTATACTATCAATTCACATTCAGAGTCTCATTACCTAACTTCAGCAAAAGGACGGTACGACATGGCTACGCTGAGATTATATCCATAATTGTTACTTACATATTCATTTAACTTCAGTCCTTCAGATATTAAATAATTAATTGATCTACACATTCAGTGGTTCAGACCTATGCTTGAAAATTATTTACATGTTTTTGTAATCTGTGACTTCATACCACCAGTGTAAACTAGGTCCTTATATGAATTTATTTCACATATTCTAGCATTTTTTATAACTAACATACTTTCTGATAGCACCAATAATGATTTTAATATTGCAGTAAGTATTCCAGTTTTTCACTACAGCATAAACCTGCTTTTGGACTTTAGCTGTTTCATTCAATAGAATAACATGCAATCATACAGTATCCAAAATGTTAGCTTAGTAAACCTTCAGGTTACAGATCAGGGTTTAAGGCCTGCTTGGGTTTGCTCTAGTGAATAGGTTTTCTGCTCTCTACCAGGTTAGTTGACAGGTCCAAGAAAAATGTCTTGAAGCACATCTTACTTAAAAGGGACAAAAAAACGGAATTATTTTAAGTGAACTTTCAGCAAATTGTCAGTGGCAGCAGTCTTATAATTCAAGGATGACCTACTCAGGATTGCAAGTTTCTGCCATGGGTCTTCATGTGACTGAATGGTTCCCAACCCACAGATCTTTGGGCACAGGAGCAGAACATCCCATGATGCCGTGGAATCTGGAGTGCAGGATTTGCTTCCTTTTCTTTCCTTCTCTCCCACCGTCTGCCTCATCATTAAGGTGTTGAGATTCAAAGGGTGATGCAGCTTGATGCACAGGTTGTCGCCGTTCTGAATGATTGGTAGCAAGCTCCTCCCAGTCATTAATGTTGCACTTCAGTGAAAGCTTCTGAGTGTCTTTGAAGTGTTTTCTTTGCCCACTCCTAGAAAGTTAGCCATTTGAGAGTTGAGAGAACAGAATTGTCCTGTCTATTGAAATTGATTTTGCAAGAGTTTTGCCTGAATGCTTGTGAATCTGGCTTCAAGGAGGATACTAACATTTGTTCGACAGTCCTCGCATTGGAACTGGAGGATGCAATGGAGACATTCCTTTTGGAATTTCTCTAGCATTCTTATGTGTTGCTGATACACAGTTCAAGTCAAACTATAGTACATGAGCATAATGAGGACAACTGTTTGGTACACTAGGATTTTTGTTGACTAGCGTTGTCAAACACTCACTGCCCTAATTTGTAGAAGGCTGAGCTGGTATAGCTGATCGGGTGTTGGATCTCTTCGTCAATGGTGGCTTTTGAGAGAGGTACTGTCAAGGTATGGGGAGTGCTCAACATATTCCAGAGACTCTCCTTCAACATATATGGGAGGTGGTATATTTGGCTCACTAGGTGTGGGTTGATACATGAGTTTTGTTTTGACAACATTCGAGGACAGGCCCAGTTTCTCATATGTAAAATTGCAGCAAATATTATGTGATAAAAATTGATATTGGGTGGGCATGTTAAATGGCAGGTTTTGTAACAGTCATTCGATATATAATCCACTGGATAGTCAGCTGTATTGAAGTCAATGGAACTGACTATCACCTAAGCAATATTAAAGGCAGTCAGTTGGACATCACCTGTTAAGTACTAACACCCAAGACCAATTTCTATCCCTCTGTGTGTTGCTTAGTTTTTTTTGACTGTTTCTGTTGGTCTTACCTTTCTTACCTGTAAAGATGGCTAGCATTGTTATAGAAGTTAGCTTGGAGAGTTCACTTTGATTAGCTATCAGGCAACTTCATTCACAAAGTTGAAATGGCAAGATTTCCTGAAACACTTGGGGTGAATTCACTTCCCTTTCTCATGCCAGGATGAACAACTATAGCGTATATTAAACATATGTGAACGATAACTGTTAAGAGCAGTAGGTCACTCAGCCCATTGAGCCTGCTCCGGCATTCAATAAGATCATGGCTGATCTGATTATGACATCAACTCCACATTCTGCCTACCCCTGATAACCTTTGACTTCCTTGTTAGTCAAAAAGCTATCTACCTCCATCTTAAAATTATTCAATGACCCTGCCTCCATCGATCTTTGGGGAAGAGAGTTCCAAAGACTCATGCTCATTTGAGAGAAAAAAAATTCTTCTTATCTCTGTGTTAAATGGGAGACCCCTTAATTTTAAACTGTCTCCCCTAGTTCCAGTCTCTCCCACAAGTGGAAACATCCTTTCTGCGTCCACCCTGTCACGTCCCTTCAGGATCTTATATGATTCATTTAATTATAAAATACACAAATATATATATGTATATACATATATTTGTGTGTGTATGTATATAATCTTGCCCTCCTAACACTTACACCGCATGGACTGCAGCAGTTCAAAAAAGTGGCACCTTCTCAAGGGCTATTAGAGATGGGCAATAAATGCTGACCTAGTCAGCAATGCCCATATGCTGTGAAAGATTAATAGTGTACATAAACATCTGCAGATATACATGTGTGTGTATATATATTTTATATATTCAAAACCCAGGAAAAAGGAATACTCCCCACTTCCCAATCCACACATTCACACATTAAAAGCTGGGGCAGGGCGGGGGTGGGGGCAGTGAATAGGGAAAGGAGCTTTACAGCACAAAGACCAAATGAATATCAATCACGCGAGTTCCAGAGTCCAATGTCAGAGTCCAGGGGCTGTTTCCTTCATGGTGGGGTTCTGCTCCATTTCTGGCTGGTTAAACAAGACGAAAATCCTTGAAACGAATGATGCTGCTGCAATATGGGCTTTTCTGTGTCTAGACCACTTGGCAGGTGTTGATATGAGACTTTTAGAGTCAAGCAGGCGTTGTGGAGTTGAGACTGCTTACCCAGCCTGGCAGCTGGAGTTCCATCCAATTGATGTTAAAACAGCAGCATGGCTGTGAAGGCCACATATGTAATATTAAAGGAAGGAGACAGAACAGATGGGACTGTTGAACAAGGAGCCACCAAGATGGGCATTGCTGGTGAAAATCGGATCTGGAAGACTCGGGAGTTTTAACCTTGTGTGGCAGGAAGATGTGAGTGTGCTGTAGAGCTGTGGTTGCTTTGGACTTGTGCCTGTAATATTACACATCTTTCAGAAGTGTAGCACACAGCGAAGGGGTTTCATAAGATGTATCTTGATTGCGTTATCTAGTTAATGCAAAAGTACCTTTTCTTTAGTTGGATGTATTGCCTGTTAATGAATGTTTAATCTTGTTGATTTTAGCTTGGTGCAGTAAAAGCCTTAAAACATGAAATCTTGACCTTTGGTAATTTTCTGCTGGTTGCTGGGAATTCGTCTCTCAAAAGAAAGTTGTGGTCTCTACTGGGATTGTAACAAATTGCGCAGTGTTCCCATTCCCAGCATGGAGCTGGTGCGATTTCATTAGGCTGTCCCAGCATCCAATCACATTAAAGGATTTTCACAGACCCGACCACACCCCCCCTCCCCCGCCCAAAGCAGGAAACAAAGACTAGTAAAATAAAATCACTTTTAAAAATGCCTACACGTAGAGCAAACTAAAGATTGAGACATACACATGGAGTGAAGATAGAAACAAAAATATCCTGAAAAAATTGTAAACTAAAATGATCAGCTTAAAGTATCTACTACTAATAATTTAACGGCACTCCGCAAATATAAAATTGTTTTTTCACGGTCAGTTCTGTGGTTCATCAAATTTTATAGGTCACATAGCTACACCTGAATGAACAAGATGCAGCTTTTCAGGGGTTTTAAACAAGGTGCGCTTTCGGATTTTAAGTCCTTTTTTATGTGCGCCTCTTGGTGGATTGATCGGGAATAGCAGATATCTAAGTGAGAACAGGAGAAGGGAGTGTGAGTTCTGAAAACCTGCCGTTCAGTGTTGTTAACTTACCTCCAACCCAAACTCCCGTGTGTGGCTTCATGTAGGGAGCCCAGCATTGTGGAATAACTCCGACAGTGTTGATAGTAGCATGAATAGCCTGGATGGCAAAATTAATAGTACTTGTCATAATTTGTTATGAGATCACAAAAGGAAAAGTAAAAATTAATAGGATTTTTATCTTTAATGACAGGATTGGATAGGGCCTCCATAAATGGAGGGGATGGGGTGGCTTTGAGAAGTCGGGTAGAAAGTTTATTAATGGGGATCTTACAAAATCATGCATTATCACGTTGTTTCCAGTAGTTTCTGGTGGTTGTAGTTGTAGATCATCACCCTTGGTTTAGTTTCTGGTGCAGACTCTGGGTCTTGCAGCACTATCATCCAGTTCCAGATATTCTTTCACTTGTGCAAAAACGAACACAAGATCACCAGTCACCGCATTTGCCGTGCTGCTGAGTTGGAGGAGTGTGCGGCACAGTTGAGAGAATTCCCATAATTCAGTGTCATTACTCAGATTTCCTCCATTTCAAACATGTAACAAAATAGCAATATCTAGTGCCAGCATTGTTCTCAGCAATAAACGGCTTCTTCGCTTTAATTATGAGAGCCTTGACCTATAACTCTGGCGCTGGAATTAAAAAGTTGCCTGACAGATGAAAGCTGTGGCTTTAAATATTAAACGGGGAGAGGCGCTAGCTGTTGGTTAGACCAAACTATGTAAAGAATAATTTGCATATTCTTAATTTTGAAGAGTGGAAACGCTACAGCCACTGCAAATATACCATCTTCACCGTGATAGACTACAGAATATTAGATTGCTCTCTATAGATTAGGTTCTGCTTCGATTCAAAACACTTCATTGGCTGTAAAGCACTTTGGGACGTCCTGAGGTCGTGAAAGGCGCTATATCAATAAATATAAGACTCCCTTGTTAGAACAGAGAAGGTTAAGAAGAGATTTAAAATAAAAAAAAAACGAAAAGTGCTGGGAAAAACTCAGCAAGCCTGACAGCATCTGTGGAGAGAGAAACAGGGTTAACGTTTGGAGTCCAATGTGACTCCTTCTCCAAGGACAGTTATAAAATATGTTCAAAGTGATAACAGATTTGGAGGCTCAGTAACCAAAGGACATAGGTATAAGATAGTTGGCAAGAAAACAGGTGAGAAATGTTAGTTATGCAACAACTGATTATGATTTGCGATGCACTGCTTGAAAGGGCGATGAAAGAAGGTTCAACAGTAACTTTCAAAAGAGAATTGAATATATACTTGAAAAGAAAGAAGGTTGCAAGGAAAGTATAAGGGACTGGGAGTAATTGGCTAGCCCTTTCAAAGAGCAGGCGTAGGCACGATGGCCCTTCTATGTCCTTTGTTGTTGTGATTCAGTGTTGGTTAGATCTCGTACAAGTTTCGGATTTCTGTCTAGTGTTTAAATGTTGATAATGAAGGTCTTACTCTCGCCATTACAGACTTTGTGCACGATTTATGTGGAAATCAGCTGGAGCGGTTTATCATGATCTCCTTTCATTTCCCAATGAAAAGGAATATCTTGTAGGAGCTTGAGCCAATTTACGTGGGCGCCGTTTGGTCGCTTCTGCACCATGTTTCTGTGTCTGTGCTGAACCGACTTGGGCTCAGGAAAATCACCCCTACTTTTGAGAATTCACGCAAGGAATAATCTTTAACCAGGTCTTAGCTCCAGATCGGAGCTAAAAGATGGCACTAGGTTTCCAACTTTATTTCAAGTGTGCATTTAAAAATCACACTCACTCACTGGAACACGTAACGAAACCCTCGAGAAGCGTTAGAAGTGACCATGATCTGAGGGCTTTTTTTGAAAAATGAATGGTTTGCGAGCTGTGACTTGTTAGTAAATGCAATGACAACAATATTCAATGAAAATACACGACTGGCTTGCGCTTGAGGTCCTTCAGTTCAGGGCTGGCTCTGACAGGAAGGCGCCCGAGTGAACGCTTTGATTGCTGCATTAAAGGAAGCTCTGGCATTTCGTATCGATCACGGAGAAAGAGAAAGCCTTGTTCCCGGAATAGACCAGATTGAGGCTAGGTAGCATCTTAACACAACAGCGATTAGCACACTGTCTGAATGCTCAGGACCTGCAACCCCATGATTAAAAATCCTCGACTTGAATACAATTCAGAAATTACACTTTTCACCATGTAATTAAATAACATATGTATCTGTGCGTGTGAGTGAGAGAGAAAAAGAGAGCCTCTGTACCTCGGTAACAACCGTGCTGTTTCTGATATTTAAAGAATAGTCCATTGGTGCTTCCGGTGATTGCTGGAGCTGTTCTCCAGTCTGGTGCTGAAACCAAACTCTCGGACAGGAGATGTCAGACGCACCTCATTGGACACACGCAGCATCTAGCAGCTCCGATGGAGGCATTTGTGCCTCCCTGGTTACACAATCGGATCAGTCTTATTTATGCAAGTCTGAATACGAGCAGTTGTTGCAAGTGTCAGCGCTGACCTGTGTTTCTCTTGTAAAGTAACAAGGTCTCGAGGTGGCTTCATGGTATTGCGAGCATTTGGCCGACGGTGGTGCTCATTAATATGTAATCACCCTAATTGGTATATGTTATGAACAGAGTCATTATAATTGTTATTGTTAACACTGATAATCATTCTCATTAAGTTAATTGTAACGCCGATGTATTCCAAACGAATGAAGATGACATTTTATTGCACCGTTACTGGTCTCTGCCCCATAATAAAACGAGTGTAAGAAATATTTAGAGGACGAACTGTCGGTAGCACAGAACTTGAATATTGCTGAAAAGGGAGATGTTGCTGAAGGTTTTCAGCATTCGCTCATCAGGATAAATGCAAGAATGTTGTAATTTCAAATGCTCACAACAATTTATACTACAGGAGAAAAGGGTGCTGATTAGTTGGCAATTTGTCTCTGATTGGCAGGGAATTGCCATAGACTGGAGGTTGCCCAAGCTCCAAAAGGTGCAAGGCTTTAACATGTCCCTTTTGTTTGCAGAGATGAATGTATGACATTCTAACAACAGTAATTGAACCATGTTACAAGCCCAACAGATATTCTTAACTTGGTTGTTAGTGTAGCTGTTAGCACATTCAGGATTGTTCAGCAAGCGTTGTTCAATCGTGGAATCACATCTAACAGTAGACATTTTGTTTTGGGTTTTGCAAGCACAGGCTGGTTGAGTACAGTCTGTACTCCGCCTATTATGAACAGCTGGAACATGCTGTTTGATTTTTTTTCAACCAATCACTTGGATGTATGGCCTATGTACCCTGACATTGCATGGACACTGAAATTCAGTCAACACATTGTTCAATTGTGTGGTAGGCAGCATGTCTTTTGGAATGACTGCAGCATCCGGTTATTGGAGGGTACCACCCCAGTAGCCACTGCATCGTCTCTTTTTTCAACAATCTAAACGACTTTCACACATGTAACAGATTTGATTTCACAAAGAGCAGTGGTCCACACCCCCCATACACCATCCCTCACTCCCCTCCCCCCGCACCCACCGAGAAAATATTGCTGCCCAGGGCTTTCCTGGCTTAACATCTGAAAGACAGGGCAAATATGTATGTAAAAAAAAGTAAATGATGAAACGAAAACCGAAAATGTAACTCTGAAGGAGGATTCTTCCCCAGAAGTCGACTTTTCTCTCCTATATTGTGACAGACCTGCTGTGGTTTTCCAACATGCCCTGTTTTCATTTGTGAAGGACAGTGCCCGGTACCGGCTGGAAAACCGTGTTTTCCCTTGCGGCAAATGTGTAATTGCAACAGAAAGAAGAAGTGATAGTAAGTTAACAAGTGCTGAAGTACAGAAAATAAAACCCAATGGTGTCATAAACCCTCTAGCATCCCCTTGCCTCATGGGATCAATTGAGCTGGAAAATCTATGACCAAAATCTGTTTAAAACTACAGAGGAACCCAGGCAATGCATCGGTTCATCAATGCAACGGTCGCAAAATAAATGATCTTCATACGTAGACAACATTGTGCCAGCAAGAAACAACAAGGCGAGGTTTTGTTTCTGTTTTGTAAAGATTGACAAGGTCATGAGTATGCACAATTTCCCATCCATTTCCCAAGTTGTCTATTTTACAGCACAGACTTTAGATAATCTTCAAATTCCATACACTGGATAGGTTACAACTTTGCCAGGTATGCGCCTCAGCTCAGCACGGTCCTTTCTGAATCGTGTGGTTCAAGGCCACTCCAGAGATTTGAGCCGATAATCTACACTGACAATTCACTACAGTACCGAAAGAGTGCTGCACTGTCCAACAAGCTGTCTTTAGGATGAGTAAGAGCCCTCTTCCTTCTCAGGTGACTGTGACACGATATAATTCAAGAGGGACTAGAGCAGTTCTCTCATTACCCCAACCAATACTTATCCCTCAACCAATACCTAAAACAAATTATCTGATCATTGCCTGATTGCTGTTTGCAGAACTTTGTGTACAAACTAGCTGCCACACTTACTACATTGAAACCGCATTGGCCACAAAACGCTCTGTAGAGTCGCCAAGGTTGTGAGACGCATTGGATACATGCAAGGTCTATAGAATGAATGACTTAATTGTAACCAGCGGTCTGATATTAACTGGAAACTGTCTTTAAGAGTTACTAAACCAAACCACTCTGCACATAAGCAATCATTCCCTTTTCCCTAAATGGAGTATTCATTGCCTCCCCTTCGGAATATGCCTAACCTGTGTAAACCTGGAGAATTGAAATGCAAGCGCCAAGAGTTAGGGTCTCAGAGCGCGGGTTGCGGTTCTTCTGCCGTTTAGCTACTTCACACTACTTATTTTACCAACTCAGAACTGGTAAGCTCCCTGACATTTCTGGCCACCTTGTCTTACGATGCATTGATTCATAGGGTTATCTGAGCCTGAGGAGAGCATCAGCCCCCTGATCTACCCCTTTAGGTGCTGTCTTTATGATAAGCAATCTAGAGCATTCTGGACCATCACAGAATTAGCCAGGACTGAGACTGCGTGACTTGTCGACTTGGGGCTCCCTGAATCCCAGAGACCCTGCTGTGATCAGTATGTGATATAAAATAAGCTCATATGTTATCAGGCACTGCAATGTTCTGCACACAGAAGTTTGATCTTGTGAGTTGTGTCTCTGAAGTTAAACAAAAAAGACTGTCTTGAGTGGATACCTCCGCGCGGTGATCAGGCGCCCACGTGCTCAGCACAGCTCTGTTCTGAGCGTCTCTTCCGCCCCATGGTGAAGTACCGCAGAGGCAGCAGCTCCTATAGATCAGCTCGCACCAGATCGGCTGAGTGATCGAGCTGAAAAGGGCGGAAATTTTCTTAGACCCGAGACCGGATTTCTAACACCAAACCCGACTGATGTGAGAAACACAGCGTTGCAGACAAGATGGGGATGTTTGGAGTGACTGTAGGTGCTTTGCATTACCTGGGGCTCTATGTCCAACTCTGTGCTTCTTCACAAGGTGAGAATCAGCACTTGGCTATTTTGCTAGAGCAGGTTAAATAAGAGCAACCGGGAAGAATACCTTTGCACTTCGAATTGCCTGGCGCAGGCATCGTGGCTTATTCTTTTATAGTGTTCATTTTCCCTCCTCGCCACGTAATGCAAATTAAAGTTTTGACTGTGAGCAATAAATATATTTGTTATGAATTGAAGCAGGGTGCATGATAACATTTGAAGAATATTCTTGTATAGGGTTCTGCGCTGCACGATTCAGTCGGTTTATTTATTTATTTATGTGAAGCAGTGTCTTTGGATTACAAGGTAGGTGAAAGTCTGGATTGAGGCTACACCCCACAATTGAAAATATGTTATAATTGCTGTCTTCCATCAGACAGGAAACAGAATAATAAAATCAAATGTTGGATTTTATTCAGGATTGGAACTTCCTGCTCCCTTTAGGATTTTAGCACAGGCTGTGTTAAGAGTGGAAACTGTGGGATGTATATAATTAATAAGCACTCCATTCTTAGCATCCTTGTATGTCTGTGTATGCTCCCTCTATCCTTTCCTGTAGTTCTGTACAGGGTATTTGATGAATTTTGAAATATGATTAACCCTTTGAAAACCAGTGAAGCATTTGTACAATTTCTGAATAATAATACTTTTTGTAATTTACAGTAAATGACGAATGAGCTCACTACTTTGTTTTTGTGTTTTACCATTGTAATAATTAAACTTGGAGAATATTAATTCAGTAAGCACAAGGGAATAGATGAGCATTGCACTTACAATCAGACCTATCATACATAAATTGCTTGTATCAGGCATGACTGGAAGGATCCAATCAGAAAGTAACAGTTTGCTTATATCAGGAATTTTCTTGAGGTTTATTACATTGTGCATAAGTTCAGTTGTAGATTTTTTAAGTTTGCCCCTGAGTTGTCTAAGCTCTAACAGAGTTTACTCTGCATTTTCTTTTCTACTTTCGCTCCTGAACCTATATTAAAAGATTGTGGCTGTGTTCTGGATCTTTCAGTTTGAATGATGAATTCAGCAGATACTAACCTTATCAGTTCTACCTTCACTAGATGCAGTATTGGTGATATACTTCAGTTACCAGTAGCTGGGACCATTGAACATTAAACATCAGAACTAATAAAAGCAAGTTTAGAAACATCTATAGATCTGAGATAAATGTAATTCAGTTAGATCAACACATAAAGTTGAAAGTTTATTGTAACAGACATGAGGATATATTCACAACACTACCTCAGCAGCTGTACTAGACCCAGCTCTTAGGGGGGAAATAACCTTCCAATGTTGCAGTTGTTTCAGCTAGATGTGGTGACGCATACCCAATATAATTAGAGCTACTATTAATATTTGTTTATTTACTTAGAATAAAATCTATTTTCAGTAGATAAGCTTTCAAAGGTAATAGAACCTGTACAAGCTTCTTCAGATCACTGCTGGGAGCTTTTATGTTTGTATTATGTTATATTATGAACAATAATATATAACTAAGAAATATCTGTTCAAAAGTATTAACATTAACACAACTTAAAGTAGTTTTCTTAGGCAATAATGTATTAAGTTAAAGACTGGATTAGCCAACTAGGGCATGGATAATCAGTATATACAATTAAGAGCTGTATTACAGTGACATTAATCTGTGAGCTGATAAAGATTGCATGAAAACATTTAAATAAACTGATTTAGATTAAAGCATGCATTTTAAGTGAAAGGTAATGTCAAAGCAAAAAATCAAACTTGCGTACTTAGAATAAGTTAACAATGTGATTGAATAGGTAAATAGTTAAAAGCTTCCGGAATGACAGTGACATTTCAAAACTGCCTTACCTCTCAATGCAATCAATGGTAATATAGTAATTAAAGAAACATTGTATTTTACAATGGTCCTAACTACTCCTAGATCAGGGATGGCAGATGTTAGTGGTAATTCTTCTATTGGAAGAAGCCAACTGCAAAACTGCATCCTCCACTGTTACCATATTTGATAGCCATGAGTTTGTTTCTTTTTAAACCCAATTCATTGTGTGGAAGAGTAAAATAGTAGTTTTGGTTCTTGGAATCATGTCCAGTAGGCGCAAACTTCAACTTGCTCCTATCCACTTTGCTGAAGAGGTTCAAAATATTTTTCATCAAAACTGTATATATAAATATTGTTGGCAATTTTGGACCCCCTATTTTTAAAACCAAATAAAGGATTTATGCCAACTGTTTATGATGCCTTTTTATCACACATCTTTCCAGAGTTGAAAATTAACAATTAGTATTAAAATTATATATTACTTTTGAGAGATAAGATTTAAGCCTTTCATGAAATTGTGAAGTATAATTAAAGTCTCCTCCATAGCCATTTCATGTTCTGGTTTTCTTTCTTAAATTATTATTGAGACAGGAGGGAGACAGGTTGCAGTGTTTAATGACTATGTGAGAATGTGCCCTGCTGATAAAGGAAGAACAAATGCCCAGACATAGATACCACAAGCCGAAGCTCAGAGAAGTCCAGATTGGAAAGAGACCATTTTAACTCTTTGCATTGTCAGGGCAGATATTTCATTACAAAATATTTTACTATTTGTGAGAGTAATAAAACCATAGGCCTGGGTCATGCATCTATACTTTCATGGCACAAGACCCAACATAATTTTGTAAAGCTGCGCGATTTTAAACAACACTTTTTTTCAGTCTCCCAGGTGCATCAATTATCTTTTCAAAGATTGGCTGAAACATTTTTGGGGAAGAAAAACAATTGTTTAGTGTCATATTTGAACAGAGTTTGTTCTAGGTCGATCATTTTTTAATGCACCCATGTCAAAATTGAAATAATTGCAGGTTTAATGGAAGATATTTCAACGGTGTTGCTTTTCTCTTTTTAAAAACTGGCATTAAAATAAGCATAACGTAAACTAAATATTGTGTTGGAGAATATTTTAAAAAGTATTTATAAAAATAATTTATTCAACAAAATACTGTAAAGCTCTGTTATTCTGTGCTAAGATGTATTTTCCACTTATATACAATTGAAATAGAAAAGACGATTTGGTGCAGAAGGCATAAAGTAATGATTTTTTTCTATGCACAAACTTCAATCACTCAAACCTGTGAAATATTACTGGAACTGAAATATTTAATTTGACAATCTTAAATATAATGCTTATCAATAGTATGGCCAATCTTACACTGGAATATATCACCGGGCTGTCCAGGTGATAAATAGAATTCAAACAGATCAACATATCTATAACACTGAATGTTGAATCATATGCCATGAGACTACAACAGCTTGCATTAAAATTGTACCTTTAATTCAATAAAGCTTTCTGAAATGGTTCCCAGATACTGTGTTAGCATTGGTGACCCAAAGAGTTAGATTTTAAGGAAACTTTTTGAACAGGAAAGACAGGCAGCAAGGGAGAGGCGTTAAAGAGTTGTATTAAAGCTTTGGTACCAAGATTGCTGAATGTTCTGGCTGAAGTGATAAATAGTATATTATTTGTGAAGATGTACTAGTGCATGTGTTTTAAGTAGCATGGTAAAAAATCTGAAATACTCTCACTGTAGTTTTATAGTAGAATTCAGTTAACAATTACTTTGCGATTCAAGAACTAAACTGAGAAATGGTGCCCAATTTTCAAGTTAGTATGTGTGTGTAGTATGATCCTTCAAAATTGATGTTGTCAGGTAACAGAGAAAGTGAATATCATATATTTTTAGACATTTGGAAAACTTTTCACGAAGATCTTTGCCAAATTGTACAGATTATGTTCTTTTCTTCAAAGATTATCAACTGGAAAAAAACATTGCTAATATTGGTGTGGAATTCATTTTGCCGTGGAATAAGGTTGCACGCTTTGCTAATTTGGTTTCATTTAGTCCAAGTCAGCTCTGTTTACTGTGGATTCTTCATTTGCAGACTTACAAAAAAAGGTGTGTTATGTGATGGGTAGCTATCTCACACGTTCAAATGTCAGTTCTTTTTACTTTCAATTTTCTGCAAATATTTGATGAAAATTCTATTTAACCAGACTTCAAAGGCCTATTTGAATCATGGAAAGGGGTAAATGCAAAAAAAAATACTCTGTTTTATTCCGAAGGACTATATCCTGTACATTTTTCATCCACTGACTGATTTTATCAATCTAATTCATATATTTTGATCACTTACGTACATTGAGTAACTTAAATTAATGTGATCATGTAAGTTAACAAAGCATTGCTCTAATTGTTCATAAATGCACGTAGGCATGGCTTAATTTTAACTGGGGAAAGCTTTCCACTCTTTCTACATGCATCAAAATGACAATTTACAAATTCATTAGAAAGGAAATCTTCCTCAATGCCCTTACATTGATAGCATTTTTATATCTTACACCTGAGCAAATACATTTCCTAACTGGCACAGGCTACTTTTATTCTAAGATTATCATGTTTTGTAATGTGAAGATGTATTTGTGAACAACAACATTCTTTTGAATTGAAATCTAGGTCACCAGAGGTGAAGTAACAGTAGACTAACTCATTGTGTAATCTAATTCCTACGTTCATCTGATGTATTAACCAAGCAATTTAACCGTACGGCCTTTCCCTCCCTCAGTAGGCAGATAACCAGCACAACACTTATGAATAATTAACAAGTCATCAATGTCTCATCTACTGTGCTCCTTAAAGTCTATTCAGGAGGGATGAATAATTAAATTTAGGGTGACTATCCCAATCCAAAATAGAGCATGCTACGAATCAGTTCAAGAGTATAGGATGACGTTTTAACTTCATTGCCCATAATAAAAAGAGAAGGATGTAAAATAGATGTTGGAATAATGTTTTAGCTATCATAGGGAGAGAAGCCGCATTACAGAATTTAATAGAATGATATTTTTTTTTCTATTGCTTAACATCTTATATCAGGTCTGAGAGCTTCAACCTCAAGATAATAGAGACACAAAAGAAGCTTGCACAACTTATTTGGAAGGATTAAAGAAACCTTCATGCTTATAATAACCCTTAGTGAAAACAAATGCAATGTAATTTATATTAATTAATTTTAAAACAGTAATTATAGATGAGGGCTGTAAGTATGTTACTTAATGAGAAACTGAAGACGACTGAAAATTTTCCAACCATGAGTTGAAACTTAACAACTCATTTGTACACTCATGACTTATCAGGTCTTCCTCATGCAAGAAATGCATTCTATATTCAACAATTCCTAGTGCATATCCTCATTACTAGAGAAGGGGAATTGTACAAAGTTGTGAACTACTCATTCCTGTGCTGAGCATTATGTAGAGAATTTTAAAATACGACATCAAAAAGCAGTCTAAAATAAATCACTACAATCTATTGCGCCTTGACATTTATCCATAAGCTCCTCAAAGATCGCAAGGTCGCCTTTTTAGGTTTTTTTCTAACTGATTCAGTGTTAGGAAGAGAGAGCTGAAATTTATTTCAAATGTTTGTATTGTTCTCTTACCCAGCAACAGAAACATGAAACAAAAACAAAAATAGCTGGAAAAACTCAGCAGGTCTGACAGCATCTGCAGAGAGGAATACAGTTAACGTTTTGAGTCCGAATGACTGTTCATCAGAACTAAAGAAATATAGAAATGTGGTGAAGCATAAGCTGGTTGAGGGGGTTGGGACAGGTAGAGCTGGATAAAGGACCAGTGGTAGGTGGAGGCAAAGAAGAGATTGCCAAACAGAAACATGACGCTAATCTATAACTTTCTACAGGCAACATTCAACATGGAGAATTTTAAGCAAAGTTTATCCAATAATTTGCTGAAAAGACCAATTCAGAAGGTTCATAAGCTGGGGGAATACAAAAAACATTTTGATATTCAATCAACTGTAATGAGGTAGATACTATTGAGTATTACAACATGTAAAATAAAAAAAACTTGCACTTATATGTTGTATTTCATGACCCCAGGACGTCCTGAAGAGCTTTACAATCAACTGACAATTTCAGAAATGTAGTCACTGCTGAAATGCAGGAAATGTGGCAGCCAATTTGTGCACAGCAAGGTCCCATGAATAACCAATCAGATAAAGATCCGATAATCTGTTTTTAGTGATGTTGCTCAATGGATTCACATTGGCCAGCACACCATTAAGAATTTCCTTGGTCTTCTTCAAAGTAGTGTCATGGAACTTTTATGTCTACTGGATGCACAGACAGGGCGGCCTTGGTTAAACTTGCATCAGAAAGGTGGCACCTCCAGCAGTGCAACATTTCCTTGGTATTGCATTTGAAAGTCAGCCTAGATTTTGTGCTCGACCCTCTAGAGTGGGACTTGAACTCACGTACTTCTTGAGACAGTTCCTTCACTATAGCATTCTTCTGTCCTGCCTCTCTCATATAAATAGATATAATGAAAATTGTCCTCTAATAGAATAACCAAATGAAACAAATCCTGACTACAAAATGTACTTTGAATAGCTACAATAAACAACATTATATGGAGAGTCTGCTATGACTGTACAAGAGATCACTATAGTTTCAGCAAGTTCATAGATTATGATGTTCAGAAGTAAATTGTCAATTCCAACTGTGTGAATAAAAATGATACAGTTAACCATAGAGCTAAATAGTAACAGCACATTCATACAATAAATAATAAAGCAGGACTTACTAAGTGAACGCTGAAATACTAAAACTCTTTAAAAAAAATTCTTAAATGTTAATATTTTGTATTTTACCATCAACAAATATCGCTGGAATTAGGCAAGCTCGAAGTCAAAAAGCGTTTATAATTCTAATTGAATCTATACCTAGCTATCTATATGTTAAATACCTGACAATTGTTTTGAAACTGCCTATAACAGATTTAAAAATTAAAACATATGTCTTCTGCAATCTGTTTTTTGCAGTCTGGGTAATGAGAAATGGCATTCCATGTACACAGATATATCTATCATAGAAATTTCAGCACAAAGGATATCAATCAGCCTACCATTTGTGTCAGTGCTAGCCCCTAATCCTATATCCATCAAAATTATCCACTTCCTCTTGTTGAAGCTATCTAATCCTATTTCCCTGTTCTTTTCCTACATCTTTAATATATTTCTTCTTCAAGTATTCTTAAATGTGATTATCTCAACTTTAATTGTTACTTGTAGTAAACTATTCCAGACCTCAATAAGTGCAAAAAAATGTTTGCACCCCGTGTTTCTGTAGTAAAGGCTTCTAGTTGCTAAATCATCTATCAGTGCAGATAATCTTTTACTATTGACACTTTCTAACTGTTTCATCAGTTTGAATGCCTCAGTGAGATTCCTCTTTAACTTGTCTGCTCCGGTGAATACAGCCCTTCTGGCAACATCCTCATACCTCTGATACCTTATCTATAATTGAGCACTCAAAACTGCTCTAAGTACTTGAGTTACAGCCTAACCACTGTTTTGAACTGATGCATCATCACTTTCTTGAATTTCTATGTACTGCATATATGTATAATAGTGTGCTTTTTGCTTGCTATTTTCCAACTGTAACAACTATTATTCATACTGTGTGCTTTTTAAACAAGATCATGCTCTTGTAAGGGAAATTAGATGGATTTGTTGTCCTACCACAGCAGCACTGTTGAAATCAAGGACAGTTACATTAATTTGGTTACCTTGTACTGTATATATATTTTTTCCTGAGACAGGCTGGCTTCAAGAAACAAGCAACACATCATTTAACTTATCATATTCCTCATATGGAAAATCCATGAACTAACTTGATATCAACTGTACCAGCCTTGGTAGGAAGAGGAAGCAGTCTACTGTAATATTTCATAGTGTGGGGCAATTTGAAACTAATAAATGCTGGAGAAGTGAAAATAATATTGGCATCTTCATATATATTTATTTGACATGTTTTAAAGTGCACCAGCTTAGGATAGAAATAATTCAATCCCTTTCACTGATATGTAAAATTAAGACACCCAGATGCTTTATAACCACCATCTTGTTTGCCACTAGTCCAAGCTACAAATCTTCAGAAGTGACTTATTCCAATTCCTCAGTGCTAGAGGAACTATCATGCAGATGCAGGAGGCCACTAATCAAAGTTGGAAATGTGATGGAACAGGCTGCCCACAAATCTTTGCCTTCTACCTTCAAGAGAAAGAAAACAAAATTACACGAGTCTGGGAGCCCTTTCTTACTTTCCTTATCTTGGGATCAACTAGTGACATGTTGGAAATCCTCTTCTATATTGACTCAGTCAAACCATGTAGAGCTACAATTCTGTTTTTCTGTCTGAATTCAATATTGATATTACTGTATTGTAATTCTACTAGAGTGGACGTGTGGGCTCAACTTGCAGTGTAACACCAATGTATGAGAGGCAAACATTTATCTCCAACTATGAGATACATAATATAGTGAACAGAGCTTAAGGTGGTCAGGAATCATGATGTAGCAGCCTCATAACAGGAGATGTTATAATTCAGGCCTATTAAGCACGGTGTAATGTCAGTTTCTGCCTGTGAATTCTGTTCCATTCTAATTTATTTAAGAGTAAAAAAACTTTCTTGGGAAAATATACAGTCCAAATCCCTTGTTTTTACTAAAAATATTTGCCAGCTTGTTAACATTTTCTCAAGGAAAGCAATTATGTCCTGTTGCATGAAGTACCTGCGTGCAAAATATCTATTTTTAGTCTAAGGGAGCCTAATTAAGATCTACTCCGAACAAGTTATAATCAATTTCCCATATGCATAATTTTTTACTGCAGGATAATATTTTAGAATAACCTTAATATTAATTTCAAGGAAATAAAGGTAGATCTTGAATAAAGTGACTAAAGAGTAATGCACAATAAAAGCTTAGATGAGGAGAAGTGGAACACTTTAAAGACATACTATTGAGCATGTGATAGAAATATATTCCAAGAGTTAGGAAGCTCAAACAAAACAATGATGACCCTGAATGGATAAATAAGACAATATAAAGTGAAATAAAAATGGAAAAAAAATCTAGATGCAGTTACAGATGTATATATGGATAAAGATGTGAAGGAAACCATAAGGACTAATGCAGGTACCATCAAAACTAGGTAAAAAGACAGATGGAGGTGTAGAAAAGGATGTGGAAATGAACATAACAGAAGAGGTTCAACATATCAGGAAGAAATATTTCTTACATTATAATAAGATGATTATGAAGCAACAAGCCTTTAAGGATGTGAATGGATTGAAATTGAAGATGAACTCAACATTTAACATGTAATTTCCTGGAAGTATTATCTTAGTATTAGGTTTGAATTATGAACAAAATCTGGAAAAACTTGCGTCTTGATATAATACCAGTAAGAAGGTTCTCTGTAAGAGTTAATAAGCTAATGAATAAAACTGCAAAGATAATCCGGAGCACTTTCATATTAAATCCTGACTGCAAGACTAAGAGATATAGGTGCAAACCATGTAGAAAAAACTCGTTCAGGACTGATGCTAGGAAACAGTTTTTCATACAACCAGTGATAAATACTTGTAGTGGTTTTCTGGGTAGTGCAATAGAGCCAAAACCTTGGAATCATTCATGAGGTGGTTAGATGCTATAAAGGTTCTAATGTGGTCAACCTTTTATACCCTTTTTAAGGGAATGGGATTAATTTACTATATGAGCAAGCCATACTGTCCTATGAAGCTTCTTTTAAAAATAGATTATTCAGTTATGCCCTGTGCTATTCTGTTTGAAACATGATTTGAATTCATGCAGAAAGCTGTCGCATCTTTCTTCCTCTTTCTCCAGTAATTTTCCATTATATGAAGCCTCTTATGGTCACTTTCCCAGAAAGAGGTGTTTTTATGTTGTAGGGACACTGTGCTGCCAGGCCTGGTCTTCATAAACTACAGCACAAGCACCTCTCACTGGCTTCAATAGCATTTGTCTCCATCTCTCAGCTTGGCAAGCTCAGTGGGTTTATTTTAAAAAGACCCCATGAGATGTTTCTCAGTCCAGTTCATTTCATTGCAAAGCATGTTGGGCAATCTTGTTGACTTTTTTGCCCTGAATTTATTTACGAAGGTTTCTTTTTTGTCCTACAATCATGAACATAGTATGTGAGAGATCTAATTATCTTTGCACAGGCAATGTGGATGTGTTAATTGTGATGAAATCCTACTGTAGTTCAATTTTTTTTGTTTAGCAGCTGAAAATTGATTTTATGGATTACTTCACTTTTTAACACTTGTCCTCAAAACCTTTGAGCAATAATGTATGGAATAAACAGGATAGTGTTGTTTAGTCTTCAGGTAAATCTTCATATTTAACACAGAGGGCAGACAAGTGGTTGGGGAAAAGGCAGGCAGTTTTAACATCACCAACATGAGGTCTCTGTGGTACATTGTCCCCCTGGTGCCAGGGTAAGTGACATTACATAAAACGTGCAAAATATTCTGTGGGGGGACAGTGGGAAGGCTGAGAGATTATGCTGGTTATGGTCCATGTTGGACCCCATGACATAGGAAGAAAGAGGGCTGAGATCCAGCAGTCAAGAGTTTAAGGAGATAGTTTGGTAAACTGCAGGAGTGAATAGTCACGGAAGAATATGATGTGATTGGTGAGAACTGAGACTTGGCTCAAAAAAGGCAGGGATTGGATGCTTAATATTTCTGGATATGACATAGTAAAAATAGGGGGCAGAACTTTGTTTTGGGTCAGGACCCCAGCTTCTGGGTCAAAAGTGGGTCCTGACCGTGCACCTGTTGGGAGGAGTAACCCAACACTGAGTTTTGCAGAATTGGCCAATTAGTGGTCAGGGGACACTCACCGTCCAATTTAAGAACAATGGGTGGACTCCCAAAGGTGGACGGTCAACAGGGGGCTGTCTAGCAATGACACAGTCTGATAGGCATGACTGTGTGATGACCTTTGACCCAGAAGCAGTACAGTAATTGAACTCTATAATTTTTAAAAAATGTCTTTGCAATCTATCGTTTTTAAGAATGTCTGGAATGGACTTTTAATAGTTTGCATCAATTGTAAAGGGGTAAGATGTAATTTGCTTGGATAATAAGAAATACTGGCTCATGTGACTTGGCAAGCCTTGACTTGGAAGTAGTACCAACAGGAAGGAAGATAAGACATAAGCCATGTCACAATGAAGAGCAGTATGATGTGAGAGTTGGAGAGTGAAGGCAATCAGCACACAGATGAAGATACAAAGAAAAAGCAGACAGAGACAGAAAAAGAATGGGCTGTGTGGTTTACTCCTGCTTCCATTTCTTATGTTCTTATATATGAAAAGTTTGGTTTTCTGTTTGGCAGTAAGAAGAAAAAAGATAACTCCAGAAGCTCTTGGGAAGTGACATCTGAGTAAGCTAAAAGGAACTGAATCCTAATAAATGGTAAAAATAGCTCAGGCATGCGAAAGAACTGAGAGTTCATATCAGAGGACCAGATCGTGAACCGGGTGTCGTAGGTTGGTTGTTGAAAAGGAACACTGAAAAACTATACCATTGAGACTGACGTGACCCAAGTGAGAGAGGCCTGGTAGATGTGTGCTGTGTTGGTGCCAACCCGTATCTGGCTATCTTGGATGGAATATGCCTGCTGGTGAATGCGACTGAGGGGCTTCAATCAATTGAGTTGGAAAGACTTTGATTGTATGCGGTGCCATATTTGTGTGGGGAATGATGCGGGTGATTGGGCAAGACTTAGCTTTGTTATATTGACTATTTAAAGTGAAATTTACCTTTTTTATCTGAGGTATTATATACTGTTAATTCGTATTTAATTTACATTGGTTCTGATTTATGTTAAAGTAAAAGTTACAAAAAGTGAAATCTTGTTGGTTATTTCTTCATTTGGGGCTCATTCAATACATTTGGTTATTTTGGTTTCAGTTCTGGACTTTGTGAAAGACGTGAAAGCATTAGCGAGAATACAGAAAAGATTCACAAAAATGGTTCCAGGGATGAGGAACATAAGTTATGTAGCTGGTTGGGGCTAATTTCTTTGGAGAACAGGAAGTTGAGAGGAGGTTTGATAGAGGTATTCAAAATCATGAGTGTTCTGGGCAGAGTAGATAGGGACAAACTGTTCCTATTGGTGGAATGATCGGGAACAAGAGGGCACAGATTTAAGGTAATTGGCAAAAGAAGCATGGAAAAACTTTTTTTTGTGCAGTGAGTGATTGGAATCTGGAATGCCCTAGAATGCCCTGAGAGTGTGGTGGAGGCAGGTTCAATCGAGGCAATTAAGAGGGAAATAAATTATTATCTGAAAAGAAAGAATGTGAAAAGCAACAGGGAAAAGTTTGGGAGAGCACGAGATAAATTGCTCCTTTGGAGTGCAGACATGAGGGGTTGAATGGCCTTCTTCTGAGCGGTAATCATTCCGTGATTCTGTGGTTTGTGGTTCCTTCATGGGAATCATAACAACTAGCGGTGTGGTCGAGGGCTGGGGGCATCACTAGTGGCATGAAACATTGCCGCCTCCTCCTCTCCAGCCAGACAGTCTTGTTTAACTGGCTGTACTTCAGCCACTGTGTGGGGCTCACCTGTTGGTAGGGGGAAGAACTGAGGGGACTGTCAATCCTGTCAGGGAGGTCATGCTCTGAGGGGGTGGGGGTTGGGGAGAGCAGGGGATTGACAGAGGCCTCATGGTAGGAGTCATCAGAGTCTTTGGCGCAGGGGTGGGGATTATTTTTAATTTCAAGGGCCGCTCACACTGACAAAATCAGTCGTAAGCCACACACACACACACACCCATAAAAACCAACTTTTTTTTTTACAGAGAATACAGAAACATTCAACTCACGCACTCCTTTAAAGCGATGGCTGTGCTAAATGTTTTGCTTCCTTTCCTTTCCCATTCTGTCTCTCGCCTTTCCCACTTTGTCAATCTCTCTCTCTTTCTGTCTCTCTCTGATTCCCACTGTGTGCCTCTCCCCAATTCCCGGGCGGAATCTTTCCAGATTTGCACTAAGTGCGGTAGCGGGCAGGAAAAATGACATTTTCCCCACTGGCCGCAATGGCAGCTTCTCATGCATTCCCGGGAATCATGACATTTCCATGGTGGGCGGGCAGGCACTCATTCACCTGCCGTGCCATCACCTCGCTGCTTCATTACATCGGGCGCCATGTTCAAAGTGCAGCCGTGTGCACACCTCTCAGTGCTTCCAACCCATGACTGCTGCATGGAAGACATGGCTTCTAAAGGCGAAAGAACTGCAGCCCAGGTTTAATGATGTGTTCCTTGAGTGCCTTTTGGATGCAGTGGAGGCCTGCTGTGATGTCCTCTACCCCTGCTTTGGCTGCAGAATGGGTAGCAACATCAGTAGTCCAGCTTGGGAGGCAGTGGCAGCGGTGGTCAGTGTCAAAGCCCTGCAAAGGAGGACAGCCACCCAGTACCGCAAGAGGGTGAATTATCTCTTCCGTTCCACCAAAGTAAGTCAATTTTCTCATCACTCTCAACTCACACACTTACAAACCCATCATTCTTCCACAGGGCCCTCATTCTCTGCCAGTTCAAGGGACATCACTATTCATTCTCTCACACACATCTTTGTTGTCCTCATCCATCCATGGGACCATTCACCACCCACACATGCCAGGCATACTTATCATCTGGCCTGGCAGGCATCCTGCTTACACTCTCTCCATCTGTCTTCATGCAGGACAAGCTGGCACACAAGAGGCTGAAGACTGGTGGCAGAATGCCCAAAATCAAGGCCCTCACAGACTTTGAAAACAGCCATCCAGCTGGCCAGCGATGATCTGGACCATTCCTGTGCTGACAGTGAGGTTGGTGGTGGAGGATCCAGCAGTGCAACATCCATCAGACAACTATGCTGTGAGTGATGTGCTCTGTTTCACAGGCCACTGGCATGCACTAATTATCTCTCCTTGCTTCAGCAGGTACATCTGGGAAACCCAGACCTCTAATCAAGCCCCAAAAAAACCTCAAGAGGAATCTGGAGGCACCCTCCCTGACATCCCGTCACAGTGCTCACCCACACCCTCCACCGGTGCAGAGACACACAACTCAGTGGGACCTAGCTTTAGAGTAGCCTCGGGGTCACAATCTGGTGAGCACATCTCTCTTTCTGATCCACAGAAGGCAGCGACAGGAACTCCCCAGGTCCCCGGTACTCGGAGGGCTGCTGGAGGCTAGAAATATGCTGAGTCTGAGTCAGATGACGAGCCTCTGGACTCAGTCAGGTCTCAGTTGCTGGAGCTGCAAAGGCAAATTCGGGAATATCAGGAAGGGATGCCACTGCACTCCTCAGATTGCAAGGGATTGCAACAGAGGAGTCCATTTGCTTTCAGGCTGAGGTGATAGCTCCAGCATGCCAACGCACAGAGGTCAACACTGATAGGTTGGTGGCATGGAGACCTTAGTCTAGGATGTCACTCTTGCTGCGTGGGCTGAACTCTATTGTTGATGCCATAGTTGGCCTCCAACAGTGTCAACACGAGAGGGCTGCTGGGCAACTCGATCTCACTCCAGCTTCCTCTTCCCCTTAAGGAGTCAGCCAGGGGCCCTTGGACACCCATAAGGAGGAGGATCAGCAGGTGTACACCCTGGGGGCCATCCACCCAGGTGACTCTGGGAATGTCCAGCCCATCCGAATCCCCTCTTCCTGTGACCTCCGCAGATCCAGCTCCACAGGCCAAGGAGAGTGCCACCGCCACACAGCAGGACACCGAAAGCAGACCAAGGCCCTCCAGAGGACCTTGATACCCGTCAAGTTCATCACACACAGGGCGGAGCAGTCAGCAGGTGGCCTCCATCTCTGCTGTGGATGTCTGGGAAGCACCAAGATGTAGCGGCAGGGTTAGAAAAGTTAAGAAGATGCAACTCTTTTGAGTCCAACCAAATAAATTAAATTAACAAAACAGGGACAAAGTAAAAAGCAGCCACTTAAAGGAACACTGCAAAAACAAAAGAAATTCAAAGGAAGCCTACAAACATGAAACCAAAATGTGATTGAGGGTCAATAAAACACCCCAGTCCCCACAATACCCACTCAGAATGGAAGGCCTTGACGGTGCCAGCGGTCACCACATGCTCCCTCTCCAGGGACACCTGGCTGGGAACGTAGCCTCAGGAGAGGGGCAGACAGTCGGGTCGGATGAACCCCTTGATCGCCTGCTGCTTGGTTCTGTTAATGGCCATCTTGGCCAGGTCCAGGAACCGGATCAGGAGTGTGGGACAGAAGTGCAAGCAAAACAACAGTAAAGGTTCTTCAAATAACAAAAAAGGGAGAAGATGTAATTGCACAGCCTGGACATGTGTTAATCACTTGTACACTATGTTCACTGTTATAGGTAAACTCTCAACAATATCTCCCTACCTATGGCTCCTTGTTCTGATGAGCAATGTTTGCGTCACTCAGATGTTAAACCTTTCTGCACAAGATAAAGGCAGGTGTCTCAGTCCAGGGCCTCTTCCCTATGCTCTGTGCAGCCTTCAGATCAAAGTGATGGTCCAGCCTCGCACTCCATGGACACATTACTGATGCCTGCACTTTGACCGTGCTTGTTATTGCTGCAGAATGTCGTGGGCAGGCGTCACAGAGTTCCGTTATTCTCTGTGTGCTCTCAGCACCTTTTTTAATGTGGGTTTGGCCCCGTCTCTTCAGCATCTGTGACCAGTGACGCTGTGCTCTTGAAGGGGTCAGGTGCTGTAGACTGACAAACAATCAGGTTTTAAAGTTTCACGGCTGCGTCTCCATGATATGACCCGATAACAGCACAAGTGAGCTGCCCTCAGCTATACAGGAAACAGACATTTTCAGAGGCAATGTGAAGATCTATGGAGTGTCCTCACTGCATGTCGTCATCATCATTCTCCTGCAATTGAGCAACTATTAGGGCCTTCACTGTGTCTCCATGACAGGAGTATTCTCACAGAGGGTATGTGCGCTGCCATAGGCCAGACTAGAGTCAAACATTCACAGATGCAATGTGAGGGTCTATGGGGTCTCCTCACTGCATGTTATCATCACCCTCCACAAATCTAGCAGCTATGAGGGCCTCCCGAGTGTCACTGCCTTATCTGGCCAGTGCGAGGGCCTCATCCCTGACATCGTCACCTTCAAGGACCTCCTCACTCGCATCCCCATTGATGTCCTCCTCATTGGGGAGACCTCCAGCTCCTCCATCTCTTCCTCAGCCAGCTCCTCTCCCAGTTGCAACGTAAAGGGCACAGCAGGCGACGATGATGTGTGACACCCTCTGTGGACTATACTGCAGAGCTCTACCAGGCAGCAGAACTTCATTTTCAGCACCCCGATGGTTTGCTCCAGCAAGTTGTAAGTTGTAGTATGAGCCTGATTATACCTTCGCTGTGCTGCAGTCTGAGGCCGCCGCATGGGTGTCATCAGCCACATCCTCTGCGGGTAGCCCTTGTCCCTGTGGAGCCATCCCTGCAGCATCTGTGGACCCTGGAAGACATCAGAGACCTGTGACTGACTGATTATGTAGGAGTCATGCACACTCCCTGAAAACTGTGCACAGACCTGCAGGATGCATTTGTGGTAGCTGCACAACAGCTGCACATTCAGTGAATGGAAGCCCTTGTGGTTGATATAGTTGACTGCTTGTTGTGATGGAGATCTGAGCGCCATGTGAATGCAGTTGTTTGAACCCTGCACCTGTGGAAAACCTGAGATCTGGGCGAACCCAATTGCTCTTGCATCCTGGCTGTCTTGGTCCTGGGCAAAATGCACAAAGTTGTGTGCCCTCAAGAAGATGGAATCCATGACCTCATGGATGCATTTGTGGTGGAGGCTCGTGATATCCCACAGAGGTCACCTGTGGAGCCCTGAAAGGAGCCATTGGCATACAAAATTGAGTGCCACGGTTACTTTCATGTCCACTGGCAGTGGATGCTCTCCATGTCTCCATGGTGTCAAATCCTGCAGTAGCTGGCAGATGTGACCAACCAGTTCCCTAGAAATGCGCAGTCTTCAGTCCATTATACTTCACTTTCCATTGAGTTGGAAAATATTTTCAAGATTTTCAATTTCAAACCAGCTCAAAATGACAGTGAAACTAGGAAATGAGTCTCCAAGATGAGTTTAAACTATCATCTGTGAGCCTCAGTGCAACGATGATTCGGTGTGTTGGAAGATGGGCTGCTGACTTGCTACATGCCCATTTTGTGCCACTGGCATCGAGCAATTTCACCACAGGATTTCAGACCATTAAGTAATTCCCCAGAATTATCAGTGCATGGAATTCTTGCACTGAGTCATTTATGTTTAATGCTACATCAAAGATAAAAATACAGCTACTCCCTGTCCTTTATGATAACTGTACTTGGAGAATCAAGCACTGAAGAGGTAAAAGTAAGTTCTATTGGCTGCTCTTACAGAATATAACAATATATTGTTCACCATTACAATCTGTACTACATTTAATTGTGTACATGTACACATGGATTTTCTTGGCAAGATGTTGCTGTGCTTAGTTGAGGTGAAGTAAAAGATCCAGTGATGTCTACAGCACTTGCAAATACTAAAGGCTATAGGTCACATTGGAGGACCACTTCTGTCACTCAGCTTATCAGTAGCACAGTGTGAGCCCTTGTAAAGGGTTTGACTATCTAACAAAACTGAGATTCTATACGTACAAGCAAGCAATGTTGTTAGTATGAAAGATGCCTTACCTCATCCGCCGTTTTTCATTACAGTTAAGTCAAATAGATATCCAGTTTCTGCTCAAAAAAAATTAAAAATGTCTGATCTTGTCAGTTCTGTTGTTCCTGAATTTTCATTGGGAAACATATTTATTGACCAGAATTGCCATTTCCTGTTTTCCCTTTAAATTGATAATCTGTCACTTGCCCTTCTGTCCCCAGCCCCACCTTGTTCCTTTGCATGATGGAAAAAGCCACATGAAGAATTATAACTAGGCTTCAGGGGAAGTTGCTGTTGCAGACACAAAGAATGCCTAGGGCATGCATACTCCCTGTGTTACAAAAATGACGACGGGTTTAATGTTTTGACAGCAGAGAACAATACTGGAATAATTCATTTTCATTGGGTGAAGTAATTCATCCTTTGTGTTTAATTGAATTGCAAAACAGTAAAACTATCAACATTGCACAAAACACCTATTAATTATATCATGGTATGTTTATTTTTAATCAATAAAACTGCATATATAACAAGACTTTTCTTGAACCTTAAGGGCAATTACAGAAAATGCTGGAAATACACAACAGATCAATCAGTATCTGAAGGAAAATATTAATATCGCCAGAGGTTGAAGTCTCTAGCCCTTCACCTGAATTTGTTATACCTGGTACATTAATTTGGAACATTCTCTTCTTATTTTAATAATCTACTGTGCATTCCCAGTATATTCCAGTTTACTTCAGATTTCTAGCATTTGCAGGTTCAGTTTGCCAAGGAAATAACTTTCAAAGATAAGGAATCATTTTTATTAGAAGTGCAACTTTTTCAGTGCCAGTGTGTACAATGAAAACTATATGACAATTTATGTATGGAGTAGGCATGTTTTATCAGGAATCACCCCCTTTAAGAGAACACTGTTTTGAAGAGCAATCTGTAATAATCAGGATTAGCCTTAGAGATAGTATTGAATTTCTTATAAAACTAAAATATTGTATCTGTATACTTAGTGTGTCTAATCTTTCTATGGTGTGTTGTGCTTCAGTATAGCACCAATAGCAAATCACTTGCTTAGGACTCCCCTCATGTGGCCAACAGGCAGGACTGTCCAATTATGATGCCATTAGAATGGAAACTAACAATACCACCAATACCTGATTGGTTCTCTGTTTTATGTTATAAAACTGCTGCTTAGAAGAAGCAATGAGAGACATCTGTAAGTGCATAAATAGCTATCCCTATACTACTAAGAATTTCTGAACAATTGAGAGAACTATGTGTTCCTTAAAATATGGTAATGAGTAAGTGATTTCAAAATTATTCCTTGTCCTTCATATGTAGTTTGAGATGTAATTACTTTAAACCATTTCTGAAGGATGTTTCCATTGTTTTGGACGTTCATCAGCTGTAGTAACTGCCAAGTTTATCACAATGCTTAATTGCATTTCTCTCTTAATCAATTGTCTGGCAGACAGAAGTATTTGCTCTGCTTTATCTATTGTGGTTCTTTTTTTCTCATTTCTGAATGGACTAGTTGTTTAATCCAGCTGTAACATATGTATTTGATAGATGGTTGATATTCGGTTATAGGTAACAGAAGACATCAGAAATTTTATTTTTTATTTTATGATTTCAAAGTCCTTTTATGCTTTTGGTATATTAAAGTTCACTAATGTTAGGAAAATGTTCTTATTAGAACTACCAATTAATCCAGAATGTACATGTGAAACACTGGCAAGAACTTCTGTTTCAATTCATATCGAATATGATAATTTATAATGGACTGTAGAGTATAATTTCTTTTAACTCGCGTGTTAAAGGCAAAGAATAACTTTTTTAAAAGATATGAACTTAAAGAAAATGTCTGCAGACATGTTCTTTATGATGTCTGTTATCTTAATTGAATGCCATTTTTTATCAATGGCTTAAGTAAAAAAGATAGGAACAATTTTGAATGGACATTTAATGGGTTGATAATCAGTGCCTGAGTGTTTAATCCTTATTGTATGGCACGTGGGAAAGTCTTTATAACCATTTCTCTATGCCAGGAAGTCTCATACAGCTATCTTGTTACTTTGAGGTATGAGGTGACAGCATCTGTGGTGAAACAGAGATTCAGATCATTGGAGTCACAGAGTAGGGATGCATTTTTAACAATAATAACTTGTCTATTATAACATAGAAGAAGATGGCTCTTTGCCTATTGCCTTTCCTGATGGAGAAGCATGCTGCAAAGTTTGGACACAAAATGTCCATGTTTTGGGAGCTATGGATGGCTTCAGAGGTGCACAGTAGTAACTGCAGCATGCATATGCACACGACTGATATGAGTCGCATGGGACACCATATTAGCGAATGTGTTAGCACATTCATGCAGTGAACATCCACTGAAAATAAGCAGAACAGGCAGGTCATGACGTCAATTAGTGTATAATGTTGACTTAATGCCAGCAGTTTCATTTTGGAACTCAATCCAGTAAATGCTCTCTCTTAATCACACATGGATGAACATGTGTTCAGCAGCTGGAAAGAATCCCTACCAGCATCAATTAAAGAGATTACCGACTTTCAGGTTAATTGTTGATTGATTTCCATTGGCTGAAGCTATGATTGTACAGGTTTTTGATACTCTCTAGGTTTCTTTAAAGTTATTAAAGTCTACAGGAAGTGATGTGGCAGGTACTGAAGGACTTGGTCCCGACTTCAAAACTTCAAAAAAACCAGTTGCTCCCAGACATGGGCATAATAGTAAACATTCCCTTAGAATACAGCATGACTAAGAGAATGAGCAGAGGCAACATATATCCGGGCAAGCGGCTGGAAGTGAGGAGTGGGCAAAGGGCTTTTGGCAAAGGCCGTATCTACCTACGGTATTCAGTGAACAATTCAACTACCTAGTGAGGAACAGTGTGTCAGATGTCTCCTCTTAAATAAAGACATCCTCACTAAAATATTCCACCTGTTGCAGCCACAATTACAGCATTAGCGCAAGGCAGGGATGGCATTGACTGTGCTTGTGAAAGTGACCAAGGCAATGAATTTTTATGCATTGGGTTCCTTCCAGGCTGGAGCTAGAGATGTTCACAACAATTAATAATTTTCCATCCATTATTGAATAAGTGAGGTCACTGAGGATTTGTAATCAAAGAGCTGAACATATTTCATCCCTCTTGCCAGAGAGCAACAGGCAGAATGAGTTCAGGGCTTCATACGAATTATAGGATTCCCAATGTTTAAGGGTACCATTGCCTGCACACATGGTGCTTTACACAAGAACTCTGAGGTGTACTGAACCTGAAAGGTATTCCACTTCTCTTAATGTCCAGCTGGTGAGTAATCATGTACAGCTGTGGCAACAATCCTGATGCCTTTATTCTGTGGGAGCTCACTGTACCATCTGTGTTTGAGCCACCATGGCACATCAAAGAGTGGCTACAAGACAACAAGGACTATCTGATCACATGGCTAATGAAAGGGGGATGGTGGCATAATAGTCATGGGCAGAATTTTACAGTCCTGTTGCATCGGGGGGGGGCTGGAAAATGCGGCAAACCTTTAAAATCCCACTGACTTTGGTGGGACCGGAGGATCCCACTGGCGGGAGGGGCCGTAAAAATCCAACCAGTGTCACTTTACTAGTGATCCAGAAGTCCAGGCTAATCCTCTGGGGACACAGTTTCAAATCCCACCATAGCAGCTGGTGAAATTTAAACTCAATTAATAAAACCTGGAATATAAAAGCTAACCTTAGTAATGGTGACCATGCCAACTATCTTTGAATGTCATAAAAACCTATCTGGTTCACTAATATCCTTTAGGGAAGGAAATCTGCTATTGTTAGCTGGTCTGGCCTACATGTGACTCCAGACCCACAGCAATGTGGTTGACTCTTAGCTGCTCTCTGAAGTGGCCGAGCAAGCCACTCAGTCCAAGGGCAATTTGGAACGAGAAACAAATGCTGACCTTGTCAGCAATGCTCATATCCCATGAAAAAATAAAGAAATAAAAAGCCGTGGCACAGCAAAGAATGATGACTCGATGACAAAGACGGCTGATCATTTGGCTAATGACATCAGTGCTCAACTCTCTCACATGTGGGAAGCATGCATACAATGAAAATCAACACGTAAAAGAAGTTGGAGCACTTTTGTGGGCTCTTACTCAACAGAGCTTGTGTCAAGATTTGTAGTGATCTGCTGTATGCTGCTCAGCCTGGCTATTTTGAAGTCACAGCTCTTGCTACCAGCTGTATAGGAGGAGCACAAGGAAGAAGAAGGGAGGAGGCAAATTGAACAGGCCGTTTCTAACCAAACTCTCAGAGAATAAGTTATCCAACTCGAATGCCATTAAATGCAACCGCAATTCCCCATTCACAAACAGTCCATACTGTACCTTCTGTCTGTCACTGACCATCACAATGTTCATTTGGCCACAATGCTGAAATAAAAGACAACACAAAATAAACTTTCCAAAGCAAATTTAGAAACCAAACCATGTCACATCGCATATAAATGCCAACCAATTACCCTTGTGCATTCCCTTAGTGCCTGTCTTCTGTGTGCCTTTACCTAAATTGGTGCTGCTACTCAGTGCTGCCCCAAAGGCTGCAACATAGCTGCAATAAGGCTACTCACTTTCATCGGGGGATACTGAAAATAGCCTTGGAGGGCAATCTCGAGCATCTCTGGGCCAAGAAGTCCTGGCTTCAAACTGTACCATCTCGGCATGAGTGTCAGCAGCCTGGGTTGGCTAGCCAACAGGGAAAGAAGGGGCACCAAAGGAGTGGCAGAAAAAATGCTGTCAGCCTGAGAGAGGACAGCAAATTCGTACTCCCTGGAACACACCCCTCTGACAGGGCAGCACCTCAGTAATCCTAGTAATCATTTGGAACACAGCTTGCTGGACTATCCTGAGACCCTGCAGGCTGCTTTGAACACTGGTGTCCACAGCCATGATGGTAGCAGTCTGAGCTTGTGTGAGAGCAGTTAGAGTTTGCACGACAGCAAGTTCACATTGAATGACAGAAGACATTGGGTGGTTTCTGCCAACGTTAAAATGAGAGCTGAGATATCGGCTATCAGACACTGCATCATGCTTGGGTCACAAGTGCCCTAATAGAGTTGGTTATTTCCATGGTGAGCTCCAAGCTCAGCACCTGGTCCTGTGCCAAATTGATGCTAGTTTCCTCCATGCTTCTTGGCATTGAACACGGGGGGCAGAATTTTCTGCCTGTCAGGCGGGCGGGCCCGACCCAATCTCCGGTGGGCTGGGAGCCGATCCCTGCCAGCGAAGCAGGCCACACCGCCGTTTTATGTGGGCCGTCCAATTAAGGCCCACCCAACGTGACGTCGCTTCCCATGCGGGCGGTGGGAGGGGGGGGTTCCCCAAAAGTGAGAGTGCACTCTTCTGCGCATGCGCACGAAAGAGCACACATCGCCCTGAGGCTAGGAGCTGCCTCAGAGAGATAGCTTCCACTTTGGAAAAGATTAAAAATAGAGAAAAAAAAATTCCCTAACATGTCCCCCTCATGCAACAATGTCACGTGGGATGGGACGTGTTCATAATTTATACTATAATTTTATTAAACTTTTTTAAATCCTGCATGAGACCTCTTCCCGCCCATGGATGAGGTTTCATGTTTTATCTCTTAGCCGCCGGGGCTCCTGGCCGACCCGCCAACCTTAAGGTTGGACGGGCAGGTCCTTTAATTGTTTAAATGATCCTGTCAATGGCCTCAATTGGCCACTGACAGGTAGGCGGGCCCACAGCTGATTTTGCTGCACCCCTGCCTTCTTGAAAGTTTAAATGGGGCGGGATGATGTCGGGGGTTTCGCCCAACGTCATCCCGCATCATTTTACACGTTGGCGATTTGGCCCTGACCTCTGCTGGCTAACGGCAAAATTCTGCCCAGGTTTTCTAGTAGTCCTGCCAATGTATCAAACATTTATTGTGCATTCCTATCAGCCTACTTCTGGAGGCCTCCTACCCCATCAAAGTGTAATCTGAGTCCTCTGCAGTGAACCTCAGGTGCCAGGGAGCTGGCACCTGCTCTACCCTTGACCACTGCCCTGGCAGCAGGCCACTCATTCAGGGGCTTCTGTATGTGCATATCCCACCTCTGAGCTACTCACTAAATTACATGCAGTGTCAGTATTTGTGTTGGTGGCTGTGAGTGTGAGAGCGAGTGACAACGTTTCTTCTTCATCACTGTTTCTCTGCCCTTCATCTTGTTATTCCTCTTCCACTGCCTAGCCAGGTAGCAGTTCCTGGGTATCTGAAAAGAGAAAGGCATAAATGTAGGGTTGTGAGGATTGAAGGGGGAGTAATTAGGAGGTGAATACTTACATCACCTGCAGCTTGTATATCAGAAGAGATTATGGGATGAGGGGGAAATGGGATGTGAGAAAGAAGATTCGATTCCCAGGTCCACCGCCTTCTATTATTTCAGCCCCACCATTGGCCGGAGCCTCAGCATTGTTTCTTCCATAGGGGTGAGAATTTCCAGCCACATCTGTGCCTCAGTGTTCACACCTACTGCTTCCGAATGTGCGCCTAATTTCTTGCAAGAGAGAGGGAATTGTGTCCATGAGTGTGAAGCAATCTGTTCGTGTGATGCAGGTGTCATGGTTGAATAGCTGAACTGTGTGCTAGTTGTGAGATGCGGTTATGAGACTTGCAGCGTCGCTAAGCATGTAATGATGAGGCGAAGCTATGCATGTTAAGTACAAATTGTGACTCATAAAGATTGTGGGTAAATGAGTGATAAGAGTACTGGTGCACTGAGCAGTGTTAGAGGCTCGTAAATGAGTGATAAGAGTATTAGTGGTGCAGCTGAAGGATATGACATTTGGAGATAAATTCACTGACCTTGACCACTTGTTTGAGGTCATTGAACTTCATGTGACACTGCATCCACGTCCTTTGAGCTTGACTCCTCAGTGACCACCACAGCTACCTGCTCCCAGTGCCGAGAGTTTGTGTAGAAGGGCTGCAGGCCCTTATGGATAGATCACATCTCCCCTCCATTGCACCTTGTTAACCAAGCCTTCAGTGCAATGTCAGAAAATCTTGGAGGCTGATCTCTACCATGTGCCTTTATTGAGTGCTTCCTAGGTTAGAATCAGTTCCAGAATGAATTCCAGTACTTCATCTGGCCAAAATGCACCCACCACCATTTAAGAAGTGCAGGCTAGCTGTAACTTGTGCTAGCCTCTCTCAATTTTGCACCCCCTACTCAGATGTGCAGCACTCAGCAGGATGCTTAGTGCTGGCTGGACACTGCAATCACTTAAATGAGCAGATGGCATGAAACTTAACACTCAGTTTATTAATGAAACCATTAGAAGTTAAATCCTCAGTGATTGGGCAAATGACTTATTAGCCTAATGTGCCTAAATCTGCATGTGTTTGTAACCCTTTTGGCCATCTGCCAAAATATCTCCTTATGTGGTTCAGTATCAAATTTTGTTCACTAATGATCCTTTGAAACACTGGGGTGTTTTACTGCATAAAGGTGCTATATAAATACAAGTTATTGTATAAAGCAATTAGCTGCAGACTGTCCTTGACTTATATAAAATGATGATTTGATTTTCTATGACTGTTTTTTCTCTGAATATGGTTACATCGAGCTAAGATAACAACTGATGTGGCATACCTCATTCTGTATTGATTTCAAAGTCTGTAGTAGGTAGACCATTTAGGATTGAGATGAGGAGAAACTTCTTCAATCAGAGAGTAGTGAACCTATGGAATTCTCTACCACAGAAGGCTGTGAAGGCCAAGTCACTGCCTATATTTAAGAAGAAAATAGATAGATTTCTGGACTCTAAAGGCATCAAAGGGTATGGGGAGAGTGCGGGAGAACGGCATTGAGCTAGAGGATCAGCCATGAGCATATTGAATAGCAGAGCAGGCTCGAAAGGCTGAATGACCTACTCCTGCTCCTATTTTCTATGTTTCTATGTATATTTGTGCCAAAGCTTTCCGTGACCTCTGCCAGTGGAACTTTGTCGGACCATATTGTAATCTAATAAGAATATAAGAAATCGGAACAGGAGTAGACCACTTGGCCCCTCAAGCCTGCCCCACCATTCAATAAGATCATGGCTGATCATCTTGTTTCAATTTCCACATTACCATCTAACCCCAATAACCTTTAATTCCCTTGCATAACAAGAATCTAGGTACCTCTGCCTTAAAAACATTCAATGACCCCGCCTCCGCCACCTTCTGAGGTGGAGCATTCCAAAGTTGCACAACCCCACTAGAGAAAAAAATTCTCCTCATCTCTATCTTAAAAGAGTGACCCCCTAATTTTAAAACATTGCCCCCTAGACTTACCCACAAGAGGAAACATCCTTCTGACATCTACCTTGTCAAGGCCATTCAGGATCTTGTATACTTCAATCAAATCACCCTTCACTCATCTAAACTCCAGTGGAAACAAGCCCAGTCTGCCCAACCTTTCCTCGTAAGACGACCCACTCATCCCAGGTATCAATCTAGTAAACCTCCTTTGAACTGCCTCCAATGCTTTTGTATCCTTCCTTAAATAAGGAGGCCAAAACTGCACACACTATTTGAGGTGCGGTCTCACCAATGCTCTGTATAACTGAAGCATAATGTCCTTACTTTTAGATTCAATCCCGCTCATAATTAAGGATAGCATTCCATTAGCCTTCTTAATTATGGGTTGTACCTGCATACTAATTTTTTGTGACTCATACTAGAATACCTAGATCCCTTTGCACCCCAGAATTATGCAGCCATTCTCCATTTAAGTAATACTCTGCTTTTTTGTTTTTCCTGAAAAAGTAAACAACTTCACACTTAAAAGTAAAATTTCCTGACATTAAACTCCATTTGCCAGATCTTTACCCACTCACAACCTATCTATCCATCTGCAACCTCCTCATGTCCTCTTCACAACATATTTCCTACCTATCTTTGTGCCATCTACAAATTTAGCTACCATCTCTTCACTCCCCTCATCTAAATCATTGATATAAATTATAAAAAGTTGCGGCCCCAGCACAGACCCCTGTGGGACTCCACTTGTCATATGCTGCCAATCAGAAAAAGACCCATTTATGCATCCTTTCTGGTTTCTGCCAACCCACCAATCTTCTATTCACGCTAACATGTTACCCCCCAATACCATGAGCTTTTATTTTCCGCAATAGCCTTTGATGTGGTTTCTTATCAAATGCCTTCTGGAAATCCAAGTACAGTGCGTCTACACTTTATCCACGGCACATGTTATTCCTTCAAAGAACTCCAATATGTTGGGTAAACATGATTTCCCTTTCACAAAACTATGCGGACTCTTTCCGATTGCCTTGAGCTCTTCTAAGTGCCCAGCTCCTTAATGATCGATTCTAATAACTTCCCCATGACATATGTCAAGCTAACTGGCCTATAGTTTCCTGTTTTCTGCCTCCCTCCCTTCTTGAATAGAGGGGTTGTATTTTCTACTTTCCAACCGATGGAGCCATTCCAGAATCTAGTGAATTTTGTAAAATTAACACCAACACATCAACTACCTCATTAGCCACCTCTTTTAAGACCCTCAGATGTAGCCCATTGGGACCCGGAGACTTGCCAGCCTGCAGCTCCATCAATTTGTTCAGTACCCTTTCCCTGGTGATTTCAATTTCACCAAGTCCCATTCTCCCATTTACCTCCTGATTTGCAGCTATTACTGGAATGTTTTTTGTGTCCTCTATAGTGAACACAGAAGCAAAATATTTGTTCATTTCTTCCGCCATTTCCTTATTATCTACTATTAACTCCCCACTGTCACTCTTTAGAGGACCAACACTCACTTTACTTACTCTTCTCCTTTTTAAGTACCTGTAGAAACCCTTGCTATCCATTTTTACATTTCTAGCTAACTCCCTCTCATACTCTAATTTCTTTTTCCTGATTAACCTTTTAGCCATTCTCTGATCTTTTATATTCTGTCCAATCATCTGTCCTGCCATTTATCTTTGCAGAGTTGTATGCTTTTTCCTTAAGTTTGATGCTTTCCTTGACATCTTCAGTTAATCACGGATGGTTGGTCCTCCCCTTAGAATTTCCTTTATAGTAGGAATGCATTTATTCTGAATACTCTGAAATATCCCCTTATATGTCTGCCACTGCTTCTCTATTGATCTATCATCTAGCCTAGTTTCCCAGTTCACTTCAGCTAGCTCAGCTTTTATCCCCACATAGTTGCCCTTATTTAAGTTTAAAATATTAGTCTTGGACCCACTCTTCTCCCTTTCAAACTGGATGTAAAATTCAATCATATTGTGGTCATTGCTACCTGGTGGTGCCTTTATGCTAAGGTCATTAATTAATCCTGTCACGTTACACAATACTAAGTCTGATATAACCTGCCCTCTGGGGTTGGTTCCAGAACATGTTACTCTAAGAAACTACCTCAAAAGCATTCTAAGAATTCCTCATCCAGGCTATTACTGCCAATTTGATTTTTCCAGTTTATGCGTAGATTAAACTCACATGATTATTGCTGTCACTTTATCACAAGCACATAATATTTTCTCTTGAATACTTTGTCCTATGCTGTGGCTACTGTTAAGGGGCCTGTAGACCACTCCCTCTAATGACTTTTTTCCCCTCCTATTCCTCATCTCCGTCCAAACTGATTCTACATCCCTATCTCTTGAACCAACGTCATCTCTAACTATTGCACCAGTGCCCTCTTTGATTAACAATGCTACCCCTCCACCTTTACCTAGCTTCCTATTCTTCCTGTATATCATGTACCCTTCAATATTAAAGACCTAATCTTTATCGTCCTGCAGCCACGTTTCCATAATTGCTATCAGATCATACTTATTTACTTCAATGTGGGCCATCAATTGATTTGCTTTGTTATGGATTGCTATGTGCATTCAGATAGAGAGCCTTCAGTTTTGTCTTTTCTTACCTTTGTAACATCTAGTCTTGATTGTTGATATATTCTTAGGTTTTTTCTCTCTGTCTCTTCCTCCCATTCTCTGACCCTCATTTCTCACATTACTAATTTATTCTGCTGTCTTAGCTCTACACCTTGAATTATCACTTCTATCCAAGTTTGATCCCTCACCCCTATTGTTTAGTTTAAAGCCCTCTCTACTTCCCTAGTTATGCATTTTGCGAGGACACTCGTGCCAGCAATGTTCAGGTGTAAACCATCCCAATGGTACAGCCCCCACTTTCCCCAGTACCAATGCCAGTGCCCCACAAACCAGAACCCACTTCTCTCACACCAGTCTTTGAGCCACGCATTCATCTCTCCAATCTTATTTGCCCTATGCCAATTTGCACATGGTCCAGGTAGTAATCCAGAGATTGTTACGTTTGAGGTTCTGCTTCTTAATTTGGTTCCTAGCTCCTATTACTGACTTTACACAACCTCTTTCCTAGTTCTACACAACCTCTTTCCTAGTTCTACCTATGTCATTGCTACCTACATGGACCATGACAATTGGATCCTCCCCCTCCTACTGCAAGTTCCTCTCCAGCCCTGAGCAGATGTCCTGAATCCTGGCACCAGGCAGGCAACACAGCCGTCTCACTCTTTGCTGCAGAGAAGTGTCAATCCCCCTCACTATACTATCCCCTACTACCACTACGTTCGTTTTTGCTCCCACTGCTTGAACGGCTTCCTGTACCACAGTGCTATGGCCAGCCAGTTCATCCACCTTGCAGACTTTGCTTTCATCCACACAGGTTGTGAACACCTCAAACCTGTTTGACAATTGCAAACTGTGCGGCTCCTCCCCTACTGTCTGCTTGGTCCCATTACCTGCCTCACTGACAGTCACATCCTCCTGTCCCGCACTGCTGACCAAAACAGATGAACCTTTTCTAAGAGGTGTGACTGTCTTCTGGAACAAAGTATCCAGGTATTTTTCCCTCTGCCTTATGTTGCGCAGTGTCTGAATTTTGGCTTCCAGATCAATAATCCTGATCCGGAATTCCTCAACCTGTTTACACTTTCTGCAGCTATGTTTGTCATGGATCACCTTGACATCCAAAGGTCCCCACATCCCATAGCATAACACCTGTCCTGCCATTCTAACTTATATTATTTAGTTAATTTACTTTCATTGTTTTCTTCCTATGTATGCTACAATTTACTGTGTTTATTGAATGCTAGTACCACTGACAACTAAGGATTATATGCTTCTTAATAACAAGGTATGTGTTTTAGATGTTTGTTTAAATTACTTTATTTTTATTGCATTTTTTGCCTTTATTGTTTTATTTTAATTTTTGAAGTTTTCAAATTTTGGGTTATTATTTTAAAGTTTTGGTTCTTTTTATTTATAGATTGACCTTAACTGGCCTGTCCTAAGCTGGTTTCTCACACATTGTTCCTTAGACTGAGCACTTAATGGCCAACCAACTTACTAGCTTCCTGTGATGTCACAGCTGTTTTTTTTTACTCCTTTTTCCCAGACTGCAGCCTCACAGTGGTTGAAACAGTTACACAGTATGTTGCTCAGCTCTGCTCCTAACTCGAATCCCCGCTCTGTATTTTTAGGAGCTCCTTAGCTCCTGACTATCTCCCGCAGGTCTGCTCTGACTCACAGCAATCTAAAACTCTGCTTTGTGTGCAGAAGCTCAAAGGCACAGTAAAGATACAATGAGCTTCCGTTTTCTTTGGCTCAGTGGGAGGAAAGTTCACTCTTAAATCACTATCCAGGGACCCTACTGGAAAAATGCACAAGATAGATATAAATGAGCAAGGTAATTCAGCCAATCCTAGCTAATCCATTCAGAAAGAGCCTACAGATTCCTCTGCAACAAAACTTTCAATCATAGTCTATGGCTTTCTTTTTAAATGCTTCCACCCTTTGTCTCAGGTACCCCAGCGAGAAGTCCATTCCAAATGTTTATCTCTTATTGTGTGAAGGAGAAGTTACTGAAATCAATCCTAAATTTATCTTTTGTGTGTTTGAACCTGTGCTCCTTTGGCCCATAGCCATAATTCAGCTTGATTTTGTATTCTAGGTTTCTCTTTTTATACAGTTTACCGTCTAATACACCTCTCTGAGCCCACTTCTAAGTCTCCTTATCATAGCTAGTTTTCTCAAGCTA
The DNA here is from genome assembly GCF_017639515.1 of Carcharodon carcharias. Taxonomy (NCBI): domain Eukaryota; kingdom Metazoa; phylum Chordata; class Chondrichthyes; order Lamniformes; family Lamnidae; genus Carcharodon; species Carcharodon carcharias. Next base: position 61,009,717 of record NC_054480.1, on the reverse strand, counting down.
AGAATCAGCTTTTCCTCCAGAGATTAAATATCTACCTTGTCTCTCTGAGACCAAAATTACTTCTGGTATTCACTTGCATTATTTTGCCTGATTGTTAGATGGATCTGTAATTCTCTGGTTCTGTTTGTCACATTTGTCATTTTTTGCCACCAAAAAATCTCATCCGTTGCCATTTTTTAAAGCTTCAGGAGAAATACCATCACTGAGGATCTGTTTGTTCTGAGCTAGTTAGTTTAGCTGAGACCTCCATTTTATTGATATCAAAGTTGTTAATCTTACTTGGATCATCTCTAATGTTAAAAGCCATATTACTGATATTTTTTTTATAATACAATATATGGTCAGGAAGGAGTAGCTCTGGGAGTCTTCAACATGGACTTTGGACCCATGAAGTCTCATGGCATCAGGTCAAAGACAGGCAAGGAAACCTCCTGCTGATTACCACTACAATCCTCCTTCATAAATCCCTGATAAACCAGCACTCCTCCATGTTGAACATCACTTGGAAGAAACACTGAGGGTAGCAAGGGCACAGAATGTACTCTGGGTGTGGGACATCATTGTCCATCACCAAAAATGGTTCAGTAGCCCCTCTATTGACTGAGTTAGACAAATATTGAAGAACAAGGTTGCCAGGCTGGACCTTAGGCGGGTGGTGAGAGAACCAAAAAAGTAAAATCCTACTAGACCTCAACCCTCTGCATCTGTCCATGACTGTATTGGTAAAAGGCAAAAAAGTCAAAACTACCTAAACAAGAGAAATTATAGAACTGAAATATTTTAAAGATAAATAGTTTGGTTAATATAATAGAATGTATTTGTGCCATAGGTCATAAAATTATTAATGTATTGTTTGCAGTCATGAAATAAATATTATATAAAGGTAGCATTAGGTAAAGCCAGACATCTTGTCAGTTTGTCAAAAAAATTTCTTATCAACTATAAACAGTGTTCTTTTATTGGCATTAATTTTGTATTAAAGTTAAAACCCTGTTTATTAGATATGGGATGCAGGAATTCCCTGCTTGATGCTACCAGAATACGAAGGATTAGCTCTGAACTTGGAGATTTGCCAAAGTGGTCAATTTGAAGAAAGGCTTTTAAAAGTCATTTGTAGTTTTAATGAACATTAGTGGTTGGTAGGCTAAGGACAGTTTCAAACTCATTAGAACTGAGGATAATCTGATAGCTTGTTAACTAATTTTTACTTGGGTGCAATTAGCAAGGCTGCTGTTATTGGAAGGAACACATGTCTTGGCTGGACTTTTGAAGGCTAAGGTGATGCTATTATTTATGTTTTTACTGTTGACGTGTGCAGGAACATCCTGACCCCTCCTTCTGTCTTTACTGTGCAGCATTGCCTGTACATATGCTGCAACAGTGTGGAACTAACAATCCATCTGCGTCCTTTAACATTACTTTCGTGTCTCTTCCTGTCTTGTCAGTACTGCTATCCTCATTATTGCCTTACACAACCCAACACTCAAATCCCCCTTCCTTTATTATCCTATTCAAATTAAGATTCATCACACTGTGCATCACACTAAATCATTCTTACCTAGGACCTCGAAATTGTGAATCTTCTAATTTCCCTCAATTTTCCTTTCCGCTGAGGTATGGAGGCTGTGCATGCTCTGCCCATTTTGCCTTGAATTGGCAGCTGGAGTCCTACAGCCTCCTGCTGGGATAGAGTGAGAGTGCTTGGCACCCATTTAAAAACCACCCTGAAAGCTGATTCAGGGAGGCAAATGGGTACATGCATCCCTTGCCAAACTTTCAATTGCCAATTTCCCACTCTGTAGGCAAGATGACTAGTACTGAACTTACTCTGTTTGGCTACCAACATCTAGAGGCTTTGTGTGTATAAAATGTCTGTAAAATTGCCATTATTGTTGCATCATAATTTCTGATTAAACCATGGCAACACATTGTACTTCATATTGAGAAAACTTTCACTTGCATGAGACAAAATGAAGAGCATATCTCATGCACCATATCACCTTAAAGGATGGTATGCCTTTATTGAATTATTTAGTTCAGTGAAATACAGACAGTTCTCTCTTGAGGATGTTATTTTCTTCAGTTAATTTTAAGTGCAAAATGTGGAGTGATTTATAAATGAACTACTTCAGTGCGTGTCAGGCTAGTGGACCTTTCATCCACCTGATGCAGCTTCCCTCCAGAAGGAAAAAACAGTGAGCTTTTTGTATTTGCCGCTACGGATGTTATCCAGGAAACGAGTCAGTTATGGAGTGCCGGCACTGTGCCAGTCTCTTTGCTCTCCCAACTCAAATTTTCAAGGAGGCCCCAAATTCCAGCACACCGCCCGGACACCCTCTGTGCAATTTTAGAATGTACTTTCCAAAAAAATCACTGGGAGAGGATTTCCTCTGTGTGCTACATATAGTCATAAATACATTCTTTACAAATGCATTCATACTCTTATTATAACCGAGGAAATCTGGAGTTGTAATACTAGTGATTCTTTGGCTAGCAACAGTGACTAGGACACATTGTGGTGTTTATGTAGTAATACTGATTTCTCAAGGTGATTGCAATGCTCATGCTGAACAGGAGATATTCTTCAGTTTGGAGCACACATATTTCTGAGGTAAGCCTTCAGTGACTTTTTATTTTATCCTTGCTCATCAAATCTACTTGTTTCCCCCATATGTGTGGGAGGCTCAGATGGCTATCACTATCAAAATTATCACCACCTCTTACTAGATCAAAAGATGATATGATGCCAAACCTAAATACAATTAATCTGTTTCTTTGGGAGGGTTGTATAAGTGCCTGTCTAAATCAGCAAAATATCTTGCTAAATGAATGAAATTGACTAAGCTGAGCTGGATTCAAACATCAAACAAAACTGGGATTAAAACCATTGGAAATTAGACCATGCAAACAGTACTGAATGTACCCCCAAGCTAAAATTCAATTCTGCTGTTTCCACGGCACCTTTCTAGAGTACCCCATTACAATCCATCTTTCATATTTAATATTGTATTCACGACTAACATTGGTATTTCTGGTTCGGATCTCCATGGGCTGGATTTTACGATCCTGCTGGCCTGTTTGAAGGTAGGGGGGCAAGTAAAACTCAGTGGGTGGTGTTTGGACCATCTACCCCTTGGCCTCTCTGAAATTTTACGGGGGGCATGTGAGGTGTCGGGTGCAGCTCAACAACCCTAGGGCCTATTGAGGCCCTTAAGTGACTAATTAATGGTACTTGTGGGCCTTAACCCACTGCTGCCAGTATTTTACCTGTGGTGAGGGGAGGCCTGTGCCATGCGGGAAGCCCAGTAGCTTTAGCTGCATGAGCTGCTGTTGTGCAAGGATGGGGGACGTCATTTGCTGAACCCCTCAGCCGATCGGAGGCACCCCTGCACAAACGTCATGCCCCACCTTGAACCCTTCCCCTCCCACAGCCTATTGAACCGGCTCCCCATCCCACACCTCACTCCCTTGCCAGGCCAAGGTTGGCAGGCAGCTCGAAACTCCTGCCCCAGACTTATGTGGTCTCCTCAGCATGGTGGGACTGCCTGTAGTCCCAGCAGGGGTCAACACTCCTTGTGGCACTACTAGGACGACAGAGTAGCTCACCATTCAATTGGTCAGCAGCGCCCTAAGGTGGGGCTTTCTACTGAGGTAGGGGCAGAAATCTCCCCTGAAAGCAACTAACGTTGGTCCCAGCATCACATTGCTGCGTGACAGCCATTCAGATCATGGGTGGGCTCCCCTCCACCCAACTTTTGAGTAGGTGGGCAGAGACCACGGCAGCCTGTAAAATCCAGCTCCATATTATGAAAAGAATATTGAGACACTGAATAAGCTGCAAATATGATTCACAAGGATGATACCCGAACTAAGAGGTTATATCTATGAGGAAAGACTGAACAGGCGAGGATTCTTTTCTCTAGAAAAGGGAAGGCTGAGGGGTGGCCTAATAGAGGTTTTTGAAATTATGAGGGATCTGATAGGGTTGACTCAGTGAAGATGTTTCCATTTGCAGAGGGTGTAAAACTAGGGGTTATAAATATAAGATAGTCACTAATAAATTCAATAAATAAGAGAAACTCCTTTACCCAAAGAGTGGTTAGAATGCTGAACTTGCTCCCATATAGAGTAGTTGAGTTGAATATCAGGTGTCTTTAAGTGCAAGTTAAATGTACACTTGAGAGGGAAAAGAATAGAAGGTTATGAAGTAGGGTGGGAGAAAGCTCATGTGGAACATAAGCTCCAACATATACCAGTTGGGCTGAATGGCCTGTTTCTGTTTTGTAAATTCTGTGTAGTTCTAATACAAGTACTGAATCCTTACAGCAATTCGATGTTGAGTGGTATTCAGGGCAGATGGTAGCGTAGTGGTAATATCACAAGACTAGTAATCCAGAAGCCCAGGTTGATGCTCTGGGGGCAAGGGTTCAAATCCCACTAAGGTGGAATTTGAATTTAAGATACAAGTAATAATCTGGAATTGAAAAGCTAGTTATCAGTAATGATGACCATGAAGCTATTTTTGCAAAGTTCCATCTGGTTCACCAGTGTCCTTTAGAGAAGGAAATCTGCTGGTCTGGCTGACAGGGGACTCCAGACCCATAGCAATGTGGTTGACTCTTAACCGCCCTCTACAGCAGTGTGGAAAGCCACTCAGTTCAAGGGCATTAGGGATGGGCAATAAATGCCAGTGCTGCCCACATCCCTTGAAAGAATTTTAGAAAAATGTATGATTGTGTCTGTAACATACACAGATCATTGATGATTAACACTGGTACAGGCTGGGACTTTTAGCTGGGGGATAGACACTGCAGGAAAATTGGGAGATTTTACATTTTGATTGAGCCAAGGGATTTGGGATTAGATTAATAGATTGACTTTTAGTGAATAAACATCTTTAAAGGGACATGTTTCTTGATGAGTACCTGGAGTACCAGTCTCACAGACTGCACTGTTTCTGGGGCTTTTTCTTAAATTTGTGCTCGGTATGTAGGCATTGCCCATCCCTAACTGCTTGTGAGAAGATGGTGATGAGCCATCTTCTGGGACCCCTGCAGCCCACGTGATATAGGTACACCAAAGTGTCATTAGGCAGTAAGTTCCACAGCTTTGACCCAGCGATGATGAAGGAACAGCAATATAGTTCCAGTGCCTGAATTTTTCCTCGTCGGGCACACGTGATTGGAGGGCCTGGGAGTGGTTGGGAATCAGGCCACCGACTATGATCGGTCCATGATCGTGATTTCACTGGCAATTGACTGGCCGATTTAAGGCAGCGTGAAATGCGTCTTCCAAATGGTCAAGAAAGGCCTGTGGGCTCAGGGGCAGGTCGGGTGCTGGATCTAATGGCGACCTGGCGGGCGGTTTAAAAACAACAGAGGCAGCTTCCTGAAGGCTGCTAGGGGAGAATCTTTCTGTGGTCTGGAGACTGGAGACGTCAGGAGGTAGAGCAAGTTGGATGGGCACTCACACCCCCCCCCCCCCCCCCCCCCCCCCCCCATTTCTTGGAGGAGTGCCTCATGATGCTTGTGGAGAAGGTCAGTGTCAGTTGGGACACCCTCATTCCCAGGGATGGCAGGAGGAGGCCACCACACCAGACCAAAAAATCTTGGGAGGAGGCAGCATCCCAAGTCAGCATCACGATGTCATGAGGCGCACATGGGTGCAGTGCCGCAAAAGGTTCATGATCTGCTGAGCTCAATAAGGGTGAATATCGTGCAGGCATGGGTCAGTGTGGAGAAGTGTTAAGGTCTGGCCATCCCCATTGGAGATGAGGACATTAGAGTCTGAGTGTCAATGATGCTGCAACTGGCCAAGGGGGTGAGCCCTGGCTGCTTGGACTAAGTGCCTTATATGGCTCAAGGGCTATGACTTGGATGTGCCCTGCAAGGTGTTCCTCAGGTGGGGTTGGCCAGGCAGCAATGGCGCTGCAGGTAGAGAGTGAACTAATCAATGCTCCTCTGTCCTTTCAGGAGAAGATGACCAATAACAACATAGAGAGGTCAAGGACAGGCGGAGGCTTCCCAAACCTCGTAATCATGACAAGGTTTGAAATGGATGCTTTGGAGCTGGAGAGCCTCCACCCATCTCAGTCAGCCGGTCGTAGAGAGGCAGGGGCCTCTGATGATGGTGAGAGTGCAGTCCCCTGAGGGGAGAGTTTCAGACTGTGCAAACGTTCTTGTGTAGTCTCATCATTGATGGGCTTCAAACCTGAAGTCTCCCTTGATCATTGAAAGACGAAGGCACCATGATGCAGATCTCCATTGCCTCACCAGGGCACCTGGCATGCACAGTGACAGTGTGAGGACTTTAACTAATGACATGTCCTTGTTCTCCCTTAGATTCACCAGCACACACTCATTCACAGGACCCCGAAGAGCCGCCCCTGATGCCAGAGGACTGCTGGGCTTCAGATGCACCTGCCTCACACCTGCTCTTTGAACTAGGCACCAGCACGGATACCAGATTGGCGGCTAGAATGTTGGCGCACAGTGGTGAGCACACTTCATACTCACGGAGGCAGAGAGTGCCCAGGGGGCCGGCAGTTGGAGGACTGCGTAAGACCAGGACGATGCTGAGTTGAAGGCAGATGATGAGTCTCTGCAGTCATCCATTAGATGGCAGATGCTGGATGTCCAGCAGGATGTGCAGAAGGATCTGTTGGTGTTCCATACGGGTATGCGTGCCATGGTCTCTGTTGTGAATGAATCCATGTGGAGCATGACCACTGCATTGACCTCATGGCCAAGCATTCTGCCTCCTCCATGGAGAGAGTGGTGACTCTCATGGTGAGGCAGCTCCAGGGACAGAATCAGGGGTTCCTGGTGTTGTGCTCAGACCTGCAAGCCCTCACACAGGCACTGACCTCAGGTGATCAGTGTCAGTGTGGGAGATGGATGAGGCACCCAATATCCCAGCTAGGTGACCATCCATCAGTTGCGAGCAGGGAGCAACTTTACATTGGCATGCTTGTCTCTGCAGGCTCCTCTCAGGGCATGGATGATGGCAGCAGCTCCTCCGCTCCTCTGCCAGTGACCGTAGCATCTGATGAGGCTGCGACAACTGGAGAGATGTCAGCTGTGGCACTGGCCGCTCCCCGCCAGGCCAGGCCAGCATGGGCTCCACTGGCCAAAGGACGACTGCCAAGGTCATCAAGGCCAACAGGACAGCAGAGTCAGCCGGCTGTCTCCAATGCCACAGCCAGTGAGGGGAGGCACCAAGACGCTGCACTCATAAACGTATGTTTAAGGCACCATGAGTACAAGAGGGAATGTTCATTTGTTGTGAATGTTAAAATTATATAAATTTTGCTTTTGTCCTAATGGCTTGAGTATGCTTCACTTTTTTTTTGGTGCGGGGTACGCCGGTATCTAATGTTAGACATGAGTGGCTCTAAACTTTATTGCACAGGCACTGAGTGGACTTTGGATTCAAATGAAAGGGTCGTTTCAGACGTCTGGGATGGAGGTAGCAGCCCTGGCATGAGATGGAAACAGATCTTTGGCAGCCTAGCTGAAGGAGCGTTGGATCAAGACATCCCTGGTGTCCCTGCCTCCATGAAGGATCCAGAGGTCTGCCTCCACACCCTCAGCATTGTCTTCACCGTGCTCCTCTTCTGATTCACCACTGGATTGATCCTCTGTGGCCTGCGGAGCTACCTCAGGATCTTCTTCCTCCAGTGGGTCGCCCCTTGCCAGTGCCAGATTGTAGAGAGTGCAGCAAGCACCCGCTTTGGGGGGGGTATTGTAGTGCATCCCCTAAATGGTCCAGGTATTGGAAGTGCATCTTCAGAAGACCTATGGTCCTCTCTATCGCTGCTCTTGTGGAATTATGACTCCTTTTATCACGCTGCTCTGCCCCTGTTCTTGGATGGCAGGGAGGTGTCATAAGCCACCTTTTCAACAGATAACCCTTGTCACCCAGCAGCCATCCATTCAGTTGAGCTGGAGTACTGAACAGCCTTGGCACCTGGGAGTGTCGGAGGATGTATGCATCATGGGAGCTGCCAGGGTACCTTGCACAGACTTGGAGAATCTGCGTCTTGTGGCCACAAACTATCCAGGCGTTCATTGAGTGGAATCCTTTCCTGTTGACGAAGGCACCAGGCTGACCGGCTGGCGCTTTGATGGACACATGATGGCACCCCGGATGCAGGGGAACCCAGCAATCGCTGCAAAGCCTCTGGCTTGCTCAGCCTGGCTGGCCTCCTCTGTACCGAAATGAATAAATGTCAGTACATGCCTGAATAGAGCATCATTCACCAGCTTTACGCAACTGTGGACAGCTGATTGGCACACTCCACACAGATCCCCCACTGACTCCTGGAAAGAGCTGGAGGCATAGAAGTTGTGGCCTTCAACCACTGGCATGGGGTTTCCACCCACACAGTCGGAGCTGATCTCAGGTCCAATCATATGACAAATGGAGGTCACTGTCTTCCTGGAGAGGCGGAGCCTCCTTTGGTATTGCACCTCAGACATGTTGTGGTAACTGCATCACCGCCTGTAAACGCTGGCAGCAGGATAGTGGTGTCTTCTGCGGCCCCATATGCCTTGGGCTACGTGCTGGCCCTCTGCCCCTTGTGCCTGTGCCTCTCCTCCCACAGGTCGCTCCCCTGGAAGCTGCAGTGGGACACCTGGCCTCCTCTTCCTTTTTGCCCCTCTCTTCCTCCTCAGAGGAGGTGCCATCAGCAGAGACCACAATCCCCATTACCAGGTCACAGAAGGCTGTTTGATACCTGGAAGCGTCCACACAGTCAAAATTCTCTGGGAGCCTGGGAGTCACCAATGAGTCCTGAAATGAAGCCTGGAAATGCTAAGAATGAAACTTAGAACAGAGATGAAGCTGTCTCTAGTTCAGATAAGCAACCAGCAGCAAACTATCTCCTAAACTCCTCGTTACTCACAAATGACAATGCTGCTGAACCTTTTGATCCCGCCCTTGGATGAGGTTTTGTAAAAGGTAGGCTGCCCGTGCAACGAGCGTGAAATTGCACGGGCAATATAAAATCACGAGCAAGTGCTTTTTTAATGGCCTTAATTGGCCTTTTAATTGATGGCGGGCATGGCTCTGGCACCCGCGTGTGCCTGCTGACCTGAAGATTGCTCGCCTGATGTCATCTTGCACGATTTTATGCCTGATTAGGTCGGGCACGCACCTTCCTGTGGAACGTAAAATCCTGCCCCGAGTCAGTATGGTTTGTGACTTGGAGGAGAAAGTATGGGTAGTGGTGTTTCATGCACTGGATGACTTCTTTCCTTCTAGGTGGTAGAGGTCACAAGTTTGGAAGGTGCTGTTGAAAAGCTACTTGGTTAACAGTTTCAGCTGTACCCTTGATTCTTCGCTCATCTGTAGTTTGGCTTCTACATACTGCAAAGTGAAGCATGCAGCAGAAGGAGACATTGGAGTGGCTGCATTGATCTATCAACCCACCTGAAGTACACTTCAAGACACCAATTGTATGCTTGGTAATAATATCAGTGATTTTTACGGACATCATATTTACCTACACTCTGCTTGTGTTGATGCTTGGTGCAAGGTTGTCATTAAGCAATGTTGATGAGAGTATCCCTCTGGTCTTGCACGATATTACCACTGACAGATTGATTCCTTTCCTGTAGTTTCAGACTGGTTAGATATGGTATGGCATTATGTTAGAGACCTGAATGGATACATGGACAAAAGGAATGGTAAACATGCTGAAGTCATTTGCGCTCCTGAATGAAGCACAAGTAATTCTCTTTATCCCTCTGTCAACAATAGCCCATGCCCCCAGCACTAGCATTGGAAAAATTTAAAAGCATAAAAGTTATTGAAAAAATTCAGAAGCATAAAAATTAGGGAAAGGTATAACTACTTTCAGTGTTACTCAAATCATAGATGTTGGCTGGAAGCAATGTCCCCTTTAAAGTCTAGTTTTTGTGCACAGTCTTTTTTCAGTGCATGGACCCTTTAAATTTCTTTTAGGTGACAGCACATGCGCGTTATTTATCATGGAACAAGGTGTGTGTGGTACCTTCCAGGCTGCTACAGCTTAGTGAAATCATTGGCTGACTGTAGGACAGTATCCAACTTATAAGGGCAGAAACGATGTGCAACTGTGAATCCACCAATATGGTCCACTCTCCCCTTAATTGGCACTGTGTGCTTTAGTGCGTATACATGATCTTCTGTTACCAGAAATGTAGAGTGCAACAAGACAGTGACTGGGATCTGTGTGCTGAGCCACACTTCAACTTTGCTATCACTTCTCCCCCAATTACTGCCTGTGCAATCCTGTACAGCAATGATGATTTCAATGCTTAGATGTTTGTAAAGGGAATGGCAGCATTTAACAGTAGTGCCATGATGGGAATGAAGGGAATTGTTGAAAAATGTTAGTGGTTGGCATAAAACTGTAAGCAATGGTCTTGAGTATGGAAGTAACCAAAGGACAGGATTAAATGTGAAGGAATGAACTATATATGCTGCAGCTGGGCTAGCTGTATCTCTGAAATCACAGGCTGTGGGATATTTACTGCTGGATGTATCTCCTCAGCTACTGAAGAAATATAACACACGGGGGATAGAGTGGGATGTCCCATAAGTGGATCTAATTGAATAACAAATGAGTCTAAAAGGTGCCATTAAATAATTTTATCTATTACTGTCTAATTTTCCAGTTCTCATTAGGCTGCGTTCCAGATCCCTGTACTTGTGAGTAAACTGTCAAAGACTCAACCCTTGAAATTACATTGTATAACTGTTAGAGGATAAATGCTTAACATGTTCATATGAATTTCTTTTTCCTTCTCTACTTTAACACATGTAAATAAGTCACTGACTTTCTTAGAACGGTGGACAGATGCAATTCAAATGATTGCATTAGGCACCTATGAACTCAGCTGCTCAAGGGCTAATTTGGATAGCCTAAAAGTGGGCACTGGGATTGTGATGCACAATTAACCCAGGCCTGCACAACATAATGAATGCAGCACACCACCTTCAAGCTGCCTGCTCGTTTGAATTGTTGTTGCATGCAGTCGCCACTAACCGTACAGTTGATTGGCTGCACGCATCAGCTCTGGTCCCAAAATTGTCATTTTCTAGCACCAGATCAAACCAGCTGTTACAGATAGACTGGAGCAGGTGCTGGCAGACATGCAGAAAGTGAACTGATCTGGGAGATAGTTGAACAATAGCACAACATGGGAGATAGCAGGCCCCATTGTTCTCAGATGTAGCACTAAGATTTTGGAGGAGGAAGTGGAAAGCAGGAAAAATATTTTCAGGAGGCTAGGAGGTTCTCCAATCACATGTTTAAAAGACAATGCGAGTAGGTGGCTGTGGAGGTCAATGCCAGGATTCAAACCCTGAGGACCTGGATTTAGTGCCACAAGAAGTTCAATGACCTCACAGGAGTGCTCAATGTCAGTGAATGCATCTTCAAATACCATATCCCAACAAGTGAACCACTAGCTTCAGACACTGTTCAATTCACCACAGCTCCATCACTCACCTACCAATAATCTCTATCAATCATGACTTATACCTAAAATTCATACTCATCCTCACAGATTGAACACCTGCTGCAAGCTTCATAAACACACCCCAAAGCTTGCATACACTGCCAGCTATTCAACCATGATAGCTGCATCAAGCAAACATTCTCTAACACTCAGTAACAGACTCCCTTTTATTGTGCAAAGCAGTGTACAACCAGAGGCAGCAGAAACTAAATGGAGGGAGATGAACAAATTGGCATGCCCTAGCTCCATGGAGGAGATTGTGCGGATCAGTATTGTGGCACCCAATACTGAGGCCATAGCCAGGGACAGGCTGAATCCATAAAAGATGAGTGTATCCTCTTATCTAATCCTCCTCCTTACATCCCATTTCTCCCCTCATCCCATACTGTCTTGAGTTACAAGTTGCAATTGGTATAAGTTATGCACATCCTACTTCTTTTGCTTCCCCCAACCACAACCTTACCCTTTTGCCTTTTTCCTTTCATACACTCAAGAGCTGACCACGCAGTGGAGGAACACCAAGAGAGTGGGGATGAAAACACAGCAGTATCACATGATTTCACATTCGCAGCCATCAGCTCAGATACAGACACTGTGTCTACCTTAGTCGATAGAAGAGAGGTTGGATCTGCATGTGGTGAGACAGCAGGCATGAGTGGGCTGAATCCAGCATAGCAGACAAGGATTGCCCAGGCACCAACATGCCAGAGGGCAAGGTCTTACGCTGCTTCCACAGCGGAGGAACAAACCTACAGAAGAAGGTTGATGGGTATGAACAACAAAATTTGGTCCATTGCGAAGCCTATTAGAAAGCCGGCGGTCAATGCCAAGGAACATGGAGGAGGTCAGCACTAACTTTACGAAGAGTTTTATGCAGAGCTTGTAACCTACACTTTCCTGCACGCAAATGATGGTCAACTTGGTTTGCACAATTGTGGGCTCGACTAAGAATCAGCAATTGTTGATTGATGTTGCAACTTTCATTGCAACACAAGCAGCAGCCACCCAATGAATGAGTGCTGCATTGGCTCGCTATCATGCAAGGTCAGCTTGCTGCCTTCATGGCTGTAGATTATAGTGTGCAAATGGGCAGCAGGGTACCACAGCAATCCGTCCTTCAAAGATTACTAGGATTGCTGAGGCATCCCAAAGTGTGAGTGGTAATGGTTCCATGGAACACCTACCTGCTGTCCTCTCTCAGGAAACCGACATTTGTTCTGCCACTCTGCCAGTGGCCTTGCTGTTTCCTGTCAGCCAGCCTAGATTGCTGTTACCCATGCTGAAGCAATCCAGTCCACAGCCAAGCTCTCGAGGTCCAGAGCTGGTTGAGGTTGTCCTCCAAGACCATCTACAATCTCATCCACTGAAATTTGGAAGCTTCCACCAGCTATGCTGCAGCCACTGGGAACACTGTGCAGGAGCACTAGGACAGGCAAAGGCAAACAGAAGACATACATTAAGAAAATGCACATGGGTAATTAGTTGACTTGTGTATGTAATGTGGCATGGTTTGATATATAAATTTGGTTTCAAGTGTTTATTTTGTGGTGGTGTCATTTTTGCATTGTGGCCAAGTGGATACTGTAACGGTTAACGACAGAGGGAAGATGAGGTGTCTGACTAGGTGAATGGGGAATTAGGGTTGTGGTTACAGGTATTGCAGTCATATGAATTCTTCGCAGAGAGCCCGGGCTGATCAGGGCTGCCTAGGATGCGTCACCCCCTCTGCTTTCTCTTCCTCCTCCTCCTCCCACTCCTGTTTCCCCAGCTGCTCAGGTATAGCTGCTGGTAAGACCTATCTGCCCATGATGATGTTGTGCAGCATGCAGCAGAATACCATGACACTTGACGCCCGCCCTGCTGAGTACTGCAGGGCTCCTCCAGAGTTGTCCAGTCAGCAAAAGCATTGTTTTAAGCACCCCAATGATCTACCTATAACATTTTGGTAACAACACGGCTTTCAATGTATGCATACTGCCCATGTGTGCATGGGTTGCCCACCAGGATAATCAGCCATGTTGTCAGCTGATAGCCATTGATATCCGGTAGCCACCCTTTGGTTTCCCTTGGTGGCTGAAATGCAGCTGGCAGAGTGGGACTGCTACAGAATGAAGACATTGTGACTCCTGCCAGTGTACTGGCAAGATGCATGATACATTGCCTATGGTCACACACCAGCTGGATGTTGAGGGAGTGGAATCCCTTTCCATTACAGTACAGCTCAGAGTTGACATTGCCACCCATAAAATGTGCCTGCGGCCAATGGCATTTTGCTCCATGGGGAATCCTGCAATCCTTGCAAGATTGTGTGCTCTCTGTCTGCTTATCTCTGGCAAGAGAGAATAAAATATAATTAGCTCTCACTGAACAGATAGTCTCAGTAACCTCCCTCATGCAACATTGAGCAAACTGAGATATTGCATTATCTCCTGCCCACTCTGGAATGAACTGGCATTAATGTTTAATTGCTACAGTGACGTTAGAGCAGCTGGCCATATAGGTCCTTGCCCTGTTCTGAGGTTAGAATGACTGCAGCAGTTGTCAGATTTCAGTAAGGATATTCTTGCTAAAGTGTGATGGTCTCACACACTTCCTCATGGAGGTTCAGGTAGGAGAATAGCTTCCTAGACAGATGGATATAGCCTCCTGCTGAGAGCCTATCTCCCCTTTCGCCCATTTCCAGAAACTTCTCCGTGTGGCCCCTGCTTATTCTCCAGGTCATGCTGCATTCCAAGGGAGATGCCTTACTAGAGCACCCATGTCCAAGTGCAGTTGGTATGTGCAGAAGCCTTGACGTCAGCAAAAAGTCCATCAGCACCTCCCACACTGCTCCATGTAGACCTTTGCAACTTGTAGTCACAATAGAAAGCACCAAATACTTGAAGAATAATAGCAGCAGCCAGAATATATCAAACGGTATTTAGCCAGTAATTAGTTGAATATCCCTGGAAATAATATTGGAATAGGAGGATTGGGTGATTGGGGGTGGACTCCTTCCTACTGCTGAGTGTGTGTTGAGTTGTGCAAGGTTAAGAGGCAGCTTTAGCTGGAGCTTTGAACTCCAAAATGGCATCACTGACACCAAATCAGCATTGCATAAGTTAACAGCATTATCTGACTAGTCTGCATATTTCAGCTAGATGTTCACTGCACCTGTGCTAATGCCCACATCATTATGGTGTCTGGTGCTATTTTCCCCACAGGTCTGCACATACCCACCATTAACACCATTTTTAAGCTCTAAGGGAAGTTGTATCATCCAAAAGACAGGGTGAAACAAGTGAGAGTGTCATAAATATTCAGGTATCAGGGTCTGATGATGTCATTCGGACCGTAATGTGATTATAACTTGGGATTGTGTGAATCATGATGACGGTCAAGTGATGATGCTGAACTGTGACATCGCCTAGGAATGGCGCCGTTCATATCTTTCATTTTTAATTAAATCATCTCCATTAAATTACTTCTCTGCCTCATCTTTTGACTGCCCAGTTGAGTGCTGGTAATAACTTAGACAGCAAATGGTTGCGATATATTAAAGAGTCACGGCAGTTGAAGAGGGTGTAATTTAACTATAGTTGCAGTTTTAGGACACAATACAATATAATGAAATTTGATGGGGGGAGACAAGCATTGTGTCAAGTCATGGGTTTGGAAGTTAGCACAATAAGAAAGACAGAAATAAAATTTGATAAACATTTAATTATTGTATTCATTGTCATTGATTGAAACTTGAAGGGGTTTATCATGACATTTTAAAGGTGGCATCCTTGATCACAAAAACTCTACACCTGTCTGAGAGCTGAATGAAGCTTTCAGAGCTTGAGAGGGAACTGAAAAGTCAATTCCTGGTCTATGATAAACTATTGGCTAGCATTCATTCTGCAAAACATTATTTTTGTTAGTTGTTGGATTCAGTACACTGTCATACATTCATCATGATGTGCACTCTGCCCGAAGGCAGGTCCTTGACTCATAGTCTTCTCCATGTCTCCCTGTCATGTGCCAGTCTTTTCATTTTCCAATAACCTCCTTCAATTTTCAAGCCATCCAGTATTGTTATTCTCTTCCTTCCTCTTCCTTTTCCTTGAAATCTTCCCTCCATATTGTCTCTTACTAGTCTTTTCACTCTTAAGATGTGCGCTGCCCAGTCTCTTTGCCTTTCCCTAATTATGTTCAGCAAGTGTTTTTATTTGTTCAGTCTCCTGAGCACTTCATCATTTGTTACTTTTTCTGTCTGGCTAATCCTTTCCATTCACCTCCAAACCCACATTTCAAAGCTGTTTCACAGGTTGAGCTTCTCTTTCTGTAAGTTCCAAGTCTCACGCCCATACTAAACAGCACTTCAGATCAAGCTCTTTACCAGTCGCTTCTTGAGTGTTTATTGAGCTTTCCAGTTAGCAACAGTTTCTTACTAAATACAGCCTTTTCCTTGCTATCGTTGATCTTATTTCATTGTTACACCTTGCATTTGTAGATATTATGCTTCCTAAATAATTGAATTCTTGCACCAGTTCTTGTTCTTTTCCTTCTATGATTGTATGAATATTTTTTACTGATTTTGAGATTTGCATCACTTTCGTTTTGCCAATGTTCACTTTCAATCCAAAGTTCATGCCTGTTGTTACTGGTCTATCTACTGGTTCTTGTGATTCCTCAACTGTACTTGCCACAAGTGCTGTGTCATCTGCAAATCTCATTGAGGGGGGCACGAATGATAACATCAATGTTAACAAAAGATTGTGTCTTCAAACAATTCTTTAATCATTGCTTCTGTATAGATATTAAAGAGGACTAGTGATAAACAATACTCTTGTCAAACTCCTCTTCCAATTGCAATTGGTTCCAACTCCCCGTTAGACACTCTCATTGTTGCTGTTTATCCCATGAACAGATTTCCTATGAGTCTTCTATCTCTCCAGTCTATTCCAGTGTCTTTCAGCACTGTCAAGAGCTTAATCTAGTCAGCCTGATCAAATGCTTTTTTAAAGTCTACGAAACACAAATATACTTCTTGTCCAAACTCTATTTTGTTCACTAATCAATGTTGTAATTCTCTCATCCGTCTTCCTGCCTGGAATCCAAAGTGGTCATCTCCGATGTAGTTCTGTGCCTCCCCATCCACTCTCCTTGTTACAATTGCAACACAACCTTCAATGCATGGACAATTAGACTAATTGTACAAAATTCAGAACATTGGCATTTTTTGACTTCTTTCTTAGGGTGATCATTATTGTCTGCATGAAGTCTTTTGGCCATTCTCCTGCTAAATAAATATATTTGCATTGCTTAGTAAATATTGGTCTTGCATTGTTTCCCATGTTTTTCATCAACTCTTTAGGTATTTCATCTATTCCAGCAGCTTTTCCAGTTTTTATCTCATTTATTGCTGTTCTTATCTCACTTTCTAAGGTGTCTGGTCCAGTGAAATCAATGCCAACATCACTCTCTTCTTTTAGCTCAATCATTGCAGGTTTTTTATCTTTTGCAGATAGTTCTGCAATATGTTCCTTCCATCTTTTTCCTTATTTCATCAGGGTTTGTTAATAAAACACCCTCCTTACTCTCTATTGCTGTTGTTTTCAGTCCTTTTATGCTGAGCACCACTGGCCTCCTTTGCTTTTGCAATCTTCAATTCGATCAGACATTAGGTTGACCCCTCCTATATAATTCAATTCTTTGAGTATATCATACTGCTCTTTTAACCTTTGTACCTTTTCGGTTTATCTTCTTAAATTATTATTCAAATGTCTGTATTTCAGCTTGCCTCCTTTAGTATTGATATTTTTCCATTTTCTCTGTTCTTCCATCTCTTGCAACATTGCAATCATCATCTATGGCTCCTTGATCCTAGTTCCTCTTAAAAACCCCATCCTATTTGACTCTTCTTCCTTAATAGATTCTTTCATCTATTTCCATTGTTCGTTCATGCTGGTGTTATCTTTTCTAGCTCATGCTTCCTTTACTTCATTAACAAATTCTTCATTTAATTCTTTCAGCTGTCTAGGTTCCACCGTTTCCTGCGCATTCTACCTTGGATCTCCTCCATTTTCACAAGATTACGATCTAAGTCTGCGTCATTCTTGTATCTTTGTCTCACCATTATATAGTCCAGTTGAAATCTTCCTGTATCTTCACAAATTTTCTATGTATATTGTCTTTCCTTATGATGCCCAAACCATGGGCGAATCATCACAGATTTGCACTAAGTAGGGTAGGGGCTGGTAAATTGACGGTTTACCCATCGGCCGCAATTGCAGCTTTTCACACCATATCGTCCCAAACCTGCCGCATTAATTATGCATTCCTGGGAAACGCACCGTTTTGATGGCGGGTGGGTGCTTATTCGCCAGCCACGCCATCACCTCACTGTTTCAGCATGCCAGGCAGCTTATTTAAAGTGCAGCCATGCACATACCGATCAGGGCTTCCAGCCCACAACTGCTGCAAAGAAGGCATGGCCCTGAAAGACAATAAGACTGCAGCCCCCAAGGTTCAATGAGTGTCCCTCAAGCACCTTTTGGGCACAATGGAGGCTCGCTGTGATGTCCTCTACTCCTGCTCTGGCCATAGGATGGACAGCAACCTCACTAATCCGGCTTGGGAGGCAGTGGCAGCGGCGGTTAGTACCAACACCCTTCAAAAAGGGGGCACCCACCCAGTGCCGCAAGAGGAAGGATGATCTATTCCACCAGGGTAAGTCACTCTTCTCATCATTCTCATCTCACACACTCACAAACCCATTGCTGACACCATTGCTGGCCTCCAAAAGTGTGTACTTGAGAGAGCTGCAGAGCAGCTCGATCTCACTCAAGCTACCCCTTACCTCAAGGAGTCAGCCAGGGGCCCTTGGGCATGCATAGTGAGTAGGAGCTTTGTTCGCTGATGATTGCATGATGTTCAGCACCATTTGCAACTCCTCAGATACTGAAGCAGTCCACGTCCAAATATCCAGGCTTGAGCTGACAAGTGGCAAGTAACATTCTCACCACACAAGTGCCAGGCAATGACCATCTCCAACAAGAGAGAATCCAACCATAGCCCCTTGATGTTCAATGGCATTAACATCACGGAATTCCCCCACTATCAACATCCTGGGGGTTACCATTGACCAGAAACTGAACTAGACTAGCAATATAAATACTGTGGCTACAAGAGCTGGTCAGAGGCTAGGATTCGTGCGACAAGTAACTCACCCCTTGACTCCTCAAAGCCTGTCCACCATCTACAAGGCACAAGTCAGGAATGTGAAGGAACACTCCCCACTTGCCTGGAAGAGTGCAGTTCCTACAACACTGAAGAAGCTGGACACCGTCCAGGAAAAAGCATCTGCTTAATTGGCACCACATCCACAAACCATTCACTCCCCTCACCACTGACGAACAGTAGCAGCACTGTGTACCACCTACAAGCTGCACTGCAGGAATTCACCAAGGCTCCTTAGACAGCACCTTCCAAACCCACGACCACTACCATATAGAAGGACAAGGACAGCAGATAGAAGGGAACACCACCACCTGGAAGTTCCCCTCCAAGTCACTTAACATCCTGACTTGGAAATATGTTGCAGTTCCTTCACTGTCGCTGGGTCAAAATCCTGGAACTCCCTTTCTAACAGCACTGTGGGTGTACCTACACCACATGGGCTACAGTGGTTCAAGAAGACAGCTCACCACCACCTTCTCAAGGGCAACTAGGGATGGGCAATAAATGCTAGCCCAGCCAGCGAAACCCACATCCCATGAATGAATAAAAATAAAAGCAAGCTGCCCTCGGCCAGGCAGGAGTCAGACATTCTCAGAGGCTATGTGAAGATCTATGGAATGTCCTCACTGCATGTCATCATCATTCTCCTGCAATTGAGTGACTATTAGGGCCTCCACTGCGTCTCCATGACGGGAGCATTATTGCAGATGGTATGTGCTTTACCATAAGCCAGACTGGAGTCAAACATTCATAGTTGCAATGTGAGGAGCTATGGTGTACTCTCACTGCATGTGGTCGTCATCCTCCACAAATCTAGCAACTATGAGGTCCTACTGAGTGCGCCTACCTCATCTAGGCAGTGCGATGGCCTCAACCCCGTCGTCATCTCTTTTGAGTACCTCCTCACCTTCATGCCAGTCGGCAGCGTCCTCATCAGAGGACACCTCCAGTTCCTTCACTCCCTCCTCAGGCAGCTCGTCTCCCCGTTGCAGCATCAGGTTGTAAAGGGCGCAGCAGATGATGATGATGAGTGACACCCTCTGTGGACTGTATTGCAGGGCTCCAGCAGACCCGTCCAGGAACATCATTTTTAGCATCCCGATGTCTGCTCCATCAAGTTGTGAGCTGCAACATGAGCCTCATTATACCCTCGCTTTTGCTGCAGTCTGAGTCCGCCGCATGGGTGTCATCAGCCACATCCTCCGCGGGTAGCCCTTGTCCCTGAGGAGCAACCCCTGCAGCCTCTGTGGACCCTGGAAGACTGCTGGAATCTGTGACCAACTGAGAATGTAGGAGTCGTGGACACTCTCTGGAAACCGTGCGCAAACCTGCAGGATGTGTTTGTGGTGGCCGCACACCAGCTACACGTTCAGCGAATGGGATCCCTTGCGGTTGACATAGTTGACCTGTTGTTGCGATGGAGATCTGAGCGCCACATGAGTGCAGTTGATGGCTCCCTGCACCTATGGGAAACCCGAGATCTGGGCAAATCCAATCGCTCTTGCATCCTGGCTTTCCTGGTCCCAGGCGAAATGTGTGAAGTTGCATGCCCGCGCAAAGATGGCATCTGTGACTTCATGGATGCATTTGTGGGAGGATGTTTGTAATATCCCTCAGAGGTCACCGGTGGAGCCCTGAAAGGAGCCACTGGCATAAAAATTGAGCCCCGCAGTCACTTTCATGGCCACTGGCAGTGGATGCTCTCCATGTCCCTGTGGCATCAAATCCTGCAGCAGGTGGCAGATGTGACTGACCAGTTCCTTAGACACATTCTTTAGCGACACTGGTTCTTGGTCATCTGCAGGAATGAACGGAGGCATCTTTAGACCCTGGTCTAGCTAGGTGCTGACCACCAGCGGCTCACTGTGGCTCCTCGATGGCGTGTGTGGGAGCCCCAACCGCCCCTTCCAGAGAGTGCTGCTTCTCCCTCTGCGCAGCAAGGTGCCTTTGTTGGTCTCTCAGTTATCTTTGCTTTCTGTAAGCAACGAGGCATACAGCTAGATCACCAGGCTCCATGTTCCTGATGTACCCCTCTCGCAGGATGAAAGACAGAGACAGGTGGGTTAGCATGGGTGTACTTAGAACTTCTCTTGGTTAAGTCTGAAATCCCCTTAACGCATCCGGGAGAGTGCTGGCCAATACTCGGATGGCCAGAGATTAGTGCCCTGCCTGGCTGCCTGAAACTTCACCCACCTTTGCCCCACTCCACCCAATTGATTGGCGGCAGCTTTGTCCATTTGACTGCATGCTGGGCTCTCAGCTCAGGTGCAGGCATTCTCCTAACCCATGCTGCATGGCTGCACTGTTAGCTTGAACCACGGGAAAGACTGGTCCAAACCAGGATGATGACATTGCAAGGGGCTGTGAGTGCCTCCACCAGTGACTGCTCCGTAGTTAGCTTTAGCAAGGAGATTGTACAATGTACCCAGTCATCCAACTGTTCTGCAGTCCAACAAAATACCCATTAGATTGCAGCCTGTGCCCGAGGGATGAAAAGTGCTGGAACACTTGGCAGCACTTTCATGCCTCTGCGATGCTTGAGTGGACAAAGAATCCAGAGGCCCAACTCCAATCATATCAATGTGGCTGTGCCTGATCTGTCTCAGCTGCAGAGGAATAGTCACTTTGTACAAGGTGTCCCTAATGCGTTGCCGCTTCCCTTGCCCACCAGCCCTTCCACTCCGTATGTGCTTCTGCGCTATCTACAACTGCAGGGCAGCCCTTGACCCCCCATCCATTGCACTTCACTGCAGGGCAGCCCTTGACCCCCCCATCCATTGCACTTCACTGCAGGGCAGCCTTTGACCACACCCCCCACCCAGCCTTGCCCCCTCCTCCCCGCACCAACACGCCTTAACCTTTAAGTCCAACACGCGGCCCTGGCCAGCACTTCACAACGTTACTTTGTAGTCACCTCCGAGTTCCTCTCAAAGTGCAGCCTGCCAAAAGCACAACTTTTATGTGCTGTTGTGATAGACGATCCACCAGTGGGGTGGCGGGGAATGATTCCGGCAGGCCTGGCTTATAATGATATGCAGATATATTACAATGAAGTTCCTGACATCCAATGGCAGGAAATGCACCTGCCATCAGTGGGTGGAGTGGACAATTGCAAATTGGTTTCACGCTGTCATGAAACTGATTTTTGGCCTATCAGCATATTGTCCGTTCACGCCACCAAACACGCCCGACATCAGCGGGCACGGACGATTGTGCCCCATGTATTTGTTATCATGAATCTGGTTCTTCTCTAAATGTCTACCAGATTTTGGCTTCACTCAATTCTATTTGGTCTTTATCATCTCTTCCCTCTCCCTTAACAATCACACACCTCTTTCCGCTCTCCTGTTTGATTAGCTCTTCAATTCTGTCATACATTGCATCAACCTCCTCATCTGGATATTCACTTTTGGGTATTTATACTTGAATGATGATAATGTCCACTGGTTGCCCCTCTAGTTTCACTATCATCAGCCTATCTCACTTGCATTCTCTTCACTCACACAGTTAGCGACCTTCTTAGCTACTCCCCATTCCTTTTCTTCTCCTATGAGTATATCATTCCCACTTCACTCATGAGGTCACCTTCTCCTGTCCACCATACTTCAAGTAGCCCTTGGATGTTTAATTACTCCTTTTCCACTTACTTTAGGTTCACTCACTTTCCTTTCCTGCTCATTGTTTGTATATTCCACATTCCTATTCTTTTGATCCTGACAAGCTTGTATATATAAGGATTTCACTGAGTGGTGACCATGAAGGCCTCACTCCCTTCCTTGTGAGTGTTACAGCATCTGTCCTTTGACAGGAGTTCCCATCCACGATGTTGGTATTTATTTGTGCTGATGTCACCCTGAGCCGTTTTCTTGGCTGTTTCAGTGGTGGTTCACCATTTTCTTTCCAACATGGTGACAGTTTCATCACTAACAGCTCGCCCAGCCTGAGAGGTAGTACTGGGCTACAGTGATACTAGGAGCAGAGCTCACATGACTGACCTGACTGACTGTCATAGATTACATTTACATTTTTAGTGGACAGTTATCCTGTGAGATTACCCCATTCTTTCAATATTAGACTTTTCTAAGATGTATGTTTTCTGACTGGGAAGGAATGGATACTACCTTTGCCCTCCTACAGCTGACAGCAATCCTCCGCAACATGTCTAATGGAGCCAGGGACTACGAGGATCATATTGAGAATACCATAGAGAGGATAAATCAGAGATTTGGGTTTGTGAATATCTGGGCTCAAGTGCTCTCAATCCATCATTGAAAGAAATTTAAGGCAGAATATCTAGTTCAGATCACAAGTGGAACATTTCCCTCTCCCTACAGCTCACACTACTGTAAAATTAGATATTGGGCATCATACTCCTAAAAGTAAGACATTCAGAGCACTTAGGGAATGACCACAGTGCCTGAGAAAATATCAAAAGCATTGCTTAAAATTAGAGCAATTTATATATACAGCGCATTTACCAAGAAGCCATGAGTCAGGCAACATAATTGAATGTTGTGTTTTATATTTTATTAGAATGCCTCATTATTTGAATGACATAAAATTTAAAATGTACTTTTCTAGGATTTAAATATACCGTAATTAGGAAGAGGGGAAGGAATAGATTCTTCTTTTAAAGTATGTCGACAGCAGCTGGAGTTACACCACAAATAATGGTACTTATGAAATGTGGATAACATTGGACGTGATTTCTCATTAAGTGCATCTATAGGCTGGTGTATTCAACACTCATGAAAAATCAGCTGCACTTGAAGAATAATTATTGATGTTACTGAAAGCATTCTTATATAATGTGAAAGTGGGCTCTCATAATGGAAGCTCAATATAAGCTGTTAAATTCACTGGATTTCAGATAATCAACACTGGGATTTCAAAGGAATCTTGGCTTTAATGGGTTTGTAGGTCCTCTACAGCACTGTTTCTTTTAAATCAAGCATATGCTGTTAAAAGGCCTTTTCAGAATCTTTCTTTTTCCCCCTATGCTAATGGAATTTTTTTTGACATGTTTCTTCATAGATTCATGTGCAAATGCTTTTGCACAAAATGTCACTGTCTGGGCGAGTGGCACTTTGCCAATCAATCTTTTATTGGGTTGGTAGGAGAGGGCAGCAAATTATCACTTTAAATTTGTTGTTGGGTGCACCAAGCATACTGAGGCAGTATGCTTCAGGTGGAAGAGGATGCTGCTATTATTGAAGCGACTGTCTAACTGTCTAACTGTTGGCCATAGAGTTGGCCACTCATCCAGTTTTAGGTTAGACATTCCATCCAGATACGTCTGTGTTGTACATAAAACACCAAATGGTGTTTTCTGCTTAAATAAGAGTCATTTCTTCCTACATCTATAAACTAGCCATTAATTCTTAAGGTTTTCACCAAATTTGTAAACATATAATAAATTTCAGACCTCAAACCAGGATCCCACTCCAGTCCAGGCTAGAATGTGGAAAATGGTAGCCGATTGGAGTTGATGCAGTTCAAGCTGACGCCAGCCCATTGAATTCCAACCCACATCAAGACCACTAAATTTGAGATGGTCCAACAGCAACTACATTTGATGTGTCTTCCCAAAAAATGAGTGTTTGTGTTAACTGAGTTGGAGTAACCCAATGCATTGAATTTTAGCCAATCCCGCTAACAAAATAAATCAAGCTCTTTATTTGAGCACATAGTCCACGCAACAACGAGGGGATGGTACACTGCCAGAGGTCCTGTCTTCTCAACTGGATGTTAAACGAAGACACCATCTTCCTCTCAGGTGGAAAATCCCCATGGTCCTTTTCGAGGAACTGCAAGGGAGCTCTCCCGTGTGTCCTGGCCAATATTTTTCCCTCAGCCAACACCGCCAAAAGCACATGATCAGGTTATGATTTTTGCTGTCCATTGCAGCTGGCTGTGCAAAGATTGGTTGCCACGCTACAATAGGGAGTACACTTCAAAAGTAATTCAGTGGCTAAAAGCACCATGGAGGCCCTGAGGTTCTGAAAGGTGCTATATAAATGCAAGCTCTTCCTTGCATTTGTTACATTGACCAAAACACAAAAAAAGCTCAAATTATATTCTTCAGTAAATCTTCAATTACATCCCAAAGTATGAAATTTTCATGCTATATTTTGTGCAGTGTCCTGCTAATACGTGGAAACCAGTATATTTAGTCTGAGGAATTGACTATAAGTAAAAGCTTGAATCAGGTTCAAGTGTCTTCCCAAAAAGGGCAGGGTGGACTTCCTGACAAACATCAATAAATTTGAATGGAGTAATCTAACCAATGAAATATCCAAATAATCAAAAATGGTGGGCAAAAAGGTCTATAGATAAGTTGGGAAATTTGATTTTTAATCTTCTTTCTCTCCAATCTGCTGTCAGCTTTGTCAAATCAGCCACATCTTGTCCAATAACAATGAAAGGAAACATGAAATTGACAGTGAAAAATGATAAATAATTCAGGACTATACTGCACCTAGACTGTGTGTAATTACAGTCTCAAACTGCATTTGATGCTGATGTTTCTGTTTGCATTTTCTGAAGTGTAGGAAGCAGCGTGTATCCTGTGTTATTCTTTGCAAAAATTGTTTTTAAATTGTAAATCACAACTTAAGTTACAAATGTCAGTTTAACTAAATGCTTGGAGTTTATTATGCCAAGCTACAGTGCAGAATCAGGCTATTCAGCCCAACTGGTCATCTTGGTGTGTATATTCCACAACAGCCTCCTCTTACCAATTATGTATCAGTTTACTGAGGCTCATGACCTCCACAGTGTTTTGCGTGTACCTTGTGATATCATGGTGTATGCTGATTATGGCCAGACCTCAACAAAATAAATGATCTTTATTTTCTAGCTTGAATGGTTATGAGTATAATGGAAATTCTGATCATTATAAGGGTGTGATTTAAAGCTCCAGTTATATTGCCACCTTCACTTCAAGGTGAGATTATTTTGATTGTGTGTCAATGTGGAGGAAGCAGTAAAATTGGAGTCAGTTTCCAGTCAGGGACAATATTTCATTTCAGCTATCCAGTAGTCAGCATCATGTATTGTCAGGCCAGGTAGAGCATAGCTAGATGCAAAGTAAAGCTCCTTACACTGTCTCCTTAGAACAGCACTCCCTACTCCACAGATAAGGTATTTCTATTACCCACTCTAGTTATGCATGCTAATGTGGTCCCTGAAAGAGTCAGTCAGATTAGAACAGCTGTGTTGTGCTCTGGAGCCTTACCTTAAAAAACTGTGTTGAGGGTGCCCAGACTGATTTCATTAGGGGCCTTGCAGCAATGGTATTTCTGAGGGGTGTGTTTGGATCTGACTTTTTCAGACCAGCAAAACCACTTCAAAAGATCCACTTTGCAAACAGGAAGTTTATAGTAAGGTTCAAACGGAAATATTGGGGGCAGATTGCAAATGGGCAGCACATTTGGCACTCTGCCTGGATTTCTGATGTAGTATAAAGCCAGCTGCCAATTCACTATTGGCCTATTTTGTGCATAGGGGGGGTGGGGAGGGGGTTGGGGGTGGGGGGGGGGGGGGGGGGGGGGGGGGGGGTGGGGGGGTTGTAGGGGGCGTGTGCAGCAAGATGGCTGACCACCTGCTGTTCAGCTCATTAAATATTCATCTACGAGGAACTCGCCAATTCTCATGAGGGAAACAGGCAGGAGGTCACCATCCCCACTGTTCCCTCATGTAGTTCAAGATCCAGGCACCATATTTAAAGGCACGGAGGGCACTAGCCCTTCCACCTTTACCTGGCCATTACTCCATCCTTCCCCGCTGAACCTTCCTCCCTTTCTTAGTCATCCTCCACACAACCTGCACTGCCACTGCCCAGTCTCAAGCATAGTCTGCCATTTACAGATGCTCCCCAAAAAGGACAATGCAACAGCAACTCACCATTAATCATAGAAGAAGTCTACCTCGCCAGGTGCATGCCATTCAATCGTAAAAGTGAACGTTCTAATTTCTCGTTGACAGGGAACTTAATTTGGAGGGGGAACTTAATTCCAGTGAAATGGTCTTTTAATGGGCATGCATGATATGCTAATATGTGAAAATGGGCTTCCTGACGTTGTTCTTCAGAAGCTCGACCCACCTTTAAAGTCCCAAGAGCAGAATTCCGACAGTTCATCCCGACCATGCCAAATTAAGTTCCCCTACCTGCCAAGCTTCCCATTGCTGTTGGGACTAAAAGATTCCGCCCATGATCTAGGGTAAACTGTTAGCCTAGAATTTAGTGCGGCCAATATTGTGAACAGGCAGCATTGTGATGGCCTTCTTCTGTGTGCTGTATTTTGAAGATGTTTAACCACTTACTGAAATAGTGGATTAAGGAGTGTGATATGAATACCTTAAGCATTCCTCTAGGCAGTAATTTCTAGGCTGTAGCCTATAGTGAAAAAGAAGAGAACTGAAGAGAGCCAGCTCACTGCACTTTGATTTCTTCCTTACAGCTCTATTTACTGAGGTCCCTCATGATGTCACAGCCAGAGCTGGGCAGGATGTGGAAATGGCCTGTGCTTTCCGGGGGAGTGGTTCGCCATCCTATTCACTGGAGATTCAGTGGTGGTATATCCGAAATTCCAAGGACTGGACTGACAAACAGGCATGGAACTCCCACCAGGTACTCACCAGACACTTGTATCCAACTTTAGTTCTTTAAGTATAAACAATAATGTCAATTTCCATTATTGTAGCAGTTTCAATGTAGCAAAATTCCCCAAGGCATTTAATGGAAGCATAATCAGACATACACTGACTGAGTCACGTAACAGGATGCTAGGACAGGTGACCCACGGCTTATTGAAAGTTAGTTTTTAAGGAGGGTTTCAAAGGAGAAAAGAGAGGTGGAAACCCAGAAAATAAAACAATTCAGACCACTCTTATTTCCCACTAAGATAAAAGCAAAATACTGCGGATGCTGGAAATCCAGAACAAAAACAAAAATACCTGGAAAACTCAGCAGGTCTGACAGCATCTGTGGAGAGGGATACAGTTGACGTTTTGTGTCCATATGACCCTTCATCAGAACTAAAAAATATATAGAAATGAGATGAAATATAAACTGGTAGAGGGGGGTTGGACAGGTAGATCTGGATAGAGGGCCAGTGATAGGTGGAGGCCAAGAAGAGACTGCCAAAGACGTCAGACAAAAGGACAAAGGGGTATTGACGGTGGTGATATCTTATTTGCAGTTTTACTGGAGTTCAATTTTATGATATACGAGACCAGTTCGGACCAGTATTCTCACTTCCCAGATTTTACTCTTTTTTTCCTTCTGGGAAAGCAGAGAAGATTAGGGGAGGAATTCCAGATCATGGGGCATAGACTGCTGAAGGTATTGTTGCCAATGGTGGGAATGATGGAGGTGGCAGAGGCAGAGTTGTAGGAGTGCAATGATTTTGGAGGCTTGTGGAGCTTGAGGAGGTTACAGAAATAGGGAGGGGCAAGACCATAGAGGGCTTTGAAAACAAGGTGGAGAATTTTCAAATTGTAGCATTGCTAGACCAGAAGCCAGTGCAGGTACAGCAAAATTACTCTGCAGAGACTCCAGTAATAATTCCCAGCATTTGATCATTGACACCAACCATTCCTGGTGATTGAGAAAGCCCAGGCATCAGTATGCAGCAATAACTTAATAACCTTAACATTTTGTCTTGCCATTGTAAAATAATTTGGAATATTTATCACAGTTTTTTTAAATGTGTAAACTAAATTTGCATTTCAAATAACATAATCTGCCAGAATTTACCTGGTCCAGCCTACACGTGACTCCAGACCCACAGCAATGTGGTTGACCCTTAACTGCCCTCTGAAATAGCCTCGCAAGCCACTCAGTTCAAGGGCAATTAGGGGTGAGCAACAAATGCCGGCCTTGCCAGTGACACCCACATCCTGTGAAAGAATAAAGAAAAAAAAGCCTAGACAATAATAATTATTAAACTTTGTTTTGTTCTGGATTTTACCCCTCTGTGTCACAAAGGGTAATTCACAGCCATGCTGAATGTGCCTCCACAGTTGGTGAGGAGGACCATACCAATGCAAGGCACTTTATTGCCACCCAGTGGCCAAGCTAAGAATTTAAGTAATTTCCCACTAACAAACAGCCAAGTCAGGATTCTCAATCTATGAATGACCACCTGCTGCTGGAAGACGAGGGGTAATCTACCAATGCCATATTGTCACAATAGAACTTTCAAGATGATGAAATATCCTGATGATGGGAATATATAGACATAAATAGAAAATTTTACAGGGAAGGAGCAGGGAAGTGGGACCAATTATATAATTCTTTCAAAGAGCTGGCAGGGGCACAATGGATCAGATGGTATCCTTCTGTTCTATATAACTCTATGATTCCAAGGACACTGCACCTTCAGTCCTTTTGGGACCAAAGGAATATGCACTGCAACAAGAGAGTTTCAAGAATATTAAATTGATATTGTCAACCACAGCTTCAAGATTAGAATAGAACTCAAGTTCTTTGTCTTCTTGGAAGAATTACTTAAGGTAATCATCTCCTTCACAGGTTAAATTAAGCGACAGTCCGTTCAAGTAGTGTTTGAATGAGCAGTTTTGAGAAGCCAGCTGTGTTATATTGCATGTTTTCTGACATTAATTAAGTCAATCAGACGTATGTGAAGGAGTGACTGAACTAAGAGACCTGGACTCAGTCTGCAAGAAGTCTGGAACTGACTGGATTACAAGGTTTGTAACTCCACCACATTTCCACTGACTCCATTCACAGTGTGATCTGTTGTCTTGGCCGATCTATTGTGAGAACTCAAATCGAGGGAGAGGGGTCACACTTTGTCCCTCCTTGGCAACAGGACACGTTTTTACATTTATGAATCCATAGAGTGAAATTACATTGTAAGTAACAATTCTGTGTTCTGTAAAAATGTAACCTTTATTTATCATGCTGTATAAAAACAAGTTACTTGTTGTCATTGATGCAGTTGCCCCGCATAACATGCAGTGGCTCCATGTGAATGGAAACTTTCTGCCTCATGCCAACTACACTCCCCTAAGGCTACCAGGGCAAACCAACGATCGATCACCCTATCCACAGGCCAGTGGTGCAACCGAATTACAGCATGCAGCTTTCACCTCCTGTCCAAGTAACCATTTTGAAATGACATTAACATTTTGAAAGCAGAACAAAATTAAAATACAGAGTAGAGTTAGAGTAAATCAGCATTTTCAAGTGGAACATGAAAGGTACTCAATGTCTACCGAGTCTGGTCAGCTACTTCACAACTATATTGCTTCTGGGATTATTGGGCAGTGAAGTTACCTACACAATTACAAAATTCACAAGCCCTCAAGCATCTTTTAGTAATTTGAAGTATTTTTTTCCTCAAACAATAACAGATAAATGGAATCATTTATCTCTCAGAGAGAGAGAAAGCTAGAGAGAGGCTGGTGAATCCCGAGTTAATTAGGCACATTTACAAAGGAATTGGTTCAAAACCTGTCACGAAAAACTGTTGAGGGTTATGGAGATATTAATAACTCTGTTTGATTCACGTGTCGCTTAGGAAGACAGGATTGAGTCAGTGGGCGGGGGAGTTTTTGAATGAGATACATGGACTGTGAAAGGAGTTGAAAGGAGTAGGATTGACATGCCAAATGGCTTTTTCTCATCACAGACTTTTGACTTATGAGGTTGACCACCTGTGAAATATTTTCTACACTTTGGTTGAATCATTTTGTTGGATTTGGTGACAATAACATAGCAGTTTTCATGATGAATTAATCACTAAATGACATTCAAAATAGCAACATTCTCGTAAATTAAAATAGGCAGAAGAGCAACATAATGTTAAAATGTCCTTTGTAATTCTTAGTAACTTTTTTCAAAACTGATGTTAAGATTTGTTCCCTAAGTAGTTCGTGCAGCTAAAGTGCAAACAGTGAATAAACAAAATGTCATTGGGCCAGATCTTCCGATGCCAAGAGCAGTGAATGTTGCGGCGCCCACCACTGTCGGATTTTAGGATCCATAGGAAGTCCTGGTGCAGGAGCAGGTGTTGTAATTGTCCAGGAAGTTTACATTTCTGATGGGCTGATTTGCGTTGCCGGGACACGACAAGAATGTCTCTAACACTGAGCTCAGTGTCGGAATCTTGAGCTAGATACGTGCTGCTTACCCAGATAGTTGCTCTAGAATTGTTAACAAGGTTTAATCTTCGGTGTAACTCAGTGATTAACTGTGCAACCATTTCCACTACCCCAATCGACACCCAATCGCACCACCCAGACATGACTACCCGACCATCCCCGATCCAACTGTCCACCCCCTTGACTAATCCATACCCGCCCAATCACTCATTCACACATCCACTCACCTACTCACTCATTCACTTAACCACCCATCCACTCATTACTCACCCTTACCACCCATCAACTCACCCATTCACTCATCCATTCACTAACTCATCCATCTACTCCCCAAACTTCGCCAACCACTCACCCACCCACTCACCCAACCACACAGCCAACAACTCACCCACTCAGTCACCCATTCACTCACTAACTCACTCATCTACTCCCCACCCACTCATCCAACCACTCACCCACACACTCACCCGCCCACCCACTCACCCACTCACTCACCCAACCATACCCACCCACCCACACACCCACTCACTGCCCACTCATTCATCAACTCAGCCACTCACTCACCCATTCACTCACTAACTCACGCATCTAAGCCCCACTCACTCACTCAACTACTCACCCACCCACTCACTACCCCTCAGCCACCAACACACCCACTCACTAACTCACTCATCTTCTCCCCACCCACTCATCCACCCACTCACCTACTCCTCACCCACTCGCCCAACCACGCACCCACCCAACCACTCACCCACCCAGTCACTCACACACACCCACTCACTAACTCACTCATCTACTCCCCATTCACTCACCCACCCACTCATTCATTCATCAACTCACCCACTCACTCACCCATTCACTCACTAACTCACTCATCGAACACTCACCCGCCCACCTGCTCCCCCACCCGCTCTCTCTCTCACACACACCCCCCCCCCACTCTTTCTCTCTCACCCCCCCCGCTCTTTCTCTCTCACACACCACCCCGCTCTCTCTCTCACACGCCCCCCGCACTCTCTCTCTCTCATACACATCCCCCGCTCTCTCTCTCTCACACACACCCCCGCGCTCTCTCTCTCTCTCTCACACACCCCCCCGCTCTCTCTCTCTCACACACACCCCCCGCTCTCTCTCTCTCTCTCACACACACCCCCTGCTCTCTCTCTCTCTCACACACCCCCCCCGCTCTCTCTCTCTCTCACACACACCCCCCGCTCTCTCTCTCTCTCACACACACCCCCCCCGCTCTCTCTCTCTCTCACACACACCCCCCCGCTCTCTCTCTCCCACACACACACACTCCCGCTCTCTCTCTCTCTCACACACACCCCCGCTCTCTCTCTCTCTCACACACACACCCCCGCACTCCCTCTCTCTCTCTCACCACCCCCCCGCTCTCTCTCTCACCCCCCCGCTCTCTCTCTCTCTCTCTCACACACAACCCCCCGCTCTCTCTCTCTCTCTCACATACACTCCCGCTCTTTCTCTCTCTCACACACACCCCTGCTCTCTCTCTCTCTCTCACACCCCCCCCGCTCTCTCTCTCTCTCTCTCTCACAAACACTCCCGCTCTTTCTCTCTCTCACACACACCCCTGCTCTCTCTCTCTCTCTCTCTCACACCCCCCCCGCTCTCTCTCTCTCTCTCACCCCCCCGCGCTCTCTCTCTCTCTCACACAAACCCCTCCGCTCTCTCTCTCTCTCACACACACCCCCCCGCTCTCTCTCTCACACACACACACCCCCACTCTTTCTCTCTCACACACACCCCCCCACTCTTTCTCTCTCTCACACCCCCCCACTCTCTCTCTCTCTCTCTCACACACACACACCCCTCTGCTCTCTCTCTCACACACACCCCCCCGCTCTCTCTCACACACACCACCCCGCTCTCTCTCTCTCACACACCCACCCCCGCTCTCTCTCTCACACCCCCCCGCTCTCTCTCTCTCTGTCTCTCTCTCTCTCTCTCACACCCCCCCCGCTCTCTCTCACACACACACCCCCGCTCTCTCTCTCACAACCCCCCCGCTCTTTCTCTTTTCCCCCCCCTGCTCTTTCTCTCTCACCCCCCCCGCTCTTTCTCTCTCACCCCCCCTGCTCTTTCTCTCTCACCCCCCCGCTCTTTCTTTCTCACCCCCCCCCGCTCTTTCTCTCTCACCCCCCCGCTCTTTCTCTCTCACCCCCCCGCTCTTTCTCTCTCACACCCCCGCTCTTTCTCTCTCACCCCCCCCGCTCTTTCTCTCTCACCCCCCCCGCTCCTTCTCTCTCACCCCCCCCGCTCTTTCTCTCTCACCCCCCCCCTGCTCTTTCTCTCTCACCCCCCCCCCGCTCTTTCTCTCTCACCCCCCCCACTCTCTCTCTTTCTCTCACCCCCCTGCTCTCTCTCTCTCACACCCCCCCCCCGCTCTGTCTCTCTCTCACACCCCCCCCCCGCTCTTTCTCTCTCACCCCCCTCGCCCTCTCACGCACCCCCCCCGCTCTCTCTCTCACACCACCCCCCCCCGCTCTCTCTCTCTCACACCCCCCCCGGCTCTCTCTCTCTCTCACACGCACCCCCCCGCTCTCTCTCTCTCTCACACACACACCCCCACTCTCTCTCTCTCTCTCTCTCTCACACACACACACCCCCACTCTTTCTCTCTCACACACACCCCTGCTCTCTCTCTCTCACACCCCCCCGCTCTCTCTCTCTCTCTCTCTCTCTCACACACACACACTCCCGCTCTTTCTCTCTCTCACACACACCCCTGCTCTCTCTCTCTCACACCCCCCCCTGCGCTCTCTCTCTCTCACACCCCCCCCTGCGCTCTCTCTCTCTCACACCCCCCCCTGCGCTCTCTCTCTCTCACACCCCCCCCTGCGCTCTCTCTCTCACACACACCACCCCGCTCTCTCTCTCTCACACACCCACCCCCGCTCTCTCTCTCACACCCCCCCGCTCTCTCTCTCTCTCTCTCTCTCTGTCACACCCCCCCCGCTCTCTCTCTCACAGACACACACACACTCCCGCTCTCTCTCTCTCTCACCCCCCCTGCTCTTTCTCTCTCACCCCCCCTGCTCTTTCTCTCTCACCCCCCCCGCTCTTTCTCTCTCACCCCCCCTGCTCTTTCTCTCTCACCCCCCCAGCTCTTTCTCTCTCACCCCCCCGCTCTTTCTCTCTCACCCCCCCGCTCTTTCTCTCTCACCCCCCCCCGCTCTTTCTCTCTCACCCCCCCCCGCTCTTTCTCTCTCACCCCCCCCGCTCTTTCTCTCTCACCCCCCCCCCCCGCTCTTTCTCTCTCACCCCCCCCGCTCTTTCTCTCTCACCCCCCCCACTCTCTCTCTTTCTCTCACCCCCCTGCTCTCTCTCTCTCTCTCACACACCCCCCCTGCTCTGTCTCTCTCTCACACCCCCCCCGCTCTTTCTCTCTCACCCCCCTTGCCCTCTCACGCACCCCCCCCGCTCTCTCTCTCACACACCCCCCCCCGCTCTCTCTCTCTCACACCCCCCCCCCGGCTCTCTCTCTCACACACACCCCCCCGCTCTCTCTCTCTCACACGCACCCCCCCGCTCTCTCTCTCTCTCACACACACACCCCCGCTCTCTCTCTCTCTCTCTCTCTCACACACACACACCCCCACTCTTTCTCTCTCACACACCCCCCCGCTCTCTCTCTCTCTCACACCCCCCCCGCTCTCTCTCTCTCACACGCACCCCCCCGCTCTCTCTCTCTCTCACACACACACCCCCGCTCTCTCTCTCTCTCTCTCTCTCACACACACACACCCCCACTCTTTCTCTCTCACACACCCCCCCGCTCTCTCTCTCTCTCACACGCCCCCCGCTCTCTCTCTCTCTCTCTCTCTCTCTCACACACACACACTCCCACTCTTTCTCTCTCACACACACACACTCCCGCTCTTTCTCTCTCTCACACACACCCCCGCTCTCTCTCTCTCACAACCCCCTGCGCTCTCTCTCTCTCACACCCCCCCCGCGCTCTCTCTCTCTCACACACCCCCTGCACTCTCTCTCTCTCACACCGCCCCCTGCGCTCTCTCTCTCTCACACCCCCCCTGCACTCTCTCTCTCTCACACCCCCCCTGCACTCTCTCTCTCTCACACCCCCCCTGCGCTCTCTCTCTCTCACACCCCCCCTGCGCTCTCTCTCTCTCACACCCCCCCTGCGCTCTCTCTCTCTCACACCCCCCCTGCGCTCTCTCTCTCTCACACCCCCCCTGCGCTCTCTCTCTCTCACACCCCCCCTGCGCTCTCTCTCTCTCACACACACACACCCCCACTCTTTCTCTCTCACACACACCACCCCGCTCTTTCTCTCTCTCACCCCCCCCCACTCTCTCTCTCTCTCTCTCTCTCTCACACACACCCCCCCGCTCTCTCTCTCTCTCACACACACACCCCCACTCTCTCTCTCTCTCTCTCTCTCACACACACACACCCCCACTCTTTCTCTCTCACACACCCCCCCGCTCTCTCTCTCTCACACCCCCCCGCTCTCTCTCTCTCTCTCTCTCTCTCTCTCACACACACACACTCCCGCTCTTTCTCTCTCTCACACACACCCCTGCTCTCTCTCTCTCACATCCCCCCTGCGCTCTCTCTATCTCACACCCCCCCTGCGCTCTCTCTCTCTCACACACCCCCCTGCGCTCTCTCTCTCTCACACCCCCCCCTGCGCTCTCTCTCTCACACACATCACCCCGCTCTCTCTCTCTCACACACCCACCCCCGCTCTCTCTCTCACACCCCCCCCGCTCTCTCTCTCTCTCTCTCTCTCTCTCTCTCTCTCTCACACCCCCCCGCTCTCTCTCTCACAGACACACACACACTCCCGCTCTCTCTCTCTCTCACCCCCCCTGCTCTTTCTCTCTCACCCCCCCCCCCCGCTCTTTCTCTCTCACCCCCCCCCGCTCTTTCTCTCTCACCCCCCCCCTGCTCTTTCTCTCTCACCCCCCCCGCTCTTTCTCTCTCACCCCCCCCACTCTCTCTCTTTCTCTCACCCCCCTGCTCTCTCTCTCTCTCTCACACACCCCCCCCGCTCTGTCTCTCTCTCACACCCCCCCCGCTCTTTCTCTCTCACCCCCCTTGGCCTCTCATGCACCCCCCCCGCTCTCTCTCTCACACACCCCCCCCGCTCTCTCTCTCTCACACCGCCCCCCCGGCTCTCTCTCTCTCACACACACCCCCCCGCTCTCTCTCTCTCACACGCACCCCCCCGCTCTCTCTCTCTCTCACACACACACCCCCGCTCTCTCTCTCTCTCTCTCACACACACACACCCCCACTCTTTCTCTCTCACACACCCCGCCGCTCTCTCTCTCTCTCACACCCCCCCCGCTCTCTCTCTCTCACACACACACCCCCGCTCTCTCTCTCTCTCTCACACACACACTCCCGCTCTCTCTCTCTCTCTCTCTCTCTCACACACACACACACCCCCACTCTTTC
The DNA here is from genome assembly GCF_017639515.1 of Carcharodon carcharias. Lineage (NCBI taxonomy): Eukaryota > Metazoa > Chordata > Chondrichthyes > Lamniformes > Lamnidae > Carcharodon > Carcharodon carcharias. Next base: position 60,973,421 of record NC_054480.1, on the reverse strand, counting down.
TCTCTCACACACACCCCCGCTCTCTCTCTCTCTCACACCCCCCCCCCCGCTCTCTCTCTCTCTCTCTCTCTCTCTCTCACACACACACACTCCCGCTCTTTCTCTCTCACACACACACACTCCCGCTCTTTCTCTCTCTCACACACACCCCCGCTCTCTCTCTCTCACACCCCCCCTGCGCTCTCTCTCTCTCACACCCCCCCCGCGCTCTCTCTCTCTCACACACCCCCTGCGCTCTCTCTCTCTCACACCGCCCCCTGCGCTCTCTCTCTCTCACACCCCCCCTGCACTCTCTCTCTCTCACACCCCCCCTGCACTCTCTCTCTCTCACACCCCCCCTGCGCTCTCTCTCTCTCACACCCCCCCTGCACTCTCTCTCTCTCACACCCCCCCTGCGCTCTCTCTCTCTCACACACACACACCCCCACTCTTTCTCTCTCACACACACCACCCCGCTCTTTCTCTCTCACCCCCCCCACTCTCTCTCTCTCTCTCTCTCTCTCACACACACCCCCCCGCTCTCTCTCTCTCTCTCACACACACCACCCCGCTCTCTCTCTCTCTCACACCTCCCCGCTCTCTCTCTCTCACCCCCCCCGCTCTCTCTCTCACACACACACACACACTCCCGCTCTCTCTCTCTCTCAAACCCCCCCGCGCTCTCTCTCTCTCTCTCTCACACCCCCCCCCGCTCTCTCTCTCACACACACACTCCCGCTCTCTCTCTCTCTCACCCCCCCCGCGCTCTCTCTCTCTCACACCCCCCCCCCGCTCTTTCTTTCTCACCCCCCCCGCTCTTTCTCTCTCACACCCCCCGCTCTCTCTCTCATCCCCCCATGCTCTCTCTCTCTCACACACCCACACCGCTCTCTCTCTCTCACACGCAACCCCCCGCTCTCTCTCTCTCACACGCACCCCCCTGCTCTCTCTCTCTCTCACACACACACACCCCCACTCTTTCTCTCTCATACACCCCCCCGCTCTCTCTCTCACACACACACCCCCCGCACTCTCTCTCTCTCTCACACACACACCCCGCTCTCTCTCTCTCACACGCAACCCCCCGCTCTCCCTCTCTCACACACACCCCCGCGCTCTCTCTCTCTCACATGCACCCCCGCGCTCTCTCTCTCTCACACGCACCCCCGCGCTCTCTCTCTCACACACGCACACCCGCGCTCTCTCTCTCTCACACACGCACCCCCCTGCTCTCTCTCTCTCACACGCACCCCGCCCGCTCTCTCTCTCACACGCACCCCCGCGCTCTCTCTCTCACACACGCACACCCGCGCTCTCTCTCTCTCACACGCACCCCCGCGCTCTCTCTCTCTCACACGCACCCCCCCGCTCTCTCTCTCTCACACGCACCCCCCCCGCTCTTTCTCTCACACCCCCCCGCTCTCTCTCTCTCTCTCACACCCCCCGCTCTCTCTGTCTCTCACATCCCCCTTGCTCTCTCTCTCTCTCACACCCCCCCCGCTCTCTCTCTCTCTCACACCCCCCCCGCTCTCTCTCTCTCTCACACCCCCCCCGCTCTCTCTCTCACACACCACCCCCGCTCTCTCTCTCAACCCCCCGCTCTCTCTCTCTCTCTCTCTCTCTCTCTCTCACACCCCCCCGCTCTCTCTCTCACAGACACACACTCCCGCTCTCTCTCTCTCTCACCCCCCCTGCTCTTTCTCTCTCACCCCCCCTGCTCTTTCTCTCTCACCCCCCCCGCTCTTTCTCTCTCACCCCCCCCGCTCTTTCTCTCTCACCCCCCCCCGCTCTTTCTCTCTCACCCCCCCGCTCTTTCTCTCGCACCCCCCCGCTCTTTCTCTCTCACCCCCCCCCGCTCTTTCTCTCTCACCCCCCCCGCTCTTTCTCTCTCACCCCCCCCGCTCTTTCTCTCTCACCCCCCCCACTCTCTCTCTTTCTCTCACCCCCCTGCTCTCTCTCTCTCTCTCACACACCCCCCCCGCTCTGTCTCTCTCTCACACCCCCCCCGCTCTTTCTCTCTCACCCCCCTTGCCCTCACACGCACCCCCCCCGCTCTCTCTCTCACACACCCCCCCCCGCTCTCTCTCTCTCACACCCCCCCCCGCTCTCTCTCTCTCACACACACCCCCCCGCTCTCTCTCTCTCACACGCACCCCCCCCGCTCTCTCTCTCTCTCACACACACTCCCCCGCTCTCTCTCTCTCTCTCTCTCTCACACACACACACCCCCACTCTTTCTCTCTCACACACCCCCCTGCTCTCTCTCTCTCTCTCACCCCCCCCGCTCTCTCTCTCTCTCTCTCTCACACACACACACCCCCACTCTTTCTCTCTCACACAGCCCCCCCGCTCTCTCTCTCTCTCACACCCCCCCCGCTCTCTCTCTCTCTCTCTCTCTCTCTCTCACACACACACACTCCCGCTCTTTCTCTCTCACACACACACACTCCCGCTCTTTCTCTCTCTCACACACACCCCCACTCTCTCTCTCTCACACCCCCCCTGCGCTCTCTCTCTCTCACACCCCCCCCGCGCTCTCTCTCTCTCACACACCCCCTGTGCTCTCTCTCTCTCACACCCCCCCCTGCGCTCTCTCTCTCACACCCCCCCTGCACTCTCTCTCTCTCACACCCCCCCTGCACTCTCTCTCTCTCACACCCCCCCTGCTCTCTCTCTCTCTCACACCCCCCCCGCGCTCTCTCTCTCTCACACGCACCCCCGCGCTCTCTCTCTCACACACGCACACCCGCGCTCTCTCTCTCTCACACGCACCCCCGCGCTCTCTCTCTCTCACACGCACCCCCCCGCTCTCTCTCTCTCACACGCACCCCCGCGCTCTCTCTCTCACACACGCACACCCGCGCTCTCTCTCTCTCACACGCACCCCCGCGCTCTCTCTCTCTCACACGCACCCCCCCGCTCTTTCTCTCACACCCCCCCGCTCTCTCTCTCTCTCACACCCCCCCGCTCTCTCTGTCTCTCACATCCCCCTTGCTCTCTCTCTCTCTCACACCCCCCCGCTCTCTCTCTCTCTCACACCCCCCCCGCTCTCTCTCTCTCTCACACCCCCCCCGCTCTCTCTCTCACACACCCCCCCGCTCTCTCTCTCAACCCCCCTCTCTCTCTCTCTCTCTCTCTCTCTCTCTCTCACACCCCCCCGCTCTCTCTCTCTCACACACACACACTCCCGCTCTCTCTCTCTCTCACCCCCCCCGCTCTCTCTCTCACCCCCCCTGCTGTCTCTCTCACCCCCCCGCTCTCTCTCTCACCCCCCCTGCTCTTTCTCTCTCACCCCCCCCCGCTCTATCTCTCTCACCCCCCCGCTCTTTCTCTCGCACCCCCCCGCTCTTTCTCTCTCACCCCCCCCTGCTCTTTCTCTCTCACCCCCCCCCGCTCTTTCTCTCTCACCCCCCCTGCTCTTTCTCTCTCACCCCCCCCGCTCTTTCTCTCTCACCCCCCCCACTCTCTCTCTTTCTCTCACCCCCCTGCTCTCTCTCTCTCTCTCACACACCCCCCCCCGCTCTGTCTCTCTCACACACCCCCCCCGCTCTTTCTCTCTCACCCCCCTTGCCCTCTCACGCACCCCCCCCGCTCTCTCTCTCACACACCCCCCCCGCTCTCTCTCTCTCACACCCCCCCCCGGCTCTCTCTCTCTCACACACACCCCCCCGCTCTCTCTCTCTCACACGTACCCCCCCCGCTCTCTCTCTCTCTCACACACACACCCCCGCTCTCTCTCTCTCTCTCTCTCTCACACACACACACCCCCACTCTTTCTCTCTCACACACCCCCCCGCTCTCTCTCTCTCTCACACCCCCCCCGCTCTCTCTCTCTCTCTCTCTCACACACACACACCCCCACTCTTTCTCTCTCACACACCCTCCCGCTCTCTCTCTCTCTCACACCCCCCCCGCTCTCTCTCTCTCTCTCTCTCTCTCTCACACACACACACTCCCGCTCTTTCTCTCTCACACACACACACTCCCGCTCTTTCTCTCTCTCACACACACCCCCACTCTCTCTCTCTCACACCCCCCCTGCGCTCTCTCTCTCTCACACCCCCCCGCGCTCTCTCTCTCTCACACACCCCCTGCGCTCTCTCTCTCTCACACCCCCCCCTGCGCTCTCTCTCTCACCCCCCCTGCACTCTCTCTCTCTCACACCCCCCTGCACTCTCTCTCTCTCACACCCCCCCTGCTCTCTCTCTCTCTCACACCCCCCCTGCGCTCTCTCTCTCTCACACCCCCCCTGCGCTCTCTCTCTCTCACACCCCCCCTGCGCTCTCTCTCTCTCACACCCCCCCTGCGCTCTCTCTCTCTCACACCCCCCCTGCGCTCTCTCTCACACCCCCCCTGCGCTCTCTCTCTCTCACACACACACACCCCCACTCTTTCTCTCTCACACACACCACCCCGCTCTTTCTCTCTCTCACCCCCCCCCACTCTCTCTCTCTCTCTCTCTCTCTCACACACACCCCCCCGCTCTCTCTCTCTCTCTCACACACACCACCCCGCTCTCTCTCTCACCCCCCCCGCTCTCTCTCTCTCACCCCCCCCGCTCTCTCTCTCACACACACACACACTCCCGCTCTCTCTCTCTCTCAAACCCCCCCCGCGCTCTCTCTCTCTCTCTCTCACACCCCCCCCCGCTCTCTCTCTCACACACACACTCCCGCTCTCTCTCTCTCTCACCCCCCCCGCGCTCTCTCTCTCACACCCCCCCCGCTCTCTCTCTCTCTCACACCCCCCCCCCCGCTCTCTCTCTCTCACACACCCCCCCCGCTCTCTCTCTCAACCCCCCGCTCTCTCTCTCTCTCACACACACACTCCCGCTCTTTCTCTCTCTCACACACACCCCCGCTCTCTCTCTCTCTCTCACACCGCCCCCGCGCTCTCTCTCTCTCACACACCCCCCCCGCTCTCTCTCTCTCACACACACACACCCCCATTCTTTCTCTTTCACACACACCCCCCGCTCTTTCTCTCTCTCACACACCCCCCCCACTCTCTCTCTCTCTCTCTCACACACACCCCCCAGCTCTCTCTCTCTCTCACACACACCACCCCGCTCTCTCTCTCTCACACACACCCCCCGCTCTCTCTCTCACACACCCCCCCCGCTCTCTCTCTCTCTCTCTCACACCCCACCCCGCTCTCTCTCTCTCACACACACACACTCCCGCTCTCTCTCTCACACACACACTCCCGCTCTCTCTCTCTCTCACACCCCCCCCGCTCTTTCTCTCTCTCACACACCCCCCCCACTCTCTCTCTCTCTCTCTCTCACACACACCCCCCAGCTCTCTCTCTCTCACACACACCACCCAGCTCTCTCTCTCTCACACACACCCCCCCGCTCTCTCTCTCACACACCCCCCCCGCTCGCTCTCTCTCTCTCTCACACCCCACCCCGCTCTCTCTGTCTCACACACACACACTCCCGCTCTCTCTCTCACACACACACTCCCGCTCTCTCTCTCTCTCACACCCCCCCCCGCTCTTTCTCTCTCACCCCCCCGCTCTCTCTCTCTCACACCCCCCCGCTCTCTCTCTCTCTCACACCCCCCCTGCTCTCTCTCTCTCTCACACCCCCCCGCTCTCTCTTTCTCACACACACACACACCCCCACTCTTTCTCTCTCACACACACCCCCCCGCTCTTTCTCTCTCTCACACACCCCCCCCACTCTCTCTCTCTCTCTCTCACACACACACCCCCCAGCTCTCTCTCTCTCTCTCACACACACCACACCGCTCTCTCTCTCTCACACCCCCCCCCGCTCTCTTTCTCTCTCACACCCCCCCCCGCTCTCTCTCTCTCACCCCCCCCGTTCTCTCTGTCTCTCTCACACCCCCCCCACTCTCTCTCTCTCTCACACCCCCCCTGCTCTCTCTCTCTCTCTCACACCCCCCCCGCTCTCTTTCTCTCTCTCTTACCCCCCCCGCTCTCTCTCTCACACCCCCCCTGCTCTCTCTCTCTCTCACACCCCCCCCGCTCTCTCTCTCTCTCACACCCCCCCCGCTCTCACTCTCTCTCACACCCCCCCTGCTCTCTCTCTCACACCCTCCCCCGCTCTCCTTCTCTCTCACCCCCCCCGCTCTTTCTCTCTCACCCCCCCCCCGCTCTTTCTCTCTCACCCCCCCGCTCTTTCTCTCTCACCCCCCCGCTCTTTCTTTCTCACCCCCCCGCTCTTTCTCTCTCACCCCCCCCCGCTCTTTCTCTCTCACCCCCCCCTGATCTTTCTCTCTCACTCCCCCCGCTCTTTCTCTCTCACCCCCCCCCACTCTCTCTCTTTCTCTCACCCCCCTGCTCTCTCTCTCTCTCACACCCCCCCCGCTCTCTCTCTCTCTCACACCCCCCCCGCTCTCAATCTCTCTCACACCCCCCCCCGCTCTTTCTCTCTCACCCCCCCCGCCCTCTCATGCACCCCTCCCCCGCTCTCTCTCTCTCACACGGACCCCCCCGCTCTCTCTCTCTCACACGCACCCCCCCCGCTCTCTCTCTCTCACACGCACCCCCCTGCTCTATCTCTCTCTCACACACACCCCCCCGCTCTCTCTCTCTCTCTCACACACACACACCCCCACTCTTTCTCTCTCACACATCCCCCGCTCTCTCTCACACACACCACCCAGCTCTCTCTCTCTCTCTCTCACACACCCAGCCCCGCTCTCTCTCTCACACCCCCCCCGGCTCTCTCTCTCTCTCTCTCTCTCACACCCCCCCCCGCTCTCTCTCTCTCACACACACACACTCCCGCTCTGTCTCTCTCTCACACACCCCCCCCCCCGCTCTGTCTCTCTCTCACACACCCCCCCGCTCTTTCTCACTCGCCCCCCCGCCCTCTCTCTCACCCCCCCGCTCTCTCTCTCTCACACGCACCCCCCCGCTCTCTCTCTCTCACACGCACCCCCCCGCTCTCTCTCTCTCACACGCACCCCCCCGCTCTCTCTCTCTCTCACACGCACCCCCCCGCTCTCTCTCTCTCACACGCACTCCCCCCCGCTCTCTCTCTCTCACACGCACCCCCCCGCTCTCTCTCTCTCACACGCACCCCCCCGCTCTCTCTCTCTCACACGCACCCCCCCGCTCTCTCTCTCTCACACGCACCCCCCCGCTCTCTCTCTCTCACACGCACCCCCCCGCTCTCTCTCTCTCACACGCACCCACCCGCTCTCTCTCTCTCACACGCACCTCCCCGCTCTCTCTCTCTCACACGCACCCCCCCGCTCTCTCTCTCTCACAAGCACCCCCCCGCTCTCTCTCACACACCCCCCCCCCGCTCTCTCTCTCTCACGCACCCCCCCGCTCTCTCTCTCTCACACGCACCCCCCCACTCTCTCTCTCTCACACACCCACCCCGCTCTCTCTCTCTCACACGCACCCCCCCGCTCTCTCTCTCTCACACGCACCCCCCCCCTCTCTCTCTCACACCCCCCCTGCGCTCTCTCTCTCTCACACACACACACCCCCACTCTTTCTCTCTCACACACACCACCCCGCTCTTTCTCTCTCTCACCCCCCCCACTCTCTCTCTCTCTCTCTCTCTCACACACACACCCCCCCGCTCTCTCTCTCTCACACACACCACCCCGCTCTCTCTCTCACCCCCCCCGCTCTCTCTATCTCACCCCCCCCGCTCTCTCTCTCACCCCCCCCGCTCTCTCTCTCTCACCCCCCCCGCTCTCTCTCTCACACACACACACACTCCCGCTTTCTCTCTCTCTCAAACCCCCCCCGCGCTCTCTCTCTCTCTCTCTCACACCCCCCCCGCTCTCTCTCTCACACACACACTCCCGCTCTCTCTCTCTCTCACCCCCCCCGCGCTCTCTCTCTCACACCCCCCCCCGCTCTTTCTTTCTGACCCCCCCGCTCTTTCTCTCTCACACCCCCCCGCTCTCTCTCTCATCCCCCCATGCTCTCTCTCTCTCACACACCCACACCGCTCTCTCTCTCTCACACGCAACCCCCCGCTCTCTCTCTCTCACACGCACCCCCCCGCTCTCTCTCTCTCTCTCACACACACACACCCCCACTCTTTCTCTCTCATACACCCCCCCGCTCTCTCTCTCTCACACACACCCCCCGCACTCTCTCTCTCTCTCTCACACGCACACCCCGCTCTCTCTCTCTCACACGCAACCCCCCGCTCTCCCTCTCTCACACGCACCCCCGCGCTCCCTCTCTCTCACACGCACCCCCGCGCGCTCTCTCTCTCACACGCACCCCCGCGCTCTCTCTCTCACACACGCACACCCGCGCTCTCTCTCTCTCACACGCACCCCCGCGCTCTCTCTCTCTCACACGCACCCCCCCGCTCTCTCTCTCTCACACGCACCCCCCCGCTCTTTCTCTCACACCCCCCCGCTCTCTCTCTCTCTCACACCCCCCCGCTCTCTCTGTCTCTCACATCCCCCTTGCTCTCTCTCTCTCTCACACCGCCCCCGCTCTCTCTCTCTCTCACACCCCCCCCGCTCTCTCTCTCTCTCACACCCCCCCCGCTCTCTCTCTCTCACACACCCCCCCCGCTCTCTCTCTCAACCCCCCGCTCTCTCTCTCTCTCACACACACACTCCCGCTCTTTCTCTCTCTCACACACACCCCCGCTCTCTCTCTCTCTCTCACACCGCCCCCGCGCTCTCTCTCTCTCACACCCCACCCCGCTCTCTCTCTCTCACACATACACACCCCCATTCTTTCTCTTTCACACACACCCCCCGCTCTTTCTCTCTCTCACACACCCCCCCCACTCTCTCTCTCTCTCTCTCTCTCTCTCACACACACCCCCCAGCTCTCTCTCTCTCTCACACACACCACCCCGCTCTCTCTCTCTCACACACACCCCCCACTCTCTCTCTCACACACCCCCCCCGCTCTCTCTCTCTCTCTCTCACACCCCACCCCGCTCTCTCTCTCTCACACACACACACTCCCGCTCTCTCTCTCACACACACACTCCCGCTCTCTCTCTCTCTCACACACCCCCCCCACTCTCTCTCTGTCTCTCTCTCACACACACCCCCCAGCTCTCTCTCTCTCTCTCTCACACACACCACCCCGCTCTCTCTCTCTCACACACACCCCCCGCTCTCTCTCTCACACACCCCCCCCCCGCTCTCTCTCTCTCACACCCCACCCCGCTCTCTCTGTCTCACACACACACACTCCCGCTCTCTCTCTCACACACACACTCCCGCTCTCTCTCTCTCTCACACCCCCCCCGCTCTTTCTCTCTCACCCCCCCGCTCTCTCTCTCTCACACCCCCCCGCTCTCTCTCTCTCTCACACCCCCCCTGCTCTCTCTCTCTCACACACACCCCCCGCTCTCTCTCTCACACACCCCCCCCGCTCTCTCTCTCTCTCTCTCACACCCCACCCCGCTCTCTCTCTCTCACACACACACACTCCCGCTCTCTCTCTCACACACACACTCCCGCTCTCTCTCTCTCTCACACCCCCCCCCCGCTCTTTCTCTCTCTCACACACCCCCCCCACTCTCTCTCTGTCTCTCTCTCACACACACCCCCCAGCTCTCTCTCTCTCTCTCTCTCACACACACCACCCCGCTCTCTCTCTCTCACACACACCCCCCGCTCTCTCTCTCACACACCCCCCCCCGCTCTCTCTCTCTCACACCCCACCCCGCTCTCTCTGTCTCACACACACACACTCCCGCTCTCTCTCTCACACACACACTCCCGCTCTCTCTCTCTCTCACACCCCCCCCGCTCTTTCTCTCTCACCCCCCCCGCTCTCTCTCTCTCACACCCCCCCGCTCTCTCTCTCTCTCACACCCCCCCTGCTCTCTCTCTCTCTCACACCCCCCCGCTCTCTCTTTCTCACACACACACACCCCCACTCTTTCTCTCTCACACACACCCCCCCGCTCTCTCTCTCTCTCACACACACCCCCCCACTCTCTCTCTCTCTCTCTCTCACACACACCCCCCAGCTCTCTCTCTCTCTCTCACACACACCACACCGCTCTCTCTCTCTCACACACACCCCCGCTCTCTCTCTCACACACCCCATCCGCTCTCTCTCTCTCTCTCTCTCACCCCACCCCGCTCTCTCTCTCTCACACGCACCCCCCCGCTCTCTCTCTCTCTCACACACACACCCCCGCTCTCTCTCTCTCTCTCTCTCACACACACACACCCCCACTCTTTCTCTCTCACACACCCCCCCGCTCTCTCTCTCTCTCACACACCCCCCCGCTCTCTCTCTCTCTCTCTCTCTCTCTCTCTCACACACACACACTCCCGCTCTTTCTCTCTCACACACACACACTCCCGCTCTCTCTCTCACACACACCCCCGCTCTCTCTCTCTCACACCCCCCCTGCGCTCTCTCTCTCTCACACCCCCCCCGCGCTCTCTCTCTCTCACACACCCCCTGCGCTCTCTCTCTCTCACACCGCCCCCTGCGCTCTCTCTCTCTCACACCCCCCCTGCACTCTCTCTCTCTCACACCCCCCCTGCACTCTCTCTCTCTCACACCCCCCCTGCGCTCTCTCTCTCTCACACCCCCCCTGCACTCTCTCTCTCTCACACCCCCCCTGCGCTCTCTCTCTCTCACACCCCCCCTGCGCTCTCTCTCTCTCACACCCCCCCTGCGCTCTCTCTCTCTCACACCCCCCCTGCGCTCTCTCTCTCTCACACACACACACCCCCACTCTTTCTCTCTCACACACACCACCCCGCTCTTTCTCTCTCTCACCCCCCCCCCACTCTCTCTCTCTCTCTCTCTCTCACACACACCCCCCCGCTCTCTCTCTCTCTCTCACACACACCACCCCGCTCTCTCTCTCACCCCCCCCGCTCTCTCTCTCTCACCCCCCCCGCTCTCTCTCTCACACACACACTCCCGCTCTCTCTCTCTCTCAAACCCCCCCGCGCTCTCTCTCTCTCTCTCTCACACCCCCCCCCGCTCTCTCTCTCACACACACACTCCCGCTCTCTCTCTCTCTCTCTCACACACACCCCCCAGCTCTCTCTCTCTCTCACACACACACACCCCCACTCTTTCTCTCTCATACACCCCCCCGCTCTCTCTCTCACACACACCCCCCCCGCACTCTCTCTCTCTCTCACACACACACCCCGCTCTCTCTCTCACACGCAACCCCCCGCTCTCCCTCTCTCACACGCACCCCCGCGCTCTCTCTCTCTCACACGCACCCCCCCGCTCTCTCTCTCTCACACACACACCCCCGCTCTCTCTCTCTCTCACACACACACACCCCCACTCTTTCTCTCTCACACAGCCCCCCCGCTCTCTCTCTCTCTCACACCCCCCCTGCTCTCTCTCTCTCTCACACACACACACCCCCACTCTCTCTCTCTCTCACACCCCCCCCGCTCTCTCTCTCTCTCACACACACACACTCCCGCTCTTTCTCTCTCTCACACACACCCCCGCTCTTTCTCTCTCACACACACCCCCGCTCTCTCTCTCTCTCACACCCCCCCGCGCTCTCTCTCTCTCACACACCCCCCCCGCTCTCGCTCTCTCTCTCTCTCTCACCCCACCCCGCTCTCTCTCTCTCACACGCACACACTCCCGCTCTCTCTCTCACACACACCCCCTACTCTCTCTCTCTCTCACACCACCCCCGCTCTTTCTCTCTCACCCCCCCGCTCTCTCTCTCTCACACCCCCCCGCTCTCTCTCTCTCTCACACCCCCCCTGCTCTCTCTCTCTCTCACACCCCCCCCGCTCTCTTTCTCTCTCACACCCCCCCCGCTCTCTCTCTCTCTCACACCCCCGCTCTCTCTGTCTCTCTCATTCCCCCGCTCTCTCTCTCTCTCACACCCCCCCCGCTCTCTCTCTCTCTCACACCCCCCCTGCTCTCTCTCTCTCTCACACCCCCCCCCGCTCTCTTTCTCTCTCACACCCCGCCCGCTCTCTCTCTCTCTCACCCCCCCCGCTCTCTCTGTCTCTCTCACACCCCCCCCGCTCTCTCTCTCTCTCACAGCCCCCCCGCTCTCTCTCTCTCTCACCCCCCCGCTCTTTCTCTCTCACCCCCCCCGCTCTCTCTCTCTCACCCCCCCCGCTCTTTCTCTCTCACCCCCCTCCGCTCTCTCTCTCTCACACCCCCCCGCCCTCTCTCTCATCCCCCCATGCTCTCTCTCTCTCACACACCCACACCGCTCTCTCTTTCTCACACGCAACCCCCCGCTCTCTCTCTCTCACACGCACCCCCCCGCTCTCTCTCTCTCTCACACACACACACCCCCACTCTTTCTCTCTCATACACCCCCCATCTCTCTCTCTCACACACACCCCCCCCGCACTCTCTCTCTCTCTCTCACACACACACCCCGCTCTCTCTCTCACACGCAACCCCCCGCTCTCCCTCTCTCACACGCACCCCCGCGCTCTCTCTCTCTCACACGCACCCCCGCGCTCTCTCTCTCTCACACGCACCCCCGCTCTCTCTCTCTCTCTCACACACACACTCCCGCTCTCTCTCTCACACACACACCCCACTCTCTCTCTCTCTCACACCCCCCCGCTCTTTCTCTCTCACCCCCCCGCTCTCTCTCTCTCTCTCACACCCCCCCCGCTCTCTCTCTCTCTCACACCCCCCCCCGCTCTCTCTCTCTCCCCCCCGCTCTCTCTCTCACCCCCCCGCTCTCTCTCTCTCTCTCACACACACACTCCCGCTCTTTCTCTCTCTCACATACACCCCCGCTCTCTCTCTCTCTCACACCGCCCCCGCGCTCTCTCTCTCTCACACACCCCCCCCGCTCTCTCTCTCTCACACACACACACCCCCATTCTTTCTCTCTCACACACACCCCCCCGCTCTTTCTCTCTCTCACACACAGCCCCCACTCTGTCTCTCTCTCTCTCTCTCACACACACCCCCCAGCTCTTTCTCACTCTCACACACACATACTCCCGCTCTCTCTCTCTCTCACCCCCCCTGCTCTCTCTCTCTCTCACCCCCCCGCTCTCTCTCTCTCTCACACCCCCCCCGCTCTCTCTCTCTCACACCCCCCCCGCTCTCTCTCTCTCTCTCTCACACCCCCCCCGCTCTCTCTCTCTCTCACACACCCCCCCGCTCTCTCTCTCTCTCACACACCCCCCCAGCTCTCTCTCTCTCTCACACACCCCCCCCGCTCTCTCTCTCTCACACACACACACTCCCGCTCTCTCTCTTCTCACACACACCCCCGTTCTCTCTCTCTCTCTCACACCCCCCCGCTCTCTCTCTCTCTCACCCCCCCCGCTCTTTCTCTCTCACCCCCCCCACTCTCTCACTTTCTCTCACCTCCCCCCCGCTCTCTCTCTCACCCCCCCCCCGCTCTGCCTCTCTCTCACACCCCCCCTGCTCTGTCTCTCTCTCACACCCCCCCCGCCCTCTCTCTCACCCCCCCCGCTCTCTCTCTCTCACACGCACCCCCCCGCTCTCTCTCACACACACCCCCGCTCTCTCTCTCAGACACACACCCCCACTCATTCTCTCTCACACAACCCTCCCGCTCTCTCTCTCTCACACCCCCCCGCTCTCTCTCTCTCTCACACCCCCCCCGCTCTCTCTCTCTCACACACCCCCCCCGCTCCCTCTCTCTCACACCCCCCCCCGCTCTCTCTCTCTCTCTCGCCCCCCCCTGCTCTTTCTCTCTCACCCCCCCCCGCTCTTTCTCTCTCACCCCCCCCCGCTCTATCTCTCTCACCCCCCCCGCTCTTTCACTCTCACCCCCCCGCTCTTTCTCTCTCACCCCCCCCGCTCTCTCTCTCTCTCTCTCACAAACCCCCCCCCTGCTCTGTCTCTCTCTCACACACCCCCCCCGCTCTTTCTCTCTCACCCCCCCGCTCTCTCTCTCTCACACCCCCCCGCTCTCTCTCTCATCCCCCCATGCTCTCTCTCTCTCACACACCCACGCCGCTCTCTCTCTCTCTCACACCCACCCCACTCTCTCTCTCTCACACACCCCCCCAGCTCTCTCTCTCTCACACACCCCCCCAATGCACTCTCTCTCTCTCACACACACACTCCCGCTCTCTCTCTCTCTCACACCCCCTCCGCTCTCTCTCTCACACACCCCCCCACTCTCTCTCTCTCTCACACACACCCCCCCGCTCTCTCTCTCACACCCCGCCGCTCGCTCTCTCTCTGTCACACCCCCCCGCTCTCTCTCTCACACACACTCACGCTCTCTCTCTCTCACATCCCCCCCGCTCTCTCTCACATCTCCCCCGCTCTTTCTCTCTCACCCCGCCCGCTCTTTCTCTCTCACCGCCCCCCCGCTGTCTCTCTCGCCCCCTCCCACTCTCTCTCTTTCTCTCACCCCCCCCCGCTCTCTCTCCCTCTCACACACACCCCCCGCTCTGTGTCTCTCTCACACACCCCCCCCCGCTCTTTCTCTCTCACCCCCCCACTCTCACTCTCTCTCTCTCTCTCTCTCTCTCACACACACCCCCCAGCTCTCTCTCTCTCTCACACCCCCCCCCGCCCTCTCTCTCACACCCCCCCGCTCTCTCTCTCTCTCTCACACACCCCCCCACTCTCTCTCTCTCTCACACCCCTCCACTCTCTCTCTCTCTCTCTCTCTCTCACACACACCCCCCAGCTCTCTCTCTCTCTCACACACAGCACCCCGCTCTCTCTCTCTCACACACACCCCCCGCTCTCTCTCTCTCACACGCACCCCTCCGCTCTCTCTCTCTCTGTCTCACACACACACACCCCCACTCTTTCTCTCTCACACAGCCCCCCCCGCTCTCTCTCTCACACCCCCCCCGCTCTCTCTCTCTCTCTCACACACACACTCCCGCTCTTTCTCTCTCTCAGCCCCCCCCGCTCTCTTTCTCTCTCACACCCCCCCCGCTCTCTCTCTCTCACCCCCCCCGCTCTCTCTGTCTCTCTCACACCCCCCCCGCTCTCTCTCTCTCTCACACCCCCCCGCTCTCTCTCTCTCTCACACCCCCCCTGCTCTCTCTCTCTCTCACACCCCCCCCGCTCTCTTTCTCTCTCACACCCCCCCCGCTCTCTCTCTCTCTCTCACCCCCCCCGCTCTCTCTGTCTCTCTCACACCCCCCCCGCTCTCTCTCTCTCTCACACCCCCCCCGCTCTCTCTCTCTCTCACCCCCCCGCTCTTTCTCTCTCACCCCCCCCGCTCTTTCTCTCTCACCCCCCCTGCTTTTTCTCTCTCACCCCCCCCGCTCTTTCTCTCTCACCCCCCCGCTCTTTCTCTCTCTCTCTCACCCCCCCCGCTCTTTCTCTCTCACCCCCCTCCGCTCTCTCTCTCTCACACCCCCCCGCTCTCTCTCTCATCCCCCCATGCTCTCTCTCTCTCACACACCCACACCGCTCTCTCTCTCTCACACGCAACTCCCCGCTCTCTCTCTCTCACACGCACCCCCCCGCTCTCTCTCTCTCTCACACACACACACCCCCACTCTTTCTCTCTCATACACCCCCCCGCTCTCTCTCTCACACACACCCCCCCCGCACTCTCTCTCTCTCTCTCACACACACACCCCGCTCTCTCTCTCACACGCAACCCCCCGCTCTCCCTCTCTCACACGCACCCCCGCGCTCTCTCTCTCTCACACGCACCCCCGCGCTCTCTCTCTCTCACACGCACCCCCGCTCTCTCTCTCTCTCACACACACACACCCCCACTCTTTCTCTCTCACACACCCCCCCCGCTCTCTCTCTCTCTCACACCCGCCCTGCTCTCTCTCTCTCTCACACACACACACTCCCGCTCTCTCTCTCTCTCACACCCCCCCTGCTCTCTCTCTCTCTCACACACACACACTCCCGCTCTTTCTCTCTCTCACACACACCCCCGCTCTTTCTCTCTCACACACACCCCCGCTCTCTCTCTCTCTCACACCCCCCCCGCGCTCTCTCTCTCTCACACACCCCCCCCGCTCTCTCTCTCAACCCCCCGCTCTCTCTCTCTCTCACACACACACTCCCGCTCTTTCTCTCTCTCACACACACCCCCGCTCTCTCTCTCTCTCACACCGCCCCCGCGCTCTCTCTCTCTCACACACCCCCCCCCCGCTCTCTCTCTCTCACACACACACACCCCCATTCTTTCTCTTTCACACACACCCCCCGCTCTTTCTCTCTCTCACACACCCCCCCCACTCTCTCTCTCTCTCTCTCTCACACACACCCCCCAGCTCTCTCTCTCTCTCACACACACCACCCCGCTCTCTCTCTCTCACACACACCCCCCGCTCTCTCTCTCACACACCCCCCCCGCTCTCTCTCTCTCTCTCTCACACCCCACCCCGCTCTCTCTCTCTCACACACACACACTCCCGCTCTCTCTCTCACACACACACTCCCGCTCTCTCTCTCTCTCACACCCCCCCCCGCTCTTTCTCTCTCTCACACACCCCCCCCACTCTCTCTCTCTCTCTCTCTCACACACCCCCCCAGCTCTCTCTCTCTCTCTCACAGACACCACCCCGCTCTCTCTCTCTCACACACACCCCCCCGCTCTCTCTCTCACACACCCCCCCCGCTCTCTCTCTCTCTCTCTCACACCCCACCCCGCTCTCTCTGTCTCACACACACACACTCCCGCTCTCTCTCTCACACACACTCTCCCGCTCTCTCTCTCTCTCACACCCCCCCCCCGCTCTTTCTCTCTCACCCCCCCGCTCTCTCTCTCACACCCCCCCCGCTCTCTCTCTCTCTCACACCCCCCCCGCTCTCTCTTTCTCTCACACCCCCCCTGCTCTCTCTCTCTCTCTCACACCCCCCCGCTCTCTCTCTCTCACACACACACACACCCCCACTCTTTCTCTCTCACACACACCCCCCCGCTCTTTCTCTCTCTCACACACCCCCCCCACTCTCTCTCTCTCTCTCTCACACACACCCCCCAGCTCTCTCTCTCTCTCACACACACACACCCCCACTCTTTCTCTCTCATACACCCCACCGCTCTCTCTCTCACACACACCCCCCCCGCACTCTCTCTCTCTCTCTCACACACACACCCCGCTCTCTCTCTCACACGCAACCCCCCGCTCTCCCTCTCTCACACGCACCCCCGCGCTCTCTCTCTCTCACACGCACCCCCGCGCTCTCTCTCACACGCACCCCCGCTCTCTCTCTCACACACACACACCCCCACTCTTTCTCTCTCACACACCCCCCCAGCTCTCTCTCTCTCTCACACCCGCCCTGCTCTCTCTCTCTCTCACACACACACACACTCCCGCTCTCTCTCTCTCTCACACCCCCCCTGCTCTCTCTCTCTCTCACACACACACACTCCCGCTCTTTCTCTCTCTCACACACACCCCCGCTCTTTCTCTCTCACACACACCCCCGCTCTCTCTCTCTCTCACACCCCCCCCGCGCTCTCTCTCTCTCACACACCCCCCCCGCTCTCGCTCTCTCTCTCTCTCTCACCCCACCCCGCTCTCTCTCTCTCACACGCACACACTCCCGCTCTCTCTCTCACACACACCCCCTACTCTCTCTCTCTCACACACCCCCCCGCTCTTTCTCTCTCACCCCCCCCGCTCTCTCTCTCACACCCCCCCGCTCTCTCTCTCTCACAGCCCCCCTGCTCTCTCTCTCTCTCACACCCCCCCCGCTCTCTCTCTCTCACACACCCCCCCCGCTCTCTCTCTCTCTCACACCCCCCCGCTCTCTCTCTGTCACACACCCCCCCTGCTCTCTCTCCCTCACACCCCCCCCGCTCTCTCTCTCTCTCACACCCCCCCCCGCTCTCTCTCTCTCTCACCCCCCCCCCGCTCTCTCTCTCTCTCTCACACCCCCCCCGCTCTCTCTCTCTCTCACAGCCCCCCCGCTCTCTCTCTCTCTCACCCCCCCGCTCTTTCTCTCTCACCCCCCCCGCTCTTTCTCTCTCACCCCCCTCCGCTCTCTCTCTCTCACACCCCCCCGCTCTCTCTCTCATCCCCCCATGCTCTCTCTCTCTCACACACCCACACCGCTCTCTCTCTCTCACACGCAACCCCCCGCTCTCTCTCTCTCACACGCACCCCCCCCGCTCTCTCTCTCTCTCACACACACACACCCCCACTCTTTCTCTCTCATACACCCCCCCCGCTCTCTCTCTCACACACACTCCCCCCGCACTCTCTCTCTCTCTCTCTCACACACATACCCCGCTCTCTCTCTCACACGCAACCCCCTGCTCTCTCTCTCTCACACGCACCCCCGCGCTCTCTCTCTCTCACACACACCCCCACTCTTTCTCTCTCACACACCCCCCCAGCTCTCTCTCTCTCTCACACCCGCCCTGCTCTCTCTCTCTCTCACACACACACACTCCCGCTCTCTCTCTCTCTCACACCCCCCCTGCTCTCTCTCTCTCTCACACACACACACTCCCGCTCTTTCTCTCTCTCACACACACCCCCGCTCTTTCTCTCTCACACACACCCCCGCTCTCTCTCTCTCTCACACCCCCCCCGCGCTCTCTCTCTCTCACACACCCCCTCCGCTCTCTCTCTCATCCCCCCGCTCTCTCTCTCACACACACACACTCCCGCTCTTTCTCTCTCTCACACACACCCCAGCTCTCTCTCTCTCTCACACCGCCCCCGCACTCTCTCTCTCTCACACACCCCCCCCGCTCTCTCTCTCTCACACACACACACCCCCACTCTTTCTCTCTCACACACACCCCCCCGCTCTTTCTCTCTCTCACACACCCCCCTCACTCTCTCTCTCTCTCACACACACCCCCCCGCTCTCGCTCTGTCTCTCACACACACACCACCCCGCTCTCTCTCTCTCACACACCCCCCCCCGCTCTCTCTCTCACACACCCACCCCGCTCGCTCGCTCTCTCTCTCTCTCACTCTCACACCCCACCCCGCTTCCTCTCTCTCACACACACACACTCCCGCTCTCTCTCTCACACACACCCCCCACTCTCTCTCTCTCTCACACCCCCCCCGCTCTTTCTCTCTCACCCCCCCGCTCTCTCTCTCTCTCACACCCCCCCCGCTCTCTCTCTCTCTCACACCCCCCCCGCTCTCTCTCTCTCTCACACACCCCCCCCGCTCTCTCTCTCAACCCCCCGCTCTCTCTCTCTCTCACACACACACTCCCGCTCTTCTCTCTCTCACATACACCCCCGCTCTCTCTCTCTCTCACAGCCGCCCCCGCGCTCTCTCTCTCTCACACACCCCCCCCGCTCTCTCTCTCTCACACACACACACACCCATTCTTTCTCTCTCACACACACCCCCCCGCTCTTTCTCTCTCTCACACACAGCCCCCACTCTGTCTCTCTCTCTCTCTCACACACACCCCCCAGCTCTCTCTCTCTCTCACACACACCACCCCGCTCTCTCTCTCTCTCACCCCCCCCCGCTCTCTCTCTCTCTCACCCCCCCGCTCTCTCTCTCTCTCACACCCCCCCCGCTCTCTCTCTCTCTCTCTCACACCCCCCCCCGCTCTCTCTCTCTCTCACACACCCCCCCGCTCTCTCTCTCTCACACACACACACTCCCGCTCTCTCTCTCACTCTCACACACACCCCCGTTCTCTCTCTCTCTCTCTCACACCCCCCCGTTCTCTCTCTCTCTCTCACCCCCCCAGCTCTTTCTCCCTCACCCCCCCCGCTCTCTCACTTTCTCTCACCTCCCCCCCGCTCTCTCTCTCACCCCCCCCCCCGCTCTGTCTCTCTCTCACACCCCCCTGCTCTGTCTCTCTCTCACACCCCCCCCGCCCTCTCTCTCACCCCCCCCGCTCTCTCTCTCTCACACGCACCCCCCCCGCTCTCTCTCACACACACCCCCCGCTCTCTCTCTCAGACACACACCCCCACTCATTCTCTCTCACACAACCCTCCCGCTCTCTCTCTCTCACACCCCCCCGCTCTCTCTCTCTCTCACACCCCCCCCCGCTCTCTCTCTCTCACACACCCCCCCCGCTCCCTCTCTCTCACACACCCCCCCCGCTCTCTCTCTCTCTCACAGCCCCCCCGCTCTCTCTCTCTCTCACCCCCCCGCTCTTTCTCTCTCACCCCCCCGCTCTTTCTCTCTCACCCCCCCCCTGCTCTTTCTCTCTCACCCCCCCCCCGCTCTTTCTCTCTCACCCCCCCGCTCTTTCTCTCTTTCTCTCACCCCCCCCGCTCTTTCTCTCTCACCCCCCTCCGCTCTCTCTCTCTCACACCCCCCCCGCTCTCTCTCTCACCCCCCCATGCTCTCTCTCTCTCACACACCCACCCTGCTCTCTCTCTCTCACACGCAACCCCCCGCTCTCTCTCTCTCACACGCACCCCCCCGCTCTCTCTCTCTCTCACACACACACACCCCCACTCTTTCTCTCTCATACACCCCCCCGCTCTCTCTCTCACACACACCCCCCCCCGCACTCTTTCTCTCTCTCTCACACACACACCCCGCTCTCTCTCTCACACACGCAACCCCCCGCTCTCCCTCTCTCACACGCACCCTCGTGCTCTCTCTCTCTCACACGCACCCCCGCGCTCTCTCTCTCTCACACGCACCCCCGCTCTCTCTCTCTCTCTCACACACACACACCCCCACTCTTTCTCTCTCACACACCCCCCCAGCTCTCTCTCTCTCTCACACCCGCCCTGCTCTCTCTCTCTCTCACACACACACACTCCCGCTCTCTCTCTCTCTCACACCCCCCCTGCTCTCTCTCTCTCTCACACACACACACTCCCGCTCTTTCTCTCTCTCACACACACCCCCGCTCTTTCTCTCTCACACACACCCCCGCTCTCTCTCTCTCTCACACCCCCCCCCGCGCTCTCTCTCTCTCACACACCCCCTCCGCTCTCTCTCTCATCCCCCCGCTCTCTCTCTCACACACACACACTCCCGCTCTTTTTCTCTATCACACACACCCCCGCTCTCTCTCTCTCTCACACCCCCCACCGCTCTCTCTCTCTCTCACACACCCCCCCCGCTCTCTCTCTCTCACACACACACACCCCCACTCTTTCTCTCTCACACACACCCCCCCCGCTCTTTCTCTCTCTCACACACCCCCCCCCACTCTCTCTCTCTCTCTCTCACACACACCCCCCAGCTCTCTCTCTCTCTCTCACACACACCACCCCGCTCTCTCTCTCTCACACCCCCCCCCGCTCTCTCTCTCACACACCCACCCCGCTCGCTCGCTCTCTCTCTCTCTCACTCTCACACCCCACCCCGCTTCCTCTCTCTCACACACACACACTCCCGCTCTCTCTCTCACACACACCCCCCACTCTCTCTCTCTCTCACACCCCCCCGCTCTTTCTCTCTCACCCCCCCGCTCTCTCTCTCTCTCTCACACCCCCCCCGCTCTCTCTCTCTCTCACACCCCCCCCGCTCTCTCTCTCTCTCACACACCCCCCCCGCTCTCTCTCTCAACCCCCCGCTCTCTCTCTCTCTCACACACACACTCCCGCACTTTCTCTCTCTCACATACACCCCCGCTCTCTCTCTCTCTCACACCGCCCCCGCGCTCTCTCTCTCTCACACACCCCCCCCGCTCTCTCTCTCTCACACACACACACCCCCATTCTTTCTCTCTCACACACACCCCCCCGCTCTTTCTCTCTCTCACACACAGCCCCCACTCTGTCTCTCTCTCTCTCTCACACACACCCCCCAGCTCTCTCTCTCTCTCACACACACCACCCCCCACTCTCTCTCTCTCTCACCCCCCCCGCTCTCTCTCTCTCTCACCCCCCCCGCTCTCTCTCTCTCTCACACCCCCCCCCGCTCTCTCTCTCTCACACCCCCCCCGCTCTCTCTCTCTCTCTCTCACACCCCCCCCGCTCTCTCTCTCTCTCACACACCCCCCCGCTCTCTCTCTCTCTCACACACCCCCCCCAGCTCTCTCTCTCTCTCACACACCCCCCCCGCTCTCTCTCTCTCACACACACACACTCCCGCTCTCTCTCTTCTCACACACACCCCCGTTCTCTCTCTCTCTCTCACACCCCCCCGCTCTCTCTCTCTCTCACCCCCCCCGCTCTTTCTCTCTCACCCCCCCACTCACTCTCTCTCTCTCACACCCCCCCCGCTCTCTCTCTCACCCCCCCCCCCGCTCTGTCTCTCTCTCACACCCCCCCCGCTCTGTCTCTCTCTCACACCCCTCCGCTCTCTCTCTCACCCCCCCGCTCTCTCTCTCTCACACGCACCCCCCCGCTCTCTCTCACACACACCCCCGCTCTCTCTCTCAGACACACACCCCCACTCATTCTCTCTCACACAACCCTCCCGCTCTCTCTCTCTCACAACCCCCCGCTCTCTCTCTCTCTCACACCCCCCCCGCTCTCTCTCTCTCACACCCCCCCCCCGCTCCCTCTCTCTCACACACCCCCCCCGCTCTCTCTCTCTCTCACCCCCCCCCTGCTCTTTCTCTCTCACCCCCCCCCGCTCTTTCTCTCTCACCCCCCCCCGCTCTATCTCTCTCACCCCCCCGCTCTTTCTCTCTCACCCCCCCGCTCTTTCTCTCTCACCCCCCCCGCTCTCTCTCTCTCTCTCACAAACCCCCCCCCGCTCTGTCTCTCTCTCACACACCCCCCCCCGCTCTTTCTCTCTCACCCCCCTGCTCTCTCTCTCTCACACCCCCCCGCTCTCTCTCTCATCCCCCCATGCTCTCTCTCTCTCACACACCCACGCCGCTCTCTCTCTCTCTCTCACACCCACCCTGCTCTCTCTCTCTCACACACCCCCCCCGCTCTCTCTCTCTCACACACCCCCCCCACGCACTCTCTCTCTCTCACACACACACTCCCGCTCTCTCTCTCTCTCACACCCCCTCCGCTCTCTCTCTCACACACCCCCCCGCTCTCTCTCTCTCTCACACACACCCCCCCGCTCTCTCTCTCACACCCCGCCGCTCTCTCTCTCACATCTCCCCCGCTCTTTCTCTCTCACCCCCCCCGCTCTTTCTCTCTCACCGCCCCCCCGCTGTCTCTCTTGCCCCCTCCCACTCTCTCTCTTTCTCTCACCCCCCCCCGCTCTCTCTCCCTCTCACACACACCCCCCGCTCTGTGTCTCTCTCACACACCCCCCCCCCGCTCTTTCTCTCTCACCCCCCCACTCTCACTCTCTCTCTCTCTCTCTCACACACACCCCCCAGCTCTCTCTCTCTCTCACACCCCCCCCGCCCTCTCTCTCACACCCCCCCGCTCTCTCCCTCTCTCTCACACCCCCCCGCTCTCTCTCTCTCTCTCACACACCCCCCCCACTCTCTCTCTCTCTCTCTCTCTCTCACACACACCCCCCAGCTCTCTCTCTCTCTCACACACAGCACCCCGCTCTCTCTCTCTCACACACACCCCCCGCTCTCTCTCTCTCACACGCACCCCCCCGCTCTCTCTCTCTCTCTCTCACACACACACACCCCCACTCTTTCTCTCTCACACAGCCCCCCCCCGCTC